>NC_085139.1:37626747-40139464 GCF_024139115.2 Armigeres subalbatus | reverse complement strand
AATACGGAGAGAATTCTTCCGAATGGAAAGAATTCCTTCGAATTGTAGAATTCCCTTTGCGGAATCTGGAGAGAATTCCTCCGAATTGCTGTGAGAATTCCTTCCGAATTCGGGGAGAATTCCAGGAATTCGAGAACTCTTCCGAATTCGGAGAGAATTCCTTCCGAATTCGAGAGAATCTCCGATGAGAGAATCTTGAATTGAGAGAATCCTTCCGATCCGGAGAGAATTCTGAAATTGGAGAGAATTCCTCCGACTGGAGAGAATTCCTTCCGACTAGAGAATTCCTTCGAATTGAGAGAACCTTCCGACGGAGAATTCCTCCGACTGGAGAGAATCTTCCGATTCGAGAGAATCCTTCCGACTGGAGAGAATTCCTCCGATTCGAGAGAATCTGGATCTGGAGAGAATTCCTCCGACGAGAGAATCCTTCCGAATTGAGAATCTGATCTGGAGAGAATCTTCCGATCGAGAGACCTCCGTCTGGAGAATCCTCCTGATCTGGAGAGAATCTTCCGAATTCGGAGAGAATCTTCCGAATTCGTGGGAGAATTCCTTCCGATCTGGAGAGAATCCTCCGAATTCGAGAGAATCTTCCGGAATTGGAGAGAATTCCTTCCGAATTCGGAGAGAATTCCTTCCGGAATTCGGAGAGAATTCCTCCGATCTGGAGAGAATTCCTTCCATTCGGAGAGAATCTCCTGAATTCGGAGAGAATTCCTTCCAGAATCTCGGAGAGAATTCCTCCTGGCCCGGAGAGAATCCTTCCGATTCGAGAGAATTCCTCCGAATTGGAGAATTCCTTCCTGACTGGAGAGAATTCCTCCGAATTCGGAGAGAATTCCTTCCGAATCTGGAGAGAATTCCTTCCGATTCGAGAAATTCCTCCTGATGGAGAGAATCTTCCGATTCGAGAATCCTCCGAATTCGGAGAGAATCTTCCAATTCGGAGAGAATCCTTCCGAATTCGGAGAGAATTCCTTCCGAATTCGAGAGAATTCTCTGAATTCGGAGAGAATTCCTCCGACTGGAGAGAATTCCTTCCGGAATTGGAGAGAATTCCTTCTGAATTGGAATCTTCCGAATTCGAGAGAATCTCCGAATTCGGAGAGAATTCTTCCGAATTCCGGAGAGAATTCCTTCCGAATTCGGAGAAAATTCTTCCGAATCTGAGAGAATTGCTTCCGAATCTGGAGAGAATTCTTCCGGATTGAGAGAATCTTCCCGGAATCTGGAGAGAATTCTTCCGGAATTGAGAGAATTCCTTTCTGTCCCGAAGTCGGAAGGATTAAGGAATTTCGCACTGGAGAGAATTCTTCCGAATGAGGAAGAATTCTCCGAACTCGGAGAATTCTTCCGGGAGAATCTTCCGAATTCGGAGAGAATTCAGGAATTCGGAGAGTATTCGAATTAGAGAGAATTCTCCGGAATTCGGAAAGAATTCCTTCCGAACTTGAGAGTATCCTTCCGAAATTGAAGAAAATTCTTTAGGAATCTGGAGAGAATTCTTCCGAAGTCGGATAGAATTCCGAATTCCGGAAGGAGAATTCCTTCCGATTGAAGAGAATTCTTCCGCGATTCTGAGTAAATTCTTTCGGCACTCAGAAAGAATTCCATCCGAATTGGAGAATTCTTCCGGAATTGGAGAGAATTCTTCGATTCGAGAGAAATTCGATCGGAGAGAATTCCTTCCGAATTCGAGAGAATTCCTTCCGAATTCGGAGAGAATTCTTCGAATTCGGGAGAATTCTCCATGATATTCGGAGAGAATTCCTTCCGAATTGAAAATTCCTTCCGGAATTCGGAGAGAATTCCTGATTGAAAGAACGTCCGAATTCGAGAGAATTCTTCCGATTTCAGAGAGAATCTCTTCCGATTTCAGAGAGAATTCTTCCGAATTCGAGAGAATTCCTTCCGAATTCGTAGAAAATTCCTTCGTCCGAAGTCGGAAGGATTGGGGGATTAGAAAGAATTCCTAGAGGAATTCGGAGAGAATTCTAGCGTAATTCGAGAGAATTTAGCGTATCTGAAGAATTCTAGGGAATTGGAGAGAATTCCTAGCGTATTCGGCGAGAATTCTAGCGGAATTCGGAAAGAATTCCTTCAACTGGAAAGAATTCTTTCCGAACTTGAGAGAATTACTCGGAATTCGAAAAATTTCTCCGAATTGGAGAGAATTCTCCTGAAATTCGGAGAGAATTCCTTCCGGATTTCGCAGAGAATTCCTCTGAAGTCGGAGAATTCCTTCCGAATTGGAGAATTCCGAATTAGAGAGAATTCCTTCCGAATTCAGAGAATTCTCCGAAGTCAGAGAGAATTCCTTCCGGACTTGAGAGAATTCCTACCGGAATCTGGAAGAACTTTTCGAATTTGGAGAATGCCCAGAGGAATTCGGAGAGTGCCCAGAGGAATTCGGAGAAATTTTTAGCGATTCAAAGAGAATTCCTAGCGGAACTGGAGAACCTACGATTCGAGAGAATTCATGAATTCGGAGAGAATTCCTAGCGCTGGAAGAGAATTCTAGCGAATTAGAGAATCTTAAGTGAATTCAAGATAATCAGTGGATGGAGAATTCTAGCGGATTCAGAGAATCTAGCGAATCTGAATCTAGCGGATTCGGAAAGAATTCCTACGGAATTGGAAAGAATTCCCAGCGGAATTCGAAGAATTCCAGAATTGGAGAGAATTTCTTCCGAACTTGAGAATTCTTCCGAATTGGAGAGAATTCTTCCGAATTCGAGAATGCCTTCCGAATTGAGAGAATTTCTTCCGAATTTGGAGAATTGCTTCCGGATTTGAGAGAATTCCTCTGGATTTCGAGAGAAATCCTTCCGAATTGGAGAAAATTCTTTCGAATCGAGAAAATTCCTTCCGAAATTGAAGAGAATCCTTAGAATTCGGGAGAATTTTCTCCGAATTGAGAATCTTCGGAATTAGAGTATCCTTCGAATTCGAGAGAATTCGTTCCGGAATTAGAGAATTTTTTCCGAATCTGAGACAACTCCTTCGAATTGAGAGAATTCCTTCCGAATCAGAGAGAATTCCTTCCCGAATTTGAGAGAATTCCTTCCGAGTTCAGAGAGAATTCCTTCCGAATTGGAGAGAATTCCTTCCGGAATTCGAGAGAATTTCTTCGAATTGGAGAATTCCTTCCGAATTCGGAACGGATTCCTTCCAGAATTTGGAGAATTCCTCCTGATTCGAGAGAATTCTTCCGATTCGGAGAAATTCTTCCGATGAGAATTCCTTCCGAATTGGAGAGAATTCTTCGAATTGGAGAGAATTCCTTCCGGAATTCGGAACGGATTCCTTCCAGAATCGGAGAAATTCTCCTGAATTGAAATAATTCCTTCCGAATTCGGAGAGAACCTTCCGAATTCGAGAGAATTCTTCCGAATTCGAGAGAATTCCTTCCGAATTGAAAAGAATTCCTCCGGAATTCGAGAGAATTTTCCGGAATCTGGAGAGATCCTCCGGAATTCGAGAGCATTGCTTCCGGAATTGATGAGAATTCCTTCCAGAATTTGGAGAATTCTTCCGGAATTCGGAGAGAATTCCTTCTGGAAATCGGAGAGAATGCCTTCCAGAATTCTGAGATTTCCTTCCGATTCGAGAGAATTCCTCCGGAATCGGAGAGAATCTATTCGAATTCGAGAGAATTCCTTCCGGATTCGAGAGAATTCCTTCCGACTTCGGAGAGAATTCTTCCGAATTGAAAGAATTCCTTCCGAATTCGGAGCGAGTTCCTTCCCATCCTGAGAGAATTCTCTGAATTCGAGGAGAATTCCTTCCGAATTGAGGAGAATTCCTTCCGGAATTAGAATCTTCCCGAATTGAAGAGGAATCCCTACCGAATTGAGGAGAATTCCTTCCGAATTGAGAAGAATTCCTTCTGAATTCGAGGAGAATTCCTTCCGAATTGAGGAGAATCTTCCGAATTCGGAGAGAATTCCTTCCGGAATTTGGAGAATTCTGACCGGAATCAAGAGAATTTCTTCCGAATTGAAGAGAATTCCTTCCAGGAATTCGAGATTTTTTTTATTTCGCAGAGAATTTCTTCCGGAATATGGAGAGAATTGTTTGATTGAGAGAATTCCTTCCGATTTCGGAGAGAACCATCCGAATTCGGAGAAAATTCCTTCGATCGGACCTTCCGGAATTTGAGAGATTCCTTATGAATTCGAGAATTTTCTCCGATTCGAGAATTCTTCGGAATTAGAGTATCCTTCGAATTCGAGGAGAATCTGTTCCGGAATTGGAGAGAATTCTTCCGGAATCTGGAGAGAATCTTCCGAATTCGAGAGAACTCCTCGAATTCGGAGAGAATTCCTTCCGAATTCGAGAGAATTCCTTCCTGAATTTGAGAGAATTCCGAAATTCGAGAAAATTTCTTCAGAATTCGGAGAGATCTTCCGAATTCGGAACGGATTCCTTCGACGAGAGAATTCGATGAGAGAATCCTTCCGACTAGAGAATTCTTCCGAATTCAGAGAGAATTCCTCCGAATTGAGAGAATTCCTTGAATTGGAGAGAATTCCTTCCAGAATTCGAGAGAATTCCTTTCGAAATCGGATAAATTCTTCCGAATTCAGAGAGTATCCTCCGATTGGAGAATCCTTCCGAATTGGAGAGAATTCTCCATTGAACTTCGACTGGGGAGAATTCCTTCCGAATTGAGAGAATTCTTCCGGATCTGGAGAGAATTCTTCCGGAATTGAAGCGAGTTCCTTCCGCAATCTGGAGAATGAGGAGAATCCTTCCGATTCGAGGAGAATTCCTCTGGATTCGAGGAGAATTCCTTCCGAATTGAGGAGAATCTGAGAGGAGAATTTTGCGGAATTGGAGAGAATTCTTCCGATCTGGAGAGAATTCCTTCCGGAATTCGGAGAGATTTTTTTGATTTCGCAGAGAATTTTTCCGAATTCGAGAGAATTTCTTCCAAGAGAGAATTCTTTCAGAATTTGAGATATTTCTCCGAATGAAGAATTCCTTCCGAACTCGAAAAAATCCTTCCTGATTCCGGAGAAAATTATTCTAAGCTTTGAAAAGAATTCTTCTAGAATCCGGAGAGAATTCCTTCCAGAATCCGGAGAGAATTCCAGCATTCGAGAGATTTTTTCCTGGTTTCGAAAGTATTCTTTTCTTTTATTTGAGATAATTTCTTCTTGAATTCAAGAGTATTCCTTCCTGAAGTCGCAAGAATTCTTCCCTAATTCGAGAGAAGTCCTTCTAAAATTGAGAGAATTTTCTCCCGGAATTCTTTCCTGAGTTTCTTAGATTTTGTTCCGAAATTCGGATAGAATGCCTTCGGTATTCGGAGGAAGTCCTTTATAATTCGAAGGAGTTTTTTTCAGAAATTTGAAATTGAGATTTTTCCGGAATTCGAGAGAAGTTCTTGGAAATTCGGAGAAGTTGCTCTAGAATTTGGAGAGAAATCCTTCCGGTATTTGAAGAGAATTATTTTCGCTATTCGAGAGAAATTATTATTTAATTTCATGTTTTGCAGCATGTCTACTACATGACGTGTAGTTGTATTTTTTATACATTCGTTTCGTTAAAGGCCATAGTGATCCATTTTTTAAATACTCTGAATATTTTTTTTCTATAGTAATCTATATGTCCTAAGATTTATTTAGCAAAAATCTGTACAACTGACTTATCATAAGACGAGTTTGTACAATCTCATTTAATTCACCACTTAATTGCTTTGACAGATACGTATTTCGACTCAACAGTAAGGTGTCTGAGTCGACTGAGTCGAGTCAAGTATGAAACACTGAAGACGACCTTACTGTTGAGGTCGAAATGTTCCGTCAAGGTACAATTAAGGTGAAATAAATGGATTGTACAAATTCGTCTGAATACATCCACTAAAAGCTCAACATATTTTCTTAAAAAATGTACAACTGAGTTAGTTGACGGACATGACTTCAAATTTTGAAGCAGGGTGATTTTCTATCCCGCAATCGGTCATAATTTTGTTCAAAGTTGAGAAACAAAATCTTGAGCTTATTATCATTATTTGAAATCGCGCCTAATGCATCCATCCGTCTATATTTTCGTTGATTAGTTGGTGACTTCATTCATCAACGTGCCAACATCCAGAGCTTCATCAACTTCTTGAAAAAACGAACACAAATGGAAGGGAATGACGCTTTGTCGTCCTTCGAGAATTTAGCAATTTACAGTTGGAAACAGAATGATTTATATTCAATTCCTTCAAAAATCAGCATTCCAGGTCTCTGACTTGCGAATAATAGGCAATACGTAACTGAACGAAGTACGATTCGGAGAGAATTCCTTCCGAATTCGGAAGAATTCCTTCCAGGAATTCGGAGAGAATTCCTTCCGGAATTCGGAGAGAATTCCTTCCGGAATTCGGAAAATTCCTTCCGAATTCGGAGAGAATTCCTTCCGGAATTCGGAAGAAATCTTCCGGAATTCGGAGAGAATTCCTTCCGGAATTCGAGAATTCCTTCCGGAATTCGGAGAGAATTTTTTCCGAATTCAGAGAATTCCTTCCGGAATTCGGAGAATTCCTTCCGGAATTCGGAGAATTTCTTCCGGAATTCAGAGAATTCCTTCCGGAATTCGGAAGAATTCCTTCCGGAATTCGGAGAAATTCCTTCCGAATTCAGAGAATTCCTTCCGAATTGAAGAAAATTCGTTCCGGAATTCGGAGAGAATTCCTTCCGGAATTCGGAGAGAATTCCTTCCGGATTTCGGAGATAATTCCTTCCGGATTTCGGAGAGAATTTCTTTCGGATTTCGGAGAGAATTCCTTCCGGAATTCGGAGAGAATTCCTTCCGGAATTCGGAGAGAATTCCTTCCGGAATTCGGAGAGAATTCCTTCCGGAATTCGGAGAGAATTCCTTCCGGAATTCGGAGAGAATTCCTTCCGGAATTCGGAGAGAATTCCTTCTGGAATTCGGAGAGAATTCCTTCCGGAATTCGGAGAGAATTCCTTCCGGAATTCGGAGAGAATTCCTTCCGGAATTCGGAGAGAATTCCTTCCGGAATTCGGAGAGAATTCCTTCCGGAATTCGGAGAGAATTCCTTCCGGAATTCGGAGAGAATTCCTTCCGGAATTCGGAGAGAATTCCTTCCGAAACTCGGAGAGTATCCTTCCGGAATTCGGGGAGAATTCCTTGCTTCCCGAAGTCGCAAGTATTTCGGGCGAATTCCGGAATTCGGGGAGAATTGGGAGAAAATACCTTCAGGAATTCGGAGAGAATTCCTAGAGGAATTCGGAGAGTATTTTTAGCGGAATTCGAAGAGAATTCCTAGCGAAATTCTGAAAGAATTCCTAGCGGAATTTGGATATAATTCCTAGCGGAATTCGGAAATAATTCCTAGCGGAATTCGGAAATAATTCCTAGCGGAATTCGGAAAGAATTAATAGCGGAATTCGGAAACAATTCCAAGCGGAATTTGGAGAGAATTCAGAGCGGAATTCGAAGAGAATTCCTAACGAAATTCGGAGAGAATTTCTTCCGGAATTCAAAGAGAATTTCATCCGGAATTCGGGAGGAATTCCTTCCAGAATTCGGAGAAATTTCATTCGGGAATTCGGAGAGAATTCGTTCCGGAATTCGGAGAGAATTCCTTCCGGAATTCGGAGAGAATTCCTTCCGGAATTCGGAGAGAATTCCTTCCGGAATTCGGAGAGAATTCCTTCCGGAATTCGGAGAGAATTCCTTCCGGAATTCGGAGAGAATTCCTTCCGGAATTCGGAGAGAATTCCTTCCGGAATTGGAGAATTCCTTCCGGAATTCGGAGAATTCCTTCCGAATTCGGAGAGAATTCCTTCCGAATTCGAGAGAATTTCTTCCGGAATTCAGAGAGAATTTCTTCCGGAATTCAGAGAGAATTTCTTCCGGAATTCAGAGAGAATTTCTTCCGGAATTCAGAGAGAATTTCTTCCGGAATTCAGAGAGAATTTCTTCCGGAATTCAGAGAATTTCTTCCGGAATTCAGAGAATTCCTTCGGAATTCGGAAGAATTTCTTCCGGAATTCAGAGAATTCCTTCCGGAATTCGGAGAATTCCTTCCGAATTCGGAGAGAATTCCTTCCAGAATTCGGAGAATTCCTTCCGAATTCAGAGAATTCCTTCCGGAATTCAGAGAATTCCTTCCCGGAATTCAGAGAATTCCTTCCGAATTCGGAGAGAATTCCTTCCGAATTCAGAGAATTCCTTCCGAAATTCGGAGAGAATTCCTTCCGGAATTCGGAGAGAATTCCTTCCGATTCGGAGAATTCCTTCCGAATTCGGAGACTTCCTTCCGGAATTAGGAGACAATTTCATCCGGAATGCGGAGAGAATTCCTTCCGAAATTCGGAGAGAATTCCACCCAAAATTTGGAGAGAATTCCTTCCTGAATTCGGAGAGAATTCCTTCCTAAATTCGGAAAGAATTCCTTCCGGAATTCGGAGAGAATTCCTTCCGGAATTCGGAGAGAATTCCTTCCGGAATTCGTAGAAAATTCCTTCCGGAATTCGGAAAGAATTCCTTCCGGAATTCGGAAAGAATTCCTTCCGGAATTCGGAGAGAATTCCTTCCGGAATTTGGAGAGAATTCCTTCTGAAATTCAGAGAGAATCCTTCCGAATTCAGAGAATCTTCCGAATCTGGAACAATCTTCCGAATCGGAAATCGAATTCTCCGGAATTCGAGAGAATTCGAATTAGAGAGAATTCCTCCGAATTCAGGAGAATTCCTTCCGAATTCAGAGAATTCCTTCCGGAATTCAGAGAGAATTCCTTCCGGAATTCAGAGAATTCCTTCCGAATTCGGAGAGAATTCCTTCCAGGAATTCGGAGAGAATTCCCTTCCGGAATTCGAGAGAATTCCCTTTTCGAATTCGAGAGGATTCCCTTCCGGAATTCGAGAGAATTCCCTTCCGGAATTCGGAGAATTCCTTCCGAATTCGGAGAGAATTCCTTCCGAATTCGGAGAGAATTCCTTGAATTCGGAGAGATTCCTTCCGAATTCGGAGAGAATTCCTTCCGAAATTCGAAGAGAATTCCTTACGGAATTCGGAGAGAATTCCTAACGGAATTCGGAGAGAATTCCTTACGGAATTCGGAGAGAATTCCTTCCGGAATTAAAAAAAAATCCTTCCGGAATTCGGAGAGAATTCCTTCCGGAATTCCAAGAGAATTCCTTCCGGAATTCGAAGAGAATTCCTTCCGGAATTCGGAGAGAATTCCTTCCGGAATTCGAAGAGAATTCTTTCCGAATCCGAAGAGAATTCCTTCCGGAATTCGAAGAGAATTCCTTCCGGAATTCGAAGAGAATTCCTTCCGGAATTCAGAGAGAATTCCTTCCGGAATTCAGAGAGAATTCCTTCCGGAATTCAGAGAGAATTCCTTCCGGAATTCAGAGAGAATTCCTTCCGGAATTCGGAGAGAATTCCTTCCGGAATTCGGAAAGAATTCCTTCCGGAATTCGGAGAATTCCTTCCGGAATTCGGAGAATTCCTTCCGGAATTCGAGAGAATTCCTTCCGAATTCGGAGAGAATTCCTTCCGGAATTCGGAGAGAATTCCTTCCGAATTCGAGAGAATTCCTCCGATTCAGAGAGAATCTTCCGATTCGAGAATCCTCCGGAATTCGGAGAATCCTCCGAATTCGGAGAGAATTCCTTCCGGAGAATCGGAAGAGAATCCTCCGACGGAGAGAATTCCTTCCGAATTCGGAGAATTCCTTCCGGAATTCGGAGAGAATTCCTTCCGGAATTCGGAGAGAATTCCTTCCGGAATTCGAGAGAATTCCTTCCGAATTCGGAGAGAATTCCTTCGGAATTCGGAGAGAATTCCTTCGGAATTCGGAGAGAATTCCTTCCGAATTCGGAGAGAATTCCTTCCGGAATTCGGAGAGAATTCCTTCCGAATTCGGAGAATTCCTTCCGAATTCGGAGAGAATTCCATCCGAATTCGGAGAGAATTCCTTCCGGAATTCGGAGAATTCCTTCCGAATTCGGAGAGAATTCCTTCCCGGAATTCGGAGAGAATCCTCCGAATTCGGAGAGAATTCCTTCCGAATTCGGAGAGAATTCCTCCGAATTCGGAGAATTCCTTCCGGAATTCGAGAGAATTCCTCCGGAATTCGGAGAATTCCTTCGGAATCTGGAGAGAATCGAATTCCTCCGGAATTCGAGAGAATTCCTCCAGGAATTGGGAGAATCCTCCTTGGAATTGGAGAGAATCCTCCGGAATTCGGAATCTGAATTCAGAGAATCCTCCGGAATTCGGAGAACCCTTCGGAATTCAGGAGAATCCTCCGGAATTCGGAGAATTCCTTCCGAATTCGGAGAATTCCTTCCGGAATTCGGAGAGAATTCCTCCGGAATTCGGAGAGAATTCCTTCCGGAATTCGGAGAGAATTCCTTCCGAATTCAGAGAATTCCTTCCGGAATTCGGAGAATTCCTTCCGGAATTCGGAGAATTCCTTCCGAATTCGGAGAGAATTCCTTCCGGAATTCGGAGAGAATTCCTTCCGAATTCGGAGAGAATTCCTTCCGAATTCGGAGAATTCCTTCCGGAATTCGGAGAGAATTCCTTCCGGAATTCGGAGAGAATTCCTTCCGGAATTCGGAGAGAATTCCTTCCGGAATTCGGAGAGAATTCCTTCCAGAATTCGGATTAAGTCCTCACGAAATTCGAATGAATTCCTTCCGGAATTCGGAGAGAATTCCTTCCGGAATTCGGAGAGAATTCCTTCCGGAATTCGGAAAGAATTGCTTTCGGAGTTCGGAGAGAATTCCTTCCGAATTCTGAGAGAATTCCTCCGAATTCGGAGAATTCCTCCGAATTCAGGAGAGAATTCCTTCCGAATTCGAGAGAACCTCCGACTGGAGAATCTCCTCCGAACGAATCTCGAGAATTCCTCCGAATTCGGAGAGAATTCCTTCCGAATTCGGAGAATTCCTTCCGGAATTCGGAGAGAATTCCTTCCGGAATTCGGAAGAATTCCTTCCGAATTCGGAGAGAATTCCTTCCGGAATTCGGAGAATTCCTTCCGGAATTCGGAGAATTCCTTCGAATTCGGAGAATTCCTTCCGGAATTCGGAGAGAATTCCTTCCGGAATTCGGAGAAAATTTCTTCCGGAATTCAGGAAGAATTCCCTCTAGAATTCGGAGAGAATTCCTTCCAGAATTAGGAGAGAATTCCTTCCGGAGTTTGGAGAGAATTCCTTCCGAAGTTCGGAGAGGATTTCTTTCCGGAATTCGGAGAAAATTCCTTCCGTAATTCGGAAAAAATTCCTTCCGGAATTCGGAGAGAATTCCTTCCAAGATTCGAAGAGAATTCCTTTCGAGATTCGGAGAGAATTCCTTCCGGAATTCGGAGAGAATTCCTTCCGGAATTCGAAGAGAATTCATTCCGGAAATCAGAGAGAATTCCTTCCGGAATTCGGAGAGAATTCCTTTCGGAATTCGAGAGAATTCCTTTCGGAATTCGAGAGAATTCCTTTCGGAATTCGAGAGAATTCCTTTCGGAATTCGAGAGAATTCCTTTCGGAATTCGAGAGAATTCCTTCCGGAATTCGAGACAATTCCTCCGAATTCAGAGAATTCCTTCCGGATTTCGAGAGAATTCCTTCCGGAATTCGAGACAATTCCTTTCGGAATTCGAGAGAATTCCTTTCGGAATTCGAGAGAATTCCTTTCGGAATTCGAGAGAATTCCTTTCGGAATTCGAGAGAATTCCTTTCGGAATTCGAGAGAATTCCTTTCGGAGATAATTCCTCCCGGAATTCGGAGAGAATTCGGAGAAATTTTTTTTCCGGAATTCGGAGAGAATCGCTTCCGGAATTTGGAGAGAATTCCTTCCGGAATTCGGAGAGAATTCCTTCCGGAATTCGGAGAGAATTCCTTCCGGAATTCGGAGAGAATTCCTTCCGGAATTCGGAGATTATTCGGAGAGAATTCCTTCCGTATCTCGGAGATATTTCCTTCCGAATTCGGAGAGAATTCCTTCCGGAATTCGGAGAATCCTTCCGAATCTTGAGAGAATTCCTCCGAATCTGGAGAGAATTCCTTCCGAATTCGAGAGAATCTCCGAATTCGGAGAGAATTCCTTCCGAATTCGGAGAGAATTCCTTCCGAATTCGGAGAGAATTCCTTCCGGAATTGGAGAGAATCCTTCCGAATTCGGAGAGAATTCCTTCCGAATTGAGAATCTCCTGAATTCGGAGAGAATCTTCCGAATTCGAGAGAATCCTCCGAATTCGAGAGAATTCTTCCGAATCTGGAGAGAATCCTTCCGAATCTGGAGAGAATCTCCGAATTCGGAGAATTCCTTCCGGAATTCGGAGAGAATTCCATCCGGAATTAGAAGACTATTCCATCCGGAATTAGGAGAGAACTTCTTCTGGAATTCGGACAGAATTCCTTCCTGAATTCGGAGACAATTCCTTCCGAAATTCGGAAAGAATTTCTTCCGGAATTCTGAGGGATTTTTTTCCGAAATTCGGAAAGAATTTCTTCCGGAATGCGAATTTCTTCCATATTTCGGAGAGAATTCCTTCCGGAATTCGAAGACCATTCCATCCGGAATTAGGAGAGAACTTCTTCTGGAATTCGGACAGAATTCCTTCCTGAATTCGGAGAATTCCTTCCGGAATTCGGAGAATTCCTTCGGAATTCGGAGAATATTCCTTCCGGAATTCCTAGAGAATTCCTTCCTGAATTCCGAGAGAATTCCTTTCGGAATTCGCAGAGAATTCCTTTCGGAATTCCGAGAGAATTCCTTCCGGAATTCGGAGAATTCCTTCCAGAATTCGGAAGAATTCCTTCCCGGAATTCGGAGAATTCCTTCCGAATTGGAGAGAATTCCTTCCGAATTCGAGAATTCCTTCCGGAATTCAGGGAGAATTCCTTCCGGAATTCAGGGAGAATTCCTTCCGGAATTCAGAGAGAATTCCTTCCGGAATTCAGAGAGAATTCCTTTCGGAGTTCAGAGAGAATTCCTTCCGGCATTCGGAGAGAATTCCTTCCGGAATTCGGAGAATTCCTTCCGAATTCGGAGAATTCCTTCCGAATTCGGAGAGAATTCCTTCCGAATTCGGAGAGAATTCCTTCCGGTCGAGAGAATTCCTTCCGAATTCGGAGAGAATTCCTTCCGGAATTCGGAGAGAATTCCTTCCGAATTCGGAGAATTCCTTCCGGAATTCGGAGAGAATTCCTTCCGAATTCGGAGAGAATTCCTTCCGGAATTCGAGAGAATTCTTCCGGAATTCGGAGAATTCCTTTCGAGATAATTCCTCCCGGAATTCGGAGAATTTGGAGAAA
This sequence comes from Armigeres subalbatus, assembly GCF_024139115.2. Classification (NCBI taxonomy): domain Eukaryota; kingdom Metazoa; phylum Arthropoda; class Insecta; order Diptera; family Culicidae; genus Armigeres; species Armigeres subalbatus. The sequence continues at coordinate 40,126,171 of NC_085139.1, read as the reverse complement.
TTTTTTTTCCGGAATTCGGAGAGAATCGCTTCCGGAATTTGGAGAGAATTCCTGCCGGGATTTGGAGAGAATTTCTTCCGGATTTCGGAGAGAATTCCTTCCGGAATTCAGAGACAATTCCTTCCGAATTCGAGAGAATTCCTTCCGGAATTCGGAGAGATTCCTTCCGAATTCAGAGAATTCCTTCCGAATTCGGAGAGAATTCCTTCCGGAATTCGGAGAATTCCTTCCGGAATTCGAAGAGAATTCCTTTCGAAATTCGAAGAGAATTCCTTCCGGAATTCCGAGAGAATTCCTTTCGGAATTCGGAGAGAATTCCTTCCGGAATTCAGAGAGAATTCCTTCCGGAATTCGGAGAGAATGCCTTCCGGAATTCGGAGAGAAATCCTTCCGGAATTCGGAGAGAATTCCTTCCGGAATTCGGAGAGAATTCCTTCCGGAATTCGGAGAGAATTCCTTCCGGAATTCGGAAAGAATTCCTTCCGGAATTCGGAGAGAATTCCTTCCGGAATTCGGAGAGAATTCCTTCCGGAATTTGGAGGGAATTCCTTCCGGAATTTGGAGGGAATTCCTTCCGGTATTTGGAGGGAATTCCTTCCGGAATTCGGAGAAATTTCCTACCGGAATTAGGAGAGAATTCCTTCCAGAATTCGAAGAGAATTCCTTCCGGAATTCGAAGAGAATTCCTTCCGGAATTCGGAGAGAATTCCTTCCGGAATTCGGAGAGAATTCCTTCCGGAATTTGGAGAGAATTCCTTCCGGAATTCGGAGAGAATTCCTTCCGGAATTCGGAGAGAATTCCTTCCGGAATTCGGAGAGAATTCCTTTCGGAGATAATTCCTCCCGCAATTCGGAGAGAATTCGGAGAAATTTTTTTTCCGGAATTCGGAGAGAATCGCTTCCGGAATTTGGAGAGAATTCCTGCCGGGATTTGGAGAGAATTTCTTCCGGAATTCGGAGAGAATTCCTTCCGGAATTCAGAGACAATTCCTTCCGGAATTCGGAGAGAATTCCTTCCGGAATTGGAGAGAATTCCTTCGGGAATTCAGAGAGAATTCCTTCCGGAATTTGGAGAGAATTCTTTCGGAATTTGGAAATTCCTTCCGGGATTTGGAAATTCCTTCCGGAATTCGGAAATTCCTTCCGGAATTCGGAAATTCCTTCCGGAATTCGGAGAGATTCCTTCCGGAATTCGAGAGAATTCCTTCCGAATTCGGAGAGATTCCTTTCGAATTCGAAGAGAATTCCTTCCGGAATTCGGGGTTATTCCTTTCGGGATTCGGAGAGAATTCCTTCCGGAATTCGGAGAGAATTTCTTCCGGAATTCGAAGAGAATTCCTTCCGGAATTCGAGGAGGATTCCTTCCGGAATTCAAGGAGAAATACTTCCGGAATTCGAAGAGAATTCCTTCCGGAATTCGAAGGGATTTCTTACCGGAATTCGGGGAGAATTCCTTCCGGAATTCGGAGAATTCCTTCCGAATTCGGAAAGAATTCCTTCCGGAATTCGAGAGAATTCCTTCCGAATTTGGAGGAATTCCTTCCGGTATTTGGAGGAATTCCTTCCGAATTCGGAGAAATTTCCTACCGGAATTAGGAGAGAATTCCTTCCAGAATTCGAAGAGAATTCCTTCCGGAATTCGAAGAGAATTCCTTCCGGAATTCGGAGAGAATTCCTTCCGGAATTCGGAGAGAATTCCTTCCGGAATTCGGAGAGAATTCCTTCCGGAATTCGGAGAGAATTCCTTCCGGAATTCGGAGAGAATTCCTTCCGGAATTCGGAGAGAATTCCTTCCGGAATTCGGAGAGAATTCCTTTCGGAGATAATTCCTCCCGGAATTCGGAGAGAATTCGGAGAAATTTTTTTTCCGGAATTCGGAGAGAATCGCTTCCGGAATTTGGAGAGAATTCCTGCCGGGATTTGGAGAGAATTTCTTCCGGAATTCGGAGAGAATTCCTTCCGGAATTCAGAGACAATTCCTTCCGGAATTCGGAGAGAATTCCTTCCGGAATTCGGAGAGAATTCCTTCCGGAATTCAGAGAGAATTCCTTCCGGAATTCGGAGAGAATTCCTTCCGGAATTCGGAGAGAATTCCTTCCGGAATTCGGAGAGAATTCCTTCCGGAATTCGGAGAGAATTCCTTCCGGAATTCGGAGAGAATTCCTTCCGGAATTCGGAGAGAATTCCTTCCGGAATTCGGAGAGAATTCCTTCCGGAATTCGGAGAGAATTCCTTCCGGAATTCGGAGAGAATTCCTTTCGAAATTCGAAGAGAATTCCTTCCGGAATTCGGAGAGAATTCCTTTCGGAATTCGGAGAGAATTCCTTCCGGAATTCGGAGAGAATTCCTTCCGGAATTCGGAGAGAATTCCTTCCGGAATTCGGAGAGAATTCCTTCCGGAATTCGGAGAGAATTCCTTCCGGAATTCGGAGAGAATTCCTTCCGGAATTCGGAGAGAATTCCTTCCGGAATTCGGAGAGAATTCCTTCCGGAATTCGGAGAGAAATCCTTCCGGAATTCGGAGAGAATTCCTTCCGGAATTCGGAGAGAATTCCTTCCGGAATTCGGAGAGAATTCCTTCCGGAATTCGGAGAGAATTCCTTCCGGAATTCGGAAAGAATTCCTTCCGGAATTCGGAGAGAATTCCTTCCGGAATTCGGAGAGAATTCCTTCCGGAATTTGGAGGGAATTCCTTCCGGTATTTGGAGGGAAGTCCTTCCGGAATTCGGAGAAATTTCCTACCGGAATTAGGAGAGAATTCCTTCCAGAATTCGGAGAGAATTCCTTCCGGAATTCGAAGAGAATTCCTTCCGGAATTCGGAGAGAATTCTTTCCGGAATTCGGAGAGAATTCTTTCCGGAATTCGGAGAGAATTCCTTCCGGAATTTGGAGAGAATTCCTTCCGGAATTCGGAGAGAATTCCTTCCGGAATTCGAAGAGAATTCCTTCCGGAATTCGGAGAGAATTCCTTCCTGAATTCGGAGAGAGTTCTTTCCGAAATTCGGAGAGAATTTCTTCCGGAATTCAGAGAGAATTCCTTCCGGAATTCGGAGAGATTTTGTTCCGGAATTTGAAGAGAATTCTTTCCGGAATTCGAAGAGAATTCCTTCCGGAAGTCGGAGAGAATTCTTTTCGGATTTCGGAGAGAATTTCTTCCGGAATTCGGAAACAATTCCTTCCGGAATCCGAAAAAATTCCTTCCGGATTCCGGAGAAAATTCCTTCTGGGCTCTGAAAAGAATTCCTTCTGGAATCCGGAGAGAATTCCTTCCAGAATCCGAAGAGAATTTCTTCCAGCATTCGAGAGATTTTATTTCCGGGATCCGAAAGTATTCTTTTTTTTTATTTGAGATAATTTCTTCTTGAATTCGAGAGAATTCCTTCCTGAATTCGCAAGAATTCCTTCCCTAATTTGAGAGAACTCCTTTTAGAATTCGAGAGAATTTCTCCCGGAATTCTTTCCTGAAGTTTCCGAGATTTCGTTCCGAAATTCGGATAGAATGCCTTTCGGTATTCGGAGTGAAGTCTTTTTATAATTTGAAGAGAGTTCTTTCAGAAATTTGGAAAGAACTCCTCTTAGAAGTCGAGAGAAGTCCTGCTAGGATTCAAAGAGAAATCATTCGGGAATCGGAGAGACCTTCATCCGGAATTTGGAGATTGTTTTCCGGAATTCGGAGAGAAGTTCTTCGGAAATTCGGAGTAAGTTGCTTCCAGAATTTGGAGAGAATTATTTTCGCAATTCGGAAAGAAATTATTCATTAATTTATTCACTGTTTTGCAGCATGTCTACACATGACGTGTAGTTGTGTTGTTATGTTTTTTATACATTCGTTTCGTTAAAGGCTACAGTGATCCATTTTTTTGAATACTCTGTATAATTTTTTTCTCATAGTAATCATATGTCCTAAGATTTATTTAGCAAAAATCTGTACAACTGACTGACTTGTCATGAGACGAGTTTGTACAATCCCATTTAATTCCACCACTTAATTGTACCTTGTCAAATACGTATTTCGACCTCAACAGTAAGGTCGTCTGAAGTCGACTGAAGTCGAGTCAAGTAAGAGACAGTGAAGACGACCTTACTGTTGAGGTCGAAATACGTATCTGTCAAGGTACAATTAAGTGGTGGAATCAAATGGGATTGTACAAACTCGTCTTATGACAAGTGAATACATTCTACTAAAAAGCTCAACATAATTTTCTTAACAAAATGTACAACTGAGTTAGTTGACGACATGACTTTAAATATTTTGTAGCAGGGTGATTTTCCATCCCGCAATCGGTCATAATTTTCTTCAAGGTTGAGAAAAAAATCTTGAGCTTACTAAAGCCTGTCCACGTAAAATTTCGGATACCCATCTTCCAACGCGATTTTTAAACATTTTTAGGGGAATTGTGGGTAAAACCGACACTGCGGGTAAAACCGACACCACTTCAAATCTCTGATTTCAAGTGATTTTCGGACAGAATTTCGACACACTTTCAATAAACTTTTGATTTCTTGTATTTCTAGTCATTTTGTAACTCGCGTGTAAGAGTCATAATAAACAGACAATTAGCATTGATCACCATTGAGGAGATGGAATATGTAAAATTTTGGCATCGGTGTATAAGCTTTTTCGACAATAATTTGTTGATTTTAAGTATTTAATCCATCTCTGATCCATAATCGAACATAATTTTGTGTATGTTGGGGAAAATAGTTAACTTTTCAAATTATAAACATCCACATGTATCTCATCATTATTATGTTATCAGTTGGGGTAAATTCGACACCTGCCATCGAATCACGAAATACCTCTGTTTTATTAGACTCATCATTGGCATAATATAATTCAAATATTGGAAAACGAGGCGCCGTTTTATACAACTCAATCATAGACCGATTACATGCCATGTCATCATTGGGTGTGAAAATAGGTCTAGGGGGTAATATTGAGTCTCCAAGGAAAACCTACAGGTAAGATAACATAGCGCTCAAAGAAGAACCGTATTTTTAGGCTTATTTTGCTCTTAGATATATTTAATCCGTACTCTATTGTTGTTCTTTCGTGATCCATTTTCACCCCTGTAAACATGTAGCTTGTCACCTACGGAATTAGTCATTTTCATTTCTTGTCGCAACTGCACCATACGGCAACATTTTAAATCGCCGCTATAAACAACTTTTTAAAATAAGTGCAATTTGAGTGTAGGTCAATATTTACAGTAGTTTGTTATTAAATTTGTTACAAACATTCTTATACTTTATATATTTATCACCCAACCCACTAAAGAAACTAAATAAAATATGATATGTGGTGATAATTTTAAATATGTAAAATTATGTGATTATGTTATGTAATATTATGTTATAAATAATCGTTTATGAGTGACCCCTAAACATGAATTTCATACACAAATATCAAAATGAATGTTGTTAAACATTTCCAATTATGTTGTAACATAATTTAGAATTAATCTGATGTTCGATTCCATAACGATTTCATGTGTCGGTTTTACCCTCATGTGGTGTCGATCTTACCCGCACCCCAGCTGGTCGGGCTGGTAGATGGACTGTTCGCGTTTTCAACATAAATCGAATTTTATCAAGAAATATTGTCCTGAGACCTCATGGACTGATGCATGAAGAGCCAAAGTATGCTTGTATGAAATTTCTAGACCGAGAAATTGCTTCATAGATTGGGCAACTGTAAAGTTGCTTAAGGTGTCGGTTTTACCCACTTTTCCCCTACTAAACACTGAGACGAACTATTTACATGACAGCTTAATCTCTTCGCTTTAACGCTGCTTTCAGCAAGTTCTAGCTCTCGTCCAAATAGATGAAATGGCGACAAATCAGTTGAACATTATCTAACTGTCTGAAATTTAACGTGGACAGGCTTTATCATTATTTGAAATCGCGCTCAATGCATCCACCCGTCTATATTTTGGTTGATTAGTTGGTGACTTCAATTATCAACGTACCAACATCCAGAGCTTCATCACCTCTTCGTAAAAAACGAACACAAATGGAAGGGAATGACGCTTTGTCGTCCTCGGAGAATTTAGCAATTTACACAGTTGGAAACAAAATGATACAGAAACAGAATGATTTATATTCAATTCCCTTCAAAATATCCAGCATTCCAGGTCTCTGACTTGCGAATAATTCTCTTATCAGAGCCAGCATGTACACACCGAATATGCAACCACTCCAGAACAGTCTATATCTGCATAAACACGTAGCCCCATTCCTATCGAAGAAGAATTCTTACTTGCATTTGCTGTTGGTATTTACGAAGATAGTAGCAAGTGTTTACCGCTTGTCTGCCGCAGCCGAAGCGCTCTATATTATACATTTCTCTACACAGGATTGCATTTATGGCGTTCTTTTTCTTGCACAAAATGCAGGGGAGCTACCGAAAGCTTGCAGAGCTTTGAATCATTTACAGTGGCGTACCACCACCGCCGCCGCCGAGCTTCCATCCGTCCGACGTTCCGTCGTCGTCGTCCTTGTCGACCGCACCCAGCTGGATTATCCATGTCGGGTCTTACTCTGAATCCGGGTAACGCTGCCTGTATGCAGATCATACCTTCGTCGTATTTCTTATTTTTCGACTCGCTCCGAGCTGCTCTTGCTGGCTGTGTTGAATTGTAAATTCATTTCGAAAATGCATTTCTTTCTTTCGTTGTTGGTTTATGGAATTTTCCCGCGCGCTGGTGCGGAGTCCGTGCACGTCGGCGTTCGGGTATTCATCCGCGTAGAATTATTGCGAATTATTCAGCAGAAGACACTGACACTGGCTGGCTGGGCACAAGAGAGCTTCTTTATCCGGTGAGTTAGATGTCGACTGTGTAGAACAAGCACGTGGACCGTACGATTTAATTTCACTGAAAGCCGGCCATATTTTCTGGTCACGTACCGTACTGACCCGCAGCATCATCCATAGTTAGTACTGCTGCTGCTGCGTTGAAATGCCATCGGTTTTGAATTCGCTGTGGTTTGTGTCTCCGGGATGAAGTTGATGCGGCGCGGGAGGGCATTCACTCATTAGAAAAGCTATTACAGCACCGGATCTATGAAATAAACAAGGTTTATGATGTTTTTATCGATCGCAAGATAAAAAAAACATAGCCGCACATTGCCCTGTTTGTGACACATGTGTGCGGAAACTGCAGGATCAAACTAGATGGACAGTGTTTTACAAACTCAGATGTGTGAAAACAGAATCTAAGAGGCTCCATGCAGTAAACCATTATCAAAATATGTTGAATGTCTAAGCGCATATTTATATAATATGCAGAAGGATAATAAATGGCAAATTTTGATGTAACAATTGGCATCTTGACTTCAAATATATTTAAGACTTGGCTTGAATTCATCTGTGACTCAACTTTGGTTCAACATCATTTCAAATCAGAAGACTTCGACCCGAGTGCGACTGAACAGCGAGTCGAAACGATTCAAATTCGATCTTCGAATCAATTTTGATTTGATCCTGTCTCTAATTCGATTCAGATTTACAACCGACTCGTAAAATTCGCATAACATTTTCCAATAGACACACAATCAATCGAACGCTTGAGAACCACTGTCCTACCGCTCCCACCGTAACATCCTTGACTCCCAGCCAGCCAGTCAGTGAAGTAATCTAAGCAATATGTTGCACAACGCGCATAACAGAAGGGATCCCCGGCCGGGCCGAGCGTTGTTATCCCCGCGTCGTATATCCTTTCCGGTTTGGCTCAAGCGTTTTTTGCGGTAAAATTGAAGCACGCCTGGCGACGATAGAATGCGGGTCGGGCTGGGGCCAGGCGGATGAAGGTATTTTATGTGTGCATTCATGTGACTCTTGATGGTGTGGGATATCAACAGCGCGCGGTACTCGAATCCGGACATATGAGTGTTTCGCGCATATACAATTGGGTTTTTGCAAGCGTCAACGAGGGGGCGATGGAACGATAACAGTCAGTGACGAACGAGGAGCCGCACGCGATTGCGGCAGCGGAGATCCGGTTCGTGAGAGGATTTACATATGGGACACATTCTGATGATGGCTGAAATTGGGAGGAACGGGATGGAGTGTCACACAATCCGGCGTCCTTCGTTTGGATCATAAAACTGTAATGCAGCCGGCAACAGTACCCAAAGCGGAAAAAAGTTCCTCAGCAGCAGCGCGTTGGAGACTGGCCTGACGCGAGGACGGCGGACGGTGCCATTACAAACACTCACACACTACGCTAGTTAACGACTGTGCGAGGTTGAGAATGAGGACGCAGCTCAGAAGCACCATAACTCTAATTGTGACACCGGGAATAGCATGTGGAGTGTGGCGACGATGCAAATGGTGCAAATAAACAAAGGAACGGTTAGCGGATGGAGATATAGAAATAGAGATTGCAAGCGCTCGGAATTGAGTTGTTAAAATGGACAACCAGCGCGCTGCTGTTGGTTGGAAAATGCGATTTAAAGCTCTTTGTGGTCACACAACAATGCATTTGTTACTGGAGGAAAAGCAATTTAATGCCAATTTGTGCCTTCTTTCCTTGGTTGGACTTCGGTAACTTATTGCTACCGGCATTGTTCAGGATAACTTCCATAGCATTGTGCTTTATGGTTGACCCGGTGTCAGATATCATAAAGACCGTGTCCAATAACAAGGGGTCCGTAGAAGATTTGATACCAGATTCAATCAGTCGAATATGGAATTGGAATTATAAATGTCTTATTTGTACAATATACAGAAGTACATCACAATAAAGATCGGCTTTGAAATTAATTTAGTATTAAAAAAAAAACGATAATAAAGGAAAAATTGTTGTCAATTATTGTTGAAATTTCAATTGTGGGAGATAATTAATGCAACGTAACGCTATTTAAATATACTAATCGTAGATATGATTACCTTTTGCGGTTTGAAACGTGCAATGTTCTGTAGTAAATTAAACTTGAAATGCGTCAAAATCGTTCGACTTCGGATTTACAAATGATCGGATTTGAATAGATTATGTGACTTAAATTCTCGGAGACATATTCCTGGAACGGCCTACCAACGAAGGTTAAATTCAGCATCACAGCTTTAACTGTATTGGGTCATTAATTATTAAGTCAACAAAAATCAAAGGATCTGTCTGTGCATTGTTTTCGTGAGAAAAAAAATCCATGCAGACGCAAAAGGATCAAACATTGTAAAATATTTGGAAATGTCCAATTTTGAATAGTTTTTTTAATGAATGGTTTTCTTATTTTTAAAAAGCGTTTTTATGTTTTTACTGCCCTCCTAGGATGTAGTGAGGTTTACATTGGGCTTTGTTGAACTTGAACTTTAGATGTCCATATTCTTCGAAATCTTAAATTTTTGAAGACGACCTCACTATTGAGGTCGAAATACGTATCTGTCAAGGTAAAATCAAGTGGTGGAATTAAATGGGATGGTACAAACTCGTCATATGACAAGTGTTTTGACAATTCATTTATCGACTTGACTTTGACGTTTTAGCACGAGCACAATTCTTCGGAATTTCTTTGGGATATTCTTCGGACAGCCTCTGGAAATTCATTGTTTAGAATAAAGAATGAAAGAAAGGGAAAAAGCATGCTTCATATCATATCTCATTATCCTTCAAAAGAAGTGATCACATCTTCCCTTGCTTTGAACCGTGCAAATGCTCGGATTGAAGGAAAGAATCCTACTCTCTGCCAGGAGAATGAACCACTTTGAGTAAAGAATCATATTTTCGTGTGCCTCAAATATGCTGGGCAAATCCATCCCTTAAAGAAGGGAATTTATCTGCTCTTCCTTCAAACCGAGCAAATGCCCGAATTGAAAGAAGTTCTCATATCCTCTCTTGCCTTCTGCCGGGTATATGCAACTCTTTGAAAAATGAGATTTCTTCCCTTGCCTTCAATTGAGTAGATGTCTGACTTTAAAGAAGAAGTAATATCTTCTCTTGTCAGCTGCCTGGTAAATGTATCCTTTAAAAGTAGACGGGATCATATCTGCCTTTTTCTTAAACAGAAAAAGTCTGCATTAGAAGAAGGTATCATATCATCTCTAGTCTTCTGCCTTTGTCTTTAACCGAGAAAATGCCTGAATCGTAAGAAGGACTCGTATTATCTCTTGCTTTCTGCTGCGCAATTACATCCCTCAAAGAAGGGATCATATCTCTCCTTACCTAAAAACGAGCAAATGCCTGTATTGAATGATGGAACCATCTCGTATTTTGCCTTTTGCCGGACATATGCGTACATTTTGTTAGGATCAATCTGATCACTATTACTTAACAGTGTTTCATACTACCTTCTTGATAGAAAGTACTTTGTACCTCCTGACCTATGTATGACAAATGACAATTAATAAAACTCATTCTGTGTTTGTACTCCATCGTAAGCACACGTTTGTCTTATCCTCTTCATCCGAATTATCAGGTTATGGGCCCAGCGTACGCTTCAACCTGCAAAGTGTGCTTGTACCCGAATAAAAGGTGAAACGGTTATTTTGTTCCGCGTGTTCGAATGCTCTCGGTCGAGTGAGTGGACATATATTCTTGCCATGGAAGAGGATAGGAAAGTGTACCTATTTGACGGTACGAACTTTGCCAATCGGAGCTTCCGGATGGAAGTGCACTTAGAGGAGCTGGGACTCCAGCCGTGCATACAGAAGCTGCCAGAAGACGTGGAAAAATATCATGTGCTCGCTGAAGATAGTGCTCAGGTTAAGCGCGAAAAAGAGAAAGCTATCGGGGATCGCAAGAAGATGGATGTTCGGTGCAAATCAGTTTTGATCCGAAATATTGCGGATTCACAGCTCGAATATGTGAAGCAAAAGCGTAATCCTATCGGAATTTGGATTGCTCTTCAGAACGCATTCGCACGCAAAGCAATTTCGGGACAGTTTTTTCTACTGAAAAAGTTATCCGCGATAAAGTTTGAAGAAAACGTGTCAATGGAAGAGCATTTGTTATTGTTCGACAACACTGTTCGCGATTTGGACTCGGCGGGAATAAAGGTTCCCCCAAACACACGCGATGCGACAGTCGCGAATAGAAAATAGAACATTGCTAGCAGCGACCCAACGATAGAATCGCGGCGACTAGTTGTTGCCGTCGCGGCGATGAAATCGCCTAGGTCTGGGGGAGCCTTAAAGCTGGACGAGCGGCTTATCGTGTTTACTTCGTGTATTTACTTCAGTCGATGCCGCGTTCGTATAGTCAGCTTGCTACAGTGCTCGAAACATTATCGGACGGACAATGCACATTGGATTTTGTTCGAGCTAGGCTGCGGTTAATTCGACGGCCTTCGTAGGAAAAGGAAGGAAGAATAGGAGCAAACTGAAGTGTTATTCTTGTGGAAAAGTGGGGCATATACGCGCGGATTGCCCAAGCCGCACTGAAGAGCGGGTTCGGAATGGAAATGTGCTAAAGATGCATGGTTAAAGAGGTATAAATGCTGTGGTTAAAGACGTTTTATACGTACCCGGATTGCGGTACAAGTTGTTCTCGATCCAACGAATTGGGCTGTTGGGAATGCAAGTGATCTTCCGGAAGAATAGTGTGGATATTTTGCACAACGATGCAGTTGTTTGCACGGGTAAACGTAAAGATAAACTTTACGAACTGAACGTTGATGTATCGTGAGTGAGTGCCAGTTGCTCTAATGACTGAAAATGCTATAAGCAATGCAGAACTGTGGCATAGCCGCTTCGGCCACATCGGAAAGAGCGGACTAATGAAGATGGTAACAAGTGAATTAGTGAATGGCCTCATGCTGAAGAAAGGTGAGCTGGTGGATCGTACTGTCTGTGAGCCGTGCCTCAAAGGCAAGCAGACAATCCATAGCGATGTGTGCGGAGCCATGACACCGACTGCCTGGAACGTTAAGCGATTTTTTGTTACTTTTGTGGATGATTTCTTGCACTTCACTGCTGTGTATATGTTGCTCACTAAGGACGAGGTGCTTGAAGCCTTCGGAACGTATACTGCGATGGCCGAATCGCACTTCGACCAACGAATATCCCGTCTACGTTGCGATAACGGAGGGGAATATATTGGAGTAGCATTCCAGAACTTTTGCAGAGGCAAAGGCATTCAGCTTGAATACACAGTTCCGTACACGCCGCAGCAAAACGGCGTGAGTGAACGCCTTGACCAGACTATAATGGACAAAGCGAGGGCGATGATCGAGGATGCTGATATATCAAAGGCGCTATGGAGCAGTTCTGGCGGCGATATATACCATCAATCGGAATCCAACGGCGGCATTGACGGTCGTCAAGACACCCTACGAAGTGTGGTACGATCATAAGCTTGATGTTTCAAGGTTTCGCATTTTTGGCGCAAAAGCATTCAGTTTCATCCCGAGAGAGAAGCGAAACAAGCTAGGTTCTAGGGGCAAAAGTTGTTATTTTGTTGGTTACAGCGCTAACGGATATCGATGTTGGGATTCACGAAAGGTTATCACCACTAGGGACGTCGTCGTCGAAGAAATGCCTTTGATGTCAAGCAAGGAAGCAACCCACCTTCCGGTTGTAAAACTGAATTGTAGCACAGTTGATTTAGCCGGGCCATTCGCTCCAGTGCAAGCAAGACAATCTCGTTGTTCATCAAACGGATGTGAAGGCAGCTTTCCTACACGAGAAGCTCACCGGATTTGATAAGGGGAATATGGTGTGTAAGTTGAGCAAATCAATTTATGGGCTGAAGCAGGCTTCGAAGGCGTGGATCGACAGGTTCAACGAGTTTGTTGCAAGAATTGGATTCCTCCGGTGTACCGAGGATAGCTGTTTATACATACGCCGAAATAAGCTTGGACCGATATATATGATTTTGTACGTCGATGATGTGCTCATCGTTTGCAAAGATTTGGGGCAAGTGAAGCAAATGTTGCAACGCGAATTCCGTATAGTGGACTTGGGTGAGGCACAGATGTTCCTGGGACTTCGGATCGAGTGGAATTACAGTGAAGGTATCATGAAGCTTAGTCAACCAGGGTATACAGAAGCAATATTCCGTCGTTTCAGTATGGAATCTAGCAAGCCTGTGTCTACTCCTATGTGTGTCAACCTTCAGCTGCAGAAACCGGAAGTGGAGCAAAACTTGGACAAGCCTTACCGTGAATTGATTGGGTGCCTGACCTACGTCATGGTCACATCTCGTCCAGATTTATGCTCGACTGTTTCCTATTTAAGCCAGTATCAGTGAAATCCATCTCGAGAACACTGGACACACCTGAAGAGGGTGTTACGATACCTACGAGGAACAACGCAGCATGGATTGATTTATCGTTGGCAGGACTCAGTTGGCTTTCTACTAAGCGCTCAGGCACACTCTGCGCTCATGAAGTGAGAACCTATAAGTGAAAGGATAATCGTTGCCAGATTTAGAACACGGGTCCGAAACCTTACTATAATCCAATGTCATGCGCCAACCGATGCTGCCGATTTGCAAGACAGAGAGAACTTCTACAGTCAACTCAATGCCGTCGTGGATAGAATTCCGAAGGGTGATATAAAGATCTGTTTGGGCGACTTCAATGCGAAGATCGGATTCGACAACTCGAACCATGAGCGCATTATGGGACGCCATGGTCTCGGAGAAATGAGCGAAAACGGAGAACTGTTCGCAGAATTTTGTGGTAATAACGACATGGTGATCGGGGGAGCGCTCTTCCCTCATCGACCGGTTCACAAGGTCACGTGGGTCTCCCGTGACGGCTTTACAGAAAATCAAATCGACCACATCTGCATCAAAATGGAAACGAAGCCTTCTTGATGTACGGAATAAACGTAGTGCCGATATCGCGTCTGATCATCACCTCCTCATCGGCGAAATACGCCTGCGCATTGCGCGGATTCGTCGGCAGGAGGAAAGAGTTGGACGACGATTCAACACACGCCGACTGGAAGATGCCACGGTGAAACGGTCCTTCGTTGAAGAACTGGAGACGCGTGCTGCAGATATTCCGGAAGGTGGCAGCGTGGAAGACCAATGGACCGCCATCAAGAATGCCTTCATCACCACCAGCGAAAACAATCTGGGCGAACTACGCACCCAGAGAAAACAATGGATCACCGATGAGACCTGGAGGAAGATAGAGGAGCGAAGAGAAGTCAAAGCCGCGATAGAGTGATCAAAAACCAGAGGAGCCAAAGTCTTAGCCCGTCAACGATATGCGGCTCTTGAGAAGGAAGTAAAGCGCTCATGTCGACGGGACAAGCGAGCGTGGGCAGACTCTCTGGCCGACGAAGGAGGGGACAACCTGGTACATTCGCCTCCTCTACGATATCTCACGACGCTTAAGCGGGGCGAAGATGAATGCAACGATGCCTGTGAAAGACGCGAATGATCAGTTATTGACCGACCCAACTGACCAGCTGAAACGCTGGTTCGAGCAGTTCGAACAACTTTGTCAAGTGCCAGCCTGGCCATCACCACCTCGGCATGATCTGCCTAGGATCCAACGTATAATACGTGTCAATACCGATGCTTCATCACTGTTAGAGATTCAAACAGCCATCCAAAGCATGAAATTGGATAAAGCCCCAGGGGTCGACCGCATATCAGCCGAGATGCTCAAAGCTGACCCCATGACATCCGCTCAACTACTGCATCATTTATTTCGTAATATCTGAGACATCCCAACTTTCCCGGTCGACTGGATGCAAGGTATCTTAGTGAAGGTGCCCAAGAAGGGTAACCTGACTGTATGCGATAACTGGCGAGGCATTATGTTGCTGTGTACCGTTCTCAAAGTTATGTGCAAAATTATCCTAGCCCGGATTCAGGAGAAGATCGATGCGACTCTCCGTCGGCAGCAGGCCGGAGTCCGTGCCGGAAGATCCTGTGTGGACCATATTGTCACGCTCCGCATCATTCTGAAGCAGGTCAACGAATTCCAAGAGTCCCTTTACTTGGTATTCATTGACTACGAAAAAGCTTTCGACCGTCTCAATCACGAGAATATGTGGGGCGCCCTGAGACGCAAGAGGGTTCCTGAGAAAATCATCGGCCTCATCGAAGCACAGTACGAGGCCTTTTCGTGTAGAGTGCAGCACAATGGGGTCCTGTCCGACCCTATCCATGTCGTAGCTGGTGTGAGGCAAGAATGTATTCTATCACCGTTACTGTTCCTCATCGTAATCGACGAGATTCTGGTAGATGCGATTGACCGTGAACCAAACTGCGGGCTGTTATGGCAGCCTATAACCATGGAGCACCTAAACGACTTCGAATTGGCTGATGACGTTGCACTCCTCGCGCAACGGCGCTCTGATATACAGAGTAAGCTCAACGACCTTGCCGAGCGCGCCTTCTCGGCAGGTTTAGTCATCAACGTCAACAAAACCAAATCGTTGGATGTAAACACGGTGACTCCTTCCAGTTTCACAGTAGCCGGGCAACCAGTGGAGAATGTTGGAAGCTTCCAATATCTTGGTAGCCAAATGGCGTCAGACGGCGGCACCATGACAGATCAAGGTGATCGCCATTCGGTTTCCGGCTACCTGTTCCAGATTTATGGGGTGACTACGTCGTGGAACACCAAGGAACAACGAACGGTCGCACTTTCGTCGACAGAGAATGACAGGAATGACAACTAGTTGTATTAAATGGTTTGTTTAATGCCATAGTACGCTCTGTTACCTACTGACTGTATGCATCTCCCGAATCTATTTAGTACCTTGAAAATTGATGCTCCAATAACACTCTTACGATAAGTGTCCATAAATGTAGCGTCATCACATACCATTGAAAAAAAAATCCAATTTATTCGGTTACACTGTGAATAACCAACTTCCTCTAAGCGCTCACTATGTCCAGGATCTAAAAATTATGATCGATGCTGGTCTTACATTCAAGCAGCATTATTCGGACTTCATTGATAGAGCAATTAGATTGTATGACATTTGCCAGAAAACCATTTGCCAGAATCAATTTGCCAGAATGATTTTTGCCAGAAACCCATTTGCCAGAATGGACCATATGCCAGAAAGCCATTCCCCAGAATAGACCATTTGCCAGAATGTACCATTCCCCAGAAATAGTAAAACTGGAAATTCCAATTATTATTGATGGCTTAAGAATAGAAAAAATATATATAAAGAAGGTGATTTTGCATTATTTGGTGGATTTGGCATTATTTAATAATAAAGGGATTTGTGGGATAACTAATTTTCATAAAAAGGATTATTTAACATATTAGACAATTTTCAGAAAAGATGGATACTATTTATCAAAAAAAAAAATCATATTTGTCTAATACCAAACAAACTGTTTACGAATGGATATCATATTTCTTCGTCTCATTCCAGACGCAGACTTCATTTCAAAATTAAATCATATCTACAATCGGATAATATCATTTTATGTCATACCACAGATAACAGATTAGGCTAGAACAAAATTTATCGAACATCCTGTGTAAACTTTTGAATTGATATACGTTGGCGCACTACTGCCATCTACTCAACTGATTGCGGCAGTACATACGAACACAGCGGAATACCAACCGTCGAACGCAGTCAATGTATTTGACAGCTGCATTCGGGCTGCGTTTTCAATAAAAATGATCCTTGCGCCATTTCTAATCGATTGCCAAACGCGGTCCCAATTTAAAATACATTTGAATTAACAGTTGCGGCTGTTTACACACGTATCGGATGCCAGCCTCAATATCTGTTATCTGTGGTCATACTAGACGCCATTTGCTTTCATTGGAGAAGTTATATCTACAAGTCTAGGCAAAATGTCTATTTCTAAAGAAGGAATCATATCCACAATTGACATATTCAAACACGGACACGGGCAACCACCTACGTTTAAAGAAGGAATCCCGAGCAGCACAAATCAGACGAAACTGGTTACAGCAACTTCATTGTGACTGAATCTGGTCATATATGAGTTGCACCAACCTATGTGAAACATGTGTGCTGCTAGGGATAACATCTTCTTCTTCATTGGCATTACATTCCCACTGGGACATAGCCGCCTTATTTTCAAAGAAGGGATCACATCCACTTTTGCTTTAATTTGGACAAGCGCCTACTTTTAAAGAAGGAATCACATCCATCATTGCTTCATTTGAGGCAAACGCCTACTTTTAAAGAAGGGACCACATCCACCATTGCCTTAATCCGAGCAAGCGCCTTCTTTTAAAGAATGAATAACATGCACAATTACCCTTATCCGGAAAAGCGCCTTCTTTTGAAAAAGGGATCATATCCACCATTGTTTTAGTCCTGGCAATCGCCTATTTTTAAAGAAGGGTTCACATCAACCATTGCCTTAATCCCTACAAGCGCCTGCTTTTAAAGAAGGGATCACATCCACCATTGCCATAATCCGGGAAAACCGCCTACTTTAAAGGAAGGAATTACATCAACCATTGCGTTAATCTGGGCAAGCGCCTATTTTTAAAGAAGGAGTCACATCTACCATTACCTTAATCCGGGTTTGTACCTATTTTGAAAGAAGGGATCACACCCACCATTGCCTTAATCCGGGCAAACACCTATTTGAAAGAAAGGATCACATCCGCCATTTTTGCCTTAATCCGGGCAAGCTGCTATACTCGGCTTATGTATGGATACGTCGTATGTACATATTAGGTATTTTCAATTCTATTATCGACCTCATTATATTCTTTAGTAGAAAACAACTATATAACAATAACAAAGCAAAATTATAAAAAAAAAGTCCCTTACGCCAAATGACCCTATCTTTTAACGCTGTTCATAGTTATGCCTAAAGTTCATGGCGTTAAGAATTATTGCGCATACTGGGCAAACGCGCGCATGACAAATATGTGACAACCAATTCTGGGCAATGGTGCATTCTGGGGAATGGTACATTCTGGCGAATGTCTTTCTGGGGAATGGTCCATTCTGGCAAATTGATTCTGGCAAAAGGCCTTCTGGCAAATGACTTTCTGGCAAATGTCATACAACCGAGCAATTATACAGATTTATGTTTAAAATTGCCGAAGAATTCCGTGATCCATTGAGTCTGATAGAATTTCCTTCATCTTTCGTTCCGTCAAGTATGGCATACATGATGCGATCCGGTCTATGTCCGCGAGTTTCGACGAATTTTATTCACCCTACGACTTCAACGGCATCACATCACTTGCAAACCTTATCAAGCGACCGTGTGCCGCTTAAAGCATACAAGCCCCTAACCCCGAATCCCAGGGTGTCAGGCGACCCGTGCCGAAGGGATGAATGGCCTGGGGGGTGAAACAATTAGCCAGGTCGTTAACGGAGCCTGTGGAGGTTCCACAGAGTGAGGGCTGCTTCGGCGGCAAGCGGGTGGCAGTGGGTGGTACCCACACACCCCCAAGTGGTGCACATGTGGTGCAAGCGAATGGGAGTTGGGGGTATTACTCGTAATACCCCCACAGAATGAGGGACCGAGTGTATGGGTGAGCACAAAAGTAAGTCTCGCATGGTACGCATGGTCGGTAGTGTTAGAATGACTGAAGTCTGGTGAGGCCTGGCAGGAGTGTCGGGGGCAGATACCTCTGCGGCACCTCAGAAGTAGGGGACACGAAAGTCTCGCTGCGTCTGGCAGGAGTGTCGGGGGGTTGATGCTTCTGCGGCACCTCGGAAATCGGAGACATGTAAGGTAGTGGTGCGACCCCGTTCCAGGATGGGGAGACCACCACATTGGCTGAGGACTACCTGGGCTTCGAAATGTCAATGGGTGGGTGCTACCGGCAAAGTACCTAATGGTGACCTATTGGCAGTATCAAAGCCTGGGTAGGTGAGTGTTAGGCACGTCTGACGTGCCGGGTGTTCCACGCCCAAACGATGCACAGGAGGTGCACAGAGTGGATAAAAATGGGAGATGGGGGTATTACAGCCCCCACTGAGTGAGTGACTGAATGTCAAAGAGAGTGGTGCACAAGTGGTGCAAGCGATCGGGACTGAATGTATGAGCGGGCACACAAGTCAGACTCGCATGGTACGTATGGTCAGTGTGGCTGCTTAGGCAGTAGTGTGATCCGGCTGCCAGGGACGGAATGAGTGAAGTCTCGCTAGGCCTGGCAGGAGTGTCGGGGAGCAGATACCTCTGCGGCACCTCAGAAGTAGGGGACACGAAAGTCTCGCTATGACTGGCAGGAGTGTCGGGGGGTTGATGCCTCTGCGGCACCTCAGAAATAGGAGACATGAAAGGGTCTGCCTCGTAGCTGAGGTAGGAGCGGCATAGGAGCCACCAACCTAGGGTCGCCTCCGGCTTGGTAGACAAGTGGTGCCATTCTGTTGCAGGACGGTGTGAGCACCATACTGAATGAGGACTGTCTATGTTGTGAGATGGCGGCATTGGGGTACCCCCTGCAGGGTGCCTGATCTTCCCTTGCAGTCATTCAAGCGGCATAGGCAGGTGAGTGTTGGGGCACATGTGGTGCCAGTATGTCTTGTGCAAATGTGTTGCATGGGGAGTGTCGAAGAGTTGAGGCGCATACGTGCACTTGTGTACGTCATGGAGGGGGCGCAATGCCCAATAGTCATCCCCCGAAGTATTGCTTAATTGCGGGCCGGGGGAATGACTGGAGAGGAAGGAGTTGGTTTTAGTGGGTCGGGAGTGGTGATCCCATCCCCACACTACCTGGGTTCGCCTCCCTAGGTGTCTGTTTGCAGATTTCCATTACCTTCGTAAAAAAAAAAAAAAAAAAAAACATCGCTTGCATTCAGAAATCGAGTTCATAACGAAATACCAGATCGGGAACAAAGATCTTGAATGTCAAGAGAGACTTTGATGTTGTTATATGAGTGGTTTTGTATCCAGTTCTAGTTTTTAATTAATTTTATAAGCCAATTTGTAAAGTTAAAAAATGGGGCTTTTGCGCCTTTTCGAACTCGGCAAATTATAGCTAGCTCAAGTGGGCTTTTCCCCATCACACATTTCTTCATTAAGACTAGAAAAGTCAAATGAAAAAAATAAATAACTACAAATACAAACATAACACGATTTTATTGCTAATATTCCCATGAAATAGCCATTATCTTCAGTTTTGGTCGGCCTTCTTGAATTTCAATTTAAGCTTCCCCGTGAAAACCCTAAATTGACGTTAGGCTGTCTATTGTTTGCGCCTCATTGAGAAACGCATGCTATGATGCAGGATGAAGCGTCGCGTCAGATAATTGGCATTACGTGTGCCAAATGTCACGCAAA
Source organism: Armigeres subalbatus (assembly GCF_024139115.2). NCBI lineage: Eukaryota > Metazoa > Arthropoda > Insecta > Diptera > Culicidae > Armigeres > Armigeres subalbatus. The sequence continues at coordinate 40,106,018 of NC_085139.1, read as the reverse complement.
TCGCCAAATGTCACGAATCGAATGAGATCCCAACGAAACAGTCATTATCCTCAATTTTTGTCCGCCATCTTGGATTCCAAAATGGCATTGAAGATCGATTTTCGAATTCCGTTCATCGATCTCGATTGATTATTATTTATTTATTTATTCAGACTAAGGCCGAAGTGGCCTGTGCGGTATATAAGAGTCTTCTCCATTCGGCTCGGTCCATGGCTACACGTCGCCAACCACGCAGTCTACGGAGGGTCCGCAAGTCATCTTCCACCTGAACGATCCACCTTGCCCGCTGCGCACCTCGCCTTCTTGTGCCCGTCGGATCGTTGTCGAGAACCATTTTCACCGGGTTACTGTCCGACATTCTGGCTACGTGCCCGGCCCATCGCAGTCGTCCGATTTTCGCGGTGTGAACGATGGATGGTTCTCCCAACAGCTGATGCAATTCGTGGTTCATTCGCCTCCTCCACGTACCGTCCGCCATCTGCACCCCACCATAGATGGTACGCAGCACTTTCCTTTCGAAAACTCCAAGTGCGCGTTGGTCCTCCACGAGCATCGTCCAGGTCTCGTGTCCGTAGAGGACTACCGGTCTAATTAGCGTTTTGTAGATTGTCAGTTTGGTACGGCGGCGAACTCTATTCGATCGGAGCGTCTTGCGGAGTCCAAAGTACGTACGATTTCCAGCCACTATGCGTCTCCGAATTTCTCTGCTGGTGTCATTTTCGGCAGTCACCAGTGAGCCCAAGTACACAAATTCTTCTACCACCTCGATTTCGTCACCACCGATGCAAACTCGCGGTGGGTGGCTCACATTGTCTTCTCTTGAACCTCTTCCTATCATGTACTTCGTCTTCGACGTGTTGATGACTAGTCCGATCCGCTTAGCTTCCCTCTTCAGTCTGATGTAGGCTTCCTCCATCTTCTCAAAGTTACGTGCCATAATATCTATGTCGTCGGCGAAACCAAATAGCTGGACGGACTTATTGAAAATTGTACCACTCGTGTTAATCCCTGCTCTTCGTATTACCCTTCCAAAGCGATGTTGAATAGCAAACACGAAAGACCATCACCTTGCCGTAACCCTCTGCGGGTTTCAGAAGGGACTCGAGAATGCCCCTGAAACTCGAACTACGCACATCACCCGATCCATCGTCGCTTTGATCAACCGTGTCAGTTTATCCGGAAAACCGTGTTCGTGCATTAGCTGCCATAGCTGGTCCCGATCGATTGTATCATATGCGGCTTTGAAGTCGATGAATAGATGATGTGTGGGCACGTTGTATTCGCGGCATTTCTGCAGTACTTGGCGAATGGCGAACACCTGGTCCGTGGTGGAGCGTTCGCCCATAAAACCCGCCTGGTACTGCCCCACGAACTCCCTTGCAGTTGGTGCTAGTCGACGGCATAAAATTTGGGAGAGTACCTTGTAGGCGGCGTTCAGCAATGTGATTGCGCGGTAGTTGCTACAATCCAGCTTATCGCCCTTTTTGTAGATGGGACACACGACACCTTCCATCCACTCCTGCGGCAAAACTTCCTCCTCCCAAATCTTGGTAATGACCCAGTGCAGCGCTCTAGCCAGTGCCTCACCACCGTGTTTAAATAGCTCTCCTGGTAGTTGGTCAACCCCAGGGGCTTTGTTGTTCTTCAGCCGGCCAATCTCCTCCTGGATTTCCTGGAGATCCGGAGCCGGTAAAATTCTATCCTGCGCGCGTTCTCCCAGGTCCATCACCATACCGCCATCTTCGTCTGCCACATCGCCATTCAGGTGTTCTTCGTAGTGCTGCCGCCACCTTTGGATCACCTCACGCTCGTTCGTAAGAAGGTTCCCGATTATGTCCTTACACATATCAGGCTGTGGCACGTGACCCTTACGTGAACGGTTTAACTTCTCATAGAACTTTCGTGTGTTATTAGCGCGGTACAGTTGCTCCGTTTCTTCACGGTCTCGATCTTCCTGCTGGCGCTTTTTCCTCCGGAAAATCGAGTTTTGTCTGTTCCGCGCCTGTTTATATCGTGCTTCGTTCGCCCTCGTGCGGTGTTGCAGCAATCTCGCCCATGCTGCATTCTTCTCTTCCACTAACTGCTCACATTCGCCGTCATACCAGTCGTTTCTCTGATCCGGGGGCACCGTGCCAAGTGCAGCGGTTACGGTGCTACCAATGGCGGATCGAATATCTCTCCAGCCATCTTCAAGAGATGCTGCGCCTAGCTGCTCTTCCGTTGGAAGTGCCACTTCCAGCTGCTGCGCGTATTCTTGGGCTAGTCTACCGTCTTGTAGTCGCCCAATGTTAAGCCGCGGCGTCCGACTTCGACGCGTGTTGTATACCGTCGAGAGTTTTGAGCGCAAGCATACTGCAACGAGGTAGTGGTCGGATTCAATATTCGCACTGCGGTAAGTGCGGACGTTCGTGATGTCGGAGAAGAATTTACCGTCGATTAGAACGTGGTCGATTTGGTTTTCCGTTTCTTGGTTAGGTGATCTCCATGTGGCCTTGTGGATATTTTTGCGGGGAAAGAAGGTGCTTCGGACTACCATTCCGCGGGAGGCTGCGAAGTTTATGCATCGTTGGCCGTTGTCATTCGATACGGTGTGCAGACTATCCGGTCCGATGACCGGTTTATACATTTCCTCCCTTCCTACCTGTGCGTTCATGTCACCGATGACGATTTTAACGTCCCGCAGTGGGCATCCATCGTATGTCTGCTCCAGCTGTGCGTAGAACGCTTCTTTCTCGTCGTCGGGTCTCCCTTCGTGTGGGCAGTGCACGTTGATGATGCTATAGTTGAAGAAACGGCCTTTAATCCTCAGCTTGCACATCCTTGCGTTGATTGGCTGCCACCCAATCACGCGTTGGCGCATCTTACCCAGCACTATGAAGCCGGTTCCCAGCTCGTTGGTGGTGCCACAGCTTTGGTAGAAGGTAGCCGCTCGATGCCCGCTTTTCCACACTTTCTGTCCTGTCCAGCAAATCTCCTGCAGCGCCACGACGTCGAAGTTGCGGGGATGTAATTCATCGTAGATCATCCTGTCGCAACCTGCGAAACCTAGCGACTTGCAATTCCATGTTCCAAGCTTCCAATCGTGATCCTGTATTCGTCGCCTAGGTCTTTGCCGATTATATCGAGTCGCATTATCTCTTATATTGTTCGTAATTATTGGTTTTCCAGGCGGCTTATTGGGCCTGCGCAAATTTCCTGTCTCGTCGGAGGGCCGTCGTGTCAGGGCTGTTTAGCGTCCCACCTAACACCAGGACTTGGGCTTGTGCGCTTTGAGCGGCACACGGTCGCTTTGGTGGGGCCTACTTGCGGATACATGCAGCTTTTTATAGAGGTTTAACAGGGCCCACTGTCAAACCCCACCACAGCCCTTGGACATAGTCCCTGCTGCCCGGACATCTCGATTGATAGACATCCATATTGTATGGTTTCATTGTTAGATCATTTTGAAACTGCTACAAACTTGAAAAAATCAATGTTTTGTGGATACAAACATCTTGCCAATGACTTCTTCGATCAGGCGGCTACAACACACTTCGAGATGTCCCGCCTATTCGATCCAATGGGCCTTGTCGGAGCTGCTATCGCTGGTGCATAAATCTTTATTAAAGCTGACTGCATCATGTGATCCCGTTAAGTTACGAACGGTCCTAAAGAACTGTAATATCTCGTAGGGGAGAACAGTACATGACGCACCCACGGAGCAAAAAGGCCTCGCTCATAACACCTCTCATATAATCTTTTGTAGGACATTTATGAACGAATATTTCCATTAAATTCATTTTAAGTTATTCATTGTTGAGCTGCAATGGAAAAAATGAGCGTAATTCATTCATTTTCACTGCAATTCAACTACTAACGAATTATTTACCTCACCCGTAAGATTATCTTTCAATACATTAAGACAAATCAAACAACCATGCGATCATTGTCACTTTACACCACCATTCAAGCGTTTTGCCCAAGGTTCATTTTTAAAAATTATTTTAAATGCGTTAGAAAATGAATTAAATTTGTTGTTTTTAATAGATGCAATTGTGAAATGTATTCCAAAGCTTGGTTACTTCAAAGGAATATTTCAAGCTCTATCTGGAATAAGGGCGAATGTCGCAAAAGAGAATTCTCTTCGCCGACTTCCCCTCTTTTAAATTAAAGTGACAAGCAGATTATTTCGTTGTGGTTTTTCCCTCAGAACGAAAGAAAACAATGAAAACTTGCATTCTGAGGTGATAAACCGCGATGAAGTTCTCTGCTTGTCACTTTTATTTAAAAGAGGGGAAGTCGACGAAGAGAATCCTCTCTTGCGACCTTCTTCCTTTTACCAGATAGAGCTTGATTTGCTTAATTCGCTTTTATAGATTTGCCGAAATTTCTTACAATTTCACATAGTTTAAGACAAACACAAGGACTTAAAAAAAGAATACCAGTAGAGTCTGGATTTACATGATTTTTGATATATTTATTTAAACTTCAATATAAAAATTAGTTGGGGTTCATTTGAAACCATTAACAGGTTGACTGATTTGCAAGATTTTGTCACTAATCAATTGGTCTTGGGATTCACATTATTTATGAATACCTACAAAAAATTAGATGGTCTAGAATGTGGCGTCGCAAACAACTCGGTAATAAGGCATAGACAAATGTGCTGTTTAAAAGAAATGGCGCCACTATATTCTCCACAGTTTTGTAAGTTTTGCATCTACACGTTAAAATGGTTCGATACCCTCGTTCACATTATTACAAACATCGAAAAAGGTCATGGGGTGCATTTCGTACTATTCTCCCCTATGCAAATTTAAAATTCTCCAGAAAGAAAATGTGACACATTGGTAGCAGGAGAGAGCATCATTCCTTTTGCCTGCACTCGATTTTCAACCCAGCAATTTGTTTATCCAGTCTCATATATATGCACATCAACTTCAGGTAAATAAATCCATGACGCAGCACCCAACAAAAAAGTCCAAAATCCTTCTGCAATTCATTGTAATGAAAAATGAAAAACCAAGGATAAAAAGCTTCACAACAGTAATGCTCACCATATTTCCCGCTCCCAACGCATCCCAGGCCTCGCAACAAAAAGCAACAATATTTCATTTTGTTTTTTTTCCAATCTGCCACCACCACCACCGCGCGTGCTTCTGTAGGTGGCAGCACGAACGGATGGATGGATGGATTCAACCAAGCGGTCAATCAAATAACCACTGAGCCGACGCAAAAATAATGTTAAATAATTGACCACCAAACGACCGACCTACGCAACGCCGCGGACGCACAGCACCGCAAAGTTCTTTGTTGTTTCGGGCACTGCAGGATGAGCTCTGAGCAGGTCCTTTCGCCGAAACTGGATGATTTATTGGTTTTGGGTGAATTGAGTTAATTGGTAGCGCGGATGCTTTTTGCGAAGCACGCCGAATGCAGGACGACTTTTATACCAATGGGAATTCTCTGACATTTGTGGGAAAAAGCAAACTCTGTGCCTTACGTTAGTGTTGAATTTGAGGAATGGGTACTGAGAATTGATGAAATGCACAAATGTTCATTTGTATTGTGAATAATTTAAATGTGGAATTCAAATAAGATTTATCTTTGTTATGGCTTGAATTTCACATTCGTTAATAAATTGAGGCAAAATCATTTCACATCGAAAGCATATCGGGTACACTGCATCCACAATTTCATTACAGACCCCAAAATCCCACAATCCAGTGAAGCTGACAAGAATCCGCAGTGCTTCACATGCGCAAGATAACCAATATCCTTCAAGTCCTTTAAAGAGACTTCTCTATGCAGCACACTGCGGTCGTCGTACGTCCGGTTCCATGCATACGCATCTCCATAATGTCCGGCGGCAGTAATCCCGATTTAATCCAACAGATTAAATCCCGACCAGGGATGGGGGTTTTTCAAGTGAAACAAAACACCGGAAGTATAGAATTTGGCGCTTGAACGCCGGATCTGCTTCTGTTTTTAACGTTTCAATGGGGATGAGTCGATGGCCACGTGTGCGCTTCGTTTGCCACTGTCTCAGATTGGGTTAGCTACATGTCGGAATCCACATCGCTTGGAAGAATGACGTACGAATGAAATGTGTTTCTATTCTTCACCACCAGCATCGTACGCTGCACCGACGTCGTCTTTGCGATCAAGGATTCGGATAGATTCTATAGAATAAGCAGTTCCTGAATGTGTTTTGCCGCTCGAGATTTCGAAGCAGAACTAGAGACTCGCCTGGAACGGGTTATGGAAAATTGTAATTCGAACTTTTTCACTATTCTACTATGGCTTTTTAGCCGGCTGCTGGCTGCAATGCAACCTAAGATGGTATGAAGGAGTTCATATTATGGGAACCATTATTTGCTAGAATGTGAAACATACATGATGTGCCATTGAAAATGTGCACTAAGGTCACGGTGAATGTCCTTCACTCAAAATAATTTATAATTCACAAGAAGAAAGGAAATTCTTCCACATTTCGAAAAAAAGGATTTTTTCCGAGTTTTGAAAGGGAATCCTCCCGAATTTTGGAAGTGAATTCCCCCGCATTACAAAAGGGAATTCTCTCGACTTTCGGAAGGGAATTCTTCCGAGTTTCCGAAAGGAATACTTCCGAATTCCAGATGGGAATAATTCCGAATTCAACAAGGGAATACTTCCGAATTCCAGAAGAAAATACTTTCGAATTTCAAAAGAGAATTCTTTAGAATTCCTGGAGGGAATTCTTTCAAAATCCGGAAGGGAATTCTCCCGAATTCTGGAAGTTTGTCCTTTCTTTCGGTTTTTTATTCCGAATACCAGAAAAGAATTCTTTCTAACTCTTATATAATATTTCTCAATCTTGCAGGGAAGTCCTCCGAAATGTGGAAGAAAATTCTTTCAAAATCAAGAGGCGAAATCTTTCAAAATCCAGTAGCGGATTCTCACGAATTCCAGAAGAAAACTCATCTGAATTTCGAAATGGAATTCTTCCGAATTTTGGAAGAGAATTCTTCCGAATTTCAGAAAGGAATTATTAAAGGTTGTGAAAGGGAATTCTCCCAATTTCTGGAATCCACTTAATTTTATCTGAGAATTCCCTTCCCAATTTCGGGAAAATTCCCAACCGGAATTCGGGAGAATTCCCTACCGAAATTCGGAAGAATTCCCTACCGGAATTCGGGAGAATTCCCTACCGGAATTCGGGAGAATTCCCTACTGGAATTCGGGAGAATTCCCTACCGGAATTCGGGAGAATTCCCTACCGGAATTCGGGAGATTTCCCTACCGGAATTCGGGAGAATTCCCTACCGGAATTTAGGAGAATTCCCTACCGGAATTCAGGAGAATTCCCTACCGGAAGTCAGGAGAATTCCCAACGGGAATTCGGGAGAATTCCCTTCCGGAATTCGGAAGAATTCCCTTCCGAAATTCGGAAATTTCCTCTTCCGGAATTCGGAAGAATTCCCTTCCGGAGTTCGGAAGAATTCCCTTCCGGAATTCGGAAGAATTCCCTTCCGGAATTCGGAAGAATTCCCTTCCGGAATTCGGAAGAATTCCCTTCCGGAATTCGGAAGAATTCCCTTCCGAAATTCGGAAGAATTCCCTTCCGGAATTCGGAAGAATTCCCTTCCGGAATTCGGAAGAATTCCCTTCCGGAATTCGGAAGAATTCCCTTCCGGAATTCGGAAGAATTTCCTTCCGGAATTCGGAAGAATTCCCTTCCGGAATTCGGAAGAATTCCCTTCCGGAATTCGGAAGAATTCCCTTCCGGAATTCGGAAGAATTCCCTTATGGAATTCGGAAGAAGTCCCTTCCGGAATTCGGAAAAAATTCCTTCAGGAATTCGAAAGAATTCCCTTCCGGAATTCGGAAGAATTCCCTTCCGGAATTCGGAAGAATTCCCTTCCGGAATTCGGAAGAATTCCCTTCCGGAATTCGGAAGAATTCCCTTCCGGAATTCGGAAGAATTCCCTTCCGGAATTCGGAAGAATTCCCTTCCGGAATTCGGAAGAATTCCCTTCCGGAATTCGGAAGAATTCCCTTATGGAATTCGGAAGAATTTCCTTATGGAATTCGGAAGAATTCCCTTCCGGAATTCGGAAGAATTCCCTTCCGGAATTCGGAAGAATTCCCTTCCGGAATTCGGAAGAATTCCCTTCCGGAATTCGGAAGAATTCCCTTCCGGAATTCGGAAGAATTCCCTTCCGGAATTCGGAAGAATTCCCTTCCGGAATTCGGAAGAATTCCCTTCCGGAATTCGGAAGAATTCCCTTCCGGAATTCGGAAGAATTCCCTTCCGGAATTCGGAAGAATTCCCTTCCGGAATTCGGAAGAATTCCCTTCCGGAATTCGGAAGAATTCCCATCCGGAATTCGGAAGAATTCCCATCCGGAATTCGGAAGAATTCCAATCCGGAATTAGGAAGAATTCTTATCCGGAATTCGCATGAATTCCCTACCGGAACTCAGAAGATTTCCCTACCGGAATTGGGAAGAATTCCCTTCCGGAATTCGGAAGAATACCCTTCCAGAATTCGGAAGAATTCCCTACCGGAATTCGGAAGAATTCCCTACCGGAATTCAGAAGATTTCCCTACCGCCATTCGGAAGAATGTTCCGGAATTCGGAAGAATTCCCTTCCGGAATTCGGAAGAATTCCCTTCCGGAATTCGGAAGAATTCCCTTCCGGAATTCGGAAGAATTCCCTTCCGGAATTTGGAAGATTACCTTGCAAAATTCGGAAGAATTCTTTTCCTGAATTCGGAAGAATTCCCTTCCGGAATTCGGAAGAATTCCCTTCCGGAATTCGGAAGAATTCCCTTCCGGAATTCGGAAGAATTCCCTTCCGGAATTCGGAAGAATTCCCTTCCGGAATTCGGCAGAATTCCCTTCCGGAAGTCGGGAGAATTCCCTTCCGGAATTCGGATGAATTCCCTTCGGGAATTCGGAAGAATTTCCTTTCAAGAATTCGGAAGAATTCCCTTCCGGAATTCGAAAGACATCCCTTCCGGAATTCGGAAGAATTCCCTTCCGGAATTCGGAAGAATTCCCTTCCGGAATTCGGAAGAATTCCCTTCCGGAATTCGGAAGAATTCCCGCCCGGAATTCGGAAGAATTCTCTTGCGGAATTCGGAAGAATTCCCTTCCGGAATTCGGAAGAATTCCCTTCCGGAATTCGGAAGAATTCCCTTCCGGAATTCGGAAGAATTCCCTTCCGGAATTCGGAAGAATTCCTTCCGAATTCGGAAGAATTCCTTCCAGGTCGGAAGAATTCCCTTCCGGAATTCGGAAGAATTCCCTTCCGGAATTCGGAAGAATTCCCTTCCGGAATTCGGAAGAATTCCCTTCCGGAATTCGGAAGAATTCCCTTCTGGAATTCGGGAGAATTCCCTTCCGGAATTCGGGAGAATTCCCTTCCGGAATTCGGGAGAATTCCCTTTCGGAATTCGGGAGAATTCCCTTCCGGAATTCGGAAGAATTCCCTTCCGGAATTTGGGAGAATTCCCTTCCGGAATTAGGTAGAATTCCCTTCCGGAATTCGGGAGAATTCCCTTCCGGAATTCGGGAGAATTCCCTTCCGTATTTCGGGAGAATTCCCTTCCGTATTTCGGGGGAATTCCCTTCCGGAATTCGGGAGAATTCTCTTCTGGAATTCGGGAGAATTCTCTTCTGAAATTCGGGAGAATTCCCTTCCGGAATTCGAGAGAATTCCCTTCCGGAATTCGAGAGAATTCCCTTCCGGAATTCGAGAGAATTCCCTTCCGGAATTCGAGAGAATTCCCTTCCGGAATTCGGGAGAATTCCCTTCCGGAATTCGGGAGAATTCCCTTCCGGAATTCGGGAGAATTCCCTTCCGGAATTCGGGAGAATTCCCTTCCGGAATTCGGGAGAATTCCTTTCCGGAATTCGGGAGAATTCCTTCCGGAATTCAGGAGAATTCCTTCCGGAATTCAGGAGAATTCCCTTCCGGAATTCAGGAGAATTTTCTTCTGGAAGTCAGGAGAATTTCCTTCCGGAATTCAGGAGAATTCCCTTACGGAGAATTTCCTTCCGGAATTCAGGAGAATTTCCTTCCGGATCTCGGGAGAATTCCCTTTCAGAATTCGGGAGAATTCCTTCCGAATTCAGGAGAATTCCTTCCGAATTCAGGAGAATTCCTTCCGGAATGCGGAGAATTCCTTCCGGAATTCAGGAGAATTCCTTCCGGAATTCAGGAGAATTCCTTCCGGTATTCAGGAGAATTCCTTCCGGAATTCAGGAGAATTCCTTCCGAATTCAGGAGGATTCCTTCCGGAATTTAGGAGAATTCCTTCCGGAATTCAGGAGAATTCCTTCCGCAATTCGGGAGAATTCCTTCCGTAATTCGGGAAAATTCCTTCTGGGATTCATGAGAATTCCCTTCCGGAATTCAGGAGAATTCCCTTCCGGAATTCAGGAGAATTCCCTTCCGGAATTCAGGAGAATTCTCTTCCAGAATTCAGGAGAATTCTCTTCCGAATTCAGGAATTCCTTCCGGAATTCAGGAGAATTCCTTCCGGAATTCAGGAGAATTCCTTCCGAATTCAGGAGAATTCCTTCCGGAATTCGGAGAATTCCTTCCGAATTCAGGAGAATTACCTTCCGGAATTCAAATTACCTTCCGGAATTCAGGAGAATTCCTTCCGGAATTCAGGAGAATTCCTTCCGAATTCAGGAGAATTCCTTCCGAATTCGGGAGAATTCCTTCCGGAATTCGGAATTCCTTCCGAATTCAGGAGAATTCCTTCCGAATTCAGGAGAATTCCTTCCGGAATTCAGGAGAATTACCTTCCGAATTCAGGAGAATTACCTTCCGGAATTCAGGAGAATTCCTTCCGAATTCGGAAGAATGCCCTTCTGAATTCAGGAGAATTCCTTCCGAATTCAGGAGAATTCCTTCCGAATTCAGGAGAATTCCCTTCGTTTATTCGGGAGAATTCCCTTCCGGAATTCGGGAGAATTCCCTTCCGGAATTCGGGAGAATTCCCTTCCGGAATTCGGGAGAATTCCCTTCCAGAATTCGGGAGAATTCCCTTCCGGAATTCGGGAGAATTCCCTTCCGGAATTCGGGAGAGTTCCCTTCCGAAGTTCAGGAGAATTCCCTTCCGGAATTTGGGAGAATTCCCTTCCAGAATTCGGGAGAATTCCCTTCCGGAATTCGGGAGAATTCCCTTCCGGAATTCGGGAGAATTCCCTTCCGGAATTCGGGAGAATTCCCACTCCGGAATTCTGGAGAATTCCCTTCCGGAATTCGGGAGAATTCCCTTCCGGAATTTGGAAGAATTCCCTTCCGGAATTCGGAAGAAATCCCTTACGGAACTTGGAAGAAATCCCTTCCGGAATTCGGAAGAATTCCCTTCCGGAATTCGGAAGAATTTCCTTCCAGAATTCGGAAGAATTCCCTACCTGAATTCGGAAGAATTCCCTTCCTGAATTCGGAAGAATTCCCTTCCAGAATTCGGAAGAATTCCCTTCCGGAATTCGGGAGAATTCCCTTCCGGAATTCGGAAGAAATCCCTTCCGGAATTCGGGAGAATTCCCTTCCGGAATTCGGGAGAATTCCCTTTCGGAATTTGGGAGAATTCCCTTCCGGAATTCGGGAGAATTCCCTTCCGGAATTCGGGAGAATTCCCTTCCGGAATTCGGAAGAATGCCCTTATGGAATTCGGGAGAATTCCTTCCGAATTGGGAGAATTCCTTCCGAATTCAGGAGAATTCCTTCCGAATTCAGGAGAATTCCTTTCCGAATTCAGGAGAATTCCTTCCGAATTCAGAATTCCTTCCGAATTCAGGAGAATTCCTTCCGAATTCGGGAGAATTCCTTCCGAATTCAGGAGATTCCTTCCGAATTCGAGAATTCCTTCCGAATTCGGGAGAATTCCTTCCGAATTCGGGAGAATTCCTTCCGAATTCGGGAGAATTCCTTCCGAATTCAGGAGAATTCCTTCCGAATTCGGGAGAATTCCTTCCGAATTCAGGAGAATTCCTTCCGGAATTCAGGAGAATTCCTTCCGAATTCAGGAGAATTCCTTCCGAATTCAGGAGAATTCCTTCCGGAATTCAGAATTCCTTCCGAATTCGGGAGAATTCCCTTCCGGAATTCGGGAGAATTCCCTTCCGGAATTCGGGAGAATTCCCTTCCGGAAATCGGGAGAATTCCCTTCCGAAGTTCAGGAGAATTCCCTTCCGGAATTCGGGAGAATTTCCTTCCAGAATTCGGGAAAATTCCCTTCCGGAATTGAGGAGAATTCCCTCCCGGAATTCGGGAGAATTCCCTTCCGGAAATCGGGAGAATTCCCTTCCGGAATTCGGGAGAATTCCCTTCCGGAATTCGGGAGAATTCCCACTCCGGAATTCTGGAGAATTCCCTTCCGGAATTCGGAAGAATTCGCTTCCGGAATTTGGAAGAATTCCCTTCCGGAATTCGGAAGAAATCCCTTCCGGAATTTGGAAGAAATCCCTTCCGGAATTCGGAAGAATTCCCTTCCGGAATTCGGAAGAATTCCCATCCAGAATTCGGAAGAATTCCCCACCTGAATTCGGAAGAATTCCCTTCCTGAATTCGGAAGAATTCCCTTCCAGAATTCGGAAGAATTCCCTTCCGGAATTCGGAAGAATTCCCTTCCGGAATTCGGAAGAATTCCCTTCCGGAATTCGGAAGAATTCCCTTCCGGAATTCGGAAGAATTCCCTTCCGGAATTCGGAAGAATTCCCTTCCGGAATTCGGAAGAATTCCCTTCCGGAATTCGGAAGAATTCCCTTCCGGAATTCGGAAGAATTCCCTTCCGGAATTCGGAAGAATTCCCTTCCGGAATTCGGAAGAATTCCTTTCCGGAATTCGGAAGAATTCCTTTCCGGAATTCGGAAGAATTCCCTTCCGGAATTCGGAAGAATTCCCTTCCGGAATTCGGAAGAATTCCCTTCCGGAATTCGGAAGAATTCTTTTCGGAATTCGGAAGAATTTCCTTCGGAATTCTGGAGAACTCCTTTCGAATTTGGAAGAATTCCCTTCCGGAATTCGGAAGAATTCCCTTCCGGAATTCGGAAGAATTCCCTTCCGGAATTCGGAAGAATTCCCTTCCGGAATTCGGAAGAATTCCCTTCCGGAATTCGGAAGAATTCCCTTCCGGAATTCGGAAGAATTCTTTTCCGGAATTCGGAAGATTTCGCCTCCGGAATTTGGAAGAATTCCCTTCCGGAATTAGGAAGAACTCCCTTCCGGATTTCGGAAGAATTCCCTTCCGGAATTCGGAAGAATTCCCTTCCGGAATTCGGAAGAATTCCCTTCCGGAATTCGGAAGAATTCCCTTCCGGAATTCGGAAGAATTCCCTTCCGGAATTCGGAAGAATTCCTTCCGAATTCGGAAGAATTCCTTCCGAATTCGGAAGAATTCCTTCCGAATTCGGAAGAATTCCTTCCGGAATTCGGAAGAATTCCTTCCGAATTCGGAAGAATTCCCTTCCGGAATTCGGAAGAATTCCCTTCCGGAATTCGGAAGAATTCCTTCCGAATTCGGAAGAATTCCTTCCGAATTCGGAAGAATTCCTTCCGGTCGGAAGAATTCCTTCCGGAATTCGGAAGAATTCCTCCCGAATTCGGAAGAATTCCCTTCCGGAATTCGGAAGAATTCCCTTCCGGAATTCGGAAGAATTCCCTTCCGGAATTCGGAAGAATTCCCTTCCGGAATTCGGAAGAATTCCCTTCCGGAATTCGGAAGAATTCCCTTCCGGAATTCGGAAGAATTCCCTTCCGGAATTCCCTTCCGGAATTCCCTTCCGGAATTCGGAAGAATTCCCTACCGGAATTCGGAAGAATTTCCTCCCGGAATTCGAAAGAAATGCGTTCCGCAATTTGGAAGAATTCCCTTGCGGAAGTCGGAGAATTTCCTTTCGGAATTCGGAAGAATTCCCTTCCGGAATTCGGAAGAATTCTCTTCCTGAATTCTAAGAAATTCCATTGCCGAATTTGGAAAATTTCTTTTTCAGAATTTAGGGGAATTCGCCTTCGGAATTTGGGAGAATTTCATTTTCGCAATTCGTGGGAATGCAATGCGATATATGCGATCTTGGGCAGTGAAGGTATGGGCGGACCATGCGTCTACGGTGGAGAAGCTACGCCCGCCTGGTTGAGTTTTTAATTCGAGTCTTAAAGACCATTTCCGTCAACCATAACACTGCATCGTCGTTGTCTAAAAAGAATCAGTAGATTAATCGTCATTCGTTTCTCCTCAGCATGCACATCAAGACGATGTCCAGTTTGTAATCCATCTCACCCGCTGTTCAAATGTTTCAGATTCCATCGTCTCTCGGTTTCTGAACGCAAACAGATAGTTAAAGCCAGGCGTCTCTACTTGAACTTTTTAAAGTCGCATGCCGCACGTAACTGCCCTATGGACTGGCAGGATTTTTTTAATTCACCCAATTCACAAGTTACAAATTTTTCCTTATTTCCATTTGCTAGGTTTTCCCATTAGGCTCAATTTTATCGATTTACGCCAATTCCCAGATTACTAAATAAATTGGGGTTTTGGTTTGCAACAGTAAGACTCTACTTCCAGTTTGACGCATCCTGTTAGTTCTAACAAAACTTTCGGTCTACACAAGTAGGTACCTGGTAGGTCCCGTGCCTGACCGACTAGCAGCGCAACAAAGTTCCTTCCATAATGTTGCAACTGCATGGGAATCCCTGAGCAACGCCACAATTATCGGAAACGAGTTGGTGTGTTGCCATGCTAACGGACGGCACAGTGCTTTGTTATCGTGTAACAATGGGGAACGGGAACGATGCAATTCTTCTCCGGTAGCTGGACCCACAACAAGTTCCCCTGCTGCCTGTGGTACCGGCACACACGTGGCGAAGGTTTTGGTGGATTCGTGTATTCTGTGTACTACTGCTGGTATCCGTTTTGAAAGTTACCTTTGTAATGCATACACGAGTCTGGATTGTGGTGAATTTGGATGTAAATGCTGATGCTTTGCATAAGCATTGTAAAATTTTGCCGAGTGTTTTGCTCTCTGATGGTTGTAAAGCGGAATCGTTTTAAAAAGGACTCTCGGAATAGGAACACTCGTTTTCCGCACGTAGGAACAATCGTACAATGGTCGTTGAGTGTTGTTAGCACATGGCGGTTCAGGGGATGAAGAAAATTACGCGGCTTTATGATATCTTCCTGTGTGTTGGCCTTGTAACGGGTAGGCTGTTTCTGTACTATAAGTTGAAGGTCTTACGTTTCGGGAACCGTGACTTTTTTATGTTTGTGTGTGTGTGTGTGTATTTTTTCGTAGATCATATTCTAAAAACAATTACATTGGCAAACATTTTTGGTCTGAATAAAACTTGCGTATCAAGAAATATCTTCGTCTTCTTTTTTTTATTGGCATTACATCCCCACACTGGGACAGATCCGCCTCGCAGCTTAGAAGAAAAATACCCCAGTCTAGATAAATCAATGCCCTAATGTCCACTGTTGCTGCCATATACACAGTAAAAAATAAAAAGTAATATCACATCAAATTTGATGCACATCATCGCCGTCGTAAATATGATGTTTTATAACATCAATATAGCGTAACAAAAAAATGACGTACTTGATATTTCGTCCTCAAACTAGAAACACGTAATTCATGTTAGACGTAATATTTTTGATGTAACTGAAAAAGCGACGTAAAAACCGGACAGGATGGATCCCGCTTTCGGCAGCCGGTTTGGGGGATTCGGAATATGTAAATAATGCGTTAAAATATACCTTCAGCAGAAACAATTTCACATTTTATTAATTTTTGACGCATTTTTTCGTTTCTAAAACTGACAATATAGGATACTTATATATACTCGAATTATGATTTTCAGCTTAGATTTGCGAGTCTTTAATTTAGGGTTTTCTCTGTTTTCAATTTTGAATATTGAATTTCGGAATTTTAATCTCTAGTTTCTAAGAATAAATTTTAAACTTTTAACCTAAAATTTTTAATTTTCGCGTCGGCTGAAATTTTACCAGCGCTGGCGTAATAGAGTTTGTGGAAGCGGCGCAGCCGTGTGAACCGGCGTGAATTTATTTAATACATTAGAAATTGTCCGGTATTTCTTCAGAGACTTCTTTACAAATTTCTCCAGATTTTCTTCCGAAAGTTCTTCCAAGAATTCATTCGAAAATTGTTCCAAGAATTACTTCCGAAGCTTTCCCAAGAATCCATTATGATGTTTGTCCAGGAATTCTTCCGAAAGTTCCTCCGTTTCTTCTGGAAGTTCCTCAGAAAATTCTTCCGGAAGTTCATCTGGGATTTTTTTTTATTTAATTTTTGTGTCGTGATTATGCCTCCAGGAACAACTTCGAAAGTTCATACAGAAATTCCTCCGGTAGTTCTTCCAGGAATTCCTCCGGAAGTTTTTCAAGGAAGACCTCTAGAAAACCCTCTAATAATTCCTCCGAATGTTCCTCCAGCAATTCCTCCGGAAGTTACTCCAGAAGGTAATCTAGGAAAATTGCTCTGAAAGTTCCTCCAGGAATTCCTTCAGAAGTTCCTCCGGCAATTTATCCGGCAGTTTCTCCGGGATTCCCTCCGGAAGTTTCTCTAGGAACTCCTCCGGAAGTTCTTCTAGGAATTTCTCCAGTAGTTCCTCTGGAAGTTTCTCTAGGACTTCCTCCGAAAGTCCCTCTGTAAGTTTATCCGAGCATTCTCCGGAATTTCTCCGGAAGTTGCTCCGGGAATTCCTCTTGAACTTCCGCCAAGAATTCCTCCGGAAGTTTTGTCAGGAATTCCTGCGGAAGTTCTTCCAGAAATTTCTCCAGAAGTTCCTCCGGGAATATCTTCGGAAGATCCGACGGGAATTCTTCCGGAAGTTCTTCCGAGAAATCCTCCGAAAATTCTTCCGTAAGTTCCATTGGAAATTCCCCCGAGAGTTCCTCCAGAAATTTCTATGTGAGTTTCTCCAGGAATTCCTCCGAAAGTTTCTCCTGGAATACCTTTGGAAGTTCCTCCACAAGGTCTTAAAGAACTTCCGGAGGAATGCCTGGAGAAACTTCCTGAGGAATTCTTACAGGAACCTCCTGAGATATTTCTGGAGGAACTTCCGGAGGGATTCCTAAAGGTCCTTCTCTTAAAGTAATTCCTAAAGGAATCCTGGTGGATCTTTCGGAGGAACTTCCAGAAGAATTCCCGAAGTAACTTCCAGAAGAATTCCCGGAGGAACTTCCCGAAGAATTCCGGGAGGAACTTCCGGAGGAATTCCCGGAGGAACTTCCGGAGGAATTTCCGGAGGAACTTCCGGAGGAATTCCCGGAGGAACTTTCGGAGGAATTCCTTGAGGATCTTCCGGAGGAATTCCTTGAGGATCTTCCGGAGAATCTTTCGGAGTAATTCCCGCAGAAACTTAAGAAAAAACTCTCGGAGAAATTTTCAGATGTATTTCTAGGATAAAGGAACTTCCGGAGGAATTCCTGGAGGAACGAACATTCGGAGGAATTCCCGGCAAAACTTCCGGAGGATTTCCAGGAGGAGTTTCCGGAGGATTTCCCGAAGGAATTTTCGAAGAAATTCTTTCGAAAGTTTCTTCGGGAATTCTCCGGAGGTTCCTTTAGGAATTCCTCAGGAAGTTAAGCAAGGATTTTTTTGGAGGTTCCTCCGTGAATTCATCAGGAAATTCTTCCGAAAGTTCCTCCGGGAATTTCTCTGGAAGCTCCTCCGGTTATTCCTCCAGAAGTTTGTCCGTGAAATCCTCCAGAAGTTTCTCCTTGAATTCCTCCGGAAGTTCCCCGTAAATGCCTCCGAAAGCTCCTCTAGAAATTCCTCCGGAAATTCCTCTGAGAATTCCTTTGGAAATTACTCTGTAAGTTTCTACGGGAGTACCTCTGGAAGTTTGTCCGAGAATTCCTCCGGGTGTTTTTCCGTAGGTTACTTCGGGAATTTCTCATTAAGTTTCTCCGAAAAATCCTCCGAAAGTTCCTCTGAAAATTCCTGCGGAAGTTTCTCCGGGAATTCCTACACAAGCGTCTCCGAAAATTTCTCTCATGAACTTTTCTGAAAACTTTCTCTGAAATTTGAAGTTCGAAGTCTCGTTTGAAGTCTCGAGTCATCTCAGACACATATCTTCCCTACAAAAACCTTCACATACAAAATTTGGTCCCATTTGCTTGTCTAGCTGTCGAATTATGCAGAAATATTTGTTATATTTTAATGAGAGACTCCCTTCCTATCATAGAAACAATTTTTGTCATCAAAAACCTCCACGTGCCACATTTGGTTTCATTTACTTGATTAGCTCTCGAGTTTTGTGGAAAAACCACTGTGTACAAAATTTCACACCGATCGGTTCAGCATTTTTTAAGTCTATGATGGTCTAACAGACAAAAATTCATTTTTATGTAAATAGAAGAAGAAGAAGGGGCCCTCCTTAGCCGTGCGGTAAGACGCGCGGCTACAAAGCAAGACCATGCTGAGGGTGGCTGGGTTCGATTCCCGGTGCCGGTCTAGACAATTTTCGGATTGGAAATTGTCTCGACTTCCCTAGGCATAAAAGTATCATCGTGTTAGCCTCATGATATACGAATGCAAAAATGGTAACTTGGCTTAGAAACCTTGCAGTTAATAACTGTGGAAGTGCTTAATGATCACTAAGCTGCGAGGCGGCTCTGTCCCAGTGAGGGATGTAATGCCAACAAAGAAGAAGAAGAAGAAGAAGAAGAATATCATTTGTTTTGTGCTTCATTTAATTTTTTCCACAACATTTTAAAATTTGTTAACATCCCTGCTGGGCATTCTGAATTCATAATAGTCTAACAGCCCTGGATAAAAAAAATGGAATTATACGAATCTGATAGTAAACCTTTTTATCTGAAGAATTCACTGCGACTAAAACCTGCAAATAGATTGTTAGGGCATGATTAAGGATGGGTTAGAGTTCAGTTTAGTCACTTCACTTTGATATAGACAGACATATTTTGGTACAATCACTTTTTTGTCGTTTCACCGGGCGATCAAAATTTGCTCTCTTTCCGCTTATACGCACCATGTCTACGATGTTTTTCTCCCCGACGAAACCACCAACAACAATTGAACACTGACACGATGACCCAGTGGGTAAAATTCTGCGATCACTGCAACAATAAAATTTAATTGTATGGGTACATTTCAAAAATACAATTAATTCACAGCCGACCGGAAACTTACCTCCATGATTTAATTTACTCCTGCACTACCTGCAAGTGGTGCAGGATCCTGAATTCCTGGACAAAGAGTTTTTTTCCACGCACCGACAAGTTTTCTAATCAACAACAAAGCGAAAATTTATTCTGACTGACAGTTCATTTCGAGCTGCAGGTTTGAGTGCGATCACAGCATTGTTCAGCAATTTCACGTTGATTTAACATAATAAACAACCTGAGCATGTAATATTACGCTTCCTTTCCAACTGACATGATGTGCATCATTTTATGTGTAATAAATGACTGATTTATAGAGGTAATTTTACGTACTTTGTGCGTAACTGAAAAAATATTTTGTCCGTTAGATTTTACGTTCAGTTATGTAATTTTACATCGATTCGACGTGAAAATACATCAAATCGGCTATTACATAGATTTTTTGAGTACATTGACCAATTTTACGACACGGGATATTAATATTTTTTTTGCTGTACATGAAGTCTTAAATCCAATCCAGGTTTGTCCACTAAAATGTGCACAATAAAGAAAGCTCACGTTTCCTTTGTGTTTTTTTTTTATTCTTCTACCAACGACATTTTCATCTTTTCAGCAAGGCCGTAAGAAGAATGCAACTTTGCCGCATTTCACTGCAATATGCGTTAAATATTTTAACAAAATATTAAAGCACCAATTGAAATCAACTTCTTTTACCAACGGATTAAAATAAAAAGTTTTCTGCCTTTGATTGCTTCCACTAAATTGATTGTGACTGAAATCAGATCAAAAGTCCGGAACAAACAGTTGAGTGAAGTTCTTTTGAAAATCATAAATAATCTTGTTCCCTCAATTTATTATTTATATTAAGGATTTAATTATTTTGTATAGTTCGTTCAACAATTTTTACTTGTGTTATAGAATCCGGATTCACCTCCGACTCCCACCGTAACGCTAGCACATTTCATCCTCATCAGAAGTGTTTGTCCCAAAGCTGGGGGGTGGAAAACTTTCACACCCTGAACAGCAGCAGTGGTTTGCCCAGCTGCTCGCTGCAACAACTTTTCACTTTTATTATTCTTGCAAAGTCCCTCACCGTCGCACATCGTAAACCGCCTGGTAGCCGTCGCAAACCGATCCTATGCGATGGGTGGGGAAAGTGTAGAACCGGACGGCTCAAACTTTTTTTTTCGTCCTCCAGCCAAAGTCAGCCAAATGCAATGCGGTCACTTCTGCTTCTCCTATATAAGGATCAGCAAACTGCTGAGTGCCATGCATTAGCTCGAGAAAAGGTGCGAATGCGGTTTCCGCCGTGCCATTTGCCGGAGGATGTTTGTGGACCGGCTGACAACTGTGTGAGTTGCGGTGAGCTGTGTCCCCAAGGCTGCTGGACCGGTCATCCGGGAGATTAACAGCTCTCTAGCTGTGAGGTTGTTTGCTTTTGTAGGATAATTGTCGCTAGAATCGTGTGTGATCATTGTGGTATTGACACTTTTGTGAGACTGCATACGGCCTTAATGTTCCAGCAAAATTGGTACTAAAATTCTGTAATTTAATTTATACTTTTTTAATTTATACTCCGACAAATGCCACCAAAAACAGCCAAATGCCACCAGAATTCAGCATGAACTCAGTAATTTTGCACAAAAAGCAGACAATTTTCCATTCGAAAAACTCTCAGCATGAAATTCTGAGAATATAAAAAAAAACTCATGCGCTCTTAAAATTTGTGTATTGTGTATTTCTGCTGGGCCACAATTGGGAAAGAATTCCTTTCAGAAATCGAAGAGTCTGCAAAAAATCGTTCCGGAATTCGAAGAGAATTCTCACATGATTAAGGAGTTCGAAAAGAAATTCGTCCAGAATTTTAGAAAAAAAAATCTTCCGAAAATTCCGACCTAAAAATTAAGGAAGAGTATCGTCCGGAACTCGGAGAAGAAAAGGAAAAATTCGTCCGGAGTTTTAAGAGAATTTCATTCAGAATTAAAAGAGAATCGCCTCCGTCTGTTTATGCTACTATTATCAATAGCATAATGGATCCATACGCAAACTTCCAGTTTCTTCGAATCCAGCGCGTATTTAGTTTTTGTCATAAGATAAGCTACATTTTGAAATAATCTCACCACTGTAATCCGTATGCGGAGACCAGAAACTTCATGGTGCATATACATATCAGCAGGAAGAAGCTTCGAATTCTTTCGATGATGACAAAAATGAACATCCGGGGACGAATTCAATACAGTTGCCACAGTCGTGATTTTACCTGCGCTTTTTCGAAACCTAATTGTTTCTTTGAATTGAAACAATACCGCACTAGCACCACTTTAACGCGTAAAACACTTTGAAGAACGTAGCATATTCTTTGACGTGTAAAAAAGTGTTCGAGAAAAATTAAACTGTGACAGGAAGTTTTAAACGCTTCCTTTCCCGAGCACAGCCTACTCTTCCATTCGAGAGCCTGACACAGAATCTGCGACAAAATTGATCCCTGAGAGCCATTTTTGGAGAATAACTGAAAAAATTGATTATATCCTTAGCCATTACTACAGGCAGGAACAGTCTTGATGGTGTCTTGTGCATCTTGTGCAAGTTTAATAATTGAGCCAAACAATGCACAAATAAGCTCTCTTTTCGTCATCAATGATTTTAACGCACACAGCAATGCAAGAATGAACTATCAGTCCAATGTAAATAAAATAGTCTGGTAGCTATTTGAATAGACAATTGCAACAATGTGAGAATTTATTTTGCCCCCTTAGATAACTATTTGGGGGGCAAAAAGTTCCTCGCCCCCCAAAGTTGGCGCCTATGACCTCCGTAGTTTAGAAGAAATCCAGCCAGAGAATTCTTTCCTTAATTTTGAAAGAATTCCTACCAGATTTCCATAAACTGAAATTCCTACCAGATTTCCAAGAACTGATAAATTTTCGGAAATTGGAAATAACTCCTTACGGAATTCGGACAGAATTCCTTCCGGAATTTGGAAAAAAAAATTCCTTCCGGAATTCGGAGAGAATTCCTTTCGGAATTCGGGAGGAAATCCTTTCGAAAGTCGAAGTGAATTTCTTCCGGAATTCGGAGAGAATTCCTTCCGGAATGCGGAGAGAATTCCTTCCGGAATTCGGAGAGAATTCCTTCCGGAATTCGGAGAGCATTCCTTCCGAAATTCGGAGAGAATTCCTTACGGAATTCGGAGAGAATTCCTTCCTCAATTCGGAGAGAATTCCTTCCGGAATTCGGAGAGAATTCCTTCCGGAATTCGGAGAGAATTCCTTCCGGAATTCGGAGAGAATTCCTTCCGGAATTCGGAGAGAATTCCTTCCGGAATTCGGAGAGAATTCCTTCCGGAATTCGGAGAGAATTCCTTCCGGAATTCGGAGATAATTCCTTCCGGAATTCCGAGAGAATTCCTTCCGGATTTAGGAGAGAATTCCTTTCGGAATTCGGAGAGAATTCCTTCCGGAATTCGGAGAGAATTCCTTCCGGAATTCGGAGAGAATTCCTTCCGGAATTTGGATGAAGTTCTTTCTGGAATTCGGAGAGAATTCCTCCCGGAATTCGGAGAAAATTCCTCCCGGAATTCGGAGAGAATTCCTCCCGCAATTCGGAGAGAATTCCTCCCGGAATTCGGAGAGAATTCCTTCCGGAATTCGGAGAGAATTCCTTCCGGAATTCGGAGAGAATTCCTTCCGGAATTTGGATGAAGTTCTTTCTGGAATTCGGAGAGAATTCCTCCCGGAATTCGGAGAAAATTCCTCCCGGAATTCGGAGAGAATTCCTCCCGCAATTCGGAGAGAATTCCTTCCGGAATTCGGAGAGAATTCCTTCCGGAATTCGAAGAGAATTCCTTCCGGAATTCGGAGAGAATTCCTTCCGGAATTCGGAGAGAATTCCTTCCGGAATTCGGAGAGAATTCCTTCCGGAATTCGGAGAGAATTCCTTCCGGAATTCGGAGAGAATTCCTTCCGGAATTCGGAGAGAATTCCTTCCGGAATTCGGAGAGAATTCCTTCCGGAATTCGGAGAGAATTCCTTCCGGAATTCGGAGAGAATTCCTTCCGAAATTCGGATGGAATTCCTTCCGGAATTCGGAGAGAATTCCTTCCGGAATTCGGATAGAATTCCTTCCGGAATTCGGAGAGAATTCCTTCCGGAATTCGGAGAGAATTCCTTCCGGAATTCGGAGAGAATTCCTTCCGGAATTCGGAGAATTCCTTCCGGAATTCGGAGAGAATTCCTTCCGGAATTCGGAGAGAATTCCTTCCGGAATTCGGAGAGAATTCCTTCCGGAATTCGGAGAGAATTCCTTCCGGAATTCGGAGAGAATTCCTTCCGGAATTCGGAGAGAATTCCTTCCGGAATTCGGAGAGAATTCCTTCCGGAATTCAGAGAAATTCCTTCCGGAATTCTAAGAAATTCCTTCCGGAATTCGGAGGAATTCCTTCCGGAATTCGGAGGAATTCCTTCCGGAATTCGGAGGAATTCCTTCCGGAATTCGGAGGAATTCCTTCCGGAATTCGGAGGAATTCCTTCCGGAATTCGGAGGAATTCCTTCCGGAATTCGGAGGAATTCCTTCCGGAATTCGGAGGAATTCCTTCCGGAATTCGGAGAGAATTCCTTCCGGAATTCGGAGAGAATTTCTTCCAGAATTCGGAGAGAATTCCTTCCAGAATTTGGAGAGAATTCCTTCCGGAATTCGGAGAGAATTCCTTCAGAATTCGGAGAATTCTTTCCGGAATTCGGACAGAATTCCTTCAGAATTCGGATAAAATTCCTTCCCGAACTCGGGGAGAATTCCTTCCGGAATTCGGAGAGAATTCCTTCCGGAATTCGGAGAGAATTCTTTCCGGAATTCGGAGAGAATTCCTTCCGGAATTCGGAGAGCATTCGTTCTGCATTCGGAAAGAATTCGTTCCGGAATTCGGAAAAAATTCCTTCCGGAATTCGGAGAGAATTCCTTCCGAAATTCGGAGAGAATTCCTTCCGGAATTCGGAGAGAATTCCTTCCGGAATTCGGAGAGAATTCCGTCCGGAATTCGGAGATTTCCTTCCGGTATTCGGGAAGAATTCCGTTAGGAATTCGGAAAGATTTTTTTCCGGAATTCGGAGAGAAATCCTTCTGGAACTCGGAAACATTTCCTTCCGGAATTCGGATATATTGAATTGCTTCCGAAATTCGGAGACAATTCGTTTCGGAATTCGGAGAAAATTCCTTCCGGGATTCGGAGAGAATCCCTTCCGGAATTCGGAGAAAATTTCTTCCGGAATTCGCAGAAAATGCCTTCCGGAATTCGAAGAAAATCTCTTCCGGAATTCGGAGAGAGTTCCTCCCTGAATTCGGAGAATTCCTTCCGGAATTCTAGGAGAATTTCTTCCGGAATTCGGAGAGAATTCCTTCCGGAATTCGGAGAGAATTCCTTCCGGAATTCGGAGAGAATTCCTTCCGGAATTTTGAGAGAATTCCTTCCGAAATTCGGAGAGAATTCTTTCCGGAATTCGGAGAGAATTCCTTCCGGAATTCGGATAAAATTCCTTCCGGAATTCGGAGAGAATTCCTTCCGGAATTCGGAGAGAATTCCTTCCGGAATTCGGAGAGAATTCCTTCCGGAATTCGGAGAGAATTCCTTCCGGAATTCGGAGTGAATTCCTTCCGCAATTCGGAGAGAATTCCTTCTTAAATTCGGAGAGAATTCCTTCCGGAATTCGGAGAGAATTTCTTCGCAATTCGGAGAGAATTCCTTCCGGAATTCGGAGAGAATTCCTTCCGGAATTCGGAGAGAATTCCTTCCGGAATTCGGAGAGAATTCCTTCCGGAATTCGGAGAGAATTCCTTCCGGAATTCTGAGAGAATTCCTTCCGGAATTCGGAGAGAATTCCTTCCGGAATTCGGAGGGAATTCCTTCCGGAATTCGGAGGGAATTCCTTCCGGAATTCGGAGGGAATTCCTTCCGGAATTCGGAGAAAATTCCTTTCGGAATTCGGAGAGAATTCCTTCCGGAATTCGGAGAGAATTCCTTCCGGAATTCTGAGAAAACTCCTTTTGGAATTCGGAGAGAATTCCTTTCGGAATTCGGAGAGAATTCCTTTCGGAATTCGGGAAGAATTGCTTCCAGAATTCGTGGAGAATTTCTTCCGGAACTCGAAGAGAATTCCTTTCGGAATACAGAGAGAGTTCCTTTCGGAATTTGGAGAGAATTCCTTTCACAATTTGGAGAGAATTCCTTCCGGAATTCGGAGCGAATTCCCTCTGGAAATCGGAGAGAATTCCTTCCGGAATTCGGAGAGATTTCCTTTCGGCATTCGGAGTGAATTCTTCTCCGATTTCGGAGAGAATAGCTTCCGGAATTCAGAGAGAATTCCTTCCGGAATTCGGAGGAATTCCTTCCGGAATTCGGAGGAATTCCTTCCGGAATTCGGAGGAATTCCTTCCGGAATTCGGAGGAATTCCTTCCGGAATTCGGAGGAATTCCTTCCGGGTCGGAGAGAATTCCTTCCGGAATTCGGAAGAATTCCTTCCGGAATTCAGAGAAAATTTCTTCAGGAATTCGGAGAGAATTCCTTCCGTAATTCGGAGAATTCCCTTCCGGAATTCGGGAGAATTCCCTTCCGGAATTTGGAGAATTCCCTTCCGAAATTCGGAGAATTCCCTTCCGTAATTCGGAGAGTTTCCTTCCGTAATTCGGAGAATTTCCTTCCGGAATTCGGAGAATTTCCTTTCGGAATTCGGATAATTTCCTTCCGGAATTCGAAGAAGTCCCTTCCGGAATTTGGAGAATTCCCTTCCGGAATTCGGAGAATTCCTTCCGGAATTCGGAGAGAATTCCTTCCGGAATTCGGAGAATTCCTTCCGAATTCGGAAGAATTCCTTCGAATTCGGAGAGAATTCCTTCCGGAATTCGGAGAATTCCTTCCGGAATTCGGAGCGAATTCCTTTGCGGAATTCGGAGAATTCCTTTCCGGAATTCGGAGAATTCCTTTCCGGAATTCGGAGAATTCCTTCCGGAATTCGGAGAATTCCTTCCGGAATTCGGAGAATTCCTTCCGGAATTCGGAGAATTCCTTCCGGAATTCGGAGAATTCCTTCCGGAATTCGGAGAGAATTCCTTTCGGAATTCGGAGAGAATTCCTTCCGGAACTAGGAGAGATGTCCTTCCGGAACCCGAAGAGAATTCCTTCCGGAACCCGAGAAGAACTCCTTCCGGAATTGGGAGAGAATTCCTTCCGGAATTCGGAGAGAATTCCTTCCGGAATTCGGAGAGAATTCCTTCCGGAATTCGGAGAGAATTCCTTCCGGAATCCGAAGAGAATTCCTTCCGGAATAAGGAGAGAATTCCTTCCGGAACCCGAAGAGACTTCCTTCCGGAATTCGGAGAGAATTCCTTCCGGAATTCGGAGAGAATTCCTTCCGGAATTCGGAGAGAATTCCTTCCGGAATTCGGAGAGAATTCCTTCCGGAATTCGGAGAGAATTCCTTCCGGAATTCGGAGAGAATTACTTCCGGAATTCGGAGAGAATTACTTCCGGAATTCGGAGAGAATTCCTTTCGGAATTTGAAGAGAGTTCTCCCCTGTTTTCCGAGAGAATTCCATCCGGAATTAGAAGAGAATTCTTTCCAAAACTCGCCAAGATTTGCTTCTGGAATTAGGAGACTATTACGGAAAGAATTCGGAATTTGGAATTCGGAGAGAATTCCTCCCGGAATTTTAAGAGCATTTTTTCTGGAATTCGAAGAGAATTCCTTCTGGAATTCGGAGAGAATTCCTTCTGGAATTTGGAGAAAACTCCTTTCGGAATTCGAAGAGAATTTCTTCCGGAATTCTAAGAGAATTTTTTTTCAAAATTCGAAGAGAATTCCTTCTGGAATTCGAAGAGAATTCCTTTTGGAATTCGGAGAGAATTTCTTCCGGAATTCGGAGAGATTTCCTTCCGGAGCTCGGAAAGAATTCCTTCCGAAATTCGGAGAGAATTCTTCCCGGATTTCCGAGAGAATTCCTTCCGAAATTCGGAGAGAATTCCTTCCGGAATTCGGAGAAAATTTATTCTGGAATTCGGAAAAAATTCTTCTCGGAATTCGGAGAAAATTCCTTTCGGAACTCGGAACAAATTCAAATCGGAATGCAAAGATGTGTTCTTACTAATTTATCTCCAAAGCAAGAATGAAGTTCTTTCGGAATTTGAAGAGAACTGAGAATTAAAGAGAACTGAAAAAAATCTCCATAGTGAAGTCATCCCGGAATTCGGAGAACATTTCCTCCGGAATATGAAAAGAATTTGTTCCGTAATTAGGAGAATGTGTATGCCACAATTCGGGAATAATTCCTCCCGGATATCAAAGCATTCTCAATTCGAAATCCAAAAACAATTTCTTTCGACATTTGGAGAAATTTTCGATGGAATTCGAAGAGATTTTCGTCTGAAACTTGGATAGATCTCCGTTTGATTTCGTGAATACCTTGTCCATGGTTTAGGAAGAATTCCACTCAAAATTCGTTGCGTATTCCCTCCAACATTCGGAAAGAAACTCACTCAAAATTAAGAGACAATTCAGTCTAGAAATCGGAAAAAAATTTGGACCGGATTTCGGAAAAAAAAACTTCCAGTAATTCAGATAGAGCTCCTTTAAAAATTCGTATCAAATTGCGTTTGAAATTTGTTCGTGGTTTGAAAAAAATGTTGCAGGAAAGTATTCCGTCCTGAATTCGAAAAGATTTCTATTCTGATTTCAGAAAGAATTCCATTCGGAATTTGGAGCTATCAGAAATCTCAGAGGATTTTCGTAATTTTCGCATGAGGAAATATCATATAAACCCATCGGGAACGATAACTAACATACATGCTGAAGGAATGAAGAAAATCCTTTCAGCCGTTTTCGAGTTGTGCGGATACGAACACAGACCATTTCATTTTTATTATATAGAAGATTTTGCATAAAAATTGAAATTTTTTTTTTTTGGAGAAGGTGTTCAATTTTTATACACATAGTTAAGTTTGCCATTTTAAGGTGTTTTTATGATACATTGCAGAAAATATTCGGCTGCCGGTGGTACTTGAACCCACACTATTCCATTAAGTACACGAAAGTATTACCAATTATATAACAGCTGCATTTGCGAGAAGTTGTTCCAGTTCCATAACACGCTAATAATGATGGGATATCAGTCAATTCGGAGGAAATGTTTTGGAATTCCGGTCGGAATTCGGAAAAAAACGTCTAAATTTCTAAGACTGCTCAGCCCGGATTAAGGAATGAATTGAATCCGGATTTTGAAGAGAATTTGGAGATAATTTCGTCCGGAGTTCAAAGAGAATTCCTTTCATAATTTCCTGATATTCCTTACTGAATACGAAGAGACGTTCGTCAGAAATACTGAGAGAATATAGTTCAGAAATTCTAAAAGAATCTATTCAGATTTTGAAGAGAATTCATTCCGATCTTGCTATATTCCTTAATTTTAAAAGAATTCCGTTACGATTTCGGAGAGATTTCCGTTTGATATTCGAATAAGAAATAATTCCTTTGAGTATCTGTAGAAACCCCTTTCCGCGATTTTCCTTCCTAGTGTCTTCTTAAATACAAAGTACACTCAGGAAGCAACTTGAGGGATTTTCTGAAACAATTCTTTTATTTGACGCAGACTTTTTTTAACGCTCAGTAGATTTGATAAATTCTTAACTCGAACTCGGCAACTCCCCAGCAGGAATTTTGCTACAAAAATGTGTGTTCTCAAGAAGAGTTATAAATTATCCCCGAAAACCTGGTTGCTTAAGTTGTTTAAGTTGTTTAATTTAGAGCAATGTTTAGTTAAATTTGGTTTGGTTTGGTTAAATTCGTAAGAATTCGGTAAGTTCTATTACTTTGAATTTTGGAGCATCTCGATGAATTTCACGCAGAACTATGTGCACCAGGAAACCATCGGGAATTTGGTAAAAATTCAGCAGAAATTTGCAAATTCCTAGCAGCAGACTCTCAAAATTGGTTACTTGGCTTGAAAATCTCACAGGTAGTAGCTTTGCAAGTGTGTATGGAACACTAAGCTGCAAGGCGGTAATATCCAAGTGGGGGAGGTTATACGAACAGAGAAGAGAAAAAGAATTCGTTGAATTCTCAACATGAATTAGATGAATTCTAATCTGGAATTTCTGAGAGTTCATAGCAGGATTTATTAATTTCCAGCACGATTGTGCATTTTTTTTTATCAAATCAGTTGGAAAAACTCTATCTGAATGAAAGATAGCAGCTTGCTGGACCAAGCGTACTGGAGTTATTATCCGCAAATACGAGCCCTTTCAGTAGATGGCCACCATTCCCTGAACTGTAGGTTGAATGCAGTTCTTAAAACGTGACGAGCAACGGCAGCAATTAAGCCCAACGAATTTACTTCACTGTAATGCGAATCACACCGAAACCAACAGTTGCAAACATAACCTCATTATGCACGGTTCGCCCTAATATTACACCTGGATACGCCACAATCGCATCCAGAAGGCGGCCATAAGTGCATGCAACGACAAATCCGACCAGAGAATTAACTCTTGCCGTCCATATTTTCGCAATCTGCCTCTCGGCACCAGCCAGCAAAGCACTCGACTCCGCCGCTTTCTGCCACGTGAATGTGCCTTCGTCGTCGCCGTCGCACTGTCGGTAATTTTGTATGCAAGCACCGTATTTCGAGTCATACACTCCGGGAAATCATAATAAAATGTAATGAGCCTGCTCCAGGCAGGAACAGGGAACACTTACTTTACCCTCTGTAGTGCTCCGTGCGAACATAGGTACTGGATTTGCCTCGGTAGATTATAGACGGCCCTCCGAGGCCGGGTGTGTGCCGGATAGCGAATGGTACTGTGATTTGCACACCGGGTCCACCCGAGTAAAATCTCATTAGGATAAGTAACAGGAGTACATCAGTTGGATGACTAATCTACAATCACCAGGAAGTCTATTAAGATTCTAATTTGAAGAGATTTTCGGTAATCCACCTCGGATGCTCTTGGGCCCCGTTTTTTCAGCTCGGGCTGTTGTAGCATCCCGAAAAGTAAATTTTACTGCATTCAACCCAAAGCATAATGGCGCGTTCCAGTGCTCAACATCTACTTCCATTCCGAAACCCCCGTCCGGCTTAGTTTATTGTGAATGCAAACACCCGAACCGTCCCAGAGCCGGTGTGCGAGTTGTTGCCTTCTCATTAAAATTCAACGAATATAAATACGGGCAGAAGGAATGGCCTCGACCAACAGCGCACGTTTACCGATGGCAACTTGTATCATACAGAGTTTGACCTACAAAGTAAGGAAAACTTTTCCTATGAAGGCCGTTGTATTCAGCTGACTATCCGGTTGTCGCCCAGTGCCTCCCTTCTGCCCCTCACTTCGAACAGCCTTGCCTTCTTACGATTCGGGCCCCAATTGTCCAAACGAAACGTATGTTTGCTTTGGCAGATGGATTGTCGTTTTTCTTTTGGATCTGGGCCTTGAGAGGGATGTTCGTGACGTCATTTGTCATATAAATGTGTTTGGCATTCATGAATTTGTTAACCTTTCTTCGCAAATAAGGACGACGCGTGTTGCAGGACAAATGGCAAACCTAAACTAATACGCGATGGCAGATAACAATATTCTGGTGAATATTGAATTTCGTGCGCTGTAAGCTTTAAAAGACGATGAGTTTACACTGAAATGAGAATTTTCTAAGTCGTTTGAAAATTTGTTTAACTTTTTGTGAAAGTGAAAATGGATCACCGAACGGATACCACACTAACCGTACCATTATTTGGTTCCTGTTATTCTTATACCCCACGACCTATTGATTGACTTCTTATTTGGCATCAAATCCCACCTCAGAAAAGTCCCAAATTGCTTAATCTTCGATGATAATCCATTACACAAACAGGCTGAAAATGTCCTTCCCAAAGCCATCATGAAAACAGCACGACTCAGCCTGCCATCATCGCTTAACGGTTCAGTGTCACATTTTACAGCCGTCCCCATGCGCCGCTTCATCATCGCTTTCCATGAGCCGTCAACGAACCGGAAACACCCCACCTTCCGGCTTCCGGAATCCAAATCCAATGCAAAGCCAACGACATTCGCTCGAGACGTGCCGGCATTAAATTATCATCCCTTCGTTAACATTTGCACGTATACTTCATTATTGTCTTCGTGATTTCCGATAGCATTTTGACCGACTACAGTAGGAACACGTAGAGTGTGAGTTGAGGGGCGAAGGCACATTCCAAGCTAGAGAAGCAAACCGGACGCGAGAAATGTGAAATAAATCCCTGAAATGCTTGCATAAACCATCCGTCCCAGCTCGTCACCTCCAACCACCCACCGTCGTTGGCCCTTTCCGAGAAGTGAAGAAATGGAAAGTGGCACAGCGAGAAAAAAGGGATGGTCGGTAAATTATGAGTCTTGCGGTGGGCCATTTCCTTGACTGACTGACTAACTGACTGACGGATGGATGGCACCGGACAGAGTGAAACGGTGCAGATTTTTGCCGGCGGAGGGCCGGGTCCAGGTGCGCGTTAGGGAAGGAGGACATAATTTATGGCTTGCCCTCGTTTGACGGTTTGATGCAGAGTCCTTGTGAAGGTCGGTCTGTGGGTTTATGATGCCCTGGGAATTGAAACAGCAACCTTACTTACAAAGCGGAGACTGGCAGCAGCAGCATCCCTTGACAGTGAGTTGGATGAGGTGAAGAAAAGGGTGAAGCACTTGGGAAAGATACATCACCTCACTTGATGGAAAAGTGGTTCGAACTTTTCAAATGGAATGCTTTAGAGCACTGAAAGCAATTCAATATAACAGAAATTCAACGAATTGCAGGCGAACTTGAATTCATAAACGTTAAATATGGGAAGGTAACCTTCAAATTTCATTTTCGGAATGAATTCTGAATCCCGGAAAGAATTTCGTCCATATTCCGGAAGGAATTGCGTCCGAATTCTGTATGAAATCTGGAAAGAGTTCCAAAAAGAAGTCTGTCTGAATTTCGAAAGAATTTTGTCTGAATCCTGGAAGGAATTCTGTCTGGATATCGGAAGGAATTCTGTCCGAATTCCGTAAATAAAAGTCAGTATTCCGGAAGAATTTCTGTCTGAGTTCCGTTAGAAATTCTTTCCGGATTTCGGAAGGAATTTCGTCCGAATTCCTGAAGGTATTCTCTCCGTACTACGAAAGCAATTCTCTCCGTATTCCGGAAGACATTCCATTCGAATTCCGGAAGAAACCCTATCCGAATTCCGGAAGGAATTCTATCCGAATTCCGGAAGGAATTCTATCCGAATTCCGGAAGGAATTCTATCCGAATTCCGGAAGGAATTCTATCCGAATTCCGGAAGGAATTCTATCCGAATTCCGGAAGGAATTCTCTCCGAATTCCGGGAGGAATTCTATCCGAATTCCGGAAGGAATTCTATCCGAATTCCGGAAGAAATTCTATCCGAATTCCGGAAGGAATTCTATCCGAATTCCGAAAGGAATTCTATCCTATCTCTATTCTATCCGAATTCCGGAAGGAATTCTATCCGAATTCCGAAAGGAATTCTATCCTATCTCTATTCTATCCGAATTCCGGAAGGAATTCTATCCGAATTCCGGAAGGATTCTATCCGAATTCCGGAAGGAATTCTATCCGAATTCCGGAAGGAATTCTAACCGAATTCCGGAAGGAATTCTAACCGAATTCCGGAAGGAATTCTAACCGAATTCCGGAAGGAAATCTATCTGAATTCCGGAAGGAATTCTATCCGAATTCCGGAAGGAATTCTTTCCGAATTCCGGAAGAAATTCCATCCGAATTCCGGAAGGAGTTCTATCCGAATTCCGGAAGGAATTCTATCCTGTATTTCGGAAGGAATTCTATCCGAATTCCGGAAGGAATTCTATCCGCATTTCGGAAGGAAATCTGCGAATTCCGGAAGGAATTCTATCCGAATTCCGGAAGAAATTCTATCCGAATTCCGGAAGGAATTCTATCCAAATTCCGGAAGGAATTTTATCCGAATTCCGGAAGGAATTCTATCCAAATTCCGGAAGGAATTCTATCCAAATTCCGGAAGGAATTTTATCCGAATTCAGGAAGGAATTTTATCCGAATTCCGGAAGGAATTCTATCCGAATTCCGGAAGGAATTCTATCCGAATTCCGGAAGGAATTCTATCCGAATTGCGGAAGGAATTCTATCCGAATTCGGGAAGGAATTCTATCCGAATTCCGGAAGGAATTCTATCCGAATTCCGGAAGGAATTCTATCCGAATTCCGGAAGGAATTCTATCAGAATTCCGGAAGGAATTCTATCCGAATTCCGGAAGGAATTCTATCCGAATTCCGGAAGGAATTCTATCCGAATTCCGGAAGGAATTCTATCCGAATTCCGGAAGGAATTCTATCGGAAGGAATTTCGTCCGAATTCCTGAAGGTATTCTCTCCGTACTACGAAAGCAATTCTCTCCGTATTCCGGAAGACATTCCATTCGAATTCCGGAAGAAACCCTATCCGAATTCCGGAAGGAATTCTATCCGAATTCCGGAAGGAATTCTATCCGAATTCCGGAAGGAATTCTATCCGAATTCCGGAAGGAATTCTATCCGAATTCCGGAAGGAATTCTCTCCGAATTCCGGGAGGAATTCTATCCGAATTCCGGAAGGAATTCTATCCGAATTCCGGAAGGAATTCTATCCGAATTCCGGAAGGAATTCTATCCGAATTCCGGAAGGAATTCTATCCGAATTCCGAAAGGAATTCTATCCTATCTCTATTCTATCCGAATTCCGGAAGGAATTCTATCCGAATTCCGAAAGGAATTCTATCCTATCTCTATTCTATCCGAATTCCGAAAGGAATTCTATCCTATCTCTATTCTATCCGAATTCCGGAAGGAATTCTATCCGAATTCCGGAAGGATTCTATCCGAATTCCGGAAGGAATTCTATCCGAATTCCGGAAGGAATTCTAACCGAATTCCGGAAGGAATTCTAACCGAATTCCGGAAGGAATTCTAACCGAATTCCGGAAGGAAATCTATCTGAATTCCGGAAGGAATTCTATCCGAATTCCGGAAGGAATTCTTTCCGAATTCCGGAAGAAATTCCATCCGAATTCCGGAAGGAGTTCTATCCGAATTCCGGAAGGAATTCTATCCTGTATTTCGGAAGGAATTCTATCCGAATTCCGGAAGGAATTCTATCCGCATTCCGGAAGGAAATCTACCCGAATTTCGGAAGGAATTCTATCCGAATTCCGGAAGAAATTCTATCCGAATTCCGGAAGGAATTCTATCCAAATTCCGGAAGGAATTTTATCCGAATTCCGGAAGGAATTCTATCCAAATTCCGGAAGGAATTCTATCCAAATTCCGGAAGGAATTTTATCCGAATTCAGGAAGGAATTTTATCCGAATTCCGGAAGGAATTCTATCCGAATTCCGGAAGGAATTCTATCCGAATTCCGG
The DNA here is from genome assembly GCF_024139115.2 of Armigeres subalbatus. Classification (NCBI taxonomy): domain Eukaryota; kingdom Metazoa; phylum Arthropoda; class Insecta; order Diptera; family Culicidae; genus Armigeres; species Armigeres subalbatus. The sequence continues at coordinate 40,071,435 of NC_085139.1, read as the reverse complement.
AAGGAATTCTATCCGAATTCCGGAAGGAATTCTATCCGAATTGCGGAAGGAATTCTATCCGAATTCCGGAAGGAATTCTATCCGAATTCCGGAAGGAATTCTATCCGAATTCCGGAAGGAATTCTTTCCGAATTCCGGAAGGAAATCTTTCCGAATTCCGGAAGGAATTCTATCCGAATTCCGGAAGGAATTCTATCAGAATTCTGGAAGGAATTCTATCAGAATTCCGGAAGGAATTCTATCCGAATTCCGGAAGGAATTCTATCCGAATTCCGGAAGGAATTCTATCCGAATTCCGGAAGGAATTCTATCCGAATTCCGGAAGGAATTCTGTTCGAATTCTTGAAGGAATTCTGTCCGAATTCAGGAAAAAATTCTGTCCGAATTCCGGAAGGAATTCTATCCGAATTCCGGAAGGAATTCTATCCGAATTCCGGAAGGAATTCTATCCGAATTCCGGAAGGAATTCTATCCGAATTCCGGAAGGAATTCTATCCGAATTCCGGAAGGAGTTCTATCCGAATTCCGGAAGGAATTCTATCCTGTATTTCGGAAGGAATTCTATCCGAATTCCGGAAGGAATTCTATCCGCATTCCGGAAGGAAATCTACCCGAATTCCGGAAGGAATTCTATCCGAATTCCGGAAGAAATTGTATCCGAATTCCGGAAGGAATTCTATCCGAATTCCGGAAGGAATTCTATCCGAATTCCGGAAGGAATTTTATCCGAATTCAGGAAGGAATTTTATCCGAATTCCGGAAGGAATTCTATCCGAATTCCGGAAGGAATTCTATCCGAATTGCGGAAGGAATTCTATCCGAACTCGGGAAGGAATTCTATCCAAATTCCGGAAGGAATTCTATCCGAATTCCGGAAGGAATTCTATCCGAATTCCGGAAGGAATTCTATCCGAATTCCGGAAGGAATTCTATCCGAATTCCGGAAGGAATTCTATCCGAATTCCGGAATTCCCTATCCGAATTCCGGAAGGAATTCTATCCGAATTCCGGAAGGAATTCTATCCGAATTCCGGAAGGAATTCTATCCGAATTCCGGAAGGAATTCTATCCGAATTCCGGAAGGAATTCTATCCGAATTCCGGAAGGAATTCTATCCGAATTCCGGAAGGAATTCTGTCCGAATTCGGAAGGAATTCTTTCCGAATTCCGGAAGGATTCTATCCGAATTCCAGAATGAATTCTGTCCGAATTCCGGAAGGAATTCTATCCGAATTCCGGAAGGAATTCTATCCGAATTCCGGAAGGAATTCTATCCGAATTCCGGAAGGAATTCTATCCGAATTCCGGAAGGAATTCTATCCGAATTCCGGAAGGAATTTTATCCGAAATGCGGAAGGAATTCTATCCGATTTCCGGAAGGAAATCTATCCGAATTCCGGAAGGAATTCTATCCGAATTCCGGAAGAAATTCTATCCGAATTCCAGAAGGAATTCTATTCGAATTCCGGAAGGAATTCTGTCCGAATTCCTGGAGGAATTTTGTCCAAATTCCGGAAGGAAATCTATCCGAATTCCGGAAGGAATTCTATCCGAATTCCGGAAGGAATTCTATCCGAATTCCGGAAGGAATTCTTTCCGAATTCCGGAAGGAATTCTATCCGAATTCCGGAAGGAATTCTATCCGAATTCCGGAAGGAATTCTATCCGAATTTCGGAAGGAATTCTATCCGAATTTCGGAAGGAATTCTATCCGAATTCCGGAAGGAATTCTATCCGAATTCCGGAAGGAATTCTATCCGAATTCCGGAAGGAATTCTATCCGAATTCCGGAAGGAATTCTATCCGAATTCCGGAAGGAATTCTACCCGAATTCCGGAAGGAATTCTATCCGAATTCCGGAAGGAATTCTATCCGAATTCCGGAAGGAATTCCATCCGAATTCCGGAAGGAATTCTATCCGAATTCCGGGAGGAATTCTATCCAAATTCAGGAAAGAATTCTATCCGAATTCCGGAAGGAATTCTGTTTGAATACCGAAAGGAATTCTCTTTGAATTCCGGAAGGATTTCTCTTTGAATTTCGAAAGGAGTTTTCTTCGAATTTCGAAAGAATTTTTTTTCGAATTTCGGAAGGAATTCCCTTTGAATTCCAGAAGAAATTCTTTTCGAATTTCGGAAGGAACACTTTCAGAGTTCCGAACGGAATTCGCTTCAAATTCCGAAAGGAATTCTCACCGAATTATGGAAGGAATTCTCTCCTTATTGCGGAAGGAATGATCTCCGAATTCCAGAAGGAGTTCTTATCGAATTCCGGAAGGAATTGTCTTCGAATTCCGGAAGGAACTCTCTCAGAGTTCCGGAAGGATTTCTCTCTGAATTCCGGAAGGAGTTTTTTTTTCGAATTCCGAAAGGAATGGTCTCCGAATTCCGGAAGGATTTGTCACCGAATTCCGGAAGGAATTCTATCCGAATTCTGGAAGGAATTTTATCCGAATTCCGGAAGGAGTTCTCTCCAAGTTCCGGAAGGAATTCTATCCGAATTCCGGAAGGAATTTTCTCCAAATACCGGGAGGAATTATCTTCGAATTCCGAAAGGAATTCTCTTCGAATTCCGAAAGGAATTCTCTTCGAATTCCAAAAGGCATTCTCTTCGTGTTCCGGAAGGCATTATCTTCGAATTCCGGAAGAAATTCTCTTCGAATTCCGGAAAGAATTTTTCCCGAAATGGAATTGTTTCCGCATTCCGGAAGGAATTGTCTCCGAATTCCGGAAGGAATTCTTTTGAATTCCGGAAGGAATTCTCTCCGAATTCCGGAAGGAATTCTCTCCGAATTCCGGAAGGAATTCTCTCCGAATTTTGGAATGGATTTTCCCCGAATGCCAGATAGAATTCTTTCCGAATTATCTTTGATTACCGGAAAAAACACATCAAATACACGGTTTGGTTTTAGTCGTTTAAGATCTCCAGCGTCAATAAAACAATGAGCTAACCCAACGAAAAAAATTACAAAATATCAAAGAAAATTCAGGCGGTGTTTAAAAAGCTGTGAAAGTTCTGGTTAATCGAGAAATTGATGAATTCCAACCGCGTAAAAAAAAAATAATTCTTTCTGACTTCCGGAAGAAATTCTATCCGAATTCGGAAGGAATTCTGTCCGAATTCCGAGAGAAAATTTGTTCGATTTCCGGCAGGGGTTCTGTTCAAAATCCAAAGATAATTATTTAAAGAGAATATTTATATGAATTACAAAAGGATCCAGATTCCGGAAAGACTGTCTGAATTTCGAAAGAAATTTTGTTTCGAATACCGGAAGAAATTTTGTACGAATTCCGGAAGAAATTCTGACTAAATTTCAAAACAAAGATGGTTGGAGGGAACCATTTTCTAATTCTAAAATTCAATTCTGAAATTCTTTCTTAAATCTTCCACTTGCTGTGTATACCCGGAAAACAGGAAGTTAACTTTGATTGTACTTATAAATCCCACAATTTCCGTAAAAAAGGCACAAAAAGCGAGCTCAGCGTAACTTAATTGATGCATTCATCATCTTCAAAATTATATTCCATTCGTTTCATTTGTGACACATATTATGTCGCATAGAAAAATGTCACGGTATCTCATGACATTTTTTTCTGTCATGCTACAATAATTTGTGTTACATGACCGTCACATATGCAACACGTGACCATCAACAGATTTACAGTTCAAAACAGTACATTTTAATCCACTGTTCTGAATAGTTTTCATTATTTCTGAAAAGTGTTCTGTTCCTATTTCATTAGATATCAAGATGGAAATAATTAAACAAAATAAATGAATTCTGAAAGGGTAAAGTTTTTTAAACAAATTCTGGGTGATATAAATCCATAAGGAATGGTGTCTGAGTTCCATAAGGGTTTATCTTAAATATCCATAGAAATTTTCAAAGAATTCGTTTCGAAATCTGGAATAAAATTTGATATTATTTGGCCAGAGGAAGATGACTTGCGAGCCGAATGGAGAAGACTCTTATATACCGCACAGGCCACTTCGGCCTTAGTCTGAATAAATAAATAAATAATTATTTGGCCAGAAAGTTTGATTGATTCTTTCCGTATTCCACCGATATCCCAAAGAAATCCTTTCATACCTCAGAATGCAAATCTGCTCATAAATAACACAGTTCTACGTTTTCGGACCACTGTATCCGCTTTCTACGTCCCCATCTTCACGTTCTTAACTTCCTGCAGTTCGCAAGATGACACAATTTGAACCAATCCTTCCTTCGTTCCTGTGGAATAACATCCGAAAGCAGAACGCGCACGTCAGCAAGAAGGAAGTTGGGCCAATTGATGGCGACTATTGTCTCAGTCTTAGGTCTTAGCTGACAATGACAACGATAGAGGTCGACCCTTAGGGAGCTCCCCCCGGGAAGGTGCAAATGAAGGCTAATAACAATAAATTACGTCCGGATGGGTTGGGTCTCACCTCTTGGCTCGCATCCATAAATAAATAGCGCGAGTGAACACGGGAAGCGAGCGCCGGGCGGGGTGTCCTGACTAAATGATGAGCAGGATGCCGATGCTCTGAATCTAACGAAGCTGATGGGATGGAAACCGTTATTGGATTTTAAAGTGATGCTTGACGCGTCACCACCACCGACCGGGTTCGATGGTCCAAGTTGGCAGGTGGAGGGCGATCGATTTTCGTGAATCTTAAACTTTCGAGCTGCTGCCGTGCGATGGAAATCGGAGAAGTTACGGTTCGGTGACGGTCATCCAATCGCTTTGGCTGACTGCCTGGTCCGCCGACTGGCGGCTGTCAAACTAATCTCATTACTGAAGTTCTAATGGAATCGCCGCTTGGGGACGGAAGTGGTGAGAGGGATTTCTGCTAAATGACTTATATTCAACTATAGATAAGCTTTACTCACTTGAATTTTAGACGAAGCAATGTCGGATGATTTTGTGCTCAATTTGCATTGGAATGGAACAGGTGAAGACATTTGAATTTGACGGCAGTGAGTCGTTTCGACAAGGGCTTACCTGAAATGAGAAAATTGGATAAATTATTTAGGGGGCGGAATTGAATTAGTGTAATTTTTGTATTTGTGTTTTTGGAGTATTCTAGGCTCGGTGGCGATACCTCACCCAATAGGGGGTTTTGCATTTCGGAGCACGGTATTCAGCAGACAGTTTCACAATTGCGAGTTACGTCAATTGCTAATTGCAAAATAATCATTACACTCAATTGTAAGTGCTTCTAATTTAATACAAGATATTTGCACTTGATCAAATTTTACCTCAACTCCTTTTTGAGCGATTTTTCCCGGTCTGGAGCAGAAACCAAATAAATGCGTATTGCATTGATTGTGAGAATTTGCTTGCATGCTGCTGGAACAAATGATCGGCATCATTCGAATTCCAAAAAAGCAAATCTTACAATTATTGTATAAAATATTGGCATATAAAATTTTGTAATGTTTTGATACAAACAAATGTACACAGATAAAAATATGTTGTGATTTTAAATGTATTTTCATGCACATATTTCTTCTTCTTCTTCTTATTGGCATTACATCCCCACACTGGGACAGAGCCGCCTCGCAGCTTAGTGTTCATTGGGCTTTGGGCACTTCCACAGTTATTAACTGCGAGGTTTCTAAGCCAGGTTACCATTTTCGCATTCGTATATCATGAGGCTAGCACGATGATACTTTTATGCCCAGGGAAGTCGAGACAATTTTAAATCCGAAAATTGCCTAGACCGGCACCGGGAATCGAACCCAGCCACCCTCAGCATGGTCTTGCTTTGTAGCCAGCGTCTTACCGCACGGCTAAGGAGGGCCCCCGCACATATTTGGAGCATGCGAATAAACGCAAAATTCAATCGATATTAGTTTTCTTCCGAATCAAAATTAATTTAAACTGTGCTTGCTTGTAAAATTCAATCAAATTCAATTGAATATCGAATGCTTATTCGTTTGTTTGGGTCAGCTGCAATTGTACACGTCGTTGAATTTTCAAAATTATTAGCTGTGTAGGCTTGATATACAGACACTACAGTGTAAAATATAGTACAAAATTGTGGAATTTCAAAACATTGAATTGAATTGCGGGATTGTATATGCCAAAATTTTACCGTTTCTGTGGTTTTTTTGGAGAACTGTGTTAAAATCTGCTATCCGCTCGTTGATAATATGCAGCGGTTACTGTACTTATGACAATACGCGAGACAACAAGATGATGATGAAGTATGTGTGACCAGTCAACAACGGCGTGTGAGCTCGCTGATTGTTTTCATGTTTTTGATTAGTAGTAGAAAATAAGAACAAGCCGGATTTGTGAGGAATTGAATTCAATCGATGGCAGTGTTTAAACAAGATAAATGCCGAAACTAATATATTTACGGTTTGCTGTCTTTGAGAGCCGGTACGTAGGTTGAGAGTTGATTTTTGAGATTCTTATCGATCATTTTTCGGCGAGTCAAGACAAAACAATAACTTTTCCAGGCTGTCCGGACGTTTCGGTCGATTTACAGGCGTTCGAGCATCTTCTGCATACACTAAAAATTAAATATATTATTTAAAACCCATAACATTTTACAAAGTCACATACAATCTTCCAATAACTATGTGCAGGACCTTACTGTCCAAAAGTTAAAGCAACCCAATTCATACCCAACGGTCACATGCTAGTGCAATAATAGATAATAGCATGGAAGTAAAAAAAATATTGATTTCATATTTTACAGGTACTGAAAAAAAAAGCAAAATTTCGAAACATTTTGTATTGCAAGTTGGACGTAAACGTTGTTCTAGACCGTAAGGAATTGCTTTGGATGACAAGGATTCTGTGTGAGAAAATGGTGTCGAACCTAATCACCAATCATATGTGAGTATTTTATTTTATTATATTTCGTTTATATAATAACTAATCGTAATAATTATTTCAACAGATACTACTCTGACGCATAAAAAAGAACTTACCATTCAAATTATTGCACAATTTCCTACCCTAAGAGCAACGAAACTATGGGAAGTCTTTCCTGATTATGTCTGTATCAACTATTACGCTGTTTGAAGTAGCTACATCGACAATCGACATAATGGTTTAAAGTCTGTGGGAAATGCATATTTTTCGGAAATATTTCCTCTACCATATACATGATCTATCAGTTTATTTCTTTCTGCAGTCCATGTTTTTTCCTATGGAAAAATTGAAGACGTTATACCTGGACATGAGTACACTGCAGTGCACTGGGTTTACACACTCTCACATTTCAGTTCCAGAGGGCTTATGAACGACTTCACGTAACCTACAACAGAGAGTCCAATTTGAAGAAAAACATCGTAGCAAGGGGCTTGATGATGGAGAGCGAAATGTTTATGGACATACCTAACGGTAAGTTATATACATATATTTTTATGAAAATATGTTTTATACCTTGTTCAGATTATGAGCTTTATTTCGTAATATAATATTTGATTTTTTACATCAAATCATTTTTGTCCCAAATTTATCCCCCAGTGGTGATGATGCTTTTCTCGATTCAATATGTTGAATTCGAATTAGTGTTTCAAATGCATCGTTAATTGCCTACATTTTGGCGGTTCAGCGTAAAGATTGTCATCGGGGATGCAAATGCGCAGATCGGAAGAGAAAGTTTCATTCCGCTAGGGGAACTGGGGGTAGGACGCCCACGTTAAGGAAAATGCCATTTTTATCAATGAAAACCACCATTTCAGCCAGTTTTCATCAGCGCATACTGAAGAACAGCATATCTGCGACTGACTACCGATAACAGATATCTAATTGTCCATTTTATTGCACAGAAATTTGATTTTTAAAAAGCACCCGAAAAAAAATGATTTTGAAACCATGCGGGGTGAGATGCGCCAGTGGATGGGTTAAAACGCGCATGTGCTTATCGTACTGATTTTCATTTTAATTGCCTACATTAAGGCAATTAACCGAATGTTTCAGCTGTTTCGGTCATACGAAATAAGCATGGGCGTAATGCCCCACACCGACCTCAGAAGTTTGAAGGCCCATAAAATCGTTTTAAAACCATTTTTGACGACGATTTCGTGTGGAACATAAAGAACACGAGTAAGCAGACGAGCTCGGTGGTCTAGTGGCTACCGCTTCTGCCTTATAAGCAGGAGGTCGTGGGTTCAATTCCAGGCTCGTCCCTTTCCTACTTTGTATTTCTATCTTAGTTCTTTCCGTGTTTCATGTTCTACCAAAACGATTCCTACTGTTATAACCTTCCACACAATCCCAAAACCTCCCGTGGCACCTATGAGAGGTCGTAGAGTTCTCTGCATCTTTCTTAAGTAGGTGTCCAACAAACTATCCTTCCCCTTCCTCAGCATTCGCAAGGACGTGGCCAGGACAGATCTCGACTATTGGAAAGTGCGTTGCTCCCATCTAAAAGATATTGATTAGTCCCAAATCAATATCTGTGGTAACGGATGAAAGTGATGCAACTCTCATACAATAGTCTTGGCTTGTACCACCTACGAATTTGTGCGAAATGCTCAATGCTAATGCTAATGCTAATGCTAACATAAAGAACACGAGTAAGCAGCATGGTTCATGGCTCAATTATTAATTTATCAATGTATAACAGCGACAGAAAGACTAAATTCCACCGAGCTAGAATTGCATCAAAACACGCATAAATCGTTTTTTTGCAATTCCTGATCATAATACCTGGTTTACAGTTGTCATTTGAGTGATAGAACGGCCTACTTTTCCATACCAACAGAATGGAGGCTTTAATGACCATTATGCAACTCAAATGGGTTGCATAATATTCATTATAGCACTCATTTGGGTGCTATAATAAAAAATCTACATTGGGACAGTAGTTACATGACTACATTTAGCTGAATTAGTTAGGGTGGGTGTTTAAATAGTGTACTCTAAGTGTCTTGTAATAAATGAAAGGGTTTGTTGGACATAACATCACAATTTTCCAAAGGCAATTGCATCCATCGCTTCATAGCTTTTCAAGCTATGCAATTTGGCACGATAAGATGGAATCTTATTTTTCTCTGCCGCAACATAATTTATTGGCATGAATGATCATGTGGAGTAAATTCGATTGTACAATTTTGGTATAGATTTATCATATTAAAGCCCATTTTTCGTCATTGCAAAAAAAAATGCGTGTGCAACTCGTTGCAAAACTCGATTTTTTCAGCACTCGTAGTATTTATCCAACTCGGCAAGCCTCGTTGGATAAACGTACAACTCGTGCTGAAAAAATCATCTTTTTGCAACTAGTTGCACAAACTACTATTTCGAGTTTTTCATGTATAACTAGAGAAAAATCATGAAATATATGTATCCAATGGCAATATTTTTCATTGCTTTATCGTATAGACTATTGAAAATAATTAAAATGGGGATATTTAACCTTATTCAGGAGTGGCGCGTTTTAACCCCTATGAGCGTGCTACCCCCACTTCCCCTACCAACGATAATGGTCTGCGACTTGTAACCTTTGCCGCTGCTAGAGGGATGGCAATAAGCAGTACCTACTTCGCACGTAAGAATATCCGCAAACACACCTGGCAACATACTAGTGGAAACACTTGCTCACAGATAGACCACGTGCTGGTCGACGGACGACATTTTTCGGATGTTATAGATGTTACAGGGTGTCGACTACCTGGAAAAACCTGGAAAGTCAGGGGATTTCATTTTGGGCCTGGAATGTCAGGGAAAGTCAGGGAATTTTGATTGAGGTCAGGGAAAAAAATCACAAAACCCAACATTGAAAATTTATAGTGATTTTTTATTTATTTGAGCAGTATACTAAACTGAGGACACTTATGACAATGACATTCTGAACCAATTTTAATCCATTGAAAAAGGACCAATAAAGGTACTGAAACCACGAATCAGAATTAATATAGCGTTTTAGCTGGTCATAGCCGATAAACAATACTCCGAGGCAGTAATAGTCGACAACCACCACTATCAAGCTATAAAGCTTATTTTTTGTGTGGCCGTTGGCAGTCTCTAGACTAAAAGTCTACTCCGGGCCCTTTTTATATTCTCCATGCTAATCGAGTTTGTTTTTTTTTAAATCTCTAAGCAATAACAGCAATAACAATAACCCACGTTGTTCAAATGGTAACTGCTGAGACCTAATCCAAATGGTTTTTTAAATCCCCATTAATATTTTAGATTATTTACTTTGAGTGGTTTTGTGTCGGAGTCGTTTTGAATTTTTTGCAGTGTCCTTATTAGTAGCGTTTGAGTCATGTTCCCATGTTCAAACAAAAGAAGCTCTGAAAGTTTGTTCAAATCGTTCAAAAAATTAATCATTGATCGCGAGAGTCATTCGAATAGTATCTTTGTGGACCTGCGACGACACTCCACAGCATCGGCATCATCGCCAAACAAGATTCTGTAGGTAATGTTTTACAAACATTCCGTGAACTTCCACTTTATGATGGGCTTAAAAAGTCATTGGTCGATTCTCACGTACTTAGGTGGTCAAATTATTGGTTATACAGAGAGAATGATAGTGGATAAAAGCATCATATGGTCTACCTCATATACGTAGGTGACGATGGTCTCAATTACGCGTTACTCGATACTCCATAATCATGCTCGAACACAAGAGAAGCATAATGTTGTTGTCAATGGTAATGTATTAGTTTTACATTCGCTGCTTTTATAAATGTTTATAAAACAGTTTCATCGAGATATATTCTGGTTGATCTTTGAGAATGTTGTCCAGAAATTACTTCAGAATTCTCACTGAAACATAAAAAAAATCCCAAAGAGATTTAAAAAAGCTGTCTCAATGGTTTTTATTCTGGAGCTGCTCAATGAATGTTCAGTAGATTTTTTCAAAAGCTCCGCTCCAAAAACTTGGTAGATTGTATGGTATTTACTCAAATTTGAATTGAATGTCTTCGTGAAGGAATTCATATACAAAATATGCCAAGAAATATTCAAACATATTTGCACGAGTTCTTCAAAAAGCTCTATTAGATGTTCCTTATTAAGTTTCATTGCTTGTTGCGGTTTTCTGATATCTAGTTGATAGTAGTTGAACTTTCAATAAATAAAACAATGCTGGAACTCCAAGACCATTTTTTAAAATCATCTAAAAATCGATAAAATAAATGGAGTAAGTATAGCTCCCCTTAGCATTTGAGACTAGCTATGCCACTTCTTCACAAACGCGACCTATTTGTTTTGTATATTTTTCCATGGGATGAATGAATCTTTGTGAACGACCAGAAATGCCTGCAATATTCTACAAATCTTTAATGTTCTGTTTCTAGAAGTGATTAGCCTTCCAGTAACTCAGAAACTCTTATGGATTTCAAGGATTAACACATGCAGAGATTTACGCGTCTAGGAATTGAAAAAAAAAAAACATTTTCCATACCTGGAATTTCTCGAGGAATGATCTGGAAAGTCAGGGAAAGTCAGGGAATTTTATTCTCTAATTTTAATCGACCCCCTTGTGTTAGGTCGTTCAGAGGACCGAACATCGACTCGAATCACTTCCTGAGCAGCACGCTTGTGGTACAGAGGTTTCTGTAACCTAAATAGAACCGAATTTGGTTATATTTGAGTTGTAGCAACCAAGTTTTGTGCTGCTAGGGTACCTTGTAGTTGCAAAAATTCGGGCGCGACTCTCCAGCGTCACGAATTCACGAAATAACAGAACGATGCGTTTCAATATCCAACGCTTGTCAGTTGAAGGAGTTGCTGAGCAGTACCACCAGAAGCTGGACGAGCGGATAGGAGATGCAACCGGATCTGGCGTCGTCAACAGATTGTGGGAACATATCCACGAAGCTGTGGCTTCAACAGCGCAGGAAGTGTTATGCACTGCACAGCGACGCCAACGAAATGGTTGGTTTGATGAAGAATGCCAGCGAGTGACGGACGAGAGAAATGTTGCTAGGAGTCGAATGCTAGTGGCTCGTACCCGTTCCATCAGAGAGCGGTACAGTGTGGCAAGGAAAGAAGAGAAACGAATCCACCGCAGAAAAAAAGGCATCACGAAGAGAGCGCAGGAGAACATGGATAGAAACGATGTGCGTAGGTTTTACGAAACTGTCAATGGCGCCCGGCATGAGACTGCGACTATGACTAAGACTACGTGCAATGACGGAGAGGGGAATTTGCTGACAGATAAGTCTATGGTGGCAGCCAGGTGGAAGGAGCACTTCGAATATTTTTATCTTTGAAAAAAACACAGAATCATCGTCTTTGACCAGAGCTCGCACAGACTGAACAGTTAACATCCAGCATTAGACAACGGACAAGGACATTTACACAACAGCCAGGAGACCAGTGAAGAACTTTTCGCATTACGAAAAGTTTTCTTCTTACCGGGGTGGGAATCGAACCCACACTCCACAGCACATGCGTTTAGACGATTGACGTCGCTAACCGCACGGCCACGGAGTCCACCGTCCAGATTTGTTGAACAGTGAAAATGAAGGTGTATTAAGGAGCAGGCGACCGTCAAGCTGTGGAACCACCAACGCTGGACGAGGTTGAGAAGGCTCTAAACGAGCTGAAAAACAGTAAAGCTACTGGGAAGGACGAGATCCCAGTCGAGATTCCCAAACACGGAACCTGCATCAATCAATCCACCACATTAAGCAGAACATATGGGAGGATGAAGAACTGCCTGCCGGCTGGTTGGATGGCCTCGTATACCCAATCTATAAGAAAGGTCACAGACTAGAGTGTATCAATTACAGAGGGATCACCCTTCTGAACTCGGCGATCCAAATCCTGTCGCGTATCCTGTTTAACAGACTGAGACCGCTTGAGGAGTCCTTCGTCGGCGAATACCAGGCAGGTTTTCGTAAGCCCATCAACGACGGATCAGATGCTTAGCCTGCGGATGATCCTTGATAAATTCCGGGAGTACAATTGCAGACTCACCATCTGTTCATTGATTTCAAATCAGCGTACGATTCAGTGAAGAGAAATGAGCTGTGGCAGATAATGTCCGAACATGGTTTTCCGGCGAAACTGATTAGACTGATACGCGCAACGCTGGATTACTCGAAATCAAGTGTTCGGATTGCAGACGAAGTGTCAACCTCATTTGTGACCCTAGACGGATTAAAGCAGGGTGATGCACTTTCGAATTTAATAGGAGATCTGGCGTGCAGAAGAACGGCACTATCATCACACGGTCGCATATGCTCCTGGGTTTTGCGGACGACATTGACCTTATTGGAATCGATCGCAGAGCAGTAGTTAAGGCTTTTGTCCCACTGAAGAGGGAAACGGCGAGGATAGGCTTAACCATTAACTCTACCAAAACAAAGTACATGGTGGCAGGTAGAGATAGAGGAAGACCTAGTGGTGTTGGTGCTGAGGTAGTGCTTGATGGGGATGTGTTTGAAGTTGTTGAAGAATTTGTTTACCTTGGAACGCTTGTAACATGTGACAATGACGTTTCCCATGAAGTGAAAAGACGTATTGTTGCTGTAAATAGGGTCTTTTACGGATTACGTAACCAGCTAAGGTCCCGCAACATGCAGACGGAAACGAAATTTGCTCTATACAAAACTCTGATTCTAACAGTGGCCCTTTATGGAAATGAAGCATGGACATTAAAAGGGGCGGACCGGAGAGCCATCGGGGTTTTCGAGCGAAAAGACGGGCGTACAATACTCGGAGGGAAACTAGAAAATGGTGTGTGGTGCAGACGCATGAATCATGAGCTGTATCAAGTATACAAATAAGAAAATATTGTGAATCGTATAAAATACGACAGACTTCAGTGGGCTGGTCACTTAGTGCGAATGTCGGAAGAAAGAATAGCGAGAACAATATTCAACAGAGAACCAGATAGGGGCCGGCGACTTCGTGGAAGGCCACGAACACGCTGGCTGCACGCGGTGGAATCGAACCTTCGGGGAAACTGGAGGAACATCGCCAAAGACCGACGATTATGAAATATGCCAGGCATAGGTGTATCGACGCTGTAGCCAACCAGGTATCCTGGTAGGTTTGGCGGTTCAAAGATTTGATGCCACGCTGCTTAAAATTTACTCAATTATGAGAGTAGTGGGTTGCGCCGCGGTTAAAATGATTAATGATTGAACGTGTGTGTTTTAGGAAAAAAATATTTAAGCTCTTTCAGTGGAATGCTTTCATTTGTCTAGGATGAGTTTAGTACCTGCCATTTAATTCTACTACGTTTCGTTATCTTTTCAGATACGTATTTCGACCTCAACTGTGAGGTCGTCTTCAGTGTCTCGTACTCTCCCACCGAAGGGAGCGGCTTACCCTCCAACCCTTTTTCCGAACCAAATCTATCACATTTTGTACATATGCGTAATCGAGTTTCAGACATTGTAATTAATTGGCTTAATACCCAGAATACAAGCAATTAACTTTGCATGTACTGAACTCTGATGTTACGCCCAAATTGCAAATCGGTTCCGAAATACTCAACCATGCACAGATTCTTTCACGGTAGAGATCAGTACTAGTGCATATGCAACATTGAGTGTTTGAATCAGGTCTTATGTGAAACTTGCCTCATTGTATAAATTGGGGCACGCGAAATATGTGACTTCACGAAAATGGTATATTTGATTGCTTATGTTTAATGTGCTATCCGCAATAGCACAATCAATTCATAGTTTAGAATCACTTATGCGTACAATACTCGGAGGGAAACCGCTTACTCTGAATACTACATCTTTCTCCTTCCCTACTCTTTCAACTTTGTAAGAATATGATTTTAATTTTATAAATATTTCAAAATAGAGAAAAATCATACCTAAATTGCTTCAAAACAAATTAAAACAATTCATAATATTTTAGTACCATCAACATCTAATGCAAAGAAGAACAAACTTGATATGTACCGTCATATTTTAGCTAAAACTAATAATGATTGTGAGTCACATTTCAATTTATTTTTTTTCGGAATTCTACTGGCTCCTGCACAATTCGGAATACACAAAAAAAATGCCTCGGATTTTTACCCACTCCGGAATGAACACAAAATGTCTTGGAGTCCTGCTGTGCATAGGCACAGTGTGTACTTTTCTATTGAATACACAGACGTAGCCCTACTTCAACATGCCACGGACTTCTACTCGCTCCGGAATAAACACGAAAACGCCGGTCTGCTTCGCATTCACGAAGGTCGAAGGTCTGCTTCGCATTCACGAAATGTTCTTTACACAATACACAAACGTAATCCT
Organism: Armigeres subalbatus; assembly: GCF_024139115.2. Lineage (NCBI taxonomy): Eukaryota > Metazoa > Arthropoda > Insecta > Diptera > Culicidae > Armigeres > Armigeres subalbatus. The sequence goes on along the minus strand of NC_085139.1, from coordinate 40,056,266 downwards.
ATGTCATGTAGTTCGGAGTCGTGCCTTGGAGCTCTACTCGCTCCAGAATAAACAAAAAAAATTCTCGGAGTCTTGCTCTGTATTTGCAAAGTGTGGGCCTCTATAGAATACCCAGACGTAGTCCTACGTCAACATGCCTCGGAGACCTACTCGCTCCGGAATAAACAACAAATGCCTCGTAGTGCTTCACATTCGCAAAGTGTAACCTTGTATATAGAATACAAAGACGTTGTCCTACAACAACATGCTTCGGAGTTCTACTAGCTTTAGAATAAACACGAAAATGCCTCGAAGGTCTGCTCGCATTCACAAAGTGTACTCCACGTAATACACAAACGTAGTCCAGCGTCAATATGTCTCGAAGTGCTACTAGCTCCAAAAAAAAAAAAACAAAAAATGCTTCGGAGTCTTGCAATGCATTCGCAAAGTGTACTCTTCTATAGAATACCCAGATGCATTCATACGTCAAAATGTTTCAGATTTTTATTCGCTCCTGAATGAACACAAATTGCCTTGGAGTCCTGTTTTGCATTTTTTAAGTGTAGTCTTTTATTAAATACACAGACGTAGCCCTACTTCAACATGCATCGAAGTTCTACTCGCTCCGGAATAAACAGGAAAATGCCTCGAAGGTCTGACTCGCATTCACAAAATGTACTCTACAAAGTGCACAGACGTAATCCTACGTCAACGTGCCTCGGAGTTCTACTCGCTCCGGAATGAACAAAAATGGTCTCGGAGACCTGCTCTTTTTTTTTCTTCCTAAACAATGGAGGGGGAATCTGCTCAACAGACATCCTGGGTTGACCAGGAAGTGCGGGGTTAGGGATCACCGAAAGAGGCAGGACTACATCCCCGACCCGCTAAACCGTTTCCATTGCCGCCAAGCCCATAGTCCCTTCGGTACAACCAGAAAGTAATGCTTCAAAGGGAGGCCAGTGCACAACGCACCCTCGAGGTTAGCTGCGTGTCCTTGCAGCACCGAACATCGTAACTCGCTTTTTTAGAAGAACACCATGGTATCGTGCCAGCGCGTTGCCGGCTTTCCAGGTGGCCTTACCACGCCCTATGTCCTTGGAAGGTGGGAAGGGTCGACTTCGCGCCTGCTTCCCTCTGCACGACTGGTATCAAGAATGATGATGCCGCGTGCACCCCAGGAGACCTGCTCTGTATTCGCAAAGTGTGATCCTCTATAGAAAATCCAGACGTAGTCCTACGTCAAAATGTCTCGGATTTCTACTCGCTCCGGAATCACCAAAAATGCCTCGGAGTGCTTCACATTCGCAAAGTGTACTCCTCTATAGAATGCACAGCCGTAGTCCTACGTCAAAATGCCTCAGACTTTTATTCGCTCCGGAATGTACACAAAGTTCTACACGCTTCGGAAAAAAACAAAAAATGCCTCGGAGTCCTACTCTGCATTCGCAAAGTGAACTCCTCTATAGAATACCCAGATGCAGTCCTACGTCAAAATGTCTGATTTTGAACACAAAATGCCTTAGAGTCCTGCTTTGCATTTTCAAAGTGTACTCTTCTTTTGAATACACAGACAAAGCCTTACTCCAACATGCCTCGGGGTTCTACTCGCTCCGGAATAAACACGAAAATGCCTTGAAAGTAATACACAGCCGTAATCTTACGTCAACATGCATTCAACACATATTAACATTTCCATATCATATTAAAGCGTGTTTTGCAGGAAAGCGTTAGCAAGATTTTTTCGAGTGAACACAAGTTTTCTCGCGGTGATTGTTTTTAGGTGAGAATTCCTAGATTGGACTGATTTTCCACAGAAAGTTTATTCTATCTTCCATAGGACATTCATTCGAACTTTCATGCATAATTCGTTAAAATTTCCACAGAAAATTCATCCATATTTTCTAAGGAGATTTATCAAATTTGCTTATCAAAGTCATTCGAATGTCCGCATAAAATCCATATGAATATTTTGCAGGAAATTCATACCATTTCTCGCGCTTAGTTTCATAGGGGCGTAACTGTATAGATCGATTTCTCTTTGTCAATGTTTTCTTTTTATTATTGTACCGAATTGCGCTAGTTTGTTAATGATTTAATCGTTTGGTGTGATAAAGGATGATTGTATTTTGCACTAGAATTATTATTCACAACCATGCTTTTGAAACAATTAAGTTTTTGATAAAATAGAAAATCGATTAAGAGAAATCGATCAATACAGTTACGCCCCTTAGAAACTAAGCGAGAGATTTTTTCCACCGGAGATTCATCTGAACTTCCAATGGAATTCCATACAAATTTCATCAGAAGATTCATCCGAACTTCCACAGGCGACTCATCAGAATTTCCATAGAAAATTCATCCCAATTTCCTCATGAAATTGTCGATCTTGGTACCGCCATCTGACGCCATTTGGCTACCAAGATATTGGAAGCTTTCAACATTCTCCACTGGTTGCCCGGCTACTGTGGAACTGGAAGGAGTCACCGTGTTTACATCCAACGATTTGGTTTTGTTGACGTTGATGACTAAAGGTTCCCCCAAACACACGCGACGCGACAGTAGCGACGCGATTCTATCGCTTGGCGACAGCGATTCTGTCGCCGTTGGTATGGAAGCGTAAATAGAGTATTGCCTGCAGCGACCCTACGATAGAATCGCGGCGACTAGTTGCCGTCGTCGCTGCGATGAAATCGCTTAGGTCTGGGGGAGCCTTAAACCTGCCGAAGAGGTGCGCTCGGCAAGGTCGTTTAGCTTACTCTGCATATCAGAGCGCCGTTGCGCGAGGAGTGCAACATCATCCGCCAATTCGAAGCTATTTAAGTGCTCCATGGTTATAGGCTGCCATGACAGCCCGCGATATGGTTCACGGTCAATCGCACCTACCAGAATCTCGTCGATTACGATGATGAACAGTAGCGGTGATAGAATACATCCTTGCCTCACACCAACTACGACCCGGATAGGGTCGGACAGGACCCCATTGTGCAGCACTCTACACGAAAAGGCCTCGTACTGTGCTTCGATGAGGACGATGATTTTCTCAGGAACCACCTTGCGTCTCAGGGCGCCCCACATATGCTCGTGATTGAGACGGCCGAAAGCTTTTTCGTAGACAATGAATACTAAGTAAGACAATGAATACTAAGAAAGTAAATTACCTAACGCTTAGAGGGGGAGGTGGGTTGCCCAAACTGTGACAATCCATACAAAAATTTCAGATGCTTCATACAAAAAGTGTGACATACGGGAAGTGGGGGGGGGGGGGGGATTGGTTGAAAATTGCCAATTTATGCGTTACGTGATTAATGGATCTTCCCGTAAGGGACTTTTGGAATTCATTGACCTGCTCCAAAACGATACGGAGCGTGACATATGGTCCACACAGGATCTTCCGGCACGGAATCCGGCCTGCGGCCGCCGGAGAATCGCTCAATCTTCTCCTGAATCCGGGCTAGGATAACTTTGCATAGAACTTTGAGAACGGTACACAGCAACATAATGCCTCGCCAGTTATCGCCTACAGTCAGGTCACCCTTTTTGGGTACCTTCACTAAGATACCTTGCATCCAGTCGACCGGGAAAGTTGCGGTATCCCAAATATTACGAAATAAACGATGCAGTAGTTGAGCGGATGTTATGGGGTCAGCTTTGAGCATCTCGGCTGATATGCGATCGACCCCTGGGGCTTTATTCGATTTCATGCTTTGGATGGCTGTTTGAATCTCTAGCAGTGATGGAGCTTCGGTATTGACGCGTATTTCTTCACCCCACTTAAGCGTCGTGAGATATCGTAGAGAAGGCGAATGTCCCCGGTTGCTGCGGCTCTCTCCTTCGTCGGCCAGAGAGTCTGCCCACGCTCGCTTGTCCCGTCGACATGAGCGTTTTCTTCCTTCTCAAGAGCTGAGTATCGTTGACGGGCTAAGAGTTTGGCTCCTCTTGTTTTCGATCGCTCTATCGCGGCTTTGGCTTCTCTTTGCTCCTCTATCTTCCTCCAGGTCTGATCGGTGTTCCATTGTTTTCTCTAGGTGCGCAGTTCGCTCAGATTGTTCTCGCTGGTGGCGATGAAGCCATTCTTGATGGCAGTCCATTGGTCTTCGCTGCAATCTTCCGGAATATCTGCAGCACGCGACTCCTGTTCTTCAACGAAGGACCGTTTCACCGTGGCATCTTCCAGTCGGTGTGTGTTGAACCGTCGTCCAACTCTCTCCTCCTGGTGACGAATCCCCGCAATGCGCAGACGTATTTCGCCGATGAGGAGGTGATGATCAGACGCGATATCGGCACTACGTTTATTCCGTACATCAAGGCTCCGTTTCCATTTTCGGCTAATGGAGATGTGGTCGATTTGATTTTCTGTAAAGCCGTCACGACCCACGTGACCTTGTGAACCGGTCGATGAGGGAAGACCGATCCCCCGATCACCATGTCGTTATTACAACAAAATTCTGCGAACAACTCTCCGTTTTCACTCATTTCTCCGAGACCATGGTGTCCCAAAATGCGCTCATGGTTCGAGTTGTTGGATCCGATCTTCAATGCAATGTCCCAATATTAGTAGTTCTATGAAGTTCATTGGTACTTTATGGTACTTTATGGTACTATACGGAGGCAACTTCAGAATCATTTTCAAAATTTTATTTTGAATACTCTGAAGTGCCTTCTTTCTGGTATTGAAGCAACTAGTCCATATTGGCACAGCATACAACATGGCTAGTTTAAAAATTTGTTTGTAAATCAAAAAATTGATCTTAAGGCAAAGTTTTGATTTTCTATTTATAATTGGATATAGACACTTCATATATTTGTTTGATTTTCAAAAGTTAATTTTTGATCTAGCAGAAGTCCTAAATATTTAGCTTCGCTAGACCAATTAATTGGAACCCCATTCATAGTGACAATATGTCTGCTAGAAGGTTTTAAATAAGAAGCTCTCGGCTTATGTGGGAAAATTATAGGCTGAGTTTTGGAAGCATTCGCAGAGATTTTACATTTTTGCAAGTAAGTGGAGAAAATATCCAAACTTTTTTGCAATCTACTACAAATGACACGAAGGCTTCGCCCTTTGGCTGAAAGGCCCGTGTCATCTGCAAACAAAGATTTTTGACACCCTGGTGGTAAATCAGGTAAGTCAGAGCTAAAAATGTTATACATTATGGGCCCCAGTATGCTGCCTTGGGGAACACCAGCTCTAACAGGTAATTTATTAGATTTAGAACTCTGAAAGTTTACCTCCGGTGAGCGATCTGATAAATAATTTTGGATCAGTTTAATAATGTAAAGAGGAAAATTAAAATTCATCAATTTTGCAATCAAACCTTCATGCCAAACACTGTCAAATGCTTTCTCTATATCAAGAAGAGCATCTCCAGTCGAATATCCTTCAGATTTTTTGAGCCGAATTAAATTCGTTACTCTATGCCGTATGCCAATTGAAAAACATTTGTTAAATTGACGAAAAAGATAAAGAGCTATCAGGAAGTTTTTTTTTTATAAGTATATAGAAAATATCATCATCACCAGGGGCTTTCATATTCTTTAAATTTTCTAGCAATAGATCTCATTTTATCCAAATTAGTTCCCAACGAAGGGTCGAAAACATTCTCTTGATTGAGAATGTCTTCGAAGCTCCATGTAATCTGATCCTCAGTTGTACTAGTGAGACCTCAACACATTCCTTTGCTGCCCATTACATTTCAAAGGCATGTAGGCAGCAATAAAAGAATTGTCCAACATTTGTTTCAACTTTGGTTTCAAGAATAGAAGAATATAATCTATGGTTGATACGTCTATTAATGATAATGGCGACCCCACCACTGTCAAGACGATCATTTCAGTAAATAAGATAATTTGGATCCCTTTTGATGAAGAGTAAAGGTTTCAATTATGTTTCAGTTATAATGGCAATGTGCACATTATGAACTGATAGGAAGTTGAATAATTCATCTTCCTTACCCTTTAAAGAATTATTTGGATCCATTTAATCGAAGCTCAATAACAATTTTTTGAGTAAATTTGATACCATAATGAACAGCATCAGTTTTGGTATTTGCTTTGAACATTGCGTCAATCAGTCAATCATGTAATGCAATTGATCATTTAGGAAATCAAAGTCAGAAGCAGTCATACTACTTGAATCGTCAGAACGACCGTTATTTTCCGTTGAAGAATAGGCTATATGGCAGTAAATCAAAATCATTTTGAAGACATCAGCAAACCGCCACCAAGCATCCAAAAGAAAATATACGACTTTAAATTTGTCAAACTGAAGCCAATAAAGCCGTAATTTTTGAACTTTTTAACTTTTCTGCTTATCAACGGACGAATGAATTCCTGACCAGGTGCCTATATCGGTTACTTGGCAGTACTGTTCGAGACTATATCAAAACATTCTACCCCTCCTCTTCTATTCATAATGATGAAGGCAAACCTGCCGCGAGCGGGAGCAAATCTGTCGGTATCAGCGATTTCCAGCAGTGATCATTGGCGGCAGCACACCCTTGCGCAGGCAAAAAAAAATCTAGCTCCGCATAATTTATGAAAGGATGATGCTCTTCTCTTCTTGCGCGGAACATTATTGCCTCGAAGCGGGTCGTTATCACGTCCCGCCCAAACAATATCACCGGCGACGGTCGAACAGCAACGAACGAGCAATCAAGATCCCATCCCCGACTGGGTTTCCCCCGAAAAGTGAAAATTGTTGAACCGGAAACGAGCGGCAATACACCTGCCTGCGGCGCGCGGCTGCCGCGTTTTGATGGGGTCAGCCATTTCTGGAATCACCTCCACCGCCCTCCTTGCTCTGCGGTAGGTATTCACGCTATTCCACCCTCCACGTTGCTTGTTTGCCACTGTGCCCCACCCGCCAAATAGTCCCTCTCGGCTGTCATCGTGCCATCAGCAATAATAACACTTCAATTATTCCGACAACTTTGGAGCATATTTTCGCACAAACTTCTAGCAGCGCACTTGCAGATGTAGTATTTTGTTCGTCGCTGCGACCTCCCAGGCGACAGATGATGATGCTCTGCTGCAGCAGTTTCTGGTGCAACAGCGGTAGCGACAGCCTTAGCAGCAGCAGCAGCAGGCCAACCAACTACCATCATCCGCTGCATGCAAGAAAAAACTATCCGGAATAGTGGTGGTCGACAGCGGGGCTGGCATTCCAGCAGCAAAGTAAGGCAACTATGCAAAAGCTTGGCTTGGCAGAGAGAGCACCGCGGATGGGGGACACTTTGGGGCTTCGGCATGACAACCTTGCTAACTTTTGTCAACTGGATGATGCTTTTGAATGGAGTGGCAGAATGTGGGTCGTCTAAATGTCTAATACCAACAACGTTGCAACTTTTTGATGGCTGTTTCAGAGCATAACTGTCGCCGGAATCGGGATTCGTGAATTGAGTGTAATCACATATGGTAATAAAGCGCCTGCCATAATATCATCGAAAAGTTTCGCAATATCCAAAAAACAGATTTTGGCAGATAATATTAGAAAATAATCTAAAATTTTTTTAGAAAATCGATTTCAGATATAAGAAATATCAGCATCAAAAATAATTGAAAAATAAAACAGAAAATGTTATATGCGAAAAAAAATCTATATGGAAGAAACCTAATCTAAAAACGAAAAGATGAAAATGTAGCTTGACTGGAAGGAACAATCTTTATCTTCGGTAAATGGAACGATTCTCTCCGCACCTGAAAAACGAATGAACAACAATTTGTGGACGTTTTCTTTCATCGCATGAGCATGAGCATGATTGACCGCCCACGGTTGCTACTCCGTTATTGCCAGGCCAGCTGTAATTACACAGAGAACCAACAGATGAAGTTTGGGACTAACATCATCTTCAATGTGTAAGAACTGGTGACCCAAAAATAAGCAATACCAGCGCCGGCCGTGTCCGAATGCAGATCAATTAAGGAATGGGTAGGAAAATGTTGACGTGATACTCGCTTTGATAGAAGCCGACGAGTCATCTGCACTTCCACGAGAAATCACTGGGATGTTGGATATATGGGGTAGGTATTGTGGCAGGGTTCGTTTTGGTAAACGGTATGCCGTGTATAGCGTGTAGTTTGATCAATTCAAAACATAATCGAACGAACACTAATTATTTTAATTACCGACCGCACTAAGCAGAACAAAATTGTCGATGACCAGCCGATCTCTCTGCTAACCGCACAAAGCAGAACAATATTTTCGATGACCGGCCGATCGTTCTGCTTACTGACGCGAACTGCATCTTCACTTTCGAATTAATTTACTCACCCGCACAAAGCAGAACAACATTTCGATGATCGGGCGATCGTTCTGCTAACCGCACAAAGCAGAACAAGTTATGTCATGACCGGCCGATCGTTCTGCCTACTAAATAAATCACGACTGTACGTGACCTCTGAATGCTGAATGCAATTCCGACAAAAAATTTGAAACTCCTAAATAGATGTTTCCAGGTACAGCATTGCGATTAATAAAATCTATTCACATATCGACCGCACAAGCAGATCAAAAGCTTCTGATTCTCTTGAACAATCTGCATATCATATAAAAACGCACTTTGATATATTTTCTTACCAACCTAATAGGTACTAGCATTTCTACTACTCTTCTAAGAATTAGCTATGTCTAAAATGCATTTTCTACTAACAAAATGGAAAGCGAGGAAGATAGTTGACAAAAGAGATATATTTAACATAGGCTATGAGAAGGAAGATTTGAAGATAGTCAAAATAGAAGGCAAGCAAAGGCCAGAATAAATATATATTGTGATCTAGGGCTGAAAGTCTCTCTGAAAGAACTTCCGTTGGTATTCAAACAGAACTCCATTCGGAATTCGGAAAAAGATCCGTTCAAAATTTGGACAGAATCTAATTCGAAGTTCGAATAGAAAAATCCGATCAAAATTTCATAAGAGCTCCGTTCGAAACTCAGACACAACTCCAATCGGAATTCGAACAGTATTGCATCCGAAACTCGAACAGAAATCTATTTAAAATAAGAAATAAACATTTAGAATTCAAACAGAAGTAATTTCAGAATTCAAAAAGAATTCCATACGAAAATCGAACAGAATCCCATTCGGAATTCAAACAGAACTTCATTCGGATTTTGAACAGAATTCAATCGAAAACATAAAACATTCGAAAAGAAATTTTTTTAAAACTCAAACAGAATACCATTCACAAATATGAAAGAGAACTCCATTCGGAAATCTACAGAACTCCATTTGAAAAACCAACTGAATTACATTCTGAATTCAAACAGAATTTCATTTAACAATTTAAAAGCATTTGATTTGGAGTTCGAACAGAATTACAATCAAAGATATGAAACAGAATTCCATTCGCAATTCGAACAAAAATCCATTCGTTGCGATGCGTTATAACGGAGTATTTCGTAGATTGCATACTGATAGCTGTCATGTATATTCTTGAACTTTCTTACCCCATGCTTATGGATTACTATTTGGGATTTAACCGCAACCCAGTTGGGCGTCCAAAATAATAAAGCATGAAAACTACCATTGCGGGCCACGTCCACCTTTTCCGTTACTAAGGAAAGGAAGAAAATGATGATATGACATCTACTTAACGAGAGGCCAGCGACTCACCGACGCCGTCATAGATGTCAAGGAGTTGGAATATTGGTAGGGAATGTAGTTTAAGAAAATCATCATAAGCGAATGATATGATAGGTTTCAACAGACGTTGGGAGTGACATTGCTATGAAATTTATGACACTCCATCGTTGATTTTCCTGGCAAAGCTATTAAATTTGCCCTGGCTAATCAGCCTAGGTTTAAGCGCCATTGTTTGCTCTCTGAATCGAAACAAAAAATTAAATGCCCCTTCCCCCTATTTGTTTCCAATTGAAATTATTAAGTCAGGGTAACATATGCCCCTGGTAATAAGCGAGAATCAAATATGTCACCTTAAAATAATTATTTTTTCATGAAATAAAGAAAGTAGGAAATTAGAAAAATCGTGTTTATTCCTTTCCTATAGGCTCCGAGCAAGGCCGGGTTCAAATTCAAATGTTCTATACACTATATAATGCTCCAAAAGAATCGAAAACACATATGAAAGTAAAATAATGAATGTATAGTATTTCTTGAAAACGATTTGCAAACATTGTGGTTGGATTATTCAGATAAATAATTAATTAGAGTTTAAGAAATCTAGATCACGAACTTTTTAGAACGCTCCCGCCGGCTCGTTCGTAATGTGTACCCTTGTGTGTACCGGAAGCGGAGTTTTTTTTTCAATTGTGTTGTACAAAGTAAAACGTGTTTCGAGTGTTAAAGCTTTGAACTGGTAAAATCTCTGTTGTGTATAAATAGGACGTACAGTGTAGGACGTTGTGTATTAATAGTACGTACAGTTCCAGCGGTTCAGCCTGAAAATGTAGGTACCGATATCGCGTCCCAAGCTCCGAAGTCCGAGTACTTCCGAAGTCCTCGTTGAAACGCTGATATCGATTTGTGGTTGAACTCGTTTCAGGTTACTGCTCACTGCTCACAAGTCACTAAACACTACATAAACTTATACTAAAACGTGCCCACATAATAATGGACAATACTAAATCACTTATATATGTGGAATATACTATATATTTGTTATTCCACTGTCACCAGCCGAAAATCTGATTTCTGCACGAGAAAATTTATGACACGTCTGTGGACGTTTTCTTTCATCGCAAAGACAAACCTTATCACAGCACTACAATCATCGCCTCCGAACAAATCCAGTCACATCGCAAATTGGATCTCCTGAGATAACCATACCCTTCGTAAGCGGGCATGGTGGAAACTTTGTCCTCCGTATATGCACGTTGGTGGTTGTGGCGGTGGTGAGGAAAGCACCGACAGACAACAACGACGACGACGACGTCATGTGACATCCCCTGGCTGATAAAATTGCAATCGTGCGGTGTGGTGCTGGAGCCATAAGGTGGCCGGGCCACTAGGCCATGCCCCATTCTCCGGCATAGTCGGTGACATCCAGCAGACCCTATCTAGGAGGACTTGTTTGAGGTTTCTACGCTTTTTTATGATCCTGTTAGCAACAGCAGCGGAGGTACCTACATTTATTACTGTTTCATGTCGCTCTCTCGAACACTCATTCTCATATGCATGGAATATGTTTGTACAATGTGCAAACATCATCCTGGTGGTGTGTGCATCGGTGCAAGACGGGCATCAGGAGGGCAACAGCAGTCAGCTTTGAACGATTTTATGCGCTTCGCCACTTCGGGCCCGTGCCCGGGCTCCTACGGGTACGTTGCGGATGTCGTAGTTGTCGGATGTCGGGCACGTCGTGGTGCGCCTGTTACGGGTGTTCATAGGAGCATAGGAGCTGTTTTCGGGAGATAACTGACCAAAATGAGTGGTGCTGTTGACCGAGACGCATAAATGTTGTGGTATGCAATCAAGGGTCGTAAAATGTTTCTATTTTTTTCCTGTTATGGAATTTCAACTACGCTGACAGAAGAACAAACTCTGACTTGCTGGATGTGTTGCAGATTGCAGATTGACATTTTTTTTTCCTATGCAGATAGTTTTTGAAAGTTTTTAGAATTACGGAAGCAAATTTACACAACGGATCAGATTTATTATTGTCAAATAATGCAAAGAGCTTTTACATATTTTTTTTCCCTAAACAACACTGAATATTTGGTTATATTTAGAATTCAGAATTCATAGTTGGCTAATCCGAGCCAATGCAACTTCTGAGTTATTAGACTGAACTAAGTTCCAAAGCACAAAGGGCGAAAATATTGAGCGATGCGAGATGTACGTCCAGCCTCTAAGGTAATGTCGTACGGTGGTCCCAGTGGGAGAAAATGCGGATGACCAAGTAGGTTTAGTTGGTAGAGGAAGGAAGCATTACAAGACAACATGACAACGAAGGAGCAAGTGGAAAGCGGGCTGAAGAGGTCTCCGCCTCAGCAAACCCATAAAAAGCAGAAGAATAGTACGGAAAGGTACTTCAGCAAAGAGCAACGCAAGTGAGTAGCCAAGACGATAAAAGCGAGCATCATCATATATAGGAGCAGAAGCAGCAACAACGCCACAAATCGCAACCGCAGTTGCCCACGAGCCACGGTTCAGCAACAGACGAAGATTCTTATCGCAAAGAGCTGGGCAGAAGAGCTCCACGAGTTCGTTGATAAGAAACACAACGTGCACAAGGACATCAAGCATTTGGTGTTGAAGATCCGGAAAGATCCAGGGTCAGCAATGACAGATTGGAACAATCTGACGCAGAGAGCAGAAAATGCCGAGAGCGATGGTGTATTTGCCATCATAATTTGAGTCTCTTCATTAACATTGAGAAAACTGCTCAGAGGTCAACTGAATCTTCTTTTTATTGGCATTACATCCCCCACTAAGACATTGCTGCCTCGCTGCTTAGTGTTCATGCAGCACTTCCACAGTTATTAACCGTGAGGTTTCTAAGCCAAGTCAGGAAAATCATTCAATTACGACATCAAACATTAAAATTTTAAGAAATGTCTCTTCTCCGTGGAAACTTGATGTTGCTGAGAGCTTGGAAATCTACCGACAGGTACAAACGCGGTTGTTGAATAAAGATCAAGGAAATGGTAGCTCCTGGCTCTTCAAGTTTATACCTAAGCATTAAGCGCAACAAGCGAGTAGAAATAAGCACCGTAGTAAGATAAGTACCTAGATAAATTATTATACCTACGCATAGTATAAATAGTGTAAGCTGCGATCATTTTCTTCAAGTCGAGTCAAGTACAATACACTGAAGACGGCCTTACTGTTGAGGTCGAAATACGTATCTGTCAAGATACAATTAAGTGGTGGAATTCAATGGGATTGTATAAACTCGTCTTATGACGATGATGCTTTTATACCCAGGGAAGTCGAGACAATTTCCAAACAAAAAGTGTCTAGACCGGCAACTGGAATCGAAGCCACCCAAGTAGCACAATTCACACACATTTGGTTGCAGCAACTTAAATATGACCAAATTTGGTTGTAAATAAGTTATTGTAACTTCTCTACAACATGTGTGTTGCTTGGGCAGCCACCCTCAGCATGGTCTTGCTGTATAGCCACGCATCTTACCGCTAGGCTAAGGAGATCAACTGAATCAAAAAGCCGGATAGTAGCTGACAGATGGATGGATTTTGAAAAAGGGATAAACACGACTCATCGGCCACGTCGCTGCTGAAGCCACTCGGCTTGCTTTCAGTGGAGGGCATCACAATCTTGGACATCCTCAAAAATGTCCGACATAAAGGAGAAGTAAGCAGAATGGCTTACTTCTCCTTTATTTCGAGGCAGAGATGCCTCGACGAGCGCAGTTTCCCCGATAGGTGGAAGAGACAGAAGCTGGTGCTGTTGCCGAAGTCCGGGAAACCACCAGGTGACCCATCGGCGTACAGACCAATATGCCTACTGGACACCACGGGGAAGTTACTTGAGAGGATCATCCTCTACAGGCTGACCCCGTACACCGAAGGTACGAACGACCTGTCAAGCAATCAGTTTGGGTTTCGTAAAAGTATGTCCACCACGGTGGATGCTATCAACTCGGTTGTGAAAATTGCGGAAGTAGCGATACAACGCAAGCTGAGGGGAACTCGATTTTGTGCGATTATGACGCTCGACGTCAAGAATACATTCAACAGCACAAGCTGGGATGCCATCGCACTCTCGTTACTCCGGTTGGGCATTCCGGTGGGCCTGTTCAACATTTTGGAAAGCTATTTCCAGAATCGCGTACTCTTATACGAGACCGATGAAGGGGATGGTAGTGCTTCTATCACCGCAGGAGTCCCTCAGGGATCTATCCTGGGCCCGTTGCTATGGAACACTATGTACGACAGTGTTTTAAGACTGAAGTTCCCCCAGGTGTTAAGATCGTTGCCTTCGCTGACGTCATAACGCTGGAAGTTTACGGAGAGTCAATTGTTGAGGTGGAACTGACGGCGGCCTATGCGATCGCTATAGTAGAGGAAAGGCAGCTGGGGCTAGCTCATCATAAACCGTAAGTCGGTACAGGAGGCAGTGGTTCGCATGGGCGACTGTGAGATCATTTGCAAGCGGGAGGTGAAGCTCCTCGGATTACGCCTGCAGGAGAGCTTTGACAGCTATTGGCATTATCCAGGATGTTGTCCAATAGCTCGGGGGTGCGCTCCAGCAGACGCAGGTTATTAACTGGGGTTGCCTTTTTTTTCTTTCTTTATTACGGTGATTTTTGACGTAGGACTTACGTCTCTCTTTACTATACCGGGTGTCATTTCAAAATATTCAAATCGACCGCGTTACGCTGTGTTGAAAGATTTTAAACGTTAATAGCGTTCGTCTCAGTGGACGAATTTCTGCGGTAAGCCCCTCAATCGACAGATTTCAAGTATGCTTTTCATGTCCATGCTTGATAAGACCCGAAAAACTTGTTTCAATAGGCATGAAACTGTTTTCAATGAAAAACATTGAGATCAAGGGAACCTATAAATATGGGTACCGCATAATTCTTGCATCATTCCATTACCACGTTCTGATTGGTGCAGACACCAGCGAATGAGCAGCCGCTGAGTCTGCTGAGAAGCCATAAAATAGCGCAACGCGATTTTTTCCTTTCATTCTGACCCGGACAAGCGAAGCAACCGCATCATCGATTGAACAGCACTCACACCTTTTAGCAGGGAATGAAGTCATCGAAGCCACCATCATCAGCCGAAACCTAGCCAGTACAGCAGCAGTCCACCCTACAGACACGACAAAGCAGCAATGCTGAGCAGATACCGGCAGCAGCAGCAGAGTCGAGCCGAGACCGGCCGGCATCGGTGATGAGCCGAGACGGGCTGAAGAAAAGTAACATGATGCAGCATGTATGTCCAAAAAACAAACGGTTCTTCAGAGAGCCAATGATAGAGATCAATATCAAAGCTTTCAATTCCCTTCGAGATAGAAATTGCAGGGTTGTTACGGAGATCCTGAAATATTTTCCGCGCCAAATCCGCGCCGACTAAAATCAAATCCACGTCATTTCCGCGCGACATGAAAATCCTTTCTGCGCCAAATCCGCGCGACCCAAAACTAAATTCTAAGCAAATACACGTTAAATATCAATGCATTGATCAATGCAATATTGGCATTGATAAAAAAATATGAAGAAAAACATTGTTTGATACTGATCGCACACAAAGCGAACGTGACTGAATGATCGTCCGATGTTACCAATTCTAAATCTTATCACCCGAAATCCCATGTCCGGGTGTTTCCTTCCTTCTACTACTAACAATGTTGTCTCAGAAAAGAACACGTACTTCCCACCTGAACTGTAATTCTAAGCTCGCTTGCCCGGCTTATTGGCCTGTATCAAGCGAAAAGTCCCGTTAAGAAATAGACGCCAGCAGCGAGCAACAAGCGTAAAAGTAAGAAGAAGCCCTTCTTGAACGCGTTGATGATGATGACGCTTTGGCTGACAAAGAAGCGGGATACAAGGCACTAGCTGATTGGCCCACCAAAGCAGAGAAGATTTAAAATTAAGTAGTATAAAAGAAAAGTGCATTCGCTCGCAGAGCATTCAGACTTTTTTATACCATCACTACACCGAAAAAAATTCCGTGGTAGAAACTACTGTTTCGTAGACTACATTCTGTTTTTAAAATAACCATGGAATTTCAGTAAATCTTACCATTGCTTCAGACAAATTCACCACGGTTTCAGTTCAAGTGACAACATTCCGCAAGGGCCACAGTTGATTGTTACTGCGCACATGGTTAAATCAAACGGGTTTGTTTTCTGCTGAAAATCGTCGGTGCATATTCTTAAAATAACCCTCGGAATGATAGTTTCGACTGCAATATTTTTTTGCGTGTAGAAATTCGCGGTTATTTGAAAAGATCGTTTTCTTACTTTTTGCACTTGGCCGAAGCAAACAGCCTTTTTCAAGGCTCTAAGAGTTAAAAATATTGTTCTCCTTCAGTCGCTATCGCACGGATTAGAAGGCCCTTCAGTGGAAGGGCTGAGATACAGTCTACATCCCCTGCTGAGCCAACTTGTGGTTTATTTCAGGCAGTCCTTCAGTGGGAAGGTTGCCACTGTCGAGGCTAATATTTCGTGACTGGACAGATACTTCCTGAATTTTTTTGATGGTTTTTGTTCGAGGTAGATTTGATTTCTGTGTCGGATTGATGAGAAGATTTTGCCAAGGAATGGTATGCAACGCCGATTATTTATCCAAAATAGTTGATGTGAGAAATTTGGACATATTATGTATTTTAAAGGCATGGTCAAGGGAAGTCCTACGTCCACTTAGCGGTTATGTCCCAGACATTACCCACTGTTCGTTTTTAATATTAATTTTAAGTTTATCACCATGCTGGGGTTGCCGTATCTATCCTTAGATACGGCGGCCCAGCTTGGGCCTCGGCGCTTAGCGTCGAACGTAACCTACAGAAGCTGGAGAGTGTACGCCATTCATTGAACGTGCGGCACCTCACCGTGAGCACCGAGAAAGTCCTCTAGGCGTGCCTCCTTCAGTGCCGGAGCGTGCTCTTTCTCCAGTACTGACTAGTGTATCGACATAATTTGGTGCCCAGCTCTGTGACGACGGGCTCCCGGGCCGTCATCAGAGTTTGAACGCATTTGAGGGAAGCCTGTCGGATCACCATTTGTAAGGTGTTGATTTCGATCAAATGCGGTTCGAGAGTATGTTTGAGCGAATCGTGGTTGCACATCTGTTCCAAGATGCTTGCCGTCGGCAGCATTGGTAAATCGACTTCGGTGCTCATTCTTACTATTACTCCCTTTTCATTAACACAAAATGATGACCAGACACTTCCACGATTCGATTTCGGACGGAAGACAAAATAATCACACTTTCTATTCACGTACAGGAAGACAATTCGGTAATACAAACCAGAAATTAAAACGTTTTAACCCCTGTCCAATTCGGATTCGACCGCGGTGGAAAGAATTTGTTTTGCTAAATTGTCGGCGGATTGCCAGCACACAAATTTTACAGTTTTCGAAAGAAACTTTTTTCTTCCCAGCTGCTTCGTCGACACTCAACTTGCGTTACGCTGATTTAGTAATTTTTCGACATATTTTCATGATTCTGAGTCGTGTTTTCAGGGCTCTGAGTCATGTTTTTAAGACTCAGTGTCGTTTTTCATGACTCAGCGTCATGTTTTCATAACTCAAAGTCATGAAAACATGGCTCCGAGTCGTGATATTTTATTTATGAAAATGCGAATAGCATTTTGATAACGCTTCTGGCGGTTCATACCTTGGTTCTAGAAAAAAATGTTATAAGATTCGGTCATGATATCATGAATTGTAGTCATGATATCAATAAGTAACAAGTTTTAAGAAATCATGACCCTTTATTCATGGATCTGGCAACTGTTTTGTACCCGGGATAGCAAGGAAGGGTATTTGGAGGTCCTGCGAACAATAAGGACATCTTCGGAACTGAAGGACTTCGGCGCCGATGTACAGACAATCAGGCGCACACGGGCGGACGATATGATCTTTGAGCTGAAAAAAGAATAAGAACTCATCTTACAATGAGCTAACGGAGGTAGTGGGCGATAAGGCACAGGTGAGAGCTATGACGCCTGAAGTGAGCCTGCAATGCGTGGACCTGGACGAAATTACCACGGCAGACGAGGTAGCTACCGCAATGAAGGAGCAACTCGAGTTGGGTGAAGCTGAGTTAACAATCCCACTAAGAAGGGGTGCACCAAGCACGCAGATCGCTGCTATAAAGCTTCCGGCAGATGCTGCCGATGAAGCACTGCGAATCGGCGCAGTAAAAGTCGGTGTGTTCGTTGAGCCTCTCCAAAAGTTTTGCCACCTGACACGGAGCTGCAAGGGCCCAGACAGGACAAAATTTTGTAGAAGATACAGAGAAGAAAGTCATAAGGCACAAAGTTGCAAAAAGCCAGCAAAATGTCAGATCCGTAGAATCGATGGACGCAGAGACCTGGTGGTCAAAAACTTCCAGCACTCGAAAAGGCGATTCCAAGAAAATTGCAATGAAGGTAATACAAACTAACCTCAGCCATTGTGATGCTGCACAGCACTAGCTGTGGGCGACGTTGCAATCATCGCTGATCCATACCGGATCCCATCAAGAAACGGTAATTGGGCAGCGGATAAAGCCGGAACCGCCACTATATGTACGGTAGGAAGATATCATTACCAGGGAATCAATATTCGAGCAACGCCTAACAACTTACTCTTTGTCATCAACAGAGTTTGTTACTGACAAACGCACCTAGCGACAAACCTTTATCAGAACCCGAACACAATATGACAAGAATCATTTGCCTTACATGCTCTGATATTTCCGAAAATACGATGTTAATTTTGTTATCATTGTTCGATTCTCGAATATTTCCATAAAAACAGGAACTATGATAGCATAAAACCGAAATTTGCTCTAGAAATAATGCAAAATGACGGGATGAAAAGTTAGCAAGGATATTTTCTTCTTTTTTGTTGCTGACAAAATTTTTCGGATCCTTGTCATTATTATCTCCGACAAAAACACATTCCAAAAAAATTGATTCCCTGATCATTACCAAAAAATTGTGTATCATGCAGCTGAAGGTTTCGTTATCACCAAAGTCAACGTTGGTGACTTCAACGCCTGGCCAATATAATGGGCGGGGCAGTGGTTGCATTTACCCTAGAGGTTGGAGTCTACTAGAAGCACTTGCCAGGCTCAAGGTAGACTTAATTAATGAAGGTTCGACGAGCACATATCGAAAGGATGGCAGAGAGTTACCTTCTGTAGTCCTGCCTTAGCTAGGAACACGGGGACTATATGCATAGAGACCATCAAGCGGTTCGATATTATGTCGGTGGGAGGTGGGAGGGTACAATGGGAGGGTACAATGGAGGTGGGAGGCCACAATGCGGATGCGAATCCTTGGGGAGATGCATACAGGGTAGCTATGTGTAAGATTGAAGGCCCAGCGATACCGCTAGAGCGGAGCCCAGAACAACACAAAACAATTACCGTAGGTCTGTTTCCGCATAACCAACACCAGTAGAGCTGAAGCTCGTGTCACTCACAAGGAACTGGTAACGGCAGAAAAAAACCTAAATATATATATAAGGCTCTGAGACTAGATAGAAGCGGGCTTGGTAGTCATATGGCTACTGCTTCTGCCTCATACGCAGGAGGTCGTGGGTTCAATCCCAGGTCCGTTCCATTCTCCTACTTTGTATCTTTCTCTTTATTTCTCATGTTCTAGCAATCGCTAGAACTGGAAATGGATTTCCATACCGTTTCCTTTTCTATTCCTATACCTTCATCTTGAGTATTCTAACAGTAATCTGCTAGAATTGGAAATGAACTTATAGAGCTCGTTTCCTACATCCAATTAGAAATTCCATCAGTTACCTCCTCCTATCTATCACATTGGCAGCTCGACGGACCTCTGCCTCTCCAACCCTAACCCTGAAATTCCAACAAATTCCGCATGAACTCATGGCAAGTGCAGAGGTATATTCGGCTTGCAGTGGGCGAGTGATTGCATCATCATTTCCTCCCCCTTCCCTACATTGACTTGCATTCTGTCGTGGCAGGCGCCAGTATGATCTAACAAATGATATCACCAGTACTTGTACATTGAAGATGTGTGCTAGTCCCAAGCAAACATCTGTTGGTTCCCTGTGAAGAACAGCGGATCTGGTCATAATGGAGTAGCAGCAACTACGAGCAGTCAATCAAGCTCAAGCTCAAGCTCAATAAGGCTCTGAGACTAGATGGTATCCCCAATCTGGTCTCGAAAACGGGGATCCAGGTGGATCTGGATATGTTTCGCACCACATTGGAGAAGTGCATAGACGAAGGAAACTTCCCCGATTGCTGGAAGCGAAAGTTAGTACTGCTGCCGAAGCCGGGTAAGCTACCCGAGGATCCATTACCTGCTAGACACGGTCGAAAACTCCTTGAGAGAGTCATCCTTAACAGGCCGGCGATCCACACAGAAGGTGAAAACGGATCATCCAGCATGAATTTCGGGTTTCGGAAAAGCAGATCCACAGTTGACGTCATCCGGATAGTCGTCGAAGCAGCTGAAGCAGCCAAGAAGCATAAGAGGAGAGGAAACCGCTACTGCGATGTGTTAACTTTAAACGTGAAAAATGTGTTCAACAGTGCCAGCTAGGAAGCAATATCCGAAGCTTCCTACACAGAATAATTGTCCCAGGGTATCTTTGCGAAATCTTTTGAGAATCTGACGCTAGTCTAAGAAACACATGAAAGGCTAAAGAGATTAGGCATAACAGTGGATGTTCTTAAAAGGTCCATTCTGGGACTGACGTTGGGGAACGCGATGTACGATGGGCTATCGCAGGTTGCTTGGGTTTGGGTTTGTGGCAACGTGGTGCTCATAGTTATCAGAGAAATAGTAGAAGAGATTAAAGTACGAGCAACGCAGGCGATAGAAATAATTGAAAACTGGATGTGCGGGAAAAAGCAGACATTGGTCCACCACAGAACTGAAGTCATGATAATCAGCAACCGAAAGGAAATACAGCATAGTACGATTACGGTCGGAGAAGTCACCATCGGTTCGAAGCAGAATAATGTCGAACAGCTCTGCAATTAGTAGCAGTAGCAGGAGACTCCTGGTCAGCGTATCTACGTCAACACTCAGATACGGAGATCCCGTCTGAGCGACTGAAGTTATCACGAAGAGAAATCTGACATGGCTCAATTGCACCCATAGACTGATGGCCATGAGCGTGGCAAGTGCGTATCGTACCAATTGGTACCATATCGATGGATGCGGTTTGCGTCATATGTAGTAGGAATGACTCCCATAAACATTCTATTGGAGGAAGACTGTCAGTGCTATAGACTATAAGGAACGATTGGTGTTCGCATGATTGCAAGAGCCAATTCGTTGAGGAAGTGGCCGCTGGCTTGGAACAGTTCAGTTGTTTGAAAGTAAGGCGGATCTATCGGCTCATTCGGACAGAAACACGGGGAAGTCAACTTCATTCTGGTACAATTCCTGTCGGGCCATGGATGTTTCAGGAAGTATCTGCACAGATTCGGACACACAGAGTCTCCTCTTTGCCCGACCTGTCCGAACTGCGAGGAGACACCGGAACACGTGTTTTTCGACTGTCCACGATTCAGGACAGAATGAAGTGTGATCTGAAGTGTGAAGTGTGAATGAAGTGAGATGTGAGCGGGCAGCGCTCGTTATATAAGCCCCGAGAACATCGTGCAAAAAATGTGCAAGAACGAGAATACGTGGAACTAAGTAGAGAGAGCGGTAACGCAGATCATGTTGTCGCTGCAGAGAAAATAGTGTGAAGACCAGAGGACATCTGGAAGTGATCTACTGTGCACGGTCGGGAAGCCGTCAGATCAGCCATCATGTGGTAGAAACGCCGGTAGGGACTATCTGAGTAAGCCGCAATCGAGTCGGGAGCTTAATGGCTAAATATTACAGATGATTGGTTTCAAAGAATTTCCGCCGCCGGGGAGCTTCTAGTCGAAGTAGACTAGATCTATAGTCGGAGAATACGCAGAGTAGATCATGACGCGTTATAGTACTGGTTTCCGGTCGTCGGAGCACCATTGACCCGGACGCTACGGTCTACCCGAAATCTCTGGACCGACTTCGGAACTCGACCGGTCACTCACTGAAGTAAGAAAGGGCTCTAAATCTGCGCCAATCTAGAAAACACCAAAGAAATGTTAAAAGTAGTGAAGGATATACCACATGCCTTACACGTAAGCGAGTCGTCGATCGGGAGTAGTATAGATCTGACACCGGGGATCATCTGAGTAGTCCGCAATTTAGCTGGGAGCTAAATGGCTCAACGAAAAGCAGTTTGGAAAAGACAAGGAAATTATCCTGGAAGCTGAATGGCTCAATTTTTTTAAAGATCAGTTCGGGTGAGTTTCCGCCACCGGGAAGCTTCTAGTCGGAGTAGGATGGATCCACGGCCGGGGACTATGTCGAGTAGTTCGTGACACTTTTAATAATCGGTTTTTGGTAGTCGAAGTGCCAATGAACCGGTCGCTATCTTCTTCTTCTAATAGGCATTACATCCCCCATTGGGACATTGCCGTCTCGCATTCAACGTACCCACACGCCACACATCGTCTGTTCATCGACTTCAAATTCGCATATGATGCAATCGATTTCCGGATAAACTGATACGGTTGATTAAGACGACGATTGATCGGGTGATGTGCGTAGTTCGAGTTTCAGGGACATTTTCGAGTTCCTTCGAAACGCGCAGAGCATTACGGTAAGGTGATGATCTTTAGTGTCTGCTATTCAACATCCCTTTTGTAGGGTAATGCGAAGGTCTGGGACAGACACGAGGTTTCACTAAGTGGGTCCAGTTATTTGGATTCGCCGGCGACATTGATATTATGGCACGTAACTTTGAGATAAGGGTATGCGATAACACACTTTTTCCTAACGAAACGAAACGAAACGAAATTTAAAATGTCTATGTTGATTCGAAACGAATCGAAACGAAATATAGATTTACTTTCGAGATTTCGAAACGATACGAAATCAAGGTCCATTGAATTCGAAATTTTACGAAACGAAACGAAATTTTAATGTTTCTTCCGCGGAATTTTTTTTGAGTTGGTTTTACATTACATACGCAATTCTGATTTAACTTTTTCGAAGTTAAATATCTGTTTTGCAACCAATAGAGCTATAATTGCAGAAGAAGCAGTCTATGATAAATTGTCGCGTTCCCTTTTATTTACTTTTGGCGATAAGCCGATACCCCAGCATTTGTGTCGCTTTCAAATGAATTCATCGTGGAGCGAGTGGTCTTGAATTTGATCATTTTTTTTATCAATTCAATTTTATATCAGTAAGTATGTAAAAATATAGAAATTCTTGTATGTTTGTCCTTGTATATGTGTGTGCATATGAGGCATGCAAAAAGCTCACGACTCCTCAATGTTCCTTACATATTGTACAAATATTTAAAAAAAAGCGTAGCTTAGCTTGATTAATTGTACACTTATATACAACCTTATACAACCGGACTTATATTCAACCGAATTTTATCACATTTGAGTTGCTGCATTACCAAATCGGGAATCGTTGGTTAGTTGAGAAGGTAATTCATGTGAAGCCACCTTGGTAAGCGACTAAACGAAGTTATTTTGAAAACTCGAAGACTAAAACCGTGTTTCAAATCAATCCGACGCATAATCAATGTGCTTCGAAGCTCGTTTAATAAGCCTCTACAACACGGTCGATTCTGCACTACATACAGAGTTTAAATTTAATTCTTTGGGGCTGTACGTACATTTCGAAGATTCGCCGAATATTGTTGAGTAAAGTACCTTCAATCATCTGAACTTTTGATTCTTACTTTTAGGTAAGGTGCTTACTCATGCGCTTAAACCTGGTTTGAGGCCTAAGCGGAGGTGATAAAATTGGCCTTTAATAAGAAAGAGGCGCTTAAAAAAACTTCTCAAGCACCCTATGAATCCACGCCACGCTTCAACAAAGTTATAGGCTAGATGTACCAGTTGTGGCTATAGCACCTGTTGTCGCACTAGTGCTTTATATGCCAAATGACCATTCAAACCACCGCAAACTAAGTTCATATCGATAAAGCATATTCATATGATACGATAACACCTTTGATATCCTCCAAAACAAGCAAAGCGTAATTGTAAAAATTGATTTTGCTTAATTTAAGACGTTCTTTGCACCAGTTGTCGCACTAGTGGTCCCAATTGGGTCATTCCCATAAGAAAACAATGGGATTTGCCAAATAAGGAACCAAAATTGAGAATAGTGCCACAACTGGTGCATGCGTTCCTATTATGGATTAATCAATTTTGAGGATAATAACAAATTTTATTGTGGTTTTCACAGCTGTTCTAAGGAGCAGGAAGTAAATCCTTTCGCTTGATATATAAAGTCCACCCACATGCATTTTACTTATTTTTTTAAATAGTTGTTCTTATGTATGGCGACAACAGGTACACCGAGCCTACTGATCTGATTTATATCCTATTAAATTTACACTCTAAGCCTGACGTTTTAAATATTGAGTCGGATCACTTTTGTAAAACATAGGATAAAATAGTTAAAGATACTTTTCATTTCCTTTTAGATATTTCTAACAAAACACTGAAGACGTTTCGGATAGAAGGAAACTAAACACGTATTTGTCGACTCATAATGGGATTACTACATAAGCGTTAATAGAAAAAGCTGCATAACATAAGAATGTAAAATCAAAAAGCCATTTTTTATGATTTTGTTCAGTGGCGCAGCCAAATTTTTTGATAATATAAAGCATGTTTCAAGTTCAAATTTGTTTAGAAATTCCGCGAAATTCCGTTAAATTTCGTTAGAAGCTAATTTTTTCTAGCGAAATTTTTGTAATTTTACGAAACGAAACGAAATCAAGAAATCAGATTTCGCCATGCTCAAATTCCGCGAAATTCCGCGGAATTTCGTTTCGAACCACCTGAAACGAAATTTTTCGAAATACCGCATATGCTTACTTTGAGAAGATGAAGGAAGGCTACATCACATCAGACTGAAGGGTGAAGCTAACCGGTTTGGGCTAGTTATCAATACGTCGAAGACGAAGTACATGATAGGAAGAGGTGAGAGAAGACAATGTGAGCAATCGTTGACAATCGTGGTGGTCCAATAATTCGTGCACTTGGGCTCACTGGTGACTGCCGAAAATGATACCAGCAGAGAAATCCGGAGGAGCATCGCGGCTGGAAACCGTATATACTTTGGACTCCGTAAAACGAAGAGACGCTGGACTCGTACGAGTTCGCTGCCGTACCAAACTGACTATTTACAAAATGCTCATTAGACCGATAGTCTTCTACGGACACGAGACCTGGACGATGCTCGTGGAGGAGCAACGCTCGCTTGGAGTTTTCGAAAGGAAAGTGCTGCGTACCATCTATGGTGGGGTGCAGATGGCCAAAGGTACGTGGAGGAGGCTAATAAACCACGAGCTGCACCAGCTGTTGGGAGAACTATCCATCGTTCACACCGCGGAAATCGGACGACTGCGTAGGTCCCAAAAGCCGCGTAGAAATTGACTGGTGTAAAAAAACGCAGAAAAGGGACCCCAGTCCCAGTGTAATAACATTTTTTTATCTGTATGACATTACCATCAGAAAGTATCGTCATTTTCCATTGAATTGATTGGAGTTTAAGAATCAATTGTGAAATTGTTAAATTGATCAAATCCCACTATTTATATCACTTGATATTCTAAAACCATGTAAATTCTGGCTAGTAAAATACAATCTCAAAGCGTCCCAAACTTCATAAATCTGAATTTGTTTATCTATACAAAATAAACGAACCAGCGATAATGTTGCTTCTCCATCCAGCTGACATCCTACTTATCGTGATACGTAATACGAACCTTCTCTCCTCCGTTTCCATTATCTATTTGCACAGGCACGGAAGCGGAACCACCCTTGACACCTTCGCCTATCAAATCCGAAATGTTATTCCCGTTCACGCATATTTTCCGCCAAATCTTATTTCCTCAACGGAGTCGAGACATTCTCGAATTCAATGTATCCAGATTTGAACGTGTTTGCGCTGAGCCTGTCACGTGCAATCTCGTCTGAGCTTGAAACAACTGAAACCATGTGAAGTTTCTAAGCCTTGTTACAAAAGCCTACCTGGGAGGAAAATCCCGTTCTATGCTGCAACAGGAAGCACCTACCGCACACGTGCGAGGGCACCTTACTAACTGATGAAAACTTTGTCTCGCCTTAGCTTTACAATTTCTGGGCTACATTGTTGCTCACCCCGCTATACAGGAAAGTAGGTATAGAAGGCAAGCCGTTTTGTTATCCTTTGTCGGGGAACACGGTGTTTACATAACGTCGCTATACGGGACGTACGTATTTCCCAAACCCAACTGACTTTTACAACGCCATTAAAATGTTCTGGAAGACGGTGCCAGCGAGGATTTCCCATTAACCGAGTAAAATGGGATTTTATTCTTCCAAAAGACAAACATTGACGACTTTTACCAGACTTTTGCCGTATTCTCTGTGGCAATGCTTCCGAAGAAATGGCGAAAACAAAACACCCATCCCGAGGATGGGGGAGGGGGTTGCAAATCAAGGAAAAAAATCTCAAGTGCGAAAACAAACGTCCCATTATGCAAATCGTATTTGTATCCATCGTTTGGGATCGATTAGGAAAATTGTTTCGGATGGGTGAACTTTTCTCAAACGGGATGAATGGATGGTTGGTTGGGAGGAATATTTTTTCAACTTATACATCGCCTAGCTCCGCATCGATTTGATGTTTGATAGAAGAAAGTTTGAGTTCGAGATGCCGGGAAAGGCAATGTGAAATCCATCCATCAACGTCAGTCGCAATTTTGTCAAGGGAAGCGTAGTGGGTTGGAAGGGGATGTGAGCGCGATTATAGCAGCCTTGATTTTTGGATTGATATGGGACCACATTTCCATGTAGCTGTGGTTCGTTTGGATTGCGGAATAGCATCACATTATTACATTACTGATGAATAAAAACATAACTGGTTACTTTGAAGTGTGAAGAGAGGTGGAAAATATTTGATCAGGTTATGATCCGAGGTTGACACCTTACAACTAACCTTCAGCTAATGAAGCTGGCATTATACAAAATATTCATTATTTTATATCAGTAGCAACATTTCTAAAATTACGATAACATAAGCCTGTAATATAAACTCTGTGTAAAATGTCAAATGATCAAAATACGATTCACGATGTTTTGCAATTTATATATTTTGGTTCCAATTGCATACCCTGCAACGTGAATATCTAATACAGAGAATAGCAATGGATGAAAATCCTTCATGTAACTGGTTCAGCAAACGAGTTATAAACATAAATTTATGCAAGTCTAGATGGAACTAAATGCATAAACCGGGATGAATAATGGAACACCGAAAGTGTATGTAATCATGCTGACTGACTAACTATCTGGGTAACGATCTATTTTGTCAACTCGTTACGAAACAATTTTCTCTAATAGCTTGCGAAACTCCACTCCCGTTGCATAAACATCGAATCAAGTTTTGCCTCGTCTGCACGCTTAACCTAGCCCAGTCTGACGATATATGGGCCATAACGGACTTTCCAGTGGGCCCCAGCCATCACGTTACATAAAACATGCCATCGTCATCGCAAGTATGATGTAGGGTGCCCTTTATCCGGTCTGACTGACTGAATGACTGACTGCACCCCGGCTAAAAATAGGATGATTATGATTAAACGTAATTATATCCACGCATATCGACGACGACGACGACGAAGGCATGCCCACCGACACAAACATTCCGGCTATGTTTATGCAAAACACAAAATACTGTAGCTGCTGTCGCTGTCGCGTCTGACCCCAGCCAGCTTCTAGTTGCGTTCGCGATTGTGTCGTGCAGCGAATGTGGAGAATCCGTCATCATATAGGGCTCAGTTTTCACCAGAACTGGTTCCGAGCCTTGCGAATCAACAACAACCCAGTCAAGCCACATTTTTGGTTTTATTATTGCTTTATGGTTCAACAACTAATCGGAAAGTCAGCTACAAAGCCCTCACAAAACCAAGGCTTATGGCAATATTGGTTACGCGGTAAAATAGCGGACAGTTGAGGAGCGACAGTCAGTTCAAAGTGATAGTTTAGTGAATTTATGGATGCACGCACATGAGTATGGTCGTTTGCACAACATTGGCGTAACTGGGAAATGAGAACAGACGGGATTGCGCGAAAAATACTTTGAGATTGTTTGGTCAAATTGACATTTGGCCAACTGATAGTAAAACTCTTCAGAAATTAAATTAATTTGGATTGAGTTTGGATTGGGTTTTTGGATGTGGGTTGGCTTTAGATTGGCTTTGGATTAGATTTGGATTGGTTTTGGACTGCCTTTGGAATGGTTTTAAATTGGTTTAGGATTGGCATTGGAGTGAGCTTTGATTGGCATAAGATTTGTCTTGGATTGGCTTTGGATTGTCTTTGGATTTGCCTTTTTTTCAGTAGTTTGTCAAGAGCTCGAACCTGGTTGATCCTTTCAGCTATGGATTGGCTTTGGATTGACTTTTCGTTGGTATCGAGACTGTGGGCTTTATATTGACTTTGGATTAAGCATCAAGAGCTCGGACCTAGTTGATCTCGCTATGGATTATTTTTTGAATTTCTTTGGGTTGGCTAGAAATTCGTTTTGGAATGTCTTTGGGTTTGCCTTGAATTGGTCTCGAATTTGGTTTAGATTGCTTTTGGCTTGGCTTTGGATTTGCTTTCAATTGGATTTTTATTGGCTTTGTAACGGCTATGTGTTGTCTTTAGATTTGCCTTGAATTGGCTTTGAAATGGCTTTGGCTTTACTATGGCTGGGATTTGAGGTTTAGGATAGGTTTTGGATTGTTTTCAGGTTGACTACAAGTTGACCTTGGATCGGGTCGAGATTGGCTTTAGATTGGTTTGGATTGGCTATGAATTGGCTTTTGGATTGTATTTGCCTTGAATAACGTTTGAATTGGCATTGGATTGGCTTGGGATTTGCTTCGGATAGGTTTTAAATTGGCCTTGGATTGGATTTGGATTGGCTTAGGATTGAAATTTGACTGCTTTTGATTTTGCTTTGGATTTGTTTTTTTTTGGATCAGGGTTAGATTTGGAGTGAATTAGAATTGGCTTAAGAATGGGTATAGATTCGACTTGGATTGGCTTTAAATTGACATTTGATTGAATTTGGATTGGATTTGGATTGGATTTGGATTGAATTTGGATTGGATTTGGATTGGATTTGGATTGGATTTGGATTGGATTTGGATTGGATTTGGATTTGGATTGGATTTGGATTGGATTTGGATTGGATTTGGATTGGATTTGGATTGGATTTGGATTGGATTTGGATTGGATTTGGATTGGTTTGGATTGGTTTGGATTGGTTGGTTTGGTTGGTTTGGATTGGTTTGGTTGGTTTGGTTGGTTTGGATTGGTTTGGTTGGTTTGGTTGGTTTGGATTGGTTTGGATTGGTTTGGATTGGTTTGGTTGGTTTGGATTGGTTTGGATTGGTTTGGATTGGTTTGGTTGGTTTGGATTGGTTTGGTTGGTTTGGATTGGTTTGGTTGGTTTGGATTGGTTTGGATTGGTTTGGTTGGTTTGGATTGGTTTGGATTGGTTTGGATTGGTTTGGTTGGTTTGGATTGGTTTGGATTGGTTTGGATTGGTTTGGATTGGTTTGGATTGGTTTGGTTGGTTTGGATTGGTTTGGATTGGTTTGGTTGGTTTGGATTGGTTTGGATTGGTTTGGATTGGTTTGGTTGGTTTGGATTGGTTTGGATTGGTTTGGATTGGTTTGGATTGGTTTGGATTGGTTTGGATTGGTTTGGATTGGTTTGGTTGATTTGGATTGGATTTGGATTGGATTTGGATTGGATTTGGATTGGATTTGGATTGGATTTGGATTGGATTTGGATTGGATTTGGATTGGATTTGGATTGGATTTGGATTGGATTTGGATTGGACTTGGATTGGATTTGGATTGGATTTGGATTGGATTTGGATTGGATTTGGATTGGATTTCGATTGGATTTGGATTGGATTTGGATTAGATTCGGATTGGATTTGGATTGGATTTGGATTGGCTTCGGATTGAATTTTGATTGGATTTGGATTGGCTTTCTATTTGATATCGAATATTGTTAGATTGGTTATCGATTGCTTTTGGATTGGCTTCCAAATGCCTTTGGATTTGCTATTGAATTGGCTTTGGATTAGCTTTTGGTAAATCATTTGGCCGAATGCCACTAGGCCGAAAGTTGTTTGGCCAAAAAAGTTATTTAGGTATTTTTGCCGAAAGGGTAGTTTGGTCGAAAGGGTCAATAGACCGAATTGGTCATTTGAACGAAAGCAGCATTTGGCCGAAAGGGTCATTTGGTCGAATAGAATATTTTGCCGAATAGAAAATTTGCCCGAATAGTTCATTTTGGTCATTTGAAAACTGAGAAATGAGGCGTGGAAAGTAAGACATCTCACTACCCACTTCGCACTACTCACTTTTCACATCCACTTATCACTCTAAAAAGAGAGGCGCGAGGTTTGTAGTGAGACTTATCACAATGAAAAGTGAGAAGTGAGACATCTTACTTATCACTTCTTACTGCGTAAAATGAGAAGCACGAAGTGAGTAAATAGACGTCTCACTGCTCACCTCGTGCTGCTCACCTTTAACAGTTAAAAGTGAGAAATGAGGAGAGAGAAGTGAGACGCCTCACTACTCACTTCGCGCTTCTAACTTTTTGCAGTGAGAAGTGAGAAATGAGGAGTAATGGACGTCTCAATTCTCACTCTATATTGCTCATTTTTCAAATGATCTATTCTACCAATTGTCCTACTCGGCCAAATTTCGTATTCGGCCAAATGTCCTATTCGACCAAATGTCTTATTTAGCCCAATGGCCTATTCGACCAAATATACCCTTTCGGCCAAATGACCCATTCGGCCAAATGACCCTTTCGGCCAAATGACCTTTTCAGCCAAATGACCATTTCGGCCAAATGACCCTTCCGGCCAAATGACCGATTTGGCCAAATGACCCTTCCGGCCAAATGACCGATTTGGCCAAATGACCCTTTCGGCCAAATGACCATTTCAGCCAAATGACCAATGGGTTTCGGCCATACGACCCTTCCCCCGACATATGAAAGTTTAGAACGAAATTGATAAATTTGAATTATTCATTCTGATTTTTTGCTCTTCCTGGCTACGCCAACGAGTCGCATCTCGTTTAACGTGCATCCAGATGACTTTTGATCGAAGCCACCGCCATGGATGGACGGTCAGACGCTCGCTATCGAGTGTTATTAGGCATCCCTCCCTATCAAACCGAGTCGGCCATTCTCACGCTTCTCTTCACGGAGGAATGGATTATCGATTTTGTTTACGGAAGCAGGTCACACGGCAACACGCCGACTTCTCTAACTCTCACTCACGGCTGCAGATGAATACCAAATGAGATTGCGCTGATACGCCGCATTCTCCCAACCGCCTCAGGCTCCCAATTCTGATCATGAATAGCTTAATCAGATGCAAAATTGTGGAATAATCCGATGCGGAAATTTTTAGAATACTAAGCACTTCCTCCGAATGACAAATCAATTAGTGCTGTGTTAGAGACGACAATGGCCGGCTTCCCTGGACTCAATTTCCGACCCGCTTGTGTGCGGTTGCACGCTCGACGCATAAATACGAACTCCTATTCACATAAACCAAGTTACGGTTGCCTGCTTCAGAGTAGCGAAGACCTCTCGAAACCCTGTGAAGTGATAATGAATGCAAACATATTGACTTCATAATGGCGATTTACTGGCAGCCCGAATAAAGAACACACCGTCGAAGCGTAGCTTCCATCAGCCAACAAGAGCAAGTCATGTAGGAGTGGAGCAGATGTGGTCGCCGGGCTTGGTCGGGGCTGTCATTGTGTTGATGTTGACGATGGTGAGGACGATGCCTAACCACCAAACACCAGCAACGCTCCTTATCAGCAATGTGCATAATCAAGATAAGAGAATCGAACGATGCACACGCGCTGGTTGGTACCTAACGAATACAAATAGGTGGAAGTTAGGTAGGGAAAAAGAGTCCTTTTCCCATTGTCGCTGCGAGATTTTGTGCCAACAGTGCCCATTAAGCGTTCTGTCGAAGGGCACTCAATAATGGTAAAATGCTGTTTTGTTGAAGTGAATTTTGCCTCGGTTTTATGACGGTTCAATCCAACGAAACAGGTCCGCAGAAGCGTTTTAGCTTCCAATTGTGTAGGATTACAAGCTCTTCAATTTTCTGGAAACGAAAACGTGCTTGCTATCAAATGAATGCAGATGGAACACTACTGGGGAGAAACGAAATGCATTTGGGTTTACTGTCATTGTTGATGGCATTCTGTGGAAAAGTGTTTTAGGCAACTATTTTCATACAACTATTGTTCTTTTTGAACCAGGCTCTTATTTTATCAATTCAGTTTTATTGAAACGTGCGGATTTTTGACTCCACGATGTTCGTAAACCACTTGTGAAGTCTAACTGTAAGGCCATGATTCAACTCTAAGAAAGCTTCGGGACAATACATTTTTATTTCGAAAAACAAACAACATGAGACGACAAAATATTTATCATTGGTTTTTTTTTTAAATTTCAATTTGATCATAAGATTTTCAGCACACCATACATTTGGGTCAGCATGAGAAATGTCAATCACTTAAATCATAATTAAATATTAAGTTAAATAGGTAATTGGAATTTATCTGCATGTCATCACATTTATGAAGATTGCCGAAACTTAACATCACCGCGATGAAAAAAAAAATGATGCAAGAAGATTAGAAACAGATCACAAGCATGCCACTCTTCGATCCGTTCCATAGACAATCTTTCAACCCAAGTCGCTCGACTTGAAAGTGAATAAATTGCACATCTGAGTGCTTCCACTTGGATTTCACAGTCTCACAGCAGCGTTTAGGCAATAACACTAATGCGATTTTCTGAGAAAATCCAAGCACAATTTATGAGTCCAGAGGAAATTCCAAGGGATTTTGCATCGAATTCTTCCAAAAATTCTCGAATAAAATAACATTAATAATTCCGGAAAGAATTCGCTCCGAATTAGGTAGGAATTCTCTCTGAATTCTGTAAAAAATCCTTTCCGAATTTTGGAAGGATTTTTCTTCGAACTCCGGAAGGCGCTCTCCCAGAATTATGAAAAAAATCTCGGCGAAATCTGGAAGGAACTCTCCTCGGTTTCTGGAAGGAATGAACTCTAAATTCCTGAAGGAATTCTCACCGAGTCCTCTCCGAATCCAAGAAGGAATTCTCTCCGAATTCCGGAAGGAGTTCTTTCTGGATTCCGGAAGGAATTCTTTCCGAATTCCGGAAGGAACTCTTTCGAATCCCGTAAGGAATTCTTTCCGAATTTTGGAAGGAATTCCCTCCAAATTCCGGAAGGAATTCTTTCCGAATTCCAGAACGAATTCCTTCCGGATTCAGGAAGGAATTCTTTCCGAATTCCGGAAGGAACTCTTTCCGAATTCCGGAAGGAACTCTCTAAGAATTTCGGAAGGAATTCTTTACGAACTCCGGAAGGAATTCTTTACGAAATCCGGAAATAATTCTTTACGAATTACGGAGGAATTCTTTACGAATTCCGGAAGGAATTCTTTCCGAATTCCAGAAGGAAATCTTTCCGAATTCCAGAAGGAATTCTTTCCGAATTCCGGAAGGAATTCTTTCCGGATTCCGAAAGGAATTCTTTCCGAATTCCAGAAGGAATTCTTTCCGCTCTCCCAGAATTATAAAAAAAATCTCGGCGAAATCTGGAAGGAACTCTCCTCGGATTCTGGAAGGAATGTACTCTAAATTCCTGAAGGAATTCTCACCGAGTTCTCTTCGAATCCAAGAAGGAATTCTCTCCGAATTCCGGAAGGAGTTCTTTCTGGATTCCGGAAGGAATTCTTTCAGAATTTTGGAAGGAATTCTTTTCGAATTCCGGAAGGAATTCTTTCCGAATTCCAGAGCGAATTCTTTCCGGATTCAGGAAGGAATTCTTTCCGAATTCCAGAACGAATTCTTTCCGGATTCAGGAAGGAATTCTTTCCGAATTCCGGAAGGAACTCTTTCCGAATTCCGGAAGGAATTCTTTACGAATTTCGGAAGGAATTCTTTACGAACTCCGAAAGGAATTCTTTACGAAATCCGGAAATAATTCTTTACGAATTACGGAGGAATTCTTTACGAATTCCGGAAGGAATTCTTTCCGAATTCCAGAAGAAATTCTTTCCGAATTCAGGAAAAAATTCTTTACGAATTACGGAAGGAATTCTTTCCGAATTCCAGAAGGAGTCCTTTCCAAATTCCGGAAGCAATTCTTTCCGTATTCCAGAAGGAATTCTTTCCGCTCTCCCAGAATTATGAAAAAAATCTCGGCGAAATCTGGAAGGAACTCTCTTCGGATTCTGGAAGGAATGCACACTAAATTCCTGAAGGAATTCTCACCGAGTTCTCTCCGAATCCAAGAAGGAATTCTCTCCGAATTCCGGAAGGAGTCCTTTCTGGATTCCGGAAGGAATTCTTTCCGAATTCCGGAAGGAACTCTTTCGAATCCCGTAAGGAATTCTTTCCGAATTTTGGAAGGAATTCTTTTCGAATTCAGGAAGGAATTCTTTTCGAATTCCGGAAGGAATTCTTTCCGAATTCCAGAACGAATTTTTTCCGGATTCAGGAAGGAATTCTTTCCGAATTCCGGAAGGAACTCTTTCCGAATTCCGGAAGGAATTCTTTACGATTTTCGGAAGGAATTCTTTACGAACTCCGGAAGGAATTCTTTACGCAATCCGGGAATAATTCTTTACGAATTACGGAGGAATTCTCTCCGAATTCCGGAAGGAATTCATTCCGAATTCCAGAAGGATTTTTATTTTCGATTTTCGGGAGGAGTTTCTTTCCGAATTCCGGAAGGAATTGTTTCCGAATTCTAGAAGGAATTATTCCCAAATTCCGGAAGGATTTTATTTCCGATTTCCGGAAGGAATCCTTTCCGAACTCCGAAGGAATTCTCTCCGAATTTCGGAAGGTATTCTCTCCGAATTCCGGAAGGAATTCTCTCCGAATTCCGGAAGGAATTCTCTCCGAATTCCGGAAGGAATTCTCTCCGAATTCCGGAAGGAATTCTCTCCGAATTCCGTAAGAGATCCTCTCCGAATTCCGTATGGAATTCTCTCCGAATTCCGGAAGGAATTCTCTCCGAATTCCGGAAGGAATTCTCTCCGAATTCCGGAAGGAATTCTCTCCGAATTCCGGAAGGAATTCTCTCCGAATTCCGGAAGGAATTCTCTCCGAATTCCGGAAGGAATTCTCTCCGAATTCCGGAAGGAATTCTCTCCGAATTCCGGAAGGAATTCTCTCCGAATTCCGGAAGGAATTCTCTCCGAATTCCGGAAGGAATTCTCTCCGAATTCCGGAAGGAATTCTCTCCGAATTCCGGAAGGAATTCTCTCCGAATTCCGGAAGGAATTCTCTCCGAATTCCAGAAGGAATTCTCTCCGAATTCCGGAAGGATTTCTCTCCGAATTCCGGAAGGAATTCTCTCCGAATTCCGGAAGGAATTCTATCCGACTTCCGGAAGGAATTCTCTCCGAATTCCGGAAGGAATTCTCTCCTAATTCCGGAAAGAATTCTCTTCGAATTACCGAAGGAATTCTCTCCAAATTCC
This sequence comes from Armigeres subalbatus, assembly GCF_024139115.2. Classification (NCBI taxonomy): domain Eukaryota; kingdom Metazoa; phylum Arthropoda; class Insecta; order Diptera; family Culicidae; genus Armigeres; species Armigeres subalbatus. Next base: position 40,021,030 of record NC_085139.1, on the reverse strand, counting down.
GGAAGGAATTCTCTCCGAACTCCGGAAGGAATTCTCTCCGAATTCCGGAAGGAATTCTCTCCGAATTCCGGAAGGAATTCTCTCCGAATTCCGGAAAAAAATTCTCTCCGAATTCCTGAAGGAATTCTCTCCGAATTCCGGAAGGAATTCTCTCCGAATTCCGGAAGGAATTCTCTCCGAATTCCGGAAGGAATTCTCTCCGAATTCCGGAAGGAATTCTCTCCGAATTCCGGAAGGAATTCTCCCCGAATTCCGGAAGGAATTCTCTCCGAATTCCGGAAGGAATTCTCTCCGAATTCCGGAAGGAATTCTCTCCGAATTCCGGAAGGAATTCTCTCCGAATTCCGGAAGGAATTCTCTCCGAATTCCGGAAGAAATTCTCTCCGAATTCCGGAAGGAATTCTCTCCGAATTCCGGAAGGAATTCTCTCCGAATTCCGGAAGGAATTCTCTCCGAATTCCGGAAGGAATTCTCTCCGAATTCCGGAAGGAATTCTCTCCGAATTCCGGAAGGAATTCTCTCCGAATTCGGACGGAATTCTCCGAATTCCGGAAGGAATTTTCTCCGAATTCCGGAAGGATTTCTCTCCGAATTCCGGAAGGAATTCTCTCCGAATTCCGGAAGGAATTCTATCCGACTTCCGGAAGGAATTCTCTCCGAATTCCGGAAGGAATTCTCTCCTAATTCCGGAAGGAATTCTCTTCGAATTACCGAAGGAATTCTCTCCAAATTCCGGAAGGAATTCTCTCCGAATTCCGGAAGGAATTCTCTCCGAATTCCGGAAGGAATTCTCTCCGAATTCCGGAAGGAATTCTCTCCGAATTCCGGAAGGAATTCTCTCCGAATTCCGGAAGGAATTCTCTCTGAATTCCGGAAGGAATTCTCTCCGAATTCCGGAAGGAATTCTCTCCGAATTCCGGAAGGAATTCTCCCCGAATTCCGGAAGGAATTCTCCCCGAATTCCGGAAGGAATTCTCCCCGAATTCCGGAAGGAATTCTCCCCGAATTCCGGAAGGAATTCTCCCCGAATTCCGGAAGGAATTCTCCCCGAATTCCGGAAGGAATTCTTTCCGAATTCCGGAAGGAATTCTTTCCGAATTCCGGAAGGAATTCTTTCCGAATTCCGGAAGGAATTCTCTCCGAATTCCGGAAGGAATTCTTTCGAATTCGGAAGGAATTCTTTCCGAATTTCAGAAGGAATTTTCTCCGAATTCGGAAGGAATTTCTCCGAATTCGGAAGGAATTCTCTCCGAATTCCGGAAGGAATTCTCTCCGAATTCCGGAATTCTCTCCGAATTCCGGAAGGAATTCTCCGAATTCGGAAGGAATTCTCTCCGAATTCGGAAGGAATTCTCTCCGAATTCCGGAAGGAATTCTCCGAATTCGGAAGGAATTCTCTCCGAATTCCGGAGGATTCTCTCCGAATTCCGGAAGGAATTCTCTCCGAATTCGGAAGGAATTCTCCGAATTCGGAAGGAATTCTCTCCGAATTCGGAAGGAATTCTCTCCGAATTCCGGAAGGAATTCTCTCCAGACTCGGAAGGAATTCTCCGAATTCCGGAAGGAATTCTCCGAATTCCGGAAGGAATTCTCTCCGAATTCGGAAGGAATTCTCTCCGAATTCCGGAAGGAATTATCTCCGAATTCCGGAAGGAATTCTCTCCGAATTCGGAAGGAATTCTCTCCGAATTCCGGAAGGATTCTCTCCGAATTCGGAAGGAATTCTCTCCGAATTCGGAAGGATTCTCTCCGAATTCGGAAGGAATTCTCTCCGAATTCCTGAAGGAATTCTCTCCGAATTCGGAGGAATTCTCTCCGAATTCCGGAAGGAATTCTCCGAATTCGGAGGATTCTCTCCGAATTCCTGAAGGAATTCTCCGAATTTCTGAAGGAATTCTCCGCGAATTCCGGAAGGAATTCTCTCCGAATTCCGGAAGGAATTATCTCCGAATTCCGGAAGGAATTCCCTCCGAATTCCGGAAGGAATTCCCTCCGAATTCCGGAAGGAATTCCCTCCGAATTCCGGAAGGAATTCTCTCCGAATTCCGGAAGAAATTCTCTCCGAATTCCGGAAGGAATTCTCTCCGAATTCCGGAGGAATTCTCTACGAATGCCGGAGGAAGTCTCTACGAATCCCGGAGGAATTCTCTCCGAATTCCGGAAGGAATTCTCTCCGAATTCCGGAAGGAATTCTCTCCGAATTCCGGAAGGAATTCTCTCCGTATTCCGGAAGGAATTCTCTCCGTATTCCGGAAGGAATTCTCTCCGAATTCCGGAGGAAATTGTTTCTGAATTCCGGAAGAATTCTCTCCGAGTTCCGGAAGGAATTCTCTCCGAATTCCGGAAGGAATTATCTCCCCATTCCGGAAGGAGTTCTTTCCGAATTTCGGAAGGAGTTCTCTTTGAATTTCGGAGGGAACTCTCTCTGAATTCCGGAAGGAATTCTCTCCGAATTCCGGAAGGATTTCTCACGAATTCCGGAAGGAATTATCTCCGAATTCCGGAAGGAATTCTCTCCGAATTCCGGGAGGAATTCTCTCCGAATTCCAGAAGGAATTCTCTCCGAATTCCGGAAGGAATTCTCTCCGAATTCCGGAAGGAATTCTCTCCGAATTCCGCAAGGAATTCTCTCCGAATCCCGGAAGGAATTCTCTCCGAATTCCGGAAGGAATTCTCTCCGAATTCCGGAAGGAATTCTTTCCGAATTCCGGAAGGAATTCTCTCCGAATTCCGGAAGTAATTCTCTCCTAATTCTGGAAGTAATTCTCTCCGAATTTCGGAAGGAATTCTCTCCGAATTCCGGAAGGAATTCTCTCCGAATTCCGGAAGGAATTCTCTCCGAATTCCGGAAGGAATTCTCTCCGAATTCAGGAAGGAATTCTCGGCGAATTCCGGAAGGAATTCTCTCCGAACTCCCCAAGAAATTCTTTCCGAACTCCGAAAGGAATTCTTTCCGAATTCCGGAAGGAATTCTTTCCGGATTCCGAAAGGAATTCTTTCCGAGTTCCGGAAGGAATTTTTCCCGAGTTCAGGAGGGAATTCTTTCGTGATTCTGGAAGAAATTCTTCCCGAATTTCGGAAGGAAATCCTTGCGATTTCCGGAAGGAATTCCTTCCTGATTCCGAAAGGAATTATTTTCGGTTTCCGGAAAGAATTCTTTCCGAATTCGAGGAGGAATTAGCTCCGAATTCTGAAAGAATTCTTTCTGAATTCCGAAAGGATTATCTCCGAATTTCTGAAGGAATTCTCTCCGAATTTCGAAAGGAATTCTTTACGGATTCCGAAAGGAAATCTTTCCGAATTCCGGAAGAATTTTTTTCCGAATTCCAAATTCCGGAAGGAATTCTTTCCGAGTTTTAAATTCCGGAAGGAATTTTTCCCGGATCACGGAAGGAATGTTTCCCAAATTCTTTCAGAATTCCAAATTCCGGAAGGAATACTTTCCGAATTTCGGATAGAACTCTTTCCGAATTTCGTATGGAAATCTATCCGAACTCCGGAATTAATTCTCTTCGAATTGAGGAAGAAATTCTTTCTGAATTCCGAAAGGAATTCTTTCCGAGAAGATATTCTATCCGAGCTCCGGAAGGAATTCTTTCCGAATTCCGGAATGAAATTTTTCCGAATTCCAGAAGGAATTCTTTTCGAATTCCGGAAGGAATTCTTTCCGTATTCCAGAAATTGTTTTTTTTTCTGAATTCCGGTAGGATTTTTTTCCGAATACCGGAAGGAATTCTTTTCGAATTCCGGAAGTAACTCTTGACAAATTCCGGAAGAAATTCTTCCTGACTTCTGGGAGGAATTCTCTCTGAATTCCGGAAGTAATTTTTTCCGAATTCTGGAGGGAATCGTCTGCGAATTACGGAAGCAATTATCTCCGAATTCCGTAAGAAAATGGAACCGAATTCCGGAAGAAACTCTCTTCAAATTCTGAAAAAAAATTCACCGGAGATCGAAAGGCATTCTTTTCGAATTCCTAAAGGAATTCTCTCTGAACTCCGGAGAAATTCTCTCCGAATTTAAGAAGCTATTCTCTTCGAATTCTGGAAGAAATTGGAAAGAATTCTCCCCGAATTCCGGAACGAATTTCTTCCGAATTCTGAAAGAAATTTCCCCCAAATTCCGAAAGAATTCTTCCTGTATTCTGAAAGAGATTCTCTTAAATTCCGGAAGGAATTCTCACCGAATTCCAGAAGCAATTCTCCCCGAATTTCGGATGCAATTTTTTCCGAATTCTGAAAGGAATTCTTTTCGAATTCTGGAAGGAATTCTGCCTGAATTCTGGAAAGAATTCTCTCTGAATTGTGGAAGGATTTTTTTTATAAATTCTAAAAGGATTTTTCTATGGACTCCGGCAGGCGCTTTCCCAGAATTCTGGTGAAAATTTCTTGAATGAATTCTTTAATAAATTCCTGACAAAGGGACTTTTTGAATTGATTTCGACGGGATTTCTGCCTCTTGCAATTCATGAAAAAAAAACATGAGGAATTTCCACTTGGTGGAATCAAATTGGATGGTACAAACTCGTTATATGACAGGCGAAGACATTCCATTAAAAAGCACAAAATAATTTTCTTATTTTTATTTTGTTTGATTGCAACATGTTGCATCCGAGAAGTATCGTTTTGGTTTTTCGTTTGGTGATTGTTTTCTTAAATTTTATTGCTTGTTTGGTGATTGTTTCATAGAATCTATGCAACAAGAAACAGCATTGTTAATTTGATTATCTTCTTAAGTGTTGCTGATTGGACTCTAATGAATGCATCGATGAAAACCGAATTGTGATCTATACATTCATTAACCCACGTTGAGATATTTTCATAGAACATAACTGCATTAAAAATAATGCCACAAATGGCTCTCGTATGCTCGGTTAATTAAACCTGGATTTCTTTTGATTGTGTCACGTGATATGATTACACTACTGGTTGCTGATAACAATCATAATTATTATCGCTATGAATCAATTTCATTCGATGATAAAAATGGAAATAAATGACCATTACACTCAATAAAATAGATTTTTTCATTCTGCAAGAATTAATCTCATTAACTTGGATCTGTACTATCAACCATTTTTAATGGCAAAAATATATTTCTGTCATATTTATTGCTTTCTATAATTCCCCATGTTGCTCTGTGCCAAGTGTTGATCGGATTTCCCCCATCAAGAACACAGGGAGGATTCGCTCTAATTACTTGCAATACAAATTGCGCCCCGAACATTTCCCCATCTTATTATTCACCGTGCCGACAAAGCCAAATGACCGTTGAGATCGAACATCGGCAGGATTGTTTGTTGCTGGTCGTCGCTACGGAGTCTAATTAGCAATTGTATCGAGGTACATATAATGCTACTGAAGGTAGAATTCCCTCGCCGAAGCATCAGCCAATGCTAATCAGGGTCAGAAGAAAATCGAAAGAAAGCTAAATTTAGATCAAATGATAACATCGAAACAACACTGCGATAAATGTTCCATGATAAAAATGCTATGTTCCGAATCACAGCACCAAAGTTATTTATAGAAAAATGTAGGTGTTAAATATGTCCACGAAAGGAAACAATACCAATGCCGCACCTATTTCTTTGAAGGCCATTAGAAATATTTGATTGAAAAGATGTGCTTTATTATGTAGCGTGAATATTTTAATCAGCAACAGCAGCATGTTGAAGCATAGGACGTTGGCGAGGAGCTCCAATTAGTTACCATTAGTGAAAATAAATGGCGTTCACGACCGTCCTTTCGTCGTCCACAATAACACAAGCAGGAGAGCAGCTCCATTTTTTTCCTCGACGTTGTTTGAAAATTGGTAACCGTAAAGGAAAATTGAATCACGCCAAAACGAACATTAGGGTGACTTCCATTTAATTGAAATCTGATTATATTTTTCCATGTTTAAGATTTAAATTTTGGACCCAAATTTCAAAACCCATCCAACCGAATGGATATACACGCGAAAACTCACTTTACATTATCTTGTACACCCTAATACACGCACACAAAAATAGCAAATATGAAACCATACATCATCTGCCTCCATCATAATTATCGTTATCATCATCATGATCACCAGCTTCGTTGTCAGTCATTTTCGGCGTTGGAAATTGGCAATGGAAAATGGCAAACGATGCCGTATCGGTGAAAGTGTAAACCACGGTGGAATGCCAACGAAGCACAAAATAGCGAAACAAATTTGATTTGCTTAGCGGGGGAGCAGATGGTACAAATTAATCTGCAATGTCAAATTGGAGCCCATCTGTTTGTGGAGAAAGAACCAGAAAGATTGCATCAAACGGTGTTCAAAATAACGTGTGTCCCATCTTGGGGCAGATTTCAGTTCTACGCATGGTCGGGATTATGCCAATCCGCACTAACATTGTGTTTCTTTTATGAGCAAAGTGAGACAGTCAAAATCCGCTTAGTGCGATTTAGCAGAACCTCGACCGCATGTTATTCTTAACGTCGGTTGGTGTTATTAGTAGATTAGCTGTTCAATGCGATATCTTATCAGGGCGGTTTCACTATTAGTTGAAATGATGATAGGCTGATGTTCTTTCTAATTTGTTAATGGACCAAATATTTGTTTTGCTTAAGAAGATTAGCCAAACCTCCCACCTCCTGACATTCTACAAGCTTGTAAACCCCTGCTACAGTGTGCCACTGTTCGTAAGTAAATGCTGAATTCGGAGCACCCATCATAACTTATTGGGTCCGTGAACGCGATGAAAGTGAAATCATCAACGGAAAACAACGATGACTACGCATTTCAACAAAAAAAACATTAAGCCGATCATATGTTTAATAATGCTTCATTTTTTCTTGCTGTTGCTCCTCCGCATTTCCGAGTGAAAAATATGAAGCACCGTACGTGTGTCTCGGAAATAATGGAAATGGAAGCCTCGGCTTTGTTTTTTTTTTGCTAAGCGGCGAAATTGCAAAATAATGCTTTTTCGTACGTGCGAAAGATGAGCCGATGTTTGTGGGTGATTTTCCAAACGAGGAAGGAAAGTTTCAGGCAAGCATAGGCCTCATGATAATGTCCCAATCCCAAATAAAAGAATTCCAATATTCCAAATGAGAATTTTGGGGGGAAACCCTGAGCCTATTTTAAAATTGTCCTCAATTCCAGAAGAATGGATTTGATTTCTACAAAAAGATCCCTTGAAGTTCATTATTTTTATGCAAGTAAACATTGTTTGTGTTTCCTCTATGGTAAAACTAGTTGATGCTTTCATATAGATATTTTTGGAGTTTTCCAGATTTTGGATTCAAATCACGAGCCATTTTATTGATTATGAGGCTTACATTTTTAGTGCTGTTTTTTGCGTGGTGGGTGAAAATGAAAAATTTGATATTTTTCGTGCGGAGGATCGAACGTGAGTGAAAAGTATCAGCCACTCGCAAATTATTATAAACCACACATGATTAATGCAAAGCAGACATGCTCAGGCTTGTTCCAGCAGAGCTTGATGATGTGCGCCGGGAGAAAATTGGTTGAGCGGAGGCTTTGTTGCGATGGCATGAGTTATTGCTGCTGTGTAGGCTCAGAAAAGAAGAAATGATTTATGATACGAATGATTTAATCACATCGTTGTTTCAATGTCAAAATATAACCAAAATGGTCGGCTATACATATTTTAACGAATCGTTTTACCATTCAAACAAACTTATATTTAATTTTTGAGAATGCGCTAAATGCATTACATTTCATATCTTTCATTAAGTTTACCTTGCGTTTTACATGTTCCATCGTTCATAGAAAAGTTGATGAAGTTTTTACCTGAAAAAAAGAGGAAACATTTTTCATAGGTTAGTAAGCAGTAATGTGATTCAGTGAAAACGGAAAAAAGCAATAAACATGCCTTTAAACCATTTTCAATAGCATTTTTTTTTTTCAATTCGAGATATTTGTCTTGTAGATACTGATTTGCTTTTTCTTGTTGCACATTATGTATGTTATGTTGCACATTAATGTACCACGCGTCCCCACATTAGACCCACACTAAAATATGATGATCAGATGCAAGCAAACATCGATTTGCATCGATGGGCTTTCCAACAGGAGAACAGTTATTACAGTCCCTTCCCGATTTTGGCAACACGACCGGATTTTAATGTTGCCAAAATGGGGATGTTGCCAAAAACGGGAAAAAAATTTCATACAAAATTTCAATTTTTTTTTGTTTGAATGATTGAAGCTAAATACTTAGAATATGTACTACAAAGTATGTGGAGTGTATTTGAGTGATGCACGTGCATCATAATTGACATTTTTGCGATATTATTCATGACTCGGAGATTGTAGTTCAAACAAAATGGAAACTAACCCAAGAATGGTAATCAAACGATGTAACTAATAAGCCAATTTCATAATACAAATTTGATAATAAATAATATTTAAAATTAACTATGGCGTCGGCCACGTCCTTACAAAAAATGTGATGAAAATAACGTTCCTATTGTAGTCCATTGAAGTGCTGACTTCAATCCGACATCTCATATAAATTTTAGTCCACCAAAAAAGCTTTTTTTTTATCATAATTCACTATGTAAATCAAATAGTGATCCAACGGATACAAGATGACTAAATGTGGTACAAATTTAGAATTCTTATATAATGGATTTCGATGGAGGCAAACTTTCTTGTGGTCGGTGTGATTAAGAATAAATTTCTGTGCACAATTTTCGCTGACATTATGGAAAAAAAATATCGCAAGGCATAAGACATTTCATTGTTTTAGAAAATGGTAACGGAAATTTACATTCTGCACATTAGTCAAGTGTATCCAATGTAGTGTGAGTATGGGTTAACCACACTCGATTCACTAAAACCAAATCCCTTTGCACTAATCGGTCTCCTAGCGCTCAACCCAGGAATATGTCAGGCAGCAATGATTGATCCATGAGCACAATGTACACTTCGAGTGACAGTGTGGCCAATTGGAAGCTGGAAGACCATTTGCGGCATGCCTCCTCTGACACTCGAAGGCAGTTAATCTACGGACAAACTGGTGCTCACTGCAGGTCATCGCACTCCAGTTCTCCATGCACTACTTCCATTATTTTAACTTTGAAAAGATGGAAGAATCCTACATCAGACTGAAGAGAGAAGCAAAGCAGATCGGTCAAGTCATTAACACGTTGAAGACGAAGTAGGCTCAAGAGAGACAACGGCCATTCATCACGAGCTTGTATCAATGGCGGCAAAATCAAGGTGGTTGAAGAATTCGTGTACTTGGGCTCACTTGACCTCCGAAAACGATATCAGCAGACAAATTCGGAGACTCAACGTGGCAGGAAAGCGTACTTATCTTGGACTCCAAAAAACACTCCGATCGAATAGAGTTTAGCGCCGTACCGCCCTCATTAAACGGGTGGCGGTAGTCCTCCTTGGACTCGAGATCTGGACAATGCTTGTGAAGGAACAAGAAGGCGAGGTGTACAGCGATCAAGGTGGATTGATCAGGTGGAAGACTATTTACGGACCCTCCGTAGACGTACAGCAGTGGACGGAGACGACTAAAGATCATTAAAAGGTGAATCTTCGAACGTCCAATTTCAAAGATCTTAGGAACTTCATAACTAGCCCCGGGCAGAGTTCTGATATTAATTGCTAGACAAATTCGCGTCAATTTGAAACAATAAGACTCTTTGAAATAATATTGTTGCTTCGTATCTATACGGGAATGCAGCAGAAAGACGAAAAAATGATAAAATCGGTTGCATTGTGATGTAAACAGGCGGCTTCGCTTAATAACTATGTAATAACTTAATAACTATGCACAACGGTGTGAGTCAGCTTGTCGACGACGAAATCAGTGAGAATACCAAAAAAATACGACATTCTACGGTGGGCTGGTTAGATTGGGGTAGTGTGAATAGGGACATGGAAAACGTGAATAAAAAGAGCAGATAAGTTACAATAGAAATTTTTGGCAATGAGCGGTAATATGAGTGATGGTTCATTATTTCAGTGAAATTGTCCACTATTCGTACAGAGTCCATAATACGCATATAAACCTTAATGACATTCACTTTTGGCATTGTTTATCCTATTACATATTAATAAAAAGGTTTTAGCTCTAAAAAGTAATAAAAAACAAATTTCGAGGTTGTTGCCAAAATCGGGAAGAAAATGTTGCCAAAAACGGGTGTTGCCAAAATCGGAGGTAGACAAAAACGGGTGTTGCCAAAATCGGGATGGGACTGTATTTAAAAGGGCAAAAATATTTATATTGCTACGATTTCCATCGGAAAAGGTAAAATATCCGTAGAAATCGTTAAAATTGAAAGTTTATACCAATATTTGCTTAGCCAGGGCATTTAATCGCCCCTATCCTCATTCTGTCTTGAGACTAAGGTGTCTGAAAACGTTGGAAAGATTTAAAATTGAACTCACTTTTTTTCGTGTCTACCATTAAAAGCAGTAGGTAGAATAAAAAACAGCACGCCGTGTTTGGACATCATCAGGACAAAAACGGGAAGTAAACAGAAAGACCAACCATGCCCCAGTTCGTGCTTCATTCCGACAGTCATGTACATATACCAGTAACCGAGACGAAACCTTATGAGCAGGGTTGTCAGAAATATGCAATAAAAAAAAACTAAAATTAAAGAGTTACTTACTTTACTGCACCTGACAATAATAGAACAAAACCTGCCAAAGCCGTCTTTTCCCCTATATACTACATAGAGAAACGCAATAAAGTTTCTGTTTAACCAAAATTTTTGATTTTTCGTCTAATGAACTTAAATTATCATTCTACACTATTATTACTTGGAAAAGTGCTATTCTACGAAAAAGAGTAAGTATAAACCACAGTACAGTACGGTGGTGATAATGAGTCAAATGGGGGTGAGAATGGGTCACCGTTTCAGCCAGCGGTAGCACAATCAGATCGATATTGATGCACTAATCTATATATGACTAGATTTGGTCGTACTTAGGTTGCAGCAACTTGTTTATGCAAAGTGTACTGTTTGGCCTTTTTTTCAATTAACATAAGGTGAACAGTAGAAATACAGTCGTGATTCGCTGGTTGGGATCTTAATACTTATATGGGTCGTATATGGGTCGAAGTCGACGGAACGATTGGTTCGACGAAGAGTGCAGACAGATTCTGAAGGAGAAGGATGCAGCGCAGGCGGTTGCGCTGCAGCAAGGTACTCGGCGGAACGTGGAACGTTATAGACGGAAGCGGAGACAGCAGACCCGCCTTTTTCAGGAGAAGAAACGCTGCCTGGAAGAAGCAGAGTGCGAGGAGATGGAACAGCTGTGCCGTTCTCAAGAAACACGCAAGTTCTACCAGAAGCTCAACGCATCCCGCAAAGGCTTCAAGCCGCGAGCCGAAATGTGCCGGGATAAGGATGGGAGCATCTTGACGGACGAATGTGTGGTTATCGAAAGGTGGAAGCAGCACTACGAGGAACATTTGAATGGCGCTGAGAGTACAGCAGCGGAGCTGAAAGCTGACAGCTGAAAGCAGCGGAGGAGACGACCACGTCAGTTCAGCGGACGATGGAAGCCAACCAGCCTCCACCTTGAGGGAAGTTAAGGATGCCATCCAACAGCTAAAGACCAATCAATCAGGCGGTAAGGATGGTATCGGAGCTGAGCTCATCAAGATGGGTTCCGGAAAAGCTAGCCACTTGCCTGCACAAATTGATAGTCAGAATCTCGGAAACTGAACAGCTACCGGAGGAAGGAAGGAAGGGGGTTATATGCCCCATCTACAAGAAAGGCGACGAACTGGAGTGTGAGAATTTTCGAGCGATCACCATCCTTAATGCCGCCTACAAAGTGATATCCCAGATTATCTTCCGTCGTCTGTCACCATTAGTGAATGAGTTCGTAGAAAGTTATAAAGCCGGCTTCGTTGACGGCCGCTCGACAACGGACCAGACCTTTACTGTATGGCAAATCCTTCAAAAATGCCGTGAATACCAGGTCCCAACGCACCATCTGTTCGTTGATTTCAAGGCGGCATACTACAGTATAGGCCACGAAGAGCTATGGAAAATTATTAACGAGAACAGCTTCCCTGGAGAGCTTACCAGACTGATCAAAGCAACGGTGGATGGTGTGTAAAACTGTGTGAAGATTTCGGGCGAACACTCCAGTTCGTTCGAATCGCGCCGGGGACTAAGACAAGGTGATGGACTTTCGTGCCTTTTGTTCAACATTGCGCTGGAAGGTGTCATGCGGAGAGCCGGGTGTAACAGCCGGGGTACGATTTTCAACAGATCCAGTCAATTTATTTGTTTCTCGGATGACATGGACATTGTCGGCCCAACATTTGCAAAGGTGGTAGAACTGTACATCCGCCTGAAACGTGAAGCAACAAAAGTTGGACTGGTGGTGAATGCTTCAAAGACAAAGTACATGCTTGTGGGCGGAGCCGAGCGCGACAGGGCCCGCCCGGGAAGCAGTGTTACAATAGACGGGGATACCTTTGATGTGGTCGGGGAATTCGTCTTCCTTGAATCCTTGCTAATTGCTAATAACAATGTTAATCGTGAAATACAAAGGCGCATCATCTGTGGAAGTCGGGCCTACTACGGGCTCCAAAAGAAACTACGGTCAAAAAAGATTCGCCACCGCACCAAATGTGTCATGTACAAGACGCTAATAAGACCGGTTGTCCTCTACGGACATGAAACATGGACAATGCTCGAGGAGGACTTGCAAGCACTCGGAGTATTCGAGAGACGGGTGCTTAGGATCATCTTTGGCGGTGTGCAAGAAGACGGTGTGTGGCGGCGAAGAATGAACCACGAGCTCGCTCAACTCTACGGCGAACCCAGTATCCAGAAGGTAGCTAAAGCCGGAAGGGTACGATGGGCAGGACATGTTGCAAGAATGTCGGACAGCAACCCTGCAAAGACTCGTGGTTCATTCGCCTCCTCCACGTACCGTCCACCATCTGCACCCCACCATAGATGGTCCGCAACACTTTCCCTTCGAAAACTCCCAGTGCGTTGGTCCTCCACGAGCATCGTCCAGGTCTCGTGTCCGTAGAGAACTACCGGTCTTATAAGCGTTTTGTAGATAGTCAGTTTGGTACGGCGGCGAACTCTATTCGATCGGAGCGTTTTGCGGAGTCCAAAGTACGTACGATTTCCTGCCACTATGCGTCTCCGAATTTCTTTGCTGGTATCGTTATCGGCGGTCACCAGTGAGCCCAAGTCGTGGATTCGATGGTACTGCGGAAAATCAACGTCGTCGAAAGCAACGTGCAAAGTGTAACGATGGCTACCCAACACGTTTTCGAAGGTGCAGCCATTGATCCTAAAACACGAAATCGCTGATCTGTCTAGGAAGTTTGAAAAAGTGATGTGCAATCAAAAAAACCCAGATTAATCCACCTAGCGGCGATGATGCCTTTCTCGTGCATCGTAAAATGTACTGAAAAAATCATATAGGAAAGGTCAAAAAAGCACTTTAGGGGGATAGATCGCATATTTTCTATCATTTTGCATGTTTTTGCATTAATTACTATGCATTTCCACCATTCTTGAAAAAAAAAATTTTTTCTCGATTTTGAAATTTTTTTCCAAGGGGGGACCCTTGGGGAAAAACAATGATTTTTCAATAATTCCGAAATGCAATGTCCGATCAGGCCAATTTTCAATAGCAAACAATGGGACCGCATTCCCCGTCGAATGCAACTTGTTGCGAGTAAATCGGGTAATGCTAAGTTCCAAAAAGTGTGTCTACAAAATTTGTACACATACACACATACACACACACACACATACATACATACACACAAACAGACATCACCTCAATTCGTCGAGCTGAGTCGATTGGTATATAACACTATGGGTCTCCGAGCCTTCTATCAAAAGTTTGGTTTTGGAGTGAAATTATAGCCTTTACGTATACTTAGTATACGAGAAAGGCAAAACCCAGATTAATCCACCTAGCGGCGATGATGCCTTTCTCGTGCATTGTAAAACGTACTGAAAAAATCACATAGGAAAGGTCAAAAAAGCACTTTAGGGGAATAGATCGCATATTTTCTATCATTTTGCATGTTTTTGCATTAACTACTATGCATTTCCACCATTCTTGAAAAAATTTTTTTTTTTCGATTTTGAAATTTTTTTTCCAAGGGGGGACCCTTGGGAAAAAACAATGATTTTTCAATAATTCCGAAATGCAATGCCCGATCAGGCCAATTTTCAATAGCAAACAATGGGACCGCATTCCCCGTCGAATGCAACTTGTTGCGAGTAAATCGGGTAATGCTAAGTTCCAAAAAGTGTGTCTACAAAATTTGTACACATACACACATACACACACACACATACATACATACACACAAACAGACATCACCTCAATTCTTCAAGCTGAGTCGATTGGTATATAACACTATGGCTCTCCGAGCCTTCTATCAAAAGTTTGGTTTTGGAGTGAAATTATAGCCTTTACGTATACTTAGTATACGAGAAAGGCAAAACGTTCGCGGTCGTTCTCGTTCTCGTGATGGTGAAACGAAAAATATCCGTCGCGAAAGAGACCCGTCGATCGGGCCGTCTTGGTACCATCGTACGTTCGGGAATGATGCTCGCCGATGTCGAAAACCTTGCTCTGCTGGGCAACAGTGTTCATCTAATCAACAGTGACGTCGCTCTGCTGTTGCTGCGGGAGAAATTGGCGAACTTTCTACCAGAGCCGCAATCTATCGCCTGAAAATTGCGGACTCGACCACCTGTATGCAGTTTTTAATCGACACGGGTGCCGACGTGTCTGTAGTGCCGAAAGGATTGCATTCAGCAAAAGTGAAACCAACGTCTATGAAATTGTTCGCCGCGAACGGGACTCCGATAAAAGTGTACGGTGAGGTGTTATTCAAAGTAAATCTAGGTCTACATCGCGAGTTTCTGTGGACATTCCTTATCGCTGATGTTTCGTCGGGAATAATCGATGCGGACTTTATATGAAATTTCGATTTGCTAATTGACCTGAAGAGAAAACGCCTCATCGACAACACCACGCACCTCGAATTGATTGGTTCCCTTGCCAAAACCAGTGAATACTCAATCAAGACTTTCAGTGCAGTATCACCGTACGCCGAAATATTGGCAGCCTTTCCTAGCATCACTCGCCTTGCGCATCCGGGTACAGTGAGCAAATCGTCGATTGTGCATCACATTGAAACGACCGGTCAGCCTGTCTACGCCAGACCACGACGCCTTCCCCCGGACAAACTTGAAGCAGCTCGAACCGAATTTGAGCATCTAATGAGGCTAGGAATCTGTCGACCGTCCAGCAGTAACTGACCAAGCAACCAGAAGTTCAGATTTTACTTAAATTTACTCTGAACCGAACTAATTGGTTCACTGTGGTTCACATCAAATTCCAAACATGCTTAACGGAACTTTAAAGTTCACTTTTACGCTCCCACCATACACAAAATTACTTAAAATGAGAGCTGATTAAGCCAAAATAGCCCTTCTTATCCGAACTTCTGGTTGCTTGGGATGGGCCAGCCCGCTCCATATGATGAAAAAGGCAGATGGTTCTTGGCGCCCATGTGGGGACTATCGTGCTTTAAATGCCCAAACCGTACCAGACCGGTACCCGTTGCCTTACCTGCAGGACTTCACGACTATTTTGCAAGGTAAAACGATTTTTTCAAAAGCGGACTTGCAAAACGCCTTCCATCTGGTGGCAATCACAACACCGTTTGGGCTTTTTGAATTTTCCTTTATGACGTTTGGATTACGGAACGCCGCCCAAACTTTCCAACGTCTAATCCATGAGGTCGTCCGCGGGTTAGATTTCATATTTCCGTACATCGACGACTTATTCATCGCCTCTTCTTCCCCTGAAGAGCATCGCGAACATTTGCGTCAGCTGTTCGAGCGGATAAAGCAGCACAGCCTGGCGATAAACGTTCGGCCTATTTTCTGGGTCATTCCGTCACCGCTGAAGGCATTCGTCCTCTGCCAGATCGCGTGGAAGCCATACAAAATTTCAAGCTACCGACTACAGTGAAGGAGTTGAAAAGTTTTTTTAGCCATGATCAATTTTTATCGAAGGTTTGTCCCAAATGCAATCGAGGTCCAAATTCCGTTGCTGGCAATGACGCCTGGCAACAAGCACAACGATCGTAAACATTTGGCCTGGAACAAAGAAACCAAAGCAGCTTTTGAGCGAGGCAAATTACAACTCTTTCGTGATACACTTCTAGCGCATCTTGCCAAGTCTGCCGAACTGTCTCTCTGGGTCGACGCCTCAGACATCGCACCAGGTGCGGTGTTGCACCAGATCGTCGACGGTGAAGTTCAACCATTAGGGTTTTTCTCGAAAAGGTTCGATAAAGCCCAGCTACGCTTCAGCACATATGATCGTGAACTAACGGCCATCTTCCTCGCGATGAGGCATTTCAAGTTCATGCTAGAAGGACGAAGCTGCAATTCTGGCACAATTGGCACAATTCTTAAAGAGGAAGGGGGAAGCCGTCCGTGATAGCGCCTTTACTGCTGACAAGATTTTCGAGGGCGTCTTGTACTTCATCAGGGGAAAACTGAATTACGCTGTCGTGAACGGGAATGTGTGCGAAGAAGTTGTTACGCAGTGCAGATGATGATTTGGTGGACACCTTTTCAAAGAAGTCAGCAAAAAGGTTGACAGCTTCAGTGTCGGTTTGGGCGATGTTGTCTTCGTAGTTCACACTTGGTGGAATTCTATTCGTGCACTTTCGTTTCTTGACAAAATCCCAGAAGCAAGAAGGGTCGTTTTTAACTATCGATTGGATCTTCGTGATGTAGAGAAGCGACTTGTATGACATTTCCAGTTCACCAGCGATGTCTCTTTCGTGACCGGATTTCAACCGGAAATAGCGCCTACGAGATTTCCTGAGACTGTTGCCAAAGTTCCGAAACTCAAAAGTCCACCATGTCTTGTTGAAGTCCGAGTTAGAACTGCGCGTCTTTTTTCGAACATGATCATTGATGATTATGTTAATCTTTTCGTTGAAGATTTGAATCATCTTGTTGACTGTTTTGTTGGCCAGCAGTATGTCCATCGGCAAATCTTCTGTTCACAAAGTTGAAGTCGCATGTTTTGAAATCGAATGTGAAGCCAGTATCGCGATCGTTTGGATTGGCGGACCCCTGACCAGGATCATTTAGGAGCAGAATGTAAGACACATGGTGCGTGTCTGAGAGCATCATCCGGGAAAATGACAGGAGAACGTTTATCTGGCGCATGCTAGTGGCAAACAAAGTTTCAATAAGGATTTTCTCGGGATCGGTGGACATGTTTGAGGGGACGTATCCGTTGATATCGTGGTCCAGCTGCCAGTGCAAGTTTGGTAGATTGAAATCCGCAATTGGAAAGATAACGTCGGAGTTAGCAGTTTTCTCGAAGAACTTCCGGAGTATTTCCTGAAGAAACTTCTGGAAAAATTCATGAAGAAAGTTTCGGAGAAATTCCTGGAGAAAATTCCCGAGACATCCGCAGAGAAACTTCTTGGAGTATTTTTAGGAGAAGTTCCTGAAGAAACTTCCGAAGGCATTTCTGTAGGAACTTCTGGAGATTTCCGGAGGATTTTTGGGAGAACTTCCGTAGGAATTCCTGGAAGAACTTCCAGAGGTATTCCTGGAAAAGCATCCGGATAAAGACCTGGAGGAACTGCCGGAAGAATTCCTTGAGGAAATTTTGGAGAAATTCCTTGAGAAACTTCTGAAGGTATTCTCGGAGAATCCTTTGGAGCAGCGGTTCTCAACCTGGGGTACATGTACCCCTGGGGGTACCTTCGCTGGCCCTAGGGGGTACCTCGGACAAAAATACGTAATGGCGGACATATTACAATATCAATCAAAATTCATTGATAAAGTTTTGACAATTGTGTATTTTTTATTTAAAAAATTTATATTGAACATGATACGAAATCAAAATCGAACAATGTAATCAATGAATGTAATCAAGATCAAACGAATAAAACGTCGAATGAACAAAATGATTTTTTTTTCACTAAAACTCGGTTGCATCGTTGCAAGAGGATTAGAAGCATCATTTTACGCCTCTCGGAAGCATTCTTCCAAGCAGCTCGAAGACTTCCTTCCAAGAGGCTCGGAAGTCTCCTTTCAAGTGGTTAGGCTGCCATCTTTCAAGAGGCTCGGAAGCCTCCTTTTAAGAGGTTCAGAATCCTTCTTTCAAGAGGTTCGGAAGTCTCCTTTCAAGAGGTTCGGTAGCCTCCTTTCAAGAGGTTCGGAAGCCTCTTCTCAAGAGGCTCGAAAGTCTGCTATCATGAGGCTCGGAAGCCTCCTCTCAAGAGGCTCGGAAGCCTCCTCTCAAGAGGCTCGGAAGCCTCCTCTCAAGAGGCTCGGAAGCCTCCTCTCAAGATGCGCGGAAGCCGCCTCTCAAAAGGCTCGGAAGCTTCCTCTCAAGAGGCTCGGAAGCCTCCTCTCAAGAGGCTCGGAAGCCTCCTCTCAAGAGGCTCGGAAGCCTCCTCTCAAGAGGCTCGGAAGCCTCCTCTCAAGAGGCTCGGAAGCCTCCTCTCAGTGATCTTATCAAATTAAAGTGCTGGAGAAAATATTCAAAACAAGCTATCTCGAGTCTTGTCGCAAGAAACGTGGATTTTCAATCAAACGTCGGTTCGTTAGATCAAAAATCAGCTGTTCTTACTGACGTTTTGAAAACCTGTACCAATAATCTAATAGAACATAAATATGTATCTCTGAAAAACTCGAACAGCTGGTACAATCTGGATCTTTTACGATTCAAACGTAAAAGGGACAAATTGTACAGAAAATTTTGTAGAAGTAATAATGCTATTCATTGGAAAAGGTATCAGGTCGCGCGTAATAAATATTCGCATATGTTGAAAAAACGAGATGCGAATATATTCAGAGGAAAATTGATCAGCATCAAAATAACAGCAAAGAGTTATGGAAAATTTTGAAATCCTTGTTAAAACCTAATAGTAGCAAACCGCGATCCATAACCTTCGATGGCACATTAGAACAGTCAGAACAAGTTATTGCAGATAAATTCAATCAATATTTCGTCAACAGTGTCTCACTGATTAACCAGTCAATTGAGTTAGTTGATGAGCCTGACGAAATAAAACAGCCGATTAATTTTAATTGTAGATTTGATGGATTTCACCCAATAACATTAGAAGAACTTGAAAATATTTGCTTTTCAATTGGAAAAACGGCTGGAGTCGATAATGTTAATGCCAAGGTAATACAAGACTGCTTTGATGTCATCGGACACAACTTGCTGGACCTTATAAATGAATCTTTACGAACTGGGCACGTGCCACAAGTTTGGAAGGAATCTCTAGTGATTCCGATTCAAAAAGTTGCTGGGACGATTAAAGCCGAAGAGTTTCGTCCTATCAATATGTTGCACACATTAGAGAAAATTTTGGAACTTGTAGTAAAAGGCCAGCTGCTTGAGTATTTGAATAGAAATAACTTGCTGATACCGGAACAATCGGGATATCGAGAAGGTCATTCTTGTGAAACCGCATTGAACTTGGTATTAGCTAAATGGAAGGAAAATGTAGAGCGTAAAGATACGATTGTTGCTGTGTTCTTGGATCTAAAACGCGCTTTTGAGACAATTTCTCGGCCCTTATTGTTGAGCACAATCAAGCGCTTTGGAATTTCGGGATCTGCATACAATTGGTTTGAAAGCTATTTGTCTGACAGATCTCAAAGGACTGCTTTTAATGATTCTGTTTCTAGTCCCGCGGAGAACACGCTAGGAGTGCCACAGGGAAGTGTATTAGGGCCTATTTTATTCATTATGTATATAAATGACATGCGACGAGTCTTACGATTTTGTGATATAAATCTTTTTGCTGATGACACCGTGATATTCATTGCAGCTAAAAATTTAGCAGATGCCGTTTCACGCTTGAACGAGGATTTACACTCTCTAAGTAGATGGTTGAAATACAAGCAATTGAAATTGAATATTAATAAAACAAAATACATGGTAATTTCGCGAACCCGAGTAAATGAGGATGTCTCTGTTAAAATTGATGATGAGACAATTGATCGCGTCCGCGATATTAAATATCTTGGCGTGATTATTGATGACAAGCTAAAATTTGACATACATATTGACAATGTTATCAAGAAAATAGCCAAGAAGTATGGAATGCTCTGTCGATTAAAACACGATTTGACTATTGGTAGCAAAATACTCTTGTATAAATCAATCATCTCTCCTCATCTGGATTTTGCCCTTCCATCCTTTTCTTGGCTAACGAAACACAAATATCGAGATTGCAGCGCTTACAAAATAAAATAATGCGTTTGATTTTAAAATGTGATAGATTCACTTCCTCAACTTTCCTGTTGGACGCCTTACAATGGCTGTCAGTGAAGCAAAGAATAGTGTACTTGACTATGGTGTTCATTTTTAAAGTAATAAACGGTTTACTGCCTCGATATTTGTGTGATCGAATTGAAAGAGGAAGTGATATTCATAGTTATAATACTAGACACGCGGATAATGTGAGAACACCCTATTTTCTGTATGGCGCTTCACAAAACTCTTTGTTTTTAAAGGTATAAATGTTTTCAATTCGATGCCTTCACACATCAAACGTGCAGTCACGCTAACGCAGTTTAGGAGACAATGTATTTCACACGTCAAAGCTGCCTTTTGAACAGCTACCCGGCAATTTTTACCCGTTAACACATGTATCTTGACGAAGTTTTTAACAACGGATGATTTTTATGGACCATTTTTGATTTTTATTATTTATTGAGGCATTAATAAGCTATAACGTTCGCCTTGATGATGATGATGGATTTTAATTTATTGACGTAGTTTTTTTTAACCTTTCTTTGTGTAGTCTACAAAAGTTTGAGCATCGCGCGCGGATTACAGATATGAATGATTTTGAATTTATTTAAAAACTTGCATATTTCGAACTGTTGAATCATGCTCTTGAATTAGTAGTAAGCCTTCTGGTAGATTATTTTGTACTCGCGGTTGTTCCGAAACTTTTGTTATCGACGGAGCGGTTACACAAGTTTTGATGTTTGGTTGTCGAACCTAATGATCCATGTTCAGATACATGTGAGTTTTAGATTGCGATATTGGTTTGTGAAAAGAACGCGATGTTTGGCGGAGCTTTTGAAATCTGTGCGAGAGGTTTCACAAGTTTAGCTTTTGATGAGCTCCATGTATCACTACTGTTGATTACAAAAATTCTAGGTGTAGTTCTTTAGTTCATTTTACCAATTTATTTTTGCTGTACAGTATGGAATTTTATTTTGGATTTTATATCTGTATATACAATCGGATCGTTTGTTTGCAAAACCGATTACATTGATCTTATTTAATTATCTTAAAGATAACTCGTCCAGCTCAAACCTTTGTAGGGGTATGTGGCGGGACCATCATCATCATCATCATCATCATCACAAGAGGCTCGGAAGCCTTCTCTCAAGAGGCTCGGAAGCCTCCTCTCAAGAGGCTCGGAAGCCTCCTCTCAAGAGGCTCGGAAGCCTCCTCTCAAGAGGCTCGGAAGCCTCCTCTCAAGAGGCTCGGAAGCCTCCTCTCAAGAGGCTCGGAAGCCTCCTCTCAAGAGGCCTCAAGCCTCCTCTCAAGAGGCTCAGAAGCCTCCTCTCAAGAGGCTCAAGCCTCCTCTCAAGAGGCTCAGAAGCCTCCTCTCAAGAGGCTCAGAAGCCTCCTCTCAAGAGGCTCAGAAGCCTCCTCTCAAGAGGCTCAGGAAGCCTCCTGTCAAGAGGCTCAGGAAGCCTCCTCTCAAGAGGCTCGGCAGCCTCCTCCCAAGAAGATCAGAAGCCTCCTCTCAAGAGGCTCAGGAAGCCTCCTCTCAAGAGGCTCAGGCCTCCTCTCAAGAGGCTCAGAAGCCTCCTCTCAAGAGGCTCAGCCTCCTCTCAAGAGGCCTCAGGCCTCCTCTCAAGAGGCTCAGAAGCCTCCTCTCAAGAGGCTCAGAAGCCTCCTCTCAAGAGGCTCAGAAGCCTCCTCTCAAGAGGCTCAGAAGCCTCCTCTCAAGAGGCCTCAGGCCTCCTCTCAAGAGGCTCAGGCCTCCTCTCAAGAGGCTCAGAAGCCTCCTCTCAAGAGGCTCAGAAGCCTCCTCTCAAGAGGCTCAGCAGCCTCCTCTCAAGAGGCTCAGGCCTCCTCTCAAGAGGCTCAGAAGCCTCCTCTCAAGAGGCTCAGAAGCCTCCTCTCAAGAGGCCTCGGAAGCCTCCTCTCAAGAGGCTCAGAAGCCTCCTCCTCAAGAGGCTCAGGCCTCCTCTCAAGAGGCTCAGGCCTCCTCTCAAGAGGCTCAGGCCTCCTCTCAAGAGGCTCAGGAAGCCTCCTCTCAAGAGGCCTCAGGCCTCCTCTCAAGAGGCTCAGAAGCCTCCTCTCAAGAGGCTCAGGCCTCCTCTCAAGAGGCTCAGGCCTCCTCTCAAGAGGCCTCAGGCCTCCTCTCAAGAGGCTCAGGCCTCCTCTCAAGAGGCCTCAGAAGCCTCCTCTCAAGAGGCTCAGAAGCCTCCTCTCAAGAGGCCTCAAGCCTCCTCTCAAGAGGCCTCAAGCCTCCTCTCAAGAGGCTCAGAAGCCTCCTCTCAAGAGGCCTCAGAGCCTCCTCTCAAGAGGCTCAGAAGCCTCCTCTCAAGAGGCTCAGAAGCCTCCTCTCAAGAGGCTCGGAAGCCTCCTCTCAAGAGGCTCGGAAGCCTCCTCTCAAGAGGCTCGGAAGCCTCCTCTCAAGAGGCTCGGAAGCCTCCTCTCAAGAGGCTCGGAAGCCTCCTCTCAAGAGGCTCGGAAGCCTCCTCTCAAGAGGCTAGGAAGCCTCCCCTCAAGATGCTAGGAAGCCTCCTCTCAAGAGGCTCGGAAGCCTCCTCTCAAGAGGCTCGAAAGCCTCCTTTCAAGAGCCTTTTTAGAGCCTCGAAGCCTCTTTTCAAGAGGCTCAAAAGCCTCATTTCAAGAGCCCCTGAAGCCTCGAAGAAACCTTTCAAGAAGCTCGGAAGCCTCCTTCCAAGAGGCTCGGAAGCCTTCTTTCAAGAGGCTCGAAAGCCTCCTTTCAAGAAGCTCAAAAGCCTTCTTTTCTTGAGGCTCAAAAGCCTCCTTTTCTAGAGACTCAAAAACCTTCTTTCAAGATGCTTGGAAGCCTTTTTTCAAGAGGCTCAAAAGCCTCCTTTCAAGAGCCTCTGAAGCCTTTTTCCAAGAGAATCGGAAGGCTCCTTTCGAGAGGCTCGGAAGCCTCTTTCCGAGAGGTTCGGAAGCCTCCTTTCAAGTGGTTAGGTTGCCTTCTTTCAAGATGCTCATAAGCCTGCTTTCATGAGGCTTGGAAGTCTACTTTCAAGTGGTTCGGAAGCCTTCTTTTAAGGGGCTTGGAGGCATACTATCAAGAGGCTCAGAAGCGTTATTTCAAAATGCAACGGAAGCTTCCTTTTAAGTGGCTCGAAAACCGCCTTCAAGAGGCTCGGAAGCTTCTACTAGCTTAAAGGAGCTTCCCTTCAAAAGGGCTCGGAATTATGTTTTCAAGAGGATTGGAAGCCTACTTTCGAGAGGGGGTACCTCAAATCATGCAAAAGTTCGAGGGGTACCTCTCAAGAAAAAGGTTGAGAACCACTGCTTTGGAGTAACTCCTGGAAGAATTTCTGGTGTATTTTCTGGGGAAACTTTCAAAAAAACTCATGGAGAAACTGTCGGAGAAACTCCTGGATGAATTCCTGGAGCAATTTCTGGAAAAAGAGAACTATCGGAGAAACTTCTTGAGTAATTCCTGGAGAAACTTCCAAAGGAATTTCTTGATAAACTTCCCCAGGATATTTTGGAGAAATTCATGGAGAAACTTCCACTCGCTTCTCATTTCTTACTCCTTGCCTCTGTTTATGTTACTGCAAATTCTACTTCTCACAACGCAACTATCACTTCTCACTTTTCACCACTCACTTCTCGCCACCAACTTCTAAATTCTCATTTCACACTTTCCACTACTCACTGAACGCATCTCACTACTCACTACACACATCTCGGAAGTGAGTATTTCCGTTTTTCAGTACTCGCATCTCACAACTCTGTAGCTGTACTTATTTCGAACCTCTCATTTTTAACTTCTCAGTTCTCGTCGTTCACTTCAATTCGAACATTTCATTTTTCACTTCACTTAATAAGGAAACAAATTTTAACAAAAGGGATATATAAATGTGTGCCCTATCTCGATACCTCCCTAACTCGATGCTCCCTTCAATATCGAGTAAGGGAGAGTTTACTGTACCCACTTCTATACGTTACTCAATCAATATCAGTTGTGTGCATGAAACAAAATATAACGGGTGGCAACTAAAAACTGGACTGAAAAGAATGGCTCGGGAAAACAAAACTACAAAGAAGTACAGTTTAATCTTATATATGTTATATAAAGAGTTGTC
Organism: Armigeres subalbatus; assembly: GCF_024139115.2. Taxonomy (NCBI): domain Eukaryota; kingdom Metazoa; phylum Arthropoda; class Insecta; order Diptera; family Culicidae; genus Armigeres; species Armigeres subalbatus. Next base: position 39,996,665 of record NC_085139.1, on the reverse strand, counting down.
CTTAGTCTTCAAACTTGTACTAGTGAATATTAGCACATGGTCCGTAGTTCGCCGGGCGGCGCAGCTTTGTCTTGCTGGTATGATATGACCGCTGTACGGCTCTGCCTCATCGATTTTCGTAATGCTGCTTCTGATCCTGCTTATGAGTTGCTCCGTGTCTTTGGCCTTACAATATCACCTTTGTATACAATGGAGCTCAGTATATCAAAAAATGATATGACAGTTTTCGAAACATTTTCACGCTTAAAATGTTCGACCTTGTACTTTTCCCATGATCTTTGTTTGCTTGAAAAAATTACAATGCGCGCCGCAGTACTTCCTGTTCCAACGGCACGTTGTAAGCAATGTTGGAATGAAAGTGTATGTGCGACAATTCTAAGAACTCATTCTAATGATTCATTCACTTCAAGCAGGGCTGCCCAACCTTTTCAAACCACGGGCCAATTTTCAGATTTACCATTTGCTGGAGGGCGAGGCAATATTCGGAATATATTTTTTAAGCATTTTCCAAACAATTTTTTTTTTCAAAATGACATTTAGTTTTACAGAAAAGCTAAAATTTTCTAAAAGAAAAACTTAACACGATATAAAGCGTTTGATCAATAAGTTTTTTTTTTGCGTGCTTATTTTTTCCGTTTCACGTAACATGACATGGAATTGTTCACTTCTTTCAAATACTCGAAGCGAATTTTGTAAGCAGATAATGAAGATCATCAATTACTTTTTACTGCTTTTACTCATTCTTGATAAGAGTTGTTCACACAGATATGTACTTCTGAAGAGACGAAATATCTTACAAGAGATGTGCGTTTCTGAAATTTAGATTTGAGCTCGTTGCTGCTTTTGAGGTCAATTATTTTCATCTGAAATATTATTAACATCAGTAAACGGTGTTGAGATCCTGTGTTCTCAAAAATTAATGAATAGGCTCGAAAACTATTGTCAAAAGGCTTCGAGTTAAACAGAATTTTCAACAGATTTGCCAGAACTGTTTTCTACCAGATTAGAAAAATGTATCAGTTTTCGACAATCAGTTGTTCCAAATTGTTTCACTTTTGTTTCAATAGTTTGCAAGTTGGATAATAAAAGTTCGACGTGTTGATGTAGCTCAATGTTTAAGTCATATAAAGGCCTTAATTTGCAAGTCACTATAAAGGCCAAGTCACTCACCCATTCATGATGATGCAGCTTGGGCATAGATTTGGTTTATCTTGTGAAAATAGTGTGATTATTTTTCTCGCTCTCAAGCAAGCTACCATAGATTATCCAACGAACTAACACCAAAAATATCCGTATTCTGCTTCCATTTCCGTCCACTTAATTTGGAATTAGTGGTGGTTGAGTTTCCTTGCGTAGGTAAAGTTGATTTTCTTAATAACGAGCGACGCTACATCACGAATATTGATCGTTTTTGCATATAGATCTTTCTTGATGAAAAATGCAATGTACAGATATGAGTGTCGTGTCGTTCTTAAGTTAGCACAAACCACAAAACTACTTGTGAAGTGCAGAGACATGTTAATTTTCAAGTGTCACATCGCCAGTGTTCTTTCCCGTCATTGCCGGAGCTCCAGCAGTTGTTGTGCCTTAAGTTTTCAAAGAAGAGCTCAAGCTCCTACATACATACCTTAACAGCTTTCCCCAGGTCGATACCGGTAGTCGCTTCCTTCATTGGGATCAAAGCAGCTAAGTCCTCTGTGTTTTGAAGACGATCACGTATTCCCAGACAGCTACAGCGAACAGGTTGACAGAGGCAGGTGGCCTTTTCACGTAACGTAGTTTTCAAATCTTCTGTGAGAACTTTAACTCTTCACCGTTCTACTGAAGCAGGCTTTTTCTATAGACTACACGATATCACCAACAGCCGATATTCATATTTTAACAAGTTCTCTGTCCTGAAAAGGTTTCATTCGTGTTGAAAAAATCTCTTTAACAGCAAAACTGGTCCGTGCTGCATTATTCGACTCCGTGCTTACCCAGATTATGCAATAGTATTTATTAATACAGTTTTAGAAAGAGCTTCTCGAGCGAGATAGAAAAGCTTTCGGGCCTGTTATGAAGTGTTATTTCTTACAAACCGCGGGCCACAAAAACTGAAACCAAGGGCCGCATCCTGCCCGCGGGCCGTACGTTAGGCAGCCTTGCGCTAGCACGTTTAGAAGGAACGGGGTCGAGTCATGGATTGACGTAACGTTTGTCAGTCCTGGTCTGGCACCAGACTTGGACTGGAGGGTGGACGAGGGTTACACCCATAGTGATCATCTAGCAATTCGCTTTAAGATCAACTATGGCGTGCAACATCCGAGGTCCGGGGATCCCTGTCAGGTCCGGGGGTGAGAACCAATCACTTCGACAGCGAAGTTTTCACCGCGGCCTGGGACTGGAAGCCAACACTGAAGGTCTAAGCAGGGATGCATTGGTAGCGCGTGCGACGCCACAACGCCGAGGAAAGCCCTGACGAGAAATGGCAGACGCCCGGTATACTGGTGGAGTCCCGAGATTGCGGTCCTTTGATCAACCTGCCTCAAGGCTAGACGAAGGATGCAACGTGCCTGCACCGAGGATGAACGAGCGGACCGCCGTGATGTGTTTCGAGCTGCGAAACTGGACTTTAACAAGGCCATCAAGAGCAGTAAGAGAGCGTGTTTCGTCAACCTAAGCGAAGGAACTAACGCGAATCCGTGGGGTGACGCCCACAGGATAGTGATGACCAAGACCAAAGGGAGCTCTTCACCCCCGAACGGTCCCCGGATAGATTGGCGAGGATTATCGAGGTACTCTTCCCGTCCCGAGCCACAAGTCCCTGGCCTCCTGCACCGCAAGGAAATATGGGTGCGGCCGAAATGGTGGCTCCGGCGACGAACGAAGAGATACTCGCGTTGGTCAAATCCTTGGTAACGAACAAAGCTCCAGGGCCTGATGGAGTTCCGAACAGCGCTCTCAAGGCAGCAACCATAGCGAACCCGAAGATGTCCAGGCTAGCTATACAAAGATGCCTAGATGAGGGTAGATTCTCCGAAAGATGGAAAAAACATAAACTGGTGTTGTTGCCGATGGCCGGGAAGCCGCTGGGCATCGGCACATAGACCAATCTGCCTTATAGACGCGACGCGTTGCGACGGGCAAGTTTATAGAGAGGATCATCCTCAACAGACTGACCCCGTACTCAAAGGGTACGAACGGCCTGTCTTGCAACCAGTTCGGTTTTCGTAAGGGTAAGTCCACGTTGGAGGCTATTAAATCGGTGGTAATTAATTAGGGGAGAACAGTCCAAAATGCACCCCTCAAGCTATTTCGATGTTTCACCAATAGAAATAAAAATATCGATCCATTTCAACGTGTAGATGCAAAACTTACAAAACTAGCTACGTTTAACAATGATCTCCTATCCAAAACAACAAAGTTCTAACGACTTTTTAACGCATTTAAAATATGTATCAAACATGAGCCTGGGGAAAAATGCCCGAATGGTTATGTACAATGACTCAATTGCATGTGAAATGAGGGACGATTCAAATATGATGTCAACTAGTTTTTGAGATTTAAGACCCCCCCTCCTTCACCCTCTGTGAGGTTTTTTGTATATTCTATATGGACTCCCTTTGCCGCTATAATCTCGTAAATTATTTTTGAACGACTCCTAATGGTGAACGCTTTTTGGCTTTTTTTTTATCTCAGCGGGATAAACGAAAACCTTACGTGCGGTGGATATGTAGAACCAACAAAGCTGGACGAGTCAAAGAAGGCCCTAAACGAGCTGAAAAACAGTAAAGCTGCTGGGAAGGACGAGATCCCGGTCGAGCTTCTCAAGCACGGAAGTGAGCAGCTGCATCAATCAATTCACCACATTATCTAGAAAATATGGGAGGATGAAGAACTGCCTACCGGCTGGTTGCCCTAGCAGCACATATCAGTCAAAAATGGTTGCAGCAACTTGATTGTGACCAAATCTGGTCACATATGGGTTTAAGTAACCTACGTGGAACATGTGTGCTGCTAGGGTGGATGGCCTCATATGTCCAATGATAAGAAAGGACACAGACTAGAGTGTACCAATTACAGAGGGATCATCCTTCTGAACTGTCGGGTATTCTGTTTAACAGACTAAGACCGCTTGAGGAGTCCTTCGTCGACGAATACCAGGCAGGTTTTGCGTGAGGGTAAAGATGAGCGGCTGCAAATCATTACCATGCTGAGGGTGGCTGGGTTCAATTCCCGGTGTCGGTCCAGGCAATTTTCGGTTTGTCTCGACTTCCCTGGGCATAAAAGTGGTATAGTATGGTATACGAATGTAGAAATGGTAACTTGGTTTAGCAACCTCGGAAGTTATTAACTGTAGAAGTGCTTGATGATCACTAAGCTGCAAGGCGCAATGTCCAAGTGGGGGATGTTATGCCAATGAAATAGAAGAAGAAGAAGATGAAAATATCCTTAACAAAAATTCTTGCGAAAGTTATTCAAAATCTGAGTACCGACTTACAACCTGGCATCACCGTCCACCTACGAAGAGCAGCCAGGAACAAGAAAACTATGTTTGGAAATAATTTCGTCTGTTTTCACTTCGCGACAAAGAGGGCAACGACAACGAAAACACGATGGTGTTGATGATGATAATGATTATGTTTGCAATGCTGCTGACTGGGAGACAATGAGAAAGCGCCCATACAAAGCGCATTATGGCAGCACGGAGTGCAATCGTGATTGCATCTCTAGCAGCGTCGTCGGGAGATGCTTTCAACGTGGTATCATCGTGCGCTCAGCAATTTTTAGAAGTTGTTCGCTGCCGTACTGTGCGGCACCGAGTGTGAAGATTTATTAAGCAGAAGAATTGTGTTGCTTTTGTTGTCCGGGAATTGCAGCACGACCATTAATTAGCTGGTCCGACACTAGAGCCGGGAATGGTATGCATTCCTAGGAAAATAATTGCTGTTGAATAATTGAGAATGAGTGAAATAGATATGGAATTCGTGCTTTTCACACCTTAAAAATATTTACTTGAAATGTCAGTAGCATACGAGTAGGTATTATTTGCTTTGCATGTTTTGCCCACCCAAAAAATGTAGATATATTGGGTTATGAATAGACGACTATCCGTAAGCGATTGAATGAAATTAACATTAATACAAATTTGAATCCTGACTGGGGCGCTTTTACTGAAGAGCTCGTCGATTTGTAGAATGGTTTCGTACCAAATGGAAATCGTAGACAATACTTCCAATTAGAGGCACTGTTGATTCAAACTGATTAGAAAGGCAAACAATTTGTTCGCTGCACAAATGTAAATATTTACTTTCGACAGATTATTTCTGCGTCGCAGTCGGGTTGGAAGTGGCAATATCCGAGCGTGTTGTCTCATGAGTCATGGCGGACCGAATAACATGGTCTTCTTGTGCAAACAGCGCTCAAGAGGAGCTGTGGGTTCGCTAATTTGAGATTTTGAATAGCTTTCCGTGCCGGAACGACATAAAGGCAGTTTGGAAATTGGACGCAAAATTGAAATCAATTCGCGGTCTGCAAATGTTGCCATTGTGTGCCGATGAGACGCCGTACCGGAATTGAACCTCAATTTGCGCTCAATTTGTTTGGAAGCGTTCGTAATTGCAACACATGAAATAAAATGTTTGAACTGCAATGATTTTGGTTGCATATGAACATTAATTTTGCTGTAACAATAATACCAAATTTGATAACTTTTGTATTTCACTGTATGGTTATGAGGATTTCCTTGAAATCTCTTGAAAGATTTCCACAGAAATCCCAAGTAAATTCTTTTGTAATGTAATGATGATGGTTCAGAGCTTGTTTCCGCATATTTTTTGTTTTCAAAACAAAATCTTCGCGAAGATACTTTTTACTAAAGGGCAACAGTTTTGAATCCAAAAAGAATTGTATTGTGGTTAGTAGCTTTTTTGGACTCATATTCCAATCGACTCAGATTGACACATTTAGCATAATTTGAGACTTCTTAGTTTTTTTTTCCTAAATTTTCATATTCTTTGCTGTGGGTTGTTCAACGAATAAAAAATGATGGAACAAATTGAATTCTTATTTATACGCGTTTAATCATGCCTCGTCCGTACCAATGATAGTATGCTTCATTCTGATTGAAAGTTATTTAGTCGCTTAAGTGGAAATTGCGACATTGCGATGACAAAAAACAGATTCCTCCATATTAAATGCATCGGTTAAATGCAGAAAAACAATCATCGATTAATTTTCATGAGCCATGAGAAAGAGAGCAGCCGAGTTGATGCTGATAGGTCGTACGAACCCGCATTTTCGAAGCTGTGATCGACCACGTAGGGTTACGGTGTAAATTTGTCTATCATAGAGACGAGAATTAATGAAAGCAAATTTTCTTAAATACATACAGCTCTGCCGTAGCAGAGCACGTTCCCTTTGTTGACGTTCCGATAATGCGATAAATTCTTGTCCCGTAAGGAAATACCTGCCGTAACCCTATAGTGCAGAGAAATGCAAACAACCGAAAAAAAAAATGTTGTTCATCCAGCATAAGAGGCCATCGTTTTGAAACAAATTAAAGCTTAATAATTGATAATCAATTTAAAGCGAATGGGCACGAGGAGCCATACGCTCTGGTTTGCACTCATTGTCAATCAATCGACGCGGCGAACTCGACCCCGGTGGAATGTTTTCGCTGACCGGTCCGGGCTGCGGTGTGGAGCCCAACGAGGGCAGAGCCAGAGACGCACGTATGCCACTCGGGTCAGGAGTGTGTGGGCAATTTAAATTGCAAATAACGATTGGCTCCAATCGAAACGACACAACACTGAGTGACGGTCAAAGGGAAAATAATCAACAGAAAAATGTGATTGATAAGCGTAGCAGCTGTACTGCGGCCAGCAACAGCGCCAGCGGTTGGAGAATCCCACGGGAAGTTAATGAATAATGAATTCAGGATGTTGAAGCAACTTGATCTGCATCGGTGTTTTGACCTACCGGTCACTGATAGGATCAATTAATTTTAATTCAACCATGTCCTTCAGAGAAATGAATGATGCATGGTGCACATCATAACCTTTAAATTAGGTTAAATGCAAATCAAAGCCTCTATCATGGCACAGTTAAAAAAGCAAAGCTTCAATCAATTCCACGGAAAACTCAGAAAAAGAATTAAAGGTATTAACATTTGCTGCATACCTGTGAACACAATGCAGTGCTTTTCTGCAACCTACTGTTTTTTTGCAAGTAGTTCCATGCGCGCAATCCTAATTTAATTAATGGAATGTCTTCTTGAAAACTGTTCGCAATAATATCAAGTCCACATCCGACAATAGGTAAACTGTGCGGAACTTTTAGAGATGGTTTCAACGATCAAAACGGATGACAAAGTGTGTACTGTTCAAATGTACGTTCGATTTTTAAGAATGTCTCAATCCTATGGCATCGCATCGAGTCACGTGTAGTCTGATAATCGAAAGCGTACAGAAGAGGTGCATACGTTTGGCATTTCCAAGTTTTCCTTGAAGAGTGTCGTTTGCTAAGCTTGGACACGCTGGAGCAGCAAAGAAAATTACAAAACAATGATGCTTGTGGCTCAATAGTTGAATGGTGTCACCAATGCCTCTGAATTGCATTCCATTCCTGAATGCGGAGAAAATTCGCTTCCAAATTCGAAAGAAATCCATCCCGGAATTCGGAAAACTTCCGGTCCGGAGCTCGAAAATCATCCATTCCGAAATTCGTATGAATTTCGCTCCAGAATTCAATAGATTTCCGGTTCAGAATTCGAAAGAGCTTCGCTCCGAAATCAGGGAGAAATTCGCATGAAATTCGTGAAAATTCTAATCTGCAATTTAGGAGAATTTCTATACGGATTTTGGGAGAACTTTGAAACTCCGGATTCAGCAGAATTGTGCTCTGAAAATAAAATTAAGATTTCCGCTATTGAACAAAGGGCAATATCAAACGGAAATCAAAAATAATCAACTCAAAAATCAAGAAATCGTTTCCGCAAGAATTCTGAAGAAATTTTCATTGGAATTCGAAGTATTTTCGTACAGAAATGCTGAAAATCCGCTAAGTAAATTAGCAAAAATTCGGACCGGAATTCAAAAGAATGCTTCAACAGAATTCGAGAGAATTCCGTATTTGAATACAAGAGAATTCCATCTAGAGTTCTATACAGAACTTCGCATCAGAATTCCTGACAATTTTGCTTCGGTAATCGGCAGCATTTCGCTTCGAAATTCGGGCGAAATCCAAAATTGATAAGAATTCCCTTCGAAAAAAAACTACTAACAAAATAAGAATGCTTCCAGAGATTGCAAATAATTTTGGAAATTGTGAAAGAGTCGGAAATGATTTCTTCCGGAAAAATAAATTTTTATAAGAATTGCTTCCATAATTCAAAGAGAATTCCTTCTGGAAATTGAAAAAAAAAAATGCTTTCAATAGTCCGGACTTCGGAAGGAATTCCTTCTAGACTTCGAAATGAATTTCTCCCAATATTTGGAAAGAATTCCTTCTGGAGTTCGGAGAGAATCCACCCCAGAATTCGGAGAGAATTCCTTCCGGAACTCGGAGAGAATTTAGTCCGGAATTCGGAAAGAATTTCTCCTGGACTTCGAAGAGATTTCCATCTAGAATTCGGAGAGAATTTCATTTAGAATTTCAAAATGAAATCCTTCCAAATTCCGGTAGAAATTATCTCCGAATCCTGAAAGGATTTTTTTTTCAGATTTTTCCAGATGGAATTCTCTCCGAATTCCGGTAAGAATTCTCCCCGAATTCCGGAAGGAATTCTCTCCGAATTCCGGAAGGAATTCTCTCCGAATTCCGGAAGGAATTCTCTCCGAATTCCGGTAGGAATTCTCTCCACATTCCGGAAGGAATCCTCTCCGAATTCCGGAAGGAATTCTCTCCGAATTCCGGAAGGAATTCTCTCCGAATTCCGGAAGGAATTCTCTCCGAATTCCGGAAGGAATTCTCTCCGAATTCCGGAAGGAATTCTCAACGAATTCCGGAAAGAATTCTCTCCGAATTCCGGAAGGAATTCTCTCCGAATTCCGGAAGGAATTCTCTCCGAATTCCGGAAGGAAATCTCTCCGAATTCCGGAAGGAAATCTCTCCGAATTCCGGAAGGAATTCTCTCTGAATTCCGGAAGGAATTCTCTCTGAATTCCGGAAGGAATTCTCTCTGAATTCCGGAAGGAATTCTCTGAATTCGGAAGGAATTCTCCGGAAGGAATTCTCCGAATTCGGAAGGAATTCTCTCCGAATTCCGCAAGGAATTCTCTCCGAATTCCGGAAGGAATTCTCTCCGAATTCCGGAAGGAATTCTCTTCCGAAATTCGGAGAGAATTCTTTCCGGAATTCCGAGAGAATTCCTTCCGGAATTCCGAGAGAATTCCTTCCGGAATTCCGAGAGAATTCCTTCTGGAATTACGAGAGAATTTCTTCCGGAATTCCAAGAGAATTCCTTCCGGAATTCAGAGAGAATTCCTTCCGGAATCCCGAGAGAATTCCTTCAGAATTCCGAGAGAATTCCTTCCGGAAATCCAAGAGAATTCCTTCCGTAATACCAAGAGAATTCCTACCGAGAATACCTAAAAAATTCCTTCTAGACTTCGAAAAGAATTTCTCCAGATATTTGGAAAAAATTCCTTCTGGAGTTCGGAGAGAATTCTCCCCAGAAATCGGAGAGAAATCCTTCCGGAACTCGGAGAGAATTCAGTCCGGAATTTCGGAAGAATTCCTTTCGGAATTCGGAAAGCATTTCTTCTGGACTTCGAACAGATTTCCCTCTGGAATTCGGAGAGAATTTTATTTAGAATTTCAAAATGAAATCCTTCCAAATTCCGGTAGAAATTAACTCCGAATTCTGAAAGGATTTTTTTTCAGATTTTTCTCTCCGAATTCCGGAAGGTTTTCTCTCCGAATTCCGGAAGGAATTCTCTCCGAATTCCGGAAGGAATTCTCTCCGAATTCCAGAAGGAATTCTCTCTGAATTCCGGAAGGAATTCTCTCCGAATTCCGGAAGGAATTCTCTCCGAATTCCGGAAGGAATTCTCTCCGAATTCCGGAAGGAATTCTCTCCGAATTCCGGAAGGCGTTCTCTCCGTATTTCGGAAGGAGTTCTCTTCGAATTACGGAAGGAATTCTCTCGGAATTCCGGAAATAATTCTCTTGGAATTCCGTAAGCAATACTCACCGAATTCCGGAAGGAATTTTCTCCGAATCCCGGAAGGAATTCTCTCCGAATTCCAGAAGGAATTCTCTTTAAATTCCGGAAGGAATTCTCTCGGAATTCCGGAAGGAATTCTCTCCAAAATTCGGAAGAAATGTTCTTCGAATTACGGAAGGAATTCTCTCCGAATTCCGGAAGGAATTCTCTCCGAATTCCGAGAGGAATTCTCTCCGACTTCTGGGTGGAAATCTTTTAGAATGAAATTCTCTCTGAATTCCAAAAATAATTCTTCCGAAACTGCGAGAGAATTCCTTCCTGAATTTAGGGAGAATTCCTTCCGGAATTCCGAGAGAATTCCTTCCGGAATTCCGAGAGAATTCCTTCCGGAATTCCGAGAGAATTCCTTCGGAATTCTGAGAGAATTCCTTCCGAAATTCTGAGAGAATTCCTTCCGGAATTCTAAAGAGAATTCCTTCCGAATTCTAAAGAGAATTCCTTCCGGAATTCTAAAGAGAATTCCTTCCGGAATTCGAAAGAGAATTCCTTCCGGAGTTCAAAAGAGAATTCCTTCCGGAATTCGAAAGAGAATTCCTACCGGAATTCGAAAGAGAATTCCTTCCGGAATTCGAAAGAGAATCCCTTCCGGAATTCGAAGAGAATTCCTTCCGGAATTCGGATAGAATTCCTTCCGGAATTCGGAGAGAATTCCTTCCGGAATTCGGAAAGAATTCCTTCCGGAATTCGGAGAGAATTCCTTCCGGAATTCGAAGAGAATTCCTTCCGGAATTCGGAGAGAATTCCTTCCGGAATTCGGAGAGAATTCCTTCCGGAATTCGGAGAGAATTCCTTCCGGAATTCGGAGAGAATTCTTTCTGGAATTCGGAAAAAATTCCTTCCGGAATTTTGAGAGAGTTCCTTCCAGAATTTTGAGAGAATTCCTTCCAGAATTTTGAGAGAATTCCTTCCAGAATTCGGAAAGAATTTCTTCCGGAATTCGGAGAGAATTCATTCCGGAATTCGGAGAGAGTTCCTTCCGGTATTCGGAGAGAATTCCTTCCGGAATTTTGAGAGAATTCCTTCCGGAATTTTGAGAGAATTCCTTCCAGAATTCGGAGAGAATTCCTTCCGGAATTCGGAGAGAATTCCGTCTGGAAAAATCTGAAAAAAAAATCTTTTCAGAATTCGGAGATAATTTCTACCGGAAGAAATTCTCTCCGAATTCCAGAAGGAATTCTCTCCGAATTCCGGAAGGAATTATCTCCGAATTCCGGAAGGAATTCTCTCCGAATTCCGGAAGGAATTCTCTCCGAATTCCGGAAGGAATTCTCTCCGAATTCCGGAAGGAATTCTCTCCGAATTCCGGAAGGAATTCTCTCCGAATTCCGGAAGGAATTCTCCACAAATTCCGGTTAGGAATTCTCCGAATTCCGGTTAGGAATTCTCCGAATTCGGAAGGAATTCTCCGAATTCCGGAAGGAATTCTCTCCGAATTCCGGAAGGAATTCTCTCCGAATTCCGGAAGGAATTCTCCGAATTCGGAAGGAATTCTCCGAATTCGGAAGGAATTCTCTCCGAATTCGGAAGGAATTCTCTCCGAATTCCGGAAGGAATTCTCCGAATTCCGGAAGGAATTCTCTCCGAATTCGGATGGAATTCTCTCCGAATTCCGGATGGAATTCTCCGAATTCGGAAGGAATTGTCTCCAAATTCCGGAAGGAATTCTCTCCGAATTCCGGAAGAAATTCTCTCCGAATTCCGGAAGGAATTCTCTCCGAATTCCGGAAGGAATTCTCTTCGAATTCCGGAAGGAATTCTCTTCGAATTCCGGAAGGAATTCTCTCCGAATTCCGGAAGGGATTCTCTCCGAATTCCGGAAGGGATTCTCTCCGAATTCCGGAAGGAATTCTCTACGAATGCCGGAAAGAACTTTCTCCGAGTTCCGGAAGGAATCTTCTCCGAAATCCGGAAGAAAATTCTCTTCGAATTCCGGAACGAATTCTCTCCGAATTCCGGAAGGAATTCTCTCCGAATTCCGGAAGGAATTCTCTCCGAATTCCGGAAGGAATTTTCTCCGAATTCCGGAAGGAATTCTCTCCGAATTCCGGAAGGAATTCTCTCCGAATTCCGGAAGGAATTCTCTCCGAATTCCGGAAGGAATCCTCTCCGAATTCCGGAAGGAATTCTCTCCGAATTCCGGAAGGAATTCTCTCCGAATTCCGGAAGGAATTCTCTCCGAATTCCGGAAGGAATTCTCTCCGAATTCCGGAAGGAATTATCTCCGAATTCCGGAAGGAATTATCTCCGAATTCCGGAAGGAATTCTCTCCGAATTCCGGAAGGAATTCTCTACGAATTCCGAGAGGAATTCTCTCCGAATATCGGAAGGAGTTCTCTCCGCATTCCGGAAGGTATTCTCTCCGAATTCCGGAAGGAATTCTCTCCGAATTCCGGAAGGAATTCTCTACGAATTCCGGAAAGAACTTTCTCCGAATTCCGGAAGGAATTCTCTCCGAAATCCGGAAGGAATTCTCTCCGAATTCCGGAACGAATTCTCTCCGAATTCCGGAAGGAATTCTCTCCGAATTCCGGAAGGAATTCTCTCCGAATTCCGGAAGGAATTCTCTCCGAATTCCGGAAGGAATTCTCTCCGAATTCCGGAAGGAATTCTCCCCGAATTCCGGAAGGAATTCTCCCCGAATTCCGGAAGGAATTCTCCCCGAATTCCGGAAGGAATTCTCTCCGAATTCCGGAAGGAATTCTCTCCGAATTCCGGAAGGAATTCTCTCCGAATTCCGGAAGGAATTCTCTCCGAAGTCCAGAAGGAATTCTCTACGATTCCCGGAAGTTATTCTCTCCGAATTCCGGAAGGAATTCTCTCCGAATTCCGGAAAGAACTTTTTCCGAATTCCGGAACGAATTCTCTCCGAATTCCGGAAGGAATTCTCTCCGAATTCCGGAAGGAATTCTCTCCGAATTCCGGAAGGAATTCTCTCCGCATTCCGGAAGGAATTCTCTCCGAATTCCGGAAGGAATTCTCCCCGAATTCCGGAAGTAATTCTCTCCGAATTCCGGAAGGAATTCTCTCCGAATTCCGGAAGGAATTCTCTCCGAAGTCCGGAAGGAATTCTCTCCGAATTTCGGAAGGTATTCTCTCCGAATTCCGGAAGGAATTCTCTACGAATTCCGGAAAGAACTTTCTCCGGATTCCGGAAGGAATTCTCTCCGAAATCCGGAAGGAATTCTCTTCGAATTCCGGAACGAATTCTCTCCGAATTCCGGAAGGAATTCTCTCCGAATTCCGGAAGGAATTCTCACCGAATTCCGGAAGGAATTCTTTCCGAATTCTGGAAGGAATTCTCTCCGAATTCCGGAAGGAATTCTCTCCGAATTCCGGAAGGAATTCTCTCCGAATTCCGGAAGGAATTCTTTCCGAATTCCGGAAGGAATTCTCTCCGAATTCCGGAAGGAATTCTCTCCGAATTCCGGAAGGAATTCTCTCCGAATTCCGGAAGAAATTCTCTTAAGGAAGGAATTCTCTCCGTGTTCTGGAAGGAAATCTCCCCGTCTTAAGAATGGAATTTTCTTCGAAATCGGTAAGGAATTCTCTCCAAATTCCGGTAGGTATTCTCTCCGACTTCTGGGAGGAAATTTTTTTGAATGAAATTCTTTCCGAATTTCAGTAGGAATCCTTCTCGAATTTCTTCCGAAACTCCGAGAGAATTCCTTCCGGAATTCCGAGAGAATTCCTTCCGGAATTCCGAGAGAATTCCTTCCGGAATTCCGAGAGAATTCCTTCCGGAATTCCGAGAGAATTCCTTCCGGAATTCCGAGAGAATTCCTTTCGGAATTCCGAGAGAATTCCATTCGGAATTCGGAGAGAATTCCTTCCGGAATTCTGAGAGAATTCTTTACGGATTTCCGAGAGAATTCCTTACGGAATTCCGAGAGAAATCCTTCCGGAATTCCAAGAGAATTGTTTCCGGAATTCCGAGAGAATTCCATCCGGAATTCAGAGAGAATTCCTTCCGGAATTCCGAGAGAATTCCTTCTGGGGTTCCGGAGTTCATTTCGAAATTCGTAGAGAATTTCTTTCAAATTCCGAGAAAATTTCTTCCGGAATCCGGAGATAATTTCTTGTGAAATTCGGAGAGAATTTCTTTTGGAATTCGGAGAGAATTCCCAACGGAAATCAGAAAGAATTATTTCCGAAATTCGGTGAGAATTCCTTTCGGGATTAGGAGAAAATTGCTTTCGGAATTCAGAGAGAATTCCTTCCGGAATTCAGAGAGAATTCCTTCCGGAATTCAGATAGAATTCCTTCCGAAAATCGGAGAAATTTCCTGCAGGAATACGGAGAGAATTCCTTCCGGAATTTGGAGAGAACTTCTTCTGGAATTCGAACAGAACTCCTTCCGGAAAATGGAGACAATTTCTTTCGGAATTCGGAAAGAATTTTCTCCGCTTTCCGGAAGGAATTCTGGAAGAAATTTGATGAGATTTTCTTCCGGAATTGGAAGAGAATTATTTCGGAACTTGAAGAGCGTTCCTTCTGAAATTGGGAGAGAATTCCCTCTGGAATTCGTAGATAATTCGTTCTGGAAACGAATTCCGTCTGGCATTCTTGGAAATTCTGTGAAGAGTCTTCCATCAAAGTATTCGAGTAATTTTCCTCTTGGAATTTGAAGAAAATCCGCTCTACATCTTACGAGTATTCTGCTCCGGAATGCCCTTTTAAAATTTGGAAAAAAATTCTCCAGAAATGGGGAAAATTCCACTCCGAAATTAAGTAGAGCTCCGCTTCGGATTTCACTCGAATTTTGTTTCGGATTTCATTACAGTAGAATTCCACTTCGGAAATCGAAAGAAACGTTTGCATAATTTGGAAGAATTCGAATTAAGCACGTTTGGAAAAATTGCGCTTCAAATTAAAGGAAAGTTCCGTGTCGGATTCCAGCAGTCTGCTCCGCACTAAGCATCGGAAGATTTTCCTGGTGGAATTTAGGAGGAAAACGCGTTGAAGTTGCTCTTAATTTAGAAAAATTCCATTTCCAATTTGGAGTTTTTTTTTTGTCTTTATTAGGGAGACTTTCAGCCCGAGGCTGGCTCGTCTCCGAATTTGGAGGTAACACCACCTCGAAATTGGGAAGAATTCCGCTTCATTATAAGAACGTCGCTTCGAAAAAATTCATTTCGGAGTTCAGGAGTTATTGATTTCTCACCGGAATCCGGAAGAAATATATATAGAATGGAAGAAAAGAAGATATATTGAATAAGGGAACGTATAAAAATTGCTGCCTATAATTGGCAACATCTATTTCACTTAAATCAGTGAAGCATTCCTATATGTAACATGTTTAAAATAAAATGTGCACATACTTCACACAGACAGACATTTGCGCTGTTTATCTAACTGAGTTGATTGACTTTGTTTTGAAGTGAAATTATAGCTTTCTAAACGCAACTTTGTTGTATGACAAAGGTAAGAAAGTAATCAAAAACGGTTTCGACATTTAATTTATGACATTTTTTAATCATGCGAGAAGCTATCACCTGCTATCAATCGTTGCAGCAAATTGATTCAAAACATAGCACTTCAACTTCCTATAAGAAAACATTCGATAGTGCCACCCATTTCATCGTTGCAGCTGCCACTCGCTATCATTGTGTAAACCAACCTCGTTTTGATCCATCACGTACCGGTCGGACTGGCGATTTGATAGAATCACCCTCAAGCGCTCACTCACGTTAAGTCAACAGGCGGAGCCTCCGATAAGCTCGCCCTGTTGCTGCGTTCGTTGCCTGAGCCTGGGGTCGATTGATGAGGTTCAATGAATCCAACAATCGGACTTCACAGCAATAGGAACATTCGCTCCGAGTAGTTCTCCGAAATGAAAAGTTGACTGGTACCTATTTGAACAGTGATATATCTGCTGGGGTGCCTTCGGTCTCCGCGTTGCTCAGCAGCTTGGCTCATATCGAACACAACGAACCGGTCCCGGGAAAGGTAAACAAACCAAGAACAGGACCGAGCACCACCGCCGGCCATCTATTCATCGTCGTCGTCCAGTTTCAAATGGGTACCTCGCTCGCTGCTCCAACGAGGGACGCGATTTGTGTTCGATTTTGTTAAATAGGACACACGGATTGATTGGTTGGTGTGGGGGCTCTCGAGTGGGATCGCATCGTTAAGTGCATTTGCGCTATCGCCCTCACAGAGGCGCGCGGTTTGTTGACCCAAGAAGCTTCTACATAAAGAAAAATGCTCGAGGGCCAGATCCATTAATTACGTTGAGTAGAAAATGTGCCATCCACCTGTTTTATGAAATCTTGAATGTTTTTAGCATGAATCGTGAGGCGTTCCGAAACATCATATTCTCCTCCAAAAGTGACTTCATTTATGGGCGTTCGATAAGGGATATAAATTTTGGGATACGCATTTGTTTGGATGTTTATAAATCAATATCTGATTTTGTAAACAAAGATTCAAGCATTGAATAGACGAATCTGATAGCACACCCGGAAACGAACACCATCAACAGGTAACATAAGCCTACACCTACGCATTGATGGCGTTGGCTTACGTGGGCGTGCTCTCAGATTCGTCGAATCGTCGTTTGAATGTTTACAGTCAAAAGCAGATAACTCGTTTTGAAAATTTGGTATTGAAATTATAAATAAATCGTAAATCATATAAGGACTTGGTATTCATTAGAAATTTTGAAAAATGCCAAAATCTTTTTCAAAAAAACTTTAAAATTAAATGGTCAGAAGTATTGATGTAATTAAAAGAGTATTATTTTCGGTTCGTTCGTAATCATACACGGAAGGAAACCAACGAAGATTTATCGAAATTCCGTGAACATGAACTCATTTCAAAGAAACCATTAATCAAATAAAATGGCAAAGCCCCAACTCGTGAAAAATGGCTTCCCGTTTCACAACATCATGCGTGTAACGAGGAGGAGGTATCACAGCAGCGTGACATGCGAGAAAGGATCATTAACACGTGACACCGCATGACACATTCCTGCCATTGTTGAAGTTGTCAGCGCTCGGAATCGTAGGCACACGCACGTTCCGGGAAATTTTCAGTTGATCCAGGTTAATTTCCAACAGGGCACGCAGTATTCAGCATCGTTTAACCCGGCTCGTATTTCTCCCAGTGCTCCAGTGCTTACCAGTTCAATTTTTCCCCCGGTTGACACTCGAATAGAAAGAATTTTAATTTCAAGTGTCGCACTGGTGCTACGAAGCTAGCGTATGAGTGTGAACCATTCTCGAACTGAAAAAAAAGACATTCTAATTGCAGTCAGTGCTGTTGAGTTTCCAGCCCTCCAATTAGACGCCTTAGCTTCGTCCGGAATTATCTTATCGCCACTGATATAAAAGCATTCAAGCGAACAAAGAAGAATACGAAGCGGTGTTGGAAAGTAGGGATCCATTATCCGGTAGCTGGCAGCTATAAATATTTGTGTTTGATGCAATTACATCAGGGTAGGTCATTTTTTCTCAAAAAGGTTTTATTTTTGACGGAATATTTACATCATTTACCGTATATTGCCTTCGCGTCAGGTTCATTCCACTTTCTCATCATGAGTAGTGGAAACGAACGTACACATTCGGTTCGGGAACACCCTAATGATTCTTCAGCTGCACTCAAAGTGCATGTTTGCCGTGCCGCGTCAGTGAAGGCCTTTTGTGGTGACAAAGTCGTATCGCGTTGTTTGATGTATGGCGTGCACTTGATTCCCCCCTTCAACGTGTTTTGAACGAGCCAGATCTAGGGAGCAGTTCTTTTCTGATCGGACTGCAGCAAGGGGGACTAAAAATAGAAACGATTGTCAACACAATGAGAGCTGACACTGACACCGTCGAGAGGGATTACATCGAAGAAACTGGCGGCAACCTCCGACTTGGATTGAGTACACCCGAGCTCGGTTTAAGTTTATTTGAGGATGACGTCCGAGATTAGGGTAAAGCTTGTTTTGATATCAACAAGGTAGCCAATTATAAAGGGTTACTGTTCCGTTTGTTGATCTCTAAACAGAATGTTCATCCATCCAAAAACAAAAATGGGTTGTAATTCATTTTTATGACATTGAAAAGAACTCACCTTCGAAGTTGGACTGAATTCGGCTTCGGAATAGGACAGTCTCCTACAGAATAAGGCAAAGCTTCGGATTAGGTCAAAATTCGCTTTCGGAACTCGACAGAATAAACTTTAGGAATTCGAATACATTCGCCTTTGGAATAACAGAATTCACATTCAAAATTGGACGGAAATCGCGTTCGGTTTTGATCAGAGCTTCATTTGGAATTCAGAAGAATTCCATTCGGAATTCGGAAGAATTCCATTCGGAATTCGGAAGAATTCCATTCGGAATTCGGAAGAATTCCATTCGGAATTCGGAATAATTCCATTCGAAATTCGGAAGAATTCCATTCGGAATTAGGGAGAATTCCATTCGGAGTTCGGGAGAATTCCATTCGGAATTTGGGAGAAATCCATTCGGAATTCGGGAGAATTCCATTCGGAATTCGGGAGAATTCCATTCGGAATACGGGAGAATTCCATTCGGAATTCGGGAGAATTCCAATCGAATTAGGAAGAATTCCATTCGGAATTCGGAAGAATTCGATTCGGAATTCGGAAGAATTCCATTCGGAATTCGGAAGAATTCCATTCGGAATTCGGAAGAATTCCATTCGGAATTCGGAAGAATTCCATTCGGAATTCGGAAGAATTCCATTCGGAATTCGGAAGAATTCCATTCGGAATTCGGAAGAATTCCATTCGAATTCGGAAGAATTCCATTCGAATTCGGAAGAATTCCATTCGAATCGGAAGAATTCCATTCGAATTCGGAAGAATTCCATTCGAATTCGGAAGAATTCCATTCGAATTCGGAAGAATTCCATTCGAATTCGGAAGAATTCCATTCGAATTCGTCAGAATTCCATTCGTATTACGTAAGAATTCCATTCAGAAGAATTCCATTCGGAATTCGGAAGAATTCCATTCGGAATTCGGAAGAATTCCATTCGGAATTCGGAAGAATTCCATTCGGAATTCGGAAGAATTCCATTCGGAATTCGGAAGAATTCCATTCGGAATTCGGAAGAATTCCATTCGGAATTCGGAAGAATTCCATTCGGAATTCGGAAGAATTCCATTCGGAATTCGGAAGAATTCCATTCGGAATTCGGAAGAATTCCATTCGGAATTCGGAAGAATTCCATTCGGAATTCGGAAGAATTCCATTCGGAATTCGGAAGAATTCCATTCGGAATTCGGAAGAATTCCATTCGGAATTCGGAAGAATTCCATTCGGAATTCGGAAGAATTCCATTCGGAATTCGGAAGCATTCCATTCGGAATTCCATTCGGAATTCGGAAGAATTTTATTCGGAATTCGGAAGAATTCCATTCGGAATTCGGAAGAATTCCATTCGGAATTCGGAAGAATTCCATTCGGAATTCGGAAGAATTCCATTCGGAATTCGGAAGAATTCCATTCGGAATTCGGAAGAATTCCATTCGGAATTCGGAAGAATTCCATTCGGTATTCGGAAAAATTCCATTCGGAATTCGGAAGAATTCCATTCGGAATTCGGAAAAATTCCATTCGGAATTCGGAAGAATTCCATTCGGAATTCGGAAGAATTGCATTCGGAATTCGGAAGAATTCCATTCGGAATTCGGAAGAATTTCATTCGGAATTCGGAAGAATTCCATTCGGAATTCGGAAGAATTCCATTCGGAATTCGGAAGAATTCCATTCGGAATTCGGAAGAATTCCATTCGGAATTCGGAAGAATTCCATTCGGAATTCGGAAGAATTCCATTCGGAATTCGTAAGAATTCCATTCGGAATTCGGAGAAATTCCATTCGGAATTCGGAAGAATTTCATTCGGAATTCGGAAGAATTCCATTCGGAATTCGGAAGAATTCCATTCGGAATTCGGAAGAATTCCTATCGGAATTCGGAATTCCATTCAGAATTCGTGAGAATTCCATTCGAAATTCGTTAAAAATTCATTCAGAATTCGTCAGAGTTCTTTTCGGAATTTGTCAGATTTCCATTTGAAATGCGTCAAAATTCCATTCGGAATCCGTCAGAATTCCATTCGGAATTCGTCAGAATTCCATTCGGAATTCGTCAGAATTCCATTCGGAATTCGTCAGAATTCCATTCGGAATTTGTCAGAATTTCATTCGGAATTCGTCAGAATTCCATTCGGAATTCGTCAGAATTCCATTCGGAATTCGTCAGAATTCCATTCGGAATGCTTTAGAATTCCAATCGGAATTCTTTAGAATTCCAATCGGAATTCGTCAGAATTCCATCAGGAATTCGTCAGAATTCCATCAGGAATTCGTCAGAATTCCATCAGGAATTCGTCAGAATTCCATTCGGAATTCGTCAGAATTCCATTCGGAATTCGTCAGAATTCCATTCGGAATTCGTCTGAATTCCATTCGGAATTCGTCTGAATTCCATTCGGAAGTCCTCAGAATTCCATTCGGAAGTCGTCAGAATTCCATTCGGAATTCGCCAAAATTCCATTCGGAATTCGTCAAAATTCCATTCGGAATTCGTCAAAATTACATTCAAAATTTGTCTGAATTCCATTCGGAAGTCCTCAGAATTCCATTCGGAAGTCGTGAGAATTCCATTCGGAATTCGCCAAAATTCCATTCGGAATTCGTCAAAATTCCATTCGGAATTCGTCAAAATTCCATTCGGAATTCGTCAAAATTACATTCAAAATTCGTCAGAATTCCATTCGGAATTCGTCAGAATTCCATTCGGAATTCGTCAGAATTCCATTCGGAATTCGTCAGAATTCCATTCGGAATTCATCAGAATTCCATTCGGAATTCGTCAGGATTCCATTCGTCAGAGTTCCATTCAGAATTCGTCAGAATTACATTCAGAATTCATCAGAATTCCATTCGGAATTCGTCAGGATTCCATTCGGAATTCGTCAGAATTCCATTCGGAATTCGTCAGAATTCCATTCGGAATTCGTCAGAATTTCATTCGGAATTCGTCAGAATTCCATTCGGAATTAAATCAGAATTCCATTCGAATTCGTCAGAATTCCATTCGGAATTCCATTCGGAATTCGTCAGAATTCAATTCGGAATTCGTCAGAATTCAATTCGGAATTCGTCAGAATTCCATTCGAAACTCGTCAGAACTCCATTCGGAATTCGTCAGCAATCCATTCTGAATTCGTCAGCAATCCATTCGGAATTCGTCACAATTCTATTCGGAATTCCATTCAGAATTCGTAAGAATTCCATTCGAAATTCGTTAAAAATTCATTCAGAATTCGTCAGAGTTCTTTTCGGAATTTGTCAGATTTCCATTTGGTATGCGTCAAAATTCCATTCGGAATCCGTCAGAATTCCATTCGGAATTCGTCAGAATTCCATTCGGAATTTGTCAGAATTCCATTCGGAATTCGTCAGAATTCCATTCGGAATTCGTCAGAATTCCATTCGGAATTCGTCAGAATTCCATTCGGAATTCGTCAGAATTCCATTCGGAATTCGTCAGAATTCCATTCGGAATTCGTCAGAATTCCATTCGGAATTCGTCAGAATTCCATTCGGAATTCGTCAGAATTCCATTCGGAATTCGTCAGAATTCCATTCGGAATACTTTAGAATTCCAATCGGAATTCGTCAGAATTCCATCAGGAATTCGTCAGAATTCCATCAGGAATTCGTCAGAATTCCATTCGGAATTCGAGCTGAATTCCATTCGGAATTCGAGCTGAATTCCATTCGGAATTCGAGCTGAATTCCATTCGGAAGTCCTCAGAATTCCATTCGGAATTCGTCAAAATTCCATTCGGAATTCGTCAAAATTACATTCAAAATTCGTCAGAATTCCATTCGGAATTCGTCAGAATTCCATTCGGAATTCGTCAGAATTCCATTCGGAATTCGTCAGAATTCCATTCGGAATTCGTCAGAATTCCATTCGGAATTCGTCAGAATTCCATTCGGAATTCGTCAGAATTCCATTCGGAATTCGTCAGAATTCCATTCGGAATTCGTCAGAATTCCATTCGGAATTCGTCAGAATTCCATTCGGAATTCGTCAGAATTCCATTCAGAATTCGTCAGAATTCCATTCGGAATTCGTCAGAATTCCATTAGAATTTGTCAGAATTCCATTCGAATTCGTCAGAATTCCATTCGAATTCGTCAGAATTCCATTCGAATTCGTCAGAATTCCATTCGAATTCGTCAGAATTCCATTCGAATTCGTCAGAATTCCATTCGGAATTCGTCACAATTCCATTCGAATTCGTCAATCAAATTCCATTCGAATTCGTCAGAATTTCATTCGAATTCGTCAGAATTCCATTCGGAATTCGTCAGAATTCCATTCGGAATTCGTCAGAATTCCATTCGGAATTCGTCAGAATTCCATTCGGAATTCGTCAGAATTCCATTCGGAATTCGTCAGAATTCCATTCGGAATTCGTCAGAATTCAATTCGGAATTCGTCAGAATTCCATTCGAAACTCGTCAGAACTCCATTCGGAATTCGTCAGCAATCCATTCTGAATTCGTCACAATTCTATTCGGAATTCCATTCAGAATTCGTGAGAATTCCATTCGAAATTCGTTAAAAATTCATTCAGAATTCGTCAGAGTTCTTTTCGGAATTGTCAGATTGCCATTTGGAATGCGTCAAAATTCCATTCGGAATGCGTCAAAATTCCAATAGGAAGGCGTCAGAATTCCATTCGGAATTCGTCAGAACTACATTCGTAATTCGGCAGAATCTCATTCGGAATTCGGCAAAAGACCATTCGGAATTCATAAATCGCCAGCAGTACTACATTTGGAATTTGGCAGAACTCCATTCGTAAATCAGCAGAATGCCTCTCTGAATGCGACAGAAATCGATTCTGGAATTTGACAGAGTTTATTTCGCAGTTTGTCAAAATTTTTATTATATTTATTATCGAAAGGCAATTTTCCGAATACGGTATTCGACAGAAATCAATTTCTCCTTCAGAATTTGACAGAAATTGTTATTGGAATTTGACACAAGCGACTTGCTTTGGAAGTTGGAACGAATTCGCATTCAGATTTGGCCAGTATTTGCCAACGGAATTGCGCAGAGTTCCATTACGATTCCAGCCAAGCTACATTAGGAATTCTCGACAGAATTGTATTCGATATTAGAAAGGAATTCTATTCGGAATTCGGTAGAATTCAATCCGGAATTTAGAATTCAGAAGGAAGTAGGCAGAATTACTTCCTAAATTCGGATGGAATCCAATTAGAGTTCGAAGCCAGTTACATTCGAATTAGAAGGGAATTAGGATCGGACCATGTTCCATTAAGAATTCAGACGACGTTCCATTCGGATTTCGTTCAGAATATTCCATTTGATATTCGGACGCAATTCCATTATGATTTCGAAGGGATGACCATTAAGAATTCTAAAGCAGTTTCATTCAAAATTCGACAGAATTTTATTCCCTTCGAAAATTAGCAGTAAAGAGAAACTTTATTGTGAGACTTCCATGCTTTCATTGTGAAGAACTCTTCAAGCTTAACTGACTTTGTAGAATCCTTGATTTAAAAAAACAAAATTTCAATAGTCAACCTACAATTTTATATATTTATATTTTTATGAGATGCGTTTCGTCCAGGGTAGGATGACCCTACGTTCTGTGAACTCTTTTCCTCCAAACTTCAGACAACGAATAAGAACAAACTTATGCTCTTGAACTGAATTTCTAATTTATTGCCTCCGAGAATCAGGGTGCCAGCTCCGAGGTTACGATAACGAATACTGTACAACACATGTATTGTGGAGTTGCTTTTTATTTGTAAAGGAACCTACCGGTGCGGTGTCTTAAATTCAGTAGACGATTGTGAAACCTGTGCGGGCTTCCTTTTAGATGATCCAATTTACCAAAAGTAGACCAAACTCTTACTCGACTTAAAAAATAATCTCTTTAAATTCTTCTTCAAGTTCACATACCAATGAAATAAAACCAGCAGCGCTCAACGAGGTCACTTTCAGGCCTCGTTCCCATTCTCACCGTTTAACCTTTGATTTGGTTGCGTGTCACAATACCACAATTGCCCCCTACCGGTGAAAAACACCGGTCATCGCGTTATAAACAGAGGCAATAAATCATCACCTTCCGAGCGGGGTGGCGAAGATGGAACCTTCCTTCATCTAACATTGGTATAAACACCGGCCGGTCGGTCCCGTTGGAGAGAGATCTTTTCGCCGAATTCACTATCGCGTGCGAGTGTCTTTATTTTTCGACGTTTCGTGAGAGCACTCCAACAGGATTTTCGGCCAAGGTACGGTGCGAGCCGATTTCACCAAAGGATACAAAGAACCCGCTCTATAGAATATTTTGATAATAAATTTGAATTTAGATTACGGCGACGACACAACAACCACCGCACCACCGCCTCGATGACGATGGGAAAGGTTCACTTAAGAGCTCGTTGTTTTCTTTTGACCGGTTTTAATTAAATTCTGACACGTCAGTTTTTGTGCCGGGCGGCCGGACCCGAGCTGACACAGAAGGATACCGGGGTTTTTTTTTTCGAGTAGAACAGGAACCAATTAGGTTGAACGATTATTACGTTCCATTAGGTGCTGTTTGCTCTCGTGTCAAGGAGATGACGGCGGTTGAATTTTGGTGAAGTGTCCCAGTTTCATTAAAAAAATTCTAAGCATTTAAAAAAATGAGAATCAATAACAGGACATGTATGTGAAGAAATTGCTTTTTTCGTAGAATTCACGGCTAGACATGATTTTCCATTGAAACTCACCCTTAATAATAATTTGTGAAGCCATTGGGCAAAATTTCAAAGTTATTGGATTGGGTAATTCTAGAAAGTTTTCTTTTGGATCAACAGTGGCGTAATCTCTTTATTCTCCATTCAACGAAAACCATCGTAAATCATAAACCCCGCTCAAGAAGCAAACTACCCGGAAAAGACTTTTGACTGCGAGTAATCTGAATCTTAAGAAGCAGAATTTTCTCGGAATCAAAAAACCATCGGCATTGGCTAACGTTTTGTTTTGCTGCTAAATTGGAGTGTACTGAAAGGTTGTCCGCCTCCCACGCTTTTATTAGTTATTGTTTTGAATGTTTTCTCCTCGATGTTGTCTCCCAAGTAAGGTTCTAATACAGATTTGGTACATAGCAGTTGTTCAAAGCTACGTACCATACCATGAGTGCCTTTCCTTCCCGTTTCCTTTGAGTCATAGGTTCCCCGAAGTAACCTAAATGCGTAAACCACATAGTTGCAAAAATATTTTAAAATATTTGACTTTGGATCCATAATGCTTTACAGAAAATCAATCCCATAAATTGAGCCAATTACTAGCAAAAAATAGCATTCAAATTCCGATGGTGTGCTTAATAGACCCTGTCAAAATAAGGTTTGGTAAGTTATATCGAAAACAATTTGCCACGGCACACCAATTGCAAAGATAAGCTCTATCGCTGCCCGGTGAATCTGTGGAGCAGTCTTTTTATAGAGCAAAAGCCTAGCTTTTCAAATCTAAAACTCCAATATCGTATTTCAGTCCACAAGCCACACAGCTAAGATAAAAATTTAATCCTGCAGCATTTAGCGAAATCACTCACCTCAGAAGCCAACGTCCACCGCCCGCTGTCACGTCCGTCGTCGTCACAAAATCCTCCGTAGGCAACCGTTAGATAGATAATCGATAGCCCGAACGCAGCTCCTGTATCTACGCTGCTGGCGTGTCACTACTGTCGCGTCGTTTTCGAACGGCTTTCCCAACTCCGAAGCCCTACAAGTGTCCGTCCTCCGGTCCGACCGTTTCATAGAGCTTTCGTTGGCGGTTCAAAAACGATCTTCTCCGGGCCCGGGGGTTGATATAAAATGCCATTGCTCGGATATTAATTTTCACCATCAACGACCGCAACGTTTTTTGCCTATGCCGAATGCTGATGGCTATTGATCGGGGGGCGACTGTCACAGCAGAGCGCAGACGATTGATTGAAACGGACTGATAGGACTCGTTGGTTGGATTATAGTCATTGAAATATAGGATGCTCGCGCTCGGACATCGGACTGTTTCCCCCCGACTGGTCGCCATCTTCATTGGCGCGATTAGAAACGCGCGACAAGGAGGCAGCGGTTTAGAAGAAGAGTGACAGACGTCGTTGTGCGGGGATTGAAACACGAGAAACACGATTATTACATTTCACGTCCGAAAGAATTTCCATACCACTACGCGGGGAATTGATTAATAGCGGAATAATGTCGTATTGATGGGTCACGGATTTTTAGCGGAACCTTATCCGATGGACAGACAAAATACACCCAAACAAAGTCTGTTAGATTTAAAAGAATTTCTGCTAAAAGAGCTGATGAACTCTGATTGAGCTTTGCAAAATACCGTATGGAATTCGGATTTGAATGGAATTCTGCCACATGCCAAGTGAAATTCTGACGAATTCCGAATTAAATTTTCCGAATGGAATTCTGACGAATTCCGAATGGAATTCTGACAAATTCCGAATGGAATTCTGACGAATTCCGAATGGAATTCTGACGAATTCCGAATGGAATTCTCCCGAATTCCGAATGGAATTCCGACGAATTCCGAATGGAATTCCGACGAATTCCGAATGGAATTCCAACGAATTCCGAATGGAATTCCGACGAATTCCGAAAGAAATTCTGACGAATTCCGAAAGAAATTCTGACGAATTCCGAATTAAATTCTGACGAATTCCGAATTAAATTCTGACAAAATTCCGAATGGAATTCTCCCGAATTCCGAAAGGAGTTCTCCCGAATTCCGAAGGGAATTCTCCCGAATTCCGAAAGGAATTCTCCCGAATTCCGAAAGGAATTCTCCCGAATTCCGAAAGGAATTCTCCCGAATTCCGAAAGGAATTCTCCCGAATTCCGAAAGGAATTCTCCCGAATTCCGAAAGGAATTCTCCCGAATTCGAAGGAATTCTCCTGAATTCGAAAGGAATTCTCCCGAATTCGAAAGGAATTCTCCGAATTCGAAGGAATTCTCCTGAATTCGAAAGGAATTCTCCCGAATTCCGAAGGGAATTCTCCCCAATTCGAAAGGAATTCTCCTGATTCCGAAGGAATTCTCCCGAATTCGAAAGGAATTCTCCTGAATTCGAAAGGAATTCTCCTGAATTCGAAGATTCTCCCGAATTCGAAGGAATTCTCCTGATTCCGAAAGGAATTCTCCCGAATTCGAAAGGAATTCTCCTGAATTCGAAAGGAATTCTCCTGAATTCGAAAGGAATTCTCCCGAATTCGAAAGGAATTTCTCCTGATTCGAAAGGAATTCTCCTGAATTCGAAGGAATTCTCCTGAATTCGAAAGGAATTCTCCTGAATTCGAAAGGAATTCTCCCGAATTCGAAAGGAATTCTCCGAATTCGAAGGAATTCTCCTGAATTCGAAAAGGAATTCTCCCGATTCGAAAGGAATTCTCCCGAATTCGAAAGGAATTCTCCCGAATTCGAAAGGAATTCTCCCGAATTCGAAGGAATTCTCCTGAATTCGAAGGAATTCTCCTGATTCGAAAGGAATTCTCCCGAATTCGAAAGGAATTCTCCCGAATTCGAAGGAATTCTCCCGAATTCGAAAGGAATTCTCCCGAATTCGAAAGGAATTCTCCTGAATTCGAGGAATTCTCCTGAATTCGAAAGGAATTCTCCCGAATTCGAAAGGAATTCTCCCTGAATTCGAAAGGAATTCTCCCTGATTCGAAAGGAATTCTCCCGAATTCGAAAGGAATTCTCCTGATTCGAAAGGAATTCTCCCGAATTCGAAGGAATTCTCCTGATTCGAAAGGAATTCTCCCGAATTCGAAGGAATTCTCCCGAATTCGAAAGGAATTCTCCTGATTCCGAAAGGAATTCTCCCGAATTCGAAAGGAATTCTCCGAATTCGAAAGGAATTCTCCTGATTCGAAGGAATTCTCCCGAATTCCGAAAGGAATTCTCCCGAATTCCGAAAGGAATTCTCCCGAATTCCGAAAGGAATTCTCCCGAATTCCGAAAGGAATTCTCCCGAATTCCGAAAGGAATTCTCCCGAATTCCGAAAGGAATTCTCCCGAATTCCGAAAGGAATTCTCCCGAATTCCAAGAGGAATTCTCCCGAATTCCAAGAGGAATTCTCCCGAATTCCAAGAGGAATTCTCCCGAATTCCAAGAGGAATTCTCCCGAATTCCAAGAGGAATTCTCCCGAATTCCAAGAGGAATTCTCCCGAATTCCGAAAGGAATTCTCCCGAATTCCGAAAGGAATTCTCCCGAATTCCAAGAGGAATTCTCCCGAATTCCAAGGGGAATTCTCCCGAATTCCAAGGGGAATTCTCCCGAATTCCAAGGGGAATTCTCCCGAATTCCAAGGGGAATTCTCCCGAATTCCAAGGGGAATTCTCCCGAATTCCAAGGGGAATTCTCCCGAATTCCAAGGGGAATTCTCCCGAATTCCAAGAGGAATTCTCCCGAATTCCAAGAGGAATTCTCCCGAATTCCAAGAGGAATTCTCCCGAATTCCGAAAGGAATTCTCCCGAATTCCGAAAGGAATTCTCCTGAATTCCGAAAGGAATTCTCCCGAATTCCGAAAGGAATTCTCCTGAATTCCGAAAGGAATTCTCCTGAATTCCGAAAGGAATTCTCCCGAATTCCGAAAGGAATTCTCCCGAATTCCGAAAGGAATTCTCCCGAATTCCGAAAGGAATTCTCCCGAATTCCGAAAGGAATTCTCCCGAATTCCGAAAGGAATTCTCCCGAATTCCGAAAGGAATTCTCCCGAATTCCGAAAGGAATTCTCCCGAATTCCGAAAGGAATTCTCCCGAATTCCGAAAGGAATTCTCCTGAATTCCGAAAGGAATTCTCCCGAATTCCGAAAGGAATTCTCCCGAATTCCGAAAGGAATTCTCCCGAATTCCGAAAGGAATTCTCCCGAATTCCGAAAGGAATTCTCCCGAATTCCAAAAGGAATTCTCCAGAATTCCGAAAGGAATTTTCCCGAATTTCGAAAGGAATTCTCCTGAATTCGAAGGAATTCTCCCGAATTCGAAAGGAATTCTCCTGAATTCGAAAGGAATTCTCCCTGAATTCGAAAGGAATTCTCCCGATTCGAAAGGAATTCTCCTGAATTCGAAAGGAATTCTCCTCCGAAGGAATTTCGAAAGGAATTCTCCCGAATTCGAAAGGAATTCTCCTGAATTCGAAGGAATTCTCCTGATTCCGAAAGGAATTCTGAATTCGGAATTCTCCTGAATTCGAAGGAATTCTCCCGAATTCGAAAGGAATTCTCCCGAATTCGAAGGGAATTCTCCTGAATTCGAAAGGAATTCTCCCGATTCGAAAGGAATTCTCCCGAATTCCGAAAGGAATTCTCCCGAATTCCGAAAGGAATTCTCCCGAATTCCGAAAGGAATTCTCCCGAATTCCGAAAGGAATTCTCCCGAATTCCGAAAGGAATTCTCCCGAATTCCGAAAGGAATTCTCCCGAATTCCGAAAGGAATTCTCCCGAATTCCGAAAGGAATTCTCACAAATTCCGAAAGGAATTCTCATGAATTCCGAAAGGAATTCTCATGAATTCCGAAAGGAATTCTCACGAATTCCGAAAGGAATTCTCACGAATTCCGAAAGGAATTCTCACGAATTCCGAAAGGAATTCTCCCGAATTCCGAAAGGAATTCTCCCGAATTCCGAAAGGAATTCTCCCGAATTCCGAAAGGAATTCTCCCGAATTCCGAATGGAATTCTCTCGAATTCCGAATGGAATACTCCCGAATTCCGAATGGAATTCTCCCGAATTCCGAATGGAATTCTCCCGAATTCCGAATGGATTTCTCCCGAATTCCGAATGGAATTCTCCCGAATTCCGAATGGAATTTTCCTGAATTCAGAATGAAATTCTGGCGAATTCAGAATAGTATTCTGACGAATTCAGAATAGGACTCTGACGAATTCAGAATGGGATTCTGACGAATTCAGAATGGGATTCTGACGAATTCAGAATGGGATTCTGACGAATTCAGAATAGTATTCTGACGATTTCCGAATAGGATTCTGACGAATTCCGAATGCAATTCTGACGAATCCCGAATGTAATTCTGACGTATTCCGAATGGAATTCTGATGAATTACTAAAGGTATTCTGCTGACTTCCGAAATGAATTCTGACAAATTTCGGATGTAATTCTGACGAATTCCGGATGGAATTCTGACGAATTCCGGATGGAGTTCCGACGAATTCCGGATGGAATTCTGACGAATTCCGGATGCAATTCTGACGAATTCCGAATAAACTCTGACGAATCCCGAATGAGCTCTGACGAATTCCGAATGGAATTCTGACGAATTCCGAATGGAATTCTGACGAATTCCGAATGGAATTCTGACGAATTCCGAATGGAATTCTCCCGAATTTCGTATGGAATTCTCCCGAATTCATAATGGAATTCTCCCGTATTCCTAAAGGTATTCTGTCGAATTCAGAATGGGATTCTGGCGAATTCAGAATGGGATTCTGACGAATTCAGAATGGGATTCTGGCGAATTCAGAATGGGATTCTGACGAATTCAGAATGGCATTTTGACGAATTCAGAATGGGATTCTTACGAATTCAGAATGTGATTCTGACGAATTCAGCATAGGATTCAGACGAATTCAGAATAGGATTATGACGAATTCCGAATGGAATTCTGACGAATTCCGAATGGAATTCTGACGAATTCCGAATGGAATTCTGACGAATTCCGAATGGAATTCTGACGAATTCCGAATGGAATTCTGACGAATTCCGAATGGAATTCTGACGAATTCCGAATGGAATTCTGACGAATTCCGAATGGAATTCTGACGAATTCCGAATGGAATTCTAACGAATTCCGAATGGAATTCTAACGAATTCCGAATGGAATTCTAACGAATTCCGAATGGAATTCTGACGAATTCCGAATGGAATTCTGACGAATTCCGAATGGAATTCTGACGAATTCCGAATGGAATTCTGACGAATTCCGAATGGAATTCTGACGAATTCCGAATGGAATTCTGACGAATTCCGAATGGAATTCTGACGAATTCCGAATGGAATTCTGACGAATTCCGTATGGAATTCTGACGAATTCCGTATGGAATTCTGACGAATTCCGTATGGAATTCTGACGAATTCCGTATGGAATTCTGACGAATTCCGTATGGAATTCTGACGAATCGATGTTGTCAGAATCAGTTCACAAGTACAATATATACGATGTCGCGCCATTTGGCCGAATGTCGTTTGAAAAAAAAAACTTAAATTGCGAGTAATGAAAAGTTAGTAGTAAGAAATGAGTTATGAGAATTACATGAAATGTACAGCAGAAGTGAGGAATGAGACATTTTTTACATCTCATGAGACATAAGCCGTTAGAAGTAGTAGTGAATTGAGAAGTGAGAAGTGAGAAGTGAGAGCAAGAAGAGTGAAATTCGAAGAAATGATAAGCGATAAGGTAATAAGTTAGAAATGAGAAATGAAAAGTGGGTAGTGATAAGTTGGAAATGAGAAATAAGAAGTGAGAAGTGCAATATAAGTAGTGAACTGTTAGAAATAATAAGTAATAAGTGAAGAGTGACAAGTGAGGAGTAAAAAGTAAGAAGTGAGTTGAGGAGTGAAAAGTGAGAATTGAAAGTAAGGAGTTAGAAATGAAAATTGTGAAGTGGGAAGTAAGAAATGAAAAGGAAGAAGTACGGAGAGAGAACTGCTGTGAGAAATGAGAGGTAAAATGTAAAGACCGATGAGTTAGAAGTGAGAAATGAGAAATGAGAAGTTAAATGTGAGCAGTGAAAACTTACTTGGAATTGAGAGGAGAAAAGTGAGAGGTGAGAAACGATAAGTGAGAAGTGCGAAAAGTGAAATAAGAAATGAGAAGCGAGGAGTGCGAAGTGTAAAATAAGATGTAATATAAGACAAGTGAGATATGAGAATTGAAGATTGTTAAATTAATTCATATTTCTTCGAATTTCCTTCCTTCTTTTTCTCTTCTTTTATCCTTATCATTTCTTTTTCCTTTTTCTTTCCCCCTTATTCCTTCTATTCCTTTTCCTTTCTCTTTTTTCTACTTCTGTCTTATATCTCATTATTCACTTCTTAACATTTCGCCTTTCAACTGCCAACTATTATCTTATTTCTCAAATTTTGCTTCTGTTTTCCTAACTACTCACTTCGCAATTATCATATCTCCCTTCTTACCTCACTTGTCACTTGTCATTTCTCAATTTTCACTTCCTGAGAAGTGGTCTCACTTATTACTGCATTTCACTACTCAGTATTTATTTCTATTTCTCATTACTCACTTCTCAATTATCAATTTCCGCCATCGGGGGTGACTGGGCATGTGTCTGCGGAGTGAGAATGGCAGTCACCGGCAGTGTGGAGGTCGTAGAGCAAAATCGTTCGTAAAGGTCTCTTATATTTTAGTCTTCTTGCCCTCAGATACATTCAATCTATTCTACAAGCATTCTAAGTAGTTGAAACAGTGACCCATTCTCACCATCATTTGACCCATTTTCACCCCCGACAACGGCTTCACTATTCACTTCGATCATCTCACATCACTTAATAAGAATTTTTTTTTAAATATTCAGTCAAATGGTGTTCGGTCTAATGACCCTCTCGACAAAATGGCATTCAGAAAAAGACTCTAAACCTTCTACCATTTCAAACTTCAAACCATTTCTACATGTCAACATAGAAAATAATTGATATTTTGGAAAAGCATATAAATGTATTCTCTGTCTCGATACCTTCCTAACTCGATGGTTGCTTCAATATCGAGTAAGGGAGAGTTCACTGTAATTCTTCCTAAATTCTTTCTCAATTCTGAACTGAATTCTTCCTGATCGGAAATCTTCCGAATTCCCTTCCGAGTTCCGGATTAAAACATTTTAGAATCTCGAAGCAAATTCTTGAGAATTCCGAGCCATAATTGTTTGGATTTTTTTGGAGTTACGGAAGGGAATTCGTTCATATGTTACAGCGGTTTTTTCAAATTCCTGAGCAAACATTCTTTTGTACTCCGAAGTGTATTGCTTCTGAATTCCGAAGCAGATTTCTTCTAAATTCTGTACCGGGAGCGGAATTCCCCCAAATTTCGGAGCAGCATTTCCAAGTGCGGATCGAATTTGTTCGGAAAGTTTCTTCCAAACATGACTTTGCTGGCTGGAAAAGACACCAGCAAAAGTAATGTTTGGCAGAGAACCTGGAAGAGGACGTCGGTTCCGGGGTAGACTGTGCACTCACTGACTATGTGTACAACCACCATAAGTATAGGTAGGTACGGGGTCGGACTGCGTAAAAATATCCAAACAGATTTCTTCCAAATTTCAAATCGACACCCTTCCAAGCTCTGAATCGGATTTGTTTCTGCAATTCCAAATGAAAATCCGACGAATCCCAAACGCTATTCTTCTCAAATTCAACTCAATTCAGAATGAAAGGCTGCCGAATTCCGACATGAATTCTGCTTAATTTCGAATAGAATCCTGCTCAACTCGAAGCGAAGTTTCCCCGAGTTACAAGTCGAAATTCTTCCGAATTCGGAATTGTTCCGAATTGTGGAGCATATTTTCTTTAGTTTCAGAGATAAATTCTTCCGGGTGGGGGAGAGGAAATTGTCCGAATTTTAGAACTGAATTTTTTTTGTTCAAATCCTTGAATTTCGCAGCGGAATTCTTCTAAATGACAGAGTAGCATTCATTCTCATTGCGGAGCGAAATAATTCCGAAACGGATTTCTTCCGAATATTAGATTCAGGATTAGAATTTTTCGAGCTCAGGATCGAAATTCTTCCGTATTCCGAAGGAGAAATCTTCTTAATTTTAGAGTGGAAGTTCGCCACATTCCGAAGCGGAAATATTTCAAATTCAGTCGCAGTTTTTTTTTCTTTTGAGTAGAATCCTTACTAATTCCGTAGCGATTATCCTAATTCCGGAGCGTTGCTCTTCAAAATTTAGCAGAATTCGTTCATTTTTCTGGGTGGATTTCTTACATATCTGCAGCGGAGGTTTCACGAACTCCGGGCAGGAATTCTCAAGAATCAATTTTTTTTTTGCCGAATTCCTGAGCAGAATATTTTAGAATTTCCAAGGGCAATTTTTCTGAATTCTGGCGCAGAGTTGCTCTGAATTTCATAGCGAAATATTTCCCAATTTCTTTAAGCCTTGAATTCAGAAGTGTAGTCCTACGAATTCAGAATCGGAACCTTTCAGAGCTGCGGATCATACTGTTTTCCAAATCTCGGATTCATGAGAGCAATATTGGAGCGGAAGTTTTTCAAATTCCAAACCGGATTTTTCCCCAAATTTCGAAACAGATGTTTTTTTGGATTCCAGAGCGGAAATCGTCCGAATTTCGAAGTGTCATTTTTTCCAATGACGGAGCAGAAACGTTCTGCATTCCAGAGTGGATTTTTTCTAATTCCGGAGCTGAATCTTTATAAATTTCGTGATACAATTCTGGCAAAATCCACAGCGGAATTTGAAGCAAAATTTTCTCGAATTGCGGAATTGATTTTATTTATAAAATTGTTGGGAAAGATTTTCCACAAATTCGGGACTGGAATTCTTTGAATTATGGAATGGAATTCTCCAGAATTTCAGTATCGATTTTTTTTCTAAATTTTGCTCTTGAAGTCTTTCGAATTCCGGAGTAGATTTCTTTAAAATTGCGTTGTGAGGTTCTCCTTTGTTTCGCAATGGAATTCTTAAATCTAGAGTGAAATTCTGTTGATTTCCGAGGTAGATTTTTATCGAATTCGGGAGTAGAAATTCCCCGAATCCAGGGATGGAGCTCTGTAAAATTTTGCAGTAGAATTTTCAGAATTCCGAACTGGAGCTCTCTTATAGAATAAAATTTCGAAACGAATTCCCTTTCATTTTGAACTGAAAAAATCTCGAATTTCGGTCAAGAATGTTCAAGTATTTTAAGAAACTTCTTGCAATGAATTCAATAATTCTTTTCGAACAATTCAGAACGAATAAAAAACGCGTTTAAATTGATTTACTTCACGTAACACACAAAGCAAAACAAAATACATATCTCGGATCGAGCGACCATTCGAATGCATTCTACGTGCTAGTAGAAACACGATCAATTATGCATTCAACACAGAACTTCTCGTATCTCGGGAAAGTTCTGTGTCCAATATTAAACACAATCAACACACTACATTTATTTTGCGACCGTACAAAACAAACGAAGCACTCCGATCCCCGAATACGCGTTCAATACAAAACATGTTTTATCACGAACTCAATTTAAGGTCACTCCTGACGGAATCCAAGTTCCAAAGTGCTCGCGTTTTCGGGGGCACACCACTCGATTCAGAGGCGGCGCACAACTTTCATTTTTGTTGATTTAGCTTTGCTGCGTCGCAGCATGCGTGAAATAATAAAAATGACAGTTGTGCGTTGCTTCTGTATCGAGTGGTGTGCCCCCGAAAACGCGAGCAATTTTAAACTTGGATTCCGTCAGGAGTGACCTTAATTACTAACCGTCAAAAGCAGAACAAAGTAACCCGGAGATTAAATACGCTCAATCACGTACTGATTTATTCACTCATCGACACACACGGCAATTTTTAAATTAGTTTAAATTTAGTCGTTCTTTTTATTTTTGTAAATAAAACCGCAAACTAAAATGGTTTTAATGAAATATCTTTCACTGCATGTGGTTAATTATTTCTGAGAGCCTGTCGACAATTTTGTAAATCTTTTCGACAGGAAACTACGGGTTCCGCTCACGTATTTTTCCTTTCCAAGGCATAAACTGATTCATTTTTCTAAAACACATTAAAAAATCTATTTTTTTTTCGATTTTGTCACACATTTTATCAATCCAAAATTCAGCAAGGAGTGTTAAAATCGGGGTATTACTGTATTACAACCATTGAAGATATTACAGAAGGAATATGATCTGAATCTCATCACTGACTGTGAACATATGTTTATCTTTTATCATCTTGATGAACAGGTCCAGGCCCCAGTTCCTTGCAATGGGTGAACTCTACTACAGCTGATACCAATTAGGATTGCAATCGTGCAATTCAATTTCCTCCAACATTCGACAGCCCACAATTTAAACCCTCTTTCAGCAAAACACAGCTGCAACCCAATTCTTAGAAACCCATAAACCAAATTAGACGTTTATTGATCCAAAATTATTGAACCCCACAGCGAGATAAATAAGCAGGCAAAGGCAGCAGCCCTCTTCTTACGCAAGCCGACTGTTTCCCATCAAAACAAACTTTCCCCTAAAACTAATTACCGTTTGCTGACTGCGTTACTTCCTCGCTGCTGTATACTGCGTCGTAGCATAGCCGCATCAGCTGCTTCCCTTTCGGTAAAACATTGCAATCGCACACGCCGCCGCCATGGCCATGGCTGCACATCACGCAGTAATAACTACGAAAATGGAACCCACGGCCAGAGAGAAGACGAAAAATTCGCAGAGGGAGTCCTATCCTGCCCTACACGCTTCGAAAATTAGCTAATCCATTGTGACTTTGCCGAAACTGATGACGACGGTCGGTGTCGGTACGCAACGTAAGGTACAGCTCCTCAGTTTTGAAAATTTCCAGATGAAGATGGGTCGTCGGGACGGGACGGGATTACTACTGCACACTGGGTTAGCGTGCTGTGCTGTTCTCTCCTATTTCCCGTTTTCTTTTCTACGTGTGGAAACAGGGGATTGGATTATCCGCACGGAATAACAACGCGAGGAATTTGGTTGAAATTCGCACACGGTGGATTGTGAAAACATGTTCACAGGAAATGAAATTACCGTGTTCCGATTCAGGGCCAACCACGTCCGGGGGTGGAGTTTTCTGGGTACGGGGTGCGGGCCGGCCCTTCGAGGGCTTTCTACTTTTGTTGTATATTAGACCGAAAGGTCGTAATGTCTTCATCCGAAGTTGATGTGATACGATGAGGAATTGAAGCAAAATAATTCGCCACTATCGATAATGCGAAGTGAAAAGCGTACTACGGGATTTCAACAGCTTTTGATTTTAAAAGTTATAAAAAGAGGGTTTATACTAAGGAATCGAGGAGGAACACCAGATTTATTTCATCCGAGAAAGTTTTTTTCACCTGTTACGTGAGTCGAACTCCGGGTGGTTTTTCGAGAAAAACTTCACTCTCTATTTGGGGTGCTCATCATCGCGAATAAACAACTACAGCAAAACAAAAGCCGCAACAGCAGCGTTGCAGAATGATTCACAGCGAGCGCAAATACTTTCCTACCGCTACGCTTCTACCGAGATCGGTAAAACATTGCCTTTTATTTGTGTCCGACCGTTTGTTTGTTCGCCGCCGCTGCTGCTGCTGCTGCTGCTGCTGGTGCGCTCATTTAAAATTGGTAACGGAAGTATTCCGCAACTTTGGGAGCTCGATTCACAAATCCGCATTCCGGACCCGGTGGAGGATTATAATTGAAAATTTCCTTCTGGAAAATTGATTTCATGCATAATTGCGCTGCCATCAGCACCGCAGCACCAACGACCACCGACCGGTGAGAATGCGGTGGCGATGATAATTGCTGGAAGTGGGTATCCTGCCTGCGTTCGCTGCAGTGCCGTCACCGGCGGCCAACAACGCAAACGTTGGTTGGCAATGAGGCGGAATGTTCTTTCTTTGTGACGAAAATTCGGTAGGGGGCTATAGAAAAGGCTTCTTGAATGTCTGGGGCGCTATGAGTATGCTTAATAATCTTTATTTATAATAATTCATTCGAGAAATGAGACGATGGAAATTTATGCAACATTAAATTGTACTTAATGCTATTTTAAATTTAAATAAATTTCATTTCAGTTCCAGAACAAAATTCTATCTAATAGCAGAGTGAAATTCTTCCAAATAGTGCAACGGAATTCTTTCAAATTCCAGAGCGCAGTTCTTCCCATTCCAGAGTGGAGTTTTGACGAATTCTGGAGCAGAATTTTTACAAATAATCGAATACCTCAGCAGAATTATTTCAAATTTCGAAGAGTAATTTCTACTTTCAGATTAGTCCAAAATAAGGTGCAGAACAGGATTCTTTCAAATACTTAAGCGGAATTAATTCGAATTACGGTGAAGGATTCATTCAAATTTCGGAGCGGAATTTCTGCTCAATTCCAGAGAGAAATTGTTCAGTTCCAGTTTCATTTCCAATTGAGGTCCACAATGAATTCTAAACTAGATGTTTCCTAATTCTGGAGTGGAGCTCTTCTGCATTCCGGAGCGGAATTCTTTGGAATCTCGGAGCTGAATTCTTTCAAATTACGATTTGAAATTTATCCAAACTTCCAAGAAGAATTCTTCTGAATTCCGGATCGCATATCATTTGAATTCTGAAACAATTTTCAAGCTGGATTCTTTCAAATTTCGAAGAGGTATTCTATATAAATTTGGGAAATTGTCCAGTTTTAATTCAAATGAAGAACGGATTTCATCCGAATTCTGAATCCAATTTCTTCTGCAATGCGGTGCGGAATGCGCCCGACTCAGGAACAAAATTCTTCCGACTTTCAGAGCGGGATTCTGCCAGATTTTGGTGTTTTCTTGCGAATTCCTGATCAAATTTCTTCCGAATTCCGAAGCGAAATTCTTCAAAATTCAAGAGGATTTCTTTCAAATTTCGGAGCGATTTATTTTTAAGTTTTGAAGCAGATTTATTTAGAATTTCAGAGCGGAATTATTCCGAATACCGGAGTAAAATTCTTATGAATTAAAGAGTGGATTTCTTCCGAATTCCGGAGCAAAATTCTTCCCAAATCCGGAGCGGAGTACTTCCGAATCCCTAAGCGGACTTTTTCTTTCAACTTTCGCAGATGTCTTCTGTATTCCAAGCAGAAGTTCTTTCTAATTCCAGAGCAAAATTCTTCCCAATTGCTGAGCGGAATTCTTCTCCAAAGAATTTCCGGAGCGAAATTGTTCCAAATTCCAGACCGGAGGCCTTACGGATTCTGGAGCGAAACAGTTTTGAATTCCGGAAGGAAAATTCTCCAAATTCCATAACTGAATCCACCAAGTTCCGGAGCGGAATTCTTTGGAATTTCGGAAATGATTTTTTTTCGAACATCGGAGCGGATTTTTTTGAATTTCAGAGCGATATTATTCTGTACTTCGCTGTGAAATTCTTCCGAATTCCAGAGATAAATCGTACAGTTCCAGCTCAATTCTAATTGAAGTCCACAACGAATTCCCTTAACCGGATTATTCCGAGTTCCGGAGCGGAATTTCGCAACTGAGTTCTTTCAAATTATGAAGAGGATTTTTTCTGAACTCCGGATCGCAATCCACTCGAATTCTGGAGCAAATTTCAAGCGAGAAACTTCCAAACTTCGGAATGGGATTTTATATGAATTCTGAAGAGAAGAGAATCAGTTCTTATTCAGGTAAAGAAAGGAATTCATCCGAATTCCGGATCCGATTTCTTCTGCATTGCGGAGCAGAATCCTTTTGATATCTGTAGCGGAATTCTTTCAAATTTCGGAGCTGAACTCGTTCGAATTCCGGAGCGGAATTCTTCCGAATTCTGGAGCAAAATTTCTCCGATCAACGTTTCCAGAATCCTTTGTATTCCGATCTACGAAGCAGAATTCTTCTGAATTCCGTTTTTAAATTCTTCCGAATTCCGCAGCGGAATTTTTACGTATTCCGGAGTACAAATCTTCATAATTCTAGAAGGGAATTGTTTACACTTCTGGGTTGTTTATTTTCGAGTTCCGAGGGAAATTCTTGTTCCGATTCCCTGATTGGATTTCTTCCTAACTCCGAACGAAATTATATCGACTTCCGAAGCAAAATTTTTCAAATTTTAAAAGGAATTCTTTCAAGTTTCGGGGCATTTTTAGAATTTCAGAGCGGAATTATTCCGAATTTCTTAGTAAAATTCTTCCGAATTCAGAAGTGAAACTTTCCAAATTCCGTAGCGAAATCCTTTCCAAATACGGAACGGAGTACTTCCGAATCCCTAATCGATTTTTTTTATTTCCGGAGCTGTATTTCAATGAGAAGTTCTCCCTAGTTCTGGAGCGAAATCCTTTAGCATTATTCCGAATTCTTGTTCTGACGAATTCTGGAGCGAAATAGTTTCGACATCCGGAGTGAAAATCTTACAAATTCCAGAACTTAATCCTCCGAATTCTCTAGAATTTCGGAGAGATTTTTTTTCCGAATATCGGACCGATTTTTTTTCGAATTTCGGAACTATATTCCGAAACGATTTCCTTTCGAATACTGGAACGATTTTTTTTAATTCCAGAAAAAATTCACCCAAAATTCACGAGTGCAATTCTTTCAAATTCCGACGAAGAATCCTTTCAAATTCTGGAATGAAATTCCTTCGAAATCCGGAGTGACATAATCCCTGATTCCGGAACAGCCATTTTTTCTCGCATTCGTGAGCGATATTCTTCCGAATTCCGGAGTGGAACTCTTTCGAGTTTTTGAGCGGAATTTACCCGAAGTTAAATTCTCTCAAATTGCGGAGCAAAGTTTTTCAAAATTGACCTTTCCTGTCAACGATTTTTATTCGCTCAATCAATTCTTTGGCTTATTTAAGGTCACTCCTGACAGAATCCAAGTTTCAAAGTGCTCGCGTTGTCGGGGGCACACTACTCGATACGGAAGCAACGCACAACTGTCATTTTTTTTTAACGCTTGGTGTGCGAGTGGTGTGCCCCCGAAAACGCGAGCACTTTGGAACTTGGATTCTGTGAGGAGTGACCTTAAGGTCAACTTTCCCAAAGAACTCATACTTTTTGACGCCTCTAAGTATTTTTTAAATTCAAAACAAAAATCGAAAAAGTGCTGTTTTCTAAAGATTGACCCGACTTTGAACGCACATCGGGTTTTTTTTTCAAGCCGCTTCACACGTGAAGCACTTTAACGGTTTTTGTTTTTGATTTTTAAAATAGTTAGAATCTTGAATTCCGGCACGGAATTCTTTCAAATTCGGGAGTGGTTTTCTTCCATATTCCCCAACGAAATTCTTCCGCATTACTGAGTCGAATTTTTCGAAATTACGGTGATAATTGTTCCGAATTCCAGAGCAGATTTTTTCTAAATCCAAAGCGAAATCCATGTTCCGAATTCCAGGGGAGAACTATTACGAAATCGAAAGTGAAATTTTGTCGATCTCCGAAGCGGAACTCTTCCATTCGGTCGAAATCTGGAGAATTTCGGTGGTGAATTATTTTAAATTTCAGAGCGCAATTGTTCCTAATATCAAGACAAAGTATTTCTAATATTTAATTTTAGAAATGTTGGGCAGCATTCTTTCGAATTTCGGAGCGGAAACTCTTCCAGTTTCGGAGTATAGTTGTTCCGAATTTCAGGGCAGAGATGTTTCGAATTCTCGAGCGAAATTCTTCTGAATTCCGGAGAGTAATTCTTCCAAATTTCGGAGCGCAGTTTTCCCTATTCCTGATCGGAATTTTTCCGAACTCTAGCGCGGCATTCTTCCAAATTCCAGAGCGGCATTAATTCGTATTACGGTGCAGGATTTTGTCAAATTTCGGAGCGGCTTTTCATCCAAATTCCAGAGAGAAATTGTCCAGTTTCGGTTCAATCCTAATTGCGGTCCGGAACGAATACCAGAATCGGATTATTCCGAATACCAGAACGGAATTACGAAGCGGAATGCTTCTAAATAAAGAAGAGGAATTTTTCTGAATTTCTAATCGCAACTCACTCGAATTCTGGAGCAAAATTCAAGCGGGATTCTTCCAATTTCTGAGAGGGATTTTGTATACATTTAGTAGAGAAATGGGATAGTTCTAATGCAGGTAAAAAAATGGAATTCGTCCGAATTTTGAACCCGACTTTGAACCGGAATGCGTCCGAATTCCGGAGCAGAATTCTTCCGAATTCCAGAGTCCACCGAATTCCGAAGTGGGATTGTTTCAAATTTCAGAGTAAAAATTTTTCAAACTTCGGGGTGGTATTTTTTAAAATTTCGGAGCGATATTATTCTAAATTCCGCAGTTCTTCTAAATTCCAGAACAATTTTTTTCTTAAATACTGGATAAAAATCCTTCCGAATTCCACAGCTGAAGCTTTTTTTTTAAATTCCGGAGCATACTCCACCCATACTATGAAGCGGAATTCCTGCGAGAAATCTATTCAAATTCTGAATGAAATTCTTTCAAAATCCGAAATGGAATATTCCCTAATTCTGAAGCTAAATACTTCCGAATTCCCAAGGGGAATAATTCCGAATTAAGGAGCGAAATTCTCCTGATGCTCCTGAGCCAAATTCTTTGAATTCGTTAGGGATTCCGAAGCAGAAATCTTTCAAACTCTGGTAAGGATTTCTTCCAAATTCCGCAGCGAAATTCTCTCACATTTTTTTTCGAACTCCGGAGCGGAATTATTTCTAATTCAGAAGTGAAATTCTTGTTTCGTATTCCTAGGCGGAGTTCTCTTAAATTCCGGAGTGAAATTCTTTCGATTTCCGAAGCGGAATTCTCCCACTCGTTTGAATTCCGGAGTCGAGTTCTTTTGAATATTGAAAGGTAAATATTTTAATTTTCGGAGAGTTCTGAATTGTTCTGAGCATCAAAGCGAAGTATTTCGAATATTTAATTTTCTAGTTGTGGAGCAGAATTCTTCCAAATTGGAGTGCAGAATTCTTTAGAATTTCGGAGCGGATATTCTTCTAGTTTCGGAGAGTAATTCTTCCGAATTTCAAGGCAGAAATATTCCGAATTATGAAGCGGAATTCTTTCAAACTTCGGAGCTCAATGTTTCCTAATCCCGGCATATTTTTTTTCAAACTCCCGGATAAATTGTTTTTTGAATTCCAATGCGAATTTTTTCCAGATTCCGAAGCGAAGCTCTTCCACCCAACTGAGTGGAATTTTTCCAAGTTTCAGAGCAAATACTTCCTAATTCCGGATCAAAATACTTGTTCCGTAAATTCTAGAATGAAATTCTTCCAAAATCCGGAGTGGAAGTAAAATGCTTCTGAATTCCGGAGTGGAATAATTCTAAATTAAGGAGCGAAATTCTTTCGAATTCGTGAACGATATTCTTCTGAACTCCAGTGGTAATTGTTCCGAATTCAGGAGCGGATTTTTTTTCCAAATCCGAAGAGAAATCCTTGTTCCGAATGCCAGGGGAGAACTATTTCGAATTCGAAAGTAAAATTTTGTCGATTTCCGAAGCGGAGTTCTCCCATTTGTTCGAATTCCGATGACGAGTTCTTTTGAATTCCGGTGGGGATTTTTTTTTAATTTTAGAGCGCAATTTTTCCGAATATCATAACGAAGTATTTCAAATTTTGAATTTTCGAAATGTGGGGCAGACTTCTTCATGATTGCGATGCAGAATTCTTTCGAATTTTGGAGCGAAAACTCTTCCAGTTTCCATTTCCTCTTCCATTCTTCAGAATTTCAGGGAGCGGAATTCTTTCGAACATCAGAGCGGATTTCTTTCAAATTCCGCAGCGAAATTCTTCCACATTACTGAGCAGGATTTTTCCAAATTCAGGTGAAATTTTCCGGAGCAAAATTGTTCTTCGGAATCCCTGGGCGGAATTCTCTTAAATTCCGGAGTGAAATTCTTTCGATTTCAGAAGCATTTCAGTTCTTTCGAATCCCAGATACGAGTTCTTTTGAATATCAAAGGGTAAAAATTGGAAAATTCGAAGCACAATTGTTCCGAGTATCAGAGCTAAGTACATCGAATTTAAAATTTTCTAATTGTGGATCAG
Source organism: Armigeres subalbatus (assembly GCF_024139115.2). Taxonomy (NCBI): domain Eukaryota; kingdom Metazoa; phylum Arthropoda; class Insecta; order Diptera; family Culicidae; genus Armigeres; species Armigeres subalbatus. The sequence continues at coordinate 39,952,727 of NC_085139.1, read as the reverse complement.
AATTCTTCCAAATTGTGGTGTAGATTTTTTTCCAATTTCGGAGCGGATATTCTTCTAGTTTCGGAGTGTAATTCTTCCGAATTTCAAGCCAGAAATATTACGAATTATGAAGCGGAATTATTTCAAACTTCGGAGCACAATTTTTCCTTTCGAATTTTGGAGCGGAATTTTCCCAAATTTCTAAAGAGGAACTTTTTCAAATCTCGAAGTGAAATCCTTTAAAATTTCGAAGCAAAATTCTTCCAAATTGCGGTTGAGAATTATTCCAAATTTCGTAACGGATTTTTTTTTTCAGAGCGGAAATTTCGGAATGAAATTCTTCGGAGTTTTTGGGCAGAATTATTCCGAATTTCTAAGCGAAATTCTTTTGAAGTTCGAAGCGGAATTCTTTCAAATTTCGGATAGGAATTTTTTTAAACTCCGGAGCATATTCCTTCCAAATTCCTCTGAAAAAAATTAACCGCATTACTGAACTGATTTTTTTTTCTAAATTCCGGTGAGAAATTTTCAGAATTCCAGTGCGGATTTTTTCTAATTCCGTTGCAATTTTCTTGTTCCGAATTCCTGGGCGGAATTCTCTCGAATTCCAGAGTGAAATTCTGTCGATTTCCGAAGCGAAATTTCCATTCGTTCGAATTTCGGAGACGAGATCTTTTATACTTCGGAGAACAATTGTTCCGATCATTAGAGCGAAGTATTTCAAGCAGAATTCATCCGAATTGCGGTGCAGAATTCTTTCGAATTTTGGAGCGGAAACTCTTCCAGTTTCGAAATGCAATTGCTCCGATTTTCAGGTCAGAAATATTCCAAATTGTAGAATAGAATTCATTCAAACTTCGGAGCGCGCATTTCCTAATTCCAGAGTGAAATTCTTTAAACTCCCGGAGAGAAATTCTTTCGAGCTCTGGAGCGAAATTCTCAAAGTTCCGAATCAAAGTTCTTCCACGTAACCGAATTGATTTTTCTAAATTTCAGAGAAAAGGGAAGATCCATTAGTTACGTGACGCAAAAATTGTCCATTCTCGAACTCCCTCCTCACTTCACTTCTATGTAACACTTTTTGTATGAAGCAACTAAAACTTTTGTATCGATTATCACACTTCGGGCAACCACCCTACCCATCCAAGCGTTATGTAATTTCTGGATGCTCCCAAATACTTCCGAGCTCGAAATCTCGAGCTGCAGGGACGATTTTTTTTTAATCTCGGAGTGCAATTGTTACGAATTTCAGCTTTTTTCTAATTCCGATGCCAATTAATTCAAATTCCGATGCCAATTAATTCAAAATAAAAATAGGAATATTACAAAAATAGGAAAATTACATTCCTATTTTTGTAATATTCCTATTTTATAATTCTTCCTATTTTTCGTTCGGAAGAAATATGCTCCGGAATTCGGATAAAAAAATTCTTTTGAATTTCGGAGCGAAACTATTTTTTGATCGCTATTGTAGGTACCGAATATTAGAGCGAAATACGAAATACTTGCTCCCTATTTCGGAGTTCTTGTAAATTCCGGAGCAAACTTTTCCCAAATTATTTCGAATACCAGAGACGAATTCTTTTGAATTTCCGAAGGGAATTATTTCGAATTTTGGAGTGCAATTGTTCAGCGAAATTCACCGTGTTTTTTCGAGTTCCGATGCGAAATAATTTCAAATTACACAGCAATATTCTTTCTATTTCCGCAGCGGATTTCATCTCAACTCCGGACCAGATTTATTCGAAGTCAAATTCTTCCGAATTCCGGAGCGAAATTCTTCTCAGTTCCGGAGTGAAATTGTTCCGAATTCCAGAGCGCGAATTTTCCGAATCCCAGAGCTTAGTTCCAGTTCAGTTTAAAACGGAACACATCTAATTCGAATTTCGGTGCGGAATTCGTTCGATCTTTGGAATGGAATTCTTTCTATTTTTGGTACGGAATTCTTCCGGGAGGGATTCTTCCAAATACATTCTTCCGGATCCCGGATCGATAATTTTCGGAATAACGAAGTTCTGCCGAATAGCGGGATTTTTTTAAATTCCGAAGCGCAACTCTCCCGAATTTTCGAGCGGAATTCTTTTAAAATCTAGAGCGAAATTATTCCGATTTCAATCAGAGTTTAGTTTAGTTCCAGTTCAGTTCGAGAACTGAATTCATTCGAATACCTTAACTACGTTCTTCCGAATTCCGAAGCAGGAGCCAAAATCTTGCGAATTCCTAAGCGGATTTTATTCCGATTTTAGAAACGGAATTGTTCCGATTTTTGGATCGTAATTCTTTAAACTACCGAAGCAAGTGTTTTTCGAGTTACCGAGCGGAGTTAATCTGTTTTACTGAGCTAAATTTTCCGAATCACGAAGCATAGTTCCAATTCAGTTCAGAACGAAATTTTAACAATTTCGGAGCAAAAATCTTGCGAAATCCGGTGCGAAATTCTTTGCAATCGCAGTTTTGCTTCAGTTAAATTTTATAACGGAATTCTCCGAGCAAGCGAAAAAATTTTTTTAATCCTCAAAGCAAAATTCTTCAGAATTTGGAGCTGATTTTTACCTAATCCCGAAGCTCCGTTTCAGTTCAGCTTCAGAACGGAATTCATCCGAATGCCGGAGCGCTTTCCGCGTTTTATGGAGCCAAATTCCAAAAGCTAGATACAAAAAGTTCCAGTTCAATTTCAGTTCGAGTTTAGTTAGACAGCTTTTCCCTTGAAAAAGACCCAAATAAACGGGCCGAAACGTCAGCAATGCGAATATAAACACGTTTGAATATATCAGACTGAAAAAGCCAAAATATATCCATAAAATCTTTAGTTTTTTCAATTTTTCTTACTATTTTTTTACAATCAATTGAAATATTTCGACGTTGATAATTCTACCATTAAAAAGGGTATGAAGAACAGAGAAAGATTGTCGTTGTCGTTGCAAATTCCAAACAATTTGACAATTCTGTATCCCACATGTTTCGGACAGCAGAACAAAGAGAACTGAAGCGACAAGATTTCTCTATTTTTAACCAATCCATATTGATAATAGCTTCGTGACACTGACAGCTGTCGCTTACCTGATGCCTTCCGCCTCAGATTCCCCAGCATTATTTCACGGTTCACCCGCGTACATAAGCCATATGGCTTTCCCCAATCAAGCCCATCCATCCATCCTATCCATCATTCGCAAGGCTTATCTCATGTTCAGTTGAATCTCCGTTTAAACACCCCAATTAATCTGCCACATTTCAATTTATCGATGGCAAACAGAAACGAAGCCTGTAAAGGTAGGACATAGAAGAGCGATGAATTCGGGACAGGGAAAATATCAGATCTGATCACAAGCCGCCACGCATGGATGGACGCACTTCGCAAATACCCTGCCCGAGCCCATGGCCCTAAAGGGCCGGGATAATCATTATAACACAGACAAACGGATTTTACACGGATTTTAAGAAAGATTTTATTTCTTTTTTTTGCACGCCTAACATGTATTGGGTTTCTGAGGTGGACATCGCTTTGCGTCATTAGAATTTGCATTACGAACAATATTACGTCTTTTTGTCTGTTATTATAACATTCGGGAAGCTCGCTATCGCTCTCTATAAAGCGGAAATCGACAGCCGATCGGAAGTTGGAAATGCACCAAAGTATAAACGGTAAAAAAGCTACAAACCGACGAATGATGAAGATCCCATCACAATTTATCCATTTCCCAATTGGCGGGATGGAATTGATTCACTGTTTGCTTATCCATCCAATGGTAAAATGGACCCGTCCGATCAGGGTGCTTTATGTGCTGCCGTTTAAAGTACGTCAAATTCATCAATTAAATATTTGTTGCACTTTGACTGTGCGGAATGATTACGATTACGCAAAGCTGCACGGATGCAGTGGTGCGAGACGGGAATCCAATTGATCAAATCTGCGTAACACGACGCACAGTTGAAACAAAAATGACGAGAGTGGTTAAATGATTGAAATTGATGGATTTGCTCATACTAATGATGGAGCAGACCCACTTTCCAGCAATCCTTTGTTTTCCCCCATTGTTTCCATTTATCTCCAGCGGATCCGGACCGAGCCATCACCAGTCGGAGGTCCTGCTGGGGAAGTCCGGCGTTGCATGTGAAGTCAAAACCAAACGGAGCGCACGCTGGCTTGCTGCTGGCTGACAGGACAGAAGTGGATAAATGAGACTGACGGATGCGATGGCCCAACGGACGGACAGATGATTACCGGGAACCGCACAGCTGGTGATGTTCATTTAATTAAGAATATAGGCAGAGCTTCCTCGCCACCCTTGCTGGCAGGGTAGGCAGAGATATCTGCATTGAGAGATAAGTTTTTTTTTTCTGCCATTAATGATGGAATGGGGAGGTAGTGGCGATTATTCCGTTGCTACGTGAGCCATTGTACTTGGAGGGTACTCGACGGATAGATACCATCAATTGTTATGGGTGGATATAATGGAAATGTGAACCACGTGCTTGGATAAAGTTGTTGGACTAATCAATACTTTAACAAAATTAAGGTACAACATTTTCATTCAGTTTGCTTTTGTAACACTTACGATATCCTTTGGAATTTATTTAGCGGATTATTACCTGGAAATAGAAAAAATAATTTAGATTAGAATTAGTCATACATCGACAGGGAACGAAATGAAAGTTTTGTCCCTCCAGTTACATCATGCGAACTATTCACATAGTGGAACTGAAAGTAGAACACTTGTGTATCGTCTGCATCTGATATTTATATTCCCTGCACCATCTCTTCCAGAAAGAACACTAACCCTCTACAACCCGATTTTTTGTTTGCTCTCTAAAATCGATCTAAACACGGTTTAAGTATTACATATTTTTAAATCGGTTTTTCAGAATTTTGTTTTTCAAGTTTTTTATCCAATGATTTTAAATCTATTAATCTTTTTTTGATTTTTCAACACATTTTGAATTTGAAATTTCCTTTTCAATGCTGACTTATTGCAATTTTTAAATTTTCAGCTTTATTTTTTTATTTTCCATGTTACAAGTTGGATAAATATTTTGAGTGTAACATTCATCACTATAACCTTTTATTGAATAAGGTTAGTTGTGAAAAAAAAACTACAAATATTCTACTCTTCAAAGGTATTCGAACGAAAACATGGAGGAACAAAATATTACTCAATTTTCAATATTTTTTTATAAATGTGTAGAACTTTGAAATTTGACTTGAAGTAGAGGTGTACGCCGCCACCACCGACTGTTTTTGACACGCCGTCGACAATTTTGCATTGGCGCGCCGCCGTTTCAAATTTGTCACGCCGCAGACCTATGATTTTCCACGCCGATTGAAATTCGAAGAAGTCCGCAGAATTTTTCGATAGACATCTCCAACTCATCACGTTGAAACTCCATTGAAATTTTCGTGAAAATACCGATGTTTTCCTTGAAAAAACTGAGAAGAACTTCAAGTGCAAAGTCTGAAGGATTATTCGTTTTTTAGTCATTTCAGCTTAATGATCTATTCGGCAAAACGACATTTTCGGCCAAACGATTATTTCGACCAAACGGCATTTTCAGTCTACACCTGGGTGCTGCGAATAGAGCCGCTTTTCTCCTCTCAAGCGAGTAGAGGGATATTTTGAAATCAATCACATAAGCAAATTGCATTTCCTACTAATTTTCAACTTGAAATATAATGTAAAAATATTCGTTAAAAAGGATACAAAACTTATACTAAGATTATTATAATTTTTTTCCCAAACAATAACAATACTTCTCAATATAGGATTTGAAATGAACATAACCACAATCTTCAATGTTTGGCTCCGGCACAATAGAAAAGTTTGGCTTCAGTTTGACAACCAAATCGATTCTATTCGCACCACCCAGGTCTACACGGTTGCTAGGTCAAACAACTTGGTTGGCCAAATAACATTTTCAGTCAAACCATTTTCAACCCAACAACCGTTTTGAACAAACTTTTACACCATTCAGTCAAATGGAATTCAGCTTACAGTGTTATTTGGCCAAGCGACATTCGAACAAATGGTTTGTCGCCGAATGATATTCGACCGTGTTTGGCAAAATAAATCATTAGACCTATCTGGCCGAGAATGTCATTAAACGAAATGGATTGGATATACGACCAAAATTATCGTTTGGTCATTTGGCCGAAAAAGTCTTTTGGTCAAATAAGTCATTTGACTAACAATACCGTTTGACGAAAAGGTCCTTTGGCCGAAATGGCCGTCTGGCTGAAAGGCCATTTAGTCGTATGATCCATTCGGCCAAATAGCCCTTCCTGTCAAAAAACCATTGCGACCAAACGGAATTTTCGGCCTGTTGACTCATTCGGCCAAACGACAATTTCAGCCAACAACCTGTAAAAGACAACGGTTTTTTCGGCCGACTGTCGCTTTGGTTAAATTAAATTTTTGGTCAAACTGTTCACTATGTAGGGGTAACGGCTCAAACCTTGGCCCATTATGCTACGGTTGAGCACATTTATCGCTATAAATCTTCATATATTGCATTTCCAACCAGAATTATTCCACCAGCCGGCTTGCTTACATTTGGTTTTGATGCCAAATAGCAAAAAACGACGATGAATGTCCGCAATATCTCATTTAAACCAGCGAAAGTCTCGAGAGAAATGGCCAAAATATCGGCATCCGTGTCCCTATCATGTGGATAATTTTTCAGCCCACTTGGGACGAGTGATTGCTGATTTCGAACATACGAAAGATAAAGATGGGTTGCTGTTTATAGTACCAGTCATTTTGCTTACGTTGAATAAAGGCAGCATGCAAACAAATAGAGAAAATCAAATCATCTTATTGAGCGTAAATTCTAATTGGTTGCATGTAAAATACTACCACACTGATTGTGAGAGTGCGTTTTAGATTCCCCAATAGCACGATTACCAAGGACATGCTAACGAAAATACTATTATATGTATCATTTATTACCCAAATATTTACCATATTTGCAAGTGAAGAAGTTAAGAAAAATGAAAACTGTATTAAAAACTGCAATTGCAAAAAGGCTACATGTTCTAGCCCTCATGTTGTGCTTTCAAACAAATTACATACTTTAATTATTGGCTGCCGCATAATTTTGAGATTTACTGCTAGTTAAAACCATGGCAGTTGTGTTGCTCTCGCTCTCGCGATACTCTCAAAAAAACTTTTTTCCAAACCGTAACCAATGCTTTAGGTGGGGATGATGCATAACGCACTACTGAATAAAGCCAATTGTAAAATTTATTCCAGGCAATTCCTTGCTTTGTACTGTGCATAAACAGTTATAACTGTGCCAACTACCTGATATTATTACACAATTATTCATAAATACAATTATTGGATGCTTGTTTTTAACTCTGCCTGCATTGAAGTTTCATGATTGGTATGTGCGTTTGATTCCACTCCTCTCTATATCGATCAGCTGTTGTGAATCCTCTCAAAACTCTCACGTGTTTCAACTTCCCGAGTTGAGATAATACTTTTTCGGTATAATTTTACAGATCAAAATACTTTTTGCAAGCAATAATAAATCTAAATTATGATAAAGGTATTTGTCAAGTAATTTGACTTGAAATTATTTTCATGAAATGACGTTGAAAGTTTATCTAATGAAACATACGATCCATTGTATCTTTCCATTATTAAGTGACAAAATGTTTGTAGGATTCGTGCGAAAGATGATAAAACTAAATATTCATACACTAATTGAATAATTTATTTGCAAAATTATGAAGAAAATGGTGTATCGAACCTCGAAAGGTTGATGCTTGAATCGTGTTTGGAAGCCGTAAGGTAGGCAATTATTTTGGTATGTTCTGCGAATGAAAACGATTATGTATTATGCATCCCATGATAAACACTCGGATCGTGATCATCTCATTCAGCCTCCGTTGAATCGCGCCGGAGTGCGCCCATTTATTTTACACACGGCGGCTATTCAGCTATGGCAACCCCATTCGGCGGCTTAAAAAATCAAACAGCTCAGACTCGCACCCTGTGGAAAAGCTTATGAGCGCGCTGCTGCGCAATCTTTGCTTGCGCGTTACCACCGCGAAGATCTGAGCGTTTGAGAAGAGCGCGACAATATATCGTGATTCGAGAAAAGCATCATGAGGGCCCATTCACAAACTACATGACGTTTTAGGTTGTGGGAGGGTACTTGTCTGAGCGTTAAGGACTTTATAAATTTTAGAACTCTACCATATATAAAGCGTTACTAGGGGCTGGGTGTGGGTTGACAATAGTTTAGCGTTATGTAATTTGCGAAAGAAACTTAACGGTTGAATGGATTAACCTGTTTTTACAAAAAATCTCAGCAACCTAATCGCAAGCATCGGATATTCTATCTCAAGACAAAATTTTCAAAACGACTTATCTGCTTTTGTAAACAAAACTTCAAACAACGATTTGACGAATCTGATAGCTCTCCCACGCAAACCAACACCATCAATAGGTAGATGAAGGATTCCGCTACCTATTGATGGTGTTGGTTTGCGTGGGAGAGCTATCAGATTCGTCAAATCGTTGTTTGAAGTTTTGTTTACAAAAGCAGATAAGTCGTTTTGAAAAATTTGTCTTGATCTGCAGCTTTCGGTTATTTTCTCCAGTACGGGTTATTGATGAGAATGTTTTGATTTTAGAGTTTCACCTATACTAGTGTAGTGCTACAAATCGAAAGCGCATGCCACCATTTGGCTACGGGTGCCCCCAGTATTGTCCAAAAAAGTTTTGGTTAATTATGTCGCTATACTAATGGAAATTGTGAAATAAAAATGATAGCTGACATAGTGTGGTTGTTATCCATTCATCTGATGTGCGAAAGCAGGTATGTTCATTCAGAAAACTCTTTTATTTGGCAAATGAAAAATTCTAGCACAGCCAGCCTGCATAAGTCAACGAAACATGGCTGCTAAAAAACCGAGTCAAAGTGATTTTTCACGCCAGATAATTGCTTTTAATAGTTTAAGAAGTGTATAAATCTAGAGTTATGAAGCAGCTATATGTTTGATACACTTTTCTAAAGAAGCAGTGGTTAATATCTCCTTACAAATCGACGTATTATCGCTGAAATATTGATTTATTTGCGTGATGAGCCAATGTTACATCCAGGGCCAACATTACCGCCGGTTACCCTATAACCGTTTCGCACGAAATATTGTCTGTCCGTCGAATGATTTTCGGCCAAACGACTCATTTCCATTTTTTGTAATTTTCGGAAGAATTTTCGAAGAACTTCTTGAGCAAAACAAAGAATGTCCCGTAGAAATCCAAAGAAATTCGTTCAAAGTTTCGAAAAACAAAACAGCCTTTCGTAAAAAAATAGAAATTAAATGTTTAAATTCTGAAAAGGTTTAGTGGAAATTACATAAAATTCTTCGTGGGAATTTTAAAAAGTTTTCTATACTCCCAGAAGAATCTTGTACGATTGAAACATCTGTTTCGTCTGTAGCATCAAATAACGAGGCCATTGTTGTTTCAATCTTCAAATTTGTTCACTGCTTTATCCACCGCTTTATTCAAACGAACTCCTAGTTTTTCCAATGACGAATTTCGCGCCAACTAGACCAGCGGTTGGCAGCACCATCTCAGAATCGAATGAAACTTGGTGGGCATAAAGAAATGGTATGTCTAAGCCACTCTGCATACTTGGTTTTTCAAAAATTGTCAAGAGTAACATTTGATGAGGGCCTAATTTTTTTTCATGGATTTTTTATAAATCGATGTAACTCTAAAATGACAAGACCTACAAAAAAGTGTTGTATGGCGGACTGTCGTGAAATTCCCAGAAGTTTTTTGGAAAAATATCCAAAAAATAAAATACCGATTTCTACACTGAAAAAATAAGTTTTAAAAATTAAAATCGATATTACAAAAAAACCTCATCTCAAAAATCGATGAAATTTTTTCTGCGGATAGGTATTTTAATTATCTAACTTTTCTGGGAATAATGTCCCTGTGACATATTTAAGGAAAAAAAGTTTTTCTAACAAAAACTTTTTTCATGTCCATATTGAGGGAAAATTTATCAGCGTGTTTTATGCCTACAGCGCCAATTATAGGTTCAGCAGCCTATCATGAACCAACGACACATTTTGGTAGTATAAAAAATTGGTTAGGAAGCAATTTAGCATAATCTAACATTAATGTGGACCAACATTTGGAAAGGGCGTATATTTTCCTAGATTGTTTATATCAATGTTACACACAAATGACCAGATTTACAAAATTGTGATGTTTGATGGACTATTGTAAATTTGTCTGAACTATGAAGTCTGAAACATAAAAGAGCGTTTCGTTCACCGAGAAAATAAATTAATTAATGTAAAGATTAAAATTGGTTTAGCAAAAATAAAAATTGGAGGTCGATATTTTTATCAGATAAACATTTTGATTCCAAACGATGAAGCTCGGTAGGTAATTTCATTAGGGTGATTAAAGAATAATAAATTTTCCGCATTTTTTTAAATTTTTTCTTCAATTTTATTTGTTTAATTTAATTTGTAAACTTAGTCGAACAATTCAAAGACTTTTGGGTCTTCATCTGAGTTGGAATATTTTTTTTTTAGGATTTTATTATGAGCGATTGGTATAAAAGAATGAAGCTTTTGTGTGCCAATTATAGTTTTTGCTTTTTTGAAAAGTTCATCAAACTCTTGTTGAGTACCGTCGTCGGGGGTGACAATGGGTCAAATGGGGGTGAGAATGGGTCACTACTTTCAACTACTTAGTATGCTTGTAGAATGGATGTATCTGAGGACAAGAATACAAAAATATAAGAGACCTTTTTGAACGATTTTGCTCTACGCCCTCCATGCTCGCGGTGAGAGCGATGACCTATTCTCACCCCCAGACCCATTGCCACCCCCGATGGTGGTATTGCTCATTCGTGATATAACAGAAATGTAATATAGTGATATTTTTGTTTGATTGAAAACGTGCCCATTCGTACAACTCCTGAGGAGTATTGATAGTATTTCCATAATCTTTGGCAAGAGTTGCTCGTTTTGCCATTCGTTTGAGAGTGCCACCAATAGCTTCGCAAGGGCCTTTTCCGAATTATTCCAACCTTGAGCAGCATTTTGGATAATGATTGAATAATTTTCAGATAAATCTAACAGTACAAGTGTATTGTTGTTTGCAAATAATGTCATAAGTTATAAGTTTATCAATTTTTTCAATAAAATACGATACAAAATCATCTACAGGCTTTATAAAGGTTTCTAAATTACACCGTTCAGTGGTTAGCCTTTGCTGAAAAACAACATCTTCTTTTCCACTATTACAATCAAATATCACTTCAGTTTCGTTTCGGCAACATTGCCCGTTTTCAAAGTAATTATTTTTTTGTAATTGTTTTTAAGTTACTTCGATACAAAAAGTCAAATAAAACATAAACCCTTTTCAAATGTTGGTCCACAATTATGTTAGATTATGCTAAATTGCTTCCCAAACAAATTTGTATACGTCCAAAATGTGTCGTTGGTTGATGATAGGCTGCTGAACCTATAATTGGCGCTGTAGGCATAAAACACGCTGATAAATTTTCACTCAAAATGGACATGAAAAAAGTTTTTGTTAGAAAAAAATTTTTCCTTAAATATGTCACAGAAACATTATTCCCAGAAAAGTTAGATAATTAAAATACCTATCTGCAGAAAAAATTTCATCGATTTCTGAGATGAGGTTTTTTTGTAATATTGATTTTAATTTTTAAAACAATTTTTTTTCAGTGTAGAAATCGATATTTTATTTTTTGGATATTTTTCCAAAAAACTTCAGGGAATTTCACGACGGTCCGCCATACAACACTTTTTTGTAGGTCTTGTCATTTTAGAGTTAGATCGATTTATAAAAAATCCATGAAAAAAAATTAGGCCCTCATCAAATGTTACTTTTGACAATTTTTGAAAAACTAAGTATGCAGAGTGGCTTAGAAATACCATATCTTTATGCCCACCAAGTTTCATTCGATTCTGAGATGGTGCTGCCAGCCCCATAGAAGGGTTGGCGCGAAATTCGTCCAATCCTGCATCGTATGACTTAAACAACAATTATTTATTTCGATATTATGACTTATAAGATACGGTAGATGACTCTCACTCGCCATGAAGTTAAATCGATTCGATTGTATTCACTTTTTCCTCTTTTGTTGATGTCATCATATTTTCGATAAAGCAGTTTCTAAGTTTCCTAAGAAATTTTGTAAGTAAAAACAATCATGAATATTGTTGTTCTGATGTATTATTTGCAGGGTTCGTACTTTTCGTTTCGGTTTCGCATGTTTTTGTGGAAGGAGAATTTTTTTGGCAGTTTGTGGCGAGAACATCTTTCACTCACTCTTTTTTCTCTAGAGCAGGCCTGAAATATGAACGAAAATCGTGCCTACTTGATGGAATTCTATTTTTTTATCATTTCATCATTCTTACGCGTCAATCATCTTTCACGAAAAATTTCAGTGTGCGTTTATAAAAAAATAGGACCGCAAGGGATTCGAACCTTTAGCCATACCTCCACGTTGATTGCTTGTTGGGATAGGTATTTGTTCCATAAAGGCTACTCTTGTTTGCATTGGTGAAGGCACGAAAAAGATAAAAAAGAAGTTAGAAAACAAGCTAATCAACTTTTCATGACTCGAACAGTAAGGAACAAATAGCTATGTCTCATCAGGCTTTTTTTCTTTCCCGCATAATGATTTCTCGGTGAAAATTTGCGTGAGTGAGCATGCTCTGCTCGTGACAATGAGTGAGCATTACGATCCCTGATTGTTTGACAGTGATAGCTGGAAAGCATGGTTAAACCAAATATATACGAGAGTTGATTAAACTAGACTGTGTCATGGAAACTCCTTGAAGTTATCGCGCATATTTTGCAGAACTTTCTGTGTATATTTCGAAAATTATTAAACAGAAACTCCAAAAAACATTTTATGGATTTTCTAAACATTCAACTGTAGAAATTTGGATTAATTTCTCGTAGTCACTAATAAATTTCCTTGCCAGTTCTAAAGAGCTTCCTTTGAAAATTCTGAAGAATGCTCGAAACTTTAAAGTAGTGCCCGTGAAAAATTCGAAAATAATTCCCAAATGAATATTTTGGAAAAACTTGGTGAATTGTGTGGGGAAGTACTCCAGACTTTCCCGTAAAATTCTAAAGATTCTTCCGTTAATGTCTTGAAAATATAAAAAAATGCAAAAAAAAAACTTGAAAAAAATATGAATGTAAAAAATTGCCACGCCGATTCACGCCGCCGCACAGTGGCTAAAATCGAGTTTTTAGCGCGTTTATTTAATAGTATCTTTATAATGTGATTTAGCGTGATGGCGTCTTCGAGACATTTTATCAGTAAGTTGACGCGCTACTTTGGAGGTATTCATCCTTATGAATAATCCCTCTAAGAGTGAGATGAAAAATTTATTTTTTGCACTTCACAACATATAAAGTTTGATTCTTCATAAAAGTTGTAGCAAAAGTTCTCCTGAAAAACTTTGTCGAAAACACTGAGTTCGTAATTTCTTTACTTTTGGAGATTTATTGATTTTTATGCCAACAAGTTTTGAGCATGTTCGATGTATAAGCAACCAATCACATGGAGACGCATGGTGCATTAGTTCATCAACTCATTGAAGGTTGATCGATTTCTACCTTGAATAGTAGGAAATGGTTTTTGATGAAACATTCCTTACATTCGCTTACAACTCTACAGTTCAGGTAATAATTTAAAGTTCATTACTTGTACTTTGTTATGCGTATGAGATTGACTGCCACAATTTGCCCCTTATCAAATTGTAGTTATATTAAATATGACTAAAAAATCCAATAAAACTGTTATAGCTTTTTTATTTTTAAAGTTTTTAAGTCACAATAGTCACCAAACGGCGTATTTTAATATTATCTAAAACTTTCTAGAACATGCATAAAATGTATAAATTAAAGTGAAAAAGATATGGTGAAAAAACACATTTTAAAGGTTTGTCCGCATAAAACGTAAAAAGTCTCCAAAAGTAACGGAATTACGAACTTGGTGTCTTCGGCAAAGTTTTTCAGGAGAACTTTTGCTACAACTTATATGAAGAATCAAACCTTATATGTTGTGAAGTGGAAAAATAAATTTTTCATCTCACTTTTAGGGGGATTGATCAGTAAACTGAATACCTCTAAAGAATCGCATAAACTTACTGATAAAATGTCTCGAAGACACCATTACGCTAAATTGCATAATAAAGATACTATTAATTAAACGCGCTCGAAACACGATTTTAGCCACTGTGCGCCGCCGCCAGCTAAAATAGCTTTTGGCGTGACGCCGAAAACGCCGCCGCCGACGATTTTTGGACCGGCGCACACCTCTAACTTAAAGATCATATTGTTGATCAACATCAAAAAATTTTCGAAATCTGATCAATTGAAAATTATAAAAAAAAAAAATCAACCGTCTAAAAGCGGTCTTGAGCATTAGAGGGTTAAGGCGATTGTTCAGTCCATAAGTAAGTAAGTCTCTGGAATCCATTGGTACAAATCTTGGAAAGGGCGTTGTTACGGTCGTGGCTCTTCAGTTACAGATACTTTATCTGGTTGTAAACTCTGAAAATTTCTACGAAAGTGCCATTGTCGGAGTAAATGGGAGTGCATAGCACTTCTTCGTCACAAATATATGAAGTGCCTGCAAGGACATGTCAGTGGATAAATCTGACACCATTTCCATAATGAAACGCCACAAAGATAGACAAAAACTGCTACTACAGTTCTCCCAGCAGCTTGACTGTATTGCGAGAAGATTGAAAAATTCGAACCGGGGTCCGACGGTCGACTGTCGGAAAGCTGTTCCGCAAACGTCAAATCACTTGTTGCACGGTAAAAATTTTTGGTTTATTTTTTCGGTGTGAATGTTGATTATTAAAATAAACGGGAATATGCAACTTTAAACGAGTGTTACATGCCGCTATATTTTTTAAACAAGTTTTATGATACTTTGAAGGCATTTTGTCATATATTTATGTGATTTAGAAACATTTTAGATTTCTCGAATATTCTTGATATCAAGAAATATCAACACTTTTCGTACAGTGCATGCCATTTTGAAGTTTCCGACACTCAGTCTGCTTCTTCTTCTTTGCTCCGCAAAAATAGAATTTTTCTCTTTTCTCGCAATAGCACGTCGTGGGATTGGTCGAAGTAATCGACTCATGCGTCAGAATAAACTGCTGCACGGAAGTTGGCTTTCAACGGTAGCATTTCTGGCATCTATGCACGATGTTTCTGATATGCTTCTACCTCCATTATTATTTATTTATTCAGACTAAGGCCGAAGTGGCCTGTGCGGTATATAAGAGTCTTCTCCATTCAACTCGGTCCATGGCTACACGTCGCCAACCACGCAGTCTACGGAGTGTCCGCAAGTCATCTTGTCGTTGTCGAAAACCATTTTCACCGGGTTACTATCCGACATTCTAGCTACGTGCCCGGCCCACCGCAGTCGTCCGATTTTCGCGGTGTGAACGATGGATGGTTCTCCCAGCAGCTCATGCAACTCGTCACTCATTCGCCTCCTCCGCGTACCGTTCGCCATCTGCACCCCACCATACTACCGCTAACCGCAAGTCGAGATGTGCTCGACTTGCGATTAGCGGCAGCATAGATGGTACGCAGCACTTTCCTTTCGAAAACTCCAAGTGCGCGTTGGTCCTCCACGAGCATCGTCCAGGTCTCGTGTCCGTAGAGGACTACCGGTCTAATGAGCGTTTTGTAGATTGTCAGTTTGGTACGGCGGCGAACTCTATTCGATCGGATCGTCTTGCGGAGTCCAAAGTATATACGATTTCCAGTCACTATGCGTCTCCGAATTTCTCTGCTGGTATCATTTTCGGCGGTCACCAGTGAGCCCAAATACACAAATTCTTCAACCACCTCGATTTCGTCACCACCGATGCCAACTTGCGGTGGGTGGCTCACATTGTCTTCTCTTGAACCTCTTCCTATCATGTACTTCGTCTTCGACGTGTTGATGACTAGTCCGATCCGCTTGGCTTCCCTCTTCAGTCTGATGTAGGCTTCCTCCATCTTCTCAAAGTTACGTGCCATAATATCTATGTCGTCGGCAAAGCCAAATAGCTGGACGGACCTTTTGAAAATTGTACCACTCGTGTTAATCCCTGCTCTTCGTATTACCCCTTCCAAAGCGATGTTGAATAGCAGACACGAAAGATCATCACCTTGCCGTAACCCTCTGCGGGTTTCGAAGGGACTCGAGAATGCCCCTGAAACTCGAACTACGCACATCACCTGATCCATCGTCGCTTTGATTAACCGTGTCAGTTTATCCGAAAGTCCGTGTTCGTGCATTAGCTGTCACAGCTGGTCCCGATCGATTGTATCATATGCGTTTTTGAAGTCGATGAATAGATGATGTGAGGGCACGTTGTATTCACGGCATTTCGGCAGTACTTGGCGAATAGCGAACACCTGATCCGTGGTGGAGCGTTCGCCCATAAAACCCGCCTGGTACTGCCCCACGAACTCCCTTGCAATTGGTGCTGGTCGACGGCATAGAATTTGGGAGAGTATCTTGTACCTTGCGGCGTTGAGCAATGTGATTGCGCGGTAGTTGCTTCAATCCAGCTTATCACCCTTTTTGCAGATGGGACACACGGCACCTTCCATCCACTCCTGCGACAAAACTTCCTCCTCCCAAATCTTGGTAATGACCCAGTGGAGCGCTCTAGCCAGTGCCTTACCACCGTGTTTAAATAGCTCTCCTGGTAGTTGGTCAACCCCAGGGGCTTTGTTGTTCTTCAGCCGGCCAATCTCCTCCTGGATTTCCTGGAGATCCGGAGCCAGTAAAATTATGTCCTGCGCGCGTTCTCCCAGGTCCATCACCATACCGCCATCTTCGTTTGCCACATCGCCATTCAGGTGATCTTCGTAGTGCTGCCGCCACCTTTGTATCACCTCACGCTCGTTCGTAAGAAGGTTCCTGCTTATGTCCTTACACATATCAGACTGTGGCACGTGGCCCTTACGTGAACGGTTCAACTTCTCATAGAACTTTCGTGTGTTATTGTCGCGGTACAGTTGCTCCGTCTCTTCACGGTCTCGATCTTCCTGCTGACGCTTTTTCCTCCGTAAAATCGAGTTTTGTCTGTTCCGCGCCTGTTTATACCGTGCCGTGTTTATACCCTTGGTTTTCCGTTTCTTGGTTAGGTGATCTCCATGTGACCTTGTGAACATTTTTGCGGGGAAAGAAGGTGCTTCGGACTACCATTCCGCGGGAGGCTGCGAAGTTCATGCATAGTTGGCCGTTGTCATTCGATACGGTGTGCAGACTATCCGGTCCGATAACCGGACAAGTTTGTACTATTCCCTTTACTTCCACTACTTTATGACCTATTTGGCAAAATGACCCGTTCGGCCAAATGAACTGTTCAACCAAATGACATGTTCGGTCAATTGACATATTCAGCCAAATGATCTGTTCGGTCAAATAACCTATTCGGCCAAATGTCATGTTCGGCCAGATGTCCTATTCGGCCAGATGTCTTATTCGGCCAGATGTCCTATTCGACCAAATGTCCTATTCGGCCATATGTCCTTTTTGGCCAAATGTCCTATTCTGCCAAATGTCATATTAGGTCAAATGTACTATTCAACCAAATGTCTCATTCGGTCAAATGTCCTATTCGGCCAAATGACCTATTCGGCCGTATGACCCGTTCGGCCACATGGCCTTCGGCCGGATGACCCGTTCGACCAAATGGGTTTCGGCCAAACGACCCTTCCCCTTATTGTCTGGGTGCCGAGTCAGAGTGGCCACCGCTCCACTCTGACTCGGCACTCAGACTATAAGGGGAAGACTATGCGAGAAATTATAAGGAGAGCGACTGTCGGTTTTTTCGGCGTGAAGGTGCTGTTGAACGCGTTAGGAGGCAGCTGTGTTGAACTGTGAAACAAGTGACATCATTGAAAAAAAGTTAACAAATTCTCCCCGAAGAAGCACGTTTGGAGTGAGTAAATGTTTGACAAGTCGCTGCTGGGAAGACATCTAAACCTTCCCAGTCAACACAAAATCGTATATGATGCGATATATGTACATGGATGTTGTTTGGGTAAGCACACAGCAAAAAAAAATTGATTATTACATGCTATGTAAGTAGGCTACTCATGTAGCATTCACATTCTGTGAATCGATTTCCAATGCAAAAATGCGTCAAATTTCATACACATCATAGGAGCATGGCATCAACCACAATGAAGCGTTACTTTACTATCATTATTACCTGCCCTACTAATAGTTTATGCTGAAACGGGCAACTTTACATGTCTTCATGTAAATACTCTAAATCGATTGTGTCATCTGCCAAAGCAACAAAATAAATAAGATGGCTTTCACACGTTTCCGTTCGGTAAAGTTTTCGCGTCGGTTTTATCGATTTCGTTGGAAAAATATGCTGCAGTGTCGTGAATCCGTCTCTTGGTAGCCATGAATGCCGTTTGCTTGAGAGATTGATATAATAACGTCCTAAGATCATGCAGTGCATTTGTTCCTAACCATGGATTTTGTTGGAATTTAGTGTGTGATTCAGTGGTGCTGAGGACGTAATCACAGCCCACAATCATAATCAATGCGCGCGAGCTTCGTTTTTCGAAGCGATCTTCGTCTGCTGAGAAACGTAAGAGGCGATGGATCCCGAACGCTTGGATTTTGATAGCAGCTGCATCATCGGTGTATGAAGGAGTCCCACAGAATTCCGCTCATATGAGAAACTATTTATAATAAAAGCATGTGAATAGAGTGAGGAAAACATTATGTTCTATAAAACCAATTTCAGTGAATAAAATATTTGTAAAATAAAATGTTATGGCTGTTAAATACCGAAAGAAATACCGCTTAATAATGAAACAAACAACATTCCTTTTCAATACGCCCCATATTATATTTGACATGTAAATTTACAGGTGAACGTAAACGTACGATCATGATTGTTTTGACGATTGATGTAATAATGAACTGTAATCTAATATTCCATCTTATGTCACGCTCCAATTATGTGCATGATATTCAATGTAAGTGTACATGTTTTTTTTTAACTGTGTATACCTTTATCGCTTCCCCATTAGAATCTTATATGGCATCCTATACGATCTTGCATTGACTGGCCAACCTGATCCGGAGTGTGTCTTTGGAAAGTTTCCGGGCAGGTAGAAGTGAAGGTTCTCGTGAATAGTGGCATTTGTGTATCCGAAGTTCGTCACATCGTTGCCTTTCCCGTAACCTCTAAATGGTACACCGGCCGCCATCATACGTTGTATGACGTCGCCGAATCCCATTCCACGGAACCGCCACCTTTACTATAATCCGATTAATTCCAAGAACACCACGCCCGTTGCCGGCGTACCCTGGCTGAGTCACGCGATTTTCGACCGCGTCAACCCTCTATTTGGCCGTCATTCCGGTTGCAAGTGGGTACCATCCCAGTGGTCGCCAATTTCATTGGGAATAAAAGGTCTACGTACAACGATGCCACCAGTCATATTCTGCGTCCAGTGAACGTGACTACATCAAATCCAACTTCATCGTTTCCTCGCCGGTGGAATACCTCAAGTATTACTATCGGCAACATTCGACGATCACCAAGACGCCATTTTCACCGCTTACTTCGACGCCGCCTCATTCGTTTTCACTCGACGGAAACCCAATAAGAAGCGATTGCTCTGTGTACGAAGCAGAGTAGTCCAATAAAGCGCCGTTCGACTGTAAATATTTCGTGTGATATAGATTCCCGTGGGTCTCCCGTTAGCCTTGCGAGCAAAGGCGTAGCAGTAGCATTGCCAATCCGGAGATGGCGAGTTAGACAGGCAGGTATAGAAAAGCTCTCAATTAATAACTGTGGTAATGCTAATACAGCGGTTCTCAACCTGGGGTACATGTACCCCTGGGGGTACCTTCGATGTCCCCAGGGAGTATCTCGAGCAAAAATGCGTAGTGGCGGATGTATTACAATTCCAATGAATGCCTAATATTAATAAGGTTTTGATAATTTTATAATTTTTTATTTCAAAACTTTGTACTGTATATAATATGCATGTTGATCAATTTATCGATGCCTGTTGAATCCTGCACACTAGTCCAGCACAGTGTATGGAGAACTGTGAGACAAGATTTTAAAAGAGGAAAACCTCAACTGACCTAAATTTAGAATCTAAAGGTTCGGAACTTCCGGAAGCTTCCAATTGAGAGGAATGAAGTCCTTTTTTCGCTTCTTTACCAGAGGCTTGAAAGCCCTCTTCTAAGCAGCTCGTAAGATTCCTTTTGAGAGGAACAGAATTCTTTCTTCGAGAGGCTTGGAACCCTCTTTACAAGAGGTTCGGAAACCTCCTGTCAAAGGCTCGGAAGCCAGCAGCGGTAAAATATCAAATTATCAAATGTCATCGGCGATTCAAATCATGCATGAGTTCAATCCCATCAGAATCATGGCCCAGAGAATTGCTCATGATTCAAATCGCGAATGCATCCTTGCATGATTAACTTTTTTTTCGCTTGAGGACAAGCCTTCCGGAATCTGAAACCGGAAGCACTCGCGTTTTCAAGGCTCGGACGCCTCCTTCCAAGAGGCTCGGAAGCCTCCTTCCAAGAGGCTCGGAAGCCTCCTTCCAAGAGGCTCGGAAGCCTCCTTCCAAGAGGCTCGGAAGCCTCCTTCCAAGAGGCTCAGAAGCCTCCTTCCAAGAGGCTCGGAAGCCTCCTTCCAAGAGGCTCGGAAGCCTCCTTCCAAGAGGCTCAGAAGCCTCCTTCCAAGAGGCTCAGAAGCCTCCTTCCAAGAGGCTCAGAAGCCTCCTTCCAAGAGGCTCAGAAGCCTCCTTCCAAGAGGCTCAGAAGCCTCCTTCCAAGAGGCTCAGAAGCCTCCTTCCAAGAGGCTCAGAAGCCTCCTTCCAAGAGGCTCAGAAGCCTCCTTCCAAGAGGCTCAGAAGCCTCCTTCCAAGAGGCTCAGAAGCCTCCTTCCAAGAGGCTCAGAAGCCTCCTTCCAAGAGGCTCAGAAGCCTCCTTCCAAGAGGCCTCAAGCCTCCTTCCAAGAGGCTCGGAAGCCTCCTTCCAAGAGGCTCAGAAGCCTCCTTCCAAGAGGCACGGAAGCCTCCTTCCAAGAGGCTCAGGCCTCCTTCCAAGAGGCTCGTATGCCTCCTTCCAAGAGGCTCAGAAGCCTCCTTCCAAGAGGCTCGTAAGCCTCCTTCCAAGAGGCTCAGAAGCCTCCTTCCAAGAGGCTCAGAAGCCTCCTTCCAAGAGGCTCAGAAGCCTCCTTCCAAGAGGCTCAGAAGCCTCCTTCCAAGAGGCTCAGAAGCCTCCTTCCAAGAGGCTCAGAAGCCTCCTTCCAAGAGGCTCAGAAGCCTCTTTCCAAGAGGCTCAGGCCTCCTTCCAAGAGGCTCAGAAGCCTCCTTCCAAGAGGCTCAGAGCCTCCTTCCAAGAGGCTCCAGCCTCCTTCCAAGAGGCTCAAGCCTCCTTCCAAGAGGCTCAGGCCTCCTTCCAAGAGGCTCAAACCTCCTTCCAAGAGGCTCAGAAGCCTCCTTCCAAGAGGCTCAGAAGCCTCCTTCCAAGAGGCTCGGAGCCTCCTTCCAAGAGGCTCGGAAGCCTCCTTCCAAGAGGCTCAAGCCTCCTTCCAAGAGGCTCAGCCTCCTTCCAAGAGGCTCAGAAGCCTCCTTCCAAGAGGCTCAGAAGCCTCCTTCCAAGAGGCTCGTAAGCCTCCTTCCAAGAGGCTCAGAAGCCTCCTTCCAAGAGGCTCAGAAGCCTCCTTCCAAGAGGCTCAGAAGCCTCCTTCCAAGAGGCTCAGAAGCCTCCTTCCAAGAGGCTCAGAAGCCTCCTTCCAAGAGGCTCAGAAGCCTCTTTCCAAGAGGATCAGAAGCCTCCTTCCAAGAGGCTCAGAAGCCTCCTTCCAAGAGGCTCAGAAGCCTCTTTCCAAGAGGATCAGAAGCCTCCTTCCAAGAAGCTCGGAAGCCTCCTTCCAAGAGGCTCGGAAGCCTCCTTCCAAGAGGCTCGGAAGCCTCCTTCCAAGAGGCTCGGAAGCCTCCTTCCAAGAGGCTCGGAAGCCTCCTTCCAAGAGGCTCGGAAGCCTCCTTCCAAGAGGCTCGGAAGCTCCATAAGTCTTCAAAGTGCTATATGAAACTTGATTAAACTAAATTTGAATTGGAAAGTATCACGGAATGACAAAATTTCACACAAATTTCTTTTTTAGCTTAGCTTAACAAATTTCTGGAGAGCAATATATCTCATCAGTTATGCTTATTTTCGTTTATAGCGAAAAAATAGGGGTACCTCAGTGAATGTAAAATTTTGAAGGGGTACCTTTCTAGAAAAAGGTTGAGAACCGCTGTGCTAATAGAACACAAATTTGAAAGGTTTCAATTCGAATGTGGAGTCATCGAGAAAAAAGGTTCCCTTGATCCTAAAGCTCCCCAGCGTTCGTACACCCTGAGACCCGGAACCCCCAAAAGAGATCTTGAGCATTCTTCAAACTTCGATTCAAATGAGACCTTGATTTCGTTTCGTTTCGCCAGGAATGCTACCTACTTGTGAATTCATTGCTTCTAATTTCTTGTAGCAAATTTTGTTAAAACGTTTGACCGAGTAACCGGAGGCCGAGTTGCAGGTATTGAATTTACGAGATATCAATAGTTAAGACATTTTGTTACCTTTCTTATAAAACGCGATTCAGTTTTATTTTGTAATGATTCCACTGGTTTCACCACATGATTGCAAAGCGAAATCATCAAAAGCCATCGCATAAGCTGACAGAGCAAACTTCGTGTCGCATGGAAGACGGCCCGAAATCTCATCAGACCTAAACCTTACAATTGCTTCCTTTCTTTCGGTTTTGTTCTCGCTCGCTATTCATGCCTCCAGTCACGAACTTGCTTTTTCACAGCGAAAGAAACCAATTCCGTTCACTTTTATTAGGCATTACTTGGGGAAAAAAAGACTGAGCCCCGGCTCAGTCGATTCCGAAAGAAAAGGGGGAAAACTTGAAATCCGAGTCCGAAATCGATTCAACCTCATTTGATTTATCTGCCGCCGCCGCAGTCGCCACACCGCGCCGCCGGTCGATCATCTCGTGTCGTCACGACAGCCAAAGAAATCATAGGCGCGCGCCTCCTGGGAATCGCACGGATCTTGTGCGAGGCCTAAATGTTACTGCCGCCTCATCGTCGTCGCCGCCGCCAGCCTGGCTGATGTAAATCGCCGGGAAAATCCGATTGATTCGAAACAGCTCCAGACAGGCAAGCAAGTGGAAATCATCCTGTTAGCAGTCTATTCGTTTCCCTCTTTTAGTTCGTGTTTTGCTATCAAGAGAGTAGTGGGGATAGGAGATAAAATGCAGTTTTATGTCGACAAAAAAATCATCATATGGATGCGAATGAAATGAAAATTAAATTCGTAACATTTTACAATTTGTTAGACTTTCAGAGCCCTTTCATCTAAATATTTTAATGTTACACCCAACCGGTGGATGGCAGATTTTAGTACAGTTCTGCATAAGTACCTTACAGATACTGTATAATAATCTGGCATACACAATATTGAAAGACTTAAATACAATCGTTGTGTTAAAATCTTACAATTCTGTATCTCTGTATCTCTGTATCTCTGAATAAGGTCACATTTATATTAAATCTTGCAAAATTGTTTATCGAAAGATTTTATACGTAATTTTGAGATTTGTTTTTTTGTTTTGGTTTAGAAGTATTTCATGATCCTAAGTTTTCTTCTTATTAAAAGAATAACGATCAAAGCAAAAGTGCGTTCAAACCCATTGCTTCCCTATGCCCCACAAGTCAACCAAAGCAGTACAAGTTGGATAAAACAGGAAAAGCTATGGAACCAGGCTCACGGCGCGCAAAGTTTTGCGAAAATTTTCACATCTGTGTCTGTGATCCGTCCAACAAACAGTCGTCGTCAGCTGCCTCCCGCAACCCCGGGATGATGAGTCACGAAATGTTCATTACGGAAAGTGCCTTCTGCCATTCAACACGTCATCATTTTGCTGCTGCTGCTCTTGCTCGGTTAGCTCATGATTGACTGAAGAGTGGAAGGGGTTATAGAGTTTCCGGAACTCTCATCATTCACACCGTTCGAAGAACGAACCTCCAGTTGCTGCCGCTGATGTTGCTGGATAGGTTTGACGGGATCCGTCGCAGCATGACATAAGTTAGGTTAGGTTTCCCACGAGTCCCCAGGTGTTTGTTTGCAGTGCAGTGGAGGGCGGGTATGCAGCCCCAGTTATAGTCCTTTTGCGGACGTTCGGTGAATGTAGAATGTAGATATATTTCCTGCAGCTGCCTGCTAAAGCATCACCTCCGCCATGGATGGAGCAACTTTTTCGATTATCCACTAAGGTGCCTGATTGCACATGAGGAAAATTACAAACAAACAGCAGATCAAATTGCTGCTGGAGATAGTACATCATCACTTGGATGGATGCCCGCGTCTCGTGGAGGAGAACTGGTGGAAAATAGGATGCAAATGGTTTACTTTTGCTGGTTTCACGCGTTGGAGCAAGCTGACGATGCTATTAGACTTCTTTCATTTGCAGAAAACAGAGACCGAACGGACGAGTAATTGTGAGTTATGTTTAACATTGTTTAACTGGGAAGTTTCACTTCTGTACACTGTCCTTTAGTATTGGATTTTGAAAAGTTAATTGTGTAATTATTATAATTTTAAATAAAGCCATAAATGGCGTAGTCGGCAGAAGTCCTCTTCAAATGGCTTCGTTCATAGCTTAGACCCACTAGGTCTATGGATGTTACGTAAATTGGTGGTCCTATAGATGATTGGCTAGCAGTTATTGTTGCTACCAACAGCAACAAAACTATAACTGTAATGAAAAATAAAAATGTCTGAAAATGCCTCTTGAAGAACGATTTTAAAAACGTTTTTGGAGAAAAGTAGACATGTCTTCCAGGGTTCAGATTAAAAGGGTCATTTCGCAGAATAACATTAGGATAAATGCCATTTAACGGAATAGTTAAAATTGGTTTACTTACTAAATGTATGACGGGAGAAGTTTCCTACGTTTACTATTCGTCAAAGATTATTTAAAAAAAAATCGCCGGTAATAAGAAACTCCTAAGTTTTGTTCTGTTCTATATGTTTTTGGACCAGGTATTATCAAAATATTTATTCTGAAATCTGCATATTTTGATTTCTTCATCATCACACAGACTGCAGCATCATTATTTGAACCACTCAAATGAAGAACATTTCGTGAACACACATTCCACCAAATGGTGAAGTCAATTTTCAGCAAATTGGCATTTATTGGAATCCGACATTCGATGCCGCAGCTTGCACAAAATGCCACTCGACATTCCTTTTTTGAAAACGTCTTCTGGGGAATCATGACTCGTCTCGTCACTATTTTTTTTTCTGCATTTCGCTCCATCCAAGGATCAATTCCCTCCGCCAATTCAGAATTCGTCTCGCACAGAACCAGTCAAGCAAGCGTGCCAATTTGCAGCAGCAGCAGTCAGTTCGTCCGTAGTCTGGAAGTGGAGGGACGTCTTTGCAAGATCTTTCCACCGTTGTTAACAATTGGAAAAGCTGATGCCGTTGAAGTCGCTACGAACGGTTGATAAATTGAAACCACCCCATCCCGTCCCGTGCCGTCGTCGTCAGCACGGAGGAAAAATGACACCCGCCCGTGCTGCTGCACGCGCTCCATGGATGAAGTTATTGCGTTATTAGGGAGCCATCATCATGCTGACTCAGAAACACCGTGGCGACTCGATTTGTGTGCTTTCCCTCATCATCATCGTCGTCGTCGTCGTCGTCGTCGTCGTCGTCATCGTTGAAGGGCATCAGATGACTGCCGGCTAATAAACTGCGGCCACGTTTGCCAATTTTTCCATAACGGAGTCCAACAGATCAGGGGGTTACAATTTAAAGAAAGTTTTCCAGAACTCTCTCAAAATTTTTTGATCAACATATAAAATAAAATTGTAGAAAACTTGCAGAAGTTCTTCACACAGCCAATAAAAAGAATATGTTTAATGTCAGAACAAATCTGAAAGCTTCCACATAAAGTCACCTCTCTGAAGTAGCATCTTGGTCTTCCATGAAACAGCGGAACTAGTGGAAACTCTCTATTTTAGGATAAGTCTTCCAACCTTCTCGCATAAGAATGGTTCCAGAAGCTGGACCTTTAGTATCTAGTCAGGCTGTGTCCTGAAAAAGCGTTTCTTATATTTATGGATACCACTTTCAAAATTTTTTGCAAAGACCACTCCGACCGAGTACGAGAAGTATTTCATAATCACCCGAATGACTTGTGGCTTCTATTAGAAGCTTGGTTTTTGAAGAAGATTTGGATTTAGAAGCTTTTCAAATAGTACATTTAAAGTCATTTCAACCGACCTGGTGAAGTTTATCATCCTTGCCGAAACATTCTGAAACATACGACCGATTTGCTGAAAATTATTATTATTTTTAGAAAGATTTTTATCGTCTACCAGAAAAAGCCTATCGAAACATTGTAAACTTGATTCTATAATTGGCGCAGAATATCATATGTGCTAGAGAAACGTCTGCCCCGGAAATTATGACTTCTTCCATGTTCTCTGCTAAATATCAGTTTTGTTGGCCCTTTCTATGGCACATGTACTACATGTCCAGCCCACTGTAGTGTGCCTTACACCCAAATGAGTGTTATGATAGTCATTAAAGCACCAATTTCGTTGGTAATTAGGTTGTTTTATTTTACACCGTTGCAATTTGGAACCGTATTGGATTGCAAATTGAAGCTATTCATGACATACCTGATTTATATACAACTTTCATGGCTACGGTCCGGAATTCGGACAAAACTCATTCCAGAATTCGAACACAATTTCTGTCAGAATTCCATCTGGATTTAAGACAGAATTTTTCATTGAATTCGGACTTAATATATTACTGAATTCAAATAGAACTTTTCTCTGAATTTGAACAGAACTTTTCCAGGAATTCTTTTGAACTGATAACCATCCGGAGTCCAGGAAGAATTCCTTGCGAAAATCGAAGAATTATTTCCGGAATTCAGTCGGAAATTCTTCCTGAATTTGGCAAGAAATACTCAATATTTAAGCAGAATCTCTTCCAGAATTCGGACAGAATAATTTTCAAAAATCTAACAGAATCCCTTCCCGAATTCGGACAGAATCAGGACAGAATTCCTCCAGGAAATTGGACAGATTTCCTTCCATAATTCTAACAGAACTCCTTCCGGAATTCCGTCTAAATTCCTTCCGGAATTCGAACAGAATTCCCTTCTAAATTCGGACTGATGACCTCCGGAATGCGGACAAAATTCCCTTTGGAATTCGGATAGAATTCCTTCCGGAATGCGAAAAGAATTCCTTTCGGAATTCGGACAGAATTCGCTTCGAAATTCGGAAAGAATTCATTCTGAAAAAAAAAAACAAATTTCCTCCAGAAATTTGGACAGAATTGTTTCCATAATGCGAAAATAATTCCCTTCTAAATTTGGACTGATTACCAACCGGGCTTTCGGACAAAATTCCTTCTGGAATTGGGACAAATTTACTTCCGACATTTGGACAGAATTTCTTCCGGGATTTGGACAAAATTCCACCGGAAATTCGGAAAAAATTCCTTCCAGAATGCGAACAGAATTCCTTTCGGCAATTCCCTTCGGAATTCGGACAGAATTCCCTTCGGAATTCGGACAGAATTCCCTTCGGAATTCGGACAGAATTCCCTTCGGAATTCGGACAGAATTCAGACCTCCTGGAATTCGAAGAGAATTCCTTCCGGAATTCAAAGAGAATTCCTTCCGGAATTCGAAGAAAATTCCTTCCGGAATTCGAAGAGAATTCCTTCCGGAATTCGAAGAGAATTCCTTCCGGAATTAGAAGAGAATTTCTTCCGGAATTCGGAGAAAAATCCTTGCGGAATTCGGAGAGAATTCCTTGCGGAATTCGGAAAGAATTCCTTGCGGAATTCGGAGAGAATTCCTTGCGGAATTCGGAGAATAATCCTTGCGGAATTCGGAGAGAATTCCTTGCGGAATTCGGATAGAATTCCTTCCGGAATTCGGAGAGAATTCCTTCCGGAATTCAGAGAGAATTCCTTCCGGAATTCAGAGAGAATTCCTTCCGGAATTCAGAGAGAATTCCTTTCAGAATTCGGAGAGAATTCCTTTCTGTATTCGGAGAGAATTCCTTTCGGAATTCGGAGAGAATTCCTTTCGGAATTCGGAGAGAATTCCTCTTGGAATGCGGAGAGAATTCCTCTCGGAATGTGGAGAGGATTCCTCTCGGAATGCGGAGAGAATTCCTCTCGGAATTCGGAGAGAATTTCTTCCGGAATTCAAAGAAAACTCCTTCCGGAATTCGGAGAAAAATCCTTGCGGAATTCGGAGAGAATTCCTTGCGGAATTAGGAGAGAATTCCTTGCGGAATTAGGAGAGAATTCCTTGCAGAATTCGGAGAGAATTCCTTGCGGAATTCGGAGAGAATTCCTTGCGGAATTCGGAGAGAATTCCTTGCGGAATTCGGAGAGAATTCCTTGCGGAATTAGGAGAGAATTCCTTGCAGAATTCGGAGAGAATTCCTTGCGGAATTCGGAGAGAATTCCTACCTTAATTTAGAGAGAATTCCTTCCAGAATTCGGAGAGAATTCCTTCCAGAATTCGGAGAGAATTCCATTCTGTATTCGGAGAGAATTCCTTTCGGAATTCGGAGAGAATTCCTCTCGGAATGCGGAGAGAATTTCTTCCGGAATTCAGAGAGAACTCCTTCCGGAATTCGGAGAGAATTCCTTCCAGAATTCAGAGAGAATTCCTTCCGGAATTCGGAGAGAATTCCTTCCGGAATTCGGAGAGAATTCTTTCCGGAATTCGGAGAGAATTCCTTCCGGAATTCGGAGAGAATTCCTTCCGGAATTTTAACAAAATTCCTCCCGGAATTCGGACAGAATTCCTTCCGGAATTCGGACAGAATTCCTTCCGGAATTCGGACAGAATTCCTTCCGGAATTCGGACAGAATTCCTTCCGGAATTCGGACAGAATTCCTTTCGGAATTCGGACAGAATTTCCTTCCGGAATTCGGACAGAATTCCTTCCGAAATTCGGACAGAATTCCTTCCGGAATTCGAACAGAATTTCTTCCGGGATTCGAACAAAATTTCTCCCGGAATTCGGGCAGAATTCCTTTTGGAAATCGGACAGAACTCCTTTCGGATTTCGGACAGAATTCCTACCGTAATTCGGACAGACTTACTTCCGGAACTCGGACAGCATTCCTTCCGGAATTTGGACAGAATTCCTTTCGGAATTCAGACAGAATTCTTTCCGGAACTCGGACAGAATTCCTTCCGGAACTCGACAGAATTCCTTACGGAGTTCGGTTAGAATTCTTTACGCAATTCGGACACAATTCCTTCCGGAATTTTCGAACAGAATTTCTTCCGGAATTTTCTAACAGAATTCCTTCCGAGTTTCGGACAGAATTTGAACAGAATTCATTCCGGATTTTGGACAGAATTCCTTCTGGAATTCAGACAGAACTCTTTCCAGAATTTTAGAGCAGTGTCCCTTCCGTAGTTCGGACAGAATTCCTTCCGGAATTCGGGCGGAATTTCTTCCGGAATTCGGCCAGATTTCCTTCCGGAATTTGGACGGTATTTTTTTTTTCAATTTGGACAGAAGTCCTTCCGGAGTTCGGACGTAATTCAATCCGGAATTCATACAGGATTCCTTCCCGAATACGGACAAAATTCCGTCTGGAATACGGACAAATTTTTTTCTGACTTCGGACCGATTTTTTCCGGAACTGGAACACAATTCCTTCCGAAGTTCAAACAAAATTTCTTCCGGAATTCTGACTGAACTCCCTCCATAATTCAATCAAAGTTTATTAGAGGAAAATTATTTCGACACTCGCTACAAGCATCTCCTTGAATGTCACGAGGAAAAAACAGTTGGTTAGAAGGTAATTTATGTGAAGACGCCTTTGTTAGTGACACTGAATATTTATTAAAATTATTTCAAAGAACGTAGACAAAAACCGTGCATCAAGCCAACGTAAGATCAGTGTGCATCGTTTGATAAGCTACAGCACGTGCACAGGCTCTACGCAATGTTCACCAGGTGAATTTTACATACTGGAAAATCTTCTGACCAAAACAACGCGCAATATAGAAGCATGATGCATTTTGCATTAAAAATCTATCTTATTTGAACCGCGTCGATAAATAACGCACACAATACTCTCCCGAAGGTTTTGCCTTTCTCGTACAACTAAGTTGTACCGAAAGGCTATCATTTCACTCCAAATTCGAACTTTTGATAGAAGTCCCGGAGACCCATAGTGTTATATACCATTCGACTCAGCTCGATGAGCTGAACAAATGTCTGTCTGTCCGTGTGTGCGTGTGTGTGTGTATGTGTGTGCGTGTGTGTGTGCACAAAATGCCATAAAAAACATTAGCCAAATTTTCACATAGAAACTCTTAACCGATTTTCTTGCAACAAGTTGCATCCGACAGAGACTAAAACGCTGTTGATCACTATTGAATTTCATAATAATTGCAAATTGCAAAAAATAGATAATATTAAAATAGTGATGAGACATAGTCACAAAGAACAATAATGTGTTATGAAAATGCCTTGCATCTATGAATATTTTTAAAGTTTATCCATGGCTTGCTCCCATTAAGAGTTTACTCGTACTATAAAGATACTCGTGTTGCACGCATTTAGGCGTAAGTATGCTCTTCGTTCAGTTTCATAGTGCTATGAAATTGTCCGAAAGTCAAAATTCGAACATAGGAAATTCGAGAAACTTTTGGCAGCGCCATCTGTCGTTCACTAGTGTAAATTTTCTATCATAATATTAGACGGTATAACTGTTTTGCCTTTCTTGTACATCATCGAGGTGTAAGGGTAAAGGCTACATTTATTATCTTTTTGCGCGAGAAAGGCGCCATCATCGCTAGGTGGATTAATCTGGGTTTTTTATATCCAATCGATGTAAGACGTCATTTTTAAATCCAAAGTATCGCACCGTAACTGAATCCATGCAATATGGGTGTGACCATCAATCGGGCTTATTGAATAGAACTCAAAAACTAAAATCCGACGCCATTTTGAATCCCAAGATGGTGAACTGTAGTTCAATTTGGCAACCATTTTGAAAAATTTCCAAACCAAACAGTATGGTTTTTTATCAGAGCTTGATGAGTAAAACCCTTAAAATCGAAGTTGAATTCAATTTTTAAACAAACGTCGAAAGAACGAACTTCAGGATGGTTGCTATATGAACACGTTATTTCACCTGAAATCAAACAGTATGAGTGCGTATCGATCCAGTTTGATGAGTAGAATTCAAAAATCGGTACTCAATGCCATTTTTGTTTCCAAGATAGCGAGCCAAAACTCGGCGATATTGACCAATTGTTTTATTTAAAAATATGACATTTGGGTGTCTATCTATAATCATGAAATAAAAAAATATGCTTTTAGGGATTTTTTTTGAGTAAATATTTTCAATTTTTTGTTGATTTTTTTTAAATGCTTCGAAATTGTCACAAAATTTGGACATTTGTTATTTTTGATTTACCATTTAGACTGTCCTTTGTAGCATTGCATCCAGAAGCAATCATCCAAAACTTTTAATCGGTGCCGTAAGTTTATTTTCCTTGAAATGATTAAAAAAATCTGTTTCTGGAGTTTCTGGAATATATCTGCAAGAATGATTTCAATGAAGGGAGATTCGGGAAGATTTGAGAAGTTGCTTTCGAACGAAATATAGAGTACGCTTTAAAAACGAATATTTTTTATCCCATTTCAGCAACTTTAGATTGAGAAGATACTTAACAGCTCGACAGCTATATCGCGAATGTGTCTCAACTGGAGAACCACTGCGCGATTCTTCTATAAACCCGCCTGATGTTAGTGACTTGACTGCTACCGACCGGCCCCGTCTAATTAAAACCATCTCATGTTCCAGTTTACCGTGGAAGCAACTTTACATCAACAACAGCTCTATAAGCAAGCAAGCGTACGTACACAAATCGGGTGGCGGCGGAAGACAACATCTTTTTAATAACCGATTACGCAACGGTTTAAGCCGCAAAGCAGTGAGGAAGCCCGAGTAGGAAGAAATAACTGATAACAATCTTATATAAATTCTGCGATTTAAAATTAGTAAGTTACCGAGCGATGGGGCCTTCCTCAGCCCTGCGGAAAGATGCGTGGCTACAATGCAAGACCATACTGAGGGTGGCTGGGTTCGATTCCCGGTGCCGGTATAGGCAATTTTCGGATTGGAAATTGTCTCGACATCCCTGGGCATAAAAGTATCATCGTGTTAGCCTCATGACTAATACAAAAATGGTAACTTGGCTTAGAAAACTCGGAGTTAATAACTGTGGAATTGCCTAATGAACAAAGCTGCAAGACGACAATGTCTCGGTGGGGGATGTAATGCCAATGAAGAAGAAGAAAAAGAAGGCTATCAAAGGATGATCATTCGAAACATATTGGGTTGTGTTTTACTTATAAATTGTAAAAAATATAATACTTTTTAGAAAGTTATTTGCAATATTTTGAAAAATCCCTAAAAATATTTGTTTTCCGGAAAAATATTTGATACATAGCAAAAGTTAATTATTCTTATAATGTACAACTATAAGTGCTACCCGACAAAAAATATGCTGAGCGTAATACTTTTGGTATTGATAAACTAAAATTTCCCAAAATAGTTTAACAATGAGCTCTGAGGTTTACATTCTTCTGCTCGAGAAGCAGTTCATCAATATTCGTCGTCTGACTTTGTGTATGTCTTCGTCATCGTCATCGTAATAAATTGAGCCAGGATGAAACTTAAGACCGCTAGTTGGGGCTCAAGTTTCGTTGATATGTGGGTTTCTGTACGGGACGAGCTCGGTATATGTACACTAAGGTGATTGGTGGATGAGAAGAGTAACAAGTCTCAGTAACTGACTCGGTGCAAAATCAGCTTATCAGCTCCGTTCGCCGTTGGTTGTTGGCTGCGGAGCAAACGAGCGAGCAAGCAAGCGGCTGTGTCATCAATGTTGGAACAACATTTCATACGCGGTCTCCCGATAAAATATTAAGGCCGTCGACGGTCGACCGAGGACGGCTGCTACCAGCGCGACAGCGATGACATTCTCACCGTACATAGACAGGAACGTCGTTTAAATTATTTAAGTTCGTGCGAGGTACCCACGGTGGAAATCAGGAGGAAGTGATGTCAGAAGCTCTACTGATTCAGAGCAATAAATTGGTCATCATGACTGTTGCAGTTCTTTTTCTTTAGATTTAACGTGTTATCAGCAACAGATAACGTTTTTCATTATTTTAAAATTTGATTGCAAACATTTTATTTCGAGTGCATGACAGTTAATCAATTAAAAAAAGAGTTCTAATATGAAAATTGGTGAAACACCTTCTAATTATTATTCATTTCCTTGTTGACCCAGCCAAATAATGTACTTCGTGGTTATTCATCGAATATCGCAACTGGCAGCACCGCTCTCTTCCCGACATCGGTGCGTAAAGGAACAAGATGTATCGAGACGTTTCAACGCATCACCTCATCATCACTATCACCGCAAGATACGGCGGCAGCAAACGGCATGATGGGAAGTTTGGTTCACACCGGTAACAGAATGGCTACGGCACACGTTCGATATTTGAACTCAGCGATGATAGCACAATGGGTATATTAGATAGGAAAAATGGGGGAAAATGTTGAACGTTGGTGGGACATGGCTCCGACAAATCGAGAAAGTCATTAGCAGACTGTGCGGTGAAAATGCCAAATCGACTTTGCAATATTCTCATTTGCAAGAGACTTTTTGTACGGGATAACTGAAGCAGAAATAGAAGGTAAATTCCTTAAAGTCATGAAACATTTCTGTATTTATGCGTACAAATGCACATGTTTTGGTATTCCAAGCTGAATTGCCGTCTAAAAAAATAGTTGCGTATAGTGCGTCGTTGGTAATTTCTAATAGAAATATTTATAAGTAAAGGAAGTTGTTCGTTTGTTGAGCACCGTTCGGTTAGGGCACCTCCATGTATCTTTTGCTGCAGGGGAAGGGGGGTGGGCAATATGCCCTAGGTATGCAAACACTGCTTTATTGTCTTATTTGTAACGCTATTCATGGGTATTTTTACATCATGCATCAGTTTAACAAGATAGCTAGTTGATGCCATTCAAAAATATTCAAAAATCTCAATCATATTGATAATATTCATATTTCAAAAAAGTGGTAATATTTTGTTGGCGGAAAACTCATGAGGCAAAACACCTTTTAGCTGGCAGCTACTAGGGAACAAAGCACCACGCGTCGGCGAATCAGCATTCTGGTATGGATAGTGCGTTGAGACGCAAGTACATTGTAGGTTAGTGTCAGTAGGGCGTTTTGCCTCTTGCCTGGGGGGGGGCGGTTTTGCGTTTTGGGGCCTCTTCCCCTATGCTGCATGTATGCTCTCATTCTGACAACTGTCATTTGTTTGCCATAATAACACGATCTTTTCTGCTCAAGGCCAAACCAGATTGACACCTCTACTTTGTAAACAAATCAATTTTCTAACGTGAAAATGAAAATGAACGTTTTTTATCTTTCCAAAGTGAAGTGAAGTGATTTAATTAAAAAGTGAGTTCAAATACATATTTACGCAGTAAATTTAATCTATTTTGAGGTTTTATGACGATTACCATAAAAATATTTGCACTTTTTCTTTCCATTGCCAAATAGGCTGCAAAATTGGATTGTGGGAGCCTTTATTGATTTGGTTATATGCACCCTCGTGTTATTGACAAATCATTCAATATCCTTGTAGTTGTCACCTAACTTATTTCAAAGACATTTTTAAGCAGGTTTTTAGAATTATTTAGACATAATTGATTGATTGTTCAAATCGACGAAATCACGTTATTTTTATCACTAGTAGATAAACATTATTAAAAATATAGTCCACTCTTGTTTAAAAAAGGCGAACGCAACGCCAGCGCTACAACGGATGGTGGTCGAGCTAGGCTATCGCAGCAACGTGTGGCGTCACATCGTTGCCTTCATATCATTCGTCCAGAAAGGAGCCCCCTATCCCTGCACCCATCATCCCATTTTCCTACCAAATTAAAATAAATCGTAAAGAACAATTTTTGCTTGCAAATTTTACCATTGAAAATAATCATCTCATGATTATGTAGGCTCAGTCTTCAGAGCGACAACAGTGTACAGCAGGATGAGAGTCTAATTCGAATCTCATGACTTTAAAACCTTTGCTAGTAGTAAGGTTGTTCGTCTAGCTTTCCATTGTGTCAGCAAATGTCGGCAAAATACCAACTAGGGCCAAAGTAATGGACAAAATTCAAAAGTGTTCAATATCTTGACTGTACAAAAGGTAACAAGTTTCGCCAGATTCTGGAAGACTAGAGGGAAGCCCCAAAGGAGTATGCCTATTCAAGTGCATAGGAAATAAAGACGTGATACACGATAATTTCGGTCCAATTTTGTTATATTCTAACATAACCTGTCGGAATCACTTCCAGAATTTTTTGGAGTTTTTTTTATTTGGAATTCGATGATATTCATTACGAAATTTTCTCCAAAATTCGTCGAAATTTCAAACGGAATTTGTCGCAGCTTCGTCTGGAATTCGCGAAGAATTCTTAGCAAAGTCAAGAGAGTATTTCTTCCGGTTTTTGGCATTCGGGAGGAATTCCTAGTGGAATCTCGGTTCCATCCAAAATGCGAGAGGGATTCCTGCCGGAATCCGGAAAAAAATACCTGCCGGAATTTCGAGAGAATTCTTTTCGGAATTCGGAAAAGATTTCTATCGGAGTTCGAGAAAAAAATCTGTTGGAATTCGGTAAGAATTCCCGTCGGATTTTGGTTGGCATGTCCTGTCGTAATTCATGCCATAAATTGAAAGCAATTCCTGCCTAAATTCGAGTTCCGAAGGATTTGCAGGAGGAGTATTCCTATTGATATCCTACATTGAAAATAAAAACGAAATTCACGACATTTCGGGTCAAATTTCGTTTCATAATTCTTAATGTCCTTTCTAGAATTCGTCCGAATTCGTTAAAAGTCTTTCGAAAGGAATTCTTGCTGGAATACGGAAGGAATTCTTAACGAAATTCGAAAAAAAAAAACTCACTGAATTTATAAGGAATTCCAGTCGGAGCTCACAAGGCATATTTCTGCTGGAATTCGGAAGGAATTTCAGCCGGTATTCAGAAATAACTCCTATAGAAATTCGGAGCGTATTTTTGTTGGAGTTTTGAGAGAATTCCGCAGGAATTCAGAAGAATCCCTCCAAATTTCGGAATTAATTCCTCCCGTAATTCAGAAAGAACTCCTAACGGAATTAGGAAAAAAATCCTGCCAGATGTCGGAAAGAATCCCTGCCGGAATTCAGATAGAATTCCTGCCGGTATTCGGAAATATTTCCAGCCAAAATTCGGATAGAACTACTGCCGGCATTCGGAAAAAACTCGTACTAGAGCTCGAAATGAATTCCTGTCAAGATTTTGAAAGAGTTTCTGTCGGAATTCTGGAAAAATTTCTACCGATGTTGGAAAAAAAAATCCAACTGCAAATCAAAAGGAATTCCTACAGGAATTCAGCTGGAATCCCTACTTGACGAAATTTCTACCCGAATCTGTTATGAATTTCTGCCGAAATTCGGAAAGAATTCCTTATTGATTTCCGAAAGAACTCCTGTCGATTATCGGAAATAATTCCGAGAAAAACATACTACCAGAATCAGAAATGAATTCATGATGTAATTCGGAAAAAAATCCTGCCGGTGTTCGGAAAGAATTCCTAACAGAATGCGGAAATAATTCCTACCGGAATTTGGTTCCGAAGGAATTTTTTCCGGAATTCGTAAAAAACTCCTGCCGAAATTTAGAAAGAAATTCTAATGTAATTCAAAAAAAATTCTTGCCAGAAATCGGAAGGAATTTATGTGGTATGAAATTTGGAAAGGAAGGAAATTTGAAAGGAAATTATGTGGAAAGGAAGGAAATCGTGCCGAAATCCGGATAGATTTTCTGTCAGTATATAATTCAGGAAATAATTCACAATAAAATCTAGCCGGAACTCAGAGAAAATTTCTGTCGGAATTCGGAAACAATTTTTACCAGAATTTAGAAATAATTCACGCCAAAATTCGGAAAGAGTTCCTGCCGGAATTCAAAAAGAACTAATGCCGCATTTTGGAAACTATTCCTTACGAAACGCGGATAGAAATCGTATTTGGAAAGAATTCCTACCGGAATTCGGAAATAATTCCAACCGGAATTCGTAAACAACTCCCGCCAGAATTCGGAAAGAATTCCTTCCGGAATTCAGAATCATTCCAGCCAGAATTCAAAAAGAATTCCTGCCAGAAATCGGAAGGAATTTTAGTCGAATGAGGGGAAGGAATTCTTGCCGAAATCTTAATTGATTTCCTGCCGGTATTCGGCAATAATTCACACTTGTCATATGCAAACTCGTCTTATGACAAGTGAAGACATTCCACTAAAAGCTCAAAATAATTTTCTTAACAATAATTCACAATAAAATCTTGGCGGAGTTCAGAGAAAATTTCTGTCGGAATTCGTAGACAAATCTTACCAGAATTTGGAAAGAATTCAGGCCAAAATTCGGAAAGAATTCCTCCTGGGATTCAGATAGAACTCCCACCGGAATTCGGAAAGAGCTCCAGTCGGAATTCAAAAAGAACTATTACCGGTAGTCGGAAAGAATATCTACAGGAATTTGGAAAGAATTCCTACCGAATCTCAGAAACAACTCGTATCGGAATTTGAAAATAATTCCAGCCTGAAATCGGAAAGAATTCCTGCTGGAGTTCGAACTGAATTCGTGAACAGTTTCTGTCGGAGTTCGAGAAAAATTCTTGCCATTGTTGGAAAGGATTTCCTGACTAAATTTGGGATGAATTTCAGCCGAAATTCGGCAAGAAACCACAAGAAAATCGTACTGTAATTTTGGACGATATTTTGGTCTAAAACTGGAAAGGATTGTTGTTGGAAATCGGAAGAAATTCCTGCCGGTTTTCTGAAAAACTTTCTACCCTATTTTAGGACATTCTCCTTGGGATCCTCTTAGATGTGTAAAAAAAACTTCTTTCAGTATATGAGAAGATATTCTTGCCGCATTTCGAGGAGAGTTTGTGCCGGAATATGAGAGGCATTCCTCATGGATTTCAGGAGGAATTCCTACCAGAATTCGAAAGTAGACTTCTGTTTGATCTTATGAGAAATTTCTGCCGGAATTCGGAAGAAACTTCTGCCAGAATTCAGAAGGAATTCCTGCCGGAGGTCAGGTCGGCTTTCCTTGAGGAATTCGTGCTAAAATTCCAAAACAAATTCCTACCGGATTTTGGAAGGAATAATGCCCGGATTCGGCAAAACTCAATGCCAAAATTCGGAAGGATTTTTTTGCCAGAACTCAGAAGGTTTTTTTTTCTTCCCTTATTTTTGTGAATTTTTAAGTTTTACACTCGTCGAGAATGCCATGGCCAGGGGTACTTGACAGGTGAAGGGAACACAATTGTCACCCTCAGATCCAACTGAGGGACCTTCCATTGACAAATTTTAATACAAATCAGCTTAATATATGGACATTTTAAAACTTATTACTTAACACTTTAAAATTTGAATAGAAAACACAACACAAAGCCACTTGTCATAAGACGAGTTTGTACAATCCCCCAGCAAGAAACCCCAAGAAAATCGTACTGCAATTTTGGACGATATTTTGGTCTAAAACTGGAAAGGATTGTTGTTAGAAATCGAAAGAAATTCCTGCCGGTTTTCTGAAAAACTATCTACCCTATTTTAGAACATCCTCCTTGGCATCCTCTTAGATTTGCAAAAAAAAACTTCAGAATATGGGAGGATATTCTTGCCGCATTTCGAGGAGAGTTTGTGCCGGAATATGAGAGGCATTCCTCATGGATTTCAGGAGGAATTCCTACCGGAATTCGAAAGTAGACTTCTGTTTGATCTTATGAGAAATTTCTGCCGAAATTCGGAAGAAACTTCTGCCAGAATTCAGAAGGAATTCCTGCCGGAGTTCCATTGAGTTTTTAATTTTCTTAACAACAAAACGTACAATAAAGTTTAAAACATAACTCGTAACAAAACAAACGATAAAGTTTAAAACATCCAACTACGGGAAGATCCAGTTATTCTTGGTAGTTGTACTATAGGTCCAAGTGATATTGAGTGCGCTACTCTCCGGAGATAATTGGAACGGCTTGAGGCGGAAGACCTACCCCAATTGTCGCGGTCAAGCCTGTTATTCCCTCCGGTCATCCAAATTCAGAACGGAAATTAAATTCCGAAAATGTTCAGATGTATCCGACCGTAATTTAAAGTATGCAGAACGCAGGAAAATGAAGTAAGATCGGAGCGCGATCAGAAATTGATTAACAGCAGCATATTCGTTCTTCGTGAGGCGACAGTAATGGAATTGGGAAGTGCGAGCCTCCCTAGCTGACTTTGTTGAAATCGGTGGTTTATGTTGCGAGGGACTGGAGGGGTGGGGACTTATAGCCTTGGGGTAACAAGGAATACCAGAAAGCCTCGTGTTGTGGGAGCTTTCTTCCAAGATTGACCTCGGGATGGCCGTGAAACCGTTAATTTAATTTGTACAGGCCCCCATCTTTTAAGAAAGAGATGAGGGCGGTGGTGTTGCCAGCGTCGTCGGATAGTGCATCCCTGATGCTAACAGGTATCACGTAGGTATCCCTGAGAGCCTGATATTTGGGGCATCGACAGGCTCCCATCAAAGTTATGCGAGAGCCGCGTGTGTCTGGTTCAGAGCCGGGAGATGATTTGCTGTTCTTTCGGTTGGATAGGTCTGCCCATGCCGTTGGGGTCCCCTTATTTTTCCGAAGGAATCCAGATGTTGTGGCAAACCAGGAACTTTCCCAGTTTTCTCGTACGGCCTTCTTTATCCAGGTGCTTACGTCTCCCAATAGAACGGATGTCCTAAGCTGCTGGCCCTCACCACACACTGGTAGAGGGAGGCTTCGACTACCTGTTCATGGTGTTGGTTTGCGTGGGAGTGCCATCGGATTGGACAAATCGACGTATGAATTTTTGTTTACAGTGCGGAAGGACGTTTACGGTGCGGAAATGACGCTGGCAGAGTCAGATAGGACGAGGATTGTTTTCATGGATGGATAGGTGCAAAAGATGCTGCACATTTCCGGGAGGCTGTCTGACACAGAAAAATCCGGTCCCGGTGACCCCAATGCCGACTCCATGGCCCGAAACCAACTCATCCGTAAACCTGTGTTCGTGGTTTAGGCAATCTCTGTTAAGGACCTCAGCCACCGACCTCCTTAGAGCCATGGAATTGTCACCCCTGCGGAAGTTGGAAGCTATGGAGCTGTTTATAGTGGCTGTTGAGGAGTGCCATGCCAGTGGACTCGCGCCACTGGGTGAAGATCGATTCAGAAGGAATTCCATTCGGAATTTGCAAGATTCCTACTGAATTCCATGTAGAACTCCTGCATGATTTTAAAAGGATCTTGGACAGAATTACTGCCGTTATTCGAAAAAAAAAATTCTGCCCCAGGGCAAATATTTCTGTCTACTGTTTCATTTCGACGAGAGTTTTTTGCCGGAATTTGAGAGGAATTCCTCATGGAATTCGGGAGGGATTTCTATCGGAAATTCAATGGAGCCTCCTCCTGAATAAAGGAACTTCTCAGAATTCGGAAGGAATTCATGGCGGAGTTGAGACGGCTTTCCTTAAGGAAATTGAAAGGAATTTCTGCCGCTAATAGGAAAGAATTCTAAGAAATTCCTACTTGGAATTGAAAGGATTCTATGCCGGAATTCAAAAGGAATCCTTGCCGGAATCAGGAAGAAATTCTTGCCGGATTTTTTTTTCGACAAGAATTCCTATCGGAAATCGAAAAGAAATTCAGTCTGAATTCAAAATGAGTTTCTATCGGAAATCGAAAAGAATTCCTTTCGGAATTCGAAAGGAATTCCTTCCGGAATTTGAAAGAAATCCCTGCCGGGATTCGAGAAGCATTCCTACCGGAATTCGGAAGGAATTCCTACAGGAATCCTGAAGGAGATCCTATCGGAATTCAAAAGGAATTCCTACTGGAATTCGGAAGGAATTCTTACTGAAAATCGAAAGGAATTCCTACAAGAATTCGAAAGGATTTCCTACCGGAGTTCGACAAGAATTCCTATCGGAAATCGAAAGGAAATTCAGTCGAAATTCGACAGGAATTCCTTTAGGAATTCGAAAAGAATTCCTTCCGGAATTCGGAAGGAATTTCTGCCGGGATTCGAGAAGCATTCCTACCGGATCGACCGGAAATCTAAAAGAATTCCTTTCGGAATTCGAAATGAATTCCTTCTGGAATTCTAAAGGAATTCGTTCTGGAAATCGAAATGAATTCCGTCCGGAATTCTAAAGAAATTCCTGCCGGGATTTGAGAAGCATTCCTACCGGAATTCGGAAGGATTTCCTACAGGAATTCGGAGATCCTATCGGAATTCAAAAGGAATTCCTGCTGGAATTCGAAAGGAATTGTTTCTGGAATTCGAAAGGAATTCCTAACAGAATTCGAAAGGATTTCCTACCGGTATTCGACAGGAATTCCGGAGTTCGAAAAGAGTTCTTACTGAAATACGAAAGAAATTCCTACCAGAATTCGGGAGGAAATCGGAAGGAATTCCTTTCGGAATTCGAAAGGAATTCCTTTCGGAATTCCTTCCGGAATTCAAAGGGAATCCGAAAGGAAAATTCGGAAGAAATTCCCACAGGAATTCGAAAGGAGATCCTATCGGAATACAAAAGGAATTCCTACCGGAGTTCGAAAAGAGTTCTTACTGAAATTCGCAAGGAATTTCTACCAGAATTCGAGAGGATTTCCTACCGGAATTCGACAGGAATTTCTACCGGAATTCGACAAGAATTCCTATCGGAAATCGAAAGGAAATTCAGTCGGAATTCGGAACGAGATCCTATCTTCAAAAGGGATTCCTACTGGAATTCGAAAGGAATTCTTACTGGAATTCAACAGGAATTCTTACCGGAGTTCGACAGGAATTCCTATCTAAAATCGAAGGGAAATTCAGTCGGAATTTGAAAGGAATTTCTGCAGAAATTCGACATGAGTTTCTATCGGAAATCAAAGAGAATTCCTTCTGGAATTCGAAAGGAATCCCTGCGGGGATTCGAGAAGCATTCCTACCAGAATTCGGAAGGAGATCCTATCGGAATTTAAAAGGAATTCCTACTGGAATTCGAAAGGAATTCTTACTGAAATTCGAAAGGTGTTCCTACCAGAATTTGAGAGGCTTTCCTACCGGAAATCAAAAGGAAATTCAGTCGGAATTCGAAAGGAATTTCTGCAGAAAATCGACATAAGTTTCTATCGGAAATCGAAAGGAATTCCTTCCGGAATTCAAAAGAAATCCCTATCGGAAATCGAAAGGAAATTCAGTCGGAATTCGAAAGGAATCCAGGACTCGAGAAGCATTCCTATCGGAATCCGGAAGGAATTTTCACAGAAATTCGGAAGGAGATCCTATCGGAATTCGAAAGGAGTTCTCACTGAAATTCGAAAGG
Organism: Armigeres subalbatus; assembly: GCF_024139115.2. Classification (NCBI taxonomy): domain Eukaryota; kingdom Metazoa; phylum Arthropoda; class Insecta; order Diptera; family Culicidae; genus Armigeres; species Armigeres subalbatus. The sequence goes on along the minus strand of NC_085139.1, from coordinate 39,910,120 downwards.
AATTCCTACCAGAATTCGAAAGGAATTCCTACCGGAATCCGACAAGAACTCCTATCAGAAATCGAAAGAAAATTTGGTCGGAATTTGAAAGGAATTGCTTCCGGAATTCGAAAGGAATTCTTCCAGAATTCGAAAGGAATTCCTTCCGGAATTCGAAAGGAATTGCTTCCGGAATTCGAAAGGAATTCCTCCCGGAATTCAAAAGGAATTCCTTCCGGAATTCGAAAGGAATTCCTTCCGGAATTCAAAAGGAATTCGAAAGGCATTCTTATCGTAGTTCGAAAAGAATTCCTACTGGAATTCGACAGGAATTCTTAACGGAATTCGACAAGAATTCGTATTGGAAATCGAAAGGAAATACAGTCGGAATTCGAAAGGAATTTCTGCTGGAATACGACATGAGTTCCTATCGGAAATCGAGAGGAATTTCTGCCGGAATTCAAAAGGAATTTCTGCCAAAACTCGAAAGGGATTCCTATCGGAATTCGGAAAGCATTTCTAACGGAATTCGGAATGAATGCCTTCCAAAATTGCGATAGAATTCCTACCGGAATTGTGATAGAATTCCAACCGGAATTCGGAAGGAATTCGGAAGCATTTCCAACAGGAATTCGGAAGGATTTTCCACAGGAATTCAGAAGGATATCCTACCGGTATTCGACAGCAATTCCTACCGGAATTCAACATGATTTTCTATCGGCACTCGAAAGGAATTTCTGCCGGAATTCGAAAAGCAATCCTACCCGAATTCGAATGGAAGTCCTACCTTGAATCGAAAGGAATTTCTGCAGGGTTTTGAAGGGAACTGCTTCCGGATTTCGGAAGGAATCCCCAGTGGAGCCTGGAATGACCTCCTACTGAAAATCGGAAGGAATTGCCTACTAACGAAATTCTTAAGCAATTCCTACCGGAATGCGGTAGCCACTTCTGTCGGGCTTCATCTAGAATTTCTTCCGATTTCTAGTAGGACATCTTCCCGGATTTTTTCAAGAGGTCGAAAAGAATTTCTGCCTGAATTCGGATGAGCTATTGCCGGATTCGGTAGGCAGTCTTGATTGTATTTGGACGTACAGGAATGTTTATGAACTACCAAATGATTAACCACTGTCAGAATTCACATGCGTACCTTTCGGAAATTATGGAAATATTTATCATCGCATTTTTGCTTCCAAAATTCTACTGGGTCTTCAGTTCGACCCACTGTTCTTCATGCAGCATCAATTTTCCCTACTCACTCAACATCATACGACATGGCTCGAGCTCCTCACGTACCGGGCAGTTTCCGTTCTGAGTGTTTTGTTGGAGGTACGAACGCCACTTAAAATAACGCGGCAAGCCACCTTCATCGTCGAGATCACTTCGTTCGGATATGTAATTAGGCTACGATAATTATTACCGAGCTGCATCAGCCAGAACCCGAACAAGCACCACCAATCCGGAGTCATCGTAGACACGACCTCGATGCATTCATCACAGGAGTGACTGCTGCCGAGGAAACTTTTCCAATCAACGCCCTTCATCTCCGCTCGATTGTGTTATGGCACCGCGGCGGGCGGTCGCAACCACGAACGGATGGAGTTTTAATCGAAATACATCGAAGTGTTATCTCGCTGTTCTGTGGTTAGGCGAATGGCAAATCGCGGCAACGGCAATGTCATCAGACGGGGCGCGTCAATCAAAGCCTGCCACCGCGCACCACTAATGTGCTACAGCCGAGGTGCAACTTTGATGAGATGCTCGGCTCCAGCGTCCGCCTCATTCACTTTGGATCAATAAATCCAATCATAACCGGAGCCTAGCTGGGACGGGACGTGATCGGCGAAGCTGAAGCTAATGAAACGCATCACTTTGGTGATGGCAGGTTCGTTGTTGATATGACGTTGGGAAAATTGGCATAAAAGCGTCATCCAAGTGGAGGAGGTTGACTGGTTGCGCGGAGATGTACGAAGGGCATCGCCATTGGTGTATCTGGGATGGGATCAATTTTAAGTAAAATTTTAATAAACTCATCGATCCTTTCTTAACTCATGTCTGTTTAAAAAGAAATTTTAGACTTATAACCGGATTGGTATCAACTCATAAGCAATTGTGCAAAGCTAAATCCCAACTTCCAACTACGACACTAAAAACCTCTCACAATCAGAGCAAATATTGATTTGGCCGTCACCGTTCCTGCTTCGTGGTGTTCTTCGAAACGAACTTCACGAGTGGATTAAAAGTAGAGTTAACTCATCGAGTGAAGCCGTCGAGTCTGTTTGAGTTTGCACTGCAAAGTCAATAATCCCGGTGGGCTGTGGAAATCCGGTAGCCCATATTGATCCACGAGCTTTCAGCCGGCAGCGGTTATTCGGATCGGTAGTTTTCTGTTTGCTGGTGGGTCTATTCCATAAAAGTTTTACACGTTTCCCAAATTGGTAGTTTCCTGGCACGATTAAATTTCTCAAGTCATCCGATATATCGAGAGACTACGTGTCCCATCCATATAAGCGTCAAACTTTCCAACCAGTAAGTCATCCATACCCTGGCAGGATGTGCATCTACCAACCTGGTATGGTTCATTGGCACCGAATTGGCCATCGGGGAACTCTAACCAACTTGCTGCCAGAATAAATTTCACTCCGGTGGCGCGGTTGAATGGGTGGTAATATGCACCTTCCTTCCGAAGGAGGACTTAAATGTTTGTCGTGGTTCGTCGTTCTACCGCCAGAGTTTCTATTTCCCCCGGGGGCGAACACTAACTTCTCCTCAAATCACGTATCCTCCACCGGCTGACCTACATAGTTATAAAGCAGAATACTCGAAGTTTGAAGATTTTTTCCACATGCACGTGAAACTTTTCCTTCTCTCGAAAATCGGAATAACAGCGTTCATTTCTGATGGCGGCGGCGCTGCGCTGCTGGCAGATGTAGGAGGATGTACATAAATGGAATGCGGTTCCCCAAAAAGTTGATCACCTCTCCGCCCGGTCGGTTGGTCGCACTGACTGTGGCTCTGTAATTATACTTGCACAGTGCACCCATAAAGAAGGTTAGCTCGCTGTCTCTCTCGACTTCTTTTCATATGGGCAACTTTTCCGGCGGCGAAAGTTTTCTGTTTGCCGAGAACTTGAAATCTCTCGTGTGTGTAGCAATTTTGCCGTAGGAGACAAATTCGGTCTTCGATGGGAGGTTGGTACCCACTGTCATGGTGAAAGAATAATCTCACTGCTGTGGTGCATGGCTGGATGAGATATCGCAGCTTTTGTTGAAGGTTTATTCGTCATATTATTTTCATATGATAACTGATGTTTGGAGCAAGTTTCGAGGGGTGAGTATTTTTACTGCTGCAACTTAAGCTTTCTCAGTTTCAATGTGCTGTTGGCTCCTGCCACAGTTCGTAAGGGTTGGACTTTGGTAGGACTTCTTCCCGGATTTTGATAGGAATTCCTTCCGGAATATGAGAAAACGTTCTGGCGGAATTCGAGAAGATTTGGTCGTGAAATTCGAGAGGAATTCCTACTGGATTTAGGGAAGAATTCCTATCGGGATTTCAAATAAGTTTCTGTCGAAATAATGAAGGAATTCTTGACGCATTTCACATGCATTTCCCATCGGGATACGAAAGGAGTTCCTGCCAAGATTTGAAGAGAATTTTTTACGGAATTCTGAAGAAGTTTCTTCTAGAATTCGGAGAGAAATCCTTTCCTAAATAGGAATTATTTTTTTTCTGGAATTCGGAGAGAGTTCCTTCCAGAATTCGCAGAGAATTCCTTCCGGAACTCGGAGATATTTCCCTCCAGAAGTCGGAAAGAACTCTTCCCGAAATTCGGAGATAATTCCTTACGAAATTCAGAGAGAATTCCTTCCGGAAATCGGAGAGAATTCCTTCCGGAATTCGAAGAGAATTCCTTCCGGAATTCGAAGAGAATTCCTTCCGGAATTCGGAGAGAATTCCTTCCGGAATTCGTAGAGAATTCCTTCCGGAATTCGGAGAGAATTCCTTCCGGAATTCGGAGAGACTTCCTTCCGGAATTCGGAGAGAATTGCTTTCGGAATTCGAGAGAATTCCTTTCGGAATTCGAGAGAATTCCTTTCGGAATTCGAGAGAATTCCTTTCGGAATTCGAGAGAATTCCTTTCGGAATTCGAGAGAATTCCTTTCGGAATTCGAGAGAATTCCTTTCGGAATTCGAGAGAATTCCTTTCGGAATTCGAGAGAATTCCTTCCGGAATACGGAGAGGATTTTTTTCCGGAATTCGGAGAGAATTATTTCCGGAATTCGGAGAGAATTCCTTCCGAAATTCGGAGAGAATTCCTTCCGGAGTTCAGAGAGAATTCCTTCCGGAATTCCGATTTCCGGAAGGAATTCTTTCCGAATTCCGGAAAGAAAGCTCTCCGAATTCTGATTGGAATTTTTTCCGAATTCTTGAAGGAGTTCTCTCCGAATTTCGTAAGGAATTCTTTCCGAACTCATGAAGGATTTCTCCCCGAATTCCGGGAAGAGTTTTTCCGACATCTGGAGGGAAGTATTTCCGAGTTCCAAAAGGAATTCTCTTCGAATTCCGGAAGGAGTTCTTTTTAAATTCCGGAAGGAATTCTCACCGAATTCCAGAAGCAATTCTCTCCGAATTCCGGAAGGAATTCTCTCCGAATTCCGGAAGGAATTCTCTCCGAATTCCGGAAGGAATTCTCTCCGAATTCCGGAAGGAATTCTCTCCGAATTCCGGAAGGAATTCTCTCCGAATTCCGGAAGGAATATTGTCAGGAATCCGGAAGGAATTTTTACCGAATTCCGGAAGGAATTTTCACCGAATTACGGAAGAGATTCTCCGCGAATTCCGGAAGTAATTCTGCCTGAATTGAAGGATTTCCCTCCAAATTCCGGAAGCAATGATCTCATAACCCAGGAAGGAATTCTCTCCGAATTCCGGAAGGAATTCTCTCTGAATTCCGGAAGGAATTCTCTCTGAATTCCGGAAGGAATTCGGAAGAAATTCCTTCCGGAATTCGGAGAGAATTCCTTCCGGAATTCAGAAAGAACTCCTCCCGGAATTCAGAAAGAATCCCTTCCGAATTCGGAAAGAATTCCTTCCGGAATTCGGAAAGAATTCCTTCCGGAATTCGGAGAGAATTCCTTCCGGAATTCAGAGAGAATTCCTTCCGAAATTCGGAGAGAATTCCTTCCGGAATTCGGAGAGAATTCCTTCCGGAATTCGGAGAGAATTCCTTCCGGAATTCGGAGAGAATTCCTTCCGGAATTGGAAGAGAATTCCTTTCGGAGTTTGGAGAGAATTATTTCCGGAATTCGGAGAGAATTTCTTCCGGAGTTCGGTGAAATTTCCTTCCGGAATTCGGAGAGAATTCCTTCCGGAATTCGGAAATAAATCCGGAAATAATTCCGGAAGGAATTCTCTCCGAATTCCGGAAGGAATTCTCTCCGAATTCCGGAAGGAATTCTCTCCGAATTCCGAAAGGAATTCTCTCCGAATTCCGGAAGGAATTCTCTCCGAATTCCGGAAGGAATTCTCTCCGAATTCCGGAAGGAATTCTCTCCGAATTCCGGGTGGAATTCTCTCCGAATTCCGGAAGGAATTCTCTCCGAATTCCGGAAGGAATTCTCTCCGAATTCCGGAAGGAATTCTCTCCGAATTCCGGAAGGAATTCTCTCCGAATTCCGGAAGGAATTCTCTCCGAATTCAGGAAGGAATTCTCTCCGAATTCCTTCCAGAATTTTGAGAGAATTCCTTCCGGAAATCGGAGAGAATTCCATCCGAATTTGGAAGAGAATTCCTTTCGGAGTTTGGAGAGAATTCCTTCCGGAATTCGGAGAGAATTCCTTCCGGAATTCGGATAGAATTCCTTCCGGAATTCGGAAATAAATCCTTCCGGAATTCGGAGAGAATTCCTTACGAAATTCGAAGAGAATTCCTTCCGGAATTCGGAGATAATTCCTTCCGGAATTCGGAGAGAATTCCTTCCGGAATTCGGAGAGAATCCTTCCGGAATTCGGAGAGAATTGCTTCCGGAATTCGGAGAGAATTCCTTCCGGAATTCGGAGAGAATTCCTACCGGAAATCGGAGAGAATTCCTTCCGAAATTCAGAGAGAATTCCTTCCGGAATTTAGAGAGAATTCCTTCCGGAATTCGAAAAGAAATCTATCCGGAATTCGGAGAGAATTCCTTCCGAAATTCGGAGAGAATTCCTTCCGGAATTTGGAGAGAATTCCTTCCGGAATCCGGAGAGAATCCTTCCGGAATTCGGAGGGAATTGCTTCCGGAATTCGGAGAGAATTCTTTCTGGGATTCGGAGAGAATTCCTTCTGGAATTCGGAGAGAATTCCTTCTGGAATTCGGAGAGAATTCCTTCCGGGAGGAATTCTCTCCGAATTCCGGAAGGAATTCTCTCCGAATTCCTTCCAGAATTTTGAGAGAATTCCTTCCGGAAATCGGAGAGAATTCCATCCGAAATTGGAAGAGAATTCTTTTCGGAATTTGGAGAGAATTATTTCCGTAATTCGGAGAGAATTCCTTCCGGAGTTCGGTGAAATTTCCTTCCGGAATTCGGAGAGAATTCCTACCGGAATTCGGAAATAAATCCTTCCGGAATTCGGAGAGAATTCCTTCCGAAATTCGAAGAGAATTCCTTCCGGAATTCGGAGATAATTCCTTCCGGAATTCGGAGAGAATTCCTTCCGGAATTCGGAGAGAACCCTTCCGGAATTCGGAGACAATTGCTTCCGGAATTCGAAAAGAAATCCTTCGGGAATTCGGAGAGAATTCCTTCCGAAATTCGGAGAGAATTCCTTCCGGAATTCGAAGAGAATTCCTTCCGGAATTCGGAGATAATTCCTTCCGGAATTTGGAGAGAATTCCTTCTGGAATTCGGAGAGAATCCTTCCGGAATTCGGAGGGAATTGCTTCCGGAATTCGGAGAGAATTCCTTCTGGGATTCGGAGAGAATTCCTTCCGGAATTCGGAGAGAAATCCTTCTGGAATTCGGAGAGATTTCCTTCCGAATTTCGAAAAGAATTTCTACCGGAATTTGAAGAGAATTCCTTCCGGAATTCGAAGAGTATTCCTTCAGGAATTCGAAGAGAATTCCTTCCGGAATTCGAAGAGAATTCCTTCCGGAATTCGGAGAGAATTCATCCCGGAACTCGGAGAGAATTCATTCCGGAATTCGGAGAGAATTCCTTCCGGAAATTGGAAAGAATTCCTTCCGGAATTCGGAGAGAATTCCTTCTGGAATTCGGAGAGAATTCCTTCCGGAATTCGGAGAGAATTCCTTCCGGAATTCGGAGAGAATTCCTTCCGGAATTCGGGGAGAATTCCTTCCGGAACTCGGAGAGAACTCGGGATTCCGGCCCCATATAAAATGCACGGAGATCAAAATACTGCGGAAAATTTTTCTGTGGTGTAAAGTAGCCTTAAAGGCCAGTTTTCGGAATATGAGTCATGTTTCGAATTTGAGTCAAAGCTGCCAAGTGCATGCAGCTCTAGAGAAGTATGTTGAACGCTGCTACAGACGGGACAAGTGTGAGTGGGTGGACTCCCCGGCCGACGATGGATGGAAAGCCGCAACAACCGGCGATATTCGCCTCCTCCACCATATCTCCAAAGACGATGTCTCACAACGAATCTGTGGATGCCAAATGAAAGACGCGACATGTCAGTAGCTCACCGACCCAACTAATTAGCTGAAACGGTGGCTCGAGTACGTCAAACAATTGATAGATACGACAATTGGCAGGGCATCATGTTACTGTACATTGTTCTTCGAGTTCTGAGTAAAGTTATTCTAATTCGGATAAAGGGGAAGATAGACACGACGACAGCAGGCAGGACTCCGGAAGATCATGTGAGGACCATATTGTCACGTTCCGTATTATCCTGGAGCTGGTCGGCGAATGTCAAGAGTCTCTCCATTTGGTACGCACTGACCACGAAACAGTCTTCGACCGTCTAAACCACGGAAATCTGTGGAGCGCCACACGACGCAAGGGAGCTCCAGACTCGTTGGCCACACCAAAGCGCTGCATAACCGAGCCGTATCCGACCCCATTCGAATAGCCGCTTGAGTAAGGCAAGGATGAGTGTATTCTATTTCCGCTTCTGTTCCACATCGTAATCGACAAATGCTGTGCAGAACAAGCAGGTGCAAGGGCAGAAGGCAATTCAAAAACATATTATGTTCCGACGTCACACGTCACCCGGACGCCAAGACGGCTAACTCACTTGGGAGGAGATCGTCGTACAGTACCAATGAACAATATAAAAAAAAGTTCATATTGTTTTCTTTCCGCATTTTTCAATTTCGAATTGTTAATTATTGTTCTGAATAATGAATTGTTTAACGGAAAGATTGTTACGTTGAAATGTCGATTGTGCCATTTTCAGCTTATAGGAATTTGAAGAAATCTATCAGTCTTCCATCGTATATTGCTTTTGAACGCTCAAACGTAACAACATTTCCCCTCTTCTTGGAACGCTTCGCAAATTTGCGTTTTGGTGTAAACTCACTGGAAACCACGATTGCGGCAATTCCGTTTGACAATGATCAACATTGCGGAGGAAGCTTAATTCGTTGGAAATTACATTTCGCGTAAATTTGTATCGATTCTCCTTCTTCAGAAGGTTCGATTCCATTGAATCAACAATTAATCACCCATTTCGCTCGGAATGTGAGTTTTTGTAGCAATCGGAACGTTCAACATGGTTATATCTGTATTACGTCGAACTCTAGTAAGAATCCTGTTTAATTTGAGAGATCACGAATGCTCAACTTGAATCTGTGTTCACAGAAAAGAATCAATTAAGGCAGCTTAGTTCCAATTAGACGTTCCGTCATCTGTTCAACATTATTAAATAGGTACTCGAGTGCGCTGTTTTAAAGCAAAACATAAGTGTCTAAGCCTACCGGTCCAAACATCTCCTCCCCAGGAAAAGCTCTATCGCAGCGAAAGTTGATTAATTGCAAACAGTTCAAGTAGCGCACGATACTTCTCATAAATCACCGAAATTAATCATTTCGAAGAACCAACAAGCAACGTACGCTGCGTCGTCGTCGTCGTCCGTCGCCGGCTCACACAACGGCGCGCCAACAACAACAGAACAGAGGCCTACCCGAACGCAATCGATAAACGCCGTGGTCTGCTGACTGGTTCGGTTCCGTGTGCCCAACAGATAGCAGCCGGCAGCCGTCGATGTTATTTCACGGAACTTGCTCACCCGTTATCTTATCAACGCCGCAGCTTACCACCAGGCTCTGGCACGCTGGCCGTATGGCTCTTGTCGTTGCGACGACGACCGCTGCCGCTGCTGCTGCTTTCCGATTGTTGAAGAAATTGTTTGGGAGCGCTCGTTCAGACAGTCATTCGAACGGAGTGAACAACGTCCGAATTGGGGCTGAAGCCAACGAGGGAAAAATCCTTTATTCATTCCGCTTAGATTCGGCTGCAATTGTCTTAAGGTGTGTGTTGGGTCCCGATGATTATAAGGTGTTATAAGGTGCTACAATTACTTAATAGGGGAGGACTCTTGCCGTTGAAATTAAAATACCCTTACAATAAACCACTCCTGCTATGAGATCACGTGCGCTGACGAGATCACGTGCAAAGGGTCGACGTATTATTGCCCACATTAAAACAGCCAATTAGACCTTTGACATTTCACGACTTAATACGTCAATCCTGTGACATTAATCATCACTACCGATAGTCATACTATTCCAAACAGTGATGCGAAACGAAAAGTGAACAGTTCGAATCCACCAAGCACCACGTTCTATCTTTCGAGTTGTTTGCGCTGTTTTGTGTACACTTTCGATTCACCGGAAGGGGGTAGCGAAAAAGAGGAAAAAGAATAGTGGGTTATCGGAACTCGAATCGATCAATAAGCCCTTCGGCCCGCAGCACGCCAGCATACGGTGCCCGTCCGACCCGTCCGGTGATAGATAGAAAGAGTGCTTTTGTGATAGCTTCCGCCAAGCGAGCAGCTTGACTTTTCCGCTTGGACTCGGTCGTCGTCTTTCGTACTTTCCTTCTCACAAACCGATAAACTAGAACGATCATCACTCACAAAGGCGCACAAACTGTTGATTGTGTGGCGTTGTGGATTGAAGCTCGGATTGTGTGCAGTTTATGCTTTCAGGTCAAAACTGAAACACCTCAAGGGAAACTGGATGGTGCGACAGCACTACATCGTCCACCCGCAGATAGTCACCTAAACACAAAAGTACGTTTTCAACTCACAACTGTAGTAATTTGCCTACCCTCTGTCAGGAAATGACGGAAATGCAATCGGAATTGTTTATTCTGTTTGTGATTCTTTTTCAATTTCTAGAAGAAGACAGAAACAGGCAAGACAGGTTTCAAGGCATTTTTTTTCAGATTCTTCTTCGGTGGAGATTGATGCCGTGGAAATTTGGAAGAAAATTCAAATCCAATCTAAATCTAGCCAAATCAAATAATTTATTCATTCAAATTTAATTTAAATCCAAGTCCAATTCAAATCCAATCCAAATCCCATCCGAATCCAATCCAAATCCAATCCAAATCCAATCCAAATCCAATCCAAATCCAATCCAAATCCAATCCAAATCTAATCCAAATCCAATTCAAATCCAATCCAAAACCAATCCGAATCCAATCTAAATCCAATTCAAATCCAATTCAAATCCAATCCAAATCCAATCCAAATCCAATTCAAATCTGAATCCAATCCAAATCCAATCCAAACCCAATCCAAACCCAATCCAAATCCAATCCAAATCCAATCCAAATCCAATCCAAATCCAATCCAAATCCAATCCAAAACCAATCCAAATCCAATCCAAACCAATCCAAACCAATCCAAACCAATCCAAACCAATCCAAACCAATCCAAACCAATCCAAGTCCAATCCAAACCAATCCAAACCAATCCAAACCAATCCAAACCAATCCAAATCCAATCCAAACCAATCCAAACCAACCAAACCAATCCAAACCAATCCAAACCAACCAAATCCCATCCAAACCAATCCAAACCAAACCAATCCAAACCAATCCAAACCAATCCAAACCAATCCAAACCAATCCAAACCAACCAAACCAATCCAAACCAATCCAAACCAATCCAAACCAATCCAAACCAACCAAACCAATCCAAACCAATCCAAACCAATCCAAACCAATCCAAACCAATCCAAACCAATCCAAACCAATCCAAACCAATCCAAACCAACCAAACCAAACCAATCCAAACCAATCCAAACCAATCCAAACCAACCAAACCAATCCAAACCAACCAAACCAATCCAAACCAATCCAAACCAATCCAAACCAATCCAAACCAATCCAAACCAATCCAAACCAATCCAAACCAACCAAACCAACCAAACCAATCCAAACCAACCAAACCAATCCAAACCAACCAAACCAATCCAAACCAATCCAAACCAATCCAAACCAATCCAAACCAACCAAACCAATCCAAACCAATCCAAACCAATCCAAACCAATCCAAACCAATCCAAACCAATCCAAACCAACCAAACCAATCCAAACCAATCCAAACCAATCCAAACCAATCCAAACCAATCCAAACCAATCCAAACCAATCCAAACCAATCCAAACCAATCCAAACCAATCCAAACCAATCCAAACCAATCCAAACCAATCCAAACCAACCAAACCAACCAAACCAATCCAAATCCAATCCAAACCAATCCAAACCAATCCAAACCAATCCAAATCCAACCAAATCCAATCCAAACCAACCAAACCAATCCAAACCAATCCAAACCAACCAAATCCAATCCAAACCAATCCAAATCCAACCAAACCAATCCAAACCAATCCAAACCAATCCAAACCAATCCAAACCAATCCAAACCAATCCAAACCAATCCAAACCAATCCAAACCAATCCAAACCAATCCCATCCAATCCAAACCAATCCAAACCAATCCAAACCAATCCAAACCAACCAAACCAATCCAAACCAATCCAAACCAATCCAAACCAATCCAAACCAACCAAACCAATCCAAACCAACCAAACCAATCCAAACCAATCCAAACCAATCCAAACCAATCCAAACCAATCCAAACCAACCAAACCAATCCAAACCAACCAAACCAACCAAACCAAACCAATCCAAACCAATCCAAACCAATCCAAACCAATCCAAACCAATCCAAACCAATCCAAACCAATCCAAACCAATCCAAATCCAATCCAAACCAATCCAAACCAATCCAAACCAACCAAACCAATCCAAACCAATCCAAACCAATCCAAATCCAATCCAAACCAACCAAACCAATCCAAACCAATCCAAACCAACCAAACCAATCCAAACCAATCCAAACCAATCCAAACCAACCAATCCAAACCAATCCAAACCAACCAAACCAATCCAAACCAATCCAAACCAATCCAAACCAACCAAACCAATCCAAACCAATCCAAACCAATCCAAACCAATCCAAACCAATCCAAACCAATCCAAACCAATCCAAACCAATCCAAACCAACCAAACCAACCAAACCAATCCAAACCAATCCAAACCAACCAAACCAATCCAAACCAATCCAAACCAATCCAAACCAATCCAAACCAATCCAAACCAATCCAAACCAATCCAAACCAATCCAAATCCAATCCAAACCAATCCAAACCAACCAAACCAATCCAAACCAATCCAAACCAATCCAAACCAACCAAACCAATCCAAACCAACCAAATCCAATCCAAACCAATCCCAAACCAATCCAAACCAACCAAACCAACCAAACCAACCAAACCAACCAAACCAATCCAAACCAATCCAAACCAACCAAACCAATCCAAACCAATCCAAACCAATCCAAACCAATCCAAACCAATCCAAACCAACCAAACCAATCCAAACCAATCCAAACCAATCCAAACCAATCCAAACCAACCAAACCAATCCAAACCAATCCAAACCAATCCAAACCAACCAAACCAACCAAACCAATCCAAACCAATCCAAACCAATCCAAACCAATCCAAACCAATCCAAACCAATCCAATCCAAACCAACCAAACCAATCCAAACCAATCCAAACCAACCAAACCAATCCAAACCAATCCAAACCAATCCAAACCAATCCAAACCAATCCAAACCAATCCAAACCAATCCAAACCAATCCAAACCAATCCAATCCAATCCAAATCCAATCCAAATCCAATCCAAATCCAATCCAAATCCAATCCAAATCCAATCCAAATCCAATCCAAATCCAATCCAAATCCAATCCAAATCCAATCCAAATCCAATCCAAATCCTATCCAAATCCAATCCAAATCCAAATCCAATCCAAATCCAATCCAAATCCAATCCAAATCCAATTTAAATCCAATTCAAATCAAATTTCTGTAAATCGAATGTTTAAATATGATTTCGTTAGAATCAGTGCTGCAATATTTCAACGCATGAACGTGACGTTGAAAAATGACGCATTTTGACGTTTTCCTTTAAAAGTACTTTCAAACATTTGTTACATTCATCCAGAAATGAAAATAAAAGAATGATACGTTTCATTCTGATACGCATGAAGAAAAATCAACACCACAGTATTTTGTTTCATTTTTTCATGCCTAGGAAATATTTCATATTCATTGAGCGTTCATTTTGCTTTATTTTCTTTGCTCTTCGTCTGTAAACAACATGATGCCAAGTCATTTTCATTCGTAAAGAAAGCCTATCAGTAACATTTTCATTGTTTTATATTTTCTGAAATTGTCCTCGAAGGAGTATCGCAGTAAGTCTTAAGATCTTAAAATAGTTATATGTTCAGTGAATAGTGATGGAAACTAAATCTACTGTACCAAAATCAACTGACTCCGGAATGAGCGCAGGTATTCGCTCAAGGAGAAGAAATAAAAATGAAAAAACATTAGCTGAAATTGCATCCGAACTCGTTATTTTCGAAGGATCAAGAGCCCGCTGCCATATTGATGCGCATAGTGGTTGCAATTATGAACAAAAAACGTTTGATGCCCAAAACTTTGTGCGGCACTGCCGGATTCAACATCCAGAAATTGCTCTCCTGAAAGGGCTTTTCAAAAATCAGGATACTGTCATAAAAAAACCTCGACTAATAGCGAAGCGACCAATCGCTATTGATCGGCAGCTGTTCTTGGAGGCTCTTTTAAAACTTATTTCCTACCATAACATGCCGCTTGCCAGTCTAGACTGGGAAGGATTTAAGCTAATAACCGATCCGATTGCTGATGCATTGAAGTTCAAGATTAATAGATCCAATGTCAAAAATCATCTTACCATGGCAGCAGACAAAATCAGGCAGGCGATGAAGGAGGAGATGTCAAAAAAGTTAATCAGCCTGAAAATTGATTCCGCCTCACGTCACAACCGTAGCGTTCTGGGAATCAACGTCCAGTACTGCTTGTCAGACGTTGTTGTCATTCGTACTCTGGGTAATACAATGAAATTTCTATTATATCCCAAAAAAATAATCAATTTATCATTAAAACTGTTTCAGCAATGCTAGAAGTTTCTCAACGCCAAACTGCAAGTTTTCTCAAAACAAGAATTCTTGAAGCTCTGAAGATTTACGGTGTATCTCTTGACCAAGTGTTCTCCGTGACTGTCGACAATGGAGCAAATATGTGTGCTGCTGTGAGAGAGCTGAAAGTAGAATTTGAACGAGCCATGATAACAGAGGTAATGATTGAGCAGGACGATAACGAAGATCAAGATAATGTGCAGCGAAAACTATCGGCTGGCTTACTTGATGAGTTTCAAAATCAAATAAACCTCATTCGGTGCTCCGTTCATACGCTTCAATTGGCCATTCTCGACGTAGTAAACAAGTCGAATGAAAGTGTCAAGGCAGTGACAGAAATAGCGAAACGAACTAAGAACGTCAAATACAAAACCAACTTTAAGGAGTCGTCGGCGTCATATCCACCGGTCTGGAATGTCACACGGTGGTGTGGCATTTACCATATGATGCAGAGCTTTGTCTCTCAGGAAAACTTCTTCAAACAGCTGGCAGAAGAGTATCCAGAGTTAGGTAAAAAAACAAAATTTATCTAATTCTATAATGAGCTATCATAAGCTATCACATATTTTCAGATCTGACAGAACAGTGGCCGTTCATTCAAGATTACCAACATGCATTCAAACCTCTTTATATCTGTACCAAAACGATGCAGGAAGCTCACGTTACTTTGCCGGATTTATACAAGCAGTGGCTAATGGCTCTAAGTGAAGTCCGCAAACTGTCAAATAACCAATTCGCTGCATCTCTACATGAATCATTGACAAAACGATTGACAAATCTTCGCAACTCACAAGCATTCAAAATGGCACTATATTTAGACCCACGCTTCAATTTCTGTGGATCCAAACTATTCACCGCAGGGGAGAAGGCGGAGATCCAGGTATTTTCAAATGAAAAATTATGTATTACGAATGACCATCAATATACTTTAACATTTTATAGGAATACATTATTAGCCTGTACGAAAGAATTCGTCGGCTTCGTCCACCAACATCTACGGATAACACTACTTCACTCAACGTTTCTTCGACATCTGAATCAACATCTGATTCATATGGTGGCTTTGATGATGTTATGACGGAACTGTTTGGAGGGTCATTGATCTCGAATGAAGGTTCAAGCACGTCCAGATTTATGAAACAGCTTAAGGCTCTCGAAGCAGAAGAACGGCAAGGTCACAATTACGATGTATGGAATCACTGGTTAGCACGGAAACACACACATCCTGAGCTGTACGCTGTAGCAATGGTTGTGCTTGCCGCACCTTCGAGCCAGGCATCTGTCGAACGCTCATTCAGCGCGCTAGGCTTGATTTTGACTGATTCTCGTACAGGACTGGGTGAAGAGACATTGTCGAATATACTGATGATCAAGCTCAATAGGGATCTGTTTCAGAAAATTCTTCCAGGTCTGTATGATTGGAAGACTTTTGAGTCAGAAGAACCTGAAAGCTTGCCAACCGATACTTCTTCGTAAATCTCTACAGTTACCAGATTTTCAATGGTAACATCTATTGAATTTTACTCACTCATACTTGTTTTGCTACTTGATGCATAAGTCAGAATAAAAGAATTTTAATCCATATACACGAAGCGTTATAGAAACAAGTTTCACAAACCAATCCAAAACTATCACAGCTTAAATGCAGATTATACCTCAGTAATGAATCACAATTGCATTACTATTACGCATATATGAGTGTAACGTTTAAGCAAAGACGTTTCCGATTTCTTTTGTATTTTTACGCATCAGCAACACTCTGCTCAAATTGCGTATCATAAATCACACTCCGATACAGTATACATTCGATAATTGCAATTGCGTCGTAGCCAACTGTTCGGTCATGGACTCGCTAATGGTCAATTTTTGCGTTATGTAATTTGCGAAACCCTAAACCAAATGGAATTATTTCCAACCACGAATCATGCGTTCGTGTTCGTGACAACTAACAACGAGACCCTAATAATTATTGTATTTGATCCGGAACGCGGTATATTTATAGATTAACTCGCATAGGGGCGATTCAAATATGACGTCCACTACTTTTTGAAATTTTTAGACCCATCTCCCCCCTCTGTCACGCTTTTTGTATACCTAGTATACTGTCTATCACAACATATTAAACCCCTTCGCACTCCTAAAACCTTTGACGTCATTATTGAACGACCCCTTATTGTACAACGTAAACACCGTAAACAGGATTCAAACGATTCAAACGCAGCAGAATCTGAGACGTTTAGTTTGTAAAAATAAGTAAATAAGTAAGTAAGTAAATAAGTAAAAATAAGTAGGAAAGTGAATCGAAGTTGTTTATTATTTGTTGTAATTATGTACTACACGGTTTCTACGTTCACAATGACCGATCGCGAGAATAATATCAATCTACCTGGAAAGATATTTTTGCTGATTACCGGATGGCAAAAATATTTCTGTAATCAAATACTGCTTCATAAAGGAAGGATCTACTTATCTTCAACTTGTATAAAGTGGATACTCCAGTCTCATTTAGTTTGTACCTTTCTTGAGAAACAATCGACGTCAGGTAAGTTAAAAACTTTAAAATTCATATTGGTGGTGAGATTTTTATTCTTGTGTTTGCCTCAGGTGAACGTTTCAGTAATATCACGGCCTGGACGGAAAATACCAGCAGCAAATTACTTCCATGCTAGCCTACCCAGTGCTACTTGTCTTCATGCGTCGATTTGTGTCCCGCACAATGTTACTTTAAGTTGGAGAAAACTTCTGTGCACCGTCGGACGAATCAGTTTCTTTGGTTTGCAACTCTACATTCTGGATCAGGATCAAACTATTACTGCTCTTCCGATAGCCTCATCAGCGGCGTACTTGCATCGGGAAATTTCCTTTGTATCGTTTAATTTCATAAATGTTTCAGGATGTAAATTAAATTCAATTTTGTCTATTTCAGGAATTTAAATTATGAAATTTGGTTCTCTACAACAACCCACTGATTTTTTTATACTGAATGTCAGTTTCATCAAATAGGATGCGGTGAGGCTACAAGATTGACTTCAGGTTTTACCGGATATTTACTCCAATTTGAATGACCAATATGTCACCATTTTCTACTTTTTGAACGCAACACTAGAACTCATAGATCTTGCGAAGTTGATCGCTCATTTTCTATTTTTATCGCGTTTCGAAGCTCCAATATAACGTTGGCCTTCGGCTATGAACATTGAATGTAAATCTCCATTTTGAAGACACACTTTTATCATGATCAGCATGAGTCCATACAATACTAGATAATTTTATCAACGGGATGTATTAGTACCTATGATCTCAACATCGTAAGTAAGGTACCAAGTAAAAGGAACGTATGTACATTGAAAATGTAATTTTCAGAATTAATAACAAACTTCGTTGTTATGATTGAATGCTTGATGAGAGTCGACATCGGATTAGGATTACAATACAAGTAGTGTTGCATATACATAAAATGGAAGGAAGTGATAGGCCAATAGAGCATGGTATATTAGAGTGACACGTAACTGATACCGCCGTTTAATTTCTAATATTTAGATTCGGCTACTGCAACTATCTTGGGTAGTTATCATGCATCCAATCCATCGTTGATTAATTATTAGTCTAGAGCGAAAGCGTTTTTTGATGGATGAAAAATCCGTTAAATTTTTTTAAATGGTTGTGCACAACGTGTCTTGTTTAACCAATTCTTCGAAGGTATACGTGCAGTATGACACTTGTCCCGCTGTAGTTGAAAAGTTTTACATAGGGTTTGGTATAATGAGGCTGGACTAGCAACTTAAGTGCTCGGTACGGTTCAAGCTGAATTCTGAAAAATAATTAATAAACATAATTAGTACTTAAAACAAATTATAACTCGCATCGAACGATGACAGGTAACTTGTTATTCGACTAAGAAAATGAATTTAATAGACATTTCCACTTTGTACTTCCAAAATAAAACCACTGTAATGTCTCATTATAAGGGACTTTTCTCCTATTTCTTGATATCGCATCTATATTTTTTGCAATGCAGTTGCTACACCAGGGCATGGGTATTAAATCTGCTAGGAGTGCAATGATGATTTAGAGTTCATCTACTGGGCGATTTGCGTTCACAAAAAAAAGTATATAGCTGGGTAAGATCGTGAGCAGATGGTTTGCCTGTTATCTTGAAAGAATAGTGGGTAAAGTCAATACAATGTTGATAATTTATACTACATCTACAATAATTTTATCTACATTGGGTTTTGATGCGTTCCGTGTAAAAAAAAGTTTTCTGTTCAAAATTTGAAAATCCGTGTAAAAATAGTTTGGTGATTTCTTCGCAAATCATGCAAAATGAAGCAACTTTGTAAAAAAAATTAATGGATTTTTTTACACGGTTATGTAAAAAAATGATTCTTGGACCGATCTAGGATGCTTGCGGCGGCACTATGGTTCTTGATAACCAAAGTTTCAGGCTGTTGCGCTCATACTTTCTATTTTACATGTCATAAGACGAATTCGTGCAATTCCAATTAATTCCACCACTTGATTGTACATTTGACAGATACGTATTTCAACCTCAACAGTAAGGCCGTCTTCAGTGTCTCGTACTTGACTCGGCGAGTACGAATTAAATGGAATTTTACGAACTCGTCTTATGACAAGTAAAGACATTCCACTAAAAGCTCAAAATATTTTTCTTATTCTATTTTATGCCATTTAGAGCAGATTAATCTACCTAAACAATGGTCTATTATGTCTTTCATATGATTTTATAGTCATACTGAACCTATTTTTCATTGAAGTGACCAAATGCTGTATGTAGATATTTTCGACGAATAACGATTCGATGCAATACAATTTTAAGGATCACTCTTAGACATTCCGACACGACTTCCATTTCTGATCGATGCTCCGCACATTCAAGTTTGTGAAAGCAGAGAAACAAATCGATCTCCATTCCTTTTTTTTTATTTTTCTAAACAAGCAAACAAAGTGCACAAATTCTTGTATAGATTCATACCGATGCAGCGGATGTTTACGTATAGCAGCCGAGAATGTTTGGTGACGGTTCTACTAGAAAAAGTGAACGGAAGATAGGAATGAACTAGGTACTGTTTTGTTATTTCTTCAGTTTGCATTTTTTCATATACTTACTTGCTGTTTGTTGATTTATTTTTCGTTTACCGAAAATGTAATGAAGATCATTTCGATAGATTTTCAATTAATTTTATTACGTGACTGTAGACGATGAATATGAAATATTTCAACTACAGATAAATGTGCCGTTCATGGGTGAATTTATAAAGTCTTTGAAATTTTGATTCATTTGGTGATGATGAAAATTGAAAGCGCATGGTTAAAATTTTCAATGATTAAGTCTGATGAAAATGATTGTTCTCAGTACTGGTTAGAATACATTTTCTTATAAGATAAGATAAACAAAAGATTAACTTCTAATACTGAATTTAGAAGTTAATCTTTTGTTTATGTTATCTACTTTTTGAAAATTTATGTCACCCAGTCTACTCCACTGACGAGGAATGAAGACTACTGGGGATAACAACATGTTTCCATTTTATTTTTCTCTATTTTACAATTATATATACCTGAATTTGTTTCCTATATCTCTTCTTTTGGGGAGCACTGGCAAAATCTGCAGACAAAAATCTTATTTTTTTTCGACTGCGCCATTGTCGTGACCCGATCGAGATTTCCAGTCTCGACTGTTTGTCGCAGCAATACTTCAAACTGATTCTCATTTTGCTCTCACACAATCATCCCGAAATCTTTCTTGCTGAATGGAATCAAAATATCTTACAATCTGAGGTAGCTTGCTACACGTTTAAACGAAATACACGACAAAAGAGTATATTCTAATTCAGCTATTAGCTGAATGCAATGTAATAAAATGAATATTTTTTTCCGATACATTATAGACCTGATCTTATCTACTACAACTTTTTTTGAAGAAATTCGGAAGAATTTCCATCGAAATAAAAAAAACATTGGATTTTCGGAACAAAAAAAAAATCTTTTGAATTATCCCTGGAACCAAATCGGGAGTCTTTCTGCTCCCCAAAACAAACAATATCTTGGAAGAATCAGGAGAGACTGTATTGCAAAACATGATTCCGGCATCGTAACGCTTCACAGCAAATGAACCTTTCAAATAAATGATTGAGGTGAACCGGTCAAGGGCCGAAAACCTCATTAATAAAGACAATAAAAAAAAAATAAATAAATAAATGATAGATTCGAAAAATAAGCCCTGAAATGCAAATGAATTTGTCATGATTTTTTTTTTTAACTTGGAAGAGTTTTATTTGGAGTCTCAAAAGTTATTCCTTGGTATTCAGAAGAATTTTCCGAAAAAAAATTAAGGACAAGCCTCCCGGAGTCCCACACTAGTTTCAAACTCCTTTTTAATCATATTTCTCAATGCAGAAGCAAAAAACAAATGTCATTTTAATTATCTCATACATAGGCTTATCCTTAAACAATTTCTCAAGGGAATCTTTTATTATAAGCTGATGTGATAATAAAGGGTACCCGTTTTCTATTAATAAGAACTCGTGCCAAAATTAACCCGGCGTGATCAGTGGCATGACAGATTTTAAACAGCGGCGCACCTACGCAAAAGAATCGGCAGGATACCAAAAGTTGCCTACTACCTGGCATCTTTGGCTACCACCATAAATCAACTGCTCTCCGCAATGGAGTTGTTCCGTTGCGAACGTCAAGCCGCATGTTCGTTCACCTTATTTTGACACTGTCAGCTCAATTACTGATGAACAATCACAGACTCTTCACGCCGTAGACCTTCGCACTCCTGTACCTTCCACGGAATACAATTTTACCCCTGTTCGGTCAAATCACTCCCTAATGGGAGTCCCCATACCACATTCGTATGGTTTGCTTCGACTATCATTTGTTATGCGTATGCTAGGGGTGCCTGTGGCAAAAGTGACTTTCCTGTTTAGGGTTCTTTTTCATTCGCGAGTCAAACTAAGAGAAGATTGTGGTAAGATTTTGATTTATTTTGCCGTGAATATTGATTTTGTTTCGAATAACACATTCATCAAATAAAATTTAAATGTAAATGTAAATGTTTGAAGATAAAAAATTTTCTGCAAGAAGGATTCTTTACTAATTTTTGAACTGCCACTTTCAGTTTTCGAATTTCTATTCAAATCCATGTAAGATTAGGTGAAACTGAATACAAACAAAATTTCTAAGCTAATTCATTGATACAATTCATGGAGATTCAAATAACCTTGGGTTTGTACAACAATGGTCATAATGGATTACATGACTTCACACTGAACAATATTAAATACAGAGTCACCCCAATGTGGGCCCACAACACGGCGCCAATTTGTTGTACCGACAAGTCATAACAAATTGGAATTCGATCATCGCACAGAAGAGTAACTAGAACAAATTCGTGGACAAAACCCAAATTTTTTTTTTCAACATTTATACATTCTAAAATTTTTTTTAGATACTTAAAAACATTCTGCATACTATGGCTATTTCAGAAATGACCCAAAATTTAGTAAAAAAATATAATTAGGGCTCAAAAATGAGGTATTAGATTGGATTTTATCTACTTTATTTGTGGAGTATTTGGAAAATCTGATTTTTACACAACATAAATGTTATCAACAAGCTATTATTAGTACACAATGAGTAGATTATAGTTGTATGTCTCCATTTTGTTCATGTTTATGGTCAAATTATAAATTTTATGTTTCAGGTGATGATCACTTGAAAATCACTATTTTTTCTATTTTTTATGTTTTTCTTCAGAGGAAAAGTTAATCTATACGGCAAGATCCGGCAAAGATAAATCACTTGGGTGTAACTTCAAGATATAAACTAAGCATTCCACGTGAAAACTCGTCCGCAAACGTCCGCAAATTAGATTCTGAGCTATTTGAATAAAATGCGATTTTTCATCATTTTCAAACAAAATTTTAACATTTGTTCATAAATTACCACATGTAATCCAGGAAAAAAATGTAAAATGCATGCTATTTAGCATGCATTTTGTCAAGACACAAATAGAATAATGTGTCTCCCATGAGTTGCGTTGATATCTTTTTGAAAACCTTATATTAAAATCGCTTATCTATAACTTCTGCATTGTAGAGAAATCTGTTACTACCTAGATTTAGGATGAACCCGTTTTTATTGAAGTGATCATAATTTATGAACCGTGCCTTATTATGATAGTTTTGTCATGGCTAGCTATGATATCTTGTGGGCTTTGATTCGGACATGGTAATCGTTGTTGTTTCGAGCCAGGGTATATAGAATACAGGTGATTTATATTTCTTACTACAGGCTTCACCTTTTCAGACCCCAATTTTTAAGGTTAAGATTTAAGTTAAGGAGAGAAGAGTGTTCAATCAAAAAACAGTGTTTAGTTTTGTACATGCGAATTTATACAACCATTTTTCTTTTGGGATCTTGGGCATGGGTTAAAATAATTTAAATTTTTTTACCCTATGTAAATGTTAGAAAATTCATCTAAGGATACAGCTTTAACTACGGGTTTCTTGCTACTATGTAGAATATAGTCATTTTAGAATCGTTTGCGTAGCGAAAGCAAGAGATTTTACATAAAACGCGAGGTTTTATTTAAAAATATATGTGCTTTGACATTTTTATTTGGTTTTACACTGTTAGGTGGATAGATTTATCCAAAAAATGCATTTTCCTGCATAATTGGCAATTATTACTTCGTCCTAGGAATATCATGCCCAAATAACCGCAAAAAATAGTTTTGGCCAAGAATTGGCTTATTTACTCCTATGTGCATCGTTCATGGTGTGTGATGATGAGAGTGAAAAGAAAAACACACAAAAGAAATTTCGTGTCGTAGAGCATTGCGTGCTGTGAATAGCGAGTGGGAAAGAGTGAGATAGAGAGCGGGAAAAAATATCGGAATTGCAAATGTGACGAGTGACGACAATCGATTAGGCTGCTCGGAACTCATCAAAATGCTGTTCACGGATTTTGGTCGGCCGGCCGGTCCTTATGGTCGATGGTCGTTGTGATGGCATATATCTAGTGGTATGTTCCGTAGCCATCAGCGTAGAACACGTTTAGGTGGCAAATAAGTGGCTGGGTTCTATCAAACTGTACTTTGATTCTAACTGTTCTACTGTTTTTGCGAGCTACGGTAACGGTAGAAGGTGGCAAATATAATCAGATGAATGGCCATAGTCCAAAAAATATCATTGCAAATGCTACCCTTTTGCAAAAAAAAGTTATTTCTTCAGATGTGGCCAACCCAGCACGTGTTCCAAATGATTTGGGAGGGCTGTCAAGCTGGCTGCGGGCAGATAATGGCCCATCTCAGTTATTGGAGTTCCGCCAGCGAATATGAGAGATGTTTTCGTGAAGGACTGTCAATGATGGACCAGATGTTTGCTGTATGGATCAAAATCAATAGTCTGATATTGAAAGCAAAAGATATTCGACCAAATCGTATCATTAAAAGGATTGATTCAGGGCTTGGTTACTAACGCACTCACTCATTGGCGGTGTTGGGAAAAACTCAATTTCTCAAAATGTCGTGTACGATTCAAATCAACCGCGAGTCAACCCTCACCGGACTCATGACCAAGAGAATTATCATGAGTCGACGCGCGATATACAATATTGCGAAATTTTCACTCGTTTTTTGAGATAATAATAAATTACATCTCGATTGGGTTTTAACAAGGGTATAACAAAATCACCGTGACCGAACAAAAAAAACATGCTTAGAAATGTTCACTCTTCTATTCGATGGTTTATATACATATATGACTTATAAACCATTTATTCTTCTGGGTAGTTTAAAACTTCTACACTGCACGCCAAAAATTAACTGGTAATTTACAGGTTTAAAAACCTATCAAAACTCATGCAAAAATGTAAAACTTCACGGAACGTTTGCAAACCTTTTCCAAAAATTTTAAATTCATTTTTACTGCATCGAGGTATATCGGTTTTTGAATGCATCGGCAATGGAGCTCATAGGAGCTCATCATTCGAGATTCAGATGTGAGGCTGAATACTTCCAGCTTCTGTGTGATTGCTGTTAAGACAAACAAAGTCTTACTGGCGTATAAGAAAACATATTTTAAGTTAGAATTAAATATTTGACAAAAGAGATCAAAATTACCATATCCAGGTTTGTTGCGGAAACATTCGGTGAAAATTTTCTGCTGACAGAAAAATGTATAATTTTTGAAGCCTCTAAATATTTAAAAAATCGAAAACGAAAACTAAACCTAGTGCTGCAAGTGCTGTGAGTGTGTTGGCCGTAGTTTAGTGTGACGGTTCTGAGCCTGGCGTGGGACCTAGGTCGAACAGACCTTTGTAGGAGGAAAACGACCCATCTGCGCCCACTCGACATCCCGCGAACGAACTCCAGGAAGTGAACAGTTCCGATAATGGCGGCCACGTGGCCTTTCGGACCTCCTTTTGCAATTTCCATTCATCTCGGTCCCCGCACCTAATCGACGATGAACACCGAAAAGCCCATTTTGACACGTTCATCTGCAGACTTGCCTCTAGTGAAATCTCAGGAAGCAAGAAAACCCTTTCAGTACCGCCACCATGCGTGGTAACTAGTCCCGGCGTGGACCCACGTCAACCCCAGTATTATCGTCGACCGAGTGCCAAGCAATCCGCAGTTCTAGCTCTTTATCTACTGAAGTTGACTCCCCTCCTCTTTGAGGCGCCAAGGAACAAAACCGTTCACCTGCAGTATTTCCCGTTTTTCACACGAATGAAAGAAAATCACCAGTTCCCAAAAGTAAGCATGCGATTATTTGTGTGAATACTGTAATATTCCAATCAAATTATAACACGCGACGTGTCTTTTCGGAGACAGTACACGTTCAATGCTTTCAGAGAGCATTTCGCACTTTGAAAGAAGCACCACATTAGACAAAGCCCACGTCTGCTGGCCGAAGGACCCGTCCGGATTGCACTAAATTTCAATACGCCAGGGATTCTAGATACAATTTTTATAAGCCTGTGTCAATCTCAGCAAAATGTCTGTATTGCCTGGATGGAGTTTTGAAGGTACAGGAATTAGAAAATTATTTAAAAATCATGCACTTTTGCCAACGTAAGTAACGAGCGTAAAATAAGGGGCAGCAGGGACTATGTCCAAGGGCACGACGACCCCTCCCCTTGGCCACTGCGAGTTAGGGGGCCTGTCTAGGATGTGGTGGGGTTTGACAGTGGGCTCTGTTGAACCTCTGCAAAAAGCTGCATGTGTCTATAGGCAGGCCCTATCAAACCCAGTCAACACATGGAAGTATATGGTGTCATGTGGGCTGTTGAAGTGGAGGCGATATAGGTGCTTCTCCATACAACATGTATGTATATCGTGTATCTATATCGTCTCCAATTTAGCATCGTGCATTGCATCATGTACGACTTTATATTGACTGAAAAGCGACCGTGAGCCGCTCAAAGCGCACAAGCCCATCAGGATTAATACCAGTGAGATCCTGATTACGGTATACTGGTCACGGCAAGCGACAAACATAATTAGCTTTCCGATTACTATCAATTTGGTTGAACAGCCGTGATTATTACTTTATTTTCAATTTAAATCCCGTTTCTTTTTTACTTTTCTTGCGTTGAAGAAATGATGCCGCGGGCGACTCATCCGAAGTTCAAATGATGAAGCGCTCAGTTTGTGCGATTGTTTGTTTATTCTCGCGAAGGATAAACAATTGAACAAATCAAGGAAATGCTAATACTGTAGTATAGAAGTTGCATAGTCACATCACTTTCCATGGTGAATCCCGATCTATGTTACTGATTACCCCACCCAACTAACACAATTTCCTTCCCGTGGTAATTGTGGAGATGCAGAGGTATTCTCGGTCTCTAGTAGCAACAATAACCACACACTAACATTCCCTCCCTTCCCCAACTGACTGTAAGGACTTGGCCGGCGCCGTTATTGATCAACATTCGAGAGCTGCTGAAACGTGCACTTCGAGAATAGATGGTAAATCCCAACCACTATTCACTTGGATCGTAGTGCAATTTGCACCAGTTCTGATCAATCACGGAGTAGCAACCATTGATATGTACAGTCAGTCTAAGCTAAGCTAAGCGTAAGTAACGAGCGTAAAATAATCGAAAATTTTTGGTGATGTCCACCTTTCTTCACTTGTCAGCTCACTTCCAGGCACATTTATAGTCGGCTCTGGACTGTCAATATTCGGTTGAATATTAATCATTGAATATTTACGCATACTCTACAAGTTGATAAATTATTTGAAATTTGAACACTTAAATGAGTAAAGTACTTTATCACATAGAACTGAATCCGATTTTCATCCACGAGGCACTTTCAACGGTAAAAATGTTTTTTATGTTTTTCAGCACATAGTAAGCACACTCAGTGACAGTCGAATGAATAAGTTGGAGTAGTCGTCTCTCGTCTGACTATTTGCGATATTTGTCAAAATTCGGACCGAAGTTGCTTCATGAAAATGAATATGTTGAGTTCTGGTTTCAATAACCAAAAAGTCGATGTAGGACTTAGTTAAGTAAAGTACGAGACACTGAAAAAAGAAGGTTGCTGTTGAGGTCGAAATACGTATTTTGTTATTTTAGTTACTCTAAAGTTACAATCAAGTGGTGGTGGGATAATATTATTTTGTCTCATGCCAAGTGAAGATATTCCACTACAAAGCTTTGAATAATGTCCCTACCAATATGTAGGGGAAGATGGGTAGACTTGATCACCCCCTGTTTGTTCGAGAACTAAAGTAGTTTTGTTCTAGCGTATTTTTTAGTATAGATCCTCTAGACAAATGACCTTTATGTGGTGAGTTATTTTTTGAATTGACAACCTTATTTATTCTGCAGGGCGGTTTGTATGTTTTGACCTTTGAGATTTTTTTATTGGCCACGCAAAATTTGAACAACTTTTCATAACAATGCCCAAAGTCTTTCGTTTTTTCATAGCAACAAGCCATAAATATGCTTTTTGATCTACACTGATGAAAATGTCAACATTCCATCAAAGTTTTAGGATATTTGGATTTTAAGTTATTGCCTCAATATGGGGATACTTGATCCCCCGTTAGTCACCCATACAAAAATTTTGCGAAAAAATTCGAAAAAATTTAAATCTGTTCTTAGGCTTCTAATTTTTTGTAGATTTGACGGATTTGATGAAGGGTTGGCAGGAAAAATGATTTATTGCGTAGATCTCATAGAAAGGGGATCAAGTCTCCCCAAATTTTAAAATTGCATGTGCTATCGAATTCAATAACAAAAATCGTTCATATATACGCACAGCAATTCGATTATTCTGCGTATTTTGAAGGGAAAATATTTAAAAAATCTGAGGGCACTTTTCTAATTTTATCAAAGCAAGTTCATGGAGAGGGATCAATTTCCCCCGAATATTTTGAAAGTCGATTTTTCACAGCACTCCAAAAAATCGATTGTGTAACAATAACAACAATAATTTAAGGACTGTCATACATCAGAAGACTGCGGTGGGCCGGGCACGTAGCCAGAATGTCGGACAGTAATCCGGTGAAAATGGTTCTCGACAACGATCCGACGGGAACAAGAAGGCGAGGTGCACAGCGGGCAAGGTGGATCGATCAGGTGGAGGACGACTTGCGGACCCTCCGCAGACTGCGTGGTTGGCGAAGTGCAGCCATGAACCGAGCTGAATGGAGAAGTCTTTTATGTGCAGCACAGGCCACTCCGGCCTTAGTCTGATGATAAATAAATAAATAAATACATCAGTAAAGTTAAATGCTATTTTTCTTAGAGAGTCTGTGTGGAAATCGCGTATTTTTATTTATTTTTGGTTGTGATTCATCGGAAATCAGAAAAGGGGATCAAGTCTACCCAGTCTCCCCTATGTTGTTTCATTAGCATAAATTGATAACATTTACGCAATTTCCCGTTGGGAAGTCCAAAAGAGTTCAGTTCAGAGGTGAAGCACAGAAGAAATAAATCTGTTTGGAAACCCATCGGACAGACATCTTCTGGCTTTACGAAAGAAGAACCTTTGGTCCTTCAAAATTGTGTGGGCTTCCGAGCGGAACTCTTTTTGTGCTTTTGAACGGAATCTTTTTAGGCTTCGGAATCCCAAAAGCATATCCCCTTTACAGAAACAGAAAAAAATACATTCAGAAGCTCAGATGGCTCCACTCAAAATTCCAAAAGTATTCCTTTTGAAAGTTTAAAAGGAATCCGTTTGAAAGTAAAGTCCAAAATATTTTCGTTTCAAACAAGGTTTCGGTTCGGAAATCCAAAAGAATTCTGTTTTTGAAGCCTAAAAGTATTTCGTTCAGAAAGACAATAGAATTCCTTCCAGAATCCCAAATACTTGTTTTGGGTTTACAAAGCGCAATTTTTTGGTTTTCTGAACGAAGCTTTTTTTGGCTTTCGGAAACTCTTCTTTTGCGCTTTTGAACAAAAATCCTTTTGGCTTCCGAACGGAATCTTTTTAGGCTTCGGAATCCCAAAAAGATCTCCCTTTTAAAGAAACAGAAAAAAATGCATTCAGAAGCCCAGATGGCTCCAGTCGGAATTCCAGAAGTATTCCTTTAGAAAGTTTAAAAGGAATCCGTTTGGAAGTAAAGTCCAAAATATTTTCGTTTCAAACAAGGTTTCCCCAACAAACAGTTTAAGCTGAATAAGCTAGTTTTTTAGCTGGAGAAGTCTGTTTTTGTTTGAATAAGCGCTCAATGAGCTTCCAATGTTTGTTGAGCGTTCGGAAACCCAAAAGAATTCTGTTTTGGAAGCCTAAAAGTATTTCGTTTAGAAAGACAACGGAATTCCTTCCAGAATCCCAAATACTTCGTTCGGAAACCCAGAGAAAGGCCTTGTTTTGGGTTTACAAAGCGAGATTTTTTGGTTTTCTGAACGAAGCTCTTTTTGGCTTTCGGAAACTCTTCTGGGTTTTTGAATCAATTGCTTTTACGCTTCCTAACCAAATCCTGTTAGAACTTCGGTAGAAAATCCTAGAAGTATGCTTATCAGAATCTCTTGTCCAGAAGCAGAAAAAGTTTCCGTTCAGAAGCCCAAAAGTATTCCGTTCAAAAAATTCCGTTCGTAAGTCCAAAAGTATTCCGTTCGGAATTCTATAATGAATGTGTACTTCTTCTGGATTTCTGAATGCAATTTTCTTAGGTTTCCGAAAGGAAAAAAATAATCTCTCCGTTTGAAATTCTAAAAGGATTCTGATTGGAACCCTAAAAGGCTCCGCTCAGAATTCCAAAATAATACCGTTTGGAAACCGAGATCTCCGTACGGAATCACCATGACGATTTTGTTTGAAAACCCAAAATAGTTTATTTGGAATGCCCAACAGGATTCTGTTCGGCAGCCCGAAGTTTTTAAAAACTGAATGTCTGTAAAAGTTTGTTCAGTCCGCAAGACGGGCTGAAGTACGGTGATTGGTCAGATACAATCAACCAATCAGAGCGCAGTAGTCATCTCGATTCAACTATAAAACAGCGCGCTGTTCTGCAAGCGTCATTCAGTTGTTCAAACGCCACGGACGAAGCAAGCCGAAGCAGCAGACCCGAAAAGGAATACAGCAACGAGCGAGAACGAGACCGACCCGACACCCGCAGCCGTGCGGCGATCAGCAGCTGTGCGTCGAGCTACAGCCGTAGGAGTGCGAGGGGTGGTGCAGCTGATTTTTGCTGATGCATCGTCACCGACGTCGCCCGATATCGCAAGCGTTGCGTAGTGGTAGTGGTAGCAGCGAGGCTACGAAGAAAATTTGTGTATCCCGAAGAAAATGAATACATAGAATGAAGAACTAAACTGTGCAGCTCTGTGTTTTACTCCAACGTTCGCTCCCTTTTCAACACCACTTCAACCGGCTCTTTTCAGAGCCAATTCAGAGTTAATAATAATTTTCCAACTGAAAGAGTTAAATAATTTTCGACGGCCGTTTCGGCCTATCCAGAGGGACGATCCATCGTCAACAGGCAGCCAGTCCCAGACCTGCCTCCATTGCGACGGCAACCACCGGTGTTGTCCAACCGTGGCTCGGTCCCACAAGGGGAACGGGCAATCCATCCGACCAGCAGCGCAGCATACAGTCCACCTAGCCTTCAACATTAGTTTGGTCCTTCGAGCCGGATGCTCGGAGCAAGCATCCAAGCGGGCTGAGTTTGCCCAAATTTAGTGAGAGCGAATTGGGAAGCGATGTGTTGTGAGCAAAGCATAGAGAGAACATCAGAAGCAAGAAGTGAAAAGTGAATAACAAACATTGACTTCAACAAAACTAAAGTGAGAAGTGAAAAAAAACTGACTTCAACCAGAAGCTAAAGTGAAAGTGCTTAGTGAACAAAAGTGAGTAGAAAGAAGAAGAAAAATGCCACCAAAACGAACGCCAGTGAAAAAAGCTTCAGCTGACGGTGATACTACTGCAGCTGATGAGGAGCTCGAAGCGCTGATCCACAACCGTGGAATGGCGCTGCGGAACGTTAAGCGAATCCAAGCCAACCTTAAGAAAGCGGAAGTCGACAATACCGAGCTGACAGTAGCTCAAGTGAAGGTTTATCAACGGAGTGTTGAGAACACGAATGCTGAGTTCACCCAGCTTCACCATGAGATCGTCGCGCAATCATCATCTGCCAAGCGAGAGGAACAAGACAACTACTTCCTCACATTCGTGGACCTTTACGAAGAAGTGTCTGTGGTACTCGAGAGTTGGCTGGAAAATCTCGCTAAATCCCCAACTTTGCAGCCGCAGAATGCCATCAACCAGCCAGTTTTCGTCCAGCCTTCCCTCCCGCGTGCCATACCAACATTTGATGGACGGTATGAGCACTGGGAAAAATTTAAAGTGATGTTCAAGGATGTGGTGGACAGAAGCAACGAGTCAGATCGCATCAAGCTATATCATTTGGAGAAAGCGTTAATTGGAGATGCAGCCGGTGTGATAGACGCTAAAACTATTACCGACGGCAATTATGCACGAGCCTGGCAACTGCTGGACGAAAGGTACTCCGATAACCGACGGATGATTGATCGGCACATGGCCGGTCTGCTTGGAGTGAAGAAGTTAACAAATGCATCATACAACGAGTTGAGATCCTTGGTAGAGGCTTTCGATGGCCATGTCGAAAACCTCAAGTTTCTGGGCCAGGACTTTACCGATGTAGCTGAATATATGGTTGTGTACCTGATCGCACGATCCCTGGACGACGAAACAAAAAAGTTATGGGAGTCAACCATGAAGAAAGGTGAGTTACCCGTATATGCTGACACCATCGATTTCCTGAAAGAGCGCGTGTCGGTTCTGGAAAGGTGCCAAACATACTGTGAAGATGGTCTATCCAAGCATCGAGCCCCCACCAAACCTAGCAATCCGAAATATCTACCTGCGAAGATAAACACAGCCACAGCGTCGTCCCCAGCAGACCAACGGTGTGATTTTTGTACCAACAATCATCTCACGTTCAAGTGCCCAGTATTTAACGAATTGTCGGTGAGCCAAAGGATCGCTAAAGTGAAGGAGAGGAACGTCTGCTTTAACTGCCTGAGGCGTGGGCACCGCGTAAGTGATTGTTCCTCGAAGAAATCTTGCTCAAAGTGCAACCGGAGACACCACTCATTGCTACACCTGGAGGAGTCATTCCCAAACACAAAGGACATCACCGAGGTAAAGCAGCATAACAACCCATCAGTTCCAGTCATCCCGCGAGTATCAACTCAAGCCCTTGATCCAGTTTCATCATGCAAGCCATCGACTAGCGGCACGTTCACGAACGCCGTCAATTCTCATGTTCCAGTGAGGTCCAGCAATCAAGTGTTCCTACTCACCGCTGTGATCAACGTCATGGATCAAGATCTGCAACCATATCCGTGTAGAGCGCTTCTGGATTGCGGTTCGCAAGTGAGCTTCATCACGCAGTCTTTGGCCAAAGCAATAGGGATGCCAACACAAGAGGTGAGTGTTCCTATTACGGGTATTGGTAGTGCTAAGTCAATGATTAAACAAATTGGTACCGTCCAAGTCCGCTCCAGATGTAATAACTTTATGTTATCACTGTCGTGTCTAGTATCGCCCAAGATTACTGGTCTGCTTCCTTCTTTCACGATTGATATTGACTCTTGGAATATCCCCCCTGGTATCGAGCTAGCAGATCCAGTTTTTCATAAATCGAACGCAATTGACATGCTCATTGGGATGGATCACTTTCATGATATTCTGAAACCAGGTTATGTGAAGTTGTCTGAGAATCTTCCTGGGCTACATAATTCCCACTTTGGTTGGCTGGTAGGAGGATCTTATTATGAGGGTCAGAGTTCAGAAACAGGTTTACAATCGCTCACCGTATGTGCAGATCCTGTGAATAAACTTGTGCAAAAGTTTTGGGAAATAGAGTGCGTTAATCCTGAGCTTGTACCGACTACTGAGGATGAAGAGTGCGAACGACATTTCTTGGCAACCCATCGTCGTGACAAAACCGGACGTTATATTGTTCAACTACCTTTGAGGGACAATGTTGCACAGCTGTCAGATTCTCGTACTATGGCTCTACGCAGATTTTTTCTACTAGAAGCAAAGTTAGCTCGTAACCCTGACTTGAAAATCCAATACGATTCCTTTATCGAAGAATATGAGTCGCTCAACCATTGCAAGGAAATCCAGGAGACTAATGATCCGCCAGGCTTAAGGAAATGGTTCCTTCCTCATCATGCTGTCCTCCGCCCATCAAATTCGTCAACTAAGTGTCGTGTAGTCTTTGACGCCTCCGCAAAGGTTCAAGGACTTTCTCTCAATGATGTGATGTTGGTTGGGCCTACTGTTCAAGCCGATTTATCATCGATAATTCTTCGATTTCGTACGTTTCAATACGTTCTGAGCGCAGATATTGGTAAAATGTACCGTCAGTTCGTCCTAGACCCCAGCCACACTCCGATGCATCGTATTTTTGGGCGCAAATCTCCCAGTGAAAGGCTTCGTGTGTTGGAACTTTCAACCGTCACATATGGAACAGCAGCAGCTCCATTCTTGGCAACGAGGGCACTTCTCCAGCTGGCTCAAGATGAGAGAGGCAAATTTCCATTAGCATCCCGCGTTATTGAGGAAAATTGTTATGTCGACAACGCTCTGTTTGGATCAAACCACATTCAGGAAGCTGAGAACATCCAGCGTCAGCTGATTGCATTACTCCACTCCGGAGGTATGCAACTCCACAAATGGTCTTCGAACGAGGCTCGTCTTTTAGATACTATTCCACCCTCTGAAAGAGATACGATTGTGAATATAGGTGATAGCGGAGCCAATGAAGTAATTAAAACGTTAGGATTACTGTGGGATCCCAATTCCGATGAGTTTATTTTCTTAGCCAGTTCTCCTGAAAACATGAAAGCTCCCACAAAGCGGCAAGTATTATCTTCCATTGCAAAGGTGTATGATCCTCTTGGATTGATCTCTCCCGTTGTGGTAATAGCCAAAATACTAATGCAACGTCTGTGGATTAGTAAGCTAGCATGGGATGACAAACTAGACATTGAGCTTAGTGCTGAGTACAACTCATTCATCGATGCCCTACCAATTGCTGAACAAATTAGAATTCCAAGACTCGTTGTCTCTCCTGATGCTATAGCATATGAATTGCATGGATTTGCAGATGCTTCGAAACAGGCATATGGTGCCTGCGTATATATTCGATCTGTACACTCCAATGGCAGCGCTACTATGAAGTTAGTCACCAGCAAATCGAAAATAGCTCCCATTTCTCCTGTTAGCATTCCCAGGATGGAACTCTTGGCCGCACTTCTGCTTTTTCGATTGATTGTTAAAATTACAGGAACAATGAAAATTGAGTTTTCTTCGACAAATTTGTGGACTGACAGTCAAGTCGTCTTAGCGTGGTTCCGAAAACCACTTGATACCCTCAAAGAATTTGTACGCAACAGAGTAGCAGAAATTGTCTCAAACGATCAATTTGTTTGGAGGTATGTTCGGACAACAGAAAATCCCGCAGACACAGTTTCCAGAGGACAAACTGCCGCTGAACTGTCTAGGAACGACATGTGGTGGAATGGACCGCATTTTCTTCGCTCGGCGGTATACGAAACTGACGTACCAAACCTTCCCAGTGACGACGAAATTCCGGAATTGAAACAAACGTTAGTAGTGCACGTGGCAATGAAATTTGAAGAGTTTCCTGTTCTGACAAAATTTGAGTCCTTCCGTAAAACTCAGCGAATTGTTGCTTATGTTCTGCGCTTTCTCTCCAATTCACGTAAGAATAAAGAAGATCGTGTCGTAACTCCTTATCTATCTATACAAGAACTACGAGGGGCAATGATAAAGATAGTTGGTTCCATTCAGCAACAGGAATTATTCCGTGAGATAGAGAAGGTTAAAGATGGAGACAATAATCATCGACTGGGCAGTTTGAATCCCTTCCTTGATAATGACTTGCTACGGGTGGGAGGGAGAATCCGCCATTCTCAGTTACCGTACCACACAAAACATCAGTTTATTCTTCCCGACAAAAACCCAGTAACTCGGAGCCTAATTGCAACAATCCATCGTGAGAATTTGCACGTGGGACTATCTAGCGTGATAACCATCCTTAGACAAAACTTTTGGTTGTTGAACGCTAAATCGACTGTTCGAAAGGTGATAAGAAACTGTGTAACTTGCTTCCGTATTAGTCCAACTACGATCGATCAGCAAATGGGTGACCTTCCTTCCTATAGAGTCAACGAGGAACCAGTTTTTGCCCAAGTAGGAATCGACTACGCAGGACCCATCCTTGTGAAACAGGCGGCTCGGAAAGCGACTCCAGTTAAGGGTTACATTTGCATTTTTGTTTGTATGGCAACAAAGGCCATTCACTTAGAGGCAGTAGAGAATCTTTCAACGGAAGCCTTTTTGCAGCTTTTCATCGATTTGTGGCACGGAAAGGTACTCCACATACCGTACACAGCGACAATGGTACTAATTTTATTGGGGCCAAGTCAGAGCTGCACCAGCTCTATGTGATGTTTCAGAACGAAGTTACCCAGCGAAAACTGTTCGAGCTTTGCCAGACCAAGGAGATCGTCTGGCGAACCATTCCTCCCGGCTCCCCCCATTTCGGAGGCCTATGGGAGGCTGGGGTGAAAAGCGTGAAGTCTGTCCTCAAAAAGGTATATCAGTCAGCATCCCTTACAATTTTCGAGCTCTACACTCTCTTATGCCAAGTGGAAGCAATTCTAAACTCCAGACCCTTATTTGCGCACTCCAATGACCCTCAAGATCCGGAAGCCCTAACTCCTGCTCATTTTATGATTGGACGTCCTCTCCATGCCGTTCCCGAACCGTCATATCTACAAATTCCGGCCAATCGTTTATCTCGTTGGCAATATGTCCAAAAGCTACGCGAGCATTTTTGGAACCGCTGGTCTAGAGAATATTTGACAGAACTGCAGGTTAGAGGCAAGTGGACTCAGAAACGAGTGAATGTCAGACCTGATTCAATCGTGCTGTTGAAAGAAGAGAATGTTCCTCCGCAAAACTGGAAGCTAGGCCGCGTAATTACAGTGTACCCTGGGGCGGACGAATTAGTTAGAGTTGTGGACGTTAAAACAAAATCTGGAATCTATAAAAGACCAATACATAAATTAGCACCATTGCCAATACTCGATAACCTCAAATCCTCTGATCCAAAAATTGCGGCAGTAGCACTTCCCTGGGGGAGAATGTTCAGTCCGCAAGACGGGCTGAAGTACGGTGATTGGTCAGATACAATCAACCAATCAGAGCGCAGTAGTCATCTCGATTCAACTATAAAACAGCGCGCTGTTCTGCAAGCGTCATTCAGTTGTTCAAACGCCACGGACGAAGCAAGCCGAAGCAGCAGACCCGAAAAGGAATACAGCAACGAGCG
Source organism: Armigeres subalbatus (assembly GCF_024139115.2). Taxonomy (NCBI): domain Eukaryota; kingdom Metazoa; phylum Arthropoda; class Insecta; order Diptera; family Culicidae; genus Armigeres; species Armigeres subalbatus. Next base: position 39,873,719 of record NC_085139.1, on the reverse strand, counting down.
AGAACGAGACCGACCCGACACCCGCAGCCGTGCGGCGATCAGCAGCTGTGCGTCGAGCTACAGCCGTAGGAGTGCGAGGGGTGGTGCAGCTGATTTTTGCTGATGCATCGTCACCGACGTCGCCCGATATCGCAAGCGTTGCGTAGTGGTAGTGGTAGCAGCGAGGCTACGAAGAAAATTTGTGTATCCCGAAGAAAATGAATACATAGAATGAAGAACTAAACTGTGCAGCTCTGTGTTTTACTCCAACGTTCGCTCCCTTTTCAACACCACTTCAACCGGCTCTTTTCAGAGCCAATTCAGAGTTAATAATAATTTTCCAACTGAAAGAGTTAAATAATTTTCGACGGCCGTTTCGGCCTATCCAGAGGGACGATCCATCGTCAACAGGCAGCCAGTCCCAGACCTGCCTCCATTGCGACGGCAACCACCGGTGTTGTCCAACCGTGGCTCGGTCCCACAAGGGGAACGGGCAATCCATCCGACCAGCAGCGCAGCATACAGTCCACCTAGCCTTCAACAAAGTTACTTCAATCAAAAGTCTGTATAATGTCTGTATGCAATACCAAATGTTTATATAATATGTATACATCAATACAGGCATCCCTGTAATACATCAATGGACGATCCAAAAAACGGTTTGATCAGCACATACGCACTAACCAGGGCCAGATTTAGTCGGAAGGGACCCCGGGGCAGACAGCTTGTGGGGGCCCCAAAATGTACAAAAAAGGTTGGTTTTGGTAAATAAGATTTGTGGGGGCCCAAGGCCTGGCACCAACCCACGACAAACCAGATGATATATAGGACGAGATCTTTGAGCGTCTAGACAAGACCTACGCAAAGTCTCCAATTCATCTCCGGGAACGCAAGCGCACAGGTTGGAAAGGGTTTTTTTCGCCCAGCCATAGCCTTGCAACCTCCACGCATCGACCAATGACAACGGCCTGAGGCTTGTCAATATTGCCGCAACGAGAGGAATGGCTATGAAAACTATTTTGTATATTCGAAAGCACACGAGACATCCAAAATGGCGATACTTGTTCTCAAATCTATCATATTATGATGGACGGTCGACTTTTCTCAGATATCATAGATGTGAAGACCTTTAGGAAAGATCAAAGAAACAACAAAGCTCCTTTTTCTATCTCAGACGACCAAATGAAAGTATAAAAATGAATTTCTGTCTTATAGACTCGGAAACTACTAAGCCGATCGGCGTAATAATTTGTATGCAAAGGTTTTTGGGGTCGAGGAAAGTTGGTGGTGGTTCGAGGCCCCTTCCCCCTTTGGAAAAGGGGGCTCCAATACAAATGAATCATCCATTTTTTTCGCAACTCGAAGATTAATCAAGCAAATAGAACCAAATCTTACATGTGGATGTGGAGGTTTTGGAAGGAAAGATAATATAATAGAACATATTATGTTTCTGCGGTGATTAGAAACCTCTCCTTTTTTGGGGAAGACACATAAATTTCTGCATAACTCGAGAGCTAATCAGAGAAAAAAAACGAAGTAGTCCGTGCACAAGGATGGCAGCTTCGAAAACTTGCTGCTGCGTATTTTATTGATTCCGCGTGTGCATTCGAACGGCGAGAATTTTTTTTCAGTTTTTTGGAAGCTTTATAGGGTATCTGTTCCTATATCAATAACAATAAGGCAATGCGCATATAAAATGCATTGATTTCTCACCCAATAATCAAGAAACATGAGAATAATTATGCTCAGCTCACGTAATTTTTAATTGAAAACAATTTGATAACTACAAAAATTAAACTGTTATCACATTATAGAAGTATTTAACTAAAAAACATCATCACCGCCATGTACCTATTTCAATAACATTCAAAAACAGTTAATCCTATGCTTGTACCTATATCAATAATACTGTTTCCAACATAAAATACCCACACTATTACTTGTGTGTATACGTAACGATATTATTGCAGTGATGCCGAATTCTACAATGTATTGTATTTGAGTTGAAATATAATTACAAAATTACAGTTTTTTTTTTGTAGTTTTTCTACTTATCAGTTTAATTTTATGTTTGTCGTAGATTATCTTTCCGATATACCTTATTTTACAAACATAAAAGTTGAATTTCACAGTAAAAGTTCATTCAAGCATTTTTGAATTAAAAATCTAGGTCGGCAACCCTTGAGAGTGCTGCAAGGCATGTAAACAGTTTGGAATACGGACAAGGATAATTTAGACGTTGTTCGAAATAAACCTATATCAAACTATAGGAAATCGCCTAGGTTTTTCAAATATAATTGTATGTATAGTGAAAACGTGAATGTGTTGTGTTGTGAATTTTGAAAGGCTACACTTGTGTTAGCCTAAAATTGAGTGGAAAACAACGGCGTGAAAACAGATGAATCTGCTAGTAGCAATCGAGCAGTGCATCAAAACAACAGTTTAGAGGTAGGAAAATGAAAATAAAAGTGCTTTATAATTTTATCTTTTAATAATTTGATTCTTGTGCATTAAAACTTTACTTTAAAAAAATCTTGAATAATATTCCAAATATTTAAGAATGTGTTCCATCCATTACTGTGTACATACGATGTGAGGAATTGTAATTAAATTGATTTTTTATTTGGTTTATCGACGATTGGGATTAATATACTGGCTGTTATTGATATGAGAACAGATACCCTATATTGTTTTGTGTTAAAAAATATGCATATGATGAAAAAATGTTGGAAAATGTGATGTGTGGCATTCACAACAACCAAGGCCACTTATCGAAAAACTGGTCCTAGAAAGGCCCAGCATAACACAATAATGAATTCTCGCTTAACTTTTCAAAAGGTCCTAAGTAACATTTGTTTCATGATTTAATTTGAGTATTGCAATCAACAGATTAACATGAAATATATTGATTGCATTATTCAGATTAAATCATGAAAAAAATGTTACTTAGGACCTTTTGAAAAGTTAAGCGAGAATTCATCTGGTAAGAATGTTCCAATACACTTTACTTAGATTTCAATTATAAAAACTGTATACCTACGTGCTGGTTTTCAAATCCGGAAGTTTGTTTATGGATTCATTATCCATTTGATAATGGTAGCATAAACAGGCGGGGCTTATTGTAAACAAGAGTGACCTCGGACTGGTCATGAAATACCAGGCAGTCTGAAATGGGTCACTACAGCTACAGTAGAGCTAACATCTTCTAACTCCCGGACTCCCGGCTGTAAAACAGTCAGCTTTTTCCATAACATCATTGCTAGCCAGTGGGGGTTAGAATGGAGACACACAGAACTCGAGAACTAATCAGAGAATGAATCATTTTGAGGCGAAACAAAGTGCGTTCTGGTCTGCTAGTATGCGAATGAAAACGGATCACGAGCCGCATTCTCCTAGCGGCTACACGCCAAAATAGAGAATTATATAAAGAGCTGAGAAAAAAACTCCCTGGACGAAAGGAAAGGGGATACGACAAAAAACTACTCTCGGAGACAGAATGAAGCTTTCCCAGTAACAACTACGAGCCGAAGATCTTCAAAACGAGTAGAGCTCCTGAAATATATTGATTGATTGAGCACGTGTATCTGCTAGTACTTTTAATTATTGTTGAATGGCCAGAGAGGGCACACACAAAGAATCAGGATTGAGGATGATGAACAAGCAGTCCGCTATGCTTCAGGTAGGAATTAGCGTTTTTCGGGAAAATATCGATACTGCCGAATCGATGTTTTTATTGTCGAAATTACCGAAAAATATCGGCGTTGAAACATATCCCGATATATCGATACGACGGCAACATTAAACGCACGAGCAAAAAAAATAGTAAACTTTATTTCAGGTCATCGAATCACACATCAAAGTTTCGCTGTTTTTATTACATTGTGCCTAATGTGCTATATTTCTCGCTTAACTTTTCAAAAGGTCCTAAGTAACATTTTTTTCATGAATTAATTTGAATAGTGCAATCAATAGCTTTCATGTTGTTCTGTGGATTGCGCTATTCAAATTAATTCATGAAAAAAATGTTACTTAGGTCCTTTTGAAAAGTTAAGCGAGATTTTTACTTTTGTTTTATTACGGACAATGTCTCGGGATTAAAAAAATCGAAATCCGATATCAGCCACAAAAAATCGATACGGCACAAAAAGTAGAACAATAGAACCAGAGCGATGACCGCGGTCGAAGCAAAGAGTAGTGCTTATGAAAAAGTTATACAGATGCAGGCATGTTCGTATAAGCAAGGGGTGATCAATTATTAACAAGGGTAATGCCCTTGCTAATAATTTGTTAAAGCCTACACTGATGGACATAATTATTCATCAAATTCTCATTGTGATCCCTCTAAATGCACAAACAAGTTTATGATTGAGAGCACCTCCAAGGGAGTCCTCATCGCTATTCTCAGTATAGCGCTCCATTCCGAGTGCTATTTTAGGATAGCGCCCCATGTTCCAACCGGTGGTTTGGTTCTAGGTATAGCGTCTTCGTAAAAATATTGAGTTCTCACCGGGCGTTGCTAAAAGTAGTAATTTTCTTCCTTAATGGCTCTACATTCCAATTGTAGTTTGGCTAGCTCCTCTACTTAGTATTCTATTAGCATTTCCTCAAATATTAATTAAAAGCTTTTCTGTGCCCGCCATTGCTTTTGCTCGTAAGGCTAGCTGAAGGCTAGTCGTAGTACTTAAATTTACACCAAACTTTTTTTTTTCACCGTTGTTCCTTCTGGATTCCCTTCCTCCTGAAGATTTCCTTTGGGAATTTATACTTGAAGTCGACCAAATTTCTCCTGAAATACCCACTAGTTTACCTACAGGAATCTTTTGACAAAATGCTTCAGAAATACTTCCATATTTTTTTTTTTTGAAGCATGTCCCGGAGAAATTTTGTTGTAACCTACGAAAGAATCCGTAGAATTCTCTTGGGAAAGCTTGCTAAGTATTCAAACGAAACCACAAAAGAAATCATACCCCAGTAACATTTTAGTTTTATGCAGGTTTTATGATAGTCATGAAGAGTAAATTATGGTTTTAAAGGCCGTACCGATGGTATTACTTACCTGATGGGCTACAGCTCTTCGTTGAAACTACGCCGAATGGAGTATCCTTCTCCACTGGACTCGATCCTGGGCCAATCGCTTCCAGTCGCCCTGAACATTGAGCGCCTTCAGGTCATCTTCAACTGCAAAAAGCCATCGTGTACGCGGCCTTCCACGAAGCCTGCGGCCTCTTCCGGGTTCTCTACTTAATATTATCTTCGCTTGACGTTCTTCCGGCATACGAACAACGTGACCAGCCCTGCCGTGTTGTAAAAGCCTCATAATATCCAGCCCTTTATGTACCTGGTTTATTTATCATCAGACTAAGGCCGGAGTGGCCTGTGCTGCACATAAAAGACTTCTCCATTCAGCTCGGTTCATGGCTGCACTTCGCCATCCACGCAGTCTGCGGAGGGTCCGCAAATCGTCCTCCACCTGATCGACCCACCTTGCCCGCTGTGCACCTCGCCTTCTTGTTCCCGTAGGATCGTTGTCGAGAACCATTTTCACCGGATTACTGTCCGACATTCTGGCTACGTGCCCGGCCCACCGCAGTCTTCCGATTTTCGCGGTGTGAACGATGGATGGTTCTCCCAACAGCTGATGCAACTCGTGGTTCATTCGCCTCCTCCACGTACCGTCCGCCATCTGCAACCAACCATAGATGGTACGCAACACTTTCCTTTCGAAAACTCCCAGTGCGCGTTGGTCCTCCACGAGCATCGTCCAGGTCTCGTGTCCGTAGAAAACTACCGGTCTTATAAGCGTTTTGTAGATAGTCAGTTTGGTACGGCGGCGAACTCTATTCGATCAAAGCGTCTTGCGGAGTCCAAAGTACGTACGATTTCCAGCCACTATGTGTCTCCGAATTTCTCTGCTGGTATCGTTATCGGCGGTCACCAGTGAGCCCAAGTACACGAATTCTTCAACCACCTCGATTTCGTCACCACCGATAGAAACTCGTGGTGGGTGGCTCACATTGACCTCTCTTGAGCCTCTTCCTATCATGTACTTCGTCTTCGACGTGTTGATGACTAGTCCAATCCGTTTAGCTTCGCTTTTCAGTCTGATGTAGGCTTCCTCCATCCTCTCAAAGTTACGTGCCATGATATCAATGTCGTCGGCGAAACCAAATAACTGGACGGACTTCGTGAAAATCGTACGACTCGTGTCAATCCCTGCCCTTCGTATTACTCCCTCCAAAGCGATGTTGAATAGCAGACACGAAAGACCATCACCTTGCCGTAACCCTCTACGGGTCTCGAAGGGACTCGAGAATGCCCCTGAAACTCGAACTACGCACATCACCCGATCCATCGTCGCCTTGATCAACCGTATCAGTTTATCCGGAAATCCGTTTTCGTGCATTAGCTGCCATACTGCCGTAATCTGGAAAAGTGACGTAACAGCCATTTTACAACATGCATGTTTTCCATTTTTCTGTTGAAGAGCTCGATGAGTTAACACCATTTTTGGAAAATGGCGTATACGTCACTTTTTCAGATTACGGCAGCATAGCTGGTCCCGATCGATTGTATCATATGCGGCTTTGAAGTCGATAAATAGATGATGTGTGGGCACGTTGTATTCGCGGCATTTCTGCAATACCTGACGTATGGCGAACACCTGGTCTGTGGTAGAGCGTTCACCCATAAATCCCGCCTGGTACTGCCCCACGAACTCTCTTGCAATTGGTGTTAGTCGACGGCATAAAATTTGGGAGAGTACCTTGTAGGCGGCGTTCAGCAATGTGATTGCGCGGTAGTTGCTACAATCCAGTTTATCGCCCTTTTTGTAGATGGGACACACGACACCTTCCATCCACTCCTGCGGCAGAACCTCATCCTCCCAAACCTTGGTAATCACCCAATGCAGCGCTCTAGCCAGTGCTTCACCACCGTGTTTAAACAGCTCTCCTGGTAGTTGGTCAACTCCAGAAGCTTTGTTGTTTTTCAGCCGGCCGATCTCCTCCTGGATTTCCTGGAGATTCGGAGCCGGAAGTCGCATGTCCTGCGCGCGTGCTCCTAGGTTCATTACCATACCGCCACCGTTGTCTGCCATATCGCCATTCAGGTGCTCTTCGTAGTGCTGCCGCCACATTTGGATCACCTCACGCTCGTTCGTAAGGAGGTTCCCGTTTATGTTCTTACACATATCGGGCTGTGGCACGTGGCCCTTACGTGAACGGTTCAACTTCTCATAGAACTTTCGTGCGTTATTAGCGCGGTACAGTTCTTCCGTCTCTTCACGGTCTCGATCTTCCTGCTGGCGCTTTTTCCTCAGGAAAATCGAGTTTTGTCTGTTCCGCGCCCGTTTGTATCGTGCCTCGTTCGCCCTCGTGCGGTGTTGCAGCAATCTCGCCCATGCTGCATTCTTCTCATCAACTAACTGCTCACATTCGCCGTCATACCAGTCGTTTCTCTGATCCGGAGCCACCGTGCCTAGTGCAGCGGTTGCGGTGCTTCCAATGGCGGATCGAATATCTCATTATGGTCATTATGTACCTGGTACAATTCGTTCCAGATACCGTTCTCTTGTTTACCGCCGAGTATTGTCCGCAGCACCTTACTCTCAAACACTCCGAAAGCTCTCCGATCAGCCTCCTTTAACGTCCATGTTTCATGGCCGTATAAAGCCACCGGAAGAATCAGAGTAGTATACAGCGCGAGTTTTGTTTTCGTTTGCAGACTACGGGACTTAAGCTGGTTACGAAGTCCGTAATAAGCCCTATTTGCAGCTGCAATACGCCTTTTCAACTCGCGGGTAACATCATTATCACCCGTCACTAATGTTCCAAGATACACAAATTAGTAAGAGGTGTTTTGGGGGATCACGAAGTGGTTAATCTGCAGGCCATCTATGCCTTTCTTTGCTCATCTGACATTAAAGTCTAATACCCCTATTTTTTTCTTTCCCAGTTTTTTTTCTTGTCTTTGTCTTATTGTTCCGTGTACCACGAAGCTATGCCCATCCGGAAGATGCTCCCTGATGAACTGAATCATACGAACCATATTTCGAGCATGACGCTACGCCACACCAGTCACGACGTCAATAACCCGGATGTGCAGCTGAAATAACCTAAACCTAAATCCCTACCCCGTCCGTCCTGAATAAAGTAATCTCTAACCTTGAGTCACCACGAGTATTTTGGTCTTTGTCCCTTCCCAACTAACTGTTAATGATAAGATGATATACACATTGTATTGATATCATACCTAAGAGTTGCGGCTCCGCAAAGTGTCGCACACGACTGAGCCTTCCAAATAAATGAAATTGTTAAAAAGCTACACAAATTCTTCCACCACTTCATTTTTTTTACTATCCAGCACCATTGCACTACCACCACCACTAATGAACCCACGTTGATTGCCAGCGACCATATACTTCGTTTTGCTGATATTGATCGTGAGTCCAATCCTCGTTGTCTCCCTATTGAAAGGCACAAAAGCCTCTTCCACGGCACGGCGATCAATTCCGATAATATCGATATAGTCCGCAAATCAAAACTCAGTGTTGATAGAATGAACCACCTCAATTTCAAAGAGAGTAGCTAATCGTTTAGCTATGCTCCTGCCGACTCTCACTGCAACGAATTGCCAAATGGTCAAGCCCGAAAAACGTGAATGGTCGAACGCAAGAAGTAGCGCGGAGCTCAGGCAGTGGTGCCGTTGATGGGGGGTTTAGAGCAGCTTCAATAACACGGTACCTGATACAGTTTTTTTTATTTTTAACTTTCTAGGTAAGTAATTAGACAAGATCTGCACAAAATCGTTGGAAATTTAGCTTCATTCGATTCATATGAATGCGCCGATTCTAAATCAAATCCGGAGAAAGTTTCATATCCGAACAAAATTTAAATATCTGGATGTGTTCAATACACATCTAAACGATTCGCGTTTATTCCTCCAGGAACAAGTGTATGAATCGTGTACAGCGGACAAACTTTTGTTTTGAAAAAAAAAAACCGTCGGCTTAAAAACTGTAAAGTGTATATAAAGTGAAAATAATGTTGTCCTCCTAACGCTAACGAGCAAGTCAAATAAAAAAGATGATTAAAAAAAGCTTTGGAGCGATCATCTTCAAAAACACTTTAAAAAACACTAAACACTAGCGAATTAAGGTTAAGGTCCCAAATAGCTACCACTTTTCTAACCTAATTTAAAGCCAAGTCAACCAATCGATTCATACATAAAACATTCCAGAAGTGGGATGATCACACGCCCAATGTGCAGCCCTCACATGCTTTCTACCATTCGAGGACATCAAACTTTGACTTCCATAACTCCTAGACGCATTATTTCTTCAAACATACCCCCTCTAGTACCTATTTCCAGTCGCACAGCCCCCCATAAAATTACGACCCCGCAAGCAGCCGGCCGGCGCAGCCTGAGAGTTCTCCGCCATGAATAAATCAACAGTTTCGATAATCGAATCAACAAACATACCTGACTGGCTGGCTGACTGCCTGCCTGCCGGCTCCATTCAGCAGAGAGCTCCTGCCTATTACCGATCGAACATGCCAGTCATAAAAATTAATAACTTTCGTCATGATAACCATTTCCATTACCGAAGTTCTTTGCTGAAAGCTGGCATTACACAAAAGTTTCCGACACATTCGAGCGGCGCGTCGGAGCGGAAGTCAGGAAGAGCAGGCTTAAGCGCACAGGAAACTAAGGAGAGAGTGGGACCCATGAATCTCTAATCAAGTGCCTGCCTGCCCCAACTGAAGGGACCAAACCATTTTTGGTACACACGGCAAGGAAACTCAGGAATAACGAACAACGATTGCTCAGCGGCCACAGCAATCGAAAAACAACAAGGAGGGGGATTCATCAATTATTCAATTATAGGGTTTGTGCATGAAAGTTTTATGATGTTGTCCCTCTTCTTACTATGCATAGGGAAGCCTGTGTAGTAGTGTGTATGTAGATTGTGGTCAGAGATTTGCCCGGGAAAAGTTTGATAAGCGCTTCTGCTAGAGGAGTATTTTTGCACTGACAAAGTTGAGTTGGATTGCTGTTGGGGCTATCCATTATCCGCGTTTTTATAAAGGAAGGGCTGATCACGCATTTTGGGATGGTGCTAAATTTTGACGATCTTGGTGAAAAGAATTTCTGTGATTGCGGCTAGATTTGTTTTGCTCTCTAGAAGCAAATTATCAAAATCTGTACGGATGATTATCGAACACTCTGTAGACAATCTCATACTGTGTTTCAATTATTGTTAAATCGAAACTAAGCTCTAATTTAGTTTTGACCCATGAACAATCGGAAAAAGCACAAACTTCTTTCCTTTCGCCGGAAGCATTTCAATTATTCGGATTACGGACCCGCTCTCGCTCACTGCGTAACGAATCCATTATAACTGTTGAAGGTTTCTTCTCTCGAGCGGTAATTCCGATAATTCAACTTAAATCCAATTCGTTGATTCCTTCCAGGCAAACAACGCTTCTATTTGTTCAAGTCACGCGTCGGCTGCAAAACCAATATCCTGCAGCCAAACGAAAGGACATAGATGATGGTTGTTAAATTTGATTGATCAGTAAATCCAATATCCATCAGTGCCTCCTTCGGCTAGGCGATGCTCATCCGTGATAAATGTGAAGATATATTGAGGCGGGTTTGTTCTTCTTTGCTTTTGACTGGGATAAGGATCCCAGGTGAAACCGAGCCTGCCCCAACATATTTTTTCGTGAATATCGACTTATTGTGAATCCAACAAAATAATGTATTTAGATCCAAACAGTAAGCCTGGTAGAAATTCCGGCCCACTTAACTTTCCAACCGGCAGCACATCAGTGAGCTTTTCGAAACATTCGTGCTCTTCCTGAAAGATGAATTTCCTCGCTGAGAGCACTAGAAATCAAACACTTGGCCACAGCGGCGTTCCATTGTCAATCTTCGGAAAAGAAATGCGAAATAAATTGTCGATAAAAGATGGCGATAAAACTGACTGGCTGCCGCGGGGCCAGACATTCGCGGAAAGCAACGTCCGATGAATGTACAAACTCGGGAATCCGCAACTTTGTTTCCTTTTCCACTGGCGTGGAACCTTAATTGTGTTTAGACGAACGTCGTTTATATTCAAAATCGGCGCGGCATCGCTTCAGGTCGTAGACATCAATTGTTTTAAGGCGGAACTTTGCGATAACCAAAACAATCGTTAGCGCAATGCACCTCGTGCCGCCAAAGACATCGGATCACACTGTTGGTTGCTTAACAACCGGCGTTCAGCTTTTCTGTTTCAAATTTGCTGCCTTGCAGCTGTAAAAGGTTCGTAGGTCGTGGATTATGGATTAATTGGACGGGGAGCCGTGTTCGGATCCTGGAAAATGTGTCCTTAAGAGCATCATACTCAACTAAATTATTAACGATGTAGAAGTTGCTGAAATTTTTATTTGCTTGCTTTCCGAAGTGCCTACTTGCCTGGATTGTTGAAGTCCCAATGTCGAGAACTTTCCCAAGAGCTTATTGCACATTTCGCTCGCACATACCTGGAAGAAGAAAAAAGACGTTGTTATAACTTTTTGGCTGGTTTAGAATTGAAGCAAAATGGAGCACAGCTTTAATAGTCAGTGAAGTTCAGTCGCTGTTGACACATCGTGCGCATTGATTCCGTCTGTTACCAAAGAGAACTATTTGAAATGATGACTGTTAGAAGGAAGTATGTTACCTCCTGAACGCCAAAGTATATTATGGCTACATTTTTGTGATTTCCAAGAAAAAGGCAGCTCCTCCACACAACAAATGCAATTAAAAAGCAATATCCGTTCATTAGGAAAAGAAATAAAGTAAGACAAAAATTAGATGGGAAATGCATTGAAATGTTCAAAGAATATTGAAAACGTGTTTTGGGAACCGTCGATAGATTTGAAATGCTTGACAAAAAGCGACGTGAACGTGTATGGTATAGAAATTCGCAAGCCATCATGCAACACCACCCAAGCAGTATATTAATGGACGGTAGGACGCTCGATGGAGTATCGCTGAAATATTCAAATTTGTGTTTGCGGATGATTTTATTCACGGACATGTAAGGAATTTCAATTGCGGCCAGAAGATGTAAATTCACATCTCCGAGAAACGATGAAGACACAAAACTGAACGTCTGCAGAATCGAGTTCTACCTTTTATTCAGCCTCCTTTCAAGGGGCTCGGATGCCTTTTTTTAAATCGAAAGACTCCTTTCCAGAGGCTCGGAAGCCTCCTTTCAAGAGGCTCGGAAGCCTCCTTTCAAGAGGCTCGGAAGCCTCCTTTCAAGAGGCTCGGAAGCCTCCTTTCAAGAGGCTCGGAAGCCTCCTTTCAAGAGACTCAGAGCCTCCTTTCAAGAGGCTCAGGCCTCCTTTCAAGAGGCTCAGAGCCTCCTTTCAAGAGGCTCAGGCCTCCTTTCAAGAGGCTCAGGCCTCCTTTCAAGAGGCTCAGAAGCCTCCTTTCAAGAGGCTCAGGCCTCCTTTCAAGAGGCTCAGAGCCTCCTTTCAAGAGGCTCAGAGCCTCCTTTCAAGAGGCTCAGGCCTCCTTTCAAGAGGCTCAGAAGCCTCCTTTCAAGAGGCTCGAAGCCTCCTTTCAAGAGGCTCAGGCCTCCTTTCAAGAGGCTCAGAGCCTCCTTTCAAGAGGCTCAGAGCCTCCTTTCAAGGCTCAGGCCTCCTTTCAAGAGGCTCAGAAGCCTCCTTTCAAGAGGCTCAGGCCTCCTTTCAAGAGGCTCAGAAGCCTCCTTTCAAGAGGCTCAGGAAGCCTCCTTTCAAGAGGCTCAAGCCTCCTTTCAAGAGGGCCTCAGAAGCCTCCTTTCAAGAGGCTCGAAGCCTCCTTTCAAGAGGCCTGGAAGCCTCCTTTCAAGAGGCTCAGAGCCTCCTTTCAAGAGGCTCAGGCCTCCTTTCAAGAGGCTCAGAAGCCTCCTTTCAAGAGGCTCAGAGCCTCCTTTCAAGAGGCTCAGAGCCTCCTTTCAAGAGGCCTCAGAGCCTCCTTTCAAGAGGCCTCAGAGCCTCCTTTCAAGAGGCTCAGAAGCCTCCTTTCAAGAGGCTCAAGCCTCCTTTCAAGAGGCTCAGAAGCCTCCTTTCAAGAGGCTCAGAAGCCTCCTTTCAAGAGGCTCAGAAGCCTCCTTTCAAGAGGCTCAGAGCCTCCTTTCAAGAGGCTCAGAAGCCTCCTTTCAAGAGGCTCAGAAGCCTCCTTTCAAGACTCAGGCCTCCTTTCAAGAGGCTCAAGCCTCCTTTCAAGAGGCTCAAGCCTCCTTTCAAGAGGGCTCCAGCCTCCTTTCAAGAGGCTCAGAAGCCTCCTTTCAAGAGGCTCAGGCCTCCTTTCAAGAGGCTCAGGCCTCCTTTCAAGAGGCCTCAGAAGCCTCCTTTCAAGAGGCTCCAGCCTCCTTTCAAGAGGCTCAAAGCCTCCTTTCAAGAGGCCTCAGGAAGCCTCCTTTCAAGAGGCCTCAAGCCTCCTTTCAAGAGGCCTCAGCCTCCTTCAAGAGGCTCAAGCCTCCTTTCAAGAGGCTCGGAAGCCTCCTTTCAAGAGGCTCAGAAGCCTCCTTTCAAGAGGCTCAGAGCCTCCTTTCAAGAGGCTCAGGAAGCCTCCTTTCAAGAGGCTCAGAAGCCTCCTTTCAAGAGGCTCAGGAAGCCTCCTTTCAAGAGGCTCAGGAAGCCTCCTTTCAAGAGGCTCAGAAGCCTCCTTTCAAGAGGCTCAGGCCTCCTTTCAAGAGGCTCAGAAGCCTCCTTTCAAGAGGCTCAGAGCCTCCTTTCAAGAGGCTCAGGAAGCCTCCTTTCAAGAGCTCAGGAAGCCTCCTTTCAAGAGGCTCAGAAGCCTCCTTTCAAGAGGCTCAGGCCTCCTTTCAAGAGGCTCAGAAGCCTCCTTTCAAGAGGCCTCAGAAGCCTCCTTTCAAGAGGCCTCCAGCCTCCTTTCAAGAGGCTCAGAAGCCTCCTTTCAAGAGGCTCAAGCCTCCTTTCAAGAGGCTCAGAAGCCTCCTTCAAGAGGCCTCGAAGCCTCCTTTCAAGAGGCTCAGGCCTCCCTTTCAAGAGGCTCGGAAGCCTCCTTTCAAGAGGCTCAGAAGCCTCCTTTCAAGAGGCCTCGGAAGCCTCCTTTCAAGAGGCTCAGGAAGCCTCCTTTCAAGAGGCTCAGAAGCCTCCCTTTCAAGAGGCTCAGAAGCCTCCTTTCAAGAGGGCTCAAGCCTCCTTTCAAGAGGCTCCAGGCCTCCTTTCAAGAGGCTCAGGAAGCCTCCTTTCAAGAGGCTCAGAAGCCTCCTTTCAAGAGGCTCAGAGCCTCCTTTCAAGAGGCTCCAAGCCTCCTTTCAAGAGGCTCAGAAGCCTCCTTTCAAGAGGCTCAGGAAGCCTCCTTTCAAGAGGCTCAGAGCCTCCTTTCAAGAGAGGCTCAGGCCTCCTTTCAAGAGGCTCAGGAAGCCTCCTTTCAAGAGGCTCAGGCCTCCTTTCAAGAGGCTCAGAGCCTCCTTTCCAAGAGGCCTGGAAGCCTCCCTTTCAAGAGCTCAGAAGCCTCCTTTCAAGAGGCTCAAAGCCTCCTTTCAAGAGGCCTGGAAGCCTCCTTTCAAGAGGCTCAGAAGCCTCCTTTCAAGAGGCTCAGAAGCCTCCTTTCAAGAGGCTCAGAAGCCTCCTTTCAAGAGGCCTGGAAGCCTCCTTTCAAGAGGCTCAGAAGCCTCCTTTCAAGAGGCCTGGAAGCCTCCTTTCAAGAGGCTCGAAGCCTCCTTCAAGAGGCTCAGAGCCTCCTTTCAAGAGGCTCAGAAGCCTCCTTTCAAGAGGCTCAGAGCCTCCTTTCAAGAGGCTCAGGAGCCTCCTTTCAAGAGGCTCAGCCTCCTTTCAAGAGGCCTCAGAAGCCTCCTTTCAAGAGGCTCGGAAGCCTCCTTTCAAGAGGCCTCAGAAGCCTCCTTTCAAGAGGCTCAGAAGCCTCCTTTCAAGAGGCCTCAAGCCTCCTTCAAGAGGCTCAGAAGCCTCCTTTCAAGAGGCTCAGCCTCCTTCAAGGCCTAGCCTCCTTTCAAGAGGCTCAGAGCCTCCTTTCAAGAGGCTCAGGAAGCCTCCCTTTCAAGAGGCCCAGAAGCCTCCTTTCAAGAGGCTCAGCCTCCTTTCAAGAGGCTCAGAAGCCTCCTTTCAAGAGGCTCAGAAGCCTCCTTTCAAGAGGCTCAGGCCTCCTTCAAGAGGCTCAGAAGCCTCCTTTCAAGAGGCTCCGGAAGCCTCCTTTCAAGAGGCTCAGAAGCCTCCTTTCAAGAGGCTCAGGCCTCCTCAAGAGGCTCAAGCCTCCTTTCAAGAGGCTCAGAAGCCTCCCTTTCAAGAGGCTCAGGCCTCCTTTCAAGAGGCTCAAGCCTCCTTTCAAGAGGCTCAGAGCCTCCTTTCAAGAGGCTCGGAAGCCTCCCTTTCAAGAGGGCCTCAGAGCCTCCTTCAAGAGGCTCAGAAGCCTCCTTTCAAGAGAGGCTCGAAGCCTCCTTTCAAGAGGCTCAGAGCCTCCTTTCAGAGGCTCAAGCCTCCTTTCAAGAGGCTCCAGAAGCCTCCTTTCAAGAGGCTCTGGAAGCCTCCTTTCAAGAGGCTCAGAAGCCTCCTTTCAAGAGGCTCAGAAGCCTCCTTTCAAGAGGCTCAGGAAGCCTCCCTTTCAAGAGGCCTCAGGCCTCCTTCAAGAGGCTCAGGAAGCCTCCTTTCAAGAGGCTCAGAAGCCTCCTTTCAAGAGGCTCCAGCCTCCTTTCAAGAGGCTCAGGCCTCCTTTCAAGAGGCCTCAGGAAGCCTCCTTCAAGAGGCTCCAGCCTCCTTTCAAGAGGCTCTGGAAGCCTCCTTTCAAGAGGCTCAGGCCTCCTTTCAAGAGGCTCAGAAGCCTCCTTTCAAGAGGCTCAGAGCCTCCTTTCAAGAGGCTCAAGCCTCCTTTCAAGAGGCTCAGCCTCAAGAGCCTCCCTTCAAGAAGGCTCCAGAGCCTCCTTTCAAGAGGCCTCAGGAAGCCTCCTTTCAAGAGGCTCAGAAGCCTCCTTCAAGAGGCTCAGAAGCCTCCTTTCAAGAGGCTCAGGCCTCCTTTCAAGAGGCTCAGGCCTCCTTTCAAGAGGCTCAGAGCCTCCTTTCAAGAGGCTCGGAAGCCTCCTTTCAAGAGGCTCAGAAGCCTCCTTTCAAGAGGCTCAGGAAGCCTCCCTTTCAAGAGGCTCAGGCCTCCTTTCAAGAGGCTCAGAGCCTCCTTTCAAGAGGCTCGGAAGCCTCCTTTCAAGAGGCTCAGGCCTCCTTTCAAGAGGCTCAGGCCTTCTTCAAGAGGCTCAGAAGCCTCCTTTCAAGAGGCTCAAGCCTCCTTTCAAGAGGCTCAGGCCTCCTTTCAAGAGGCTCGGAAGCCTCCTTTCAAGAGGCTCAGAAGCCTCCTTTCCAAGAGGCCTGGAAGCCTCCTTTCAAGAGGCTCAGAAGCCTCCTTTCAAGAGGCTCAGAAGCCTCCTTTCAAGAGGCTCAGAGCCTCCTTTCAAGAGGCCTCGGAAGCCTCCTTTCAAGAGGCTCAGCCTCCTTTCAAGAGGCTCAAGCCTCCTTTCAAGAGGCTCAGAAGCCTCCTTTCAAGAGGCTCGGAAGCCTCCTTTCAAGAGGCTCGGAAGCCTCCTTTCAAGAGGCTCGGAAGCCTCCTTTCAAGAGGCTCGGAAGCCTCCTTTCAAGAGGCTCGGAAGCCTCCTTTCAAGAGGCTCGGAAGCCTCCTTTCAAGAGGCTCGGAAGCTTCCTTTCAAGAAGCTCGGAAGCATCCTTTCAAGGGGCTCGGAAGCTTCATTTCGAAAAATTCTGAAACCTTCTTTCAAAAGGCTTGGAAGCCTCCTCTCAAACCGTTCAGAAACCTCCTTTCGAAAAGTTCAGAAACCTCCTTTCAAGAGGCTCGGAAACGTCTTTCCAAGAGGCTCGGAAGCCTACTCTCAAATGGTTTGGAAGCCTCCCTACTAGGGCTTCCATTTTTCCCGGGAATCAACTTCCCGGGAAACGGGAAATGAAATAATAATATCCCGGGATTTCCCGGGTAAGTCGTAAAATATGGTTTTGAAAATATACATTCGACATCAGGGAGGCTTGCTATTCTGTCCTCAAATGAGGAAAGAGTTGTTGAAAGCCTGAAAAGATTTTGTTCAGTTCGAAAAGCGTTTACTCCTTCTACAAAACGTTCGCAATGTCAGTATCAGCATCTGCTCTGGATCAAGAGTAAGATCTGCAGTGTCCTGATGAGCTCCACTATGTGCTACATTTCCATATTTTTTTAAAAACTTTTTCAGGTTGTATCCGCATTTTTTTTTCCAGTTTTTGGTCAACGACGGCTTCGAGAGATTCTCCTCTATTATCGCCAAAATATTCCTAACATGAACTATTCTTATACTCGACGACTTTTTTTAGTGCATAGAATCTTCTGGTCAATGAAGGATAAGCCATTTTTATTCATGTACGTCCACTTGAACACGTTTTGTATTTAAAGCAGCTGAAATATTTGAAATGAGAATTCTTCCATTCGAAATAAAAAAGAGCTTTAAAGCGAGTGCTTGATTGTCGTACTTTACTGATTCTGACTATAACATATTTTTCGGCCAAACTTTGCTTGAAATGCCGAACAGCACCTAAAACGTATCAAATTGCAAAAGTTTTGCGAGTATTTGATGTAAGACAGTTATAATGATCGCATACTAAAGACATAAAATCTGTTTTTCCATCAAGATCTGTTAGCCCACCAATATTATAAAATATTCAAATGAAATATTTCAGGAATATCTCAAAATACAAACGAAATATGAGTCTGTTCGGGAATTGAATCAAAAAGGATTGAAGGTCTTAAAAAACCTTTGACAATAATAGGACAAACCTGCCAAAGCGGTCACTGCTATTGCCTTAGTATTTGCGAACATTGATAGCTCTGCTGTTTCACCACAGACACTATTTTTTTAATTCGACTTCACAACGCTTACCGACGTTTGAACCTACTGAATAAATGAACGATAGATACAAACTGGTTCTTTGTCCCGCCTCTCTTCAACACGTGTTGGAATGCACCGTATGATTCTGTAACATTTTCAGTTGTAACTTAACTTAAAATTCAAAAGTGAAATAAATAGTGAGATGATGCTAGTGCAAAAATGTAATTGATTAAAAAAAAATAAGACAATTATTACAAAATATTTTAGTATGTTCATTTCCCGGGAAATTCGGGAAACTGATACATAAATCCCGGGAATCGGGAATCCCGGGAAATATGATTTCCCGGGAAATCGTTTCCGGGAATGGAAGCCCTACTCCCTACGAGTGGCTCAGAAGCCCCCTTTCGATTCGCGGTCCGATCTAGGAAATTTTCGGGCTCGAAATTGTCTCGACTCCCTTGGGATTTAAAGTATCATTAAAGTATTAGAAACCTTCCAGTTAATAACTGTGAAAGTTCTTAATGAACATTAACCTGCAAATCGGTAATTTCCCATTTATGGATGTAATGCCAATAAGAAGAAGAGCATGAGCATGATCGACTAATAATAATAAGAAGGAGAGGTATTGATTCGTCTTATGACAAGTAAAGACATCCAGTAAAAAGCTCTTAACGTGTTTTTATGTTCTAAATATCTGGTTGTCACTAATTGCATGGATCGATTCACTTCCACTTGTTGAGGTAAACCCATCAGACAAATTAACAATTCAATATTTTTATTGATTTTATACCGATTGAATTTCTAGCTTTCCAGAAAACAGTTTGGATTTTAGATTTCTCCAAATGCAACGAAATTAAAGTGGGTAATATGTACCTATGTATAGCTACTGCAACATTGAGCGAACACAATTGGAGCCGCAATTCCAGATTATTATCATTTGAATTCCATGAAACAGAAGAGTTGTTTCGTTCCTTTTACATTGATGGGGTATTACGATAAAATGGCTTTTATTTCTGATATCCACATAACAGAAAAAACTCATTAAATGTCAATTATTCTTCCTCAATAAGTAATATTGTATATCTACAACGAAATCATCGTCCCTTACTGTTTAACAACTTCATAAAAATAACTATCATACGAAAGCTATTCCGCCCAAACCATCGACCAACAAGACGTCAAATAAATCCCTAAACAATAAAACAATTTATTAACTTTTACCCGGCTTTCTTCCATTCAACCCGCAATCCAATCAATTCTCATTTACTGGAACCCTTTCATATGCCCTTCTGTTACCAAAAGCAATAAAGGAAAACTGCACTTCAGTCTTCACTCGTCAACTCGGTGACGCCACCGTCCGCTCTCGAGTTAGCACAAGCAGTCATAGAGCGTACAGCAGAGCGTGCAATGGGCTGACTTCATTTGCTTCATCCAGTTCAGTTCCCTCGGCCGTCCAGCAAGCAACCATCATCAGTGGATTATGGCGAGCATTTTTTCACATTTAATGAATGTGAAACCATGAAGGCGCGCAATGCCTTACCGAGCGAGCAAGCGAACGAGCGCAGCGGCGGAGGTGGTTCTTGAGAGTTGCTACAAGTTCACCGAGCACCCATCCATCGTCTCAAGCTGAACTCAACCCATTTTCAGCGGGAACCGAGCGAGCGCGTTGCGTTTGGCCATGACGATGGTGCCTCCGCCGTGAGCCTGATTGCTAACAACTGGATGGCTGTCTACTTGCCCGGAGGAAATATAAAATCCAATAAAGTCACCCACTTGAAAGTCTGCCGCTGAGAGTGCAGAGCAAGATCCCGCAGCGCTGCGGGGCGCAACCCGCTGCCGCCGTCGTTGTCGTCGTCGTCGTCGTTAGTAGGTCGGTCGTTGATTGTAACAATGTCGAGGAGTTCTCGGATGAAGCCTATTCCTACTACTGCTGGTGCGACTAGTGCATTTTTACCTAGTGGTTCGCTCTATGCTAAGGATCGTTGTCGAGGATTGTGCGATGAACAACAACTAGAGGTATTCAACTTGAATCGTGTATCTTGGGATTTAACATTTGAAGCGTGGTGAAGCACGTAAGTAGGGTAGGATAAAAGTTGCTCTTATCTCGAATAGAGTTGTACATACCGAAGGCTCAGTTTGAATGTTTTTGAAGAATCATCATTATGTTTACGATGATGAGAACTTGGCGAGGCATATTTAGGCTTCTTCTTTTATTGCTTCTTTAATGCCGGCCCATTGCTGTCTTGTACTTAGGGGAGTCGAAAAAAAAACTCCGCAAAAGTTGACTGGAACTGGCTTGAGCCACTCTCATCTTCACTATGATTTTTATCTACGATTCAGTAGTAAAAAAGTAGTAGCTAAACAACAAACTCAGCAAAATAGAACAGTGACATTGAAAACGCAATTGAGGTGTACAAGCGTATGTGCCCAAAATCACAATCCGAATTTCATTCTGTCGAAATTCTAACGACTACATCACCAAAACTGTGCCTGTGCCTACTGAAGACTCGATAAGCACAAGCTGCAATCCTATTACTTCGATACCATTTCTTCGGATCAATCTGCTAATGCAAAAATTGCCGCACCTAATCTTAAAATCTTTTCCCTCCATACATTACATTGTCGAACCCATGTCAACGAATCCCTGCAATCAGCCAAAACAATCAACCCCGCCGGCCATCCCGGCTGCCGGGGCGGCGCGGCTGGCAGCAAAGGCGCTTCTTGTTCGGGCGCTGGTTCACACATTCGTCGTCCTCGTGGACGCTACCGACACCCACACGTACCGATGTTGTTGTTCGAGCCAAAAATGCGAATTCTGTGAAGTCGATTTCGGTTGGATGCGTGCGTCGTTCTGGTCTGTTGGGTTGGTTTCGGTTCATCATCGTCGTCGTCGTTGTCATGTGTTGCACGATTGACTTTGATTGAAAGGCCCGGTTGACTCCATTGTTGCTTTGCGTCCCCTACTCCCGCGCTAGAACGAAATTGATGGTAAGCCACTATTGATGGCGTGCCTAGGAAGAATATAGAAGGGGTCGACCTTGAGCAGGACATGACCAAAAGAGCCGCGAAATGTGTTCGTATAAAACTGCCTGATGGCCTGCTGTAACGCATTTCATAGAATAATGCTCTTCGAAGTGGAATGGTTGAAAATAAAATATAAAATTAAAATAAAATATTTAAAAAAAATGTGTAACTATTAAAAAAATATTTCTATCAACCTAAGATAGAGATGCGCTTTGAAGCTGACAGTTTATAACTAGATAATCGCAAATTTGTCATAATATTTATATAATAGTCATTTCAGAAATATTATTTCTAAAGTACGATTTGCAGTACAATTCCTAAAAATAAAAACTAAACATTTTCCATAAATTTGCACTTGGGATTTCTTAACACAAAATGGTCGCACATAGCTACTTGGCAGAGAAATGAATAATTATTGAAGTTTTGTTCGCAAAAACATACAAACTTACAAGTTTGCAAGACTCCAAAACGCATCCGTTCATCGACAGTCCCCTTCTTAATGGAAGGGAGACTAAATTGCACTGTTGACAACTTGTCGTGAGCTTCACTATCAGCTTGCCCTTGCCAGGCTCGATTCGTGACAATTCTTCACACATTGATTTGGGATCTAAAAGCGTTCGTACTGGAATCTCTCTACGTGAAGCGAGACCGTTTCGGACAGGCATGTTGACTTCTGCAGGGTCATGGTATTGCTAATGCAGATGAAATCAATTTCTGCAATGAAGACGTAGCGTATTATGGTTACAACGAACTTGAACGGTGGAATGTTCTTCTTTGAAGGTCTAAACACCTTGGAGCGGAAAACGTTGCTGTGAGCCCTTTGGTTCATACTTCCGCATACGTTCGTGCTGCGAAAGAAAACCAGAAGGGTTGTGTACAAGACACGACCATCCGACGTAAACTACGCGAAACCTTTTGGTCAATGATAAGTCTAATGCTGCGTACACACCAGTCAAGCAGTTCGACGAACATTGACTCCACCCCCAAGAAACGCTTCGGTTGCTGCTTTGTTGGAACGTGTGTGAAGTTGTTCGAACAACCATTTGACAGTTGGCGGCTCGGTTGGAAAAAATTAAAACGGTTTGATTTTGGTTTGAGTTGTCGGGGGTGGAGTCAAGGTTCGCCGAACATGTTTGAGCATTTGTAGTGAAGTTGCACAAACCCCCATATATTTTTTGATGGTTGATGCTCAAGTTAGCGCTCCGGTCGTTCGTGTGTGATATTGTTGGTCGAATAAATTGATTGTTCGTGCCGCTGTTGGTAAAACTTGATGGATGTTGGAACAAACGAGAGGTGGAGTCAATGTTGGTCAAACTGCTTGACCGTGTGTACGTTCCATAACGCCATGTAGGAAAATGTTGGATTGTTAAACGCTTCAAACACCCTCCATGCGAATAAATTTATTTCAGCGTCTCCCTCCCATGTACGCTTGCGATTCCGTTACTGACGCTAATTTTCCTATGTTTTATACTTTGACGAAAATTCATTTCGGATCAATTTTTCTCCTTTCTCCTTTGTAAAACTGTGGTTCAAAGTAGAATCAATTTATTTTGAATAATTACTAAGATAAAAAAAAACCAATGTCAGAATTTTGCGAGTCAATTTCACTTTTCGCGGACAACAGACAAATCGATCCACATACGCTATCATATTCAATACATTTTCTTGTCAACCATTTGCCGATGGCCGCCGCTCGAACCGATACCTATACGCCATTATATTTTTTAGTCACTATGCGAATAAATTTTTTTTGTATCATTTCGCCCCGATGCGCGCAAAGTGGTTGTGGTTTGAACTTTGAAAAAGTTTGCTCGGATTAAGAAAAGGATCAAAACACATTTTAAATCGCTAACATATCAAAATCTAGCGAGAAACTTTTACTGGCTATGAATTTGCTACAGTCACGTCACAGTACACAGTCACAGTATTTTCAATAATGTGCTTCTTTAATCACTATCATCAACTTACTCATAGTTTGAATCTTGCGAGGAGAATCTGACTTAAGATCTTCTTCCATTAAGGAGGACTAATGATTCGCCGCTCCACCATCGATGACTGCCAGTGATGTCGCTGTTACCTGCTGCGGATAAAACCGCTACCGAACGCCGTCGATTGACCTTTCTGAAATATCGAACGAAAATGACGCGCGCGCAGAACAAGGATTTTTTATGCACAAAGTAAAATTAAGCGGTACGTCACTAGCCCCACCCTAACAGTGAATGTGGAAATGCGTAAACCACCCCCATGAAACGGCTGTCATCCACGAACAACTCGACTGAAGCCAAAAACATGGTGCTGCAACATGGTGCTGGATGTAAACATTGCCGGTTAAGCAATAAACACACGAAGTCAGAACAGTCGGATGCGTAAGCGGCATGTGTTGCATTGTTATTTAAATTATATTCAACGAGATGTATTCCATTGCTGCGTGATTTTCGACGGTATTAATTAGCCCTTTGATGTTGCATGAAACAGAAAGATGATATTTAAAAAATTTCGCACGGTAAAACCTAGGATATTTTTGAAACTCTTCTCTGAAATTCTAATTAAAAACGGTAAACAGTACGGGGTTGGACTTTTCTTATACTGTGTATTAAGTATGATATCACAGAATAAAAATTGAAATTGAAATACTTTGTTTATTGTGCATGAAAACAAGTCTAACCCCGTACTGCTTACCTTTGTTAAATAAATTTCTTCTAGAATTTTGAAGAAAAGTTTCAAAAATTTCTTCGTATGTTTTCCTGTGGGAATATTTTTGATTATCATCTTTCGGCTTCTTCTTCTTCATGCAACATCAAAGCGTCAATCGCCCCAATGCTCTCGTAGCGGTGTGAACGGAGCTTATAATAGGAAAGGCAACACTAGCGCCACCCAATCGGTAGTCGGCTTCAAGAACTACATCTCATTTCAGGGGGGTGGCGTAAACAAAATGTGCACCCATACCGTTTGCCCAAAGGGCGGGACTCATGGTGTTATCATTTTGTCATTGGCTCCATCGGTGTGACGATGCACACTGGTTCAAAAGCCCCCAAAACGTGCGTTTTTTAGTTTTCGACCTGAAAACTACATTTTAGAGTCATGATGTCTTCAGAAGAGTTGAAGGATGTTTCTTGGGCTTTCTTTTGATAAGAAAATATCAATGATCTATCCACCTTGAAGGGCGGTATGGAATAAAAAATTTATGCAGATGTACAAAAACAGTGGTTGTTCTCTGCAATGTTATAAAGAATGTGAATTGGAACATCTTTTCGGAAGACACAATATTGGACAAACGGTTTTGTAAGGAATTAGAGCACGTTTTGTATGAATGACGCCCAAAAATCATATTTTGAGCATAACTCTTTTGGAAATGATTTTAGCACTATGGTTTATTCTAGAAAGTTGTGCATAATGACAAAAAACATGTTTGTCTAGAAGACTACTTTGATCTATTTTGAAACCTGTCAAAGTTATTAAGGAATCTTTAGAAAAAATAGTCAATTTTCACATCAACACACCATGAAAAGCGGCAAGAGGCGGCAAACTAAACAGCCAACATCTGAAAGATTCGGGTTTAAGCTACCGAATGCACAATGTTTTGTTTTGTTCCGTCGTGTTCCACTATTGTTTTGAATCAACTTAAAATAGTCCTTAATGTACGTTTTTCAGTACAACTGTTATGTAAACAATTAAAAAGTGGCTAACATGATTGGTTATTTATTGCATAGTAACAATCTCCATCAAGACGAAACAGCCACATTTAAGACGAATGGCTGTCATTTGTCGAGATTGTAAGCATGCAAAAAATAACCAATCATGTTAGCCACTTTTTAATTGTTTACATAACAGTTGTACTGAAAAACGTACATTAAGGACTATTTTAAGTTGATTTAAAACAATAGTGAAACACGACGGAACAAAACAAAACATTGTGCATTCGGTAGCCTAAAACCGAATCTTTCAGATGGTGGCTGTTTGGCTTGCCGCCTCTTGCCGCTTTTAATGGTGTGTTGATGTGAAAATTGACTATTGACTAACGCCTTAACTTTTTTTATTCCATACCGCCCTTTAAGGTGGATAGATCATTGATATTTTCTTATCAAAAGAAAGCCCAAGAAACATCCTCCAACTCTTCTGAAGACATCATGACTCTAAAATGTAGTTTTCAGGTCGAAAACTAAAAAACGCACGTTTTGGGGGCTTCTGAACCAGTGTGCGATGGCGTGGGTACTACTTCGGCAGTCTTGCACTTTAACGGTAAATCATCGAGAGGTCGACAAGAAGCAGCATTAATTGAAATTTTCTGGACGGTGGTCGTCGGCGCGGTTGGTACAGAAAATTCAGCATGGTGATGGCGTGGGTAATGACATCAAGGGCCGTTCTTGTCAGGACCACCATTCAATTCGGAAGAAAGTACAAAACCGTACTGTGACTTATGGCCATGCATGGCCAGTGAAATTTTCTCGCCATATTCTGAGTTTTTAAAATGCATATATAGTGGTTCAAAACGCATATTATTGAGACGAATACCAGGAGAATTGATCCGAGACGAATTACAAAAAGTCGCTTAGCGCGGTCGCGGAATTAGCCTCAATGTCACTCAGAGCAAAGGTAATTGCAGCAGATATTCATTAGCGTCTCCAACGATTTGGATTCCGTCAGCGAAAATTTACATTTTCTTACAAGATGCTGTCTTTGGTTTTGATGAGCCATGATTTGTTAAAGAGTAAATTGATCCGAGACGAATATTCACCACTGAACAAAACACAATTGCTTAGCGACGGCAAAGAGCGTGTTAGAGAGAAGCGCGACAATCAATTCATTCGCGATGGCTGAAAAAAACAGGGCTGACAATCGTCATCGTTATAGCACGAAATGCCACAGTAGCGACGAGTGGCATTGTCTTCACTGCTACTCTACACATCGTCAATGACGCGCACGACGTTAGCTTTCGTCGTGTAACCAAATCGTTCTGACGACATCGAAGAACGAAGACTTCATACCGTTATTCTTCGAACGGCAGCTGCCATGCGAAGATTTTTGCTAATTCTTTGTAATAATGAATTTGAAGCAACGTATGAAAGCGTTATGAATGTTATCGATACATTTATGTTACCAAACTTTCTATTATTTGTTTATTTGAGACGCTATTATGTTTTTAACCAGTCCGTCTATAATGACGTGCAATCAATTGTGTGAAGAAGTGACGACGAAAATCGTCATAACTTTTGGCTGCGCAACTATCGTCGTGGTACGCATGCGGCGCGAAGAAAACGAATAGGTGTTGCGTCGTGCAATGTTATGACGAAGACTAAATTTTTTTCGCTTTCTTCATACGACGAGAATGACTATTGTCAGCCCTGGAAAAAAATATGGATGTCGTCCGAAAAACAAATTTTAGGCGACCACCAATACCGACACAATCGAAATTTTGATCAATTTATTGAAGCGTCTTTTTTCCGGCACGTACTTGAGATTCTTCTATTACGAGAACAGAGAAAACTTCTAATTTTGCGGAGCAAAGAAGAAAAAGAAGATTGAGTGTCGGAAACTTCAAATGACATGCACTGTGCGAAAAGTGTTGATATTCCTTTATATCAAGAATATTCGAGAATCTAAAATGTTTCAAAATCGCATAAATACGTTCCGAAATGCCTTTAAAGTACCATAAAACTAATTTAAAATATATAGCGGCATGTAACACTCGTTTAAAGTTGCATATTTTCTTTGATTTCAATAATCAACATTCAAACCGAAAAAATCAACCAACATTATTTTCCGTGCATCAAGTGATTTGACGTTTGCGGAACCACTTTCCGACGGTCGACCGTCGGACCCTCGTTCGAATTTTTCTATCTTCTCGCAATATCGACGGCAACATTCTGCCGTAATTCTGAAAAGAATTTAGAAAAAAAAAACCATTGTCGGTCGTTATTGTCCCTAAAAAATGCTCTCTCTTGTTCTCTACAAGTAAATCATCCTCCCTGTGATCGAATACGGCATGCCGGTCTGAGAGAGCTGCGCTGAAACCCATCATCTGAATCTCCAACTTATTCAAAACAAATTCCTGAGGATGATTCTCAACTCAGGTTCATCATCTGGCGGGGATAAAAACCTTACCTAACGCATGGTGAGTGTAAAGAAAAGTTTAGAGTTTATTTTTTTAGAACAAACGGATTAAAATTATATATTTTATGTACATAGACACTAATAGACCACTTTTTCACATGTATGTATGCGAATGTTTCCAAGTTCTGAAATTTACTACTATATAAATCTCACTCATTTTTAGGGTATTAAACGATGCAACTAAAAATGAGTTTGCCAAATGCTGTTAATTTTGCTGTCGATAAATGTTTGTACAAGATCTTTTCTGCAAATTCTCCAAGGAATTCCTTCGGTTTCTGCATTACAGAAATCGCTACAAGCAATTTCTCTAGCTATTCCACCGACAAACTTAACGAAAAGAGTTTTACTGGGGTTTTCTAAGTTTTGGAAGCATCATCCTTTTGAACTTTGGGATCTTTCTAGAATACATCCAAAATAATACTCCAAGAACTCCTTCAACATTTGTTCAGGAAGTTCCACAAACGTATTGCAATAAATTCCTTCAATTATTTCTTCAAGTATTTCTCCAGAAGCTCCTTCTATGCGAATTTCCTTCATGAATCCCTTGTAAAAGTCAAAGTTCTGAGAAGTTTTTTAGAAAGTCTTTGGAAATTATTATATTTTTTTCCGGAATCTTTCAGAATAGGAACTCCTTCAAAATAATTTCTCATGGAATTCGTGAGGCAATTCTTCCAAAAATTCGGTGTTTTTTTTCAACCACTCTTTTGGGCTCTGGTCATAGCTCACAAGCTTCAATACTCACGCTTCTACGGGTCTTTCGATGACAACTGACCGCCAGCTAAGGGTTGCGTACTTAGCTGGTAGTGTAGCCTGGACACTGTTGTCCTTCTGACATCCGCTAGAGTGAAAGGGTGTGACCTGGAGGCTTGCCTATGATGTGGTGGGGTTTGACAGCGGGATCTGTTGAACTTTTATACAAAGCTACGAGAATTCGCAAGCAGGCCCTATCGAAGCGACCGTGTGCCGCTCAAAGCGCTCTAGCCTAGTCCAGGTGTTGGGTGGGACTTTAAATAAATTTAACCTGACTGATCGAGCGTCTGTTCACCAAGGAGATGCGGCTTCAACAACGTCTGTTCTGGCATCCAGCGGCTGCGTACGGAATGCTTTTCCCCGGAAGTTAAGTCTAAGATGGCAGCCCCATCCCGCTGGATAGGGACCTTAGGCCAACAACCTACTGCTCTCCAAACTTAACAAACCGTTCGAGAAACCAACGAAGAAAGATAGAGAACTGATATAACGGCGACGACTTTAGGCATGAAACAAAGGACACGAATTGGAACATGGAATGTTTTATCGTTAGCACAGCAAGGTAAGCTGGCACAACTCGTTAGGTTGGCACGGCGCATGAAGATCGGAATCCTGGACTGAGTGAAGTCCGTTGGCCAAACTTTGGAAAACACAAACTACCATCGGGACAGGTATTGTTATATTCCGGTATTCGGGGGAACAACGCTCCCCGGCACCGAGGAGTTGGTTTCCTGCTTAGCACAAATGCACAGGCGGCGCTCATCAAGTGGGAATCAATTTAAAAAAAAAAAAAAATTACCGGAATCTATGTACATGGGCAACTTAAATGCGAAGATCGGCTCCGGCAACACGGACTATGAGCGTGTCATGGGACATCATGGTCTTGGGGAAATGATGGAAACAGTGAGCTGTTGGCAGATTCTGTAATGACATGGTGATTGGAGGATCGCTCTTCCCCATCGATTAGTGCACGAAGACACGTGGGTCTCTTGTGAGGGAGAAACTGAAAATCAAATCGACCACATCTGCATTAGCCGAAAATGGAGAAGGAGCCTTCTTGCTGTTTGGAATAAACGCAGCCCTGACATCGCGTCTGACCATCACTTTCTAATTGGTGGGATCCGATTATGCATTGCTCTGATTCAGCAGCGGGAAGAGAGACGGATGGTGATTCAACACACGCCGACCAGAAGATCCAGCTGTAGAGAGATCGTTCATTGAAGAACTTGGAACTCGGGCAGCGGTTGTCCGGGAAGGCGGCAGCGTAGAAAGCAGTGGACGGCCATCAAGAATGCCATTATCGTAACAAGCGAGTACAACCTGGGTGAGCTGCGAACTTAGCAGAAGAAGAGGATTACGGATGCAACCTGGCGGAAAATCGAGGAATGTAGAGAAGCAAAGGCTGCACTAGACCGTCTAAAACCCAGAGCAGCCAAGTACAAGTCCCGTCAACAGGAGTAGAGAAGGAAATTAAACGCTGCTGCAGACGGGACAAGCGAGCGTGGGGGGGGATCCCTGGCCGCCGAAGGGGAAAAAGCTTCAACAACTGGCGATATTCGCCTCCTCTACAATGTTTCGCGACGCCTGAGTGGAGCAAGGATGAATCCAAGGATGCCGGTGAAAGCATGCGACAGTTCAGTTACTCACCTACCCAACCGATTAGCTGAAACGTTGGTTCGTGCATTTCGGACAACTTTTTCAAGTTTCGACGCCCGACTAACCATCAACATCTCGGCATGAGCCGCCAAGAGCGCGACGCATTACCCGCGTCAACTCCGAAACTTCATCATTGCAGGAGATTGAAACAGCCATCGGAAGCATGAAATCCAACAAAGCTCCCGGGGTCGATCGCATTTCAGCAGAGATGCTCAAACCTGACCCCATGTTATCTGCGCAAATGTTGCATCAACTATTCTGCAATATCTGGGAAACCGCAACTTTTTCGGCTTACTGGATGCAGGGCGTATTGGTGAAGGTCCCAAAAATGTGGATCTAGCTGTGTGTGACATTAGGCGAGGCATCATGTTACTGTATATTGTTCTCAAAGTTCTGTGCTAAGTTACCCTAAATCGGATACAGGAGAGACTCTCCGACGGCAGGCAGGATTCCACCTAGGAAGATATTGTCACCTTGTATTCATTGACTACGAAAAAGCATTCGATCGTCTGAACCACGAAAACCTGTGGGGCGCCCTTAGAGGCAAGGGAGTTCCGAATAAAATAGTCGGCCTCATCGAAGCGCAGTAGTCCTGCTCTGGCAGCCTATTACTATGGAGCATCTAAGCGATTTCAATTTAGCCGGTGATATTGTTCTACTAGCACAACGGCGCTCTGATATGCAGAGTAAGCTGAACGACCTGGTGGAACGCTCCTCAACGGCGGGTATCATCATCAACGTCAACAAGACCAAATCGTAAATACAATGAAAATACAAACAACCACTCCAACTTTACGGTAGCTGGGTAAGCAGTGGAAAAGGTCGAAAACTTGCAATATCTGGCAGCCAGTTAGCGTCGAACGGTGGAACCAAGATCAACATAGGAGCACGGATCAGGAAGGCAAGGGCTGCGTTTGCGAGTTTACGGAATGCATGGAGATCCAATCAGATTAATCATGGCACCAAATTTCGAACATTCAACTCAAACGTAAAATCTGTGTTGTTATACGCCAGTGAGATTTGGTGTGCATCAGCAAAGATTACGCAGAAACTGCAAGTTTTTATCAACCGATGCCTACATTTTATAATTCAATGCTATCGAAAACCGAAATTGACAGAAATTCGAGAACGTAAATGGAGGTGGGTCGGCCACACATTACGCAGCCGCCTAGGATGGAGATCTTTCACGTTGGCCCTATGTTGGCCCCTAGGGATGCTCAGAATACATGAATGAATGCATGACTCTTTCAGAAATTCAAACTGGAGCCAGAGATGGTACTCGTTGTAAGCACGCTTCTGTTCTCAAAGCTGGCGCTATTGCATCATATGGGTACCAATTTACTTACAGATGCTTTTCGAGGAAAAATTTCTTCAAGAATTTTGACGTAGGACTACGTCTGTTTTTTCTATATTGGGGTACACTTTACGATTGCGAAAATCGGGGACCGTCACGATAATATGATAGACTTTAAATTTTAATATCTCAGCCATTTCACGATGGATTTTCAATTTTTTGGACCCATGAAGGATGAGTTAACTTTAGCTTCTTTGTATTTATTTGAACATACTAATTTTTAACTATTTATTATCGATAATTTATAAAAAGTTTAGAAATAGGTAAACCAACCAATCACGTACATGAATCACTAGCACAGACATCAAAAATTAATCACTTGCGGGTTTAAATCTAATCCTCAGTTTGAACAAGATTTCACGCAGAGCGAACGAATCAAAGCGATCGCAGCGTTAAATTTTTACGGAGGCGCTGGTTACATTTTTAACGGAAATCCACCGCATTGGTGGAGGTCCTCTGTGTGTTGCTGCAGATCATTCAACCTCAACGAACCAGCATTTTATTTGAAGAAAGGGTTGACTACAAAAATGTCACTGTTGCGATCCCGTGCCGCCAGTGGCGATGCTTTTATTACATTATTGGGAAAGCGTATTTGGGAAAGAAAGTTGGATGTTCTCAGGACTAGCATTTTCTGAACAGAAAGGTTTAATTGCAAAAATGGACTGTTTCGGTGGCATCGGCGTTTGGCGTGGAAGCTTGGTTTCTGTAAGTGATTCCATCCATTCCAATTTACGGGCTCAATTTATTGAAAACAAGAAAGCTGCTTTCCAGCACACGACACATTCACCCATATTCTTGTTTACGTACGAACGTGCTTTCGAACGAAAGTTGAAGTGCATTCTCGTTTACGCCAGCAAAATCAAATGGAGAAACGGTTCGAACGAATCACATTCGTTCGAAAGTATCGTTCATCCGTAAACAAGAATAAGGGTTATTTTGTTAGGGATTCCGCAAAGAGCGGTTAAACCATGTATAAGCCAGTGGCAAATATATTGTCACCAATTTTTTATATGCTTTTCTGTTTATTAACAAGAGCTCTACTTATTATTTCCCATGTAATGACTTACTACCTAGTAATCCCCCAGATGAATTTGAGCCATAAAAAATTGAAATGTCAATTTGAGAACGGTTTTTTACGAACCGATCGTAAGTTTCGAGTGGAAGATGGATTTACAGTTATAATTCGTTGAAGAATGTCGACAAAGATATACTTTTTCCCATTGGTAATAATTATTTTGAATCTCATGTGTTAGATTACGGCGTGATTAGCGTGAAAAATACTTTGCCTTTCTTGTATATTTGGATTTTGGATTTTTGACAATTGCTTGGGAAAAAAAAGTGCAAAACATTTTTTTTTTCACTTATGATGCGTTTTCCAGCTAGGACTCTTCGCTAAAAAATGTAACGTGCCTTGTTTTGATTTGTTTTACGTAAAACCTATTTTTTTAATCTTATTTTTGTTGCATTTTTTCCCGCTGGCAAGGCAGTGGCAAATAACATTCTCCGACATTGTCTGCGGAATCCCGATCAAAATCGCTCGCGCGCGCCGGAAAGCAGCTTTCTTATATCTAATGAAGTAATTTCATTAGCTCCATCCCTTCATTAATCGTTATGAGTGCACTTTATATTTAGACTCATATCAGATCACAAAGGGGCGGGGCTAACGGTCTTAATTTATTGAATACAAGAAAGCTGCTTTCCTGCGCGCGCGAGCCATTTTGATCGGGATTTCACAAAGAGCGGTTCGACATTCGATGCAGCGGAGCGGACGCAGCAGCACGATAACGTGGGTGGCAGTGGTAATGCTGAAAATTTATTTCAAATTTTGGAGGCTTATCGAAAAATCATCAAGGAGCGGTCGGACAGTTTCAACGCAAGCGTTGAAACTAACTGTGCCGACAAGCGTTTAGATGCAGTTAGTTATTGGAAAGACGCATTTGGAAATGAAAATTAGTTCTTCTCAGGACCAACATTTTATGGACAGAAAGAGTTATTTGCGAAAATTGACTGTTTCGGTGGTATGAGGCTTGGCGTGGTAGCTTGGTTGCTGTTAGTGATTCCATCCATTCAAATTTAATGCATCATCATCTCCCTCCGACGCGCTATCAAATTCGCTAAATTCGATTGAGTTTTGCACTTTTAAGAAAGATTATTTCGGATAGTCGGATCAACCTTCTTTTGTATAAAATGGTGGCTTTTGTATAAAATCAATGAAGACGCCACCTCAGTGGAAGCTATCTACAGCAACCACCCATCGGTAAACGTCGATCGGACAGACAGATGCCAAGAGATAATGTTTTGTAATATGAAGAAACTTCGTCTAGAGTCAAATTTCTGTTGTTATTCCTTGCAACAATACGCATCTTAGATAACCAACATCTCATAACCAAATTCAGAATCTTGCGAGAAAATTTCATAGGATTTTTAGAATTTGTCATTCTCCGTTGTCTGCGGAATCCCGATCAAAATGGCTCACGCGCGTCGAAAAGCAGCTTTCTTATATCTAATGAAGTAATTCCATTAACCCCGCCCCTTCATTATTCGTTATGAGTGCATATTATGTTTACACCCATATCAGATCACAAAGGGGCGGGGCTAACGGACTTAGGGCCAATTTCTTCACCTCCGCTTAACTCTTAAGCGGTGCTTACCCATACGCTTAAACCTGGTTTAGGCACTAAGCGGTGGTGAAGAAATCGGCCCTTATTTATTAAATACAAGAAAGCTGCTTTCCGACGCGCACGAGCCATTTTGATCGGGATTTCGCAAATTCGCAGGTTGAACAAGATTTTACGTAGAGCGGACGCAGCGGAGCGAACACAGCAGTACGAAGGCACTCTGGTAGCATTTTCAACGGAAAACCATCGAATTGGTGGTGGAAGTCTGCGTTGGTGGTCGTCATTCAACCTCAACAAACCAGCATTTTATGTGAAGAAAGGGTTGATTACAAAAATGACGTCTGTTGTGATCCGCTATATCGCTATAGCGAAAACTCATCGAGTGGTCGTCGAACAATAACAGCACGAAGTGGAATTCTAACATTAACGTTCCGACAAGGATTTGGTTGCAGTTAGTTATTGGAAAGGTGCATTGGGGACACAAAATTGGTTCTTCTCAAGACCAGCATCTTCTGAACAGAAAGGGTTGATTGCAAATATGGACTGTTTCGGTGGAATCGGCGTTTGGCGTGATAGTTTGGTTGCTGTGAGCGATTCCATTCATTCGAACAAATTTATTGCGTCGTCACTCACCGACGCGCGCTTATGATTACGCTATCGTAACTGTAACTTTCTGTCAACGCCAAACTATTAATTTTGGACTTTGATGAACATTCTTGCAGCCCCGATCAATCTACCCTTGTGTAAAATAATGGTACTGTAAAGAACCGATATTTTTCCAATAATTGAGCGTTTCAATCCTCAACTACAACAAAACATAATCTAAATCTTATGAGGAAATTCCATTTGGCTGCTAATTCGAACAAACTCATTGCATCATCTCCATCCGACGCGTGTTTGTGGTTGTGCTACCTACCAAAGGGTAACATTCTGTCGTCACCAAACGATTGAGTCTTGCACTTTGAAAGAAATTCGCCTAGAATTAATCTTCTTTTGTATAAAATGATAACCCGGAAAAAATCGATACCATTTCTAATGACCAAAGAATCTTGCCAGAAAATTTCACTTTCCGTCGACGACGGCCAAATCGATGAAGACGCCACCTTAGTGAAAAATGTCGTTAGCTTCCCTAGTTTTTCAAATCCCGCATTATTAAAAACAATAAATCTTTCCAAAATCGTATTTGTGTTTGAACGGATAAATTAGAAAACTTAAGCCGAACAGTCTGTTTGTCTGGGTTAAAAATTTCCCCAAGGGTCAAAACCTCTTCTTGGATACATAGTTTAAGTCCTGAAAGGACTGTTTGAAATTTATTCTTTCAATTCTTATAAATTGAAATTTAGTCCCGCTCACTTTGCCACCAGCGCTATAGAAAACAATACATGTACGTATCCACTGAAAGATAGACGAGTGGCTTCAGAGGCGATGCGGCCGATGAGTCGTACCTATTCCACGGTTGGTTCATCCAACTGGGATTTACTTTCAGTTTCTTGAATCGGTTGACCTCCGAGCAGTTTGCACAATGCTAATAAATTGACACAATTTATAATGAAAAATACCCTCCATTTCGTATAGCTACGTAGTCCTATGTCACATTTCCATACCACCCGATTGGGCTGCACCTTTGAGTTTTTCCTTAGAATCGTTCAAGAATTCCATTAGACATCTTTACAGAAATCACTTGTTATAGAAATTAGAAAAAAATACGTTAGGGAATTTCTAAGAAAGTTACTTTGAAATTTCTTTTGGAAGTTGCTTTAGGTATTTGCTGGATTTATTCGACGGTACTACAATAATTTTCCTGGAAAGCGTATATTTTTTCCATGTTTTTTTTTTTAAAGAAATGCTTCATGAATCAGAAATTTCTTTAGGAATTCTTTCGAGTAATTATTGAGAAAAAATGTTTCCTTACAATTGTTATTCATCCCGTTACACTCTCCGTACGCACTGAATTTCTAATTGTTCAACTCAAGCGGGCTTTATCCTGCTCCCAATAAAAATAAATAAAAAATTTAAAAGGCGCATTATTGAAAATAAATCGGTTCTTTACAGAACTTCAACTTTATAGTAGGGAATGCTGAAGCAAATTTGATCCTAGAAGAAATATTATCAATATACAAAACACAGTCGCTTGATTGCGGCAGAGCATCGCATCGATGTCTTTACATTGTCCAACTTCTGCCTTGCGGTCGTGTTTTGTACACAACCTTTTTTTTCTTCCTTTTACTTCCATTTTTTTACCGGAACTTTTCCATTATTCCTTCCAAAAAATCTTTCTTTCCAGCGATTACTTTATGATTTAGTATCACCAACCAAATCCCCTAAGGAATATTTGTTTTATCATTTATTTTTCATGCAATTTGGCCTCCACCACGTTTTGCAGCAGACCCATTTTCAAAACATATTTGGAATGCGTTAGAAAGTTCCAAGAACCTTGTTGTTTTGAGTAGAAGATCATTGTGTAAATTATATATCTGCACGTTGAAATGGTTCGGTATTCCGATTTATATTTGGCGAAAATATTGAAAAAGATGAAGGGGTGCATATTGAGCTGTTTATCGCTACGCTGTCTGCTCTAGCGGTGATGTTCAGGTGGTCGAGCTCCCCGTTTGTTCTGTGTGCAGCAATGTTTCCCCGAAAATAACATTTCCTCCTTTCCAAGATGAGCCAGCCTAGGGCTGTAAATCCCGTCAACAAAAATAAAAAAAAAATCCTCGGAAATATAATTTACCTGAAAATATAATTTCCTCGAAAATAACATTTAATAACATTCAACATTTGGTGGAAATTACATTCGGATAATTGGTTTATCTGATAATTGTGATGTATGGACGGACATTATACCTAATGTCAATTTTACGGAAGAGTCTCCAGAAGTCATTTTTATTAGAATTCCAGAATAAATACCCAGAGTAGTTCACTCGGGGAATCTAAAAAACATGTTTAGGAATTCCTTTACAAACTTCCATAGGTTTCCAATATGAACTCTTAGTGAAAAGCCCATGGAACTACCTGTGAAACTTTTCAAGCTGGATTATATAAATAATTGCATGGAGAACTTGCCGAAAATATTCACAAATGTGTGTAGTCCCAAATAAATTTCTGGAGGAATTCTCGGACTATATCGTGAGAGTTTTTTTTCCGAGCTCCGAAAGCCTGGTAAAACTTGATTAGTCATGTGACCTAACCATTTTTCAAACACCAAGCTTCACGGTGACGGTGCCGCGTTAGGCTGATAGCAACCGAAATTCGGAAATATATGTAGGACTGAATTAACCACACTCTATGTTGGTCTCAAACGGAGTATACATAGAAGTGATTAACTGGAACCCAGTTGGGCATCGCAAAAGAAGCAGTCCACATTCACAAACTATTTTAATCTCATCAAACTATTTATATGGTGTAAAATCAAAAAGACTGTCCCAGTTTTTCGTAGTTTAGTGAACTCTACTTGTAGATAGAATTACATTACTTGTAAGTAGAAATGATATATTGTGGACGAAATACTGAAATAACATATACCTGGTTTGTATCGCATTCAACTCGACAGAACATAACCGTGCGCAGGACCATACACTATCTGTGGTTTATTCTACATAGTTGCAAATACCTGAAATGAAAAAAAGTAGAAATATAATTAATAACGAAAACTAAGTAAGGAGCGTAATAGGATACGATCAGCAAAAATCCGGAATCTTATAGAAAGGTATTTTTAATAAGTAGAGCTAAAACTGTAAGTGTTTACTACAACAAATGTAATTACTTCGTTTAGTTTTGGAGCTGCATCAAATAGTAGTAGCTAGCTGCTTTCCGACGCAGCGAGTTGATACTTCCAAAACAAAAATGTATCTTCTTTTTATGTTTTTTTTTTGCCTGTAAATATCATACAGTATAATCCCTGCTACGCCCATGCAGCTGTGTTAAACGGGAATACCAGCGAGCCGATAGGTAACCTGTTGGAAATCTTGCCCATCGAGACCCGCAGGGCTGGCGCTGATACTGTCGTTGGGTGCGATGGGCCAAAAACAAATTGGGACACTCCTCGAAGCGTATCGATGTGTATTATATTTGATATCGATTTCCTGTCGGCCCATGCGAGCCCACCCGACAGTAGATCGCATTCCCCCGGTTCGGTGATTTGTTTCGTTCCGGGAGCCTATGACGCCGGTCGGTAACTGCCGCTTGAATTGATGCCATGGTGTACTTCTTTTTGGGTTAGCCGTCGACATCAATAGCTGATGTGTGGGCTCGTCCTCGAATGTCCCGAACATTTGCAATGAATTTTTCATGATGACGTGCGCATCGCCGTAGTTTACGGTTGGGCGATGGTACTCGGAGCCAGCTGTGGAAGTTTTTTCAAGTTGGTAACATACAAAACAAGAAACCCACTGAAATTTCGGCAATCTATTACTTAGTTGGAACAACTGACGTCACCTATACGAATTTAAAAGCTAGCTTCATCACACTTGATAAAATCATTCAATCTTAACAAAATCGCAAAAAATAGACTATACCACTCAATATTCTTTTATGTCATTCATTGTCATCCATTCCAGCCAGCTCTACGGTTTCAGTACCCATCTGTGCACGAAAGAATGTCCAAAACATTGACAGATGTTCACTGAGCACACTTAATCTTCATTTCGAGTGAAATTCGATATCCGCTAGCTGGAAGAAGGGCCTATTGTCGCTATTCTTATTTACCTAGCCTCGGTCTACGTCTACCAGCCACACAACAGGAGAGCTTCTTTCATCAACCAACCACATCGAACCCAACGAAATGGATCGTTCCCGTTCTTCCGCGCGCGCTCCGCTCATCGTTCGACAAGCATGTCGACCATGGTCTGCAGATCGAAGAGAAGGATAGGTGAGCGGTGGATAGTGGTACGATGAGTCAAACTGTGCTGATGAGTGAGAATATCCTTATGGCATGCATGGTTCTTTCAAGTCGAGCGAGAGGACCAGGACGGTGATGCCAAGGTGCGGGGCTGTTGTGATGCTCTGCTTAAATATTCAGAAGGTTTTGACGGGTTAGCTAAATTTTTCATGGCCCTTCTTTTCTTGACGGATCGATTTCAGTAGCGATGATCTGGCAACGTCAGTGCTGATAGTAATTTATATGATATAAATTGATGGAAAAGTTATAAAAAGCTTTAAGCTAGAAAACATTTTTATAGATTATTGTAAAAGTCGCTGCTATACATTTTTTAAATTATATTTAATTACACTGCCTTTTTAGAGTTAATGTATTTGGTGATGTTTTACAATCTGATTATTTTTGAATCCGAACAATCTGCGATTAGTAAGCACTACCGGGTTGGACTGACTTGGATAAATATTGAACATATATGTTCCACAAGAAATCATTCCGACTCCTTTATTGTAGCACGTTTCCTCCGAGAAACTGCAAAGAAACTAAATGAACCGAACTCCGTTTATGGGAAGAAAACCCCGCACGGAATTCAATTTTTAAATTGCAAAACATCGAGAACGGCACGTTTTGGTCTGGACCGGTGCCAACTATCCAGTCGGGCGAAGGTCCCCACCACGTCGCATGGCCCCGCAGCGACCCATCCCACTCTGGTCCAATCCGACCGAACCGTACTAAATTTGGAAGCTCACGTTCCGATCCGGATGGTTGCTCGGCTGCCTTCCTGGCTCGGCGGCTTATGCCCATGATGCGTACATACAGTCAAGGCAGCGGAATTATTGCTGCACCATAGACCAGAGCACCACCGCGCGCCGCCGCCGCCGGGGCCGTGTGCGGTCGCAGTCGGTCGCCTCAGGAGAAACCACGCTGTCCAGAGCCAGACGGCGAAAACATGATGTAGAAGAGGAAAACAAGAACATTAAATGCAGCAATCGGGCATCGTGTCCGTTGGTACATTATGTAGGTACGTACAAGTACGTAAGAAAACGAATCATGACCAAATACGGCGCAAGACGACAGCGACGTTGGCGTTGCACGTCTACTTCTGGTCGGTCGACCCGGATTCCATCGGGATGGGGAACAATATTGAGCGCGACGTGCTCAATCCGGCTCCTTGGACGTCGTTACGCAGAATGCCGCAATATCAAGAATAGTGTTCCATTTAGTCGGTTAGAATAGAACGTATTAAAATAGCAAAAACGAATCTCGGTAAATCTTCTGCTGTTTTCAAAGTTTCGCAATGTTCACGGCAATAATTTCCAGGATATAAAGGGTTACACTTTCAGTAATTCACAACGTGTACCCATTTAAATAATGATCAAAAATAAAGAACTGAAGCACAATTTGTTGTGCTTCTTATTTTGGTAATTTTTGTCAGCAGGCAGCACGGGATAGTAATCAGAAATGACACAATTTAAGTCAAAAATGTCCATTTTGCAAATGTTATTGATATAGGAGTCCCTAGTATGTTATTAATACAGGAACAAGTGAGCCTATGAAAACATTTTGATCTCAATCTGTCTATGGTTCGAGATGCCTCTGATCTATTGTAATTTTAACATTTCCACCCACAAAAACTTCTCCTAAAGATCCTTCTTGGGGAAAAATCGAAAATCTATATTTTTATAATCCTTCAGAGGTCACAACCTTGTAGTT
Organism: Armigeres subalbatus; assembly: GCF_024139115.2. Classification (NCBI taxonomy): domain Eukaryota; kingdom Metazoa; phylum Arthropoda; class Insecta; order Diptera; family Culicidae; genus Armigeres; species Armigeres subalbatus. The sequence continues at coordinate 39,833,790 of NC_085139.1, read as the reverse complement.
GCAAAAAATCTAGCACGATTACCCAGTGTTACGAATTCGCGAAGTAACAGGACGATGCGTTTCAATATCTAACGAAACAATCAGAATTTCACTTTTTCTGTACCTACCATCGACGTGGATTCTTTTTTCTCTAGAAATCATGGAAGGAATAGTATGGACCATATCGTATCCATAAACTTATATTTTAATCCATCTTTTTGACTAGATTTTGTTCCAAGCGTATACGAACGATCTAACCGCCCCCCCAGAGACAGAATGTTAAGAAGAAAAATTTTGTTCGATCCCTCACAAATTAAAAAAAATCGGCTGCACCGCTGAATAGAACTTATGCCGTGGGGGACCGAAATCAGTACAGCACCGAGATCCGTCCACCTCATGATACATCAATTAATTAAAGGGGGTCAAAAGTAATTAATTTTGAAATAATTTATCTTATCCTGTTCACATACTTGACAGTAAGCTTTTATGGCATAGAAATGGAAAGTAGGCTTTGAAATTAAAATAACAAAAGTCAAAAACAAATCGCCACCCACCAAACGTGGAGTTTCCGCCGCCATTATTTTGTGAGTTGCATCAAAAGTAATTGTGTTTTAATTGCGAATTGCGAATCATCTTTCCAGGTGCGTATTGAACTATTTACAGTGGTAGTTTAGTCAATCAGACTGCTTCAATTTAAATATTCGGTTAGAAAATAGCTGTACGGACTTTGATTCGAAATCCGTCCACGGTGAACGGATTTCGATTCAGGAGTAGTTGATTTAATTTATTATTTTAACATGTTTTTAGTATTTTAGGCTTAAGACGTTTCCAGATAAAGATTAGTGCTGTCGGCGCTGTCCGGAACATCTTTTGCTGGCGAGGATAGGGGAGCTAAATGTCAATGAAAGAAAATCCATACGATTTGACAACTTGGTACCCAACATGTTCCGGACAGCAGAACAAAGAGAACCGAAGCGACAATCTTTATCTAGTAACTAAAATATCTTTTGTTACAGCTTACGTAACTTATTGTTATTTCATATGATATTTATAAAACATTCCAGCTTTAATACAAATAATAAAACAAATGATAAATAAATATAACTATATTAAATACACAAGTAATTTTCGGATAACGGCGAGAAAAGATAGCTAAAGCGAAAATTGAAGTGAAGTAAGAAAGCAAGTGGATGTACAGAAATAATAATAGTGACAATAATAATTACATATATTTGTACTGATATGATCAAGATAATAGTTAAGTGATGAAGATAATATATGAAGAAGATAAATGTTGCCTGGTTATTTGTGATCGTATTATATTGAAAGTGAAAAGTGATAATAATGATGGTGGTGGGATCTTATTCTACAAAACCAGGGTTTGCAGAAATCGCTCTCAATAGAGAACCTGGAAGAGGCCGCATGCTTCGTGGAAGGCCGCGTACACGATGGCTTTTTGCAGTTGAAGAGGACCTGAGGGCGCTCAATGTTCAGGGCGACTGGAAGCGATTGGCCCAGGATCGAGTCCAGTGGAGAAGGATACTCCATTCGGCGTAGGTTCATCGAAGAGCTGTAGCCCATCAAGTATCAAGTGAGTAGATAACGAACAACGATAGAAGAGAGGCAAAAATTGTTCCAAGCCAGGATAACATTTATCAAACTTGTATACAAGTGCGAGCAAACAGAATCGGATAGGCAGCCCCCACAGTAAAATGGTGATTCTCGCTTTGTTTTCGCTCATTTCGTGTTGGTTACTGCACACCTGTGTAGAACAAGTTGAAATGCATCATCAGAGCCAGTGCTCCCCGCATTTGGAGCTTTCTAAAAGAAATTTATCATGGGGTATAGCATCCCGAATCAGTTCTCTATCATGACAGCTGGCGGAAAAAGTCTCTCGTGATATGCTACATATCATATATGTATACAGAGATGATAAGTGAGAGACTTGATCATTCTCTTTAGGATTCAATCCCTGTTCAAAACTATTCTTTTATCAACACGTCCCCAGCAGTGACCACATGAGCAACACCGCTTAGGAACGTCTGTGTGATGATGAATAGAATAGAGGCTCATAGAAGCCAATATGGACGAGGTACAGTGTAGATTAATAGCAAGGGACAGCTGCCATTGTAACCACCATGAAAAAAAAGAAAAAACATGTTTTTAGTAGTTTTTATGTGTGAATGTGAAACACTTTAAAAGTAGAAGCCTGATATTAGGTACTTTTCACTCAAATTGAGGGTTAAGTGTGGGAAACAAATAAAGTAGAATATACTTAATTTTGAAAAGAAACTAACCAAAAGTTATAAAAATTTCACATCACTTTTGTAAATATGAGATTACTTAACGTTGGATTCTCACACTTTACTGCTCTTGTTGAGTGGTTTGCTCTTCATTTTATGACAACAGAGGGAAGAAGGAGGGAGATGCAAGAAAAAAAAATCCTAAAATTAGTTTTTTTGATAATTGTAGAAAGGGGGATGGTGTGGAAGCAGAAGTATTATTTTGAAAAAATAAAAACTTCTGAACCCCTGGACCGATTTCAACTAAATTTTATACACACAATCCCTATCATAATGGGAAGATTATAGAGGGGATGGGAAAGTCATTAAGGAACGAGATAAAGTGCGGAGAGAGGGATACTGTTAAGAAAACGAACAATAGTGTGTTGCTTCTGAGAACAATGAAGGAGAAAGGAGAAGAATAGAAGTAAGAGGAAAGAAGAAAAAGAATAGAAGAAGAATGAAGATGGAAGAAGGAGGAAAGATAAAAAATAAGTTAGGAGAGAGTTAGAAGACAGAAATTAGGAAGAAAGAAAAGAGGAAAGAAGAGGGAGGCTATATAATATTCCACCCGAGAGTTGCGTTTTTCAATCTATTGTAGTAAAATTGCAAATGCCCGAGCATCAAATAAGACACAAAGACAAACCGGTACAGCCGTCCTATTGAGAAACCGACCACAGCGTACACATGCATCTATGAATCGATCTTTTTTTCTGTCAATCTTTCTGCTATGTGGGTTTTGTTAATAGCTTAATTTATTCTTCAATCCCGAGCAAAGCAGGGTACATAAAGCTAGTATATCTATAAAACAAAGTTGTACGACCGTGCATTACTCAAGAATAGACAGCCCAATTTTTGTTAATTTTTATTCGTTTTCTTCTTCTATTAACAAGGAAAAATATTATAATGAAACTGGAATACTTTGAAAATAAAAACTTTCAATAAAATGGATTTTCATACATTTGCCAAAAACATAGCAGGAACATTTTTTTTACAGAAATTATTGGAAGTGCCATTAACTTTGTAGTTTTTTCGGTTTTTGTAGAACAATTTTCCGATTTTACCAAGTCAGCCTGAAGAACTAACAATTTGGAGACGATTTATATGCTTAACTCCAAATCGACAAAAATGCAAAGTTTGGAAACGATCAGGGGCAAAATAAATGTGCGCAAAATTTGTTAACGGATATTGGCTCTAATGAACATGAATCTAACACACGGATAATGTACTGACTCCAGGAGGTACCTGGGACAAAAATGCCTCTAGAAAAAAAAAGTTGAATATGTTAAGAATGTGCTTCTGAACTATAATCTAAAAGCTTTTCTTTTAGCCTTGGCAGTCTGTAGAAGCAGCAAAAACGAGTTTGCCTTTACATCCGATGGTTTCGGTTTTAAATTAAACTTTTCCCAAGAAATATAGCCATATATAATCTAAAGTATAATCTAAAACTAGAGGTTCGGAAGCCCCTATTTGGGAGGACCGAGGGACTTTTTTTCAAAGCTGAGAAGCACCATTGCAAGAAGCCCCCTTCAAAGCGGCTCGTAGACCTCCTTTCAAGAGGCTCGAAAGACTAATAAAAAAGTCCTTTCAATAGGCTCGGAAGCCTCCTTTCAAGAGGCTCGGATGCCTCCTTTCAAGAGGCTTGGATGCCTCCTTTCAAGAGGCTCGGATGCCTCCTTTCAAGAGGCTCGGATGCCTCCTTTCAAGAGGCTCGGATGCCTCCTTTCAAGAGGCTCCAAAAGCCTCCTTTCAAGAGGCTCAGAAGCCTCCTTTCAAGAGGCCTGGATGCCTCCTTTCAAGAGGCTCAGAAGCCTCCTTTCAAGAGGCTCAGAAGCCTCCTTCAAGAGGCTCAAGCCTCCTTTCAAGAGGCTCAGAGCCTCCTTTCAAGAGGCCTCAAAGCCTCCTTTCAAGAGGCTCAGAGCCTCCTTTCAAGAGGCCCGGAAGCCTCCTTTCAAGAGGCTCAAGCCTCCTTTCAAGAGGCCTCAGAAGCCTCCTTTCAAGAGGCTCAGAAGCCTCCTTCAAGAGGCTCAGAGCCTCCTTTCAAGAGGCTCCAGCCTCCTTTCAAGAGGCTCGGAAGCCTCCTTTCAAGAGGCCTCAAGCCTCCTTTCAAGAGGCCTGGAAGCCTCCTTTCAAGAGGCTCAGAAGCCTCCTTTCAAGAGGCTCAGGCCTCCTTTCAAGAGGCTCAGAAGCCTCCTTTCAAGAGGCTCAGGCCTCCTTTCAAGAGGCTCAGAGCCTCCTTTCAAGAGGCTCAGAAGCCTCCTTTCAAGAGGCTCAGAGCCTCCTTTCAAGAGGCCTCAGGCTTCCTTTCAAGAGGCTCAGAAGCCTCCTTTCAAGAGGCTCAGAAGCCTCCTTTCAAGAGGCTCAGGAAGCCTCCTTTCAAGAGGCCTCAGAGCCTCCTTTCAAGAGGCCTGGAAGCCTCCTTTCAAGAGGCCTCAGGCTTCCTTTCAAGAGGCCTCAGGCTTCCTTTCAAGAGGCTCAGAAGCCTCCTTTCAAGAGGCCTGGAAGCCTCCTTCAAGAGGCCCAGAAGCCTCCTTTCAAGAGGCTCAGAGCCTCCTTTCAAGAGGCTCAGAAGCCTCCTTTCAAGAGGCCTGGAAGCCTCCTTTCAAGATGCTCAAGCCTCCTTTCAAGAGGCCCAAGCCTCCTTTCAAGAGGCTCAGGAAGCCTCCTTTCAAGAGGCTCAGGCCTCCTTTCAAGAGGCTCAGAAGCCTCCTTTCAAGAGGCTCAGAAGCCTCCTTCAAGAGGCCTCAGAAGCCTCCTTTCAAGAGGCCTGGAAGCCTCCTTTCAAGAGGCTCAGGCCTCCTTTCAAGAGGCCTCAGAGCCTCCTTTCAAGTGGCCTGGAAGCCTCCTTTCAAGAGGCCTGGAAGCCTCCTTTCAAGAGGCTCAGAAGCCTCCTTTCAAGAGGCTCGGAAGCCTCCTTTCAAGAGGCCTCCAGCTTCCTTTCAAGAGACTGGAAGCCTCCTTTCAAGAGGCTCGGAAACCTTCTTTCAAGAGGCTCGGAAGCCTCCTTTCAAGAGGCTCGGAAGCCTCCTTTCAAGAGGCTCGGAAGCCTCCTTTCAAGAGGCTCGGAAGCCTCCTTTCAAGAGGCTCGGAAGCCTCCTTTCAAGAGTTGAATATGTTAAGAATGTGCTTTTGAACTATAATCTAAAAGCTTTTCTTTTAGCCTTGGCAGTCTGTAGAAGCAGCAAAAACGAGTTTGCCTTTACATCCGATGGTTTCGGTTTTAAATTGAACTTTTCCCAAGAAATATAGCCATATATAATCTAAAGTATAATCTAAAACTAGAGGTTCGGAAACCTCTATTTGGGAGGACCGAGGGACTTTTTTTCAAAGCTGAGAAGCACCATTGCAAGAAGACCCCTTCAAAGCGGCTCGTAGACCTCCTTTCAAGAGGCTCGAAAGACTGATAAAAAAAGTCCTTTCAATAGGCTTGCAAACCTTCTTTCAAGAGACTCGCAAACCTCCTTTCAAGAGGCTCGGAAGCCTCCTTTCAAGAGGCTCGGATGCCTCCTTTCAAGAGGCTCGGAAGCCTCCTTTCAAGAGGCTCGGATGCCTCCTTTCAAGAGGCTCGGATGCCTCCTTTCAAGAGGCTCGGAAGCCTCCTTTCAAGAGGCTCGGAAGCCTCCTTTCAAGAGGCCTGGAAGCCTTCTTTTAAGAGACTCGGATGCCTCCTTTCAAGAGGCTTGGATGCCTCCTTTCAAGAGGCTCAGAAGCCTCCTTTAAAGATCCTTTCCAGAGGCTCAGAAGCCTCTGTTCAAGAGGCTAAAAAGCCTCTTTCCAAGAGGCTTGTAAGGCTCCTTTCAGGAGGCTCAAGCCTCCTTTCAAGAGGCTCAAGCCTCCTTTCAAGAGGCTCAGCCTCCTTTCAAGAGGCTCAGAAGCCTCCTTTCAAGAGGCTCAGGAAGCCTCCTTCAAGAGGCTCAGAAGCCTCCTTTCAAGAGGCTCAGAAGCCTCCTTTCAAGAGGCTCAGAGCCTCCTTTCAAGAGGCCTCAGAAGCCTCCTTTCAAGAGGCCTCAAGCCTCCTTTCAAGAGGCCTCAGGCCTCCTTTCAAAAGGCTCAGAAGCCTCCTTTCAAAGGCCTCAGAGCCTCCTTTCAAGAGGCCTCAAGCCTCCTTTCAAGAGGCCTCAGAGCCTCCTTTCAAGAGGCCTGGAAGCTTCCTTTCAAGAGGCCTGGAAGCCTCCTTTCAAGAGGCCTGGAGGCCTCCTTTCAAGAGGCTCAGGCCTCCTTTCAAGAGGCTCAGAGCCTCCTTTCAAGAGGCCTGGAAGCCTCCTTTCAAGAGGCTCAGAGCCTCCTTTCAAGAGGCTCGGAAGCCTCCTTTCAAGAGGCCCGGAAGCCTCCTTTCAAGAGGCCTGGAAGCCTCCTTTCAAGAGGCTCAGAAGCCTCCTTTCAAGAGGCTCAGGCCTCCTTTCAAGAGGCCCGGAAGCCTCCTTTCAAGAGGCTCAGAGCCTCCTTCAAGAGGCTCAGAAGCCTCCTTTCAAGAGGCTCAGAAGTCTCCTTTCAAGAGGCCTGGAAGCCTCCTTTCAAGAGGCTCTGGAAGTCTCCTTTCAAGAGGCTCAGGCCTCCTTTCAAGAGGCTCAGAAGCCTTCTTTCAAGAGGCTCCAGCCTCCTTTCAAGAGGCCTCAGCCTCCTTTCAAGAGGCTCGGAAGCCTCCTTTCAAGAGGCCTGGAAGCCTCCTTTCAAGAGGCTCGGAAGCCTCCTTTCAAGAGGCTCGGAAGCCTCCTTTCAAGAGGCTCGGAAGCCTCCTTTCAAGAGGCTCGGAAGCCTCCTTTCAAGAGGCTCGGAAGCCTCCTTTCAAGAGGCTCGGAAGCCTTCTTTCAAGAGGCTCCAATGCATTTGCAGTTCAGTTAAGAAACAACCAGCGCTTCATAATACGTATTTCAAAGCGCTCATTGAACATTCTATCTCAGTTAGACAATGGACACCTAATATTCACATGACCCTCGTAGTTTCAAGAAGCTTATGATTATTGTCTTTATAAAAGAGACTTGCATTCCTCGGCTGGCTCGTCTCTGAGGTTCAACACCCAACCAATTTTCTAACAATTAAGTATGAAAACCTACCATAACCTTTATGAAAATTGGGCATATGCGAAGTTGATATATTCGCAAAAAATGTAAGCTCACAAACAAATACTGTAAGAAAAATCAGCAAAATTGTAGTCTCATACAATTAAGAATCTAACATTTTTGCATATGGCCAGCTCTAATACAAGTAGGTTTTTGTACAGAACTGTTAGAAAAAGTAGCAATCACCAGTTTGGTGAAGAAACTTGTTTTGCACCCTTTAGAGCTTGAGATAGTGATTTCTTTCTCCTAGTCTGGCATACCATATCCATTGATCTGCAGTATTATTTGATTGTAGATTGTAAACTTATTCTTCCTTATTATGGTCGATTGGTGGTTAATCGACGAATAAAGCCACTTTATCAATACGTTGCGTTTAGTCAGAGTTTTGTCGATCTGATGCTAAAAAAACAACTTCATTTCTGGTCTTAATCCAGGGTTATTCGTTGCGTCAGCTAATTTGACCGGTATCCTGTTTAATAGGATCAGTTGATATTGATCAAATGATCATCAGATCAGTTAATGAAAGGTAGATCGTCCACAGCGAAACCCAAACTGTTTCTCGAGCTAGATGATGTTTTTTTCGACAGATTTGAGCAGGCAAATCGCTATTCCAAAAAAAAGCTTGGAGAGCGCACTGAGAAGTCTGGTGGGACGATAGCTTTTGGATGAAGTTGGTTCCTTCTCAGATTCCCTTTCGTAAAACGAGTGAGAGTAAACAATTAAACATGTGTAAATATGAACCGAAAACAATGAAAAAGATTATCCATTGGCTCAAAAACCACTGGCTTGGGCTCATCGAAACGAAAAGTAGGAACCCTGATATCTATCTATTTATCCAATATCATGTTGAGCATTTCTATTTTGTAATTTATTGGAATATGATTAATGAGAAGAAGGTACACAAGGCATCACAAGGTATAAATATGTTTGATTAATTATTTTTTAAGCGAAATTTACACAATAATGAAATTTTGTAATTCTCCGATTAACTTGTTGAACTTGTTTGCATCAATAGATTCGTATTTCGTTTTCTACTTCCAGTTTTGTCGACTAAAATTAAATTAATGATATTTATTTTATTTCATTTCTTCAGAGTTGTACCGAACGTGATATTTATTTTTAGGTGTGATGTTTGAGGGGTTGTATGATAAAATCATGCGTTGAATCTTCTCCATCCATCCATCTTCTCAAGACCATTGTACTACATAAATAATCCTCAATCAAATACCTTCTAATTAGTCCGGAAGTCATCAGCTCCGAGTGGCTTACAACTAGTTCTCAAAATCAATGTCGATAATGAGACGTCGTCATCGCCGTCGCCGGTATCGCTCATCCTACCATTTACACTTCATTATTTACAGTTTGTACACCGAGCATCGCTGCAAGTCTTGTTGCGACGAGAACGCACTCCATCACCGATCGCTGCAATTAAGTGCAAGTTGTTCCATCCCTACGGACCCCTTGCCGTCCTGTAGCCAACCCGTCATCGATGACTTCTAGCTGCGAGGGGCCTCATCGTCACTGTATAGATTGGAAGGTGACGACGACGTCGGCGACGACACAAATGCACTCATTCACCCGAATTAAGCTCTATCTAACTTGTCAAAGTGTTTATATTTCCAAACAGCAGCACCATCAGGGGAAGATGCATTAATCACGCCACGTCTTTCTGCAATTCCGGACTAGTTGCTGCGACTCGTGCCCGTGCAGCTCACAGCAGTACATTTGCATAATCTTACGACCTTCTCCGGCTCAGGGATGGGTTTATCACCGGATTGGTTCGGATTTCGGCTGCCTGCTGGCGTTTCTGAATAGTTTCTGTTGATTAATTACGGACCCATTCACCGGAGTCATGACCGAGTTCGTGCTGCGAGGGTCCCGCTGTGCATTAAGAGCGTAAGTATGGTTCTCATCGCTTGTCAACACGATTGACGCCTCCTGAAGAAGGGGCGGAATTTGTGCATTTGACACTGCAATATTCCTCGGCAACTGGAACGGATTAAGTTGGGAACTCTAATTGGGGTCAGAATTCATTGCTCGGTTGGATATTGTTGTTCTTTTCTTTGGATAATGCTTAGAAGTCAATATAACATCGAAAGCGGAATCGCACCACGAGTTATTTGATATGTACGGTTTTTTTTTCAGATCCCACTGACGACAACATGTGCTGAGCCAACGGGAATGGCACTATGCGTGATTTCTGTAAACTTTGTATTTCTATTAGATATAATCATCTAATTCGAAAAAGCAAGCGTGAGTATCATTGCGTTTGATTATGTTCGCATGCATTCGAAAAAAACGATCTACTACTCAAGTGTTATGATATTATAGATGTTTGAAATATCTCTAAACACTCAAAACGTTATAAATCAGAAAAGTTAATTACTTTTAGCAATACATTTTTGGAATGATGGGCGTAAGATCTGGCAAAATTGAGCGCATAGTCAGGCCATTGCACCAAAATCGATTTACTTCAGGTTGGTTAACTTCCCTTCGCACCACTATTCTTGCGATTTCAGCATTCCCATAGCTGAGCATGGAGCACAGCCAGGCTAGTTTGTGCTCTCTATATGGTACGGTTAGCCTCTCTGAACTTGAAATGGATGCAACGAAAACGTATGAAGAGGACGCTATGGCCTCGTGAATGTGGACGAAACATTGACGTAGGACCAAACCAACCGCCATTGATTAAAGGAATCATGCGAAAAGTACACACAAATTTTGAGATTTTTTTTGGTGCAATGATGTTGATATGATTTGAACATCTCTGTTGAAGATATGGAGTGTAGCCCTACGTCAATGTTTTTTTTACGTGGTCCATCGTGGTATAACAGGGAAGCATTAAAATAGTTATTTCCAAAGTGATGATGGTATTTCCCGCCATTCAGAATGAAAGAAACTACATCGCTACAGTCTCCAGTCAGTGGAGACTCAACTACGGTCTTCCTACTCCAGGCGTTATGGTTTGTTTATCGAAACACGTCGACCGTCGTTGTGTCTTCGCCGATCGGCTCAACTGAGAGTCTCAAGACGCGGCGCGGCATGGAACTCTTTTCGGTTATTTTTATAACCATAAACTCGCGTACTGTTTTCTTTGTGGAGTCTTCAGGCGCTTTCCTGCACAATGATGGTAGGATTTGTTTGCGTACAAACATTCGAATCGAATTCTTCTCTGCTTCGTTTGAGTCTCCATAGTTTCGTATATTTATCTCCGGATCGCAATCCTGTGGAGTCTGCTGGAGCGCGCTGGCTGTTGGAAGATCGGTTTCTTTTGTTTCTCTTGTTGGTCTACCATTCGTTTGTCCCGTAAATTGCCCCGCAGTGTACCTATCTGCTCGATGAATGACTAAACTCTGTAGACAGAAGATGATGAACCGCAATTGAAAGCAAACAAATGAACTATAGCCGCCTTGCCATATCCAGCGAACAGTGCGCTACAGAAAAATATATGAATTTAAACGATTTTTCTTTTTGAAAGATAACTTCAGTTGCGAATGAGCAAAATAACATATCTTTATAAATATTTATGATACCAGACAAGTTGTTCAGAATAAATTGTTCTTCCACAGATGAACCAACTCATTCCTTCAAGCTTCTTGCAGTACAAGACCATGAGTAAATTTAATCAATAAAATACAAATAAATTAAATTGTATGGATGAAATAAATGAAATGAATGAAAAGAATAAAACGAATGAAACGAATGAAACGAACGAAACGAATGAAACAAATGAAACGAACGAAACGAATGAAACGAATTAATTAATTATTAAATTAAATTCATTAATTAACGAATTAAAAACGACCGAGACTGACTTTAAAAGGGATACTTTGATATATTTTTTTATAATTTTCAATTGATCAGATATCTAAAAGCTTTTGATGTCCATCGATAAAATAAACTAAAATGCATATTCAAATTAATTCAAAGTTAATTTAATTAATTATGAAATCTACACATTTATGAAAAAATATAGAGAAGTGAGTAAATTTTCGTTTCTCAGTGGTTTTGCTCGTATACCTTTAAAGAGTGAAATATTTGTAGTTTAGTATTTTTTCCACAACTAACCTTACTCAAGAGAAGGCTATAGTGGTGAATGATATACTCTAAAATATTTATTCAACTTCTTACATGGAAAATAAAAAACTAACGCTGAAAAATTAAAAAAAATATGTCAGCAATAAGTCAACATTGAATGAAAAATTTCAAACAAAGCAAAATAGTGATTTTGAGCAAAAAAAATTAATCCCGCGAACTAAATGAATTGAATGAATTGAATGAATAAAATAAATTAAATATATCAAATGAATTAAATGAATATAGCGAATAAAATTAAAAATGAATAAAATGAATAAAATGAACAGAATGAATAAAATGAATAAAATGAATAAAATGAATAAAATGAATAAAATGAATAAAATGAATAAAATGAATAAAATGAATAAAATGAATAAAATGAATAAAATGAATAAAATGAATAAAATGAATAAAATGAATAAAATGAATAAAATGAATAAAATGAATAAAATGAATAAAATGAATAAAATGAATAAAATGAATAAAATGAATAAAATGAATAAAATGAATAAAATGAATAAAATGAATAAAATGAATAAAATGAATAAAATGAATAAAATGAATAAAATGAATAAAATGAATAAAATGAATAAAATGAATAAAATGAATAAAATGAATAAAATGAATAAAATGAATAAAATGAATCAAATGAATCAAATGAATCAAATGAATCAAATGAATCAAATGAATCAAATGAATCAAATGAATCAAATGAATCAAATGAATCAAATGAATCAAATGAATCAAATGAATCAAATGAATCAAATGAATCAAATGAATCAAATGAATCAAATGAATCAAATGAATCAAATGAATCAAATGAATCAAATGAATCAAATGAATCAAATGAATCAAATGAATCAAATGAATCAAATGAATCAAATAAATCAAATGAATCAAATGAATCAAATGAATCAAATGAATCAAATGAATCAAATGAATCAAATGAATCAAATTAATCAAATTAATCAAATGAATCAAATCAATCAAATTAATCAAATGAATCAAATGAATCAAATGAATCAAACGAATCAAATCGAATGAATCAAATTAATCATATGAATTAAATGAATCAAATGAATCAAATGAATCAATTGAATCAAATGAATCAAATGAATCAAACCAATCAAATGAATCAAAGGAATCAAATGAGTCAAATGAATTAAATGAATTTGATGAATCAAATTATTTAAATGAATTGAATGAATTGAATGAATTGAATGAATTGAATGAATTGAATGAATTGAATGAATTGAATGAATTGAATGAATTGAATGAATTGAATGAATTGAATGAATTGAATGAATTGAATGAATTGAATGAATTGAATGAATTGAATGAATTGAATGAATTGAATGAATTGAATGAATTGAATGAATTGAATGAATTGAAATAATTGAATGAATTGAATGAATTGAATGAATTGAATGAATTGAATGAATTGGATGAATTGAATGAATTGAATGAATTGAATGAATTGAATGAATTGAATGAATTGAATGAATTGAATGAATTGAATGAATTGAATGAATTGAATGAATTGAATGAATTGAATGAATTGAACGAATTGACTAAATTGAATGAATTGAATGAGTTGAAGTAATTGAATGAATTGAATGAATTAAATGAATTAAATTTATTAAATAAACTAAATGAATAAAATAAATTAAATGAATTAAATGAATTAAATGAATTAAATGAATTAAATGAATTAAATGAATTAAATGAATTAAATGAATTAAATGAATAAAATGAATTAAATGAATTAAATGAATTAAATGAATTAAATGAAATTGATTTAATTAATTTAATTAATTTAAATAATTTGATTAATTTAATTAATTTAATTTATTTAAATAATTTATTAATGTAATTATTTAATTAATTTAATTAATGTAATTTATTTAATTCATTTATTAAATAAATTACATTTAAATTAATTAAATTAATTACATAAATAAATTATTTAAATAAATTAAATTAATTAAATTAATTAAAATATTTAAATTAATTAAATTAATTAAATCAATTAAATTATTTAAATTAATCAAACCAATTCAATTAATTAAATGAATTAAAAGAATTGAATGCATTAAATAATTTAAATGAATTAAAAGGAATGACGGCTTTGGCAGGTTTTGTTCTATTATTGGCAGGGGGGGTTTTTATGACTGACTAGGCTCAAATTTGGCCTAAACATTCGTTGCATATCAAAGAATATTGTGGCCAAATTTCATGAAATTTGGTCGTCGAAAACCCCCCTGCCAATAATAGAACAAAACCTGCCAAAGCCGTTTTCCCCCCTAAATGAATTAAATGAATTAAATGAATTAAATGAATTAAATGAATTAAATGAATTAAATGAATTAAATGAATTAAATGAAATAGATGAATTAAATGAATTAAATGAAATAAATGAATTAAATTAATTGAACAAATTAAATGAATTAAATGGATTAAATTAGGTATATAAATAAAATAAAAATAATTAAATAAATTTAATTGATTAAATTATTTAAATGAACGTATGAAATAAATGAATGAAATGAAAATTCTTCCAAAAGTTCCTCCAGGAATTCCTCCGGAGATTTTTTTGGAAGTTCCTCTGGAAGTTCCTCCGGGAATTCCTCCGGAAGTTCCTCCGGGAATTCCTCCGGAAGTTCCTCCGGGAATTCCTCCGGAAGTTCCTCCGGGAATTCCTCCGGAAGTTCCTCCGGGAATTCCTCCGGAAGTTCCTCCGGGAATTCCTCCGGAAGTTCCTCCGGGAATTCCTCCGAAGTTCCTCCGAATTCCTCCGGAAGTTCCTCCGGAATTCCTCCGGAAGTTCCTCCGGGAATTCCTCCGAAGTTCCTCCGAATTCCTCCGAAGTTCCTCCGGGAATTCCTCCGGAAGTTCCTCCGGGAATTCCTCCGGAAGTTCCTCCGGGAATTCCTCCGAAGTTCCTCCGGAATTCCTCCGGAAGTTCCTCCGAATTCCTCCGAAGTTCCTCCGGGAATTCCTCCGGAAGTTCCTCCAGAATTCCTCCGAAGTTCCTCCGGAATTCCTCCGAAGTTCCTCCGGGAATTCCTCCGAAGTTCCTCCGGGAATTCCTCCGAAGTTCCTCCGGAATTCCTCCGGAAGTTCCTCCGGGAATTCCTCCGGAAGTTCCTCCGGAATTCCTCCGGAAGTTCCTCCGAATTCCTCCGGAAGTTCCTCCGGGAATTCCTCCGGAAGTTCCTCCGGGAATTCCTCCGAAGTTCCTCCAGAATTCCTCCGGAGTTCCTCCGAATTCCTCCGGAAGTTCCTCAGGGAATTCCTCCGGAAGTTCGTCCGGGAATTCCTCCGGAAGTTCCTCCGGGAATTCCTCCGGAAGTTCCTCCGGAATTCCTCGAAGTTCCTCCGGGAATTCCTCCGAAGTTCCTCCGGAATTCCTCCGAAGTTCCTCCGAATTCCTCCGGAAGTTCCTCCGGGAATTCCTCCGAAGTTCCTCCGAAGTTCCTCCGAATTCCTCCGGAAGTTCCTCCGAATTCCTCCGAAGTTCCTCCGAATTCCTCCGGAAGTTCCTCCGGGAATTCCTCCGGAAGTTCCTCCGGGAATTCCTCCGGAAGTTCCTCCAATTCCTCCGGAAGTTCCTCCGAATTCCTCCGGAAGTTCCTCCGAATTCCTCCGGAAGTTCCTCCGGGAATTCCTCCGGAAGTTCCTCCGAATTCCTCCGAAGTTCCTCCGGGAATTCCTCCGAAGTTCCTCCGAATTCCTCCGGAAGTTCCTCCGGGAATTCCTCCGGAAGTTCCTCCGGGAATTCCTCCGGAAGTTCCTCCGAATTCCTCCGGAAGTTCCTCCGGGAATTCCTCCGGAAGTTCCTCCGGGAATTCCTCCGGAAGTTCCTCCGAATTCCTCCGAAGTTCCTCCGAATTCCTCCGGAAATTCCTCCGGGAATTCCTCCGAAGTTCCTCCGGGAATTCCTCCGGAAGTTCCTCCAATTCCTCCGAAGTTCCTCCGAATTCCTCCGGAAGTTCCTCCGAATTCCTCCGGAAGTTCCTCCGGGAATTCCTCCGGAAGTTCCTCCGAATTCCTCCGGAAGTTCCTCCGGGAATTCCTCCGAAGTTCCTCCGAATTCCTCCGGAAGTTCCTCCGAATTCCTCCGGAAGTTCCTCCGAATTCCTCCGGAAGTTCCTCCGAATTCCTCCGGAAGTTCCTCCGAATTCCTCCGGAAGTTCCTCCGGGAATTCCTCCGGAAGTTCCTCCGGGAATTCCTCCGGAAGTTCCTCCGGGAATTCCTCCGGAAGTTCCTCCGGGAATTCCTCCGGAAGTTTCTCCGGGAATTCCTCCGGAAGTTCCTCCGGGAATTCCTCCGGAAGTTCCTCCGAGAATTCCTCCGGAAGTTCGTCCGGGAATTCCTTCGGAAGTTCCTTCGGGAATTCCTCCGGAAGTTCTTCCAGGTGTTCTTCCGGAAATTCCTCCAAGAATACCTCCGGCAGTTCCTCCAGAAATTCCTTCGGAAGTTGAATTAAATGAGAACGAAATGAGAAAGAAATGAGAATGAAATGAGAATGAAATGAGAATGAAATGAGAATGAAATGAGAATGAAATGAGAATGAAATGAGAATGAAATGAGAATGAAATGAGAATGAAATGAGAATGAAATGAGAATGAAATGAGAATGAAATGAGAATGAAATGAGAATGAAATGAGAATGAAATGAGAATTGAATGAGAATGAAATGAGAATGAAATGAGAATGAAATGAGAATGAAATGAGAATGAAATGAGAATGAAATGAGATTGAAATGAGAATGAAACGAAAATGAAATGAGAATGAAATGAGAATGAAATCAGAATGAAATGAGAATGAAAAAAATTCCACATTAACACCAGCCTCAAAAATTTCGCTTTAGTAAAAAAAAAGAGAGAGCTCAAATATTACCACTTCAAATGGCGCATCCTGTAAAGGCTATGCGATCGTTCTGTGGTGTGCGTGCTGGAAATAAAGTGTGAAACTGGTTATTTTTTTTATCGAGATGTAGTTGCTGATGCCGACCAGACAACCCGAAAGCAAAATGATTGAATTAGAGCGCTCTTTTTCGGTTGTTTGCTTGGCGGGTCTTTGCAAACGCTCGCTCGCCGAAGAACCGTTGTTCGTTCAACGTTGATGGATTAAGGTGATTATAGAATGAAGCCCGTGGTGAATTTCAAATTCACCACACGTTTATCCACATACATTTCCAAAACCCCAAATCTGGCGTAATAGTTTTCGTACAGTACCGAAACTCAAATTATGATTGTTCAGCATAACAAAGCAAACGATCTATCATTATTTCAGCCCCATACGCGTTATGGTTCTTTCATCTCGTGCTCTTGAAAAAAATATTGGAAAAGCACGTGGTTTACAAAATGGCCGATTTCTGGCTTCATTCTTTAATCACCTTAATGGAGCCTCCTTCTGCACTCAGCACAATTCTCGTAAAAGGAAACGGATCAGACCCGGCGAGTGCGGTTGTGCACTCCCTTTTTTTGTTCTGCAAAGTGTATGAATTATTGAATTTCAGAGCAACTGAACAATTCAATGCTTTCAGCGTTTAGAAATTTATACGGAAATTGTGCGCGAGTGGAGCAGCTCACATTTCAACGAAGCGCTTGGAACTTTTCGCTTCGACCAATAACCCCCTTCCTCTCGGTGCCCATTCTGTAGAAATGGAGTCGTTTTCTGAACCCATTACCATTACTCACGGAAAACAAAATCACCCGGATGAAACCTCAGCTTCCACCCGGCACCTAACAAACAAACGATTCCTAAGTGTTAGCACATGGTAAGCTTCTTAACAATCGATTTTCGCAATCCCCCCTTCGTTGGCTCTGTGCCCACGACCCTGCCCCGTTCGCTTCAACGCCTGCTGGCCCGCCTCCCTCCAGGAGTAAATCAGGCGGGAAATGCGTACGAAACTATGCGTATCGGATTCGCAATATTTCCTGTGGTCGTAAAGCTGGGCAATTTACGATCGACCTATCGCCCTGTAAGCCCCGCATCTGTTTCCATACTTTGAAACCCATGTGGGTCTGGGGATGTCGTAGAATAATCGATGCTTGCGATTCAACGATTAAATTAGTGGTAATTAAAATGATGAGTTGAGATGAAAATCCATAAATTGGGAGCGACTATTTATGACAGCTTAATCGTAGATTATTGTTCTTCCTAATTTTAGTGACAGGTGCAAGTGCTGGATTGAAATGGCTACAACGATTGAAAACGCTGAGAAAATTTTATTGCTACTTGAGTACGATGATAACTCAGATAACACTGTTTAAAAACCTTCATGCTAGACCTTTCATCGATTCAATAGTCGGAAATTTCCACATCCCTACACAAACATTGTAAGACTTTGTTGACTAATTCAAATCGTTTCGGATGAAAATCGATACTGTCGACTTCTTGTTTGCAACAAATCTCCCCGTACTACCTTCCCTGAATGAGGCACTTACCTCGAGTGTTTACGACAGCGTTGCGGAGCTAAGCACTTCTCGGAACGCAGTGGTCTGTTATGAGAATCTTCAATCGCTTCGATACGTGCCTGAAGCAATTACAAACCGTTTTGTATTTATAAATACTTATTTTCCAATCCAATTAATGTTGGTTGATATCATTTCCACCCTCTTGTACTGACTCAGCCAAATGCACAACACAGCAACAACGGTCTGGCAGTCTACCGAAATAAACTTCTCTAATCATATAACACTCCCACGACACGGATACTGCCGATATGTGGTGGGTGTACCCGTAATTCCATTCTCATGCCGCAACATTAATATGTAGTCAGCACCAGCAGCAGCAGCAGCCGAGTCAACGGATTTCTGGGAAAGCGGTATTGGCAAAGCCGGAGCTCCAGTTCCCACATAAGTAATCCACTGTCTGGGTTCGTACGACCCACCAAGCGGCCAACAACGCAACACAAGCAACCAGGAACGTGAAGACGACGTTCCCCGCCGATGATGAGGTATGGTGAATCAGCATTTCCAGCGGGAAAGAATTTGCCTGACTGCTGCAGCAGCGAAAGGCTTTTTATTTACGGGTCGCTCCAAACGACGAAAACGACGACGACGACATGCAATCAGTCCTCGTTGGCTCGTTGCACGCACGCACGCACGCAGTCACCGATAGCACGCACGTACACACCATAGATGTACGATGTGTCTACGAGTGACATAAATTGTGGTACGCAGGTACTGAACTGGAAAACATGCAAGAATACCGCTTTGCTGCCTTACGATTACGACTGGAATGGCTCGTAGTGCAAGGCTATCGATTCATCCCCTAAATCATATTTTCAGGGAAGACACGGATAAGCAATGTTTGGTGAATGTCTGTATGCGAAAATGTACGTGTTCGGTTATGCATTGGCACATTTCTTTTACGTTCATTGTCTATATTTGGAACGCTTACTGGCTTGACAAAATCGCTAATAATGTAATGATGCGTGAAGTGATTACACATGTATATATTTTGATAAGCACAGCCTCCCCAGGCGACACGAGATGCAACTAAATAAGTAAAAGTAAAATATTCCAAAATCACACAAATTGGTCATTTGGCCCAATTGGTCATTTGGTCGAATTGGTCATTTAGTCAAATTGGTCATTTGGTCGAATTGGTCATTTGGCCCAATTGGTCATTTGGCCGAATTGGTCATATGGTTGAATTGGTTATTTAACCGATTTGGTCATTGGGCCGAATTGGTCATTTGGCCGATTAGGTCATTTGGCCGAATTGGTCATTTGGTCGAATAGGTCATTTGGTCGAATTGGTCATTTGGCCGAATTAGTCATTTGTCCGAATTGGTCATTTGGCCGAATTGGTCATATGGTTGAATTGGTTATATGGTTGAATTGGTTATTTAATCGATTTGGTCATTTGGTTGAATTGGTCATTTGTCCGAATTGGCCATTTGGCTAAATTGGTCATTTGGCCGAATTGATCATTTGGTCGAATTAGTCATTTGCCTGCATTGGTCATTAGGCCAAATTGGTTATTTGGCCGATTTGGTCATTTGGCCGAATTGGTCATTTGGTCGAATTGGTCATTTGGTCGAATTGGTCATTTGGCCGAATTGGTCATTTGTCCGAATTGGTCATTTGGCTAAATTGGTCATTTGGCCGAATTGATCATTTGGTCGAATTAGTCATTTGCCTGCATTGGTCATTTGGCCGAATTGGTCATTTGGTCGAATAGATCATTTGGTCGAATAGGTCATTCGGTCGAATTGGTCATTTGGCCGAATTGGTCATTTGTCCGAATTGGTCATTTGGCTAAATTGATCATTTGGCCGAATTGATCATTTGGTCGAATTAGTCATTTGGCTGAATTGATTATTTGGTCGAATTGGTCATTTGGCCGAATTGGTCATTTGGTCGAATTGGTCATTTGGTCAAATTGGTCGTTTGGCCGAATTGGTCATTTGGTCGAATTGGTCATTTGGCTAAATTGGTCATTTGGCCGAATTGATCATTTGGTCGAATTAGTCATTTGGCTGAATTGGTCATTTGGCCGAATTGGTTATTTGGCCGATTTGGTCATTTGGCTGATTTGGTCATTTGGCCGAATTGGTCATTTGGCCCAATTGATCATTTGGTCATTTGGCCGAACTTGTCATTTGATCGAATTAGTCATTTGGCCGAATTGGTCATTTGGTCGAATGGGTCATTTGGCCGAACTGGTTTAGAAACTCCTCATTTTTCACTTTTCACTGTGCAAAGTAAATAGTGCCTGTAGTGATTCAGGGCAGCGTAACGATAACGAATAATCATTTAGTAAAACAAGACTTACCACTTATGTATTCTGAATTACACATAGTTAACTTCTTCCGAATAAAATTCGACTTTTTTGACTGACGTGCCGCAGATTGTTTGCATCTGTTTGCATTAGTATTGGTTTGGCACCATTAAAACAAAAGATGACAGTTCGATCAAAATTTCAGATCCGTCAGCAATAACATTGAAAATCATATGAGATGTCATTCTTTTTTATTTCATCATTTCTCACTGTGATCTAAATCCTAATGATGAATTGATGACTGCGAGAAAAGTGAATGCAAATTTTAAATAAATGAGAAAATGAACTTTCACCGGAAATTAAAAGTTGTGAAGCATCCAAGGAACCGGGATAAATCATTCTGTGAACGACATTTGAAAAGAATGGTCCGTTTTTAGTTTTTCTTGGCTTCAAGATATTTGCCTGGCCACATTTTTCAACCCGGTTTTAAGAATTTGGCTGATCATCGATTCAAGGATACGACATGGCGCACTCGGCAGGTAATTTTATACATTAATATTTCTTTAACGGAGCGAGTAGGACTCCACAAAATTGTAAAGAATAAATAGCTGAAGAGCCAAAAAAACGGAGCGAGCAGGACTCCAGAGAAAAAAAAATGGAGCGAGCAGGACTCCTTCAACAAAAAAAAATCAGAGCGAGTAGGACTCTGTGAATGATAACTCATACGGAGCGAGCAGGTCTCCATGTAATGTTTCATTAACGGAGTTTAAAATTAAAAAAAAAGTGGAGCGAGCAGGACTAAATAAATCAGAGCGAGCAGGACTCTGTAATTCGGAGCAGGTCTCCTTAAAATAGTGCGAGCAGGTCTCTAAAACATAAACAAACAAATATAAACAAAAAATATTAATAATACATGTGTATCGATATAATACATTTATTAGAGCGTTAAGGTCTCTAAATTGTAGTTTTTTATTATTCAGGAATGTATGCCAGAGCACCCAATCGTGTGAAGGAAACCAACTCCTCGAAAGAGTTATCCAGAGAATTGGCCGGAGAAAAAGCCATGAATACCGTTCTAGCTAGCGAGCTGGATCAATCGCGTAGAGAAATTGAGGAGCTCAAAGGAATAATTCACGCCAGAGATAATCGACACCCTTCGGAGAGTCCCAGTCTAGACTTTGAGAGATCCGAAACGGATTCAGTAGCACGGGTCGCACGGAAGCCAATAGCAATTTTGTTCGCAGCGTCGATTAATCTTATCGTCGATTAGGTTCTTATCCTCGATGACCCATTTATCGTTGGCTTATATTAACGTCCCCGAGTGTAAGGCAACGGACGGTGAGGACTTGCATCGTCAAATTTTTGAACAGTGGATAGATTTACTTATCGACACTATGAAGGTGGCAGGAATCGACGATGAAGCAACTAGGTTCACGGTATTTAAAGTAAAAGCAGGGTCCCGTTTGCTGAGCATTTTTCGCTATACAAAGTCTTCTGAAGATGCGCCTGATGTGCACTCGCTTCCCTTTTCCAATGCTGTACATCGTTTAAGGACATACTTTGGTTCAGGATCTGACATCATGCTGATGAGGCGCAGGCTAGCACTCATGATACAAAAGCCTGTTGAGTCAGACCTAACTTTTATATCAAGAGTGGGTACAATAGCTCGTTTGTGCGAATTTGAAGAGGAAAAAGAATTGAGGAAATTGTGGCAACTGTCGCAGAGCATGCCAGGAGTCGAGAGGTGCGCACTACTGCACTCAAAATGTTAAGTCGCAAAGGCAGTTTTACGGATCTGGTGGACAAAGTCCGTGAAATAGAAGCTATACTGCCGTTCTACGCATAACTGTCCCATGTACATAGGAAATCCCAGCAAACATGGGACAAATATGTGTATGACGACAGTATAAGACTCAATGAAGAATATGTAAAGCAAAAGATAGGCAATCAGTCACATGCGTTGATTGCACCGATTACCACTGGTACCAGTCATGCCGATAATCGTCAGCAGCAATTTCGAGGAAAACCATACTATCGAGGCTTTCCACTCTGGCGAGGTAATTGGCGTGCGCCTAGAGGTAGGCAGCCATATTTTACGGGCGGGTCTCGGAGCAAGGAAAGCGAGAAACGTTGGCAATATGCAGGGATTGAATCCTAAAGAGAATGAACAAGTCTCTCACTTATCATCTCTGTATACATAAACGATATGTAGCATACCGCGAGATACTTTTTTCGCAAGCTGTCATGAAAGAGAATTGATTCGGAAGGCTATACCCCATGATAAATTTCTTTTAGAAAGCTCCAAATGCGGGGAGCATTAGCTCTGATGATGTATTTCAACTTGTTCTACACAGCTGTGCAGTAACCAACACGAAATGAGCGAAAACAAAGCGATCACGGTGCTCCCTTGAGCGTTATTAACAAAAAACATTCTCCATCAAAACTAATACCCGGAGCTGAATTCTGGAGCTATACTGCATCTCTGGACGAAATTTGAAAAAAATCGTAGGGCCCGTTTTGGAGTTACGCCCTTTTTAAGAAGTAACTGTATGATATCGAAGAAAATCAATATAATATCTCGTCTTATGCATATTTCTCAACTTCCATTGAGTCGTCAGCAATAAAAAAACACCCGATTCTTTTTTTACACGGAGGATGCGTTCCGCGTAAAAAAAGTTTTCAGTTAAAAATTTGAAAATCCATGTAAAAAAAGTTTAATGATTTCTCGACAAATCATGCAAAATGGAGCAACTATGCAAAAAATTTGTATGGATTTTTTTTTACACGGCCATGTAAAAACAGAATCGGGTGTAGTTTGCTGACCAGTTGCATACTACAATGATGTACCAGCTTTGATTCAATGTATTAAAAACAGTAGACATATCCGTGACGAAAATGTGTTTATTGAAAATGGTATCGATTTCAATAATTCCAGATCAAACAAAAATTTCAAAACCTGGCCACAATCGGCTACAAGTGCTGTCTTTGTATCCACACTTATTACCTGGAAAATTCGAACCGTATTTATATGGAACAGTTTGTCAAATTGAACCATTTCGAGTACATAATTGCAGGTGACCTTAAGATTATAAACCTGATAATAGGAATAGTGACTAATTGCGAAGCCGAGAAAAACTTGAGAGCGGCGTTTCCAGGACTATTGTAAATACTAATAAAAATTGAAAAATTCGGGCATGCTGCAAAAAATACATCTAATTCCCGACAAGGACAGTGATTCTATATTGATGAAGTGTCCTCCTCTTTCAATCCACGTTACTGCTCCTTGAATGCATGTACCCATACCAATATCAATAAAAAACATAGAATTGAAATGCAAATTGCGTTGCTCTCATTTTTGTTATTGGAAATGACACGTATCAAGTTGAAATCAATAACTTTTGTCACATGTTATGTACAATTGTGTTTTTATATAAACAAGTAGCCCTTAATGGACCTTAAATTTTTTTTCTAATGTATCATTTATCTAAATCTAAAATTGTTGGCGTTATCGGAGCATGCTATTAATAGTGGCACAATTACCCTATGTGAATGACATCTGTGGTTTTTGTTTGAAGGTTTTGAAGCATTTTCAAAATGTATGCAACTCCTCATATGAACCTTCACCTGGATTCTATGTCGCAATTGATAAGTTCGTTGTCTCCTGGGAAAGCTAGGATCTTCCGAAGACCTCCTAATATCATATCCCAAAGTTTCATATAAAAGGATTTTTTAATACATTCGGCCATGGGCCAGGGATGGCACAAAGAGTATATATCGACATATACGACGAAGTTGTATAAAACCCATCTCTTGCGAGCTGAAATTTATTGCGAAAAGAAGATATGTGTGCATTTGATATTGTCCATTTAATTTAATCATACGTAGTTGGCTAGAATTGAATGTAGACTTAAGATGAAGCTAATCTTATTTTTAAATGTTCTTAGACAAATCTCATATTACTTACCGTCATAGTGAACAATTTTGTATAGAATTCTAATGGCTATAACAAAAATAAAATCATTTTTTTTTTATCGCTGACGATGCCTTGGAAGTTGAGAAATATGTATTTGATGAGATGTTATACACAGAATTCTGTTTTTCACACGATTTTGTTTCGGTCGAATTTTTGATCGTGTGGCTTCAATTTATGACCAAAATCCATGCAACATGTTCCTAAAACCACTAATAATCCAGAGAAAAGTCAGATGATTATTTATATACGATAATCATTTTAGATGGGGATACAACTTAGAAAATTTAGATCGTGTTGAAACAGAATCCTGTGAATTTCTTCGAGATATATATATATATATATATATATATATATATATATATATATATATATATATATATATATATATATATATATATATATATATATATATATATATATATATATATATATATATATATATATATATATATATATATATATATATATATATATATATATATATATATATATATATATATATATATATATATATATATATATATATATATATATATATATATATATATATATATATATATATATATATATATATATATATATATATATATATATATATATATATATATATATATATATATATATATATATATATATATATATATATATATATATATATATATATATATATATATATATATATATATATATATCTGTTACGTCTTAAAAAGGGCGTAACTCCTAAACGTGCCCTACGATTTTTTTTTCAAATTTCGTCCAGAGATGCAGTATAGCCCCAGAATTCAGCTCCAGGTATTAGTTTTGATGAAGAATGTTTTTGGTAATAACGGTCAGGGGAGCACCGTGCGATAATCACCATTTCTCAGTGGGGGCTTTCTACCCGATTCTGTTTTTTTCGCACTTGTATACAAGTTTGATAAATTTGTTATCATGGCTTCAAGATAATTAAGATAATTTAAGATAAATTTGTTATCATTAAGTTTCAAGAAACCCCAATTCTGTATTTTAAAAAAGTGTTGCTTCTTCTTCAAAATCTTTCGAGGTGTCTCCATTCACAATAGATGATATGTTGGAGGAGGGAGCTCTTAATATTGTGAGTAGAACAAATATATTCTATTTTTTTTAACATTTAATTGGTATTATGATTTATCAGATACAACAGCCGACTACATGCAAAGAATTTCCAAGTTTTGACAAACAACTTCAGGATGAGGGTGTAATACGTCGCGGGATTGCGCTGCCCATTCGTGATAGATTCCGGAGCACAGGTTAATACATTTACCACCGAGCTGTTTCGGAAGTTAGTATCAGATCCCACCTATAGCAACGGGGTGTACAATGTAGAGAGTCAGTCGGATAGATCGCTCAAGGCATATGCTTCTTCGGGAAACATCAAAGTGATTGCAACGTTTCATGCTCATTTGTTCATATCCGAGGATAGACCAACACTGATCGAAAAATTTTATGACGTCCTGGAATATCGTGCTCTTTTGAATCGAGCAACGGCCGCCAGATATAGTGTTTTAATGTTGGGTCTGAAGGTTCCAGTGCGGATTAGAGAAATGCCGGATAACCGACCAATGGTTGCAGGAGACATTACAGCAATCATCACAAGTGAGAAATTTTCTAAATTCGACCTACCACCAGTTAAAATTCACTATGACAAGTCCAAGCCTCCATGCAGGAATATTTTCTTCAATATTCCTTTGTCCGTTAAACCAATAGTACAAAATCGCATCCAGATATCAAACTCAGCAGACATTATAGAGCCAGTGGTGGCATGTATGGATACTTCATTTTGCTCGTCAATGCTCGTGGTTCCAAAAGGGAAGGAGGACATTCGGTTGGTCATAGATCTAAGAGGCCCAAATCGTTACATCCACCGAACCCCTTTTGCAATGCCTACATTGGAGAAAATCTTAGCTGAACTAGATGGTGCTACCTGGTTTTCCGCCATTGACCTTTCAAACGCATTCTTTCACATTGAATTGGATAAAGAATCGAGACACCTAACCAATTTCTGCACCGAATTTGGAATGTTCCGTTGTGTACGTTTGCCGTTCGGACTGTGCAACGCGCCGGGCGTATTCCAAGAAACGCTTCAAAGAAAGATTCTGGGCGGATGTAAAGGATGTAGAAACTTTCAGGATGACATTCTGGTGTTCGGATCGCCCAAAGAATAGCATGACGAAAATTTAGCTGCTGTTTTAGCTTGTCTGGATAAGCATAACGTCAAGTTGAATGCGAGTAAATGCGTATTCGGCAGCCAATTGGTAAATTTTCTGGGTTTCGATTTGACCGCGGAGGACTGGATGATAGAAAACGAGAAAGTAACAGAAATAAGTCAATTCAGAACCCCTAACAGCTGCAAACTTCCGGAGAATTAATTTCCAGGATAATTTATGTGTGCACAACCTTCCGGGAGAATCCTTGGATGAATTTTGGGACAATTTTCCGGGAGAATTTCCGGGAGGTGAATGCAGTTGAATTCCATATGAATTTCTGAAGGAACTCAGAAGAAATATCTGAGGAGCCATCGTGGTAATTTCTGTTGCGAAGTTATCTATGAAGTGTCCTTGGAGGGACTCCAGAAATAATTTTTGGAGAAATTCTATGAGTTATTATTTAAGAAGTAACAGGACTTCTCGGGGATTTCCTTAGCAATATCCTGAAAGATATAATAAAGGAATTACCAAAAGAATTCCTAGAGGTACGTAATTCCGAAGAAATTCCTGGAAGAACTCCTGGAAGAGCTTCCGGAGGAACTCTTGGAAGAACTTCTGCACACGGTAAAAAAGATGCACGCCCACGTAAACTGTTTTGCATTTGTATTCGCACTACTTTACAAACCAGCCAATATCAATAGATGAGCGACGAATGCGACAATCAAAGATCATCACTTTCATTTGACGTGCAAAATATTTTGATAATAAAATTACAAAATGAAAAAAGAATTCAATAACATGCCATCGCTTGAAAGTCCTGCATCTATCTCACACTTCGAAATTCCTCTTGAATGAAGCAGAAGAACTGTAGAACTGTTATCTATTTTAGAATTACATCAATATTACTCTCCTTTCAAATCAATATCATTGCACTTGTGAATTCAATAGCATAAAACTTCCAAATCTAGTGGAGACATCCTTGGTGCTGATCGAAGTGCTAATCATTTCAACTTCCAGTGTCTAGCACTCTGATTAGCAATGTTCATGTTGTGGAATTGTCTGTATTAAACGCACTTGTGAAAAGTGTGATGGCACTCCAGCATCAAAGGAATATCACTTCTAATCATAGTGATTGAAAAGTTGGACATTCAATAGATAGAACTTTCAAACAAATTCCAGGAGGAACTTCCGGCCGAAACTTCGGGAGGAATTCCTGAATAAATTGCAGAGAGACTCCTGGAGGAACTTCTGTTGAAACTCCTGGAGGAACTTCTGGAAAAACTCCTGGACAAACTCCTGGTGGAACTTCCAGAGGAACTTTTGAAGGAACTTCCTCATGGAGGCAGTTACGGAGGAACTCCTGGAGGAACTTTCGCAGGAACTTCCGGAAGAACTACTGGTGAAACTTTCGAAGAAACTTGCGGAGAAACGCCTGAAGGAATCCTTCGAGGAACTGCCGGAGGCATTCCTGGAGGAACTTACAGAGGAATTCCTGGAAGAACTTCTGGAGGAATTCTTTCAGAGCACTTCCTGGGAAAATTCACGGAGGAATTTGAGATTTTATTTTTAGCAAATTTCTATTGCTTGAAATGCCGCCGCCGCCGCTGGCTGAAAATGATCTATCGTGCCGCCGACGATAAATTTTCAATCGGCGCACAGGACTAGTGCCGAATAGTTAAAAGTGCGAAGTGAGTAGTGAAGAAATTAGGCGTGCGAGGTGAGAATCAAGACGTCGCAGTAAAATCTAAAGAGTGCCAAATTTGCAACGATTTAGATTAAACGGAACCCTTGTCCGTTTTACCCCCACCTGCCCTATGTCAAACCTTTCCATTACATAATTAGACGCCTATAATTGATATTCAAATTAGCAAAAAAAAGTTGAGAGGAATTTTCTCGTGGAACATTCCATGCTTTATATTTCAACTAGCTGACCCGGCGAAATTTGTCTCGCCAAAAAATGATCAATTTTCTAATACATTGCGTCCACAATATTTTTAGGAAACAAGTCGGTTCTTCAGAATGATCTTTACCAATTTGCTTTATATATAGATGGTCAAAAATTAAAATTTCCATGCAAATTATACGAAAAACCATTTCATCGAAAAGAATGAGGTTTGAATATCAAAGCATTCCAATTTCATTAATACATTTTTCTTCATGAGTAGATGAAGAAAACGAATATAAGTTTATAAAAATTGGGTTGTCTATTCTTGAGTGATGCGGGGTCGTACTAATGCCAATTTTTTTCTAATATAAAAATAAATAAATATAAATAATAATAGAAGATTTTGCACAGAGTTATAGGAACCATTTTAAAGCGCTATAGTATTATTAGTTTTCCCCATTTAAAGCATCGTTAAAGTTAACTAACGCCTTCCGCCGAAACCCATTCGTACAGATCCCATCTCCAACAAAAGCGTGAGCCCATCTCCCGGAATCACCACATCCTTTTAATCAGCTCATAAATAACAATCAAAGTGTTATCAAACGGTATTTATCGACGCCAATAGCAGACTTCCAGCGAGAGCGCGATCGGATATAAATGCGAGGCATGCACCGTGCGTAGTAGGCGGTGTGTGGTCCACCGGTGTGGCGGTCGACGTGCGGTCAAATTCCGGAACGTCACTCCGATTTTCACACAAATAATGTCCGATGATAACGATGTAAAATATTGACCGCACGTGTCAGTGCGAGCGTCTTTCGAATGGGTGTTCAAGGGGTGATTCGAATATAACGTCCGTGGCTTTGTGAGATTGTTCAATCTCATGGGCACAAAAGAAGAACGTATGGAGTGAACTAATGCTTTTATTCTTGTCGCCTTGGTACCAAAATCTTTGAATAAGCTTCTTAGTAGTGATTGTTTTATTTTCGAGCGAGCCTTTCACCAAAGACAACGTTTCACGTCTTGATATTAAAGGGACCATCGAGATAGACAGATTTAGGAATGGAAGAAACATTGAAAAGGGTACCGACTAGATAGAGAAGTTTGTTGCCATCAAAACGACAACATAACAAAATCCTGATTGGTACACCTAGCGGTGACACTGCCTTTCTCATGCATTTTGAATAATAACTTTTAAGACCATAGTCCGATTTGGCTGATTTTTTTTTATAGAAAACGGATTTTCCGTCTAATGTAACTCGTTGGAGTAAAATCGGTTAAAGATAAGTAACTATTAATAACGCCTAAAAGGTTTTTCATATAAATTTAAGCTTTAAAATACCTTGAAAAAAAAAATAGTTGCGTGGGATGATTCGAAGTACTATTCTTGTCGCTTTATCTCAAGATGTGCCACATTCAGAGAACCAAGGTGTCTGATTCGATCAAATGGTTGGACTATTTTTTTTTGTAGCCAATCAAACAATTATTTCGAAAATGTGGTAGCCACAGTGTTCAGACAGGTAAAGAACCACGATCATTAATGCGACCACTTCAAAATGCGTTGAAAATCAGCTGAAGGTATCAATTCCATCGGTCCTCGAAAAAAAAACTAGTTTTGATAGCAGCCTTTGTTGTTGCAGCTAGAAACTGAAAATGTTTTAGTTTTTATTATTGTCAACCATTCTGCGCTCTTTTTAATCGACATAAATAGTTTTTCTCCCAAGCCAACAAAATTCAATTCCTGGTGTCATATTACCAGGTTACGCAATACCTCTCCCATAAAGGTTCTTTAAACGCAGTCACATGTTCTCCTATTCCAGGTACCGTGATATTGGCCACGGCCAGCTTGCTAAAGTTGTCTGAAATTTTCGCTTGAATGTTTCTAAACGTTCTCGGTTCTACGAAGTTGCTGCTGTTGTCCGAAAAAACTCCAGCCGACTCCATCGTTTACCCACAAACTCTCGAATTACCATTAGACAGGACGCCGTAGAAAGATTTCAGAAAGACACAATTTCACATTACCTTCACTATCGTAACTAATCTTTAAGATACAGAATCTCCGCATTAGCCCAATTACCACGGTCTCTCGATGCTCAAGTCCTAGCTAGCGAAGATAATGCAGGCAACGCATTTCACTTGTTGCCACAACATCTTCTCCGCGCGCAGGATTTCTGCTGCCTGCAGGCCCATTAGTATCGCAATTCCTCTAAGTTGGAAATTGAGGTTTCGCAGACACTTCAAACCCTTACTATTGCCTTTCTACGACGAATCGTATGGTCAACATCAGTAGCTTCTACTACTGAGAATTTATGACAAAAGTATTGCAGATATTGTTATTTGTATCACATATTGCCATGATTTCGATATTTTTTTGTTATGACTAACTTGCTCGTCTCTAGGGGCGATTCTTTAGACCACTTCGTCAGCTTATAAGCGACGTTAACTTCTGTCGAAATCCACCTCCAATATTTTGCTCGCCACACGATATCAGTAATGCAAAATGTGACGAAACAACGAAAGTTACGCACATCAGACGTCATCCTCGAACACATAGTTCGTGAGTCAGTGTACATATGATAACAGTCTTTCTATCTCTAGATTGTAACTTGTCAGTATTGTATCCCTAAGTCGGACCACTAACACTGTAGTCATCAGCTTCAATCGTGGCATGAAATGCGGCTTGATTGAAGAAACTGTCCTTTGCTTTTGGAATTTACTTATCACGGACAGACCTTTAAGCAATGACAAATTCAATGACATGCCTTGTACAGTGGCCACTGAATCCCAGACTTGGACTATACGCATTTTGTATGAATTTCTGGTTCGGCACGATATTTTACGGTAAATACCATGCCAAATGTCAATTTGGCTGTGTGTCAGTATCCCTTTTGTATTGACTCCTCCAGTTGCGTGCATTGTACCGCCGCATCGATTTTCTTGCAAACCTCTTCTCAAGATGCTTCATCCTCTTCTCTGCCATTCCGTAGCTATATGAAGCATCATCCTCGCTCTACGATTGTCATCCGATTCCTTTATTACGTCGACCATTTCTGCTAAATCTTCCACCACGTAATAGGAATGGCTGAAACTGCCGTTTGACCGATTGAGCCATAACGACTGTTAACGCCGCTGGCTGAGTTATTAGGTGGAACAATAAGATATGTTAAATACGTGAACTTTTTAATGGTAAAGGAATTTTTAAAGGATTTTGTTTAGAATTCGAAAAGTATTCCTTCCGAAGCTCCGACATAATTCCTTCCCCCATACGGACAAAAGTCCTTCCGACATACACACAGAATTCCTTACGGCATTTGGACAAAATTATTATTAAAAAATAATTCGGACAGAATTCCTGCCGGTATTCAGATAGAATGCACTCTGGCATACGGACAGAACTCCTACCAGCATTTGGATGAAAATTCTACTGGAATTCGGACAGAATTGCTTTTGGAGTTCTGACACAATTCGGAGTTTAAACAGAATTCCATCCGGAATTAGGACAGAATTTCATCAGAAATTCGGACAGAATTTCTTTCGGATTTCGAATATAATTCCTTTCCGAATTCGAACAAAATTGCTTCCGGAATTTGGGTAGAACTCCTTTCGGATTGGATAGAATTTCTTCGGAAATTCCGACAAAAATCCTTCAAGAATTCGAGCAGAATTCGGTTCGAATTCTTTTCACAATACAGAAAGAGATTTTTTTCGGAATGAGGACAGAATTCCCTCTGGAATGCGGACGGAGTACGTTCCACAGCCCGTACATAATTCCTTTCGGAAGTCGGACAGAATTCATTCCAAAATTCGGACAGAATTCATTCCAGAATTCGGACAGAAGGGGGTCCCGTAGCGTAGTTGGCTACACGTTCGCCTTATAAGCTAATGCTCGTCAGTCGCCGGATGCGCAGACCATGCGGTTGCGTATTGGGAGACGCGACTTATCGTTATGGCTGCCTGATGACGACTGACAACTTGTTCTTCTCGGAGGCATTCCTTCAACGTACCTGGATAAAATGGCATGGACAAACGGATACAATGAACTGATGATGAGATGAACTGGCAACGACAACAATAATGGTAATGGAAATCTAAAAATAGATTCTGTGTGGATTCTGCACAGCAGAATACAACAGTAGATCTCGGCACAGTAGCGGTTAAGTAACACAGAGTACCTGAATAAATGATTAAAGGAATAAAAAAACAGACAGAATTCCTTTATGAATTCATGCAGAATTTGGTAAGAATTCATTCCGGACTACGGACAGAGTTCCTTCCGAAATGCGGTCAGAATTTCTTCCGGAATTCGAACAGAATTACTGCCGGAAATCGGACAAAATTCTTTCCGGCATACGGGAAGAAGCGCTGTTAACCACACAGATAGAAAAATCCACTGAAATTTACGCTAAAAATCATGCACATTAATGAAACACCATTATTAGCGTAATTCCATATGGGATATAGCCTAAATGTATACAATATTTGACGCGAATCGTCTATATCGCATGCAAGTTGTAAGCAATCTTGTTAGGAAGAGGACCATTTCAGCGAAGAATAGCGTAAATTTTCACATGACAAATTTTACACGCTGTTTACTTTTCATTATTTTTTTCTGTGGCAGGAGATCAAGGTGTATCACTAGATTTGCACCAGATTTCGTGTGTAGGAACTATACCGAACCTATCAACCGAACCCGCTTTGTCCCTTCATCACCGGAACGACCTGACCCATCAGTTGGTGATTATGAGCGACGGCTCACATACCCGCATCGATCCGGTTACGGGCAAAATCTCGGCAATTGACGTAACCGTCTATTCAGAGAGTCCGGCTCCTACGTATACTTGGCGAACCTTGTCGAACACACGCGTAATAGCGACCACCTTCCGATCTTCTCATCCATCCAAGGATGGACAAACCATCGAACGACACGACACTGATACTATACTGTACGCGATGTTTACTTTTCATTATTTTTTTCTGTGCATCTTGCATGAATGTCGATGGCGAGTTTGGTTGACTGTCGGAGCAGTGTTCACAGCGCTCTCGATTTTCACGGCTGGTAATACCTCGTTTGAGAACACACTCGAAAACTTCTCGGAAAAGAACGAACAGATCTCCTGGATGTTTTCATTGAACGTCATGGAAGAAGGAAATCAAGATTCCATGCATTGCTCGTTGACATATTGCCAGAAGCGTTTAGGATGCGACTTGAGGTTGCGTTGAATATTGAGCTGATATCGAGAGTAACACTCCTTACTGGCTCGCTTGTACTCGTAATTGAGTTTAACATAATGGTTGCAAAGTGAGAGTGAACGATGCTTGGTAAACTGCCGCAGCTCTTTTAGTAGTTTTCATTCGTCGCAGCGAGCTACAGTACCTACGAGCTGTGCTATGATCACTAATAAAGCAGAGGTCCAGGTGACGATTATTCTCGTTGGCGATGGAATTAACTTGAAATAATTCTGCTGAACTATAACTGTCGAGTAGCTTTACCGCTTCGGTGTGCGAAGAAGAATGATTGGTGTCCGGATAAAGATAGCTATTGGGTGAAGTTATCCACGTTATGCTTGGTAGATTAAAATCCTCCAGAACTATGATTTTATTAAAAACAGTTGCTATTTCGAGAATATAGAAAAGCGAACCGCAGTGAGCTTCAACATATGCTGTATCACGGACTCGGTCGGGTGGGGTATACAGCGCACACAAAAACAGTTAACAGTTTCCGGTCACTAAGTTCGGTCGTTGTCTAAACCTGTTCGAGGATTCACAGATTGACAATAAAGCGCAGTTTAGTATCGAACATTCGCGAGTAACAAAATGTTCATCGTTTTGTGAGAATTTGTCGCGGCTAATCGGTATTTCGATGGTAAATTGACTAACTGCTTAGTTAAACTTGAAGAATGTAAGGTTCTGAATCATGTTATTTGTTCATTTGAGAACACACCCGATTCCTTTTTACACGGGGGATGTGTTCCGTGTAAAAGAAGTTTTCAGTTCAAAATTCGAAATCCGTGTAAAAAAAAGTTTTATGATTTCTCGACGAATCATGCAAAATGGAACAACTTTGCAAAAATTTTGTATAGGCCTGTTGAAAAAAAATCCGTGTAAAAACAGAATCGGGTGTAATAAGTTGCGACAAATGGTAGATTTGATTTAACTCGTCGGTGAACGAAGATGGGCCAGCATTTGGTCATACAAATGCGAATGGTATGTATACAAAATATACAGAAACTCTAGAGTAAGGTACGTTAATATATTGAATTTGGACGAATAATGCCGTGATCCATATAGAACACTAGTCATTCGTCCCAATTGCAAAACAAAACCTCAATAAAATCCTAAACAAATTATTTACGTGTCATGATGTAAACGCAAGCGTGGTGTATTTTCACATCATGACACGTTTTGTTTTCTGGATTCTTCATGTCATGTAATTTTAAGACCAGACATAAATTTATGTTTAAGATGCCGCTACTTTTATGAGCGTCTAAGGAGACAGCAATTTACATACATATTTTTTAAGTGTACAAAAATGTAGACATGCGGCAAAATACAGTGGGTTGGACATGTACTGCGTAAACAGACGAGAGACCAGCAAAAGTCATGTTTAGCCAGCACTCACTGGTACAACTGGCGACTGGCGGCCCAAGAACATTACCTTCGGTTTTGCTCCGGACAACAGGGAGGTAGGTAGGTTCCATTAATATAATTAATACTTCTGGAATGGGGACAAAATTCCTTCCCGAATGCGGACAAAATTCTTTCCGAAATTTGAACCGAATTCCTTCCGGAATACTAAGACCATTCCATTCGAAATTCGAACAGGATTCCTTCCGAAAGTCGAAAAAAAAAATTCCTTCCGGAATCCTAACAGAATTCCTACCAAAATTCCTTCTGGAATTCGGAAAGAGTTCCTTCCGGAATGCAGACAGAATTCTTCCTGAATTCGAGAAGAGATCTGTACAGAATTCGGAAAGAGTTCCTTCCAGAATTCGGACAGAATTCCTTTCGGAATCCAGACAGTATTCCTTTAGAAAAGCCATTCTGCCGAATGACACATTTGGCCGAAACGGAAATTAGGTCGAAAACAATTCGACCAAAAATGTTAGTTGGCCGAAAACGACATATGATCGAAAATGGCAAACGAATGAACTGATAATTTGGCCGAGAAAGCCAGTTGCCCTAACAGGTCGTTTGGTCGAAATGGTTGATTAGAAGAATGGGCCATGTGACCGAAAACGTAGACTGACTGAACTTGTTAAACTGTCGAATATGTTAAACGGCGGTACGCCAATTCAAAGATGTCAACGTTGACATGACGCCAAAAACTGTTGGTAGCGGTTGCATGACTCGGTGGTAGTGTGAAATAACGCAAGTCCACAAACCCAGGGTTTGAATCCTAAGGAGAATGAGAAAATCTCTCTCTTTTCATATCTGTATACACTCTCGATAGGTAGCATACAGTGAGAGACGTTTTTCGGTAGCTGTTACGATAATGAACTGATTCTAAGCCCGATCCTAACATGCGGAGGAGCACCGGTTCTGATGATGCATTTCAACTTGTTTTACACAGCTGTGTGCAGTCCCCAGCATAAAATGAGCGAGAAAAAAGCAATTTATTAAACCCCATCGGTGGGGGGCGCCTATCCGAATCAGCTTTTTTTTCACTTGTATGCAAGTGCGATAGTTTGGTTTTCATGGCTTATTATGATTCGAAGAGGTTTTTGCCTCTCTTTTATTTGATAAGAAAATTATGTTGAGCTTTTTAGTGGAATGTCTTCACTTGTCATAAGACGAGTTTATACAATCCCATTGAATTCCACCATTAAGTGGTGGAATTCAATGGGATTGTATAAACTCGTCTTATGACAAGTCTCTTTTATTGTTGTTCGTTATCTTTTGGCCCTGACGAAAGCGAGAAAACAAAATGGGGGACGGTTGATGCTTTTTTATTTCACCCGGCAAGAGATATAGGACGTCAATTTCAAAATGCTTATTAAATAGTTGAATTCTTTGGGTTATAAATTTAATTTACTTTCATATTGGTAACATAAAAGTTGAATTATTTTGATTAAAAAACATGTGCAGATAAGGAGCCTAACATGTAGTTTTTCAAAATTCTAACTCTATGCATTTAAAAATGTTCAACATATCACTGTTAATAACATTTTAATAGCATTTTAAAACATACTTTTTTATATCATTATTAAAGAGACTTTCAGCCCAAGGCTGGCTCGTCTCGTAGGAAAAAATAAAACATACTTCCTATACTTCACCATGTTAAAAAACAGTGATTTAACGTACACGTCCGTCACCACTAGATGGCAACAGCGCGGTAATTAGGTAATTTAACATAACGGACATTCCAAAATATTTCTTGTGGAATTTTATTATGATCTGCCACGATTTTTTTTTTAAATTTCTCCTGCAAATTTGGAGCAATTTCCTGAGGAAATTAAAAAAATCCTGTGAACATTCCAAGGAATTTTCCCAATAAGTTTAGGTGGAAATTATGGAGGATTTTCAAATGAAAATTTGGTGAATTTCTCGTTTAACCTCTAGCGTCTGGCAACCGCCGCCATTGTGATTTTGTGGAACCGATCCACAAACCGATCCGCGTGATCGCTTTTGCATCGGGACTGAGACCCCACCCAGCCATCAGTCGGCAACCACTCTGTAGCTTAAGGCTCCAGCAACGAATTGCTCTCGCGGGGCGTGACCGCAAACGAGTCTCTCCTTAACTCCAGCAGTTTTTCATCTCCATTGGACCTGGGTTGGCAGTAAGGGTTAAAAATCCGGAACATACGATCCGCCGAAATAGTCGTGACTCCAAGGGCAGCAGTAAAGTAGTGTCCACCACGCCAAATGCCACAACATCAGACCTAAGAAATAACCGCAAGTACTAATGTGACGTCACTAGTTTTAAGTTAATGGCCAACACAAGTAACTCTAAACAATTATGTACACAGATAGAAAAACTCAAAGGTGCAGCCCAATCGGGTTGTACGCAAAGGTGACGTAGGACTACGTAGCTATTCAAAATTGATGGTATTTGCCATAATAATTTGTGTCGTTTTATTAACATTGAGCAAACTGCTCGGAGGCCAACTGAATCAAGAAGTTGAATAGTTGTTCCCAGTTGGATGAACTTTGAGTCTCTAACCGTGGAATTAACATGACTCATCGGCCGCTGAAGCCACTCGACTGGCTTTCAGTCGGGGACATCACAATCCTTACTTTGCCACGTACGCTTACATCGCGGGCGAAAACCAAACGTTTCAAATAAATATATTTGCGTTTGGTTTCACGCCACTTCTGATTCTGCTTATTTCTCCTTTATTTCAGCCATTTTTGAGGATGGTGTCCTCCAAAAAGGTCTTTATGCATACAAAAGAAGGTTGATCCGACAATCCGATATGAACTTTCTTTAAAGTGCAAAACTCAATCGTAACTAGCAAATTTGATAGCGCGACGGAGGGAGATGATGCAATTTCAAATTAATTGCATGGAATCACTAACATCAACCAAGCTACCACGCTAAACCTGATGCCGCCCAAAACAATCCATTTTCGCAATTAACTCTTTCTTTCCATAAAATGCTGGTCCTGAGAAGAACCAATTTTCTTTTCCCAATGCGCCTTTCCAATGACTAACTGCATCTAATCGCTTGTCGAACCCTTGCGTTGCAACTGTCCGACCGCCACTTGATGATTTTTCGCTCAGCCTCTAAAATTTGAAATAAATTTTCAGCATTGCCACACTGCCACCCACTCCTTCGTGCTGCTGTGTCCGTTCCGCTACTCGAATGTCAAACCGCTCGAATCAAAATGGCTCGCGCGCGCCGGACAGCAGCTTTCTTGTATTCAATAGATTAAGCCCGTTAGCCCCTCCCCCTTGTGTGCTGATATGGGTGTGAATATAATGTGCACTCATAACGATTAATGAAGGGGCGGGGCTAATGGAATTACTTAATTAGATATAAGAGAGCTGCTTTTCGGCGCGCGCGAGCCATTTCGATCGGGATTCCACAGACAACGGAACCGTTCGGAGAATGACAAATTCAAAGAATCCTGTTAAATGTTCTCGCAAGATTCTGAATTTGGTTATGAGATCAATCGTAAATAGCGAATTTGATAGCGCGTCGGAGGGAGATGATGTAGTGAATTTTAATGAATGGGATCACTAACAGCAACCAAGCTACCACGCCAAACCCAATGCCACCGAAACAGTCCATTTTCGCAATTAACTCTTCTTTTTCGTAAAATGTTGGTCCTGAGAAGAACCAATTTTCTTGTTCCAATTCCAATTCCAATAACTAACTGCATCCAATCGCTTGTGCAAATTTGCAGCATTGCCACACTGCCACCCACTTCGTGCTGCTGTGTCCGCTTCGCTGCATCGAATGTCGAACCGCCTTCTGTGGAATCTCGATCAAAATGGCTCGCGCGCGCTGAACAGCAGCTTTCTTGAATTTAATAAATTAAACCCGTAAGCCCCGCCCCTTTGTGAGCTGATATGGTGTAAATATAATGTGCACTCATAACGATTAATGAAGGGGCGGGGCTAATGGGATTACTTCATTAGATATAAGAAAGCCGCTTTTCCGCGCGCGCGAGCCATTTCGATCGGGTTTCCACAGACAACGGACCGTTCGGAGAATTACGAATTCTAAGAATCCAATAAAACTTTCTCGAAAGATTCTGAAATTGGTTATGAGATGTAGTTTATCTAAGATGCGTATTGTTGCGAGGAATGACAACAGAAATTTGACTCAAGACGAAGTTTCTTCATATTACCAAACATTATCTCTTGACATCTGTCTGTCCAAGCGACGTTCACTAATGGGTAGTTGCTGTAGGTAGATAGTTTTCACAAAAGTGGCGTCTTCATGGATTTTATACAAAAGAAAGTTGATCCGAAATAAACTTTCTTCAAAGTTCAAAACTCAATCGTAAATAGCGAATTTGATAGCGCGTCGGAGGAGATGATGTAGAAAATTTTAATGGATGGGATCACTAACAGCAACCAAGCTACCACGCCAAACCCGATGCCACCGAAACAGTCTATTTTCGCAATTAACTCTTTCTTTTTATAAAATGTTGGTCCTGAGAAGAACCAATTTTCTTTTCCAAATGTTCCTTTCCAACTAACTGACACCACAATTTGTAATAAATTTTCAGCATCGGCACTGGCGGTGCGGGATCGCCACAGTGCTATTTTTATGGTCAACCTTTTCTTCATATGAAATTCTGGTTCGTTGAGGTTGAATGATCCGCAGCAACACATCGAGCACCACCACCAATGCGATGGATTTTCTTTGAAAATGTTAATAGCGTCTACGTGATGCGGTGTTCTCTCCGCTAAGATTGCTTTGATGCGTCTGCTATGCGTAAAATCTTGTTCAAACTGAGGATTAGATCCAAACCCGCAAGTGATTGATTTTTGATGTCTGTGCTAGTGATGCATGTACGTGATTGGTTAGTTTACCTATTTCTAAACTTTTTATCAATTATCGATAATAAATAGTTAAAAATTAGCATTTTCAAATAAATGCAAAGAAGCGTTGACTCATCCTTGATCGAATGGTCCAAAAAAATTGAAAATCCATCGAGAAACGGCTTAGATATTAAAGTTTAAAGTCTATCATATTTTCGTGACGGTCCCAGATTTTCGCAATCGTAAAGTGTACCCCAATATAGAAAACACAGACGTAGTCCTACGTCAAAATCCACAGAAATTTACGCTAAAAATCATGCACATAAATGGAACGCCATTATTAGCGTAATTCCACAAGTGATATAGCCTAAATGTATACAATATTTGAC
This sequence comes from Armigeres subalbatus, assembly GCF_024139115.2. NCBI lineage: Eukaryota > Metazoa > Arthropoda > Insecta > Diptera > Culicidae > Armigeres > Armigeres subalbatus. Next base: position 39,793,811 of record NC_085139.1, on the reverse strand, counting down.
GTGAATCGTCAATATTACATACAAGTTGTAAGCAATCTTGTTAGGAAGAGGACCATTTCATCGTAGAATAGCGTAAATTTCCGCATGTCAAGTTTTACGTGCTGTTTATTTTTCATTATTTTTTTTCTGTGTAAAACACAAAAATTAGCATGTAAAATAATTATGTAGTTTAAAAGCATTTCGAAGAGTTCTTGATTTCACTAATAAATTTCATTTCGTTAATCCCGTACCAAGTATTGAGGGTGTTCAGTAGGGTGGTTCAAAAAATCGATTTTGCTCCACAGTGCTCATCTGATTCTTTACCATGTTCTGAGAGTCTTCTGAAAATTTGAGCTCATTTGGATTAAAACTGATTTAGCACAAGCCGTTTCAAGTTTGCATACAAATTAGTATGGGGAAATTTATTTTTTCATTATACTGTGATTGACGTTTCCCCATTAGGCGCAGGTTAAAAAAAACCTACATAGCTAAAAGGGATACTCAACAGCTTTCACCCAACGAAAACCGCATGTTGATTAATCGTCCCAATAATTAGTAATCGATTTTAAGACAGGTTGCGAATCTTTAGTCATGATCGTTAAACTTCTTTGAGGGCATCACTGAAATGTGCAGTGCAACATAGTAGCCTGAATTTGTGTGTGCTATCTTTCGCGCCACGAGCAGCAATGTTGCCTGTTGATGAGTTATGCAATTAGCTCCAGAAAACCACGGTATAGATTAAATTCTATTACTAATTATTGGAACGATTAATTGAGATGCGGTTTTCACTGAGTGGAAGCTGTTGAGCATTCCTTTTAGCTATGTAGGTTTTCTTTTAACATGCGCTTGATGGTGAAGCGTCATGAACAGTATAATGAAAAAATAAATTTCCCCATTCTAATTTGCATGCAAACTTGAAACGGCTTGTGCTAAATCAGTTTTAATCCAAATGAGCTCAAATTTTTAGAGGACACTCAGAACATGGTAAAGAATCAGATAAGCACTGTGGAGCAAAATCGATTTTTTGAACCACCCTAGTGTTCAGGCCTCTCTCACTTCCGTAACTATTCGGCGAGTCTTTCGACAGAGTAGCTTTTGAGCCATTTAGTATCCCTAAGACCCCATTCGGGAGTATTATCTTTACGCTGTATTTACGGATTTGCCCTAAGAGTGAGTTCCTATTGAAGACAAACAGGTGAGTTGTATTGAGTGTTGAACCGGTTTCCCCTTCTTTCGACCCTGGAGATATTTTCATTCTCTCAGCAGACCATAGTAGCTAAGGGGGTTATAATTATTCTCCGAAAAAAATAAAATAAAATAAAAAAGTCTACGTAGATTTTTGGTATACCCCCCGGCCCCACTTCTTAGACTAACGTAGACTTTTTCGAAACCATTCCCCCACCCTCAAGAGTCTACGTAGTCTATGGACAGCCCCAACTAAGAAACAAAAAGTGAGAAATAACATGTGAGAAGGGAAATATATCACCTCTTACTTTTTATTTATCAATTCTAATGAGACGTCTCTTTTCTAACTTCTTATTCTTCTATTCTCACTACTCATTTCTCACTTCTCACATCGCAACTCTCACTTTTCAAAAACGTGCCATGGTACGCAATGTAAGTCTCTTTCTATCGCCCAACTGCTCGTGCTCATAGCAAATTCAATCCATTTTTGTATTCTGTTGAAGCTTCTATGCCAACTCATCTCTCAACAAAGGGTTGATCAGATGTTCTTGCATGCTTCCATTGCTTCTCACCCAAACTGTTCTCTAAGTTTTTAAATCGTCTTCGGGACATACTGCGGAAATTGAGGTCGCAGGATCCAATCCAGTTTCTTCAAGCATTCCTGCAGTCGCATTTTTAGGTTGGAGATACCACACGCTTTCGTTCACGTATCGTAACTTGTGATGCAGATTGACCAATATTTTTTTTATCTATTACGTTAATTTGACAGGCTCAGGCTGTCAAATTATATTCACAATCTATATCATTATTATTAACAGTTGGTAAGAGTAAAGGGTCACCGACCGACTAAATATTGAATGTCACATTTTTCAAGGGCGGAGGGGGTCGAAATATAGGTTTGCGCTATTTTAGCTGCTCATCCGGGTATTTAACGTCATGTACGGTGTGGCGATGTGAAAATGTCGGCTGCAACGTGATGCCAATAATCGTGGTGAGCGATGCACACCTTTACTCGCCAGTCGGAACCATAAATTTGTTTTTGTTTTATTGCATGCCTGAAAGATCGCTCATGGCTTGCCTCACAATAGACCACAAACCATGAGAACCCTCGAAACACCCAAAACTATCCATCATCAGTCCCATTCTCCTTCCCTTCCCGATAACGAACCGCACCATAACGGTAAACCGAAGGAATGTTCCCCGTAAATAGCACCGCCATTATTGTAAGGCAGAAAGCAAGCAAGCAAAAAAGCGGAAATTCATGTTCCGGCACTGCTACTGCTGCTAACGTAGTCCAAGCAAGAAAATTGGTTCATTTCCGGCTGACCTGACCCTGAACTCCATAAACATCCCTGCCCGTTGCGTTTCTCTTGCCCCTCAACCGCTACGATTCAATCTTCTTTTATTCGAATCAAATGAATGAATGGCACCCAGCGCAGGCAGATGATTATGGACGAACCAAGGGATGAGCGAATCGGGTCAGCACAACAGCACAGACAGGACCTTCTTTGCTGCTGCCGGTTGTTGGTACGGCAGCAGGGACAACGCCTCCGATCAGATGTTGGCAAACAACTCAAAAGAATGGTCGCATAAAAATGGGCGTTTGCAGCATCCAGCTGTCTGTGCTGCGGTCCGGTTACCAAACTGCATTCATTCTTTTCCAATTTGCTTCGGTTCCGTTTTGTTTTATCCGTCGTCGTCATCGTCCCAAGTTGAAGCAGCCAGACCAATGCCATTAGGGGGGGTATAGCGTCGTCGTTTGCTATTCTTGGCCCGTCAGCCGGTGATGTGGTCGGGAGATTGCATTCAATCTCGTCCTTGTTCTCGTGGTGCCCACTTGCAATCGGAGAATGGAATGGGCAGTGTGGCACATTCAGAAGATTATGTTTAATCTTCACCGGGCGCAGGGGCCGCCATGTTCCCCGGAGGCCATACAGCATGGCTCCGGGGAGATAAACCATGTACCGGATAGCAATTTATTGTGAGCAGCAGGGACCAGTCATTTCCGGGTTGCGGAGAATTATAGTCTCGGCGTGTTGTGCCCGAATCAATGGAACTGCTGTGCAGCCCTTCCAGCGGGGGTCCTTAATATATTTTTGGCACTGGTGTCCTTGAATGTATTTGCAGAACATGAGCATGGCCAGTGGAATGGCACATAAATAGACATGATGATGATGATCGCAAAAGTTGTTTGTCGATGAGCTCCGTGTAGGCACGGCCACAATGTTGCTTCTAGCAAATTGAAATTGTCTTTCTTTTTCCTTCCCTGATTTTTATTCGAGCTTAAAAAGCAGCAAAAGCAGCAACAGTGGAAAAGCTGTAATTCATTTGATCGCAATCAATGTCCTCTACAGCAGAAGCAACATCAGCTCCAGCAGAGAAGCGTGAGAGAATTCAAATTTTTCGGGGGCATTTTTTTCCACTCGGTTACTGACAAGAGAAGAATAATGAAGAAACCCATGCGAATCTGCGTTTCATTGCTGCCGGCCTCCGTATCGTGCTGGGTTTATTATTGAACACGGACATAGCCGTCTCGTCGTCAATGCGCTGCTTATCAACAATAATGGTTCAATGAAGTCCACCTCGCAGGAAGTACGCGAAGATGCTCCTCGAGAAAAGGACTCGGAAAAAATAATTATTTTTTATTTGCACGGGCTTCGAAGATTTCAGCAAGCCACGTGGTACCTGGAAAATTATGCAAACTGCTTTTGTCCTTGGGATGGAGATAAGCATCGTAATTTGGGAGCTGCTTCATTTCGGTCAAATTCTTTTTTGTTTGAAAAAATACGACCGCTTGGTAATGAATATATTATAGCAAGTTTACAGAAAAAAAAACTTTGTGGTAGTACAAGAAAGGTTAATTCATGAGTTTCAAGATCTTTTAAAGGCATTCAATAATCCACAACGATTTAAATGAGAAACAGATTAACTATTACAGCGCTACTAAATTATATTCAATACATTTTCCTTCAAAGTTCATATCTTGTATAGTACCCAATGTTTAACAAATATAGCAGCAATAAGAGTTTCATTTCATTATATCGACTTCACCACGCTTAGATAACTAGCATTCTACCTACCCCATCAAACTGCTCGGTCAACCTGATTGCACAACACTGGGATTCCTACATAAATCTGACCACAGAAGCTTTGTTTGAGCTTTCCCGTGTGATTCAATGTTGCACAATTTGTCCGAACAGCGAAAAAAACATCACTAGCCCAGTTAGGCTTTGCATGGAATCAAATGAGATACCTTCAGATGTTTTTTTTTTGTTTGCGGAACGTCCGTTTCAAATCGACCCGATTCGATCGAAATCGTATATCATCAAATAGGATTCGTCGTTCCTGGTTTGACCGTCAGTGAACGAGCATTGCGGCAGCGAGCGGTCGGTCAGTCCGTAGTAGGTACATCGAGTATGTAGTAACGAATCAGCATTTTTTTTATTCAGCTTACGACTAAAATTGACACCGCAGCGCGCGTTCTCCGGTCGGGCCCGGGCGAGACCGCCAAACGATGCAACAACGGTTGTTTGACCGCCCGGTGCGGACCTTCTACGGCAGTGAATTTCGACGAACGATGCAAATTCAAGGGCTTGCGAATTGTAGATATCGACCTTAGGTACGTAGCTGCACTGCATCACGTCGTTCTAACGACTACAATAGCGGCGATGGCCAGCCATCGCGAATAACAACGCAACAGGGGTTTGTGGGCTTATTGGTACTTGTGTTGTTAATGATAGCATGAATGTCTTATGTAACGCACGTTCAAAACGATGCTCTAAATCCAAAGGGCCCAAAGTTTATGCTGCTGTTTAGTTGTGAAATTATGTTTACGTCAACCATGCTCCTATCAAGGGCAGCATACGAGAATGTTCACCGCCATTTCACAATCAGTGTTAGTTAGCTATCCGCCTCGAAAGCTATATGGAATCGGATGACATGAGGTAGAACATTCGTCATCGGATGACGCTACCAACAATTGCATCAGAGCGCGGTGATGATGATGGTGGCGCACCGCTTGGACGGACAATCAATATGGATGTGTTCCAACAATAACAACCGAAGCTTGATTCGTGTATGCATGCAAATCCGATGGATTCGCGAGTGCATACAAATCAATGTGCACACTTGACGGCTGATGCAACCCGGGCGTGATTCATTACGAACAGGTTGTTTTATTTCGCGTCTTGAACTTGACCGTCAGTTTATCACAATCGAGTGCAAAACACAACATAGGTTTGGACAATCATTTTTTTCCGCCAATTTTTTTTCTCAAAGCATTTTTGTATTATTTTGGTATACAATTCGATTTGTTTTTCAAGCCAAATATAGCTTTTTCGACCAATAGCGTTTAAGTAACAGAAGAAGCAGGTTATGAGCAAATGACGCGTTCCCGTTTATATACAATTAGGGATAAGGCATTTTCACATCCGATACTTCATTGGACATTCATGGATGCAGTTTCTCCATATTAGAAATTTATGAAGTTTGTTGCAGGATGCCTTTATTGAATATGAAAGGGCCTGGGTTTGACTGTTTTGTCTCTCTCTCGCCGCAAATAGATTAGAAAACAAAGTAAATGTCAAAATTTATAAAGAACGAAAGAGAAAGAGATTTGTCCGTGCAGTGGCCTATTAGTCCTATACTACCCATGATTGCATCAGTTCCATATTTGCTGCCTTCCTATTCGTATGGGACAGCTATGTGATTGTGGGCAGTAGACCAGAAAAAGACAACTTCAGAAAAATTGTCCAAAAATTATTTCGAATCTCCTTAACTGCCTTTTTCTTTGATATTGCAGCAACTAGTTCATATTCGCACATCAAACATAATATGTTTGCTAGAAGGTTTCAAATAAAAAGCTTCCTGCTTATTTGGGAAAATTATGAGTTGAATTTTGGAAGCATTTGGGAGAAAAACTGTGTTTGGATCATTTGTGAAAAATATTGCTTTCAAACAGTTTACTATTGAAATAAGTGTACTGATTAGGAGATGTCTAGAAACCTAGATTTTTATCCGGTTATAACATTGAATTAACTTTGACGTTTTCCATGTTTGTTTTGCAAAATGGTGAGTAGACATCCGGGAAGGGGCGCCAAACATAGCTCTGGTCCTCACAAGTTCCAATACCCACGCTTCCACGGGTCTTCCGATGACAATTGACCGCCAGCTAAGGGTTGCGTACTTAGCTGGTAGTGCAGCCTGGGCACTGTTGTCCTTCTGACATCAGCTAGAGTGAGAGGGTGCGTCCTGTGGGGTCTGCCTAGGATGTAGTGGGGTTCGACAGTGGGCTCTGTTGAACTTCTATAAAAAGCTGCATGTGTCCCCAAGCAGGCCCTACCAAAGCGACCGTGTGCCGCTCAAAGCGCACTAGCCTAGTCCTGGTGTTGGGTGGGACTTTAAACAAATTTGACCCGGCTGACCGAGCGTCTGTTCACCAAGGAGGTGCGGCTCCAACAGCGTCTGTTCTGGCATCCAGCGGCTGAGTATGAAATGCTATTCCCCGGAAGCTATACCAAAGATGGCAGCCCCATCCCGGTGGATAGGGAACCTTGGGCCAACAACCTACTGTTCCCGAAACATCAATTTGTTCAAGAACCCGATAATGAAAGAATACGGACTGATTTTACGGCGACGACTCTTAGCGCGAAACAGCGGACACGAATAGGAACATGGAACGTTTTAACCCTAGCCCAGCAGGGTAAATTGGCACAACTTGCCAATGAGGCACGCCGCATGAAGCTTGAGATCCTGGGACTGAGTGAAGTCCGTTGGCCAAACTTTGGAGAACACAGAACGCCGTCGGGACAAGTTCTGCTATAGTCTGGTTTACGAGGTGAACACGCTCCCCGGCATCGCGGAGTTGGGATGTGTATCAGTGGAGAACACTCAACGGCTGCAGGTGTTCATTAACAGATGCTTGCGGTATATAATTCGGGCCTGGTGGCCTCAAAACTGGATCTCAAACAACGAGCTCCATCGTCGTTGTCACCAGAGGCCGATAGCAACAGAAATTCGGGATCGGAAGTGGGGCTGGGTCGGCCGCACTCTACGTAGGGGCGGAAACGAAATCGGTAAACAAGCATTAGACTGGAACCCAGCGGGACATCGCAGCAGAGGCAGACCCAGAGGCTCATGGCGGAGAAGCCTCAATAAAGAAATAAAAGAAGTCGACCGAAATCTAACCTGGCAACAGGTTAAAGCGATAGCCGTGCAACGCTCAGGATGGAGATCTTTCAAGTCGGCCCTTTGCACCACCGGAGGTGTACAGGATCCATAAGTAAGTAAGTAAGTTTTCCATGTTGTTGTTTTATGATATTTTAACTTTCATACCGGTTTTACAACAATTATTTGTGGACAAAGTTATACTGTTCTGATTCCCAGTGATACTTACTCAAAACTGCGCTGAATCCAACGCAAAAAGTAATCAGTCTGGTAGGTGAACTTGCTTCCTACCAGTCGTATGAACAAATGATTACCTTCACGAAATCGTCATTCTACTTAAGCAGCATCTTTTGTTCAACTTTTCGGCTGGGCTCTTCAAAAAAGTCAAAAATGAGTCGAGTAACTGCATTTTTTGATTATGAGGGAATGTCTTGATATATTAATTGTGTCCATTCGGAATCGAGAAAATAAAACATTCAAATGAGCGCTTGATAACCGTATTTAATTTATTGTAACTATTAATGATGTGCAAGTTGTCTCAAATTACGCACACTTTGCTACAAGTTTCAAACAGCACCAATCACGCACCGGATAACTTAAATTCGACGATATTTAATTGTTAGGCAGTTATCATGACTTTGAAGTAACAAATATGTTTACCTCTACGATATTTTGTCCAGAGATGAACATTAATGAATTATCATTCGGAAGTAGCATATGAAACATTTTAATGAAAACTTGGTAGGGTATATATTTTAATGAAATATATATTTTAATGAAAAGTTGCCAATAAATCTCTATATAAAAACGAATGTTTGGAAAATGAGACATGATTGTTGATGATGGAAAATGAGTCATGAAAATGTTCATGATTTCAATAAAATCGGTAGGCGAATTACAACGACACATTTTTATCATTCCTCTTATTTATTTAACGGAGGTATCGGTTAGGAATAAATATTAATTTTGCTCATTATACATATAATCTGGACGAGAAGGTGCTGGAATAGATAAATTGAAGAGTTTCAGCCAGTGATGGAAAATGCCATTTCGATGTCATGAGCAAATTTACTAACAACATTTTCCCCAAGTTTTTTTTTTTACATTTGTATCTTTTTATAAACATGTAGCCATTAAAAGATCCTAAAAGATCATGGCATTCAATTTCAAATTGGCGGCATGATAACCGAATTTGTGTCAAATGACATTACCATACTGACATTTTCATGTCTCTCACTTCTGGTTGAACATTTCTAACAACACGCTGAAAGGTTTCCTAGTAGAAACTAAATACACACACCCAACCGGTGATTGTTGGATTCACTAACAATTCTGTATAAGTCAAAACCTGTATAAGAACTGGGTGTTAGATTAATTCGGAATAGGAATACTACGTAAGTGAGGAATGAATAGTAGAATTTGATTATCTAATTATCTTGAATACAATTTTTTGATTTTAATTAGGAACCCAGCCGAAATTGGATATTCGGCGGCCGGAATAGGATATCGGTGAGATTTTTTTTTTCGAAAATCCGCGGAATCCGTTTAATTTTTAGGGTTACGGAGTTCCTAACATATTTTCCGCGCCGACTATAATCAAATCCACGCCATTTCCACGCGACATGAAATCCATTCCGTTTGAGCCAGAACTAAGTTCTTAGCAAAAATCGAAATTTCTTCTGATGTAATAAATTATGCAACTTTGTTGAAATTATTGATCACAGAGAAACTTACGAAGATTAACGAAACTTACGAATTAGACAATGCAGCTTGGTTTTTGGATCAAAACTTTTGCGAAACAATTACCGTGGGGGAATGTAATCCGTACAGCACCGAATTCCGTCCACTTTGTGAGATATCACTGAATCAAAGGGGGCTTAAGGGAATACATTTATTATTAATTTATCTTAATATGCTCTGAAATTACAATATCACAATTGAAAAACAAATCGCCAGCCCAAAAAAACGCAAAGTTTCAGGCGCCATTTTGTCACGTTCCGGATACAATTGTACCGAAAGTGTGTTGTAATAAATAGAGTAAGATCATAAGAATAAAAACCAATGGATCGTAATTTTTCCAAGTGCTCCCACACATTATGTTATCCGTATTTCTATGGGCGATGAACACGTGATGGATAATAAAATTTCACGCCTCTAAATTCTCTTCCTCGCCACTTCTCCAGATAAGTTTAACAAGCATATTCACAAAAAAGTAGGTCCACGACGGAATTCGAACACAAAACAATTCTAAAATCTTTGAAGCGCCACAATAACCACACCACCACACGAACTAACTGAAAGCAAACTGAAAACCTGCTGTATTGAACCTACTACTTATTGTGGCGCATCGTCAGATGGAGAAAACACATATGTCCACGCACTTTGATGAGCAATTGTGGAGTGCTGCTTACAGTTTTTGCCCTGGAAGTGTCCCAGGATGTTGTGTTTTGCCAAAAACTATTGATCTGTATCGAAGAAATTGAAAGATTCGGTGCCAATTTGTTCAGAAACAGTTTTTTGTTGTTAAGAAAATTAAGTTAAGTCGAGTCAAGTATGAGACACTGAAGACGATCTTACTGTCGAGGTACAACTAAGTGGAGGAATTAAATGGGATTGTACAAACTCGTCTTATGACAAGTGAGTTTTTTGTTGTTTTCTCGAAATTGTGTGAAATGGATATATGCAATTTCTCAAGCAAATGATTCAATTAGAGGCGAAAGAAATTTATATTGATCATTGCGAACAGTACACAGGATTTTGTTTTTTACACGATTTTTTTTCGCTCGTATTTTTGATCGTGTGACTTTAATTTACCACCAAGCTCTTCGCAACATGTCTCAAAAAATCCAGGATAAATCAAAGAAAAATCACATGATAATTGATATGCGTTAAGCATTCGGGATGAGTGGAAAATTGAGAAAATATATATCGTGTAAAAACAGAATCCAGTGTATTTTGTTATATGAACCAGCTACTTCTGCTCCACCTCAATTGCTCGTTCTTAAACCATTCGTGTAAAACAGCGGTTCTCAACCTTTATCTTGAGAGTTATCCTTTCGAACTTTTACATTCATTGAGTTACCACCTATTTTTTCGCTGTATATGAAAATAAGCATAACTTATGAGATGAATGTATAAAAAACGAAACTGAAGCCTAACGAGATATATACTGCCTATGACCGTATATCAGACCCATCTTTGCCGGATTTCCTATTCATATGAGACAAACATGCGATTTTGGGAAGCACGGCTCTCCATAAAGTTGTCTGAAATTTTTGTTATTCCGTAAAACTTTCCAATACAAATTTAGTTTCATCAAGCATGTGAAGGCATTCGAGCCTGTTGAAGGTAAACTTTGGAGCATCCGAGCATCTTTAAAGGAGGCTTCCGAGCCTCTTGAAAGAAGCTTCTGAGCTTCTTGACAGGAAACTTTCGAGCCTCATAAAAAGAGGCTTTCAAGCCTCTTGCAACAAAACTGTGTGATGATAATAGTCAACCATGTTTTAGAGCCTGAGCCTTTTGACAGAAAGCTTTCGAGCCTCATGAAAAAAGGCTTTCGAGCCTCTTGAAAAGAGGTTTCCGGGCTTTTTGAAAGGAGGCTTCTGAGCCTCTTCAAAAACGGCTTTCAAGCATCTTGGAAGAAGGCTACCGAGCTTCTTGATGGCAATATTTCGAGCCTCTTGAAAGAAGGCTTCCGAGCTTCTTGAAAGGAGGCTTCTGAGCCTCTTGAAAGGAAACTTCTGAGCCTCTTGAAATGCACTTCCGAGACTCTTGAAAGGAGGCTTTCAATCTCTTTGAAAGAAGAATTCCATTTGAAGAAAGGTTCTCGGCCTTCTTGAAAGGATGCTTTCAAGCCTCTAGGAAGAACGCTTCTTAGCTTCTTGATAGGATAGAGGCTTCCGAGCCTCTTGAAAGGAAGCTTCCGAGCCTCTTAGAAGGAGGATTCCGAGCCTTTTGAAAAGAGGTTTCCGAGTCTCTTGAAAGGAGGTTTCCGAGCTTCTTAAAAGGAGTCTTCAAAGTCTCTTGAAATGAGGCTTCTGAGCATCTTTTACAGGAAGCTTTCGAGCCTCATGAAAGGTGGCTTTCCTTATCTTTACAAGGGAGGCTTCCTGGGCAGGAGCACCGACCTCGATAACAAAAATTGGTATGAACTAGCCTTAAATAAGAGGTAAAATACCAAAACATAATATCCATATTAATAAAAATGAAATGGTCTGTGTTCGTATCCGTATAACTCGAAAACGGCTTGATGGATTTTCTTCAACCCTTCAGCATGTATGTTCGTTATCGTTTCCGACGGGTTTATATGGTGTTTCCTCATGCAAAAATCATGAATAAGGTTGACCAAATCGTGAAAAGCGAAAATTAAGTATTGTATGGAAATTTCGCATGGCTAGTTCACAACGCGCATTTTTGCCTACTATGCAGGACAACGTCTGCCGGGTCGACTAGTTAAAAATTATTATGCAAAATGTTTTAGGAATAACATTTTAAGGTATTTCAATACCAAACGAATATTAATTTGTTATGCGTTTGGAATTGTAATAACAGAGTATGTTATCTTGTCATAAGACGAGTTTGTACAATCCCATTGAATTGCACCACTTAATTGTATCTTGACAGATACGTATTTCGACCTCAACAGTAAGGCCGTCTTCAGTGTCTCGTACGTGACTCGACTTCAGTCCCTCCTCCCTCCTTGGCCGTGCGGTAAATAAGGGGTAATTTTTAAATCTATCATTTATTTGAAACATTCATTTATTGTGAAGCGTTAGGATGCCGGAATAATGTTTTGCAATACAATCTCTCGGGGCCCTCCTTAGCCGTGCGGTAAGACGCGCGGCTACAAAGCAAGACCATGCTGAGGGTGACTGGGTTCGATTCCCGGTGCCGGTCTAGGCAATTTTCGGTTTGGAAACTGTTTCGACTTCCCTGAGCATAACAGTATCATCGTATTAGCCTCATGATATACGAATGCAAAATGGTAACTTGGCTTAGAAACCTCGCCGATAATAAATGTGGAAGTGATTAATGAACACTAAGCTGCGAGGTGGCTCTGTCCCAGTGTGGGGATGTAATGCCAATAAGAAGAAGAAGAAGAACACCCTTTCTGGAGATAGTACGCTTTGAAAAGTTTCATTTTTTTTGTCATTTTTGGCCTAGTTTTTAATGTAGAACTATCGTAATCCGGGAGAACTTTGATCGCCGAGGTTACATTGGAGCTGAAACACTTAAATCTAATCCTTTTGTATCGACAAATACAAAAACGTCTATGGAATTCGGAATGATCAGAAAAATATGAAAGTTTAATTTTTTGAGTGAAAATTTTAAACGTCTTAAATACCTGAACAATTTCATATTTCGAGTTGTGCCTGTTTTGCAAGAAACCGACGATATATGTATATCCACGCAGTGCAGTATGCGATTCAGAGAAAACCGATGAAAGATCCTTTTCGTTTCACATTCAATTACATATTTATTTAGTCGTTTCATTTCCGAACATACACGCCAAGATCGAAACAAAAAAGAACCGACCTATGCCGATGCGTGCTCTCACTCGACAGCCGAATCGGGCGAAGTATTCGATTTAAACTGAAGCGTGCTTGGTGCATTATGGAACGTACACACGGTCAAGCAGTTTGACAAACATTGACTCCACCTCTCGTTTATTCAAACATCCATCAAGTTTTACCAACAGCGACACGAACAATCAATTTATTCGACCAACAATATCACACACGAACGACCGAAGCGCCAACTTGAGCACCAACCATCAAAAATATATGGGGGTTTGTGCAACTTCACTACAAATGCTCAAACATGTTCGGCGAACCTTGACTCCACCCCCGACAACTCAAACCAAAATCAAACCGTTTTAATTTTTTCCAACCGAGCCGCCAACTGTCAAATGGTTGTTCGAACAACTTCACACACGTTCAAACAAAGCAGCAACCGAACCGTTTTCTTGGGGGCGGAGTCAATGTTCATCAAACTGCTTGACTGGTGTGTACGTTGCATTATGTATCGGGTTGCGTAAACTAAGATGAAGAGATGTCCAATCAAAACCCAATTAACAACAATGAAATACATATTTTCAATTACTTGAATGTCGAACTCGTATGGGTGTTCTATTAGATTCGGTTTCAAATTTCTTCAAATCTTAGAATAGTTTCGCATTCTACGTCCATAGTCCATAGTCAATTATAGTGCTTTCCATGTATATATTCCAATTGTTTTCTCAGATCTCTGTATCCAAGTTTCGATCATTTTTTTTGACGATGTATCACTGTAAAACTTTTTCCGACTGTATTGGTAGTGTGGTGTGAAAGAAGTTCGTTGGGCTATTCTGCTCTCTTAACTCAACCACGTCCTATAATATCATCAATTTGGTATAACAATCATCTTATCATCGCCTGTATCGATGAGGGTTCTAAAATAATTACAATCATTCCGTTGCTCTGGTCTATCACTAGTTCACTAGCATATGGCTGATTTCTCTTTCGGCACTTTTCCGTAATGTGGGCTTTTCCGACTTTTTGCATTCACTCTTCTCGATGGAATTCCAAGAATGTTGCGTTGAACCACAGACAAACAGACGTAACACTTCGTTTCAATCTATCGTGAATGCATTATTTTGCGCGATTCGTCCAGTATTGGCGCTAGCCGTCAATGCTTTTGACATTTGACGCTCGTACTTCCATTTATCGGACGCGACGCTTATTCCTGCATCAAATCATGTGTCTCTTAATGAGGCGCAAATAATAAACAGCCAAATGTCAAGTTCGGCTTTTCATGGGGATGCAAAAATTGGGGCAGCTATAACCAGTTGAAAAAAAAACTGTTTTCAGATCCATTTAACTAGAGATCCATGTTTTCAGATCCATTTAACTAAGAGAGCTTAGAATATATGCAACTCCAACGCGGCTTATTTAGCTTCAGCCAAACAGCGATTTTTCTTTATTGGTTTATCAAACGGTTTGTTAAGGAATAGTTTGGGAGGAATAGCTTGTTGGTCAAAGGTATAGTTTCTGATAGGAGCATTTCATATTTGGACTGTGAATGCAAGTAAAAACGCTATTCAGTCTGCACCTTTTAGGAGAACAGGCGGTGGATGAGGTTTGCACCACAAGAAAAGAGCAAATTTATCTCTTCCCTGTGGGCCTACGATTAAAGTATATCCTGGGTGGACGTTAGGCAGAATAACAGCGATTTCAACAATGCTTGTTCTCTCATATGCCCTCAGCTAATCATCAGTTTCTATTAATTTCTCACTTGCCGCTCGGTTGCAGTGTCAATCGAATATGTATCTTCATTACTTTCATCTAGGGTCTGTTCACAAATTACGTAACGCAAAAATCCGTGTTTTTGACCCCCTCCCTCCCCTTCGTCACCAAAAGTAACATTTTTTGCACCCCCCCCCTCCCCCCTGTTACGCGTAACTGTGAAAATTTTAAAGGCAGATTTATTATCCTTATGTGAAACATGTGGGTTTTGCTATTTTTGAACAGGTTTGAAGTAGTTGAGTTAAAATGCAATTGCTTAGAATCAAAACTCTCTGGGGTGCATCTGTTAACTTTGTCTTGCTTTGGAAGATCTAATCATGGAAAACAATATCAATCAAAGCGACGTTCCCGAGGTCGTTCTATCAAATAATAAAATCTGTAGAAATTGTGAATATTGCTCGAAAATTCCTCGAAATTTAGCATAAAAAATTGCTTACGTAATAAGTGTACGGCCCCTTAGTATGATAAATAAGAGGGTAGGTTGATGCGTATCCATCGTCTTGAACATGACATGTCAGAAATTACTTCAACCAGTTTTTAAAAACATTAAAAAAAAAATTTCGCTTTATACGTAACATTTGGTAGCAACCACCCCCTCCCCCACCTTTTAGTGTAACAAAGTATAACACAAGTTGGACCTCCCCCCTCCCCCCAAAAGCGTTACGTAATTTGTGAACAGACCCCTACTCCATTCGCTTTGAGTAACAATAAAATTAATTTTGATAAAGTCACGTGATGATCAAAATCGATCGCAATTAAATCGTGTTCAGTTTTTCTTCAAAACAATTTTAGCCATTCTGTAAAATCAAATGCCATTCTGAAAAAAAATGACATATTTTAATTTTGTTATTTTGAAAATGTATGAAAAATGTATACCGAATATTTTCTGGCCCGTCAACAAGTGGTCATTCGGAAATTGGTCTGTGACTTGAAAGAGTTGGGCAGGCCTGTCCAGACAGACGATCGGTAGTAAAAAAAATGCGGGCTGGCGTTATAAAGAGAGAAGTTTTATGATTGTCGAAAAAGTTGGGAATTGAAAGGCGGTTTTGGACAAAAGAGGATAAAAGATTTATTTATAAAGGAAAGAAAATATTGAAACTGGTGATACGTAGAGGAATTGTTGTTATAGCAGGAGTACATGTGGGAGGATTATATCGGAAATAGAGCCATTTTGAGCTGATAGAGTGGATTGGACGAAGGTGATTGTGATCAGAAGTGAGGGTAAAAGTGATCACGTTCCGAAGTGACGGTGACAAAGAAGGCCGTGCCAGTGGGCTTCACCAAAAACATTCGATTATTTAAATCTCTATTTTTTAACCAATTTGCAGTTATGTGATGTTTACAGACTTGGATACGCAATAACAAGCAATTATTCACGTTGTTTCGCAACTTTTCCTAGGATTGCTTTTTTTGCGTGGCAATTAGATGATCAGTTGTACGCATCTCTGTATAATTATTTGGTCTTATTCTCCTGCTCAGCACGGTGGACTGAGCCTTCCGATAGAATTGTTTCTGTTCGATGTTGAACAGAGCTGTTTCTCATCGGATGGTTTCTTGAGCGCTGATTTTGACGAGATAGTTTCGCGGGTGTTGAGTTGACGTTCATATTTGATTTTATTCAAGTATGAGTTTTTTTTAACGGTCAACGGTTTTGCCTTCTTGTTTCCAACAAGAACCAGATTGGTATTCTTTTTCAGTTTTTTGGTATCAATAGTTAATGTTGTTGATGACAACCGGTTGACATTGATTTCATCTTCAAACTCATCGTCGTCGTAGCAGCCATGGTTATCATTTACGCCGGCGATATCTGTGTTCAGAAGAGATGTTCAACAGGATGGATTATCGCTGTAACTCCTCTTGTTCTTTTTCTCTATTAATTTCCATCTTGAATCCTACTCATGGCTTTGCTGTTAATTGAACAAATCGGAATTCGTTCTAAAAATAAATAATAAAATAAAAACATAAAATTATTAATCGAAAGTAATAGCAATGGAGTAAAATTACAAAAACCTTGAAATATATTTAATGATGGGGAATCGATGAGTTGAATCAATCACAGTTGAATCACATTACAAACGCCGCGCAGTGTATCATATCCAGAAAATCTGACAATAGCAAAAACCGCACAATATTCGTAAAATAATTCAAATTGGCGAGTCGAGTCGTAGGGTAAATGATCCAATAGTGGAGGAACTTTGCACGTCCCAACATTATTCAATCGTTAATAATTTAAAGATACATCACTTCAAAATCATTTAGTAGTCTTTGCTGTGAGAATGCAAAGTGAATATATCACCTAAAACGAGTCCTCATAATGTTACGGTAATCTTTAAAATGTGCATAGCAACAAGCAATAGTCTTGGCCCATCAGTAGTTTTTTAATACAAATAACTATGGTCTATCATCTTGCTATTATCATTTCACAGTCCAATACCTTCGTTTTAATTGGTGATCTTCACACATCCTTACATCGATAACCCCCATCTCAGTGAAATTAAATAACCCCATCGCAACTGGACATTAGAAACGCCTATTTCTTGTTGCAAGCCGTGCAATGCTCCAGGAAAGCAAGTATACAAACATCGTGATAGAGCACCTCACTGCGACTAGTCGTATACGAAGTTTTATTTTTATTACAATCGAAGGTTACCAACCTATTGAACTCTGCTGATCTTCACGCTCAGACTCCGGCTGTGCACAGTCAATGATCTCCGCTTCTTTCTCGTCTGTCGTCGGCGATGTGTAAGTGCAACTCGCTAAGTGCCGTTCTCCAGTGATGCTAAATTGCACTGTACCAATCAACACTTCGGGGCCAGTATTTGGTGCTCTCCGGTTCAACTTGCCAAACCCACACTTAATTAGCACTCGATGTGCCCCGGCTTCTTTGCTTCAACTTCACTCTCTCATTTGCGATCTTCCATTCCACGTTTTAGCTCCTCTACCACTGCATTATTCGAATAAAACAACAAACCACTCACTTCGCTTTATTTACGAAACGAAAAACAAAACTCTAAAAACCGCTGTGTACATATTCGTTTATACACAAACACACTCCTCTCCTGAAACGGCTATTATTCGATTAGGCTTCGGCGAAACTCTTTGCGATTCATTCACTTCTTTTTCGCCCACCCGAAACGAATTGAACGATATTTCCACTCGACTGCACAATATCCGCACGGTTGGCTCACTCGTTGGCGCCTCGACTTGTACTCGTGCGTGCCCTGCCTTGCAAATTTCGTAATAATAATTCTTCACTTCAGTGACCAACACCTCTGCTGTTGTTGTTGTTGATGACGATGTTGTCGTTGCATGACTCAACTCTTTATCGAGGCCAAGAATACCTTCAAATGCTGCCGCACTAAGTTGTAACGTATGCCAAACACAGAGCCTCTATTCTGTTGAGATCCGCTTGGATCGAAGCTTAGCCACCCGTGTAAACTTTTCCTTTATGTAATACGCTTTCATTGGCGAAGTCCAGTAGGCGATTCTCTATGCCAGGGTAGGCCACAGAAACAACTTCACTTCAGGTTAACTTCTAGGGCCCTGTAGGCTTATTGACACATGAAAAGCGCGAGCACGGCTCCGCGCACAAACACACCCAAGCACGCGTCAATGGTTATCGGCGCTTTGCTTTCGCCGTGTTTTTGTTTACCGTTTCTTCGCGTTCTCCGGTCCATCGATGTGTAGCACTTTTCACAACGTTAACTGGGGAACCGGTTCCGAGCTGGTTTGATTCCAGTTTCCGAGATGGGGGATGTATGGGTTTTGTACACAGATCTGATTCAACGTAGATGACCAGAACAAGAATTGATCACACTGTTCCCCCAAGCACACGCTGAATTCAAGTGAACTCACAAGCTGAGATGACTAACTGGCTCTTCGTTCCAGATTATTTGTTTGGACACATCAATCGATGATGTTTGCCATAACCCAATATGGTAACCAATTTTCCTTCTTTGCACAAACTGCTCACAATCTTCGCTTCGCTGTTTTCTTCTACCTTTCAAACCTTCACACCAACACAACACTGTCCAGCGCCATCAGCTCCACGAGTCGTTCTTCTTATTGCTGCACCCGCTCGTACATGTACTAAAGTACCATAGGCAGAAGCAAGACGAGAAAACGATGCTGAAATGTGTATTCCTTCAGGCCAAATCCACTGTTAAATTACAAAGAATAGGCCTTCAAAAGTATGAATCGTCTTCCACCACCGACATAGACGTCCCACTATTCATTTACGCATTCCTGGTGCTATTGTTTATGATTTACGACTTGCACAATGGAGCATGGATTGATCCTCATGAATGGCTGTAGTGCGGCTCCATGCGTATCACTCACACGCGAATGCCCCTTTACACGCGGCGCCCCGTCATCGATGTCAGTATCGCCCACAATAGCAGCCGAGTCCGAGTCACTCGACGTCCCGATAGAAACTGGAGAACCATCCCAACGGAGAATGCCGCTGGTCTAGCAGCGAACGCTTTGGGTACGGCTCGTGATGCGTAGTCAGTTCCAGTGCCATCGAATGCACCAGCAGCAGTCGTCAACAAACGCCGCATGTACGTTACGATTCGCTCCCAGTTGAGCAGTGAGCGAGGCGTAATGCAGCGGCACCCACTCTCTTCCAGGAAAACGAATTTGGAACAGCTGCAGAGTGGCGAAGACCCACAAAAGAGACAATCTCTCACCGTTTATGCACGCTTGAAATATTCTAATCTGAGTTGCGATTAATAATAAACTAATTGGAGTGGATTGCTGTCTCAAACAAGTGAATGAATTAGGTAGTTAGAATTTATGACGTCTTGAATTGAGTTTTCGGGTGCTTGCCAAAATGGTTCTAGTTTCGATGATGACATCATATGTCAGTACCAGAAAAAAAATGGGCATTGAACAAATCCCAGAAAATGTACAGAATACTGGTTTTATAATGAATGTAATGCTGTTGAAAATATCGGGAACCCAATTTTTTATAAATTCATACAAGACATTTTTGTGAATGTGTGCCAATAAATCTATGTGTTGTTCCAGAAGGAGCCCGTTTTGTGTGAAGCAAACGAATCTCGTTGCTCTAGGTTTTTAGCGTGCACATTTCAGAGTGCACCCCGTTGAGAGCTAAAGCCGGCTTTTACGTGATTAATTCGCTCTGAGTTGTCGAGTCGTCGTTAATTTCGAACTCAAAAGAGCCAATGCGTCACGTGCTCTCTCGTGCTTTGTGCCATCGCTTGCATCTCGATACGATACGCGAGGCGTGCCAGATGGCTGGCGTTACGCAACACGGCTCAACCATAATGAATTTATGGCGGATACGTCGCCTTTTCTGCAAATTAAATTTAGTTGCAACACGGGATCAACCGTGTCGTGAACACTTGCCTACAGATTTGAATGTAAAAACAAACTCGGCGATGGGTGTGAGCATGCTACAGAATGGAGGTTTGTTTGTGTGCTGAAGGTTGATGAATTCAGCTGCAAAGAAAATAAGAATAACTTGTTGCGTTGCATTGGAATGATGAACTGGGGCTGCTGTTGGGAGTTTGTTTTTTCTCTTTCACTGCTACGAGATGCATCACATGATACAACGTCTGCATCATATCCAAAGCATGACAAGTTTATTGGTTTTTGCTTGGGAATTGTTTTTGGTAGTTGTGTTCAGGATATTTAGAAAGTTTTGTTCAGTTGACGTGCGGAAACTTCCGGACAGCTCAGTACAGTTGATGAGCGCGAAAATTGATTATAGAACATGGATAGTAAGAGTTAATTTCTTGTCGATTTTTGATACAAAAGAATTATTGAAACGCCTGAATTCATGCAATCCTGTGATAATAAAGGTCAAAGTTGCCAGAACGACTATTTTGAAATCGATTATTTATTAGAAATCAACAACATTTGTTGATATTTGTGAATAAATTTATTTTTCAACACGTTATAACGTCAGAAGTCAGAAGTCAGAAGTTTTACACTATTAGTTGGGTCGATGAAGCAAACATGATCAAAAGAATTAAACCGATCTAGGCCCAGATTAGTGGAGGCATGGTGGCAAGATATTTGTTTTGACTTTTGACGTATTCTATGAAACGAGAATTCTTGAAACAATATCAAGCGTATAGTGTTTTTAGAGTTGGACAATGTGGTGCTCTACTCAAAAATAAAGAAGGTAGTGCATTTCCTGGAATAGATTGTTGTTGAGCCGGATCGTCTCAACCTCAACACCATTATGGCTGTTCAGTAGAAGCAGCAGAGTTAGAACGCTACGAGGCCCATTTATACCATACCATCAGCGCCGTAGCGTGTGGTTGGCCAGGTTGGCCCCCGCCAAGGGCGCCAGGCCTTAGGGGGGCGCCAAAATCCAGAACTATGGGAAATGATGACAAATCTTTTCACGCGGTTGGATACCACTTGAAATGGAACTTGAATTGAACAGAAAATACAATTGAAAAGAAGAATGGAACAAGTTTCTGGGGAAGAAGCCCTAAATGAGGACTTCAATACGCCAATGGCGAAACACAGAGTTGACTGTAAAAACCCCGTATAATTTTTATTCGTGACTAAGAAATCTAAGCCGTTTTCAAAA
The DNA here is from genome assembly GCF_024139115.2 of Armigeres subalbatus. Lineage (NCBI taxonomy): Eukaryota > Metazoa > Arthropoda > Insecta > Diptera > Culicidae > Armigeres > Armigeres subalbatus. Next base: position 39,772,631 of record NC_085139.1, on the reverse strand, counting down.
TAATAGATACTCGGAGTTTGTTTGAATTTAAGATGAAATCTCTCATTTTATGCAGGCAAACTATTTGAGGTTCAAAACCGGACCATAACGATAGCATTTGATACATTTTTGATTCATCTAAATCAGACACTTTTATGATGGTAATAAACGAGCAAAGTCGTTTTTTTTTTTCATTTGTTTCTATATAATCTGGTAAAGCCTAAAAAACATGCTAAATACGAGAACCTGCGTCAAGGGATTTCAGTAATGATGGCAACTGATCTACTTCAAAGTTTAAATTTATTGGCCTGACCACGTCAACCAATGCCACCCAACTACCCACTTCAGGAATTGATATATGTATCTTGATCCGAACCTAGAGTTGATTTTTTCTGGATTCGTCTTGGTCCAATCGCTATTTCTATCTTCTACCAATTCAAACCACTGACCAAGGTCTAATGGTAATTCCAAAGGTCTTTCGGTCTAGTCCGAAGTAGGGTTTTTCTTGATGCGACTACGTCCGATCCACTAGTGGGTGAATTCACAACAAAGAAGTTTGGATTTTTTGTCGGTAACACATGCGCTATTGGATCCAGTTTTTTTTTATTTGCGTAGGTTTATTGAATCTTTCAGAAAATCGGTAAAATTTATAAAACAGGGATTATTGAAAATATTCTGGTCTTTTTAATAATCCCTACTTCCTACTTACTGGAACATAGGCAGGAATTCATAAAGCAAACATTTATTAAATCCACCACGCGAAAAAAAATATTTAAAAAAAACTTTCGTTTATTTGGAAGGCTCATTTGCCGTTTAGCATTACGGTGTCAAGTTTTTATTACAATTTTCCATGATTCTTATGCACTAATGTTAGTTTTGCGGAACAGAAAGACTCGCAATTTTGTTATGGAATGCAATGAAATAGTAGAAAAGGAAGGGAATTCAAGGTGCTTGAGTGATAACGATGCTGATGTTCACATAGTTGCCATTCACTTCTGTAACGGAACGAACAAAACAATTTATTTGAGCGATATCACCGAAAGGATGACATATGAAAGGGAAACGACAGAGACCTGCCAACCTTTTCCATTTCCTTTGGTTGTTTTCTTCGGATCCAGAGATGTTCCTTTAGATCAGATTAAATACAGCCATCTACCCAACTACCCATTCCTGCTGTCAGCTGATCAAGGTGTCCTGACGAACTAATAGGAAACAATCATCTTATTTTCCAATCGTAAACATCACCTCCCATATCACCTACCTTATCCAAAGAGTCCGCTTTCTCATTTCCCAGGATCGAGCAATGAGCAAGGACACAGGCTAATTGATTTCAAAAATATCCTAGGTCTTATAATGCTTTTTGTTTTGAACATGCATGAAAGTAAGGGGCGCCCAATAACCGTTTCGCCAAGGGCGCTGGGAGTCCACGCTACGGCTCTGCATACCATGATCACATTTTTATAACATTTGAAATTTTGTCGATTTGGAGCTAAGTTTAATAATCGTCTCTAAGTTGCTAGTTCCTTAAGCTGACTAAGTCAAATCAGAAATTTTGTTCTAAGAAACACGAAAAAACTAACAAGTTGAATAGTAACAATGAGCGAAGTGGTACATAACAGTAGCACTGGAAAATTCTGTCGCCGGTATGCCGTGTTCTTCGAACAACAAAAAAATCGCTATACATTTGCACTAAATAATCAAGTACACTGGATTCTGTTTTTACACGATTTACATTTACTCAATTTTGCACTCATCCTAAATGTTTAACTTATATTTATTACCATGTGATTTTTCTATGAATCATTTAGGATTTTTTACAACTTGTTGCAAAGAATTTAATGGTAAATTGAAGTCACACGATCAAAATTATGAGCGAAAAAAAATTGTGTATAAACAGAATCCTGTGTTATGTAAATGACGCTATGAAGTATTTCAGCTGATAAGTTTTGATGAGAAAATTGTTTTGAGCTTTTTTCGATTTTTTCCATATAAGCTTTATGCTTGTTGAGCACCCACTTAGACTTAACGGATCTGGTTGCAATTTTCACAGTAGCTTCTAAAAGCAAAAACTTCATTTGTAAAATGTATACGACTATGGAACTATGTTCAAGGGCTTTAGAACCCATTCCCACGGCCTCTGCGAGTTAGTGGGTCTCCCTAGGAGGTGGTAGTGTTTGGCAAGCATATCAACCGTGTACCGCTCTATCGCACAATCTGCATTAATCTGTATATTGGGGAAAGTATGTTCTAAACTCCAACCTAAACATAGAATCGTTCAAATAGATAATCCAAGTCTTGGATTCTTTCGAGAACCTCCTGCACTTCTCCAACGGAATGTGTGTCAAAAGATCGAAGGTCAAAGGGTCGAAGGTCAAAAGGTCGAAGGACAAAAGGTAGAAACAAAAAATCTGATTCAAAAGGTCGAAATGACAAAAGGTCAAAGGAAAAGAAGGTAGAAAAAATGACAGAATGTTGAAGGAAAACAAAGTTGGAAGAAATAACTGGAACAAACAGTTGAAAGGACAAAAGATCGTAGAGACAAAAGGTCAACAGAACAAATAGTCGAATAGATAAAGATTGGAGGTTTTATTCTGTTAATCATTGAGTGTTCTTACGAGATATGCCTTATATTTTAAACAAACACTATTCTTTAGAGAACCTTAACCCTTAACAAAAATTTCTGTTTTCGCTCAAAATCACTATTTTGCTTCTAAAACCGATCTGAACACATTTTAGACAAAAAAAATAAATCGCTATTTCATCAATTTCACCTTTTTAGAATTTGGTTTTTCTAGTTTAGAATTATTTTTTGACTAATTTGCACAAGTATTGAACTTTATAATATTGATCGACATCGAAACTTTTTGAATTCTGAACAAATAAAAATTACAAAAAATTATCAAATTACCCCGTCTAAAAACGGTCTTGTGCGCTAGGCTAGAGGCCTACATGTTGACTTCATTAAACAAATTACGTAACGCAAATTTGGGAAATTCCATAACCCTCCCTACTTCACAGCGTAACATAAGGGTTTCTTACAATAAATTGCAATAAAAATAAATTTATTATACATATTCGTTTAAATTTAATTCGACCTTTTATGCTTTCGACATTTTGACCTTCGACCTTTTGACCCAGATTTTTTGTTTCGGCCTTTTGTCCCTTCGACCTTTTATCCTTTCGACATTTAGATTCAGAATTTTGTTTCGACCTTTTGTCCCTTCGACCATTTGACCTTTTGTCCTTTCGACCGTTTGAATCAGATTTTTCGTTTCTACCTTTTTTCTCTTTGACCTTTAGTCCTTTCGACCTTTTGACTCAGATTTTTTTGTTCGACCTTTTGACCTTTGACCTTTTATCCCTTTGACCTTCGACCTTTTGTCCTTTTGACCTTTTGACTCAGATTTTTTGTTTCGGCCTTTTGTTCCTTCGACCTTTAGTCCTTTCAACCTTTTGACTCAATTTTTTTTTGTTCGACCTTTAGTCCCTTCGACTTTTTATCCTTGTGCTCTTTTGATCTTCGACCTTTTGACTCGAATTTTTGTTCCGACCTTTTGACCCTTTGACCCTTTTGATCCTTCGACCTTTTGTCCCTTCGACTTTTTGTCCTTTCGACATTTTGATCTTCGACTTTTTGTCTTACAACCCGCGGTTTACTGAGCGTTTCGTACTTTTTTGATTTTCACAGTAGGCCTTGAATAATGCCTCTCCTTTTTCTCGGTCCAGTGAACTTGCTTCTTTTTGGTTTGAGATGCATCGGCTCGGTTCGTATCGCTTCGGTTAAACCGTTACTCTTGTTACTGCTTCCGCTAGAGTACAACCGACCGAATAGGACATTTGGCAGAGACGTTTCACTACCCACTTCACATTTCAAGACAAAGTTTTCAAATCTTATCTGCTTTTCTAAAACGTTCAAACGTCGATTGGACGAATCTGATAGCACTTCCATGCAAACCAACACCATCAATAGGTAGCTGAAGGTTCCTGCTACCTGTTGGTGGTATTGGTTTGCGAGGGGGTGCTATCAGATTCGTCAAATCGACGTTTGAATCTTTGTTTACAAAAGCAGATAAGTCGTTTTGAAAATTTTGTCTTGACTTGTACTCACTTTTCACAGTGAGAAGTAAGAAATGAGGAGTGAGAAATGAGACTCACTGTAAAAAGTAAGAACTGATGATTTAGTAGTTAGGCGTCTCACTTCTCACTTCGCACTACTCATTTTTCACAGTGAAAAGTGAAAAGTGAGGCGTTTGAAGTTAAATGTCTTACTTTTCACTCCTCATTTCTCACTTCGTGTGGGAAGTGCGATATATATTATTATTCATTTCACGCGTCACACTTTTTACAGTGAGAGTTCAGAAATAAGGAGTGAGAATTGAAACGCCACACTTTTCACTCCTCATTTCTCACTTCTCACTGTAAAAATAAAAAGTAAGACGTCTCACAACGCACTACTCACTTTTCACAGTGAGAAGCGGGGAATAAGTAGAAAGAAGTGAGACGTCCCACTTTTCACATCTCATTTCTTTTTTTTTGCATTTTTCGTACAACAAAGTTGTACCGAAAGGCTATCATTTCACTACATAAACTAACTTTTTATAGAAGCCTCGAAGACCCATAGTTTTGTATACCAATCGACTCAGCTTAACGAGCTGAGCAAATGTCTGTCTGTCCGTGCGTATGTATTTTTTTTTGCTTCCTAAGCAATGGAGGGGGAATCTGCTCAACAGACATCCTGGGTTGTCCAGGCAGTGCGGGGTTAGGGACCACCTCCAACAGCAAACGAGGGAGGCAGGACTACATCCCCGACCCGCTAAACCGTTTCCATTGCCGCCAAGCCCATAGTCCCTTCGGTACAACCAGAAAGTAATGCTTCAAAGGGGGGCCAGTGCACAAAGAACCCCCGAGGTTAGCTGCGTGTCCTTGCAGCACCGAACACTCGCTTTTCGTGACTCGCTTTTTTTAGAAGAACACCATGGTATCGTGCCAGCGCATTGCCGGCTTTCCAGGTGGCCTTACCACGCCCTATGCCCTCGGAAGGTGGGAAGAATGATGATGCCACGTGCACCCCAAATTGACCTATCTGCGACAGGGCCTATTCGCCAACACACAGAGGGACTTGCCGACGCGGTGCCTACGCCTGCCCCAGCCTTGACGAGGACCCCTTTCCGTCCTCCGGTTCGGAACCCGCCCGGTTGACCGACGCCGCGAAAGCGATGATACCATGTTGTTGTTCGCGCGACCACTTGTTCGATTAAAGGATCGAGTTCGACCACAGGGCATGACCACCGGTATGACCCATGAAGCCGACTCCGATCCCTTGGACCACCTCTTATTTGCGCCTGAACTAGCCATCCTTGAGTCCACGCGCCACCTTCTGTGTAGCTCCGAGACGATTTGGGCGATAGCCGATAAACGCTTAAACGCCGGGCACTTTGAACCCATGGGGTGCTTGCTGTTGATACCTTTGCTGGAACAAATCAAACATTTGGGAGGGTTCGTGCAGCATTGTGCCTTATGTCCCTCCAATCCGCAGCGTCGGCAGAGATCGCTTCTGTCAGGGCCTTTGCAGTCCCATTGCTTGTGCCCCGGTTCCAGGCACTTGAAGCAAACTTCGGGTTGCTCGTATATGCCCACAGGGCACACCGACCATCCAACTTTGACGCTCCCTAACTTGACTACCTTGGAGGCGTCCGCTGCAGATAGCGTAACCAATGCTACCTGCGTCCCTGTCGGACCTTTCCGTAGCCGAACGGCTGCGGTGGGCGTCTCCATTTCACACTGTCGCCGCAGTGCCGTGACGAGCTCTTCGACTTCAGTGATCCCGTCCAGGTCTTTAACCCTTAGATTCACCTCCGTCGTGAGTGCCCTCACCTTGACCGTCTCGCCTAGGACCTCCTCCGCCAACTTCTTGTAGGCGGCGCCCTTTTGTGAGACGCCCCGCTTCAGCTCGAGTATCATCTCGCCCATCCGGGTACGTCTTATTCGACGTACGTCGGCGCCGAGTTCACCGAGCTTGACGTCACTCCTCATCGCCTTCAAAACATCCGAGTACTTAGCCTCGTCCGCCGTGATGACTAGGGCATCGCCCCTGGAGCGATTGGCGCCTACCCTAGACTTCTTGCTACCCTCATTCGCCTGGGCCTTCTTTTCGGCCCTTGACGTCTTCGGTTTCCTCTTGTTCTTGACCAGGGTCCAGGAGGCGTCATTCCCTCTATTTCCCTGGTCTGGTGCGGCTGAGAACTTTCAGCCTGCCGTAACCCCTTACCACCGTCTTGCCTGAGTGGACGGACCTTTCCAGGTCCTTCCTCCCCCGGAGGTCCGGACCGGGGCTCAGCTTCCCAGCCCCACTACCCTTGTTCGGGGTAGTAACCCTCCGCGTTTTGGAGCGGCCCCCAGAGCTCATCCCCTGGAGACTGTCTCCCCCGTTTTTGTGTCTGCTCCGTTGGAACAGTCACCCCCGACGTACCCGCAAATACTTGAGCCTCAGTCTGGGTAGACTTTGGCACCACCGTCTTAGCTGGCACGCCTTCGGTCGACTCGACCTTGCCCGAGTCCGCGAATCCTTGGGCCTCAGTCTGGGTAGACCTCGACTCCACCGATTTCACGGGTTTACACTTGGCCGTCCCGACCGCCCTCTCCAGTTTGGCGTCCAGCATCGACTTTCGAAGTTTCTGCAAGCTCCTCTTGAGGTCCTTGCTGATATTATGCTTCGATGACGCAAAGTCGATGATGGCGTTCAGCTGTTCCGTCGCCACCTCGAAGGCCGAAAGCCCATCACGTTTGCGGTTCATCGCCTTCACAAGCCATGGGCCGTCAATAACCCCTTCCGGCGTTTTTATAGCCGAGAGGAAGGTTGAGTGACCCACGCTGGCGCTGCGCACTGAGCTGCCGACTATTGCTTCTGGCCTCCTAGGCGGAGACCTGAACAACCCACCTCTTGCGAAGGGGTTGTCGCCTACACTACTACCACTAATTGAAGAATTGACTTGGTTTTCCATTTTGGTCCCACGAGTTGCTCGGGAAAAGAGGTCCACCACGCCAGAGCCCAGCATAACGCGGTAAGGGACAATTACTGTGGAGGGTGCCCAGGTACCCCACAGGCTCCGTTAAAGGCCAAGCTCATTATTTCACTCCCCTGGCCATGCATCCCCTCGGCACGGGTCGCTTGACGCCTTGGGATTAGGGGTTAGGGACGATGGTCCCGGTCTAACTCGCAGTGGCCATGGGGAGGTGTCGTCAAGCCCTTGGACAAAGTCCCTGCTGCCCCGAGGCGTATGTATGTGTGTATGTGTGTATGTGTATGTGTGTGCACAAAAGCTAAGAAAAACATAAGGCATTTTTTTATATAGTAATAATCAACCAACCAATAGCCTAGTTGATCACTATCGAATTTGATAACGATCGGTCGTTGCGTTTGAAAGTTATAGAGAAAATGGTACATCAAACCATATTAGCACCATATAAGGTTAGTGTCTTGGCTAAATGCGAGAAAGGCAGTATTACTACTCGATGAATTAAGTTGGGCTTTTTATTCAAATGTCCTATTTGACCAAATGTCCTTTTCGGCCAAATGACCTATTCGGCCAAATGACCTATTTGACCAAATGTCCTATTCGGCCATATGACCTATTTGATCAAATGACTTATTCGGCCAAATGACCTATTCGGCCAAAAGACCTATTCGGCCAAATGACCTGTTCGGCCAAATTACCTATTTGACCAAGTGACCTATTCGGTATAATGACCCTTTCGGCCAAATGACTTTCGGCCTAATGGTCTGTACAGCCAAATGGTATGTTCAGCCAAATGGTATATTCGGCAAGCAACTTTCAGCCAAACTGCCCTTCCCCACCAATAATTGCGATAGTGCACTTTACGCAAAAGCTGTGGATTTAACGCAGCAAACTGCTGCGTTGGTCGATTTATTGACGTTATTGACAAATTGCAGACGTGAAATTTGATATAAATCAGTAAAATATCATTATACCGTGGGGCATCGAAATCCGTACACTTAAGCACCTTAGTATATAAAAAACAGTCATTAGAAAATAGGAATCGTATGTAAATAAAACGTTTGTCATTGACACAGGAGCATGAAAGCTTTTACTTGTGAAGTGTTTACATTTCAAGACAAAATTTTCAAAACGACTTATCTGCTTTTGTAAACAAAGATTCAAACGACGATTTGGCGAATCTGATAGCTCTCCCACGCAAACCAACACCACCAATAGGTAGGTGAAGGTTTCCGCTACCTGTTGATGGTGTTGGTTTGCGTGGGAGAGCTATCAGATTCATCAAATCGTCGTTTGAATCTTAGTTTACAAAAGCAGATAAGTCGTTTTGAAAATGTTGTCTTGATTTACTCATTAAAAACTACGAAAAACATGATAAAATAATGAATAAAATCCACTACTCTTGACTCGAAATCCGTCCACCGTGGACGGATTTCGAATCAAAGGATCAAAATCCGTACAGCTATTTTTTAACTAAATATTTAAATTGAAGCAGTCTGATTGACTCAACTACCTCTTATGCTTAAGTGTACGGATTTCGATGCCGCACGGTATGCTCTACCCAAAAACAAAATGGCGGCAAAAACTCCGCGTATGGTGGGTGGCGATTTGTTTTCGATTTTTGTTGTTTTAATTTCAAAGCCTTCTTTCCATTTCCATGCCCTTAAAGCTTACTGCCAAGTATCTGAACAGGATAAGGTAAATTATTCATACATTAATTACCTTTATCCCTCTTTAATTTATTGATATCTCATGAGGTGGACGGATTTGTGGTGCTGTGTGGATTTCGGTCCCGCACGGTACTACTTTATTATTTTATCACCTTTGCACCAATAGTCGCGGTAGTGTTCCACAAGTTGCGAGTTCCATAAGAAAACAATGAGATTCGCAACCACAGTAATATCCCGATTTTATCACCCCCTTGGTATATTTTGGGGTGATAAAATATGGAATGTGACAAAATCGTTTTTTTTATTTCCAATTTTTGAATTAATTTCACAAATATGAAATAGTTCATGCCATGGAAAGGTAAAAGGCGTGAACGTTATTTTTGTCGAATAGGCTTAAAAAATCCTTGACAGATACTCAGAAATGATTTATAATAAACCATTTTAAATGATAAACGATTGAATAGTGTTCGGGCGTGCACTATTGATCGTCCACTATTGAATAATTCATCCTTATCCTATAGACTTCACGAATCGAAACAAAAAATTTGCACTTTTTCGGCGAAATCAACCAACGTTTCGACACGAAGTTTCACGAATGTGTGAAGCGTTAATTCTTGAACATACGTCTTTTAAACTTTTCTGCAATCGCATAAAATTTTCCTCTTCATGGATAAAAAGATGGCCTATTCTTCCGGATTTCCGAAAAATTTTGGCGGGTCCCTAGAAACAGGTTTATTGAGCTGCAACTTGCGAACATGGGAGCTGAACTGGATTATCTGGTGTGATACATTGTGTGTAAATGGTGATGGTTCATTCGGGTTATGCTGCAGAACCGTTGAGTTCGCCAGCGTGCTTCGACAACTTGGCTGCATTTTTGTCGACCAGGTTGAAGCACGTTGACAATCTAACGGCTGGACGCTGACGTAACTTCTACTGCGTTAGTAGCTGATCTTTTTGACCCAACCCCGCTGGGCTGAAAGTTGACAGGGCTGTCATATTTCTTCCGAATGGTCTGCTTCGTCTATTCAATCCTGCACATACCGATGAGAGTACTAATTACTGCAGTTTCTTGATTACTTTTGATTAATAAATTCTTCTGATAGTGTGGATATATTTGCTACTGCAGCCGCTAATAAAATCTGCTGTAATGCGCAACGATAAATGGAACATATCACATTCCTTAGCAGAGAAGAAGTCAATACCAATGTCAGTGTCATACTTTGCTCGTTTAGACATTTTGTAGTGGATCATCGACTTAAGTGGAAGTTTTTTGCTGATTATGACACGTGTAGGTTGTGCACATTTCTGCAAAGAACCGGCTACATCCTGGTCCATATAGATCCACCACATATTCTTCCATATTTTCTTACGTATTTCATCCACACCAGGTGTGGCACATCTTACGGTGTGCAATCTGCAATGCTCTTTGATGACGAACCGTCGGGAAAACAATCCGATCATTTGTCATAAGACAAGTTTTTACTATTCCAGTTAATTCCACCACTTGATCCGATCATCTCTTACTACAATTCCGTCGATCTGTAAGGTCAAGTCCTTCATCGCCGATGCCAATATGCCGGTATATATAAGTAGTATTCTACAGTGTCATCAAATGGATTGCAGTTCTCGAAAGTAATAGTACAGAAAATTTTACGTATCGGATGGAATCTAGCCATTGATTAGTTGAAGATTACATTTTTCAAATTGGCTTCAGCACGGAAGGATACCCAAGTAACCAATAAGCACTATATTTCGCCAAATCGGCCATATAGTGCTACTAAAATGCTTATAAGTTTTTAAATAGCCGTATAGGGGCCTTATATGGCAGTTTGGCGTAATATAGTGCTACTGGTTACTTGGGTATCTGCTTCTCTCTTTTTGCTACAAAAGGATCATTGCATACGTAACAATTTAATCGAAGCTCATAACGTCCCAATCCTTGGCTTATTCTTAACCTTCAAACCCAGCAGTTCTGTTTTATGTTATTTGAAACAGACGTTTTACAGTGTACGATGTTTCTTCATGTTTCATGTTTCATCCACAAAATACAAAAATACATCTCAAAGTAGGTCCAATCTATGAAAGTTTCCAACTTTTCTCAGTTCCGACGCATTGCAGCTCTTGTTGGAGTATTAGAACCTCTTCAATTCTCCAAGAATATCCATTGTCTCTCAGCTATCTCGTCAGCTACGAAGTAGGTTATTATCCATAAATCTCCTTGTTGCTGGTTGTTGCCCCGCTCACAAATCGTGAAATCCCGTCCGCTTTAAATGCGGCAACCTTTTAATGGCCAATCGTTGTAACCATTCGGTCCGTGTTTATTGATCGCAAGTAATGGCCCGTTTTCAGCGTTACGACCCTTTTGCACCTTATTCAGGAGGAGGAAACGGCCCCCGGCAGAAACCCGACAGGTAGTCGGTAGTTAGCAGCGGCCAGTAGCTAACAGGTTGATGTTTACCCCCATCCATTTACACCTTTTTATGCAGACTGCGGTCGTTTTCGGGAAACATCAAACATTTCTGATTAATATCCTCTTGGTGGAGCTGCCGCTTCTGCTGGTGGTGGTGGTGCGGCGAAAACTGCCGGAAAGTGCCCATGAAACAGAAGTACAAACAAGTTGCTTCACTGTCGTAATGTAGCAAACCCTTACTTCGATTACAGGAGCACTCATTAAGCATCCACTTTTGGAAATTGAACACTCTTTTTCGACCAACATTCTTACTTACTCTTGAACATGAATTCAAACTAGAAAATAACCAGGAAAGAGGAGGAAAACGTTTCGGAAAATACAGCAACGCAAATGTAACCGAGAATCACGCAGCAAGCATTAGGACTCGCGGTAACGACCAATAAATCTTGGAACATTTCCGTGCACAGTACTCCATTCCACGTATGTATGTAGGTACATAGGCAGGGTACGACACGGGGCAGGACGACGTCGACGTAGACTCATAAAGCAAAATACCGAACCAGCACGCGATTGTTCGCGAACCACACAGGCGTAAAGAATGCTAACCGCGAGAACTAACCGCCCTCTACTGACTGGGACCAATTTTGTGGTCGAAGGATAAGAGCGTGCGATGCGTGAGAAGAGAGGCAGGGCCATTCGACCACGTGTATGCAATTTGCGAGGACTCTTACTTGGACCAGATGTACCAAATCTGAGAACAGAACTTCGAATTCGGCACAATACAGAGCATTAGGGTTGCAAATCTGATGACGATTTACGGCGTGCTTCAGGAAAAGATCGGCCTATGTTCGTGCCTAATAAGTTGTATGGTAATTTTGACGGTAGAATGGTCGCTCTGTTCTGGGTACACATGTTGAGCGTTTATAACTGTTGAATGCTAGCATAAAATTTACTGGAAAAGGGAAGAAAATACAAAACAAGTAATACCATACCATTAAAGCAGAATAGTTGAAAGACAAGAAAAGGAAAATTCGGACAAAACAGGTGAGATATGAAATTTGTGTGCAGATGGAAATGAGTACATTGATAATTATTATGGCGTAGTCGGTGTATGCGAATAAGAATTACACACCCATCCAGCGCGAAATGGGGAAAAAATTGTCCATAACGCGAATAAATTCAATATCTCGGTTCGGTACGGGTGAATTTCGCTGAAATTTTGAAACAAATCGTAGAACTTTCTGGGGAATCGTGCAAAGGTGGTTAAGTTTACTGCACGAAGCTGGAATACAAGGTTTTACCCTAATGCCTCTTATTTGTTATGCTTTCCGGAAGACCTTGGCCTTTTGGGTAATAATAATAGAACGTAGGGTGAAAGAGCGATATTTTAGCTTCTTTAGTCGTGCGGTGGACAAAAATAACTCTACTCGATTCTAAGCATATGCGGTATTTCGAAAAATTTCGTTTCAGGTGGTTCGAAACGAAATTCCGCGGAATTTCGCGGAATTTGAGCATGGCGAAATCTGATTTCTTGATTTCGTTTCGTTTCGTAAAATTACAAAAATTTCGATAGAAAAAACTAGCTTCTAACGAAATTTAACGGAATTCCGCGGAATTTCGAATCAAATTTAAGCTTAAACCATCTATATAATAAAAATGAGTTGAGATTTCCGTCCTGACGATTTAACTCGCGAACGAGTCGACCGATTTGCAAGATTTTTCCCATAATCGATTTGTTTTGAGATCCGCAAGGTTTGTATATACAAAAATTTGATGAATTTAACGGGGAAATGTTAAAAATCATTAGAATACAATTTTGGGTCCGCTGTTGGGGAAAACAAAATAAACGCTTGGAAATTGATCTAGAGTGCGGTGCTGCAAATAGTTCATTGTGACATATGCAACACCCGGGCAAAGCTGGGTTTCTTTCGCTAGTATTTTATATTATCAAAAGTTTTGGCTGCGCCGCTGAACAAAATCGTTAAGTTGTTTTCAAAAATTTAGGTTGTACAATTTTTTCTATCAACTATTATTTTAACCTATTAACTACATAACCCAATTCTTAGTCGACAAATACGTTTGAAGTTTTCTTCTATAACACGTCTTCAGTGTTTCCAAGATTCAAATTTATATTTTGTGTTATTTTTTACTATTTGTTAGAGTTTCCATTTCCCAGCCATTTTTGCTGTCTCGGGATCCGGGATGAAAATTCTTGCATATCCCGGAAAATCCCGGGATCCCTGGAATTCTCGATGTTTTTAAAAACATACTTTTTTTGTTTCGAAAAAGTTTTTTTTTTGAAGTTTAGGGGTAAAATTCATATTTTAGAAAGGCCAGATGATACAGAATTCAACTTAAACTAAGTTAAATTTCAATGTAAATCGATCCTTGGTTTGACTTCAAAAAGCAAATACAGTGAGTATATATAATAATAAATATAATTCGTTCAATAATGTGAAATTTCCCCACACCGGTTGCGCTCAAGCACCTCAGAGACTATGACGGAGCCCCCACCATGCTTTACTGCTCAAAAGAGATTCTGCGGCTGTATCTCAATATTCCTTTTCCACCATACCATACATCGGCCATTTGATCCAAATATGCTGTACATGCTTTCGTCAGATAACATGACTTGATTCCGAAAGTCATCCTTCTTCCAGCGATATTTTAGCTGAAATCGAGCTGGATGGCTCACTTGAATTTTCTTCCGTGATACTCGCCCATTACACCCATATTTTTCACAGGTATTTCTGTTCGTATTAGTTCATATCTGAGCACTTCTTCTCTCCAACTTACTTGCCTTTATGGGTGAACTCGTTTTTGAGGATTTTTTTATTTTCCGTACAATAAATCGCTCATAGTTGTCAGTTTATAATCGCTGACGACCACTCTGTTATTTGTTTTGGTAGATTTTAGTGGCGCTGATGCGATCAATCACCAATTAAATGGTTGAATTCTGGCTACCCTTGGTCTACCCATATTTTTTGCAAAGTCATAAGTCACTAAGCACATAAGCACTAATTATGCAGGCGTAGAATAAGGTTTTTTAAATTTGGACTCATCTTTATACTTTTTCCACCCATGGTGCTTCTATTTTCCGCGCCAAGTTCAAACAAAACAAAAACATTATTTGATCTGTCATTGAATATTGAGAACAATGTTGCTAGACATCACTAGAGTGTGTTAGTGTAACTACATGCGAATAAAACTATTATATTCGTGTGTTTACTCGATTATTTTCTGAATAGACGAATACTTTTTGAGCGAGCGAAATTGACGAAATTTAGATATTCTCTACATACCAGAAAAAGTAATTGAAATTTCTATTTGTTTTTGAAAAATAATCATGTGTTGATAAGTTTTCTACCAAATTTAGAAAAAAGTTTTTTGATTTCACTTCTGTCGCGCCTAAGTTTTACATTTTACTAAAGAATATGCAGCTAGACGAATACTTTTTGGACCCACTGTAGTATTTGAAGCAGGGTTTCTAGAACAAATGTTTGCCGAGTTCAAAAAGACGCGTTCGCTGTCCGTCGAAGTAGGCTTGATTGTTTGTATAGAGCTTGCTGACGTTTGATCATCTTGCTCTTGCACGCGCACATAACGGATAGGATTTGTTTTCCACGGGGAACGCTTCGGAAGCGTTTCCAGATGAAATCAAATCCTATCCCCTCCGTGCGCGTCAGCCCTCCCGTCCTACTTAGTCACACTTGGTCGACAACTAAGAAGCTTTGCACAAATCCAAAAATTTATATTTGGCTGTCTAGGCTATATGTGTGGATGTGAGCGTGTATGTGTGTACAAAAAATAGTGTGCCGTACGGCCGATCACCTTTACAGTCTCTTATTTTTGTAAAATGCCCCACCCCCTTCCCCCTCCCATGGCTGCCTCTTGGATTCGAACCTAGAGCATCGACAAAACCGCCAGAATGATGCGCTCACGCTATGCACTCTTCCACGGTTACTGTGTAAATAGTTTCTATTATCAATGGATCAATCAATAAGCAAAAACTGCCGCTATGAAACGAACAGATCGAGCTACTGTAGACATGTTCTGTCAAAACAACACAAATAGAAATATGCGTATACAGTGCCGCCGTTGTTTTGATGCGGTGAGTGCAAAATGAGTTACCTTGATTGATCCATTGAAGTCTCTCTTGTCTGAAAAGTCAGGATGTCGGTGAGTTATGCTTTTTGCGCTCTCCACCCTCATTCGTGTGAAACGTTTCGGATAGTGAGCTACCCTGGGGCATCATTGCGCATCTCCTTTCGACAGCTCTTTCGTATGACTTGTTGCATATTTTGCTTGTTTCGTGTCGAGGTGCGCATTGCCACCCCTGATTAAAAAGCGAGCTGTGTGCAAAATCGGTGTAAAAACTTACAGCTCATCACTCACACGATGCAAATTATAGTAGAAGCTCGTCACAAGGTTAATATGTATATGTAAATACATCCAGTAAGTCGATTCATGTACAAGTTACGAGAGAATGGAGTCGAATCGTGATTACTGGCATTACGATATTGTTCGTTGTCTGTAACAATATCCTCCGTTTTTTTGCCTTTCCCGTACAACGAAATTGTACCGAAAGGCTATCATAACACTCCGAAAACGAACTTTTTATAGAAGCCTCTGAGACCTATAGTGTTTTATACCTATCGACTCAGCTCGACGAACATTAGACAACTTTTCGTAATCCTTAACCGATTTTCTCGCAACAAGTTTTACTCGACAGAGGACAAAGCCTTGTTGATTACTATTTAATTTGATAACGATCGGTTATTGCGTTTAAAAGTTATGAAGAAAATGGTACTTCGAACCATATAAGCCCCATATAAGGAGGTGTCTTAACTAAACGCGAGAAAGGCACCAACGCTAGATGGATTAATCCGGGTTTTTTTAAGAATCAGAAGTGAATAAATAATATTTCTTACAAACGTTAAACAAAAATTATCATCATCACGTACTACTGTAGGGTAAGAGAAGGGTTTGTTTAATTAAATTATGCATACCTAAAACAATACGAGAGGGAGGGATACTGCCTTTTTTGAATCACGTAATGTGTGAACAGCCCCAAATGAGAGTCGAGTTTGATACAAGTAGTAATATTCCGCTTATAAATTGTTTCATTATACATATTATGAAATTCTCTTATCCTCTGAAAATTAATTTGTCAGTATTTTTTTTTATGTTCATTTTGAAATTCCTTTTTTTTTTGGTTCGGTCAAAACAATTATTGATATACAATTCTTTGGACCTAGTTTGATCGTAAATGATTAAAAACAGATTACCTACCCTTTCTTGCACATTATAAAATGTAATAAAAGAACACCATAGAGCTATCAAAATAGACTGTAGAAAAATAGATTCCATTATTTTCATCGTCTCGCATTTATTTGAATTCATTTTGATGCATTGCAGCCATTCCAGACATTTTTTGAAGGATTTTTTCCAAGGGCCTTGAACATATAAACACGAATTTATTCCAAAAAGTTATAATTGAAAAACGAAAAAAGCATCGTTGAAATAGAAACGAATCAAAGTAACGAACGTCACAGGCATGGTTCTTTACATGGAGTGACATCACTCATGGAAAATGGTATAACAGAGTCATAGTCTATGTTTGATTGACGAAGAATTTGAAAGATTGTTTAAAAATTTAACAAGGAAGGGAAAGGAAAAACTACAAACAATCCCCAGTTTTCCTTGTTTCCCTTCGAACAACCTGAAATTCATTTAAAAAATTTAGGGAGGCATGGGGACGAAAGTTAAAACCAGTAATTGTGTAAATAAACTCGCTACTTTGAATTGCATAAGATTATGTTTTCACAGATTTTGTTTTCGAAGTTTAGGTCTAAGATTTCACGCTTCCAAACAATTTTTATAAGGTTCTCATGTAATGTAATTAGTAATGTAGAAAAAAAACAGATTGATTCACCTAGCGTTTATTTAGCCCTTTTCGAGCTTAAAGAACGATTTTCGATGTTTTTATTGCCTAAGGTAAACAATAAGAGGTGTTTTGGTAGATCGCGATGTGATTTTCTTTGCAGGCTACTAATTTTTCCGTTCGTCAAATACTTAAGTTTAATGACTGTCCTCTAGGAATCCAAAACTAAATGCGTTTTCAAGAGCACAAGTATACGTAAAGGATATATGATCGCTCCAAAAACAAAATTTTTATAGAAGGCCCGGATATATTCAAAAGCCATTTTTTTGTCAGGGAAAATTTCTAAATGTATCATTTTAATTTCATAAATTGATGCAATGCATAAAAACGAACGCAAATATATGTGAATTGATGAAAGTAGTGGAATCTATCTTTCTACAGTGATATTTTGGGCTTTCTGAGGCTTTTTTTTATATATTTTTTTAATAACATGCGAGGGAGGCACCATCAACGCCAAGTGCATTATTTTGTTTTTTTTCTTCATAAGAAGGAATTTATCCGCTATATAAAAACCTTGGTGAGAATGCAATTTCATGCTCGTGTGGTACCTATTATATCGTGTAGAATCACCCAAAAATAAAAACAAGGACCAGAAAAATTATATTGAATATATTAAGACATTATTATAATAAAAATAACTCACGCCAACTTTACGTCGATTAACGGTACCGTGCCACTGCAGTTCCAGAATTCCAACGGTGCCGTCATGCTGCCACATCGCTGCCGCTGACAACACGTCTCAGACAAGTTGACGGGTCAAGCGATAGTGTATGTATTCCGAAAGACTAATTTTCACTCTTTTGCACGTTCCAACACACTAACAGGCAAACATTTTTCTTTTCTTATTTTTTCCATATTTTCTTGCACATATTGTCTGCTAAACAAATCACTGAATAAATCACTCTTATGCACTTTCTGATCTTCTTCATTGAACTGGGGTGCTAAGCGATAGCACGTTTCTGGTGAGCACATCAGAAATAACGCTTATACGCTTTGCAGTTTTGTAGCAAGCGTCGGGTATACGGTTGTTACGCACATGTACGTTACGTATTACGACGTTAGGCATAACGGACGATAGACATAAAATGGCCCAAAGAACAACTTATGACATAAAGAAGGCAGAATTATGCCTAACGTCGCAAACTCGTAAGCGTCAAAATAATTCCTGCTAAATAAAGCAGATATGACTTCTTCGCTCTTCGAGAATCTTCTAAATCGCCGTGCCAATCGATAACATACATGACTACAGAATTTCTGGTCATTTTTTAGCTCTTCGTGATCTTCTTTATCGAATTGACGTGCCTTACATACATCGATAGCACGATTTTGTTAAACACATCAGAAATTACTCTTCGGCATTATTCGAAACTTATATGCCAACCACCAACACATTTTTGATTATCGATCGTTTATCAAACTTCTTCAAACGATGAAACATGCGAATTCACACTGATTCAGCAAAACAACATCTAAACAAAACATTAATAACTCTTTCACTTTTCGCAACACTCCCCGAAAGAATCTGCCTCTAAATTGATGCCACACTTAGAAATCAAATTTCTGCCAAGAAAATCAAAAATTACTCTCCCGTACTTCTGTATCTTCTCATTCAAACTGTATCGAAAAATAACCCTTTTTATTTTATAATATTCTCCAACAGACCAATTCAAATTTATGTCGTGTACTTCGCTCAAGTGCGTGAGGAAAAGACTAACACTAGAGGAAAAGAAAAAGAACAGAAATGCCAACCATACATAAATATATGACTGTACTTTTCAAATTACAAGCTTATGCAGTCTATTATTGTCTATGACAATATTGTTAAGCAAAATTGAAGTTTTATGGAAAAAGGTAAACAATATGGAAAACGTGTGCTAAATAAATTACATTAGTATTTTTTTTGTAGAACAGGAGAAAAATGTAAATTTGTTTTAGTTGCGAATTAAATGTTGAATCACAAAAACATATTCGAACGCGCCGTCGGGATTTCCTACTATAATTCTATCGGTATTTCATGAATTCAATAAAAAATAACCCAATCAAGTATTCAGATCCACCAATTACTTCGAAAATTCCTCCAAGAACTCCTTTTTGAAATTAGTCATGAAATTATTTAGATTTTTTTTTTAACCATTCCAAATGGATATTTCAGTAGGCATTCTTGGCGGAATGTTTGAAAAAGTTCTCGGATTTTTTTCAGCAAAATCTTCGAAGAAAGTTCTGAAGATTTTTCCTTTCTCTAGAAAAGAATCGCCGAATATTTTCTCGAACAAATTACCAAAATTAGAATTTTTGTAAAACTTTTGTATCAATTTGCATTAAACTAAAGCTTATGCATTTTGCTTTAAAAGAATTGTTTTTAATATTGTCTTTTATGGTTACAAATATGCCACCACTATTAGCACCATTACCTCAAATGGCTGAAAATATTTATTAACATAACATTCATTTGAAGTTCTAATGAATATTGGCATTTCAGGACTGAGCATTTCCTAAAAAAATCCTATGTGTCCTAATAATAGAGCTTTTAAGTATATTAGTTTAGTAGGAAATCGTAATAAATCAATATTTGTTTACAAAATATCGTACAAGCAAATCGCAAAGTGAACCCTATTTAATTTAATGTGTAAAACAAGTTCATACCAGAGATCAGCCAATATCTTTATTAGACAAATATTTGTATTAGAAAACAAAATTCGCCACAAACGTCGCCCGCTGCTGACTGCAAACGGCATAATTGTTTTTACTTGAGAGGCTTTTCAGCCCTTGGCTAGCTCACCTGATAATTTTAAATGTATTTGCACTTAGAAAAATATTTTAAAGGTTTTAAGTATAATTTTAAAGGCTTGTTATAAAACAAGAATAACAAAAAAAAAAAACAAGATAGAAAATTTCTCTAGGCTACGTTAAGAACTTATTTTCAAACGAGTTGTTCGCTTCTTTACTAGGTTCTTTAGTGATAATCGATCGACTTCGGTAGAAACTGGAACCGAGTTAGGTCAATTTTTTCAAGTTTGTGCGAAAATAATAGAAATGATGTGCACTCAGGGGGAGAAGGCGGAGCACTGAATCCCTACCCCGACATGTGCGACATCTGGATTTGGTTCTAAACTATAAACAACCGTAATAATTCTCTACCACCTTTTTGTTATGGCAATTTTTATGCACACTTTTGTTTTTGCCATATTATCAAAATTAAACACTCAATCATGCAGCAATATAACGATGTGGTATGCTTGAGATACCTGCTTGATTATAGGGAATCGAAAAAGAATTTATCAGCAGTAACTAACCGAATATAAAAATGGTCGCATTAACGATTGCGCCCTAACACCGGTTTTAAGCTTTGATGCATAGTACACGAGCTTTGTTCGCCAGTGACAGGCGTATGGGGCCCTTGAGTGCACTTTATTCTGAGTGTAGCCAATTGAACTTCCCGCGAAGATGACAAAAACTTACATGAAGCATACCCGGTGGCTTACGCAGACGAACGTCAACCGAAGTGATTCGCACTATAAATGGCACACCAATTGTTTTCTCGCGACGAAGTGAAAACACAGAATTTACACGACACGCACCGCACTAACGAATTATTTTTCTTGCTATCCGGAGCAGAAAAATCAACTTTCGCCCGCAGTATACAAACCCGTACTGACGGGCGAAACAAAACACGATCTAGGGTAGTTGTACCAGTAACAGCATTAGTGACTGTTTAGTACACATAATAGTACGAAATACGATTTATCTAATCCATACGACAGCTATAAGTCTTTCTTCCCTACCTCATATTATGTCACAAAATGTTGTATCCTATACGGAATCGCTATTATAATTGATTCATGTTCCAAAAACTTACTAAAGTTAAGGAAAATGTTGAATCCTGTGCTCTAATATCATAAATTGACGTAATGAATATTGTTCTATACCATAATGCTCACTATGTACAACACTTTAGTATGCGCGCTATTGTATTTCGTAGAACACTGCAAAAATGGAAAACACTGGAAAAATGGAACGATAAAGTTTGTGATATAGATTAGTATGGAAATCTAATTCACTTTCAAAAGAAAAATCTGAAAATTGCACAAACGCTTTTTGCAGTGGAAATAATTGGCAGCTATATCTGCATCACTTAATATTTGAATGCAAATCAATTGTGTTACTTTTTGTTCAAGGAACATGGCACAATTTTCCAGTGTTACAGTTATGTGGTCACTATGCTCGATGTTACAAAACAACTTGGTAGTTTTTTTTCGGGATTTTTAGAACAAACTTTCATATTTCACCAGTCTAGATGAAAGAACTAACAATTTGAAGACAATGTATGAGCCTAACTCAAAATCGCAAAATGCAAATGTTACAAATATGCGATCAAGGGCGGCTACATATACCAATTGTTGGAGTAAGTAATTTCGAAGAGAAACAAATACATATACATGTATTATTTAAACATTATTTTTATTGAAAAATAGAAAAGGAAGACTTTTAACCAAGCTTTCGATTCAATCAATGCCATTAATAGTTTTACATCCTATCAAAAACAAATGGATGAGTTGCAATTTGGCATGTGTTTCTTTTCCTCGCAAGTCAGTGGAAATAAAAACGACGAAATTTGTGCCTCATGAGTTTAATTAAATAGTCTTAATTTATCACGTTTATTATTACCAAGTAAGTATCATTACTGGTACACCGACCCTAACGACTCTACCCACCCACAGTAAAACTGACATGACATGACGTCTTTCTAACCAAACGAAAGAGCGCCTGTCGCCGCCGTCGCTGCCGTCACCGCCATCGCCGGCACAAGAGAGTGAGTGCAGCCTACCATCGACGCAACGCTGCGCTGTAACACGCCGAATGCGTGAGTGCAAGAGAGCTCTGCCGCTGAACAGTGGAGAGCGTAAGCAATCATTATCATTGTCATCATCATTGGCAACACGCGTTGCGCTTTGAAAACACCACGTGCTCCTTGCCATCTAGCACCCATGGGCCATGGCTTAGAGATACAATATGTGTACTAGACAAAAGTGATTTGAAAGTCGCTCAAATTGAACTTCTCAACACGTTTTTTTTCAACTCACCTAAATTAACAGCAAGATGAACATGTCCAACTATCGACAAGCCAATTAAGTTGATCTTGAACCAGGTTTAAGCGGATTAGTAAAAAACCCCTAAGAGTTAAGCGAAGGCGAAAAAATTTGCCATAAATAAAAATTATACAAATTAATAAAAAAAAGTTGGGGTTTCCTTTATCACGATTAAACTAGCGAACGGAATGACCGATTTGCAAAAAAAAATCTTATGCGTTCAATCCGGTTTAAGTTCATATACAGAAAAGAATATATACCATAGCTCGAAATTCATGAGTATGTAAACATTTGATGAGTTGTAAGAGATGTTTGAATTTTAAAACGATCATACATAAATTGATCTAGAATGCGGCGCTGCAATTATTTGACATTTGAAAAGAAAACTGTTTAGAGCTTTTTGTGGGATATAGGTATTTACTTGTCAGTTGTCATACGAGTTATTTAGTATTATTCCATTTCATTCCACCGCTAGATTGTAATTTTACAGATATATATCTAGAACTTCGTAAGGTCGTTTACAGTGTGTTATTCTTGACTTGACTACGTTCTAGGACTAATCAAGTCAAACTAAGTCGAGTCAAGTACGAGACACTGAAATCAATATTTCTACTGAGATTGAAAAACGTGTCTGTAAAGTCCCAAATGAAGTCGTTAAATAAAATGTGATATTATTAATTCATCTTATGGCAAGTGAAATAATAGTAGTTTATGAAACTAGCTGCAAAAATCAAGTTTATGATTAATTTGTACCAAAATAATTCAGTCTAATTTATTCATTCTTGCCAAAAATGTATGTAGATGCAGAGAACAATCAAATTCCATGTTATCGTGCCACATTGCATAGATCGACAAACCATCAAACTCAACCAAACTAATTGAGTAAAATGTAGTCATGTAACTTTCTGATGTTGGTTTTCCATTTTAGTATCAAAATTAGTAGTACAATGGAAAAATAGTATGGAAAAATTAGCCATACACGAACTGTAAACCACTGTATTATGATCTGTATTACGATCAGGAATTGCAAAAAAAAGTAGTGTCAGTTTCGAGCAAGGCAGGGTCCGTTCAGATGACGAATGATGATCTGGGATATCACTTTGCAGGTGGCATTTAGGATAGTGATAGCTCGAAAGCGAAAGAAAATTACTTCCTTCCAGTTCCCCGGTAGCTGGTCAGTAAAGTGGCCCAAAAAACACTTTTTCAAATTTTTTGATGGGCCGCCCTCTTATTCGGTTCTATTTGATGCCCTGATGCTCTGGACAAAATTTCAGCCAAATCGGTCAACGTTTGGGCAGTGGACACTTTTTCAAATTTTTTGATGGGCCGCCCTCTTATTCGGTTCTATTTGATGCCCTGATGCTCTGGTCAAAATTTCAGCCAAATCGGTCAATGTTTGGGCAGTGCTAAACTCGTTGGAAGTTTATATGAAAAAATGTATGCAGAAACATCCAAAAACAGTGATTTGCAGTTGGACGGCACAATTTACGATCAAGAACCATGATACTCATTCAGTTCTTGTAAAAAAAAATACAGAATGTTATGCTGAAAACCGCGAGAAGATTAGAGTTTATTACGCAAAGATATTAGCATTTTACTGGAGTGTTGTAGGGGTGAATTTATTTCTTTTCAAAGGTAAAAGAAACGAAATTTGCTCAAACCCCACTGCAGAGAAATGCTAATAACTTAGCCGGGCAAACTCGAATCTTCTCGCGGTTTTCTGCGTAACATTCTGTATTAAATTCTCCAAGATCTGAATGAGTATCATAGTTCTTCATCGTAAGTTGTGTAGTCCATCTGCAATTTACTGTTTTTGGATGTTTCTGCATACATTTTTCCATATAAACTTCCAACGAGTTTAGCACTGGCCAAACGTTGACCGATTTGGCTGAAATTTTGTCCAGAGCATCAGGCCATCAAATAGAAGCGAATAAGAGGGCGGCCCATCACAAAAATTGAACAAAGTTTTTCCCATACTAATTTGAGCCACCCTACTGGTCAGTTTTCAAGATTCTGACTATCAGTCTGTGAAGACAAGTGGATAGCTTTCCGGGCTCTTCTTGATGAATTCAGTTCAGATATAATCCTTACCAGCTGCATCGATGCTATTGGGCTGTTGGGTCGTCAATTTTCTTAAAGTTTGAGGCTGTTAGGTTTCCAACGTTCGCTGAACTGGCTTGCCTTCTCCGCTGCCTTGACTCTCACGCTTGTGCTCTCAGCGAAATTTAAGTATTCCTCGAAGTGCCGCTTCCTTCTTCCGATCACCACACGTAGCCTTTGCGGTATGCGTTGAGCTTCTGATAGAACTAACAAGTTTCTTGAGAACGGTACAGGTGCTCCATTTCCTCGCACTTCGCTTCTTCCAGGCAAAGTTTCTTCTTCTGGAAGAAGCAGCTCTACTGTCTCCGTTTTCGTCTATAGCGTTCCACAATGTCTCTGGTCCCTTGTTGCAGCGCGACCGCCCACACTGCGTCCTACTTCTCCAAAATCTATCTGCACTCTTCGTCGAACCAATAGTTTCGTCGATTTTGTCACACATACCCAATATTGTTTTACACTGCATCGCTGATGGCTGCTTCAACTGTACTTCAACAGAGGCCCCAAATGTACTCAAGAAAGTCCCATCGAGGTCCTTCCGCGACGCTGCTTTAAGATACTGCACATATGCAATGGAGACATCAGGTTGCTTCAGTCACTCTAGGTTGTACCTAGGCGGCCGTCGGTACCGAACATTGTTGATGACGAATAGTTATGCTTGCAGTTTAACTATTACTAGACAGTCGGAGTCGATGTTAGTGTCACGATATGTCTTGACGTCGATAATGTGTGAGAAGTGCCATCCATCAATAAGTTTGTTACTCTGTCAGCAGTGTTGACCTCCAAGCATACCGACATTGATTGGTGTGCTGAAAGAAGGTGCTACGAATCGCCACATTATTGAAGGCCGCGTGATTAATTAGCCGTAGTCCGCTTTCCTTCGTCAACCAGTGAGCGCTGAACTTTGCAATAGTCTTTCTGAGCTCCTCCCCCTGACCAACCTGAGCAGAGCATTTACATGACCTGTGATGATTTTGACGTATTGGCTTGGGCAGCTTTCAAATTCACGTTTGAGCTGTGCGTAGAATGCGTCCTTATAATATTCAGTGCTTCCGGAGTGGGCTATGAACGTTGATTATGCTATAGTTGATGACCCGGATTTTCATCCTCTCAATGATCGGTTACCACACGATCACGCGCCTTTGCATATCGCCCATCACGTTGAAAACTGTTTCCAGCTCGCGTGTGTTGCCGCTCTGGTAGATGGCGATTACCTCCAATCATTCGCACCATTGATCCCTTTCAACATACCTCTTGCAACGCTACGATGCCGAATCCGCGGTCTTACAGCACATCGACGTGTATGCGTGTGCTTCCGATGAAGATGAGATTCGCAGTTTCCCGAACCGAGCTAGTCCCTAGTCCCACCGAAATTCTCAGTTTTCGAATATGCGCCCTCAAAATAGTCTTATTGTATGAGCGCCCCCTTCAAAAATAGGCGACTAAGTACCCCATATTTTACGACGACAGGGCTGGTGCGCGTGCAAGAGAAAGATGATCAACGTCAGCAATCCTTATTATATTGGATTAAGACCATTTCTAAGTTTTCATTCAAGCAGCGTATTTTCTGTGACAATACTAGGTAGTGTCAGGCACACTGGGACCATAAACTCACGCGTCACAACGAAAACACAATAGTAGAGTTGCTTATACTCTATTGCAGGTTAAAGACTGATACTTCTACCAGCAGTTACAGCTCCCCTATTCATTAACAGGTTATAGGTCCAGGAATGGTTCCAGATCTACAACTTAGTGTCGATAAACTAGTCCTAAAGACTTTATCAAAGACCAACTAATTAAGTAACTAATCTTTGACGTAATCGCAGTATGTACGGGATCCATGAATCGGTTGTGTAAGTCGCGTGGCGCCGTGGGATCATGAATTGACTGCGTTAATTATGGGTAGCGTCGTACCGAATTTATCGGGGCAGGTCAGCAAAAGTCTAAGAAGAGCTTTAATCCAAAACATTCAGAAGCTGGTCAGCAGAAGTCCTGAAGGAACTCGGACCAAAATATAAACATAGGGGACGAAGAGCTCAGGATGACTAACTCGGTGTTAGGAGGGCCGAGAAGATTAACGAGGCGTGCACAAATGATAATTAAATTACGCGTAAAATAGAATCGCAAAATAAAACAAAATAGAAAGCAAATATAAACTTTATTTGATTTATCAAAACTATTTTCACATAAATCAATGTAGATTTAAAAAACATTTTTATACTCGAAATATGTACATCAAAATAAATGTTAATTTACACAATATTTCATGCTGCGTAGAGAAATTCTGAAATGTGTATCGGATAGTGTGCTACTCATCGTTGTAGACGGAAGATAAGCAGGAACTATACACCGGTTAGATGTATCTGCTATTTTGTAATATCAAAGAATATTGTTTGCCAGCGATATATTGTAGATACTTGTTGTTTAAATATAAGAGAGCTGCAGTTGCAGGCAGAAGTATCAGTCAACAGCCGCCATAGGGTAAAAAAAACTCTAGTCTTGTGTTTTCTTTATGAGGGAGTTCCCCTTGGCGTTGGGCGTTCAATGCAAATAAAAATTGTGAGTATACACACTATTAGTAAGCCTGAAGTGAAATTTTTCGATTTTCGGGATTTCAAAAATAATATCCCGGGAATCGGGAAATCCCGAATTTTCCAAAATCCTGGGATTTTTCGTCCCGGGATGTCCCGGGACATCTATAGTATTTGTACAATATGAATGCGGAATCGATCGTGTTGCTGCTGGTCATGGGACGGCAATTAGTCCGGGAGAATGCGAAATGAAAAAATCTACCTCGCGAAGCAGAAATTTGTTCGACCTTGTTGATGTTGACCACGCCAGCTAGTGTGGGAGAACGTGAAGTGATAAAACTTATCTCTCCATCGAAGAGCACAACATTATTTAGTGCGGAATCGATCATATTGTAGAAGCTTATTAAACGAAGCTCATTGATCTTGCGTTGGATTGATTTGAAACACAGTTTTCATCTTCTTGTTTTCAAAATATCTTCGCTTACAATAAATATTTAGTCGCTTACCAAGGGGCTTAACATGAATTACATTCTCTACTAACCAATAATTCCTTCTCGTAGCGCTCACGGAGATGCAGAGCATTCCTCGGTCTTTTATAACAATGAGTGTTAAACTAATTTTCCTCTCCTAATTCTAAATTGACTGTAAGGACGTGACCAGCATCGTTATTGGCCATGAATTGGAATCTCCGAAGCAAGTATACAAAAAGAATAACTGTTTTTGTAGCCCAAGAATATTATTTAATTGTTGAGCTAGCAACTGGGATGTGTACAGTTAATCAAGCTAAGCTCTTCTTTGACTATTTGCACAATATGTAAGGAACATTGAAGATTTGTGGGCATTTCTAGATCTTCGCAAGGAATTTGCTAAATAAAATCCAGAACGGGTTGAAAGATCATTAATATTGCTGAAAGCTTTACTTATGATTGTTTTCAGCTCATACTGACCATAACAGCTGTTCTCATATGTCAAGGGCACACAGACAATAGCTCAGTTCGTTGAGCTGATTGTATATAAGACTATGGGTCTGTGAAATTTAATCTAAAGTACATATCTTTGTGCATTTTAGAAAGGTGCACAGGATTCTTCCAAGTATTCATTTTCTAACTTTGATTTAGCTCAATACTATAAAATCGCGCTGACAAGACAATATGAAGTTTGCTTCAGCATAATTACATTGTTCTTAAGTGAACTAAGGTTTTAAACAAAATTTGAATCCGTATAAGAAAAAACCCAAAATTTCTATATTTTTTTATACTTATTGATATAAAATTGATCAAATTCGGGAGCACACGCTCCACGATAAATTCCTTTGAAAGCGGCACAAATTCTGTGGCCTCATCGTCAATGGTATATGCGGCGAAAATGCGGTGATTTATCACAGACTGCCTCTTCTGTTATTATAGCTCTATTGGTCGCAGAACAGTTATTTGACTTCGAAAAAGTGAAATCAGAATTACGAACATAATGTAAAACCAATTTAATAAAAATTCCGCGGAAAAAAATTAAAATTTCGTTTTGTTTCGAAAAATTTCGAATTAAATGAACCTTGATTTCGTATCGTTTCGAAGTCTCGAAAGTAAATCTATATTTCGTTTCGTTTCGATCCGAGTCAACATAGATATTTTAAATTTCGTTTCGTTTCGTATCGTTAGGAAAAAGTGTGTTATCGCATACCCTTACTCGATTCCCTGGAAAATTCTAGATCATAGCAATAATGTGAGGTTATTAGTAAGCAATTTAAGAAATATGAGCACGTGGGGTAAAATCAGCAAGATCTCAGTTCCCAACGTCTTAGACACGTGCTCTCAAAACACGATTTTTGGTCATATTTGAGGTCAAATATGTTATGTGTTGTCGATTATTTCTCTCTGAACGTGACGAATTACATAACAAATATGAAGCATTGGGGTAAAACGAGGTCTTGCAGCTTCGTGCAATGAAATTTAACCACCTTCGCAAGATTCCCCAGAAATTTATACGGTTTGTGTCAAAATTTCAGCGCAATTTTGACACAAACCGTAGAACTTTTTGGGGAATTTTGCAAAGGTGGTTAAGTTCACTGCACGAAGCTACACCGAACCGATATATTCAATGTGTTCACATTATGGACATTTTTTTCCATCAATGGTCGAATTAAAATCTTCCGAAATTGTATATGGAAATTTATTATACAGTTTCTGCAAGGTTCTTATGCAGAACTGTATTAAAATCTGCCTTCCCAATGGTCGAAAAAAATCGAAATTTGGCTAAAACAAATTTCAATTTCAACGCGTTTTTCACTATGTTATCTTATCTGGATGCCATATAGAGGAAATACAATGTTTTGAAGAAACATTCGGGTTATTTTAGGGGAGGTTGGGGCTCAGCATACCAGAAAATTAAATGCAAGGGAAATATTTTTTTCGTGCCCTTTTTATTTATCCAGCTGGCAGATGCCATGCAATTTTTGACAATAACTGCTTCCTGACACTGCACGACACGATCTAAGCAAGCGTTGAATGTTCAGGAAACCAATGACTTCCAATGAGTTGTGTATTTCTCTATCAACAAACAATATGCACCAGAATTCAAATCTCATAATTATTATTTATATAAATATATATAATTTATTATTTTTCTTCTATTTTTGCCTTGGAACTTTCAAGCACCATACGTACAGCTATCAGGGAAATTGTAGTTTTGACGTGACTGAGTGAACAGTTTTATACAATGTCTATCAAACATCGGTAATTTTTGAATGGTTTTGTCGAAATGCTGGATGAATTCCTTGTAAACAGAAGGATGTTTGTTTCAAAAGCCCATGAAACTTCACTTTTCGTTTCTAGTTAATCTTTTCGCAATAAATTCAGACGACGGTCTTGAATGTGCTTGAATATTGCATATTAATTTTAACATCAGTTATGAACATCTGTGGTCATATTGTTTTACTTTTATCCAATAATCGCTGAAATAGAGAAGCTCCAGGTAAAAACAGAAAAAATATAAAATAATTAGATTTGAACTCTGGAGCAGTCTTCAAAGTGCAACATGTGTGAGATGTTCACCTAAGTTTGTGCACCCAATCAAACATTGCTTGCTATGTTTGAACTTGCACATAGCAATCTGAACACGAGCCTGAACTCCGATACACCCAGGCGCAATGTACAATGTTCAAACATCGAGTTTAAACTTGGGTTCAAACATGTGCGCTTGCACACGAGAATGCTACGCTTGGGTAAATGAACGGATTGCTAGGGAAACTATTGTTGATTCTTCACGTTTCCCAGCCTTGTTATTCATATCTCGAATAAGAGAATTTAACCAAACTTCAGTGAAGGTATGATTGAAAAATTGAAACATGTTGTGCACATTTTTCGCACTAGCATAACGAAGCGTTTATAGAGGTGCGGTCTTGATTCAGGCCTTTGGAGGTTCTGAAAGCAATTCTTCTTAGGATTTTTGCAACCACCAAAAAACTGATTAGTTCATATTTCTAAAATTTTGGGTTAAGATTTTTCTGACACGTTCATAAGGGGATAATTCATTCTACTTACTTTGCGGTAGTACTTGATAAATATACCGAGAATCTGAAGCGAAGTTCTGGGTTGCATAGAGATTTCTTTATTCCAGGGAGAGGGTTTTCGACCTTTTTGAACAACCTTACACACTTAATTTTTTTTACCGGGATTTCAGCAAAATGTTGAACTTTTACCGAGATTCGCACAGCCGTGATTAGCAAACATTTTTTTGCCGAGATTTCTGTCAAAACTGCTAAAAATCAGCAAATAAAATCAGGTAACAAACATCATTTTTCCAGAATATCAGTTTTTCATTTTGCTGGCACACGGATTTTTGCCGAGCTGCAGAAATAAAAACTGAGTGTGTATGATCAACGGGGCTTTAATTCCAGTTTCATAATTTTTGATGAACAAAGACTTATGTATTTTACCTCGTTTAGAACATAAACGCAAGGACACTTTAAATAATCATTACATTGGAGGCTGCCGGTTGTCTTACCGGGAAAATGCACATAATATTCAGTTGATATGAACATTAAGAAAAATATCTGAAGATTGTATGCAAAATGTTGAATAAACAAATTGTAGTAATATTGAGATATCGGACTAAGTGCAAACCACCTGACAAGGTGTGAAAAGTGGCATTTATAAAACTAAAACTATTCATGTGCCATTCCTAAAAAAATCCAAAGACAAGGATTTAAACACTAGTGCCTTTAGTGAACGCCAAACGAGTTACCACTAGGCTATCACCGCTACTCAATAAGAGAAACCACTTGACAAATATGAACAGATGAACAGTATGCTGTGTGTAAATTAATGTTTAAACTTCCATGTTCAAACCCGTGTGTTTGAACTTGGGCGCACACTCGTGTTCAAACCGGGTGCGATTTTGGTTCGGTTTATGATGAACTCGGTTTGGATCTAGTAAGCATGTTTGAGTGCGAACTTGCACACGGGAAAACTGCACATGTTTAAACGCGGTTCATGTTTTCGTGAAGACTGCTCTGGAGCATTTTTTTTTTGTTGATAGAGGAATAAACAACTCATTTGAAATCATTGGTTACCTTACCAGAACATTCAACGATTGCTTAGACCGGAATTTTAGTTCAGTCTCGGAAAGCAGTTCTTGTCAATTTTTTATGGCATCCGCCGTTATGGCGAGCGTGAAAAGCTGGTATAAAATGAAATGGTCTGTGTTCGTATTCGCATTACTCAAAAACGGCTGGATGGATTTTCTTCATTCCTTCTGCAAATAGGTCCGTTATCGTTTCCGACGAGTTTATATGATATTTCTTCATGCGAAAATCACGAGTAAGGTTGAGTAAATCGTGAAAAACTAATATTAAAAATTGTACGGAAACTTCGCATGGGCAGTTCAGAACGCGCATTTTCGCCTACTATACAGGACAACCACCGACGGAAAGGTCAATTGATCACAAATGCTATCGTGTATCCTTCTACCCTATAATTTAGAAAATCTAACAACCAATTTGTGAATTAATTGATATGAATTACTTTAGATTTTTATTCTACGAACCAAATATCAAAAGTCACTCAAAAAGGCGCTTGGTGTGGTTTCGCTAACCACCGACTATATTTGAAAGAAAATTGCCAAAACGAATACGTTCAGTGTAAGGTGTATTCAGCGGGTTATCTGTTGGAAAAATGTGTTCAAAATACTACAATTTCGTTAAGTGTGTAGGAAAAACAAATAAATACATAAATTTGCTCGCAGCTAATTGTATTTGACGAGGATTTAAATGGATATTGATATTGGGACATATTCACCCAACAGTGTTCAATTGGACTTTTCTTATAAATAATTAACTAATTCTTATAAATTAGACATTTTTTCAAATAGTTCAAACTTGCAAATGTGCAAATATGTACAACTTTTCTCGACGCTATCTGAAAGGTCTGATGGTGCTCTAAAATGGGCTACGTGTAAACTGCTGCTAACCGCAAGTCGAGCACATCTGTACATGGAGGCCCATATACAGATGTGCTCGACTTGCGGTTAGCGGCAGTAAAGTAGCGGGGACAAGCGGCGACAAAAGACTGTTTTCATTGTCAAAAACGCCAAATTTCCAATCACGTGGCAATAATAACCATAAAAATTACCTTGGAAAGGTTTAAGTATGAGTATTGATGTAGCTAATAACATAGAACTTTTAATATGGTGTAGATATGTGTTTCTTTTACGCATTTTTGGAATACATTTTTTATCACATTTTTACTAGGGCAATTTTCACGCTTCTAACAATAAGGAAACACGTTTTCGAATTAGTGTTCAATCAGCATGCATGAAAATGTAGCATAACATAACTGTTTGGGAGCTGGTCCTCTACCTGCGAAGTGGACTGTATAATTTGGCTGTTTTCCAAAGGGGATCCTGGGGGCTGAGGTGAACACAATCTTGGGCGGCCGATTGGGATTCTATTCGTGGGCTTTGGCAAGGCAGGATTTAGGGGGGGCCGGGGGGCCGTCTGTACATGGAGGCTCCAGAACAGTTTGGAGACCCTAGAACATCTGGTTTAGGAATATCTGAGTTGCAAACCATACGCGTGGGCTATCAGATTCAGCAAATCGACGTTTGAATCTTTGTTTACAAAAGCAGATAAGTCGTTTTGAAAATTTGGTATTGATATAACCAGGGAATCAATAATCGAGCAATGCCTAACAATATACCCATTGTCATCAACAGAATTTGTTACTGACAAACGCACCTTGCAACAAGTATTTGTCAGAACCTGAACACAATAGCTTAGCTTAGCTTAGCTTAGACTGACTGTACATATCAATGGTTGCTACTTCGTGATTGATCAGAACTGGTGCAAATTGCACTACGATCCAAGTGAATAGTGGTTGGGGATTACCATCTATTCTCGAAGTGCACGTTTCAGCAGCTCTCAAATGTTGATCAATAACGGCGCCGGCCAAGTCCTTACAGTCAGTTGGGGGAAAGGAGGGAATGTTAGTGTGTGGTTATTGTCGCTACTAGAGACCGAGAATACCTCTGCATCTCCACAATTACCACGGGAAGGAAGTTGTGTTAGTTGGGTAGGGTAATCAGTAATATAGATCGGGATTCACCATGGAAAGTGATGTGACTATGCTACTTCTATACTACAGTATTAGCATTTCCTTGATTTGTTCAATTGTTTATCCTTCGCGAGAATAAACAATCAATCGCTCAAAATAAGCGATTGTTCATTTGAATTTCGGATGAGGCGCCCGCGGCATCATTTCTTCAACACAAGAAAAGTAAAAAAGAAACGGGATTTAAATTGAAAATAAAGTAATAATCACGGCTGTTCAACCAAATTGATAGTAATCGGAAAGCTAATTATGATATCTCTATTTGACGTTAAATAAGAATGTTCAGCCAGACATATTTTGTTCATTTACGTTTATTTTACATGTCGTTTATTTTGCATTACTTTCGCGCGTGTGTTTGTCGCTTGCCGTGACCAGTATACCGTAATCAGGATCTCACTGGTATTAATCCTGATGGGCTTGTGCGCTTTGAGCGGCACACGGTCGCTTTTCAGTCAATATAAAGTCGCACATGGTGCAATACAAGATGCTAAATTGGAGACGATATAGATACACGATATACATACATGTTGTATGGAAAAGCACCTATATCGCCTCCACTTCACAGCCTACACGACACCATATACTTCCATGTGTTGACTGGGTTTGATAGGGCCTGCCTATAGACACATGCAGCTTTTTGCAGAGGTTCAACAGAGCCCATTGTCAAACCCCACCACATCATAGACTGGCCCCCTAACTCGCAGTGGCCATGGGGAGGGGATTTGTCAGAACCTGAACACAATATGACAAAAATCATATGCCTTGCATGCTCTGATATTTCCGAGAATACGATGCTTTTTTTGTAATCAGCGTTAGATTCTCGAATATTTCCATGAAAGTAGACACTACGATAGCATAAAACCGAAATTTGCTCTAGAGAGAATGCCAAATAACGGAATGGAAAGTTAGCAACAATTTTTCGAATCTTTGTCATTATAATCTCCAACAAAAACAAAGCTTTGTCGTTGGTTCTCTTTTGTCGCTTGTTTCGTATGCGTATCGACGAAAAATTGATTCCCTGGATATAACCAAACTGGTGCTCCCACATTAAGGTAGACCACACTTATATGAAAAAAACTCAAAATCATTTTTCCGAGACTTATTCAAATAAATATTTATTTATTCAGACTAAGGCCGAAGTGGCCTATGCGGTATATAAGAGTCTTCTCCATTCGGCTCGGTCCATGGCTACACGTCGCCAACCACGCAGTCTACGGAGGGTCAGTCATCATGCACCTGATCAATCCACCTTTCCCGCTGCGCAACTCGCCTTCTTGTGCCCGTCGGATCGTTGTCGAGAACCATTTTCACCGGGTTACTGTCCGACAGTCTGGCTTCGTGCCCGGCCCACCGCAGTCGTCCTCCCAGCAGCTCATGCAACCAAGGATGTTATCGATCATTTAGTAATTTGCGTTCGATCTTTTAGTAGTTTGTCAGAAGCTGAATTTCAAAATGTGTTGTATGATGGACTTCTAGTGCGAAGGTTTATCTACAACATTGCCTAATGGTTTGTTGTTAGAATTCAGCTAATAACGGAGTTATAGCGCTAGTTGCAGTAGCTTTAACTAAATGACTGGAATTTTGTTATCATTTAGTCTAAGTTACTGAAACTATAGCTATAGCTCCGTTAGTAGTGGAATTCAAACAACGAACCATTTGGCAGAGTTGTAGAAAAACCTTCGCACTAGAAGTCCACCATACAACACATTTTGAAATTCAGATTCTGAAATGAGTTTTTCACAAACTACTAAAAGATCGAACGCAAATTACTAAATGATCGATAACATCCTTGATCGAAATCATCCACTGTGAAAAAAACGACGATTATTATCGTATAATTAAAAATAATTACTTATTAAAAATAATTATAAATTATTGATATTTTGGCATGTTCAGTCTGTTAAACAATCTCCCATTTAATGTTAAAAAACCCAGATTAATCCACCTAGCGGTGATGGTGCCTTTCTCGTTCGTTCAAAAGGTTTGGGAAAATCTAAAATAACACCAATATGTGGATTGGTCTTATTTTTTATATTTGTTTATATGCATAAAAAAAATTCTTGCCAAACGCAAACAAATCGGATGAGCATAAGAGCAAAAAATGGCATTTTATTTTGTAGTTTTAAAATTAGTGTTTTCGCCATAACTTTTGACCCAATTGTACGATCCGGCCAAGTTTCTATACACGCAAAAAAAAAGCGTTCTTGAATTCGTGAACTAACGAGTTCACGGTGTATTTTTTCGTGAACAACAATCACGGATTCGGGAACACCAGTCACGTTTTCCAGAACGTTCCTGAAAACGTGACTGTATTCCCGAATCCGTGATTGTTGTTCACGAAAAAATACACCGTGAACTCGTTAGTTCACGAATTCATAAACGCTTTTTTTTGCGTGTAGGAAATAATGGGACAAGATTCTGCGTCGAATGCAATCTGATAATAGATGAAGTTTAAGTGCTAAAAGAGTGAGCTAGACTTTTTTGAACTCTTTTTCACAATAAATAGTAATTTTACCATAACTTCTAAGCCTATAGTCCGATCTGGCCAATTTTCAATGAGAATCAATGAGACATTCTGCGTCGAATGCAATTTAATGCGAGCAAATCGGTTGAGGAAAAGTACCTGAAAAATGAGGACATTTTTTTAGCGATTTTTCCATAAAAAACCCAGATTAATCCACCTAGCGGTGATGGTGCCTTTCTCGACCTTCGTAAAATGTATGTGCTTGAAAAAAGATGAGCTAGTGGCTAGGAGTAGAAAAGACAAATTTCTTTGTCCGTTCTATGAAAATCAGATTATTTATGGCAAAGATATTGTAGATCCAGTTGAAAACCGAAAATCATATTTTATCCCATTTCCGGATGTCGCAACTGCATCGCGAGTGGTGCCCGACTATGGCACAGTTGCGCACTACTCGCGATGCAGTTGCAACATCCGGAAATGCGATCCTCGGTTCGGTTTTCAGCTTGATCTACAATATGCTAATAAGAATTTCGACATTTTTGTTTCCTATTCCAATCTTTTTGAGAGTACATAACCCAGTTTTATTTCACCCAGTCATATATTTTAAGGATATCACTTTTGGATGTTAGTTGAACTGAAGCTCCGACTACACAAAAAGAAAACGAAAATGTCATTTATTTATTTATTAATTTCGTCAACCGTCGTAGACTAGTACATATAAATATACATAATTTTCATTTCTTAATGCTAATATACATAAATTGTGAAGTATTTACCATATATTTATAATAACAAATTAACTAGAGATTAAATAGTACAGATAAAAAATGTTATATCTTTTGTCTTATGTGTTGCGATTTCGAATTCTATTAAAATATGTTTTAAGATTCTGCCGAGACATTGTAAAGTCGATAGCTTCGCAGTGTTGATTGTAAATGTTCATTATTCGATTCAAAGGTCCAAATTTGGCATAATTTGTTCGATGATAGTTTGTTATAAATAAGGTGCGATTACGAAGTTGCCTTGAAGGAATATAAAAGTTTAATTTTGATAAGATTTCAGGTGAATCAACACGTTGCGAAACGATATCATTTACGAAGGAAACCATTGCTATTTCACGCCGCTCTTTCAAAGTCTGTATGTCAATAAGCATGCAGCGTGCTTTGTATGATGGGAGTGGAAATGATGTCCAGCCTAATTTACGAAGAGCAAATAGTAAAAATTTGCTTTTGTACAGATTCTAATCTCTCTTTGTGCGTGATTGAGAAAGGAGACCATACAATACTGCAATATTCCATTATTGATCTAACATAAGCTACATAAAGTGTTTTAATTGTATATGGGTCATGAAAGTTATAGCAGAAACGCTTTATGAACCCTAGCATGTTATTAGCCCTGTGAATGATTGTGTTGTAGTGGTCTACGAAAGAAAGTTTAGAGTCTAAGATTACTCCTAAGTCCCTTACTCTTTCACATTTTTCCACATTCTGATTTCCTAATGCGATTGAAATGTTTGGTATTGTTCTTTTCTGCTAAATGATATTAAGTTGCATTTCTTTACATTCAGTTCTAATAGGCTTTTCTTGCACCATATGTAGAATTTGTCTATTTCATTGCGGAATACATTGATGTCGACTTCATTTCTTATTTCCATAAAGAGCTTCATATCATCGGCATAAATTAACACTTTAATGTTTTTCAGAATGAAGGAAATGTCGTTTACGTACAAGATAAAAAGAAGAGGGCCCAAATGAGAGCCTTGAGGGACTCCCGAAGTGACTTGAATTGGTTTTGATTTGTGTCCATTAAATTTGATAATTTGTTGGCGGTCAGTTAGGTATGATTCAAGCCATTTCAGGAGTCGTGGTTCAATTCCAATTTTGTGTAGTTTAAAAAGCAGCATCGGTATATCAATGCGATCGAATGCCTTGCTAAAGTCCGTATATAGAGCTTCTACATGGTTGCCGTTATCCCATCACGCGAGCGGAGGGCAATATTTGTTATGATATAAATCTCATGACCGTCTTTCTGCCAAACTCCCGTATAAAGTGGGAGAGACAGAGACATCATCTCAGTTCGTCGAGCTGAATCGATTGGTATATGGGTCTCCAGGCCTTCTGTAAAAGTTTGGTTTTTGGAGCGAACATACAGCCTTTTCGTATAAAAAGGCTAAAATGGTGTTTCGGCCATAACTTCCGATCCCATAGTCAGATCTAGCCAATTTTCAATAGGAAACAATGGGACAGGATTCTGCGTCGAATGCAACTTGTTGCGTGTGAATCGATTAAGGTTAGGTGTCCGAAAAATAGGTGACATTTTTTGTGATTTTTATGAAAAAGGGTATTTTGGTCATAACTTCCGATCCAATAGTCTCACCTGTCCAATTTTCAATAGGAAACAATGGGAAAGGATTTTGCGTCAAATGCAATTTGTTGCGAGCAAATCGGTTGAGAATAAGTGCCTGAAAAATGAGTGACATTTCTTACGCAATATTTTCGTATGAATTTGTATTTTGGCCATAACTCTCGATCCCATAGTCCGATCTGGCCAATTTCAAATAGGAAATAATGGGACAGGATTCTGCGTCGAATGCAACTTGTTGCGAGCAAATCGGTTGAGGATAAGTGTCCGAAAATGAGTGACATTTTTACGCGATTTTTGTATGAATTTGTATTTTGGCCATAACTTTCGATCCCATAGTCCGATCTGGCCAATTTCAAATAGAAAACAATGGGACAGGATTCTGCGTCGAATGCAACTTGTTGCGAGCAAATCGGTTGAGGATAAGTGCCCGAAAAATGAGTGACATTTTTTATGCGATTTTTTCGTATGATTTTGTATTTTGGCCATAACTTTCGATCCCATAGTCCGATCTGGCCAATTTCAAATAGGAAACAATGGGACAGGATTCTGCGTCGAATGCAACTTGTTGCGAGCAAATCGGTTGAGGATAAGTGCCCGAAAAATGAGTGACATTTTTTACGCAATATTTTCGTATGAATTTGTATTTTGGCCATAACTCTCGATCCCATAGTCCGATCTGGCCAATTTCAAATAGGAAACAATGGGACAGGATTCTGCGTCGAATGCAACTTGTTGCGAGCAAATCGGTTGAGGATAAGTGTCCGAAAATGAGTGACATTTTTTACACGATTTTTTTGTATGATTTTGTGTTTTGGCCATGACTTTTGATCCCATAGTCCGATCTGGCCAATTTCAAATAAGAAACAATTGGACAGGATTTTGCGTCGAATGCAACTTGTTGCGAGCAAATCGGTTGAGGATGTGCCCGAAAAATGAGTGACATTTCTTACGCAATATTTTCGTATGAATTTGTATTTTGGCCATAACTCTCGATCCCATAGTCCGATCTGGCCAATTTCAAATAGGAAATAATGGGACAGGATTCTGCATCGAATGCAACTTGTTGCGAGCAAATCGGTTGAGGATGTGCCCGAAAAATGAGTGACAGTGAGTGAGCAAATCGGTTGAGGATAAGTGCCCGAAAAATGAGTGACATTTCTTACGCAATATTTTCGTATGAATTTGTATTTTGGCCATAACTTTCGATCCCATAGTCCGATCTGGCCAATTTCAAATGGGAAATAATGGGACAGGATTCTGCATCGAATGCAACTTGTTGCGAGCAAATCGGTTGAGGATGTGCCCGAAAAATGAGTGACATTTTTTACCCGATTTTTTCGTATGATTTTGTATTTTGGCCATAACTTTCGATCCCATAGCCCGATCTGGCCAATTTCAAATAGGAAACAATGAGACGAAATTCTGCGTCGAATGCAACTTGTTGCGAGCAAATCGGTTGAGGATAAGTGCCCGAAAAATGAGTGACATTTTTTATGCGATTTTTTCGTATGATTTTGTATTTTGGCCATAACTTTCGATCCCATAGTCCGATCTGGCCAATTTCAAATAGGAAACAATGGGACAGGATTCTGCGTCGAATGCAACTTGTTGCGAGCAAATCGGTTGAGGATAAGTGCCCGAAAAATGAGTGACATTTCTTACGCAATATTTTCGTATGAATTTGTATTTTGGCCATAACTCTCGATCCCATAGTCCGATCTGGCCAATTTCAAATAGAAAACAATGGGACAAGATTCTGCGTCGGATGCAACTTGTTGCGAGCAAATCGGTTGAGGATAAGTGCCCGAAAAATGAGTGACATTTTTTACGCGATTTTTTCGTATGATTTTGTATTTTGTCCATAACTTGCGATCCCATAGTCCGATCTTGCCAATTTCAAATAGGAAACAATGAGACAGGATTGTGCGTCGAATGCAACTTGTTGCGAGCAAATCGGTTGAGGATAAGTGCCCGAAAAATGAGTGACATTTTTTACGCGATTTTTTCGTAGGATTTTGTATTTTGGCCATAACTTTCGATCCCATAGTCCGATCTGGCCAATTTCAAATAGGAAACAATGGGACAGGATTCTGCGTCGAATGCAACTTGTTGCGAGCAAATCGGTTGAGGATGTGCCCGAAAAATGAGTGGCATTTTTTACCCGATTTTTTCGTATGATTTTGTATTTTGGCCATAACTTTCGATCCCATAGCCCGATCTGGCCAATTTCAAATAGGAAACAATGAGACGAAATTCTGCGTCGAATGCAACTTGTTGCGAGCAAATCGGTTGAGGATAAGTGCCCGAAAAATGAGTGACATTTTTTATGCGATTTTTTCGTATGATTTTGTATTTTGGCCATAACTTTCGATCCCATAGTCCGATCTGGCCAATTTCAAATAGAAAACAATGGGACAGGATTCTGCGTCGAATGCAACTTGTTGCGAGCAAATCGGTTGAGGATAAGTGCCCGAAAAATGAGTGACATTTTTTACGCGATTTTTTCGTATGATTTTGTATTTTGTCCATAACTTGCGATCCCATAGTCCGATCTTGCCAATTTCAAATAGGAAACAATGAGACAGGATTGTGCGTCGAATGCAACTTGTTGCGAGCAAATCGGTTGAGGATAAGTGCCCGAAAAATGAGTGACATTTTTTACGCGATTTTTTCGTAGGATTTTGTATTTTGGCCATAACTTTCGACCCCATAGTCCGAACTGGCCAATTTCAAATAGGAAACAATGGGACAGGATTCTGCGTCGAATGCAACTTGTTGCGAGCAAATCGGTTGAGGATAAGTGCCCGAAAAATGAGAGACATTTTTTACGCAATTTTTTCGTATGATTTTGTATTTTGTCCATAACTTTCGATCCCATAGTCCGATCTGGCCAATTTCAAATAGGAAACAATGGGACAGGATTCTGCGTCGAATGCAACTTGTTGCGAGCAAATCGGTTGAGGATAAGTGCCTGAAAAATGAGTGACATTTTGTTGAGTAGTTTTGCGCACACACACACACACACACACACATACACACACACATACACACACACACACACACACAGACATCACCTCGATTCGTCGAACTGAGTCGATTGGTATATAACACTATGGGTCTCCGGGCCTTCTATAAAAAGTTTGTTTTTGGAGCGATCATATAGCCTTTACCGTATACTTAGTATACGAGAAAGGCAAAAATGGTAAAATTTTCGATC
The DNA here is from genome assembly GCF_024139115.2 of Armigeres subalbatus. Lineage (NCBI taxonomy): Eukaryota > Metazoa > Arthropoda > Insecta > Diptera > Culicidae > Armigeres > Armigeres subalbatus. The sequence goes on along the minus strand of NC_085139.1, from coordinate 39,731,250 downwards.
CCATAGTCCGATATGGCCAATTTTCAATAGGAAACAACGGGACAGGATTCTACGAAAAATGAGTGACATTTTTTACGCGATTTTTTCTTATGAATTCGTATTTCGGCCATAACTTTCGATCCCATAGTCCGACCTGGCCAATTTCAAATAGGAAACAATGGGACAGGATTCTGCTTCGAATGCAACTTGTTACAAGCAAATCGGTTGAGGATAAGTGCCCGAAAAATGAGTGACATTTTTTACGCGATTTTTTCGTACGAATTAGTATTTTGGCCATAACATTCGATTCCATTGTCAGATCTGGCCAATTTCAAATAGGAAACAATGGAACAGGATTCTGAGTCGAATGCAACTTGTTGCGAGCAAATCGGTTGAAGATAAGTGCCCGAAAAATGAGTGACATTTTTTACGCGATTTTTTCGTATGAATTTGTATTTTGGCCATAACTTTCGATCCCATAGTCCGATCTGGCCAATTTCAAATAGGAAATAATGGGAAAGGATTCTGCGTTGAATGCAACTTGTTGCAAGCAAATCGGTTGAAGATAAGTGCCCGAAAAATGAGTGACATTTTTTACGCGATTTTTTCGTACGAATTTGTATTTTGGCCATAACTTTTGATCCCATAGTCCGATCTGGCCAATTTCAAATAGGAAACAACGGGACAGGATTCTGAGTCGAATGCAACTTGTTGCGAGTAAATCGGTTGAGGATAAGTGCCCGAAAAATGAGTGACATTTTTTGAGTAGTTTTGCGCACACACACACACACACACACACACATACACACACACACACACACACACACACAGACATCACCTCAATTCGTCGAACTGAGTCGATTGGTATATAACACTATGGGTCTCCGGGCCTTCTATAAAAAGTTTGTTTTTGGAGCGATCATATACTGCCGTTCTACGCATAACTGTCCCATGTACATAGGAAATCCCAGCAAACATGGGACAAATATGCGTATGACGGCAGTATAGCCTTTACCGTATACTTAGTATACTAGTAATGACAATCAATTTATGTGTTCAAATATCAGAAGCTCTAATCCTAGCATATATGTTTATAGTTGTTAAGTGTATGAAGAACGGCAGACAGCTTTTCCCTTGAAAAAAACCGAATAAACGGGCCGAAAGGTCGGGCAATGCGAATATAAACCCGTTTGAATATATCAGACTGAAAAAGCCAAAATATGTCAATAAACACCCCAGTCGGACTGTAATCAATTATAAATTATAAATAAACTGAACAAACTCGAATCTAAGGTAGTTTCAACGAAGGAAAATTTGTTCGGATTTCAGTCCTCACGTACTTTACAGATCAGGCTAGTTTACAAATCAGGAGCTTGTCTGCAAATTTCGCCAGGATTTGTTTTACTTTCCACGACGAAATTGCGCCTTTTTGGAAGCACATGAGAACAAAATAAATGGACATGATTTCCGAGGTGTAAGGCTACATGTAGTATCATTTGAATCGATTTCGATCAAAAAGGACTGTTAATTGATTGGATTTGGCATTTATTCGTATGCGCCAACCATATTGATAGAAATAATTAAAATTACATTTTATTCATGTTCTTTGCTTGTTGAGATTCTTGTTATTCTTATCCGCAGATTTTTCCTGACTTATATTCATGAAAAAGGGTTTTAGAACGAGAAATTAATAATCCCACTCTGTTCGCATTTGTCTTTTAATTTTTTTGAATTTTTTTTCTTGTCTCTCTAATACCCAGATAGGGAAATCTGACATTTTTTTTTGTAATTTTAAATTGACGATTCCCGTCAAAAATTTCTTTCGTTTTAATGTCTCAATCGATTCTTTGGCTTTTTTAAGCCTAATTTTCCCAAAGAACTCATATTTTTTTAAGCCTTTAACTATTTAAAAAATTTAAATCACAATCTAAAAAAGTGCTGCATGTGTGAACCGCCCTGAAAAATACACTCGATTTTCGTTCACTTTTCTGTTTTAAATTAAAAAAATACTTGAAGGTGTCAAAAATATAGGTTCATTGGGGAAGTTGGCCTGAAATAAAATAAAGAACCGATTGAGCGAATAAAAAAAATGACGGGAAAATTCAACTGTTCAGAATTGGAAAAGTTTTTGATATTGATCAGTGATAAAATCCTTAATGTACGCGTTGTAGAGTAGATCAAAATAAAATTTCAAAATTCTATATTTGTTTTAAAATATTTAAAAATGCGTAATTTTTAGTTTCTTCGTGTTTTTGTTCTCGCCCCTTTGAACAGTGAAATATTTGTAGTTCAGCATTTTTCCACAACTAACCTAATACAATAGAAAGTTATGGTGGTGTGTAATTCACTCTAAAAATTTTATCCAACTTCTAACACGAAAAATGAAAATTAAGCCCATTAAATTTTGAATTTCCACTGCTCTTGAATATTGTCACAAGTTTTTTGACTCCCGTTGTGCAAACGCGTTTGTCCACTTTTTTCACCGAAATGATCTGGTCAGCCTACCTAATCCGAAATTGACTGTAAGGGCGTGACCGGCTCATACTGTCCATAGCTGCTGTTTCTTGCACTCAACTGAAGTCGGTTGAGGATGAAAATTTGACAACGATTTTTGCATGCCTCATATGCACAAACACATACAAGGACAAACAGCAAGCTATTGTCTATTGCTCGTCGAGTTGGTTGTACATAGGTCTCCGGTCTCCGAGCCTCCTTGAAGAAGGTTGAATTTTGAAGGAAATTATATAATTTTTTTACATGCTTTTGTATGAAAAAGGAAAAAATATTTTTTCATACCTGGCAAACTGCAGTCGTACAAACTATGCGATCGCATTTGTGGAACACAATCTGAAAGACATATTTGTGTGCATTTTGGAAAGGTGCAGAGAATTCGTCTAGTGAGCAAATGTATGTTAATAACATTTCTCTATCTGCGTATACTTTCTTCGTATATTCTGGTTAAGATTTAGCTCAATGAATATGAAGTATGCTTCAGCATAATCACATTAGTCTTAAATAAAATAAGGTTTTAAATAGAATTTCAATTAGAATACAAAATGAAATTTCCCAAATTTTTATAATTATAATTATAATTATAATTTTTATAATTCCTTAATTTTTATATACTCACTGATATAAAACTGAACTGAAATAAAATTGATCAAATTCGGGAGAACCCACTCCACGATGAATTCCTTTGAAAGTGGCACAAATGCTGGGGTATTACCTTATCGTCAATGGTAAACGGGAAAACGGCGATTTATCACATTATAATCAGAATTGCGTACATAATGTACATAAGGTAATACAAATTCCGTGGAAAAAAAATTAAAATTTCGTTTCGTTTCGAAAATTTTTGAATTAAATGGACGTTGATTTCGTATCGTTTCGAAGTCTCGAAAGTAAATATATACTTCGTTTCGTCTCGTTTCGAATCAACACAAACATTTCAAATTTCGTTTCGTTTCGTTTCGTTAGGAAAAAATGTCTTATCGCATACCCTTGGTGATCCTAGCGTTTCACGCTGTTAATATTAGACATAGAGCACTGTACCCTTACACAAAGTTATAGAGGGGAATCAGTGCTAGAAGTCCTCCATATAACACTTTTCGGAATTCCGCCTCTGGAATGAGTTAGTGGCTGAATACTAAATGATAATGAAATGATAAGTTCAATCCCTGTACGCAGCACTTTCCTTTCGAAAACTCCAAGTGCGCGTTGGTCCTCCACGAGCATCGTCCAGGTCTCGTGTCCGTAGAGGACTACCGGTCTAATGAGCGTTTTGTAGATTGTCAGTTTGGTACGGCGGCAAACTCTATTGGATCGGAACGTCTTGCGGAGTCCAAAGTACGTACGATTTCCAGCCACTATGCGTCTCCGAATTTCTCTGCACGCAAAAAAATGCGTTCCCGAATTCGTGAACCAGCAAAAATACACCGTGATTTGATTCATGAATTCGGGAACACCAGTCACGTTTTCCAGAACGTTCCAGAAAACGTGACTGTATTCCCGAATCCGTGACTGTTATTCACGAAAAAATAAACCATAAACTCGTTAGTTCATGAATTCATGAACGCTTTTTTTTGCGTGTGCTGGTATCATTTTCGGCAGTCACCAGTGAGCCCAAGTACACAAATTTTTCTACCACCTCGAGACTTATAACCTCTGAACATAAAGTTTTGTGCTCCCAGAAGCTACTGTGAAAATTTCAGCCAGATCCGTCAAGTTTAACTGGATGCTTAACGAGCCTGAAGTTTATATGGATAAAATCGACTGAATGTATAGGAAAATGATCCTCTTTCACTGTTTTACCTCTAGGTGGCGCTGTAGTCATTCGATGCCACTCATTAGTAACACGTACATTCTTTACCTTATAACGAAGAGGCTCCTGAAAATCGCGAGTGATTTAGTCAAAAAACAAAAAAGTTATACCTTGATAAAAAAAATAAAACAAACTGTACAAAAAATGGAAAAAAGGATCTCCGAATTAGCTATTAATATAATCTAAGGCTCGGCAAATGCTCTCCAGAGGAGCAAATCTGATCGAGCGTCTATATTAGGAGCGGCTCATAACAGCGTCAGCATCTGTTCCGCATGTTAGGGACGGCTGATCATTGTCCCAGTGCCAACGAGGGACTCTAAACCTAACTGTGCACACCATGCTGCATCGTGTCAGCATCAAGGAAGCAGCCCCTTCAACGCGATGTAGGTAGCGCAACCCTGGTAAGGTAGCCTACCGAAGATTCTACAGTTACCAAGAAAGGCAAAAGCAAACGGATTGATTCAACGGCAACAGACCCGGCAATGAATACAGGACGATTGGAAAGTCGGATCTTGGAACGTGAGAACTTTGAATGAACCCGCACGTGTTGGGCTCCTGGCTCATGAGCTGCAGAAAGTCGACGTGAGTGTGGCAGCAATCCAGGAAATACGGTGGCCCAGAATTGAATAATGTGAATTCCGAGAGGTGGATCTCATAGCGAACACTTCATTCAAGTACCACAAATACACCTGGAAACATCCAAGTGAAGACACTTGCTCACAGATAGACCACGTGCTGGTAAACGGACGACATCTCTCGGATGTTATAAATGTAAGGTCCTTCAGAGGTCCGAACATCGAATCGTTGAATGGTCGAATGGTTGAAATGGTTGGTGTCAGCGAGTGCACGTATCAGTCTAATCAGTTTCGCCGGAAAACCATGTTCGGACAATATCTGCCACAGCCCATTTCTCGGCGTACAAAATCCTGTCGCGTATCCTGTTTAACAGACTGAGACCGCTTGAGGAGTCCTTCGTCGGCGAATACCAGGCAGGTTTTCGTGAGGGCCGATCAACGACGGATCAGATGTTTAGCCTGCGTATGATCCTTGAGAAATTCCGGGAGTACAACTTACAGACTCACCATCCCTAGCAGTACACATGTTCCACATAGGTTACTGCACTTCATATGTGACCGGATTCAGTCTCAATCAAGTTGCTGCAACCATTTTTTTCCGACTTGTGCTGCTCGGTCATCTGTTCATTGATTTCAAAGCAGCGTACGATTCAGTGAAGAGAAATGAGCTGTGGCAGATAATGTCCGAACATGGTTTTCCGGCAAAACTGATTAGACTGATACGTGCAACGCTGGATGGCTCGAAATCAAGTATTCGGATTGCAGACGAAGTGTCAACCTCGTTTGTGACCTTAGACGGATTGAAGCAGGGTGATGCACTTTCGAATTTATTGTTCAACATTGCACTCGAAGGCGCTATTAGGAGATCTGGCGTGCAGAGGAATGGCACTATCATCACACGGTCGCATATGCTCCTGGGTTTTGCGGACGACATCGACCTTATTGGAATCGATCGCAGAGCAGTAGTGGAGGCTTTTGTCCCACTGAAGAAGGAGGCTAGGCTTAACCATTACCTCTGCCAAGACAAAGTACATGATGACAGGTAGAGATAGGGGAAGGCCTAGTGGTATTGGTGCAGAGGTTGTGCTTGATGGGGATGTGTTTGAAGTTGTTGAAGAATTTGTTTACCTTGAAACGCTTGTGACATGTGACAGTGACGTTTCCCGTGAAATGAAAAGACGTGTTGCTTCTGCGAATAGGGCCTTTTACGGATTATGAAACCAGCTTAGGCCCCGCAGCATGCAGACGGAAACGAAATTTACTCTATACAAAACTTTGATTCTACCAGTGGCCCTTTATGAACATGAAGCATGAACGTCTTTTAACGACCGGACCGGCCGACCGGAGAGCTTTCGGAGTTTTTGAGCGAAAAAAGCGGCGTACAATACTCGGAGGGAAACTAGAAAATGGTGTGTGGCGCAGACGCATGAATCATGAGCTGTATCAAGTATACAAAGAAGAAAATATTGTGAATCGTATAAAATACGGCAGACTTCAGTGGGCTGGTCACTTAGTGCGAATGTCGGAAGAAAGAATAGCGAAAATAATATTCAACAGAGAACCAGATAGGGGCCGGCGACTTCGTGGAAGGCCACGAACACGCTGGCTGCACGCGGTGGAATCGGACCTGGGGACCCTGAACGTTCGGGGAAACTGGAGGAACATCGCCCAAGACCGACGATTATGGAGCTCTACAATACGTCAGGCATAGGTGTATCGACGCTGTAGCCAACCAGGACCAGGACCAGGAGGAATAGCGCCACCTTGCAGATTAATTCTAAACTTGATAATTTCTCAACATATTGATTTCCAAACCCTGTTACCCGCTTCGACACTCCTACCTCGGTACAAGCAGATCACTCGCTGTACTACCGAAGCAGCTCACTGAAGTAGTAACAGTCCCCATACACATTGGGGGTTTTGGAACGTCATATTGTCAGCTTCAGAGCTGAACCGAGCCTGTCGATATGACCGGATATGACACCGTTACGTACTACTTCATAGTATCCATATTCCAGCGTAATGGGAAGGCCATGTATTGACTGAAAAACTCATATGACTTTAGATTTCGAAAAGACAGGTTTGATATACACTTAACTGTGATTTGCTGTGATTTTTTCCATCGTTCAACCATCAAAATCAGCGAAAATCAGTAAAATTATTTACCGAAATTTACTGCTGTTGAAATTCCGATGAAATTAACAAAAACTGGAAGGGTGTTTTTTGACTGGATAAGATGTACTGTTCGGAAGTTGGCTTTCTCAGTCTGAAGTATCAGGACGATGGTTTACTATCGATGATCAGGACTTGCAAGTAAATAAACCAACGTCCTGATACTTCAGACTGAGAAAGCCAACTTTTGAACAATTCATCAAAACTTCAAGTGTGTTCGTCGAACTAATGGTCATAGAAATCATATCATTCATGCGTACAGAAATAATCTTAGTGTAATCTACCGCCATCGGGGGTGAAAATGGGTCTGGGGGGTGAGAATGGATCATCGCTCTCACCGGCAGTCTGGAGGTCGTAGAGCAAAATCGTTCAAAAAAGTATTTTAAATTTTAGTCTTCTTGCCCTCAGATACATTCAATCTATTCTACAAGCATGTTTAGTGGTTGAAACAGTGACCCATTCTTACCCCCATTTGACCCATTGTCACCCTCGACGACGATATGCCAAATTAAAAAGACTCGCGATTTTTACGCTGTTCATAATTATAGCAAAGGGATTTCATGACAAATGACTTGTCATGTAACATTCGAACGAATTCTGGCTATATAGGCTATACATATAATAATGATTTTCTCCTAGAAATACATCCCGATAGCATATGTTGCTTGATTCCTTATCAATCTTAACGTTATCCAGTACTGCATACCCTTCATACCAATATTTCGGTGATGATGATTAGGTACGGTAATGCATTGCCAGCATCCTAGAGCTCGTCGAAAATTTTCAACCACATTTCATCGGCTTGTAACGTGCTCCGTCACCGCCGCCGTGGTTTTAGGCGCTTATCTTCGCATCGTTTCGGAGGAGTTGGTTTGTCTAAAACCTGTCTAAACCCAAAACCAAACCAGCCGTTCGACGATGATTCTGGCTGTTGACACGTGTAGAACCGTGTACCTAATTCACTGCAAAACCTGTCGAGGCTCGAGAAAATAGGAAGACAGACATTCAGGTGGGAGGCGAGCAACCCAGCCGAATGACATCTTTTGCGAAAATATTCCGAGTATTTTGATGTAATACCGTTTGGGACAACAGTGACAACGCCTATTATGAGACGATATGTCGAGGTCTTGATAACGCAGCAGGAGAGACATCCGGGGCTGTCGTCGGGCTCGGTTATCTTGTTAACTACGTCAGAGGTGGTTTTTGATGATGACAAGGTAAATTCTAGAGGGAAATGTTGCGAAAATTTGTCACCGAAGACAGCTGGGCGCCGGGTACATATATTGATTCGACTTTGTGCTATGGTTCTAGGTATGTGCCAAAGCACTTGACACTGAATTTGGTAGACTTATCAAATGGAATGAGCGATAACGGAGCGAGAATTTTAAATGAAACTAGAATTTGACAATGCTTAAGCTTATGCTTCATCATGCGATAGTTTTAGTTGATGTTCATAAGAGTAGGGGAAAAGTGGGTAAAACCGACACCTTAAGCAACTTTACAGTTCCCCAATCTATCAAGCAATATTCCGGTCTAGAAATTTCATACAAGCATACTTTGGCTCTTCATGCATCAGTCTATGAAGTCTTAGGACAATATTTTTTGATAGAATTTGATTTATGATGAAAACGCGAACAGTTCATCTTCCAGCCCAAACAGCTGGGGTGCGGGTAAGATCGACACCACATGAGGGTAAAACCGACACATCAAGTCGTTATGGAATCGAACATCAGAACAATTCTAAATGATGTTACAACATAATTGAAAATGTTTAACAACATTCATTTTGATATTTGTGTATGAAACTCATGTTTAGGGATCACTCATAAACGATGGTTGAACAATATTGTATATATATGTATTTTTTATATATTAAAACCATCACCACATATCATATTTTATTTAGTTTCTTTAGTGACTCGGGTGAAAAATATATAGAGTATAAGAATGTTAGTAACAAATTTACTAAATACTGTAAATATTGACCTACATTTAAATTTCACTTATTTTAAAAAGTTGTTTATAACGGCGAATTAAAATAAATGCGTATGGTGCAGTTATGACAAGAAATGAAAATAACTAGTTCCGTAGGTGACAAGCTACATGTTTACATGGGTGAAAATGAATCACGAAAGAACAATACTAGAGAACGGAATGAATATATCTAAGAGCAAAGTAAGCCTAAAAATACGATTCTGCTTTGAACGCTATTGTTATTCGACCTGCAGGTTTTCTTTGATGACTCAATATTACCCCTATTGTCACGCAAAATTATGATATGGTATGTCATCAGTCTATGATTAACTTATATTCCCCGGCGCCTCGTTTTTCAATAATTTAATTATATTATGCGAATGATGAGTCTAATAAAACAGAGGTGTTTTGTGATTCGATGGCAGGTGTCGAATTTACCCCTACTAATAACATAATAATGATGAGATACATGCGGATGTTTATAATAAGAAAAGTTAACTATTTTTCCACAACATACATAAAATGATGGTCAATTATTGATCAGAGATGGATTAAATACTGAAAATCAACAAATTATTGTCGAAAAAGCTTATACACCGTTGCCAAAATTTTACATAACTCATATTCTCAATGGTAATCAATGCTAATTGTTTGTTTATTATGACTCTTACACGTCTCCGCCAGTTACAAAATGACTAGAAATACATGAAATCAAACGTTTATTCAAAGTGTGTCTAAATTCTGTCCGATAATCACTTGAAATCAGAGATTTGAAGTGGTGTCGGTTTTACCCGCAGTGTCGGTTTTACCCATAATTCCCCTACAGCATTTCTAGTTACACATTTTCTCCTTTTCTTGTGTCTCCTTAATAAAGACACAAAAAAAACCCAAATTTATCCCCAAGTGGTGATTATGCCTTTCTCGATTCGATATGTTGGATTCGAATTAATGTTGTAAATGCTGTGCTAATTGCCTACATCTTGGCGGTTAAAATATTTGATGCAACTTTATCACGCTGCTTATAAATTACTCAATAATTGAGTAATTTTTAAGCAATTATTATGAGAGTAATGGATTGCGTCATGGCTAAATTGATTAATGACTTAAAGTGTGCATGTAAACAGCGTATTTGTTAAAAGAAAAATAGAAATATTATTCGAATCGAATGAGTTATTAGCAAACAAAAACAATAGTGTCCAACTAGGAAAGTTTCTCCGTCGAATGAAACTAGTTGCACTCGAATCGGTCAAGTCCTTCTATATGAAACGTGTTTAATAATAAAAATTCCCGGGGCTACACACACACACACACACACAGTCAGACATGTGCTCAGTTTTTCGAGCTGAGTCGATTGGTATATAACACTATGGGTCTCCGAGCCTTCTATCAAAATTTGGCTTTTGGAGTGAAATTATAGCCTTCTGGTACAACTTTGTTGTACGAGAAAGGCAAAAAGAAGAAAATATGTAACTAGAAATGCTGTACTCTTATGAACATCAAGAAAACTTATTCGTAGGCAGAAGAGATATTCAGCTCGGTCGATGGTCATTCCGGAAGGTAAAGATATTCATCTCTAAAAAATTGTGAATTTAGTTGATAGAGTTTTTCGAGATTTGAAAACTATTTATAAATGTCAATTTTAACTCCACTGCTGTTCATCAAATATACCTAGCAAATTCAAACTGGTAATCAATTTAGTTTTTATAATGCAGCAAATATTGCAGGCAATTTCGGCTTCTAGTGCGAATATCCCATATTTACTACCAATTGATGATGTTGTACCTAATAGTAGCACCACGTTCCTCTGCTTTTCGTTCTTGTTGATGAACGTAATGTTTTATCCTTTTTACCACTTGCTCGGTTCAACCCACTACACGAGTTTTATCAACTCTATAAGAAAAGATAGAAAAAAAAAACACGAATATACACTGGTAACTGTGAGTAACGCAACCCCACCATCATCAGCCGGCTACCGAACAGTAGTAAGTAGGTTAAAATGTTTATGTGAATGTTTGTCTGATTTATTACGGTCCTAGTCAAACAAGATTGTAATCCTCCGGACGGTTGGTCGGCGCCCTTGTCTTCCGATGGGCCGTGCAGCCATAAAGAAGAAACGTTACAAACAGATTGGCGCCATTGTTCTGTGTGGTGGTCCTCCGTACCGTGTGGTTGGGTGATGCTTTTTGATTTTCTCAACTACTGAGGTGAACGGAAAGGCAATAGAATCACCACAATCAAGACCACCCTTTCGCAATTTCGGGTACCGTCAACTGGGGGGAAGATGATCATTGAGGTGAAGATGATCAGTTGATGTTTCAGTCAAAAGTGCCAAATTTTTTTATGAAACGGTAGTCAACAATATTCTCCGTTCATGTAATGTTACCGCTAGGTAGAAATCCGAGTTTTTCGATTATAATCATGAAAATGTATTTTGTGGAAGAAAGAGAGAGATAGTCATAAATGACGCTATTTTCGTTTCAAATATTGACTTCTTAGACTTCTTTACGTAGTAAATTCAACATTCATACAAATAACCTAGTGTATTTTGACTACTAGGTCATAATGGTTTTAGTAGAGCTGTCTTGATCAACTTCACCCCAAACCAGATTATTCAAAAAATGTGTGATAATTTAATTTATTTTAATAAATACGAACGCATTTCAGAAAACTAAAGTTGTTGATTATTGCAACGTATAGCAGTACATGTTTTGAAAATATTTGTTTCGATTTAAAATGTAAACACACATTGTTATTGCATGTTTTGTCTTAAAAATGATCATCTTCCCCCCAGTTGACGGTACTCAAATTGACTGTTTCATAGAGGGTTAGTGCTCCTGGACTTCATCTTATAGCTCCGATATTCATCCCATGAAAAACAAAGCAATAAAAAGGTATTTGATTTGTTTCTTATTTTTGTGATTTTTTTCAGCAGTGAGCATGCATGTTCGAAAAAAGAACCGAAGAAATTGGTACCGTATTTCTTTGTTTCGCGATGAGATGAATATATGTTCAGTGAGATGGAAAACGGGACAGTTCCCCTAGTTGTGGCATATGAACTTATTGAAAATATTGGTTCAAATTATGAATTGTACTTTCACAGAAAAGATTGTAACTAAATATAAATTATCATAAAAAAGACCTTCATTATGTAAAATTTTGCCCTTCGCTTCAATAGAGTTATGCATGTAAGTATATGTCGGGTTTGGTTAAATTACCATCAGCGTGTGGTTATAAATTAACACCATTAAGGACACTTTTCACGGAATCCATGTTTCCAAGTGCTCGCGTTTTCGGGGGCACACCACTCGATACGGAGGGGGCGCACAACTGTCAATTTTGTTGATTTAGCTTTGCTGCTTCGCAGCATGCGTGGAATAATAAAAATGACCTCAGTGTGTCAAGTCAATCGATGAGCAGCAGGCCATGACTCGGCCTCTTCTTGCCAGATCTCCGTGGCGTGCACACGCACCCACGGAGAGCTGCTGTCTTCGTTGGATCGGTATCCGAAATTCAAGTAGTTAAAAAACGTTGCCAACATCCAGTAGTACTAGTTAACAAAAGTCTAAAATTTAAGTATAATACCTCTTTTATGTATAATATCTCAAGGAAATTTTAGATAAATATCATGTTCTAAGCGGTTCAATATCGATATGTTGAAGGTAAGCTTGATGGTGTTACACGAGGCTCATACACGAGTTGGATCAAATAGACGGAATAAGAAGTTAAGATTATTGCTGCAATCTATATTGATTCTTGAAAGATTCATTTCATAACACTACGTATCAATTTAGTTTAACATTTAAACGTTACAATAAAATGACTTCCATGTCGTTGTTCTGCGATTGAAAACCACGATGTTAAGCCAAGTTTAATTTGGAGTTCAGTTTTCATAGGAATTAATCGGTTTCTCAAATGCAAAATGTTCAATGTTCATCTTCGTCTCGCAAAAAATCATTCCGTCCTATGCCAGAGTATTTTTATGCTTTTTATTAAAGAAGGAGGAGAATGTGGGGCTTGAGTAAGTTACCATCAGCGTGTGGTTAATTTATTAACACTTCGGTGTGCATCAAGTCATGGCTCGGCCTCCTCTTGTCAGACCTCCGTTATCGTGCACACGCACCTTGATTAAATTTCCGCAGCAATTCCCAAAGACATTCGTAAAGAAACTCACAAACGAAATTCTCCTAAAGGAGTTTCAGAAGGTTTTATTGAAACAATTTCCGCAGGTATTTTCAAAGGTTTTTATTCTTTTAGGAATCTTCCGCAGGAACTCAAAACAAATTGCCAATGGAACTAAAAAACATATTTGAAGATTAACTGAAGAAATTTCTAAAAGAATTTCCAAAGAAGTTCCTAAAATAATCCGTAAGTGAAATCTCTAATAAATCACTAGAGGAATTTTCTCAAGGAAATTTATAAAGGAATTTATGAAGAATTTTCGAAAAAAAATCAACTTTATAAAGGAATTCCTAAACAAAACTCAGAAAGATTTCTCCTAAATGAATTTTTGAAAATATTTATGAAACAATTTCCGTATATACTCCTGAAGAAAATTTTCCATATGGATGATTTTCCATATAGGTATTTCTGAAGAAATTTGTAAAGGAATTCCTAAAAGAATGCGTAAAGGAATTTCCGAATGTATTTTCCAAATCTAATCCTGAAGTGATTTCCGATGTTCTTAAATTTCTGCTAGAGTTTCTCTGGAAATTCTCTCCAGGTATTCTTTCCAAATTTCCTACAGGGGTTTATTTATAAATAACTTCGAACATATAAACCAGAAATTCCTCAAGATATTTCTTTGAAAATTCTTCAATTTCAAAAATGCATTCGGAAATTCTTTAGCGTATTCTTTTTGGCATTTCTTTAGAAAATCATTTAGAAAATCCTTCGGAAATTCCTTCATTAGATATACAGGTATACCTCGATTATATGGACTTTTTCGATGCAAAAAAGTCCATATAATCGAATTTTCCATATAATCGAGGCAAATTTTTTTTTCTCAAAATTTGTGTTACACGATTAAATAAGTCTTAAAAGTTGAAAGAAAATATCCATATATTGCCTTACAGTCTAATCCGCATGTTTGGGCTCATTTTATGACAACTCAGTAGATTATGATTTTCTATAAGAACGTAACCTTTTTTTTAGCCGCTTGTTTCTAATATTACATTACTAATGAAGACTTCGCCCAGCTCAATGTGAGCACACTAAAATAATTATTCACGAATTCTAACTACAGTGCCTTCCTGTTTCAGCAACAAAGCAAACAATAAGTGGTCGAGAAAGGTATATGTTAGCTTCAAAAACTGGCTTTTTATAGAAGGACTGACACTTGTCTTCTTTTGATTTGATCGCAGCAAATTGAAACCGATGTAAAGTTTTGTCCTATTGTCTCCTTATGAAAATTGGCCGGATTGGACTATGGGCTCAGAAGATATGGCCAAAATGCATTTGTTTATGCAAAAATCGCGTAGAAACAGTCTCACTTTTCCGACACTTATCTTTGAAAGATCTCCTTGCAACAAGTTGCGTTTGATTGATATTCTTAAAAAGAATTTAAATCAATGTAAATAAGGGGCTCTATCCACGTATCAGTGTCATTTTTACAAGAACCAATTTTTCCCGTTTCCCGTCATTTCCCGCCAAAAAATGTATCTCGTTTTATTGTCTCAGTCAATTCTTTGACTTATTTAAGTTCCACTTTTTTCACAGAATTCATATTTTAGAATAAAAAAAATCGGAAAGAATAAAAAAAATCGCACGTTTGAAGAATTGGAATTGGCCTTATTTTAATTCAAAATCGGGCGAATGTTAGGTCAAGCTTGGAAACCAGCACTATTCGTCAAAAAGTATGGCGTCAAAAAGTATGGTTTCTTTGGGAAAGTTGTCCTCAAAAAATTGAAGAATCGATTGAGCGGATAAAAATTGTTGATGGGAAAGGTCAATTGCACAGTGCACCTACACCTGCTAAGTGGAATATTAAAGGATAAAGTGTTATGGCTATTTTGGACTATGTTCGTATATTAAAGCAGGGCTGTATTTTGCAACGGGTTTTAAAATTTAAAACGACGCACAGTGGCAGGCCCTCATAAAAATCCCGGACAAAACTTGAGATTGCATTCAAAATTTCACCACCGCGCGCTGTTGTATTTTGTACAACACTAACGAAAAACACATCGCTCACATTACACAGCATGAACAAGTTTGCATGAGCGTTTCAGGATCACGCTTTGCTGAACGGTTTAGCAACAATTGATTTAAGAACTGCTAAAAAGAACATTCTAAAGATATTCAATTTCTTTTCCTACCGTTGAGCGTCAGTATAATCCTTAAGCCTTGTGCTGAACAAATGTGAATACC
Source organism: Armigeres subalbatus (assembly GCF_024139115.2). NCBI lineage: Eukaryota > Metazoa > Arthropoda > Insecta > Diptera > Culicidae > Armigeres > Armigeres subalbatus. The sequence goes on along the minus strand of NC_085139.1, from coordinate 39,715,866 downwards.
AGGATATTCGACAACATTTATTTAAACATAAAGACTGCTCGAAGAGTTTTCAGTTTTTTACATTCAAATAATTATCAAGTTCGTCCAGAAGAAATAATGCCAGGTTTGAAAACCATTTGGAACTTTATGTATCACATATTAAAATAAACTCTTCCAGTTTCGTGGATATACCTAAAAAATCAGTCTCAGTGGGTCCGGTTTGCTAAATGTTAATGCATCATCCGTCCTTCTATACTTAATTCCGTGCACCAAAAGCAGAAAAAGGTTGGAAGCAAAGATCTAACAGCTAAATATGACAATCTCATCTTATCACTTGCTCCGCATACTGTCAGTCTGACAATTCACTTCACGTTTTCGTATGGCAGAGATCACCAAAAATACGCATTATTTTTCACCACCTATTTGTAAGGACGTGGCCGTGGCTGTTGCAGATTAAAGAATTGTATATTCATCATTATATACAATGAAATTTTCCAACGCGAAAACAGTAAATCAATCAAGTCAATCGAACATATGACTCAGAGTGCATCTTCATATATAACATCACAACATGCCTTACGGGCCTTTATTTGCCCCAATGTCCCATAATAAATATAGAATCAATGTAAAATATGACTTACAATATTCAACATCTTTTTAAAACCCCAAAACACAAAAAAAAAAATTTGCGAAAAAAAATGTCCATATAATCGAGGTAAAAAGTCCATATAATCGAAGTCCATATAATCGAGGGTCCATATAATCGAGGTAAACCTGTACACTGAAGTCGTTCGAGGTATCGAGATAGGGAACACATTTATATTTTTCCTCAAAACATGAAACAGTTTCCATAGCATGTAGAAATATGGTTCTAGGTCACTTATCCGAATGCCATTTGACCAAAAGGGTTATTTTTTTAAAGCAAGGTCATTTGGCCGAATAGTTAAATTTGTTTCCTGATAATGTGGAAAAGAAGTGAGATTTTCGAAGAGAGTACAGGATAGTGAGAAGTGAGTACACGGTATCTCTGTGGGAAATATTATTTTTTTAAATCAGTAATATGTTCTCCTCTTTCATGTCGTGGGTAAACTAAATTGTTCTATTGGGGGATCTATAACAATTTTTTCCGGTGTTTTTTAGTTCAAACTCCATACAAAACTCGAATGATAGCCAATTTGATCCCCTTCTCAAAATGTATGGAAACATTATCCCTGAAAGAACATTTAACAAATGCACTTGAGTGAAAAAGGAAAACCCGTACTTTCGTGTAGTGGGGGTTTTAGAGTTTCTGTTTTTTTAATAAGCTTCTTTGGACAAACGCACCATGAGTACTGAGAAATGGAAGTGAGTACTTAGTAGTGAGATGTGGGCAATAGCAAATGAAAAGTGAGTAGTGAGAAGTGATAGTTTCGAAGTGAAAAAAAGGAAATGAGAAGAGAGGAAAACAGAAGCAAGAGGAGATAAGTGGGGAATGATAATTGGGATGTGAGAAGCGAGATATCGAGAAGTGAGTGTTGAGACAAAAGACAGAAAGAAGAAGGAAGGAAAAACAAAATGACAAAGTAAGATGATAGAAGGAAGAAGGAAAAGGGACGAAGGACTAACGAAAAAGGAAGGAGAAAATAGGAATAAGGAAGATAGAAGGAAAACGACAGAAAGTACAAGGAAGAGGATGAAAACGAGAGAAAGTACAAGGAAGAAATAATAAGAAATAAACAATTGAAAATCCTTATTAATTTCACAATTTTCAATTCTCACATCTCACTTCTCACTCCTCGGTGCTCAGTTCTCAGTTCTCATTTCTCACTTTTCACTTCTTACTGCTTTCTACTCAATTTTACTCTTTACTTCCTACTTCTCACGTCTTACTTCTCACTTCTCACTTCCATCTTCTTCTCATTTTTCGATTCTCACTTTTACTTCTAACTTTCACTTTTCATTTATCACTCCTCGCTTCTAATTTCTCATTCCTCAGTTTTACTTCTCACTTTTCTCTTTTCACCTCTCTCTTCTCACTGCTCATAGTTATTTCTCACTTCTTACTTTTCAATTTTTAATTCCCTCTTCTCACTTTTTACTTTTCACTTCTCGCTTCTTTCTAACGATGGAAGAAAGAGAAAGAAGAAAGAAAGCGGAATAGACAGAACGAAGAGGAAAAACGAGAAAGAAATAAGGGAAAAGATAAAGGAAAAGGAGAAAAGAAACAAAGTAGAAGGAAGAGAAAATAAAGAAGAAGAACGTCTACTTCTTACTTCTCACTTCCGACTTTCACTTCTTCCTTCTCATTCCTTCCACTTACTCCTCACTAATTATTTCTAGCTTAGATTTTTTTATTTCTCATTTTTCTCTTTTTACTTTCCAATTCTAACTTCTCACTGGTCACTCATCACTTCTCACTTCTAAATTCTCAATTCCCACTTCTTAATTTTCACTTATCACTTCTTACTTCCCACTTCTCACTTTACTCTTCTTACTTTTCGCTTTCGATTAGTCATTTTCAACTTCTCACTTCTCATTTGGCACTTTTCACTTCAAATTTCTCACTCCAACTTCTCACTTCTCATTACTCAAAATCTAGGTTAATTGTTAGCTATTCGGCCAAATGACTGGAGACCGTGTAAACTGTACATGAGAACCATTCCGAACAGCATCGAGTTAGCAAGGTGGAAATGCTTTGGAAATTTACTTCAACTTAGGGCCGATTTCTTCACCTACGCTTAGTGCTTAACCCTCTCCCGCCCATGGTGTCTGTAGAGCACTATTAAATTTTGCACCTTCTAACATTCATCGAATTGTTTCAACAACAAAAAGCAATATTTGGCACATCTTTATGGTTCCATTAGACTCCTCACTTTTCACTTCTAACTTTCACTTTTCATTTATCACTCCTCGCTTCTAATTTCTCATTTCTCAGTTTCACTTCGCACTTTTCTCTTTTCACTTCTCTCTTCTCACTGCTCATACTAATTTCTCACTTCTTACTTCTCAATTTTCAATTCCCTCTTCTCACTTTTTACTTTTCACTTCTCACTTCTTTCTAACGATGAAATAAGGAGAAAGAAGAAAGAAAGCGGAATAGGCAGAACGAAGAGGAAAAAAGAGAAAGAAATAAGGGAAAAGATAAAGAAAAAGGAGAAAAGAAACAAAGTAGAAGGAAGAGAAAATAAGGAAGAAGATCTTCTACTTCTTACTTCTCACTTCCGACTTTCACTTCTTACTTCTCATTCCTTCCACTTACTCCTCACTGTTTATTTCTCGCTTAGATATTCTTATTTTTCATTTCTCTCTTTTTACTTTCCATTTCTAACTTCTCACTTGTCACTCATCACTTCTCACTTTTAAATTCTCAATTTCCACTTCTTAATTTTCACTTCTCACTTCTTACTTCATACTTCTTACTTCCCACTTCTCACTTGCCTCTTCTCACTTTTCGCTTTCAATTAGTCATTTTCAACTTCTCACTTCTCATTTAGCACTTTTCACTTCGAATTTCTCACTCCAACTTCTCACTTCTCATTACTCACAATCTAGGTTAATTGTTAGCTATTCGGCCAAATGACTGGAGACCGTGTAAATTGTACATGTGAACCGTTCCGAACAGCATCGAGTTAGCAAGGTGGAAATGCATTGGAAATTTACTTCAACTTAGGGCCGATTTCTTCACCTCCGCTTAGTGCTTAACTCTATCCCGCCCATGGTGTATGTAGAGCACCATTAAATTTTACACCTTCTAACCTTCATCGAATTGTTTCAACAACAAAAAGCAATATTTGGCACATCTTTATGGTTCCATTAGACTGCAAATATAATCAATTTTAGGTACAAATAGTTGAACTATTGAAAACAATCAATTAGCTATTGATTTACAATCAAAAACTTTTTTTTTCGTTTTCCACTAAGTTTAGCTATGCCAAATAACTTTTGTTCTACCTTTTTTTTCAAACATGATTCCTTCCTATTAAAATCTTTGAAAAAAGTCGTGAGCGGGAAAGGGTTTAATCCGGTTTAAACGTATGGGTAAGCACCGCTTAACAGTGAAGCGGAGGGGAAGGAATTGGCCCTTAGAGAATATCGAGTAAGAGTATCGACTTACGGAGGGAACGCAGTATGCTAGGTTCAAAGGGCTTTGAATTTCATCGAGTGAGGGCAAATTTACTGTACCTAAAGAGAATCCTTAATGATAAATCCTTCTATTTTTTTATTCCTTTATTTATTTGATAGGCACTCTGTGTTACTTAACCGCTACTGTGCCGAGATCTACTGTGGTATTCTGCAGCCAGAATCCACACAGAATCTATTTTTAGATTTTTCCATTATTCATTGTTGTTGTAGTTGCTGGTCCATCACGTCGTGAGTCCATTGTGTTCGTTTTGTCCATGTCGTGTATCCAATGATCGTTGCATTGTCCGGTTGCCATTTATCCGGGTAACGTTGGAGGAATGCCTCCGAGAAGAACAAGTTGTCAGTCGTCATCAGGCAGCCGTGACGGTGAAGCGTGCACCCCAATACGCCACCGCATAGGCTGCGCATCCGGTGACTGACGAGGGTTTTAGTGGAGGGGCTGGGAATCGAACCCATGACCATTCGCTTGAAAGGCGAACGTGTAGCCAACTACGCTACGGGTCCCCCCTTGTTCTTTAGAAATACCTTAGAAAATTCCTTTAGGAGTTCCTAAAAATTGATTTGGTAATATTTTTAGGAATTTTTTCAGAGATTTCTCAAGAAATCCCTACAGACATGGAATTTATTCAAATTTCCCCTCAGGATTCTAAACGAATTTCAGGCAGAATTGTTGAAGGAATTTCCCAAAGAATAATTCAAAAAATTCCCAAAAGAATTTCCAATGGAATTTCCAAACTAAAATCCTATTGGAATTTTCGTATAAATCTCTAGATTTCTACTGGAATTTCTTCAAAAATTACATCAGAAATTCAGGCAAAAATTCCTTCATGAACTGGAATTCCTTCTGGATTTTTTTAAGGATTCTCTCCTGAAATTCCTTTGAAAATCCGGACAGTAGTAAAACAAAATTTTGTTTTGAATCTGGAATTAGGACATCATGCCAAAAATTCTTGAAAATATCGAGATTGCAGTCAGCCACAGTCTGTCACCATCGTACCTCTATTCAAGAATCCCTTGGGATTTTAATTAGAGTTGCTACGGAAATTTCTCCAGAAATTTCTTAGATTATTCATCCAGATGATGTCTCATAAATTTATCCAAAAGTTCGTTTGGAAAATCCTTCAAACTTTTTTTCGTAAAGAATAACTCCAAGAATTAATTTCAAAATTTGAAATTAAATTATGGTTTCAATTTGTTATCGATATCAAAATATGCCTTCTATTTACCCTTATTATGAATTAAGATTTTGCTCAGGGTAAATCCTCCAAACATGTTTTCCTCCAAACACAATAACAGAAGATTTTTTTTAAATTTCCTTAGAATTCCTTTTTTGAATTTTCAAAGTAATATTTTCAGGAATTCCGTTGAAAATCTCCAAAGTAATTCCCGCAATTTTGCCCTAGATTGTTTGGAAGAATTCTCGGTGGAAATTACTAGAGAAATTCACGAGAGAATGGATCCGAAGGAATTTCTGAATTAATATTCCAATGAGTTCGTGAAGAAAGTTCTGGAATAATTCATGAAATTTTTAAGAGAAATCCTGGAGGTATTATTGGAGATACTTACGATAAAATTTCAAAAATTGATTCTCAAAGAATTCTTGAGAAGATCTGAAGAATTCTGGACAACTTGGCTTTAATTCTAAAATTGTTTGCTCGGAAACCCACCAGTTACAGTCTACCCATTATCATAATTATTCGGATATTCTAAGGAATTCTTGGAATTAGAAGTTTTTGGAAAAACATTCCAAAGAATTCCTAAAGACGTTTTGAATAAATTACTAAACAATTTATTGACGGAGGGCTACGAAATGGTGAGCTGACATCCGGGAAGGAGCGCCTAACATAGCTCTGGTCCTCAAAAGTTCCAATACTCACGCTTTCACGGGTCTTCCGATGACAATTGACCGGGTTGCGTACTTAGCTCGTAGTGGGCCTGGGCACTGTTGTCCTTCTAACATCAGCTAGAGTGAGAGGGTGCGTCCTGTGGGGTCTGTCTAGGATGTGGTGGGGCTCGACAGTGGGCTCTGTTGAACTTCTATAAAAAGCTGCATGTGTCCCCAAGCAGGCCCTATCAAAGCGACCGTGTGCCGCTCAAAGCGCACTGATCGAGCGTCTGTTCACCAAGGAGGTGCGGCTCCAACAGCGTCTGTTCTGGCATCCAGCGGCTGAGTATGAAATGCTATTCCCCGGAAGCTATACCAAAGATGGCAGCTCCATCCCGGTGGATAGGGAACCTGGGGCCAACAACTACTGTTTCCGAAATATCAATTTGTTCGAGAAACCGATAATGAAAGAATACGGACAGATTTTACGGCGACGACTCTTAGCGCTTGAGATCATGGGACTGAGTGAAGTCCGTTGGCCAAACTTTGAAGAACACAGAACGCCGTCGGGACAAGTTCTGCTATACTCTGGTTTACGAGGTGAACACGCTCCCCGGCATCGCGGAGTAGGCTTCCTACTAAGCGCTTAGGCGCACTCTGCGCTTATGAAGTGGGAACCTATAAGTGAAAGTATAATTGTTGTCAGATTTAGAACACGGGTGCGAAACCTTACTATAATCCAATTTTATTCGTCAACCGATGCTGCCGATCTGCAAGACAAAGAGAACTTCTACAGTCAACTCAATGCCGTCGTAGATAGAATTCCTCAGGGTGATATCAAGATCTGTTTGGGCGACTTCAATGCGAAGATCGGATCTGACAACTCGAACCATGAGCGCATTATGGGACGCAATGGTCTCGGATAAATGAGCGAAAACGGAGAGGTGTTCGCAGAATTTAGTGGTAATAACGACATGGTGATCAATGGATCTCACTTCCCTCATCGACCGGTTCACAAGGTCACATAGGTCTCCCGTGACGGCTTTACAGAAAATCAAATCAACCACATCTGCATCAGCCGAATATGGAAACGAAGCCTTCTTGATGTACGGAATAAACGTAGTGCCGATATCGCGTCTGATCATCACCTTCTCATCGGCGAAATACGCCTGCGCATTGCGTGAATTCGTCGGCAGGAGGAGAGAGTTGGACGACGATTCAACACACGCCGACTGGAAGATGCCACGGTGAAACGATCCTTCGTTGAAGAACTGGAGACGCGTGCTGCAGATATTCCGGAATTACGAGGATATGTGGGGCGCCCTGAGACGCAAGAGGCCTTTTCGTGTAGAGTGCTGCACAATGGGGCTTTGTTCGACCCTATCCGGGTCGTAGCTGGTGTGAGACAAGGATGTATTCTATCACCGTTACTGTTCCTCATCGTAATCGACGAGATTCTGGTGGATGCTATTGACCGTGAACCAAACCGCGGGCTGTTATGGCGGTTTAGGGTCACATGGCCGAATGCCGTTTGGCCGAATGTCGTTTGACCGAATGCCATTTGGCCGAAAGGGTCATTTGGCCGAGCGCCATCTGGCCGAATGCCGTTTGGCCGAATAGTTTAAATTTTCTGAATGAAGAATGAAGAAAGAAGAAGAAAAGAGAAAGAAGAAAGAATCAAGGAAGAAGAAAGTATAAAGGAAGAAGGAAAAGGAAGAAAGAAGATGGAAGAAGGAAAAGTAAGAAGGAAAAAAGAAGAAGGTAGAAGGAAGTAGAAAGAAGGAAGCAAGAAGAAGGAAAAAGGAAGAAGAAAGAAGGAAGTAGATAAAAGGAAGAAGGAAGAAGGAAGAAGGAAGAAGAAAGAAGGAAGTAGAAAAAAGGAAGAAGGAAGAAGGAAGAAGAAAGAAGGAAAAAGAAAGAAGGAAGAAGGAAGAAGGAAGAAAGAAGTAGGAAAAAGGAAAAAGTAAGAAGGAAGTAGAAAGAAGGAAGTAGAAAAAAGGAAGAAGGAAGAATGAAGAAAGAAGAAGGAAGAAGGAAGAAGGAAGAAGGAAGAAGGAAGAATAAAGAAGAAAGAAGAAAGAAGGAAGAAAGAAGAAGGAAGAAGGAAGAAAAAATAAGGAAGAAGGAAGAAGGAAGAAGGAAGCAGGAAGAAGGAAGAAGGAAGAAGGAAAAAGGAAGAAGGAAGAAGGAAGAGGAAGAAGGATGAAGAAAGAAGGAAGAAGAACGAAGGAAGAAGATAGAGGAAGAAGGAAAAAGGAAGAAGAAAGAAGGATGAAGGAAGAAGATAGAATAAGAAGGAAGAAGGAATAAGGAAGAAGGAAGAAGATAGAAGAAGAAGGAAGAAGGAGAAAGGAAGAAGCAAGAAGGAAAAAGGAAGAAGGAAGAAGGAATAAGAAAGAAGGAAGAAGGAAGAAGGAAAAAGGGGGAAGGAAGAAGGGAGAAAGAAAAAGAAAGGAGGAAGAAGGAAAAAGAAAGAAGGAAGAAGGGAGAAGGAGGAGAGAGAAGAAGAAGGACGAAGGAGAAAGAAAGAGAAGGAATGAGAAGGAAGAAGAAGGAAGAAGTTCTCTGTTCTCAGTTCTCTGTTCACTTTTCTCTTCACACTTTTCACATCTCACTTCTCACTTCTTACTTCTCATTACTCATGTTTCATTTCTCACTCTTCGCTACTCGTAATTTGAGGTCATTTTTTTTAACTATTCGGCCAAACGACATTCGGCCAAACGACCCGTTCGGCCAAACGGCATTCGGCCAAATGGCGTTCGGCCAAACGGCATTCGGCCAGACGGCATTCGGCCAAATGGCCTGACACCGTTATGGCAGCCTATAACCATGGAGCACCTAAACGGCTTCGAATTGGCTGATGACGTTGCACTCATCGCGCAACGGCGCTCTTATATGCAGAGTAAGCTCAACGACCTTGCCGAGCGCTCCTCTTCGGCAGGTTTAGTCATCAACATCAACAAAACCAAATCGTTGGATGTAAACACGGCGACTCCTTCCAGTTTCACAGTAGCCGGGCAACCAGTGGAGAATGTTTAAAGCTTCCAATATCTTGGTAGCCAAATGGCGTTTGACGGCGTTACCAAGGTCGACATAGGCGCACGAATCACGAAAACAAGGGCTGCCTTTGCGAGTTTAAGAAATATCTGGAAAAACAGGCAGATAAGTGAATGTACCAAAATACGAATTTTCAACTCTAACGTGAAATCTGTGCTGTTATACGCTAGCGAAACATGGTGTGTATCAGTGGAGAACACTCGACGGATGTAGGTGTTCATCAACAGATGCCTGCGGTATGTAATTCGGGCCTGATAGCCTCACAACTGGATCTCAAACAACGAGCTCCATCGTCTTTGTCACCAGAGGTCACGATAGCAGCAGAAATTCGGGATCGGCAGTGGGGCTGGGTCGGCGGAAACGAATTCTGTAAACAAGCATTAGACTGGAACCCAGCGGGACATCGCAGCAGAGTCAGACCCAGAGGCTCATGGCAGCGAAGCCTCAATAAAGAAATAAAAGAAGTCGGCCGAAATCTAACCTGGCTACAGGTTAAAGCGATAGGCAGGCAACGCTCAGGATGGAGATCTTTCAAGTCGGCCCTTTGCACCACCGGAGGTGTACAAGATCCATAAGTAAAGTAAGTAAGTTATGGACGATAAAATGCAATTAAAATGCAATTCGTAATATTCGAAACCACCTGATTTTTTTAAATTGATTTTTCGTTTGACTGATTAACCCCTTCAATTAAAGTTCTAACAAATGACATCAAGTTATAAATGAACCAATTATACGAAAATTGTTCGTGCCCCACCATCACCAGAACTATGGCCCCGCCAGTGATCAAATATACAGATTTAACAGTTTGTGGTACAGTTATTAGACAAAAACATTATGTTGAATGGGTTGTTTAATTATGCCATCATAAAAAATCGGCCTTTTTCGCGTGCAAAATATTCGCACGAAAGTTTGTTAATAGATTGACATATATACCCTACATTATAAGAACAATTCAAGGACAGCATGTTATATATTGACATTTAGTGTTGATGCCGAGTAGTTGTAGTTTAATCGACCGAAAATTATTTCATAACCGCAATGTAAAATGTGAAGCTATATCTTACATCGTAATAATGATTCTGACTCTGACATGATAATGAACTCAACTATTCATATTATAATTCCTAACCGATTTCTCTGGAACAAAGTCTATAGTTTATCACTATTGAATTTTATTCTGATCGGCCTTTGTTTTCAAAAGTTTCAAAGATAACGATGTCGAACTAAAAAGGAACCTTATCGTCGTGGCTAAATGCGGGAAAGGCAGTATCACTAGTAGGGGCATTAAGTATGTTTCTTTAGATACTCGGTAAAGCTTTTTTTTAACGCATAAAAAGGCCACCATTCCTGCTAGGTGAAATAGTTTATTCTTTCTGCTTTAATATTGCAACAGTCTATCGACGATAGGATGATAGCCTCCGGACCAAGATTCCCAGTGGGCCACCTCGCTCGCACCAATTGCCCCGGTTCACCTTCAATCGGCCACGGGCTCTGTGTTGTTGTGCGTCAATTTTGATTATCCGATAAACATATTTAGATTTGTTTATCCGTCTGCGAATAGAATCCTCCAGACCGTAGCGGGAGTGCAGAAGAATAGTGGGCCCCAAACAATGTAAGTGGGCGACTGAAGTAGGCAGCTGTTGAAATAAGGCTTTTTTGTTTGAGGAACTAATTTTTGTTGCTCCCATCATATGGTTCCTCAGACAATAGGCGTGACTTTCAACGTATACGCCGTATTTGGGGCCGAGTGAGTTTTATCGGAAAATTCACGCTACTTTGTCTATCACAGATGCGTAAAAAAGTTCCAGCAATTCAGCAATCATAACGCTGAACGTATAAAGTCTCATACCATATTCATTTTTAAGTCATTTTGGCTGTACTAAGACAATTCATGACAAGGTACCATATTTATTTTTAAGCCATGGACGCTTGGTCTCCTGAAGGCGAACAAAATCCAGCTCACTACTTTAATTGTGATTTTGTATGCAGCATACAGTACATAACACATATAACTTGAAACAGGCGCAATGATTTTTTTAACCATATGTGAAAAAACGTATCCCCTCCAATTTGCTAGTGAATACTGGAGGTATGACCTCCTCACTAAGAAAGTCTGCTATTTCATCAACTTCATGCTTCATTATTCACAGATTAAAAAAAATGAGGTGTTTGTTCGAGGATCTTCTCGTGAATCAATCGGTTGAATCAAGTTGTATTTTGTACAACACCAACGAAAAAAACATCGCTCGCGGTACACAGCACGAACGAGCTTGCATGAGCGTTTCAGGTCCTAAGCAACGGACCCCGGTAATCCTGGGAAGGCGATTCTGACACAGATTGCTGTATGCGTAACTCGCACAATCGCGTAGACTGCAGTCGTTATTGCTGTCAGTAGTTCTCTCCAGAATCTTGTCCAGATACATAGTTTATTGATTTGCAGCAAAGAGCGGCGGCGCACTCAGATCGCAGGCAAGTATTCACAATTCATAGAAAATGTATTTTCCTGTAATGGTGAATTCTTTCCAGCGGATGGTCTACACATGCGACTATTTTTCTTGTCAATGACTGGAAGATGATTTTTCATCAATTAGCTGAAATCATTCTTTATTTCGCTGCGTTATTTATTGTATCTCTATATAAAGAACAATATATAATTATAATTATTCGTATAAATGAACACATGTAATTGCTACGAGCTTGCTTTTTATTCTTATGATTACATTCTATTAGGCGTGCCTGAAATCTAGCATAAAGCTGTTTTTGTGTATCAGAAACTATCTCATCAAATTATTTATCCATAGTCCAGCGCTATTTAGCTAATCCAGTTTCAACCGAAACATGCCCATTCAATAAACCGTCCATTATTAACGAGGTCAACCGCATAACAACGACAGGCCAGTGATTATAAACCGATTATTCGTTAAGCTCGGATTTGAGGTCGAACCATAGCTCGGGAGTGCGACCAACGCAACGGCCAATCTAATTAGAGTTTAAATCGTCAATGAGCGCTGCAAACGAACAATAATTTCCACTCAAATTACATCATGAACCGAAACCCCGAAGAGAACATCATCAGTGCGCGCGGTTAGGTGCAGTTAGGAAGTGCCTCCGAATGGCCTGTCGCAGGATTTCCATGGCTGACCAACAGTTTAGAATTACAAGGGGATTAATTGGTGGTTTTGACGTTTGGCATGATTAGGTAATGATGGCATTGGATTGGTCGTTATTCAGTTCATACCATCCTTTATCTGTATCGACGTGCTGTTGCTGTTGCTCGTTCGCAGCTGAGGCATTCCACGGGGGCATGTCAGTCGATCCTGAGCGACCATTTCGAAAATATTTGAAACTCTGCACAGTTTTTCAATTTCATCTAAATCGTCATTTTTCGATATCAAATCTTCATATTGAGTCACGACTAACTTTTCAAAAGGGTGTATGTGAAAATGGTTCAAAAATATTTAAAAAGCTGCACAGCAAAAACGGAATGTTCGATTGTTATGATTTTTTCAGCAAAGTTAGACAACTAAATGGTGATTCTTAAGAAAATGTGCACAGTAAAAAAATTTTTTGCCTTTAAAAATATCATTTTGTCACAAAAACTCAAATATCTCAAAACCCTATCTTTTTCGAACGTAATTTTTAGGGAAAACGGTCCATTATATTAGCTATCTACCATAAAAATTTGGTGATGGTAAACTAATAAACAAAAAAGTTATGACATTTCAAACATTTCACAATTTTCACATTTAGTAAAAAAAAATTTTTTTCTGTGTAAGTTATTTCGAGAATTGCAGTTGGATGCAGATTTTATTGTTAAGGGACGTGATTTAAACAAGTTGTTTTCATGATATTTTGATTTAATTATTCATAGCATCTATAAGAAACTTAGACACGATCCAGTGTTGTGATCAAAAGTATTGATAGTGTCATAATTTTCATTGCACGTGACTGGCGAAAAATTCTTTTAATAGTGTTGAAACCTGTTGATAATAACGTTGATAGAAACATATCAGAAATGTTATTTTTAAGACAAAAGCTGCAAAATCAAAGATTTATATACACGTGTACGTCTATAGTTTACCTGCAAAAAATATACCTCTTAGAGAATAGACTTTATGATCGGGAGGAAACGGGTATCTTCAACAACAACAAATGCATGATAGGTACATACCATGACAATGCTCACGAAAAAAAAAAAAATACTACTACTAAGGTTGTTAAAGATCTTATAGTAATTTTTTTCTTCAGTCAAGCAAATGACACCAAACTAGTCAGTAAAAACTTAAAAGTGATTTTGTTTATTGAAATATTACGAACAACATGAGTAGCCGCTTTCTCAACTGTTGTAGGCCGTTTGATGGAAAAAAGTGTTCAAAAGAGTTACGAAATCTCACCGAAAGCACCATAGATAAACTGAAAGCGACTGGTTATGCTCCAATGTCCACATTGAATACAAATTTACGCATTTGCACGTCCTGCCGTCTAAACGTTGACAAAAGAGCAATCTGTATATCATCGGTTGAGCAGAGCGCAGGAAGTTCGAAAACGACAGCAACTGAGGAATTGCCAGATGTATCGACAACAACTGAGGAATTACCAGAAGTATTAAGTGCTGAGAGCCTTGCCACCGTACCATCAGCGAAATCTGTTTCAACAAATCAATCGGAAGATGAGTGTATCCAAAAGGTCAACATCGAACGCTTTAACGAGGGCATAGCTGGGATAAAAGTGACTCCGATTAAATGGAGTAAGATGGACTACGTTTATTACCCGGAGAAAAAATACCGTGAAATAAACGAAGCTGTACGAAGAAACCTCTTCAAATTAGGACCTGATGATGTGGAAAATACAGACTACGATGAGGTAATTATAAATATGAAGGAAAGGTTCTCGAATGCAGCCACGACAAGGAAAGAAAAATTATTGATTTTGTCGATGCTGCCAAGTTCGTGGTTTATCCAGGATGCCATTGATGAGTTCAAAACCAATAGAAATACAGTAAAAGAGGCAAAACAATTGAAGAATAACTGTCTTTCAACCAAAAATACTAGGTCTAGTACTGCATTAACAGATGAGACAAAAGAAATAGTAGTTCAATATTTTGAAGATGATGAAGTAAGTCGAGCTATGCCTGGTCAAAAAGATTATGTATCAGTAAAAAAAGATGGAAAGCGTCAAGCAATCCAAAAACGATTAATGATGACGACTTTGAAAGAAGCGTAAACACGCTTCAAGGAAATTCACGATAATATTAAAATAGGTTTTTCCTCATTTGCAAGCCTTCGGCCAAGGCAATGTAAGCTTCTTTCCAATTCAGGAACACATAATGTGTGTGTGTGCACAACCCATGAGAATATTAATCTTATTTTACATAGTTTGAAAAGAATCAATTTAACAAAGGATATTAAAATGTTAACTGGTAGTCTTTTGTGTGAAAATACAACATCAAATTGCTATCTACGATCTTGTTCGGATTGTCCAGATTCTTCATCATTGGAAAATACTTTATTCGCTGAGTTTGAAGAAAATATATTGATCAGTTATCATTTGAGCAATGGGTGACCACGGATAGGTGTGACATAGAAACTATTGTAAAACCTGTAGATGAGTTTGTGTCATATTTTGCTTGAAATTAGAAAGTTTAATCCCTCACGATTTCATTAAAACAGAACAATCCAGCTTTTTAAAAATACGAAAAATACATTACAAAATGGTGAATTTTAGTCATTTGTGATTTTCTGAAAATTACAGCTTTGTATTGCAAGATGAAGTGCAGTCCCATCACTGGAACGTACAACAAGCTACAATTCATCCATTCGTTATTTATTTTAATGGAAGTACGCAAATTGAACACTTAAGTTTTATTATAATTTCCGAAGATTTAAGACACGATTCAGTATCCGTAAACTTGTTCATTGAAAAATGATTAACTTTTTACGCGTTGATAAGCATAAAGAAGTCAAAAGATATATTTCATGTCTGATGGAGCAGCGTCGCAGTACAAAAATCGTAAGAATTTTTCGAGCCTATGTCAATATAAATCAATGTACGGAATTGATGCAGAATGGCATTTTTTGCTACATCACATGGCAAAGGTCCTTGTGATGCTATTGAGGAACAATAAAGCGCATGGCCACAAGAGCAAGTTTAGCCAAAGAACGTGAGCATCCAATTAAAACTGCGAAAGAACTTTTTGATTGGGCAAATCGTAGAAAAGAAAAAGATTTAACCAAATTATCATTTTGTTTTACTACTACTGAAGAGTACGAAATAAAGGCTTCAGAGCTCAGCGAGCAATTTAATAACGCGAAAACGATCCAAGGAACCCACGATCACTGTTTCATTCCATTGTCGGAAAATAAAATTAAAGCAAAACTATACTCAAACTGTGCTGATAATAATTCAAAAGTGTTCGATATTTTAAAAAATTTGAATAAAAATAAATAAAAAATAAGTATTAATAAACTGTTTTCATGATATCATAACCCATACCAAAATTCAAACCCAAAACTCTTAGAGTTTCTATAACAACATTGTGTAACTGCCACATTTAATTTAATACTTAGGATAATATTAATTCATTTTTATTTATTTATACATATAATATTTATACATATAATATACATAATATCGATGAATACATAAATATGGAATATCATACAAACAACTTGTTTAACTCACGCAAGGCCCTTAACAATAAAATCAGCATCAAACTGCGATTCTTGAAAAAAAAATACACGGAAATTTTTTTGTTCACTATATGTGAAAATTGTGAAATGTTTGAAATGTCATAACTTTTTTGTTTATTAGTTTACCATCACCAAATTATTATAATAGACAGCTAACATAATGGACCGTTTTCCCTAAAAAATTACGTTCGTAAAAAAGATAGGGTTTTGAGATATTTGAGTTTTTGTGACAAAATGATATTTTTAAAAGCAAAAAAATTTTTTTTACTGTGCACATTTTCTTAAGAATCACCATTTAGTTGTCTAACTTTGCTGAAAAAATCATAACAATCGAACATTCCGTTTTTGCTGTGCAGCTTTTTAAATATTTTTGAACCATTTCCACATACACCCTTTTGAAAAGTTAGTCGTGACTCAATATGAAGATTTGATATCGAAAAATGACGATTTAGATGAAATTGAAAAACTGTGCAAAGTTTCAACTCAATAGAAAATCATGAATTAAAAATTTTCTTAAATTTTGATGCTGTTGCTTGGAATCGCTCAGCTGTAACATATTTTTAGTGGTAGGTAACAGTTGCACCAGCTTGATTGTGAAGGAATGCTGTCGCATGTGAATCACCCAACCACATGAACAGCATTTAGCGTTTTTGACTGAAATGCATTATCCGTTCTGTTGCTAATATAAAATCTCATTTGCCGAATCCCACCAGGAAATGCAATGGCAAAGTGCACTTTTTTACTGATGATAGAAGCAGTTGGTCAAGTGAAAACGACCTCAGTTTAAATACATATCAAATAGTGGCTTCAAAATGAAAAGTCCAAATGTTATTATAATCTTTGAACACTTTCCAGTAATCGAAGTTGATATATGTCAGACCAAATACCTCTGATGGTTGTGTTTATAACGGTTTGATGTGTATTCTTCTTACTGCCACAGATTTTCCTTATAATTATCGGTATTCGGTTGCCTGTCTGCCTGTTGCATCAATTAGAATCAATCTTAACGTTTCTACGACAGGATTCGTATGTGCAACGACGTTGCCCTTACTAGTTTTGCGTGTTCTACTTCCAAGCAACGACCATCTGGTCGGAGTTTTGCTAAATCGCACCAAACGTCAACAGAAAAATCCCAATTTTTCGTTTAGTAGTTCCAATTGATAACAAATCGTACCCGATATTTCTAAATCCGGTAATTGATATTCTACACTAAATGTACAATTAAATGAGAATTAAGCTTCCCCGTACCCTTCAACAACAAAATATAACAGGTCAATCAACAAGGCGTTCGGTGCGGTTTTGCAGAACCCCGACCATTTGTTCTGAAAGCAAGCGCCCGGCCAAGGATGATACCAAATCAACAAACGTCTGTTGGCTGCCAGATGCAGATGCCGGTACAAAATGTATTTCAACCAGCACCGACCGGCTGACCGGCAACAAAGTCTTAACCCTTGATATGACAGTGGAGACAAAATTAGCACCTATCAATCGTTGTTTTTCATCTTAACAATGGCCAACATATCTTCGCTGGGGACGGTTGCGAATCGCAAGGTTGGTTGTTCTGAAAGGATGTTTGTGAATATGCTTATGTTAAAAAATTATCGTTTCCGGTTTTGAAAGACCGAATAGCGAGGATGAATCCGAGGATTCCACACTGTTCGAACAAATAACGAACTTCTTCTTCTTCTTCTTATTGGCATTACATCCCCACACTGGGACAGTGCCTCCTCGCAGCTTAGTGTTAATTGATCACTTCCAAAGTTATTAACTGCGAGGTTTCAAAGCCAAGTTACCATTTTTGCATTGGTATATCATGAGGCTAACACGATGATACTTTTATGGCCAGGGAAGTCGGGACAATTTCCAATCCGAAAATTGCCTAGACCGGCACCGGGAATCGAACCCAACCACCCTCAGCATGCTCTTGCTTTGTAGCCGCACGTCTTGCCGCACGGGTAAGGAGAGCGCAACGAACCTTCTCCTTTATTTTTCCTGCTGCATCACTTTTCGCCCTGAAGAGATGAGATACACCACACAGTACCGTGTAGCATCATCTATTAGCGTCATTATGTATTTGTTTGCACCAGGGGTAGGGTTGTCCATTTGATCACACAGATCCGTATGGACTAGATTCAAGGGCTGCTGCGATTTGCACTCCTCCCACAGCTGTTCCATCTCCTCGCACTCTGCTTCTTCCAGGCGGCGTTTCTTCTCCTGAAAAAGGCGGGTCTGATGTCTCCGCTTCCGTCTATAACGTTCCACGTTCTGCCGGGTACCTTGCTGCAGCGCGACCGCCCGCGCTGCGTCCTTCTCCTCCAGAATCTGTCTGCACTCTTCGTCGAATCAATCGTTCCGTCGACTTCGACCCATATACCCGACGTTGCTCTCCGCTGCGTCGTCAATGGCTGCTTTGGGCCCAAGAGGGGCCCCATCAAGCTCACCCTCTTCCGGCAACGCTGCCTCGAGATGCTGCGCGTATGCAGTGGCGACATCAGGTTGCTTCAGTCGCTCTAGGTCGTACCGCGGCGGTCGTCGGTACCGAACATTGTTGATGACGGATAGTTTTGGGCGCAGTTTAACCATCACCAGATATTACGCATTGCAAGAAAACTTTGGATTACAGGAAAATTCGAGCGCGCCTACAAGTAAATTTCCCATCAAAATCACCATAGTCACCTATGCTGTCACGTGTTACTACTTGCGTTTCCCATTCTGTCATTTAGAAGTGTTGATTGTATATTTCTTCAACCAAACTAAGATATGAATTCCTCTAACAAATGTAATAGTGCCAAAAGGCACTGCACAGGTTTCAGTATTGATAGAGACAGTGATTCAGGTTATTCCGGAAGAAATGATTGATGTTGATGAGATCGACAATAGCAATCGAAAGAGAGTAAGAACATAATATTTTGTTTGCAAAGTACTATATCGGACTGAATCCTCTTTTATCTTTAAGGCTAAACCTAATCCACACACCGCGCCCAATAGCAGTGACGAAAAAAACTTTAAGGGTTAGAAATCGTTCGAAAAGCGAGGTGTTCTAAAAGATGACACTGTAGACGGCGTTCTCCAGCATATTTGGACATTCTGCAAAACATTTTTGGCGAAGGCTGTGATGTTTGAATCCTTAGAAGATGGTAGTTCTATTTCAAATACCAAAGCGATGTGGAGTGAGGTTGAGCCAGTTTTCGAAGATAAGGATCAGTTCATGGGTTTTCAGGTCAAATCTGGAAAACGTACAATTCTCCCTTCTGGTGTTTCATCAAGCACTCTTCAAAGTTGGTTGGATAAGACAATAACAATAGTTGTCTACAGGTATTCCGACTCGGTCAGTTCTTCGAAGAAGTTTAACGCGGTTGAAAGCCAACTTCTACGACCAGTTGAGCAAGATAGGGCGGGTGCAGAATCTCTTGTTTCGTTGGAACGCCTGAAAACTACCCTTAAATATAAACATGCACATTGTTTGACAGCAGATGACATTAACTGGTCCTGTTGGGCTAACTACATTAGCTCGACTCGAAATCGAGTCAAGTACGAGACACTGAAGACGACCACACAGTTGTGGTCGAAATACGTATCTGCAAAGATAACGAAAATTAACTGGTGGAATTAAATGGACAGTACTTAATTCGTCTTAGACGGTTGAATACATTCCACTAAAAGAGCTTAATATATTTTTCTGAAAAAGACTCCAGAAGATGGTTGATATTATGGGACATCGTATAGCGGATTTTGAGAAGCAACTAGATCAACATAACAATATGTTGAAAGCTATGAGCAGGACGATGGCTGTGCAGGATGACGAATATACCTGTGCATTAGCTACACAAGTACCAGATTGTATTGATGTTGATCACGAGTAAATTTTTATTTGATTGAAATAATAATAATAATATTCATAATTAGAAAACCAAATTGCTTGTTTTATTTTAGATAAAGATTACAACAATTCTTCTGTGTTTGAGTTTTATGAACTACTGGTGCTCCAAAAATCCAAACTTCTTGATGTCTTGTCCAAGTCCTACACTTGGGTTGAATGTTCCTCAAGGAAAATAGGGGAACGGTTCGCCACTTCATCTCATAGCTCCTATTTCCATCCCATCAAAAACAAAGCAATGGTAAGGAATTTGGTTTGTTTATTATTTTTGTGATTTTTTTTCAGCAGTGAGCACGCATGTTGACAAAAAAAGCGACGAATTTGGTGCCGTATTTCTTTGTTTAGCGATGAGATGGATATATGTACAGTGAGATGGAGCTCGGAACATTTCCCCTATATACATTTTCTCATTACAGCAGATGTATCAAAGTCTTTATATTTCTGAAGTGCTTCAGCAATAACAATAGTGAGATCTTTGGGACTGTTCTCCACATAAACCTTCTTGAGGTATTTTTTCAGGTATCCAAACATGTATTCGATGGGGTTAAAAAAAGGTGCGTAAGCAGGAAGAAAGATCACATGTATTCCAAGTGCTCGAAGATATTGAACTATCGATTTATGGCAATGGATTCGTGCACCATCTAAGATCCAGGCTGAGTGTTGTCCTGGGTACTTTTACCGGATGTAGCCAATGATCGGCAACACTCCAAAAATTTTGCTCTGTTGAAAGTACCTTCAGTCCAGAACGTGTCAATTATACCTGTTTGTCCCATGCAGGGCTGACAATAGTCATCGTCACAGCACGAAATGCCACAGTAGCGACGAGGTGCAGTGTCTTCATTGCTACTCCACACATCGTCAATGACGCGCACGACGTTAGCTTTCGTCGTGTAACCAAATCGTCATGACGACATCGAAGAACGAAGACTTCATACCGTTATTCTTCAAGCGGCAGCTGCCATGCGAAGATTTTTATTAAGCCTTTATAATAATGAGTTTGAAGTGACGTATGAAAGCGTTATGAATGTTATCAAAACATTTATGTTACCAAAGTTCCCACTATTTGTTTATTTGAGACGCCATTATGTTTTTAACCAGTCGGTCTATAATGACGTACAATCAATTGTGTGACGAAGTGACGACGAAAATCATCATAACTGTTGGCTGCGCGACTATCGTCGTGGTACGCATGCGGCCCGAAGAAAACGAATAGGTGTTGCGTCGTGCAATGTTATGACGAAGACTATTTTTTTTCACTTTCTTCATACGACGAGAACTACTATTCAAGACAAAATTTTAAAAACGACTTATCTGCTTTTGTAAACAAAGATTCAAACAACGATTTGACGAATCTGATAGCTCTCCCACGCAAACCAACACCATCAATAGGTAGGTGAAGGTTTCAGCTACCTGTTGATGGTGCTGGTTTGCGTGGGAGAGCTATCAGATTCGTCAAATCGTCGTTTGAATCTTTGTTTACAAAAGCAGATAAGTCGTTTTGAAAATTTTGTCTTGTATTGTCAGCCCTGGGGTGGCATTGTGCATCTCGATTCGAACGTAATTCTATCGAGTCGAACATGTTTGGCATTACAGCTTTCGATTCGATCTCGAAAACGACTCATCGTTCGAGTATGCTCGAGGAGGTACAAGTATAACGAGATGTTTTGGCATTATGGAGACTCTATAGCACACTGAAAAACGACTCAAGTCGAATGAAAATCACTCGTCGCCTTTATAGCTTTCGAATGTTGTTCGAGAGTCATTTCTTGCTGAAAGTTTTTCATTATATTTGTTATTATTTCTCTACGGGAAGAGTATAAATGTTTCACTATTGTATCTTGAAGGAAAGAATATCATTAGTATACCTACTTTTATAGTTTCCAGACAATATGCAATCTCTAATAATCCCGAAATCCTCGTAAAAACGACTTCAACTTAAATCGTTTTTTGCAGTTTTCACGTATTTCTTGACTATTTCGATAAACCGTGTGAAAAATATATGGGGTAAATCTGAGTAAAAACGTATATATTCCAAAATCTACGTAAAAATAGTTGAGTTAAATGAAAAAAACGCGCAAGAGATGACCCAAGTGCATATAACTAACACATGGAAACATCGAAGTAATTTATTATCGAATCCTTTTTTAGCTTTAAATTATTTAGCTCAAAATTGGATCTGTGGCATAAACTCGAATAAATATAATAAATGCTAAAGCATTTGATGAGTTTGATTGCTCTACGCATGCGGTCGCGTGTACTCAGACGACTAATGACGGTGGAAGACCGACACTTGATTACAATTAGAGCAATCAAACTAAACAAATGCTTTAGCAACGCCATGCACAGCCAAGACATTTAACAAAAACAAAATGGTTTTCGTATTGGCCGAGTTGCCGAAAAATAAAACTTATAATTTGTGTCGTTACTATATCTCAATTGATAAAACATCGATACGACATGTTTGTTTTAATAATGCTTTAATCGGTTTCAGCAGCTCAATAAACAATATTGCTTTTATAGTCATTGAGCACGATTTGCTTGTTCATAAATTAACTGCCAATTCATGCCATGAAGGATGCCTTTCCAACAGGCAACATGCTACACGCAGATGAAATTACTCTTATTCTCTTTGTATACTCACATTCGCAATGCGCTGAAGGTTGTCTCTCCAGCGGGCGGCATGATAAACACGGAGACAGCTATCTCTTATGTTGTTTTCGGTTATTGCTGGGTCGAACCTAGTTCTGCACCGGATCCGCTCTAACTGCTGTCAAAACGTTCGGTTATTCGTTCAGGTTGGATCGCGATCCGCACCAGGTCCGACCCAAAATGAATGAGGTTCGCTCTGCCGATTTATCGAGATCCAACCTAGGTTCACCAATACATTCGAATACAAACTGTCAAACTAGTGTGTATGTTTACGCTATTTAAAGGAAGATGAAAACGTTAAAGACACGGATGGGTATTTGATTTTGTTTGTTTCATTTGTTAAATTTATCAATTTTGTTGCTGTTTTCCACGCAAAAATGGATTATTTTAATTTAGTGCTGTCTTCAAGTTTCTCTGATGGTGACTCGGATTCAGATATCGACATATTTTTCGCTGATTTCTTCAGATAGTAGCTCCATTATAAACAAAATGAGGGTTGACAATTTTTTTGAAAATGTGATTTATAAAATGCAGTGACGAGAAGGTAGCTGCTATTTATTCATTATTATGTTGTGTATGTTGTGTTGTGTAGGAAAATAGCGTACCAGAGTATCTGCCGCTATGAAGTTATTTATACCAAAATGTTCATTACCATTATTTTATTCATTATTGCAGTTCTGTGCATAATTTGTTCAAGGTTACGGATTTGAAGAACATAAACATAATGTTTTAACCCTAGCATTAGCAATTTGTAAGGCTTTGGCAACTATATTGCCATCAACAAATTTATTGTATTTATTTATAAATGATTATTCATAAATAAATTCAAATGCTTATTTAGGAACAGTTTTTATACGAATTGAGCATAATTTTTGAGTGGAAGAAGGGTTTTTAGTTGTAATTCATTAAAAACTGACAAAGACATATTTTATCCCATTGATATTTATTATGTTGAATCTCCTGTTTAGATTATGTAGTGAAAAATGATTTGCCTCTCTTGTATGTTTGGTTTTTGCAGTTCTGACGAAATTGCAATTTATCCCTAAAGGTCCCCTCTTGGGGGAAAAATAGCAAAAAAAAAATGCAAAAAACAAAAAAGAATGCTGTTCAACTCTTGTGCGATTTGATTCTTTGCTTTAAAATAAAAGGCCCCAAATCTCAAATGGGTCCTAAAATGAAGAATCGATATTCGATTTTCTTTCAGGGAACGATGAAGGTAAAATTCGAAACGTATCAGTTTTTCTTTTGACTCAAAAATCGAAAAGAACATTGTTTAATTTGAAATTGAAAAATAGACTAAAAATGCTTCCTCGACATTTTCGGTCTTGTTTGACGTACGGATTCAAACGCACTAGCAAAACACCGCAGGGCACTTGACTCAACCTTTGACAGTTAATATATGGAGCTGACGTTTTGGGCTGATGGTTTATTCGTTCTGAAATGTTGCACAGCCCAAAATTTGCCTTAAAATGTCTTAAACACAAATATATTATTTTTACTGATTTAGAATTTTACCAGAATTTTTATAACAACGGTACAAGTATTCTTGACCGATGCACTATCGTTTGCAACCATAAACGAGGTAGGGCTTTAGGCTTTCATATTTTCTTGTTCTGTTCCATTTCAATGACATAATTGATAATTCAAATCTACTGTAACACAATCACTGTTACCCAAAAAGCCGTATAGAATCAGCATAATAGTTTATCGGGAAACACGGATTCGCATAAATTATTTCACGGCAATCCACATTGCCGTCGTCATTCATCACAAGCTCCTAATCACATTAATTTATTGATGGATTAATAGTCATTTTAGTCATTAAACAAGAAGAAACGTCTGATTTCCCCCATAATTCATAAAACAAGAAAAAAAGAACACTAATAACAAAATTCCACACGAAAGTTCTATGAGAAGTTAAACCGTTCACGTAAGGGCCACGTGCCACAGCCCGATATGTGTAAGGACATAAACGGGAACCTTCTTACGAACGAGCGTGAGGTGATCCAAAGGTGGCGGCAGCACTACGAAGAACACCTGAATGGCGATGTGGCAGACGAAGATGGCGGTATGGTGATGGACCTGGGAGAACGCGCGCAGGACATAATTCTACCGGCTCCGGATCTCCAGGAAATCCAGGAGGAGATTGGCCGGCTGAAGAACAACAAAGCCCCTGGGGTTGACCAACTACCAGGAGAGCTATTTAAACACGGTGGTGAGGCACTGGCTAGAGCGCTTCACTGGGTCATTACCAAGATTTGGGAGGAGGAAGTTTTGCCGCGGGAGTGGATGGAAGGTGTCGTAAGTCCCATCTACAAAAAGGGCGATAAGCTGGATTGTAGCAACTACCGCGCAATCACATTGCTGAACGCCGCCTACAAGGTACTCTCCCAAATTTTATGCCGTCGACTAGCACCAACTGCAAGGGAGTTCGTGGGGCAGTACCAGGCGGGTTTTATGGGCGAACGCTCCACCACGGACCAGGTGTTTGCCATTCGCCAGGTACTGCAGAAATGCCGCGAATACAACGTGCCCACACATCATCTATTCATCGACTTCAAAGCCGCATATGATACAATCAATCGGGACCAGCTATGGCAGCTAATGCACGAACACGGTTTTCCGGATAAACTGACACGGTTGATCAAAGCGACGATGGATCGGGTGATGTGCGTAGTTCGAGTTTCAGGGGCATTCTCGAGTCCCTTCGAAACCCGCAGAGGGTTACGGCAAGGTGATGGTCTTTCGTGTTTGCTATTCAACATCGCTTTGGAAGGTGTAATACGAAGAGCAGGGATTAACACGAGTGGTACAATTTTCAATAAGTCCGTCCAGCTATTTGGTTTCGCCGACGACATAGATATTATGGCACGTAACTTTGAGAAGATGGAGGAAGCCTACATCAGACTGAAGAGGGAAGCTAAGCGGCTCGGACTAGTCATCAACACGTCGAAGACGAAGTACATGATAGGAAGAGGTTCAAGAGAAGACAATGTGAGCCACCCACCGCGAGTTTGCATCGGTGGTGACGAAATCGAGGTGGTAGAAGAATTTGTGTACTTGGGCTCACTGGTGACTGCCGAAAATGACACCAGCAGAGAAATTCGGAGACGCATAGTGGCTGGAAATCGTACGTACTTTGACTCCGCAAGACGCTCCGATCGAATAGAGTTCGCCGCCGTACCAAACTGACAATCTACAAAACGCTAATTAGACCGGTAGTCCTCTACGGACACGAGACCTGGACGATGCTCGTGGAGGACCAACGCGCACTTGGAGTTTTCGAAAGGAAAGTGCTGCGTACCATCTATGGTGGGGTGCAGATGGCGGACGGTACGTGGAGGAGGCGAATGAACCACGAATTGCATCAGCTGTTGGGAGAACCATCCATCGTTCACACCGCGAAAATCGGACGACTGCGATGGGCCGGGCACGTAGCCAGAATGTCGGACAGTAACCCGGTGAAAATGGTTCTCGACAACGATCCGACGGGCACAAGAAGGCGAGGTGCGCAGCGGGCAAGGTGGATCGATCAGGTGGAAGATGACTTGCGGACCCTCCGTAGACTGCGTGGTTGGCGACGTGTAGCCATGGACCGAGCCGAATGGAGAAGACTCTTATATACCGCACAGGCCACTTCGGCCTTAGTCTGAATAAATAAATAATAAAATAATAACAAAATTCAGTATTTAAAATATGTCTGTTTCTGCCAGCTGATAAAAGTGCGAATTGAGAACAAAACAGATGATAGCGATTAAGTTCTCACTAATACCATCATACTGACTCGATCCCGATTCGTTTTTCGTTCGGTTATTCAGAGTCGGGTCCGACCCAGGTTTAAAACCGAAAACGACATTATTCTCTCTGTTTACATTTCGTTTGACAGAACATACTCATACAGAACATATCCCGATTCGTTTTTCGTTCGGTTATTCAGAGTCGGGTCTGACCCAGGTTTAAAACCGAAAACGACATTATTCTCTCTGTTTACATTTCGTTTGACAGAACATACTCGATTGAGCTAGTACACCACCATTCGAAATCTTGTACTGCGACTGAATGAAGTCGAACGAAATACATAATGCCGCAATTTTTTCGAAACGAATGCAAAAACGTACGAATCGAGTGATTCGATTCGAATTGTGCAATGTCACCCCTGGTCCCATGAAAGAGAGCATGGAAACTCTTGCACGTCGTCGATACTCACCTCTATATATTATCCTATCTCCTAATTTAGGATATCCCTTATTCCGAAGCAACCCCCTGTTGTCGCATGAAACCTCATCAAGAAACAACAGGCTGTGCAAATCCCAAGGAATAGTGGCTAACTCTTGTACAAATCTTGAGACATCCGTTTCTCTAAGCTGGATAGCCCGCCGATGCAACCCTTTATAGGTGAATCCTTCAGTGCTTACACCGAAAGTGTTTTCGAATAACTGTTTCGTTTCATCTAGTAGCAAAACTGGACTTCTCTTATACAGGTCAATTATCCAATGCCTTTGAATGTTATTAAACCGCAAGAAAATTTTAGCCCGCTCCTTTCGACTGAAAAACCCATTCGCTTCGTACCGGTCGATCCAATTAGTGATTGTAGTGTGAGACTTGGCATACAGTAAAGATAGTTGCGTTTTTGAAAGTCCTAAGAAATAATACGCGTATAGACAGTGGTATACGGTATTCACCGATGCATGTTGGTCTAGTACAGCACGACGTAGAATTTCAGCCATCGTTGTGCTGTTGACGAAATGTAATAATATTAAATTAACGTAATGAATAAGTGTTTTCATATTGTAATAATAAATAAGTGCAAAACAGAACTTACTGTCACCAAGCTGAACCTCGAATATGAAACTCAATGCTTGCTATGCAACTTTTACTCTATGCGGAGATAGCTGGCTGCGCGTTATTTCCGCGGATCGATCCAAATTTTTCTTTTTCTCCGTAATAGTGGTCAGAGTCGATGTTAGCGCCACGATATGTCCTGACGTCGATAATGTCGGAGAAGTGCCGTCCATCAATCAGAACGTGGTCGATTTGTAATTCTGTCTGCAGTGGTGATCTCCAGGTGTACCGATACGGGAGGCTGTGTTGGAAGTAGGTGCTGCGAATGGCCATATTCTTGGAGGCGGCGAAATCAATTAGTCGTAGGCCGTTTTCGTTCGTCAGCCGGTGAGCGCTGAACTTTCCAATTGTCGGTCTAAACTCCTCCTCTTGGCCAACCTGAGCGTTCAAATCTCCTATGATTATTTTGACGTCGTGGCTTGGGCAGCTGTCGTAGTCACGTTCCAGCTGCGCGTAGAATGCGTCTTTATCATCATCAATGCTTCCGGAGTGTGGGCTATGGACGTTGATTATGCTGAAGTTGATGAACCGGCCTTTGATCCTCAACCTGCACATTCTTTCATTGATCGGCCACCACCCGATCACGCGCCTTTGCATATCGCCTATCACTATGAAAGCTGTTCCCAGCTCGTGTGTTGCCGCAGCTCTGATAGATGGTATGATTACATCTAAACGTTCGCACCATTGATCCCTTCCAACAAACCTCCTGCAGCGCTACGATGCCGAATCCACGGTCCTTGAGCACATCGGCGAGTATGCGTGTGCTCCCGATGAAGTTGAGAGATTTGCAGTTCCACGAACCGAGTTTCCAATCGCTAGTCCCTTTTCGTCGCAGTGGTCTTCGCCGATGGTTCCGGTCCGTACTCTCTTGTTGATTGTTCGTTGCTTATGATTTTTTGAAGGCTGGCTTGCAGGGCCTGACACCAAACCCCCTAAATTTCCGGAGGACCATTCCTCCTTATTTCTGGTGGACCATGGTGCACAGTTTCACTTAAAGCCCCTCGCTGGCACTCGGACGATGATCAGCCGCCCCTAACATGGAGAACAGAAGCTGTTGTGAGCCGATCCTGACATGGAGAACAGACGCTCAATAAGATTTGCACCTCCGGAGAGGAGCAAACCCCCCCTTCCCTGTCAGCATACGACCATAGTTCCCACCGGGGTTGGTTACCCGATCTTCCCTAAGGTTGCTCGTATCCCGGCCAGCACCGCGGGGAGGTAGGGATAGGAGTTGCTGGGTGTGAGGCTAAGGACCGAGATGGGGTCTATTTTATTCCTTCAGGTACGCGAAGTACCAATGGTACGCTTTACCCAGCATTTGCCGTGCCTCAGAGTTAGTGTTACGGATGGTTTTATTTTGATCGAATAGTTGTAAATATTCGATCGAGTCTGTATTGTTTGTGCTAGGGTATATGGCTCAAACCTTAGCCTATTATGCTGTGTTTGAGCACATTTATAGATTTAAATATTCATATATTGAAGATCTAACCGAAAATATGCCATCAACGGCTTTCTTACTTTTGGTTAATACACTAAATGGTCAAAAACAACAATAATTGTTCACAATCTATTAGGGTAGATGTACAAGTTTTGGCCTCCCAATGTATCCTACGAGTTTCATACTCCGTTTAAAGAAGTAAAACCTGGATTTATCGCATTCATCACTGACTATTTATGAAGTAAAACTATTGTTCTGTTAAACTCATTATTGAAATTGATAATAAATTGCGATATTATTTATACATTTCCATATATAAAAACAGTTCTTTTGTTCCTGGTTTGGCCACATGTTTTCCAGTTTTCGCCACCCCATGTTCCTCTTTTGGCCATCGTGTTGCTAGGAGACAAGAACATTTAACATTTTTATTAGGAAACGTCCGTAAATTACGTTACGCTTTAGGAGGGGTTGGAGGGTCTAGGAAACGTGAAAATACAAAGATTTTCAGACGTCCATACAAAAAGTCTGACGAAGGGGGGAGGGAGGACGCTCCCTTAAACTTTCTGCCTTTTTTCATATAACAAAGTGACATGGCGAATTCACCAGCTTTACTGACCATTAATAACCTTCTACGGACAAACTCCTTGAAAGAATGACAAAAATGCGTAATGTTATTTAAAGGTCTATTTCGTAACTCCACTCAACAGTGACTTGAGCCGAATTGCTCGTCTCCAGTCACTGTCTAGTGGAACAAAAACGCAGTCGATAGTTTTTTCTCTCGACTCCCATAGAGTAGAGTGGGGCAAGAGTACGCACTTAGTTTTCCATCGAACATGGGGACCTTATGAAACAAGCTTCTGCATATCAAATCAATGTATACTCTTACTTTATGTTACCCAGTGGAAAAAATAATGAAAATAATTAAATTCGTTTTAGTAGAACCCTTATTGCAAGACACGTGAAAATCGCACTTTCACCCCCCCGGTGGGGTAAGAGTGCACATTGGGTGGGGTAAGAGTACCCACTTTTCCAATCATGTGCTTTATGTATTTATAAACACAAATAAGATCTAATAACATTTAATTGATGTTTACTGTAAGTATATTATGGAATGATTAAAGATTACGTAACTCTGAAACAGGGAGTAGGTCCCAGAATTGTAAAATTTCATACGAAAAAACCATTGTGTTTTTTCAATACCAAAAAAAATATGAAAGTAAAAATATATCAGGTATCACGTGGCGTAAACAAAGGAACTTTTCTTAAAGAAAGCCCACTAATTACGTAACGCAAAACAAAATTTGTCATCTCATTACCCCTCCCCTCTATCTCACAATTTTTGTATGAATCCTCTTAAAAATTGCATGGATCGTCATACATTTCGCAAAGCCCCCCCCCTCGCTAAGCGTTGTGTAATTTATGGATGTTGCTTTTGATAAAATCAAATAAGCATTCAGATGAAATTGTGTTTCCAGACTATGTTTAGATGTAAAACAATACCTTATACAATTTCATGATTTTGCTTCAGCGCTTTGTTCGCTAGTCGCTTCTTACACCAAATGACTTCAGCTTATTCTTAGAAGGAGAACTTTATTAATATGTTTTTATTTCTATCCCTTTTTCATCTTTACGTCAATCTTTACGCTTCAGAAGTAGTCTTATTTCGGCCGAAGATACGGGTTTGACATCAGAACTTGAAGATTCACATGCGTACTCTTGCCCCACCCGTTCCTGCGTACTTTTACCCCACATTCCCAAAGTTTATTCAAGTAATGGTTTTGATTTCTTGGAAAACCAACCGGATTGGTGTTCTGCACCATAAAGTACTCTATATAATGGGTTATCGAAATGGTATAATATTCACTTGATTGACCGTATATATGGTAATGAAATACTAGTTGCGGAAACACAATTATTTTTAGCAAAATGACCAAAAAGTTATCTAACTCCATATCTTCCTTGTTGTTTATTCAAATCGTTTACAATTACACATGATAATAGTTGGCCAGAATACCTGTCAAACTGATGCAGTGCTGCTAGTTTATCTTTTTTTATTACTTCAAAAAATCGAAAACGTACTCTTACCCCACGCGCACTCTTGCCCCACTCTACTCTATTTCTATCGCACACGCGGAAAATTACGGAAATCACGACGAAATCAATCTCCAGAACGCGAACTGGGACTATTTTTTCAACCCTTTTTGCTTTGCGCAACACACTGACAGGGGCAACGTGGGCTGCCAATTACATAATTTTTCCAATCAGTGTTGCCATAAATGTGGAATATTGAAGTTTGATTGAATATTTTTCAAACGTTGTTCTGAGAGTTTTTCTGTTGTTTCTGAGAACTTTACACTGAGAGAAAACTTTCAAATCAATCAATTTATCTTTCGGCAGGAAAGTTTTAGCTCTTAGAAATACCAAATTTCTTTCTTTCTTCCAACTTTTTTTTCTCTGTGTATGAATACAGCAAACTGTTTGCTGTAGACAAAATGCGCAATACGCAATAAAAATATATTTGCGACATTTGGCTGATGGACCAAAATCTCATATGAAACCTCCTCATTTCCCGTAGTGGTGTACAACACGCGTCGAAGTCGGACGCCGCGGCTTAACATTGGGCGGCTACAAGACGGTAGACTAGCCCAAGAATACGCGCAGCAGCTGGAAGTGGCACTTCCAACGGAAGAGCAGCTAGGCGCAGCATCTCTTGAAGATGGCTGGAGAGATATTCGATCCGCCATTGGTAGCACCGCAACCGCTGCACTTGGCACGGTGCCCCCGGATCAGAGAAACGACTGGTATGACGGCGAATGTGAGTAGTTAGTGGAAGAGAAGAATGCAGCATGGGCGAGATTGCTGCAACACCGCACGAGGGCGAACGAGGCACGATATAAACAGGCGCGGAACAGACAAAACTCGATTTTCCGGAGGAAAAAGCGCCAGCAGGAAGATCGAGACCGTGAAGAAACGGAGCAACTGTACCGCGCTAATAACACACGAAAGTTCTATGAGAAGTTAAACCGATCACGTAAGGGCCACGTGCCACAGCCCGATATGTGTAAGGACATAAACGGGAACCTTCTTACGAACGAGCGTGAGGTGATCCAAAGGTGGCGGCAGCACTACGAAGAACACCTGAATGGCGATGTGGCTGACGAAGATGGCGGTATGGTGATGGACCTGGGAGAACGCGCGCAGGACATAATTCTACCGGCTCCGGATCTCCAGGAAATCCAGCAGGAGATTGGCCGGCTCAAGAACAACAAAGCCCCTGGGGTTGACCAACTACCAGGAGAGCTATTTAAACACGGTGGTGAGGCACTGGCTAGAGCGCTGCACTGGGTAATTACCAAGATTTGGGAGGAGGAAGTTTTGCCGCAGGAGTGGATGGAAGGTGTCGTGTCCCATCTACAAAAGGGCGATAAGCTGAATTGTAGCAACTACCGCGCAATCACATTGCTGAACGCCGCCTACAAGGTACTCTCCCAAATTTTATGCCGTCGACTAGCACCAATTGCAAGGGAGTTCGTGGGGCAGTACCAGGCGGGTTTTATGGGCGAACGCTCCACCACGGACCAGGTGTTTGCCATTCGCCAAGTACTGCAGAAATGTCGCGAATACAACGTGCCCACACATCATCTATTCATCGACTTCAAAGCCGCATATGATACAATCGATCGGGACCAGCTATGGCAGCTAATGCACGAACACGGATTTCCGGATAAACTGACACGGTTGATCAAAGCGACGATGGATCGGGTGATGTGCGTAGTTCGAGTTTCAGGGGCATTCTCGAGTCCCTTCGAAACCCGCAGAGGGTTACGGCAAGGTGATGGTCTTTCGTGTTTGCTATTCAACATCGCTTTGGAAGGTGTAATACGAAGAGCAGGGATTAACACGAGTGGTACAATTTTCAATAAGTCCGTCCAGCTATTTGGTTTCGCCGACGACATAGATATTATGGCACGTAACTTTGAGAAGATGGAGGAAGCCTACATCAGACTTAAGAGGGAAGCCAAGCGGATCGAACTAGTCATCAACATGTCGAAGACGAAGTACATGATAGGAAGAGGTTCAAGAGAAGACAATGTGAGCCACCCACCGCGAGTTTGCATCGGTGGTGACGAAATCGAGGTGGTAGAAGAATTTGTGTACTTGGGCTCACTGGTGACTGCCGAAAATGACACCAGCAGAGAAATTCGGAGACGCATAGTGGCTGGAAATCGTACGTACTTTGGACTCCGCAAGACGCTCCGATCGAATAGAGTTCGCCGCCGTACCAAACTGACAATCTACAAAACGCTAATTAGACCGGTAGTCCTCTACGGACACGAGACCTGGACGATGCTCGTGGAGGACCAACGCGCACTTGGAGTTTTCGAAAGGAAAGTGCTGCGTACCATCTATGGTGGGGTGCAGATGGCGGACGGTACGTGGAGGAGGCGAATGAACCACGAATTGCATCAGCTGTTGGGAGAACCATCCATCGTTCACACCGCGAAAATCGGACGACTGCGATGGGCCGGGCACGTAGCCAGAATGTCGGACAGTAACCCGGTGAAAATGGTTCTCGACAACGATCCGACGGGCACAAGAAGGCGAGGTGCGCAGCGGGCAAGGTGGATCGATCAGGTGGAAGATGACTTGCGGACCCTCCGTAGACTGCGTGGTTGGCGACGTGTAGCCATGGACCGAGCCGAATGGAGAAGACTCTTATATACCGCACAGGCCACTTCGGCCTTAGTCTGAATAAATAATAAATAATTATTTTAGTAAAAACGGCTACTCAGTCTAAATTTAGCAAAACAAGTTGTAACCAACCGTTTACTGGTTACAATTTACCATGTTTTTTGTGAACGTTAGCTTGATTTTGTTTAAAAAAAATTGTAAATATGTTTTGTAAATAAATAATATTATGTTATGTAGTAAATGTATAAATATAAAATTATGGTTCGTGCTCCGTTGTTGATACACGTTTGAGGGAATCTTAATTATATATTTATTAGCCATGTTGATGCCACAAATCGGGACCGCTTTGCGATTTGGGCGTAACTTATTTTGTAAACAAACATTGGAAGGCGAATTCCTGCTCCAGGAGGCATTTTCCGAGAAAACCACGGTATGTATTCAACAGAGCAGGCTTTCCTCTATCAGATAGGGGAACTAGTTTTGGGGAAAATCGCTTGCATTCTGCTGAATCCATGAAACAATGTTTGTTTACAAAATAAGTTACGCCCAAATCGCAAAGCGGTCCCGAAATTATTCATATTTTTGTTATTTATATTGTTTATTGTTTATAGTTTATTTATTTATATCCTATTCACCACTTATTGAATCAGAATAAAATTAAGTAGTATCAAATTGATAATTAAATTTCATAAAACTTGCATGCAATAAAATTCAAATTTAAATTGGCATCAATACAATATTATGTACCCCTTGAATCATTGTCAAAAAACAAAAAAAACAACAATACCTGTGATCATTACACTGGGGCGGAAAGAAGATGGCGATAGGCAAAACTAAGCGCGGGAAAATTTGGGATGTTCTTGGGAAAAGGATATAAAAGGCCACAAGCCCCTTGGAGGGCTCTCTTGTAATTTGGATACCTGGCCCGGAGGAACGAAGACAGCGGCAGCGAATGTCGGCCGCAACGAGTAGAATAAATGTATGAAGAATAAATAAGCAAGTATTCAATGAATGAGTGTTCCATAACCATTTGTCCCTTAGAATATGAATAAACTTAAATATGCATGGTCCTCGAAAATCAAGCTTTAATTTCTAGTTTTCTTAAATAAATTGTATCGAATCTGTAGATATTGTCCCTGTTCATGTAATATTAATTGAGATTTATCCTAGAGATCGCTGTTGCATCAACGACCCAAAGTGTGTGGCAACTATAGTCTTGAAACAAGACTCTTACAGAGCAGTGGTGCTTGGCTACGGGAGTTCTCAAGACACCAGTGGTTGGCAACGGACTTTCAAATGACTTTCAGAGTATATTATTCAAAAATGGGTACATAATATAGGGGAAAAGACGGCTTTGGCAGGTTTTGTTGTATTTGTTTGTTTGGGGGGTTTTTGTCGACCAAATTTTATGAGATTTGGCTACAATATTCTTTGATATGCAAAGAATGTTTAGGCCAAATTTGAGCATAATCAGTCATGAAAAAACCCTGACAATAATAGAACAATACCTGCCGAAGCCGTCATTCCCCCTACTCGTTTTACTAAATTTAGACTTAGTAGCCGTTTTTTACTAAAATACAAAAGAAACAGTCGTCACACAAACAGTTTTTTGTTTAATGTTGCTTGAAGAGTATCTTTATGTTTGTATAAAATAAAAGTTGATACACTTGTTTTCTCACGGAGATCAATCCGCCTTCCAGATTGGGAACGTACTGCGCCTTATCCAGCGTGATCGCAATACTCTTTCCCTCTCCGTTTACGCCGAAAAGAACTCAAGGTCGCTTCCACGACGACTTCCTTTTTAAACTCGTTTGACAAACTGCGATTATTGATCATGTGGCAGGTACAGCTGCTATCCACCGCCCAAGCGCCAGCGATAACTCCTCCTGCCACGAAACACACCGCACCGAATATCACGCTTTCGTCATGCTGTGCGCGCGCTCGCGTTTCACCGCCATGCACCATTTTGATAGATCGAAGTGACATTTAGAAAACTCAAACATTCATCTAGTAGTTGCACTTATTGAATGAATTTTATCTAATTGTTAAAAATAGTGAAAAATTAAAGAGCAGATTTTTTGCCAACTGGGTAGGACAGCTCTGTTCTGGGGATTGGTTTTCTGGCGATTATCATACAATCAGCTCAAACCTTAGCCTATAATATTGCGCACATTTATCGTAGTAAATATTCTTAAGTTAATCTCCAACCAAAATTATGCCACCAGACAGATTACTTATAAGTAAATAACCGTTCAGGTTGTTATAACCGTTCAGGTTGTTATTAAATTCACACAAGAAAGTGTATTTGGAATTGGTTATCAAAGTCCCACCTAAAGTCTAAAAAATAAAATGGTATTCCCGTTCTTTGAAGTTTGGTTATCAAGTCTAAAAAATAAAATGGTATTCCCGTTCTTTGAAGATTATGATGATCTATTTGTGCGTTAATTTCGTTCCACCGCCCCATAAAGGGTTACACAATGATTGATTTGAACCGATTGGACAGTACGGAAAAGCTTCCGATTATTGCACGCAGCATAGTGAGGTGGAGAAAGCTTGGGGGAAACATGAATAATTGGCCCCTTGTCCTGCCGTTCCTCAACCAAGCCTAAACGGTGACACACATAGGTTCTTCGTGTCCCAATCCAACAGCATCACGCGCAACACCATGGCCCATGACAAGCAGTTTCTTGGGGATGCTGCATACAAGCACACCATCAGAGACGCATAAATACACGCCCAATCCATGTTCGATGGAGACATAATCCCTGGGGGAAACATGAAGACATCAGCAAGCTCTAGAGAGAGGGATAGAGACATGTTAGTGTTTGCATGTTACAGTTATTTGTGCGTCTGCTGGCGATGTTTCATGGGACTCTGATTAACTTCCTTCATTACAGTTGACACAAGTGCGGTGTGAGTGGTAATAAACAGGTTTACATCAAAACATTAACGCTGTAGGCGTTCCAGAATGGAAGAATTTCGGTTAAATTGATTTGGGCTTGTATATTGGGCTAATATGACTAATATCGACTTTGAAATAGATGTTTATCTTCCTCGTTTTATTGCAGATACATGCAAGTTCTTAGGCGTATTTTCTGAACCATGGAGTTGAACTATCAATGTCTGGCATCATGTGCATAATTTTACCCGGGAGCAACATTATGATCGAACGTCACATTTCTGAGCTCTTACCCGCAGTTCGTACATCAAACCACATCTAGATGACATTCCGGCTGACGGCTCGTCGCACAATGGATTAAATTGCCGCCACGAGACATCCGTCGACAATGACGATGACGACGATGACATCGCAAAATGTTGCTCGTCAGCTCGTCAAATTCTGTTTGATGCACACGCAAAAAAAAACGAAACTGTGTTAACGGATATCCCACAGCTAGCTGTTGTAGAATCACCCGGAAAATGGCACTTTGTGCCGAGATGATAAATTGCGAGGATGAGAACCGTCGAGCACAGCCAATCCCCAAAGCATCCATTGCGTTGGCACCACCTGCTTCGAGAAAGGCGCATTTGGTTCGTTGGGGGGTCAAACCGGTTTACTCCATTACTGGTACCTGTCCGTCATCCGGCGTACGACGATGGATCTGTTGGTTGCGTTCTCGCTTCTGAGCTGCGATGTGATGGTGAGAGCTCCAACCGAGAGCGCGTTATGGCTGTGCTACCGAACTGAACCACTGAGCCCCAGGATCCAGGATAGACAATGTTCCAGCATGACTGGATGTTGAACAGAACTCTGACCAAGGAATGCTTGTCTGACCGTTGTGGTTCATCATAATTGTTCGAGAATGTTTCAGCTTGCGGTTATGCTAAGTTTACGCGATGATCATACTAAGTGTTAGGCAGAACTGCAGAAGGAGAATAAAAAATAGCCTTTGCAGTTTATTATCGGGAAATCTTGCCATAAAGAATACCCGGACGTTCACTAATTTTTTATTTGGCGCAAATTTAGCAATGAAATATTTGGCGAATTACCCTATACCTAGTACATAACAGAATCTAATTGAACAACTCGATTGCAGCGTGATTTCCAGCTAATGTTGAAAGTTTGAACAAAGTATTTTTTAAAATTCTTTTTTTGAGTGCATGATTGATGATTGATCCATCTAGTGGTGTTGGTACCTTTCTCGTGCATTAGATACGCTGAAAAACATGATAGTTTTCAGTAGCCATTGAGCAAGTAAATGCGGTGCATGTTTTAGTCGTCGTGAAATGGTTTAGTTACCGAATCAGCTAAATACGTTAGACACACACTGCGTGTTCGTCTTTGTATCATCACGAATATGAGGTCGTTCAAAAGATTATTATTATTATATTCATATTATTTATACGCTTACCAAGGCGATTTCCAATAGATATCCTTCCCAACCCGAGCAGGTGCGCCGACCTCGATAACAAAAATTGGTATGAAGTAGCCTTGCATAAGAGGTAAAATACCAAAAAATAATACCAAAAATGTATATGCAGAATACTTGAGGCATTACATACTTAGGTATTTCAATACCAAACGAATAATAATTGGTTATGCATTTGGTATTGAAATTCAATTTAATAACTGAGTATGTTATGGCTTAAGTATTCTGCATATACATTTTTGGTATTATTTTCTGGTATTTTACCTCTTATGCAGAGCTAGTTCATAACAGAGTATGGTATCAATAACAGAATTAGGTATAGTTGAGCCAATTTTTCCTGCTCGGGAACTAACATACCATTCTTTTCCAGTGCAGTCATGGAGATGCAGAGGATTAATTGGTCTCTTATGCTCCTAAAAAAAATATGACAATTATTGTATCAAGGCATAAACAATTCTGTAAGCTTTTTATACAGATATTGTATGTGTTGCATATTGTTACACCTAGATGCCTAATTAAAACTTTCCTCCACTTATCCTAATTGGCTGTGATGACATGGCCGGCATCGTTATTGATCTTGAATTAAAGAAACTCTGAACCATGTTCAGTGAGAATAGCTTTCTAGTCCCGAAATCACTATTCAATTGGTGAGCTGTGCATATTTGTTTTCTCTCGGCCAATCACGGCTAGCAACTACGATGTGTACGTACAGTCAATCAAGCTAAGCTTAGCTCAGCATGAGTTACTCTAAAACATATATTCCAGCGGTTAGTCCTTGGGGCAGCAGGGATAATGTCCAAGGGCTTAACGACCCCTCCCCACGGCCTTTGCGAGTTAGAGGTGGGGTGGTGGGGCTTGGCAGCGGGCTCTGTTAAACCTCTACAAAAAGCTGCATGTGTCCACAAGCAGGCTCTATGCGACCGTGGGCCGCTCAAAGCGCACAAGAGCCCAAGGAGTGCCAAGTGGCACATCAGGATCAATGCCAGCGAGATCCTGATTATGGCATTCTGGCCGCGTGTTAACGGCGTAGTAACTATATTTTATTTTTAACTTAATCCACTTTAACTGAACCGCGTTCGTAACTTTTAAGTAATTGTGTCACGTAGAATCTTTAACTATGTCGTGCGGTGTAATTTCGTGGAACATTAACGACGACCGCTTTTTGTGGAAGTGTGAATTTTGTGAGAAGAAATACTATGCAGCCTGCATCGGTGTGCAACGACATCGCGAACATATAATCACCGCATTTATGGTGCCCATGTGCGCCAACTGCCAAGACATCTTACGGAAAGAAGCCATTGTAAGAAAGTTACTTTATCAACAAGAACAACTGGTGGATGCTATTCATGCGCAAATGAACACCGACCACCGCATCGCTGCTGAGCTTAAAAAGTTTAGCTTAGTGGCAGAATTATTCGACAACATAGAGCACCAGCTGATCGACGTAAAAGACACGCTGGTAGGAAAAAACAATGCGAACATATGCAGTGTAATTGACCAGCACTTGAAGTCGAATGACTCACAGGCTCAAATTACAATGACCAGCATCAGAGAATCGCATTTAACTCTGTCAGGTCAAATAACAAAATTATTGGACGAATGGCTATCGATTATAGCAGATAATATAACAGCTTTTTCAAATTTGGCCGAAACATCATCATCACCTCCATCTGACTCGAAGCTTTTGGAAATTCTCGAGGAAGTGAAATGTGTCGCCAAAACTGTGTCTTACATTAAACAGAATTACGTCAAAGATACTCATACACCACATCTGGTGACCCTAGAGGAGGAATTAACCGAGGATCAGACTGTAAAAAGTAACTTGGACCTGCCAAAAAATGACCAATCATTATCTGGTTGGCGATTTTTTGTAAACAAATATTGCTGGAGGCCGGACTGGTCTACGTATGCTGCCAAACAACGAACTCATAGACTTCAGGAAAAGGCTGCAGCAAAGGCTAGACGAAACCAAAAACGAAGAAAACAACAATTTCATCATTCAAAAAATAGCATAAATCAAACAAAAAATTCAAATGGAAAAACTGTTCACGGACGCGCTCATGCGGACAAACAACTGTTGGCCAATGCAAAGAAACAATTTGCAGGTCCTCCATCAACCATCGAACATCCCTGCTATTGGATGCTATTGCCTCTTGATCCCCAAAATCATCAACTTCAGGAAGGGCGAGACTATAAATCCATAGCTTGAGCTTGAGCTTGAGCTT
Organism: Armigeres subalbatus; assembly: GCF_024139115.2. Lineage (NCBI taxonomy): Eukaryota > Metazoa > Arthropoda > Insecta > Diptera > Culicidae > Armigeres > Armigeres subalbatus. Next base: position 39,676,101 of record NC_085139.1, on the reverse strand, counting down.
GATTGACTGCTCGTAGTTGCTATTCCATTATGACCAGATCAGCTGTTCTTGCACAGGGAACCAACAGATGTTTGCTTGGGACTAGCACACATCTTCAATGTACAAGTACTGGTGATCTCATTTGTTAGGTCATACTGGCGCCTGCAACGTCAGAATGCAAGTCAATGTAGGGAAAGGGGAGGAAATGATGATGCAATCACTCGCCCACTGCAAGCCGAATATACCTCTGCACTTGCCACGAGTTCATGCGGAATTTATTGGAATTTCTGGGTTAGGATGGAGAGGCAGAGGTCCGTCTTGGTTAACGAGCTGCCAATGTGATAGATAGGAGAAGGTAACTCATGGAATTTCTAATTGGATGTAGGAAACGAGCTCTAAAGTTCATTTCCAATTCTAGCAGATTACTGTTAGAATACTCAAGTTGAAGGTATAGGAATAGTAATGGAAACGGTATGGAAGTCCATTTCCAGTTCTAGCGATTGCTAGAACATGAGAAATAAAGAGAATGGTACAAAGTAGGAGAATGGAACGGACCCTGGGATTGAACCCACGACCTCCTGCGTATGAGGCAGAAGCAGTAGCCATATGACTACCAAGTCCGCTTCAGAAGGGCGAGACTATAAATCCATACCGGAAAAACGAACAAATTTGATATGACAACAACCTCGAACAGTTACCAATGGAAATTGCTGATGCAACCACAACAACGACAAATTCAGCGTCAGCATGGTCAATTGACTCAATGCGTCCACATATAATTAGAATGACTCAACAATCAGCTGACGGAGACGGACGTTTCCTGAAGGCTCGACCCGAGCCGAAAATAATGTATATCGTGCGTCTTTATCTGGCAAATTTGTATGACAAGGAGTCATCATTTTGCCATGAAGGAATGACACCCATCAGCATCAAAATCAACCTGGCATCACAAAGGCTTCCAACCACAGATGAGGAACTTCGGAAAATCTTCTTCGATGTGCATGCGGAGTATGACGTTTCTAAGAAGGCGACAATTGATGATCTGAAATCTTACCGCAGTAACATGAGAATCCAACATCTGCAACACATAAGGGACAGCGTCAACAAATTTCACAATTCAAATTTTCAAAAGTAAAGACTGATTTCGACGAGAAAGAGGTAAATATTTTCAAAACTGACGAACTTCCAAAAACTTCTTCACCAAAACAGAATGCGACTGCGATATTGTTATATTGTCAAAATTTCAATCGCATGAAAAGCCCAGCCAAAATTAAGGAAATTCATAATAACATTTTAAGTCCTTTTCGGTTATTTTGGCAACTGAAACCAGCTAGGATGAAAGCGTGAAGAATAAAGAACTTTTTGTAAGTAGCTTTAATGTATTCAGGGATGACGGCGATTTCTCGGAATATAACAAAAAGTCTGGCGGTGGAGTTCTAATTGCAATCTCCACAAATTTTGATTCAGAAATAATAACTACCAAAAAATTCAAGAACTTTGAACACGTCTGGGTGAAATCTAATATTGCAGGAGAAACCCATGTTTTCTCCTCTGCGCATTTTCCACCGGACCACGCGCAAACAATTTCTTATGAAAGCTTTTTAAAAACTACGGAAGAAATTTTATCGCAACTTCCACCTGAAGTCAAAGTAAATATTTATGGAGACTTTAATCAACGCACCTCTGAATTTATTCCGGATTCAGAAATTGAGCAAATCCTACTCATTGTTGTTGGGGAAATGAAACACTACTGTTTATATTTGATAGAACTGCCAGCTTAGGGCTTAACCAAAACTATGAACGAACAAACAGGAAGATTTGTGTGTGTCAGAATCATTGAATCCCTTATGGAAAAACGAAACATTCCACACAGCTATTGAATACTCTCTGTTTGTTCATGATTATCAAAATCCCAGCGACTGTGACTTCGAAGAAGTCCTTGATTACCATAAAGCAAACTATGACAACATAAGACATAAGCTAAGTAGATTAAACTGGAAGCAAATTTTAGAGAATGAAGGGAGTATTGAATCTTCCGTTGATGTATTTTATAACATCATTTTTAATATTATTGCCGAAGAGGTTCTACTAATGAGGAAAAAAAGGCGGAACGGAGATTCGAAATATCCAATTTGGTATAACAGACAAATAAAAAATTTAAGGAATCGCAAACAAAAATTACATAAAAATTACAAACAAGACAATTCGAATGAAAATTTGGAAAAATATTTAGACATCTGCGACCAATTAAAACTAGCAATTGATGTAGCATTTGAAGAGTATGATACGAAAACAGAAAACTTCTTCCAAAGAACTTCTTCAATTACGTAAACTCAAAATTAAAATCAGACAATTTTCCGTCATCCATGTATCTAGATGAACGCGTCGGTAATTCCTCATAAAACATGTGTAATAATATTTTTGGAGATTTCTTCCAAGAAATATACACCACGTTTTCGGAACAAGTTTGCGACCTTGATTTGTTTGCACCTCTCCCAGAATTTGCTAGGGATGTTGGCGTTAATCAGATCATGGTAAACGATATTCTAAACGCTTTAAAAAACATAGATGCATCTGAAGGCTCTGGCCCTGACGGTATTCCACCGGTATTTTTGAAGAGTCTGGCTAAAGAGCTGACGGCACCTTTATTTTGGTGCTCATCTTCAAATCAGGCAAAAAATCGGGCATTCGTAATTACCGTGGAATAGCCATTATCTCATGCATTCCAAAACTTTTTGAATCTATTATTAATGAAAAATTATGTTCACAACTTAAAAACAGAATTACAAATAAACAGCAGGATTTTTTTTAAAGGTCGCTCAACCGCTACAAATTTAATAGAATGAATTGATTATACTCTTCATGCGATGGATAATGGTAACTACGTGGAAGCTCTGTACACTGACTTTAGCAAGGCGTTTGATCGCATTGACATTCCATTGTTACGCTTCAAATTGCAAAAAATTGGAATTGAGCCAGGACTCCTTAGATGGCTTGAATCTTACCTCACAGACCGGCAACAAATAATTAAATTTAATACAAAGAAATCCAATCCCATTCAAGTCACTTCAGGAGTTCCTCAAGGCTCCAATCTTGGCCCTCTTTTATTTATATTGTATGTAAATGACATTTCCCTCATTTTCAAAAATATAAAGCTCTTAATTTATACCGATGACATAAAGTTATTTATGGAAATAAAAAATGAAGGTGACATTATCGTATTCCAGAATGAAATACAAATGTTTTATACAAGGTGCAGAAAAGCCTATTGCAACTAAATGTAAAGAAATGCAACATAAGATCATTCAACAGAAAAAGATCAACACCAAATACACACATTGTTCTAGGAAACAAAACTGTAGAAGGAAGTGAAAGAGTTAGGGATTTAGGAGTGATTTTAGATTCAAAACTAACTCTTCTTGATCACTATAACACAATCATTCACAAAGCTAATAATATGCTAGGCTTTATCAAACACTTTTGTTTCAACTTTCAGGATCCCTACACAATCAAAACACTATATATTCCATATGTACGATCCATACTGGAATATTGTAACATTGTATGGTCGCCTTACTTAACCACACATGAAGAAAGAATAGAATCAGTACAAAAACAATTTCTACTATACGCTCTTCGTAAATTAAATTGGACGTCATTTCCTCTTCCATCTTATGAAGCACGTTGCATGCTTATAAACATACAAACATTGAAACAGCGTCGAGAGTTTGCAACGGTGTCATTTGTTAACGATATAGTATCTCAACGTGTTGACTCAACTGAAATTTTGTCGAAATTTAATTTTTACATACCTTCTCGGCTACTTCGACATAGGACATTATTTTTCGGTAACCACCGCCGAACAAATTATGCCAAATTTGGACATCTTAACCGAATGATGGCTGTTTATTATCAACACTGCGAAGCTATTGACTTAACAATGTCTCGGCATAACATTGAATAATATTTTCAAAAAACAAACATTATAAATTCAACAATTCAAATCCATAATTACATACAACGTTAGTAAAAAAAAATTTTTTTTAAATATTTTTTTATTGTATTTCATAATCTACTATAGCATTAAGAAAGAAAAAAAAACATGCATATGTATTTGTACTAGTCTACGTCGGTTGACGAAATAAATAAATAAATAAATAAAGGACCTTGTCTTGGATATCGTAATATTGTAAAAGCGAGGGCTGGCAGTCTGACATTCCACTCTCTTAGTAGAGCCGGGTGACACTGACTCGAAACGGCGAGTGGGCTAATGGCTAGGCTGTCTTCCGTCCCCTAAAACCGTGGCAGGCCTTGTAGCACGCTGTCCAATCCTGCCACCAAGCTTTGCCTGCTGGGTAGAAAGAGGCTCAGATGCTCTTTCCTGCGCTGATCTGATTCTGAACACGTAAGTGTCAACCCTTGTATGGCCTCCCTGCCGTAAGGCATGCAAAGATAACCATGTGGTCATTAAATGCGACTACTCCAGTAGGATTCGACGGCAGCCACAAGGGGCGCCCAACTACAATGAGTGAAACAAAAAATAATTCTTCTTTTGACGATGCGTTATGCATGGAGGTGGTAGACCCCTTTGTCAAGAGGGGTTTGGTGAGGTCTCCTCCCAGGTTGGAGGAGAGCGGAGTGATGGAGACTGCCAGCAGAGACTAGCAGCAGCGGAGTCTCCCCAGCAGTGACGGGGTATAGCCCTGTCAGCAGGCTCGGCGCACCACTACTCGGGATACGGGTGGGCGCCGCCAGGCTGTTTCAGCAAGGAACTGAAACAGAACCTTCGCATGCTCCACCAGGCTGTTCGAGTCGCAAGACAAGAACAGGATGCATTCATCAGGCGGATGGTGGGAAGGGAGAAGGCCGACGAAGGTGCTCAAACCGATTCCTTCTCCTTCCTTGGAGGAGCGACTATGGCCCAAGAGGCGATTGATTTCGCCCTGACGGACAATGAAGAAAAGTCAGCAGATTGGGGTGCAGAGGAGCCCGAAGGGCGTCGACCCAAGAAGGTGACTTCTCGGCCCAAAAAGGCGAAAGGCACCAACCAGGCGCAAGTCGTCGGGCCGCAAGAGCGTAACAGTCAGCCTGTGCAATCGACACAAGGGAACGAAAATCCCTGACAACTGGTCAGTAGGGCAAAGCGGAAGTCGTTCGCATCTTGAATTGCAAAGAAAGCTAAGGACAGAGGCGAGGCCTTATTGGTGAAAACTGATAAAGAAAAGTACGCTGACGTCCTTAAATCAATGCGGGCGGCCGAAAAGCTTTCGGCTTTGGGTCAAGACGTGCAAAGCGTCAGACGCACCAAGACCGGTTCTGAAACGCTGAGCACAGGCTAGTGGTACTGACTACAGGAAGCTGGCCCAAGAAGTCTTGGGTGACGATGCCGAGGTGAGGTCGTTGGGGGCGGAAGTGACCCTCCAGTGCAAGCAACTGGACGAGGTCAAGAACGCGGACGTCGTCTCTGCTGTCAGATACCAGTGCGGTACAGAGGTCGAGAAGACGTCTGAACGCCTAAGAGGCGCTCCCTTTGCACGCAGGTAGCCTATCTTAGGTTACCGGTTGCGGAAGCCAAAAAGGTAATGGAGCGAGGGAAATTGAAGATCGGCTGGTCAGTATGCCCAGTGAGCAAACTCCAGCTGCCTTCAGTGAACAGGTGCTATCGGTGCTTAGAGTTGGGACACAAGTCCTACAACTGTAACGGCCCAAACCGTAGCAATCTGTGTCGTTGTTAAGGTGAGGAAGGGCACAAAGCACAGAAATGTGATAAGGCAACAAAGTGCCTCATTTGCGCCAGCAAAAAGCAAGCCTGTAATCACGTTATGGGTGGATCTTCGTGTCCCATTGGAGAGAAAAATAAGAATAAGCCGTGCAAGTAACACAGCTGAATCTTAACCACGGGAGCGGGAGATTTTAACGCTCGGGCAATGGAATGGGGCAGCCGCTACACCAATCAGAGGGGACAAGCATTACTCGATGCACTTGCAAAACTCGTCGCGCGCAGTGCTAGTCAATGACGGAGCACATTCCGTAGAAATGGGGCCGAGTCAAGGAAAGATGCAACGTTTGTCAGCCCTAACAGTTCACTTCATGATCAACTATGGTGTGCAGCATCCGAGGGCGGGTGATCCCTGTCAGGTATGTGGATGGAAGTTCGATCACTTCAACAGCGAAGTTTTCACCTCGGCCCTGGGACTGGAGGCCAACACCGACAGTCTAAGCGGAGATGCGCTGATAGCTGTCCTATCAGGCGCGCGACGCTACTATGCCCAGGAAAGCCCTGCCAAGATATGGAAGACGCCCGGCATACTGGTGGAGTGCCGAGATTGCAGCCCTACGATCAGCCTGCCTCAAGGCTAGGCATAGCATGTAACGAGCCCGCACCGAATAGGTAAGAGCGGTCCGCCGTGAAATGTTTCGAGCTGCAAAATTGACCCTTAACAAGGCCATTAAGAGCAGCAAGAGAGCGTGCTTCGTAAACCTGTGCGAGGGTGCCAACGCGAATCCGTGAGGTGACGCTTATAGGACCGTTATGACCAAGACCAAAGGGGGTTCTTCACCCCCCGAAAGGTCACCGGATTATCGAAGTACTCTTCCCGTCTCGAGCCACAAGTCCTTGGCCTCCTGCGCTGCAAGGCGCTAGGAGTGTAGCCGAAATGGTGGCTCCGGTGACGAACGAAGAGTTACTCGCAGTGGCTAATTCTCTTGCGACGAACAAAGCTCCAGGGCCTGATGGAGTCCCAAACAGCGCACTCAAGGCAGCGATTATAGCGGACCCGAACATGTTCAGGCTAGCTATGCAGAGATGCCTCGATGAGTGTCGTTTCCCTGAGAGATGGAAAAGGCATAAAGTTGGAACTGCTTCAGAAGGCCGGGAAGCCATATAGACCAATTTGTCTGATCGACACGACGAGTAAACTGCTCGAGAAGATCATCCTCAACAGGCTCACCCCGTACGCAGAGGGTACGGACGGCCTGTCGAGCCACCAGTTTGGTTTTCGGAAGAATAAGTCCACGTTGGCGCTATCAACTCAGTGCTAAAGTCTAGCGATCCAACGGAAAAGGCGAGGAATTCGATACTGTGCGTTGGTTTCACTGGACGTGAAGAACGCATTCAACAGCGCAAGCTGGGATGCCATCGCGCTCTCGTTACGCCTGTTTAGCCAGCCGGTGAGATCGTACCGGATCTTGGATAGCTACTTCCAGAACCGTGTGCTACTATACGAGACCGATGCCGGTCAGTAAAGTGTTCCCATTACCGCAGGAGTCCCGCAAGGGTCAACCCTGGACCTGGAAATCCAATCTATGGAACCTGATGTATGACGGGGTTCTGAAGCTGAAGTTCCCTCCTGGTGTGAAGATCGTCGGCTTTGATGTCGATGTAACCCTGGAGGTCTACGGGGAGTCAATTCCCGAAATAGAACCAACCGCAGCACACGCGATCAGCACTGTGGCGGACTGGATGAGTGCGAGAGGTCTTGAGCTCGCTCAACATAAGACGGCGGTGGTTATCATCAATAACCGTAAGTCGGCACAACATGCAGTTGTTCACGTGGGAGACGTCGTGGACCATGAAATCCTTCTCGCCAAATTGGAGAAGCTTGGCGTTTCATCAAGCTCTGTGCTTTGGTTTCGGTCCTACCTGATGAGCCGCTCGGTACGGGTTAAGATAGGTTTGTCGGAAGCATTCTGCAACATTGGCGGCTGTTGCTTGGTTTACGCAGACGACACGAAAATTTACAAAATAATAAAATGCGACACGGATTGCTCGGAGCTACAACATATGGTGCATTGGTGCATACCTTTGCAGATTGTTGTTCGCGTAATTTGTTGTGTCTAAGTTTCGAAAAATGCAACATCATTTCGTACCACCGCAAGAACATGCCGATCATCTTTGGCTATAGCCTTTCTAGACGTAGTCTTATCGTCCATGAAGTAGTGGACGTAGTGAAGCTGCCCAAAAAGGGTGATCTGACTGTATGCGATAACAGGCGAGTCATTATGTTGCTGTGTACTGTTCTCATAGTTCTTTGAAAAGTTATCGTAGCCCGGATTCTGGAGAAGATCGATGCGATTCTCTGGTGGCATCAAGCTGGATTCCGTGCCAGATGATCCTGTGTGAACCATAGTATGACGCTCCGCAGCATTCTAATGCAGGACAATCGAATTCCTAGAGTTTCTTTTTTTGGTTTTCATTGACTAAGAAAAAGCTTCCGACCTACTCAAACACGGGAATACGTGGTGCGCTATGAGCCACAAAGGGGTTCCTAGGAAAATCATCGGCCTTATCTCGTGTAGAGTGCTGCACAACGGGATCTTAGCCGACCACATCCGGGTCATAGCCGATGTGAGGCAAGGATGTATTCTATCACCGCTACTGTTCCTCATCGTGATCTACGAGATTCTGGAGGTGCGATTGATCATTAACCAAACCGCGGGCTGCTATGGTGGCCTATGACAATGGAGAACCAAAGCGACCTCGAATTTGCTGATGAAGGTGCATTTCTCATCATCATCTTTGTCACCAGAGGCCGATAGCAACTGAAACTCGGGAACGGATGTGGGGCTGGGTCGGCCACACCTTACGTAGAGGCAGGAATTAAATATGCAAACAAGTATTAAGGCTCCCTTTAAGCAATTTCTTTGCCGCGACGGAGACAACCAGTCGTCGCGATTCTATCGTTGCGTCGCCTAATGTTCCATTTACGCTCTCATACCCACGGTGCGCCAGAATCACAGTCGCTAAGCGATAGAACTGCGTCGCGATTGTCACGTCGCGTGTGTTTGGGAGAACCTTTAGATTGGAACTCAGCCGGACATCGCAGCAGAGGCAGACCCAAAGGCTCAAGTCAGCGCAGCCGCAATAAAGAGGCAAAAGAAGTCGAGCGAAATCTAACTTGGCAACAGGTTACGGCGATAACTGGACATCGCACAGTGGCGGCCTTCAAAACTTCACCACAGAGTAATTTTGAAACGTTGAATTCATTTTGAGGTTAAACTGGTTATCCAACATATTTTATTCAGTTATCCAAGGGCTTCCGCAAGCCCAGGCCTTAGGATCTAAAACAAAGACAGCGTCCTCATTCTAACATTGCACCAGTCAATTTCTCGCTTTGGCGCCGCTATGCGCAATTCACCACACTAACCACCGGAAAGTAGGCAAAAAAATAGTTTTTAATACATAATACCAGATCCTTTCGAATCTTTCCCAAAAAAGTTTAGCCAAATTTCATTTTCCCATACATATTTGTTCGAGAGACACTTTAGAGAATGAATTTGAACAAGACACCTAAAATTTAATTTACAAGCTACAATCAAAAAATTTTGGAACTAGCTCATTCAATATATATGTTAAATTGAAAAAAAAAAAATATGGGCGTTCTAATCACGGAACATTTTTTGAGGTTTTGTCGGCTTTCCGCCACAGTGCATCGCCCAGGATGGGACTATTTCAAGTCGACTCTTTGCACGATTTACAACCATAAGTGAGTAAGAAAGTAAGTTTGGCTCTGATCTCTGACAGGTAGTTGTAGATTAGCAAATACTATTTCTATCTTTTTATTCAATTTGCTTTAAAAATACGTTTTCATTCAGCATGAAAAGTTTTTCGCAAAACTCTTTTCAGCTTAGCCGTGAATTTCCATAATTCTTGTTGATTGCAAATTCATCAAAATGAAATCCGTCTCGTGGTACATTTGGTAGCATTACAAGCCCGAATTCAGTAAAAATTGCTCCAAAAACACGCATCGCATCGATTGCTGGGAACTCACTTTATCATGCTTCATTATTTTTGTTTGATAATAATCTCTTGCTGTGAAAATTTTGAAACAATGAAAAGCGTGTAATGAAGTAATACGACGACTGTGTTTATCTTTCCAGATAGTTGAAAAACAGTTGATTACAGGTAAATATGCAATAATACTGTACGCAGCTAAATTTACCACCAGTGACTCAATAAAGGCTCTGTCCTCGTTATACATTTCTGAACGATTATCCAAGTAAGTACTTGGAAACTGTCGCAGTTTTCTCACCATTTAGTATGAATTCCAAGCAGATGGCTGGTAGCTGTTATAAAACTCAGCTAAGGTGTATACAAACCATTTACCATCTTACTGCATGACGAGCAAAACACACTTTTTTCAATATGTATTTACATTATATTCTAGTATTATTAGCTAGTATTATGATGTGATTAAATTAAATTGCGATGCAAACAACTTCCACAGAAAGGAATGTCCCAAAAAAGGACAATTATTGGGGAATTGAATTCCTCTATTTATGAAAAAGTCCACTTCATCACTGGAACAAGTAACCGATTATCTACGAATATTTATGTACAACAAATCGTGAATCAGATAAAGCTCGACACTAAACTGCACATTTTTGTCATTCCATCGCAGCTGTACTACCCATAACAATTCAGGACCAAATCTGCCAAAAACGACTTAAAGCTTTTATCGTCCACTTTCTTGTCCCGACATCCCAACTGGCCAGCTTCCGCAACCGGCATCCAACCACCACCCCACCGGACAAATGAATGAGAAGAACGAACCGGCATCGTCCAATCCAGACCCAGTCACCGCTTGTTTGTCGTCGTTCTCGCAATCATTGAAATAAATAGCTGACAATCCTCAATAAAAGCTAATTATTCCTATTATAACGCTCCCCAGCGTCCATCGTCTATCTGCCGTGTCCCTGTACGGAAAGATCAGCTGCTCTTCAGTGATATTTCCCCCCCAAAAAAAGACAACTTTGTTGCGAAAGTTTGAATTGAATTTACGACCGCGTTCGGTGCACCTTCCCCCACCGTCTGCTCATCGTGGTTCAGATTCTCGTTCGGAGATCTCAAATTGTTAACAAGCCAGTAGTGAAGTATTTTGTGTGCTTCCGAGCTCCATACTCTTGTCTTGTCATGGATGTTGAGAACGTTGGTTGCGCATTTAATTTACACGAATCAATGGAAATCTAACATTCTCTGGTTGCCCGCAGCGAAGCAGGTGTACAGCATGAACATTTAGTCAGAACTTTGAATGTTCGGGTGAGGGTGAACCATAAAATATACGACTGATATTCATGTTTTTTTAGACAAAATAACGTCAAACATCGATATTTGAATGATTTTCTAGTAGATTTCATTTCCACAAACCACTGTGCAAGTTAAAAGCTCCCGAACTTAACTGAAGAGCAGCAGCGCGGTGACAACGTGCAGCTACGAGCAAAAATAAAAATAAAATAAAATGCTTCGTAAAATATGCGGCCCCACTACTCCGTTGTGCTTCTTTCCACCCTTACCCCGGTCGTAGATAAGCTTCTGTGTTGCAACTTTCCGGCTAATGGAGGCACCCGCCACCACCCCGGAACAAATCGGGACGAGGTAAAATAATAATCGTCCACCATCATCATCGTTTGTTGCTTGAAGAGCAAAAGCATTTCAAAACGGGTGGAAAATTCAATTTTGGCAAAGTTGTGCCAAAAGGAGCGGATGTTTTGAAGCGCGAGCGGTTTTTGCTGCATTCGGTCGTAAGGAAAATAAACTAGACCACGGTGTAACGTAGATTAATGGTAATCACGATAATAGGAGCACTTGGCGGTGTTTGTTCGACGCACGAGGAAATCTGACGTTTGAATATTGTTTGTAAGAAAAATGAAAGAAGTTGCTAACTGAAACAGATTACGTGCAGCTTTGAGAAAACTGAAAACTGTAATACAGGATATCAAGATGAAGAACGATTCAACAGAGCTTGATTCTCCCATTTAACTGAAATTGCGCTCTTTTACAATTCATTGGCGGTGCGGTTATCTCGAACGTGACTATAACCAAGGACGGAAATCTTCGTTTTACTATCAGTTTTATCGATGCTCAGTAGGCAGCTTCGTCATTGATTCGTGTTTGTTTTGATCAGACGCTCGGCAACGCAGGCACGAACATCTCTCAGCATGCTGTCAAACTTCCATACCAAATTTACCACCCGATCCTCAATAGCCGATTGATAATCGAGTGTAAAAATTGAATATCTACCGGAGCTGAAATGAATTTTTTGAATTTCGGTTGATTTGCACCGATAAATGATGATTATTTTACTTTATATACTAAACAGATGCATATATTTTAGGAATCTGACTTCAAAATGTTGAATCCATGCATCGCAGTATGAAATGATATTCATATTTTGAGATTTCAAATTGAATATCAATGTGCCAAGCTGAAGATTCATTTTGACACCGCACAAAACAACGCTGACACCGATAGTCGACGCTTGCTGCTGTTCGTGCGCATGCCGTCCTATTCATTCGCATTTTCAAATTCTGGAAGGACTAGCAACTTGATTGTTTGTTGGATGTCAGCTGTTTGAGTGTAGTAGAAATGACTTTTTCTGTCCCTGACTATAACCGATTTCTATACCTTCCGTGTAAAAATGTTTTTGCACAAATTTATAAAATCGGTTCACTATTATTAGAACTGTGACTGTATTCCAAAATTGATGGCATGGGTAATATAACTGTTCCGGTTCTTCATCTCAAAGTTCCTATTACTGGTACACAAAAAAAAATAAAGCTGGTATGTATTACGGTTAGACGGTATAATGTGTCTGAGTTGTGTAAAAAACCACTGCTATAGTTATACTGTTAATTGCATCTAAAGGATAGGTTTGATGTCCCAGAACATCTAAAATATCTGGCGATGTTATGCTTCCAGGAGATGTAATGGGTTAGAGCTGCACGCTGCCGCGACGATTTTCCGGCGCCCACCATTTTTGACCGGCGCGCCGCAGTAATTTTTGGACCGGTTGAATTCTGCGCGAGCCGTTGAAATAATTTCAGAGCCGTAGCCTGGGGTAATTTTATGAGGTTAATCCCCCTCCCCCCAATCTGTTAGAAGTGAAAATCTGTTCAAACCCTTACACATTTGGAAAATTTCAGCTGCGCCACTGAAAAAACAGGAAATAAATACATAGCCTTCTTTTTCTCTATATTCAAGGAACTAACGAATGATGCCTTCTAAGCCAGAACTACTTGAGCGTTTTTGGAAAATGCAGACGATTCTTTGACTTTCAGTGAACACACGCAGACATTTTAGCTTTTCTATCATTATTCCTTTTGCATAGGCGGCACAGTTGCTAGAGTTCCTTCATACTTATAACATAACAACCCAAACGTTCAAGAAAACAAAAATCAAGTTTGTCTATGCTTTGAAGCAAAAATAAGATTCTACCAATTTGGAACCATGACCAAGATGCAGGAAAAATCTAATAAAAAAATGTCTCCCATACTTCAGAATAGAACAAGATTATATGAAAAGACAAGTTTTCTAAAAAACAGCGACATTGTGCATTATATTGCATAGAACAATTTTTTTCTAAATATTTTAAATATTCGGAAAACGAACCCTAAAAAAAGCATAGAAAACGAAAAGATTCTAGATTATTTGAACAACGCGGGAGAAAAAAATGGACAGAGACATAATTCTTAGTTGATTAATCAAACGCAATTCCAAACCCTCGCCCCCATCCACAATAAAATTGTGTCATTTTTCATACATGAAAGAGCTGAAAACATTAGCGAAAACCTTTTAACATAATTGGAGCCAACTCAAGTGATCTTCTTGGTACCATTTTTTGGAAACCTTTCCTGGAAAATTAATTCTCTAATAAATCTCCCGCGCAGCACACAAGGTTGCACATAGATAACAGTAATGTGGCCAGATTCAGTCACAGTTAGGTTGCTGCAACCAGTTTCACTTGACTTGTGCTGCTTGGGCTAGGATCTTAGAATTTTGGAGACTTGCTCTACCCACTCCAGATATTCTGGAAAAATGCTTCATCAATAATTCTGTAGACTTCCTCCTTTTTTAAATTTTGAAAAAAATCCATCAGGAAATCTGCAAAATTCCTTCACCAGGAACTCTGGGAAACTTATTTTACAAGAATACAAGGTTATTCCTTCTTTAGGAATAAGGGGAAATTCCTGCCAAGAAGTTCTAAGGATATAACTCTTCAGAATCTATAAATATGTCTTCCTCCAAGGATTCTGGAGAAATTTGAAAATTTCTTTCTAATGAATTTTAGATTATTCCTGCTCCATGCATTCTTAGAAACTGATTTTTCGAGCATTCTGGGTTCCTTTATCTCCAGGGGAATTCTTTCTCCAGAAGCTCTAAGGACTAGACCTGTGCGCCGATCTACTTTGAGCCGGCGGCGGCGTGCACCCAATTTTCTAACGGCGGCGGCGGCTTGGATCGGCTCGGTTCAAAATTATCGTGCAAACTTTTCGTCTGTGGGTGAAAAATACCTTCGTTTAATATTTGCTTTTCTCGTGCCCTAATCGCAATAAGTTTAATTTATATTGTACATATGTTGTAAAGTACTCCTTCAGGAATACCATAAGAAGAATCACCTAAGGTTCCTCAAAAATTCTTTCGAACATTTTTCAGGAATTTCTGTACGGTCTCCTCCATTGATTTCTCCAGAAATTCTTCTTAAATTTGCTTCATGAATTCTTCAATAGTTTGTCCAGGAGGGTGTGTAATTGCTAGTGAGAACACTAGCAAGAATTCTGAACTATGGCTTCCTTAGCCTGGCGGATACAAAGCAAGGACATGTATGGTACGGTGTATGTTTTTTGGTACTTCCCTGTGCCTATGAGTATAATCGTGTTAAAAACTCCCCCTAAAAAAATATTTTTTCATAAAAAAATAGGAAATGGCCAATAAAGAAATCAGGGTATGAGCAATAAATAAATAAATGTAAAATTTCCACAAACAATTAAGAATTTTCCACAAAACGAAAATAAATTAGCACTTTTTAAAGCAAAAATTGCAATTATAAAAGAAGAATTTTCCATAAAGAAATCAAAATGTTCCACCGAAAAAAGTACTAAATTTCCATAAATAAATCAATATTGGCAATAAACAATCACAAAATTATCCACACAATATATTTTGTTTCCACAAAAAATAAAAAGCTTTCCATTAAAAGGCACAAATTTTAAAATTTTCATAAAGAAATATAAAAAAGCAATAAAACTTAGCTTTTTTCTCCATAGCTTCTTTAAAGCTCATGGAAAATTTTATCAATTTTATTGCTTTTTTGTATTTTTTAATGGAATTTCCTTATTTTTTTATTGCTCTTTATTAATTCATGGATTTTTTTTTCGTGGAACATTTTTATTTCTTTATGGAAAATTCTTCTTTTATAATTGCAATTTTTCCTTTTAAAAGTGCTAATAAAATTTATTTATTTATTTATATTATTTAAAATTTATATTTATTAACATTTATTGTTTGTTTTGTGGAAATTTTTTAACTGTTATTGGATTTTTTGCAATATTTCTTTAAAAAAAGTTGTATTACCATGATTCATTTCATTTATTTAGACTACATCTAAACAGATAACACTGAATCAACAATTTGACGCCACACTACACGGTTCGAGGCCGCATCTCTCCATCCTCGAATACGCCCCACGCTCGTCAAGTCGTTTTGCACCTGGTCTGCCCATCTCGCTCGCTGCGCTCCATGCCGTCTCGTACCTGCCGGATCGGAAGCAAACACCATCTTTGCAGGGTTGCTGTCCCTCATTCTTGCAACATGTCCTGCCCATCGTACCCTTCCGGCTTTAGCTACCTTTTGGATACTGGGTTCGCCGTAGAGCTTGGCGAGCTTGTGGTTCATTCTTCGCCGCCACACACTGTCTTCTTGCACACCACCAAAGATGGTCCTAAGCACCCGTCTCTCGAATACTCCGAGTGCTTGCAAGTGCTCCTCGAGCATTGTCCATGTTTCATGTCCGGAGGGGACAACCGTCTTATTAGCGTCTTGTACATGACACATTTGGTGCGGTGGCGAATCTTTTTCATCGAAGCAGTTTCTTTTTCATCGAAGCAGCCCGACTTTCACAGATGATGCACCTTCGTATTTCACGACTAACATTGTTATCAGCCGTTAGCAAGGATCCGAGGTAGATGAATTATTCGACCACCTCGAAGGTATTCCCGTCTATTGTAACACTGCTTCCCAGGCGGGCGTACAGTTCTGCCACCTTTGCAAATGTTCGGCCGACAATGTCCATGTCATCCGTGTAACAAATAAATTTATTGAATCTGTTGAAAATCGTACCCCGACTGTTACACCCGGCTCTCCGCATGACACCTTCTAGCGCAATGTTGAACAAAAGGGACGAAAGTCCATCACCTTGTCTAAGTCCTCGGCGCGATTCGAACCTCGCGATTCGACCTCTCTTCTCATTGTACACGCATCCCGCACTGACAGTCTTTTCAGTTCACTCGCTGCTGTGTGAATGCGACGGCCCTATATCAATGCATGGGTGAATACTTTCACTTGAAAGACAATGACAGGAAATTTGTGCCGAATGATCATCACAGGTATCACCCCCAATCCTACCCACTACGTTTGACAATAGCCAACATCTTTGAGTTTCCCATTGTTCGGTTGAAATTGGGTTTCCCACTGACAATTCTATTTTGTAAACAAACCACTATTCCGAACTGATTTTTTTTCCAAATAGACGTAATTATTTTTCACCATTTTTCAAGAACTTGTGCGAAAGTATGAAAGCGATGTGTGTTTCAACAAGAATATTGTTGCTTTTAATAAATTTTTCAAATCTCGATCAACACCAAGCGCTCTACTTCGCCAAAATATAACGGCATTTGAAACATATTTTAAATGGGAGGTTTTCGATGACTATAATTACGACTTCGTGTTAAATTAATCGATGGTTTTGATGCTGGCATCAAAAACATGGCCGCTTCGCAGACCCCTGGATCATCAGCTTCAGCCCGCTGTTGGCAAACCAAGTTGGCTAAGCTACTCCTGCTTTGTCGTTCTGACTGAAAGGCACCGTCATAGGCAAAGAGGAGCAGAGAAAAATACAAAACAAAAGAATCACACTCAGCAGGCATTGTTGATAAATTGCACCACTGGTTGGATAGCATCCTTAACTTCCCTCGAGGTGGGGACTGGTTGGCTTCCATCGTCCGTTGAACTGACGTAGTCATCTTCTCCTCCGCTGCCTTGACTTTCACTGCCTGTACTCTCAGCGCCATTCAGATGTTCCTCGTAGTGCTGCTTCCACCTTTCGATCACCACACGTTCGTCCGTCAAGATGCTCCCATCCTTATCTCGGCTCGCGGCACGAAGCTTTTGCGGGATACATTGAGCTTCTGATAAAACTTGCGTGTTTCTTGAGAACGGTACAGCTGTTCCATTTCCTCGCACTCCGCAGCAATATGAGTCCTTCGTTGCAAGTCACGATACAACAGCTACAATTAGGGTAAATGATCCAATAGTGGAGGAACTAAGCACGTTCCAACACTATTAATTTTCCCAGATTTATTGAAATACTCATTTTGCTTACCTTGGATATGTATTAGATAGTTTTCCCCATATATTTTAATGGAAAAATCCTTCCGTCACATGCATTCAATGTATTCCATCCTATAATGACAACCCCAATTATTGGTACATTGTTCCAATAGTTGCGGTATTTTTTAATTCGTGTTCCTGTAGTTGCGAATCCCATTGTTTTCTTACGGGACTCGCAACTATAGGAACACTATCACAACTATTGGAGCAAAGGCGAAAATTCAGTAAGATATTTTGAAGATATTTACCAATTTATCAAGATAATCAATGCTGTTTTCACTTGTTTTGTATTCTGACATATCAATTTATTATTGGACGTAGTGGGTTGCTGCGTTTGATCTTTAGATTTTCCGCATACTTGACCTACATGATGTGTGGATCAAGCTCAGACCTCGAGATGAAGGTCATACTTACATCACGGCCAACTCGTCCTCCCGCCTAGACCGTATTTATGTCAGCAACGGTCTCTGCGAACAATTAATAACAGTACAACCCCACATCTGCTCCTTCAGTGATCACATGGCAGTAACTTTACGCATGTGTTTACCCAACCTCAGGCAACCACAAGGGCGCGGTTTCTTGTCGCTTCGACCCCACCTTCTGACGGTAAGAAATATTGAAGAGCTTCAAACGCGATGTCAATTCTGGACTCGACAAAGGCGGAACTATCGGAGCTGGATGGACTGGTGGCTCGAGCATGGCAAAACCAAAATCGACAGCTTTTTTCGCTGGAAGTCCAAAGAGGCATATGATGAGTTTCATTATGCGCATCAGACTCTATACACACAATTGCGTCGTGCTTACGATGTCTATTTCCAAAATCCAGGAATGCTAACTACCATCAATCGGCTAAAACGTGAGTTACTTTCGTTGCAGCGTCGCTTCACCCATGCCTTCGTTCGTATAAACGAGCAAAGAGTAGCAGGAGAACCACTCTCTGTTTTCCAACTTGGTGAGAGGCAAAAAAAAACCAACAACCATAACAAAAATCGAAGACGAATATGGAGAATCCATTGAAGACTCCCAAGCCATTCAACACAAAATACATCAATATTTTTCCGAACTGTATTCCGAACCAAATGAAGAAACCGATCCAGATCAAGAGTTCCAGTGTGCCCAGACTGTTCCACCAAACGATCCAACAAATGCAGCATGTATGGAGCCAATTACCACTGCGGACATATGGTCGGCGATCAAAACGAGTGCATCGAGGAAATCAGCAGGACCGAATGGAATTCCCAAGGAATTCTACCTTCGTGCATTTGATGTAATTCACCGTGAATTGAATCTGATTCTAAATGAAGCATGGGCATAAAATTTTCCATCCATGTTCGTCGACGGTGTTATCGTCCTAGTAAAGAAAAGGGGAGCCGGCAACACTATCGGCTCGTACAGACCAATCTCCCTACTCAACTATGACTATAAGTTGCTATCCCGCATTTTGAAAGCGCGCCTAGAAAACGTAATGCAAGTTCACCGCATACTCAGCGCCGCTATCGTTGAAGGATAGGATCACCCATCTCACGGCGAGAAAACAAGTGGGGAAACTCGTAAGCTACGATCTCGACCACGCTTTTGATCGGGTAAGGCACTCAATTCTTTTTGACAATATTCGCTCCCTCGGGATCAACGCAGAACTGGTGGCTTTACTCTCTCGGATCTCGACACTCTCCTCTTCCCGCCTGTTATTCAATGGGCACATGACGGCGGCTTTCCCTATTCAACGATCGGTGAGGCAAGGGAACCAAATTCGATGCACCTTTTTGTGTTGTATCTACAACCTTTGGTGGCATCTTTAGAACGCGCTTGTGGCAATGATCTGGTCGTCGCATATGCTGATGATATTAGCGTTATCGCCACATCAACGGCCATGACTCAAAACATGCGTGATTTGTTCCAACGTTTCGGTCGTGTGTCAGGTGCCATGATGAATCTAAGGAAGACTACATCAATTAACGTCGGTTTTATCAACGGAACCCCGATCGAAGTGGAGTGGTTAAGGACTGAAAGCTGTTTCCAGATCCTAGGGGTCATGTTCGCGAACTCTATCAGGCGTATGGTTACACTGAACTGGGATTCGCTTGTTGGAAAAGTGGCCCAACATGTATATTTGCATTCATTGCGCATGCTGACACTGCAGCAAAAAGTCATTCTCATCTCCACATACATCACTTCTAAGGTTTGGTACATGTCTTCATTACTACACTTGAATAATGTGCATACGGCAAAAATAACATCCAGCATCGGAAACTTTTTGTGGCGAGGACATCCAGCACGTGTACCAATACAACAACTGGCGAGGCAGAGGGATCAAGGTGGAATGGCACTTCAGTTGCCAAATTTTAAATGTCGATCACTACTAATCAATCACCATACAATTGAAGCCGGCTCCATTCCCTTTTATAATTCCTTCCTTACCCAAGTTAATCCTAATCATATCCCTGCTGATCTCCCCTGCCTCAAAACCATCCTTCAAACACGTTCTCGCTTGCCCCCTTTGCTGCTACAAAATCCATCCTCCGACCAAATACACCGCTTCCTCATCGTTCAAAGTGACCAGCCCAGGGTGGAGCATCGGTATCCCAGAGTGAACTGGAGACCTGTTTGGCTTAACATAGCAAGCAAAAAATTAACATCTGATCAACGCAGTAGCTGGTATCTTCTAATAAACGAAAAAATCGAGCACAGGTAGATGTGGCACACTATTGGTCGTGCGGACTCGGGAAGCTGTACATTAGGGTGGCTCAAATTGGTATGGGAAATTTTTTTCAATTTTTTTTATGGGCCGCCCTCTTATTCGGTTCTATTTGATGCCCTGATGCTCTGGACAAAATTTCAGCCAAATCGGTCAACGTTTGGGTGGTGCTAAACTCGTTGGAAGTTAATATGCAAAAATGTATGCAGAAACATCTAAAAACAGTGAATTGCAGTTGGACGGCACAACTTGCGATGAAGAACTATGATACTCATTCAGATCTTGAAGAATTTAATACAGAATGCTATGCAAAAAACCACGAAAAGATTAGAGTTTGCCCGGCTAAGTTGTTAGTATTTCTCTGAAGTGGGGTTTGAGCAAATTTCGTTTCTTTTACCTTTGAAAAGAAAAAAATTCACCCCTACAACACTCCAGTAAAATGCTAATATCTTTGCCTAATAAACTCCTATCTTCTCGCGGTTTTCTGCATAACATTCTGTATTGAATTCTACAAGAACTGAATGAGTATCATGGTTGTTGATCGTAAATTGTGCCGTCCAACTGCAAATCACTGTTTTAGGATGTTTCTGCATACATTTTTCCATATAAACTTCCAACGAGTTTAGCACCGCCCAAACGTTGACCGATTTGGCTGAAATTTTGTCCAGAGCATCAGGGCACCAAATAGAACCGAATAAGAGGGCGGCCCATCAAACAATTTGAAAAAGTGTTTTTTGAGCCACCCTACAGTGTACATACTGCAATGCATTATCGGAGACATTGAAGCACAAATTTTGTGAGTGTCAGCGAGTGACGGCAGCATGGACGCATCTTGAAAACACGTTGATGGCAGCGGTTAACAACACGAACAGATTCTCTTTTGAGCAACTAATCCATCCCGAATTGACTAATGTAGGAAGAAGACAGAAGATAAAAAATTTTGAAGCATTTCATTAATTACGTCACTTTTATCAACCAGTGTGATAACAGAGTAGATGTAGATGAATTGAAGTTTTTTATGCAAGTTGAATTGTAAATTCATTGTTATGTAATTAGTTTTATACAAATATAAACCAAATATAGGTACTAAGAAAAAAAAATCACTATGACAGCTGTTCCCAGCTCTGGTAGATGGTATGATTACCTCTAAACGTTCGCACCATTGATTAAGAGTATGCGATAACACACTTTTTCCTAACGAAACGAAACGAAACGAAATTTAAAATGTCTATGTTGATTCGGATCGAAACGAAACGAAATATAGATTTCTTTCGAGACTTCGAAACGATACGAAATCAAGGTTCATTTAATTCGAAATTTTTCGAAACGAAACGAAATTTTGATTTTTTTTCCGCGGAATTTTTATTGAATTGGTTTTACATGATGTACGCAATTCTGATTCCACTTTTTCGAAGAACTGTTTTGCGACCGAAAGAGTTATAATAACTGAAGAGGCTATCTATGATCTATGATAGGTCGGGACGAGCCAGCCAGGGCTGAAAGTATCGCTAATAAAGACAAAAAAAATCTATGATAAATCGTCACATTCTCGCCGCATATACCATTGGCGATAAGGCAATATCCCAGCATTTTTGCCGCTTTCAAAGGAATTCATCGTGGAGCGTGTGCCTCCGAATCTAATCAATTTTATATCCGTTTTATATCAGTAAGTATACGGATTCAAATTTCGTTTAAAACCTTAGTTCACCTAAGAATTATGTAATTATGCTGAAGCTTACTTCATATTGTCTTGTCTGCGTGGTTTTACAGTATTGACTTATAGTCAAAATTTGAAAAAGATTGCGAGAAAAAGATTTTTTTTATTTTGTTGGATACTTAATTATGTATCCACATCTGCCAGGCGTATACGCAGTTATAGAATTGATATTACTAGATCAACATTTGAAAAGGGCGCATCTGCCAAAATTTATTCCTCCTTATTCTTCGTCTACGTCTATGTAACATATATCCAGCTTTCCACGCTAGCCATAATGGCGGATCCTATAAAAAAAATGACATTATCTGCTTCCCAACACTGAACTGGAATTCTGATCGAAGCAAACATTGATTCCTCCGTTACCAATAACAGCCAATTTGTTGTTTGATTTTCATCAACAAACAACCTTATACAGGAATTTGAAATTCTTAACGCTTAACTTCATTGATATTTCTTATTTTAATTTTACAGACTATCGAGGGAAACAACTTGAAAAATCTATTTTACTTACTTGGATAATATACAAAAGTGGACAAATTGAAAACTTGGATCAGGAAAATTGAGGTCGATCATTGGGCTGTGACTCATCGCTTACGATATGCGGTTGGTAAACCTATCCGTATCCGTAGCTGCGTATCCAAATCATGATAAATCGAATTGTTTTTATGAGACCTAACAGATTCTCGAAAAAGCGTGAATTTTAGTACTATGAAGCACCTCTGTTCCGTTCATCTGAACTTCCAGTGACTGCTTATTAGTGCATTATTGTCCTTCGCGCTTCGTAAAGCTCGGGAGAATTCATATGGTTTTGTAACAGGAGAGTTGAAAGGGGTTTAAAATTAATAAAAGTATACCCAATGCAAACATTTAAATTAAGAAACCATTTATTGTATTTATTATATAAAAGTATATTTTTATAAAATTTAAATCAAAATCTATTCTGCGGTTGGCAGCAAGAGCTATTTCCTAAAAGGGAAATCCGCCAAAGATGTGCCCTACTCACCCTACTTACGGTTAGCGCCACAATGTAAATCATTCTACAAGTACAATGGTGTTAGATCGCTCCAATGGGACCCATTCCAATTGAATTACTAGACGATTTACGTGAGAAAAGTCGGAATTGACCAACCTTGCATCAATCTGTTCGTAGAATAAGTCTATATGCATGGAACGCCAAAAGAGAAAGGAAATAGTACCTTTATTATTCGAACGAGTAATACTTTTCAGATATGAAAATACCAAGTCATAACACACTTCTTGATTCCCAAATGCCTAAAACAACCCCAACGTTCATCATCATTTCCACTTCGGTGTACGCTTACTATCCACGCAAGTTGGCCGTCAAGCTCTTAGTTTTTACTTATTTCTCTCGGTAGTAATCTGTAATTAAATTGAAATTAGACATAATAATGAAGTTTATCAAGTGTTAAGAATTCCAATTTCCTGTAAATTTAGTTTGTTGATGAAAATCTAACAACAAATTGGCTGTTATTGGTAACGGAGCAATCAATGTTGATGATGAAAATTCCAGTTCAGTGTCGGGAAGCAGATAATGTCAAATTTTTTATAGCATCCGCCATTATGGCCAGCGTGGAAAGCTGGATAGCATACATTTGCTCACTAGAAGAATCCTGTGCACCTTTCTAAAATGCACAAACAGGGTGTCTACTCATCTGTAAAAACGAAATTACCTGAATTTTCCAGGTTTTTTCCAGGTGTTTTACATTATTTTCCAGGTAAAAACAAACGTGCCATATATAGATTAGACTGGCCCAGATTAGTATGGGGAGAAATTTTTTTTGTCAAATTCCACGGGGCACCCCCCAGAATTGTGTCTTTGGGTGAGAAAATCAATCTCTGAAAATTTCAGCTCAATCGCTTGTTGCATAAGCTGGCGCATTTGATTTGAAGTTTGTATAGGGATTTCAGCCAAAATGTATAGGAAAATACACCTTCGTCACTCATTTGATCTGGAAATTGGTTCTGATTGCTCGATTGACCTCAGAATTTCAAAAACGGCAGTTGGTATGCTACAGAACAATTTCACAGAACATTGCATGATGATTAAATGAACTTTTATATAGTTTTCGGCTGATTTATTAGGAGCTGATTTGTGTATTTTTGGATTTTTTTATCGAATCGCATCAGCCGAAACCTATATAAAAGTTCATTTAATCATCATACAATGTTCTGTGAAATTGTTCTGTAGCATACCAACTGCCGTTTTTGCAATTCTGAGGTCAATCGAGCAATCAGAACCAATTTCCAGATCAAATGAGTGACGGAGGTGTATTTTCCTATACATTTTGGCTGAAATCCCCATACAAACTTCAAATCAAATGCGCCAGCTTATGCAACAAGCGATTGAGCTGAAATTTTCAGAGATTGATTTTCTCACCCAAAGACACAATCCTGGGGGGTGCCCCGTGAAATTAGGCAACTTTTTGTTTCCTGGGCCAGTCTAATATAGATTTTAGCAGCAAAATAATCAATTCAAAAAAGTAAATATTGCGAAAAATATTTTTTGAATAGCCTTACATAAACATAATGTTGTAAATTACTTAAGAAATTCCTCCAGGAATTTCTTCGCAAGTTCACCCTGAAATTGCTTCAGCCATTCAATCAAAATTCCTTCAGGAATCACATAGAAAATTCTTCCAGGTATTCCTTTGAAAATTTTTCAATAGGTTCCATCGGAAAATTCTCCGGATTTTAAGAATTGCTTAGGAACTTCATCCAGGATTTCATTTGAGAATTTCTTTGCTAAAACTTTAGAATACATCTCAAGGAATTGTTCCAGAGATTCCCTTAGCATTTGGCGCTTACTTTACAATTTTTTAAATTCCTTTAGGTGTTTGTTCAAAAATGTCTTGTGAAAATCCCACGGAAATACCCTTAAAAAATACTTTGCAGATTTCTTCAGATATTCTTCTATTTTTTTTTTTAATTTCTTTGGAAATTTGATTAAGAATTCTTTTGGAAATTTCTTTGAATTTTATTTCAGCTTTTTTCTTCTTTTAAGAAACTTAAGAAAACTTCTCAAGGAAATGTTCCATAATACCTTCTTAATGTCGTGGGCTATTTTTGGGGCATTTTATACTTAACATCCTTTATGCCTAACGTACTCATGCCTAACGTCCTTATACCTCTTCGCGTGACAAACATTTAGTTAGTTGCAAGCATCTAGTTTGCTTGGACCTAGCAGCTAAGGTACCGATACTATAAGTGTCAAACGGCCACTAGTGTTCTATTATTGCTTTACTGTAAAAACCTTCGGAAAATACTTCGGATATTCTTTTGAAATTCCTTGGGATTTACGAGGAACTTATTCAGAAAAATCTTCAGGAAAACTTTAGAAAACACCTGGAGGAGCAAAAACCCTTCACAAATCACTTTACACTGTTTGCCTTTCTTGTACAGCAAAGTTGTACCGAAAGGCTAGCATTTCACTCCATAATCGAACTTTTCATAGAAGTCTCTGAGACCCATGATGCTATATACCAATCGGCTCAGCTCGTCGATTTGAACAAATGTCTGTGCGTGTGTGTGTGCACACGAAAACCGAAAGACATTAGCCACTTTTCATATAGTAATTCTTAACCAATTTTCTCACAACAAGTTGCTTTCGACAGGGGGCAAAGCCTTGTTGATCACTATTGAATTTGATAACGATCGATTATTGCGTTTAAAAGTTATTAAGAAAATGGAATCGAACTATATAAGCGCCATATAAGGTTGGTGTCTTGGCGAAATACGAGAAAGGCAGTATCACCACTCGGTGAATTAAGTCGGTTTTTTTTTTTAAATCCCCTCAGGTTCCCTTTCGGGAATTTCTTAAAGAATTCTTTTCGGTCTTCATCTTGGAAATTCCTCCAGAAATAATTGAGAAAATAGCTAATCATTCTTATAGACACTCTTTTAGTGATATCTTTGAAAAATTCCTTGAAAAACTGATCCCGAAATTCCTTCGAAAGTTCCTCTAGGAATTGCTTTGAAAAATCCTAACTAATTTAGTATTTTTTAATTTATTCATTCATAAAGAATTTCTGAGGGAATACTCAAAAAAAATTTACAAAGTAATCCCTTATTGATGTCCTGAATAAATTCCTAGATTTCACCAACAATAGCTTCGGAAATTCTCCAGGAATTCTTTTGAAGATGGCAAAACGTTTTTTGCGGAACAACGATCCATCATTTTCAATAGATTTGATTGGTATATTTATTCAAACATTTTTAATGATTTTTTTCATCTTTTGAAAGAATTTCACTCATGATCACCAGGTATTTAAATTTCCCTGATTATATCAAAAATTCCCTGATAATTCCAGGTTTTCCAGTTTTTTTTTTCAGGTAGTAGACACCCTGACAAAGATATGTATTTCAGATTGAATTTCACAGACCCATACTGCCGCAAACCGCAAGTCGAGCACATCTGTATATGGACGTATCTGTATATGCTCGACTATCGGTTAGCGGCAGCATAGTCTTATATACAATCAGCTCGACAAACTGAGCTATTGTGTGTGTACTTGGCATATGACAACAGCTATTATGGTCAGTATGTGCTGAAAGTAATCATAAGTAAATAATTCTTAGCAATTTTAATGATCTTTCAACCCGCTTTGATTTTTTTCGCAAATTTAATGCAAAGATCTAGAAATGCCCACAAATCTGCAATGTTCCTCACATATTGTGCAAATAGCCAAAGAAGAGCTTATTAGCTTAATTAACTGTACACATCATAGTTGCTAAATTGTACACTGGTTAGACAAATTTCTGCTACCGTGCACGCACCATACTTTGCGCAGTTAAGGAAATGCAAAATTGAATCAACTCGTACATCTTACAGAAAGTAGCTATCTGCCGGAAATAGTTTCCATGTTGTAGTATTATCATTATATTATTGTTTGAGAACTAAATTTGGTACAAAAATGTGAAGTAAACAGTAAATAGAATTTCAAAGCAGACCCCTTAATATATGCATAACTTTGCGCACAAATTTCTAACACGAAGCAAGCCTCTATCATACAATTTTTCTTATGATTCGACATACTTAGTATGTTTTCACGTCTGTTGGTGTATGTACAGCCTCATTTATGTACATTGGCCACAGCTAACAAAAGTTCTTTTTTGCGTAAACTTTATTCCTATGAGGTATATCATACATGTTGAAAATATCGAAGAAATACGAGTAATGCTCAAAATTAGGTACACTGTATTGAAAAATTGTTCCTAACATTGCGCATCATATATTTTCAAGAAAAATGTAAAAACCCAGATTAATCCACCTAGCGGTGATGGTGCCTTTCTCGTTTTTTTCGTGTGAGTAGTTTCTACGCACTTTTGGTATGAACAAAAATGTATTTTGGCCATAACTTCTGAGCCCATAGTCCGATCCAGCCAATTTTCAATAGGAAATAATGAGACAGGATGCTGCGTCGAATGCAATTTGTGAGTTAGATTTTTTTTGGTAAATAAAATGCATTTTGGCCATAACTCCGAATCCCATAGTCCGATTACGCCAAATTTCAATACGAAACAATGGGACAAAATTTTGCGTCGTATGAAACTTGTTGCGAGCAAATCCGTTAAAGATAAGTGCCTGAAAAAAGAGTGAGAATTTTGTATGTGTTTCTTATGTAAAAAAATGAATTTTAGCCATAACTTCGAAATTCATAGTCCGTTCTGTCCAATTTTCAATACGAAACAATGGGACGAAACAATGGAAAGATTCTGCGTCGAATGAAACTTGTTGCAAGTAAATCAGCTAAGAGTAAGTACCTAAAAAGTGAGTGAGAATTTTTCTCGTAAAAAAATATATTTTGGCCATAACTCCGAAGCCCATAGTCCGATTGGGCCAATTTTCAATACGAAACAATGGGACAAGATTCCGCGTCGAATGCAACTTGTTGCGAGTAAATCGATTAAGGATAAGTGCCTGAAAAATGAGTGAGATTATTTTGCGCACACACATACACACACATACACACACACATACACACACATACACACACACGCACACACAGACATCACCTCAATTCGTCGAGCTGAGTCGATTGGTATATAACACTATGGGTCTCCAAGACTCCTATAAAAAGTTCGTTTTTGGAGCGAACATATAGCCTTTACGTATACTTTGTATACGAGAAAGGCAAAAATGAATTTTGGCCGTAACTTCGAAACCCATAATCCGATTGGGCCAATTTTCAATACGAAACAATTGGGCAAGATTCTACGTCGAATGAAACTTGAATTTTTCTTATAAAAAATATATTTTGGCTCCGGGACTCCTATAAAAAGTTCGTTTTTGGAGCGAACATATAGCCTTCACGTATACTTTGTATACGAGAAAGGCAAAAAGGCAAAAAAATAAACTTTGGCCATATCTGTTTAATACCGATGTGTTTAATTTTCAATACGAAACAATGGAACAAGATTCTGCGTCGAATGCAACTTGTTGCAGGCAAATCAACTAAAAGTAAGTGCCTAAAAAATGAGTGAGAATTTTTTTTTGTCAACAAATGTATTTTGGCCATTACTTCGAATCCCATAGTTCGATTCGACCAATTTTCAATACGAAACAATGGGACAGGATTTCGCGTCGAATGAAACTTGTTGCGAGCAAATCGGTTAAGGATAAGTGCCTGAAAAATGAGTGAGAATTTTGTACGTGTTTATCATGTGAAAAAGTGGATTTTGGCCATAACTTCGAAACCCATAGTCCGATCTGTCCAATTTTCAATACGAAACAATGGGACAAGATTCTGCGTCGAATGAAACTTATTGCGAGTAAATCAGCTAAGAGTAAGTGTCTAAAAAGTGAGTGAGAATTTTTGTTGTAAAAAAATATATTTTGGCCATAACTCCGAATCCCATAGTCCGATTCTGCCAATTTTCAATACAATCGGTTAAGGATAAGTGCCTGAAAAATGAGTGAGTTTATTTTGCGCACACACATACACACACACATACACACACATACACACACACATACACACACACATACACACAGACATCACTTCAATTCGTCGAGCTGAGTCGATCGGTATATAACATTATGGGTCTCCGGGACTCCTATAAAAAGTTCGTTTTTGGAGCGAACATATAGCCTTTACGTATACTTTGTATACGAGAAAGGCAAAAATTACAAAAAATACAGTTTTTCGGGTAAACCGTCACTCGTCATTTGTGCCAAGAACACGCCATTTCGACTATTAAAATGAAAAATGCGTCATTTAACAGCGAAAAAAACACATGCACTGGTATGATAACGTGTATATTGTGCTGACAAGTTATAATAATATTTCGAAATTCAATTTGAACGCATTCTATTACAAAAATAATCGCAAAATGCGCAAAGTTAGGAACTGCGCAAAGTTGGATGCGTGCACGGTACGCGAGGTAGATTTTTGTCATTTCGCGTTCTCCCGGACTAGCTGCCGTCCCATGACCAGCAGCAGCACAATTGATTCCGCATTCATATTGTGCAAATAGTAAAAAAATATCTCAAAATTTAACTCATGGAAACACTGAAGACGTTTTATAGAAGAAAACTACTTACGTATTTGTCGACTAAGAATGGGGTTATGTAGTAAGCGTTAATATAAAAAATTGTATAACCTAAAGTTTTGAAAACAACTTAACGATTTTGTTCAGCGGCGCAGCCAAAAATTTTTATAATATAAAGTATGGATTAGTTTAAATTTGTTTCGAAATTCCTCGGAATTCCGTTAAATTTCGTTAGAAGCTAGTTTTTTTCTAGCGAAATTTTTGTAATTTTACGAAACGAAGCGAAATCAAGAAATCAGATTTCGCCATGCTTAAATTCCGCGAAATTCCGCGGAATTTCGTTTCGAACCACCTGAAACGAAATTTTTCGAAATACCGCATATGCTTACCATTGATCCCTTCCAACAAACTTCCTGCAGCGCTACGATACCAAATCCACGGTCCTTGAGCACATCGGCGAGTATACGTGTGCTCCCGATGAAGTTGAGAGATTTGCAGTTCCACGAACCGAGTTTCCAATCACTAGTCCCTTTTCGTCGCGGTGGTCTTCGCCGATAGTTTTAAAGGCTGGCTCTCAGGGCCTGACACCAAACCCCCTAAATTTCCGGAGGACCATTCCTCCTTATTTCCGGTGGACCATGGTACACAGTTTCACTTAGAGTCCCACGCTGGCACTCGGACGACATGGAGAACAGACGTTGTTGTGAGCCGATCCTGACATGGAGAACAGACGCTCAGTAAGATTTGCGTCTCTGGAGAGGAGCAAACCCCCCTTCCCTGTCAGCATACGACCATAGTTCCCACCGGGGTTGGTTACCAGATCTTCCCTAAGGTTGCTCGTATCCTAGCCAGCACCACGGGGAGCTAGGGATAGGAGTTGCTGGGTATAAGGCTAAGGACCGCAAGATGGGGTCTATTTTATTCCTTCAGGTACGTGAAGAACCAATGCACACTGGTTCAGACGCCCCTAAAACGTGCGTTTTTTAGTTTTCGACCTGAAAACTACATTTTAGAGTCATGATGTCTTCAGAAGAGTTGAAGGATTTTTCTTGGGCTTTCTTTTGATAAGAAAATATCAATGATCTAACCACATTGAAGGGCGGTATGAAATAAAAAAATTACGCAGATGTACAAAAGCAGTGGTTGTTCTCTGCAATGTTATAAATAATGTGAGTTGGAACATCTTTTCTGAAGACACAATATTGGACAAACGGTTTTGTAAGGAATTAGAGCACGTTTTGTATGAATGACTCCTAAAAATCATATTTTGAGCATAACTTTTTTGGGAATGATTTTAGCACTATGGTTTATTTTAGAAAGTTGTGCATAATGACAAAAAACATATTTGTCTAGAGAGAATACTTTGATCTATCTTGAAACCTGTCAAAGTTATTAAGGAAATTTTAGAAAAAATAGTCAATTTTCACATCAACACATCATGAAAAGCGGCAAGAGGCAGCAAGCCAAACAGCCATCATCTGAAAGATTCGGTTTTAAGCTACCGAATGCACAATGTTTTGTTTTGTTCCGTCGTGTTCCACTATTGTTTTGAATCAACTTAAAATAGTCCTTAATGTACGTTTTTCAGTACAACTGTTACGTAAACAATTAAAAAGTGGCTAACATGATTGGTTATTTATTGCATAGTAACAATCTCCATCAAGACGAAACAGCCACATTTAAGACGAATGGATGTCATTTGTCGAGACTGTAATCATGTTAGCCACTTTTTAATTGTTTACGTAACAGTTGTACTGAAAAACGTACATTAAGGACTATTTTAAGTTGATTCAAAACGTGAAACACGATTAAAATTATGTTCATGCTTGCCCGAGCATATGTACTTGTACAGGAAAATCAGTTCAATGTTTATTACACTTGGGGGTAGGTCACCAGCGAAAAATTTCTGCATGCTTGGAAGTAGAAAAATGTAATATGAACTTGTTTGAAAATATGTATTTCAGATATGATGAACTTACCAGTAAGAATGTTCTTTTAACAAAATGTTCGAAATACATTCACCTACAGGTTTAATGGTTTTGACGGCGGCGACTTGGCACGGCGGCGCACAGGTCTAATCAAAATTGTGTTCTCTACGCTCTATCATTTTCACAGAGAGAAGTGAGAAATGGGGAGTGAGAAATTCTCACTTCTCACTCCTTATTGCTAACTCACTCACTCACTTTTAGTGGAATGTGTTCACTTGTCATAAGACGAGTTAATACAATCCCATTGAATTCCACCACTTAATTGTATCTTGACAGATACGTATTTCGACCTCAACAGTAAGGCCGTCTTCAGTGTCTCGTACTTGACTCGACTTGAAGTGAAATCGAGTCAAGTACGGGACACTGAAGACGGCCTTACTGTTGAGGTCGATATACGTATCTGTCAAGATACAATTAAGTGGTGGAATTCAATGGGATTGTATTAACTCGTCTTATGACAAGGAAATGTCTATTTGCTGCTCAATTTGGAATATCGTTTTTGTGCGTTGCATGTTGTTTCTAATAAACATACAACAATCAAAATCAAATCTATGTTGCTCAATTTCTTTATTTCGACAGATAGATGATGAGCTTGTACTTACAAAACATATTGTGGTGAAGAAGCTTAAAAATTATTTAGGCAGCTAACCCTACCGTACACAATATGTGATTCAATGATGCAAATTTTCATTACGGCCATTATTATTTTTAGTAATCAAATAGTTTCCTGATAACTCAGATAACATAAAAAAGTCAATCATTATTTTACAGACTAATCGAAAGTAATAAAAATAAATATGAGTTCCGCTTAACGAGTACATCGAATTGAACCGGAAATGTTTAGTATCTATCAAACACACGAGCCCGCATACGAACAGGCACATGAAATATTGAGAAGTTATTCTGCCTATGCTCTACCCTCAACCTACCCTCATCATGAATGCATTGAAGCCAACGTTCACCTCTCACCGAGCCATCCACATTATTCTCCAAGCCAGACTACGGTTTGCTGAGCCACACCCACACCCAAAGTCCACAGGCAATCCTCGCTTTATCGCTTCAGCATGTTCAGGTGAAAATATGCATCTCATACAAGTTAATCGAAATCTGCTTGGAACTATTTCATCCAACAATCTCTCGAAAGCTCTTTGCCCCGTGGCAACCTCCTACATTTTCGTTTCATTCGCTCGTGTCCCTTCTTGAAGATATTTCGAACGTTCTCCGCACGGAGTAGGATGGTGACAACGACGACGACGACCATCTCGACATTTAAAGCACGCTGTACGACTGCTACTGGCTGTTGGAGTACGTGTGTGCGGCTTACGTCGGTCTTCCACCTCAAACGGCAGAAATCAGTGTCATCCGGAACAGAGACACTGCTCGGCCCAGCTTCCACGATTTCGTGAAAATTCTCCGTAAGGATGGTCGCTGAGTTCATGGGAAGGGTGGGAATCACCTGCATCAGCTTCAGCTTGCAGCGCTCAATGATAAAAGGAATCCCTGGTTGGCAGGATCTGTCTCATCTTGGCCCATTGCTGTCCTGGCGGTAGACGCAGCCGTAACCATGGTGGTTACCACTTTGTGCTCTATTGCTAGTCTTCTTATCTTTTATTCGTAATATCAACCAAGACTGGCGGGAGAACGGTTGAACGTCAAAGCGGAAGGAAGTAGCTTATGAACGTCGCAAAAAAATTGACCCTGCAGCTGGTATACAGTTAATGGTTATCAAATTTTTCATGTTTTAAATCTAAACCTGAATGGAAATCAAAATCTAAGGCGATATAATCATTCAAATAGAAATGAAAAACCGCATCCAATTCAAGGTTCAAATAAAAATCAATTTAAATCAACTTGAATCGAATGTATTCGAATGATTCAAACCAGTTTTTAGTCGCAGTATTTGGGAAACATCTGTAGTCTATGATTGGAAAGAATTTCCGAAAATACTCCTCATTCAGGTTACCACGAATTTGGAGGCCATCTTTCTCGCTGTGCGCAATTTTCCACGGTTGAGAATCAGCTTCACGCGGGCATCGGGATTAAGCTCGAAATCGAATGGTAATATGTACGGGTTGGGATTTGATTCCTATTTGAAATCGAAAGTCGGATTAGAGAAGGTACCTGGCGATTGGCTCGCCTCGAAGGCAAGCCGCCAAAGTCTATCGAATTCGAAGAACAAGTTCTTTGGCGAAGCGAAGCCATCTAATAAATCGGGCTTTGTTAGATTTATCGAATAGTGTTGTATGCCGCAGTAGCACTAATATTAGCCGCAATACATATCGAAAACGATACAAATGAACCAGAAGCAAAAGATTACACCATTGTTCATTCGAACGCACAGAAAAAGCTCAATTATAGCCATTCCAGTGGGTAGTTTGTCACAAATGTCAACACAGTTGACAACAATGGTTCCAAGTTAGCAGCTTGAAACAAAGCGAACTCATCAGCATGTTTTCCTCCCCATGTGCTGCTGTCGGATGTCCCTCTGGGAGAGATAGACCATTTTTTGTTCGTTTGTTCTCCTTAGTAGCTGCTTGGATACCAACTAAACGCTGGGACAGAAATCTGAGTACCTAATCCGCCTGGCAGTGACTGAAGAAATTTTCCGATTTCTTTTTAATATCATTAATATCATCAATAACAAAAAATCATGGGTACTGAATATTATGTTTTAAATATGAGTTTCACTCTTCAAACAAATGCAATGAATAAAATATCAGTTCGCATAATAAACATATTAAAGGCAGATATTATATACCAACGCTGCTAACTTGCATTGAAAAACTCAGTTGGGTAACAAATTAACTTTTCTCAGTAGTTAATATGATGAAAATTTGCTTCCATCTTTAAAAATGTAACGTTTTTCGAAAATATGTTTCACTGGTCGGAACGCCCCAGTGTAGGCACGACAATAAACCCTTACCTGCTGGACACAAGCGCAGCAAACTCAGCAGCAGTTGCTTCCTAATTATATGGATACAATTAAATTGTAATTTGAACCTACTTGAATGCTGGGTGTTTAATGACATCCATATAGGAGTTTGTTACCTTCTTATTATGGGATAGATAAAATACTAATGAAGGGCTATGAAACGTCTTTGGATAAGGTGGGGTATTTTGCCTAGGCTTTCATGACTTTTTAAAAAAAGCTTTATTACGTGTTTTCTGTAATATTTTTGTATGACTTCTCACCGTAGTCTGCCGTGTTGAATAAGCTTAATAATATCCAACCCTTTATACACCTGGTACAATTCGTGATTCATGCGGCGCTGCCATACACCGTTCTCCTGTTTACCGCCGAGTATTGTCCGCAGCACCTTACACTCAAACACTTCGAAAGCTCTCCGATCAGCCTCCTTTAACGTCTATGTTTCATGGCCGTATAAAGCCACCGAAAGAATCAGAGTAGTATACAGCGCGAGTTTTGTTTTCGTTTGCAGACTACGGGACTTAAGCTGGTTACGAAGTCCGTAATAAGCCCTATTTGCAGCTGCAATACGCCTTTTCACCTCGCGGGTAACATCATTATCGCACGTCACTAATGTTCCAAAATACACAAATTCTTCCACCACTTCAAATTTTTCACCATCCAGCACTATTTCGCTACCACTACCACTTATGAACCCACGTTGATTGCCAGCGACCATGTACTTCGTTTTGCTGGTATTGATCGTGAGTCCAATCCTCGCTGTATCCCTCTTAAAAGGCACAAAAGCCTCTTCCACGGCACGGCGATCAATTCCGATAATATCGATATCGTCCGCAAATCCCAGCACCATATGCGATTTTGTCATAATGGTACCGCTTCTTTGCACACCAGCTCTCCTAATCGCTCCCTCGAGCGCTATATTGAACAGTAGATTTGAGAGTGCATCACCCTGCTTTAATCCATCTAAGGTAACAAATGACGTCGATATTTCATCCGCAACCCTTACACTTGATTTCGATCCGTCCAACGTTATACGAATCAGCCGTATCAGTTTCGCCGGAAAACCATGTTCAAGCATAATTTGCCATAATTTATTCCGTTTCACTGAATCGTGCGCCGCCTTGAAATCAATAAACAGATGATGTGTCTGCAAGTTGTACTCCCGGAATTTATCAAGGATTTGTCTCAGGGTAAACATTTGATCCGTCGTTGATCGGCCCTCACGAAAACCTGCTTGGTATTCACCGACGAAGGACTCTTCAAGCGGTCTCAATCTGTTGAACAGAATACGGGACATAATTTTGTACGCCGAATTAAGAAGGGTTATTCCTCGGTAATTGGCGCACTCCAGTCTGTACCCTTTTTTAAAGAGAGGGCAAATGAGGCCGTCCAACCAGCTAGCAGGCATTTCCTCGTCTTCCCATATTTTCGACATAATATGGTGCAGAACTTCATAAAGCTGCTCACTGCCGTGTTTGAGAAGTTCAGCCGTGAGCTGGTCCTCCTATACCATTTTACCCTATGGAAAATAAGTCGAATATTGTTTTATTTTTATTATAAATCCTTGTTTAAATAAATTATGATTTGTCTCAAATATGTCAGAAAACACAAAAAGCTGTTTCTATCTACTATCATCGTTAAACAAACAACGGATATCCATTTGATTAGAAATATTTGAAACAAGGGAGCTAACGACATTGTTGGTAACCGCTCGTACTTCCGACTTTTTTTTTATTGGTGCAGGTTAATAGTCCTGCGAAATTATCAACAAATTACACAGAGATTTCAATGCTCGTGCTTGAGTGAGAGAAAAGCAAAACATCCTCGTAAATAATTACTATTGTAAACGCCTGGGGACATGCCTGATTATTATGATGATGCCGCACACTTTCTTTTGCGTTTTTATGCTTCTCGTTATCCACTATTTGGTTAGTAATAGGGTTGGCTATGCAATAAATGTATTTATTGGCAAAATTATTTTCAATAATTTAGAATTTGTTTATTACTCAAAACTATATACCTAATTGCTGATAGATGCAAATTCTCACACGTTTTGTCCTACATATCTTTGGCACAGATATGAAAAATGGTTGAAAAAAAAACATGAGCGATCTTTCGTACCCCTGCGGACTAATCTTCCTAATACTGTAAAATCTCTTTTTACGACCCCTACTTTTACGCTCCCTCTGGTTAAATCGTTGACTCGTACTAATTGCTAGATAGTTTGTGTGGCAGTACAGTACGCTCTATCACGAACCAGGAGTTAGCCGTAAGCCAGATATTGCCGATCTCAAAGCTGTATATGATACAACGCAATGAATCGAGATCAGCTAATATGTACACGAGCACGGATTTCCGAATAAACTGATACGGTTGGTCAAGGCGACAATGTATCGGGTGATATTTTTAGTTCGAGTTTCAGGGGAATTTCCTAACGCGGTTATGATTTCAGAAAACGTTGAGCTATTTGGTTTCACAGACGACATTGGTATTATGGCACGTACTTTTAGTACATGGAGAACTTCTACATAAGACAGCAGAGGGTCGTAGGAGATATAGTACAAGATAGGAAGAGGCTCAGGAAAAGACAATGTGGCCCACTCACCACCAGTGTGTATCGGTGGTTGTAAAATCAAGGAGGTTGAAGAATTCGTTTAATTGGGCTCTCTTTCTGGTGAGCGTTATTTTTTTTTGCAGCTGTTATGGTAAGTTGAAACTTTGGTCGTGGGGCAACCGTTGGCATATTGGTTGGAATCTTCAATGAATCTACAGGATGCACGCTCACCTGGGAGTTGTATTCCTTTCTGGTGTGTTTGGTTGACTTACCAAGAATGCACCCATTTGGCTTAACGGCACCTCGAGCTGCAAGAAATCATCCAGCAATATGACTCCATGGCACAATGGTTCGAGAGCAGCCAAAACCTCAAAAATCGAAATTCGTGTTTCCGTCAGAATTATATTTTTCTCATTTTATAGAATACTTACGTGATTCAAATTCAAAATATGAAGTAGTTCTGTTGAGTTTTGACTTTGTTACATCATTTTGAATTGAACATAAATGTAGATTTTTGAATAAAAACGCTGTTTGACAAGGCGCTTAGATCAGCATCGTACGGCTTCAATTACATCGCTAACCCCAATATTATTTCAAGACTGCATTGTCGGGATCTTAAATAGTATGTCTATGTCAAATATTGGTGACAGAACTCAATTTTAGTTAACTTTGAATACAAAATTAATTTAAATACTCACAATTTTTAGATTGAACTGCTCCAAAAGTATAGGCGCCGTTGAGTGCCCGTGATAACTCTATGCTCATTACAAAGCTTAAAGCAATAGCTTTCTATTCATCACTATTTTGTTTTGCGAAAAGTTGCGATAAGGTGTTTTTTTAACGTTTTAGTTTGAAATGTGCATAGTATTTTTTGGTCTGTTTCTAACTGAAACCTTACAAATGCGTATTTTTTGTTCACAAGAACCTTAAAAATGCCCTTTTTTATATTATTAGATTGAAGCTGAAACGTTCGATATAATTATTTAATATTTAAAACATGTAATGAAAGCAAAAATGAAAGCTGAAAAATGAAATGATCTCGTATCATAATTATTCAATGACGGAATCATTGATATACTTTTATTTGAATGCTTTTATTGCTGTTTTAAGTGAAATAATTGGATAGTTTTCTTCCCAAACGACTAGAAGATATTACACACAAGGTTTCTTATTTTCAAAACTTTCTCCAAGCAAAGGAAAATTAAAACCCTGTTTCGAGTCAAGATTATGAAGAATACAAATGTAAGTACACAGTTGTAGTAAAAGTTGTTCGTTTGTCATTCAAATTAATTGATTCTTTTCAAATACAACTTTTTTCAAAAATATTCCATAATTGTGGATGTTCCAAATACAATTATTTGTCTTAGCATATGCACAGCCAGTATTTACAAGCAAGTCTTTTGATACGAACATTATTTATAGCTTTTTTTCACTTTTCAAAAGACGAGTTTGTACTATCCCATTTAATTCCACCAACTTGAGTCAAGTAAGAAAACCAATAACGGCCTTACTGTTGAAGTCGAAATACGTAACTGTGAAGTAACAATCAAGTAATGGAATTAAATGGAATAGTATTAACTAGTTTTATGGCAAGTGAGATCATCTTTGTTGCGAAACAATCTGTTTTCAAAATCCGAATTTAGCAGTAAAATGAAAGTATTTACTATTCACAGCGATGCCGATAAACGGCTGTATATTGCCAAAGCAATGCTTCCAACACCCACGATCAAGTCTGTATGTGACAAAAAGCCTCAAAATATCATGATACAAACATAAAACCTACTTTTAGGGACATTTTGAGGTTTTGGCCATCCTTTGTTCTAGAGCGAACCACTGTGCATGGGTTGCTCCGGATTCGTCCATAATCGTTGATTACAGAAAAACTATCGATTTTCCTAGTTACTAATAAATTTTAATCACCAAAATCGGTACAGCACCAAAATCCATTCCCCTCGTGAGGGATATCAATAAATTAAAGTGGGTTTGAGATTATTATTTTTCTTATCTTTATTAGCGAGACTTGCAGCCCAAGGCTGGCTCGTCTCGTATTTGATATTATTGATTCATAAATAATTTATCGTATGCTGTTTATATACTTGACAGTAAGCTTTTAAGCCATTGAGATAGAAAATAGACTTCGAAATTGAAACAACACAAATCAAAAACAAATTGCCATCCACCTAACGCGAAGTTTCTGGCGCCATTTGTTTGCATGTAGCTAGAAATTAATCATAAAGTAAGATGATCGGAGTTCAAATCGAAGAGATCGCTTCTCAAGATGCGTATGCGAACTATTTACAGTGGTAGTTTCAGTCTGCTTCAATTTAAATATTGAATTTGAAAATAAAAATAGGTGTACGGATTTTGATCCCTCAACTCCATCGTCTTAATTCCACCGTAGACGATTCTAGATTCAGGAGGTGTTGATTAAGTTCATTATTTTATCATAGATAATATACCAAAACATAAAAAATCGTAAATATCCCCAAATTTTCAAGATGATGATGTGTCCAAGAACAGGTGAAAAAATGATTAATGATGGTAATATTAAAAAACCAATATCACATTACACGTCACCGATATGGGTTGTTCCCAAAAAGAGTGATGCCTCCGGGAAGAAAAAGTTCCGTTTAGTGATAGATTATCGAAAACTTATAGAGAAAACCATTCGCGATTAATACCCCATTTCCGATATTACCGACATCCTCGATAAACTGGGCAGAACATGCTATTTTTCAACAATTGATTTGGTATCTGGATTTCTTCAAATCCAACTATCCCAAGAAGACACAGAGAAAACAGCATTCTCAGATACTTCAAGAAAATATGAATTCACTAGAATACCATTCAGGATGAAATATGCACCAGCCACTTTACAGCGCGTGATGGACTGCATTCTAGGAGAGTTCTTAGGAAAATGTTGCCTCGTCTTCATGGACGATGTGATTGTTTTTTCGAGCTCCTTTGACGAACATAAAAAGGACCTCATGA
The DNA here is from genome assembly GCF_024139115.2 of Armigeres subalbatus. NCBI lineage: Eukaryota > Metazoa > Arthropoda > Insecta > Diptera > Culicidae > Armigeres > Armigeres subalbatus. The sequence goes on along the minus strand of NC_085139.1, from coordinate 39,636,356 downwards.
AAATTATAAATTAGTTAAAAGAAGCTAATCTAAACATACAGTTGGACATGTGTGAATTTTTCAGAAAAGAGGTTCAGTATCTAGAACATACTGTTTCGGAAGAAGGAGTCAAACAGAACTCCGACAAAATTGAAGTTATCAAGAAATGGACTTTTTCGGCATAATGAAATGGAAATCCGTCAATTTCTTGGCACGTAAGGGTATTACCGAAGGTTCATTAAAGATTTTGCGAAATTGGTGAAACCTTTAACCGCATTGGTGAAACCTACTTCGCAAAAATGCAGAGTTCCTCATTCCTTCAGAAATAATAGAATGCTTCGAAAAAATATAAAAAGCTCCTTACAATAGACCCTATACTCATTTTTCCCGACTTCACAAAAGAATTTATTCTGAGTACTGATGCGAGTGGTTATGCCATCGAGGCAGTACTTTCTTAAGGTCCAGTGAGAACAGATTGTCCATAAGTATACGCGTCCAGAACCCTGAACATTACCAAAGAAAATTATTCCACTACGGAAAAGGAGTTTTTAGCCATCGTTTGGGCAGTGAAGCTTTTCCGATCATATCACTGAGGAAGGAGGTTCAAGCATTTCACAGACCACCAACCACTTACTTATTCCATAACAGATGCAAACAAAAGGATCATCTGAGGAAAAGTTGCCTTAGAAGAATTCGACTATGAGCTCATTTACAAGCCCGGCAGTCAAAACACAGTAGCGGATGCATTATCAAAAATAAAACCAGAAGAAATGAATATTAATGAACAGGAACTCGATGATCCTACGACAGAAAATGATAGCGATTTTGAAACAATACATTTTGCAGAAACGAGCGATGACTTCTTTATATGGTGTACCGAAAAACCGTATTAAAATTTTTCATAAATTTCTGTCATACTTGCAAGAAAAGCAAATATGACAGAAATCCACCAAGATTAACAAACAAACCAATTCGAAAGAGTCCACATTGATATCATCGTCATGGAAGGCCAAAAATGGATGACAATTGTGGACTCGTTTTCAAAATTCGGCAACATCATTCCATTACCAACAAGAGCGATCGTAAATATAAAACGCGCTTTTTCCGAGCACATCAGGCCCTTCAGGAGACCACAAACGATAGTATGCGATCAAGAGCCCGTGTTTAAATCAATCGACTTTATCGAATTTTTAAATGAAAATTTAAATGAGATCGATTTCGCTAGCAATTCAGGATCCAATAGAACAGTTGAAAGATTCCATTTAACCCTCATAGAACTCTACAGAACTCTTGAAACCAGATATAACGATCTCCATAGTATCGACAGAATGAATATCATTACAGACATTTACAATAATACGTTTCACTCTGCAACAAAGCGGAAACCGCGCGAACTAATATATAATACAATCAACATTACTAATGCTGCTGATCTAATTAAATTAGATTAAATTCAAATCTCTGTAAAACTAGAGCTAGATAAATGAGAACCAAATTTATGATCAAAAATTTGAAAACCGAGAAAAATCCAAACCAATCAATCCAAACGAAACTACACTTATTAAAATTTCCCAGAGGTTAACTAAAGACAAAAATGTTTATAAAGTTGCAACCATCCAAGAAGATAACGAATTTACCATTAAAGACACAAATGGCGATAAAATTCACAAAAAACCGCATAAAAACAAAACCCATTAAATTCATTGAAATCATTGATAAATAATAATAAATAAATAAAACTAATAAACTCAATATCACTTACATTTTTTCCTCTACAGAATAATCCTCATCAAGTCAATAAAAGCCATCACATATAAAGAAAACCCAATAGCAATGGACTAATCGCAATCAAACTGAAACAAGCAAAAATTAGGATAGAATAAGATAGGATCATACACAAAATAAATTTTAAACCCCTTGAAGACAACATAGAATACATAGATCTTTTAAATCTATCTAACACTTAGAACAAACTATCCTAGATAAAATTAAATCAGCAAAAGATAAACATGATAGTCTAATACCCCATATGATAAAAAGATTGCTAGTCAATGCATTAGGAACAGCCATCAAGCTGATTGCAGGGAATCCAGATAATGACGACCTTGAAATCATAAAGCAAAGTTTAGGCATGTTGAAGGTTCAAGAAAACAAGCTTACAAACAATGAAAATAGGCAAATTCAAATAAATGAACTCTTTCAGAGCAAGATAAACAATATAACAAGTTCAATTAGATAAATAAACACAAAAAATTCAAGGCATATAACACAGTTCAGGGAATGAGATCAGATTTAGAATTTGTAAACCTCATTTGGAACTGAGACAGAATTATTCACATCCTGAAAGATACAGAAGAGCAGGTCGATTTTGCCAGAATAGGGCCAATAAACAAGAATATCCTTTCATTAGAAGAAAAACATTTTAATTTAGAGAAGCTTAGGAAACTAAAATTAAATTTGAATTTTTCAGATTTTCCAGTATTCCTCAGCAAGCATCGCCATTCATAGCAACGAAACGATTCTACTAGTAGAAACACCCATCCTGGATCAAAGAACGTTCGACCTATTGGAAATTCATTTTCTGAGAGTTGGTACTCGTATCGACACGTACATCAACCTGGGGCTCATTGTGCATCTTCTTTCGATAGCCCTTTCGTATGAGAGTTTGCATGGGTTTCTCGTTTCGAGTCAAGATGCACAATGCCACCCCTGGGTACATAGCACATCATTCATTTATTCAGATTAAGGCCGAAGTGGCCTGTGCGGTATATAAGAGTATTCTCCATTCAGCTCGGTCCACGGCTACACGTCGCCAACCACGTAGTCTACGGAGGGTCCGCAAGTCATCTTCCACCTGATCGATCCACTTTGCCCGCTGTGCACCTCGCCTTCTAGTGCCCGTCGGATCGTTGTCCAGAACCATTTTCACCGGGTTACTGTCCGACATTCTGGCTACGTGCCCGGCTCACCGCAGTCGTCCGATTTGCGCGGTGTGAACGATGGATGGTTCTCCCAGCAGCTGATGCAACTCGTGGTTCATTCGCCTCCTCCACGTACCGTCCGCCATCTGCACCCCACCATAGATGGTACGCAGCACTTTCCTTTCGAAAACTCCAAGTGCGCGTTGGTCCTCCACGAGCATCGTCCAGGCTTCGTATCCGTAGAGGACTACCGGTCTAATGAGCGTTTTGTAGATTGTCAGTTTGGTACGGCGGCGAACTCTATTCGATCGGAGCGTTTTGCTGAGTCCAAAGTATGTACGATTTCCAGCCACTATGCGCCTCCGAATTTCTCTGCTGGTATCGTTGTCGGCGGTCACCAGTGAGCCCAAGCACACGAATTTTTCAACCACCTCAATTCCGTCACTACCGATAGAAACTCGTGGTGGGTGGCTTACATTGACCTCTCTTGAGCCTCTTCCTATCAAGTACTTCGTCTTCGACGTATTGATGACTAGTCCAATCCGTTTCGCATCGCTTTTCAGTCTGATGTAGGCTTCCTCCATCCTCTCAAAGTGACGTGCCATGATATCAATGTCGTCGGCGAAACCAAATAACTGGACGGACTTCGTGAAAATCGTACCACTCGTGTCAATCCCTGCCCTTCGTATTACTCCCTCCAAAGCGATGTTGAATAGCAGACACGAAAGACCATCACCTTGCCGTAACCCTCTACGCGTTTTGAAGAAACTCGAGAATGCCCCTGAAACTCTAACTACTCACATCACCCGATCCATCGTCGCCTTGATCAACCGTATCAGTTTATCAGGAAATCCGTTTTCGTGCATTAGCTGCCATAGTTGGTCCCGATCGATTGTATCACATGCGGTTTTGAAGTCGATAAAAGGATGATGTGTGGGCACGTTGTATTCGCGGCATTTCTACAATACTTGACGTATGGCGAACACCTGGTCTGTGGTAGAGCGTTCACCCATAAATCCCGGCTGGTACTGCCCCACGAACTCTCTTGCAATTGGTGTTAGTCGGCGGCATAAAATTTGGGAGAGTATCTTGTAGGCGGCTTTCAGCAATGTGATTGCGCGGTAGTTGCTACAATCCAGCTTATCGCCCTTTTTGAAGATGGGACACACGACACCTTCCATCCAATCCTACGGCAGAACCTCATCCTGCAAAACCTTGGTAATCACCCAGTGCAGCGCTCTAGCCAGTGCTTCACCACCGTGTTTAAACAGCTCTCCTGGTAGTTATGGTCAACTCCAGGGGCTTTGTTGTTCTTCAGCCGGCCGATCTCCTCCTGGAATTCCTGAAGATTCGGAGCTAAAAGTCGCATGTCCTGCGCGCGTGCTCCTAGGTTCATTACCATACCGCCACCGTTGTCTGCCATATCGCCATTCAGGTACTCTTCGTAGTGCTGCCGCCACCTTTGGATCACCTCACGCTCGTTTGTAAGAATGTTCCCGTTTATGTCCTTACACATATCGGGCTATGCACGTGGCCCTTACGTGAACGGTTCAACTTCTCATAGAACTTTCGTGCGTTATTAGCGCGGTACAGTTCCTCCGTCTCCTCACGCGGACGCGCCCGTTTGTATCGTGCCTCGTTCGCCCTCGTGCGGTGTTGCAGCAATCTCGCCCATGCTGCATTCTCCTCCTCAACTAACTGCTCACATTCGCCGTCATACCAGTCGTTTCTCTGATCCGGAGTAACCGTGCCTAGTGCAGCGATTGCGGTGCTTCCAATGGGGGATCGAATATCTCTCCAGCCATCTTCAAGAGATGCTGCCCCTAGCTGTTCTTCCGTTGGGAGTACCACTTCCAGCTGCTGCGCGTAGTCTTGGGCTAGTCTACCGTCTTGTAGCCGCCCAATGTTTTGCCACGTCGGACGACTTTGACTCGTGTTGTACACCGTCGAGAGTTTTGAGCGCAGACATACTGCAACGAGGTAGTGGTCGGATTCAATATTCGCACTGCGGTAAGTGCGTACGTTCGTGATGTCGGAGAAGAATTTATCGTCGATTAAAACGTGGTCGATTTGGTTTTCCGTTACTTGATTATGTGATTTCCATATGGCCTTGTGGATATTCTTGCGGGGGAAGAAAGTGCTTCGGACTACCATTCCGCGGGAGGCTGCAAAGTTTATGCGTTGTCGTTCGATACGGTATGCAGACTATCCGGTCCGATGACTGGTCTATAAATTTCCTACCTGAGCGTTCATGTCACCGATGACGATTTTGACGTCCCGCAGTGGGCATCCATCGTATGTCTGCTCCAGCTGCGCATAGAACGCTTCTTTCTCGTCGTCGGATCTCCCTTCGTGTGGGCAGTGCACGTTGATGATGCTATAGTTGAAGAAACGGCCTTTTATCCTCAGCTTGCACATCCTTGCGTTGATTGGCTGCCACCCAATCACGCGTTGGCGCATCTTTCCCAGCACTATGAAGCCGGTTCCCAGCTCGTTGGTGGTGCCACTGCCACAGCTTTGGTAGAAGGTAGCCGCTCGAAGCCCGCTTTTCCACACTTTCTGTCCTGTCCAGCAGATTTCCTGCAGCGCTACGACATCAAAGTTGCGGGGATGTAATTCATCGTAGATTATCCTGTCGCAACCTGCGAAGCCTAGCGACTTGCAGTTCCATGTTCCAAGCTTCCAATCGTGATCCTTTATTCGTCGCCTAGGTCGTTGCCGATTGTATCGAGTCGTATTATCTTCTATGTCGTTCGTAATAGTTGTTTTTAAAGGCGGCTTATTGGGCCTGCGCAAACCTCCTGTCTCGTCAGAGGGCCGTCGTGTCAGGGCTGTTTAGCGTCCTACCTAACACCAGGACTTGGGCTTGTGCGCTTTGAGCGGCACACGGTCGCTTTGGCGGAGCCTACTTGCGGACACATGCAGCTTTTTATAGAGGTTTAACAGGGCCCACTGTCAAACCCCACCACATCCTTGGCAGGCGCCACAACTCGCAGATGGCCCAGGGAGGGATCATCAAGCCCTTGGACGTCAAGCCATACCTGGAGCATTACATGGCATACCTGAAATGAGATAAAATCCATTACAATAACAAATATAACACAATAATTAATGTAAATTACTTACCTTACATTCTTTCTGAAGATCAACAACATTTGTTTGTGTACAATGCATTGTTATTGACACTCCCAGAACAGTCAGGCAAGGAAACACTAGACACAATATCTTTAGTTCAATAATAGAGCTTGCATACAATAGGTTAGACAGTTAATAATTGTATACAATTCTGCAACATTCCATAGGGTAGAGCTACTATAAATAAGACAGTATGTAGAAAAAGATAGTTTGTAATAAATCAAGTGGATCGGATCGTTTTTTCTCATACCCGGCCAGTTGGCCGGGATCGAAATCCTTAATCCTGTTGCCTGTGTACCAGGCACTACTAAAGCGTTAACAGGTCGTTTGGCCGAAAAGTTCATTTGGCCGAAAGGGTCATTTGGCCAGAAGGGTCGTTTTCCGAAATGGGATTTTTGTCCGAAATAGTCGTTTGGCCGAAAAGGTAGTTTGGCCGAAAGGGTCATTTGGCCGAAAGGGTCGTTTGGTCGAAAGGGTCGATTGACCGAAACGGCCAAATGTCCTATTCGACCTAATGACCCTTTCGGCCTAATGACCCTTTCAGCTAAATGACCCTTTCGACCAAACGACTCTTTCGGCCAAACGACCCTTTTGGCTAAATGACACATTCGGTCAAATAACTTTCGGCCTAATGGTTTGTTCGGCCAAATGGTATGTTCGGCCAAATGGTATGTTCGGCCAAACAACTTTCGGCTTAGCGACATTCGGCCATATGGTTTTCGGCCGAATGGGTTTCGGCCAATCGACCCTTTTCCGTACCTTGAACATCTCGTACTCAAGAAAATTTTGTTTACATGAGGCGCATTCTGAATCGGATTGGGTATATACCGACGATAAGGATATCGCCAAAGGCTTATTAGATCTGGTAGATAACGAAGGCTGAACTCGAGAACGTTTTGGTGTACCTAGAACATTTTATATTCTTGAAAACGCTTGACGTTTAGGATACCGCCGTCGGGGGTGACAATCAAGGATGTTATCGATTATTTAGTAATCTGCCTTCGATCATTTAGTAGTTTGTCAATAACTCATTCCAGAGGCTAAATTTCAAAATGTGCTGTATGGTGGACATCTAGTGCAAAGGTTTTTCTACAACACTGCCTAACAGTTCGTTGTTTGAATTTCACTAATAACGGAGCTATAGGGGAGGAGAAGACCACCAGCTGTCATCGAGAGAAAAAGTAGAATCATTGAAATTTCGCACGGTGTGGTATAGGAAATGGAATATATTTTTGTTATAAAACAAAAATTAAGGACGTTTCTCAAAAAAATCTTGGTTTAAGGGGTTAGAATTTTAAAAGCACACAAAATAGACATGATATCTCGATTTTTATATTTTTTTCGAATAAGCAGTTAATGCTTAAGATTGTTGAATTTCTAACCCCACAAACTAAAAATTTTTTGACAAAAAAAAATTATTTAACGTTCTAGAGACATTTTAATTCTCATTTTATATATCATGCCATGTCAAATTTCCATGGCTCTACTTTTTCTTTAAACTTTTCCAGGTGGCAGCACTGATGAAGGAACCTCCCCCATAGCGCTAGTAGCAGTAACTTATACTAAATGATTGCATATTTTGTTATCACTTGGTATAAGTATAGAAACTAGCACCGTAACTCCGTTAATAGTGGAATTCAAACATCGACCTGTTAAGGAGAATTGTAGAAAAACCTTCGCACTAAAAGTCCACCATACAACACATTTTGAAATTAGGCCGGTGGAATGAGTTATTGACAAATTACTAAATGATCGAACGCAGATTACTAAATGATCAATTGGTGACAATAATGGGTCAAGTGGGAGTGAGAATGGGTCACTATTTCAACCTCACATAATCCATGTTGATTAGATTTAATGTTTCTGAGACTTGCTCTCTTAAATTATCAGAAACCCTTTTAGAAGATTTAGTTATCCGACCTCCAGAAAACAGGGTAAGGTATGAGCAATCAATAAGTATAAAATTTACACAAATAATGCAAAATTTCCATAAACAATTAATAGTTTTCGTCAAAACAAAAATAAATTATTACTTTTAAAAGCAAAAATCGCAATTATAAAAAAAGAATGTTCCACAGAACGAATACAAAATTTCCACAAATAAATCAATATTAGCAATAAATAATTTAGAAAAATCTAGAAAAATTTATATTCGTTTTCAATAAAAAAAAATTCTGTACAACATAATCAATAAAAAATATTAAAACTTCCATCAAAAAAACATATTTTTTAAACTTCTTTAGTTTTTTGCGAAACATTTATTACTAACTAATATATTTATGAAAAATTCTTTTTTTAATTGGATTTTTGTGGTTGAAAGTGCTTTTTTTTGTTTTAAGGAAAATTCTCAATTGTTTATAGGAATTTTGCATTATTTGTGGAAATTTTAGATTTATTTGTTGCTCATCCCTTGATTTATTTTTTGGAAATTTCCTATTTTTTAATGGAAAATTTCTAATTCTTCATGGACATTTTAATTTGCTGTCCCTTTGTTGTAGAACGGGAGAACGATGCTACAGATACATAGATCACTGATGACGCTTCAAACTAAACATATAGACCTTTTATTCTCATGTGGATCCAAAACACTAGATCGTCAACGATATTTTACTTCAAAAATGGAAGTTTATCTTATGTATCTTATGTATAGAGTATACACAAGAGCATGGGTTGACTATTCTCCTCTTCCACAATGCCCCACGAATCTTCAGCAGGATATAAATTAGTTTATATGAAAATCACCTGCCTTATATTTGTTACGAACAATTTGTTCGTGGAAAAATGGTATACCACAAAGCCAACATACACGGTCTTTAGTTTCAGCAATACTCATGAATTTTATTACCAAAAATCTTCCAAGGTAGATGTGATACAAAAATACTTGTAAACCCTATCTAGGGTAGCCATGGTTTCCATTCCTCCCAGTGTACCAAGATCACGATTCTAGCTGACTCATGTTTGTATGATTTATTATTGAGAAGGCCAACCCTGGCCCCCTCATTGGGCGTCCAGCAGCAGCATGAGGATACTTCCCTCATGTGTTTTCCCGCTGGGCTCCCACATCGCCGTCATGACTTTGCGGCTAACGAGTGGGGCGGCGGACAGAGCTCAAAGAAATGTATACATGTTTATCCTTATCCGGTAGTTTTCCTTTCTTCCTGGAATATGAGTCTGGCTTTTTCTGCTCATGATAGGGCCAGCGAAGCAAACGAAGCTAGATGAACTGAAGCAGGCCAGTTGATGGTTGACTTGATGGTGGTGGTGATGATGACGACGGCCTGCCAGCCGTTGTCTCCTCGTCGGCGTCGTTGCCGCCCATTGCAAGATGGTGTATTCCATCCTAATGAAACAGCTTTTATCTGACCATTTTGCTTCCCCTTCCTGTTCTCATTGTGTGCAGGGTGTAGATATTATTTTTTTGTAATTCACACCGGAACTCTCCTGCCTCCCGGTCTGTTTCCATTTTTCACCAATTTGTTCCATTTCCAACGATGTCCGTTTTTGTTTCAGTTGTCGTTGAAAAGTGGATCTTTTGAACTTTGTTGTAAAGCTTCTTCATTACCTAGGAGCGTTCTTTGAGTTCCAATTGGTTTCAAGGCGGAATGATGAGCCTGCAGATTAAAAGAAAAGGTATCGGAAGAAAACATCATCTTCAAACATTCTTTTCATGTCAAGTTCAAAAAGTGATAAAAGGCAAGAATAGGGGTTCAGTCTGACTTCAAAAGTCATCATAATCATTTTCGAGTAGCAGAAATTAACATGAAGTGCCAACATAGTGAAAGAATAAGATAATTATCAAAATGTTCAAACTAATGATAGTTAATAAAGCATCATTTGTGCCGAAACTAAAAGTTAAATTGTCAAACTTGAGTTTACATTCGGAACGAGAATTTAAACATAATAAACAAGAATTTTAGTCTTACATCAGCGTAACACGATGTGTCAGAAAGCTCAAAATTCCTAATTTCAAAAGTATTTAAATTTACTGCGTTTATAATTCTACCTACCACCTCATCGAAGACTCAATCCCTCTTATCTGGCAGCTAAATCGAACGAAATAACTTGATTCACGAGCAGAAAGTGTCACCGTGGACCCGGCTTCACTCCATTTATTACAACACGTACTTCATTTAGCAGAACCTGCAAACGACCATAGTTCAAACTTTCTTTCTTCCTTTTACTGCTATCAGCTTTCTCGGGAAAGTGCACATCTTCGCCATCTTCCAAGATAACGGATTACGGCTTTGGAGCGCCAGGGAGGACACGCGATAGTCGTTGGCTGGTTCGATGTAGTCATTGCCTTCGTCGATTGCAGCCAATCGAGATAATCGAAGCAGAGCCCTAAATTACTCTCCAGCTATGTGACATTTATTGCCAATTAGATGAAGTGGCACAAAATTTATATCACGTATCTTTATCATCCGATATTATTTTTAACCCCCCTGCCGGAGGAAAAAAGTCTCTTGATACTAAGATCGCTTCTGGCTCTCTTCCCCTACAAGCTGTAGTCCAGCAGAAGAGAATGAAAAAACTAACTTTTTTTTCTTTCTGGTCAGGAGTTTGCTATTTATTAATGCTTGTCATCTTAAATTGCGACGGCACTGGTTACTTCAAGACGAAACAATTGATGATATCAAAAGGGAGATGTTGAAGATTGGCTAGAAAAACGTGTACAGCTGCCTTGACCGTCACCAGAAGTATATGAATCATTTGTTTGAGAAATATCAATTTTACACAATTTCGAGAAAACAACCAAAAACTGTTTTCAAACAATTTGGCACTGAATCTTTCGATTCCTTCGATACAGATCAATAGTTTTTGGCAAAACTTAACAGCCTGGGGCACTTCCAGTGCGAAAACTGTAACCAGTACTCCATAATTGCACTTCAAAGTGCGTGTACATAAGTAGTTTATTAAACAAACGAAACAAAATTTCATACATTCTATATTCATCAATGGATTTGACATCTAGAATATGTTTGAGGCAAGTCTAGTCATGGTGTCTGTTCCACTGACAGCCTATTGTCGTTACAAACGGATGTGTTTTTTTCTTTTGATAGATTCTCGTTGATCATTTCCAATAAATTTCAATTGCTTTTTTGGATTTAATGGCTAGTGCAACGGACTCATACTGCTCTATCCTTTGAGGTAGGATTTTTTTTCCCGAGACACGTGTTTCGATTCGTAAAAGTGAGTGGCATTCAAAGGGCGTGGAAATGGTAAAGCGACTTTCCAGGTGACTTGTGACCCACGAGTGAGTGAGCGCAACCCAACACTGTTGCGGGCCAGTTGATTATCTCGCTAATTAATAGTGTGGAGGGGGAGAAGGGAAGGTGTCTCGGACTCAATATACTACGAAGCATAGCCCCCAACTGAGTACTGATGCTAACAATGCGAACCTTTGCGCGGCTGATCAAATTTGCAGCATAAAGCTGGGACTAGGCTACCAGCAACCTACCTTCCGGCTTAGGAACCAGAATCTATATAGCATCTCTCTGACAGACCAAACTACTCTTCATTGAGATAGCGTGCATGGTTCTTGCCTAGGCTTACAATAAAGCTTGGTGTCTAGGAAGAGAGAAATTGGCAAGTTGAGGAATTAATGGCATCGTGCTAACATTCGATTAGAATTTTTTGGGTAGACGTACTTATTTGATACTTGGTGGGCTACAGCTCCTCCACCAAACTGTGTATCCTCCTCCACCGGAGACGATACTGGGCCAATCAAATCCACCGTTGCCTCAATTCAGCAACGCATACTTTTAAAGAAGGGATCACATCCTTGCCCTCATCCGGGCGAAAACCTGCTTTCAAAGAAGGAACTACATCCACAATTGTCTTTATTCGGGTAACTGCCTACTTTCAAAGAAGGGATCACATCCACCCATTGCCCACTTTAAAAATAAGCGCTTACTCGGAATAAGGAAATGGTGGATGTGATCTTTTCTTTAAAAGAAAGCGTTCGATCGGCATTTGACGATGGTGGATATTATCCCTTCCTTAAAAGTAGACGCTAGCCCAGATCCTTGTGATCCCTTCTTTAAAAGTAGGCGCCTGCCGGGTTAAGACAATGGTGGATATGATCCTTTTTTAAGAAGGCGTTTGCCCGGATTAAAGAAAAGCTGGAAGTGATCCTTTCATTAAAACTAGGCGCTTGCTCGGATTAAGGCAAGTGTATTTGTGATCACTGCTTTAAAAGTAGGCGCTTGCCCTGATTTTTATTTATTTATTTACTAGCGAGAGAAACCCGGCTTTGCCCGGGTGTTGCAAATGCCGCAATGAACTATTTGTAGCCCCGCACTCTAGATCAATATCCGTGCTTTTGATTTGTTTTCCTCAACAGCTGACCTAAAATGAATTCAAATGATTTTTTTTACATTTCCCCGTTAAGTTCATCAACTGTTTGTATATGCAAACCTTGCGAATCCCAGAACGAACCGATTAAGGTCACTCCTGACAAAATTCAAGTTTCAAAGAGCTCGCGTTTTCGGGGGCACACCACTCGATACGGAGGTGGCGGACAACTGTCATTTTTTGTTGATTCAGCTTTGCTGCATCGCAGCATGGGTGAAAAAATAAAAAATGACAGTTGTGCGTTGCTTCCATATCGAGTGGTGTGCCCCCGAAAACGCGAACACTTTGAAACTTGGATTTTGTCAGGAGTGACCTTAAGGAGAAAATCTTGCAAATCGGTCAACCCGTTTGCGAGTTAAATCGTAAGGAAGGAATTTTCAACTCGTTTTTTATTATATAGCAAAAGGAACCCAGCTTTGCCCGGGTGTTGCAAATGTCACAATAAACTATTTGCAGCATCGCACTCATAATTCATTTGATTTTATTTACGCTTTACGCTACAACAATAAACAATAAACAATAAACAATAAACAATAAACAATAAACAATAAACAATAAACAATAAACAATAAACAATAAACAATAAACAATAAACAATAAACAATAAACAATAAACAATAAACAATAAACAATAAACAATAAACAATAAACAATAAACAATAAACAATAAACAATAAACAATAAACAATAAACAATAAACAATAAACAATAAACAATAAACAATAAACAATAAACAATAAACAATAAACAATAAACAATAAACAATAAACAATAAACAATAAACAATAAACAATAAATAATAAACAATAAACAATAAACAATAAACAATAAATAATAAACAATAAACAATAAACAATAAACAATAAACAATAAACAATAAACAATAAACAATAAACAATAAACAATAAACAATAAACAATAAACAATAAACAATAAACAATAAACAATAAACAATAAACAATAAACAATAAATAAACAATAAACAATAAACAATAAACAATAAACAATAAACAATAAACAATAAACAATAAACAATAAACAATAAACAATAAACAATAAACAATAAACAATAAACAATAAACAATAAACAATAAACAATAAACAATAAACAATAAACAATAAACAATAAACAATAAACAATAAACAATAAACAATAAACAATAAACAATAAACAATAAACAATAAACAATAAACAATAAACAATAAACAATAAACAATAAACAATAAACAATAAACAATAAACAATAAACAATAAACAATAAACAATAAACAATAAACAATAAACAATAAACAATAAACAATAAACAATAAACAATAAACAGTAAACAATAAACAATAAACAATAAACAATAAACAATAAACAATAAACAATAAACAATAAACAATAAACAATAAACAATAAACAATAAAGAGTAAACAGTTAACAATAAACAATTGTTTGGAAATGTAAGAATTTTTTCCGATTGTTTGAGACCATACATATGTACACGCACTTTGAAGGGCAATTATGGAGCCCTGCTTGCAGTTTTTGAGCTGGAAGTGCCCCAGGGTGTTGAGTTTTGCCTAAAACTATTGATCTGCATCGAATAATTCGATAGGTTCGGTGCCAATTTGTTCAAAGATTGCTTTTTGTTGGTTTTTTTCGGAACTGTGTAAATGGTAGGGGAAGGACGGTCAATATGCGCCCCCTAAGCAAATCTTCGAATTTAGCGATGATAACAATCGAATGTATGTACTTCCAATGTGCTAACCACTAATTTAACTTACCATCTATAATACGGAATAAAAATATGGACGAAAAACCAGTTATATTCCGAGAAAACGATTTTATTTTGAAGCGCTGCATTTTCTTGCAAATTCAAACCATGCGGGTTGAAACGCGCCATCCCGAGGCTAAAACGCGCCAGCCTAAAAATGTAAACAAACAGCAGTGAACTGACAGAAGACTCAAGTATCAATTTATGAAAAGTCCTATTCTCGTTTCCACTGCAATGAAAGCTTATGAAATGTTAATTAATTTTTTTGTTTCTAGTTGATGTGTGCATATAAGATATGTTTATTCTTCAATTTATTTGGTGAGCGCATGAGACCTTGTGCATTACGGAGCCAAATCACGAATTTCTGTGCACGGTACATGTATCACGCTCCCAAGAAGTGAGATCTTAAGGTCTACATCAGTAACCAACGATCTGCTTCGGACTGCTTTGAATGTGATATATGCTCTTTGTGATACGTAGAATAGAATGTGTTCACATCATAGGTTCTTGATAGTCCAAGGAATCTCTAGATTAAGGCCATGCGGTCTACAGGAGCAACAAAAAATCTATCGGACAGTTTTAAACATGGAACATGCCCTTTATGACACATATAATAGAATGCGTACCCAGCATAGGTTCTTGGTCGTCTAAGAAAGGTCTAGATGTGGAACCAAAGATTGCTTGGATTGTTTCAAATATGGTACATGCGCTTTGTGATGCATATAATAGAATGTGTTCACAGTATGGGTTCTTGGCCGTTCAAGAAATCTATGGGATAAGGCCTTTCGATCTACATGTGTAATAGACTGGCCCAGGAAACAAAAGGTTGTGTAATTCCACGGGGCACCCCCCAGGATTGTGTCTTAGGGTGAGAAAATCAATCTCTGAAAATTTCAGCTCAATCGCTTGTTGCATAAGCTGGCGCATTTGATTTGAAGTTTGTATGGGGATTTCAGCCAAAATGTATAGGAAAATACACCTCCGTCACTCATTCGATCTGGGAATTGGTTCTGATTGCTCGATTGACCTCAGAATTGCAAAAACGGCAGTTGGTATGCTACAGAAAAATTTCACAGAACATTGTATGATGATTAAATGAACTTTTATATAGTTTTTGGCTGATGCGATTCGATCAAAAAATCCAAAAATACACAAATCAGCTCATAATAAATGCCCCGTGGAATTCGACAACATTTTTTTCTCCCCATACTAATCTGGGCCAGTCTAATATGTAACTATAGATCAAATGAATTGTTCCAAAACTGGCACATATCCTTTATGATACATAGGATAGAACGCGTTCCCAGCATAGGTTTTTGGTCGACCAAGAAATTTCTAGAATAATGCCTGAAGTCTACATGCGTAACCAAAGATTATTTGAATTGTTTCGAATATGGCACCTGCCCTTTGTGATGCATAGAATATAATGTGCTCACAGTATAGGTTCTTGCCCATCCAAGAAATCCCTGGAATAAGGCCTTTCGATCTCCATGCGTAACCATAGAGCAATTGGATTGATTCAAATATGGTACATGCCTTTTGTGATGCAAAGAATAGAACGCGTTCCAAGCATAGGTTCTTGGTCGTCCAAGAAATTCCAGGAATAAGCCTTTAAGTCTACATTAGAGTGGCTCAAATTAGTATGGGAAAAACTTTTTTCAATTTTTTTGATGGGCCGCCCTCTTATTCGGTTCTATTTGATGCCCTGATGCTCTGGACAAAATTTCAGGCAAATCGGTCAACGTTTGGGTGGTGCTAAACTCGTTGGAATTTTATATGCAGAAATGTATGCAGAAACATCCAAAAACAGTGAATTGCAGTTGGACGGCACAACTTACAATGAAGAACTATGATACTCATTCGGACCTTAAAGAATTTAATACAGAATGTTATGCTGAAAACCGCGAGAAGATTAGAGTTTGCCCGGCTAAGTTATTAGCATTTCTTCGAAGTGGGGTTTGAGCAAATTTCGTTTCTTTTACCTTTGAAAAGAAATAAATTCACCCCTACAACACTCCAGTAAAATGCTAATATCTTTGCCTAATAAACTCCAATCTTCTCGCGGTTTTCAGCATAACATTCTGTATTTAATTATAAAAGAACTGAATAAGTATCATGGTTCTTGATCGTAAATTGTGCCGTCCAACTGCAAATCACTGTTTTAGGATGTTTCTTCATACATTTTTCCATATAAACTTCCAACGAGTTTAGCACCGCCCAAACTTTGACCGATTTGGCTGAAATTTTGTCCAGAGCATCAGGGCACCAAATAGAACCGAATAAGAGGGCGGCCCATCAAAAAATTTGAAAAAGTGTTTTTTGAGCCACCCTAGTCTACATGCATAACCAAAGATCAAATGGAATGTTTCAAAACTGGCACATACCCTTTATGATACATAGAATATAACGCGTTCCCAGCATAGGTTTTTGGTCGACCAAGAAATTCCTGGAATAAGGCCTTTAGATCTACATAAGTAACCATAGAGCAATTGGATTATTTCAAATATGATACATGCCCTGTGCCTATGTACCACAAAGGGCAATTCTCTTTTGTTTTGTAGTAGATCTTAAGGCCTTGCTCTAGGTATGTATTGAATAACCGACAACATAGGCCGTAGATACATCATATTCTATAATTAAAAATGGGCTAGAGTGATTCAAAATTTGACTTTTTCGCTCCCCTATGCTTAAACGATGGCATTTGCTATTAAAATAATCTTCTTAAATTTTTAGCTAATTTGGTTGTAATTTAACTGAGCACATGCAGTTTGAAGTTTGTATGAAAATTAATATGAAAACAGTATTTTTTTGTGGAAAACCGTCCTGCAGCGTTATCAAGTAAGCTCTAGAATACATGAATGCGCTCCCAATATAGAAAATTGAGCAAGGAAACAGATCATCTTTGTTGCGAAACGGCATGAAAAATTATTACAGAAAAACCGAATGGTGGGAAATTCAATTTAACAAGTAAAAGAATAACATCAATATCAATAATGAGCAATTTTGTTTTCTTTATAACTTTGCTTACAAGAGTCAGACCGTCGCAACACCCACTGACTTTCAGCTTAAGAAGCACTCTATAAAGCTGATTATATTCAAATAGCCGATGGGCCACCTCACGAAACATTCTTTCACGTAAGTGACGATTTCCATAGCAATTCCCATACAATCTTCAGAAGACGTGTGCACAATCAAATTACATCCAAATTAGCTAAAACTTTAGGAGGTCTATTAAGGTCTATTAATGATAAAACCAATTGTTTAAGCATGGGGGAGCGGAAAAGTCAAAATTTGAATCACTCTAATGGGCATGTACCACATTTGAAATCGATCGATTTAATTTCGGTTACTCGTGCAGACCTGTGTGCAATCTCAAGGGATTTCTTGGATGATCAAGAACCTCTGCCGCTGACTTATTCTATTCTATACATCCAAAAGGGCATGTATGGTATTTAAAATAGTCCGATATATCTTAAAATGACGCATGTTGATCTAGAGGCCTAACTCCAGGGGTTTCTTGAATGACCCAGAATCTCTTACGATGGCTCATTCCATTCTAACCATCCAAAAGGACTTGTGCCATAATTTAAACAGTCCGACTGAACTTTAATCACGCCTGTAGATCTGAGGACCTAACTCCATGGATTTCTTGGATGACCGAAAACCTCTGCCGTTGACTTATTCTATTCTTCACATCCAAAAGGCTGTACATCAAATTTAAAACAGTCCGATTGATCTTTAGCTACGCGTGTAGCTCTGAGGACCATACTCCATTGATTTCTTGGATGACCGAGAACCTCTATCGCTGACTTATTCTATTCTACACATCTAAAAGGGCATGTACCACATTTAAAAGAGTACGAGAAATCTTTAGTGACGCGTGTAGATCTTAAGCTCCAGGGGTTTCTTGAATGACCGAAAACCTCTGCCGTTGACTTATTCTATTCTACACATCCAAAAGGGCCCGTACCACATTTAAAACAGTCCGATACACCTTCAGTGTCGCGTGTAGATCTTAAGGCCTAACTCCAGGGGTTTCTTGAATGACCCAGAATCTCTTACGATGGCTCATTCTATTTTAACCATCCAAAAGGACTTGTGCCAACAGTGCGACTGAACTTTAGTTACGCGTGTAGATCTGAGGACCTAACTCCGGGGATCTCTTGGATGACTGGAAACCTCTGCCTTTGACTTATTCTATGCTTCACATCCAAAAGGGTGTGTACCAAATTTTAAACAGTCCGATTGATCTTTTGTTACGCGTGTGGCTCTGAGGACCTTACTCCACTGATTTCTCGGATGACCGAGAACCTCTATCGCTTACTTATTCTATTCTACACATCCAAAAGGGCATGAATCACATTTAAAACAGTCCGATACACCTCTAGTGTCGCGTGTAGATCTAAAGGCCTAACTCCAGGAATTTCCTGAATTTCATCCAAAAGGGCACGTATCACATTTAAAACAGTCCGATTGATCTTTAGCTACGCTTGTAGGTCTTTAGCCCTTACTCCAGGGATTTCTTGGATGCCCAAAAATCTATGCTGAAAAAACTCTATTCTGAGTAGTCTCCACACTATTTACTTCTCTCACTTCTCATCTCTCATAACTTCTCACTCATCACTTTTCACTTTTATTTTCTCACTTTTCAATTCTTACTTTTTTATTTTTTAATTGATAATTATTTAAAAATAAATTATTATTGGCACACGCCCTTCTCAAACTATGACATCCATAGTCAAGCACATCAGATGGGCGCGTTTTATCCTGCATGCAGAGGTTTTAATAAAATGTTTGTTTTTCTATGAAAAATGTAGTAAAGTTAACTTTTTAGTAACTTGGCACAATCTTTACTAATTGGTTTTTTCCAGACATGTGCAAAGGTTATTGAGAAAATGTTATTATGTAGTGGAAAATCCTCAAGGGAACGGAAACTTAAATTTTATCAATAGGCGAAAAAAAAAACAAATTTATTTTTAAAATTTTTATTATAGATGTCTTGCCAAATATATTTAATTTGTTGGTCTAAAAACATGTTTAGGCGTCAGGTGCCTTCGGTATTGTAACTTAATTTAGCTTATTAACCCAGAAAACTCAATGGCTCATATTTGCTGACTGGCGCATTTTAAACCTAGTTCCCCTTGTGGGCTGTGAAAATGTTAAATCGTGAAAATATGAAGGTACACTCCCGGCCAAAAGTTTGGGTTCACCCTTGAAAAATGTGGGCAAAAGCTTTTGGCCGTATTTTCGCCATCTTACATCCAATTTCAGGTATTGTTAGTTCAATGCAAAGAATATGAGTAGGTCTTGCATCGTAAGTAATTTAAAGTAACAATTTTCATTTTTTGCTAAAATATTACATAAAGATACACATTTTTCTTAAAGTTATGTGGTAAAATATGTTGATTTTTCTCAAAATTGAGCCCACAAAATTTCGAAATAAAAAAGGAACGGAATCCAATTTTAATCATCTTTGAGATGCATTGATGAAACTTCGGCGAAAAACTCTCGTTTTATTTTTGAAAATCAAAATGTTTATTCAACTGCATGGTATGCATCGGCCGAAAGCTTGGATTCACTCTCCGGATATGCTATTTAATTCAATTTTCGCCAAATATTGTCTGTAGTACACTTCTTGACGTTTTGTTTGGAAACTAACATTCTTCAATGTATATTTTGCCCAAATTTAAACTAAAAAAACCCAGATTAATCCTCCTAGCGGTGATGGTGCCTTTCTCGACCTTCGTAAAATGTGTGTGCTTGAAAATAGATGAGCTAGTAGCTAGGAGTAAAAAAGATAAAAATCTTTGTCCGTTCTATGAAAATCGGATTATTTCGAGCCGAGATATTGTGGATCCAGTTGAAAACCGAAAATCATATTTTGTCCCATTCCCGGATGTCGCAACTGCATGGCGAGTGGTGCACGACTATGTCACAGATGCGCACCACTCGCGATGCAGTTGCAACATCCGAAAAAAGCCAGAAAATCCGAATGTCGCAAGACCTCGGTTCGGTTTTCAACTTGATCTACAATATGCTAATAAGAATTTTGACAATTGCTCTCGAACCACGTGGTTTTTTTTAACACGAAAATTTTTGGTAAATAACAATAGCGATGTAAAAAATACAAATCATCAAAATTTAATGATTTAATCATTAAACGCAAAGCGCATCTTAGGGCCGATGCCCACGTAGCGTCTTTTCAACTCAGTGTTAAAAAGAATTTAGCATTAAGCATCGAGAAAACCCGGTAACGCAGCGTCGGTCGCAACGCCGATGCATATCTGAGTTATTTGGCCAACTTAGCTTTAGATCCTTTTTCCATAAAAAAAAATAAACGAAAAAGCAGGTTGCGTTTCAGTCTCAATTTTCACCAAAAAAAATTGGGAAAGAAAAATGAAAAAATATTTTTTTTAAATTCCGCCGCAGATGGTTTTTGGCATCACGCCGCCGACACTTTTGCATCAGCGGACTACAACTACAATTTCGAAAACTGTTCATGTTTTTACAATAATTCAAGAAAAATCTTCAAAAGAATGTCTTGTGGATATTCAGGAAAAATCCAGTAAAAAAATTTCCTGTAAAAACTTTGACCTTACTTCATACAATCCTGATAAAGTGCTAGCATTCAGAATGTTTTTTGAACAATTTTCTCTGGAAAATTTTGCTTGTAAATTTTGCTACAAATTGGTCATGAAAAAAAAACAAAATATCGCCAGTGTAAATGCCGAAAAAAATTCTATGTGAATTCTGTCTGAAAATTCAAAACAGTCTCGTGGGAAATACATATAATTTTCGGTGGAAAAAAATGTTCATATTTTCATATTTTTTTTACATTCTAATGAATTTCTTCGACAAGTTCTTCCGAATCTTCACCAGAAATTCTATTTCATTTCCAAAATAAGTTTTTCGAACATTTTGGGGAGTGCACTTTAAAATGTTTAGTCTCCAGTTAGCCTTACGACCAAAGGCATAGGATTGCCAATCCGGAGATGACGAGTTCGATTCTCGTTCCTGTCTAGGATGTTTTCGGGTGTCAAACATTGTCGACATCCTAGGTATAATGTATCCTTCGTACTTGCTACACAAGATATATAATCGTAAAATTGCTGGCATTTAAAACTTTCAATTTATAACTGAGGAAATGCTAAAAGAATAAACTAAGTTGAAAAGCAGACCAACTTCCAGTTGGAATATGGAGCCATAGAAGAAGAAGAAGACTTCTAAATTTTTCAAGAAAAAATCTTCTTTTTGGATTTTTGTTTTCAAATTTGGAATTTTGAAATGAAATTTTTTACGCTCTTTGTGAATTCTATCACATTTTTTAAATTTTCCAAATATTTTTTTTATTCGAGGCATTATTTAGAATTTCCACGGAAGAGTCTATGGATTATCTTCAACAAATACTTTGGATTTTCAAAGAATAAATCTTTAGAATTCACAAGGTTCGTGTTTTTTTTTAATTTGCACCATAAATTCTTCCAAAATTTTATGGGAAATTCATTCTTCTTCGGAAAGTCATTTTGATTTCTTTGTAGGTTCAGCTAAACATTGCTTTAAATCTTTACCATGCAAAGAAGCACAAGAAATTATTTAAAAATTTTAAGGAATTTTCACATCAGAAAATCTTTAAAATTTTGATTTAATTTTCTAAGGAATTCCTTTTGGAATTGCTTCTAAAGTACAACCTTCACAAGTACTACAAAAGTGCATTTTTTTTCGTTATTTCCACTTGTAAAAACATCGAAATATCCTCGGGAAATTCATTATTGGTGTTTTAGATGAACTTTTCATCGATTTTCTACTGGAAAATCTTAGGAATTTCCATCCGAAATATTTTGGTATATTCCAAATAATTTCTTTTGGCAATTAAAAAAACTGCTGAAAATTTCTAAGATTATTTTTTGAAAAACGAAAAAAATTTCCATTGGAAATTTAGAAGAATTTCCTTTGAAGATTCATTAAATTTGCCCAGGATTTTGAAAAAAATCTTTAGAGATTCTGTAAAAAAAGTAAGCTGGATTTTTTCTTCGGAATTTGATGTTTATTGGAATTTTCATCGTAAATATGCATTTAAGATCCTTCTACGGATTCTTCTAGTTCTTCAAAATTTCTACCGAACCTTTTTTAGGAACTTTTCCACAGAATTTCGAAAAAAAAAATCGTTGAAATGCTGAAGATTTTTCCGTGGAGACTCCGAAGAATTTCTTCTAACTATTCTGAAGGGTTTCCCTTGCAACTCCAGAATAATTATTCTTGAAAATTAGGAAGATCTTGGAATTTAAAATTCATCCAAGCAATACATGTAGGCAATTATTTAGGATTAAGAAGCCTAGTTCTTATGATATTGAATAATTAGGCTAATTGATCGAAAAATTTAATAATGCTCCTAATTAGAACATTTAGGTGCATTTTTAAATTTTTCGATCAATAATGCACAAAATTCTAGTAGTGCGTATGAAAAAGGTTATGACATATAGAAGTTTGAATTTAAAAAATCAACATGAAATTCTAAATAAAATGCTTTTTAAATTCATAAAAGGGTCTTAGAACTAAGAAGAGTCCGGTGATATGAAAAAAAGTGGCAGTGTTCCAGAAAAAAACACTCCAATTCCTAAAACAATCTAGGTAATAAATAGTGTTATAATAACGATTGAAATTGAATTCCAAAACAAATCTCAACCCTTTCAGGACGGATGGGTCATATATGCCCAGCGTTTTAGATTGTCTATTAAATCACAAAGAGAGCTAGACCACAATTTTCTTCAGTAAAATTGTTCATCTAGATATTGGTTTTACAGAAAAAATATGGGAGCTCAAATTTGACTGACCCTGAAAACTCAGTTATCCGAAACTTTGGGAAGATTTCGATTCTAAGAGCATGCAAATGAAGTTGAAATGTTTGAATCATTCTGAACACTCAGATAAGATGGGTCATCCTGAACGTTAAGCCAGTGATTGCTCTCAAGTTCAGCCCACGACTTCTCGGGTGATCAATCATGACATTTGTAATGTCCTCATCATCGGTATGTACCCAATCCGATGAAATAAGCATATGATCCAAATTTCCATTAACATGAGATCTAAGAGACAAGGTACCCAAAATTATCTTGAATCAACATCAAGCTGCACAATGACTATGCCTTTTTTGTAGGGCCTTAGAAGCACTGGGTTCACGGACTTGGATGATTAAGTAGTTCAAACAATACGACTTCCAGGACGTTTTTTAAAACCTAAAAGTTTTGTATAACCTAAGTCGAGTCAAGTACGAAACACTGAAGACGACCTTACTGTTGAGGTCGAAATACGTATCTGTCAAGGTACAATCAAGTGGTGGAATTAAATGGGAAGGTACAAACTCGTCTTATGACAAGTAAAGACATTCCATTGAAAAGCTCAACATAATTTTTTTAACTAAAAAGTCAGTACTGCCGTCATACGCATATTTGTCCCATGTTTGCTGGGATTTCCTATGTACATGGGACAATTATGCGTAGAACAACTGATGTAATGCTTGTACAGATAACAATTGTCATATCAACCCAATGGACCTAATGGGATATTATATCATACATCATTCATAATTTGGTTAATTGGATAAATCGAATGATCCGAACTCCAAAATGATAATTGATCTATAATAAATTCATTCTTTTATGAGTCGCTTATGAAAAGACCATTGACTGAAGCATATTCGAGATATGGAATAGAAGTTCCTTGGGAAATTATTCGAAAGACATCAGAGTGACCGAGAAAATATGTTTAGTATGGTATCATTGGATTCCACGAGTCAATATCAAAATAAAATTTGAATGAAGAATTAGAAATTTTGAGAGATGAGCCAGCTCTAGATAATTTATCAGAGAAAAAATAGAAATTTTCCATAATAGAATTGGAAATTGCCAATAAAGAAATCAGGGTATGAGTATTAAATAAATATAGAATTACTGCAAATAATGCAAAATTTCCATAAACAGTTGAAAATTTTCCACAGAACAATAATCAATTAGCACTTGTAAAAGCAAAATTGCAATTATGTATTTAAAAAATCACCAATAAAGAAATTAAAAATATAGGGATATTTTGGAAAATTTCTAAACCATTACAAATTTTTCTCGAAATTTTTATAACATATTCATGAGTCCGCATTTTGGTATCCTCCTGATGCATCGAAGGTATGCGAGTTCTAGATAACCTAATACCTGATACACATTACAACATGATAACATCATAAAAATCTTCGAAATAATGAAAATTTATAATTTCCATGCTGGGTTTTAGTTTGATTTTGAATCAGTTGAAATTGTCCATCTTCAAAATTGATCGGATTAACCATATGTTTTAGTTACTTGGTTTTTTTTTAATTTTTTGTGCTTAAAAAAAAACCCACGTGGTCAAAGGGGGGGGAGGGGGGGGGGTCTGCCAAATGACCACGATAGACCACATGGGGGGAGGGGGGGGTGAAAATCTTCAAAAATATGACCACGTGGTTTCTGGATGGCCCCTTAACTCTTCAGGAAATCTGTAAAATCTGAAATTTTGCTGAAAATCTGTATATCTGTATATACAGATTCTTGGTCACCGCTCTACCCCAAAAATCTGTAAATTACAGAATAATCTGTATATGTGGCAACCCTGGGTCCGACGGTCGACTGTCGGAAAGCTGTTCCGCAAACGTCAAATCGCTTGTTGCACGGTAAAAATTTTTGGTTTCTTTTTTCGGTGTGAATGTTGATTATTAAAATCAACGGGAATATGCAACTTTAAACGAGTGTTACATGCCGCTATATTTTTTAAACAAGTTTTATGATACTTTGAAGGCATTTTGTAATATATTTATGAGATTTAGAAACATTTTAGATTTCTCGAATATTCTCAATATCAAGAAATATCAACACTTTTCGTACAGTGCATGCCATTGTGAAGTTTCCGACACTCAGTCTGCTTCTTCTTCTTTGCTCCGCAAAATTAGAATTTTTTTCTTTTCTCGCAATATTTTATTCATTATTCTCAGCTCTCCAGCTGATCATGTTTACACAACAAAACCAGCTGGCCCAAGTAGCACACGCAACATCTTCCAAAAAGCATCTTGTTTCTAATACAGTTTCATTAAAGGCATTGATAAAACATCAAAGCACGAAAAAGTTGCATCAAGATGTCAAAAACCTTCGAGTTGTGATCAATGTTTCATTAACATTGCAATGCAGTACGTGTTTGACATTTGAAAACAAACAACCAAAGAAAACTGCACTTTATGTTGCTAACACGAAACAAAATCAAGAAGTTCTTTACCATGTACCGTCGTGCGGGGCTTCTTTTGAAAAATAAGGGGCTACTTTGGACATTTTAAAACAAGAATTATAACGAAAATAACTATAAAATTGACATTATCACCAATCGGGTGTCTTGTTGATAGTTGGATGGCAACTTTCTGTTACAAGTTTGGTATTTTTTCCGTTTATTTTTTTCAAAAAATCAAAAATCCAAAGTAGCCCCCGGAATCAAAAGAAGCCCCGCACGACGGTAACTTCAATGCGTCTTTCAAAATTTATTTGTTTGTTTAAATTAAGTTGCAGATATGTTGAGTGTGTCTTCATGTTTAATTTAGCATCGTTCAACGTTTTGACAACTTACAATTTTTTCCGGTGATGGTGCAATCAAGTAACAGAAAACTCGAGTACAAAACTTCATAATCGTATGGTTTTTATGGTGAGTCGACATGCAGTCCCTTCGAAGTGTTGAATGGTGCAGTGGTAGAGTGAAGGACTATCAATCACAAGATCCTTAAATCGAATCCAGTTTTATATTTTTATTTTATTTTATTCCGACGTAGTATTTTGCAGCATTATTGCAATTTTACTGCAATCGAAGGATGTTTCCGTAGGCTCCACCTCTTGCGCTTTTTAGATTGCAAGAGAGTTATATTTGATGGCACATACGCAAAGATGGTTTCTTTCCGAATGTTGCAACACAGTGAAATGTTCAGTAGTGAAACAAGTTGTGCTGCTTGGGGGTGCTTCGATGTTTACATTCAGTCCCATTGTTATCAACCGACCACGTGCTTGACAATCAAGGTAATCTATGAAAAGGTTGTCGAAAATGCCTTGGAATACAAAATTGACAACTCTTGAATTTCGTCGAGCGAATCTAATCATTCGTGAAAAATACAATATTTTGGCCATAATTTCTGTGCCCATAGTCCGATCTTCCAAATTTTCAATAGAAAACAATACGGCAGGATTCCGCGTCGAATGAAACTTGTTGCAAGTAAATCGGTTTGGAGGATAAGTACCGAAAAAGTAAGCTAAACTTTTCGCACTTTTGGTGGGCGCACACACACACATACACACACAGAGACATCGTCTCAGTTCGTCGAGCTGAGTCGATTGGTATATAACACTATGGAACGCCAGGCCTTCTATAAAAGTTTGGGTTTGGAGCGTACGTATAGCCTTTCCGTATACTTTGTAGACAAATGGCAAAAATGGTGTTTCGGCCATAACTTCCGATCCCATATTTCGATCTGGCCAATGTTCAATAGGACACATTGGGACAGGATTATGCGTCAAATGCAACTTGTTGCGAGCAAATCAGCTGAAGATCAATGCCTAAAAAATGAGTGACATTCTTTACGCGATTTTTTCGTAAAAGTTTGCGTTTTAGCCATTACTTCCGATTCCATAGTCCGATCTGGCCAATTTTCAATAGGAAACTATGGGACAGGATTCTGCGTCGAATGCAACTTGTTGCGTGTAAATCGGTCAAAGTTAGGTGTCCAAAAAATAGGTGACATTTTTTTGTAATTCTTCTATAAAAAAAGGTATTTTGGACATAACTTCCTATCCCATAATCCGATCTGGCCAATTTTCAATAGGAAATAATGGGACAGGATTCTTTGTCGACTGCAATTTGTTGCGAGCAAATCGGTTGAGGATAAGTCCCTGAAAAATGAGTGACATTTTTTACGCGATTTTTACGTATAAATTTGTATTTTGGCCATAACTTCCGATCCCAGAGTCCGACCTGGCCAATTTCGAATAGGGAACTAGGGGAAAGGATTTTGCGTCGAATGCAATTTGTTGCGAGCAAATCGGTTGCAGATAAGTGCCTGAAAAATGAGTGACATTTTTTACGCGATTTTTACGTATAAATTTGTATTTTGGCCATAACTTCCGATCCCATAGTCCGACCTAGCCAATTTCCAATAGAAAACAATGGGACAGGATTCTGCGTCGAATGCAATTTGTTGCGAGTAAATCGGTTGAGGATAAGTGCCTGAAAAATGAGTGACATTTTTTGCGTCTTTTTGTGCGCACACACACACACCCACACATAAACACACACACACACACACACACACACACTCACACACACACACTCACACACACACACACACACACACACACACACACACACACACACACACACACACACACACACACACACAGACATCACCTCAATTCGTCGAACTGAGTCGATTGGTATATAACACTATGGGTCTCCGGGCCTTCTATAAAAAGTTTGTTTTTGGAGCGATCATATAGCCTTTACCGTATACTTCAGGTCTGCCCAACCTTTTCAAGCCACGGGCCAATTTTTTAGAATTCACACTTGGTAGCGGGCCAGAAAATATTTTGCACATAAATTTTTAAATGTTTTCAAAATAATTATTGCTTTTTTTCATTTTCTAGAAAAAGTAAACACGATTTAATTGCGTTCAAACAATCTTTTTTGTTTATTCCGATTTCGTCGTTGCATAAGAGATCCATTTGAAACATTGAATCAAAAAAATAAAATTTCGTTGCTTTACCAGCATATTGAACAGATTTGCATGAGCTGTGGGGGTTGAGTTCCCTAACGTTGATAAAGTTGATTGTCTTAATAACGAGCGTCAATAGTCGGAAATATTGATCGTTTGCGCATATCGATTATTTTGGTGGTGCTGATTGCATTTTCTTGCTTAGAATTCTCACAACGCCATTATTCTTTCCTGTCATTGCTGGTGCTACATCAATCGTAAGGTCACTTAAGTTTTCTAAGGACAAAAAAGTTCTTTTACACTGGTTTTAACAACCATCAGGTTTTCCTTGTTAGTCGTTCCTACATTGGGAATAAAGCAGCCAATTTCTCTGTCATTCGAAAATGACCATGAAGAAAGCCACCTTTGCCACAATTTCACGTCAGTATTTTCATCGTTTGCGAGAATATGAAGCTGGCGGCTTTTTCACGTAAAGTAGCTTTCAACTCTTCTGCGAGAACTGTTACTCTTCACCGTGTTTCGCGCAAACTAATGTTACTGAAGGAGGCTGTTTCCTTAGGACACGATGTCAACAACAGTAAGGAATGCACAAATTCTCCGTCCTGGAAAGGTTTCATCCGTTTTGCCAAAATCTTACTAACAGTAAAACAGGACTGTACTGCATTTTCTGACTTCGTATTAGCTTGAGTGAAAAGAGTTTGTAGCCTCTATATTCCGTTCCAATAATTTGAACTAATAAATGGCGATTTGAATTGAAACCTTTGAAATTCTATCAACTTTAGTTCCTACCTGGGCCCTTTCAAATATAATATTTCAGAGAATGCTTGGATTCAGCTTTAATCCATCAATATAACAAAAATTTCCGAATAAGTTAATCAAACCGGCCTCAACGTGAAGATAAACTACTTCGTATCTTGGGGTCGCTTATGCAATCATTTCAAATTATGTAAAATATTATTTTTCGTTTCAAATTCAAATTAGTGGTTTTACAGCGCGAGGTTTGATTTAAAACTTACATGTTGAATAATTAATAATGAAAAACTTCTGGAGCCAGATAGAAAAGCTGGCTGGCCAATTATAAGGTTATTTTTCTTAGATGCCGCGGGCCACAAAAAATGGAGACGAGGGCCGCATCTGGCCCGCGGGCCGTACGTTGGGCAGCCCTGGTATACTTAGTATACGAGAAAGGCAAAACGGTGAAGCCAAACTTTTGGCAGATGCATACCATGCACTTGAATAAACATTTTGATTTTATTTTCTGGTTGTTGTTATTGATTAGAATAACTCATTGTGAAATGAAAATCTGTTCTTGTTAGGAACAAACAGTTTGTGAGAAGAAAAGGTTGATCGCAAAAATGGCATCAGTTGATATGAAGGTATCAGCTTCTGTAATAATTGTGTTACGGCTAGTTGGATTTTTGTTTTAATTTTTGTTATTCTTACAACTAACCAGCATTTTGTTCCAATATTTTTCTCCCCATATTATGATTTTGTTTCGCATCATTGATCGGGTATGGGGAGAGGGATAGTGTATAGCAGCGGTCCTCAACCTGGGGTACATGTACCCCCAAGAGTACCTTAGCTGATTCCAGAGGGTACCTCGGACGAACATGCGTAATGGCGGTTTTTAATAATTGTTTTTTATAATTGTATAAAATAATATTGCAAGACTTTGTATTGTACATTATATGCATAGCATTCATTAAATCAAAACATATCGAATCATGTCCACCACCAACACATGGTGTGACAGAAGATCGAAAAAAACTTCAAAAGTAATCTACTTGATCGAAACATAATTATGAAATTTGTTAAGAATATACTGCACGGCAAATGCTGGGTAAAGCGTACCATTGGTACTTCGCGTACCTGAAGGAATAAAATAGACCCCATCTCGCGGTCCTTAGCCTCTTACCCAGCAACTCCTATCCCTACCTCCCCGCGGTGCTGGCCGGGATACGAGCAACCTTAGGGAAAATCGGGTAACCAACCCCGGTGGGAACTATGGTCGTATGCTGACAGGGAAGGGGGGGTTGCTCCTTTCCGGAGGTGCAAATCTTATAGAGCGTCTGTTCTCCATGTTAGGGGCGGCTGATCATCGTCCGAGTGCCAGCGAGGGACTCTAAGTGAAACTGTGCACCATGGTCCACCGGGAATAAGGAGGAATGGTCCTCCGGAAATTTAGGGGGTTTGGTGTCAGGCCCTGCAAGCCAGCCTTTAAAAAACATACGCAACGAACAATCAACAAGAGAGTACGGACCGGAACCATCGGCGAAGACCACTGCGACGAAAGGGACTAGCGATTGGAAACTCGGTTCGTGGAACTGCAAATCTCTCAACTTCATCGGGAGCACACGCATACTCGCCGATGTGCTCAAGGACCGTGGATTCGGCATCGTAGCGCTGCAGGAGGTTTTTTGGAAGGGATCAATGGTGCGAACGTTTAGAGGTAATCATACCATCTACCAGAGCTGCGGCAACACACACGAGCTGGGAACAGCTTTCATAGTGATGGGCGATATGCAAAGGCGCGTGATCGGGTGGTGGCCGATCAATGAAAGAATGTGCATGTTGAGGATCAAAGGCCGGTTCTTCAACTTCAGCATAATCAACGTCCATAGCCCACACTCCGGAAGCACTGATGATGATAAGGACGCATTCTACGCGCAGCTGGAACGTGAGTACGACAGCTGCCCAAGCCACGACGTCAAAATCATCATAGGAGATTTGAACGCTCAGGTTGGCCAAGAGGAGGAGTTTAGACCGACTATTGGAAAGTTCAGCGCTCACCGGCTGACGAACGAAAACGGCCTACGACTAATTGATTTCGTCGCCTCCAAGAATATGGCCATTCGCAGCACCTACTTCCAACACAGCCTCCCGTATCGGTTCACCTGGAGATCACCACTGCAGACAGAATCACAAATCGATCACGTTCTGATTGATGGACGGCACTTCTCCGACATTATCGACGTCAGGACATATCGTGGCGCTAACATCGACTCTGACCAGTATCTGGTGATGGTTAAACTGCGCCCAAAACTATCCGTCATCAACAATGATCGGTACCGACGACCGCCGCGGTACGACCTAGAGCGACTGAAGCAACCTGATGCCGCCACTGCATACGCGCAACATCTCGAGGCAGCGTTGCCGGAAGAGGGTGAGCTCGATGGGGCCCCTCTTGAGGACTGCTGGCAGCCATTAACGACGCAGCGGAGAACAACGTCGGGTATATGGGTCGAAGTCGACGGAACGATTGGTTCGACGAAGAGTGCAGACAGATTCTGGAGGAGAAGGACGCAGCGCGGGCGGTCGCGCTGCAGCAAGGTACCCGGCAGAACGTGGAACGTTATAGACGGAAGCGGAGACAGCAGACCCGCCTTTTTCAGGAGAAGAAACGCCGCCTGGAAGAAGCGGAGTGCGAGGAGATGGAACAGCTGTGCCGTTCTCAAGATACACGTAAGTTCTATCAGATGCTCAACGCATCCCGCAAAGGCTTCGTGCCGCGAGCCGAAATGTGCCGGGATAAGGATGGGAGCATCTTGACGGACGAACGTGTGGTGATCGAAAGGTGGAAGCAGCACTACGATGAACATTTGAATGGCGCTGAGAGTACAGGCAGTGAAAGTCAAGGCAGCGGAGGAGATGACCACGTCAGTTCAGCGGACGATGGAAGCCAGCCAGCCCCCACCTTGAGAGAAGTTAAGGATGCCATTCAACAGCTAAAAACCAATAAAGCAGCTGGTAAGGATGGTATCGGAGCTGAGCTCATCAAGATGGGCCCGGAAAAGCTGGCCACTTGCCTGCACAAACTGATAGTCAGAATCTGGGAAACCGAACAGCTACCGGAGGAGTGGAAGGAAGGGGTTATATGCCCATCTACAAGAAAGGCGACAAACTGGAGTGTAAGAACTTTCGAGCGATCACCATCCTTAATGCCGCCTACAAAGTGATCATCTTCCGTCGTCTGTCACCATTAGTGAATGAGTTCGTGGGAAGTTATCAAGCCGGCTTCGTTGACGGCCGCTCGACAATGGACCAGATCTTTACTGTACGGCTAATCCTTCAAAAATGCCGTGAATACCAGGTCCCAACGCACCATCTGTTCGTTGATTTCAAGGCGACATACGACAGTATAGACCGCGTAGAGCTATGGAAAATTATGGACGAGAACAGCTTTCCTGGGAAGCTTACCAGACTGATCAAAGCAACGGTGGATGGTGTGCAAAATTGTGTGAAGATTTCGGGCGAACACTCCAGTTCGTTCGAATCGCACCGGGGACTAAGACAAGGTGATGAACTTTCGTGCCTGTTGTTCAACATTGCGCTAGAAGGTGTCATGCGGAGAGCCGGGTGTAACAGCCGGGGTACGATTATCAACAGATCCAGTCAATTTATTTGCTTCGCGGAAGACATGGACATTGTCGTCCGAACATTTGCAAAGGTGGCAGAACTGTACACCCGCCTGAAACGTGAAGCAACAAAAGTTGGACTGGTGGTGAATGCGTCAAAGACAAAGTACATGCTTGTGGGCGGAACCGAGCGCGACAGGGCCCGCCTGGGAAGCAGTGTTACGATAGACGGGGATACCTTCGAGGTGGTCGAGGAATTCGTCTACCTCGGATCCTTGCTAACGGCTGACAACAACGTTAGTCGTGAAATACGAAGGCGCATCATCTGTGGAAGTCGGGCCTACTACGGGCTCCAGAAGAAACTGCGGTCGAAAAAAATTCGCCACCGCACCAAATGTGTCATGTACAAGACGCTTATACGGTTGTCCTCTACGGACATGAAACATGGATAATGCTCGAGGAGGACTTGCAAGCACTCGGAGTATTCGAGAGACGGGTGCTTAGGACCATCTTTGGCGGTGTGCAAGAAGACGGTGTGTGGCGGCGAAGAATGAACCATGAGCTCGCCCAACTCTACGGCGAACCCAGTATCCAGAAGGTAGCTAAAGCCGGAAGGGTGGGACAGGATGGGCAGGACATGTTGCAAGAATGCCGGACAGCAACCCTGGACGTGACGGCGTGGAGCGCAGCGAGCGAGATGGGCAGACCAGGTGCAAAACGACTTGGCGAGCGTGGGGCGTATCCGAGGATGGAGAAATGCGGCCTCGAACCGTGCATTGTGGCGTCAAATTGTTGATTCAGTTTTATCTGTTTAGATGTTAACTAAATAAATGAATGAATACTTCTTAACTAAAATATTTAATTTAAAGGTGTAGAAGTCTTGAGGCATGAAGGTTTAATCAAAACTCTTGGAAATCTCCTTCTACATGGTTCGAAAGCCTCCTTCCAAGTCCCCTTGGAAACCTCCTTTCGAGAGGCTCGGAATTCTTTCTTCGAGAAGCTTGGAAGCCTACTTACAAAAAAGAGGCTCAAAAGCCTCCCTTTAAAAGGCTCGGAAACCTCCTTTCGAGGAGCTTGAAATTATTTCAGCCAACTCCCACAAGTGGTTTCGAGGGCCTATATTCAAAAGGGTCGGAAGCCCAGTTTCAGGAGGCTCGGAAGCTCCGTTTTCAAGCCCCCTTTCAAATGGCTGGAAAACTTTCTTTCGAGTGGCTCGGAGTTCTTTTAAGAAGCTTGGAAGCTTACTTTTAAACGGCTCAGCAACGTCATTTCTAGATGATCAATACCTCTTTCAAGAGGCTCAAAAGAACCCTTTTAAGAAGCTCGAACACCTCATTTCGAGAGGTTTGAAATTCTTCTTTCAGCCCCATTTTGAAATGGTTCGGAAACCTATTTTCAAAAGAATCGGAAGCCCCCTTTTCAAAAGGGTTCGAAGCCCCCTTTCATGAGATACGGAAGCCCCCTTTCAAAAAGATAGAAAGCCCTCATTCAAGAGGCTGCGATACTCCTTTTTTAAGAGGGTCACAAGCCCCCTTTTCAAGAGGGTTGGAAGCACTTTTCTTCACCCTCTTTCAAGTGGCTCGGAAACCCAATCGAGGGGCCTACTTTCAAAAGGCTCAGCAACGTAATTTTAGGATGGTCAAAGCCTCCTTTCAAGAGGCTCGAAGGATCCCTTTCATCAGGCTCGGAAACTTCCTTTCGAGGGGCTCGGAATTCTTTCCGAAAACCTTCTTTCAAGTGGTTCTCAAGCCTATTTTTAAAAGGGTTGGAAGCCCACATCCAAAAGGGCTCAGAAGCCCATTTTCAAGAGGCTCGGAAGCCCCCTTTCAAATTTCTCCGGAACTTCCTTTGGAGGGGGGCTATAGCCCCACCTAGAATCAAATTAGCCCCCCCTAGAATTTTTGCTACAGAGAGTGATTTTTTTCATTGTATCTCTACGAAACACTACAGCAAGTTGATTACAGTTTATTTAGTTTTTGAACTAATTCTCGCTCGATTTTTGAAAATATCGAATGTCAAAAGGAGAGGTCTCCGGTCCATCAACCCCATAACTAAGGGTATCCTACAACAAACGTACGTATGAATTGATATGAAATTATTTACGTTTTCCTTTTACGAACAAAAAGTCAGTTAAAAAGGCGGTTGGTGCCGACCATATATAAATAATATCTGGCTTTCTAACATAATCCTGAAATATGCTTCGCATTCCAGAAAGAATTATGGTTAGAATCCATTCGAGAATAGAGTACAGTATGGCCAGCCCATATCGTATCTATTTCTTTCTTATTATTTGTCTGGTAAAGTTCCTCAAAACTTTGAGATTTCAGGGGAGGTAAATGAAACTTGAACGAATTCATACAACTCCTATGACTTCTTATGAAGTCATGGCTAATGATAAATATCGTTTGCTATATCCAAATCGTCGAAAAATGAGTTGAAATGGTAAACTGGTAGACCAACTCTTGAACAATATACATTAGTTTGGTTGAGCGTCGGGCGAAAACGATAACTTTAGTTAAAAATTGTAGACTGTTGAAAAATAGAATTTTGAAAAGTTAGCCCCCCCTAGAATTTTTCGTTAGTTACGCCAATGGTAAATGCTATAGGATCACTCCAAAACCGAACATTTGATAGAAGGCTAGGAGACCCATAGTGTTATATACCAACCGACTGAGCTCGACGAATTGAGGTGATGTCTGTATGTATGTATGTATGTATGTATGTATGTATGTATGTATGTATGTATGTATGTATGTGTGTACATAAAAAATGTAAGACACGTTTTTGTACTTAGCCTTATCTGATTCGATATGGAACGTAAGAAAATGGTCACGCACTTTTAGTTTGATGATTACTAGTTCCTTTTTGCAAACCGGGCACTGGAGGATAGTCGGTCGAAGGTTTACTTTACATTTCCGGAAGAATGGTGCTTCGTTGCAATTTCCTTTCATGTAAAAATTGTCAGAACAGTTAAAGCAGCGTTGCAGTGCATGGCTTGGATACGAGTGTGGCGGTAGCATCTGAAACAAAGCACACCGGACGGAGCTCGCACAAACGAATGCTTCGAATTCACATCTGAGGTTTTGACCCCACCTGTCTAAATCCGATTGATCCTATTCTGTTTTGCTAAACAAACACTCAACAATTTCCGTGAATTTCATCCCTTTGGAGGCCTCGGTTAACGATTGTTACAGTTCTAACGGAGTGCTACTGTAATGAAGAGCAACGTTAAGACCACCTACCATAAGATAGTTTATCTCACTAGAAAGGTCTGGTATATTAGTTCAATTTTTCAATAGGCAAACGTCTTCTTCCCAGTCTCATCACAGACGACTCAATTGTATCAAGCTTGCGATAAGCCTTTGACGGTGACAGCAGCAGGGCACCTATCACTTTTGAATTTGCAATATCATGCCGCAGCACTCATACGTTGACAGGATATAGGTCCCTTAAAAATATTCGCTCGGTGGCCCAAATAAGATGCTTCGAGAAGGGCAACGATAAATGTATGAATAGCGAGGTGGGTGATGGCAGCACACCACCAGAAGAACGTACCGATTTCTTTTAGGATGTCATTAACACGTAATGGCTCGTAAACGAATACCGACCGGCGGATCGGATGAGGAAGGCGGTATAGTCGCGAAGAGGTTTTTGAAAAACGACAACTCCAGGATATAAAAGGATGCGTGTTAACACGCACCTTTACAGCCTTATAGACGATGTGGCAACGTCGTTAGCTCTAATGGAAAGTGGCTTTTCCTTGGGGCGAGGATAACGATTTTTTGAAAAGCTTGAAGGCGCTACCGCTGACACGCAGCACATGGAGAATGACGAATATCGAGCGGAACGAGGCAGTGTTGCTCCGTGGGGTGGCACGCGTTTAGACCACGTGTATGACTTGCATTTGAAACTGTCGTATTTGCTGTCTTTTATATGAAATGAGATACATATGCAGAGTTTATGTGGAAGTAGTGAAGAGTAATGGTACATCACTAATCATGTTTGTTGAATACGTGCTGTGCCGATGGTGATGATGCAGTAGGATGACGATGAGATAAACGAGATACTATTAAGACACCAATGATGAGATGTGATAAATTGAAGCTTGATATTCGAAACAATATCGTTTTAAATTGAATATCGCGTGTTGCGGACTTGCTGATTTATTTCCAATCAATCATCTACAAAATCATGTGGAAAAATGAAAAATCATCCGCCATCATCAATTTGACGATGCTGATGGGACCTAAAACATTTATAACTGGCTTATTCAATTAGTAAATCGCAAATGCAGCTCAGTTCGATTCTCAGTAAGTCAAAGGCAGGCCATGTTTTTTCAGTCGGTCAATGTACCTACAGAAACGGAATCCAGTTTCAATCTCGTGTGTCCTATGCGCGTATTCGAAAGTTCGTTATCATGTCACCTTCGATGTCTATCACATTGCAATTCGAGCGCTCTTCGCAGTACTACCGCTACCTCTAGATCACCTCACTTTCTCTGGTCCGTGAGATACTTTGCTGTTAAAATATGAATAATATTGACCATCTCCACTTAATCAGAATCTGGGAGGGAGCTCTCGATACTACACATCAAATTAATTATATACTGTCGTCATGCAACAAGTAAAATTTCAACAAGAAAGAACAATCAACGTAGGCGCCACCTGAAAAGACTAAATTCATTTTTGCGTGTTATTGTTGTTATATTGCCTTCAAAAATTTGCTTGCCGAGAGTTTCGTTTTCGGTCACACTGTCAGCTAGATTTCGGCTCGGCTTGACACACACATTTTTCGTATCTGTTTCTCCCAGATCAGAATGCGCTCGATTGATTTTTTTAAATTTTTGATTCAAACCTTCTCACATTTGTACCTATTTGTGTGTTTTTTATTGCATATAACTAATCAGTCAACTCTTATCACCGCTAATTGAATTAGCCAGTTCTTATATCGTGCTTGTAATAACTTTTAATATTATCATAACATAGCATGGCGCATAAAACCCTTTCGTTAAACCATTTTTCCCACTTATATTTTAATTTCTTACGTAATCCAAAGTTCAGTTCAATGTTTCGACTATTGCACGTACTAAAATTTCTAATTAAAAGTTAGCTGCTGCATATTACTTTTACGATCATCGCAACGATAGAACCCAGCCAGCCAACATCCGGGCATCGAACTATGCAATTTTCCTGCAATCCAATAGCACACCGAATTAGGTGCAGGGTTTCACTTTGTCAATTGCTGTGGGCACAGTTTGTACTCCCCTCCCCTCCCTTCCCCACACTTTGCCGACGACTGACTGGCGGAAATGGAGACCGGAGACAGTCACCATCGTGTGCCACAGTCAGAGTTCGGCTAAAAATAGCTATAAAATATTAGAACTTTCAACAGTGCGACAATTGCTGGTCAACTTCGGGGAGCGATTGGGTTATGGCGCGGGAAAGTTTGTCCCTACATCAGATCATATGGTGTGGCGGTGGGAAGAAGGACGAATTAGAACATCAATTTAAAATTAATACTTGTTCTAATTTAGCTTGCACTATGTGGCAGTATAGAGCGGAAATGTTTACGTAGATTGAAAAGAACAAATTGAAAATTAAATATCAAACACTTTTCCCCTATTTAACTCAAGGACATGGTTCAACAGTACCGAAAGGGACTGTTGTTTACCACCTAACCATTTCAAGTACATTCTGCATTATTTGCAATCCTTTTTTTAGTGTCGTTTTCTAATAACTAAATTCAATATCCCATCGAATATATTCACTTTTCCTAATTTAATTTCTTCAGTAACACCTTCACCAAACCTTCACCTTAAATAGGTGAAGCATTCTCCTGTGTGGGATGCAGTTGAATTGATCTACAGCTAGTTCACTTTGACTAAACCACTCGTATCGCTTTCCGGTATAATTCACTATGCAAGCAAAACTCTGTGACTTGCCACTTCGACGGAGAAACAGTGTCCGGAAGGTTGGATAGAGCTTGGCTTTTTTTTGTGGATTGCTTCATCATGTTTGTAAATGCCTACCACCGCGAACAAGAAATCAAAGATTACTAGATCACATTTCAGAGGCTTCTGCAGTTTAGATTTACGAGGATTTACGCATCGGCAAGAATTACCCTAGATCAATGAGGTGCGTGTCATGACATGACAAATACTGGGTGGTGCCGGCCATTTTACGAGCAACATTAAGGAAGATCGGGAAACCAACCCCGGTGTAAACTATGGTCGTATGTTAACAAGAAAGGAAGGGGTTTACTTCTCTCGGCAGGTGCAAATATGATCGAGAGTCTTCTGTCCATGTTAAGGGCCTCTCACAAAAGCGTCTGTTACCCATGTTAGGGGCGGCTGATCATCACCCCATTACAATATCCAACAAAATTGAGCTTTTGTCGCTCCCTTCATCCATTTTCAATGTGCTCAATAGAGTACATATTCAGATTGTCCAGTTTTTGAGATAAAACGGCATTGAATCAAAAAAAAAAAATTATAGAAATTTCAATTCTCTGCTTTACTGAAATTCGGCTTTTCACTTTGAAAATAAAATTTGAATTACATAGAAATTATCGTGTAGAATGCATATGGGTTGATGAATTTTATTTAGCACGTACATTTGTTGTGAAAAACGGAGTCTAATTCACAAAAGTACATATTTTCATAGAAATTTAGTTTTTTGCTCTGCAAAGCTGAATGTCAGCATTTCACTTTGTGCACGAAGTTTGTATTTCACAAGAGTTGTGCTGAATAAAATTCAACAACCCATATGCATTCTGCATGGCCCCTTTCTAAGAAATACAGACTTTATTCTTGTGTAGC
This sequence comes from Armigeres subalbatus, assembly GCF_024139115.2. Taxonomy (NCBI): domain Eukaryota; kingdom Metazoa; phylum Arthropoda; class Insecta; order Diptera; family Culicidae; genus Armigeres; species Armigeres subalbatus. The sequence continues at coordinate 39,597,279 of NC_085139.1, read as the reverse complement.
ATTGTGCCATCGGAAAAGGACCAGTACTTACGTGTCGTCCGTAACTAATCAAGGGAAAACTGGTTGCTTTGCAAACGTGTTGTAAGTCATGGCCTACTGATCCACAATTCAAATTATGCCGCTTTTGCACGATAGCGTATGACGAGTCACGTGAAACGAAAGAAGACCGACTAATTTTACTAATTTTATTTGCTAATTATCTAATACATGCATTCAACTCTTAGACTAGGTGTTCCGTGTTTTCCTAACACTATCATCCTTATTTGCTATGTTATATTTTTAGTTATTATTAATACATTTCAATTGCCTCTGGCAGTTAGAATTTTTCCTCTGGTTGAATTGAACCATGTAGGAATTACAATGTTTTCAACTTAAACTAAACTTAACCTATTTTATACTAAGGGTACAAGGAGTTAATCGTTGCAATAGAAGATTGCAACGATTTTTGTCTAAAATTGGAAATTATTTTGTTGGACATTTGTTGCATTGTCTCAATATTAGAAATTCTATGAAGTTCATTGGTACTATACCACGGAGGCAACTTCAGAATCATTTTCAGAATTTTATTTTGAATCCTCTGAAGTGCCTTCTTTCTGGTCCATATTGGCACAGCATACAACATGGCAGGTCTAAAAATTTGTTTGTAAATCAAAAGTTTGTTCTTAAGACAAAGTTTTGATTTTCTGTTTATGAGTGGATACAGACACTTAATATATTTGTTACATTTGGCTTGAAGGCCTTCAATGTGATTTTTAAAAGTTAATTTTTGATCTAGCAGAAGTCCTAAATATTTAGCTTCGCTAGACCAATTAATTGGAACCCCATTCATAGTGACAATATGTCTGCTAGAAGGTTTCAAATAAGAAGCTCTCTGCTTATGTGGGAAAATTATAAGCTGAGTTTTGGAAGCATTCGGGGAAATTTTCCATTTTTGCAAGTAAGTGGAGAAAATATCCAAACTTTTTTGTAATCTACAACAAATGACACGAAGGCTACGCCCTTTGGCTGAGAGACCTGTGTCATCTGCAAACAAAGATTTTTGACACCCTGGTGGTAAATCAGGTAAGTCAGAAGTAAAAATGTTATACAAAATGGGCCCCAGTATGCTGCCTTGGGGAACACCAGCTCTTACAGGTAATCTATCAGATTTAGAATTCTGATAGTTTACCTGCAGTGAGCGATCTGGTAAATAATTTTGGATCAGTTTAATAATGTACAGAGGAAAATTAAAATTCATCAATTTTACAATCAAACCTTCATGCCAAACACTGTCAAATGCTTTCTCTATATCAAGAAGAGCAACTGCAGTCGAATATCCTTCAGATTTGTTGAGCCGAATTAAGTTCGTAACTCTTAATAACTGATGAGTGGTTGAATGCCCATGGCGAAAACCAAATTGCTCATCAGCAAAAATAGAATTGTCATTAATATGAACCATCATTCTATTTAAAATAATCTTTTCAAACAGTTTGTTTATTGAAGAAAGCAAACTGATTGGGCGATAACTAGAAGCCTCAGCTGGATTTTTGTCCGGCTTCAAAATTGGAACAACTTTGGCGTTTTTCCATTTATCTGGGAAGTATGCCAAATGAAAACATTTGTTAAATAAATTAACCACAAAGGATAAAGAGCTCTCAGGAAGTTTTTTGATAAGTATGTAGAAAATACCATCATCACCCGGGGCTTTCATATTTTTAAATTTTCTAGTAATAGATCTCACTTCATCCAAATTGGTTCCCAACGTAGGGTCAAAAACATTCTCTTGATTGAGAATGTCTTCGAAGCTCCGTGTAACCTGATCATCAATTGGACTAGTGAGACCTAGACTAAAATTATGGGCACTCTCGAACTGCTGAGCAAGTTTTTGAGCCTTTTCGCCATTTGTTAATAAAATTTTATTTCCCTCTTTAAGCGCTGGAATTGGCTTTTGAGGTTTTTTAAGAATTTTCGTTAATTTCCAAAAGGGTTCCGAACTGGGATCCAACTTCGAGACATTATTCTCAAAGTTGGTATTTCTCAGAATAGCGAAACGTTTTTTAATTTCATTTTGCAAATCTCGCCAAATAACTTTCAACGCGGGATCGCGAGTTCTTTGGTATTAGTATTTAGTAATTGCAATGCCTCTGGCTTCGACAATTAAATTTGTCAAAGATACGAGCGCATTGTCAATATCATTTTTGGTATCCAAAGGAATATTAACATCAAAATTCCTATCGATATATGTTTTATATAAATCCCAATCAGCTCTATGATAATTAAAAGTAGAGCTGATTGGATTATAAATGGCTTAATCTCACAAGAAGATTTCAAATGTCACAGGAAGGTGATCAGAGTCAAAGTCAGCATGAGTTACCAATTGGCCACACAGCTGACTTGAATCCGTTAAAACTAAATCAATTGTAGAAGGATTTCGACTGGAAGAAAAACAAGTAGGGCCATTGGGATATTGAATAGTATAATATCCCGCAGAACAATCTTCAAATAAAATTTTGCCGTTGGAATTGCTTTAAGCATTATTCCATGAACGGTGTTTGGCATTGAAGTCACCAATTACGAAGAATTTTGATTTGTTGCGAGTTAGAATTTGAAGATCAGCTTTAAACAAATTTTTTTGCTGCCCATTGCATTGAAAAGGCAAATAGGCTGCAATGAAGGAAAATTGACCAAAATTTGTTTCAACAGAAACTCCCAAGGTTTCAAAAACTTTGGTTTCAAACGAAGAAAATAATTTATGTTTGATACGTCTATTAATGACAATGGCGACTCCACCACAGGCGCTGTCAAGACGATCATTTATGTAGATAAAATAATTTGGATCTCTTTTAATGGAGAGTCCGGGCTTTAAATAAGTTTCTGTTATAATGGCAATATGCACATTATGAACTGTTAGGAAGTTGAATAATTCATCTTCCTTACCCTTTAGAGAGCGGGCATTCCAATTTAGAACTTTCACACAATTATTTAGATCCATTGAAACGGAGTCCGATAACAATTTTTGTGTGTACTTTATACCAACCTGAACAGCTTCTGGTATGGTATTTGCTTTGAACATTGCATCAATCATGTGATGCAATTGTTCAATTAAAAAATCAAAATCGGAAGCAGTCATGCTACCTGAATCGGCAACATGACCATTATTTTCCGTTGGGACATGGGTATAAACCTCATTTTGAGAAGAGAAATTTTGTCTACCAGCAGCGATGTTTGCATACGTAGGTACATTGGAAAAATTATTGGAATTTACTGAAGTGCTTGCTACCCGTTGACGAGCGGCAAAATTTGTTTAAGAATTGTGGTGGGTATGAATTGCTCGACCGGTAACCGGTTTCGAAATTTGAGCGTTTGAAAAATTTCTACCCGTCGAATCTGGGATCCGATTGGAATTTCCCGTCATCAATTTTGCACGGGAATTCAAAACTTTTTTGCGTGAAGGGCATTCCCAGAAATTGGATTTATGATTGCCCCCACAAATTGAGCACTTAAATTTATTGGAATCTTCTCTCACAGGACATGCGTCCTTGGCGTGAGAGGTTCCACCACAAATCATGCATTTAGCATGCATGTGACAATGTTTGGTTCCATGACCCCACTTTCGACACTTACGGCACTGGGTGGGGTTTTGGAAATTTCCCCCAGGCCTGCGGAAATGTTCCCATGTAACACGGACATGGGACATAATACAGGCCTTTTCCAAACTTTTCATATTATTTAGTTCACTTTTGTTAAAATGAACTAAATAAAATTCTTGAGAAATGCCCCTCTGGGAAGTACCAGAGTGGGATTTCTTTTTCATCTTAATTACTTGGACTGGTGAAAATCCAAGTAATTGAGAAATTTCAATTTTAATCTCATCCAGTGATTTATCATCACTGGGGAGGAGACGACTTTGAACAATCGCTCAGTTTTGTCGTCGTATGTGAAGAATTTATGGCGCTTCTCAGTTAAATAGTGAAGAAGACGTTTGCGATCGTCAAAGGATCCCGGCAAAACGCGGCAGTCACCCTTCCTAGCAATCTGAAATGAAACCTTGATCCCCTGAAGGTTACTCAAAATCTCATTCCGGAAGCCAGAAAACTCGGCAACAGATACCACAATTGGCGGAATCCTTTGCTTTTTCGCATTAATCGAATCACCTGGGCTAGAGGTATAATCGATTTGCTCAAATTCATCATTAATCAAATCGACTGATTGCTCAGTTCGATTGGAGAAGAATTATTTCCGATATTAGAGTTAGAAGGAATATCTGAATTCTCCAGCTTCCTTCTATTTTTCCGCGCTTTGGCAGGACGGTCTTGAAACCTTGTTTCTTTGAAGGAAGTGGAGAATTCAGAGACTCCCCCTTCCTCTTGTTTTTATTAATGCTCATGGCTGAGCGTGGAGACGTGACCTTCTAAGAGGTTTTTTCCCAGAACGGTGTCCCCGCAGGATTACCACCGCTTGTCGGAATTTTACTTCCGCAAACGGGTCCAACGTAAAACGAAGGCACGGGTCCTTGCAAAGATCGTAACGGGATCAGTGGGTACAAATAGCGCTAAGAAGCACCGTTGAAAATAAAATAGCTTCGGGTAGTATTAAAAACTTCCTTCCGCAAAGAGAGAAAGAACCACACAGCACGAAAGCACGATGCGGTCTGAAATAACTATATATTCATGACACATATCTCCCATCTTCACGAAAAAATAATCCTGTGTCTCCAAAAAGTTTCACGTTTCAAAAATTGTTATTGGATTTCTTTGCGAATTCAATATTTGATTTCTTCACGCGCGCATAAATTAACACATAATTCAAGATGAAAATACTTACAGATGAGAAAAATGTATACAATTTCCCTCAAAACTGTGATAGATTATTTTTGACGTTGAACATTCTGGCACTGAGCATTTTAGCGACACATGCGAGTGTGACGTAGAAAATTGTAGAGGCTGTAGTGTGAGTGTAAGTGCGTGACGCACCACAAGAAAAAGATGAACGACAAACTCGCTCTTGTTTTGCGACGCACGAGCTCGGGTTAGACGATGCTCATTGTTGTGTGTTTTGATGCTTAAATTTGCTTCTCAAAAACTCTTACTCTTGCTCATTTTCCGCTCGGCTAAAAGTTTATGGCAAGGCTGAACGGGTATACCCCGTTAGGCATAAGAACGTTAGGCATAACGGACGTTAGGCATAAAATCACCCAAAGAACAGCCCATGACATAAAGAAGGCAGAATTATGCCATACGTTCATTATGCCTAATGTACATTATGCCTAATGTACATTATGCCTAACGTCCGTTATGCCAAACGTCCATTATGCCTATCGTACTTATGCCTGAAGTCCTTATGCCTAGCGTACTTATTGATTGATTTTCATTGGCTTTTATCGGTGAGATCCATTGAATCAAGGCCATCGCTTGGGCCAAGTAGGAAAATATGAATTGTTGCGTGAAAAATGCCAATAAGTAACGCCAATTTGTAGGAATATCTGAAAAATGACACTGATCGCTAGAACTGTCTCCGAACGCCGAACAACACATGAGCAGGTTGAAATCGCTGTTATTTTGCCTGGCTTGGTAAGATAGTTCCCACGCTATCAGCCAAGCCGTTCCTGGGTGGACGTTAGGCAAAATAAAAGCGATTTCAATTTCGTGTTGTTTTTCAATGGCCCTTTGCTTACTTTTCAACTTCTATACGATTTCATAACTTTCAATTCTGTGCTTCATCGTGCTTTGTAAAAATGCTCCCTTCCATTTTGAGCTTAGGAAGTTCGATCTCATCGATAAAAGCCAATGATAATCAATCAATAAGTTTCTCGCGGTGATTAAGCCTCATAAACAACTAACGTACTTATGCCTAACGTCGCGGACCCAGGCTGAACACAATTCGTGCTCAGCGATATGATGCTCTTTATTATTTTTATGTACAATTACTAGCTACAGTCAGACTGAAGAGGTGAACATCTTAAGGTCACTCCTGACGAAATCCAAGATTAAAAGTGCTCGCGTTTTCGGGGACACACCACTCGATACGGAAGCAACGTACAACTGTCATTTTTATTATTTCACGCATGCTGCGACGCAGCAAAGCTAAATCAACAAAAATGACAGTTGTGCGCCACCTCTGAATCGAGTGATCTGCCCCCGAAAACGCGAGCACTTTGGAACTTGGATTCCGTTAGGAGTGACCTTAATAGGTGTAGCTTGTATGTCCACAGCAAAAGTTTACATCACATCCTCCACTAGGATATTGCCGCATCACAGCACATAAGTTCATTGGAAAGTAATTTGGATACTAATCCAGAAATTCGTTTGGAAATTCCTTAAGATACTCCAAAGAAAATTCGAAAAAGGAATTTCCCTAATGAATTCCTTCAGAACTTCCTCTAAGAATTCCCTTAAAAATTTATTTGGGTATTTCTTCGGAAATTCGTTCCGAAATTTCTTCAAAAGCTTCTCAAGCTCCAATTTTCTTAGAAATTACTTTAGGGATTGCTTCGGAAATTCCTTTACGCAGTCTTTTGGGAATTTCTTTAGAAATTCATTCATTCAAATTTTTGGTATTCTCTCGAAATTTCCTTCTGGGATTTATTTAGAACTTTCTCCAGGAATTCTTTCCAAATTTCCTATAGGAATTCCTTCGGACAATCCTCCTGAAATTCCTTTAAGAATTCTTTCGAGAATCTCTTCTGAAATTTTTTCAGAAAATCTTCGGATTTTTTTTGGAAATTCATTCATTTTTTTAAATCGCTGTTTACGTGTTTTTGTTTAAATTGAAAAAAAAAAGTTTAACACTCAAATTCCCTCGGAAGTTCTTCGAAAATTCCTTTAAAAATTCCTCCATATTATGATTCGTTCCGGAGTTATTCCTGCAGAAATTTTGTATAGTTTACTGAAGGAATTTTTTAAGGACTTCCTGGAAGAAGTTCCAAAGGAGTCTCTGAAAAATAAATAAAAGGCCTTTCCGGAAGGTTTTCTGAAGGAATCCTTGGATGATTGTCCAAATTAATTCCTGTGGCTTTTCTAAAGAGATTTTTGAAGAAATTCCTGGAGGAACTTCGACTCTATTCTTGAAGGAATAACTAAACGAGAACCTGAAAAGATTTTCGAACAGAATTTTAAATGAAGGATTTTTTAGTGGATGTCCCAAACAAATAGCTATTGGAATTTAAATAGAAATTCCTATATTTCTCCAAAAATTTATTCTAAAATCTGGAGAGTAGTGAAACAAACTCAGTTTTGACTCTAGAAATAAGACTACATGCCAAGAAAAACTCCCAAAATATCGAGATTGCAGATATTTGGATATTCTCAAGGATTCCTTGGGAATTTACTGCAGAAGTTCCTGTCGTATCCCACACCAAACGCATCAGCCGAATACTAAAAATGGGAAGCAGACGACCGGTGTATGAAGGTTCGTGTTGTCGTCACAAAAGTCTACACTGAGTTGAAAGCAGCCTTTGATAAAATCGACCATAGTATGCTACTGATCAAACTTTTTCGTCTCGGTATCTCCACTAAATTTGCATCATGGTTGAGCTCTTACCTAACTGGAAGAAAACTACGAGTGAAAATTGATTCCTGCGTTTCATCGTCCTTCTGCAGTGGTTCTGGTGTGCCCCAGGGAAGCAACTTGGGGCCCTTGTTGTTCACGTTGTACTTTAACGATGTCGCTGCAAAGCTAGGACTTGATTGCAAAATCATCTATGCAGACGATCTGAAATTTTTTTTGGTTATACGATCGGCTGATGATTGTCACCGATTACAGAGTTTGCTGGATCTGTTCGTTGCCTGGTGCCATCGGAACCGACTTATTATCAGTGTTCCGAAATGTTCCGTGATGACGTTCCATCGATTGAAGGAGCCAATATTGTTCGATTATCGGATAGACGACACGATACTTGAAAGAGTTGAGATGGTTTCCGATCTAGGAGTCATGTTGGATCCAAAGCTGACATTCAATTCTCATTATACAGCGATAATCTCCAAAGCAAATCGTCAGCTGGGCTCTATTGCTAAAATTGCCAAAGACTTTACCGATCCATATTGCTTGAAGTCTCTGTATTGTGCGCTTGTACGACCTATCCGCTTCTGTTATCTGGACGCCAAATGATGCGTCATGGTCCCTAAGGATTGAACGTGTTCAGCGGAGGTTCATTCGGTTGGCATTACGTAGTTTGCCCTGGCGTGACCCATTGAATCTTCCAGCTTACCCTGATCCAAGATGAATCCAGCTTTTTACGCTAGCCATAAATCTGAAAAGGGGTGATTCAAACATGACAGATGCTGTGAACTTTTTTTCTCTCAGCATCATAGTCACCTTTGAACTGAAGTATGTTTTGCAATCTGTCAATATGTTTGAAATGCACATAATGCATCAGTATTTGAACTAATAATAAACGTAATAATAATTCTATCTTTTAGATTTTCTGCAGTTGAATTACACCTGTTGAGAAGCCGCAAAAAAACAAACTTATCGAGATGCAGCGCATATTCTTCGTTATTCTCCAGTTTCATTCAAGTCCATCCTGGACACCTGATGAATCATTTTTATTCTTACTTTACCATTAGGCTTTCAGCGATCGTGTACGTACACGCACGTTTCACTCACACTTTTACTCGGTTTGTTTGCAACCACGAGCAGCTGTCACGGCAAAATCGGATGGGATTGTTTGCAACCACGAACCTGCGTTCGTGTTGGTGAGAAATGTCGGCGAGACCCTAATTGTTACGTCTCATAGATTATTTGATAGTACACTCTACTTGTTGGAGAACTCATAGCAGAAAATCCACTAAATTAAAATCTGTAACTCCTAGCGAGCCCTTGCTAGACTTCTGATCAAAAAGAACTTACATACATCCATATTGGTCTTTCTTCGAATGATTCGTGTCGTTAGATTTAGATTAGGCAAATGAGTTGATGCTTTCAGCTGAATTGAATTAGCTTGACAAAAGATTAACGTAGTTAACTTTTTTTTTCAATTAAATTGTTTAATCGTTCGTTTCAAGTTATACTTGCTCAAATTCCTTGAACTGTCTTATTCTCAGTCTAGTTTAGGCAAATTAATTGAGCAAGTCGTTTCACTTGAACGGAAATTGAATAAAAGGCAAGTTGACCATGTTTATCTTTGGTAACCACGTCCTCCGCGTTCCGCTGAACGGAAACCGGTAATCAGCTTTAACTTTCAGCAAAGGTGCTGGACGGCATCATATACTACATTCACAGAAAACCGTTGAACATCGTACTCGGAAGATTTAGATTAACCAAGCATGGCTGTGGTCCCGTTTACGTAAGAAAACATCTAGAAGAGTTCTATCATTAAGAGAATATTCATCGTTTTTTCGAACTCCGGGACCTAGAAAATCGTCTCTGTGCCTTACAACGCGATTTGTATATGAGTCAGCTCCCCATTTTCAGCAATTGATGCCGGATCTAAAGATAAGTGACATTTTCAGAAAATAACCGCTTGGAGGAATCACACCCACTGGCCATATATGAAACCCGCGAAGCCAGGACATCGAAAGATGAACAGTAGTCAAAGTGGATCGACCTAGGTGGTATACAGTAGATTGATACACCTAGCTGAAACGGAGGAACTCTAATCACATACGACAGGAATCGGCCGATGGTCAGGAAAGTTATCAATTTGGAAAGATATGAGTGAAACAAATTTTGCTAAAAATAGCGAGTGGAAACAGTACATGTTTCAGTATTTCGAGCGCACTTCTATTGACCGTCATAGAACTAAAAAATCAATCATTTTCTTATCCTGGCACATAAAATGAATGGTATCGTTCCTTCCAGGCGTGTTTAATAATACGGTCAGCCATCCGCAGTTCTTGAATTACCTAAAAGAAAGAAAATTTAAAAAAAAAACTTCAAAAGTGAAATAGATTGTGAAAACATTAGGTAAAAATGTTGACGTTTCCATCGTTTCCATGCATAATCAACATTTTTGAACATTCCAAAGTATACTTCGATCGAATTACTAAAATTATAACAGCATTTATAGTGGACACCTCAAACGTCAAAAGGGGTGATTCAAAACTTATAGCATGACCTGCGTAAAAAGCTGGTATCCACCACTAGGTGTTCCAATCTGCCAAATTCACGATTCAGCCATCTTGGATTTTAGTATGGAAGAGCCAGCCGGTTTGTTTATGTTTTGCACCGAAAATGAATTTTTCACCCCCGCCTTCTTCTCGTCCATAAACTGGGCAGATTGAAACACCTAGCTGTGTATTCATCTTGCCCTGATCGCTGAAATTCAGCAGGCAACATTCGTTGCCAAGGTATTGAACAACGAAATTGATTCTCCGCAGCTGCTTGCGCTTCTGGACTTCCGCGCAATTCAACGTCCTCTCCGGCAACGATCACTGCTACAGGACAGGTTCCATCGAACGGCGTTCGGCTACAATGAGCCACTATCGTCGATGATCCGGACGTTCACGGTAGTTGAGGATCTTTTCGATTTTAACCAAACAAGCACACGCTTCAAAAAGAAGATTTATCGTTCGTCATTGCTGTAGGTGTAATTATCGTGTGTTATGACAAGCTATGTAGAGTATTTTATTCATTAAGACATTGTAGTCAGATGGATCAGCACTAAATAAATAAATAAATAAAAGTCGTTAGCAAACTGAATTTCAAACATCGAACTCATTTCCATAGCAACGATTCCTTCTCGGAACTCGTCGCTGTGTCAAACTATAGGGTGCCTACTCTTTTAGGCAAAATATATCGTTTTCGTCCATATTTGTTCTCGTTCAAAAAGAGCAGCATGTTGAATAGTTTACTTTCAAAACTACATTAAAATTATACATATTCATTAATTAAACAATTTATCAATATCTACCATAATCACTACAGTTCCTTCGAAAATTTCTACAGATTTTTCGTAAATACCTTAAATAATTCCCTAGAAAATATACTCAGGAATTAATTCGGTATGACATCAAGAAACTCATTCTGATATAACTTCAAATAATCTGTTAGGAATTCCATCGGGAATTTCTCTAGGAATTCCTTCAAAAAACGTTCACAAATGAAACCAGCTTTTTCTTGGAAATTTTCCTTAGGGGTTGCTTCGGAACTTCTTAGGACCTGGAACTTAAACTCTTCTGGAAATTCTTATAAAAAATTTCTAGAATTGATTTTGACAATTCCATCAGGAATTCCTTCAGAAATTCTTTTTGGAATTGGAAATAAAAATTTCTACCAATGTAGATGGGTACACTTTCCCACAGTTGTAATGGATTTGACGCACCTTCCTCAAAGAAGCCAGCCCTCGAAAACCTCAAAAAGGATTGCGAATCTATTTATTAGTCTGTTGGATTACACAGTTGAAATGAGATCCCGTTGGCTTCGCGTAAGTGTCTCTGCTTACGGGTCTGCCGCCTCCTAAGCTGAATGGTATTTGAATTCGATAGTAATTTTGGGTGGAGCCGCATGCAGAGCAATACTCAAGCCAGAATGATGGATAACTGTACATACACACATACTTTTGTTAAATTGGCAAATGGTCTATTCTGGGGAATGGCTTTCCGGCATATGATCCATTCGGGCAAATGGGTTTCTGGCAAAAATCATTCTGGCAAATTGATTCTGGCAAATGTCATACAATCGACCTTGCTCGTTTCAACTGACGTAATCGAGAATTCGACCACAGTGGTTTAGGAGGAGGTCGACGGTGAGGATCGAAGTCAAAGATGGTTTGATTCACCTGCTCATTGAAGTAATCCACTGCGTCATCCACACAAGTTGCCGTCTCAAGAGTTCGCCAGTCAATGGCAGATATTGTCTCACACAAAGTAGTGTAATCGGCGCGATGAAAATGCAGGCATCCATGCGCGACATCTTCGTACACCGTTGGGAGTTTCAGTTGAATGGTGATCTCAAGGGCCGGATGGTTCAGATCGTGGTCGATCGAAGTTTCTGTAGATTAAAAACAGAAGATTCTCTTTCGATGTTGTCATTGACTAAAACCAAGTCAAGTATACGAGAATTGTAATGTGTTACGGCAATCAGGACGCCACCGCCTCTTGATTTAGTGCTGTTTCGTTGGTTGTGATCATTTTGGAAAACTGTATACGAGATACCGAACAGTAGCGTTGACAAAATGCGGTCATCAAGCCATGTCTCTGTAAGGACTATGACATCGTAGAATGCATCTGAGCAGTTAAGAAAAGTCATCAATCTAAGTGCGTAACCCTCTAACGTTCTGATAGTATATTTTAAGTTGGCCTTCGGCTGAATCCCTACTGCTACAGACAGGAAACTGGTGGACACTAAAGTTGACGGCGTCAGATGTTGTACTGCTACAATGCGAGGGTGCTTCAGGCAGAGAAAACGAAGGACAGCTTGGGTACTTGCCTGCGAGGAGACTGCGGAAGCTATCCACGAGAAAATGGCCGGGGTGGATCTGATAACAGGAGTCGATGGTGTTATAAAAAAGGCTGTTGATGTTGGATGGCGTGACTGTTTCGGGAGGGTTGGATACTTCCTTACGGCTATCACCGGTTGGTGTAAATCGCAAATAGAACTTCTGAATTCCCTGGTGCTGGAACATACTGCTATACTGCTTTCTTCAAAATGTGATCGTTCTTTGGCAAGGACGAAGGCCGTAGCTTTTACATTCAAACAGGTGGGATGAGTGACGGAGTAGATGGCGTTGAAGTTGGTGTTGCTGCAATATAAAAGTGCATCAGGCAGAGAATAAGATTAAGGATGTGTATTGTATTTACGGACCATGTTGAATTCTGCGAGGGTTACGTGACATTTTGAATCGTTGTTTCAACTTGTCCCGCACCACGCATTTATATTTGCCCCGATGGGTTGAAAAGGCGGAACAATTTCAAACGACCAGAATCCAAAAATTAAATCGGGTCGGCTTATTCAGCATTAAATGATTAACTACCGTGAAATATGATGAAAATACTGTCCCAAACAACATTTTGAGACCTGTTTCATTACCACGTCAAAAAGTTAGTTTGGTTTGGTTTTGCAAAAAGCGTAAAATGAACAATGGCTACGATTGCTTTTTAGTAGCTGCAACCTTCCGGAATGGCAGTCAGAAGGTGCGCTTAGGGGAGTAATAAGATGAAAAAAATTACAGCCTCCGTTTCAACTTACTCCGCATTTCACCTTGCCCCGGTGTAGTTTATCGGCAATGGATATTATGCATATTACACACTGCCAAACGAGAATTCAAATAACTATAAAGAAGCCGAAATTCAGCTTTGCAGAGCAGTTAAACAAAATTTCTATGAAACTGCGTACTTTTTTGAACATATTTCCGTTTTTAACAACAAATGTACGTGACAAATAAAATTCAACAACCCATATCCATTCTGCAAGACCGATTTTATGAAACGCATATTTTGTTTTCAAATTGATTACTGTCCCTCGAATTTAAATATATACATCAAAATTGTTCTGAAAAAGTTCTGAAGAAATTTAGGAAGTTGCTCTAGGAATTCTTTTTTGGAATTTCTTCAAAAATTCGTATAGTAGTTCCTTTGGAAATCCCTTGAGGAATTCTTTTAGAAATTCGCTAGGATGTTTTAAAGGAATTTCTTCAGAAATTCTTTTAGGAAAAGATACTTTTGAAAATACCCTAAGGTTATCCTTCGGAGATTTCACCAAGGATTCATTCAGAAAATCATTTAGAAACATATTCAGGAATTTCCTTCAGAAATATTTTTGAAAAATCCATCATTCCTTTCATTTAATATTTTCCATTGTAAATTTCTCCATAAACTTCTTCGGAAATTCCTTTAGTTATACCATACAAAATTCCATAAAAAAATCCTTCCGAAATTCCTGCAGGACATATTATTGGAATAATTTCTCCGGATACTGATGCACTCCATTGAGAAATTACTTAATAAAGGATATCCGAATGAATTCCTAAACGCATTCCTAAATACATTTTCAACGGAATTTCAAAAACAGCTTGAGGAGGAGAAAACGGAGGAAACTTTGGAATAATTTCCGGAGAATGTTTAAAAGGAATCCCTAGGGGAAGCTCTGAAAGAATGTCTGAGGCAAATTAGGAATGATTTTCCTATAGTTTCCGAGAAAAATACTGGGGAACTTTCTAGCTGGAGGAATTTTCGAATTAATTACTGAAGGAATTTCTGAAAGTTTTTGGAGAAATTCTTACCATATTTCTAGAGCAGGAAAGGAAGAGTGAGAAATTCCGACGGAATATTTATAATTCTTATTTTGTACTTTCGAAGGAATATACTCAAACGTACAAACAAATTTATTTACTAACCTAGTCATTGTGTGTCGTATGTGGTAACCACATTCCAACTTATTAACAATAATGGTGACGTATCACAATTGTCAAGAAGCTATCTCTATTGGATTCGATAATCTTTGGATGGAAATCCCGTCACTGCGCTTCTTTAGGTGCTCCATCCTGGTGCTTCCATTACGCCACCACCGTGAATTCGATCGTCCCTATCGTCCATCTGCTCTGGTTTCGCAATTCGCACGCTACCAATTAAAATGGAACCGAGCTTCCATAGTTTCATGCCAGTTATTATTGGCCTGAATAGTCTGGCACCGTGGCACAATCGGAACCGGGTTGCTCTTATCCCCTTCCGCACGATATAATGGGATCCGCCTTTCACCGCACGTACGTGTACGGCACAGCACGCCGGACTCGAACTAGTTGCTTAGCCTCTCACTCGCAATCTATTGTTATTAAGGGCTATATAGCCGGAATCGGAACTCGGATTGCGACGCAGAGATAGCAGATGTGAGGTGCGTGCCGGCGCTTTTTGTCGTTTCCTACTCGATGGCGACTCGGAATTGGCACAATTTTACCGATAGCCGATCGCCGGAACATGATGCGTGGCAATTTCTGGCGAGTAGTAGATACGGCAGAGGTCCTCCAATGATTTCGAATAGAGGAAGAGAGTAAATTAAAAATTTGGTGAGTTTTGACGTTTTAGATTATGAAGAAAACAGTTCTAATAATCTTGTGGCATCCAATAACATTGCATTTATATAAGCGATGAGCAATTCTCAATTCATCTTTCAAGTTTATCTTCCAAACATAGACGTACATGCCTCTAATCATGATAGGATTATACGCTGAAGTACAGATTTGACAGTTTGGTTAGGATACGGATTCGAAAGCGAGCGGAGGGCAATTTTCGTGACGATATAAATCTCACGACCTTCCTGCTGCCATGCTTCCGTATTAAGAGGAAGATTAAAATATTAGTATGGGATCTGATATTTTCTTCACTGGCAGCGCGAGTTTGTTTGCTCGCATATGCGGTATTTCGGAAAATTTCGTTCCACGTGGCTCGAAACGAAATTCCGCGGAATTTGTCTAGTGTAAGACATCAAAACGATCGGACAAGCCGTTTTCAAGTTAAATTTTTTTGAAAGTGTTTAAGGTGGTTTTGCTTAGGCCCTTGTCTAAAGTTAGGCAAAAGAATTGCTCTATAACAGTATCGCAACTGACAGGTGAACAAAATTGGTAGCGCGGTAAGTGCGCTGCTATTTTTTAACTGTCAAACGTCAAACGTCACCAGTACAAAATACAGCAACCAAATTGATAGCCGAAAACAGTGACCGATACGAAAAAGAGTTACTAACTAAAACAGCGCTGCGAAGGTGATCAAAATACTCGCGCCCATTAATGATGCTCTTACTGTCGACGAACAGCTCTTTGGATACCGTGGAAGGACAAGGTTTACTCAACAACAAATGGACAGCGACAAACAAACGTTGGACAGAGGACAGTTTTAGATCTGGTGGCACCTTATAAAAACTCCTTCTTTCCCCGCAAAAATATCCACAAGGCCACACGGAGATCACCTAACCAAGAAACGGAAAATCAAATCGACCACGTTTTAATCGACGGTGAATTCTTCTCCGACATCACGAACGTCCGCACTTACCGCAGTGCGAATATTGAATCCGATCACTACCTCGTTGCAGTATGCCTGGGCTCAAAACTCTCGACGGTGTACAACACGCGTCGAAGTCGGACGCCGCGGATTAACATTTGGCGGCTACAAGACGGTAGACTAGCCCAAGAATACGTGCAGCTGGAAGTGGCACTCCCAACGGAAGAGCAACTAGGCGCAGCGTCTCTTGAAGATGGCTAAGGAGATATTCGATCCGCCATTGGTAGCACCGCAGCCGCTGCACTTGGCACGGTGCCCCCGGATCAGAGAAACGATTGGTATGACGGCGAATGTGAGCAGTTAGTAGAAGAGAAGAATGCAGCATGGGTGAGATTGCTGCAAAACCGCACGAGGGCAAACGAGGCACGATATAAACAGGCGCGGAACAGACCAAACTCAATTTTCCGGAGGAAAAAGCGCCAGCAGGAAGATCGAGACCGTAAAGAGACGGAGCAACTGTACCGCGCTAATAACATATGAAAGTTCTATGAGAAACTGAACCGTTCACGTAAGGGCCACGTGCCACAGCCAGATATGTGTAAACACATAAACGGGAGCCTGGCGGCAGCACTACAAAGATCACATGAATAGCGATGTGGCATACGAATATGTCGGTATGGTGATGAACCTGGGAGAACGCGCGCAGGAAGTTTTGCCGCAGCAGGGACTATGGCAGGGGTTGGAGGTGGGTCAGCAGGGACTATGTCCAAGGGCTTGACGATCCCTCCCCAGGCCATCTGCGAGTTGTGGTGTCTGCCTAGGATGTGGTGGGGTTTGACAGTGGGCCCTGTTAAACCTCTATAAAAAGCTGCATGAATCCGCAAGTAGACTCCGTCAAAGCGACCGTGTGCCGCTCAAAGCGCACAAGCCCAAGTACTGGTGTTAGGTGGGACGCTAAACATCCCTGACACGACGGCCCTCCGACGAGACAGGAGGTTTCTGCTGGACAGGACAGAAAGTGTGGAAAAGCGGGCATCGAGCGGCTACCTTCTAACAAAGCTGTGGCAGTGGCACCACCAACGAGCTGGGAACCGGCTTCATAGTGCTGGGAAAGATGCGCCAACGCTTGATTGGGTGGCAGCCAATCAACGCAAGGATGTGCAAGCTGAGGATAAAAGGCCGTTTCTTCAACTATAGCATCATCAACGTGCACTGCCCACACGAAGGGAGATCCGATGACGAGAAAGAAGCGTTCTGTGCGCAGCTGGAGCAGACATACGATGGATGCCCACTGCGGGACGTCAAAATCGTCATCGGTGACATGAACGCTCAGGTAGGAAGGGAGGAAACGTATAGACCGGTCATCGGACCAGATAGTCTGCATACCGTATCGAACGACAACGGCCAACGATGCATAAACTTTGCAGCCTCCCTCGGAATGGTAGTCCGAAGCACTTTCTTCCCCCGCAAGAATATCCACAAGGCCACATGGAAATCACCTAATCAAGTAACGGAATACCAAATCGACCACGTTCTAATCGACGGTAAATTCTTCTCCGACATCACGAACGTACACACTTACCGCAGTGCGAATATTGAATCCGACCACTACCTCGTTGCAGTATGCCTGCGCACAAAACTCTCGACGGTGATAAACACGCGTCGGAGTCGTCCGCAGCAGCTGGAAGTGGTACTCCCAACGGAAGAGCAGCTAGGCGCAGCATGTCTTGAAGATGGCTGGAGAGATATTCGATCCGCCATTGGAAGCACCGCAACCGCTGCACTAGACACGGTGGCTCCGGATCAGAGAAACGACTGGTATGACGGCGAATGTGAGAAGTTAGTTGAGGAGAAGAATGCAGCATGGGCGAGATTGCCGCACGAGGGTGAACGAGGCACGATACAAACGGGCGCGGAACAGACAAAACTCGATTTTCCGGAGGAAAAAGCGCCAGCAGGAAGATCGAGACCGTGAAGAGATGGAGGAACTGTACCGCGTCAATAACGCACGAAAGTTCTATGAAAAGTTGAACCGTTCACGTAAGGGCCACGTGCTACAGCCCGATATGTTATTATTTATTTTTTCAGACTAAGGCCGAAGTGGCCTGTGCGGTATATAAGAGTCTTCTCCATTCGGCTCGGTCCATGGCTACACGTCGCCAACCACGCAGTCTACGGAGGGTCCGCAAGTCATCTTCCACCTGCGCACCTCGCCTTCTTGTGCCCGTCGGATCGTTGTCGAGAACCATTTTCACTGGGTTACTGTCCGTCATTCTGGCTACGTGCTCGGCCCACCGCAGTCGTCCGATTTTCGCGGTGTGAGCGATGGATGGTTCTCCCAACAGCTGATGCAACTCGTGGTTCATTCGCCTCCTCCACGTACCGTCCGCCATCTGCACCCCACCATAGATGGTACGCAGCACTTTCCTTTCGAAAACTCCGAGTGCGCGTTGGTCCTCCACGAGCATCGTCCAGGTCTCGTGTCCGTAGAGGACTACCGGTCTAATGAGCGTTTTGTAGATTGTCAGTTTGGTACGGCGGCGAACTCTATTCGATCGGAGCGTCTTGCGGAGTCCAAAGTACGTACGATTTCCAGCCACTATGCGTCTCAGAATTTCTCTGCTGGTGTCATTTTCGGCAGTCACCAGTGAGCCTAAGTACACAAATTCTTCTACCACCTCGATTTCGTCACCACCGATGCAAGCTCGCGGTGGGTGGCTTCTCTTGAACCTCTTGCTATCATGTACTTCGTCTTCGACGTGTTGATGACTAGTCCGATCCGCTTAGGTTCCCTCTTCAGTCTGATGTAGGCTTCCTCCATCTTCTCAAAGTTACGTGCCATAATATCTATGTCGTCGGCGAAGCCAAATAGCTGGACGGACTTATTGAAAATTGTACCACTCGTGTTAATCCCTGCTCTTCGTATTATCCCTTCCAAAGCGATGTTGAATAGCAGACACGAAAGACCATCACCTTACCGTAACCCTCTGCGGGTTTCGAAGGGACTCGTGCATTAGCTGCCATGGCTGGTCCCGATCGATTGTATCATATGCGGCTTTGAAGTCGATGAATAGATGATGTGTGGGCACGTTGTATTCGCGGCATTTCTGCAGTACTTGGCGAATGGCGAACACCTGGTCCGTGGTGGACCGTTCGCCCATAAAACCCGCCTGGTACTGCCCCACGAACTCCCTTGCAGATGGTGCTAGTCGACGGCATAAAATTTGGGAGAGTACCTTGTAGGCGGCGTTCACCAATGTGATTGCGAGGTAGTTGCTACAATCCAGCTTATCGCTCTTTTTGTAGATGGGACACACGACACCTTCCATCCACTCCTGCGGCAAAACTTCCTCCTCCCAAATCTTGGTAATGACCCAGTGCAGCGCTCTAGCCAGTGCCTCACCACCGTGTTTAAATAGCTCTCCTGGTAGTTGGTCAACCCCAGGGGCTTTGTTGTTCTTCAGCCGGCCAATCTCCTCCTGGATTTCCTGGAGATCCGGAGCCGGTAAAATTATTTCCTGCGCGCGTTCTCCCAGGTCCATCACCATACCGCCATCTTCGTCTGCCACATCGCCATTCAGGTGTTCTTCGTAGTGCTGCCGCCACCTTTGGATCACCTCACGCTCGTTCGTAAGAAGGTTCCCGTTTATGTCCTTACACATATCAGGCTGTGGCACGTGGCCCTTACGTGAACGGTTTAACTTCACATAGAACTTTCGTGTGTTATTAACGCGGTACAGTTGCTACGTCTCTTCACGGTCTCGATCTTCCTGCTGGCGCTTTTTCCTCCGGAAAATCGAGTTTTGTCTGTTCCGCGCCTGTTTATATCGTACCTCGTTCGCCCTCGTGCGGTGTTGCAGCAATCTCGCCCATGCTGCATTCTTCTCTTCCACTAACTTCTCACATTCGCCGTCATACCAGTCGTTCCTCTGATCCGGGGGCACAGTGCCAAGTGCAGCGATTGCGGTGCTACCAATGGCGCACCGAGCTGCCGACTATTGCCTCTGGCCTCCTAGGCGGAGACCTGAACAACCCACTTCTTGCGAAGGGGTTTTTGCCTACACTATTACCACTAATTGAAGGAAAAATTTTCTCTCCGCAATTTTTTCATCGTCGATTAGGATTTTTTTTATCAAAAGTACCTACCTAATGGTGTAATTTTGTAGAACTTGTCGGTCAGTGTGCATTGATCAAAATGTGGCCGATATGCGCTACGCACACTCGCAAAACCACATCAAGAAGATGTTATAGTTTAAAACTGATCTTAATCTATGGCGCGGAACTACTCTTTATAGTGGAAGGTTGTACGATTACGGATCGCAGCTGAAGACAAAGGATGACTGAGAACAACCGAGGAGGAAACAGATCATACGAAGGAAGGGACTTAAGCGATTTCGGCAATAATTTGAGGAGCACGGTTTGTTATAAACACATTTGTTCAAATGTAGTGTCCGTCAAACATCTTCGGTGAGTTATTCCTTTCAAGCTATCTAATACCCTGTACTTACTGTCATAGTAAAACAAATAATTCTTGAAATCATAAGCTAATAACACGATTGCGTCACTATCCAGTTCTTTGCAATGCGGCGAGTGTCAGAAGTTATTAAATATTCAAATGATAGCAAATAACATCCACCTATTACCGTATAGTTTGTTATTATAATAGAATATATTTAATTCAATATGGTTCTATTCCCATTATAAGCATTGCAATATATAGTAGACGTATACATGCTTTCAGTAAAGTATAAAAATTCAACAGGAAAGCCCAGAATCGCAATTGTTATGCTAAATTAAGCCTCCTGTCAAGTTTTCAGCTAGTTCTAGTAGAATTTCGTGGTGGCTCAAGTCGATTTAGTGTTTTTGAACTGCTTTAAATTTTGAAAAAATCTAACAAGAGGAAAAAGTAACATTTTGTATCGAGTGCGGTCGTGTTTTATTCAGTAAGCAGAACGATCGGCCGGTCAGAAAATATGGAAGCAAACATTTCTAGCTCCCGTCAAAACTCAAAAGCTTCCGACAAAAATTATAAAATCGAGGTTGAAGTTTCATCATAAACCGAAGGAATCAAGAATCGTCCAGTGATATCTCAAACCACGGAGTTTTTCCGGAGTTTGATGACATTGAGGAAACTTCAGTTAAGAGGATAAGGAAAGACAGCTTCAGAGTTCTTTGATATAAATGGGCTTTTCTCAAGAAGGCCTCGCATTTTCATCATAAAACAAGCTATCAAATGCCCCATTACTAAGCAACCTGTTCAAGTATTCAGCATCGGATTTAACACCCTCTAGGCGTTAAATAGGAGCAACAATCACTTTACAAGTAAGGTCCATCCAATATATCCATTAGACTTATTTTACTCCACCTAAATAACTCATTCAAGACGGAGCACGATTTTTGCTTGATAAAAAAATTAAAATGGACTTTACATGTTTACATGCCACCGTTTGGAATGTCGTCATGATTTTTTATTCCACTTCATTAGAGTCTGTACAATTGAATTTGATGCTACATCAACATTTTTTATTCATTTCAATTACATTGCTTGAACGTTTCTTTTACAAATTTTCCAAAAATCTATCATGCAAAAAATTCTGGACAATTTGTCAGGTTCAAATGCTAGAACACCATCTCGTCCTTTAGCTGCTTAACACTTTAGCACAAATATCGAGTAGTGACGGTTAACTAAATCAAGTCGTAACAAAACCTTACTCCTGTTCCAATGAATATTTATCAAAACTCATATCTTTGAGCGTTCCATCCATGTACAATTTCTGAAAACTCAATATTCATTGCTAAATAACCTTCTGCACAAAGAGCGAACAGAGACTATAAAGCATTACCGCCGTCTGACACAATATAAAACGATTGGCCTGGTAGTAATTTTAAATCCATTTTTACTCAAGATGTGTACTCTGTTTTTGCATTCTGCAAAGAGTTACCATGATTTTGAAGTTCTATTACGATTAACAAACTAATCCGAAAGACTCCTCTTTTATCTAGAACGAAACTTGGGAGAATGAACAAATCAGATTTCTCAATGATTTTTTTTTTTCGTTTCTTCATTTTTATTCCTCACTCACTTATCGCGAACATTTGTGATAAACCGTCTAAGACGAATTAAGTACTCTCCATTTAATTCCACTAGTTAATTTTCGTTATCTTTGCAGATACGTATTTCGACCACACTGTGTGGTCGTCTTCAGTGTCTCGTACTTGACTCGACTCGTGGTCGAAATACGTATCTGCAAAGATAACGAAAATTAACTAGTGGAATTAAATGGAGAGTACTTAATTCGTCTTAGACGGTTGAATACATTCCACTAAAAGAGCTTTATATATTTTGCTGATTTGTGATAAGCAATTTCAATAAATTGTGTTTTGACAGGGGTAATTAAGAAAGAACGATTCCAAACACGGAAAATATGGAGATTGTAAGTAAAAATATGGTATAATTTTATCGTCTTATAAGTTTTTGCTTGTTCTTCATCACTTTCGTTTCTTTTCTTTTCTTTTTTCTCGTTCCAGAGAGCGAGTAATGGCGCTTAAACCTAGGCCTATATGTACACTGATGTACACAAGTATTCGTCATGCTTTCTTGGTAATATATCTGAATTTATGCGAATACTTTTGCCCATCAGTGTATAAGCCAGGGCACTAGACTAAAAACTGTGTCCCATCCAGGCTTGTAAAATGTCAACTGCATGTCATTTGACTAATTTGTTCATAACCTTTTTCAGAAGAAAAATTTACTTCATATTTTTAGATGTACTCATAACGCTTGAGTAGGGCTATATTTTTGTCCAAGGGTACATTGCTCTAAATATAACATCTGAGGCTGGAGAGTGAAAACTTTCCAAAATGTCACGTGTCATTTGACATAATGTCATTTGAATGACATTTTGCCTCCCACGCCTCAGATTACATATTTACAGCAATGCCTTATTAGACAAAGTTGTAGGCACATTTATGGGCTATAAGTTCGACATACCTCAGGAACCGATAGCTAATTTCTGAACAAGTTCTGGAAAAATTATACAAACGAAGGCAAATGACATTTTACAACACTGGTCCCATCCCAAGACGTCGAGGACCCATGGAGTGTACATTAATCTTCTTAGCAAAGTCACTCCCAACGACTCGTCAATCAACTTCCCCCCTGAATGTGAAACGGTTGGTACGGCTGTCCCCGTTTCTTCCTTTCGTAGATTCAAAACTCTTCGTTGATCATGTTATTTATACTAAATAATCTGATTGCCGGGGAGTTCTGGATTTTCTCCCAAATTCAAGCCTGCACGGTGGGCCTGGCCGTTTTAATACTTGTGTCATATTTATAATATGCTGCAAATATTAATGCTGACAAGATAATGCTCGGATATACAACCGACATTTCCAGGATGCTTTTCAATACTGGCTGTGCATGTGCTAAGACAAGACACTACTACATACCACTAATTGAAGAATTGACTTGGTTTTCCATTTTGGTCCCACGAGTTGCTCGGGAAAAGAGGTCCACCACGCCAGAGCCCAGCATGACGCGGTAAGGGACAATTACTGTGGAGGGTGCCCAGGTACCCCACAGGCTCCGTTAAAGGCCTAGCTCATTATTTCACCTCCCTGGCCATGCATCCCCTCGGAACTCTATGGTCTGGATGGTCCCTTTGGTCGCACCCCCTCACTCTAGCTGATGTCAGAAGGACAACAGTGCCCAGGCTGCACTACCAGCTAAGTACAAAACCCTTAGCTGGCGGTCGATTGTCATCGGAAGACCCGTGGAAGCGTGAGATTGGAACTTGTGAGGACCAGAGCTGTGTAGGTCGCTCCTTCCCAGATGTCAACTCACCATTTCGGACTAAGTCTGAATAAATTAAAAAGTACCTTACTAGGGGAACTGTACCGGTTTTGGCCATGTTCCTAATTTGGCCAATTTTGCGAATAACTCCAAAAATAAAGCAATTCGCAAGGGTTTTATTAGTTCCAACAAGAGATACATCCCTCACGCTTCAACGCAGCTGTCAACTGTTCGATTATTTTGGAAAAATATGTATTTTTCAGGGTTGGCCAAAATAGGCACTAAGTTGGCCAAAACCGGTGCACTTCCCCTATATCAAATATTTAATGTTTTGTTCCACTGTCATACTATAAGTACAAACTACTTACCAATTTAAAACCAGCAGCAAAACGTAGGGAATACTTACCATTTGCATTACGTTTAACGTGTTTAAGCGTATGTTCAGTACAAATTTACCAAAAGACTCAACGGCTACAATACTATTGGGCAAGTGCCTATGTCTAAGCACCGGTATCGTCCGCTCCAGCCTTCCATCCATACTACGTGCTGCAAAAACATCCCAAACCGTGCGTTTCGAGTTTACAGCGTCCAACGTCCGTTTCTAGGAAAAAAATATGTGTCCAATGTAAGGGTATGCGATAACACAATTTTTCCTGACGAAACGAAACGAAACGAAATTAGAAATGCTACTGTTGGATCGGAACGAAACGAAACGAAATTCAAATTTTCTTCCGAAACTTCCGAAACCATTTGATTCGAAATTTTACGAAACGAAACGAAATTTAATTTTTTTTCCGCGGAATTTTTATTAAAAGTTTTGTAGCATTATATAGATAATGCAACAAAGGAATAAAAAAAATTCGCAGAGGAAATAATTTTATTTAACATTTTTAAAGTCAAATAAGGTCGTTACAGTATATAAAAAAAATTGCACCGCCTAGAATTTTTTTTCTCTTAAATAAAGTTTTGATGCGACACAAAAAAATCGGAAAATTATAAGGTTTTACAAATCATTCTTTAACAAATCCGAGGAGGCTTTTGTTTTTTTTTTTTCATTTTAATATTTATCTTTTATAACCCTCTCCCCCTTGATCTTTCCGACATCAGTAGGACATTTATTAAATGTAACGGCTAAAGAGCAAAATCAGCATTTTGAATCAGCAATCCTCATTTTGAATCTGCAACATTTATTTGCTCAGCAGCTGTTCTAGATTCATTTTTTATACCAGTCAGTTGTCAAAAACTTAAAACTGCCATAACGCTCAGTTCTATTTACTGCAGATTTGAACCACGAATGAATCACGAGTTTCAAATATTTTGGTGTATGAATGCGTCATTTTATCTACGGATAGATCCACTTTGCAATTACGGCGCCTTCCTTGGCAGCAACATAATGATTTCATTTAATTGAAAATTTTAAAAGGATGTTTTCGGGAAACCAGCGAGTTCGTTCTATTTTGCACCAGATTCAAACAAGAATAGTGATCGATAATTTGAAATGAAACTGAATCACTACTGATTTCATTCTACATAATTGTGACCTAAATGCCATAGGGAGAATCTAGCTTAATTTTACAAAAAAAACATATGTAAGTAACAGGTTATTTTGGATCTATTCACCATTTTCAAAAGTATGCCCCTCACCATAAACAACGTGAAAATATTCATCGCCTAATATCGCTTAATATTTCCAACAGATTTCATATTGATTAGATCTGTTCACCATTTTGAAAAGTATTACAGATTCAAAGTGCCACCCATCCATTTCAATTAACATCTTGAATAAAGTATGCAGGTAAATTTTAGACCAAATTCATGAAGATTTATTGAATGTGTAAAACTTTCCAAAATGGTCTTTTCAACAGATCTAAGCAGTATGAAAGCTGTTGAGTGCAATATAAAACTCGACTTTTTTTCGTTGTGAGTTTTTTATGGTGAGGGGCATTTTTCATCCATCACTTTTTTATGGAGTTATGGGCCAAAAACAATGGGTACGTTTGCGTGAGTTTTGACAGTTTTTCCATGGGAAAACGGGAAAACTGTCAATACACACGCAAACGTATCAATTGTGTTTGGCCCATTAGCCTTGGAAGATAAACGAAAATCGTGACTGCTAGATGAAAACCTTTTTTCGTTTCATCACTTTTTCACAAATTCTTTAGTGCGCTGCGGTGGGAGTTGAACCTAAACAATAATATCCTTGAGATGCGCTGACAACATTTTCAAGCTGTCTGCATGTAGGCATCAGGGTCTGGGTCATTTGGCATAAAGTCATTTGGCATAAAGTTTTGGCATAAAGTAATTTAGCATAAAGGCCATTTGTTATAACGGACATTTGGCATAATTTTGAACTACAACAAAACAGTGGGTCATTTGCCATAATTTGGAACTGTTAAGGACAAGCATCTCGAAATCCAAAACAAAATTCACTCGCGTTTTCAAGGGCACACCACTCAACTGTCGTTTTTATTATTCCACGGATGTTGCGAAACAATAAAAACTAAAGTTGTCCACTGCCTCCGTATTGAGTGGTGTGCCCTTGAAAACGCGAGTGAATTTAGTTTTGTATTCTGTGACGCTTATATTCTGTATTCTGAACAAACTTCTATTTTCATAAAAACAATCACTTTTAATTATGAAGAAGAGATCAAATCGCCCATTGCATTCTAGCGGGCAAACGCCCACTTTTAAAGAAGGGATCACTTCCACCATTGCCTTAATCCGGACAAACGCCTACTTTTAAAGATAAGAAATCACATCCACCATTGGCCTAATCCAAGCAAATGCCTACTTTTCAAGAAGTGATCATATCCACCCTTGCCTTAATCCTAGTTTTAATGAAGGGATCACATCCACCACTGCCTTAATCCCGGCAAGCGCCTACTATTAAAGAAAGGATCACATCCACCATTGCCTAAATCCGGGCGGGCAACTACTTTTTAGGAAGGGGTAATATCCACCATTGCATATCAACATATACAAACACAACTCAGTTAAACTTAAATAAAAATATAGCATTGGCGATTAAAGGTTGCATAAAGAAGAAGAAGTCGAAGGATGATATTAGAAAAATATTGCACGGGGAAGCATACGGAAAAAATCTTAAAACTTTTCTCAAAAATTCTAGAAGCGATTTAATTAAAAACGGAAAGCAGTACGGAGTTGGACTTTTCCTATACTGTGTATTAAGTATGATATCATAAAATAAAATTTGAAATCGAAAAATTGCGTTTATTATGCAGCAGAAGGATAGTCCAACCTCGTACTGCTAACCGTTTTTAAATTAATTGCTCCTAGAATTTTTGAGAAGAGTTTTAAAAAACTTCCCGTATGCTTCCCCATGCAATATTTTTTAAATATCATCCTTCGACTTCTTCTTCTTCATGCAACCTTTAATCGTCAATACCAAAACGATTAGATCTACAAAGTCGCAAGTCGCCAGCTTAATGCGTTTCTTTCTAAGATACAGAATTGTATTAGACTGTCTAAGTAGCCTAAAACGTATTTTTTTTATATATTTGCAGTGAGATTTAGTGAAAGAATTTATATGTATAAAATATTGAGTAGAGTTTGAATGGCTTTACTAAGCGGCGCAGCCGAATTTTTTTATGATATGGAAATTGGAATTATTAAAAATTATTTTCGAAATTCCGCGAAATTCCGTTAAATTTCGTTAAAAGAATGATTTTTCTGTCGAAATTTTCTAAATTTAACGATACGAATCGAAATTAGAAAATTGGATTTCGCCATACTCAAATTCCGCGGAATTCCGCGGAATTTCGTTTCGAATGCCCTAAAACGAAATAAAATAATTTTTCGAAATACCGCATATGCTTAGTCCAATGATAGCGATGAATTTTTGTCCTGGATTTTCAAGAATGTCCACGCTGTTCAAAATTTATGGCACTATGTCCAGATATCCGGTTTTAAGCTCTTGTTCGATGCTTTCTCCCTCTGCTGCTGCGCTTGCGTATACAGGTAGGCGAAATCTGTCTTGTGGATGCACTCGTACATCCGGGGAGCCAATCAACTCGAACCAATCAATGTATTAGAATATCTATTTCAGCCGAATGTAAAATATACGCGAAAATACTTGACTGTGAAAAATTGCGGCCGGTCACAATCCAGTTATTGGACGAATTGGAAAAACGAATTCAATAAAAATTCCGCGGAAAAATATTCAAATTTCGTTTCGTTACGTAATATTTTGAAATAAATGTAGCTCGATTTCGTATCGCATCAAAGTGTGTAATACTTCTGCGATAAGCTAAACGCTTTTACAATGATATGAAAATGCTAATATCATCTTCCTAAATTAGATAGATACAAATACGATTTTTCGATCATGTCGAACCACAGTGCACTGTACATGTTCAAAAACTGTTTAAGATATTGACGCTGCATTGGATCGTAACTAACAGTTTGCCAAATACTGGTTGTCCCGGCACATACAGATTTGATTTGAAATCCAAAAGTGTGGCTAGGTTCATCTCGCTTCCGAAGCTCTTGATTGATGACAGGCTAATGGTTTTCAATCATGCCAATAATGTGCGAATGGAGCGAGTTTTTCGCTCACTTTCGCAGAAGGATAATTCTAGTTTTTGCGAGAAGTTGTTGTGGAACCGGTCCGCTCTAAATCCCGAGGTTTATGCACACGACCAGTAAGCCCTTTTTACTGCGGGATTATCGCGACAGAACACATGTTCCGGCACGAATGTAACCTCGGTAAACAAACCAGGAACTGCCATCATTATTTGCTGTAAATTTGTGCTTGTGTACAAAACGCAAGGTCGTACGAATGGGCCTAGTTGCATAAACACACGTGCGCATTTCGGCCCACACAAGTAGGTACCTATCTACACGCCCGAAGCACTGCCCGGAAGGCAGACAATTTTATCGATTTTTTACGAGCTGGTTTATAAAGTGGAAACACCGGTCATGCCGACGACTAACATCACGAAGATGTCGTTTCTTTGTTCCGGTCGGCCGGTTTGTAAGCTTCATAGGTCAACAAACGGGAAGGCCTCTCTTCCGAGGCTTATCAGGTGCCCCACAGCTCTTAACCAGACTCGATGGAGCCAGTTTCTGTCGTAGTGGTTGGTGGTTGGGGGCCTGTCCTCTATTTGTCTTGCCATATGGGACACACCCCACCCAACCAAAACAGCTCTGATGCAGTGTTGGGATGCGAAATGTGCTCACATATGTAAGGATGATTTTTTGGCTTTTCGCCAGGGATCGTTTTTCCGGGTGTGAATACCGAGAGCGAGAAAAAAGTGCACAATCCAACTGACTCGCCGTCACGCAGAACATCAAAAGGAAATTCATGAACCTTTTTCGCCTTGGTTGTCGCGGTGGTGGATTTTTCGGGTTTCCTAGCGGTGGATCCACCCGCCTAAAGCAGCTGGTGTTGCCAGGTCAAGAAAAATACATTTTAATGTACTGTTGTAGGGGCTGGGGCTGCAAAAAGGGAAATCGGTGAAGGGTAAGCTTTTGACGAAGGTCAAACGAGTGGAAACACCTTTTGTTAGGATTGTGCTCAATATTTAATAAAGTGGCGATCTTGCCCGGAAAGAAGATTTATATGTCAGACACATGTCCTCAAACTTACGATCAGAATCTGAAATAACATTTGATAAACATGCAATAAAAAAATGCTCTATTTAATTTGAATTAAAAAAAAAACGATAACAGTGAGCAAAGCGACCTATTCTGACGCCATTTTCCAACCGATTTGGATTTTCTTATTTTAAAAGCTTCTTGAAGACTGATGGACGCATGTTTCAAACTGATAATCCATTCTAAAGAGATAAAATAATTCGTAATGGAAAAAACAAATTTGGTGTAACCGCACAATCTGGAGAAATCATTACCAGCCACTTTGAGGTCGTAAAAGCTTCGAGAAAGAGAGAAATCCCTAAAATACGAAATAATCAACTAACGGCCACTCGCTCTATCCCCGAATTTAAAGAACTGGAAGTCGAACACGGGATGACATGCCGTTCTAATTGGGTCCCAGCAAGATTAATTTCATTTAATGAATATAAAACGCGAGTGACGAAATCAACCTACAAATTAAAGCACATCGGATCAGTTGGTCCTAATTGAATGTTTCCCGTTAACACAAAGATCCAAATCAGAGTATATCATCAACCAACGCCATGTCTCGTGCAAAGTCCCTCCACCATGTACCTAATTTGAATAAATAAGTCATTAGCTGCAGGCACCGCAGATATTTTATCAGAGGCATTCCCGCACACTCGCAGCCAAAAAGGAAAAAGAAAATGAAAACACGACCCTAATTTTCCACCTCACACAATGACCGCACAGGATCGGGAAGCGGCAGAGAAAAACAGCAAAACCATTGACTGCGCTGTCCTACTGCACTGCCAGAGGCTTCTTTTGCAGGCCATTAATCACCTCACCGTTGTGATAACCGTCGACAACGATGGCATCGAAGACAATCTATGGCGCCCGTTGCCCGGTGGGTAATGGGTGTGTTTAACCGCCCAAGGGCTTTCCCCCCCAATCGATGGTGACTCGAAACCCGCAGAATCGATTCGAAATTCACCTAAACTAAAGCTGACCATTCCTACCGGAAGCGATTGGGACCCACTTCCAATCGGGGTTGGAAACCGTTGTTGCTGGAATGGCAATGAGGTGCGGCCATGTTACGGGGATCATCTGGGATTATGAAGGATTAATTGATGCATTGTCGCTGACTGGCGTTGGTTCACGAGTTGTTGGTTGGGAGGCTATGGAATAAATATAGTCAACAATTCTCCCACTGGGGAAGTCATCAGCAACCAGGTATGCGAGATGTTCACCGGCGTCTGCAGGTCGCCGGACCTGCGTAGAACGACGTAGGTGTTTTATTTGATATGGTCTTTAAACGAGCCGATTAGGTTATTATTCCAAAAAAAATATATATACCATTCAAATTGCTAGATTTTTTACGTAGGATTACGTCCTTTGAGTCCTTGGGGTCATTCTGCAGATTCAAATTTGAGACCGTCACGCTTAGAAGCGCTAATCTATTGTAAAATTGAATTTTGCCAGGCTCTGTCAGAATTCGGTAAGCCAACTAATCCCGTATGTGCATCACAAGCACAGACATCAAAATCATGCAACTTACGGGCTGGGTGCTAATCCTCAGTTTCATCAAGATTTTCGGAGAACGAACACGAGGGCCGCAAACAATGACGCTGGTAGCAGCAGTCCCAGCAGAAAGTGGACCATCGAGAAGCCCTCACCGACAGCAGCAACACTCAAGAAAAATTTGTACGCAATGTTCGGATCATCGTTTGGTTGCTGTGAGTGATTCGAAAAGTGCATTGTGGATAGAAAATAGGTTTTTCTCAGAAATACCATTTTATACAAGAGAAGGTAAAGCCTAGACATTTTTTTTTTCAAAGTGCAAATCATAACCACTTGACAGAAAGTTGGAGTTGCTAGCAATAAAAACGCTTGTCTGAGGTATATGCAACAAAAATCAATTCGCATATGGCGTCTATCGTGTTTCGGTGGTAAATCATTGTCTGCATGCGTGGTACGATATCCGATTTCTTCTGTGAGTGTGGCTGGCGCCCTGAAAAGGGCGGTTTTGGGCGGAGCTACATCCTACGTTTTCTTTCAAGATTATGATTTTGGTTTCTTTCTGTTCGTAATTGGAAAGGCGCACCATTAAAACAAAACGATTAGCTAAGTCTTATTTGCTTATTTTCTTATATGCTTGTGGAAAGCATAATCGTTTGGCGACGGCAACAAGATGCCGCCGGTAGCAAAATCACAAGCGCTCGTCGGATGGTGACGCTGCAAAAAATGATTCGCATGTATTGTTGTACGCCGCGTTTCAGCGGCAAATTATCGAGAAGCTGACGTTGGCGTCAGTAGCCGTCAAGTGAAATTTTCATTCAAGATTGTGAGACGCTGCAAAAAATGTTTTTTCATGAAAAAATCATCAAAACCATCGTCAAATCTATTTTGTTACTCTTTTCAACAAAACCTAGTTTGATTCAATTACAGCTCATATTCGAATCCAGTATCCAGTTATTTCACAGGGTGCTTTTAATGTTCAGTCTCTCCCATGTTTCGGGGCCGGTCTCTGTAGAATCATGGGGGCGTCTGTAGCGATCCCGCGCCACCAGTGACGATGCTGAAAATCTATTCAATGGTGGCGTCTTAAGCGAAAAATCATCGAGTGGCTGTAGGACGATGGAGGTGATCATGTCATTCCTGGACAACCGCGTTTACTACAGCAAGGATCTCAAATTAGCTGTACAGGCGCTCTGCGCCCTAGTTTTTGACGTAAACTACGTCTAAGGGGAAGACTCAGATACAGGGTGTAAAACCGAAATTTCCAAATTCAAGACCGTCACGAAATTAGGATAGATTTCAAACGCTAATAGCGTCTTTATCTTTCGATGGATTTTCGACATTTGCTTATCAATCGATTCAGAAACTCTCCAGCAATTTGCCAATTCTATTGATACTATTGATTATCAACGTTAAACTATTGAAAATGTTGTTTCTTTCCAAACCGGGTGAAAAATTCCGTTCATAAATCCCCAACACGGACATCAGATTGCAGTAAGGTACGGGCCTTTTGATCCACTGCTTCGTTTTCCCTGTGTATAAAAAGCCCCGTGTTTCGCGTGCGCGCGTCATTTTCATTCTGGATGTCACGGCGAGCGGACCAGGGCGTCCAGAAGCGGTCCCAGTGACAACGGCTGTCTCAGCGGTGTGGTGGTGCGGATGAAATTTTTTCGGCCGGTGGTGGTGGCGGTCGTGGAAGCAGCAGCACATCATTTTCATCCGTGTCCCATCTTCGGCGGATCTGGCAATCGACGGCGTTCGTTGAGCCGAATCATCGGATGGTGGTCGCGCAGCCCAGTGGCTGCTGATAAAGCACATAAGTTGCAATTAATCGGTTCTTTTCAGGACCATCATTATATTTGGGAGGAAGGTTAAGTTGAAATAATTTTCCTAAAGTGCAACCGTTAGGAACTGAAAAATTCTTCGGTGAAATTTTCTAGCGTAATTCGGAGTTGTATGATTTTAGTGATTGAGAATGTTGATATTAGACGAACTTTCTTCATAGAACAAAGCATAATTGTTTGGCATCGGTAGCGGAATCTTAGCATTATTGCCGGTCCGAGCATAGGCTGTCATCGGAAGATTGCTACAGCAATTTATTCACTAATGTGGCGTTTGCAACGATTTGGATGTTGTCGGTACAACATGAAATTTTCCCGCGAGACTAATTTTGTAGTTTTCCTTTTGATTGAAAAAGAAATCGGTTCCGAGATGAACTTTATTCAAAGCGCAACGCTAACGTCGGTAGTTGAATCCCAAGCAAGTATCGGAAGGAAACCATGCAAACAATTGATTCGCATTATGACTGAAAAAAAATTGTATGGCGTCAGTATTGATGTTTGCTACAGATTTTTTGACGTAAACTTCGTCTAAGGGGAAGACTCAGATACAGGGTTTAAAACGGAAATTTCCAAATTCGAGACTGTCACAAAAATTAGGATAGATTTTAAACGCTGATAGCGTCTTTATCTTATTTTCGACATTTGCTTATCAATCGATTCGGAAACCCTTCAGCAATTTGCCAATTCTATTGATACTATTGATTATCATTAATGTTTAATTTTTTTTCCAACACAAATAAGATTTTGAAAAAGTATCACCGGCACGTGCTTACT
The DNA here is from genome assembly GCF_024139115.2 of Armigeres subalbatus. NCBI lineage: Eukaryota > Metazoa > Arthropoda > Insecta > Diptera > Culicidae > Armigeres > Armigeres subalbatus. Next base: position 39,563,935 of record NC_085139.1, on the reverse strand, counting down.
CGCAATCTACATGCTGATACATTTACAGTTACATCAAACAACTGAAAACCGAAATACGCCACTCCAAAATTACGAGGCGACAATGTTAGAAAGAGACAAAAGATAGGAAAAATAACACGGTGTGTAGTGCCTCCCCGAGTCACCTTGGGAAGATCCTTTGATTACGTAACGCAAAAATTGGGCATTTTCAACCCCCCCCTCCCCCCTATGTCACACTTTTTGTATGAAGCATCTAAAAATTATGTATGGGTCGTCACACTTCGCCCAACCCCTCCTGCCCCCTCTAAGCGTTATGTAATATGTAGACGCTCCCAAGAGCCACTTTCATTGATGGTAGCCGATCATTAGTACTTCATATCAAATATCATATCATATCATAGCATATCAAAGAATATTGTGGCCAAATTTCATAAAATTTGGTCAACAAAAACCTCCCTGACAATAATAGAACAAAACCTGCCAAAGCCGTCATTCCTCCTACATCATACAAGAAAATTTAAACTGAACGCTGCTAATGTTAATGACGACGACCGCGCGACCCACACTATCGCCGGGAATAAAATTTCCGGTAGGAGCTCCGCCGATGCCGAAGGTGGTACCACGGTCTGCTCTCCGTGACATCTCGAACAAAATGGCTCACGCGCGCGGTAGAGCTGCTTTCTTGTAATCAAAAAAGTTGAACCTGTAGCCACGCCCCTTTGGGGGATGTGTGACAGTTACACAATATTTGCAGTCATACCGGACAACAAAGAGGCGGGACTAATGAGCCATCTTTATTGATTATAAGAAAACTGCTTTCCCCCGCGCGTGGCATTTCATTTGAAATATCGCGGAGAGCGGTCCCAGCATCGGTAGAGATGTCGCAAATTAATCGATTACTTCGATTAATCGATTATTTGTTGTAATAGTCGATAATTTTTTAAATCGATTACTTCCCAACGATTAATCGAATCAATAATCGACAAGAATCGAGAGTAATCGATTAATCGGGATTTTACGACAACTATTAGATTTCGATTACTTCAAGACAAAATTTTCAAAACGACTTATCTGCTTTTGTAAACAAAGATTCAAACGACAATTTGACGAATCTGATAGCTCTCCCACGCAAACCAACACCATCAATAGGTAGGTGAAGGTTTCCGCTACCTGTCGATGGTGTTGGTTTGCGTGGGAGAGCTATCAGATTCGTCAAATCGTCGTTTGAATCTTTGTTTACAAAAGCAGATAAGTTGTTTTGAAAATTTTGTCTTGATCTTTTAATCGATTCATCGTCATGATAATCGATTAATTTTGATTCGATTACTACTCAACGATGAATCGATTCAATAATCGTCAAGAATCGAGAGTAATCGATTAGTTACTAATCGATTAATCGAGATTTTACGACATCTCTAAGCATCGGCGGAGTTGCTGAGCAAATTTTATTCCAAATACATATGGGATATTGGAAAAATCGGTTCTTCTCAGGGCTTCCATTCTATACAAAGGAAGATTGAGGCGAGGCGAACTTTTTTCAAAGTGCAAATTAACCGCTTGGAGACGCCATAAAGTTGTCTGGCGTCCGTAGCAGAATCACGAGCGCGCGTCGGAGGGAGATGCTACAAATATGTATTCGCATGGATGGCTTCAGTGGCAGTCAAGTTTAATTCTTTCAAGATTCTTATTTGGTTTTGTTATTCCAGCCTATGGCGTGGATCGTGTGGTCGTTAGTGATTCGAAATATGCATTATTGGGAATTAATCGATTCTTCTCATGGACACCATTTTAAACATAGGAAGATTGAGGCAAGACGAATTTGTTCAAAGTACGACGTCGTAGCAGAATTACGTTACCGTTCGTAGCAGAATAACGAGAGCGTATTGTAGAGAGCTGCTGCAAACATGTATTCTTGCACTGGCACTAGATTCTTCATTTCACCAAACTGTTTTACGTAGTTTACGTCGGGCGGTCGTGTCTTGTACACAACCCTTATGATTTTTTTTTTTGAGCAAGGGTAAACGGAAATCTGCATCCAGACACCTGAGGATGTTAACTCAGGTAGTGTGGGGATGGGTATGTCATGTAACTCTTACCCGAACCACTAAAACCAAAACCCTTTCGCCAGTCCGTACCCCCGGCCCGCAATTAAGCAATACATCACAAGGGGACTATTGAGAACGCTCATGCCTATGCTAACGCACTTGACGTTAATACACATCGACTTCAAGGGTGGTAACCTCACCACCCGTCGATCGCAAGCTATGATAGTGACCTAGCGGTCCGTATCATAATCTCACGTTGGAGACGAGCATCCCGACAACAACCACCGCGCATGAACCGCAATGAGCTCTATATCTTCATACTGAGGTCTCCGCTTCCCACCCGCGACATGTTTAGTTGTCGGGATGAGCGAAGTGTTCACTGCACCACAGATGCCCATACTGCAGTCGTTGGTTTTGTTCAAGACGCCTCCACCGCTGCAGTTTCGACATAATCTGTTGGGATGCTGTATTCACTGCATTCCATATAACTTCATCCCGGCACATCCTCTCAACGAGGTTGTCCAGGGTTGTATTAATGCCGCTGACATGCAGCATGGCATTGCGTTCTACGTCGAATCGCGGGCATGCGAACATCACTCTACCTCACCTACACATTCAGGGTACTTCGCGGAATCTGCGAAGCAGCTTTCCAGCTGTGTCGAGTGGGCAAATTGGTCTATATGCCGAAGGGTCTCCCGGCTGCTTGCCGGGCTTCGGTAGTAGCACCAATTTCTGCCGTTTCCAACGATATGGGAAGTTTCCTTCTTCCATGCATCTTTGGAGGCAGCTCCTGAACATATCTGGATCAGCGAGAATAGCGTGTCTAAACACCAGGTTTGGAATATTATCCGGGCCTAGTGCCTTATTGAGCTTAAGTATCCTTGCAGCCACGATAAGCTTCTTCTTAGTCACTAGCGGTTCCACGTCGACTGACGTCGACCAACATCTCCAGGGATTTCTCAGGAGGCGTACTGTTAGTCCTAGCCATCACCATCATGTATGCATCTCCCCATGGATTGTCGTTCGCCATCCTGCACAGCTGCTCAAAGCAGGCTCTCTTACTACATTTAATCTTGTAGTTCAGAGCTCTGCTCGCTGTCTGGAACACCCGGCGGCTTTAGACCTTTTCAGCGTCTGTTCTGGCACGTCGCAACCTTCTCTTAGCTCGAAGACAGGTTCTACGAAGGTCTGCATTTGTGTCTGGCCACCAGAACACTGGTTGTCGATTTCCGGGGGGTTTGGTCCTCCTAGGCATCGACACATCGCATGCACGAATAAGTACATCGATTAACTCGTCACCACTTAATCCCGTTGTTCGTCTCGCCCATCGTAGTAATTCCTCCAAGAATTCTGGTTGGCACTTGACCTTCGTTAAGCAGGACTAAGTTCAATACCGCTAGCGACTCTAGCAGGGTATGACCTCTAGCGTTTGTGAACCGGAATCCCCAGTCCACTGCCCACGCATTTAAGTCGCCTGCTACAACTAATGGTTCTAAGCCAGTTAGTTTCGCTGCAAAAGTGTCGACTACTCTAGTAAACTGAACTATACTCTACCTGGGAGGACAGTAGCAGCTACAAAAGTAAACGCCGTTTACCTTTGCTATGACGAAATCCTCATCATCAGGTGATGATAATACAGGGGATGTCCAAAATAACTGGGATAGGCAAATTTCGGGCATAATTAGATGTGTTGTAACTATGTCAATTTTAATGTAGTTCCATCATATGGTCATGGAACCAACCATGGCCATCGGATACCGGAGATATTCCGGGTTTTTCAAAGGTAGGTTCAGAACCGTTAATTTTTGGTATTAGGATAAGTTGTGGTTAAAAACAGAATAATATTAGTAACCACAACGAAAGTAGGGCTCTTCCTGATCGGAACCATATGTTGAAATTCGAAATCGGACCAGAATCAAGTGAGATATGGCCATTTGTTTAGAATCGGTGCCGATCGGTAGTTTTAACAGGGCCCAGGCCACAAATTCATTTGAATCAAGCTTTTTGACCGATCTTCCATTATAATTCCAGAAGTCTTCTGATACGTCAAAAATGATAAACCAACCAAAAAGACGGATCCTGAAGTTGCTGGGGTGCCCCCGGGGAACCTGTAGAGGGGACATTTCAGTTTTGGCACCAAAGCTAGTCATTCGTCAATTTTCATGGATTTCTATCAGGAAGCGAGGTATGGATATAAAATGGACCATTGACAGCTTTGACCGCTTCCAGAACCTACGGATTGTCCCCGGGGAAGCCGATGAGGGGACATTTAAATTTTAACACCTATATTTAACAGCCTTGGCACTCAATTGGTTCGCCTTCCTTCGCCGGGGAGCTCTATGTCGGGGCATGTCAAATCCGCCGTCGTGCACTAGATTGAGTATATATCGAAGAACTGACTGATTGTTTTAAGCGGTCTGAACGCAGTTACTTTAACGTAACCGCTGAGTATACTGGCGATATGACGAAGAGGCGGTGCTCAACAACAGAACAGCCTATCTTCTCCGAATTAATGTTGAATGATCGTGCCGGAGGAGTTGAACTATAAGACACGATGAAGAATTAGATGGAAAGGTCAAATAATAGATTCCACGGAGTAGGTGGATTTTGCGGTCCCAGGGGAAGCACAGCAACAAAGCGAGGAAAGGTGATTATCGGTTAAGAGTAAGTGCCATAAAGTGAACTTAACTGCCCATAATCGCATAAATGTAACATTTGCATTTTGGTTAATTTTGTAAATCGTTTGTTCCCAAACTCAATTATTTCCAGCTTACCACAGATAAGCAAGATAGTAAAACCTATTTTACTGTTATAGGATGAGATGCAGTAAATTGAGCTTTCTGAACGATTCACAGGCTATTTACAAAATGATCAAAAATGCGAGTGTTACAAATATGCGGTCATGGGCAGTTAATCAACGCGTATTTGTTAGGCTTAGTTGAGGGTTTTGGCTAAATAGGGTAAATGCCAAGAAAGTTTGTATATTTGTGCTGGACAAATGCGCTTTTAAATCAAATGCTCGGAAAAGTTTCATTCCCGTTGAAAGGTTCTAAAAACCACGCTTCATCCTCCTGCTACACCCACGAACGGTCCCATATCGGTAATTAATTGAAATTTATTGATGGTTCGCTTTCGCTGGCATCATCACGGGCGTCGTCACTGCCGGATCGGGAGTGCTGTTGTAATTAAAATGAACAACAACGGCTGCTGCTGCTGAATTTGCAGTGTAGATGGGGGTACCTTCACCGGAGGTATCCATAATGACCGGCTCATGGGACACTTTTCCGTGGGTTACTCGGCGCGAAATGGTTGCCCGGTGGTGTTTGCGTGTTTCGAGCTTTTTTTTTGGCGGTTAAGGTCAAACAGGTGGAAAAAGGAGCGGTTATATTTATGACTGGGTATTCTGTGTAACCTCTTGCCAATGTGGTCGACCAGATCACGTTAAATTGGGGGCATGTTTGGTGGGGTAATTGATTAAATGCTGCTGGAAATTACACACTTACGGGGAATTAAACTTGGATTATGGCTGATTTATGGTTTTGTAATGAAGCTGCGAGGCGGAACATTCTAATGCGAGTTCCGTTGTTTTATTTGATTTTTCAACATTGTACAAAGTTTAAATTTATGGCTCAATGAAAAACTTTATAAAACTGTTCGGTGCTATAATAAATTTCGGGTTCCAGATGCCCCAATCGAGAAAGACAAAAACCAAAACCCTTTATGAAGAATAAAAACTACATATTTCACATGACCTCTAATTGTTTGAGATATTATCAATTTAAATCGTCTACTTACACTTATACACGAGTTAATGTACGTATATCTCAATTGTAGAAATCAAAAAGAATGGCAGTTAGGGCAAACCCGTCTTATTAATTCCACTCAACATCTTTGAGAAAAAGTTTATCATGAACGTTTCCAACTATTTGGATGTCTCGTACTGACTGGACTCACCAAGTCGAGTCGCGAGTCATTTACAAAAGCTCGACTCTTGTAGTTTACATCAATATATGATTACCTGTCAAGATATATTCAGTGTTTTGCACACGATAATTAGTCTTTCATTTTATTCTCTGTTCACATCCAAACGACAATCATGGTGGTGGAGAAAAGAAATAAATCCTTAGTATCGAATTGCGTAACAATACCCACTCGAAACAGACACCCAGGTTTAGTTCGAATACTCACAGGAGCTAGATTAGAAGAGAAAGTAGGAGGCCGGACTTGGATAATGGAAGTCGCACATCGCAAGTGTTGCATGAAATGAAAAACGACAATTTTCTACCACAGGTTTTGTCCCTTCTGCTTCTGGAGTTTGAATACCAATCGGCGATTAAATGATTGAGGCGTAGAAAATTGAAAAAATACTACTTAAGTTGCGATTCTCATAACCCATTTATCATATACTTAGGTTAATGTATATCATTGCTTGGTTGGTGTGCAGCTCAGTGATAAAAATCGGAAACGAAAAGCTTATCATAATAAATATTCTTGGTATAGCGCCATTCACTAAATTCATGTACCATTTTCTGAAACAATTTCTCTAATTTGTAGCAGCCATATCGATCTGCGAACCATCACCATTTACCATCAGATAACGATATTGATACACCGTTCAGTTTGTGCTCACTGTTCCACTGTCAATCGAATGCCTATTAACCAAGCTTCTAAACAATGCTCCCACTCTTCCTAGCTTGTAAATAGGGAGCGCACGCTTGCAAGGGTGGGCTGTGGCAGAAACACCGAGAAGCCAATTCGCTCCAAACCAAATAACCATTGATACGACATCCACAAATCAATAAATGGAAACCGAGATTAAATTAATATTCTGAGCTGCTTTGCAGGGGCTTCAATTTCCCACCGTTGCGTTAGTCCCCCTTTTGGCCCGATGTCCCTCCCATCGAGGGATTCCTACTGCTGTTGGATACACACACAATTGGAGGCAGGCAGCCGGATGGATTCGAAGGGAAGATCCATTGACAACAAAAGGTGGATTAGAATGCCGGGACTGCTGGTCCGTGTGCTGCTACTAGACCAGGAATGGAGATTGAAATTCAATTTATCTTGATCGACATCTGGCCAACAAGGCGTACAGTGGAAAGTCCTTCTCTCACATGAACCACCCGCACCAATCCACAGTTCCACATATTTGAACTACATATTGGCAGAGCTCAGTATCTCAGTACGCCAGAGGGCAGGCGTCTGCGGGTAGATTTAGGTGTTGGTACGAACAACAACAACAACAACAGATGGCATGCACTGCCGCACGCCATGAACACAACTCAGTCACACGTTTTCTCTCCAAAGTCTAACAGACTTTGCCAACTGTGCTTATGAGGATCACACACATGATAGATTTTTCTCTGTTTGCTGACTCCGGTGGTTACAAAATGTGTATAACCTGTTAGGATCGAGTTCCAAAAACGATCTCATATCAATATCAAATTTTCAAAACGACTTATCAGCTATTATTATTGAAGACTTATGCTACCTGTTGATGGTGTTAGTTTGCGTGGGAGTGTCATCAGATTCGTCAAATCGACGTTTGAATCTTTGTTTACAAAAGCAGATTAGTCGTTTTGAAAATTTGGTATTGATATCTCGTCCCTTCGGAAGATCAACTGCCAAAATAAAGGAGAGATACGATTTTTATTATTTATTGATTAGTACACAATCGTCAACAACGTTGCACTGATTGATTCCTTAATAATTAAATTATTCTAATGATATGGAAATGCTAATATCATCTTCCAAACTTGGACGTACATGTTCATGATAGCATTAGAGGCGAAAGTATAGAAAGCCTCTAATGCTATCATGAACATGTACGTCCAAGTTTGGAAGATGATATTAGCATTTCCATATCATTGTAAATCGTTTAACTTCACGTAGAAGTAACACACACGAAATCATTAATTTAGTGTACTACCCTTGGTGGGGGCATCCATCAATTCAGCTGTTATTGGTCAACGGTACAGCCAGCGATGCCAGATCTACGGAAATTTCCGTAGATCTACGGAATTGAGTGCTTTCTACGGATCTACGGATCCGTAAATAAAAACTACGGAAATTTGAAAATTTCTGCGGAAATCTACGGATTTTTTACTAGCACACTTTTAGTTTCAATTTATCTGGTTTCAAATTTAGTTCAAGTGAGTAAACAATATTTATAAGTTCCTGATATATGGGTTTCTATTTAGAGGGAAAGACCGTTAAAAATATTTATTGAAAGTTATGTCCTATTGGTCTCCGAAAGGTGAAGGGGAGAGAATAATTAGGACCAATATATTGAAATATCGGATCCTCTTCAACATAGAGAGAGATATTTAGAGTGCGCTGCCATAAACGTAATTAATTTCAAGGCTCAATCGAACCCTGGATTCTTGTCTGCACAATTCATAACACAGCTGAAACATTTATTAAACATTTTACTACATATAGGGAGAATGACGGCTTTGGCAGGTTTTGTTCTATTATTGGCAGGGATTTTTTTATGACTGACTAGGCTCAAATTTGGCCAAAACATTCTTTGCATATCAAAGAATATTGTGGCCAAATTTCATAAAATGTGGTCGACAAAAACCCCCCTGCCAATAATAGAACAAAACCTGCCAAAGCCGTCTTTCCCCCTACATCATTGCTTAAAAAAATATACTGGCGGAGTTCAACTGGGATACAATGGTGCACGCGACCCACTAAACTGACTATTTTCCCTGAAATTTGTTTGTTTACGCCAAAATTGTTCTTAAAAATGTTTTTTCGCCAATTTTTATGAAACCTGGACGAAATTCCCATTTGACATTTCAATGTAAATTCCTTCGAAAACCCCTTCAGGGATTTATCCGGAAGTTTCCTAAGAAATTGTTTTAGAGATTTCTTTGGAAATTCCTTTAGTAATTTACTCAGAAATTCTTTTAGGAATACTTTTCGAAAATCCACTCAAGTTCTCCTTCGGAAAATCCTTCAATAATTCTTTTGTAAATTCCCCCAAAAATAATTCGAGGGCACCTCCGGGAGTTCCAAATAATTTTCAAAAAATCCGCCAATAATTCCATTGCACATTCTTCCAGGGCACCTTCGGAAAAGTTCTTGTAAATTTCTTCAGAAATTTCTACGCGAAATCCTCTGAAAATTATTCTTAAGACTTTTGAATGTCGAACATTCTTATACAAAACTTTGGAATTTACTTTTGTAATTCGTTCGGCTACTCCTAGAGCTTCGTCTTAGAATTTTCTAGACGAAAGTCCAAATGAACTACTGGATAAATTTCTAAATAAATAGAATATTTATGGTAGCGATTTTCCAAAAAGTTTATAAAATAATTTCTGAATTAATTCCTGTTGAAATTTCTGAAAATATTAATAAGGGATTTATGGAGGATTTCCTTTACTAATCCTTATAAGAATTTCTGAACTAGTTTCTAAAAGAATTCTTTACGGACTTTACCAATGTTGTCCTATATAAATTTCCGATGGAATTTGTGGGAAGTTAGTGAAATTGGAAAGCAACTCCTTTAGGAGGTTTCGAAGAAGTTTCTGAATATTTGCGAAGGATTTTCCAAAGGAAGTCCTGTTGGAAATTATAAATAATTTTTTGGAATAGTTTTTGATGGAATATATAGAGGATTTCTGAAGGAATTTCAAAAAAGAATGTTTTGGATGACTTACCAAATTAATTCATGGACAATTGTTCCCATAGAATTGTTTAAAGTATTTACAAAAAATGTCAAACTGACTTTCCATAGAATTATGGATACATTTATGAAATACTATTTAATCCAGGAGTTGCTCCAGAAATTCCTTGAAATTTAATAAATAGAAGTTTGGTAATGGATGGATTTGTAATTTCGATATTTTGGGGATTTTCTTGATTTGCTATCTTAATTTCAACGTCAAAATAGGGTTTTGTTTTACTTGTACTTCTGTACTGGACTAGTTTTGACCTTACAGTTCTTACTGCTGACGCCAAATTATGAATAAAATAATTACGTCAACATTCACTTGTCATAAGACGAGTTTGTACAATCCCATTGAATTCCACCACTTAATTGTATCTTGACAGATACGTATTTCGACCTCAACAGTAAGACCGTCTTCAGTGTCTCGTACTTGACTCGACTTACTTCGACTTGAGTCGAGTCAAGTACGAGACACTGAAGACGGTCTTACTGTTGAGGTCGAAATACGTATCTGCCAAGATACAATTAAGTGGTGGAATTCAATGGGATTGTACAAACTCGTCTTATGACAAGTGAAGATATTCCACTAAAAAGCTCAAAATAATTTTCTTAACGTCAAAATTGTTGGTGAACCAACATTACCACAACTATGGCACCGCCAGCGCTACAGCTTATTAATTTGAAATGTTTTGAAAAATAAGAAGTCCATAATATTAAACTGATTCTATGTTGGAATTTTTAACAGAGCTCAATAAATAAAATGCGAAAACGGTTGTATCAGCATTGGAAACAGTTACTGACATAAATATGTATGGCAACTGCCATTACGGCGAGTGTGGAAGTGTGTGTATAGGGCACTTTGCCTTGAATCTATTTCTTCTTGGTTTATCATGAAAGTAGGTACGGATATAACAAAACCAGTAACTATAAATTTTGAAGGATAGTGGTCTTGTTGTTTTCTAATTTCTATGCAGTGAGAAAAGTTAGAGATCAGTCGTGTAATGTTCTGTATACTATAGGATAGTGGAGGAGCGCCGAAATAGGGCAAGGCAAAAATTTGAGCGAATCTACGGAATTGATGTTGAAGCAATCTGGCATCGCTGGGTACAGCAGCAGTGCCTTTCTCTGCTTTGTTCTCTCCGAGGCAGCCAAGTTTGTTGCGACGAGGCGGACGCAATGAGAAAACAGAACTGTGCAATAAAAATCCTATTCGACTAAATGCTGATGTCATATTAGAAATTTGGAGACAGTACTCGTCGATAGCAAATCCTTCCGCACGCGATGGCATATGAGCAAGTCAAACCACCTTCCTTTTGCCAGTGGAGATATATCAGCTTCCACACTGATATTCTTCCCTCCCCCTTCATACGGGAGCTTGGCAGAAGGAAGGTCGTGCGATATCATATAAATTGATTTTGCTTAATTTTTGACGTCCTTTGCACCAGTTTTCGCACTAGTGGTCCCAATTTGGCCAGTCCCATAAGAAAACAATGGGATTTGCCAAATAAGGAACCAAATGTAAGAATAGTGCCACAACTGGTGCATGCGTTCCTATTATAGATTAATCAATTTTGAGGATAATAACAAATCTTATTGTGGTTTTACAGCTGTTCCAAAAAGCAGTAAGTAAAATCTTTCGCATGATATATAAATTCCACCCACATTCCTTTTACTTTTTTTTAATAGTTGTTCTTATGTATGGCGTCAATTGGTACACCCATCCTATAGTAAAAGCGATACACAGAAAAAAAACAAAAATTGCCACTTTTAGTCTTTCTAAGGGGCCCCATACACGCTTCGACATGTTGTACAACTTTGACTCCGCCCCAGGAAATTTGGTTCGGTCGAAATCAAGTCGGACCGTCTGTGGGCAAGTTGTACGACTGTTGAACAGTACAACTTGCCCACAGATGGTCCGACTTTACTCTAACCGAACCAAATTTCGACGTGTTGTACAACTTTGACTCCACCCCCATGATGTTCGGATTGGTCGGAGTGAAGTCAAAGCGTCTGTGGACAAGTTGTACTGTCCAACAGTCGTACAACTTGCCCACATACGATCCGACTTGGCTCCGACCGAACCAAATTTTCTGCGGGTGGAGTCAAAGTTGTACAACATGTCGGAGCGTGTGTGGGGCCCCTATAAGGGGCAAGCCAGAGTAAACGCGACGTGCGATGCGACGCGACAGTTCAATTTGACAGCCTGTTGATAACGTTGCATCGCTCGTCGCGTTTACTCCGGCTTGCCCCTTAGAGTCAAGTACCTGAAGAATACTATAAGAAATGAGAAAAATCTAACAAATTAAATCTAATGTCTCCTATTTTCTTGTATACGTTCGAATGCTCATTCGATCGAAAGTTGATGCGCATTCTTGTTTTTACCAGCAAAATCAAATGGAGAAACGGTTCGAACTACAGTGTTGGGAAATGAGTGAGCATGTTTCGTTTCATCCTCACTCACTCACTCATATGAGTAAACCCGGTTCTACTCACATGTGAGTACTCACAGGTACGGTGAGCACTCACGCGTGAGGAAACTCACGCCTGAGTGAGTAAAACTACTCATTCGATTTTTTGGTGAGTAAGTGAGTAACAGATTTATTGAAAATATATTTTGTGTTCTTTAACTAGAAATAACTAAAAATGCACACGCGCGCGTGTGTGTGCGTGTATGTGTGTGTGTGTATGTGTGCGTGTGTGCGCGTGTGGATAGAATTTATCGCTGATTATAACACCTACCTACATACATTTTATACGTGCGAGAGGGGTCTCAGACTACCTTAAGAACCTTCCCGGGTCCCAAAACATGAGTTATTGGCTGAGACATTCAAAAAATAATAAATCATCCAATGTCTAAATGAGAGCTGAAACTTTGTGACTTTGGACATTCGGTTAGTAGATGATCGAAATGACTTGAGTACCTAAACAAATCAACATAAGTAAAACATGTATATAGGACAAAGCCTTATTCTAGAGATAGACTTAAAGTCTATTCAGAATATGAACTGTATCACTTATCAAAGCATTTTCGACTTATGTTTGGCCGGGGTTCTGTCAAATTAAACCAAGCCCCGACAATATATGTACCATTTTTCTGCCGAAGCTTTCGTTGAACAGATTTAGTTGATCGTGTCGGACATCCCTTATAGCCTATTCAGATTACGCCAATTATGGTAATAAATTTAATGATAAATACTATTGATCTGAAGAAATATTTAGAGCTTTTTTTAGTGGAATGTATTCAACCGTCTAAAACGAGTTATTCTCTATTTAATTCCACTAAGTTTTGTTATCTTACGCAGATACGTATTTCGACCTCAACTGTGAGGTCGACTTCAGTGTCTTGTACTGAACTCGACCAGTAAAAAACTGTTTTTAAATTTTGCATTAAGGCACAAGGTTTAATTTGATGGATTTCTTTATACTGAAATCAAGTGTAAGCGTCATTATTATGTAAAAGTATGTATAATAATCGGGGGCCCTCCTTAGCCGTGCGGTAAGACGCGCGGCTACAAAGCAAGACCATGCTGAGGGTGGCTGGGTTCGATTCCCGGTCCCGGTCTAGGCAATTTTCGGATTGGAAATTGTCTCGACTTCCATGGGTATAAAAGTATCATCGTGCTAGCCTCATGATATACGAATGCAAAAATGGTAACCTGGCTTAGAAACCTCGCAGTTAATAACTATGGAAGTGCTTAATGAACACTAAGCTGCGAGGCGGCTCCGTCCCAGTGAGGGGATGTAATGCCAATAAGAAGAAGAAGATGTATAATAATCTTATAACATATTATCTCAAAAGATTTCACTCAATTACGTTTGGTATATGAATATTATCAACACTCGAACTCATAGTAGAACGTGGTAAAACTTACCTTCCTTAGTCACATTCATCTCACTAATTTAAGAGATTTTGTGCTAAAAATAGTGGATCTACCCTTTAATCCGAGCTTCAATACATTCGATTAAATCTCAGGAAGCAATATAGAAGAATATTCCCGAGAATATTCCATTGACAATGTTGTATCAGCTTTGCTTTATGCAACAACACACTTCCAGTTTTCAGACGAATAAATATGTACATGAAACGATGCTTTCTACAAAGAATCTTGAGTAGGCCAACTATATCCATCATCCTTCGTTTTATTCTTTTAATTAGTAATCAGCATCCCAGATCTGCATCCAGTTTGGAACAACTCAGTATCGCTATAGGAAAGAGGCAAGGTGGAATTTTTCATGTCTTATTATTTTGTTCATAGAAGGAAAACAAAATTTCTTTACTGTTCTATTACATATCATATTATTTTGAATAAGAACTTACCTTTTCCGAGTTGGAATTTGTTTGGGAATTGGGAAACAATTTATTTAGTTACTTTACCAAAAATTAATTTGGACAAAAGGGCTAAATGGCATTTCTTAAAAACAAACGGCGGTGAAAACAGGCGAAAACAACAAACAGATTGACAGCTGGGCGAGGCAGGATGGCGAAATTAATTTTGTCATAACATTATGGCGCATTCCTGAAGGGCGCAACTGTACACTGTTAAGAAAAATGGGCTATTATTTCTAAAATCATATTTACCATTCAAAATCTAGCCAAATTTAAATTCTAATTTATGCCGTTCCAATTGTTGGGTTGGTTGGATGTATTTTATGAAAATTAATAACAGTTCAAGACAAAATTTTCAAAACGACTTATTTGCTTTTGTAAACAAAGATTCAAACGACGATTTGACGAATCTGATAGCTCTCCCACGCAAACCAACACCATCAACAGTTAGCGGAAAGCTTCACCTACCTATTGGTGGTGTTGGTTTGCGTGGGAGAGCTATCCGATTCGTCAAATCGTCGTTTGAATCTTTGTTTACAAAAGCAGATAAGTCGTTTTGAAAATTTTGGCTTGAGTTCAAATATACCCTGCATTTAAAACTACACACCCGTTTCAAATCACTCAGAGACTGAGTGAAATAATATTGCCGTCTCTTATTTTCTCAAAATTTCTCAAATTCATTTCTCAATTCTCAAAATTTGAGTAGTTCCACTTTTTACGAAAATTGAGTAAGATTTCCGTGAGAAAAAAAGAGATGGCAATACAATTTCACTCAGTCTCTGAGTGATTTGAAACGGGCATGTATATTTGATATAATGTCTTGAAACATACTAAGGCTTTGGTCCGATTCGCGAATTCAAATCAAATCGATAATCAAATTAAACTTAAAAATGACAGTGCAATAATTTTCAAATAACCCTGCTCGCAGAGCAAGATTATTTTTGACAGATGTTGAATCATTTTTGATGAATATTTTGTTGGTCTTGCTGGGTAGCACCAGCCATTCTAGTGACCGGGAGATTTCATAATTTCTGAACTGTCACTTTTAAGTTTAATTTGATTTTAATTCACGAATCGGACCGAATCCTAACCCATTTTTCTCCATTTGAATTCAATGTCACATTGGCCCTTATGAAACAACTGTGTCGACTTGCTGTTCGCGATTGCATCATGACGTCATTTGACACCACATGAGGGCACTGTTTACATGTTTCTCTCCTGTTTAAATACGAAAGACTTCTCAAGAGGACAATGTTTACCATTTTTTACAGTTTTTACCCGTGCACTCCTCTATAAAGTCTTAAATACTTTTGTTATGGTAAAAACTCATTGCAATCAGGATAACTGAAGATATCCGCATGTTTTTATTCGCTTCACGCACCTGATAGCATTTTATTTATTGGCTTGAGCAGTTTTTACCTGGTTTTTATGTTTCTACAAGGATCCAGTTTGTGGTAAGTTAAGCTCAATTTTTAGCTAATTTTTAAAAGAACCGAAACTTTGTTCGAAAAACAATATTATCTTATTTGAATATATTTATACTACCACTTACCAAAGACTGTGGATACCGGTCGAGACCGATCAATAAATTTACAGATACAGTTTTTTGCACCTTAAATCTCTACTAGCAGGTGAGTTTCAACAGTTTTTTTTTTGCAAGTCAACAAAAGATTGGGCATTTCCGGTAGGGTTTCCATTCCCATACATTAATTTTTTCATAGTACAATATTATCCCGATTTTGTCACCCCCTGGTGAATTTTGGGATGATAAAATAGGAAATGTATGTTTCTTGTCGAGAAGGCTTACAAAATTTTTGACAGGTATACTAAGAAATGATTCATAATAAACCACAGGCGGTGAAAGTTATTTCCTGAAAAGTATTATTTACAAAAATAAAAAAACGACTAAAATTTTCATGTTTTCTTTTGGGGTCACGAAATCGGGTCGAAAACGTGATAAAATCGGGTCGATGCTGTATTGCTTTATTATCCAGCGAAATCTCCACCGAAAAATCTGTCGGTTACTCAAAAATTTATGGTGCAGATAGTTGAATTGGAATGTAATGGTAGAATTTCTGAAGTACAAACGCTTCTCGACAATATTAACCAATCAATTTTCTATGACGTAAACGTATATTCGGAGAACTACGTAGTGTAGCGGCTTAATGCAATTGAATATAGGAAAGATCACACTGTTGGTTCTATGATGATATACTAAAGACCGATCTATGGTATTTGTACCATGATATAAGGTGGCAAGGACATAATTTGAAGGCTATCTTTCATGAAGACAGTCATTGATATGACGCTCAATTAAAATACCATGGTACAAATGCCATTAGTGTGTCAGTCCTTTGACTGGTGTTCTTCGTTCCATATGGTACAATTATCTTGATATGATTGCCATATAAATTATTGTATTCAAGTAATAGTCTTTAAATAATTTTCTTGTTATCTTTTACCATGATATTTGTGTATCATATATGACTTAAAGTCTGTCGAATCATTAAAAAATATATATTTTTTACAAATCATGCAAAATGGATCAGTTTTGCAAACAATGGATAAATATTTGCATTAAATACATTGCAGTATTTGATTAATTACAAATGGCCGGAATATATCAATTCAGAACGCCATCCGCTTTACCCATTTGCCGGCAAATCTATTAATCTATATATATAAAAATCAATCTATGTATGTATGTTCGCTAACTACTTCTGAACCACTTGGCCGAATTCAACCAAATTTGGTACACACGTTCTCTATCCTCAGGGGAAGTTGACAAAGGGGGTGGGAGGGTCATTTAGAAAAGGGGGAGGGGTTTTGTTTAGAAAACGAACAATTATGTGTAACTTGCATCTCCTAGGGCCGATTTCAATCAAATTTTGTACACATATTCAATATAAGGAGACAACCATATGAGAGTGTAATCTTTGAAAGGGGGAGGGGTCTGGAGGGAGGGGTATGGTTCAGAAAACGGGTAATTCAGAGTAAATTCTGAACCCTGCACCGATTTCAACCAAATTTGATACAAACATTCTCTACCCTAAACAAAAGATAACAAAGGGTGGGGCAGTCATTGTAAAAAAGGAGGGTATGGGGGAGGGGTTGTCTTTATAAAACGAGCAATTCAGTGTAACTCCCAACCCCAGTACCCATATCAACCAAATTTTGTACACATATTCACTAAGAGTAGTCGATCATATGGAAGTGTAATTTGGTAAAGAGGGAGGGGCTGGGGGAGGGTATTGTTCAGAAAACAAGCAATTCAGTGTATCTTTTGAACCCCTGGACCGATTTCATCCAAATTTGGTACACACATTCTCTATCCTAAGGAGAAAATAACAAAGGGTGGTATGATCATTGGGAAAAAGGGATGGTAAGGGGGAAGGGTTGTATTTAGAAAAAGAGCAATTCAGTGTAACACCTAACTCCCAGGACCGATTTCAACCAAAATTGGTGTACACATTTTCTATCCCAAGGAGAAGATAACAAAGGAGGTGGGAGGGTCATTGGGGAAAAAGGGAAGTTATGGGGGAAGGGTTGTCTTTAAAAAATGAGCAATTCAGTGTAACTCCCAGGATAAATTACAACCAGATTTGGTACACTTATTCTCTATTTTTGGAAGATGTTTATTGAAAAGGTAGAAGGGCCAAACAAATATATAAAAATAGATTGATACAAAGGAACAATTCTATGAGCGGTAGATCTACCTCTGTGGGTTTTGTGCTACAGCATTGGACATTTTAATTGAATAATTTACTTTTCAGTCCCTAGCAAAGCCGAATACATATAGCTATTAGCTATCTATATATCTCGGATACTTATTCAACGTATGTGACGTATGTGATTTTGTAAACAAAATTTAAACGTTGATTTCTGCAATCTGATAGCACTCCACGCAAACCATCGCCACATACAGGTAGGGGAGGTTTCGGCTACATGTTCGTTGTGTTGGTTTGCGTAGGAGTGCCATCATATTTGACAAATCGACGTATGCATCTTTGTTTACAAAATCACATACGTCCTTTTGAATAAGTACCCGAGATATATAAAACTCAATGTTTGTATGTTTGTGTGTATGCTCCAGCCTAACTTCTGAACCCATTATTGTATTGTTTAGTTATCGATCAATTTAACCATTTATCGAAATTATGGTTGCCCAGTGACAAGCAATGATTAATGTGTTTCCTTCTGGATGGTGAATGTGATCCCTTCTTTAAAATAGACGTTTGCCCGGAATAAGGCATCGGTGGATGTTTTTCCTTCTTTAGAAATAAACGTTTGCCCGGAATATGGCGATTATGGGTTTGCTCCCTTCTTCAAAACCAGTCAATGTTTTCAAATGAAATCTGCCTTCTTCTGATCAAATGATGAAGTATCGATAAGAAAACGCAATTATCCTGTTGACCAATTGGTTTATTCATTTTCCGATTGTGAAAAAAAAACTGCGAATCAAACTGGCAATTCCGAGCAAGGCCGGGTACATAAAGCTAGTACTTAATACATAAAAATGTCTAACTCGCACGCAAACGCAGACACACGATCACACACACACACACACACAAACATGGACACACAGACACATTCCAGGAATTTAATAACGTTCTATTAATTAAAAACGAATGTTATTAGCAATTTCTTCTAATTAATGTTAGACAAATTCGTTCAATTGATTTATTAAATCCTGACCTCATTATCTAGGTACATTTTTATTGAAACCTACCAGAATTCCCCAAAACATTACGAAAGAAAGAAAAATGTCTCATATTTAATTACTCATAAGAGCAAAATTTCCTCACTCGTGAGTGAGCAAAACCATGTTTGCTCAGACGTGAGTACTCACAGTTCGTGAGTAACTCACGCGTGAGGACTCACCGAAAAAATGAGAAATGAGTGAGGAATTTTTACTCATATGAGTGAGATTCTCAACACTGGCGATATGTGCCATCACAAATATTGCCCTCCGCTCGCTTTCAAATCGACTTCTATAAAAACATTCTTCATGCCTGCCGTATCCTAACGGAACTATCAATTCTATACTTTCGCCTCTAACGCTATCATGAACATGTACGTCCAAGTTTGGAAGATGATATTAGCATTTCCATATCATTGTAAATCGTTTAACTTCACGTAGAAGTAACACACACGAAATCATTAATTTAGTAAATTATTCTTATTCTCTAATCCTAACACTAAACGCATTTTTGGGCATTATAAAATCAAACTTATGACAAACATCGTTAAAACAACACAAACACAAATCAAAACAATTATTAAAACCAAAGTTTGTTTTGTGAAATGGGATCATAAATAACGGTGAGTTCCGAAATCTTCATGAGGGAACATTCCAACGTACGAGCTCCAATAGCTCGGGACAATCTAGATTCCCTGTTAGGAGGTCGACGACAAATAATCGCTGTAAATTTAGGCGCCAGGCGGAAAGAGTTTCCAAGTCAATCAGCAAAGGTAATCTTGGTCGTTTCAAGGTAGCTGTCTCATAGCAAACCTTATGAAGATCTTCTGAATTCGTTCGAGTGCCAGAGTATGAACCAGGTAACACGGAGACAATACTGATGAAGCATATTCTAAAGTGCTCCGGGCCAATGAGCAGAAAAGTGCTTTTATACAGTAAACATCGCTGAAGCCGGCAGCTTGACGACGGAGGTGACGCGTTCTAGGCCGTCCGATCCAATAGAGTAATGCAGCAAGACAGCGTTGGTGGAGCGTATGAACGTTATAGCTTTGCATTTGTTCTACTGTTGACGCGCATATCGTTGTCGTCACACTAAACAAACAGACGATTATTTCAGGTCGTCAGCAGATGAAATCTTCCTCGATGGAATCACTAAACCATGGTCATTAACGTAGATGATATTGTCTATCCGGAATAAATTTATAACGCTTTTTATACCGAAGTTGGATTTTTCTCCGGATACAGGCAACTTTCCCAACTTCGGATATAGTGCGCTGGATTCGCCTAAAGATGCGCTAAACAACGCATCAATTAGTTTGACAGATAAAACTTCGGAAGAAAGTTCGGTTCGGAAGTCCCGACTTCCGTATTCTAAGTTGGTGCTACGCCGACAATAAATATCAGATGACCGAGGACGCTGCCTTGAGTTATCCCAGATGACATTGGGAAGGTATTGAACGTCTGCAGTTTTCCGTCACAAAAGCTTTGCGATCAGATAGGTAAGAGTGCTGCCATTCTGTGATCTACGTAGGGAATCCTATGTGATTCAGCTTGCCGAAAGGTGTCGAAAGATTTGGCTAAATCAGCATAGATGGCATCCACTCTCCGCTTCACTTCAAGCTTTCGCGATATAGTTGACACGTAGCACATCAAATTTGTTGTTGTGGAGTGCTTTTTCATAACGCCGGGCTGGCAGCCAGAGATAATCGGTGCAGCTTCTCGAAAACCTTTCTTAAACAGCAGAGGATGGATATACCACGATAGTTGGTATCGCAATTTCGGCTTCCAGATTTATGGATCGGTATTATGGAAGCGGTTTTCCAAGCTACTGGAGACACGCTGTCTTGGAGCGAGCGGATGAACACATCCGCAATGGGGGTTTCTAACGTAGCGGACAATTCTTGAAAAATCCAGGAGGAAGATTATCTGTTCCTGGATCTTTAGATGTTTCAGGATCATTGAAAGCTGTTCGAATCTCATCTGGAGAAAATAGCGTGTAAAGCTCATGTTGTAGGAAGGTATTTGTCCTAAACAGTTTTGGCGACGGATAGGAAATGCTCTGCTGGAAACACGTTCGAAGTACGCTGGAAAAAGGTTTTTTTGCTTCATTGCTTGTTTGTCCAATTATATTTCACCAAAGAAAGATTCATCTAGACAGAAGCTTGAACGTAGAGCACACAGTTTTCGTGGGCAGCAGAAAGGATTTCTTTATATTCCAGCTCTAAATCACAAACTCTGTGCCTGTCAAAGACGTTCTTGATTAGGAAGTATCGCCTGTGCAGCTTAGGGAGACAAGGAACTGCAAATCTCTTAACTTCGGAAGCACACGCTGTTGGAGAATAGTTCAACAAAACCCCAGTTGATTCAACCCTGTTTCTATAATCGAGACTGCAGTTCGATCCATCTGCAAGGCTATGCCAATACCCATGATCTGGTTATTATAGTCACTTCGTACACTACACATGCGACGGTAAGGAATTTCGAAAATTAAAGTAAATACGGCGCTGGCACAGGTATACGAGTGGACGTCCGTGTGAACGAACCAGAGAATATTTCAACCGTTCAGCAGAGAGATAACGATGACGTCACCCATATGGTTCTATAGTGGTGATTAAAACCAGCTGAGATTGGGAGAAAATATGAGGATGGACACGACGGTCGACGGACCCGAGTAATTCATCGCATAGAGCGATCTCGGCCATAAGATGACCAGTAGGCGAGCAGAACATCAGAGTAAAACTGGCTACGATGGAACGTGCGGCCGCGCGCGCAGAATTTTATTCGATTTGTGTGTTAGATTGTAAGCAATAAATGTTAGTCCTATAAGAGTAAAATAAATGTAGTGTTTTTCCTCTAAACTGTAATAAATGTAGTGTTGAAATGTTTTGAAATGTTGAGTGTGTTTAGTGTTGTGAGAAATCAGTCCATATATATATATATTGAGACCTGTGCATTCCATTGCACCTGGATTTGCTGTTGGACTTCCTATCGAGTGTTGGAGAGCTGACTGATAGCTATTGAAGGAAGAATATGATATACAGTTCCCCAACATTTTGGTCCTGAACGAACCGGATCGGACCGACCGGACACGGACTGAAAGAGCATTGGATTTAATCGGATAAAGGAAATCGATTGTGGAGAATTATTGCGCCATTGCAAAGCCATTGGAACGGAACAATTAGAGGTAGCCATCATTGCACTCGCGGATGATTGGAGCGGTAGCCATCGAGTTATGCACAAGCCAGGGGTTCTTCATTACAACACTACAAGGTTCACTACAACTACGCTCGAAGATTGAGGTCATCTTTGCGGTTTGGAAAAGACGTGTGACTTGCTGTGGCGACGAGCTGCGGAATACTGAGCTAGTATCCGAACTGATTTTCCAGACGATTGAAGACGATTTGTGCGTGGGCGCTTTAGGAACTACGATCCGTGTTGAATCTAGGACACTATTAACATCCTGCAACCTACAATCGATTCGCCGTGGTTGAAGAGGTGGCAACGTATATCTTCTGTACGGGTGAGTGCTTTGAATTGTATATGTCACCGAAGCGGGACGCAGAAATATACACTTTGTGATTTGAGTTTATCCTCTTCAATTTATTGGCCACGAGTCCCTGAATACAAACTGTTCGATACCAGAACAATCATCTGGACTTTGCTTGTTTTTCAATTTGGATTGTTGCTGTTCATGGTTTTCCGGGTTAGTTAAACAGTATATGCCTTGCCGAGGCCTAAATGTTTGCATACTACATGTCTGTTTCCTCTTCTGAACCCCACCCTACAAATGATAAATATTGAGCTGCTGCTGTCGATTTGCTGTCCTAGCTGCGAAGATTGAAAAATTTTGCAACGGTTTCGGAATTGAACTGTAAAGCTGTTAGCTCTCCTAGGTGAGTTCTACAGTATATGCCTGCCGAAGCCTAGGACTTCCGGAATACTACATGCCTTTTTCCTCTTCTCCAATTGCATCCATCATTACGAGTTGTGCTCCTGGTGCTGTTGATGTGTATTCATACATGCTGTAAGCTGAACCAATCGTGACGTGAGGCGTGATCCGGTTGGATGAGGTGTAGTTGATCGTGGGGCAGCATATTGTTCTTCCAGGTAGGCTTCTACAGTATATGCCTGCCGAAGCTTAGGACTTTTGGATCTCTACACCATCCTATTTCTCTTTTTGTTGGCTCGAGTGACGTACAACAACCATGCCTCCCAAGGATAAGAAGCCGCCAGCGCTGAAGCTGTTTATGGTCCAGCTCAAGAACATCCAGACGGCTTTGGACGACATCTTCAGATTCGTGCAGAACTACCAGCCGACTTGTACTGTTAGCGCAATCAACATTCGTCTGCAGCGAATCGATGAGTTGTGGGGGCGGTACGAGGAGACGTTGAATGACATCCAGGCTCACGATGACTTCGAGGATGAGGAAGGAGAGTTTGATGAGGCTAGGTTAAGGCATAGCGATAAGTATTATGAATGTAAGGCTTTTCTTATGGATAAGGTCAAGGAACGGGCGGGACCTGATGACGGAGATTCGTCGATACGAGGAAACGAGACGTTGCCACATGGGCATGGTACACTTGATCATGTTCGTTTGCCTCAAATCAAGCTCCAGAATTTCAACGGGGACATTGACGAATGGATCAGCTTTCGGGACTTGTATACCTCTCTCATCCATAGAAAGACGGACTTGCCTGAAGTGGAGAAATTTCACTATTTGAAGGGTTGTCTTCAAGGTGAGCCAAAGAACCTTATCGATCCCTTGAAGATAACGAAAGCAAACTATCAGGTGGCTTGGGATTTGCTGATTAAGAGGTACGATAACAGCAAGTTGTTGAAGAAGCGTCAAGTACAAGCCTTGTTCAACTTGCCAACAGTAGTTAAGGAGTCGGTAGTGGATTTGCATACCCTGATGGACGGGTTCGAGAGAGTGGTCCAGAACTTGGATCAAGTGGTTAAACCCGAGGAGTACAAGGATCTTCTACTTGTTAACTTGCTGACAACTCGGTTGGATCCTGTAACTCGAAGAGGATGGGAAGAACATTCATCCATCAAGGAACAGGACACTTTGGCAGATCTAACTGATTTCATGCGTCGTCGGATACGAATCCTGGAATCACTCCCAACGAAGACTTCGGACAGCAAGGGATCCCATCAATCGCAACAGCCAATGAAGATGAAGTCGTCAGCTGTGAAGGCCAGCTACGGCTCCGTACAATCGTCTGGGGGACGATGTATGGTTTGTAAGGAGAACCATCCACTTTATCAGTGTTCTTCTTTTCAACGGTTGTCGGTGCGAGAGAGGGAGGCGGTGTTGAGATCGAACTCTCTGTGTAGGAATTGCCTCCGGCCGGGTCACATAGCGAAGAATTGCCCGTCTAAATATTTCTGCCGCAGCTGTAAAGGTCGTCACAATACATTGGTGTGCTTCAAATCTGGGAAAGATGTATCAGCGAAGGTTGCTGCTGCTACGGAACGCAACAATTCTCCTCCTCCGGATGCTGGCGAGCATTCGGGTTCGACATCCGCCCAGGTGGTGAACGTGGTCGCCACCGATTCTACAATATCTGGTGCAGCTCAGCAGTTCTCCTCCCATGTACTTCTGGCCACGGCGGTCATTATCGTGGAAGATGACGAGGGTAGCCGATTTCCGGCTCGAGCGTTGCTGGACTCCGGCTCTGAAAGCAATTTCATCGCAGAACGGTTGAGCCAACGACTGAGGACGCGTCGAGAAAAGGTGAACATCTCGGTACTTGGTATAGGTCAAGCAGCTTCAAAGGTGAAGCACAGGATTCAAGCAATGGTGTGCTCAAGAATTACGAATTTCTCTCGGAACGTGAATTTCCTGGTTCTGCCGAAGGTAACTGCGGATTTGCCAACGGCGAAGGTCAACATGAACGGATGGAAGATGCCTGACGGGATTAGTTTAGCGGATCCAGCCTTTTTCAGTCCCAGTGCGGTGGACATGGTGTTGGGCATCGAGTTCTTTTTTGATTTCTTCGAATCTGGTCGAAGAATTTCCATCGGAAACCAAATGCCGACATTCAATGAGTCGGTCTTTGGATGGGTGGTGTGCGGAGGTCAAACAAAACAAACGGAGAGCCTACGTGTTAACTGTAGCACGGCAACTACAGCAACTTTGGAAAAGTTGATTGCACGGTTTTGGGCTAGCGAAGAAGTTGGTAGTTCGAAGATTCTTTCCACCGAGGAGCAAAGGTGCGAAGAGTTGTTCCAGCAGTCGATTCACAGGGAATCCGACGGTCGGTATACTGTTTCGTTGCCGAAGGATGAGGACGTCGTTTCAAGGATTGGCGAGTCACGGGATATCGCCTACCGGCGTTTTCTAGGCACGGAGCGCAGATTAGCCAGGGATGCTAATTTACGAGAGCAGTATCACCAATTTATGGCGGAGTATATACAGCTGGAGCACATGACTAAGGTTAAGGATACACCAGAGTCCAGGAAACGTTGTTTTCTACCACACCATCCCGTCATCAAGGAGGCTAGCACCACTACGAAGGTTCGTGTGGTGTTCGATGCGTCTTGCAAAACGTCGTCAGGAGTATCACTGAACGATGCTTTGCTGGTGGGTCCGATCGTCCAAGAAGACCTTCGATCAATCATGTTTAGAAGTCGCATGAAGCAAATAATGCTGGTGGCCGACGTGGAGAAGATGTTTCGGCAAATCTTCATTTATCCGGAGGATCGACATCTTCAATGTATACTTTGGCGTTTCGACACTGGTGCAGCTGTTGACGTGTATCAGCTAAATACTGTCACCTATGGGACAAAACCTGCGCCTTTTCTAGCGACACGCACTTTCAATCAGCTGGCAACTGATGAGAAGCTACAGTATCCGCTGGCTGCTAGAGCAGTTACGGAAGATACGTACATGGATGACGTTATCACAGGAGCGGATACGATTCAAGCAGCAAGCGAAATTCGGAAGCAGTTGGAGGAAATGACCTCTAAGGGAGGATTCCGGCTGAGGAAATGGGCTTCCAACAAACTGGAGGTACTGGAAGGAGTTGCCGAGGACTATTTGGCAATTCATCTATCAGAAGGAATTAACCTGGACCCTGATCCGGCCGTCAAAACAATCGAACTGACATGGATGCCGAATAGCGATCAACTGCGATTCCAATTCGACATTCCATCGTGTCCCATCACCTCACAACTGTCAAAACGGCAAGTGCTATCTGTGATTGCGTCTCTATTCGACCCGCTGGGACTCATTGGTGCAGTCATTACAACGGCTAAGGCAATAATGCAGCTTTTGTGGAAGATCAAGGCTACAAACAATCAGGCATTGTATTGGGATCAGCCGTTGCCTTCGACGGTGGGTGAGCTGTGGAGAGCTTATTACGACCAACTTCCCATATTGAACGATCTTCGTATCGATCGCTGTGTGATGGTTCCCAGAGCGGTAGTAGTCGAAATACATTGCTTCAGTGATGCTTCGACCAAGGCATTTGGCGGATGCGTATACAAAAGAGGTGAGTACGATGAAGGAAGAGTGAAAGTCCGGCTGTTGTCTTCGAAATCAAAGGCGCCGTTGAAGACACAGTCCATTCCAAGACTAGAACTTTGAGGAGCCCTGTTGACAGCACAACTGTACGAGAAGGTTCGTGAATCCATCAAAATTCCAGCTCGAGCGTTTTTCTTGTTAGATTCCATTTGTGTATTGCATTGGAATACGTTCGTGTCAAATCGTGTTGTGAAAATCCAATCTATAGCTAATCCGTCATTAGTGGCAGCATGTTTCAGGCAAGGATAACCCGGCGGACTTGATTTCTAGAAGTATCAATCCAAAAGATATGGTAGAGAATACTTTCTGGTGGTAGGGACCGGAATGGCGGAAACAAGAGCGGGAAGGCTGGCCATGTTCATCAGCGGAGTTGACTTCGGAACAAGTGGATCAAGAGCGGCGACGAGAAATGGTATCCTGTTCGGTTTCGGTGGAAGCAGAGTTCAACGAATGGTATTTGGGGAAATTTTCGTCCTATTCGGACCTCATTCGCCGAACTGCGTATTGGTTGCGGTTAATGGAGCTACTTAGAACAGACGTGCAGAACCGTGTTGCATCAAGAAGTCCTTTGTCTACCAGAGAGCTGGCCGCGGCAGAGCTGACCCTAGTTCGGCGAGTGCAGAGAGAAACCTTTGGAGGAGAGTGGAAAGCACTTGCTAAGGGAGAAGAAGTGTCTAGGCGATCCCCACTTCGCTGGTACCACCCGTACATCTCGGATGACAATGTGATTCGTGTCGGCGGCCGCCTTGGGCATTCAACGGAGACCCATGATGTAAAACATCCGCTGGTCCTACCAGCACGTCATCAATTCACTCGGATGGTTCTTCAGCATTTTCATTTGAAACTTCTGCATGCGGGTCCTCAGCTATTACTCGGTGCGGTTAGACTCCGGTTTTGGCCTTTGGGTGGTCGAAATCTGGCACGTTATATTGTGCATCAATGCATGAAGTGTTTCCGGTGTAAACCTCCACCAATTCAGCAGTTCATGGGAGAGCTGCCAGCACCACGAGTCACAGTATCACGGCCATTCTCGCAAACAGGGGTTGACTTTTTTGGCCCGCTTTACATCAGACCAGCACCTCGTAAACCAGTTGTTAAGGTGTATGCGGCAATTTTCGTTTGTCTCTGCACCAAGGCAGTGCATCTAGAGCTGGTGACAGATCTAACGACAGAACGCTTTCTACAAGCCCTTCGTCGGTTCATTGCCAGAAGAGGGAAATGTCAGGATATTTATTCTGATAATGGAACAAATTTCGTTGGTGCTAGAAACAAAATGGTGGACTTGCTACGGTTACTGAAGTGCTCTGATCATCGCGAGAAGGTTGCTAAAGAATGCAATGAAGAAGGGATTGAATGGCATTTCAACCCACCATCCTCGCCCCACTTTGGAGGACTTTGGGAGGCGGCTGTTCGCTCAGCTAAAAACCATTTGCTCAAGGTCATGGGTGAATCATCTCCATCGGTTGAGGATTTGAGTACACTTCTGGTGCAGGTGGAAGGCTGTCTCAACTCACGGCCTCTTACCCAAATGTCAGACGACCCTGATGATTTAGAGCCCTTGACACCAGCTCACTTTCTGATTGGAGCTTCTCTGCATGCGCTACCGGAACAAAACCTGGAATCAGTTCCTGTAAACCGGCTGGATCGTTATCAGCTAATCCAAAAAAAAATGCAGGAATTCTGGAAGCGTTGGCATAGGGAGTACTTGTGTCAACTCCAAGGGAGGACTAAACGTTGGAAGCGTCCGGTTAATATTGAAAAGGGGAAGTTGGTTGTTATACGTGACGGAAACATCCCTCCGATGAAGTGGAAAACGGGAAGAATTACAGAAATACATCCAGGAGCTGATGGAGTGGTTCGCGTGGTAACGTTGAAAACAAAAAGTGGATTTTTGAAGCGGGCCGTAGAGAATTTATGTTTTTTGCCAACTCAGGAACTATCGGATAATGAGCAAGCAATTTCCACAGAAAAGCAGTAAATCCTTTCCCTTCCTAGTCTTTTTTTTCGAAGAGGATTTTTAATTTCAGAAATAACACTCATTTCTGGGTGGGTGAGGATGTTGGAGAATAGTTCAACAAAACCCCAGTTGATTCAACCCTGTTTCTATAATCGAGACTGCAGTTCGATCCATCTGCAAGGCTATGCCAATACCCATGATCTGGTTATTATAGTCACTTCGTACACTACACATGCGACGGTAAGGAATTTCGAAAATTAAAGTAAATACGGCGCTGGCACAGGTATACGAGTGGACGTCCGTGTGAACGAACCAGAGAATATTTCAACCGTTCAGCAGAGAGATAACGATGACGTCACCCATATGGTTCTATAGTGGTGATTAAAACCAGCTGAGATTGGGAGAAAATATGAGGATGGACACGACGGTCGACGGACCCGAGTAATTCATCGCATAGAGCGATCTCGGCCATAAGATGACCAGTAGGCGAGCAGAACATCAGAGTAAAACTGGCTACGATGGAACGTGCGGCCGCGCGCGCAGAATTTTATTCGATTTGTGTGTTAGATTGTAAGCAATAAATGTTAGTCCTATAAGAGTAAAATAAATGTAGTGTTTTTCCTCTAAACTGTAATAAATGTAGTGTTGAAATGTTTTGTACAGAAATTGAGTGTGTTTAGTGTTGTGAGAAATCAGTCCATATATATATATTGAGACCTGTGCATTCCATTGCACCTGGATTTGCTGTTGGACTTCCTATCGAGTGTTGGAGAGCTGACTGATAGCTATTGAAGGAAGAATATGATATACAGTTCCCCAACACACGCATACTCGCCGATGTACTCAAGGACCATGGATTCGGCATCGTAGCGCTGCAGGAGGTTTGTTGGAAGGGGTCAATGGTGTGAACGTTAAGAGGTAATCATACCTTCTACCAGAGCTGCGGCAACACACATGAGCTGGGAACAGCTTTCATATTGATGGGCGATATGCAAAGGCGCGTGATCGGGTGGTGGCCGATCAATGAAAGAATGTGCAGGTTGAGGATCAAAGGCCGGTTCTTCAACTTCAGCATGATCAACGTCCATAGCCCACACTCCGGAAGCACTGATGATGATAAGGACGCATTCCACGCGCAGCTGGAACGTGAGTACGACAGCTGCCCAAGCCACGACGTCAAAATCATCATAGGAAATTTGAACGCTCAGGTTGGCCAAGAGGAGGAGTTTAGACCGACTATTGGAAAGTTCAGCGCTCACCAGCTGACGAACGAAAACGGCCTACGACTAATTGATTTCGCCGCCTCCAAGAATATGGCCATTCGCAGCACCTCCTTCCAACACAGCCTTCCGTATCGGTACACCTGGAGATCACCACTGCAGACAGAATCACAAATCGATCACGTCCTGATTGATGGACGGCACTTCTCCGACATTATCGACGTCAGGACATATCGTGGCGCTAACATCGACTCTGACCACTATCTGGTGATGGTTAAACTGCGCCCAAAACTATCCGTCAGCAACAATGTTCGGTACCGACGATCGCCGCGGTACGACCTAGAGCGACTGAAGCAACCTGATGTCGCCACTGCATACGCGCAGCATCTCGAGGCAGCGTTGCCGGAAGAGGGTGAGCTCGATGGGGCCCCTCTTGAGGACTGCTGGAATACAGTTGAAGCAGCCATTAACGACGCAGCGGAGAACAACGTCGGGTATGTGGGACGAAGTCGACGGAACGATTGGTTCGACGAAGTGTGCAGACAGATTCTGGAGGAGAAGGACGCAGCGCGGGCGGTCGCGCTGCAGCAAGGTACCCGGCAGAACGTGGAACGTTATAGACGGAAGCGGAGACAGCAGACCCGACTTTTTCAGGAGAAGAAACGCCGCCTGGAAGAAGCGGAGTGCAAGGAGATGGAACAGCTGTGCTGTTCTCATGAAACACGCAAGTTCTATCAGAAGCTCAACGCATCCCGCAAAGGCTTCGTGCCGCGAGCCGAAATGTTCCGGGATAAGGATGGGAGCATCTTGACGGACGAACGTGTGGTGATCGAAAGGTGGAAGCAACACTACGAGGAACGTCTGACTGGCGCTGAGAGTACAGGCAGTGAAAGTCAAGGCAGCGGAAGAGATGACTACGTCAGTTCAGCGGACGATGGAAGCCAACCAGCCCCCACCTTGAGGGAAGTTAAGGATGTCATCCAACAGCTAAAGACCAATAAATCAGCTGGTAAGGATGGTATCGGAGCTGAGCTCATCAATATGGGCCCGGAAAAGCTAGCCACTTGCCTGCACAAATTGATAGTCAGAATCTGGGAAACTGAACAGCTACCGGAGGAGTGGAAGGAATGGGTTGTATGCCCCATCTACAAGAAAGGCGACAAACTGGAGTGTGAGAACTTTCGAGCGATCACCGCCTACAAAGTGATATCCCAGATCATCTTCCGTCGTCTATCACCATTAGTGAATGAGTTCGTGGGAAGTTACCAAGCTGGCTTCGTTGACGGCAGCTCGACAGCGGACCAGATCTTTACTGTACGGCAAATCCTTCAAAAATGCCGTGAATACCAGGTCCCAACGCATCATCTGTTCGTTGATTTCAAGGCGGCATACGACAGTATAGACCGCGTAGAGCTATGGAAAATTATGGACGAGAACAGCTTCCCTGCGAAGCTTACCAGACTGATCAAAACAACGGTGGATGGTGTGCAAAACTGTGTGAAGATTTCGGGCGAACACTCCAGTTCGTTCGAATCGCGCCGGGGACTAAGACAAGGTGATGGACTTTCGTGCCTGTTGTTCAACATTGCGCTAGAAGGTGTCATGCGGAGAGCCGGGTGTAACAGCCGGGGTACGATTTTCAACAGATCCAGTCAATTTATTTGCTTCGCGGATGACATGGACATTGTCGGCCGAACATTTGCAAAGGTGGCAGAACTGTACACCCGCCTGAAACGTGAAGCAACAAAAGTTGGACTGGTGGTGAATGCGTCAACGGCGAAGTACATGCTTGTGGGCGGAACCGAGCGCGACAAGGCCCGCCTGGGAAGCAGTGTTACGATAGACGGGGATACCTTCGAAGTGGTCGAGGAATTCGTCTACCTCGGATCCTTGCTAACGGCTGACAACAACGTTAGTCGTGAAATACGAAGGCGCATCATCTGTGGAAGTCGGGCCTACTACGGGCTCCAGAAGAAACTGCGGTCGAAGAAGATTCGCCACCGCACCAAATGTGCCATGTACAAGACGCTTATAAGACCGGTTGTCCTCTACGGACATGAAACATGGACAATGCTCGAGGAGGACTTGCAAGCACTCGGAGTATTCGAGAGACGGGTGCTTAGGACCATCTTTGGCGGTGTGCAAGAAGACGGTGTGTGGCGGCGAAGAATGAACCATGAGCTCGCCCAGCTCTACGGCGAACCCAGTATCCAGAAGGCAGCTAAAGCCGGAAGGGTACGATGGGCAGGGCATGTTGCAAGAATGCCGGACAGCAACCTTGCAAAGATGGTGTTCACTTCCGATCCGGCAGGGACGAGACGACGTGGAGCGCAGCGAGTGAGATGGGCAGACCAGGTGCAGAACGACTTGGCGAGCGTGGGGCGTATTCGAGGATGGAGAGATGCGGCCTCGAACCGTGTATTGTGGCGTCAAATTGTTGATTCAGTGTTATCTGTTTAGATGTAGACTAAATAAATGAAATGAATGAGAAAGGATGGGAATCGATCTCATTGAGCGCTCTATTGGTGGCTAAGCTTTTGCTTTTTAAAGCCAGGATTTGCAGGTCACTTCTCTCCACAAGAACGTACCCATTGTTGACGAGATCTTCGCCGTGTGAATACCGAGGGGTGGCAACACAGACGATAAATACCATCCCGACTAGAAGGTCATATCAAAATTATATCAACCTATGTTATTATGTTATACTCAATTTTTATAACAAAATTTGATATAAACATGGTGCAGGATGTTGTTAAAATATCTAAATTTGTATCAAAAACTACACTACTGGATACAAAAAACTATAAAATTTTGTTATAACTTTAACATAAAAATAACATATTTTGATAGAAATTTATAACAGAATCAGATACAAAATATATTGTTTCTGTGCAGTTGGAATCTTTACAGGTCGTGATAGGTCTCCAGATTGTGATCAACAATCAGAAATTTTTGTTTTTGTTCGAACAAGAATATTTTTCGAGAACATGGAACTAACAACATTACAAATAAGGCAACCTTCTCAAATTATATTAGCGTTGTGATATCTATGACTGGGAGACTTTGCTACATCTATTTTAATTGCCTATAGAGCATAACAAAAATTTAACACAATTTTAACATATTGTGATATTTATATCTTATTTTGATACAATTTTGTTCTCAGTAGCCATTATCTTTCAAATGTTGTAACAGGATTATATCATAATATGATTTGAAAAATGCCTTACACCGAATTGCCCAATAGTAGGCAATTAAAATAGATGTAGCAAAGTCTCCCAGCCGTAGGTATCACAACGCTGATATAATTTGAGAAGGTTGCCTTATTTGTTATGTTGTTAATTTCATGTTCTTGAAAAATATTCTTGTTCAGAAAAAAAAAACAAAAAAAAATGATTGTTGATCACAATCTGGAGACCTATCACGACCTGTAAAAATTCCAACAGCACAGAAACAATATATTTTGTATCTGATTCTGTTATAAATTTCTATCAAAATATGTTATTTTTATGATAAAATTGTAACAAAATTTGATATTTTTTTGTTTGCAGTAGTGCAGTTTTTGATAGAAATTTAGTTATTTTAACAACATCCTGCACCATGTTTCTAACAAATTTTGTTATAAAAATTTAGTATAACATAATAACATAGTATGATATAATTTTGATATGACCTTCTAGTCGGGTACAGTTGGGCAATTCGGTGTTCATTTTTCAAATCATATTATGATATAATCCTGTTACAACATTTGAAAGATAATGGCCACGGAGAACAAAATTGTATCAAAATAAGTTATAAATATCACAATATGTTAAAATTGTGTTCAGTTTCTGTTATGCTCTTCTAGTCGGGATAGCTTGGATGTACGTATGGCAAACGTATTCAGCATAACTACTTTCTGGTGTATGATCAACGTACGCAATGATTGGAGCCACATTTGCTGCGCGAACTTCCCCACCAGTGCATTCCAATTTAGGGTTGTCATCAGACGAATGGAATTTGCAAAGGAAATAACCAGAATTTTGATTTCACGAGTAGTTTGTAGCCACTGCCCAGTTAACATTTTTTATACTTATTGCTATTGATATAGGTCATCATATACACATAAGATATTATGTATATAATGCACCGAATCGCTATATACCTACTAAAGTGGAGGCCATATACGTGCTAAATAAGGACTTTCTCGAGTTTTCATGATCATTTATACGACTTAGAGAATATTTGAAAAATAAATGGTAACAACCCTGGCTCGAACATTTGACCTCTGGAACTAAAGGCTGGTGCTCTACCCTTGCGCTACTCAGCAACTCTTGAAAAGCAGCAAAGTTTTGACAATCATAATCTAGATGGAGATTTATTATTGACAAGAGCTTCAGTGTACGATATGAACTACATTGATACGATTCGGATGCCTTGTTGTTGTACGTACAAATGTGGCTTGAATCGTATATGATAACAACTTATGATTATCCTGATAATGTTCCTACATAACAACGATTGCGCATCATTCCAAACGATTCAACCCACGTATAAGCGATTCTGAAATGTCAACATCAGTAATGTCTTTCACCGTGTTTACTTTCAAGCTGTGTTTACAGCTCAATTACATTTTAGATGTTCGCAGATATTGAGCGATAATGGTTGGCAGCACAAAATTACACAGGCAATAATTGGAATTTTGGCAGATCGGATAGAGTAAAGTAAGTAATTTTGAAATTAATTCAATCGGTAAGGTTCAGTGGCTCAGTGCTCAACACGCACATCGGTATATGATTTGCATGACAATATTTGTATACATAAACGATATTTCCGATTTGATCCGATAAAACTGATATTGTTTATATAGGTTTATGATTTTCATAAACGCAATCGTAAATATTGCATACGCAGGTATCATATACAATATTATTCATATTTTAGCCATCTTTATAAGCAGTCATATACGAATGTGAAAGAAAATAGCAATATATGCGATACAATTTATCATTTCATATACGATATGTGGTTTACTGGGTGGGTGTCAAAAATATTTCCTTCACAATATCTCACATTCACCACAATGGTGTTGGGCAAATTCAATTGCGCGCCGGCGGCAAGACCAAAACGACGATAAACTTCCCTCATCGCCTCGATCTGCCACGGTGACGACACTATCACGCTGATGTCGTCAGCGTAGACAGCCAGTAAATCCTCTCCACACATTTGCTCGAGCCGGCATACCAACGGATGGAGATATAAGACGAAGAGGTGCATGAACAGTGGGTCCCCTTATCGCACCGAACGAGCAATCTCGAACGAACGAGAGAGGCGCCCATTAATGAGTATCCGGGATGTGGACCGACTGGCGATACGCGCGAGAAGTGCGATGAGTTCCTCGTTGAACCCGAGCGACCGCATGGTGCACCATGTCGAAAAGAAATGAATGGCGCACCCGATCGAAGGCGTTTTCGAGATCAAAGCTGATGAGCTTACCGGCGCGACGGTGGTGACGAAGACTGGCGATCCGATCTTCCAGAGCGAGAGTGGCTTGGAAGATGTTGCGCTCTGAGTACGAACATTTCTGTCCGTCGCTCAAGACACGGTGGGCTTGCCTCGGCACCGCACCGGGGGATCGCTTTGCTGCGCTGGATTTGATAGCAGACAGTATTTCTGCCGTCGTGATCTCTTCGGTGCATTGCTCGTTTAGTGGGTCGTCCGTTGGGTAACTCGTTCGCAAACAAACCCGTCTTCTTTGTTATATGCTGCTTCGTCCGAGTAGAGGTTGGAGAAAAAAGCAAACAGATTTTCTTCGATTTCTTGTGACTCATTTAGAACTGCGTTTTCAGCCGTTTGTAACTGCATGATGGTTGTTTTTTACGTCGTCTTTCTCCCAGCTGGAAGATCGACATAGGCTTTCCGGCCAGGCGCGTTTCGTTGATGCGCATGAACGCGTGGGTAAAGTTCCTTTGAAGCGCCAACATTTCACCTTTAAAACGGTTTATGGTAGTCAGCATTTCGGGATGTTGGTAATATCCGTCGTACGCTAGCCGTAGTTGCGCATAGAGACGCTGGTGTGTATCGTGAAATTCCTCGAAAACGGCTCGAGATTTCCACTTGTTTTGATTTTGGGTTTAACGTACGACAGCCACCATTCCATCCACGATTCGTAATTCCTACGTTGCCGAGTCCAATTTTGCCACTTATAATGGAACTCGGCTACGTTTTCCTCGGATAGAAGATGCGGCCCAGAAGCCACGAAACCACGCCTGGGTTCGTGTCCCAGTGGGGGTAGACAGAATCGTACCGTCAGCGCTTTGTGGTCTGTGAAGCAACAGACGTGCGTGTAAGCAGACTGCAGCTTGTTTCGTAAGCCGGCGCTTACATACATGCGGTCAAATCGAGATTGTGCATTTCGATTGACGTACGTGAACCCGGGATCACGCGGATATAGCTTTTCCCATGCGTCATGCAGCTGCAGTTGTGTTCGGGCTGGACGATTCGCAAGCTCGCAGCAGACAGTTGAAATCACCAGCGAGGATGACGTTGGCGGAGTAGGCCAGGGCGCCGTTGAAAAACTCTTCTCTAGCGGTTCGGCACTGGGAACGAGTCACATTTGCAGGCTTTTTAAAAAGGTCGACCAAAGCCACCTCGTCGTGTTGTGGTTGTGTGCGTAACGATGCCGACGATAAGCTGCACGTGTTTTGCTTTTGCAGCGGGATGGGAGACACCGTTCGTACGATGCTTATAGCAGGCTGACTTGCTGATTGGGTTTTCGACCCAGAAGGTTTGTTTAATCTCATCGGCTTCGGTAGCTCGGGAAAGCCCTCCAAAGATGCTCTCGCTGGAGCGATAGAGCCCTGACCAACTGGTTCGGCGATCGTGATTTTCGCTCGGGGTTTCGTGGCTCAGCTCAGACGAAGCACGTCACGTTGGCGTAGCTTTTTTGGACCAGCAGTTTCTTTTTTTGTACACAAGAAATGCCAGTGTGGGTCTGCTCTTTGCAGTGTGCAAGAGGCAATCTGACTCTTGTAGTGGATATACGCTTGGCCATCAATCGTAACCCACGAATCGATATTTTATTTGTTCGTTTGATCAGCATACGAGCCGACCATATACCGAGCGGAATCCCACCAAACTCGAACCCATCACCCCACGTCAATTCTCGCAGCGAGAACACTTCCCCGAACGCACTGAGGAACTCGACGATCTTGTCTTCGGAAAAGTTTTCCGGCAAATCGTGCACCTTCACTTAAACACTTCCATCTTCCATCGTTATTCTCAACTTGTGCCCCGCAATGTTTTTCATCGTGAGCGTCCTCGATTTGTTGTGTGAGCGTCAGATCATTGATCTTGACGAACGCACATTTTTCACCACGGTGGCACTGGAGTCTCACAACATCTTCTTTCTTCAGTACTAGAACTATGCGGGAAAAGCCATACACTTTTTCGAAAGACGGCTTCACCGGGAATCGCGAGTAATCTATACAAAAAGTGTTTTCTCGCCTCATCGCGGTACATTAACAGCGCACGACGTGGCACGGATGGATGAAATAATAAACCACCAGATCGTATTCGCTTAACTTTCAGAGCGCAATCGAGAACACGTCTGCTCGTCTCAGAAGCTGAGCGGTATATAAAAGCAACGCATAACTCCTTACACAAGTTTGGCGGGAGATACGGCCCACCGCAGTCTTCCGATTTTCGCGGTTTTAACGATGGATGGTTCTCCCTAGAGCTGAAATAATTCCTAGTTCATTCGCCTTCTCCGCGTAACGTCCGCCATCTACACCACACCATAGATGATACGCAGCCCTTTCCTTTAGAAAACCATTTGCTGGAAGCTGTAGCTTCTGGACTGTCCGAGCGTCGACTAGATCAAACAGCTTCATGGAACCTCTGGCAGAAATCTTGATCTTCACAAATTTCGATCGTAACAATTTCGCCAGATTCCTGTTCATCAAGGTTACAGCTGATCCTTCGTCGATCAAAGCTAGGGTATCGACTTTTTTCCATCCGTTGTACAGGGTCAGTGGAGCCATCCGGAAGAACACCCTTGGATTCAGTTGACGATGACTGTGGCATTGAACCTCCAGCGTTCTACAATCTGACCCAGATCCACTGTGCAGCAAATGATTGTGAAATTCTGGGCAACCTTCTACCGTACATCGCTTCCTTATACGACATGGCCGCTCCCCGTGATCGTACATTTAACACGGACAGAATTCCAGCCGCTTCACCGTCTTCCTCCGTTCATCGACACTTTGCTGCACATACTCCGGACAGTTTCGTCCGAAATGTTCTGATTTTCGGCATACGGAGCATTCCACTTCCCGATAACGTGGTTGAAACGATTACTCCGGTTTCCTCATCGCATCCGACAGACATGGCTGATTGCTCAACGACATATTTCCTCCGTCTGTTGCTTGGACGAATCCTTTTACTTTCGGCTTATCGTTTTTCTTGTCCTACCTCCGCCTTTTCAAAGGTAGCTTCAAGCACCTTTTTCACAAGACCTTACATAAAGCCTCCGAAGGTTTCCAAATCAACCGACTACGCGCGTCGCATGTACTCCACCCATTCCATTGCGTAGTATGTAAATGCCGGTCTAGCCAACCGGGAGCACTTCTGAGACTCCCCGAATCAACTGCCTCAGGGTCGGCACACGGAAGTTTATCGCGGGACAGGGAATCTTCGCACTCGAAATTAAGGAAACCTACCAGCACTTTTAACGTTTTTAACAATTTTATTAGCTACACTCCTAACTTTTCCTTCCTCCCACTTTCTTACTAACTATTTAGCTAACCTTTACTGTTGGGGCCCCTTCTTTATTCCAACCACCTCTTTCCTCTTCGCTGCGTCCTTCCTCGTCTTGACCGCAAGCTTCAGCCACGTCTGGCTACGTTCCGCGCCTTATGATCCAGTTGCGCGTCCTAGGCTACCGATGTGTTGTCGGTCTTCGGCCAACAACGGTGCCGGAATCTACCCGGCGAGGGGGCACTAGGACGGCGCAGGGCTTCACGGGAAACTGGGCACAAACACGGCGTTGACAAGCACGGGACAGCAACGAATCCACGGTAGAACAACGGGGTCCTGATATCCTTGTCTTATCGCTTTCAATATTATTTTCCGAAAAATAAACGATCTCCTTGACTTCGCACTTCTTAACTCGTTCACGATTGCCGGGTAAGTGAACGAGCTATTACAAGATTTTCAGGCCCAAGGTTCATGACCCCCATCTCCGGTCATCGACTTTTCCAGTCTCCATCCCTCTTTCGTACCACCCATTTGTGCAACCCATCATGGCCGCTCCAACTCCTTATCCTGCGGCTCCTGGTGGTGGGTTGAAGAAGCTTGGTGGGTGGTTGGTAGCAGTTAAGGTGGTTGCTCCTAATGACTATCTAGTTGAATGCTAAGTGGGCCTACTGGGGGACAAACCTTCGCTTCTCATACAAAAACTACCTGTCATACATTTTTTCGCATATTTACAAACAAAAATCTCAATAATACACACGATTAACAAAACCAAACACTTACAAGTACGAAGATAATTTTTGGATCAAGCTCTGTATCAGAATAGGATTTTTAAGATGTTCAGCCAATCCCGCAGCTTTGAGATACTGAGTGAAACACCTGCCTCGACGCAAGCTGAAGACAAGATGGTCCTGACTCCGTCGCTTTCACTCTCGTGGAGACTCTCTCCGGAATGACATCGAACTCATCCTCCGATAAATGGGCAATAACTTCCCTTTCGAATGATGGTCTTGGAAGACTGACGTCGGGTATTCCAGCATAACAGCTTCCCGTTCCCCGCTTTACCTCTGCCTTGCATGGTTTCGATGACCTCACTTTTCTCCAAGGCTTTCTCGGAAACAGATCTTCCAGTTCACCTTCTATCACATCGCACCATCCTCTAGTTCCGGAAAATCGTCACTGTCGAGCACAAAATCTCCAACGTTCTCATCCAGATCGATAATCTTCTTCAGAGCTGATCTTCTTTCCAGCATCTTCTTCCGGCGGACAATTCTCTTTCGCTCAATCTCCAAGATCCTACGCTGGTTCTCCTCTTCAAGCTTCTCCAGTCCATTCCATTCTTCGAGTTCTTTGAGTTCTCTCAAAGCACGGGTTCGCGTAGACTCCACCGATGGCACACTAACACTTTTTTTCATGCACCCACGAACGCGACTGGTTTCCTTGACCGGAACAGATTCGGCACGTTTCACGCGGTTGCAATACCGACCGATCATGTCTGACAACACATGCAACAAATCATCGTGATCATCCTCTGTAGCGTCTTCGTTTCCGCTGACGTGTTTCTCGCCTATATCTTTCTGTCCCTGATCTCCTACCTTTGTCGAATCTTCAACGTCATCGACGTCTTCTATCTCATCGTGCTGCGCTAGGTTCCTAGTCATCCGACTTTTGGTAAACTTTGTCTTTTCTGACTTACCAATCTCCGTCTTACTACCTTCATAACGACCAGAATGTTTGAAAACCACTGGATGGTTGTGTTGCCTGGGGCACCCAACGAGGCTCGGATTGATCGATCTCCTCCAGACAGGTCGCACAAAACCCGACAACCTCGGCGACGCTTTCACCGACTTCACACTGGACGCTAGCATCAAAATCCTCTCTTTCATCACAGCAAGGGTATTTGTAGGACATAGTAGATTTAAAGCTATGTTACACCCTCCGGGTGCAAGAAAACAATCCGAAGTGGGTTGGTGAACGAACTCAGCTATAAGTATATTTTACAATAATAATTAAACATATAAACAATACAATAACATACAATTTAGTTTTCACGTCTACATACGATTTGAACGGAATTCGTCATTAAATAATAAACCCAGCTAACCATCATCGCTGAAGCTGGCACTTTAAGCAACTCGCAGTCACTGACCTTCATTCCTCTCTATTCGAAAGAACAGAACGCCCTGGATGAAGTAGCATCCACTTAAGTTCCGATGGCGTGGTTGTTGAAGACCGAGAAGGTATGTCGCGCCAACTGAAATATGGCAAAGTTTATGGTCGATCGATTCTAGACAAGGTGGAACAGTGGTTCGAGGATATGAAGAAACCGCAAGTGGGAGATTGGGTGGTTTTGGAGGAGAGGGAGTTGCGCAGTGGGTGGATTAGGCGACGCATTACCTCCGTGATAGTAGGACGTACGTGATAAGCTGTCGTGCAGACGACCGACGGTATTCATCGCCGCCCTATGAGCAAGATTGCAGTGCTGGATGTGCAACCAAGGAGTAAAGCTGGGATAGACATCATTGACCAGCGTTACGAGTCGGGGAGTGCTACGGACACTGGCAGCACTGTCACTGATAACCCACGATGTCGTGCCACGGCCCTCCTTAGCCGTGTGGTGAGACGCGCGGCTACAAAGCAAGACCATGCTGAGGGTGGCTGGGTTCGATTCCCGGTGCCGGTCTAGGCAATTTTCGGATTGGAAATTGTCTCGACTTCCCTGGGCATTAAAGTATCATCGTGTTAGCGTCCCGTGTGGGGATGTAATGCCAATAAGAAGAAGAAGAAGTCTTGCCAAGCATAGTTGTCTCATGTCGTTTCTTCACGATGCCATTCCCACTGTGCTGGCGGTGTCGCATTTGCTTAGATTAGTTTTTTCTCTGTCATACATAATGGCAAGCTTGCCAGCATTCCTTTCTAGTTCTTAAATCCATTGATTCTTTTGTTGCTTTTCTGGGCACCGTCCCACTAGCTTTTCCTGAACCGTTGAAAATAAATTCCGAAGATTTTTTCGGTTTAAAATTTGAAACATGGGAAATAATTTTAAACTATTAAAGTTTACATAAGTTACATTCCACACAATGTTTTCAATGTTACATTAATAACTGTAAACAAATAAGCAAAATCTCTTGCGAACCACTGCACCTACACAAGTCGGACGCATCATTTGCGCCCCGTTCCGGTACCCGCCGGTCCCCGCTGAGCACTTACGCAGTCACTTCTCGGTTGCTCGGAGCTGACGAGGAAAAACGGTAATTAATTGCGATGGCCAGATTGACACACCAGAGCATGACCATATCGGTCTTTGTCTGATCGGTCGGAGACCGACTCGAACCTTGGTCTACCTGCTGCCCCTGTCAGTGGATATAAAACGGAAATCGGATTATAATGGATCCCATGCCACAGTTGTCCTGCATCTGCACTGCTGGGTGCTCTTGCTGAGAGTGTCGAGATTATCGTTGGAATCCCGGCAAAACGTATTTACAGTTGAAAAGAGTTATGAGTTTGTTGCATGTCAATTGAGAATAAATATATACGGCTGGATGATTCTTCTCAAGTGGGATTTGCTTAGTTTAGAGCACTCCTTATCTCTGAGGGGCGCAGCTACTGATGGGACTATAGCTCCATTTGATTGGTTCAGGTGAACATCTCTGAACACTTTCAAGAGAAATTTCATCTGTTTTAAGAATAATGCAGCATTACATCGGTTATCGGCAGGTTGTACTTATTGGATTCATAATCGTTAGCATGAACAAAGGCTATGCAGCTTTTCATGCTTGGTTGTCATTTCATATTTCTTGATGAATAACAGGAAATGACCGGCTATTTGAAGCTTTCAAAACGTGTGTTATTTGGAGACTTTTAAACATGCTTTATCTGGAACGTATTTTATAGATTTTTTTTTATTATTGTTAAAGCTGTAGATCGATGTTCCACAGTAAAAGAAAACTTACAACGCTGTTTGCTGTTTCGGCAAGCGTTTGAATTCGTTTATTATCTTTGATTGAACAGAACAGAAAAGTAACTACTGTTGATAAATTGCATTGCTTTAACAGTTTGGAGATAAATCCATGAGCTAAAGCGGAAATTGGTTTACTACAGACAAAATTTCAGTTGGGCAAGTAAACATAGTTCTCGACAGTGATTTGACTGGTACAAATACAAAAGGACGATGCACGGATCAATAAAATGAAAAGGAATGCATGGATCCTCCTCAGTGGACACGGCCTTTTGTGTACTATACAGAACACATCGGTGTCTGTGTGATACAAATACATAAATTAGTAATAGTTATTCCATCACCTTTAGATGTTTTATTCAATTTACACAAATTTCTATCGTGCTCGCACTGAGTGAATGGGCATGGAGTGGAGACGCATGATCGTTTATTATCGCTTCCCTTAAGTGTTAACGAAATACCTATTTGGAGCTAATAAAACGCGAGGCGAGATGCCTATTTGGAGATTGGAATATATTGACAACGTACTATTTGCAACGCTACCCGAATATTCAACTCAAATGTGAAATCAGTGTTGATATTCTCCAGTGACATCATCAGAGATCACGCGGAAGCTGCATGTATCGTAAATGGAGAGCAAGAACGCAATCTGCTAGCATTGGAATTCAGATGGAATCGCAATATAATAACAGAAAAAGACTTTTCTTTCACATCAACAATTCGTCTGTGACTAACGGTTTCCAATAACAGAAAGTCTTCTTCTTCTTCTGATTCGCGCTACATCTCCCACTGGTACATTGCCGCCTTGCAGCAGCGTTCATAAAGCACATCCACCGTTGTTACCTTAGAGATTTCAAAGCCAAGTTACCATTTTTGCATTTGTATTTCATGATGCTAGCTCGATGATACTTATATTCCCAGGGAAGTCGAGAAAGTTTCCAACCCGAAAATTTCCGGACCGGGAATCGAATCACCTTCAGTATGATCTTGCTTTGCACCGCGCATCTTACCGCACGACTGAGGAAGGCCCCAGAAAGAACAGAAAGTTTCGGCTTAGTAATCTATCAGCCGCATGAATTCTCTTCATTCTTAAATGCCGTTGATTCATTTCTTTATTGGAGTTAATTCTCGTATACCTGACTGAAGGACAAAGCCACATCAGAAGGCAACCATGGAGTCATGCAACCAAATAACAAGTACCACAAGATCCTGAAAACTCTCTTACCCATTGCAATCACCTGATCCCGAAATAATTACATGAATTAACTCATTATCCTGTGCACGGCAACCGATGTACCCTTTGTGCTGTGGAAGGTAAGTTGATGATGCTCTCACTGGACTGTAGGATTTATAAACGCTTGCGTTGCAGTACAAAACTAATAGAACTTTCCCGTCAAACCGAGCCTTCATTTTCTTTATTTAATTCGAAATAGATTTTTATGTCGAAATGAAAAAATAAAACAGTTTTACAAGACTTTTTCGGATAGTTTATAGATTTGAAATAAAGTTTTGGATCAAATATGCAAAATAATGGCAAAGGACTGATACAATAAAATCTGTTGACGGGAAGGGTCGATTCCCACACTGCACAAGGAACCACCAAAGTGACACTTTTTTCCGCCGAGCCCCGAAAATAGCGACACGACCCAGGCAGTGCACCGATCGCCAGTTACACGACCCCCGCATAATCTACACGGTGGGCGCGAGTGTAAAACGAATTTCTCCTCGCCATAATGTTGCTCCGTCGCATTGAGAATAGTCCGGACCCCATCATCAGGAGATTACAAATTTAATTAAATAAATTAATCCCAACTGGAAATCTGCTGCTGATGCGCGGCTGTTACAACTGTACAATAGTTCGATTCCGTTACCGGATGTCCAACCGGACCGGGACGGTACAGGGAACTCGGAGGCACCGGAGATTGGACCGGGGAGCCGTCGCGGGAAAACCTGTGTTGTAGTATTGTCGAAGCGATTTGCGCCCCTGCTGCTGTCGGATAATGAAACAATAACAAAGGATTGTGTGATTCAATTTACGGCGGCCCGTGTTTATAATCTTCTCAACAATTAAATATTGGGATAGGAGTATTTCCACCGATCTTCTTTCGGATAAA
Source organism: Armigeres subalbatus (assembly GCF_024139115.2). Lineage (NCBI taxonomy): Eukaryota > Metazoa > Arthropoda > Insecta > Diptera > Culicidae > Armigeres > Armigeres subalbatus. The sequence goes on along the minus strand of NC_085139.1, from coordinate 39,519,696 downwards.
AATTTGAAGAGATGGCAAAAATATTTTTGTTCAATTACATCTGCGCTTTCCCATTTCATGCGAAACAGAGGTAAATTTATTCACTATTCAGTAAAGGTACTGTAAAACGAAGCACGGCATTGAAAACAATATTTTTTTAATGAGTGGTTGAGCTTATAGATTCTTCAGGATTACATTGTCGCTTAGCTTTAGTTAAATATTTAAATTTCTGCTTAATAATATTATTTTTATGGTATGTTTGCTATTTGTAGCTTCAATTTATAATTGAATAGAAATTGAAGTTTTTCAGTTTTGAGTAACGATTTGTTAGAAATTCAATGATATTGAATGGCGTGCTATAAGCAACAAGCCACTCGCTGAGCAACGACTAAAATAATGTCACTTGTCATAAGATGAGTTTGTACAATCTCATTTAATTCCACCACTTAACTGTACCTTGACAGATACGTATTTCGACCTCAACAGTAAGGTCGTCGTCATTGTCTCCTACTTGACTCGACTTTACGACGTACGAGACACTGAAGACGACCTTACTGTTGAGGTCGAAATACGTACCTGTCAAGGTACAATTAAGTGGTGGAATTAAATGGGATTGTACAAACTCGTCTTATGACAAGTGAAGACATTCAACTAAAAAGCTCAAAATAAGTTTCGGAATAAAATAATGTGTCAAATTAAACGCTATGTCACAGAACAAAATAACGCGGATCTCGAGATCGTTCTGCACTCCAAAACGTGTTTGATTGCACAGTATTTAGGCTTCGGTCCGAATTAAAATCAAATTAAAAATTATAGTTCAATAATTATCAAATAACCCTGCTCGCAGAACAAGATTATTTTTGACAGATTTAGAATCAGTTTTGATAGATGTTTTGTTGGTATTGCTGATTAGCACCTGCTTTTCTTATGACCGGGTGATTGCTCAATTTTCGTACTGTCACTTCTCGCTGGCGTGCCCGTATTTGCTTGCAAACAATGGAGGTATGACCTCCGCACGAAGGAAGTCTGGTATTCCATGAACCTCCTGCTTCATGGACAGATCAAAAGTAACAGAGGAACTGTAAGAGTCTAAGAAGTTAGCACGATTGGTGTCAACCGAAGATGGGCTTACCTCCAGCGTCATATACCAGTGGTAAATACTCATGAATCGAGATTGAGGGTTCCGTTCAAGCAACTTCTCGAAGTTATCAATGACCAATGGATTGAGAACCTCACAGCGGATGAGGAACCGGAGCGATAATTCCGCGAAACGATCTGTCAACGGTAATACTTCCGCAAGTACTTCCTGGCTCATCGTATGAGTCGAATTCATACAACCTAACGCAATACGGAGACAACGGTACTGAATCCGTTGAAGCTTCAGCATGTGTGTTTTAGCCGCGGACTGAAAACAGAAACTACCGTATTCGAGGACCGACAGAATGGTTGTTCGGTGCAACGTGATAAGATCTTCGGGGTGCGCACCCCACCATGCTCCGGTTATTGATCGCATGAAGTTAACCCGTTTCTGGCATTTTTGCGTCAGATATATAATGTGCTTCCTTGAGGTGCATTTCGAGTCGAACCAGACCCCGGGATATTTAGAAGACATACTATGAGTGATTGGGATTGCCTTACCCATCAGTGGGAGCGGGAACTTTACCGGCTTATGTTTTTGCCTTTCTCGTATACTAAAGGCTATATGATCGCTCCAAAAACAAACTTTTTATAGAAGGCCCGGAGACCCATAGTGTTATATACCGATCGACTCAGCTCGACGAATTGAGGTGATGTCTGTGTGTATGTGTGTGTGTGTGTGTGTGTGTGTGTGTGTGTGTGTGTGTGTGTGTGTGTGTGTGTGTGTGTGTGTGTGTGTGTGTGTGTTGTTTTTTTTTTTTTTTTTTTTTTTTTTACAAGGGTTAAAGGCCATCAAAAATCTGCGCGACAGACACCTCGAGCACCCACACTATGCTCGAAGGCGAACAAGGATGGGCTCCTCCCGACCTGCTAAAAATATGCCTCCCGGATAAACCGGGTCCCTTATCCTCCTTGCCTCGATCCCCCCGGGACCACTGGATGCTGCGACTACTTCGGGGGGGGCTGTGCTCATGCACTTCTTCTAAAATTCCGGCCCCTAGCTTAGGCTAGTTCGCCGACTGGCTTGCTGAGATCCACTGCTACATTGTCTCGATCCCTCGGCGGTCGTGCCGCAAACTTCCTCACTCGAATCCTCCTGACTTCCCCCGGCGTCGAGGGTGGTCCACCAGCTCCGGTGAAGGAAACTTCCATCAGTGCCCCCGACTACCGGCGGCTATTGCAGGGGACGCTTTCGCGCATTGCGCCGACTTCGTCTTCGGGTTGCAGAGGTGGTCCGACAGTTCCGGTGGTGGATAACGTCCGCACTGGCGGTGCCCTACATACCCGAAGCACTTCCTTCTTCTTTCTTCTTTCTTCAGCAGGTTGACTGATCGAGTGCCGAAGTCGGTCCGACGATTCCGGTTGGCAGAAAACTTCCGGTTCACCGGCGCCCCGACGACCCGAGGCCAACACTGCTCACTATGCTGGATTTTCCTCCGAGCCGACGCTTGTTTGCTGGTCCCTTCTCCATCTACGCTGCAGCTCTGACAATATTTGCCTCACGACTCTGCTTACCACATTCCACGTATCTTCATCGTGACACATTCGCTCTGCGATGTTGTCCACGCTTAGGGCAGGCATTCCTCTACGTGCTTCCGCAAACCTCGGACAATCGAATAACACGTGCTCTGGAGTCTCCTCTACGTTGATACACGCCGGGCAGAATGGCGATGACGCATGGCCACATCGGTGCAGATATTGGCGGAAACAACCGTGTCCGGATAGGAACTGAGTGAGGTGAAAGTTCACCTCTCCATGCTCCCTGTTCACCCACGTCGACACATTGGGGATGAGCCGGTGGGTCCACCTTCCGTTGTCTGCATTGTCCCACTCCTGCTGCCACTTCACCATTGAGTCCAGTCTCATCGTCTCCCTCACATTTCTGGTACCTCTCCGTTGGTAGCACTCGATATCCTCTGCTAAGGTTATGCAGATTGGAATCATCCCTGCGATAACGCAAACTGCCTCTGACGAAATTGTTCGGTACGCACTCGCCACTCGAATGGCCATTAGACGAAACACGCTATTCAACTTCCTGTGATTACGTTTCGTCTTGAGCGCAGCTCCCCAGGCTGGAACGCCGTACCTAAGTATTGAGGATGATACGGTCGCCAGAAGACGCCTACAGCTGCCTCTCGGTCCGCCAACGTTCGGCATGATCCTAGCAAGCGCACTGACCATCTTTGCCGCCTTCTCGCAGGAATAGTCGACATGGGTGTTGAAATTCAAACGGTCGTCGATCATCACTCCTAGATGTCTCAAAGCCCGCACGGACGGTATGTCGTGCTCTCCGACGATAATCTGCATTCGCTGTATGATTCGGCAGTTGCTGACCAGCATCACTTCCGTTTTGTGGTGAGCAAGCTGCAGCTTGACCCCATTCATCCAGTTTTCAACTGCGTCGGTCGTCTCCGCCACCAGCATATCTACCTCTTCCAGCGACTCTCCGGTTATCGTTAGAACGACATCATCCGCGAATCCGAAGATCTGCACGCCTTTGGGCAACTTCAGCTTTAGCACTCCGTTGTACATAACGTTCCACAGCATTGGGCCAAGTATGGAGCCTTGCGGAACACCCGCCGTAACCCTAATCGACTTCTGCCCCGAGTTCGTATCGTAGACCAGAATCCGGTTTTCGAAGTAGCTCTTAAGGATTCTACACAAATAGCCAGGAACCCGCATTCCATGCAGCGCTACGGCGATGGCCTCCCAGCTGGCACTGTTGAACGCGTTTTTGACGTCAATTGTTACTACGGCGCAGAACCGATTGCCGCACCTCTTTTTCTTGGATGCTTTCTCTGCAACTTCAACGACCGCTTTAATTGCATCCACCGTCGATCTGCCTTTTCGGAATCCAAACTGCTTCTCCGACAAGCCGATCTCACCCTCCGTGAACTGCGTCAGCCTGTTAAGGATAATTCTTTCCAGAAGCTTCCCCAGTGTATCCAGCAGGCATATGGGCCTATACGAAGCTGGACTCCCCAACGGTTTTCCTGGTTTCGGCAGTAACACCAGTTTCTGAATCTTCCACTTATTCGGAAAGTAACCATCTGTTAGGCATTTCTGCAGCACCATCCTGAACAAATCTGGAAACGCCAGTATCGCAGTTTTTAAAGCCACGTTTGGAATTCCATCCGGACCCGGAGCTTTCTTCTTCTTCAGACCCTTCGCCACTGATGACAGCTCGTCGTTGGAGACTTGCATACCTGCAATGGTGACACGGTCTTCATCTTCGTACGGTGCAGGCGGCCACATCGTAGAACCATGTTGCGGGAAAAGACCGTCCACGATGATCTTCAGCTTGTCCGGACACATCTCCGCTGGCGTCGCTGGACCCTTGATTTTCGTTATTGCCACCCGATAAGCATTGCCCCAAGGATCAGCGTCAGCTTCTTGGCACAACTGCTTGAAGCAGTTGGACTTGCTGACTTTGATCTCCCGTTTGAAAGCCGCTCTAGCTTCCCGGAAAACTATCTTACGTTCTTCTCTTACCGTTTCAGACCTTGCCCTCTGAAAACGTCTCCTGGCCCTGAGACAGGCAGCACGAAGATTGGCAAGAGATTCGTTCCACCAGTAATTTGGGCGTCGGCTGTCTAATGGCTCCAGTTTTCTTGGCATCGACGCATCGCAAGCCCTCGCTAACGTTTCCGTCAGTTCATCTGCTTCCAGATTTATTGCGCCGCTGTCAACTCGAAGTGCTTCGATGAAAAGCTCCTTGTCAAAGTCCTTCGTTTTCCATCTTCGCCCGGTAGTCCTTATCCCTCTCCGCGTCGTCGGTAGCCGTGTTCCAACACTATACCGGATAGCTTGGTGATCACTATGAGTGTAGTCCTCACAAACTCTCCAGTTCATGTTTCTCACCAGCGACGGGCTGCAAAACGTCACGTCAATGATGGACTTCCTGCTGTCTCTGCGAAATGTACTAACGGTACCTTCGTTGCACAGTCTGACTTCCAGCTTTGCAAGCGCCTCCAGCAAACTGTAACCTCTGGCGTTGGTCAGCCTGCTCCCCAATCCACTGCCCAAGCATTGAAGTCGCCTCCGATGATTGCGGGTTTAAGGCCGATCAGCTTCTCCGTGAGTGCATCCAGCATCCTGTTATACTGCTCTAAAGTCCACCGTGGGGTGCGTAGCAGCTACACACGAAGATCCCGTTGATTTTGGCGACAACAAAACCTTCGTTAGAGCTGTCTACCACCTCTTGGATAGGGAATCTGCCCATCACTTGGATAGCCGCAATCCCCGTAGCATCCGCCACCCAGTTGCCGTTGTCAGAAGGGATCCGGTACGGCTCAGCAATAATTGCCACGTCGCACATTGCTTCTGTTGTCGACTGCCACAACAGCTGCTGTGCGGTGTCGCAATGATTGAGATTCAACTGGATGATCTCCATTAATCTCGGCCCGCCATCGCCTTCGGGTATGCAGGGCATTGAAGCCACCCGTCGTATGGTCGTTTCCGTCCTCCGGTTTGCAGAGCAGGCATCGCGGTTGCTTCGTACAGTCCCTAGCAACGTGTCCTTCTTCGCCACATTTTCTACATAGACCGGATCTATCCGGACCTTTGCAGTTTCGCGCCTGGTGTCCAAACGCCATGCATTTGAAGCATCTCTCCATCTCTTTGGTGACCCGCGGAGTGAGTCTCAACGGGCACACCGACCATCCGACTTTCACCTTGCCCACCTCCACCATTTTGTTGGCAGCAACTGCTGGTAATCGTATCGCTGCTACTTGTGTACCACCGTACGCTTTCCTAAGCCGGATCGTCATCTGCACCTCACTCAGCATACATTGTGAGACAAGAGCCTCCCTCAGTTCGTCTTCCGACGTAATCTCGTCCAGGTCTCTGCACTCGACTACTGCTTCCTGTGTAAGAGCTCTTACGTTTGCTTCACTGCCCAAGGAATTGGCAACGAGCTCCCGGAAGGCCGAGCTTTTGATTGTTGGATCTTTCTTCAGCTCGAACAGCAACTCCCCTTCTGGGTACGCCTAGTCCTCACTACTTTCTCTCCCAAGTCCTTGAGATCCGGTTTTCTCTCACTTTCCTTAGGATTGCTGCATACGTCGTCCTGTCGCTCGCTTCGATGATCAGGGCGTCGCCCTTGACCCTCTCCTGAGGAGATCGACGTTTTTCTTTCTTCTTCTGTTCCTTCTTTTTTCCACAGTCACCTTCTGCTTCTTCCTCTTCTCTCGCTGGCTTTCAACGGTTTGCCATTCACCGTTCTTGGCGCCATCCTGCAGTACGCTAGCACAGTCGTGCACGTTCCGCTGCTTCTTCGGGACTTCCTGCTCTCCTGGCGAGTCCCTGCTTCGCTTCTCCGTGCGAGTATTTTTATTTTGGATGCTCATTGGTGTCTGCTGTGTGTCTGCTGCATGCTCCGCTCCCTCTCTCAGCGTTTTTCAGCTGCCTCAGCTCTTTTTGAGCGCGTTCTGTTCGTGCTCGGCAGCTTTAACGGCGGATTTGATGCTCGTCACTAGAACCTTTATCTTAGTGTGGACATTGTGTTTGTCCTTCACGAAGTCATAAAGCTCGTTGACTCGCTTCCGCACTTCCATCAGGTTGGACCTCCCAAGTTGTAGTTCCTCCTGAATAACACTACTTGCCGATTTTGGTGTGGACACCCTATTCTCGGGTCCTAGCTCCTGTTGGCCTGCCTGGTTCTCAGAAGTCTTGGCCAAACTGCTGGTACTTGCTACTGCTGCCTGCGCCATCACTGGAGATCGCTGCAGCTTCCCACTCTTTGCGAAAACAATCGCTCCGCCTGCTCCTTCGTTGATTTTTGTATTCGTTTCCATGTTAAAGGGTCCCCTCCGGGCCGTTATCTCTACCCGTTGTAGATAGTCGCCTTTTGTGATCCCATGGGTGCCTTTGTAAACAGTGAGGTCCATGCAAGGGTTGACTCCGGTGCCTTATAGCACCGTGTTCAGAGCCGGATCGACGTAGATCAGGAATGTTACATCTGAACCTACTACCCACCAGTCTAGGTGACAGGTGTTGAGCGTTACCGGAGGCCTGCCAGGTTGTTTACCGGGACGGAGGCAGTCGAACCATTAGCCTGCCTGCCATTTCAAAAAGATGTCACTCTTTTTTACTCAGGAAACAGAATAGCTCGACTGTCAGCCCATATACGCCTAATCCTATCCAAAAACCGAGAATCGTCCAATGTCGTTTGCCGTGACCAGTATACCATAATCAGGATCTTACTGGTATGAATCCTGATGTGCCAGTTGGCACTCCTCTTGGGCTTGTGTGCTTTGAGCGGCGCACGGTCGCTGTGATAGGGCCTGCTTGCAGACACATGCAGCTTTTATAGAGGTTCAACAGAGCCCACTGTCAAACCCCACCACATCCTAGACAGGCCCCCTAACTCGCAGTGGCCATGGGGAGGGGTCGTCAAGCCCTTGGACAAAGTCCCTGCTGCCCTGTGTGTGTGTGTGTGTGTGTGTGTGTGTGTGTGTGTGTGTGTGTGTGTGTGTGTGTGTGTGTGTGTGTGTGTGTGTGTGTGTGTGTGTGTGTGTGTGTGTGTGTGTGTGTGTGTGTGTGTGTGTGTGTGTGTGTGTGTGTGTGTGTGTGTGTGTGTGTGTGTGTGTGTGTGTGTGTGTGTGTGTGTGTGTGTGTGTGTGTGTGTGTGTGTGTGTGTGTGTGTGTGTGTGTGTGTGTGTGTGTGTGTGTGTGTGTGTGTGTGTGTGTGTGTGTGTGTGTGTTCGTCTGTGCGCACCCACCCAAAAAAAATGTCACTCATTTTTCAGGTACTTATCCTTAACCGATTTACTCGCAACAAGTTGCATTCGACGCAGGACACTTTGCCATTGTTTCCTATTGAAAATTGGTCAGATCGGACTATGGGCTCGGAAGCTATGGCCAAAATATCACTTTTATTACAGAAAAAATGTCACTAATTTTTCATGCATTTATCCTTAACCGATTTACTCGCAACAAATTGCATTCGACGCAAGATACTCTACCATTGCTTCCTATTGAAAATTGGGCAGATCGGATTATGGGCTCAAGAGTAATGGCCAAAATACTATTTTTATAATGCACGAGAAAGGCACCATTACCGCTAGGTGGATTAATCAGGGGTTTTTTTTTTTTTTTTTTTGAAGAGACAACCATCTCAGTTTTCTCCGGAGAGAATTCGATACCCAGCTTTAAGGCCCAAGTAGACAAATTGTCCAAAGTATCTTGCAATGGTCCTTGCAGATCAACCGCTGTTGGCCCTGAAACGGATACAACATAATCATCTGTAAGCTGTCTCAACGAGCAATTCGGCATGAGACATTCATCAATGTCTCTGACGTAAAAATTGTAAAGAAGGGGGCTTAAACATGAGCCCTGAGGGAGACCCATGTAGCTAGTTCGTGAAGTTGCCGAGTCACCATGAGAAAAATTCATACGCTTCTCTGACAATAAAATGTACAAATAGTTGTTCAAAAGTGGTGAAAGACCACACGCGTGGAGTTTATCAGATAAGACATCGACGCAAATTGAATCAAAAGCTCCCATAATGTCCAAAAATACTGAGCCCATTTGCTCTTTTTTAGCGAAAGTTAGTTGAATTTCTGAAGAAAGTAACGCAAGACAGTCGTTCGTTCCCTTGCCCCTGCGGAAACCAAATTGTGTATCTGACAACAAATCATTCGATTCAACCCATTTGTCTAGCCGGAAGAGAATCATCTTCTCCAATAGCTTCCGAAGACAGGATAGCATCGCGATTGGACGGTACGAATTATAATCCGACGCTGGTTTTCCGGGCTTCTGGATGGCTATAACCTTCACTTGCCTCCAATCATCCGGAACAATGTTGCACTCCAGTAACTGATTGAACAAGCGCCTCTTCGCGACGTCTGGGAGGTTCTTGAGTAAGTTGAACCTGATTCTATCCATCCCTGGAGCGGAATTGTTACATGAAAGGAGGGCAAGCGAGAATTCAATCATCGAAAAGGGGCGATCCATCGCATCCCTGTCAGCAAAAGTATCACGTGATTCTTGCTTCACCGGTACCGAATCTGGACACACTTTCTTTGCGAAGTCGAGTATCCACCGCGACGAGCTTTCACGATCTTCGTTTACGGACGACGCGTTGCGCATTCTTCTCCCGACGGTCCACAGAGTTTTCATTGAGGTCTCGCGAGACAAACCTTCAACAAAAGTGCGCCAATATCCACGTTTCTTCACTTTGACCAGTTTCTTGAACTGGATCTCGATCGCGCTCGCGCTCGCGTACCGTTTGTGAAGTACGATCGAACCGTGTTTCCGGAATTCTTTAAACGCGGCGGATTTCTTACAATAAAGTTGTTTACACTCGACATCCCACCACGGACTGTGTGGTTTCCTGCGAACCGAAGCTCCTGGCGCTGGCCGGCGTTGTGCCTGCAGAGCGCTGTCAAGGATGAACTGGGATAATTTTGGAAGAATACTTCGACAGTTCCACTGTAGAATCGAAATCATATGAGCCTTATCGACGAAATTAGTCATCGAAGGATACGAATGACTCGAGGAGGGGCATTTTGAAGCCAGCTGCTTCAGGAGAGGAGTCAGAATAGGAAGAACAGTTTTGACCATGTTCTTCACGGGGTCGGAAGCATCGAAGAAGTTGAGGATGAGCTCCACGATGCCAGAAAGTGTGAACATTGGAGCGCTCAGAGGTTCCTCTGCTCGCTCTCTATGCTCTCTTTCTGGCTGAGAAATCGCAAAAAATGGGGCATCTGGGATTTTAGATGTTCCCGGAACCGGTGGAAACTCTCGTTAATCCTGATGTGAAACCACAAACGTTGAACGTTTTTGAGTATTTCCACCCGCTTTGAATTTGTCCATGTTGGGTTGGGGCTCACTTTGAGGCTGTTTTCTAGGCTTTTTCGAGGGTCGCTGGCTCTGTTTTATTCTCTGCCTCGTTGAGCCATTGAAAACAAAGGGAACCCCATTTCCAACCTCGGAGTCGGAGCTACCTTGATCGTCCAAAGAGACGAGTAGATGGCGTCAGAAACGACTGGAGAAGTGGCCTTCCTCAACATTTCGGCGTAACTTCGCCGAGAACGCTGCTGAAGAGACCGCTTCTGGTGGATTCGCTGCTGTATGTACGTTGGGCAAGCTTCAAGAGCATGTGGAGGGCTTTCATTACAATAGACACATTTCGGTGCCGTCTTGCACGCCCCCTTCACATGCTTCTCTCCGCATGATGCACAGCGAGGTTTATTGCAGCAGTATTGAGCGGTGTGGCCCAGCTGCTTGCAATTAACACAGTTCATCACCTTCGGTACATAGAGCCGAAGAGGTAGACGAAGTTTGCCAATCACTACGTAGTCAGGCAGTGCGGACCCGGAAAAGGTGACGCAGAGAGAGTCAGACGTGGAATAACTCCGCTTCTCTCCCTCCTTTTACTTACTTACTTACGGATCCTGTACACCTCCGGTGGTGCAAAGGGCCGACTTGAAAGATCTCCATCCTGAGCGTTGCCCGGCTATCGCTTTAACCTGTTGCCAGGTTAGATTTCGGTCGACTTCTTTTATTTCTTTATTGAGGCTTCGCCGCCATGAGCCTCTGGGTCTGCCTCTGCTGCGATGTCCCGCTGGGTTCCAGTCTAATGCTTGTTTACAGACTTCGTTTCCGCCCCTACGTAGAGTGTGGCCGACCCAGCCCCACTTCCGATCCCGAATTTCTGTTGCTATCGGCCTCTGGTGACAACGACGATGGAGCTCGTTGTTTGAGATCCAGTTGTAAGGTCACCAGGCCCGAATTATATACCGCAGGCATCTGTTAATGAACACTTGCAGCCGTTGAGTGTTCTCCACTGATACACACCATGTTTCGCTAGCGTATAACAGCACAGATTTCACGTTAGAGTTGAATATTCGTATTTTGGTGCGTTCACTTACCTGCCTGTTTTTCCAGATATTTCTTAAACTCGCAAAGGCAGCCCTTGCTTTCTTGATCCGTGCGCCTATGTCGATCTTGGTACCGCCGTCCGACGCCATTTGGCTACCAAGATATTGGAAGCTTTCAACATTCTCCACTGGTTGCCCGGCTACTGTGAAACTGGAAGGAGTCACCGTGTTTACATCCAACGATTTGGTTTTGTTGACGTTGATGACTAAACCTGCCGAAGAGGAGCGCTCGGCAAGGTCGTTGAGCTTACTCTGCATATCAGAGCGCCGTTGCGCGAGAAGTGCAACAACATCCGCCAATTCGAAGTCATTTAGGTGCTCCATGGTTATAGCCATAACAGCCCGCGGTTGTGTTCACGGTCAATCGCATCTACCAGAATCTCATCGATTACGATGAGGAACAGTAATGGTGATAGGATACATCCTTGCCTCACACCAGCTACGACCCGGATAGGGTCGGACAGGACCCCATTGTGCAGCACTCTATACGAGAAGACCTCGTACTGTGCCTCGATGAGACCGATGATTTTCTCAGGAACTCACCCCACATATTCTCGTGATTGAGACGGTCGAAAGCTTTTTCGTAGTCAATGAATACCAAGTAAAGGGACTCTTGGAATTCGTTGACCTGCTCCAGAATTATGCGGAGCGTGACAATATGGTCCACACAGGATCTTCCGGCACGGAATCCGGCTTGCTGCCGCCGGAGAGTCGCATCGATCTTCTCCTGAATCCGGGCTAGGATGATTTTGCATAGAACTTTGAGAACGGTACACAGCAACATAATGCCTCGCCAGTTATCGCATACAGTCAGGTCACCCTTTTTGGGCACCTTCACTAAGATACCTTGCATCCAGTCGACCGGGAAAGTTGCGGTGTCCCAGATATTACGAAATAAACGATGCAGTAGTTGAGCGGATGTCATGGGGTCAGCTTTGAGCATCTCGGCTGATATGCGGTCGACCCCTGGGGCTTTATTTGATTTCATGCTTTGGATGGCTGTTTGAATCTCTAGCAGTGATGGAGCTTCGGTATTGACGCCTGTTATACTTTGGATCCTACGCAGATTATGCCGAGGTGGTGATGGCCTGGCTGGCACTTGAAAAATTTGTTCGAAGTGCTCGAACCAGCGTTTCAGCTGGTCAGTTGGGTCGGTCAATAACTGATCATTCGCGTCTTTCACAGGCATCGTTGCATTCATCTTCGCCCCGCTTAAGCGTCGTGAGATATCGTAGAGGAGGCGAATGTCCTCGGTTGCGGCGACTCTCTCCTTCGTCGGCCAGAGAGTCTGCCCACGCTCGCTTGTCCCGTCGACATGAGCGTTTTACTTCCTGCTCAAGAGCCGCGTATCGTTGACGGGCTAAGACTTTGGCTCCTCTGGTTTTCGATCGCTCTATCGCGGCTTTGGCTTCTCTTCGCTCTCTATCTTCCTCCAGGTCTCATTGGTGATCCATTGTTTTCTCTGGGTGCGTAGTTCGCCCAGATTGTTCTCGCTGGTGGCGATGAAGGCATTCTTGATGGCGGTCCATTGGTCTTCCACGCTGCCACCTTCCGGAATATCTGCAGCACGCGTCTCCAGTTCTTCAACGAAGGACCGTTTCACCGTGGCATCTTCCAGTTGGCGTGTGTTGAATCGTCGTCCAACTCTTTCCTCCTACCGACGAATCCGCGCAATGCGCAGGCGTATTTCGCCGATGAGGAGGTGATGATCAGACGCGATATCGGCACTACGTTTATTCCGTACATCAAGAAGGCTTCGTTTCCATTTTCGGCTGATGCAGATGTGGTCGATTTGATTTTCTGTAAAGCCGTCACGGGAGACCCACGTGACCTTGTGAACCGGTCGATGAGGGAAGAGTGATCCCCCGATCACCATGTCGTTATTACCACAAAATTCTGCGAACAGCTCTCCGTCTTCGCTCATTTCTCCGAGACCATGGCGTCCCATAATGTGTTCATGGTTCGAGTTGTCGGATCCGATCTTCGCATTGAAGTCGCCCAAACAGATCTTTATATCACCCTTCGGAATTCTATCTACGACGGCATTGAGTTGACTGTAAAAGCTCTCTTTGTCTTGCAGATCGGCAGCATCGGTTGGCGCATAACATTGGATTATAGTAAGGTTTCGGACCCGTGTTCTAAATCTGGCAACGATTATCCTTTCACTTATAGGTTCCCACTTCATAAGCGCAGAAGCGTTCTTGAAACGACCGAAACCTTGTTTCAAATCGTCGCATGTCATACTTCCCTCCGTCACCACCCCCGCGATCTCACAAACTGCTGACGGTAAATAGACCTTATATTCGAGAGTGAAAACCACACAGGTGGCAATCTCGTTGGCCTGTTTGCGATCACTCACCGTGATGCGAAGCTTACTGGACCCAACCAGGTCAATGGTCGTGACAGACGAGAATAGCTTTTCCAGATCTTTGCTGATCTGACTTATATTCAACCGCTTGCCTTTGGGTCGGAAGGAAACAACATACGGCCCACTAGAGTCGGGAGGGTAGGCCTTGAGGCTTTAGACTTTAAATGTCTCGCAGTAGCGAGGCACAAACAATTAAACTTATAAGGGGAAAGGGGAAAAAATTACACAAAACTAATTGTTAAGAAAATTATTTTGAGCTTTTTAGTGGAATGTCTTAACTTGCCATAAGACGAGTTTGTACAATCCCATTGAATTCCACCACTTAATTGTATCTTGACAGATACGTATTTCGACCTCAACAGTAAGGCCGTCTTCAGTGTCACGTACTTGACTCGACTCGACGACCAAGTCGTTATGACAAGTGACAAAACTAATTAACAAACACACAGGGAAAACGGATTATTAAAAACAGACGTGGTTCAAATTATCAAAAGAGGGGAAGAAAGGGGTTACAACGAGAAAGAGAGAGATCAAAAATATACTCAGCTTAGCCTTCACACTACAATGTCACCGGCTGGGACTTGTAGCAGCACACACCGAACGGACGACCTCTCGCTCGTGCCGCGATCGAGGCTACAGCTGCGGGTGTCGGGACAACAGCGCCTGTGTTGGTGGAGGCGCACGATCAGTGATGATGTTGGTGGGACTATCGGCTTTGGGCGATGATGACTTCGCCTGCGTGACGATGGACGCCGATGGACTCTAGCACTTCAGCTTCGGTAAAAAAAACCTGGCTTCGAGGAAAAAAAACGGAAGAAGACTCACAAAATCACAAGGAGTTCATGAATCAGCGCACCATGTGTCTCCATCTCAGGAGAACTTTCGTTACAACAACTCGCTCATATATCTTGCATGTTGTAAATTGGATAAAATACATTTTTCATCACACTGTAGGGGGATTGATCATAGGGCTGAATACCTCTAAAGAAGCGCATTAACTTACTGATAAAATGTGTCGAAGACACCGTTACGCTAGATTGCATAATAAATGTACTATTGAATAAACGCGTTAAAAACACGGTTTTAGCCACCGTGTGGTGGTGGCACGGCACCATGTTTTTGCTGCAAACATCTTAAAGTAATGTTTATGGTAGTATTTGTTTTGTTTACAAACATTTGATTTGATTCTCATTGGGATCCAGGGGATCATTCGCTATTACTTCTAAGAAAATAATCACTAATGAGGTTTCATATATAAATTTGAGATTGTGTGATTTCCAAGGAAGGAAGGTTTTCTTAAAGTCCGTAAATATGGCTCATGATGGTTCACGAAATGATATTTGCAAAGCAATAAGGATTTTCCCTCCATGAAGCTCATTATTGAGTTCTCCAAGGCTAGAATCACCAACATCAATAGCACTGTATAGGATGTGCACAACCGTCACAAATCCTTCGAAAGGAGTACAGCGGTAGCACACATACTTTCATGTATTTGGGGAACTCAACAGTTTCGGATATCTATACTCTTTCGTAAATCTTAGACAATAATATGCAATCCGGATGTTTATTAATGATTGATCAAATTTTCGCCTTGCTCGCAGGGGGAGAAGGCGGATCACTGAAGCCCTACTCCGACATGTGCCGACCCCGACATGTGCGACATCTGGATTTGATTCTAAAATGTAAACAACAGTGTTTTATGTCTCTACCACCTTTTTGTTATGGCGAGGCATTTTTATGCACATTTTTATTTTCGATATTCTATCAAAATCAAACACTCAATCATGCAACAATATAACGATGTGGTATGCTTGAGATACCTGCTTGATTATTGAGACTCGAAAAAGAATTTATTTGCAGTAACTGACCGAATATAAATATGTTCTAATAACACTAATAAACTTCGTTGGAAATTTAAAGAATAAAACTTAACTACGTTACAGGACCATCTTACAATTAAATCCCGGAACGGTTATTCCGGAAACAGGTTCCCGTGGGGCCTAAAGTGGCCACAAACTTATTTTGAAGAAACCCTGGCAATATGGGTATCAAAATTCATGAAATTGTTTCGGAAGCATGATCTGATAAGTAATTGGATCATAGGATGGATTGACAACGAACCGGTCATCGTGGAACAGGTTGCCGTGGGGCCTAAAGTGGCCACAAACTTATTCTGATGAAATCCTGGCAATATGGGTATCAACATTCATGATATTGTTTTGGAAGCATGATCTGATAAATATTTGGACCATAGGATGGTTTGACAACGAACCGGTCATCCTGGAACAGGTTCCCGTCGGGCCTAAAGTGACCGCAAGCTCATTTTGAAGAAACCCTGGCAATATGGGTTTCAAAATTCATATAATTGTTTCGGAAGCATGATCTTTTGGGTTATTGGGCCATAAGATGGTTTGACAATGGACCGGTCATTCTCAAACAGGTTTCCGTGGGGCCCCACATTTAGAAGAAACTTTTGCTATCTTCTTTTTCCGTTATTTCTTGTCAAAAGACTTAAAAATTCTTGGCAGGTACTCAGAAATGATTTATAATGAACCACAAGCTCTGTAATTTTTTTTTTTTTTTTTTTTTTTTTTTTTTTTTTCCCTTTATTTATGTGAATTTTTAAATTTTTAAGTTCTTCACTCGTCGAGAATACCAAGGCCAGGGGCACTTGGTAGGGGGAGGGGGCAGGATTGACACCCTCAGGTCCAACCGTGGGACCTTCCATTGACCAATTTTAATACAAATAGACTTAATATATGAACATTTTAAAACTTAATACTAACACTTAAAAATTTGAATGGTTAATGACTAAAAATCGACGACGAAAAGGGAAACTATGGAGTAACATAACAAACGATAAGGTTTAAACATCCGACTACAGGAAAGTCCGGATAATCCTAGGTAGTAATGATATAGGTCCAGGTGACGTTGAGTGCGCTACTCTCCGGAGATAATTGAAACGGCTTGTGGCAGAAGACTTACCCCAATTGTCGCGGTCGTTTCTTATTCCCTCTGGTCTTCCAAATTCAGAACGGAAATTAAATTCGAAAATTCCAATATACCCGACCATAGTAACAAGTATACAGAACGTCGGAAATAAATCAAACAACATCAGAACGCTGGATAACAGCCTCAGAGCACTGAAATTGTTGAAAGCAGCATATTCTGTTCTTGCATTGCTTGTTTAAATCGGAGGTTAATGTTGCGAGGACTTAGAAACCTGGTTTGGGTTCCCGACTGACCGGTCACTGGAGGGGTGGGGACTTATAGCCTTGGAATAACCAAGGAACGCCCGAAAGCCCTCGAGTTGTGGGAAATTTGCTCCCAAGATTGAACTCGGATGGGACCAGTGGAGCCGTTAAATTAGTTTGTATATGCCCCCATCTTTCAAGAAAGAGATGAGGGTGGCGGTGCTGGCAGTGACATCGGATAGTGCACCCACGGTGCTAACAGGTATCCCGTAGGTATCCCTGAGAGCCTGATATTTGAGGTATCAACAGACATAATGTTCAACGGTGTTGTGGACATCAAAGAAGTCGCAGGGTGTATGAAAAGCACTCCCATCGAAGTTATGCGAGAGCCGCGTGTGTCCGGTTCGGAGCCGGGAGATGGTTTGCTATTCTTTCAGGTTGGATAGGTCTGTCCATGCCAATGTGGTCCCCTTTAATTTTCCGAAGGTATCCGGAAAGTTGTGGCAAACCAGAACTTTCCCAGTTTTCTGTACGGTTTTCCTTATCCAGGCTTTTACGTCACCCAACGGACGGATGACCCAAAACGCTGGCCCTGATATCCGACTCCGGCAAGGAGATCTGCCGTGATGTTTCCAGGCACTCGCAGTGCCCCTTTGAATCCAAGCTGAAGATCGTGTTCGGGAGCATGTTTGCTAGGATGCTTTGGATCCAGGGGTGCTTAGGCTAGTCGCTCTGGAGTGCGGAAATGACGCTGGCAGAGTCGGACAGAACCAGAATGAGTTTCCTTGATGGATATGTGGCGGCGATGAAAGCCGCGGCTGCTTCGGCCGAAAAGATGGTGCACATATCTGGGAGGCTTTTGATACAGTGAAGTCGTATCCCAGTGACCCTGATGCCGACTCCACGGCCCGAAACCGACCCATCCGTAAACCTGTGTTCGTGGTTGGAGAAATCTCTGTTAAGGAGCTCGGCCACCGACCTTCCAAGAGCCATGGAATTGCCACCCCTAAGGAAGTTGCAAGCTATGGAGCTATTTATAGTGGCTGTTGAGGAGTGCCAGCCTCGTTCCATGCCAGTGGACTCTGCGCCACTGGAGACCTGACGCCGGCTTATCGCGCAGAATCCGGTCCCTTCAGTGAGGAGAGAGGATCCTATTCTCCGGTGGTGGCTGCGGCGAAAGAGGCGGCTTTGCGGCAGATGGCCGCCAGCGCACGGCGAAAAGGCAGATGCCTGCCTCGGCACAGGCAGACCTCGGCTGGTGTTGAGGGTAACAGTCCCTGAGGCAGCACGAACGTAGGAATTGGAAAGTCGGTGACAGAGTTTCGACGAGGTTGCGGTGGGCGATACAGGCCGTTCCAGGCCGTAGAATAGGCGCTCAATGATAGCCTCCCTGATCTTTAACCGGAGCCCTGTTGTTGATTCGATGAGGTTTAGACAAGGTCTGAACCAGGTTGACTCTGGTCCGACAACTTACTTTGATTTCGCGGAAGTGTGGAGGAACGAGAGGCTCCTGTCAATGGAGACTCCTGGAGAACTTTCTACAATTTTTTGTTGGGGATGCGCTGGTCACCCAGCTTAAGGCTCGGTCCGGACAGTTGATGCTCCATCTGCAGACGTGTCCTCTCACATTTGTTGGCTGTCATAGTAAAACCTACCGAGTTAGCTAACGAAGGACGGCACTAGCCGCGGATTGTGCCTTTGATCCGTGTGCGACTGGCGTGTCGCCAACGACAACCAGCAGAATGTCGTTCATATACGTAGATATATATGTTGGCGGGTAGGGAACGAAACACCCTGTTCATAGTCACGAGGAATAATGACGCCTAGAAGGAAGCCCTGTGGAACTCCTGTTTCCACCGGAATGGTCCCGAGCTTTGATTACCAATCAAAACTTGAAAAGAGCGCCCTGTGAGAAAATTCCGGACAAAAGCAAGGATGTTGCTGAAAATCCCACTCTTTTTAACTGCTGGAGGACGTAGGGGGTCAAAGTCCTCTTGAAGGCCTTGGAAATATCCTAAGGAACTAGATCCACGTGCTCGCCGTCATTGTAGGCGTTCTGTAGTCCATCTCCCAAGTATGCGAAGTATGTTCCCGTGCTGTATCCCGGCGAAACGCAGTGTTGGCGGAAGCCGAACCTTCCATCGGCTTCTAATTTGTCCCTCAGGACGACGATTCACTAACTCTCCACGACCTTGGAGACACAAGATGTTAGTGAAATAGGCCGGTACTTGGTGACATCTCGGGAGGAAATGTTGTTCTGGGGATAGGTACAACGAGGCTTTTCCGCCACTCGTCCGAAAGGTTTGATCAGACCATGCCGTTGATCAACTCCAGAAAGCGGATTTTGGCGCAGGAGGAGGTTTTGATCATGGATAACCAATCCCATCGGGACCTGATGATTTTCCGTTACTCCCTTGAAAGGGCGAACGACAGTTCAGGGCGGAAAAACGGAGAATTAAAAGCGGAATTTTGTGAATCCTGAGGACCTGAAAGTTCGAGAGAGAAGAAGATCTGCTGGCAACAGTCCGCTGAAAGTGAGCTGGATAGTCGTCGACGGAGACTAGACCAGCAAAATATTCCCCGAGGGCATTGGGCCACCTCCGGAGGATCGGTGACATGGTACGATCCGGTGTATCGAGATGGATGGGGAAAATCTTCGCTTACCGCTAAGTGCGTTTACTGTTCCCCAGAGTTCGGCCGCAGATTGGCTGGGTTGACTTCGAGTCGAGAAAATCCTCCCACTGTTTTCTCTTTTGCTTCAAGAATCACAGACCACATTCATAGTGTTTTTCTTGATAGTCCTGTAGGGCAGTTGCCTTGTTAGGATGATCAGTGGAAGTCTCCGGAGCGCTCGAGAGCCTTCCTCGCCTTAACCACACGGCGCGTGTCGTCCGACCACCAACGGAGTGCCTTTCGTCCTGGTCGAGTGCTAGTTTGTGGTATGCAGGCAACGGCGGCATCGAGAACGGCTTTGGTGAAGTCGGGAAATGTTGTGGGTGTGTTTCGTTCAAATTTGCGTCGAAGGTGCTGGACATATGCCTCCCAGTCGGCGGCATCGTAGCGCCATCTTGGCCTCCGTGATGTCAGGGGCGAAGCGTACAGTGACCGAAATCGATAATGATTGCTCCTGAATAGGTCAGTGGACACTTCCCATTTAAGAGATGGAAGTATGGACCGACTAGCGGCGGTCACGTCGATGGCAGTTGCCGAGTGGCTATTGCAGAAGGTGGGCGAACCGTTATTTAGCGTTGCTAGGCCCGCGTTCTCGAAAGAGTCGGGAAGAGCAATACCACAGGGATCAGACCTACGATCACCCCAGGCGGGATGTTGCGCGTTCATATCCCCCATGAGGAGGATAGGATCGGGGTGTTGGTAAGATATCGCTTTCCTTTCTTTCGATGCCCGGTTGAGGGCCACAGAGTACGTAGAGGTTTACCACGCTGACTTGACAACTACCTCGGAGACGGACTCCGACAACAGGAAGGTCTGAAGTACATCGAATGGGATATCCCGAAGCACCCCTATTGCCACTGAATGCCGGATATTCGAACTTACCTTGATGATCCACTTGTACTTTCCTCCAAGAGAGCAGTCCATTGAGTCGAGTACAACCCTATTGACCACCTGAAGGCCAATGATCCATGGCGGGCTGTCGTGCGTGAGCAGTTATGGGAAGGTTGTTCCAGAAGCCGTTGATGTTCCACTGGAGACAGAAATTGACTTCCAGCGGAAGAGTGGGGGTCGGGAAGGGAGCAAGCGTGCAATCTTGGTCCGAACCAGTAGAATGTAGGGGCGAAACGTTCTGATGTACCAGTCGAGTTGTGCTGGTCAGAGGGAAGAAACCAGGTGATGAGTTGTGTTGCTGTCCCCTGGCGAGACTGGGGTGCTGTAAACCGACGGGAGACCTGCATGTTCAGATTTAGGCGTTTTCTGGACCCAGGAGAGGGTCGGAAGAAGGAGCTGGGCCAAATTTCTGAAGTTGTAGGACTTATAACCCAGGTAGTGCTCTGGGATGCCTGGGACGCTGGGTCTGTTGGGACTTATGACCCGGGTTGGTGTCCCTGGGGTGCCCTGAAAAGCGGCCGAGAAAGAAGGACTTACCACCTGATATGATATTTTCAGGGTGCCCGACAGGCTAGCTATAATTCACAGCATCTATTTTAGTTGTTGTTCGGTTGACACGTTGCTTCGATGGCTTGTATCCCACGTCATCCATCGGGGAATAAAATTGCGTCCTGAGTACGCCTAACGGAAACGCTTGACCCCTTGAGTCCTCCGGAGAAGCAGCGGCTTGAAACCTTGCGCTTGACAGTTGGCCTGCAGGAGGAAAAGTGTGCCTCTTCCGTCTATTCGCGAGCGCCGGGGGGTTTCCCCAGTTCCGGAGTGGGAAAGACGTCCGTACTGGGGGGAGGACCGACTACCGGGCGATCTGGACAGGCTCTTCTTGCTAGACATTTCTTCGTCCACTAGCTGTCGTGGTCGACCCGGTCGTTCCGGTAGGGTAATGACGTCCGGTCTACCGGCGCCCCGACTACCCAGGGCACCGTCATTGTGCTCTTCGTCCGAGACCATCCCCGGACGCCGTGGTCGATCCAAAGGTTCCGGTTGGGGTATGGCTTCCGGTCCTAAGGTGCCACGACTGACCGGATCAGGTAACGGCACATATGTTGCAGTAGTGTAGTCTGTTTTTGGCACGTTGGAGGCTACAGCGTGTAGAGTGTTAGGATGCTCGTTGAAAAGGTGGTTAAGGTTTGGCGGAAGGTCCGCCACCCTTTTTGCTGGTGACACGCTGGGTTTTTGGGGTATTTCTGGGGCCTTTTAGGTCAGGGGATGTATTGGTGAGACTTCGTTTGGGGGTATTGGAAGTCCTGAAGCCGATTCCGACATTGGAAGTGGCGATTTTAGCCATAGATGCTAAATCTTTGCTTGAGGATTTCGGTTGTGGAGAGTAGAAAACTTCCTTATCTGGCGATATTTTGGATATGTTAGCGTTACTGTCCTGCGAAGTCTGGGGGGCAGGGAGGTGGTAGAGACCTGTTGGAAGCCGCCCTGGTGAGGTTGCGCCAGATGTTGTCTTGGATGTCGGCTGAGGAATGGGCGTCGTGGTGTTTTGCGGGGAAAAGTTACTCCGTGGAGAAGGAGCTTTGCTGTCCTGTTCCCTTTTAACTGCTCATTCTCTATTCTGAGAGTTTGTACCTCGAGACGGAGAGATTCCAGCTCTTTACGCATAGTACGCATCTCTGTCAATATGGCGGAAACATCGTCCACCACTGGTGTTGGCTGGCCGCTGGTTTGCTGGGGTAAGGTTTTCTGCGGCGGCTTCAGCATAAGACCCTACGTTTTCTTCTCTCTTGTTGGAGGATTCTTCTGGCCGGGTAGGGTGCAACCGTAGTCGACTTTGATCTTCTGTACGTCGTTTTCGGCTTTGTAGCGGGAGCATGATCGGCCTGAAATACCGTGTTGGTTGCCGTTACACCTACCGCAGAATTTTGGTAGATCACATCTCCCTATCCTCGTTGATCGGATGAGTACCCTGAACAATTCCCTACAGATGCAGTTTTGTGCCTTGCAGCGAGCCTTTGTGGCTGAAAGACCAACAACCGAAGCACTGCATCGGAGAAGGGTAGAAATTTAGTTGGGCACCTAAAGAAACCGATGAAGATATAATCCGGCCTTGAAGTCCCATGGATGGTGAGGACGAGC
Organism: Armigeres subalbatus; assembly: GCF_024139115.2. Classification (NCBI taxonomy): domain Eukaryota; kingdom Metazoa; phylum Arthropoda; class Insecta; order Diptera; family Culicidae; genus Armigeres; species Armigeres subalbatus. The sequence goes on along the minus strand of NC_085139.1, from coordinate 39,497,431 downwards.
AGGGGCGTATTAACTTCTTTCGTCGCCAACTTTTTGGTGATGCGGTGAACTTCAGTCCACCTTGCTCATCCAGCTCAATGCGTAGCTTTTCGTTGTAGTAGTTGATAACATCCCTGCAGTAAACTATGCATTTTACCCGGTTATGCACCGAATGGGGGATAACTTCAATCGCAATATCGTCCTCCAGCTTCTCTTGGTTAGTTTGTCAAAATTAACCTGGCTTCTGACTTTCAGCGTATATGTGCTACCTCCACTTTCCGGAAAAGCTGAGTCTATGTTCCCACCCCAGAAAGCGATAAACGGACTTTTTTATCAGGAAAGGGCAGATGGGAGGGATTTCGTCAACTCCCCTGCATGCGTAGCACCATCAGGTTCCGTGTTCGTCCCTAGGGTCCATAAAGGTTGGAAGGGTACGTCTTGTGGCTCCCGTCAATTTTTTCTAGGTGGGTAACTGTTTCGAAGGGTGGTCCTCCCCAGGTGGGGCCCCCAGACTTTGCAGACATCCCAGAACCCCAGAGAATACCCCAAGAGCTGGGAAGAAGTTACCAGATGCTTCATCTTACCTTGAATGCGTTGGAAGGATGCCTCAAATCGGACCGGAATCGGCAAAATCCGAAAACGCCTTTATTCTTCAAAGTGTCGTAACTAGACGACTACTGTAGTTACGACCTTCGGACTTTGGACTAAGGGGGAGGCCTCCTTTAGGGAGATCCGATTCTATGGGGAGGGTAAGGGGTTTATAGTAACTCAAGGGAAGGAGAGGGGCAAATGCGGGGAAAATTGGAGGGGTAAATCGCACTCAAAATCTATGAAAAGGGGGGGGGGGGGGGGGGCGGGGGGAACTTCTCACGGAGAATCGGTTAGGAGGGGGGGGGGGGGGGGAGGAAACTGGTTTGGGGGGGGGGGAGAAACTTTTGGGGGGGAGAGGAGTGTTTTGCGGAGGAAGGGAAGGTCCTGCACAGACGATGTACTGACCTGAAGGATGGAGAGAGGTCAACTATCCAGGGTTCCACAAGCTTCACCGGGGATGAACCAGCTGCAACGATTTTTTTTTTCCGTGGGGCTTACCCTGTCACTACACTACTGTAAACTCTGCTGCCTCTTCCCTTGGCAGGAGGAGGTAACCGGCACTACCTCAATGTCAGGTTCTTCAATGACCGAAAGGTGCAAAAGTGAAAATTGTCGAAAATAACACCGCACCAACCTTAGCCACAATAGTTTTGGCGGCGAGGAGAAGGCATACACGCACAGTCACTACAGGTTAAATGTGTGCCTTTCCTACCAAAATGCACCGAGGAAGGCACCCAAAGGAACCAGTCAAAACTTTAAAAGGAGTGCGAGGCACCTGAACCCGCCAAACACTCAACGGAAGACAATTAAGTTTGGGGGTTTTCCTGCCCCAAATGGGCCACCTGAGCACTACAGCGCACAGAACGCGACTTCTTCTTCCTCTTCTAGGGTCACTCTGTTCCACTGATACACCTCTCCGGAGGGGAGGTTGAAAACCGCGGTCTTTTCCCACCCTCTGTGAGGGGAAAACCGGCGTACGGCCGCACGAACGAAAAAACGCGAAAACGCGGGAAAATCACTGGGGATTGTGTCAGTGAATTATCACCACACCGCACGAAACACGGTAACCCCGTGGATTCACAAATAAAACACTAAAATAGCACAATCAAACGAATAACAATAATGTAATCGACCAGCGATGTAAAAATCGTCCGCACTTAAACGATGCTAATTGCAAACTGACAAGCTCTGTAAGTATCATTGGTGTTTGCTGAATAATTTACAAAAATAAAAAGGAAAGACTAAAATTTAAAAAAAAAAATGTGGTGACAAAATGGGTCGAAAACGTGACAAAAGCGGGACGTGATAAAATCAGGTCGAAATGTGATAAAGTCGGAGGTAGATAAAATCGGGTCAACACTGTGTCACTTTTCACTTCTCTCTTCTCATTTCTTTCATTTCACTTTTCACTTTTCTCTTTCCACTTTTTACTTTCCACTTCTCACTGCTTACTTCTCACTATTCACTCCTCACTTGTCATTCGACCCAATGACCCAAAATGAGTTTGTGGCCACTAAAGGCCTTTCGGGAACTTGTTCTAGGATGACTGTTCCGGTTGATATCCATCCTATGGTTTCAACTACATGGATAGCATATTCCCGAAACAATTCCAAGAGTTTTGATACCCATATTTCCAGGGTTTATTCTAAATGAGTTTCAGGCCCCTACGATCCCTCCGGGAGCCTGTTCCAGAATGACCGTTCCGGTTCATATCCATCCTATGGTATCAACTACATGAATAACATGTTTCAGGAACAATTCCAAGAATTTTGATTCTCATATTGCCAGGGTTTATTCTAAATGTATTTATAGTCACTTTAGGCCCTCCGAGAAGCTGTTCCAGAATTACCGTTCCGGTTGAAATCCATCCTATCGGACCAACTACATGGAAAAGATGTTTCCGGAACAATTCTCGCTTAACTTTTCAAAAGGACCTAAGTAACATTTTTTTTCATGATTTAATTTGAGTATTGCAAACAAAAGCTTTCACACTATTCTGTTGATTGCGCTATTCAAATTAATTCATGAATAAATGTTACTTAGAACCTTTTGAAAAGTTAAGTGAGAATTCCAGGGATTCTTCCAAATGAATTTATGGTCACTTTGGGCCCTTCGGGAACCTGTTCCAGAATGACCATCCGGTTGAAATCCATCCTATGGTCTCAACTACATAAAAAATAAGTTTCCGGAACAACTCCAAGAATGTTGATACCCATATTGCTAGTGTTTATCCTAAATGAGTTTTTGGCCCCTACGGGCCCTCCGGGGACCCGTTCCAGAATGACCATTCCGGGTCATATCCATCCTATGGTCTCAACTACATGGAATACATGTTTCCAGAACAATTCCAAGAATTTTGATACTCATATTGCCAGGGTTTCTTAAAAATGAATTAATGGTCACTTTTGGCCCTCCGGGAACCTGTTCCACAATGACCATTCCGGTTGAATTTTGATACACGTATTGCTAGGGTTTATTCTAAATGAGTGTTTGGCCCCAACGGACCCTCTGGGAACCTATTCCAGGATGACCGTTCCGGTTGATATCCATCCTGTGGTCTCAACGACATGGAAAATATGTTTCCGGAACAATTCCAAGAATTTTGATACCCATATTGCCAGGATTTATTCTAAATGAGTTTTTGGCCCCTACAAGCCCTCCGGGAACCTGTTCCAGAATGATCGTTCCGGGTCATTTCTATCCTATGGTCTCAACTACATGGAAAATATGTTTCCGGAATAATTTCATAAATTTTGATACCCATATTGCCAGGGTTTATTCTAAATGAGTGTTTGGCCCCTACGGGCCCTGCGGGAACCTGTTCTAGAATGATCGTTCCGGGTCATATCCATCCTATGGTCTCAACTACATGAAAAACATGTTTACGGAACAATTCCAAGAATTTTGATACCCATATTGCCAGGGTTTCTTCAGAATTAATTTGCGGCCACTATCCAGCTTTCCACGCTCACCATAATGGCGGATGCTATAAATGTTTTGACAAGAACTGCTTCCCGACACTGAACTGAAATTCCCATCTAAGCAAACGTTGATATCCTCGTTACCAACGGCATCCATTGCGTTGTTTATTTTCCTATCAACAATGGCATTTGCGCAAGATTTATATTTTTTCATTAAAATAATCCAACAATTTTCTAATTAAGATCTTTTTTCAGACATTATTTTCAAATACTGCAAAGGATGATGAGCACGAATATAAATCATCAAAATTTCATTAGTATGATATATGATCGATATCAACTGCAGGAATCTAGCAGATAGTTCCAGTTTTCCAGACAACCTCTTTTCTTGCTATACTTACTCTGCCACCTCTTCAAAATCAAGTCTCACCCACATCTTCGTGTTTGATTTTTTTTACAATATGGCTCCACTTATATAACGGGTAACAGAACCACAATATTTTCATCCTCACAATCCCTCCCTGATTGTTATACACACTATATCTAAAGCGTATTCCTCCACCGATGATCCCCACATAAATCTTCGTTAAGCTACAGTAAAAAACATTTCAGCCACCCACGGAATAAATTCCGAAATCAACCGAAGCTATTTTACAATTATACTCCTTGCGAAAAATATCAGTAACCATTAGCAAAACATAATTTGACTGCATATTGAATCATTTAATTTTTATTTTCATTTTGCAGCGTACCAATCCAAGGCCAATGATATGGGGAGAAGGTAATGGGCATGGCAGGAGAGTCCGTGCAGACTCCTAAAACGCCAAGAGGTCGGGTTGAGGTTAGGCCTTTAAATCGACTCGCAACAAACGTAAATGAATAAAAACGTGGAAATTGGTCGAAATTGATAATTTAAAAATTGTAATTCAACATTATTAATGAATTTTCAAAAAATCAGTTCAAAATTTTATGTTGCTTATTTCCGTCTTGGAAGGAGCTAAATTCGAAGTGGGAAAAGTCATGTCTTCTATTTATTAAGTTATTTCATATAGGAGTATCGCGTTATCAAGTTTGAGAAATAGGAGTAAATTTATCATTTTAGTGAACATTCAATACTATTATAGTACTATCATTATGATAAGAAAGACTATGAATTGCTGAAAAAACATATTCGATTGAGAACAGTAGAAATTGTCCATTCAAATACAAACATTTAACAGTAACTGTTCTCTCTTATGCATGCAGCGACACAGCGACAGATTGTCGACAGTTTCGTAACTAGGATTTGGTTCATTAGATAGACGGAGGACTCAATTGGGCTTTGTTCTGTGTTTGACCTAACGGGTACTTGAGAATGTTCACTGTTCTTAACCAAATCCAATTTATCATCCGCCTTATCCGGCCATCTAAAAAGCACGAATTTAATTACAAGCTATGTTTCTCATATGCGTATTTCATTTCTAACAAGACCTGAAATTAAAAGAGTTAACAAGCATAGTAAAACAAATTAGAAAAATTGAAATCTTGCGCAAATGTCGTTTCTCGTTTGTTGATGAAATAATAAACAAATCAACAAGTATCGTTGGTAACAAAAAACAACGTTTGCTTAGATGAGAATTCCAGTTCAGTGTCGGGAAGCAGTTCTTGTCAGATTTTTTATAGCATCCGCCATTATGGTGAGAGTGGAAAACTGGATAGGGCCCACGGGCACCTATTCCGGGATGTCCGTTCCGAGCCCATATGATCACGTGGTCCTAATACGTTGGGAAGTCATAATCCTCGAATTTTCTGCGAAACTGGTAACTCAGGATACAAGAAATCATCATTTGGATTCTATAAGATCAACTTCTCCATTTTTGAGACATGGTCTAGCAAATCCGGAACTCCGGTAACCAGGTAATCCGGATCGGTCATATGTGACATGGATCGGATAGAGGATGAATTTCTTAATCCATAGCAAACGGAATCTTCAAAATCGGTTGAAAACTGACGAAGTTATGGTCATACCAAAACGTGGGTACCCGGGTACCCTGTCGGTACGTTACGGGGTAAAAATATTCAAAAGCCCCTCCCCAAGCCCCCCTTACTGGATTTTCAATTTCATACCACCCAAACCTTAATTTTGCCGAGTTTGAAGATGTCACGGAGTTTCAATTTCCTGCGATGTTTAGAACCCTAAAAAAAATTTACTTGAAAACGAAAAAGGTACCCGGGTACCCTGTCGGCAACAAAAGGGTTAAGTATAGTATATTTAGTATATGAAAGGCTATAAAATTGATAGAAAAATACGTTATTCTTGATGAGTCAACTAATTGTATAGTTTACTACGAAGAAGAAAACAATATGCGTGATATGATAATTTTTGCCTGACTTGATAAACTTCTAACAAACAAATCAACCACAGGTTTTTTATTGCAATAATAGACAGACGAAGATAAATAAACCAAACTGAACTGCTTCCATAGCAGATTTCAGCGATAGCTGTGAAAACCAACCAACCCGAATAGCTCGCTAACCGAATTTACATATTAATTGGAAATTTTTATTGGTCCCAATTCGCCGCTGCCACCGTGTATTGGCAGGGGATCAATAGAATCGAGATGGATGCTGATTTTGCATCCTTTCGTTTGTTTTTCTTTTTACTCCGGAGCAAATAAAGTCCGGTAAACGACATCAAACTTATCGAACGGTGTTGGCCTTGTTTTGCTAAATTTACCCGTATCATGATGGTTTTGATGTTGCATGTTGATATGTTAGCAGAGGCTTGCTTTTAATTTGTTTGTATTTGTATGCAAATAGCACTTGTCCCATGAATCATGGTGACTTCCCTAATAGCAGTAGCGTTTTTGTGAACTGCAATGGGTTTGTCCACCAATATTCCTCCTTCTCAAGTCTATAAAACCCAAATCAGGAAATCCAACTTTCATGCGTATGTTTTCGGTACACAATTCTTCGAATGGGCATAAACTGTGCTCATCGATTGCCGCTTCTTGGATGCCAATCCCATTTAATTGCCTTGAGTTATTTATTGTTGTCCCACCCTACCGGTACACGGAACAGTCTTTCAAGTGGTTTCTCCAAAGCAATAATCCCAATTATGAGTTTATACCAGCATCGAATCGTCTCGAAAGCTCATCGATTCCGGTCACGGGCTCCAAAGCAAAACATGCGACACAGGAGAATACCCCGCACACCGCAACGTACGGAACTGAACCCCAAGTTCCATCCGAACGTTTCGCTGGGGCTTTGTTTTGTGATCCAAATCCCATTGGTCAACATAAGTGGCAGAACGCTGACGCCAAGCGGGCAATCGATGATGCTCTTTCTCTACTGCAGATTGCGAACCCTCCACCGTCGCATCGTCGTCGCCGTTAGCGTCCGTTTCCTAATAAGTATGTAATCCAGACGTAGGATGTGTGGAATCCAAGAAAACGAGAAAGTTCTATTAAGTCGATTGGGTATCATTTTTCATCGGAATGGCTCTTTTCTAATGAAAACGAGCAGTGTCGCTGCTGTGCCGCCTTTAGCTGCTCAGCTAATTAATTGGTAACCAGGATCGGTTGTGTTTCTACGAAGACTGTACCAGGACCAGCAAAGCCAGATAGAGCCGTTCGGACCTAAATGATTAATATCCACCGGGGAGACGCTTGGAAAGTCGTTATCAGCATACGATTGGAATAACTTGCTTCGTATGGGGATGAATTTCGTTGTTGTGTACGAGTTAAATGGCAGAATTCGACACATTTTCAAGACATAAAACAGGAACATAAACAATAAATTCATGCATTTAATTATGGATAACTCTGATTGCCCAATAAGAAGACACTTCAGATAATATAACGAATGAATCAACTATTCCACAATAAAATTTTCATATTCATCTTGTCTCGAAACAAAATAATGAAGTTCCATCTATTTTTGTTCGGTTCGGAAAGCATACGTAATTTTGAATTTTATTTTGTGACATTGCACTTAATACATAGTACAAGTAAAGTCCAAATATCATCCTTCAACTCCTTCTTCTTCTTCTTCATGCAACATTTGTTCGACAATAAGATAAGTTCATTCAATTTCCAATCCTCTATTTGTAATAGTGTGCATAATTATTGCTCTTGAAACTTTTTTCATATACTACAGATCGTTACTAGAAAATAGAACAAACTCCTTTATTTTAGACCTCTGCAACTAACATTCTCTACCGTTCCCACTTACTGACGTCATTATGAAGGTGGGAAATATGTTATTTAAATGTTGGATAGTTATATTATCCACAGTGAAGGGAACCGCGTGTCGATGAATGCGGTTTGAGTGTGTTGTGGAAAATGCAGTCCACGGGGGGCATGGCAATATGAACGATGCAGGGTAGGGTACCCCGAACCGATAATGATGCCGCCACATAGCATCATAGCACGAGCCAAGCAAAAATACATTGGAAAACCGAATGAAAAATGACTAGTTCAACCGATCATCAATTACACGGTATTATCGTAACAATGCGACGCGGTAGCGGGGGTGACGAAACTCAGAAAGTGGTTTCCCGCCGAATGGAAATGTAATTTATTCCGATGATGGTGATGTAAATCGAATCACGATTGTTTCATGTTGCAACAGTTATGTATGATGATAATAATCAGGAATGATGTATTGAGTTTGCAGAAATGCAAGCAATGAATAGTGAAACTTCATTTATTGTTTATCAGAATATAATTTCACTGTGCACGGTAGGGTCTCCTTCATTTCGTATGAAAGAGGTGTATTGTTTGATTGAGAAATGAGAGCTGTGTGAAAATCCTGTTGCCAGAGCGTAGAATTTCATTCTCCTGAACCGAATTCCGCTACGATTTTTGATAATTATTCGCATATTTTTACAAAGTATTGAGTAACGTATTGATTTTTCACTTTTATCGACTAAGTTATTCTATCGATATTGAAAATGTATACTTTGTGTGAAATACATAGTAATTAACATTGATAATATCGATGTCTTGTCTATGTAAACCATTACTTTTAACGTTGGACAACGTCTTACCCGAAGGTACTGGGTGTCAAATCAGAATCTAAAATTGGGGACCGTCACGAAATCATGTAAGGTTTTGAACGTCAATAGAGTCTTCATCTTTCGATGGATTTTAGAGATTTATATATCAATCGACTCGGAAACTCTCCAGCAATTTGTCAGTTTAACGGAAACTTTTGATTATTCACGATAAACTATTGAATATTTAATTTCTTGTCCTACTCAGTAAAAATATTAGAACCATCCAATCCCATATGCGCATTCCCAACAAAGACATCAGAATGATGTAAGCTACGGGCCCTTTGACCCACCGTTTCATTTTCTCCTGGTATACAAAGGAAAGGACCATGCTTCGCGCTCGCGCGTTATTTATTTTCGATGATTCACAGTGAGTGGTCACGGAGAGCAGCAGAACGATGGCGTTGGTAGCGGTTCGAGCATCGATGACGGTGGTTTCTGTATCTGTAGCGATTCAACGGCAAACTATCGAGTGGCTGTCGTCGGCGTCAGCGGCACTCCAGTGGAATTTTCTTGCATGGTGCATGATCTAGTTTTGTTGCAGTTAATTGGGAAGGCGCGTTATTGAAAAAAAAAATCGGTTCTTTTCAGAACCTCAATTTTATAGAAGAAAAGGTTGAGCCAAACAAATCATCATCGCTTAGCGATAGCAGAAATTTGACTTCAGCAGCAGAGTCACAAGCGCGCGTCGGACTATTGAATGGTAGCTGTTGAGCCTGGACGAATTTGGTTCATAGTGAAAACCGATAAAAGTTGCCGTTCGTAGCAGAATCAAAAGCGCGCGTCGGAGGGAGCCGCTGAAAAAAATATTCGCATGGATGACAACAGTATCAGTAATGTAAAATTTGATCTCAATATTCTGATTTGGTTTGATTGTTGTTAGATATAGAAATATTTCGGTATTTTCTAGAACCACAATTTTATTGAGGAAAAGGTTAAACCGAGACAAATTTTCTTCAAAGTGCAAATCATAGTCGCTTGGTGATGACAGATAGTTTCCGTTGAAGCAAACTCACGAGCACGCGTCAGAGCAAGAGACTTAACCGCCAGAGACGTCATCGTAGCGAAATAAGCAACCGATACTCCAAATATTGCAAACGAAATGGTAGGCGTACGGAAAAGCAGCTTTCGTGTAATCACTTTGAAGGAAATTTGTCTGGGAAGAACCGAATTATCTTCCGCCTTACCAGTCTAACAACAATAAAAACTAATCAGAATCTTGAGATCAAATCATTACTGAAACTGTTGTTATTCATGCGAATATTTTTTTGCAGCGTATTCCTCCGACGCGCGCTTGTGATGCTGCTACGAACAACGAATTTCTACCGTCATCAAGCTAACAATATGCACTGTCAACAAAACTCGTCTCGGCTCAACCTTCTCTTATAATGATATGAGTCCTGAGAAGAACCGACTTATTCCCAAAAATTCCGTCTTTCGAATCACTAACAGCAACCAGTAGATAGTTTGGATTTGCAAGAAAATATTGGCTTGAGAGCTGCTTCCACTGATTGGCAGTCGAGGGTACTTTAGATGCAACCGTTGCAGAAATGTTCTCAACCGTGCTGCTACCACGACCGCAACAGATGCCATCGAAGCGAAATAAGCAACCGAATGTGGCGAGAATGCTCCACTTGGAAGCTGCTGAAGTTGAAGACGGCGACTATTCGACCCACGCCGTGCAACCTTAACACTCACCGAAAGGGCGGAGCTAGAGTGCTTACTTTATTAACTATAAGAAAGCTATATTTACGCCATATTTATTTATTTATTTATTGCAATGTTTAGTTTATCTTTATAAATATATTTATTTTGTTATTTATTAAAATTATAAAATATTGCATGTATAGTTGCGTCTTTTGAAATAAATCTTTGTCTTGGATCACCGCAAGAATAGTCTAGAAGAAGTACGCCATTGAGTTACCTACGCTAAAAATTGAGTCTTATGAGTTCCCTACAGTCAGCTACCAAAGAAACACATGGGGTTTAGCCAGCATATAGCGCATCATGACGCCAAAAGTAGCGCGTGGCTTGCGGCCAACGACCCGCACGCCGGTCTTTTGAAGTTGCGTTGACCTTTGGCTTGTCCGGCATTCCACGCCTGGCACGATTCTTAGCGAGCAAGCTTACTGGCTAATTTGAATCGTCTGTGGGAATGAGATGCACGATTTTGGGGGATTTCGTGGATAAATTCTTTTGATGCTCGGGTTCGCAAATTTCAACTTCGTTGAATTTCGCGAACTCTGGAGACAATGTCTAAAAATTTCGCGGTATCTGAGGATTTTCCCAACTCAGAATCGTTCACTTTGTTCCGTTCCGTGGAAGAGGCAAAAGCGGTCAATTTTGTTCCGTGCCGTAGTGTGTTTAAAAAGGTGAAAAGTGACATAGATTTTTGATAGGTGTTAGCTAATGTATGTTCTTGTTTCCCTCTAGTCGAGCCAAAGTCCATATAAGCTCAATTAAAGCAATTCCGTGTAGATTGTGTGTGCGTAGATCCGTTTAGTGAAAGGTAAATTGTTGAGTTTGAATATGCAAGATAGTGTCGTAATTCTCGTGTGCATGTAAATTGTTGAATAGGTCGTGGCAGCATTGGTGAAGCCGACACACTACACCAATCCGATAAGACCGTCTTTTGACCCCACGCATCGGCTACAAAGTTCCCGGGGTACACTTGGCCGGAGAAGGTTGCGTACCATCAAAAGCGCACCTTTGGCAGGCGAAGCCAAACCACCGAAACCACATCAATCAATTTGCATCCAACCTCCAACCGCATAGCAGCAGATCGCCGTTGTCGTCGTCGTCATCGTCTAGCAAGTGCCGACGGCGCCTCAACACTTTGCTTTGCGCGCCAGGAGATGAACGGGCGCTTGTACCGCGCCCATGCGTAAGCCCGCGCACCGAAGGAAGTGAGTGACCGTACCACATCGACGCAATACGCCGTCCGTCGGCGAGAGTTTCTGGCCCGGAGTAGTGCGCAAAGCAGCTCCGGCCACATCCGTAGGTCCTCCTCAATGACTAGCTAGTCGAAAAACCGTGAGTAATATGCATGCGTAATTGTTTGTGTCGTCCATGGCCATGTGACTCGATTAGAAAAAATGGGTGGAATCAATTTTCGCACGTCAAAAATGTATCCTAAGAAAAATATGTTTTTGTACCTCCCCTCAACTTAAATTGAAGTGTTCTGAAAAATTGAATCATGAAGAAAAGTTAAAAAAAAATCGTTTCACACTTCTTCAAGAAATTATACAGTGTCGGAAGAATCTCTTTACTCGGATTGCGAAGTTTTTCCATCAACTGAAATTGCTGAGTGGTTCCTGCCAGTTTTACAAGTCGTTAGTAGCAGCTTAAGATGAGCGTGATAGTCGATTCAAACTTGGAGTTGGAACGTATACCGATGGCCACAAAAGGAACTAAGGTTTGATACGGTATTGACACATCGGTAAGTCCGTTTCTTTATAATTCATACGCGAGTTATCGCTCGGTTTGATTGTCGGTCGTCTATCGACTCCAAACACAAGCTCCAAACACAGCTACTATAAACACATTACATAGTATATTGTATTTCATGTATTCATTAATCTTACTTTATTACTTTAATTATGAAGGTACGACCTGATAATCCCAGTATTCGATATTCCATTGAAAGGAGCATTACGAATGGAAAAATAATTAATAAATAATATTTTTTATAACTTCGCTTAACATTAGTTTCAAGAAGTCGCTTAGTCAAAATATGTTTATTTATGATATGTCTCCTCAATTGCTACAATCCAAGAGTTAAATTGTACAGTATTAAAAATCATGCAAATCTCAATTTAAATTACCAGCTGGTAAAAACTACCGATTTCATTCGCATGAGAATTTGAAACATTTAGCGTTATTTTGAACACATTTCGCAACGTCAAAAAGACTAGAGATAGATTTTAAAATTAAGAGGGCTCTATTTTGAAATGATTTGTAATAGATTTGCATATACTCAAGCATTAGAAACAGTATTTACTCGGATTTGTTCCACAGTCATAGAAAAGCGAAGGACTTTTCGATGGGTCAGCATAGAAGTAAGCTACTCATTTTTTTCAATCTGCAGTTCCTTAAATAACCACAGCGAGATTGAATAAGGAAAATTAATATATGGAAAGGAAAATTAATGAATTTCAATTTACATAGAAAATCCCGCCTTGTGAGTTTGTTATTCATTGGTCACCGATTGAGAAAATCAATTTTCTTCAGGTCATCAAAATTTAGTTTTGCTTTGTGCGGGTGAATAAATAAATTAGAAAATAAAATTTTAGATCACGTTCAGACATGTTTTCCTCGGTAAGCAGAACGATCGGCCGGTCTTCGAAATTTTGTTCTGCTTAGTGCGGTAAGCAGAACGATCGGCCGGTCACCGGAATTTTGTTCTGCTTTGTGCGCCCTTTAAATAAAATGATGAGTTTTATTTTCATCGACCAAACTACACGTTATACACGGCATACCGTTTACCAAAACAAACCCTGCCACAGTCCCTACCCCATATATCCAACATCCCAATGATTTCTCGTGGAAGTGCAGATGACTCGTCGGCTTCTATCAAAGCGAGAATCATGTCAACATTTTCCTACCCATTCCTTAATTGACCTGCATTCGGACACGGCCAGCGCTGGTATTGCTTATTTTAAGGTCACCAGTTTTTACACATTGAAGATGATGTTAGTCCCAAACATCATCTGTTGGTTCTCTGTGTAATTACAGCTGACCTGGCAATAACGGAGTAGCAACCGTGGGCGGTCAATCATGCTCATGCTCATGCTCATGCTCCATGGCCATGTGACTCGATTAGAGGCACAACAATTTGTTTTTGTGAGTACGTCAGTAGCCCATTGAGGACGGCTCCCGTGTGAAGCTCACCGTATGTGAGAAGCGAGAGTGAGCTCGCAGGAGAAGTTGTCGGAGTCAGCTAGAGCAAAGGTTCCCAAACTGTGGGTCGCGACCCCCAGGGGGGTCGTGGACTGTTCAGTGGTGGGTCGCGAAAGACAAATCTTGATTCACAATTTTGTTACTATTTTGTCCCACAAATCTATTCTATATTTTGAATTAGGATCTAAGTAATGATTTGATGATTAAAGAACAACAAACCTGACGAGGACAACGGCCTTTTTTTTGTTATATGATATTTGGGCAAGTAGAAAGAAGTCCTATACAATCTATATCTAAACCCCGAAACCAATCCAAAACCAATCCTAATCCAGTTCGAATCCAATCTAAATCAAATCCAAATCTTTTTTAGAATCCAATCCAAATCTTTTTAAAATCCAATCCAAATCTATTTCAGATCCAATCCAAATCTAATTCAATTCCAATCCAAATCCAATCCTAATCAAATCGAAATCCAATTAAAATCCAATCTGAAAAAATTTCAAATCCAATCCAAATCCAACCCAAATTCAATTCAAATTCAATCCACATCCAATCCAAACAATTGACGAAATTTGTGACAAATACAATGATGGAATATAAAGCAATTTATTATGATTTGTCCAATCTAACGCGAACTCATTTTTATCCAATTTCACAAAATTAATGCATTTTGTACCTGGTGGGTCGCAAGCAATATGGGATTCTGCTAGGTGGGTCGCATATCTAAAAGTTTGGGAATCTCTGATCTAGAGGATAAGAATCGCGTAGCCGGAGATACCGCCGGTGAAGAGAACGGGAAAGCAGAAGATATGTAAAGAGAGTGTACACACGTAAAGAGTAGAGAAGATTAGATTGCACGCACACGTAGATAGAAGTTAGAGGGAAACAGTGGGAATGCTAGGCCTAGGCGAATGCAAGGAAATAAACGAATTGCAGTAAAATCCATGTAAATATAAATTGGAGCTTCATGTATGGGAGGGATTAGAGCCGAAATAAATATCCAAAATCTAATAAATATCCAAAATCTAACTAAAATCAAAATCTGCAGTTCTGAATGTATTTAGTTGATGTCTTTTGAAGAATTTATGTCGCTTCGCGTTCGTGAGTAGTGTATTAGCGTATATTTGGATGTATTTACTGGGTAGTCAGCCCGATTCTGACTTCTGATCGCTTTTCATCCTTGGACGGGGTGAAACGGGTAACCTTTTGGGTTGGTCCGATGAGGAAAACCCCCGCCTGAATGACTTTGTCTCCAGGCCGGATATCGGAAGAATTTATTTGAGGAAATCTTTTGGAATTAGTTGTGTCCGCTCGGAAACGAGAAGTACGACGGACGTATGCAGGTTAGCCAGTCAGCTTTCTCTTTAAGGAAAGTGACCCTTCCCCTAAGAAGGTCTCAAGCCGGGCAACTAAAACTCGTTGGGCGGTCTCCTACCAGGAGTGGCGCATAAGCCGCCCAATTCTAAACCGGAAACGCTACTGGCCGACCCGTTATAAGGTTCCAGCACCAGAAAGGAATAAAATTTTATTACCACCGACAGCGTGGGTCATGTAGTCGCCGTCGCACACTGGGGCAGACCACTGTATTCGTTGGACAAAACCTCTAGTACTCGTTGTATACGTTCTAGAGCAGCAGTAACCTTTTTTTTTTTTGAGAGGTACCCCTTCGTGTTTTTGTATTCATTGAGGTACCCCCTATTTTAATAAGTGTAACTCATAAGATTATCTTGAAAGAGTGCTTTCCAACCTTTTGAAAAGAGACTTTTGAGCATCTTGAAATGACGTTTCTGATCTTTTTGAAAGTAGGCTTCCAAGCCTCTTGAAAGAATAATTCCGAACCCCTCAAAAGGGAGCTTCCGAGGCTTTCAAAAGGAGGCTTGCAAGCCACATGAAAGGGGTCTTTCGAGCCTCTTGAAAGGAGGCTTTGAGGATCTTGAAATGACGTTGCTGAGCCGTTTGAAAGTAGACTTCTTGAAAAAAGAATTCCGAGCCACTCGAAAGGAAAATTCCGAGCCACTTGAATGGGGGCTCCGAGCCACTTTAAACTGGCCTTCCGACCCTTTTGAAAAAAAGGCTTTCGAGCCACTCGTTATGGTTGGCTAAAAGGATTCCGAACCCTTCGAACGGGGGATTAGAGCCTATTAAAAAGGGGCTTCTCGAAGGAAAAATTCCAAGCCCCTCCAAAGAAGTTTTTCAAGACACTTTAAAGGAGGCTTCCGAGCCTCTTGAAAGTGAGCTTCTGAACCTCTTGAAAGGGGGCTTCCGAACCACTTGAAAGGGGGCTGGCTTAAGGAAGAGTTCCGAGCCCCTTTGAAAGGTGGTTTCCGAGCCTGATGAAAGGGATCTTTCGAGACTCTTGAAAGCTGGCATCAAACATCTTAAAATAGCTCAGTTTCGAAAATAGGCTTCCAAGCTTCTTGAACAAGGAATTACGAGTGTCCTGATTGGATTTCCGAGCCACTTTAAAGTGGGTCTCCGAGCCTCTTGAAAGGGGGCTACCGGGTTTTTAGGCTTCAAACCCTCTGGAAGAGGGGACTTTTGACCCTCTCATAAAAGGGGCAACTGAGCCTCTTGAAGGAGGGATTCCTATCTGTTTTGAAAGGGGCCTTCCGAAGAGTCTTCTGAACCACTTCAAAGGGCTGAAAGCAGAATTCCGAGCCCCTCGAAAGAAGGTTTTCGAGCCTCTTTCAAAGGTGTTTCCGAGCCGCATGAAAAGGATTTTTGAGCCTCTTGAAAAGAGGCATTGAGCATCTTAAATTGACGTTGCTTTTAAGAATAGGCATCCAAGCTTCTCTAAGGCAGAATTCCGAGCCCCACGAAAGGAAGTTTCCGAGCTACTTGAAAGGGGGTTTCCGAGTCTTTTGAAAGTGGGATTCTAAGCCCCTAGAAAAGGAGGCTTTCGAGTCTCCTGAAACTGGGTTTCCTACCCTTTTGAAAATAGGCTTCCAAACCACTTGTGGGGGTTGGCTGAAAGAATTGGGAGCCCCTCGAAAGAAGATTTCCGATCCTCTTAAAAGGAGGCTTTCGAGCATCATGAAAGGAGATTTTTGAGAATCTTGATATGACATTGCTGAGCCTTTTAAAAATAGGCTTCCAAGCTTCTCAAAGGTAGTTATCGGACCCCCTTCAAAGGAAGCTTCCGAGCCACTTGAAAGGGGGCTTCCGAGTCTCTTGGAAGTGGGCTTCTGAGCCTCTTGAAAGGGGGCTTCTGAGTTATTTGAAAAGGGGCTTCCAACTGTCTTGAAAATTGGGCTTATGAGTCTTCTGAAAGGGTGCTTCCGACCCTTTCAAAAAGAGGCTTCCGAACCACTTGAAAGGGGACGGGCTGAAAGAAGAATTCTGAGCCCCTAGAAATAACGTTTCCAAGTCTTTTGAAAAGGTCTTGTATGGAGGCTTTTTAACCACGTAGAAAAAGGCTTCCAACAGCTTTCTCTCTTTTTTTGGAAAGAAAAGCCTTTATCCATAATTTCAAATTTAATATTTCAATTATTTTGCTTTAAGGTGACACGGAAAGCACTAACAATCATCAACTTGTCATCATTTTCATCATTGAATGCTTAAATTTTTTTCTACAACAAATATGATTTTGAAAAAGTATCACCGGCGCGTGCTTACTCGCAATCTACATGCTGATACATTTACAGTTACATCAAACAACTGAAAACCGAAATACGCCGCTCCAAAGTTGCGAGGTGATAATGCTAGAAAGAGACGAAAGATAGGAAAAGTAACACGGTGGTTAGTGCCTCCCCGAGTCACCTTAAAGAAGGCATTCAAACCGCGTAGAAGAAGGCTTCCAAGAGTTTTTTTTGGAAAGAAGGCTTTATGCCTCAAGGTTTTCTGTACCTTCAGGTTCAATATTTTAGTTAAGAAGTATATTCTTAACATATTTCATAATGTTGTTCCGACTGAGTAGATTGTTTTGAAGATTTCTTGATCTTTTGTCCCACAGCCCTTCATACACTGTGTTGACTGTGGTGGACATGATTCGATTAGTTTTGATTTAATAATTGCTATGCATATTAATTTATACAATTTGTTGGGGACGGAGTGTTTTGGGCGGTTCGGACCTCCTCGGAGCAAACATCACTGGTTATTATGAGGTTTTGCAAGTTGCTATAATTTCTTAGAAATTGCATGAAACATCGAATTACACAATACTCACATCGAGTCAAACCTCACTCACAATAGTCCACCCAACAATTGATTCCAAAGGGTCTGCGACGAAATCTACAATTCCCATTGCATGTTATTTAATTGCATATAATTCTAGTCGTAATTCGTAAGTTTTACTCACTTTAGCTGTAGTTTAGATACGTGGGTATGACAATTCGCTAATTTCAGGGTTTAACCTATTTATATAGTAATAATTCCAATGACAATAGAAAGTTATTCAAAGTGACAATAATAATTTCAACGTGATCACTTGCTTTTCTGTACCGTCGTTCGGGGTGACATTGGGCCTAGGGGGTAAGATTGGGCCAAAAACGAAAAATGTTTCAACTTTTAATATCTCAGAAACTGTTACGAATTTTGATGAAAACTTCAAACGGTTCGAAATTATATTGAAATTCACGTCTAGGAAATGACAAAACAAATTCCAAAGATTAATTGTGCTCGTACCATAATGCTTGGAATTTGAATGTAAAACTATTGATCGAATGAACCCGTATTAAAATAGTGACAGTAATGCCCCACAAATCAATTACATAACTAAATTTTAGATCGATGGATACCTGGTGATCATGTTACGATAATCTGTTTGTTGTTTTTTCGAATTTTATGAATATTCATTTAGGGGTCTTGTTTTTTCGTAGCAACGAGCAATGTATGCTAAAAAGGGGTGAGATTGGGCCAAGCCTTTGGTTGATTTGCCATACATAGTTTGTAAAAGCCGTAATGTAGGCAATTATTTTTAATGAACGATTGAATCGTTGCATCGTCACCGCTGAACTTTATTCTATTTGGCCCAATATCACCCCCTGTGAGGGGTGAGAATGGGCCAATTTTAAACAACATATAACTTTGAATAATTTCTCTCATTTATTATTTTTTCCCCACACAGTGGTAAATTTATTGTTCAAGCTTGTACCTAACTAATAACAACTTGATTCCAATATTAACTACTAGAGCTTTGATAAGAAAATTATTTTGAGCTTTTTAGTGGAATGCTTTCACCTGTCATAAGACGAGTTTAAACAATCCCATTGAATTCCACCACTTAATTGTATCCTGACAGATACGTATTTCGACCTCAACAGTAAGGCCGTCTTCAGTGTCTTGTACTTGACTTGAAGTCTTCAAGTCGAGTCAAGTACAAGACACTGAAGACGGCCTTACTGTTGAGGTCGAAATACGTATCTGTCAGGATACAATTAAGTGGTGGAATTCAATGGGATTGTTTAAACTCGTCTTATGACAGGTACTAGAGCTTTGTAACATTTGCTTGGAGCATACCACACCCCCGTAGACGGTATCAAATCAGTTCTACACCATACATCGTCTACCTACATCTACCGTCAACATTGCTTGTAGGAACGCTCACCGACCCACAGACCAGCGCATCTATCGTTGTAGCTCAGACGGGGGATACCCTGCAGTGGTTCCCAGCACAATTATTAAAACTTTACCAATTAAATTGGAATTGTGATACGTCCGCCATTGCGCATTTTCGTCCGAGGTACCCCCTGGGGTCGGCGAAGGTACCCCCGGGGGTACATGTACCCTAGGTTAAGAACCGCTGTTCTAGAGTTTTGGTTTCTTCGGCACACTATCGCGGATGATTCTAAGCCTCATTTTTTCAGTGTTATCTTTTGATAAGGCTGGTATCGTGTTCACGAGAAATTTCTTTTTCTATCTCAATCACATGTTAAATTCCGTTCACTGAATCGGAAAAGTAAAGAATCGAAACAAAATTCTTACAACAGTATCCACATGAAAAGAACAAAAACAAAATTAACATTTGTAAGGTTCCCACTCGGACAATTTGCTCCATACAGATCAGTTGTCAAAATTCCTCTTGGTAATATTGAACAAAATTTCGTCGATATTGGCCTATAAAAACAAGATAGAGCAAAACTTTCTTCTACAAAGTTGTTTGTATTGACATTTTGGTCTTATGCTCTATAGACACCTATGCTCTAAAAAAATTGTAGATGGCGCTGTACGTTATTTCCTTGAAAATAGCGATAAAATGGTTTTCTGCTCATTTTTCGCGTAAAACCTCTGGTAAAAGTTTTTTGAGGTACACTTCCAAATGAAAATGATAATAAAGTTGATCGTGAGGTTTTTAAAGGTTTTTAAAAGCTTTATTAGTGAAGTTCAAATTTATATCTTTGATATCGGGAAGAAAAAAAAGTAGGGACATTTGGAGCTTTTTGTCTGTGATTTTTCCAAATTTAGTATTGAAAATCAATATATAACAGAAATTCCGAATGAAACGGATGTATGATATCTCCGAAATCTGAAATATTTGGTAGAATCGTCCCTTTCCTAAATGAATAGACTTGTCTTTTTTGTTCCGGCACTAGGGTGACTAATTTCGGATAGGGTGATTTAAAAAATCAACGTTTTTCAAAAAAAAACATTTATTAACTTTTGAAATAATGGTCTGATTTTCAATGAACAGCCATGGAATTTAATCTCCCAACTTCATTTATTATATAAAAGTAGAGATATCATGTGACCCATTCTGGAGATAGTATTTTCACGAAATAAAGTAATTGATTCGCCATACAAACAACATGGTGGGCAACCATGCGTCTCCATATTCGTGTGGTGTATATATGAATTGTGTACCAGTGTTTGTTATCAATGACTCAAAAAATGTATCTCTTAAAAAATGTATATCCAAAACGGATTGCTCAGCATCTCTTTTTTTTTTCAAAATAATGTGTAAAATTTAGAGAATAAATTTCCTGCATATTGTTTCGAAAAATTCTACTATTTTTTTTTCAAATTCATCGATATTTTAGATCACCCTTCTAGTGACGAAACAAAAAATACAAGTCTAATAATTTTCGGAAAGGGACGATTCTACCAAATATTGCATGCAGAGTTCGGAGATACCGTAAATCCGTTTCGTTCGGAATTTCTGTAATATGTTGATTTTCAATACATATTAATATAGATTTGGAATAATGAACATGAGCATGAGCATGATGATCGTGCATTTCGTAGTTGCTACTCCGTGATCGACCAGAACAGTCGCAATTGCACAGGGAACCAATGGATGGAAGCATGGGATTTGCTCTCCAACCTCAATGTGCATAGTCCGAGAGCTCTAGTATTTTGGATAGTCGATAACGGTGCTGGCCACGTGCTCACGGTCATCGAGGATGGGAAGGAATTGATGATGCAGTCACTCGCCCACTGCAAGCCGAGAACACCTCTGCACTCGCCACGAGTTCCTGTGGAATTTTATTGGAATCTTGGGGTTAAGGTTTTATGGCAGAGGTTCGTCTTGGTTAACGGGTTGCCAATGTGATACATAGTTATGAAAGGGTGGTGTAGTATTCTAATTGGATGCCGAAACGAACTTTTCGCTCATTTCGAATTCTAACAGTAACCTGCTAGAACTAATCAAGTTGTAGGTATAGGGATAGAAGATGGAAACGGTATGAAAGCCCATTTCCAGTTCTTGCGATTGCTAGAACATGAGAAATATATGAAAAGATACAAAGTAGGAAGAATGGAACGGGCCTGGAATTGAACCCACGACCTCCTGCGTATGAGGCAGAAGCGGTAGCCATATGACCACCAAGCCCGTATTATATTATCCTTCATGGTTTATATAGAGGATAAAATCAGAAAGGGTCCACAAGCACTACAACTCGCTACAATTGAACGACTGTGAACATCCGGTTCTGAAATATGTTTCAGCGCCCTACATACCCTGTATCAGCGAGAAGTTGCATAAAATCCTAAGGAAAGATGACGTCATTCTTGCTTCAAGACCACAGAACAGAATACAACACAAACTGGTCAGCAAGATGAAAGATTCGATCCCACCAGGAAAACAGAAAAACGTGGTGTATTCCATACCTTGTGGAACGGACGACAACAAGGTTTACATCGGCCAAACGAAAAGAATGCTTGAAGTGAGGATCGCAGAACACAGGAATGACATGTCTTCGACTTCAATAAAACTAAAATTTTGAATCGAATACAGGACCAGGCGATACAATCGCGAAAGTATTCCAAATAAAAAAAGGCGGTATATTTAATACAACCTACAACGGTCCTTACTCTTATTGTGCTTTTTGATATTTTCCTTATATATTAAATAACTTTTCTGTAGCTGGAATCAAGTGTACGGATTCGAATAGTGCCACCTTACTTACCAGAACCTGCAATGGGAATACGTATCACACCATCAATCAGTATCTCACCTGACGTAATCCATGTCAAAGACGATAGAATTAGCTTTCCAGAATCCGAAACGTTTTACAATAGGCAAAATACCATCATAAATGTAGGTAAGTAGCTAAAGAATGTTATCCCTGTGGCCCCATTAACTGTTGCTGCCGGCAGTAAAGCAACAAATACTAACATGTTGTGTTTCGGTTAGCTGCTGTCGCAATGATGTTTGTTCTAGCTGCCGGCTGCCCGACCAACCGAACCTACTGTAAATGTGGACGTCTGCGAGGGCGTGCGGGAAGTTGTATTTTGAATACATGACACGACAGCGGACATGAGCTCACAAGCCACACCGCCGGCATAATTATCATCATCAAACCGGCTATTGTGGCGTGGTCTGTCGCATAACTCAACCGGTCGCGGTTCGAATTAGAGCAAAAGCTTGGGCGTCATCGCACAATTATGGAGCTGAATACACCGACGACGGTGATTGTTTCCAGAGCCCTAGGGGCAACATTGTAACCGCAAGACGAGAGGAGATGCAGCTAACATACTGGAAACTGCATTGAGGATGGGTAGCGGAAGGCATGCATAGTTTGAGATTGATTGCAGTGTCTTGTGCAATCTCAATGTGCAGTTAATATACTCATACTTGAAAAGAATCTTAGAATTAAACGCGGTAATGCAATGATAAAATAATTTAATATATTGCATTTTTTTAGTTTTTTTCGTTTGGAAAATATTCGGGGAAACATTGATCATTTTTTATTGTTTTGTAAATATTTCCGCGTAGACCGTAAATTTAGCCGGCGTAGAGCTAAGGAAAATTATGGACGAGTACAGCTTCCCTGGGAAGCTTACCACTGCCCACACGAAGGGAGACCCGACGACGAGAAAGAAGCGTTCTACGCACATCTGGAACAGACATGCGATGGATGCCCACTGCGGGACGTCAAAATAGTCATCGGTGACATCCCAAGTAACATTTTAAGTTTTATTCCGCTTTAAGAATGGTTTTCAAGATCAATTTATAAGATCTAACAATAAAACCGAGTAATACACGGCAACCTTCTGATGACCACTATAAGAGTAAGATATTGCCAAGTGGCCCTCTCCAGATAACCGCTATAAACCTATTATAAGAGCATTTAGAAACCCTTTTTAAACCACCCGCAAAAAAGGGAATTTGGCTGCGGCAGCTGTCAAAATGTTGTTAAAAAAAAGAGAAACAAATCTTTGCAGAAAAATGATAACAAAATGGATTGTTGATGAAAATTATGATGATGACAACAAAATAATATTTTATTTCAGGTTGTTTTTCGATTCAGTACCATTGAAAAGAAGTGCGCTTCCGGTTTTATGGTCAAATGTTGTGAAAAAAATAAGGTTGAACACCACGCGCCGGCCATATAACGTAGTTCAGGGAAATAAATCGAAAATATTGATTACCACAATATTTTTGCCCAAACTATGAATTAATAAAATTATTTATCGGAAAAAGTATGATAAGCGGTGAAAATTTTGTTAAATCATGCAGTTCGGTGATATATTTCACTGACTGCGAAATGCTTTTCCGTTTTCAATATGGCCATCATGGAATTTGATCAGAAAAGTTTTGCTTGTATAGAACACCGTCATAAACTCTTCGCAATACAAACATTCTTATGGGGGTAATTCATTTGACCACATTATGACCAAAAATTGTAGCTTTATTCGAGCGTTGAAAATTGGATTTATTACGCTCTTCATCACTACCATAGATCTGTTCATATGGTCAATAGGCATTTGACGTTTGAAGCATTTTTCAGCAGACTTATGGGAGGTTTATTGATAGCAATAAGAGCGCCAATAAAACTGAGCAATCAGCTTCGTGATTGCTGTCATAAGTCCGCAATAAGAATTAGATAAATCCAAGAAGCATGGAAATTGTTACTTGGGTATGAACGCCCAGGTAGGCAGGGAAGAAATGTATAGACCGGTCATCAGACCGGATAGTCTGCATACCGCATCGAACGACAACGGCCAACGGCGCATAAACTTTGCAGCCTCCCGCGGAATGGTAGTCCGAAGCACTTTCTTCCACCGCAAGAATATCCACAAGGTCACATGGAAATCACCTCATCAAGAAACGGAAAACCAAATCGCCCACGCTCTAATCGTCGGTAAATTCTTCTCCGACATCACGAACGTCCGCACATACCGCAGTGCGAATATTGAATCCGACCACTACCTCGTTGCAGTAAGTCTGCGCTCAAAACTCTCGACGGTGTACAACACGCGTCGGAGTCGTCTGCCGCGGCTAAACATTGGGCGGCTACAAGACGGTAAACTAGCCCAAGAATACACGCAGCAGCTGGGAGTGGCACCCCAACGGAAGAGCAGCTAGGCGCAGCGTCTCTTGTCTTGAAGATGGCTGGAGAGATATTCGATCCGCAAGCACCGTGCCAAGTGGAAGCACCGCAACCGCTGCACTTGGCACGGTGCCCACGGATCAGAGAAAAGTCTGGTATGCCGTCGAATGTGAGCAGCTACTGGAGGAGAAGAATGCAGCATGGGCGAGATTGCTGCAATACCGCACGAGGCCGACCGAGGCACGATACAAACGGGCGCGGAACAGACAAAATGCGTGAAGCAACTGTACCGCGCTAATAACAGACGAAAGTTCTATGAGAAGTTAAACCGTTCACGTAAGGGCCACGTGCCACAGCCAGATATGTGTAAAGACATAAACGGGAGCCTGGCGGCAGCACTACGAAGAACACCTGAATGGCGATGAGGCATACGAAGATGGCGGTATGGCGATGAACCTGGTAGAACGCGCGCAGGACATAATTTAAGCGGCTCCGGATCTCCAGGAAATCCAGGAGGAGATTGGCCGGCTGAAGAACAACAAAGCCCCTGGGGTTGACCAACTACCAGGAGAGCTATTTAAACACGGTGGTGAGGCACTGGCCAGAGCGATGCACTGGGTAATTACCAAGCTTTGGAAGGATGAGATTCTTCCGCAGGAGGGGATGGCAGGTGTCGTGCGATCACATTGCTGAACCCCGCCTACAAGGTACTCTCCCAAATTTTATGCCGCCGACTAACGCCAATTGCAAGAGAGTTCGTTGGGCAGTACCAGGCGGGATTTATGGGTGAACGCTCCACCACAGACCAGGTGTTCGCCGTACGTCAGGTATTGCAGAAATGCCGGGAATACAACGTGCCCACACATCATCTATTTATCGACTTCAAAGCCGCATATGATATAATCGATCGGGACCAGCTATGGCAGCTAATGAATGAACACAGATTTCAGGATACACTGATACGGTTGATCAAGGCGACGATGGATCAGATGATGTGCGTAGTTCGAGTTTCAGGGGCATTCTCGAGTCCGTTCGAAACGCGCAGAGGGTTACGGCAAGGCGATGGTCTTTCGTGTCTGCTATTCAACATCACTTTGGAAGGGCGACGTACAGCCATGAACCGAGCTGAAAGGAGAAGACTTTTATGCACTTGGCTGCAGCTTAGGCTGATAATAAATAAAAAACATTTTTGTGCATGATTGATCTTTCAACAATGCACTTGATGAGTCTGCAATCCGATGGTTTTGTGTATCAAATCGTTTCAGTTAATTTTAAAGTATTTTCGCGAGAATTTGGAAATAAATTTAGCGCGTTCGTCCGTCATCGCCATCGCATCTTCTCTGGGTGAAATTCTAACAGCATACCTGAGGTTAAATCCAAATGTAGCGTTTGAAGGGTCTAATTCCGTTTACATTGGCATATAAACGGAATCTTCAATTTCGTGTCAGACGAATACTGTGCATATGGAAATCTGTTGTTAACAAAAGAATCTGGTTCAATCCCATCTTTAATGCGAACAGTACGCTCCCATTTCATCTTATTTCGAGAAAACGCGATGCTTTTATGGCGGAGATATTTGATTACATTTTTATTTACCCTTAAACACTTGATGTGGTATCATCGGGCATCGTTCTACGCTTTCAGCCCTCTCGTTTCTTATTTGATTTTGTTCTGTCGCTGTTACAAAGTGTCTACAGGTACTCTTGAAACAGCATACATGTGGGTTAGTGAACATGCTCCAATCATAAGCACATTGTCCGCAATTGCCATTCTATTACTTTTATTTCGATTTTAAGGACGGCTACGCAGTACGCAGTCTTGAATTATTGGAACAAGATATATATTTATCCGACGTTTCGACACGGGGATGGTGTCTTCATCAGGGGAAAAATACGGTGTTTGTTTCTAGTCTATTGTTTAGTCTAACATTAACTGTCTGGCGTGGATTTTTCTGGTACATAACTTCGAGAACACACAATTTCAAAAACATTGACACTAACAGATAACGCGAATTTTCGTTTGGACACCACCTCATTGCAAACCCCCTTTTTCGGAGGGTTATGATATGCCAAATAGTTGTAAGAATAAATCACTTTCGCGAATGTAAAAATTATTCTTAAACATTTGAAAGTAATTGGATATTTATGGCATTAATAACAGCATCATGTTAAATGCACCATCGGAGATATTATTTACCGTCAGCAAATATATATACCGAAGAAAATGTACTCATAGGTCACCTTACCACAACTTCAATCGAAAAAGGGGTACGTCGGAGGTTGAAGTTTGATGTGCATGTGCGCGGTTGGCATCCAAGTTACCGTTCTACGTTTCTGACGCCGTTAATTTGATTCCATCTTCGGGCGAGATTCGTAACGGTTTGTTTGAAAGCGGAAAGTGAGCAAGAGTTGTTGGTTTTGGCATGATTGAATTTTGATGGTTTTTTCCCGCCGGTTCGCAAGTATGCTCGAGAATCAGTGTGTTATTTCCGGCCCCCGAGATAAGGAATATTGAACACGAAAAGCATTTTAGCATTGACTTTCACGACGGCAAGAGTGCTGCTTGAAAATTTTATTATGGGTGCCATCGATGTCAAACGGAGTCGACATGAATTAAGGGCCCCCGTATTCGAAGAAGGATGATACGGACGACGGTTGCACTCGTATATATTTGATTGTGCTTCTGTGATGTGAAAACGTTTCCTGGCGTTGAACATTACTCAGAAAGTGATCAGAAGTAGAAAGTCTAATATTGGTGGAATATTTGAAAGCGCTGGTTCATGTTATTTTGATTGCTTGCAATGCTATTCGTTGTTTCCGAATTCTAAAGATATCTTCTTGCTACTCGCTGAAATAATCGATTTACTCAGTGTTGCATCCATTATGGCTTAAATGTCCTCTCCCCGGGAGGAAGCAATAAATTACATTGGCTCACAAGAAATAGCAGAAACACAACGAAGAAAGTTGATTTCACCCACCCTTCGGTATGCCATGGCCATCATCATCATCATCATTATCCAGCCCCATGCCAAATGAGATCCCAACTTATATACAACCTACCAGCGGAATCAAAGCTATTTCCATCCAAATGAAGGTGTACCCAGATTACCGCAAATTGTCAACGGAGTGACCCGAACGCTTTTATTGGTCAAATCGAATCGCACCATTAGCATGTTCTGACGTAGAATATAAAAAATGGAGTAATGAAAGGAAGTAATTTCACTCCACACTCTATAGTCTATGTAAATGTCTTTCGGTGCTGATCGATTGATCGGTGATGATAACGGTGTTAATCGCGCAATTAAGAAAATAAAATAAATATTTGCTGAATACAAAAACTAATGTAATGTAAATGAGGATATTTTATTTTATATTATATTTTATTGGAGGAAAATTTTCACATTTTAAGCATGATTTTGAATACGTTGAAGGGGAAATCGCCAAATGTTGAACGGCTTATTTTTTCGCCTAATGTTGAACGCCCAAAAGAAATGCAAGTGTTCGACTGAGCAAACCAAATAGATGAACTGGTTAAAAAAAAGAAATGCAAGTGCGTTCAACAGTAGGCGAAAAACCAGCTGTTCAACATTTGGCGAATTATTTACCCTAATTTTTAAAAATAACCAAGTTGTTTTAAAAATAACCAAATAACACAAATTGTGATTTAATTGTCTTGTCTTGTCTTGTTTTAGCACAGCCAGTATTGAAAAGCATCCTGGAAATGTCGGTTGTATTTCCGAACATTTTCTTGTCTGCATTAATATTTGCAGCATATCATAAATATGACACAAGTATTAAAACGGCCAGGCCCACCGTGCAGGCTTTAATTTGGGGGATAATCCATAACTCCTCGGCAATCAGATTATTTAGTAATAAATAACATGATCAACGTAGAGTTTTGAATCCACGAGAGAAAGAACCGGGGACATCCGTACCAACCGTTTCACATTCAGGGGGAAAGATGATTGGCGAATCGTTGGGAGTGACTTTGCTTCTTGGGCCCTCGACGTCTTGGGATGGGACACAGTTTTTAGTCTAGTGCCCTGGCTTATACACTGATGGCAAAAAAATTGTATGAGTTCATGAATATCACCATGAAAACATGACTAATAATTTTGTACACCAGTGTACATAAGAGCCTAGGTTCAAGCGCCATTACTCGCCCTCTGGAACGAGACAAAAAGCAGACAAACAAGATTAAAACCAGTAAAAAAAAGACAAAAGACGATAAAAATATACCACATTTACTTACAATCTGAGACGGGACTTGCAAAGAGGAAAAAATGTAACTTCAGCTGCTGCCAGTCAACTGCTGTCACGAACTATCAGGTGCAGCCAGCAGCTTTTTGAGTGAAAGTATTGGTATCCCAAATAAAATATTCCACATCATTTTTGTTTTACAAAGACTTTTTTTACTTTAACGAGTATTCCAAACCATCCGTTTAGCTTGTTAATAATCAGTAATAAACCTGTGTTTTGTTCCCGGTATAAAAATCCTTATGAACTGAGACGAGACCTGCAAAGACGCTGCTTCTTTTCTCTTGTTTTGACACTTGTTCTTCTTTTCATCACAGTTGACCATCGAGTTTCAACTGTTTCCTTGACAGTTTTACCTAAGCCCCGGGTGCACTCTTCTGAGCACAATAAAAGTGTATCCAATACACGAATTATTTAATTCATTTTCATAAGGGTTTTTATACCGGGAACAAAACACACGTTTATAACTGATTATCAATAAGCTAAACGGATGATTTGGAATACTCGTTAAAGTGAAAAAGTCTTCGTAAAACAAAAATCATGCGGAAAATTTTATTCGAGATACCAATACTTTCACACAAAAGCTGCTGGCTGTACCTGACAGTTCGTGACAGCAGTTGACTGGCAGCAGCTGAAGTTACAATTTTTCCTCTTTGCAAGTCCTGTCCCAGCTTATGAATATGAATTTACTAATTCGTGAATTGGATACACTTTTATTGTGCTCAGAAGGGTCCACCTGGGGCTTAGGTGAAACAGTCAAGTAAACAGTTGAAACTTGATGGTCAACTGTGATGAAAAGAAGAACAAGTGTCAAAACAAGAGAAAAGAAGCAGCGTCTCAGCTTACAATAGGTCTGTATTTTTCGTGGTTGGAATCGTTATCTCCGTCAAAGCACAACTAACTTACAATATTTCATCTTTTTATCGAACTTTCATAATATAACAGAAAAATTAAAATCGTTAAATACGCATAATTAACATTTAACATGAAATTTTATATTAAAAAACATATTTTCAACAAAAAGTTGTAAGGGATATTTATACAACTTCCTGAAATTCCTCGAGGATTTCTATGAAAAATGTTCATTTCAGGGTTTGCATCCACATTTGACCTTATTTACTTATTATTATATACTTAGTATCTATTGCTTCCTTTCGAAAATGTCTTTGATCACTCAATAATCTGAACTCTATCTTTAAGCAGTCCGTCAACAATCCATTCCAGAGACTAAACCCCAAAATGTGTTGTATGATGGATTTCTAGTGCCAACGCCCCTCCACAAATATGTCCAATAGCTCATTGTCTGAATTCCACTAATAACAGAGGTGGTAGTTGCAGTAACTCATACTAAATGATGACAAAATTATTAGTGGAATTCAAACAGCAAACCATCAAGCAGAGCCGCATAAAAAGCTTCGCACTTGAAGGTCACCATACAACACATTTTGAAATTCTGCCTCTGGAACCAGTCATCGACAACCTATCAAATGATCGAACCCAGACCACTAAATGATCGATACCAACCTTGCTTCCTTTCAAATTTTAGAGTATAAAAATGGTCTCGGAGGCAGCCCTGGCGGTATAAAAAGGTCATATTTTCCTAGCTCCTTTTTCAGTAATACTTACACATATGCTATTAATTCGATTGTCTCAAAATCGTTTCACATTCAGTGGCGCAAACCACGTAAGGTTCAATCGAGGATCTGGTGGTTAAAACCTATTACGCTGTATATTTTTCACACACTGAAATTTAAAAATGAGGAAACTGCAGCTACGCATTGACCACTGAATACTCCAATGTAACTGACGAAACCCTTCGTGAGGGCAACTTTAAATTTTGAGGGCGCAAAAATTCGTCAAGATTTTTGCTGATGATGATAACGACAATAAGGGCGATCACGGTGAGATGCGATAGGGTATATGTACAGTTATTAAACTGTAAATAACTGCCATTATGGAAAGCGTAGACTTTTACACCATACATATACAATACATACAATTAAATACACTTCTGCTGTTATCCATGATTAAACACTCGAGCACGCGCTCTGTTGTGTTTTGTACAACACTAACAAAAAAAAAACGTGTTCAAGAAACACAGCACGAGCGAGCCAGCATGAGTAGGACCGCGTGTGTGATGAACTGTTCGTGGGATTAGCATAAATACAGGGTACTGAAAATCTATGTAAATGTATGCTTGTTTACTACTTACCTTGCTGAAAACCCTGTAACGAACATCCAGAGGGCTCACATATACAAACCATGATGAAGAATCGCTTGCGACCTATTCTTATTATCATCCTTTGTACATTCGATTGCCGAGCAGTTTTATGGGGAAAAGGTTCTTGCTTTGCTCCAAATAACGGTCAGGTACCAGCCGGTGGCACGTTCAGCAGATCCATCACTATTAGCATCACATCTTTGTCGTGGTTGAGCTTCACATCTTGGACCATGAGGGTTGCGGGAGAAATAAGCCCTTTCCAGAAATGTCCCAGACAGATGACCGGCGGAATTGTAAAAACCAGAAAATTACAGTAGACATGTAAGGCACGCATTTTGTACTGGATTCTCTTGTTATTACTCTTGATCATGTTTTCTAAGTGCAAGCCAACGGTTTGCACAGCAGCGATTTCCCGATTTCCTGGCTGATTTGAGCTTGAAAATCAGTTAATAATTTCAGAAATTAATGGAGCTGAATTTTCACAAATTGTGATTTAATTTGATCATAATATCGAACATTAATTTCACCCAACAATAACACATCAATACACTTTTGTCAAATTACGTTAATTTTGTCGAAACTGTTAAATGTTGCTGTATTGACAAAACGGAACATTCGTTTTCAAACTTTTGTTTTTGATATATTTTTCTCAATTTTGCTTGCTTCAGTAATTTTGGTGACAAACTAGAATTTGATGTAATCAAAACTGTTTTTGGATGCAGCAATGGAGCTCACGAATGCCACCAGTAGCACTGGATACAACGAATTCTATGAGAGATTTTGTTAGTCGTCATTGAATGTCTCAGAAACAGCATGCTTTGAGGAAGTAGCTGATGCAAAAGGTAATTGTTGTTCCCTATTTCCCCATGGCATTGATTGTATTTTGCTGAGTTGTCTTCAAGAAACTCTGGAACATGCAAGCAGTATATTCATCGTTACATCACACTCACCGTTAATATTATGCCAATGGATCAAATGGATCTGCGAATGTTAAAAAAAATTATGGACGGTTGTCTTCCATTATGCACTAAAACCATGAAAGTTGAAACAATCGATTGGTCCAAGATTTGCACCCGGAAAATGGTGATGGAATGGTTGAAAGAAAAGCGGTTTTCAAAAAAGTCGAACGGAGAAAGAGAACGATTTTATAACGGATCGATAGTCCGCGGATTTGATATTTCTAACCCCTTAGATCCGGATTGGTTTCCTGAAAATGGCATCGGTGAACATGTAGATGACAAACCTGAGGGGATGCTAGTTTCATGCATGATTTGACCATATCGAAATTAATTTATTGGCTTTTTTCGGTGATAATTATACTACTCAAAGCGAAAGGGAGTAGATGAAAGTAATGAAGATACAGATTCGATTGACACCGCAAGCGAGCGGCAAGTGTGAAATGAATAGAAACTGAAGATTAGCAGAGGGCCATATGAGAGAACAAACATTGTTGAAATCGCTGTTATTCTGCCTAACGTCCACCCAGGAACGGCTTGGATAGTGACGTGGTGATCACTGTACCAAGACAGGCAAAAAAAATATGCCACGAATCAATAGAACTGTTTACGCTTGCCGAACAGCACTTTAGCAGGTTGAAATCGCTGTTATTTTGCCTGTCTTGGTACAGTGATCACCACGTCACTATCCAAGCCGTTCCTGGGTGGACGTTAGGCAGAATAACAGCGATTTCAACAATGTTTGTTCTCTCATATGGCCCTCTGCTAATCTTCAGTTTCTATTCATTTCACACTTGCCGCTCGCTTGCGGTGTCAATCGAATCTGTATCTTCATTACTTTCATCTACTCCCTTTCGCTTTGAGTAGTATAATTATCACCGAAAAAAGCCAATAAATTAATTTCGATAAAGTCACGCGGTGATCAAAGCTTTCCTAATTATGATTTGACCATGTATGAATACATTGTGAAATACAAGACCATTAGCGATTGTGTGGATTTCTATGACGAGGAAGATGAGCGGGAGTTTACCAAGTCCAAGCTACACAATTTGTTTTAAATATGTCGTAGCGATTTATATAATACTATTCTGAAGGCTGAAAATCGGCAAAATGGTAAATGCATCATGAAACAATCATGATTATCCTTAAACAATTGAAAAATGCTCCTTAAAAACTTATCATTTTTCCTTAAACTATAGAACAAATTACCTTGAAATATATAAAATGCTCCGTAAACATTTGAAAAGCGTACCGTAGAAACGAAAGAAATGTACCGTAAACAATTGAAAATGCTCCTTAAAAAAACAAAGGTTTGCTATGTTCATTTCATTTATTTAGTTTACATCTAAACAGATAACACTGAATCAACAATTTGACGCCACAATACACGGTTCGAGGCCGCATCTCTCCCCCCACGGATACGCCCCACGCTCGCCAAGTCGTTTTGCACCTGGTCTGCCCATCTCGATCGCTGCGCTCCACGCCGTCTCGTACCTGCCGGATCGGAAGCAAACACCATCTTTGCAGGGTTGCTGTCCGGCATTCTTGCAACATGTCATCGCACCCTTCCGGCTTTAGCTACCTTCTGGATAGTGGGTTCGCCGTAGAGTTGGGCGAGCTCATGGTTCATTTTTCGCCGCCACACACCGTCTTCTTGCATACCGCCAAAGATGGTCCTAAGCACCCGTCTCTCGAATACTCCGAGTGCTTGCAAGTCCTCCTCGAGCATTGTCCATGTTTCATGTCCGTAGAGGTCAACCGGTCTTATAAGCGTCTAAGCGTCTTGTACATGACACATTTGGTGCGGTTGCGAATCTTTTTCGACCGCAGTTTCTTCTGGAGCCCGTAGTAGGCCCGATTTCCACAGATGATGCGCCTTCGTATTTCACGACTAACGTTGTTGTCAGCCGTTAGCAAGGATCCGAGGTAGACGAATTCCTCGACCACCTCGAAGGTGTCCCCGTCTATCGTAACACTGCTTCCCAGGCGGGCCCTGTCGCGCTCGGTTCCGCCCACAAGCATGTACTTTGTCTTTGACGCATTCACCACCAGTCCAACTTTTGTTGCTTCACGTTTCAGGCGGGTGTACAGTTCTGCCACGTTTGCAAATATTCGGCCGACAATGTCCATGTCATCCGCGAAACAAATAAATTGACTGGATCTGTTGAAAATCGTACCCCGGCTGTTACACCCGGCTCTCCGCATGACACCTTCTAGCGCAATGTTGAACAACAGGCACGAAAGTTCATCACCTTGTCTTAGTCCCCGGCGCGATTCGAACGAACTGGAGTGTTCGCCCGAAATCTTCACACAGTTTTGCACACCATCCACCGTTGCTTTGATCAGTCTGGTAAGCTTTTGTTAAGGGCAATTTCCCCAAGTTGAGGGACATTTTTTTATTGGTTTAGTGAGCATTTTCTCATTTTAAGGAGCCTTTCCCCAAGTCATTTTTCATTAGTTTTGTTTGGATAAAAAGCACTTTTCTAGTCTAAGGAGCATTTACTCAAGTTAAAGCACATTTTTATTGGTTTAAGGAGAATTTCTTCATTTTAAAGAGCACTTGTTTTAGTTTAAGGAGCATTTGGTCAAGTTAAGGAGCATTTTATACATTTTAAGGAGCATTTTTCTTACTTTTTGAAGCATTTTTCTGTTGAATAGAGTTACCATCAAAACAATCATCTTTAAACTACAGGGGCTATACAATAGTGCATAAGATTCCAATTTATGATAGCCAGTTTTAAGTTACGTTTTGAACTATTTTACAATAATTCTCATATCAATATACGCAATTATCATTAATAACATAGCAAATCTTTGTTTTTAAGGAGCATTTTCAATTGTTTACGGTACATTTTTTTCGTTTCTACGGTACGCTTTTCTAATGTTTACGGAGCATTTTATATATTTCAAGGTAATTTGTTCTATAGTTTAAGGAAAAATGATAAGTTTTTTTAAGGAACATTTTTCATTTTTTTAAGGACAATTTCATCTGTTTTAATGGACAATTATTGGGCTGCCGCTGAAAATCTGTTGCTGATTTCGAGTGTACAACTTCTGTACAAGCGAAAAAGGGCAAAAGGTGGAGTCAATATTTAACCTCTTCTTGGTTTTATCAAATATTATATATTAACTTTAAAATCTTTGGTTTTATATTCAGTTTTGTTGAAACTTCATTATAACCTATACACAACTGACCTTTCGTACTTGAAAAGCGGTGCAGTCAAATATTTCAAAATATATGTTCCTAAGAAAGATATATAATTTTTTTTTTTGGATATTTTTATAAAGACAACAAGGGCTTGTTCTATTAATAGTAATAAAACTAATTTTTTGAACAGTGTCATGCTGTAGAACCACTGCTGTAGAACACCTGAAAATGCATGCGCTATCTGCAACTTGTAATGTCGATGATCAATTTTTTAGGAAATATGACATAAACTAAGCAATGCATATTTTTTACCGACAAGTATCATACGAATCCGCAATTTAGATCGAAACACTAGTCGTCATAATTATCGGAACATAAATAAAATTGTAATAATAATTATTGTTCTTTCACTTTTTCATGCCGTCTAGAACAACAAATGTTTATCCAATATGTTTTCCCTGATATATGTGTCTATTATTATTTTTTTATTATTTATTTATTGCATGACAGTGTATGCCGGTAACATGGCCGATAAAAATATTTAAAATCTATTTTGTCGGATTTTTTAGCCAAAAAGTTTTGAAGGGGCAACGAAATAAAATTCAGATAATTTTGACAAATCCTTTAACAAATCCGAGGAGTTTTTTTTTTTATTTTAATATTTATTTTTTATTATCCTCCCCTTGACCCTTCGAAGACCAGTTGGACGAAATGTTAAATAAATATTTGTAACATCCTTATTATAAAGATGCAAAGTCTCATATATAACGTAAATATAACACATACTTTATTGACTAAATCATCCTATTGTGTAGAAATTGCAAATCAGTTTTAGAATCAACGAACTGTAAACCAGATATTATGATCAGGAATTGCAAAAAAAACATAATTAGCCTTGAAACCGTTTACCTTGTTTACCGTTGAAAGTGCCTCACGAATGCAAATCGGATTCAGTTCTATGTGATAAATTATTTATTATTATTATCGTCTTTATTAAAGAGGTTTTCAGCCCCTGGCTCACCTCTAATGTGATAAATTACTTCACTCATTTGTAACATGTTTAGATTTCAGATAATTTATTAATTTATAGAATGTGCATAAATATTCAATGACCAATATTCAATCGAATATTGACAGTCCAGTGCCAACTATGAATGCATCTAAAAGTGAGCTGACAAGTGAAGAAAGAAGGACTTCGCCCAAAAATTCGTTTGTTTTACACTTTGATAACAATTATCTTTCAGTTCCTATTGAAGAGTAAAGTGCAAAGTGATTTTTTAATAGAGAAATGAAAATATAGACGTGTTTATAAATCAGATGGCATTAATTTTATGTTAGCCCACGAAATTATGCATTTTAATTCAAGGATGGTAAGGATTCAAGGATGGTAATGTAATGGGCCCTCCTTAGCCGTGCGGTAAGACGCGCGGCTACAAAGTAAGACCATGCTGAGGGTGGCTGGGTTCGATTCCCGGTGCCGGTCTAGGCAATTTTCGGATTGGAAATTGTCTCGATTTCCTTGGGCATAAAAGTATCATCGTGCTAGCCTCATGATATACGAATGCAAAAATGGTAACCTGGCTTAGAAACCTCGCAGTTAATAACTGTGGAAGTGTTTAATGAACACTAAGCTGCGAGGCGGCTCTGTCCCAGTGTGGGGATGTAATGCCAATAAGAAGAAGAAGAAGAAGAATGTTTTAAAGTACAGGCTTGGCCATACTCAGATAGATAAGGATAAATGGAATCTTTATTAAAGTTTCATTCAGTCAACCCGATCTAATAATTCGGGTAAGTAGGTACTGAAAAGGATATATTGTATGCGAAAGGAGGTGAAATTAGAATTAACGGTGCTCATTTTTTTGCCATAATCGATGGTAATAGTAAACATTTCCAAAGTGATATTCTAGTGAAATATAAGTTCGTTAGCATCGCTGTTGGGACAAGGACAGTACGGTTTTCATTATCTGTTATAAACAAGTTATAAAAATAGTCTTGTTCAAAAATATACAATGATATATAACTTTGTATTTCTGAAACACGAAGAACGGAATTATGCCCACTTGCGATTACTGTCAGAACCTAAATATATCTTATATAAAACCGCATCTTGCTTTTTTCTATCCAGTGGTTGTTGCAGGTGTTACTTGGGACTTCGCACGTAAGAATATCCGCAAACACACCTGGCAACATCCAAGTGGAGACACTTGCTCTCAGATAGACCACGTGCTGATCGACGGACATCATTTCGTGGATGTTATAGATGTAAGGTCCTTTAGAGGTTCGAACATTGACTCGGATTACTACCTTGTAGTTGCAAAAATTAGGGCGCGACTTTGCAGTGTCACGAGTTCACGAAACAACAGAACAATGCGTTTCAATATCCAACGCTTGTCAGTTGAAGGAGTTGCTGAACAGTACCACCAGAAGCTAGACAAGCGGGTAGGAGATGCCACCGGATCTGGCGACGACGTCAACAGATTGTGGGAAAATATCCATGAAGCTGTGACTACAACAGCGCAGGAAGTGTTAGGCACTGCACAGCGACGCCAATGAAATGGTTGGTTTTACGCAACTGTCAATGTGTGGAACCACCAACGCTGGACGAGGTAAAGTAAAGCCTGTCCACGTTAAATTTCGGACACCCATCATCAAATGCGATTTTTTTAAATTTTCACAAACCACTGAGGAGATCAATTTACATGACAGTTGAATCTCTCCGCTTTATGTTATTCTTTCAGCGGGTTTTCCTGCTTGTCCAAAGAGATAAAATGGCTACAAATCAGTTGGACATTGTCTCAGTGTCCGAAATTTAACGTGGACAGGCTTTAGGCTCTAAACAAGATGAAAACAGTAAAGTTGCTTGGGAACACGAGATCCCGATCCAGCTTCTCAAACAAGGAAGTGAGCAGCTGCATCAATCAATCCACCACTTTATCCAAAACATATGAGAGGATGAAGAACTGCCAGCGATCTGGGTGGATGGCCTCGTATGCCCAATCTATAAGAAAGGGCATATACTAGAGTGTGCCAATTACAGAGAGATCACCCTTATGAACTGGGCGTACAAAATCCTGACGCGTATCCTGTCTAACAGACTGAGACCGCTTGAGGTGGCCATCCGTCGGCGAATATCAGGCAGGTTTTTGTGAGGGCCGATCAACGAAGGATCAGATGTGTAGCCTGCGGATGATCCTTGATAAATTCCGGGAGTACAACTTGCAGACTCACCATCTGTTCATTGATTTCAAAGCAACGTACGATTCAGTGAAAATAAATGAGCTGTGGCAGATAATGTCCGAACATGGTTTACCGGCGAAACTGATTTTTTTTGTATAAGAATCTAACAATTTCGCACATGCCAAGGTCTTATACAGATTTTGGTAGGTTCTTATACAGCATTGTAAGCATGTTCCCAAACCAGACATTCTGTATACTCCATTTTTTTCTGGAGTTTGGATCCTATGGTTTACCAGGTCAACCGGACTCGATACAAATCTGACTGCAACCACTCATATCCATACAGCTCCCATGGGCCCTTGCGTACACTTTGCATTTCAGTTATACCCAAACCAGATGTTCTATGTTCTCCAAATTGTTCTGGAGTTTAGATCAATTAGTCTACAAATTCAACTGCACTCGGTATGAGCCTCATAGCAACTAGTCCTGTCCATACAACTCCCTTGGCCTTCTTCTCGTATATTTTGAAACTCAGTTATACCCAAACCAAATATTCTAGGTACTCCAAATTATTCTAGAGCATTTGGTCTACCACGTCAACTACGCCTGAACACAAACTGACAGCAATCTGTGCACCGATTAATATTTTACCGCCGGTGGCGGGGTGATAGATCATTTTCAGCCATTGGCGGTGGCGTCACGCCGTTGGTGATCGGCGGTGCCGTCACGGCGGCGTGGGTCGGCGTGAATTAATTTCAAGCGCCAAAATTTCTCCGGAATTTCTTCAGAAGTTCCGCAAAGAATTTTTCAAGAGGTTCCTCCACATGTTCGTTTGGAATTTCATCAAGAAATTCCTCTGGACATTGCTCCAGATATTCTTCTGGAAATACCTCTGGGAAGTTATTTCAGAAATCCTTGCGGAAAGTCCTCCAGGAAGTCCTCCGGAAGTTCCTCCAGAATTTCGTCTGAAGATTCCTCCAGGAATTCCTCCGAAGTTCCTCCAGAAACTCCTCCGGAAGTACCTTCAGGAATTCCTTCAGAAGTTCGTCTAGGGATTCCTCCGGAAGTTCCTCCAGGATTTCGTCTGGAAATTCCTCCAGGAATTCCTACGGAAGTTCCTCCAAGAATGCCTACGGAAGTTCCTCCATGAATTTCTCCGGTAGTTCCTTCGGAAGGTCCTCAAAGATTTCATTCCGAAGGTTTTCCAGAAATTCCTTTGGAATTTCATTCCAGATATTGGTTTGGAATTTTCTCCAGGAATTCCTCAGAAAGATTATCCAAAAATTCTTCCCGGAATTCCTTAAAAATTACATCCAAATTCTTCCACCAATTCCTTCGGAAGTTCCTCAAAAAATTCATCCGAAAATTCTTCCAGGAATTCCTCTGGAAGTTCTTCAAGAATTCCTCCAGAAGTTACTCCAAGGACAAATTGGATTAATAGTCCTTCCGGCTGCATAACGCTATGCGGTAAATAAGCCTTCCAAATAAACGAAAGATTTGATAAAATAAAATGTCGTTTTATAATTACGTTACTTTTTTTTAGTAGCATTTAAAATCAATAGTAACTTCTTATTTCTCGGTTTCTGCTGAATCGCACAAAGTATTAAAAATCATGCCAGATTTCGATTTCTAAATACGTTGACTATGATTTAATCTTACAATATACAGAAATTATTAAAGTTAATCCTACAAGAAAACCTTTACTAACAACCAGACAAAAAAACAAAGAATGAGCTTGGTCAACACCAGATCGATTCCACTGCGAACATAACGGTTAATTTTCAAGGTATCCAACCCAGTTGAAAATCTCATGTACACAATTGCTACCAAAATTCACAGGAAATTCATTCAAATATTCACGGGAAATTCGTCCAAAGTTACAGAGAAACTTATTCCAAATTTTCACCGGAAATTCTGAAAGAAATATTCCACTAAGTGGATTAATCTAACTGTTTCGTATGCGACTGAAAGAAAAAACGAGTATGATGATAGCTACTAAAACGACCGATTGCATGCATTACTTAACCTGAAAATCGAATGTTTTTCTCCCGTTCCTTTCGATGACATTGTGCAAGTGATCAAGACGGGAAAATTCCCTAATGAGCGTTATTGAGTACTAACTGACCAAAACTGTGGGAGGGGACACCGTTGATGACGCCAGACGCGGCAACTTAACTTTCGTGTACACCTGACATTGGGCACGAGTGGCGGCCATATGGGCGAACCGGACCGAACAGGACGAATCGAGCGAACCGGCTGAATGACTACAAAACGGCTCGTAATGACATGCCATTAGAGTTAATGATACAACGGTGAGATAATCCTATTATGGCTAACCGCTCTGGTGAGAGATACGATGGTGGAACAATGTAGTCGACTACAAAAGGGGCTCCAGGAGGGGGGGAGTTTTGTCCGGGTTCGAGCGAGGTTGTGGTTGAGCGGGGTGGTGGTGAACGTAAACTGAACAGGTATTGTGTGTAGGATTGCTGGCTGAATTCTGGAAACGGCTATGCAAGGTGAATTCCAAGTGGTAGGAGATGGAATCGCGGGAAAGCATTCGAGGACTACCAATAGCAACCCATCAGTGTTAATTAGTCAAGTTATCGGTTGTTGTCGTGCCGGAAGGGCTTTGCATCGATTATGGCAGCGAGCGGGTTCCTTTCCATAATGGAGTAGATATGAATGGAATGAAGGCATAATACAATTCTGTTTCTGACGATTTGAGAATTTTAATTAAGCAGGCAAATGTAAGATGATAGTTAATCGAGTAAATTTATTGTGGTCACAACTGGAACATGAGATTCCAGTGACTTAGACGAATGTTTTGAAGTCCATAGTCGTCGATAAGACATCTTGGCGCGACTTATATGAGATCCGCAATAGACTTGTAAATGCTTTCATGAAACATAGAAAATCAGAACTAAAATAAACTTATTGGGAATTTTCTCGGGCATAACTGATATACAAATGGAAAAATGGTTACTCGCATTAGAAACCTTGCAGATAACAGCTGGGGAAGTGGTTAATGAACACTAACCGGCGAGGCAGCAATGTCCCAGTGGGGGGTGTATTGCCAATAAGAAGAAGAACTGAACCAATGCAAAAACTAAATCTTCTAAACCATATGATCCTGGATAACATTTGTCGACAAATATATCTATTTAGATGGTTTAGCGATATGCCTATTATAGCAAAACTCACCGCTTCTGGTTAAAACAATTACATAAAAGGAAAATTGACTTACGCGAGACTAAGTTCTCATCACGCTTCCTTATCCAGGCGAACCTCAGATGTTCAGTGTTTATACATTTAATGGTGCTTACCGAGCTTATCGTATGATGGCGAATAATGAAAAAGTGATATAAATAAATACTAAACCTAACTCTCGCAGAGACGCTCAAAGCGGGAAAAACGACAAATGAAACCCACCGGTCGTATTACAAAAGAATAAATCTCATTATTCTTGCATTTTCTCACCGTTTCTGCTTTTCTTATCGTTTCACCTTCCAAGAACCTGAAATGTTTATGCTGGTGTAGGATGGGGGTTGAGCAACCAACCCCACTCCAGAAAGCGAAAGCTCATCCATTTGACCTTTTCAGCGCTTGCCTGATGACAGAACAACCCGATGATGATGGTGCTTCCTGCCTGCATGGGCTACTGAAATTTATTCGTTCCATAGTGCAACTGCATAAAACGCCTTGAAAATTGAAAGCGAGATAAAAAAATCTCTCTACACAAAAACTAAAAATAATAAAATCTGAAACATCACTCATTCACTTAGATTCCAGGAGGGTTTGGTTTGAAACAATTATAATTTTATTCTTCTGAACTATTATGAACAGAATAAATTTTGTAACGTTATGGTTAAAGTTATGTTACGTATGTAATGCAAAGTATTTCTAGAATTTTGTTCAATTTGTCGTTTTTTAGGATCATTTTTCCGGGGCGCCGAAAAATCTTCACGGATGAGTAAGGCTGGACAGTTTTCGATTTCGGCAGTAAAAATTTTCCTCTCCTTTTCTTTGCAGACGTCATGGAAATTTCTAACCATTTCACATCAAACGTTTGACGATTATTCTAACGATATTCGGTGTCCTCTCTATCGAAACGACACCGACTGATTTATATTAGCATATTCTTGAATGAAAGAGATATTGCTTTGGGCAGGGATAGGTTCCGTATCCACTTCAACCTTCACCAGGTGACTCAAGTTCCAGAATGATGCAAATGTAGCTTCGGGTGGTGCGGTGCTTCGGAGCGTGACTTCGAGGTGAAAGATTAAGGGTTTTTTTTTTTCTTTCGTTCTTTTCCCCCGTGCTGGGGATAAAGGTCAAGACATCTTTTGTTGATACCGGCTGAGTACGACGACGGTATCCGCGATGGAAAATATGAAACTTGTAAGTTTGGTTTCAACTTTACCCATTCATCTTTTTGGGGAAAAACCAACTATTTTTAGCTTTTCGTTTGACGTCGAGTATCCATTTGTAAAGAAATTTACTTGTGTTCAAGCAAGAAAATATCGATATGCTAGACCAATGATTGAATCACAATGCCGCGCGTATCAGTTTCACATTCTTGTTATATGATGGATGCTCAAAATTTAAAAAGAAATTTTGGAAATAAAAATTGTTTGAAGAATTCTTCAAATGTAAAAAGAATTTATTTGTATTTCAAGATTTTGAATAGAGTCCCGAGTTTCAGTGCCAAATATAAAAAAATAACTAAAATAAAATTCGCGCTTTCTTTTTATATAGAACAGAAACAGTTGTCATCGGTCATTTATTTAAATAAATGCGTGAACAAAGTCAGAATCGTCAATTCCGCTCAAACGACGCACAGTATTCGACAGCGTTGTGAACATCTGAACATTTTCATTTTTCATCCCTTTTTCGTAACCGCTGACCCGCGGAACGGTTCAGGAATTCAACTTCCGTTTCGAAAAGATTTTCCTTGCGATGAATCAAAATGTCACGTTAATACCCGACATCCCACTCGCGTCTGGGCACTTGAAGTTGCTTTCAGAATAATTATTTGCTCGAAAGTCGTAGGTACCGTTTATATTCAATTCGAGCGCGAGTCCCGGCTGCAGGAACTATCGGCAAGGAAAAGTTTTGCGAACCTTTGGCAGAGAAAAGTCGCGGAAAAAACTTCCATGCAGACTCAATGAACACGTGGAACGGCTTATTAGCATTAAGCTAGACGAAGAAGTTGTTTATAAATATTTTTTCCCAAGTTAAGTTGTACAAGACGGTGTTGTTGGCATACGTACGTACCTTGGTAAAAAGTTGATGCTTACGTAATTTATTTGAATCCTTTATCATGGTAATTTGATATGCAAACGTACTTGGTCGAGTTTTGTTCTTGAACTTTGACGTATCAGATTAAGTTACCAGAACGTTGCTTGAAAGGAGAATCGCACATATGACACGACATTGTCAGTTGTCTTAATAGCCTATTCATACAAACTATTCAGATTACGGGCTTAATGACATGAGAAAGAGCACTAATATTATTTCCGTTTCATTCCTTATTATCAATTATCACGTCAAATACCTCGTAAATGCTTGTTATCAATTATCACGTCAAATACCTCGTAAATGCTTGTTATCTAAAATAATGTATGAAGCATCGTTTATATGCGTAATAGCTCACGTGCAAGAATCAAATAATTCCCATAACTATTGCGATTTATTTGTTAATTCTTGCAAGAAGGCTTGAGTTCCAAATGAGCCATGATATAGTTTTTTTTGGTTCATGAATTTAGCAAACAAAAGACCAGCTTATTTTACCTCCAATCTAATCAGTTAGCAAAACTAAATGGAATAGTAGTAGCTCTTCTTATAAACTTTCTTCATATGTTCGAGATCTCCCAAAAATTGAATCTGCTTCAACAAGTTGAAATTAGGGCATGTTCAGAATGGACAGTAAATGATTAATCCCACCAGCATAATCAGCAACATACAACAAGAAGTAAAAGTAACATGAAAAGTTATAAAAAGTTGTGTCTGCGGCCGTTGTTAATTACTGGATAGCATGGCCTGAGTCACCAACCACACTGGACCAGTTTCCAGATTGCACAAATAAGGATAATTATATTTGCATATGATATCATCTGCACAATATTTGTGGCCCTCGATTCGAGTGGCAGTTCTGTATGATACGGTAGGTGCTGATCAGAGAATAAAACCAGCTCAATGTGGCCTGTGACGAAATGTAAAATAATTGTAAAGGTACCAATCGGCGGCAGTGCATTTACATATACGTAGGATAACGGTAGGAAGTTGTATCTGTGATCTGATTCCCTACATAAATAAAAAGCAAGCAATAAATGCAAGTTTTTTCTGCTAGTGACTCAAAAGTTACTAACGGGAATAATATCTTAAGCGAAAATATATGTCGCAATCCTATTTTTACAATTTCAGGATGGATGTGAATCCTCAGACCTCATGATCTGCGCTCCACGACGTTTCGGAAAACCTTGAAGTTCTGCAGTAGCTTCAATAAGTAATGAATAAAACAGTATGTGTGGCAGTGAAATACGAAATAAACTATTTAAATTGAACAAGCTAGTTTTTAGCAGAAGCTTATTTTCAACGATAAAAGCCCTTCGTTATTTTTCAATGTTTTGTTGCTCCCCGGCACCGCAGAGTTGGCTTCCTACCAAGCGCTCAGGCACACTCTGCGTTTATGAAGTGGGAACCTATAAGTGAAAGGAAATTCGTTACCTGATTTAGAACACGGGTCCGAAACCTTACTATAATCCAATATTATGCGCCAACCGATGCTGCCGATTTGGAAGACAAAGAGAACTTCTACAGTCAACTCAATGGCGTCGTAGATAGAATTCCGAAGGGTGATATCAAGATCTGTTTGGAAGACTTCAATGCGAAGATCGGATCCGACAACTCGAACCATGAGCGCATTATGGGACGCCATGGTCTCGGAGAAATGATCGAAAACGGAGAGCTGTTCGCAGAATTTTGTGGTAATAACGACATGGTGATCGGGGGATCGCTCTTCCATCATCGAC
The DNA here is from genome assembly GCF_024139115.2 of Armigeres subalbatus. NCBI lineage: Eukaryota > Metazoa > Arthropoda > Insecta > Diptera > Culicidae > Armigeres > Armigeres subalbatus. Next base: position 39,452,508 of record NC_085139.1, on the reverse strand, counting down.
CGGTTCACAAGGTCACGTGGTTCTCCCTTTATAGAAAATCAAATCGACCACATCTGCATCAGTCGAAAATGGAAACGGAGACTTCTTGATGTACGGAATAAACGTAGTGTCGATATCGCGTCTGATCATCACCTACTCATCGGCGAAATACGCCTGCACATTGCGCGGATTCGTTGCCAGGAGGAAAGAGTTGGACGACGATTCAACACACGCCGACTGGAAGATGTCACGGTGAAACGGTCCGTCGTTGAAGAACTGGAGACGCGTACTGCAGATATTCCGGAAGGTGGCAGCGTGGAAGACCAATGGACCACCATCAAGAATGCCTTAATCGCCACCACCTTAATCGACGTTATGCCACATATTCGACCTTTTGACCATTCGACCTTTTGTCCATTCGCCCTTTGGTCCTTTCGACCTTTTGACCCTTCGACCTTTTGTCCTTTCGACATTTTGTCCTTCGACCTTTTGACACAGATTCGCCTGCGGTATATAATTCGGGCCTGGTGGCCTCATAACTGGATCTCAAACAACGAGCTCCATCGTCGTTGTCACCAGAGGCCGATAGCAACAGAAATTCGGGATCGGTAGTGGGGCTGGATCGGCCACACTCTACGTAGGGGCGGAAACGAAATCTGTAAACAAGCATTCGACTGGAAGCCAGTGGGACATCGCAGCAGAGGCAGACCCAGAGGCTCATGGCGGCGAAGCCTCAATAAAGAAATAAAAGAAGTCGACCGAAATCTAACCAGGCACCAGGTTATAGTGGTAGCCGGGCAATGCTCAGGATGGAGATCTTTCAAGTCGGCCCTATGCACCACCGGAGGTGTACAGGATCCATAAGTAAGTAAGTCTCGAGTCCCTTCAAAACGCACAGAGGGTTACGGCAAGGTGATGGTCTTTCATGTCTGCTATTCAACATCGCTTTGGAGGGAGTAATACGAAGAGCAGGGATTGACACGAGTGGTACGATTTTCACGAAGTCCGTTCAGTTATTTGGTTTCGCCGACGACACTGATATTATGGCACGTAATTTTGAGAGGATGGAGGAAGGCTACATCAGACTGAAAAGCGAAGCTAAACGGATTGGACTAGTCATCAACACGTCGAAGACGAAGTATATGATAGGAAGAGGCTCAAGAGAGGTCAATGTAAGCCACCCACCACGATTTTCTATCGGTGGTGACGAAATCGAGGTGGTTGAAGAAGTCGTGTACTTGGGCTCACTGGTGATCGACAATAACGATACCAGCAGAGAAATTCAAAGACGCATCATGGCAGGAAATCGTACGTACTTTGGACTCCGCAAAACGCTTCGATCGACTAGAGTTAACCGCCGTACCAAATTGACTATCTACAAAACGCTTATTAGACCGGTAGTTCTATTCCGACACGAGACCTGGACGATGCTCGTGGAGGACCAACGCGCACTTGGAGTTTTCGAAAGGAAAGTGCTGCGTACCATCTTTGGTGGGGTGCAGATGGTGGACGGTACGTGGAGGAGGCGAATGAATCACGAGTTGCATCAGCTGTTGGGAAAACCATCCATCGTTCACACCGCGAAAATTGGACACCTGTGCTGGGCCGAGCACGTAGCCAGAATGTCGGACAGTAACCCGATGAAAATAGCTCTCGACAATGATCTGACGGGAACAAGAAGGCGAGGTGCACAGTGGGCAAGGTGGATCGATCAGGTGGAGAACGATTTGCAGACAGTCCGCATACTGCGTGGTTGGCGAAGTGCAGCCATGGACCGTGGTGAATGGAGAAGACTTTCATGTATTGCATAGGTCACTCCTGCCTTAGTCTTTTTTTTTCCAGTAGGGTGGGAATCTGCTTCCAGACACCGATGGGCTACTGGCGAACGGGGTTTAGCTACTGCCGACCCGCTAAAACCACCCTGTTCACAGACCCTGAGTCTCCCCGGAACAGTCTTGCGGCATTACTTCTGTGAGGGGTCCGTGCGACTACGCACGTCCACATACTAGCTACCCACTAGCTTCAAATCACAACTAGCTACCCACTAGTTCCTCTACCTCATAATTAGCTACCCACTAGTTCCTCTACTACTTAACTAACTACCCGCTGGTACCTCACCCTCGAGACTAGCTAGAGGACTAGACTAGCAGACGGGAGAGTCCGTATGCCCAAACCTAGGTAGGTACCACCTAAAGCAGCCATGGCCTGACAGGAACTGTGTCAGATGGAAGTGGACTTCGCCATGCCTCCTATTAACCCATCTTGATACGCTAGGTATCAGCCGATGGGTCCACCTACCCTTAGAAGAGTTATCCCAGTTCCGTTGCCACTTGATAGTCGAGGTGACTCTAATAGCTTTCCGGGCTCCTCTGGTTCCGCGCATGTCGAAACTCTCCTCGTCTTCCCGTATGACTAGTCCAATGGGTAACAAACACGCAATCACACAAGCTGCATCCCGTGATACCGTGCGGTAGGCACTTATCACTCTGAGACACGCTAGCCTGTGTACACTCTCCAGCTTCTGCAGGTTACGTTCGACGCTAAGCGCCGAGGCCCAAGCTGGACCGCCGTATCTAAGGATAGATACTGCAACCCCAGCTAATAACCTGCGTCTACTGGAGCGCACCCCCGAGCTATTGGACATCATCCTGGATAATGCCGCAATAGCTGTCGAAGCTCTCCTGCAGGCGTAATCTACGTGACTGCCGAAGTTCAGTCTATCGTCGATCAGCACCCCGAGGAGCTTCACCTCCCGCTTGGAAATGATCTCACAGTCGCCCACGTGAACCACTGCCTTTTATACCGACTTACGGTTGTTAACAACAACCAACTCTGTTTTCTGATGAGCTAGCCCCAGCTGCCTTGAGCTCATCCATTCCTCTACTATTGCGATCGCGTGGGCCGCCGTCAGTTCCACCTCCTCGATCGACTCTCCGTAAACCTCCAGCGTTATGTCATCGGCGAAGCCAACGATCTTAACACCTGGGGGGAGCTTCAGTCTTAAAACACTATCGTACATAGTGTTCCATAGCACCGGGCCCAGGATAGATCCCTGAGGGACTCCTGCGGTAATAGAAGCACTACCCTCCCCTTCATCGGTCTCGTATAAGAGTACGCGATTCTGGAAATAGCTTTCCAAAATGTTGTACAGGCCCACCGGAATGCCCAATCGGAGTAACGAGAGCGCGATGGCATCCCAGCTTGCGCTGTTGAATGCGTTCTTGACGTCGAGCGTCACTATCGCACAGAATTGAGTTCCCCTCCGCTTGCGTTGTATCGCTACCTCCGCAGTTTTCACAACCGAGTTGATAGCATCCACCGTGGACCTACCCTTACGAAACCCAAACTGATTGCTTGACAGGCCGTTCGTACCTCCGGTGTACGGGGTAAGCCTGTTGAGGATAATCCTCTCAAGCAACTTCCTTGTGGTGTCCAGTAGGTAGATTGGTCTGTACGCCGATGGGTTACCTGGTGGTTTCCCGGGCTTTGGCAACAGCACCAGCTTCTGTCTCTTCCACCTATCGGGGAAACTGCGCTCGTCCAGGCATCTCTGCATGGCTGTCCTGAACATGTCCGAGTTAGCCATGATCGCTGCCTTCAGAGCGAGGTTTGGAACTCCGTCGGGCCCCGGATCTTTGTTCGTATCAAGGGTTCGGGCCACCGCAAGCAACTCTTCATTCGTCACCGTCATTCGCTACTGATGGCCTTGTTAAGGGTCAACTTCGCAGCTTTGAACGTCAAGCGGCGTTCATCCCTCAACTGCTCAGAGCGAGCTCTCTGCATCCTTCGCCTAGCCCTAAGGCAGGTTGACCGAAGGTCTGCGATTGCTGCACTCCACCAGTATGCTGGAGGTCTACCGTTCCTCGGTGGTGCCCTCCTCTGCATGCTGGCATCGCATGCACGTGACAGGACAGCTGTCAGTGCGTCCCCTGTAAGACTGTCGGTGTTACCCTCCAGTCCCAGCGCCGCGGTGAAAACTTCGCTGTCGAAGCTTTGGGCCTTCCACCCATGGACCTGACGGGAATTCCTCAACCTCGATTGCTGCACACCACAGCTGATCACGTAGCGGATGGCTAGGTGGTCGCTGTGGGTGTAGCCCTCGTCGACCCTCCAGTTCAGTCGGGTAACGTCAATGAACGACTCCACCCCATTCCTACGGAACGTGCTGGTTGAGCCGTCATTGGCTAACACGACCTCCAACTTTGCTAGAGCCTCTAACAAAGCTTGACCTCTCTGATTGGTGCAGCCTTAGTCTAGTAATAAATAATAAACACGCTCTATCCAGAAGGAAACACATTAATCATTGCTTTTCACTTGGCAAACTCTGGGTGCTGCAGATAGTTCTTCTCACTTTTTGCCTATTCTGTCATTTCTCTTCCTTTTTCCTTCTTCCTCTTTCCTTCTCCCTCGTTCCTTCTTACTACTTTCTACGTCTATCTTCCTTTTAACCTTCTTTATTCTTCCTTTTCTTTTCGTCCTTCTTTCTTATTGCTTATTCTGTCTTCCTTCTTATTTATTTGTCTTCTATTTTTCGTTTTTCTTTCCTTTACTTCATTTCTTTCTGTTTCTTTTACTTTCTTATTTCTCATTCCTTCTTCTTCCTTTTTCCTGCTTCCGACACCCATCTAGCCTATCTCCTCTTCCATCTTCCTTCTTTTTTTGTCTTCCTTCTATGTCGATTCTCACTTTACATTTTTATTAAAAAGACAGGAACACCGTATTCGACCAGGGGTTGTGCAGACTGAACACTTAACACCACCTTTCGATAACGAAAAGTTTGCTCCTTGACGGGGCGGGAATCGTTCCCATAGCACATACTGCAAACTGTGCTAAATTGTTGAAAAGTGCGTGTTATTATTGGTTAACATAACGAATAACATGTTGGTAATCTTAAGAATTGCTAACTAAGCTCAAACAGCTAGCTCTTGTGTGCCTTCTGAACGATTCTTTTCATCTTGCCAGCCTAATCGTTTGCTGTCTAGGAATGATCGTTTTATGCTAGACAGTAAGGATGCTCTCATGCAAAAAAATGGAAAAATTTCAATAAACATAACGTGTTTCATTGTGACCAAAATTTACAGCTTTAAAGAGCATTTCATAGCCTTACTAGTGTCCCAATAGCCCATGTATATAATGTTTCCATCAAATTTGTCCAAGGCAGATACTCTAGGTTCCCATTTTTTTGTAGTAACAAATCGAAAGCAACTCGGCATTCCCCAAAGCGTATGCACCACTATTTAAATAGGTCCGTAACAGATGTGAATTTTCGCATGGTTCACAAGGAAGTACGGGATTCTAACGACATCCCTTTGTAACAAGTGTGTTCCTATTTGCTTGAGTGTGTTCCTATACTATGCGCAAATTAACAACAGAAACAATTGAACCAAGTGTTGTCTCTATTCACGTCTTCCAAAAGCCTTCAAAAAAAAATATTTACTTTCCAGAAAAATTACGCCCTCAATAAAAAAAAAATCACTGCGTAAGACTAGTAAGTACGGAAAATTTGTCTTCAATTCGTGAACAATGCAAAGGGTAAACTGCGAATTAAGGTAACCGAAATCCCTTGTGAATGAAAACAGGAAAGCCGCAGATATGTTGTCTTCTTATTCGCACAAGTACAGGACCAGCACGAGCACCGCTCCTAACTTCTTTTTCATTGTGTTGATACAAAACCAATTTGCACGCTCCAGTGCGTGTATATAATCAGCTCTCAACCATAGTCTTTTCGGTGGAATTGTGGACAAATTCTAACGTAAAACAACCAGACATCTAACGAGGGGTCTGCCGCATGGGGGTGAAGAAGCTATGGCACAATCCACAGTGGGCTGAAACGGTAGTTCGGATCAAACGGATCAAACCAAATCGTCGTTATTAGAATGAAATCAATACAAAACATTTAATATAAATTGGTTGATTGTTTTTATGCTTTCGTCACAAAATTTCATCCAGTGAGCCACAGTGGCAACCCAAGACTGCTGGTGACATTTTTCATGCGCTCAGGTGTGATAATGGGGATTACCGGGTGGACCAACGTGTCATTTGCAAGCTTGGTCGAGAGTGGCTCTTGAGCTATTATGTCGGTATCCACCCACTACACGCATCTAAACTCGGGCGCAACGGTGAAACCATGGACAAAGTCGGCTGATCCCCGAGGGAGAAAGCGGAAAGTAACCTACGGTCCTACGCAGTTTGTGACAGCCACCAACAATCAACATCAACAGCCGGCGAAAGGATTTGTCAATCAGGATGCGATAAGCGAAGCGGTTGGTTGTTCCTAATCCCTTCGGTGCTGCCCGTCAGCGTCGTTTTGACAACTTCCTTATGGGGTGACAGGTTGGTTGATGTGTTGCGAGTTGGGTGAATAATGACGGGGATGATGCATGGGGAATGTGTTTGTAATATACTTACTGGGGTTAGAAAAATTTAACATCGCAAAGCGAATTACGTAGGACAACCGGATGGGAAATTTTCACAAATTTTATGGCTTACAGTATATATTATTTTTCCAGAATCCTATTTATTACTCATTGCAGCGCCGCCAGCTTATTCAAGCTTCATATCGCCGTATTCCAATGCATATCATAGTTTCAACATCAAATCCAACCGCAAAATTTAATACCGCAAATTCCTATCGGATTTACCTGCATGCAGCAATCTGTTTGATCTGATTCATCTATCTGCATTGGAAATCTACCGCTGAAATTGATGTCCGCATGAGAAGAGATACAAAATACACATAAGTACCATTCTTTGGGTCACATTCTGACGTATGTATCTGTGATGACGTTCAATGATCATCAGACCCTGAGGATACAATTCAATAGTGTAAAAAGCTACTTTATTTCGTGGAATTCCGCGGATGGTCAAAAGCTATTGAAATAATCTTTTAAAATAACGCACAAGAAAACAGGGGAAAATGACTCAGTGGGCTTACGGAATAAAGTGAATATGCATGTTTATTATTTCTTCATAATTCTGGTTGAAGCAAATGTAATGTAACAAGCTCTCAACCTACGAGAGGAACAGCAGACAGGAAGGCATAAAGGAGTTAAAATTCCAAACTCTGTTAAGGCCTCTAACCATTTTGCGCCAAAAAACATGCGTGAAACAAACCTATAATAGACCATGCACCTTCACGCACTGACCGAACCAAATATATAGAGCCGCTGCTCTGCGATAGAACTGAACGAACGCGGGCGTTTCCCAAGTTGTGCTACCGTCTAGAATTGAGCGTCTCCTACTTTTTTTTAGGTTTTGACAAAAAACACTCGCGGTTTTTGGGAGCCTCTTCGTAATAATGTGAAGATTGTGAAGTAATCCAAATATGATCCTCCGTGATGGACAGGACCGCTGGCTTTTATCTCAATGTAAGTTTTAATCCGCAAAAGATTCTGCTGATAATTTTGGATGGAAAGTGTTTTGTTGAAGATCACATGTAACGGTTTTAATTCAAAGAATAGAATCACCGTTTCTTAAGATAACATTTTTGGTTGGTCGATGATTTGTTGACCAAAAATGAGCCCAATTACTTTTCTCCTGTCTTTCTGTTGCCAATCATTGTTTAGAGAACTTAAGGCATCCATGTTATGTCCCAACAAAAATTCGAGTCGAGTGAAACACTTATTTTAATTGTACGTTTGTCAGCCTTCACCCTGGCTGACACCGTCCGCCCATCTACACTAGACCTCTTCATGTTTTCAAAAAGTATCAAAAATTCAACCGGTCAGCCCAGAATCACAATTCATATACTAAACTAAGTCTCCTGTCAAATTTTCAGCTAATTCGGATAAAATTTCGAGGTGGCTCAAGTCGATTTAGTGTTTTTGGGCTATTTTCAATTTTGGAAAAAATCTAACAAGAGATATAAACGTCGAAAACTATCGCAACAACCTCTATACGGAAGCTTTGGGTGTGCTCTACAAGTCTTGTGAACATTGCGATTCGTTCCGGTCACGTTTTGTCCATGTTAAAGTGATTTTCAAGCTTTTAAGTGCATAAAAATTTTGTTTCCCCCAAAAGTCGTTGTTCTACAAAATTCTTGAATTTATGACAAATGATTGCTAGTTTACTATATTATTATTCCTCTTTTTTCCCTGGAAATTTGAGTAACATAATTGTCACTGTGCGATTTATCGTTAAATTCTTAAAAATCAGAAGCTAAACATTTGTCATAAATTTGCACGCTTAGATTTCGTTAAACAAGTTGTTCAAACAAAGGAGCTTCGATTTCACTTGTTACTACTAAGCATATGCGGTATTTCGAAAAATTTCGTTTCAGGTGGTTCGAAACGAAATTCCGCGGAATTTCGCGGAATTTTAGCATGGCGAAATCTGATTTCTTGATTTCGTTTCGTTTCGTAAAATTACAAAAATTTCGCTAAAAAAAACTAACTTCTAACGAAATTTAACGGAATTCCGCGGAATTTCGAAACAAATTTTAACTTAAACCATACTTCATATTATCAAAAATTTTGGCTGCGCCGCTAAACATAATCGTAAAGTTGTTTTCAAAACTTTAGGTTATACAATATTACTACATAACCTCATTCTTAGTCGACAAATTCGTATGTAGTTTTCTTCTATATGAATGCGGAAACGATCATGTGAATGCTGGTCATAGTCCGGGAGAACGTGAAGTGAAAAAAATCTACCTCGCGTAGCAGAAATTTGTTTAACCAGTGTGCAATCGATCGTCTTGATGCTGATCACGCCAACTAGTGTGGAAGAACGTGAAGTGATAAAACTAATGTCTGCATCGAAGAGCACAAAATTATTTAGTGCGGGATCGATCGTGTTGTAGAAGATTATTAAGCGAAACACATTGATCTTGCGTTGGATTGATTTAAAACACAGTTTTCATCTTCTTGTTTTCAAAAATAACTTCCTAATACATATGTTGTCGCTTACCAAGAGGTTTCACACTAATTACCTTCTCAACTAACCAACGATTCCTTTCGCATAGCGCTCACGGAGATGCAGAGCATTCCTTGGTCTCTTATAACAATGAGTGTTAAACTAATTGTCCTCTCCTAATCCTAAATTTTATAGTCAAAATTTTATAGCACGTGACCAGCATCATTATTGGTCATGAATTGGAAACACCGAAGCAAGTATACAATAAGCATAACGAAACCATGATTTGGTGCCCCTCTTTTTATTATAAAAATGGGAAAATTTGGCAACAATTTGGCAATTTGAAATGCATCAACATTAAAATTAGAATGTTTAGTGGTTCAAAGATGCTTTAAACATCATTCAATACTGTGAAGGGAACAAGAACTTTTGTTCCTGAAGTTCATTTGAATTGCAGAATGTCCATTTGTTTCCATTGGTGATACTTTTTTAAATTATTTCACAAGTTATTTAAGCGACCTTCCAGAGCCGTGCTGGAAGTTCATTAAAAATGTTAAGGTTTTTTTTCAGAGCCTACGCACTGCCGGGTCTAGTTGGGTCAATAAAATCCAGCTCTGAAATGCGTCGGTCGATTATCGGAATCGTTATCGGACCTATTCGCGCCAAGGAAAATCGAATTCCGGAGTGGGTCTGACGGTGTTTTTAAACCAGTTCTGGACCTAACAGAGGTAATAAAATTTCACTCTGGGGTGAGATGGTTGAAGGTCAGAGTTTCTAACGGATCTAGTCGAATCAGGGAAAACCATTTTTTGGAGTGGCTTTGTTGGTGGCCGGGAGTTGCCATTGAACCTATTTGGATCAAGTAAAATGTAGTGTCAAGTAAAATACAGTGTACCACTGAACCCAGTTAGGACAAATTAAATCTAAAATAACTGTATGGTGTGTAGATTGATTGGTGGTCGAAATCACTAACGGATCTGTTTGGATCAAGGAAACTTAACTCAGGACTGTGTCTGTCGATAGTTTGAAGTCACTTCCTGTACATATTTGTGTTGATAAAACTCAGCAGTGGGTTGTTCAATGGTCGGAATTGCGTTCACCTCAGGACCAATATACATTTGATTATAATAAGAAGAAATAAAAAAAAAACAAAAAACGGGAAATTTACCTGAACTATAAATTACACAAAATTCATACCACTACTTCCGGATATAAGAACAAAAGGCACTTCTAAATTTTGTCAATCGGTTTATTATGAATGTAACCTTTTAAAGATGTCCACTTAAAAAAGCTGAATAAATTCAAACCAATGAATTTGAGTGTGAATTGTCCTTTTTTAGTTAATTAAGTTATTTATTTATCTCATATATTATTCATTGTATAGCGTCCTACAGAGTTACCCAATAATCGGACCACAATACAATAAAGTTTTAAAGCTTAGCAAAGCTGCTAGTTTCGGATAATCCTTTTGAATTGCGAAAGCTCCATAAAAATGTCCACTTCGTTGTAGCCCTCGTTGTAAGTCTGGCATAAACGAGAAAGAGGTGCAGGTTTGTGCTTGATCTAGGGATGTAGAATGGATCCAACTGACGTAGACCATGTGTGGGAAACCAAAACTGGAATTCACTAGTAATGCTGCAGTGAATAGAACCATGTACAAGTCGATGAAGCGTAGACATATCAAGGACGCGCCGACGATCAGTTAATGATATGATCTACATGCGACTTATTCTTCTCTGATATGGTTCATAAGTGTAATAGAATTTTCTATACAAAAAACGCTTGAATGTATGCTGCACTGCTTCAATAAGTTCTACATTTCGCGAATAGTCACTGCTATCAAACATTATGGCTCCGGAAACCCCTTGGTGGCCCTAATATGTAATAGCTAAAATTTTAACCTGGCCAACCGCACGCTACGGCGCTGTATGTAAGGAACATTGCAGATTTGTGCGCATTTCTAGATCTTCGCATGGAATTTGCAAAAATAAAATCCAGAACGGGTTGAAAGATCATTAACATTGCTGGAAGTTCTTTACTTAAGATTGCTTTTAGCGCTTTTAGCTTATACTGACCATAAAAGCTGTTCTCATATGTCAAGGACACACAGAAAATAGAAATCACGTTAATAAAGATTTAAAAGAAAAGAACACAGACAATAGCTCAGTTTGTCGAGCTGATTGTATATAAGACTATGGGTCTGTTGAATTCAATCGGAAATACATATCTTCGTACATTTTAGGAAGGTGTACAGGATTCTTCTAGTGAGCAAATGTATGCTATATATGTAGACGAAGAATAAGAAGGAATACATTTTGGCTGATACGCTATTTCAAATGTTGGTCTAGTAATATTAATTCTCTCTCTGTGTATACGTCTGGCAGATGTGGATACATAATTGAGTATCCCACTAAATAAAAAATAAATCCAAGCATTCATTTTCTAATTTTGATTAAGTCAGTACTTAGTCCACGCTGAATAGAAAATATGAAGTATGCTTTAGCATAACTACATAATTCTTAAGTGAACTAAAGTTTTAAACAAAATTTGAATCCGTAGGTATATGAAAAATCCCACAATTTCTTTATTTTTATATACTTACTGATATAAAACTGATATAAAATTGATCAGATTCGGGAGAATCGTGGAGCGTGATGAATTTCTTTGAAAGCGGCACAAATGCTGGGGTATTGTCTTATTGCCAATGGTATATGCGGCGAAAATGTGGCGATTTATCACAGATTGCCTTTTCTATTATTGTAACTCCTCTGGTCGCAAAACAGTTATTCGACTTCGAAAAAGTGAAATCAGAATTGCGTACATAATGTAAAAACAATTTAATAAAAATTCCGCGGAAAAAAAATTAAAATTTCGTTTCGTTTCGAAAAATTTCGAATTAAATGAACCTTGATTTCGTATCGTTTCGATGTATCGAAAGAAATCTTTATTTCGTTTCGTTTCGATCCGAATCAACATAGACATTTTAAATTTCGTTTCGTTTCGTTTCGTTAGGAAAAAAGTGTGTTATCGCATACCCTTAGTTACTACGATGCACTCAATGTTCAAAGCATGCAGACAAATGGTGAAATTAACAAAATTTGGAAGTCGTTTGTTGTAAGCATCAAATATCACATGATTTGATTTATGTTTTGTTCGAACAACTTGTTTGAAGAAATCATAACGTGCAAATTTTTGACAAATGTTCAGTTCCTGATTTTTAAGAATTTAACGATAAATCGCACAGTGACAATTATATTACTCAAATTTTCAGGAAAAAAAGAGGAATAATAATATAATAAACCAGCAATCATTTGTCATAAATTCAAGAATTTTGTAGAGCAACGACTTTAGGGGGAAACAGTATTTTAATGCACTTAAAAGCTTGAAAATCACTTTAACATGGACAAAACGTGAAAGGAACGAATCGCAATGTTCACAAGACTTGTAGAGCACACCAAAAGCTTCCGTATAGAGGTTGTTGCGATAATTTTCGACGTTTATATCTCTTGTTAGATTTTTTCCAAAATTGAAAATAGCCCAAAAACACTAAATCGACTTGAGCCACCTCGAAATTTTATCCGAATTAGCTGAAAATTTGACAGGAGACTTAGTTTAGTATATGAATTGTGATTCTGGGCTGACCGGTTGAATTTTTGATACTTTTTGAAAACATGAAGAGGTCTAATCTACACTTAAGGTCACTCCTGACAGAATCCAAGTTTCAAAGTGCTCGCGTTTTCGGGGGCACACCACTCGATACGGAGGCGGCGGACAACTGTCATTTTTGTTCATTCAGCTTTGCTGCGTCGCAACATGCGTGAAAAATAAAAATGACAGTTGTGCGTTCCTTCCGTATCGAGTGGTGTGCCCCCGAAAACGCGAGCACTTTGAAACTTGGATTCTGTCAGGAGTGACCTTAAGTTAGGTGAAGACCTACCAAGCCTTCACCGTAAACATGCGCTAGATCGTATAGTACACCGGCTACTAACCACAAGCAGGCTTATCCAGTCCCACAAGTGTCGGATATATTAAAAGAAAAGAGAGTTGACAGGAAAAGGAAAGATTAGTGGAGAAAAGTTGCGTTTGCTGAAATGAGGCAAATGAATTATGGTATGGTATGGTAATTGTGCACCGCAGAGGGATGCTAGTCCTTGAACCCCTAGATGTTAAATTCCACACCTTTTTGTCAACTGGTATCCGTAACTGGCTGGCAGTATCATCTTTTTGTTCATATGGAAATTTTCTTGAAATGCCGTTTGTCTGTTACAAAAATAATAAACGGTCCTCCACTATACGACCCCTGAATAGTAGTAATTGTCCAAATAACGCCACTCAAGAAACATTTAAACACAGGACAACTATGCTGCAGAGATACGTTACATTTAGAACAAAATAAAATCAAATTAGTTTCTCGAAAACTAACACCCAATTGCTCGCACCGACTGTTTCTCCGTGATTTAAATATAAAATTACTCGTCACTTAATTGATCCCTTTACTAGTAACAACTTTTGTCCTTCCTATTATCGTTATTAGTTTTCTCTCAGTCTATGGGATTAAAGCAAACATTTTCGTCTGTTCGTCATAGTCTTGAAAACCATTATAAGAGACACTTTTTCCCAAACTCATCCGTACCAAATCGTAAGATAAGGAGAAACGTTCTGCTGTATTGGAGTTCTAGCAAATGGACGTTGCTTTCGTTGGTTTCAGCCCCTACGACGATGGACGGAAATACCTTTCGTGCCCTTACCAGATTGTTTGACTAAACGACAATTAAATCTATTTCAATTAAATCTGTCTATATTAACCATTTCAGGCCCACGGGGTCATATATGACCCCAACAGAAAAATGGATGTATAAAATCGTACGATGGACAAAAGTGAACACTATCTTCAGTAAAATTGCTTAAAATTAACTCCGCTATCAGGGAAAAATGTCAGGCATGGGCGGCCAAGGCCCTATGACAACTTAGAACGTCTTGAACACGGTGAAGTTTTGGAAGAGACAATATTTGGTATATTGGCAGCGGATTGTACTGTCTCAAAATAAGATTTTTATTCAAACGTATCCGTAAAGGTATCTCTATGTACAATAAACTATTTGTCATCTTCCTTGATCGTCCTAGGCTATCAAAACTATCCTTGAGTTCAGGACTTGAAATCTACAGCTGCAAAAAAGGGTTTTTTCGTTACTCAAAATTTATTTGATTACGTTACGTTGATTACGTTGCGTTCATTACATCTTATAGAAGTTGATAAAAACACAAGGTAGTTCTGGGATATTCTGGGTTATCCAAACTATTCTTGAGTTCGGGACTTGAGATCTACAGCTGCTCAGAAGCTTTTTTCGGTACACAAAGCTTCGATATCCATTCAACTATATACAATACATCTGCTGAGAGTTTAACAAATAATGATCGTTTTCGGATATTCTGCGTCATCCAAACTGTTCTTGAGATCGGAACTTTAAATCTACAGCTGCAAGAAAATCGTTTTTCAGTACTAGTTTTGGGATATTTTCGGCAGTCCAAACTGTCCTTGTGTTCGGGACTCTACAGCTGCTTTGAAGTTCTTTTCGGTACTCAAAGCTTCAATATGCATTCATTCATATCCATTTAACCTCTCAGGAGGTCAACGGATATCATAAGCAAGTTTTAAGATATTCTGGGCAGTCCAAACTGTCCTTGACTTCGAAACTTGAGATCTACAGCTGCCGGCAAAAAATCGTTTTTCAGTACTCAAAGCTTCAATATGCATTCAATTATATCCATTACGCCTCCCGGGAGGTCAAATAATGTAGTAAGATAGGCTCGGAAGCCTCCTTTCAAGAGGCTCGGAAGCCTCCTTCCAAGAGGCTCAGAATCCTCCTTTCAAGAGGCTCGGAAGCCTGCTTTCAAGAGGCTCGAAAGCCTGCTTTCAAGAGGCTCGGAAGCCTCCTTTCAAGAGGCCCGGAAGCCTCCTTTCAAGAGGCCCGGAAGCCTCCTTTCAAGAGGCCCGGAAGCCTCCTTTCAAGAGGCCCGGAAGCCTCCTTTCAAGAGGCCCGGAAGCCTCCTTTCAAGAGGCCCGGAAGCCTCCTTTCAAGAGGCCCGAAGCCTCCTTTCAAGAGGCCCAGAAGCCTCCTTTCAAGAGGCCCGGAAGCCTCCTTTCAAGAGGCCCGAAGCCTCCTTTCAAGAGGCCCGGAAGCCTCCTTTCAAGAGGCCCGGAAGCCTCCTTTCAAGAGGCCCAGAAGCCTCCTTTCAAGAGGCCCGGAAGCCTCCTTTCAAGAGGCCAGAAGCCTGCTTTCAAGAGACCTGGAAGCCTCCTTTCAGGGGTCCCCGAAACCTCCTTTCAAGAGGCCCAGAAACTTTTTCTTAAGGGGCCCGGAAACTTCCTTTCAAGAGGCCCGGAAGCCTCCTTTCAAGAGGCCCAGAAACCTCCTTTCAAGAGGCCCGGAAGCCTCCTTTCAAGAGGCCCGGAAGCCTCCTTTCAAGAGGCCCGGAAGCCTCCTTTCAAGAGGCCCGGAAGCCTCCTTTCAAGAGGCCCGAAAGCCTCCATCCAAGAGGCCCGGAAGCCTCCTTTCGCGGGGCCTGAAAGCCTCCGTTCAAGAGGCCCGGAAGCCTCCTTTCAAGAGGCCAGAAGCCTCCTTTCAAGAGGCCCAGGCCTCCTTTCAAGAGGCCCAAGCCTCCTTTCAAGAGGCCAGGAAGCCTCCTTTCAAGAGGCCCGGAAGCCTCCTTTCAAGAGGCCCGGAAGCTCCTTCAAGAGGCCCTGAAGCCTCCTTTCAAGAGGCCCGGAAGCTCCTTTCAAGAGGCCAGAAGCCTCCTTTCAAGAGGCCAGAAGCCTCCTTTCAAGAGGCCCGGAAGCCTCCTTTCAAGAGGCCGGAAGCCTCCTTTCAAGAGGCCCGGAAGCCTCCTTTCAAGAGGCCCGGAAGCCTCCTTTCAAGAGGCCCGGAAGCCTCCTTTCAAGAGGCCCGGAAGCCTCCTTTCAAGAGGCCCGGAAGCCTCCTTTCAAGAGGCCCGGAAGCCTCCTTTCAAGAGGCCAGAAAGCCTCCTTTCAAGAGGCCAGAAAGCTTCCTTTCAAGAGGCCAGAAAGCCTCCTTTCAAGAGGCCAGGAAGCCTCCTATCAAGAGGCCCAGAAGTCTCCTTTCAAGAGGCCCAGGCCTCCTTTCAAGAGGCCCGGAAGCCTCCTTTCAAGAGGCCCGGAAGCCTCCTTTCAAGAGGCCCGGAAGCCTCCTTTCAAGAGGCCAGAAGCCTCCTTTCAAGAGGCCCGGAAGCCTCCTTTCAAGAGGCCAGAAGCCTCCTTTCAAGAGGCCAGGCCTCCTTTCAAGAGGCCAGGAAGCCTCCTTTCAAGAGGCCCGGAAGCCTCCTTTCAAGAGGCCCGAAGCCTCCTTTCAAGAGGCCCGGAAGCCTCCTTTCAAGAGGCCCGGAAGCCTCCTTTCAAGAGGCCAGAAGCCTCCTTTCAAGAGGCCAGAAGCCTCCTTTCAAGAGGCCCGGAAGCCTCCTTTCAAGAGGCCCGGAAGCCTCCTTTCAAGAGGCCAGGAAGCCTCCTTTCAAGAGGCCAGAAGCCTCCTTTCAAGAGGCCCAAGCCTCCTTTCAAGAGGCCCGGAAGCCTCCTTTCAAGAGGCCCGGAAGCCTCCTTTCAAGAGGCCCGGAAGCCTCCTTTCAAGAGGCCTGGAAGCCTCCTTTCAAGAGGCCCGGAAGCCTCCTTTCAAGAGGCCCGGAAGCCTCCTTTCAAGAGGCCCAGAAGCCTCCTTTCAAGAGGCCCGGAAGCCTCCTTTCAAGAGGCCCGGAAGCCTCCTTTCAAGAGGCCGGCAGGCTTCCTTACAAGAGGCCGGCAGGCCTCCTTTCAGGAGGCCCGGAAGCCTCCTTTCAGGGGGCCGGAAGCCTCCTTTCAAGAGGCCCGGAAGCCTCCTTTCAAGAGGCCCGGAAGCCTCCTTTCAAGAGGCCCGGAAGCCTCCTTTCAAGAGGCCCGGAAGCCTCCTTTCAAGAGGCCCAAGCCTCCTTTCAAGAGGCCCGGAAGCCTCCTTTCAAGAGGCCCGGAAGCCTCCTTTCAAGAGGCCCGAAGCCTCCTTTCAAGAGGCCCTGAAGCCTCCTTTCAAGAGGCCCGGAAGCCTCCTTTCAAGAGGCCCAGGCCTCCTTTCAAGAGGCCCGGAAGCCTCCTTTCAAGAGGCCCGGAAGCCTCCTTTCAAGAGGCCCAGGCCTCCTTTCAAGAGGCCCAGCCTCCTTTCAAGAGGCCCGGAAGCCTCCTTTCAAGAGGCCCGGAAGCCTCCTTTCAAGAGGCCCGGAAGCCTCCTTTCAAGAGGCCCAAGCCTCCTTTCAAGAGGCCCGAAGCCTCCTTTCAAGAGGCCTGGAAGCCTCCTTTCAAGAGGCCCGGAAGCCTCCTTTCAAGAGGCCCGGAAGCCTCCTTTCAAGAGGCCCGAAGCCTCCTTTCAAGAGGCCAGAAGCCTCCTTTCAAGAGGCTCAAGCCTCCTTTCAAAAGGCCCGGAAGCCACTTTTCAAAAGGCCCGGAAGCCTCCTTTGAAGAGGCCCGGAAGCCTCCTTTCTAGAGGCCCGGAATCCTCCTTTCAAGAGGCCCAGGATTCTCCTTTCAAGAGGCCGGGAAGCCTCCTTTCAAGAGGCTCGGAAGCCTCGTTCCAAGAGGCTCGGAAGCCTCCTTTCAAGAGGCTCAAAGGCCTCCTTTCAAGAGGCTCGGAAGCCTTATTTCAAGAGGCTCGGAAGCCTCCTTTCAAGAGGCTAGGAAACCTCCTTTCAAAAGTCTCGGAAGCTTCCTTTCAAGAGGTTCGGAAGCCTCTTTTCAAGAGGCCTCAGGCCTCTTTCAAGAGCTCAAAGCCCTTTCAAGAGGCCTCAGAAGCCTCCTTTCAAGAGGCTCGGGAGAGCCTCCTTTCAAGAGGCTCAGAAGCCTCCTTTCAAGAGGCCTGGAAGCCTCCTTTCAAGAGGCCTGAAGCCTCCTTTCAAGAGGCCTGGAAGCCTCCTTTCAAGAGGCTCAGGAAGCCTCCTTTCAAGAGGCCCAGAGCCTCCTTTCAAGAGGCTCAGAAGCCTCCTTTCAAGAGGTTCGGAAGCCTCATTTCAAGACGCCCGGAAGCTTCCTTTCAAGAGGCCCAGAAGCCTCCTTTCAAGAGGCCTGGAAGTCTCCTTTCAAGAGGCCCGAAGCCTCCTTTCAAGAGGCCTGGAAGCCTCCTTTCAAGAGGCCAGAAGCCTCCTTTCAAGAGGCCCGGAAGCCTCCTTTCAAGAGGCCCGGAAGCCTCCTTTCAAGAGGCCTGAAGCCTCCTTTCAAGAGGCCCAGCCTCCTTTCAAGAGGCCCAAAGCCTCCTTTCAAGAGGCCCCAGCCTCCTTTCAAGAGGCTGGAAGCCTCCTTTCAAGAGGCCCGGAAGCCTCCTTTCAAGAGGCCCAAGCCTCCTTTCAAGAGGCCCAGAAGCCTCCTTTCAAGAGGCCCAGGCCTCCTTTCAAGAGGCCCGGAAGCCTCCTTTCAAGAGGCTGAAGCCTCCTTTCAAGAGGCTCAAGCCTCCTTTCAAGAGGCCCGGAAGCCTCCTTTCAAGAGGCTCGGAAGCTCCTTTCAAGAGGCTCAGAAGCCTCCTTTCAAGAGGCTCGGAAACCTCCTTTCAAGAGGCCCAAGCCTCCTTTCAAGAGGCTCAAGCCTCCTTTCAAGAGGCCTGGAAGCCTCCTTTCAAGAGGCCCAGGCCTCCTTTCAAGAGGCCCGGAAGCCTCCTTTCAAGAGGCCCAAGCCTCCTTTCAAGAGGCCTGGAAGCCTCCTTTCAAGAGGCCTGGAAGCCTCCTTTCAAGAGGCTCAGAAGCCTCCTTTCAAGAGGCTCAAGCCTCCTTTCAAGAGGCTCAGGAAGCCTCCTTTCAAGAGGCTCAGGCCTC
Organism: Armigeres subalbatus; assembly: GCF_024139115.2. Classification (NCBI taxonomy): domain Eukaryota; kingdom Metazoa; phylum Arthropoda; class Insecta; order Diptera; family Culicidae; genus Armigeres; species Armigeres subalbatus. The sequence continues at coordinate 39,433,842 of NC_085139.1, read as the reverse complement.
CTTTCAAGAGGCCTGGAAGCCTCCTTTCAAGAGGCCCGGAAGCCTCCTTTCAAGAGGCCCGGAAGCCTCCTTTCAAGAGGCCCGGAAGCCTCCTTTCAAGAGGCCCGAAGCCTCCTTTCAAGAGGCCCTGGAAGCCTCCTTTCAAGAGGCCTCAAAGGCCTCCTTTCAAGAGGCCTGGAAGCCTCCTTTCAAGAGGCCAAGCCTCCTTTCAAGAGGCCCGGAAGCCTCCTTTCAAGAGGCCCGAAGCCTCCTTTCAAGAGGCCCGGAAGCCTCCTTTCAAGAGGCCCGAAGCCTCCTTTCAAGAGGCCTGGAAGCCTCCTTTCAAGAGGCCCGGAAGCCTCCTTTCAAGAGGCTCGGAAGCCTCCTTTCAAGAGGCTCAGAAGCCTCCTTTCAAGAGGCTCAGAAGCCTCCTTTCAAGAGGCTCCAGCCTCCTTTCAAGAGGCTCAGAAGCCTCCTTTCAAGAGGCTCAAGCCTCCTTTCAAGAGGCCCGAAGCCATCCTTTAAGAGGCCTGAAGCCTCCTTTCAAGAGGCCCGGAAGCCTCCTTTCAAGAGGCCCGGAAGCCTCCTTTCAAGAGGCCCGAAGCCTCCTTTCAAGAGGCCCGGAAGCCTCCTTTCAAGAGGCCCGGAAGCCTCCTTTCAAGAGGCCCGGAAGCCTCCTTTCAAGAGGCCGAGAAGCCTCCTTTCAAGAGGCCGAAGAGCCTCCTTTCAAGAGGCCCAGAAGCCTCCTTTCAAGAGGCCCGGAAGCCTCCTTTCAAGAGGCCCGGAAGCCTCCTTTCAAGAGGCCCGGAAGCCTCCTTTCAAGAGGCCCGGAAGCCTCCTTTCAAGAGGCCCGGAAGCCTCCTTTCAAGAGGCCCGGAAGCCTCCTTTCAAGAGGCCCTCGCAACCCTCCTTTCCAGAGGCTCGGCAGCCTCCTTTCAAGATGCACTGAAGCCTCCTTCCAAGAGGCCCGGAAGCCTCCTTTCAAGAGGCCCGGAAGCCTCCTTTCAAGAGGCCCGGAAGCCTCCTTTCAAGAGGCCCGGAAGCCTCCTTTCAAGAGGCCCGGAAGCCTCCTTTCAAGAGGCCCGGAAGCCTCCTTTCAAGAGGCCCGGAAGCCTACTTTCAAGAGGCCCGGAAGCCTCCTTTCAAGAGGCTCGAAAGGCCTCCTTTCAAGAGGCTCGAAAGGCCTGCTTTCAAGAGGCCTGGCAGTCTCCTTTCAAGAGGCTCGGCAGTCTCCTTTCAAGAGGCTCGGGAGCCTCCTTTCAAGAGGCTCGGAAGCCTCCTTTCAAGAGGCTCGGAAGCCTCCTTTCAAGAGGCTCGGAAGCCGCCTTTTAAGAGGCTCGGAAGCCTCCTTTAAGAGGCTCGGAAGCATCCTTTCAAGTGGCTCGGAAGCATCCTTTCAAGAAGCTCGGAAGCCTTCTTTTAAGAGGCTCGGAAGTTTCCTTTAAGAGGCCCGGAAGCCTCCTTTCAAGAGGCACGGAAGCCTGCTTTCAAGATGCCCGAAAGCCTCCTTTCGAGAGGCCCGGGAGCCTCCTTTCAAGAGGCCCGGAAGCCTCCTTTCAAGAGGCCCGGAAGCCTTCTTTCAAGAGGCCCGGAAGCCTTATTTCAAGAGGCCCGGAAGCCTTCTTTCAAGAGGCCCGGAAGCCTCCTTTCAAGAGGCACGGAAGCCTCTTTCAAGAGGCCCGAAGCCTGCTTTCCACAGGCCCGCAAGCCTCCTTTCAAGAGGCCCGGAAGCCTCCTTTCAAGAGGCCCGGAAGCCTCCTTTCAAGAGGCCCGGAAGCCTCCTTTCAAGAGGCCCGAAGCCTCCTTTCAAGAGGCCCAAGCCTCCTTTCAAGAGGCCCGAAGCCTCCTTTCAAGAGGCCCGGAAGCCTCCTTTCAAGAGGCCCGGAAGCCTCCTTTCAAGAGGCCCGGAAGCCTCCTTTCAAGAGGCCCGGAAGCCTCCTTTCAAGAGGCCCGGAAGCCTCCTTTCAAGAGGCCCGGAAGCCTCCTTTCAAGAGGCCCGGAAGCCTCCTTTCAAGAAGCCCGGAAGCCTACTTTCAAGAGGCTCGGAAGCCTCCTTTCAAGAGGCCCGGAAGCCTCCTTTCAAGAGGCCCGGAAGCCTCCTTTCAAGAGGCCCGGAAGCCTCCTTTCAAGAGGCCTGGAAGCCTCCTTTCAAGAGGCCTGGAAGCCTCCTTTCAAGAGGCTTGGAAGCCTTCTTTCAAGAGGCCCGGAAGGCTTCTTTCAAGAGGCCCGGAAGCCTCCTTTGAAGAGGCCCGGAAGCTTCCTTTCAAAAGGCCCGGAAGCCTCCTTTCAAGAGGCCCGGAAGCCTCCTTTCAAGAGGCTTGGAAGCCTCCTTTCAAGAGGCCCGGAAGCTTCCTTTCAAAAGGCTCGGAAGCCTCCTTTCAAGAGGCTCGGAAGCTTCCTTTCAAAAGGCCCGGAAGCCTCCTTTCAAGAGGCCCGAAATCCTTCTTTCAAGAGGCCCGGTAGCCTCCTTTCAAGAGGCCCGGAAGCTTCCTTTCAAAAGGCTCGGAAGCCTCCTTTCAAGAGGCTCGGAAGCCTCCTCCAATCAACCCAATGGATGCCGAAGATGTCTTTATCTGATGGAGCATCGATCTGTTGAGTGCTGTTTGCTGGTTTGTTCTTGAGGGATATTAATTCAGAAGGTCATTCCTACCGTTGAATGCAACTCGTTCAGTTTTATAAATACAGACGCACAATACATAAGACCTCAATATATTCGTAGTTATTCGATGTTATTTAATTTGTTTGAGGAACTGCACAAGTGCTTTAAAAACAATTCCGAGAAAACCGCAAAAAAACAAATTGGCACGGAGTCTTCTATTTCAATAGATTTAGGCAAAACTCTACGCCCTGGGGCTCTTTCAGTTTGGAAACGACAAGCAGTGCTCCGTGCTAAATAATTGCTCTTCAAAGTGCGTGTTGTTGTAAAAAAAATCATACATTTCACAACAGTTTTGTTGTAGTATATTTTGTCAGAATACGTATTTTTGGAAGAGAGTTCTGAATATATAAAAGCATCATATTGGCCAAAAATATCACATATTCAGTTTCTCAAACAAACGGTTCATTTATTCTTTGATAACGATTACGCGTACTTTCAACTCGCTTCGGCTCGAAAGCATGATCATCATTCAATAGTGTATTCGTCTGCAACTCTGTGTCTCTACAGGTAAAGTTTTCTATCGAATAGAAACAGCATTTTTAATAATATTTACCAACTAAAATTGAAACTCATTCAAGCGAACACAAAAACATCTCCGAAATCAATCGCCCTCCCAGTTCAACGGTTTTCCCGATTTTCCTCCCCTCTTGCAGTCCCGGTTTTTATTTTCCGGTGAAAATCGTTTGCATTCGTTCGCCAAATGGTGAAAATTTATCAGAAACTTATTGGCGAGTGAACCGAAATCATTTATTCAAGCTGCGTCCGATTCGAATGGTATGGGACGGGCGCGATGTGGTGCGCAGCAAACCGGGGGGTACACAGACTCTCCAATTGAACCAGGTCTATGGCGATGAATGGAAATTCTTATTGTAGGTACATCGATAATTTTCTCCTAGCTGAAGAGTTACCAGCGCGTGGAAATAGAAGTGCAGAACGTTACATCACTTGGCGTATGATTGAGCCTTATTTATCCAGATTTCTAGAAAATTAAATGGGGTATTGTATGATTTTGATGAATATTTCATACATTCGGGTTCGAGTTTGGGAATCGAGTTTTTACCTTCGAAAACAAGTCGTATATAAAGCAAGGACCCCGCCGTTCCTATGACTGTCGGCGTGGTCTGGTAACCCTAAGACGGATTCGGCACTCGGCACTGACTGGCACCGATTCGTTACATTAAAATGAGGAATTCAGGTGTGGATCGAACTGTGGCGGGGAAAAAGATGGAGACAGTGCAGCGGTGAATGAAAAATCCATTCATTTAATTTCAAATTTGTTCGACTCGATTTACTCGCGCTGCATTATTCAGCAAGTAGGAAGGTACACACCGGTTTCCACCTGCACACAGCTCACGGTTGCAAGCTGTGAGTACCAATCCAATGGACGACCAACGGTGACTACGTGACGCTCATTCTGTGTGCTTTTTCCGTTTGGGTCTTCCAAGAAGGGGAGGCGTTTGTCGACGTGCTTACTGAAAAGTTAATAAGAAAGAACGATTCGATATTGCGATGAATTGTGGTAATTAAGGATTTGTGTTTTTATACTCGATTAAAATAGAAAAAAAAATGAAATTATAGACTTTCACTCATCTCAGATAAGGATTTAGAAGAAGTCCAGCAGGACAAATTAATAAAAGTCAAAAAAGTTCATGAGCGTATCATGTCATGTATAGTTTTCCGACGCATAACTTAATTTCTGCTTTTTTTTTTGCACTTTGCTGGACAAAAAAAGCTAGTTTTTCAAACAATGTAATTTGACCTTAACGGTCCTTTGTGCAATCCTTTTATTCGAATGCGATTTGATCATCAAGCGACGAATGCGATTTGATCATCAATTAGCTTCAGAAACTCAATATTTATACTGTTACCTCCAAAACGGTTCGTATCTGTAGGATACAGCAACTTCTCAAGCAATTCACCACAAGTGAAACTTTATGAAATTTCAATTTCATTATGACATAAATCCCCATTAGTGCGCTCAAGTTGCTTCCGATACTTGACAAGTTTTCTACCCAACATTCCTCGAAATCTATAGCAATCTATCGAACCATGACAGCAAATCAAGCAATTAGTTTACAACTTCAGCACTATACCGCTTACTCAGAAGGGGAAACCCTTTCGCAGTCTTGATTCTTTGGTTCAGATCAGACAAAGTACGATAAATCGAACTCCTGTTTACATCTCCATCAATGTGGCGCACCTCCACCAAAAACCGGTAGAACTTTTCCCTCGTCAGTTTTAGATTTGGCAGCAGCAATCCGTCCGTTCGACCGGTGCAGTGGCTCTCAACCACGAATTGATCTAACTATCGCCTCCCACATCAAAAAATGCAGGTTGAACTGGTAGTCTATCCTTTTGCAGTTCAGAAAAATCCGAATAGCCATGTGCTTAGCAGGATTCTGTACTCAGACGTGATTTTAGAGATCTCAGTTGTGCGAATGTTGGCAACATTTTCCAAAACTGCTGAAAACTCTAGTCAAAGATGTTCAATTACAGAGTTTTTCCTAATTCTCGCTGTTATTAATTTTGATTATTTTTCTACTCACAAACTCTTCCTTTCCTATGTTTTCTTCTTTGCAATAACCTCCCCACAAACACATAAATATTTTATTCATTTGAGAATATAAGAGCTGAATAAATGGGGAATGCCTTCATTTTCCAATGTTCACCATAGGCTATTGAACCCTTCCTTTGAAATAGGAGCAGAGTGCCGGAAGTAGCGGGGAAAACTTTTCTAATCTATTTAAATCTGGGATGATGAACCGAAATCACATCACCACCCGATCGGCTGATGATGTTGGTGACGACGTTGTCGATGGGGACACCGACTGGTTACGGTTGGCTTTCAGGGCGAAAGAATGTGCAAATATAGATTAAAATTTTCCAGTACTGCTCCTCGTGCTGTAGTCGGTGGCTTCCAATCACATTGTTAAACGATGAGCGCGTCGGTAGAGGATAAAAATTAAACCGAGAAGTTTTTCTGATCCCGATAGACCCTTGGGCAATGAACTGGAAATATGAGCGCTGACATGCCATGGCTGCTTCTTTAACCGATTAATAGAATGAACCTCCTCCTGTTCACTGAAAGCGGAAAAATCGGGTGGTAATAAGGATCTTCAACAGTTGTCAAATGTGGGAAGTTGGGATGTTGTGAAAATTTCCCAGACATCTATACGGTTGAAGAAATTTTTCGGAAAATTATTGAAGATAGAAAGAAGAGGTGCCTGGTTGCAGTTTGATCTAAAATATTATATGAGGAAAAGTATTTTAAAAAATCAGAAGGGTTATGTACAAGACTCGACAGCAAGGCAGAAGTTGGACAACGTAAAGACATCGAAGTGATGTTTCTGCCGTAACTAAGCGACTGTGTTTTGTACAATAAAGAAATATCTTCTCGAATTAGTTTTTTTTTTTTTTTTGTATGGAAAGTTGGTCTTGAAAAGTACCGAATTATGTTCAGTAATGCGTCTTCTTAACCACAAACAGCAGCAAAACCAAATGAAATTTTTGAGAGTTTCACTTGACTGCCACTGATGCCATCCAAGCGAATTAATTGTTGTAGCGCCTCCCTCAGGCTCATAATTCTGCTACCGACGGAAACCTTCTGCCGTCGCTAAGCGATAAATTTGCACTTCGAACAAAACTCGCCTCTGCTCAACCTTTCCTTGTATAGAATGGTGGTCCTGAGACGAACCGATTCATTTCCTATGATGCGTCTTTCGAATCACTAACATCAACCACTCAATAGTTTGAATTTACAAGAAAATTGTGGCTTGTGAGCTGATTCTGCTGATTTCCAGTCGAAGGTACTTCAGATGCGACCGTTGCATAAATGTACTCCACCGCGCTGCTACCACGACCGCAACAGACGCCATCGAAACTGTCGGTGGTAATGAAATTTCATTCAGCAACTTCACCGATGCCGATGCTGGGACTGCTTTCCACTTTCCGCGACATCTCGAACGAAATGTGCACCCATACTGATTAACGAAGAGACGGCACTAATGGGCTTTCTTTATTGATTACAAGAAAGCTGCTTTCCCGCGCGTGCGAGCCATTTCGTTCCACATGTCGCGGAAAGCAGAGAGCGGTCATAGCATCGGCATCGGCAAAATATCACGCTCGAGTTTCTAATCCTGAAAAGGCCTACTGTCTGTTTGCCAACCACTCCGGTCGATACGAACACGTGGAAATTTTCCGAAGTTCCATTAGCCGATCCAAAATTCCACGTTCCCGCTGACATTGATGTGGTTGCTGGTGGACGAATCAATCACGAGCTGTACACCGGCAGCAAAATATCCCTTGACGAAGGCGAGCCTGCCTTCGTCGAGGCCGTCTTCGGATGCACTGTTTTCGGAAAGGTACCCATCCAAATATCCAGAATCCCAAAAATCTGCCATCTTACAACGGTGGACCTCAATCTGTAATAATCCCTACAAAGGTTATGGGATATCTAGTCTGTGAAACAATGTTTGGCGTCTCCATCCGAGCCAACCGATCGCTACTTACGAGCTGCAAACTGGGACGTATGGTTTCGTATTCGCGCCATTCTTGGCAACCCACACTCTCCGACATATTGCACAAGACACATCTGACATACCCAACTGCAGCACCGAAGGTTTAGAAGGATTTCTACGTGGATGATTTCCTCTCTGGATCTGATGATGTTGAATCCGCCATGTTGGCATCGGCGGGATTCCCGTTGAAGAAGTGGGTGTCAAACTCGCCTAAAGTCCTTTCCCCGGTTTTTCGGGACTCCGAACCGCCCTCAATCGAACCAGGTTTTTGCCACATATGATACTCTCCAATTTGTCACTGGACATTTTCTTGAAGTTCTGGAACGACCTTCACTCGCCGCTCGAAGCACTTTAGACTTCGCTTCGCTATACAAGTGTGTATGTTCCTAGGCCAACCGTTCGTAGTTCAAAGATAGCTTCGAAAGATTGAGGTCTATCACCGTGTCGTTAAGGCAGGTATTTCCTGGGATGTAAGGCATTGCTGATCTCGATCGGGACCTGTTGTCATTTCGAGTTATGACTCGTAGCGTTACATTTTCAGGTCAAGCAGAGCAATTTTTCTTTCCCGTTTTTGATTCTCAACTACTTCGCCACCCAATTTTCCACTAGGGCCATATGAACGATCTAAGTACGCAAGAGTTTCCACCGACTTTCCCTTCTAGAAGAACAGGAAGAAACTGGAAACGAATACGTTGTGGTGTGCTCACTAGAAGCGCATCTTGCGTTCTTCGGTATTGCAGATTAACGACGATTTACACGACCTACGACCAGACATCTAATTTAGGAACACCGATCCGCTAAACCAAACCTGACACAGACCTTTCAACTCCTTAGTACCGCCTTTTGGCATTACTAGAAGCGGCCTGTGCGACTCCGAGATCTCTAGCTCTTGCTGTTGTCAACTGCTACCTAGTTATTGCCGGCCATGTGCTGTTAGACACTCCATATGCGCTGCAAGGTGCAAGCAATTGGAGTGGTTGCAGCCAAAACTGTGTTCCACTTCTCCACCGCTTGACACAATCTCTGGAAATGTTATCAGGAGTAGTGTCCCGTTCGCAAACGTCGAGCATCGCTCCAATTGGGACGTCAAATCGAGGACATACGAAGAGTACGTGCTCCGCAGCTCCGTATATCCTGGTCAGTATGGGCAGACTCGAGATCTTGTATGCCCGAACCTATGTAGGTACTGCCTGAAGCACTCATGACCTGTCAAGAATTGTGTCAGGTAGAAGTGAACTTCCCTAACTGGTCTTCCCACCCAGCTTGACACTCTACTGTACTCTACCTACCCTTTCGAAAACTTGTACCATTTTCGTTGCCACTTGGCAGCCGAGGCTACTCTAATGGTTCTATGGGCTCCTCTGGTTCCATGCATGTCGAAGCTGTTCTGATATTCCCGGATGACTAGCCCGACGGGCATCATACCGTGCGGTAGGCGGATATCACTCTGAGACACATCAGGCGAAGCGTGCTTTCCAGTTTCTGTAAGTTAAAGCTAACTCCACGCGCTTAGCGCTATCTAAGGATAGATCCAGCCACAGGCCAGTAGCCTACGTCTACTGGAGCACATACTCTCACACCTTCGATATCTTCCACCTATCAAGGAACCTATACTCAATTATGCATTTCTGCATAGCTGGCCTGGACATGTCCTGGATTGCTATGATCGCTGCCTTTAGAGCGGAGTTTGGTGCTTCATCAGGCCCTGGAGCTTTGTTCATTGCCAGAGAGTTCACCACCATAAGTAACTTTTCGTTCATTATCGGAGCCTACATTTTAACCGCACCCGCATTGCCGAGGGCCAGCTACTTGTGGCATGGAACGGGAAGAGAACCTCGAAAATTCACGCCACCTTCTCTGGAGACTATTTGGGTGGTATATAGCCCCCTTTGGTCTTGGCCATTTCAAACCTATAAGCTTCAGAAATTGTATTTTCGCTCATGCATAGGTTATAGAAACACGATTTCTTACTGCCACCAATAAGGGCCAGTTTCGCTACACCTCTCGCTGCTCTGCCTTTACCACTTCGGTGCGAGATCGTTGCACCCTTCGCCTAGCCCTAGGGAGCTTGGTCTGAAATCTCGGTACTCCATTAATATGCCTAGCGTTTACCAATTCTCTGTAGAACCTTCCTCGGCATTGTAGCATTTGAGGCGCGAGAGAGGACTCCGCTTAGGCGGTGTTTGCGTTCAGTTCCAGGGCCGCAGAAAAAAACTTAGGCCAGGGGTGTCTCCAGTCCCCGATTCGAAGACCGTCTGCCGCAGCAGCTGCAGGGCAGATACATAATAGTTAAGGTTCAACGTGTTGCATTCATGGTGTCCTTTCATTGCCACCACCGAAAGGACATGTCATAACATGGTTATTGGCTTGCTTCCTTGGCTTGCGTTGCATTGTAACGGAGTATTTCGTAGATTGCATACTGATGGCTGTCATGTATATTCTTTAACTTTCTTACTCCAACTGCCTATGGGTTACTATTTGGGATTCAATAGCAACCTAATTGGAGGTCCAAAATGATAAAGCATGAAAGTTACCAATACTGGCCACGTCCATCTTCTCCGTTACTAAGGAAGGGAAGGAAATGATGATATGACATCTACTTAACGAGAGGCCAGCGACTCACCGACGCCCTCATAGATGTCAAGGAATTGTGGATGGTTGGTAGGGATTATAGTTTAGGGATCTCATCATAAGCAAATGATATGATATATTTTTAAATCCCTGGGAGTGACTATGCTAAGAAATTTGTCACTCCGTTCTCCTGGGTGTTAACCTGGCTAATTAGCCTAGGTTTAATCGCCATTACTTGCTCTCTGAAATGAGAAAAGAATAATAATAATAATACATTGAAACCCCTCCCCGCATGTACTTATGTTTAATTTCAACTATTAGAAATATTGTCAGGGATTAGAGATTCTAACTTAATTCACAAGTTCGAGATGTATAACTACTCACAGTTAAATTTAATGCAATATGCAATATGAAGTAATCTATACTTGAATTTTATATTTTGATTTAGTGCGGTGCATTAAAATAACATGTATTTATTAAAAAGTAAGCAACAAACATTCTTCATCCAGTTTCAAATGAATTATCCAGTAACAACTCCAACGTATCGAATCGTTGCACAATGGGGAAATCCGATTTCAAAGGTGGAAAAATTGATAACTTACAGAAGAGATCAAGAGCTTATTCGAAAGGGAATTTTGCAAAGAATTCAGTGAGTGCTGTTTTATGGACGTGGAACGCTTCTGTATGTAGTTATTGAGCTCGTTTTGCCCTAATGCCCCATATATCGCGAGTTTCCAAACTATTTGTCATTTTATCTTTAAGACATTGTTCTAAAATTGCGTTTATCTCTTCACTGTGGATCCACAGAAGGGCACCAAATATATTTTGTTGGTAAAAGTTGGACATTTAAGGGATTTTGGGGTCAAATAAGCATCAAAGTGCATTTTATGTGCAATTTTCATGTATTCTGTAAAAAATTGTAATTTTTACAGATAAGTGTTGATATTATTGTGTCAAAGTGTTGAACAGATGTTGACAAATGTTTGCCGAACAAAAATCAATTAAATAAATCGTTTCACAAATGTTTTATTTGGTTATTTATTGAGTAAAAAACGATTTTTAAAAATATTTGGATAGAACCGATGCCAAACATTTCCAAACCATACCCGATAGCACAACTAGAAAAGAATAGTCATATGTTATGAGTCTTGATGTGATCATAGATAGGAGGTGATGGGAGATACTCTTTTTTCTTTCCTTTTTGCCCAAATTCCCCTATGAAATAATATAGCTCAATGATTCTGAGCAAGAAAATGATGTAGTAATGTTAATTTAATTAATATTTTCTTATGATATAATGAAAATAACAAATAATCATATAACTCATTAAAAATATTGAATTATAGGGGATTTAGGGGTCATACAGCTCATTTAATGTAACTTTTTATACAAAATGGGATAACTTTTCTCACGAGCGACTCACAGATAAGGTTTAGGGCTTATTCGAAAGCAAACTTTCCAAGAAATTCAGTGAGTGATGTTTTATAGACATGAGACACTTCTGTATGTAGTTATTTAGATGGTTTTACCCCAATGTCCCATACACCAAAATTTTTCATATTTTGGTACTTTTATCTTTTAAAAATTACACTGAAATTCTGTTTTCCCCTTCATTGTAGATCCATACATATCACTATACATATTTTGTTGGAAAAAGTTGGAAATTTTAGGGATTTTGGGGTCAAATAATCATCAAACTGCATCTTTGTGAATGTATTCTGTAAAAATAATGATAACCAAAAAATCATTTGCACTATGTTACGTCGAATAATCATTTAGGGTTAATATACGGTGATTTAAAAACTTGTAAGCATTGATGTAGCTCCACATATGGTCAATTATGGTGAAATCTACAGCCTATTAATTATTCAGATATTAATAGATAATAGTTGATATTATTGTCATATTTTTTTTCAACAGAACTGATACCATAAAAAAACAAATATCCATAGATTACATTAAAGATGGATTTTTAAGGCATTTTGGGACAAATAAGTGAAAAAATTAATTAATTATGTATTTAAAAAAATGGTTCTGAGCCCTGAACCCTTGGAACTTTTTTTTCAATGCAATCTACGATTATTTGTTATTTTTATAGTATCATTGACTGAATCAATGTTACCATTATTTCTTAACCCAGAATCATTGAGATATATTATTTCACAAGAGGAATTTGGGTAAAACGTCATGAGAAAAGAATATTTCCTATCTATTCCTATCTATTATCACATCGACTAATATATTTACTCTTATATAGTTGTGCAAACGGGTATGGTTTGGGAATAATTGGCATCGCCACTTTTCAGAAGCATTTAAAAAATCGGGTTTTACCCTATAAATCACAAAACAAAACACTTGCGAAATGATATACTTAATTAGTAATTGTTTCGCAAACATTCAAACATCAATGTCTGTAGAACATTTTGGGAGGATAATAACATTTTTATTAATTTTTACAGAATACATGAAAAGTTCACGTAAAGAGCAATTTAATACTTATTTGACCCAAAATCCCTTAAATTTCCAACTTTTACCAACAAAGCATGTATAGTGCTTTTCTATGGATCTATAATGAAGAGGAGAACACATCTTTAGTACAATACTTGGAAGATAAAAGCACGAAAAATATGATAAACTGTGATGTATGGGGCATTGGGGCAAAACGAGCTTAATAACTTCATACACAAGTGTCTCATGTCTATAAAACATCACTTACTGAATTTCTTGTAAAATTTGCTTTCGAATAAGCCCTTAACCTTATCTGTGAGTCGCTCGTGAGCAAAGTTATCCTATTTTGTATAAAAAGTTACATTAAATGAGCTGTATGACCCCTAAATCCCCTATAAATCAATATTTTTAATGAATTATATGATTATTTGTTACTTTCATTATATCATTGGAAAATATCAATTAAATTAACATTACTACATCATTTCTTCCTCAGAATCATTGAGCTGTATTATTTCATAGGGGAATTTGGGCAAAAAGGTAAGAAAAAAGAGTATCTCCCATCACCTCCTATCTATGATCACATCAAGACTCATAACATATGACTATTCTTGTCTAGTTGTGCTATCGGGTATGGTTTGGAAATGTTTGGCATCGGTGCTATTCAAAAGTTTTTAAAAATCGTTTTTTACTCAATAAATAATCAAATAAAACATTTTTGAAACGATTTATTTCATTAATTTTTGTTCGGCAAACATTTGTCAATATCTGTTCAACACTTTGAGACAATAATATCAACACTTATCTGTAAATATTACTATTTTTTACAGAATACATGAAAATTGCACATAAAATGCACTTTGATGCTTATTTGACCCCAAAATACCTTAAATTTCCAACTTTTACCAACAATATATATTTAGTGCCCTTCTGTGGATCCACAGTGAAGAGATAAACACAATTTTAGAACAATGTCTTAAAGATAAAATGACAAATAGTTTAGAAACTCGCGATATATGGGGCATTAGGGCAAAACGAGCTCAATAACTACATACAGAAGCGTTCCACGTTCATGAAACAGCACTCACTGAATTCTTTGCAAAATTCCCTTTCGAATAAGCTCTTGATCTCTTCTGTAAGTTGTTCGTGAAGAAAGTTATAAATTTTTTCCACCTTTGAAATCGGATTTCCCCATTGTGCGTTGGTGCCGAGATAGAAACTTTTTTTTTTTTTTTATTTCTTTATTAATGTGTTTTTTTAATCTACAGATTAAGTTCAACACCGTGAGATAGAAACATGAACTTGTACTTCATCATCAAAATTGGCTAAAAATCAGTTGTCATAAGACGAGTTTGTACAGTCCACCACTTAATTGTATTTTGACAGATACGTATTTCGACCACAACAGTAAGTTCGTCTTCAGTGTCTCGTACTTGACTCGACTTCGAGCTCTGAACCCAACGAATGCAACATCCGTCTGTTGCTACTCCACCGTTTCAGAACGTTCATTCGTGAAAAGCTCCGTACATTGGATACGCCCACGTACGCTTTGACAGTTTTTTTTTGTGGGAAACTGTCAAGGCGCACTCAAGCGCATCCACTGTGCGAAGCTCTTATGCCTTCATTGTGAGGGGTCCCACACACGCTCCGACGTGCTGTACAACTTTGACTCCGCCCACAGGAAATTTGGTTCGGTCGGAGCCAAGTCGGATCGGATCGTCAGTGGGCAAATTGTACGACTGTTGGACAGTATACAACTTGCCCACAGACGCTCAGACTTCACTCCGACCGATCCTAATTTCATGGGGGCGGAGTCAAAGTTGAACAACACGTCGGAGCATGTGTGGGGCCCTTGATACGGATAAGCCACATAGAAAAAGCGTCGCCGTCACTCCCGAGTACACGACTGGAGCCACACAGCAAATAATTTTGAAAATTAAACGACGTGCAAAATTGCAGCTTATCCCATCAAACGAATTAACATTTGATATTCAATTACATTTGACTTAATTTTACAAGCAAACACAGTTTACATTTATTTCGATTTAAAACAAAAGTGAGATCGATTGAATGTTACGTTTATTTGCATGCTCCAAATATGTGCATGAAAATACATTTAAAATCACAACATATTTTCATCTGTGCATAGCACAGTAATGGATGGTAATGGATCTTCTTCATATTTGACGACATAGGGTAAAATGCCCAATAGTGGACCCCCTAGTAGTGGAATTTTGCTCTTCCTGTCATAAGGAGTAGAAATTTTCAACATTTTAATTCTGCTTGACATCTAATACACAGTAAAATATTATGAAAATTAGCCACGACGGAATTCATAATTGAATGTAAAATTCGGAAACAGAATGTGTACCAGATCGTAATTTTAAGATTATGTGATGTAAATGATAAAACCATTGAAATTTCAATTGAATATATCTTAATTTTACATGACTCTACCGGAAACCTTGGTGAGCGAGCACGTGGCTGTCAAAACAAATCAAAACAAACTTCACTGCATTTCATGCAAACCGCAGCTGGCACCTATTTTACTCATATAAGAATCAACCTAAACGGATATCTTCGCATATGAAAATAAAGCAGCCTTTATGACGCTGCATTTCATCGCTGCAACTCTTTGTTTTTTGCTTCTTCCGGCGAGAAATCTGTGATGCATTTAGCATACTGAGTCTCAAAGTTTCCGTGTCATGTAAATTTGAGCTATCGCTCAGCCTAATGAAGAATTATCGAATCACCAAAACGTTTAACCCTCTAAGACCCGGGACGAACGGATTTTTTTCAAATGGCTCGCATTCAGCACCTGATCGTCGGAATTCCTCGCGGTTTCGTTTGTGCTCAATGGGAATAGCTATATTTTTGCTCTAATACATTTTCAAATAGAAATTTTTGTTCAGGTCCGAGTTATTGCTAAAAATGAGTGCGTGTGCGCGGGGGTGTTTTTCCTATAATTCAAACATCTCTTCAATATTCTCGACGTGTTCATGCCCAAAATTTATCAAATCACCCATCAAACCAACCCAAAAAGATATTTGTAAAGATTTTAAGTCGATTCCGATGTTTTCACCATTTGAGTAGGGCAGGATTGACTGAATTCAGGGCCGCATTCAGGGGTTACAATGGTAGAGTATGGGCTAAAAATTCAATTACAATGAAATTTGCATGAGGTAATAAGCATGCGGCTGCACAAATTTTACAAAGCAGGAGGTTTAAATATTTAATTTTCAATTGAAATTGACCTTCTGGAATTCTTATCAGGGCCGGATTTAGGGGTCAAAATGAGGGTGACCAGGTGCCATATCACCAATTGCAATGAAACTGGGCATGCGACTGCTCAAACTTTATGAAAACACATCAGGAGCTCAAAGAACTCTGTTTGAATTTGAAATTGACCTTCTGAAATTTTGACCAGGGCCGGATTCAGGGGTGAAAATATGGAGAGCAGGGGCCATATCACCAATAGCAATGAAACTGGGCATGCGACTGCTCAAACATCACGAAAAAACATCAGGAGCTCAAAGAAATCTGTTTCAAATGGAAATTGATCTTCTGAAATTTCAACCAGGGCCGGATTTAGGAGTGAAAATGTGGAGGGCAGGGGCCATATCACCAATTGCAATGAAACAGGGCATGCAACTGCTCAAACTTCATGAAAACACATCAGGAGCTCAAAGAGTTCTGCTCGAACTTCAAATTGTCTTTCCGAAATTTTGACCAGGGCCGGATTCAGAGGTGAAAATAAGGAGAGCGGGCCATATCACCAATAGCAATGAAACTGGACATGCGACTGCTCAAGCATCATGAAAACACATCAGGAGCTCAAAGTATTCTGTTTGAACTTGAAACTGCTCTTATACAAATTTCAGGAATTTCTCCGGAAAATCCTCCAGGAATTCCTCCAGAAGTTCTTCCGGGAATTTCTCCAAAAGTTCCTTCAGGAATTCCTCCGGAAGTTCCTCCGGAAGTTCCTCCGGAAGTTCCTCCATAAATTCCTCCGGAAGCTCCTCCAGGAATTCCGCCAGAAGTTCCTCCAGGAATTCCTCCGGAAGTTCTTCCAGGAATTGCTCCGGAAGTTCCTCCAGGAATTGCTCCGGAAGTTCCTCCAGGAATTCCTCCGGAAGTTCCTCCAGGAATTCCTCCGGAAGTTCCTCCAGGAATTCCTCTGGAAGCTCCTCCAGGAATTCCTCCGTAAGTTCCTCCAGGAATTCCTCCGTAAGTTCCTCCATGACATCCTTCGTAAGTTCCTCCAGGAATTCCTCCTGAAGTTCCTCCACGTATTCCTCCGGAAGTTCCTCCAGGAATTCCTCCGGAAGTTCCTCCAGGAATTCCTCCGGAAATTCCTCCAGGAATTCCTCCGAAAGTTCCTCCAGGAATTCCTCCTGAAGTTCCTCCACGTATTCCTCCGGAAGCTCCTCCAGGAATTCCTCCGGAAGTTCATCCAGGAATTCCTCCGGAAGTTCCTCCAGGAATTCCGCCGGAAGTTCCTCCAGGAATTCCTCCAGAAGTTCCTCCAGGCATTCCTCCGGAAGTTCCTCCAGGAATTCCTACGGAAGTACCTCCAGGAATTCCTCCGGAAGTGCTCCAGGAATACCTTCGGAAGTTCCTCCTGGAATTCCTCCAGAAGTTCATGCAGGAATTCCTGCAGAAGTTCCTACACGAATTCAGGAATTCTTTCGGAACTTTCAGAGATCCTCCAGGAAATCCTACGGAAGTTCCTCCAGAAATTCCTTCAGAAGTCAGGAATTCCTGGAGGATCTCTGAAAGTTTCGAAAGAATTCCTGAATTCATGAAGGAACTTCTGCAGGAATTCCTGCATGAACTTCTAGAGGAATTCCTGGAGGAACTTCCGAAGGTATTCCTGGAGCACCTTCTGGAAAAAATCTTGGAAGAACTTCCGGAGAAATTCCTGGAGGAATTTCCGAAAGAATTCCTGAAGGAACCTCCGATGGAATTCCTGGAGAAACTTCCGATGGAATTCCTGGAGTAACACCCGAAGGAATTCCTGGAGGAACTCCCGGAGAAATTCCTGGTGGAATTTCCGAAGGAATGCTTGGAGGAGCTTCCGAAGGAATTCCTGGTGGAACTTCCGAAGGAAGTTCTGGTGGAACTTCCGAAGGAATTTCTGGTGGAACTTCCGAAGGCATTTCTGGTGGAACTTTCGAAGGGATTCCTGGTAGAACTTCCGAAAAAATCCCGATGGAACTTCGAAAGGAATTCCTGGTGGAACTTCCGAAGGAATTCCCGGTGGAATTTCCGAAGGAATTCCTGGTGGAATTTCCGAAGGAATTCCTGGTGGAATTTCCGAAGGAATTCCTGGTGGAATTTCCAAAGGAATTCCTGGTGGAATTTCCGAAGGAATTCCTGGTGGAACTTCCGAAGGAATTCCTGGTGGAACTTCCTAAGTAATTACTGGTGCAACTTCCGAAGGAATTCCTGGTGCAACTTCCGAAGGAATTCCTGGTGCAACTTCCGAAGGAATTCCTGGTGGAATTTCCAAAGGAATTCCTGGAGGAAATTCCGAAGGAATTCCTGGAGAAAAAGATTCGGAGGAATTCCTGGAGCAACTTCCGAAGGAATTCCTGGAGGAACTTCCGAAGGAATTCCTGGAGGAACTTCCGAAGAAATTCCTGGTGAAACTTCCAAAGGAATTCCTGGAGGAATTCCTGGAGGAACTTCCGGAGGAATGCCTGGAGGAACTTCCGGAGGAATGCCTGGAGGAACTTCCGGAGGAATGCCTGGAGGAACTTCCGGAGGAATGCCTGGAGGACCTTCCGGAGGAATGCCTGGAGGAACTTCCGGAGGAATTCCTGGAGGAACTTTTGGAGGAATTCCTGGAGGAACTTCCGGAGGAATTCCTGGAGGAACTTCCGGAGGAATTCCTGGAGGAACTTCCGGAGGAATTCCTGGAGGAACTTCCGGAGGAATTCCTGGAGGAACTTCCGGAGGAATTCCTGGAGGAACTTCCGGAGGAATTCCTGGGGGTACTTCCGGAGGAATTCCTGGAGGAACTTCCGGAGGAATTCATGGAGGAACTTCCGGAGGAATTCCTGGAGAAACTTCCGGAGGAATTAATGGAGGAACTTCCGGAGGAATTCCTTGAGGAACTTCCGGAGGAATTCCTGGAGAAATGCCTGGAGGAACTTCCGGAGGAATACCTGGAGGAACTTCCGGAGGAATTCCTGGAGGAACTTCCGGAGGAATGCTTGGAGGAGCTTCCGAAGGAATTCCGAAAGGAATTTCTGGTGGAACTTCCGAAGGAATTTCTAGTGGAACTTCCGAAGGACTTTCTGGTGGAACTTCCTAAGGAATTTCTGGTGGAACTTCCGAAGGCATTTCTGGTGGAACTTTCGAAAGAATTCCAGGTAGAACTTCCGAAAAAATCACGATGGAACTTCGAAAGGAATTCCTGGTGGAACTTCCGAAGGAATTCCTGGTGGAATTTCCGAAGGAATTCCTGGTGGAATTTCCGAAGGAATTCCTGGTGGAATTTCCGAAGGAATTCCTGGTGGAATTTCCGAAGGAATTCCTGGTGGAATTTCCGAAGGAATTCCTGGTGGAACTTCCGAAGGAATTCCTGGTGGAACTTCCGAAGGAATTCCTGGTGGAACGTCCGGAGGAATTCCTGGTGGAACTTCCGGAGGAATTCCTGGTGCAGTTCCGAAGGAATTCCTGGCGCAACTTCCGAAGGAATTCCTGGTGCAACTTCCGAAGGAATTCCTGGTGGAACTTTCGGAGGAATTCCTGGAGCAACTTCCGAAGGAATTCCTGGAGGAACTTCCGAAGGAATTCCTGGAGGAACTTCCGAAGGAATTCCTGGAGGAACTTCCGAAGAAATTCCTGGTGAAACTTCCGAAGAAATTCCTGGTGAAACTTCCAAAGGAATTCCTGGAGAAACTTCCGGAGGAATTCATGGAGGAACTTCCGGAGGAATTCATGGAGGAACTTCCGGAGGAATTCCTGGAGGAACTTCCGGAGGAATTCCTGGAGGAACTTCCGGAGGAATTCCTGGAGGAACTTCCGGAGGAATTCCTGGAGGAACTTCCGGAGGAATGCCTGGAGGAACTTCCGGAGGAATGCCTGGAGGAACTTCCGGAGGAATGCCTGGAGGAACTTCCGGCGGAATTCCTGGAGGAACTTCCGGCGGAATTCCTGGAGGAACTTCCGGCGGAATTCCTGGAGGAACTTCCGGCGGAATTCCTGGAGGAACTTCCGGCGGAATTCCTGGAGGATCTTCCGGTGGAATTCCTGGAGGAACTTCCGGAGGAATTCCTGGAAGAACTTCCGGAGGAATTCCTGGAGGAACATCCGGAGCAATTCCTGGAGGAACTTCCGAAGGAATTCTTGGAGGAACTTCCGGAGGAATTCTTGGAGGAACTTCCGGAGGAATGCCTGGAGGAACTTCCGGAGGAATTCCTGGAGGAACTTCCGGAGGAATTCCTGGAGGAACTTCCGGAGGAATTCCTGGAGGAACTTCCGGAGGAATTCCTGGAGGAACTTCCGGAGGAATTTATGGAGGAACTTTCGGAGGAACTTCTGGAGGAATTCCTGGAGGATTTTCCGGAGAAATTCCTGAAATTTGTATAAGAGCAGTTTCAAGTTCAAACAGAATACTTTGATCTCCTGATGTGTTTTCATGATGTTTGAGCAGTCGCATGTCCAGTTTCATTGCTATTGGTGATTTGGCCCGCTCTCCATATTTTCACCCTCAAATCCGGCCCTGGTTGAAATTTCAGAAGGTCAATTTCAAATTCAAACAGAGTTCTTTGAGATCCTGATGTGTTTTCATGAAGTTTGAGCAGTTGCATGCCCACTGCCCAGTTTTATTGCTATTGGTGATATGGCCCTTGCTCTCCCCATTTGGACCCCTGAATCCGGCCCTGGTCAAAATTTCGGAAAGACAATTTGAAGTTCGAGCAGAACTCTTTGAGCTCCTGATGTGTTTTCATGAAGTTTGAGCAGTCGCATGCCCTGTTTCATTGCAATTGGTGATATGGCCCCTGCCCTCCACATTTTCACTCCTAAATCCGGCCCTGGTTGAAATTTCAGAAGATCAATTTCCATTTGAAACAGATTTCTTTGAGCTCCTGATGTTTTTTCGTGATGTTTGAGCAGTCGCATGCCCAGTTTCATTGCTATTGGTGATATGGCCCCTGCTCTCCATATTTTCACCCCTGAATCCGGCCCTGGTCAAAATTTCAGAAGGTCAATTTCAAATTCAAACAGAGTTCTTTGATCTCCTGATGTGTTTTCATAAAGTTTGAGCAGTCGCATGCCCAGTTTCATTGCAATTGGTGATATGGCACCTGGTCACCCCCATTTTGACCCTTAAATCCGGCCCTGATAAGAATTCCAGAAGGTCAATTTCAATTGAAAATTAAATATTTAAACCTCCTGCTTTGTAAAATTTGTGCAGCCGCATGCTTATTACCTCATGCAAATTTCATTGTAATTGAATTTTTAGCCCATACTCTACCATTGTAACCCCTGAATGCGGCCCTGAATTCAGTCAATCCTGCCCTACTCAAATGGTGAAAACATCGGAATCGACTTAAAATCTTTACAAATATCTTTTTGGGTTGGTTTGATGGGTGATTTGATAAATTTTGGGCATGAACACGTCCAGAATATTGAAGAGATGTTTGAATTATAGGAAAAACACCCCCGCGCACACTTATTTTTAGCAATAACTTGGAACTGAACAAAAATTTCTATTTGAAAATGTATTAGAGCAAAAATATAGCTATTCCCATTGAGCACAAACGAAACCGCGAGGAATTCCGACGATCAGGTGCTGAATGCGAGCCATTTGAAAAAAATCCGTTCGTCCCGGGTCTTAGAGGGTTAACCTGTTACACCTTGATCAACTCGATATCAAGAAGCTGAAATACCCGAGACGATAACAAGTTCGGCTCTCACTCTGCAGACCAATGTGTAACAGGATACTTACCACCGAACTCAGCTCCCCGAAACGAAACAAAACGATACTAACCAAAGCTTTCGATACGTCTGGTCCGTGGGTACCCTGTACGACGGATTCGGGACTAGCAGAATAGTGAATCTCGACTACCAACTTAAACGGAACTTGAGCCTACCAATAATGCTCTGCTAGTGCGGACAAAGCTGACCAAAACCCTAAAATAAGTCGGTAATAACGTAATCCGCTTAAGCGCCAACACGCCTTTCAGCGTGATGCGGACACGCACGTTCAAGATTTACCCGGACTAACTCACCCAGGGCGGGTCTAACGATCGCGGAACCAATCCCAAAAACTCCCAAACCAAATCAATTGATGTCACCGGTTGTTCACAATTGGTATACAACTAATTATCTGATGTAACGGAAGGATACGGTACGGTATATTGTACGAATGGGTTAGTTGTGTGTGTGGGTACAATGTTTAGATCCTTATATACTAATTGGTCTGACCTTACTTAGCAACCTAGGTTGCTTACTGCTGCTGCTGCTGATGCCGGATTGCGCTACGCCGGCCGGTGGACGAAGGTGGCGTGTAATGGCCCGTTGGATGCGATGGGGTCGCTGCGAGGCGCCGTGGCGGTGGGTTTGGGAACCACCGTCGAGATTTGTTGCGACGAGGTCGCCTTAGCGGGAAATGTAGAATGGCCCGTCGGTTTGGGAACCACTGCCCTGGTTACATGCGGTGGGCTCGCTGTTCGGTGGCTTAGTGATTGGCCGGTCGGTCTGAGAACCGCTGATGGAATCGACGGAATGATAAACGGAGACCTACGGCCCACGAGAACGCACGACGGCACAGAGGTTAACTCGTGGCACTCCACTCTTCGCACTACACGATGGGTTTGTAGCGGGGCTAGCGCGACAACGCCGGTGAAGGAACGCGCCGGGTCGGCACGTGGAGCTGCTAATCGCCGGATTAAGGCTGGCTTCGCTGGTCCCGGGCAATTACTCGTGCCCGTACGGAATAACACGACGCTCCTCGCTGCTGCAGTTTGCACAGCACACGTGCGATCGCCAACGGACTTGGCAATGGCCAGCCGTAAGCTTGGCGAGGCGACAATGTCGAAAATCGGCCACGGAACACCTGTCCGAAATAAAAACCTTCTTGCGAAGGTTTTGGTCTTTTGACCAAAACACCTTTAATTAGCACTTGTCACTATGACCATTACCAATATAAATTACCTTCAGTAATAAACTGGCTAACTCACAAAATAATCTTCAACTCTAACTTTCCTATCTGGCTCACTTGCTGGTCGCTTTTGAAATGGCAGAGATTTTGCTATCATCTGCCCAGTATCTATTATCACAAAAGGATGTAATCGCGCTTTTGTGATTTATTGATACAATTAATCAATTTGGGAGAAATCTGGAGAGGGTTGAGCATAGAAATAAAATTATTGCTAACGCTTCGCGTGGTGTTGGTTTTTGTCCGGGCTAGATCGCAGTCGGACTAAAAAAACATTACAAAAATGTAACGCCTTCTAGGCCTGCCCAAATTATGAAGCGTTTAAAGTTGCAGCTTCGAAACACTCTTGAGTTTCGTCACGCGAGCGGTTACATATATCCCCTGTTAAGACGATGAAAAATTTAATAAAATTTACATTCACAAATTTTATTAAATTTTTCAGAAAGAACTTTGGTCACTACTCATTTGAATTTCGCATCACTAACTCTCTCTCTAATTTCTCGACACATTTGTTTTTGTTTTTAATATTTTCACAACAATAAAAATTTTCCATTAAATTATTTTGGTATGGATAGAACGGAACATAATTTATTTCATCATTCAACTTTTTCATTTGTTTTTCTTCCAGCATAACTTTGAGATTTCATTAAACAAAATATCACGAAAAACATACAATCCTCACTGGCTCAAGTATGCCGCCATTTTGTAATGCAAACGGAATAACGAACGGTATCCAGGTTTAGCGTCCACGAATCTTCGTGGCAAAATTGTGATCACTTTAATCAATACGGTACTTACGATACGATAACGAAACGGAACTTTATTTACCTCAAACATATTGAGAACTTTGCGGCAATACTTGAAACACGGGATAATCAATGATTGTAAACTTTTTCTTTCACGACACGACATCACGAAACCGGATTACGGGACTTGCGGTGTTCACTCAACGATAGACAATCACGAACTACCTGCGGCGAGACTGATGTTTTAATTCCAATCTACGCGTTCGTATGTGATTTTACACCTACAAACATAAAGTAACGAAGATTAACGAAAACAGTGTTGCCTTGGATGCAAAACTGTATATGATATTTTTATATCATACGAGTTAATCAATTTTTCCGGATCATTCTACTGGTATACTGGTATGCTAGTCCCTATTATATCGTTCACGATTTGATAACTTCATTCCTAAACCTTACTCAATGATTTCTTTTATCGCAAACAAACATTTCGCGCAACTTGACTCGCTCTATTTGGCGAGGAAACTTATAGTCGGGTTGTCTTGTTGACCGTCATCTTTTTTACTGTGGGGTTTTTGACAACGAGACGTCAGACCGGAAATTTTCGCGATCGCGTCGACGCGTAGTTTTCAATTCGAGTTACGGTAACGTGAAAAAGTATTTTATCCTAATTTCTAAACTAATCCTAAGCGTTAATTCGATCGACTAGTGTATCCCTGATTGAAGCTGACCTGAATAATCACGGATCGGTCGCGGTTTTTAATCGGCAACGTAAGTGTTATACCGGTGAAAACGTACCAGAGCAGCCATTTTTTAATTCAATTCGACAGAAGAGTCGACGCACGGTTCGATTCCCATGCGCTGCTCCTTTTTTTGTTTTCAAATAAAAATAAGAACTGTAAAATTTAAGCACGTGTAAATTTAAAACAACCTATAACTTTCTGTCGTTTAACACGGAGCAGATTTGTTACATCTACTTGAACGGAAATTTACAGGTTTTGTTCGTACTGTGTACCAAGTTCTGCATCTCTTCTTCACGATACATACATAAAACACTCAAATACACGACGTTATTCGTTGAAATTAACATTTTAGAGTGTGACTAAATTCACCCTATAGTAGACACCCTGGGGTTCCATAATAGGAATTTGCTTCCCTATAGTCAACAATTCATTTGATCATTATGTTCCGTTTCGGAACGTTCTTCTTCCCTATTATGGACCCCCCAAAATATTCCTATAATTGACACTCGTGTTTATTTTCTATAGAATTGTAAAAAGTCATCTAATTTTACTTTCCATAGCATTCCGAATGCATGTAATCAAATCATAGGACTGTAAGGTAGGTTCTCCCGATATAATTTCATAGCAAAATGTTTACATTGTGCAGTAATAATGCAAAAATGGGTGGAGGGTCCACTATTGGGCACTTTACCATAGACCACAATAACACTTTTTCACCAAATATCTTATTCACTTGCTCATAGCACACCGATAGTAATTTTGTACATGTTTTGTACAGGATGATGTTTATTGATGATGTTTGACGAACGGAAAATTTTAGCGTCCATTTTGCACCCGGTTAATGGCTTGCTTCCTTTTGGCGCAGAAAATACATATAGGTGTTTTATCAATGACCTACGCCTTGTGATCTTCCTCACCGCATCGATGGCAAATGTTACTCCAATCCGGCCCCTTACAGTCCCAGGACTTGTGGTCAGACTCGAGGCACCTAAAGGAGAGCACCTTTCCTAAGAGAGTGGCTCGAATATGCTGTCTGGGCATATTAATCAGCCGATTCTTTGGTTCCAAGAGCCAGAACCTTTCTGGTGTTCGCGGTGTGGAGATGTTTTTCGTTGACCTATTCTTCAAATATTATGAAGAATTCAACATTGTAGCAGGTTCTCAATATGTGACTCTAATCAAGGCAATGACAAATTAACTACGGCATATGAGCAGAATTGCCTCGCACAGGAAGTGGTTGTAGAAGGATGTTTTGACTTGAGAGAAATTAACGCAGCGCAGACTTAAGGAAAATTCGGTGAGATCAATCCAGTGTTCGTTGTGTTATGTATAATAATAATGTTGCTTGTGTTTTCGTCAAACGTTTATTGAATTTCTTAGAGCTAATTCGGTACACTGTATACAACTATTTCATAACTAAACCGACTCCCGAGGCCAAGACATTATATGGTAAATCACTACTTGGGCCTATGGATCCAATTCCCGGCTCACTGCACATAAAACTTATGATTTATACTAGTTGGAAGCCGCACCGTGCTTCCGAAAGGCCAGGAACCTTTTTAGTATGAAAATTAAGAAAAAAAACTGTCTTATTCGTTGACGCTATCAAGTTATTTATAATTCTCTCGAAGTGGAAAAAAAGTGAAAGTAAAAAAATGTTTTTAAGTGTTTGGAAGGAATTTGTATGAGTGATTTCTCAACCAAAAAAAAACTATTGTGAATAATATCATCTGGCATCACGTTGTCGTCGCATTTTCTACCGTCCCTAGAGAGAATGAAAGATTTATATGTTAAGAGATTGAGTGAAAATCGCTTAGCCGGGAAAGCTGCAGAGGCAGTCGCTGTGACTGAAATACGTGCTACACCTCGTTAGTTTAAATCAAATAAAAGCTTTTTCACACGATATTATGCAAGGATAGCTATTTTCAAGCAGAATTGAACCACATTGCAGTATTACACGGCCCAAAATATTCAGGAAAAGCTACTTCCTGTCATAAATATCAATTAAATATTGAATATCAATCTCATATAGCAACTAACGACCTTGATAGAAGCGTGTTCGTTGCCTGTTATTGATCTTCAACATAAGGTTCTTATCGAATTAGGAATGACTCTTCCTGTCAGTCTGTGCCAGAAATATAAATTCATCCTTTTTCGTGAGTGCAAATCAGCAAGGGCACTTATAATTAACGACTTGTCACAGATTCCAACATATAATAATAATCGACGTTATAATTTACGACTTTCAATCCAAAAAATTTGAATAATACACCCAATATATTTTTTTACACGGTTAGTATTCTTTAATTTCCTGGTTAACCTGATTTTTCACAGCTTTCCAAATACCACCAGGGGGTGACTCAGAGTTTCATTAACGCTAAACGTCTTAATCGACTTAAAACCACTGGTGTAAAAAAGAACTGGGTGTAAAGGCTCGCTTCACTGACATCTAGAATAATGCACTATTGATAAACTGATTAATCTGCCACTCATATGCAATAATAACTCGACTAAATATCATAAGTTAGAGATAGATGGAAATAGTTTTTGAAGCATGGCGTTTGCTCATATACAGGTATGGTATTCGAACGATTGCAGTCGTGATATTATACCTAATTATATTTTAAAGAGGTGAACCAGTCAAGGACTAAAAACTTCTACAATAAAGAAAAAAAACCTAATTATAACGACTGCATATTTTCATGAATTTCGATATGTTGGCTGCATTCGTTACAGTCAAGACTCTATGAGTCGATATTAAGAACACCATCGACTCATGGAAATATCGAGATGAGGAATGTAAAATCCTTGGGAAGCTGTTTGAAGGGACCATCATGGTAACCTAATTTTTTATGTGAAATAATTTGCTTCCATGAGTCGATATCGAGCCAAAGAACATCGACTCGACTTGACTGTATTGACAATATGCACTTAATTCATAATATGTTCTTAATTCACATTCAAAGAGTAAATTAATTAACAAATACAGAACGATCACGTGATCTGCGAAATATTTTTCTGCTTTGTATGGGTGAATATATTAATTAGCAAATGAACTATTAGTGCGCGTCCGATCGTGTTTCATCTAATAAGCAGAACTATCGCGTGATCATTGAGATACTGCTCTGCGTTATGCGGGTAATTAAATTAATTAACAAATAAAAATGATGTGCGTGTTCTATCGTGTTTGTATTAGTACGCAGAGCGATCGCGCGATCACCGAAATATTTTATTCTGCTAGGTGCGGTTGATAAGTCGATTAATTAGTGCGCGTTCGATTGTATTTTCTGTTTAAAATTCATCAAACTACACGCTTTACACGGCAAACCGTTTACCAAAACGAACCCTGCTACAATACAATACCTACCCCATGTATCCAACATCCCAGTGATTTCTTGTGGAAGTGCAGATGACTCGTCGGCTTCCATCAAAGCGAGTATCACGTCAACATTCTCCTACCCATTCCTTGATTGACCTGCATTCGGACACGGCCGGCGCTGGTATAGCTTAATAATTGGGTCACCAGTTCTTACACATTGAGGATGGTGTTAGTCCCAAACATCATCTGTTGGTTCTCTGTGTTATTACAGCTGACCTGGCAATAACGGAGTAGCAACCGTGGGCGGCTTATCATGCTCATGCTGCTCTCAGTAGTCTCGTCCAGTTGTTTATACTGGAAAGTAACTTCGATGCCCAGCGACCTCACCTCGATGCTATCATTCAGGACCTTCTGCCCAGTTTTTTTATAAACCGTGCCGCTAGATTGCGGTCCACGTCTGGCGCTTCGCCACACTCTCCCAGTGCCGACAGTTTTTCGGCATCTCGCAAGAGCTTCAGGACTTCAACGAAACCTTTCCTTATCAGTTTTCACCAATAATGCTTCGCTAGACTAGACTAGACAATGCTTCGCATCTGTTGGAAATATTACACTTTTGTATTACACATATTACATATTATTAAAAAATGGAAGAAAACCAACAATAAATCTCGCGCTTAGTTTCATAGGGGCGTAACTGTATAGATCGATTTCTCTTCGTCGATGTTTTCTTTTTATTATTGTACAAAATATAAAATCGATTAAGAGAAATCGATCAATACAGTTACGCCCCTATGAAACTAAGCGCGAGAAATGACCAAAATTCAGACCAGAAGATAAACAATTTTAAAAACAGGAGCTGCTGCGTATAGGTTCGACCTAAAAATCGCTAAGGTTGTTGACGTTTGTTCTTGAGACGTGGGGTCATAGTAGATGCTGCCACCTCTGACATCAACGGCTGTCCGAGTGACACTTTCGTTAGCTGCGTATCCATTCTTCCACGTGACGACCATTGCTCCAGTTTCTTTTTCCGCAGAGATCTCTCAATTGTGAAAAAGTCTCAAAATTATGCGCCATGAAGTGGCTGACACCATGCATTGACGAAAACCCAACCTGTAACCCAATCTTCAACCTAAGTATATTAATATTGCAATGTACCTAGTTGGGTCTTAACACTTTTTGTATACGGTTGGGGAGCGCCAGTCAGTGCTGTGACACGTCGGTTCATCGTTGCGAAGGCCACATTATTCTTATTTCACACTCTCCAATGTTACTGCTCACAGGGTCGCGCATTCTGAGTCATCACCAGCGGACCATTTCTGCTGAAGGCAATCGTACTTCAACAATGTGTGACAATCTTTGTTAACTTCATCCTTCATGGCAGCGTTCGTGGTTCCACGAAGCTCGAGGATCGCCAGCTCGGTGGAAGTTAATTTCTTCACGTTCACCACAATTAAACTTTCTTTGGAAGGCTGCCATCATGTCAGCGACAGAAGGCAATGCTTGTGATGCTAGTTTAACTCAAGATGTACTTGAACTCAAGCTCGCTAATGCCTATCTAAAGATATCGATCTAGAGATCAAATCTCCAAGACATTTTTCTGTAGGGGCCAACCAACAAGTGGACATGTCTGGGAACCACTATTTCGGATTGTCGCGCAATGTACTCAATACTAGCTATTAACCTTCGATCTTCTGCACATATTTTGCGACAGCATTAAGTTCTACGCGTCTCAAGATTGGTTCCAGGTAATATCAAAAAGATGCCACTTCCCCGAGAAAACCTTTCCCTGGAGTAATGACAATTATCGTCAGCAACTCGAGCTAGGCACTACTAAGCATATTTTATGACATCATGTAGAGTGTTTTATATGTCATAAGTGGATTAGGGGGGGCTGCAAAATGGTGGGTTGACATCAAGGAAGGAGCGCCCAACAGAGCTCTGGTCCCCAAAAGTCTCTATCTCCCGCTTCCACGGGTCGTCCGATGACAAAAGACCGCCAGCTAAGGGTTGTGTACTTAGCTGGTAGTGCAGCCTGGGCACTGTTGCTCTTCTGACATCAGCTAGAGTGAGAAGGTACGCCTCGAGCGTCTGTTCACCAGGAGGTGCGGCTCAAACAGCGTCTGCCTGGTACCCAGCGGCTGATCAACGAAATGCTGTATCGCGTCAGCTATACCTAAGGTGGCAGCAAATATACTATATTAACAATATGGTTCACTCTCACGAAATTTTGGCGACACCACATGTGGCGCCAACTCGCGTCCAAAAGGATCGATACACACATAAATCGAACTACCCAAAATATGATGATCGTTTTACACACACTTCAAAATGTCATCATGAAAAAAATAGGGATGCTTGATGTTTTTTTGCAAACTTAACCGATTATGTTTAATCGAATGCAAACGGAAAATCAAATGTTGTAGCAGAAGTGTGGTAGGCATATTTTTGTGGAAATGTATAATAAATTTGATATAGCTCGTTGAACTGTATCCGGCGGGACCATGGTGCGGCATATCGAAATTGACGCACGCTGAAGCAGTTGGTGAGCTATACGAGGTTGCTGTGGAAGTTTACATTATTCTCGCATTGTACCTACTCGCTCTCTATTTCGCACACCATGTTGCTGTTTGCTCATATGACTGCAACACGTTTATCAAATATACTATTTATATTAACAATATGATTCACTCTCGCAAAATTCTGGCGACCCCACATGTGGCGCCAACTCGCGTCCAAAAAGTTCGATACACGTTATAATTAAACTACCCAACGATCGTCATATCGTTATACACACACACTTACGGAGCCGAATTTACTGAATTCAACATTTGGCTAGCAAACATTACCGCTTGGCAATGGTTAAACTCACTGGTATTTTTTAACAGCAAGGAAGGGACCTTGATCAATTTACTTATGTTTTGTTACACTTTTTGAATTTAAATGTAAATTAACAATTTATAGATTTATAGATTTATGATTTATAGATATATACACTACTAAAAATCCACACATATTTATTGGCAAAAATACATAGATTTAACCTGGGAGCTGCGGACTCGATCGAATCCAATTTTCAAGATATTTTGCTTGAAACTCGAAAATTTCCTCTCGGTGTTCAATGTACACGTTACGATTTTCTCACATCGAATTATCATTGTGTTTTTCTTTATAAAGTTCATTGAAAAGATTTCGTAAATTTACTGCCTTGTATTAATTAATATGTCGAATGTTAAATTAATTCATACCCTCCACTTACATTGAATCCGTCGATACATTTCAAATGACGCCAGAAAATTGAAATTTGTTCAAAATGAGCTATATTTAGTATGAGTCGATTTATACGTGTACTCTCTCGGCTGTGCTCAAAATGCTCAAAACCTCTCTCGATGCGATGGATACTTTTTGACAGCTTGCTTTGGAGATTCGTTGACACTCGTTTTGACTCCATCCGCAGCTCCCAGGATTTAACTTAGGATGTATATCAGCGCACACATAACCATTCTCCACGCGAACTTCTAATAAAATATATATCCAAATAAACTTTATGTGCGGTCTCGTATTAGCAATTATTTAATTTATGTGTGGTTCTATATCGATTATATTAGGGTGGAGCTATTGCAGAAACTTATAACGGCGACACATATATCTTATATAGATAATTTTGGCAGTGTAGATGCATAAGAGTTTAGCTCAAAAAATGATGGAATTCCGACATTCAAGACTTAAGGATTTTTGAAAACCTGACGATTTTTATCACATTTTCAAGGATGATATGATCGAAATATTTCACCTACTTGTGAGATGAGCATGTCCGGGTTGGTGTAGGAAATTTTTAGGTTATATTATTTTCTTGGAATGATTTTTTTTGGTTTTGAAAGTAAGGAACACATTTGTTTTATTGATTTTTTCCAATATTAGCGGAGCTCAGTGGCGTAGCCACGGGGATGGTTGTGGACATAAACCCCTCCCCAGAGACAACATTTTTAGAAGAAATTTGTTTTTCGAATAAAATGTTCAGAAAACCCCCACCAGACCAATTTTCTGGCTAAGCCACTGCGGAGCTTAATCATTGGTAAAGCTTTTTGAAATTACGGTTCTGATCATTGTTGATCTAGATTTTTTTCCTTTAGATAGATGAATGAAACGATCACTTCAAAGTCTGATGGTTGTACCAAGAATCATGCAAATAAGAGTCGTTTAGAAGAAAAAGCATTTGGAGTATAATTTTCGTTTATTGGTTCACTATTCTGAAGTGTGGGACAATTTTGTTTTCATAACATTCATCCCTTTTCTGACTTAACATCAAAACTTTTGAAAATCTTTTACAAAACTACCCTGGTTCCAATCATCCAGATTTTGTAATTGCGTTTTCTGTTGGTGGTATTTGGCTTGGCCTCGGGCGTGACCTAATAATTAAATGTTATTGAAAGTGATTGCAATAATGCGACTATAAAATGAAAAGTGAACTAAATTTTGAACTCATTTAGCACTCGCCACATCAAAACAACGGCGGCACTGTATATGCATATTTCTATTTGTGTGCTTTTGACAGAACATGTCTACGGTGGCGCGATCTGTTCATTTCAAAGCGGCGGTTTTTGCTCATTTATTGCTCCAACGGTAATGAATTCTGGTGAAAATAAGAGTTTCTATAGAAACCATTATAATATAGAAACCATTATAATGGTTATTTCTCCAAATTTCTCTCTTACTATCATAGAAAACGGCGTTCTAATATTGGTTATAAAAATATGATGAAAACTAAGCTGCTGTTTGAAAGAGCCACATGATTTGTAGTAAAATGAATTTGCTTTTTGATTGAATCTACGAAACAATTGATCTAATCTTTAACTACGCATCGGAGCGATACGATTTCTAAGACAAAACATAGCAAACATTTTTCTAGATTTTCCTACGCTAGCTGGAAGTAAATCCATTTCTAGCCACCTTCAACATGATGTTGCTTTGTAGACGCATATCCCAAGTAACAATTTCCATACTTCTTGGATTTATTTAATTCTTATAGCGGATTTATAATAGCAACCACCATAGCTAGTTGCTCAGTTTTATTGTCGATCTTACCCGAGCAGCACAAGTCAGGCAAATCTGGTTACATAATTACGTTTGTGGTACAATCTTCCTATATACAAATTAGTTTGCATCTCCTTTGAGGCAATATAACTCACGAACGGATTGACCGATTTGTACGGGTTTCTCATTAATCGATTCGTCTTGAGAACAGCTGTGTTATAAAATATCACTAAATTTTGAGGAGAAAGTTGAGAAATTGTGAAAATACAATTTTGATGCGAGTTGTAAGGAAACCCAATACGATCGCGCTAAAAATGATCTAGAGTGCGGCGCTGAATGAACTCAACACTTGACAGTAAGAATGCAAAATATAGTCGACTTTGTAAATCTCGATGTTCCATATGTCGATATATCTCCCTATGTCGATGGTTTCCTCGGTCCCTTCAATCTACATACATTTTGGCTTTCTACATCTCGATAACTTCCCTATTTCTAAATCTTTCTATCCCGATGTGTTGTAATCGTATCTTGTTCTGGATTTACTCTCCTTATGTCGATATGTTCAAATTTTTAGGCTACTAGACCATATTTGGACGATAACAATACAGATCAACAATAAGTAATGATATTTGTTTTGTTGTCGTTTTTCATAGCAACAAGCTGTTTTGGATCTAGTACCAATTTAAATTTTCCTTCCATTCCTCGATCTCTCCCTATCTCGATGGTCCCTTCAGTATCGAGATGTGGAGAGCGATTGTAGTTTAATCCCGAGCAAGGTCGGGTACGTTCAACTAGCTTTTCTTGCGAAAGTATCGAAAAATAATCTATTAAATCCCAAAAAATATCTGATATTGGATACGAGATCGAGAAAGCACAAAAAATGGGCGTAATTAATTTTAGCCGAAATATCTCACCGTAATGCTACGTTTTGAAAGGGCAAGTGAATTGAACAACTTAGTTGAATGCAATTTACTTGCCAAGAGTTGAACATGTTCAACTTACTGTCCGTTCAAGTGAGTTGAGCGAAGGTGTTTGGACGCGTTTAATCCAAGCGACTTGTTCAATTCACTTTCCATGTCTAAATGTAACAAAATAATCATACTCATTATGATAAGCGCAACATAACAAAACGCAATCGGATGAGTGTCATCTTCATGGCTTTCCACTCAAGATACATATTGATTCAATCAATGGTGGGCAGCGAAAAGTTTTCAATTCCTAATAAGTTGAAACGCAGGTGTTAAGTTCCAGTAGGAATGTAGGACACCGAAGATCAAGAATAATGATCCATTGGAATAATATCGATAATATTCAGAAAGAATTAACCAAATTTCTTGCTGAAGAAAATGATAGAAATGTTTACAGTGGAACAATCATTTTAATGTTTGCGGAACGGCTTTCACAGTTTGAACGTTTGAAGCAAAGGTGTAGTTTGTCTGCTTTGCACTGCTTCATCGAAATATTTACAGTAGTGTTTGCATTTAACAAAGTCGATATTCCGGTAATCGATTTATTGAAAAATGTATGGACATCCCCACACTGTAAAATGTCATCGAACAACTGTATGACTACTCACCGGAAGATGGCAGGAGGGTTTTCCAGCACAAGCTAGAAAAAAACATGTTTAGATTCCTCTTTGCTCGCTAGATGATGTTGTTATCACCGGCAAATTGTTCGCCATTTCGTTGTATGGGAAAACTCGAAGTGAACCATATTGTTAATATAATATATTTGGTGGCAGCCCCATCATCGCGATGTAGGTAACGCGACCCCGGTAAGGTAGCTTACTGAAGCCTCTCAAATACCACGAAAAATGGAGATAGAAGAAGAAGAAGAGAACGTTATTCTTGGCAACCGACCAGGCAACCGATGGGCAAGCAGATGAAGCGAGTGATGCGGTGGACACCCATTGGCGAACGAATTTGTGTGTTGAGGATACGGGACAAATTCTTCAATTACAGTCTAATCAACGTTTACGCACCGACAAACGATAAATCCGACGACGTGAAGGACACGTATTATGAATGTCTTGATAAAGCCTATGGAGTAAACTTTGCTGCTGTCAGACGGATGGCCATCAGTAGCACCTACTTTGCACGAAAGAACATCCGGAAGCACACTTGGAGACACCCAAATGCTGAAACTTGCCACCAGATAGACCATGTTCTGGTGGATGGGTGCCATTTCTCGGATGTTATCGATGTGCGGACATCCAGAGGTCCGAACATCGACTCTGATCGCTACCTCGTTGTCAGTAAAATTCGATCACGGTTGTCAACTGTATCGAACGAAAGATCACAGCGAACGATGCGTTACAATATCCAGCGATTGTCGGCGGAAGGAGTATCGGATGAGTACCGCCAAAAGCTCGACGAACGGATAAGTGCAATCAACGTTAGCGACAACATCAACGATCTATGGGAGTCGATCCATGGAGCGATGAGCACAACAACACGAGAAGTGGTAGGCACTGCACAGAGGCGACCCAGGACGGGTTGGTTCGATGTGGAGTGTCAGAGAGTGACAGACGAGAAGAACGTTGCC
The DNA here is from genome assembly GCF_024139115.2 of Armigeres subalbatus. Taxonomy (NCBI): domain Eukaryota; kingdom Metazoa; phylum Arthropoda; class Insecta; order Diptera; family Culicidae; genus Armigeres; species Armigeres subalbatus. The sequence continues at coordinate 39,399,111 of NC_085139.1, read as the reverse complement.
AGAAGCTGAATGTTGGTGTCAGGTACCCGATCGAAAAGAGATCGGTACAAGGAAGCAAGAGCAGCCGAAAAATGAACCCACCGCAGGACGAAAAAAGAGTACGAAGAATAAGTTATTAGTGAGGCACAGGAAAAAATGGAGCAGAACGATATGCGGAGGTTTTATGAGTCAGTCAATGGCGTGCGGAGAAAGACAGCGCCATCTCCCGTCATGTGCAACGACCAACAAGGGAATTTACTGACAGATAAAACTGAAGTGGCTGTCAGGTGGAAGCAACACTTCGAGACTTTGTTGAATGGAGGAAGTGACGGTGCATCGGTGAACAGAATAAATATTAGCGACGATGGACAAGCTGTGGAGTCACCTGCACTAGATGAGGTTAAAAAAGCTGTTAAAGAGCTGAAAAACAATAAGGCTGCGGGGAAAGACCAGCTCCCGGCTGAACTTCTCAAACATGGCAGTGAGCAGCTTTATGAAGTTCTGCACCATATTATGTCGAAAATATGGGAAGACGAGGAAATGCCTGCTAGCTGGTTGGACGGCCTCATTTGCCCTCTCTTTAAGAAAGGGCACAGACTGGAGTGCGCCAATTACCGAGGAATAACCCTCCTTAATTCGGCGTACAAAATTATGTCCCGTATTCTGTTCAACAGATTGAGACCGCTTGAAGAGTCCTTCGTCGGCGAATACCAAGCAGGTTTTCGTGAGGGCCGATCAACGACGGATCAAATGTTTACCCTGAGACAAATCCTTGATAAATTCCGGGTGTACAACTTGCAGACACATCATCTGTTTATTGATTTCGGCGTACGATTCAGTGAAACGGAATGAATTATGGCAAATTATGCTTGAACATGGTTTTCCGGCGAAACTGATACGGCTGATTCGTATAACGTTGGACGGATCGAAATCAAGTGTAAGGGTTGCGGATGAAATATCGACGTCATTTGTTACCTTAGATGGATTAAAGCAGGGTGATGCACTCTCGAATCTACTGTTCAATATAGCGCTCGAGGGAGCGATTAGGAGAGCTGGTATGCAAAGAAGCGGTACCATTGCACAATAGGACAGCCCCATATAAAGGAGTGGCCAAAACTACCAAAAGGCCAATTTTCGATTTGAGCGAGTAAAATGTGATGAATACACAGCTTATAACCTATATTTTTATAATCAGGACGGTTTTTATTTTTTAGATTTTTTTGGGAGGGGTGGGGGGCGTTCAAACTAGCCCCTCCTAGAAATGATATTTTTACGTTTTTTTGGGAAAACGGCCAGCTTTGCCATATTTTCGTCTCAAAAGTAACATATTTATATATCGTTACAAAGCTCTTAAACAGATCTATGCAATAGGTTTGATAATGTAATAATAGCTCCGTCCAGAATTTAGTTTTAAGTAGTTTTGTAAAAGCATATTTTACGCAGTTTTTAACGAACAAAACAGTTTGGTACCCCGCAATACCCCGCAGTAAAACATCATGCACTATACTATTGAACGCTTAAGCTTTGAGGACCATGAATAAAATTCTGCCCAAATTCACAACTTTGTAAGATACATGATTTTTCAAAAATGCCTATTTTTGCCTTTCTCGTGTACTAAGTATACGTAGAAGCTATATGATTGCTCCAAAAGCATTAAAAAGAACGCCCAAACACTCATAGTGTTGTATTTCGATCGACTCAGTTCGACGAATTGAGGTGATGTCTGTGTGTACGTGTATGTTAATGTCTGTATGTGTGTGAGCAAAAATTATCTTAACTATTTTTTAGGCACTTACACTCAACCGATTCACTCGCAATGAGTTTCATTCGTCAGAGAACGTTGTTTCATTGCTCCCTATTAGAAATAGGCTGGATCGGACTATGGGCTCAAAAGTTATGGCCAAAATACATTTTCTTATAATGTACGAGAAATATAACATTACCGCTAGGAGGATTGATCAGGTGTTTTGGTAAACTTCTTCTTTTTCAATTTTCATCTGAGTTACTCAATAATGCCACTTCAATTGAAAATGGTGACGAACACAATTTACATAACATTTGAAGGGGGAGGGTTATGTCTTAACGTTACGCCTAATTCAAATAAAAATCAACTAACACATAAAAAGCGTCACGCAGTAGAAGGGAAGGGGTTCAAAATTTACAATTTTGACATTACCACATAATAGAAGCGAATTATAGATTTAATCATATCGTGTCATAAAGTGGTGGATGAGTAGTGTGTTAAATAACTCCTTGTCACAATACGTTTTTATATTTATGAAAGAAATCTTATGGAAATATCAAATAAATTAAATTCCATTTCGTTGATGTCACAATATGACGCTAATTGAATCTGTTCTACTCTCCTTTGCTGGTTTAATAAGTTTTTTTCAGTGAATTTTCAACACCAGAAGCTAATAGTGCTTTTTTGATCATTTTAGGAAAACTGTGTTGCGTCCATTTGTCTGTGACACGAATATACAGTAAAACCCTTTATATGACCATTAGTATTTTATCCAGCATCAAGCGGGCTTATTGCAAGTCAAAAAAGTGACAAAATTCCGTTGGGTTTGTAGAATATGACTAAAATCGATACTATGTCAAAAATTGGTCCCATACCTCATTAAAGGCTCGAAAAAAATATTTTTCGTTTCTATCTATGTTTTTATGATTAATACCACCATTTATTGCAGGATTCATAATTTTGGCCAAAAATACCTCCTTTTTTCCTATTGTGGCATTGTCACAAAATCGCATATGCTCCTGGGATTTGCGGACGATATCGATATTAACGGAACTGATCGCCGTCCCGTGGAAGAGGCTTTTGCGCCTTTTAAGAGGAAGACAGCGAGGATTGGACTCACGATCAATACCAGCAAAACGAAGTACATGGTCGCTGGCAATCAACGTGGGTTCATTAGTGGTGGTGTTAGCGAAATGGTGCTGAATGGTGAAAAATTTGAAATGGTAAAAGAATTTGTGTATCTTGGAACATTAGTGACGTGCGATAATGTTGTTACCCGTGAGGTGAAAAGCCGTATTGCAGCTGCAAATAGGGCTTATCACGGACTTCGTAACCAGCTTAAGTCCCGTAGTCAAACAAACGAAAACAAAACTCGCGCTGTATACTACTCTGATTCTTCCGGTGGCTTTATACGGCCATGAAACATGGACCTTAAAGGAGGCTGATCGGAGAGCTTTCGGAGTGTTTGAGCGTAAGGTGCTGCGGACAATACTCGGCGGTAAACAGGAGAACGGTATCTGACGGCGCCGCATGAATCACGAATTGTACCAGGTGTATAAAGGGCTGGATATTATTAAGCTTATGTAACACGGCAGACTACGGTGGGCTGGTCACGTTGTTCGTATGAACGTCAAGCGAAGATAATATTTAGTAGAGAACCAGGAAGAGGCCGCAGGCTTTTGGCAGTGGAAGAGGACCTGAGGGCGCTCAATGTTCAGGGCGACTGAAAGCGATTGGCCCAGGATCGAGTCCAGTGGAGGAGGATACTTAATTCGGCGTAGGTTCATCGAAGAGCTGTAGCCCATCAAGTAAGTAAGTGGATTAGGGATCATAAGTGGTTACCTCTCCGTGGAAATCAAGGCCCCATTCGAGGACATTAAAGTACTTACCGTACCAATGTCAATTGATGTGCTTGTGACTGCATCAACGAAAGGGTATAATTGAATGAAACGCACTCTAGGGCTGGTAGATTCGTAAATCCGTGTATGAATGAAATATACATGTTCAAGAGAATAGAAATGTTCATTTTTTCTGCATTCACCACTGTTATTATCATGTCAATTCGATCGTAGCACGTCACCATTCTCTAATTATTTTCATCTATATTTTACAGAAAAGGGAATCGATGCTTACAACGATATTGCTTTGATTAGTCTATGTTCGTCATTTTGTGGTATCGGTTAGCATGGAGAATTCAACCCATCGAACGCCTTTACCTCGTCTAGCCAGTTTTGACGAAGATTTGAAGCTAATCCATCTGTTTGGCTACTGGGGATCGACCAACAATACAAATCGATCAAGAAACACTATTCTGTTGATGATGATGATCTTATTTTTCTTTCCATTGACACTGTCTCTGAAGGATCTTCTGAATGATGGGAAATATGCCAATGCATCCCGAGCAGCTGGAGAGCTTATGACCTTCCTATTGGACGTATGTTCAGTTCTGGCCATTGTTATAAGGAAAAAGAAGTTCGAACAGATTCTTGGAAAGTTTCAGACCATGTTCATAAAGTGTAAGTGTTGTAAAATGGTATAGAATATGAATATGCTTTGATGTTTAATTTCAGTAATGGAAGAAACTGATTCAACGCCGATAAAAATGCTTAGGCAAACCGAGACCTTGTCTAACAGAATATCTGTGTTGATGATGCGCACCATGGGATGTGTTACGCTTGTGTATTTATTCGCACCATTCTTGTACACTATTTTCTGTGTGAACATTTTATACTATGAACCAGTTCCGTTCCCAACCGGAATCGAGATAAAGTACGCATCGTTGAATTCAATAATCAATGACAACAAATAAAAACAATTTCTCAATCTCCCTTCGCAGCTTCTATTATCTTAATATCCAATCAAACGTCTGGCTGTACACCTTTTATATGGCCTTTAGCATACCAGCAGTATGGATTATTTCTATATCCATCGGAGTTAAAAACACGCTGTTCGTGAACATTTTCAACCACTGCACGAACAATTTCAACATTCTGAAACACAAAATCGGTCAACTGAAGAACGTCTCCCATTCTGAAATGGAATCAGCTTTAAAAAACTGCGTAGATTTTCACAACGATTCCTTTGAGTGAGTTTCCAACAAAAATATACTCGAGCACTGTATTTATGTTATCCATTTTTTTCGCTTACAGATGCGTCGAGATATTGAATGACTCCCTGAACATTGATCTGCTGGCGCACTATCTCGGCAGTAGTGCGATTCTTTGCCTGAAGATGCTTGTTTTCATAGAGGTGGATCTGGATGGCTTCATGGTGTTGCGTTTGTTCATCATGTTCGCGTACGCTGCTTGGGGCATTACGGTGTACGCCTGGCTGGGAGAGCGTTTGGCATATGTGGTGAGCTTGACCTTCCTTTAGAGTTTTTTGACGACACTATGTTTGAATGATTGTCGTTCACAGGGTTCGCAGATTACGGAGGCTCTTTACTCAACGGAATGGTATAATAAACCGATCCACGTTCTAAAAGTCGTAATGATGATGTTACATCGAGGACGAAAAAATCCTAATGTCATGGTTGGAAAGTTTTTTGTATCAAATCATGAAGGGTTGAAAGCGGCATTGAATCTTATTTATTCAATATTTCTGTTCATTACGCATGTCTATGCTCGCATAGAACATAAAAGTCATACATGATCTAACTAGGCCAAAAGGTATGTAGAGTAAAATTTACAAAATTTTGTAGTCATGGGTTTTATTGTTAGATCTTATAATTTTATCTTGAAAACCATTCCTAGAGCGAAATAAAACTTAAAATGTTACTTGGGATGTCATGGTGGCATATTGGCAATACAGGTCGGACTCGATTATCCGGAGTATCGATTTTTTTTTCACTCCGGATAATCGAATCCTCCGGATAATCGAATCACTAAAAAAAAATCAAATCTGGAATTAAATGACGAAAAAATTATATTTTATCGTATTTGCAGTGGTGTAGTCAGAAATTATTTTGGGAAAACCCTGATAAATCCGCCTAACGGTATCGGTGACTTTCTGGTGTATAATAGACAATAGTATTTTTGCCATAACTTTTGAGTCCATAGTCCGATCCAGCCAATTTCCAATATGTAACGATGAGACAGGATTCCCATTCGAATCGAACTTGTTGGTTGAGAATAGGTACCAAAATAATAACTAGACTATTTACGCACTTTTTGTACAAAAAATAGTATTTTGGCCATTATTTCTGAACACAATGATCTAGTCAATTATCAACAGAAAGCTATGAAACTTTTGAGTCAATTGTCCGATCTATCCATTTTTCAATAGGAAACAATGTAAAGGCTCCCCCAGACCTGAGTGATTTCACCGCCGCATCGGCGAAAACAAGTCGCCGCAATTTTATCGTTGGGTCGCTGTAGACAATGTTCCAATTACTCTCCCCCTCCAACGGCGATAGAATCGCATTCGCCAAGCGCGATTTTTCGGTCCTGTGTGTTAGGGGGAACCTTAATAGGATTTTCCATTAAATGCAACCAGTCGCCAGCAAGTCGCCAGCAAGTCGCCGTACTTGTAATCTCTTCTTGGTAACGTGTTTCCGTTTGTTGCTGAAGATTTTCCCGTGGAAATTCGCGATTTTTGCGTTATGAAATTGATGGATTATTCCTCAAAGGGTGATATTCTGCAAGATAAATTCCTTTAGAAAAACTCCAATTGTAAGGAAATTGATGCTGATGGAGCATTTTGACTTGTTTTACAATGGCAATTGTAGTAGAAAGAAGCGTTTTATCACAACGTCGGTGGGGGGAATATTTCTCTGTCCCTTTTTTTCGCATTTGTATCAGGTGACGAGCAATTTGTTTTCATGTCTTGTTATGATAAAAAAGACTTATGTTTTATGTCCATCGTCGTTAATTATAAATTGAGAGCAAATTCTGCAACCCATGTTATGCATCCAAACACATCGTTCTATGGTGGTGAGGTTACGTTTTCATCTTTCGAATGAGCGGCTGTTTTGTTTCAAATGCAATAGCTTAATAATCTATCAAGTAATTGCATGAAAGGAAAATAGGAAACGGACTTCCACGGAAAAGTTTTTGAGCGAGAAGTTTGTGGACATGTTCTAAAGAAAATAATTGATTCATGGAAATAACATTAAATATGTAGAGCACCCCTATTTCAGTCCCTCCCATACAAGCTACGTTCATATTTCTATATAAAATCCTATTTTGTATGAATATAACTGTAATATAATCATTTGAATTCAGGAAGTTGATATACAAGCCTATAGTCAAATTTCAATTTACAAAACGACCCCCTTCTCAACCCCCTCCCACAACCTAGATACGTCCCATTGTTAACATAATCATACTGTTTATTATATTATTGAAAATAAAAATTTACAATTAGAAAAAAATTCGAAGAAAAAAAAATACTCCGGATAATCGAGTCTAAAATTCCGGATAATCGAACCCCGGATAATCGAGTCCCCGGATAATCGAGTCTCCGGATAATCGAGTCCGACCTGTATAGATTAATAGACGTTTTTTTTATCTCTGATTATAAGTAGCGATCATTATAGCATTCAAATAAGTAGCATCATGTTTATTATTTTGGATGTCATAAAGAAAAACCAAAAATGGAACACCGTTTACATGATCACGTCGATTGTAACGTGGACTTCGATCCGACTCAGCTAAGTGGGGGAATCCGGGTCCTGTAATCGTTTCCTTCCCTATGACTAATGTGTGTATAAGTTTGAATCCACTGGAAGAAACTCATACTTAAATTGTAATTAATATTGACTTACTTCTTTAAAGAGAAACATGAAAGGTAATATTAAATGAGTATAATAAATGGTCTCCTAAGAATGGACATTACCAATGGTGTCCATATAAGCTACAAAGTCATGCTTTCATATATAAAGCCTTGAAATACTCAATGTGGAAAAGCTACAAGAAATTAAAAAAAATGTTTCAATAGCGATTTGAAGAAATGACAGAAAGATAATTACAATTATTATTCAAAAGTAACTTCTATCATTTCACACAAATTTCTTTTCTTTGTGTCTAATGTTAAACCTTCCTTACCTGCCTACACGTACCTATTAAACAATCTGAACCTCGAACGCTTTCTTTCTTTATATCCACGCGAGTCCACCTTTCTTTTTCATACATTTATATATGTTCAAGTGGTTGCCCCTCAGCCAGCGTCAAGACCACTCAAGACAACAGAGGTCAGCGTCATGAAATCAATTCTACCGAAGCGCACGAACCAGAGTGTGTTGGAGCTGATTCCGTGCAAGTGCCACTTTCATATTCACTTCTGCACCCTTGGCCCTTGAAGGGTCGGATCAAAATGAGCTCGACCAGGCTAACCTTTCCGGAGTGGGGATAACAGCCGACATGCTCGCATGGAAGCTTCCAGCAGAGTATCCGGTGTCGTTTAATGTGGGCAAACTGGGATGTGCTTTTCTTTGGCTGGAATCTATGACTGAACAACAATGGGGAAAATCCTGTAGGAAGATATAGATAAAGATGATACACGTGTTATTGATGATGTGCTTCTGAAGTTTGTAGATTTCCTGAAAGTTTGTTAGTGAACTTTTTTTTCTTATTCAAAGGTGGGTGGATGAAAGCACGACGGGTAACCGAGACATAATAAATGTAATCCTAAATGCAATCGATGATCATGCGAGATATAAAAACTGTGTTATTGAAATAAAAAGTTGTTTTAACTTCCAGAATTCACTAAAAATCAATACGAAGAGGTTCAAAACTGGTTCAGTGGGAGATGCTGGCCACTGCTCTTAGCTTTAGCTTAGCTTTAGCTTAGCTTTAGCTTAGCTTTAGCTTAGCTTTAGCTTAGCTTTAGCTTAGCTTTAGCTTAGCTTTAGCTTAGCTTTAGCTTAGCTTTAGCTTAGCTTTAGCTTAGCTTTAGCTTAGCTTTAGCTTAGTTTTAGCTTAGTTCCACCCTTAGCAGCTTAGCTAGTTTCCCAGTTCCAGCTCCCACACTCTGTTCAGCCTGTTAGTTAAGCCACTGTTACCCTGTTCCCACCCTGTTCCTGTTAGCTTAGTTCCACCAGCTTTGTTCCCAGCCCCACCACCACCACCACCTGTTCAGCCCCTGCCTGTCCCAGCCCAGCTCCCCACCTGTTCAGCTCCCTGTTCAGTCTGTTCCACTGTTCCCCCAGCCCCACCCCAGCCCACCTGTTCCAGCCCTGTTCCAGCCCCAGCTGTTCCACCCCAGTTCAGCACCTGTTCCTGTTCCCAGCTCCACTCCCCACCTGTTCCTGTCTCAGCCCCCACCCCAGCCCCACCCCAGCCCCAGCCCAGTTCCCAGCCCTGTTCCAGCCCTGCACTCCCAGTTCCCCACCCCACCAGCCCACTGTTCCTGTTCCACCCACCCTGTTCCCCAGCCTCCCACTCCAGCCCTGTTCCCAGCCTGTTCCACCCCACTCCCACCCACTCAGCCCCCCAGCCCCACCTCCAGCCCCCACCCCACCCCAGCCCACCCCAGCCTCCACCACCCTGTCTGCCCCACCAGCACCTGTTCCCAGCCCTGTTCCCACCTCAGCTCCCAGCCCTGTTCCCACCCAGCCTCCCACTCCAGCCCCACCCCACCTGTTCACTCCCACCAGCCCCCAGTTCCCACCTCCAGCCCCACTCCACCCTGTTCCCACCTGTTCCCACCCCTGTTCCACCCCTGTTCCCCACCTGTTCCAGCCCCTGTCTCCTGTTCCTGTTCCACCCTGCCCCACCTGTTCCCAGCCCCTGTTCCCCACCACCTGTTCTGTTCCTGTTCCCACCCCAGCCCCACCTCAGCCCCAGCTCCAGCCCTGCCCCAGCCCAACTCACCTGTTCCAGCCCCATCTGTTCCTGTTCCCACTCCACCCCAGCTCCCACCAGCCCCAGCCCAGCTCTGTTCCAGCCCACCCACCCCACTCAGCCCCCAGCTCCCACTGCCTGTTCCTGTTCAGCCCCAGCCTGTTCCACCCCTGCCCCACCCCTGTTCCTGTTCCCTGTTCAGCCCCACCTCACCCAGCTCCCAGCCCCACCCCTGTTCTGTTCCTGTTCCCACTCCTGTTCCCAGCTCACCCCCACCTGTTCCCCTGTTCAGCTCCCTGTTCCACTCCCACCCAGCCTGTTCCCCCACTGTTCAGCCCAGCTCCCAGCCTCCACCCCACCTCAGCTCCCCAGCCTCACTCCCACCCCACCTGTCTCACTCAGCCCCAGCCTCACCAGCTCACTCCACCCCTGTACTCCCCACCAGCCTCAGCTCACCCCACTCAGCCCTCAGCTCAGCCTTTCAGCTAGCTGTAGCTAGCCTTAGCCACTCAGCCTTTAGCTTAGCCTCTTAGCTCAGCTTTAGCTTAGCTTTCTTAGCCTCAGCTCAGCTTTAGCTTTAGCTTCAGCTAGCTTTAGTTTTGCTTTACCTTAGCTTAGCTTTAGCTTAGCTTTAGCTTAGCTTTAGCTTAGCTTTAGCTTAGCTTTAGCTTAGCTTTAGCTTAGCTTTAGCTTAGCTTTAGCTTAGCTTTAGCTTAGCTTTAGCTTAGCTTTAGCTTAGCTCAGGAACCTGTGGAAGAGATCTTGCCGGAACTCCTGGATAAAATTCTCTCCCACATCTCTTTATTTCAATGAGTCGATGAAGTATGAAGGAATTTTTGGAGGAACCTGCGGAACAGACTTCCGAGTTTCTTGAGGAACTTCAAGGAATTACTGAAGGAACCTGAGGGAGAAATCTTGGAGGAACATCTGCAGGAACTCCTTGATGAGTTTCTGGAGGAACCTGCCGAAGAGATCTTGGAGAAACTTTTGCAGGAACTCCTCAATGAATATATGTAGGAATTTTCGAAGAAGTTTCTGGAGAAGCCTGCGGAAGAGATCTTGGAGAAACTTTCTTGCGGAAGAGACTTCCGAAGAAATTTCTGAAGGAAACTTGTGACAAAGAGACTTCCGACTTTCTGGAGGATTTTCGAAGGAATTTCTGGAGGAACATGCGAATGAGATCCAAGAGGAACTTCCACAGGAACTCCTGGATGAATATATGGAGGAGATTCTGGAGGAACTTCCGAAGAAATTTCTGGTGGAGCCCACGGAAGAGATCCTGGAGGAACTACCGCAGGAACTCCTGGATGAATCTATGGAGGAGCTTCCGAAGAAATTTCTGTAGGAGCCTGCGGAAGAGATCCTTGAGTAACTTCTGCAGGAACTCCAAGAAGAATTTCTGGAGGAACCTGTGGAAGAGACCTTTAAGGAACTCTCTGGAGGAACTTTCGAAAGAATTTCTGCAGGAACCGGCGGAAAAGACTTCCGACTTCCAAAGGAGTTTCTGGAAGGACCTGCGGAAGAGATTTTGGAGGAACTTCCGCAGGCACTTCCGAAGGAATATATAGAGGAAGCTGCGCAACATATCTTGGAGGATCTTTCACAAGAACTCCTGAATAAATTTCTGGAGGAACCTGCGGAAGAGATCTTGAAGGAACTACCGCTCCATTCGGCATAGGTGCATCGAAGAGCTTTAGCCCATCAAGTATCAAGTAAGTAGGAACTACCGCAGGAACTCCTGGATGAATACAGTGCCTTCCCGATTTTGGCAACTCGACCGGATTTTAATGTTGCCAAAATGGGGATGTTGCCAAAAACGGGAAAAAAATTTCATACAAAATTTCAATTTTTTTTTGTTTGCATGATTGAAGCTAAATACTTAGAAAATGTACAACAAAGTATGTGGAGTGTGTTCAAGTGATGCACGTGCATCATAATTGACATCTTTGCGATATTATTCATAACTCGGAGATTGTTGTTCAAACAAAATTGAAACAAACTCAAGAATGGTAATCAAACGATAATGTAACTAATTAGCCAATTTCATAATACAAATTGAATAATAAATAATATTTTAAATTACTAATAGCGTCGGCCACGTCCTTACAAAAACTGTGGTGATAAAAAAACGTTTCTATTGTATGCGAATATTCTTATGGTCGGTGTGATTAAAAGTAAAGTTCTTCGCACAAATTTCTATGACATTATGGAAAAAATGAACGCAAGGCATAAGACATGCCATTGTTTTAAAAAATGGTAAGGGGTCGTACACTAATTACGTAAGCAATTTTTATGGGATTTTCGACCCCCCTCCCCCCCTGTAAGATTTTTTTCATACAAATGATTTTTATTTATATAGTGCGTAAGAAAACGACAGACCCCCTCCCCCCATAAGTGCTTACGTAATATGTGTACGACCCCTAGCGGAAATCTGCATTCTGCACATTGGTCGGCAAATCCAATGTAGTGTGAGTAAGGATTAACTGCACTGGACTACAGTTCTCCATGCACTACTTTCATTTTTATAACTTTGAAAAGATGGAAGAATCCTACATCAGACTGAAGAGGGAAGCAAAGCAGATCGGACTAGTCATAAACACGTCGAAGACGAAGTGGGCTCAAGAGAAGACAACGGCCATTCACCATGAGCTTGTATCAATGGCGACAATATCAAAGTTGTTGAAGAATTCGTGTACTTGGGCTCACTTGACCTCCGAAAACGATACCAGCAGACAAATTCGGAGACGCAACGTGGCAGGAAAGCGTATGTACTTTGGACTCCAAAAAACACTCCGAACGAATAGAGTTCGCCGCCGTACCAACCAGACTCCCTATTAAACCGATGACGGTAATCCTCCTTGGACACGATATCCGGACAATGCTTGTGGAGGACCAACGCGCACTTGGAGTAAAAATGGTTCTCTACAACGATCCGACAGGCACAAGAAGGCGAGGTGTGCAGCGATCAAGGTGGATCGATCTGGTGGAAGACGATTTACGGACCCTCTGTAGACTGCATGACTGGTAACGTACAGCAGTGGACGGAGATAACTGTTATGTACCGCAGTGACCACTCCGGCCTTAGGCTGAATAAATAATAATAAAACCACATGTGACGCATCACTCGCCTATCGAAGCAGCTAATTCTAGCGATCTAATGGAAACTTTACAGGAGGTACTCCACTTCTGATACTTCACCATCACAAACAGAACACTCGAAAGCAGGCATTGGAAGTGTGAGTGAGCATTGATCTATTGTAATCGTAGCATCTATAGCCAATGAGTGAACTGTCTCGCTCAAATGGATGCCAAACAACGACTAGGAGCAATTGTTGCTGTGATAAACAATGAGCAACACCGTCTAACAAGCCAAGCCATAGTGAGGTATCCATGTAAGCAACGATTTTTGCATTAGTACCCCCGCTTTCTTGAATGGCTTCATCTAATAGCGCACCGTAACCATGCTCATTGTTGTGTTACTAAGCTTCACTTAATAGACTTCTATTGGTGATCGTTGAAGATCAATAAACGGTGAATTATCGAACGTCCAAGTTCAAAGATTTTAGGAAGCTCATAACTTGCCCCGCGGCAGTGCATCAAGTTGGCTTAGATTATCCAGATTTTATCTCTTCATCTGATTTTTTTCCAACGCTTGCTCGAGAGCCTTACGGTTACATGTTACCAAACTCTTACCATTACTGCAAACATGTTGGAATTAAAAGGCAGGCTTGTTATGCAATTGACACATCAGGAAACTGGAAAAGCTAACTGTTTTCTAATATTAATCGCTAGACAAATTTGTGTGAATTTTAAACAATAAGACTCTTTAAAATAAATTTTTGCTTATAATCTGTACGGGAATGCAGCAGAAAGACGGATAAAATGATAAAATGACAGTTTCTCGGCTGATATCAGAAAAGAGGCGCATCATGAGCAAAACGGCTTGATGGCTATTATATAGCGCATATAGAAAATCGAATGTGCTAATCACTAGCAATTAAACCTACTGGGGTTTGCTTGGTCCTGGATCACTCATGCAGTATCGGTTGCATTGTGATGTAAACAGCGGACTTCGCCCAAGAGACGTTGTACTATGTACATACTTAACTCATTTCACAGTATTCGGTGAATTTTACCGAAATCTCAACAGCTGAACTGTTCGGTAATTATTTTACAGATTTTCTGTGATTGTTGAAAATTGAAAATCAGTAAAATTATTTACCGAACAGTTCAGCTGTTGAGATTTCGGTAAAATTTCACCGATATTGGCGATTTATTTTAAGTGTGTACAACGGTGTGAGTCAGCTTGTCGACGACACAATCAGTGATAATGCAAAAAATTCGACATTCTACGGTGGGCTGGATTTATTAGGGTAGTGTTAATAGGGTAATGGAAAACGCGGATAAAAAGAGCAGAAAAGTTTCAACAGAAATTGTTTGCAATGAGCGGTGATACGAGTGGTGATTCATTATGTCAGTGAAAGTGCCCACTATTCGTACAGAGCCCATCATACGCATATAAACCTTAATGATATTCACTTTTGGTTTTGTTTATCCTACTACATACTTATTAAAAGGTTTTAGCTCTAAAAAGTAATAAAAAAAATATTTTCTAGATTGTTGCCAAAATCGGGAAGAAAATGTTGCCAAAAACGGGTGTTGCCAAAATCGGGGGTAGACAAAAACGGGTGTTGCCAAAATCGGGATGGGACTGTATATGGAGGAACTTCTGAAGGAATTACTGGAGGCACCTGTGGAATAGATTTTGGAGGAACTTCCACTGGATCTCCTGGATAAATATATGGAGGAACTTCTGAAGGAATTTCTGGAGGAGCCTGCGGAAGAGGTCTTGGAGGAACTTCCGCAGGAACTCCTGGATGAATTTATGGAGGAACCTGTGGAAGAGATCTCGGAGGAACTTTTTTGAGGAACTTCCAAAGAAATTTCTGGAAGAACCTGTGGAAGACATCTTGGAGGAACTTCCGAAGGAATTTCTGGTGGAGCCTGCGCAACATATCTTGGAGGAACCTCTGCAGGAACTCTTCTCCTGAAGGAATTGCTGGAGGAACCTGCAGAATATATGGAGGAATTCCTAGAGGAATCTCCAAAACAACTCCTGGAGGAATTAATGGAGGAGGTTTCGTAAATATTCCTTAATCCATAAAATAGGTGCGGCTGGTCACCAACGGCGTGAGGCCGAGAAACCGCCGAATTCAATCTATCACGCCACTACTGATAGAATTTCATACGGCGCACTGGTCTAGTCCTCCCAATATAGATTAGTTGCATGAGGGCAGGCCAGGCCCATGGTTTGCTAATGAGAATTTATCCGATCGGCCATTGCGTTCCAGAATTATTGACAAAACATTGTTTTTTGCCAAGGCCCCCCACTCCGAAAAATAAATTTTAATGGAATTTGTTTTTCGGATTTTGCTGCATTAAAGCCTGTCCACGTTAAATTTCGGACACTTAGACAATGTCTAATTCATTTGTAGCCATTTTATCAATTTGGACGAGAATGAAAACATGCTAAAAGCATCACGTCAAGCGGAGAGATTCATCTGTCGTGTAAATTGATCGTCTCGGTGGCTTGTGAAAATTTAAAAATATCGCATTGTGTGATGGGTGTCCGAAATTTAACGTGGACAGGCTTTAAAACTATCGCACATAGATATGAATTAATAGAAATAGTGGAATCTGACCCCCTAAAGTGCAATTTTTATCATTCTTATGTTTATTCCCATTTTTATAATATAAGAGAAAGACACCACCAACGCTAGGTGGATTATCATGATTGTTTTTTACCTAAATCAAAGTAAAAGTGACGATTCGATTGCTAACAATCAGTTTTCATTGGTGAATGAAAGAAAAACTTAGCGTGTAACTTCCAATTACTGTTCATCAAATGCGCATCTCTTTAAAGTGAATCTCTCAGAAGACAATGTTTGTGCACAATTCGAGTATTAACTATGTGGAATGAGCAAACGAGGAACATCAACACCTGAAACTTAAACTTACAGGAAATCCATAGATCCGAGGAAAATTAAGAAATGTGCCATGAACTCCTTCTGTATGTTCTTGAAAACTATTGAATCAAAATAAAATTATTTTCTGCTCCCGTTTATTTTGATTCGTTCGTTATTTTTTTAAATTAAAATTTGAATACATTTCTCAAAGTCTCCCTTCATCCAATAAATTATTTTTGTGTAGCTATAGATACTTAGATTGATTCTGATGCTTCGTCTAAACTTACGTAGTCTGCAGTCTGCACAATAATTCAATGGTCAAGTAATATTTTTATACCTACTCCCAATTGTTACCATTACCGATTAACAATAAAACAATATACATCCATCTCTTAGCTTCTAGATAATATACCTGACGAAAACCAGTTCATTATAGAAATACCTTAAGTTTTCCTTTCTTCGACGTTCGCTTTAATTAGCAGCTGTATTTGCGTAATCTCAATCTGAACATAAACTCCATCCATCTTGTATCTTCACCGATTCAATACAGTAGTGCCGGTATAGGTACTGCAATACCAGTCGATACGCAATGCATACATATCCAGTTCAATAAAACCAACTTGTTACGAACGGAGCTAAATAAACGACTTTGATGACCCTGTGCGAGACAGCTCCGGTCTGTATACGATACACGTTGGAAATATTCCGAATCGCTGCATATTGCACCGTTTCCGATCGCTGTTGGTAATGCAGACATGGTAGCTATATCTGTGTAGCAGCAAAACCGTTCAAGATACAATGGATCCCGGCCGTCTTGGCATCGACAGAAGTGGAATGCTTCATAGCTGTGGCAGAACAATTAGTCGATGCAAGCTTTTCAAATATTATTCGATGTACTCTATGGCATACCACAGTTATCTTTCACCGCCTCGTTGCAAATCAGTCGTTAGGGTATACCAAAATATTGCGCGTAGTCCATTTGGTCAAATGATTTCTCATGCCACAACGTTTTTGGAACACCCTATCCAACACAAAACAATGTGCAGCGATTCAATTTGAAGACAAGCCATTCCCTGGTGTAGATTATTAGTCTCTTTAGCAGTAACACCAGCGTCCTTGCCTGTCGCCAGTCCCGTCGGTGGGAAAAGTAAGAAATTTAAAGCACAATCATTGTGATGCAAATTGTATCTGACTAGCGCAAAAGTTGTGCGCTCGCTCGATTTGCTCCGCTGCCTGGACCTAGCAGTCCACTCGATAGCAGAGCGCTGCAACGACGACACCGAGTATTCACCTCTATACTAATCTCTGACCAAACCCAAGCAGCTCATTCCGAATGCTTGAAGCCATGAACCGAGAGACTTTGCTTTTGAACAAATGTTTCATTATCACCGTCGTTTAAACCGACCACCACCAACCACAGGACCAACGAGCCATTTCCCATAAGAGCCGTCGCTCTTGGCGGGATAGTTGCAGCCAGTCTCGGTGTGATACTCAGCACAGCATGGTTTCAATTCTTATGCCATGTACCGCATTTCACTATCCGGTGGTCGACGTCGTTGATGTGGACGCTGAAAGAAAACTCGACTGCTGCAGAACGGCTGCAACCATTTGTCGTTGCCGACTGAGTCCGAGACCCATCAGTAACCGGTGCGTGCCTGCCGATGCCGAGATGACTTTTGGGATTTTGGGAATAGCTGACCACAAAACATGCAGTTCAAAATTGGAAACCGGATGGTACAGTTTGCTCGAGATTAGACCAAGTGGTTCCATGCTCGGAAGTCAGTATCAAATAATTAATTCGTTGAAACGTCAATTCTGGTATTATGAACGTCGGATTAGTGTAATAGGATCATATTTAGAAAATTTCCTGCCACTGCAAGTTACATTCAAATTAGCAAAGACTGACTGCACGTAGCTCGATTACATGAAAAATGATTGATTTCCATGGAAGGTAATTTGAAATAAATCAGACAGGATCACTTTTATCCCGATTTTCAAATTAAAGCCATTAAAGGTCATTACCAAATAAAATCATGTAGTAGTTTACTAACTCACTTAAGTAGCACCTGTACAGTCAATGTGAACGAACCCATACCCAGAACAACTACTCGCTGTGGCCTTGACTTAGGCTCAGCTATGATGTCCGGCTGGTTTTCAAATCAGCGCGCGTTCGCTTGCAAATTTCCTCTCCACTATTTCGTAATGTGTGGCCGCAAAAGATATTTAAGCATTAGCATTGAGCAATTCGCACAAATTCGTAGGTGGTACAAGCCTGGACTATTGTATGAGAGTAGCATCACTTTCATCCGTTACCACAGATATTGATATGGGACTAATCACTATCTCTTAGATGGAAGCAATGCACTCTCCAATAGTCCAGATCTGTCCTGGCCACGTCCTTGCAAATGCTGGGGAAGGGGAAGGAAGGTTAGTCGGACACCTACTTAAGGAAGATGCATTGAACTCTACGACCTCTCATAGGTCCCACGGGAGGTTTTGGAATTGTTAGTGTGGAAGGTTATAACAGTAGGAATCGTGTTGGTAGAACGTGAAACACAGAAAGAACTATGATACAAATACAAAGTAGGAAAGGGACGAGCCTGGAATTGAAGCCACGACCTCCTGCTTATAAGGCAGAAGCGGGTTCCACAAGACCACCGAGCTCGTCTTGTGTGGCCGCAAAAGATATTTTAGTTACAAAATAAAGATTGTCGCTGTCCGGAACATCTTTTGCTGGCGAGGATAGGGTACTAAATGTCAATGAAGGAAAAATACATACGATTTGACAGTTTGTACCCAACATGTATCGGACAGCAGAACAAACAAAACCGAAGCGACAATCTTTATCTTATAACTAAAATATCTGTTGTGGCCGCTTTACCTCTACCTTCATTTACATTCTCGAATTACTGTTGACAGCGGTTTTTGATAGCATAGTCGAGAGAACAAAGTAGGCAGTGCATGTGGATGGCATCACTTAAATTTCGCTGTCATAAATTTTCTCCTTTTAAAGTGAATACCTATAAAACATGGATTTGGTTAGAAAGAACAGAACGTGGAACGTTATAGACGGAAGCGGAGACAGCAGACCCACCTTTTTCAGGAGAAGAAACGCCGCCTGAAAAAAGCTGAGTGCGAGGAGATGGAACATCTGTGCCATTCTCAAGAAACACGCAAGTTATACCAGGAGCTCAACGCATCCCGCAAAGGCTTCGTCCCGCGAGCCGAGATGTGCAGGGAAAGCGAATCTGTGTCAAAAGGTCGAAGGTCAAAAGGTCGAAGGACAAAAGGTCGAAGGACAAAAGGTCAAAGGGCCAAAAGGTCGAAACGACAAAAGGTCGAAAGGACAAAGAGTCGAATATGTGTCATTAAGTCGAAAGTCAAAAGGTCGAAGGACAAAAGGTCGAAAGAACAAAAAGACAAGAAATGATGTGGGAATTGTGACTAGTGACAAGTGAGATGCCAGATGGAAGTAGTGAGCATAGATAAATGAGAAGTGAGAAGTGAGAACTGAGAACTGAGAAGTGTAAAGGAAGAAATAAGAAGTAAAAAGTGACAAGTGAGAAATGTGATGTGAGAACTGAGGAACGGAGAAGTAAGAAGTGAGAACTGAGGAACGGAAAAGAAAGAACGGAGTGTAAATAAGAAGTGAAAAAGAAGAAAGAAGAACGAGGAAATATATATAGTAAGAAAGAAAAAGAACAGATGAGGAATCAAGAACAAAGAAAGAAAGAAGGAATAAAGAAGGAGGAGAAAAGGAAATAGAAGAAGGAAGGAAGAAGGAAGGAAGAAGAAAGAAAGAAGACACAATTAAGCAAAACAAAAGAAAGAAGGAGGAAGCAAGTAACAGGAAAATAGAAGAAAGATGGAAGAAATGAGGAACAAAGAAGAGAGAAATAAGGAAGAAAGAAGGAAGAAGAAATAAAGACGAAAAATGGAAGAAATAAGGAACAAAGAAGAGAGAAACAAGAAAGAAAGAAGGAAAAAAGAAGGATGAAAGAAAGAAGAAAGGAAGAAGGAAGAAAGAAGGAAGAAAGAAGGAAGAAAAAAGAATGAAAGAAAGAAAAAAGAAAGTAGGAAGTAAAACAGGAAACAAGAAGGAAGAAGAAAGAAAGAAGGGAGAATGAAGGAAGAAAGAGAGAAGAAAGAAGGAAGAAAAAAGAAAAATAGAAGAAAGAAGGAATAAAGACGGAAGAAAAAAAGGAGAAAAACAGCAGAAAGAAGAACAAAAAAAGAAATAAGGAAGGAAGGAAGAAAAAAGAAAGAAGGAAGAAAGAAAAAAAGAAACAAGAAAGAAGGAAAAAAAGTAGGAAAAAGGCAAGAAGAAAAACGGAACAAAGAGAGAAGAAAGGAAGAAAGAAGGATGAAAGAAGGAATAAAAAAGAAAAAAGGAAGAGAGAAGCAAAAAAAGAAGTAAAGAAGGAAAAAAGGAAGAAAGTAAAAAGAAAGAAGGAAGAAAAAAGGGGAAAGAGAGAAAGAAGAAAGAGAGAAGAAATAACGAAGAAAGAAGGAAAAAAGAAAAAAGAAGTAAAAAAGAGGTAAGCAAGTAGAAATAAAGAAGGAAAAAAGAAGGAAGAAATAAGGAAGAAAAAGGTGGAAAGAAGGAAGAAAAAAGGTAGAAAAAAGGAAGAAAAACGGTGGAAAGAAGGAAGAAAAAAGGTGGAAAGAAAGAGGAAAGATGAAGCAACGAAGGAAGAAAAAGGAAAGAAGTTCGAAAAAAATAAGATGAAATATGGCAGGAAGAAGGAAGGAAGAAGAAAGGCGGAAAAAGAATTAAAAGAAGGAAATATATGAAGTGAGAAGGAAAAAGGAAGAAGGAAAAGAATATAATGAAAAAGGAAGAAGTAATAAAGAAAGAAAGAAGAAAAAAGAAAAACCTTTCGTTCTTTCGACTTTTTGACGCAGTTTTTTGGTTTCGACCTTTTGTCCCTTCGACCTTTTGACCCTTCGACCTTTTATCCTTTCGACCTTTTGACCTTCGACCTTTTGTCCGTCGACCTTTTGACCTTCGACCTTTTGTCCTACAGCCGGGAAAGCATCTTGACGGACGAACGTCTGGTGATCAAAAGGTGGAAGCAGCACTCCGAGGAGCATTTAAAGAGCCCTGAGCGTACAGACAGAGAAAGTCAAGGCGGCGGAGGAGATGACTACGTCAGTTCAGCGGACGATGGAAGCCAACCTGCCACAACCCTGACGAAGTTAAGGATGCCATCCAACAGATGAAGTTATTGTTCTCTGGTAAGGATGGCAGTTATCGGCAGCTGGTAAGGATGGTATCGGAGCTGAGCTCATGAAGATGGGCCCTTAGAGGCTGACCACTTGCCTAAAACCTCAAACTGATAATCATAATCTGGGAAACTGAACAGCTACCGGGAGAGTGGAAGGAAGGGCTAATATGCCTCATCTACAAAAAAGGCGACAGGCTGCAGTGTGAGAACTTTCGAGCGTTCACCATCCTTAATGCCGTCCATAATATCCCAGATCATCTTCCGTCGTCTGTCAACATTAGTGAATGATTTCGTGGGAAGTTATCAAGCCGGCTTCGTTGACGGCCGCTCGACATCGGACCAGATCTTTACTCTTCGGCAAATCCTTCAAAAATCAATCTCTACCATGCTGCATTTTCTCTTCCACATTCGCCGTCGTACCAGACGTTGTTGGTCTGTTAGTAACGCTGAATTAGAAAACTGTTTGGACATCTTGACTCGCACAAGTGCCTCAAGTCGGGCCACAACATTCCCTCTTAACCCTTTATAAGGCAGACGAATCTAAACAATAAATTAACAAAAACAACAATAGGACACAATGTTGACATGGTATTAAACTCTAATGTATGTTTGTTATACATTAAACAGTTCAGAAACATTGAAAAATTGGTGGCAATATAGTTGCCACTGCCCGCGAAGCGGGACAACATTGGTGGCAATATAGTTGCCACTGCCCGCGAAGCGGGACAACATTAGTGGCAATATAGTTGCCACTGCCCGGCAAGCGGGAAAACAGGCAACAACAAAAATATAAAAAGATTTTTAAAAATTTGGTTTTACGTAGAACCAGTCAAATCAAGGTACGTTACATTTTTTGGTGAAGAGTCCTAGTCAGAAAACGCATTATAAGTGAAAAACAAAAAATTTTCGCGTTTTTTCTCCCTTGGGAAAAAACACAATTTCGTCAAAAATCCAAAAACCAAATATACAGAAAGGCAAAGCTTTTTTCACGCTAATCACGTAGTAATCTAACACAGGAGATTCAAAATAATTGATACCAACGGGAAGAAATATATCTTTGTCGTTTTTTTAACGAATTATAACTGAAAATCCTTCTTCCACTCGAAACTTACGATCTGTTCGTAAAAAAACTGTTTTCAAATTGACATTTCAATTTTTTTTATGGCTCAAATTCATCTGGGGTGTTACTAGGAAGCAAATAAAGTCACTACATGTGAAATAATAAGTAGAGCTCTTGTTAATAAATAGAAAAACATATTATTTGTTGGTGGCAATATAGTTGCCACTGCCTTATAAAGGGTTAAAAGAGAGTGTCGCTTAAACTGCTACTGTTTAGTGATAAAAGCTTACGTTTCAATCTAGAATCTAGAATCTTGAAGACAATTTAGTACTATTCCATTAAATTCTATCAACTTATTTGTATCTTGACAGATATTCTGACCTCAACTGTAATATGTCTTACTTATTGCTATACAAATTGTTTCTTTCATATCTACCTGTCGGTCATATTTTTCATATTTGTTTTTTTTTTTGTTACATTTTGACACCCCACCACAACTCCTAGTGCTCCACCTTCGGAGCATGGTGCATTTCTCTGGTTGGCTAAATTTCATTTCATATGCATGTACCAACTTCTTTTCACACTGCCAACAAACCAACCGCAACCACTTTTCATCCTGGCAGCGCGCTAGCGCTAGGTTTCACATTCATAAATCATGCCAACGCGTGAGCTCACTGTAAATCAAATTGAGTCCATCCATTCGAGGCTTTATCCCAGTCACGGATGAGTCGAAACTAGCCCCACCCGACTAACGTGTTAGGCAAAAGAGAGATAGAAAAAATAAGTCAAGGCAAAGTTGAAGGAAAAATGTGTTTATCATGATGATTGCAGCGCAGTGCGGTGCAATAGCATTCTTCTACAATCTCGCGAAAGGGTAAAGACAAAAGCGTTTGCATTGCTCATGCACCGAGGGAGAGGGTTCAAAGCGGTCTGCGGAGGTTAAATGACTCTATAGTTTGAATACATTTTGCTAGCCTCAATTATTTCCACCAAATTCGATTGTGCACATCTTAGTTTGAGTCTGTTTTCTGAATTATCTTTTAAAATGACATTTCGTTACAGTAGCTCTTGAGAGCGACGCCTATAAAGTTTTTGAGAGGAGCAAGTATACGCAGCACAATCTACCATGCGTTCCCACTACTTGGCACGCGATTTCATAATTTTTTTTGCCTTTATGGCTTTCAGTCTACGTATGCTCAGGGGCCCTCCTTAGCCGTGCGGTAGGACGCGCGGCTACAAAGCAAGACTGAGAGTGGCTGGGTTCGGTCTAGGCAATTTTCGGATTGGAAATTGTCTCAACTTCCCTGGGCATCAAAGTATCATCGTGTTAGCCTCACGATATACGAATGCAAAAATGGCAACTTGGCTTAGAAACCTCACAGTTAATAACTGTGGAAGTGTTTAATGAACACTAACCTGCGAGGTGGCTCTGTCCCAGTGCGGGGATATAATGCCAATAAGAAGAAG
This sequence comes from Armigeres subalbatus, assembly GCF_024139115.2. NCBI lineage: Eukaryota > Metazoa > Arthropoda > Insecta > Diptera > Culicidae > Armigeres > Armigeres subalbatus. The sequence goes on along the minus strand of NC_085139.1, from coordinate 39,375,886 downwards.
AAGATGCTCAAAAACAGATAGGCGGCACAAACCATAACCTCAACAAAAAATAGAAGTATGCGCAATTGCAAAAAACAACACTTTGAAAAAATATGTTTCCTTATGACATATGTTTCATTCTCCCCACAGCATATTCGTGCATTCCATACGGATAAAAAACTTATGTGCCATTTTTTTTCTTGAGGGGGGCACATTCGTTTAAATTGAATTTGTCGAAACGTGAACGAGATTTGAGGCCACTTTTTTCTATTGGCAGGCGGCAGCATGCTTACCTTTGTTCTTAACAAAACGTTATCCTTGAACGGGTTTGAAGTATCAAATATTCATATTCGATTATAGAAAAATGCAAAACAACTTATGCGTTAAACGATTAGAATACTTTTGGCGATTGACATTTTTTAGCCAACTAGTGGCGACAATAATGCAACTGGGGTCAATGGTTTCGTTGAATGATTCGTACTGTCAGCTCCACCCTGAATCAAAGTGCTAGGTGGACATCGTGAAGTGCTTCATGTCCGCTAAATTCATCGAACGGGGCTTGGTGTCGGCAAAACGGGCATTATTATGCGGGAGTATTAGTAGAAGCCCGCCGTGTTTGGCAGAGGATTTTACAGGCGAGTCCAAGACATTGCTAAAAAGTATGTAAGTAAGATTCATTCATTTATTTAGTCTACATCTATACAGATAACACTGAATCAACAATTTGACGCCACAATACACGGTTCGAGGCCGCATCTCTCCATCCTCGAATACGCCCCACGCTCGCCAAGTCGTTCTGCACCTGGTCTGCCCATCTCGCTCGCTGCGCTCCACGTCGTCTCGTACCTGCCGGATCGGAAGCGAACACCATCTTTGCAGGGTTGCTGTCCGGCATTCTTGCAACATGCCCTGCCCATCGTACCCTTCCGGCTTTAGCTACCTTCTGGATACTGGGTTCGCCGTAGAGCTGGGCGAGCTCATGGTTCATTCTTCGCCGCCACACACCGTCTTCTTGTACACCGCCGAAGATGGTCCTAAGCACCCGTCTCTCGAATACTCCGAGTGCTTGCAAGTCCTCCTCGAGCATTGTCCATGTTTCATGTCCGTAGAGGACTACCGGTCTTATTAACGTCTTGTACATGACACATTTGGTGCGGTGGCGAATCTTTTTCGACCGCAGTTTCTTCTGGAGCCCGTAGTAGGCCCGACTTCCACAGATGATGCGCCTTCGTATTTCACAACTAACGTTGTTGTCAGCCGTTAGCAAGGATCCGAGGTAGACGAATTCCTCGACCACCTCGAAGGTATCCCCGTCTATCGTAACACTGCTTCCCAGGCGGACCCTGTCGCGCTCGGTTCCACCCACAAGCATGTACTTTGTCTTTGACGCATTCACCACCAGTCCAACTTTTATTGCTTCACGTTTCAGGCGGGTGTACAGTTCTGCCACCTTTGCAAATGTTCGGCCGACAATGTCCATGTCATCCGCGAAGCAAATAAATTGACTGGATCTGTTGAAAATCGTTCCCCGGCTGTTACACCCGGCTCTCCGCATGACACCTTCTAGCGCAATGTTGAACAACAGGCACGAAAGTCCATCACCTTGTCTTAGTCCCCGGCGCGATTCGAACGAACTGGAGTGTTCGCCCGAGATCTTCACACAGTTTTGCACACCATCCACCGTTGCTTTGATCAGTCTGGTAAGCTTTCCAGGGAAGCTGTTCTCGTCCATAATTTTCCATAGCTCTACGCGGTCTATACTGTCGTATGCCGCCTTGATATCAACGAACAGATGGTGCGTTGGGACCTGATATTCACGGCATTTTTGAAGGATTTGCCGTACAGTAAAGATCTGGTCCGTTGTCGAGCGGCCGTCAATGAAGCCGGCTTGATAACTTCCCACGAACTCGTTCACTAATGGTGACAGACGACGGAAGATGATCTGGGATATCACTTTGTATGCGGCATTAAGGATGGTGATCGCTCGAAAGTTCTCACACTCCAGTTTGTCGCCTTTCTTGTAGATGGGGCATATAACCCCTTCCTTCCACTCCTCCGGTAGCTGTTCGTTTTCCCAGATTCTGACTATCAGTTTGTGCAGGCAAGTGGCCAGCTTTTCCGGGCCCATCTTGATGAGCTCAGCTCCGATACCATCCTTACCAGCTGCTTTATTGGTCTTTAGCTGTTGAATGGCATCCTTAACTTCCCTCAAGGTGGGGGCTGGTTGGCTTCCATCGTCCGCTGAACTGACGTAGTCATCTCCTCCGCTGCCTTGACTTTCAGTGCCTGTACTCTCAGCGCCATTCAGATGTTCCTCGTAGTGCTGCTTCCACCTTTCGATCACCACACGTTCGTCCGTCAAGATGCTCCCATCCTTATCCCGGCACATTTCGGCTCGCGGCACGAAGCCTTTGCGGGATGCGTTGAGCTTTTGATAGAACTTGCGTGTATCTTGAGAACGGCACAGCTGTTCCATCTCCTCGCACTCCGCTTCTTCCAGGCGGCGTTTCTTCTCCTGAAAAAGGCGGGTCTGCTGTCTCCGCTTCCGTCTATAACGTTCCACGTTCTGCCGGGTCCTTGCTGCAGCGCGACCGCCCGCGCTGCGTCCTTCTCCTCCAGAATCTGTCTGCACTCTTCGTCGAGCCAATCGTTCCGTCTACTTCGACCCATATACCCGACGATGTTCTCCGCTGCGTCGTTAATGGCTGCTTTGACTGTATTCCAGCAGTCCTCAAGAGGGGCCCCATCGAGCTCACCCTCTTCCGGCAACGCTGCCTCGAGATGCTGCGCGTATGCAGTGGCGACATCAGGTTGCTTTAGTCGCTCTAGGTCGTACCGCGGCGGTCGTCGGTACCGAACATTGTTGATGACGGATAGTTTTGGGCGCAGTTTAACCATCACCAGATAGTGGTCAGAGTCGATGTTAGCGCCACGATATGTCCTGACGTCGATAATGTCGGAGAAGTGCCGTCCATCAATCAGAACGTGGTCGATTTGTGATTCTGTCTGCAGTGGCGATCTCCAGGTGTACCGATATGGGAGGCTGTGTTGGAAGTAGGTGCTGCGAATGGCCATATTCTTGGAGGCGGCGAAATCAATTAGTCGTAGGCCGTTTTCGTTCGTCAGCCGGTGAGCGCTGAACTTTCCAATAGTCGGTCTAAACTCCTCCTCTTGGCCAACCTGAGCGTTCAAATCACCTATGATGATTTTGACGTCGTGGCTTGGGCAGCTGTCGTACTCACGTTCCAGCTGCGCGTAGAATGCGTCCTTATCATCATCAGTGCTTCCGGAGTGTGGGCTATGGACGTTGATTATGCTGAAGTTGAAGAACCGGCCTTTGATCCTCAACCTGCACATTCTCTCGTTGATCGGCCACCACCCGATCACGCGCCTTTGCATATCGCCCATCACTATGAAAGCTGTTCCCAGCTCGTGTGTACTGCCGCAGCTCTGGTAGATGGTATGATTACCTCTAAACGTTCGCACCATTGATCCCTTCCAACAAACCTCCTGCAGCGCTACGATGCCGAATCCACGGTCCTTGAGCACATCGGCGAGTATGCGTGTGCTCCCGATGAAGTTGAGAGATTTGCAGTTCCACGAACCGAGTTTCCAATCGCTAGTCCCTTTTCGTCGCAGTGGTCTTCGCCGATGGTTCCGGTCCGTACTCTCTTGTTGATTGTTCGTTGCTTATGATTTTTAAAGGCTGGCTTGCAGGGCCTGACACCAAACCCCTAAATTTCCGGAGGACCATTCCTCCTTATTTCCGGTGGACCATGGTGCACAGTTTCACTTAGAGTCCCTCGCTGGCACTCGGACGATGATCAGCCGCCCCTAACATGGAGAACAGACGCTGTTGTGAGCCGATCCTGACATGGAGAACAGACGCTCAATAAGATTTGCACCTCCGGAGAGGAGCAAACCCCCCCTTCCCTGTCAGCATACGACCATAGTTCCCACCGGGGTTGGTTACCCGATCTTCCCTAAGGTTGCTCGTAAGTAAGTAAGATAGTAAGTAAGATGAAGGATCCAAAAATGATAAACAGCTAGCTGAGGCAACCTTTTTGATCAGTAGTAACAAACTGTCAAGATCTGTACCTATATGACCTTCATGAATTTCTTTAAGTGAATTCGAAGCCTCCCGAACGTTCAGATGTACATTCTGACGCTCTCGGATCAGGCGAATACAACAGTTGACGGTGTTTCACTTTTACTTGACCTTTTACTGAAAGTCGGACGTTGCAAAAAGGAAAATTGGAAGAAGAACGAGAGAGAAGTTTCAGCATTTTAGACTCGATGGAGCAAGTTTAATTTGAATATGAAATAAATGCGCTTTTCAGTAAATGATGTACGCTTATTCATTTCCAACTGATTATCGTCCTCTATTGTTTTCATCACCAAAATGTCTGAACATCTATCATCTGTTATATGCCTGTCCAGTTGAATTTAAAATGGAATTATGAACAACTTACTGCAAAAATGTATCAGCAACACCGATAACATCAGAAGCTTTTCGAGAACAAAGGAGTTTTATTGAGCGTAGAAATCGTTAAAAGCAAATTCATCGAAGAAATATTTCACAGCAGAATTTTTGGAGAAACTATCAGAGGAATTCCAAAAGAAACTCCCTCAGAAATGTCTGAAGGAAATCTCGGAGGAATTCCTGGAGAAATCCCGGAGGGAAAACTGGAGGAAGTTCCGGAAGAAACCCTGGAGTAAGTCCTGGAGGAACTCTCGGAGCAATTCTTGGAAAAAAAGATCCAGATGGTTCCTGAGAGAACATACAGAAAAATGTCTCGTTTTTGGAAGAGTTCCTGAAGAAATTTCCAGAGGACTTCCGAAGCAATTCCCGGAGAATTTTCCGAAGCAATTCTCGAAGTAAGTACCGGAATATTTTTCAAACGAATTCTTAGATGAATTCCTCCATGAATGTATTCTGGAGAAATTCCGGGAGGTATTCCCGGAAGAATGCTCAGAAGAATTTTCGGAGGAATTCCCAAAGGAATTCTCGAAGAAATTTCAAAAGGAACTCCCGGATGAATTCTCGAAGTAATGCCCGGAGGAATGTGTCTTGAGACATTTCCGGAGGAATGTGTCTTGGAAGAATTCCGGGAGGTATTCCCGGGGGAATTTCCAAAGGAATTATCGATGGAGTTTCAGAAATTTCCGGAAAAAAATCTTAAAGGAACTCAGGAAGAAATTCCCGGAGGAAATCCCGAAAAAATTCTCAAAAGAATTTCAAAAAGAATACTTTAAAGAATTCCCAAAAGAATACTTTGAAGAATTCCCAATGAAAATCCTGAAGAAAATCCCGAAAGAATGGCCGCAGCCATTCCCGAAGGAAATACTTTTCCTACATTCATCTGTGAATTCTTTTGAGAAATCTTCAGGGATTACTCTCGAAAATCCATCCGCGAATTCCGTCGGGAATTCCTCTTGGAATTTCGTCTGTGAATCTTCTTGAAGGAACTATCTGTGGATTTCTTGTAAGGGATTCACGAAGGAGTGACCGGATGAACTCCCGAAGTAATTCGCGGAGGTATTCCTCACCGAATTTCAGAGTATTTTTCAAGAAATTCCCGAAAGAATTTCAAACGGAGTTTGCTGTGTAATTCCCAAAAGAGTTCCAAATGGAATTTTGGGAGACATTCCCGAAGGAATTATTAAAGGAATTTCCAGAGAAATTCCGGAAAGTGAAATTTTCGAATGCTTCCCAGACGAAATGTCTTTCGGAATTTCTGACGAAACTTTCAATTTATGTCTCGAATTTCCGTAGAAATTTGCGAAAGAATTTCTAAAGAAATTCTTGAAGGAACTCCTGGAGAAATTTCCGGACAAATTGCTGTGAAAAATTCAGGAAGAATCAAGAGAAAATCTCGCTTAACTTTTTAAAAGGACCTAAGTAAATTTTTTTTCATGAATTAATTTGAATAGCGCAATCAGCAGAAAAACATGAAAGCTTTTCATTGCAGTACTCAAATTAATTCATAAAAAAAATGTTACTTAGAAAAATCTCTTTTTTAGTGGAATGTATTCAACCGTCTAAGACGAGTTAAGTAACCTTCATTTAATTCCACCAATTATTTCGATATCTCCGCAGATACGTATTTCGACCACAACTGTGTGGTCGTCTTCAGTGTCTTGTACTTGACTCGACTTTGGTTACGAGGTCCGTAATAAGCCCTATTTGCAGCTGCAATAGAGGGCAAATGGGGCCGTCCAAACAGCTAGCTGGCATTTCCTCGTCTTCCCATATTTTCGACATAATATGGTGCAGAACTTAATCAACATTACCGGGATCGCGTTACCTACATCGCGATGAGGGGGCTGCCACCTTAGGTATAGCTGACGCGATACAGCATTTCGTTAATCAGCCGCTGGATACCAGGCAGACGCTGTTTGAGCCGCACCTCCTGGTGAACAGACGCTCGAGGCGTACCTTCTCACTCTAGTACACAAGCTAAGTACACAACCCTTAGTTGGCGGTCTTTTGTCATCGGACGACCCGAGGAAGCGTGAGATAGGGACTTGTGGGGACCAGAGCTCTGTTGGGCGCTCCTTCCTTGATGTCAACCCACCATTTTTCAGCCCACAGAGCAAGATATCGGGCTTTAAAATGCGAACAAATTTTCAGTAGTCAAATGCAAGAATATTATCATATATGTAAGATTCATTACGGAAAAATTACAACAGCGCATTACTGCGATCGAAACAGAAAAGAATGATCATTGACCAATTGAAATGTGACTGTTCAAACGGTGAAGAGTGGCAAATCGGTTCAGTCCGCTGTTGTGCGGTTTATTAATTTTATTTGGAATGGGATACTCCATAATGTTGTAGGAGTATCATGTTCTTCCATATTACGATAGTTTTTTCGCCTAAATAAACGTTTTGGATGGGTAGCCCATACTGCCCAAAATGGTGGCTCATATTACCCCGTATAGTCAGGAACACACATTGAAATTAATACATTTTCAAAAGTGCATTCCAACAATTTCCAAACGCATTTTTCGTCATTCATCGACGTAATATGAAGGGTAACATTCTCTAGTATAAGTCAACTACATTTTAATGCTGTTTTTTTAGCTTTTCAGCGCTTTTCAGAACGATTTTCTTAGGTGGCCCATATTGCTCCGATCACCCCTATCTGCTTTTGTAAACAAAGATTCAATCGTCGATTTGACGAATATGAGCACCCCCATGCAAAACACCACCACCAACAGATAGCAAAAACCTTCAGCTACCTATTGATGATATTGGTTTGCGTGGGAGTGCTATCAGATTCGTCAAATCGACGTTTGAACCTTTGTTTACAAAAGCAGTCGTTTTGAAAATTTTGTCTTGAAATCTTCAAAGTGCTCCTTCCACCTGGCTGCCACCATAGTCTTGTCTGTCAGCAAATTCCCCTCTCAGTCATTGCACATGGCGGGCACTGGCGCAGTCTTATTCCGCGTGCCAATGACAGTTGCGTAAAACCTCCGCATATCGTGTCTATCCATATTCTCCTGCACTTTAGCTATCACGTCCTCTTCGTGTTGCCTTTTTTTCTGCTGTGAATTCGTTTCTCTTCTCCCTTTGCTACACTGTACCGATCTCTGTTGAAACGGATACTAACCACTAGCTTTCGACTCCTAGCAACATTTTTCTCGTCCCTCACTCGCTGGCACTCCGCATCAAACCAACCATTTCATGAGCGTCGCTGTTCAGTGCCTAACACTTCCTGCGCTGATGTATTCACAGCTTCATGAATGTTTTTCCACAATCTGTAGACGTCGCCAGATCCGGTGGCAATGTGGCATCTCCTATCCGCTCGTCCAGCTTCTCGTGGTACTGTTCAACAACTCCATCAACTAACAAGCATCGTATATTGAAACGCATCGTTCTGTTGTTTCGTGAATTCGAGACGCTGAAAAGTCGCGCCCGAATTTTTTGCAACTACAAGACAGTCATCCGAGTCGATGTTCGGACCTCTGAAGGACCTTACATCTATAACATCCGAGAAATCTCGTCCGTCGACCAGCACGTGGTCTATCTGTGAGCAAATATCTGCACTCGGATGTTGCCAGGTGTGTTTGCGGATATTCTTACGTGCGAAGTAGTTATTGCTTATTGCCATCCCTCTAGCATCCCTCAAAATTTAATCCTACTAGTATTTATTTCCTCGTCCCTTACTTGATTGTTTGGAGGTATACTCGGAGCACTTATTGGAGAATTTAACGACGTAATTACCAAAGGAGATTTTGATGGAGGAATCTCCAAAGTGATTTTTAATGGATTTCCAAAAAAAAGCTGAAGAAATTCCGTTCTCGGTTCCTCGAGAAGGTGTTGATAAATCGGGAGGCTTTGTTGAAAATAGTGTGAGACGGATTTTTTTTGACGTACTCCAAGAAAAAAATCATATATTTTTGATTAAATACCCGGCTGTATTTTATGAGGAATTTTGATAACTTCTATAGGTTGTCGTGGTAGATTTCTAAGATAATTTTTAAGTTTCTGATATCTAAGCAAGAAGAAACAATTGAATTGAAGGAAGTTCAACAAAACAGGGATAGGGACCGGATACAGAAATTGATTTTGTACCACAATTACATTGGATATCTAACAAATCATGGTCGTTATTTAAAATATGGCTAATGCTGACCATTTCCACGTAATCAGAATGCATTGGATTGATTTTTATATTGTTAATTTGAATTTTCCAAATTAAGGCAAAACATCAAAATATTGAGCATTTTTGTACAAATTCAAAATTTGTTCAAAGTATACAACTTGAGGATCTGATATTCCATGCAGGTAAAGGACTTTTCCATAGCTTTATTTTGTTTTGAATAAGATGGTGGAGAGACCTCTGCTAGTGTCTTTTTGAGAAGTGTTCGGTTAAAAGGTGTCCGGCGCTAGGGGATCTCCCCCTACTGATTAGAACTCGACATGGATATCAGGCTGACTCGATTAATATTTGGCATTATGACAAACAGTGTACTGATAGCTTTAGACCTTTTAATTGGAGACATTATCATGTGATGGCAAATGAAATATCAATTAGGCTTGAGAGTGTTGGCCTAATACTGCTGTCATTTGATGTGTACATTGAACAAAATTAAGTTATACACCTACTACAAGTCCAACTTTACATGTAGAAACTAATCTAAATCTCATCACAAAGAACGTCAGTTGATATTAAATCTGTAAATGATGAGCCTTTCAAGAACGATTGATTGGGTGCACCGGAGAAATGAAATGAAATCATCTATCACATTATTGTACAGAATGCATGAAAATATATTCCTGTCGCAAAACCGCATCGATCGATCAAACTCAAGGAACATTGAATTTTTTTTTTTGAAATTCCGCTGCCAGCATTTTATATTTTTCCATTGTCCCATTATGTTCAGCCTTCAATATGCTAATCGAGCTCGACATGTGATGTGACGAGCAAACTAGAAATGTTGAAGATAAAAGTTTGTTGCACCGTCATGGTATTTTTTGTTACAGTTCAAAGAAAATCTTGATGGATGACTTGTTCGAAATTGTTCTCAGGTGAAATTGTGAACAACTGGATCACACAATGTAAATATAATTCATGCTTTTCCACCACTGGTCTCATCGTCTGCTACAACTCGGTCCTTTTATCATTTCGAATGGAATTAAATTTATCCTCTTTCGGGTTGATTTCTTAAATAAAAGGTTGGGAAGATTCCTAACCAGTCTTACACGTATTACGATGCAACTGTTCAAAAAATTTATTCCTCCCTCTGGTAATTTCAACATCAACTACGGCAACAATAGTTTCGTACGACTATGCACCCTTCAGCTTGGCAATTTTCGGTGATTCTGGGCAAGAATCGAGCGAGCGCAAGGGCTTTTAACTCTCGGAAAATTTTGTTAAATGAAACTCATTTCCATTGGGGCCCATAAAGAAACGGCTCCTTGCATGCTTCGCAGCCAAATGCTGAGCAACCGATAGACGAAGTCTATCCACTATCTTGAAGGGTGAGGGACGCTTTCAAGCAGAATTGGTGGTGGGTGGGTGTGCAAGAGAAAAATGTAAAATATTCTTCTTGCACATTCTAGTTTTTGGGCAGTGATAAAAGCCGAAGCTTGGGTCAACATCCATGCGGGGATAGAGGTGAGTTAGTAGCTTTCTGGGATAAGCCACTATTCTTGTCGTTCAGCTTGCTGAGAAGTGCACCTACACCACTGTGGGTCGAGAGTGTGGCCATTATTGTCTGACTGTTCATGCATATTTTTTCTCTCTAATTTATAAACATAGTGGGAAATATTTGCGGATGAGTAAAATGCATTTCTCGATTCTTTCCAAATAGCTTCACAAGCATTAGTAACATTTTCAGGGATCAATTTTAAAAGCAGCAAAAATATTTGTCAAAATATGATCCTGACTGTCCCCTTTCCCGTTGTGCAACGACTAGCTATCCTGGTAGCAACGTAAAGCAGCAGGTGCAGTGCAGTTCAAGGAACAGGATGACTCGTTGACTGGAAGGGAACGTTTCTCGGATTACAGACTCTCAAAGTCAAGAAACAATGCGGCGCACAGCAAGTACAGTGCATTTATGGAACGAATCTACAATTTGAGAGATTAGGCGAATGGGGTGTGGTAGGATGGGGACAGAAGAGTGTCGAATATACCGGAAACAATGCTGAATGTTTAAGCCCGAGCGTAAAAATCTCGAAAATTCTCGGATTGAGATTAGTTGACAATGGCACTGCCCAAGTTGGAATGTCCGATGCATCAGCTTGCCCTAATGTTTTTCTTGAGGATGTGAAATATGTTCGCCTCTGTGTGATTGATGATATGCACTGAATGCTTTTGTAATGCCCAATGGGCATTCTGTCGAAACAGGATGGATGAGAATTTATCAATTGTAAGAAAGGTACTGCTGGAGTTTCACATATGGTTCGAATTCCTTAATAAATCAAAATATGAATATTTCTAGGCGGTGATAAGTGAGAAAACTTGATAATGTAATATGGAAATAGCAGGTTCCACACACTGAGTAAAAGTGAATTCATGATAATGACAAACGCACATGCATTAAACGCGGAATAAATTAAATAATCAAAATGTTTAATTCTAACTAATTTTACTCAAATAATTCAAGCACACCTAAATTACAACTCTTAAAAGCTGACATAAATCCCCCAAAATTTTAAAAGTTTCCACTAATCTGATCGTCTAATGAGTGTTTCGCCCACATAATATCTTACTCTGATCAAAATTAATAAAACAAGAGCATCACTTTCGAACTCTGGTCCGTAATGCACTCAACATGATTGCCAACAACAATGCCAATGCAAATAAAACGATAAAGCGTTGAAACATGAAACACCAAACTAACCTCACTCATAGGCCCATCATCGGGTTGTACGTCATGTGCCGAGAAGGAAATTTTAATTAAATTTATTTCATGCGTGCAATTGAAGCACTGCTCGTTTTGCCTTTTCCCAAACCCAACAAGTCCCCTGCATTCCCATCGCTCCCTCGCACGGTTGTCATCGCCATCTGGGCGACCTGGGGTTGTGGTTGAGTTCTGGGTCAGAAAATTGCCACACACACCTTTCACCAGCATCATCACGAACGAAATTACATTACACAAGCGTGAGAGGAAATATTAAGATGATTTATGGATAAGTGCTATTCTCAATATAATCATTGGTTGAGTGTGTGCTTGTTTGTGTATGACTGCGGTTTGGTGCATATTTCACCACAACACAACATTTCCGAAACGTGATAACACTGTTTATGGGTCTCTTCGTACCGAAATACATGCAACCGGATGGTCAGGAGCTGCGCCGGACACGACTAGGATGGGAATTCCCATCGATGGTGTAGGAATGATCATGGACGAATAATGGTCCAAAACCGAACAACACTCCTGGACTCCTGGATGCGATGGCATCAGTAAAATGCTTCATTCAGTTGGATTCATATCATCACGTACCAATATGCGAGGATCCGAAATATTATTACCTACTGCTGCTTGGCTTCATAAAGCACTGTTTATGCAGTTGAGTAGTGAATGCTGGAGTGTAGATTCAAGACTACTTCTTGTCAACTTTTTGAATAAACAAATTTTCCGTGAAGTCATTTTTTCACAAAAACTTTCACTGTAATGTATTATTCCCAGTGAGTTGCGGGGCCTGTTGGGGATGTGGTGGTTGTCGACAGTAGGCTTTTTCCTACTTATCGTACCAGGGCCGGATTTAGCCGGCAGGGGGCCCCGACAGCTTGTGGGGGCCCCAAAATGTACAAAAAGATTGGTTTTGGTACATAAGATTTGTGGAAGCCCGAGGAAACGGTTGAAAATTATTTTCTCTATTCATTCTTCCTACATCCGCACTAAGTGACCAGCCCACTACATTTCGGGTATGAGCCATCTGGCGCGTAAATTGATAAATGTGTAAAAATCAAATTTAAAAAAAATGTCAAAGACAAACCTATAATTTCTTTTCTGAGTCGCTGCACTCTAATACGTAATTCTACGTTGATTTTGCGGTCGTGTCTCTGATACAACCTTCTACTTTTTTCCGAAAGACATTTCGCGGAATGTACCTTTTCACCGAAAATCATTCCGTGGAATGCCATTTGGCGGAATTCGGTTAGAATAATTATCATTCAAATATTTAACGATTTCTGCTTAATTACATTAAATCCAGGCATTTTTTTTATTTAATGCAAACCTGAACCCGACCCGTACCCGAGAATTTTTGCATTCGTAAACCCGTACTCGACCCGAACCCGACATAATTTAATTATTTAAGCCCGCACAAAAGTTTTCCCCGGAAAATTCAAACTAGATATTTTCTAGTTCTCTTTAAAATAAAAAAAAAAATTTAAACCCAAACAACGCACAAGCCTCACAATTAACAAAACTGAATAAAATAATTTTCAGTATTTTATTTTTTAAACCCGTACCTGACCCGGACCCGATTTTTTTATCTCACAATCCCGTACCCGACCCGAACCCGATATTGTACTAATTTTTCAAACCCGAACCCGACCCGATTCGGGTTGCGAGTTTCAAAACCTGAAACCCCACCATGTCTACTGTCCGGTATAAGGCGAAAGGAGTTGCTAATGTCTTCTTTCAAAGAACACGTTTTCCCGGTATTAGGCGAAGGGAGGGGTAACGCCTTATTTAAATGGATGTATCTGCCCGGTATAAAATGAAAAGGAGTTGATAATGTCTTCTTTAAAAGAACGCGTCTGCCCGGTATAAGGCGAAGGGTGAGGTAACGCCTTTTTCAAATTGATGCATCTGCCCGGTATAAAGCGAAAGGAGTTGTTAATGCCTTCTTTAAAAATCGCATCTGCGCGGTATAGAGCGAAGGAAGGGGTAACGCCTCCTTTAAATGGATGCATCTGCCCGGTTGAAATTTTGAAAACTACTTCTAAATATTCTGGGAGGCCTTCCTTGGCCGTGCGGGAAGGTGCGTGGCTGCCAAGCAAGACTATGCAGAAAGAGGCTGGGTTCAACTTCTGGCCCGGTCTAGGAAATTTTTCGAAAAAAAAGTGGAAGGTTGTATCCGAGGCACGACCGTCAATTGGACGTAGGATTACGTGAAGTGTAAGAGATTTTATTTGGAAATTCTGAATATGAATATGAATCTAGAGAAAATTTCATTTGCAACTAACGCAACTCAATGATATGAGACGTCATTATTAAAGATTGTGCTGGTGCTGGGATTAAAGACGATATTCGATTGAAAATTTGCTCAACTGTTTGCAATTTTCAGACTTATTTGAATACGGCGTTGTTGTATGAATGATGTGAATATTTTTTTGCAGCGCCTCCGATAAGTGCTTGCGATTCTTCTGCCGACGGCTACTTTCTGCTGTTCCCAAGCAATTATGAGTTGCACTTTGAAGAAAATTCGTTTTAGTTCAAACTTCTCCCATGTCATATGATGATTCTGATAAGAATCAATTTGTTTTCCACAATACGCCTATCCAATCACAAGCAGCAACACAGCTTATGATTTGAACTTTGAAAAAATTTGTCTCGGCTCAACCTTCTCTCGTGTAAAATTATGATTCTGACAAGAACCCATTCGTTTTCAGTAATGCATCTTTCCAATCACAAGTAGCGACAGAAAACGAAGCAGAATCTAGAGAAAATTTAATTTCATTGCTACTGACCTTAACGTCAGCCACTCGATAAGTTGCCGCTAAAACGCGATAGACACCATCCATGCGAATCAATTATCGCAGCATCTTCCTCCGAAGAGCGCTTGCGCTGCTGACGATGCCAAGCGATTATAATTTGCACTTTGAAGAAGTAAAAGAAAAAGAAAATGCATTGGCCCTGGTTATGTACGAAAGCACTGGGAACAAACGAACGAAAGGCCGAGCAAGCATGCCAGGTCCAATGATACGGCTCCCAAAGGGGCGGGGCCTCGGTCTCCATGCAAACGTATTCTGACCAGCCGAAATCTGGTTTTCTCGACAGAATCGGCAGGACAATTCTCGCTTAACTTTTCAAAAGGACTTAAGTAACATTTTTTTCATGAATTAATTTGAGTATTGCAATCAAAAGCTTTCATGTTGTTCTGTTGATTGCGCTATTAAAATTAATTCATGAAAAAAATGTTACTTAGGACCTTTTGAAAAGTTAAGCGAGAATTGCATTGCAGCGCCAAACCAGATGATGGTTGCTACGGGCGCCGGCAGCAAGGCTCAGAGAAACACCATCAATGGCGTCTCATCGAAGGCGTCGAGCATCATAAACAGCCTCGCAAACGACACCTTCGTGCGTATTGAGCTGGCCAAGCCCGCCGTCTCGGAGGGTTCCAAAGTCGTCATCGAGTAAGTCAGCTCCTAGTGAATGAACGAGGACGTAGCTCCACATAAAACGTTCCCCTTTTCAGTGCCCAAGTCCCCCACGCACGCAGTAAATACAAATTTTGAAATGAATTTCCTCTTCACTGCTACTGATGCCACTGTCAGCCAATTTTTGATTTGCCGCTGGAACACGATAGACGTCATCCATTCTAATACATTGTTTTGCAGCGTCTCCCTGCAAGGAGCGCATGAGCTGCTACCGACAAAGAATTTCGCCCATCACCAAGTGATTATGATTTGCATATTGATAAATTTTTTGTCTCGGCTCAACCTTCTCTCGTGCAAAATGATTATTCTGTTTCCAATGACGCGCCTTTCCAATAAGAAACAGCAAGAATACCGAAATCAGAATCTTGAGAAAATTTCATCTAACTGCTACTAACGCAACTCAATGATATGAGACACCAGACCGTCTGTTCGAATCAGTTTTTTTTCAACTTGTATACAAGTGCAATAGTTTTGTTTTCATGGCTTGTTATGATTCGAAGAGGTTTTTGCATCTCTTTTATCGTTGTTCGTTATCTATCGAGAGCGTTTTCTGCAATCTCTGGCTCTACCTTCTCTTGCGTACAATGATAGATTTGACACGAATCGATTTTGATCCACAATGTGCATTTCTATCACTCATAGCAAACAAACGATAGTCTGCTGCTGCTGTCGAACAATCATTCGATAATTTCTACTAAGTAAACATTTTCAGTGACGCCACTGGTATCCGGGGACCGTAGTCGACGCCATCTCTGTAATCAACCCTTTCTTCTAATAAAATTTTAGTCCTGAGAAGAACCATTTTCTTTTACAATGCGGCACTAACAGTAACTAAACGATAGTCCGAAGATTGCTGCTTTTGGCGACGGCCTCTCGATGATCCGAATTCTGCTGCTACGGGCGTCATTGTTGTGTCCGCTCTCCGAGGAAACTTAATTGAACTGAGGATTAGAGTCCAGCCCGTAAGTTGCACGATTTTGATGTCTGTGCTTGCGATGCATATACGCGATTGGTTAGTTTACCGATTTTGCACAGTGCCTGGTAAAATTCAATTTTTTAATAGTTTAGCACCTTAAATGCATTTTCTCTATAGTTGAGCAAAATCTTAAAGAGTTCGTTAATCGATTTATACCAATATCTTTAAAATCGGTTGAAAGACGGCTTGAACACTACTACTTCTACTACTACCACGGCTACTTCTTGATCACTTTTCGTGACGGTCTCAGAATTTAATCTATAGAATGACCCCCCTATCTTCCCGAAGAACGTAAGCCTACGTCAACATTTTCGGCTTTTTAGGTATAAAAGATTCAAGTGTTAATCTCGTGTTTAATGAATGCAACAAAAAATTGCTTGGCTTAGAAACCTCGCAGGTAATAATTGTGGGAATGCTGAATGAACATAGGCTATTATTATTAATACATTCCGCGAAATGGTACATTCCGCCAAAAGTCATTCGGCGAAAAGGTACAAACCGCCAAATGTCGTACCGCGAAAAGTTACAAACCGCCAAATGTAATTCCGCGAAATAGTTTTCGGTGAATTGTTATACAATCGTTAAGTTGTGATTGGTACTAAACGACTACTAACGACTAAATGACTACGTAGACTAACTGCTTCTTGACTTGTTTCTTATTGTTGTGATTTTTTCAGCAGTAAGCACGCATGTTAGCAAAAAGAAGCACCAAAGCAATTCTTGTTATGTATTTAATTATTAGTTTTATTTAAAGAAATTTTGAAGAAACAAATTAATAATTCTACACAGCATACCTATAACCAGTGTTGTGCTTAATCATTATCAGACGATCATGATTGCAATTTTCATGTGAAAACTTGTCACGTGAAAACAGTAGGCGAGTTGTCGCCGGCGACAACTTCTCAAATTTTGTACTCAAACGATAATAAACACAGCATTTTCATTCAATCATTAATCTTCACTAATAATAGCTAATTGTCAACAGTCCAGTTATATCTTCTATTTGGCGTTATAGTTTCATGCTAGTAAGGAAAAATAGTTAAAAAGGTAAAGGTAAATGCTTCAAATCAAGATACGATTTTCAAACGATTCTCAATCGCTGGCGAGTTTTAATCACTTGATAATTTAAAAGTAAAATCGCGGGTGAGTTTGATCATTCTCGATTTTTCGAAAATTTGATTTTTCCCAACCCTGCCTATAACTATAATCAAACTCCATGGATCCAAAAGTTAAAGTTATATATAAATACGTTACAGAAAAATATATTAAGCTCTTTTTAGTGGAATGTATTAAACCGTCTAAGACGAATTAAGTACTGTCCATTTAATTCCACCAGTTAATTTTCGTTATCTTTGCAGATACGTATTTCGACCACAACTGTGTGGTCGTCTTCAGTGTCGAGTCAAGTACAAGACTCGCGTCTACTCGCGGTTATGTTAAAAACATTACTTATTGCTTTTTTATACTCAGGACTTGACCCCTTTACTTACAGGATGGGCTACAGCTCTTCGATGAGCCTACGCCGAATGGAGTATCCTTCTCCACTGGACTGACGTCGTTTGACATTCTTCCGGCATACGAACAACGTGTCCAGCCCACCGTAGTCTGCCGTGTTTTATAAGCCTAATAATATCCAGCCCTTTATGCACCTAGTACAACTCGTGATTCATGCGACGCACTGAGGAGTATTTCAGCCAAAATCCTGGCCAAAAGTCAAAAACAAAATTTTTAGATATTTACATATTATTTTTCGTTTTTGTACTCTCAAATAGTGATACTTATTAGCTATGGGATTTTTGAAACAATATCGTTTCAATGTGAGCGATGCTGGCAGTCAAAACTTTACCAAAACTAGTTTTATCGCAATTGTGCATTATTCAAAATGTTTTCAAGCATGATTTGATCTGAAACCCTTTTCAGGTGATCCGTAATCATGATATTAATTGCTAGTTTTTTCCTACCTTTTTACAATAATATGTTTTACAAAATAAAACTTTTGATTAGGTTCCAAACTTGTCCAAGCAACAAAATTGTCAGCGTTGGAAAGATTGGAGTTTCCTTAATATGCTCCATAAAAACATTTCACGCATACTCCCGCAATCGTGATTTATTTTTATTTTAATATAGTGAAGTTTGCCTAAAAATGCTAGAAAAATAAATGGTTTTGAGTGCCAAACCTCACACAAATTATGTTTCGCTTTCAAAGATGAGTGAGACTTTGATGATCACACCGATCCATAAAAGCATACGCATTTTTCGGATGTTAAGATTATTAAGAAACAGCGGTTGATTTGCATGTCGTATTTATGAGATCTGCTCCATTTGACATAACAAAACATTATCCAGGGGCTTTAACATGATCCGATGACAAATTTACATAGTCGGGATAAGCAAACAAAGTACATCTTTAAAAAAAATGTCTTTCTTTTACTTCCACTAATTCGTTTTTTCGTATCTACACAAATACGTATGCACGTGTCCACTAGTAGTGGACGAAATACGTATTTGTGTAGATACGAAAAAGTGGTAGTGGAAGTAGTGGAAGTAAAAGGAAGACAATTTTTTTGAAACTGTTGAATCGCTGAGAATTGAAAGACCGCACCGATATTTGAACAGCTATATTTTACGTGTTTATGAGCTTCAAATCTGTAAATATGTAGTTCATCTTAGTTTAGTTTAGTTTACAATTTTAATAAGTTACTCACATTTCAGTGACGCTTTATTTTTGAATGGCCTTTCAGGCCAGCATTCAACTGCTCTATTGAGTGTGGTTAAGTATGACCCTGAATACTTATAATTAGGCTGTATTGCATGTTCATAGTATAATTTATTGTACAATTACCTTTCCTAGCTGTACAGTTATAAGATTAAGCTAGTATGTAAGTTTAGTCGTAGGTAGCAATAACAAATTATTTAGAAATTAACAATATATTTATCACACCAAACACCTTATTGCACGTGAGGTAGATTGACATTGACCTGTCATTTCTAATCGTTGACGTTCCATCTAGAGCTCCCTACTCATAGACTGACCGCTTGCCGCCTGGCGCTCAGCCGACTGTGTTGCCAATTTTCTCGAGGTGCTTGTTGCAACAGAAACCTTGTAACATTTTCCCCTAAGACGCTCGCATATAATTCTTAATTATTAAAGAACATCTTTTCGGGAAAATTAATCAGTAATAATCGAAGAATAAAGATTAACATAAAGATTAACTAAACAACATAAAGCAAAAAATATACTTTACTGTTTCTATTGATTGCATTTTCAGACGACAAAATGATTGACATACTTTTGGCCACGCTTTTACACTGCATACTCCTATGTGCGACTCCCCGCCCCGTTCTTCTGTTTACCGCCGAGTATTGTTCGCAGCATCTTACGCTCAAACTCTCCGAAAGCTCTCCGATCAGCCTCCTTTAACGTCCATGTTTCATAGCCCTATAAAACCACCGGAAGAATCAGAGTAGTATACAGCGCGAATTTTGTCTTCGTTTGCAGACTACGGGACTTAAGCTGGTTACGAAGTCCATAATAAGCCGTATTTGCAGCTGCAATACGCCTCTTCACCTCACAGGTAACATCATTATCACACGTCACTAATGTTCAAAGATATACAAATTCTTCTACCACTTCAAATTTTTCACTATCCAGCACAATTTCACTGCCACCACCACTAATGAACCCACGTTGATTGCCAGCGACCATGTACTTCATTTTGCTGGTGATTCGCAGGAGTGGGCTCAAATTAGCCCGCCAGCGACGAGAGAAGTTTTTGGTTTCAAAGCAGTTTCGCCCTTTTGAAATGTTGATCAGATCATCTCACGTGAAATATGAGAAATGAGATGTAAAAAATAAGCTGTGTAGTATAAGCGACTCATGAAGTGTAGAGTGGGAATGAGAAGTGTGCAACGATATGGGAGAAGTGAACGTGAGTGAGAAACGAAAAGCGAGAAATGAGAAGTAAGGAATTAAGTGCGTGAAGTGAGAAGCGAAAAATGAAGTTTGAAAAATAAGAAATAGAAAGTGAGATGTGAGAAAGGATAAACTAAACGTAAAATGTGAGAAGTAAGAAAGTAAGAAGTAAGAATCGCGATATGGTCTATATGCAAGCTATTTAGCACAATGTTTGTAAATTTGATGTACACATGCACAGCATGTGGAAGTTTTAGATCATTTCTATCGCTTAAGTCAGCGGTTCTCAACCTTTTTCTTGAGAGGTACCCCTTCGAACCCTTACCTTCATTGAGGTACCCCCTATTATTTTTTTCGCTGTGAATGAAAATAAGCAATACTTACGAGATGTAACTGAAAATTATCGAGATATATATTGCCTATGATCGCATATCAGTCCCATCTTTGCCGGATTTCCTATTCATAGGGGACAAAATTGCGATTTTTGGTAGTATGGATCTCCATAAAGTTGTCTGTAATTTTTGTTATTCCGTGAAACTTTCCAATTCAAATTTAGTTTTATCAAGCTTGCTATAAGTCTTTGAGGATATGTGAAGGCGTTCGAGTCTCTTGAAAGTAATCTTCAGATGAGAATTTTGGAAGGACGCTTTTGAGCCTCCTAAAAAAAAGAAAGAAGAATTACAAGCTTCTTGGAAGCAGGCTTCCAAGCCTCTTAAAAGGAGGCCTCAAACCTCGCCAAGAAAGGCTTTTCAGCATCTTGGTTGGACACTTCCGAGCATCTTGAAAGAGGAATTCCAAGCCTTTTGAAAGGAAGCTTCCGACCCTTTTGACAGAAAGCTTTCGATCCTCATGAAAGGAGGCTTCCGAGCTTCTTCAAAAGCGGCTTTCAAGTATCTTGGAAGGAGATTAATGAGCTTCTTGTTAGCAACCTTTCAAAACTAATAATAAGTTTTTCTTGGAATGGTAGTACATCCGCCATTAAGCATTTTTGTCCAAGGTACCCCCAGGGGTACATGTACCCCAGGTTGAGAACCGCTGGCTTAAGTGATGAACTTCGTTACACGAAAAAATCACATTAATAGATCGCAGGTGAAAAAATCACAGGTGATTTCCCTACTAAGCTACGTAGCATCCTCTTCGTCCTCAATAACTTAGCGGGTACTGAGGAGCCCAAGTTCCCAGCCTTTGGCGCATGGTCCAACGAACACAATCTATTTTCCGGACTAGCTCTTCCATTCGTTTTGCACACTGTGTACTAATTCTAAAATTGCAATGATTATGTTAGGAAATTGAAATCTTGTGCGAATTGATTGATTGCCACAAAAACCTTTACAGTACTGATGACAAAGCATAAACAACCAATCAAACTGTTACGGATTCGGCCCCCTTGATTAATCCGTTACCATATTGATAGGTACGAAATGTCTTCCTATAACGAAAGCGTATGTCCAGAATAAAAGGAAGGGAAACCCAATCAAAGACAAGTCTTGTCTTGAATACATATGCTTTTTTAAGGTGTGTACCACAATAAAACACCTAACGGTGAATCAGCTGTACTGGATTGAACAGCTCGTGTAAAGATTCGCCAGATTAGATAACCAGCAAATGTATGTATTTGCCCATTTCGCACCGAAAGAAACACCTGTGGTTGCTCTCGATGTCTACTTTGCAGGGGCCCGTTATCTCAATCATAGTTTATTGGTTTCCGTTACGGAATGTTGAGAACCAATCAATCGTTGTCCAATCCAGTCCACTCCACCGTTCATTCAGCGAATTTTGTCGTCGGTCGGTTCGTGCTCCGTCGACTTTGAATTGGACTCATTTACTTGCGTGCTCCAGCAGTCCCATGTCCTGTCCCAGTGTGTGTGTTTGTGTATATCCTTACCACCCATCAAGTGGACTGAAATGCCGAAAGGGAATGTTACACGGATGACCGAAAACCTACAGTCATGGTGGTTTGTGGTGACCGGGGGTAGGTTGGGGTGCCAGTCAATGTCAAATAAAGCTTTGATTGAAAATAATTCATCGGTTGTTGGGAGGAATTGGATTCAGTTGGTACAGCTGGTGGTCTGCATGATTCGATAGATGTTCTACGCCTTGCTGAGAAATCACATAGACGATGATAATGTTAATGTTTATTTAATTACACCAAAAAAATTATACAAATGCCAAAGCGTCGGCAATGATTCAGTATGCCTATATGGTAAGCTATAGCTGTTCCTGTTCTTTACTCAGAGAGATAAGAGATCAGAAGAATTGTTACAGTGAGAAAGGAACAGTTCCCTTATCTGCATTCTCGAATGGTTAGAGCATATCGGAAAGGAATCTAATGAGCAATAAAACCTTCATTTCTCAATTATTTCTTTCAAGGAAATAGGGAAAACTGGGGTAATATGCACCCGCCGGGGCAAAACGACCAAGGCAAGGTTTTTGCACCGTTTTTACTACAGCGCTTGTAGTTCGGATCTCGCACTACCAATCCAGCGTTTTTATTTTTTAAAATATGTCCTTAACGCCGCTAAAAACGCCAAAAGGTAATTTTGCTCCGGGATGCATATTACCCCACTTTACCTTTCGTTTCAAATCGATTCTCTTCTATGAACGATTGCTTCAATCGATTGTTGTAATCGGATGAAGCCAATTCGTGATAATAGAAGTAAACCGTTCTTCTTACGGTGCGGTGTGACATTTTATTGCCAATTAGATGAAGTAAGAGAAAATTTATAGCACGCCATGCTTCTTCCAGTTCCAGTTCGCCAGTCAGCTTGGAGTGGGTCGTCTTGACCTTCTCCCAGCTTCGCTTGCGCTCTCTGTCCTTCCTGAGAAGTAATAAAACCTATGTATTTGGCTTTTAAGCTATAGTTATAGCTAAAGGAGTATGTAGGTTGGCAGGTGAGCTAAGCTTTCAGGTGCATTCGAACGCCATTGAATTCGATCCTTCCGACGCGAAGCAGTTCAGCAAATGCCGTGCAAGGTTGGCTTCTTTGGATGCTTTTTCCACCATACTGTATGAAATCCGTTACTAGGCAAATATATAAATGCGTTGGCTGGCTAAGCGTGAGAGAATATTTTTTCCATTGCATGTGGCACCTGTCATGTTACTTTCTTTCATTTTCTGCAGCTTTGCCAAAGCCAATAATTGAGATCAATGCTAACATTTCAATTTACATATCAATGTCACTATCTTTCTCGATGAAACGAAAAATAAAAAAAAAACAATCAGAGAAACGACCAAAATTTTTGGTTTTTTCGTTTGAAAACAAGTTATTTACTTACTTGATGGGCTACAGCTCTTCGATGAACCTACGCCGAATGGAGTATCCTTCTCCACTGGACTCGATTCTGGGCCAATCGATCCAGTCGTCCTGAACATTGAGCGCCCTCAGGTCCTCTTCAACTGCAAACAATAATCGTGTACGCGGCCTCTTCCGGGTTCTCTACTAAATATTATCTCCGCTTGATGTTCTTCCGGTATACGAACAACGTGACCAGCCCACCGTAGTCTGCCGTGTTGTATAAGCTTAATAATATCCAGCCCTTTATACACCTGGTACAATTCGTAATTCATGCGACGCCGCCAGATACCGTTCTCCTGCATAGAAAAAAATAATGAAAAATAAATAGCGCGTAAAACTTGACATGCGGAAATTTACGCTAATCTACGCTGAAATGGCCCTCTTCCTAACAATATTGCTTACAACGTGTATGCAATATCGACGATTTACGTCAAATATTGTATACATTTAGGCTACTTCTCGTGTGGAAGTACGCTAATAATGACGTTCCATTTATGTGCATGATTTCCAGCGTAAATTTCAGTAGATTTTTCTATCTGTGTGTTTACCGCCGAGTCCGCAGCACCTTACGCTAAAACACTCCGATCTCCGATCAGCCTCCTTTAACGTCCATGTCTCATGGCCGTATAAAGCCACCGGAAGAATCAGAGTAGTATACAGCGCGAGCTTTGTCTTCGTTTGCAGACTACGGGACTTTGGACTTTGCAGCTGCAATACGCCTTTTCACCTCGCGGGTAACATCATTATCGCACGTCACTAATGTTCCAAGATACACACATTCTTCTACCACTTCAAATTTTTCACCATCCAGCACCATTTCGCTACCACCACCACTAATGAATCCACGTTGATTGCCAGCGACCATGTACTTCGTTTTGCTGGTATTGATCGTGAGTCCAATCCTCGCTGTCTCCCTTTTAAAAGGCACAAAAGCCTCTTCCACGGCACGGCGATCAATTCCGATAATATCGATATCGTCCGCAAATCCCAGGAGCATATGCGATTTTGTGATAATGGTACCGCTTCTTTGCACACCAGCTCTCCTAATCGCTCCCTCGAGCACTATATTGAACAGTAGATTCGAGAGTGCATCTTCCTGCTATAATCCATCTAAGGTAACAAATGTCGTCGATATTTCATCCACAACCCTTACACTTGATTTCGATCCGTCCAACGTTATACGAATCAGCCGTATCAGTTTCGCCGGAAAACCATGTTCAAGCAGAATTTGCAATAATTCATTCCGTTTCACTGAATCGTACGCCGCCTTGAAATCAATAAACAGATGATGTGTCTGCAAGCTGTACTCCCGGAATTTATCAAGGATTTGTCTCAGGGTAAACATTTGATCCGTCGTTGATCGGCCCTCACGAAAACCTCCTTGGTATTCACCGACGAAGGAATCTTCAAGCGGTCTCAATCTGTTGAACAGAATACGGGACATAATTTTGTACGCCGAATTAAGGAGGGTTATTCCTCGATAATTGGCGCACTCCAGTCTGTGCCCTTTCTTAAATAGAGGGCAATTGAGGCCGTCCAACCAGCTAGCAGGCATTTCCTCATGTTCCATATTTTCGACATAATATGGCGCAGAACTTCATAAAGCTGCTCACTGCCGTGTTTGAGAAGTTCAGCCGGGAGCTGGTCCTTCCCCGCACCCTTTTGTTTTCAGCTCTTTAAGAGCTTTTTTAACCTCATCTAGTGTAGGTGACTCCACAGCTCGTCCATCGTCGCTAATATTAATTCTGTTCACCGATGCACCGTCACTTTCTCCATTCAACAAAATCTCGAAGTGTTGCTTCCACCTGGCAGCCACTTCAGTTTTATCTGTCAGCAAGTTCCCTTGTTGGTCGTTGCACATGACGGTAGATGGCGCTGTCTTTCTCCGCACGTCATTGAAAAACTCATAAAACCTCCGCATATCGTTCTGCTCCATTTTTTCCTGCGCCTCACTAATAACTTGTTCTTCGTATTCTTTTCTCTTCCTGCGGTGGATTCGTTTTTCGGCTGCTCTTGCTTCCTTGTACCGATCTCTATTCGATCGGGTACCCGACACCAACATCCGGCTTCTGGCAACGTTCTTCTCGTCTGTCACTCTCTGACATTCCACATCGAACCAACCCGTCCTGGGTCGCCTCTGTGCAGTGCCTACCACTTCTCGTGCTGTTGTGCTCACTGCTACATGGATCGACTCCCATAGATCGTTGATGTTGTCGCTAGCGTTGATTGCACTTATCCGTTCGTCGAGCTTCTGGCGGTACTCAGCCGATACTCCTTCCGCCGACAATTGCTGGATATTGTACCGCATCGTTCGCTGTGATCTTTCGTTCGATACAGTTGACAACTGTGATCGAATTTTACTGACACCGAAGTAGTGATCAGAGTCAATGTTCGGACCTCTGAATGTCCGCACATCGATAACATCCGAGAAATGGCGCCCATCCACCAGAACATGGTCTATCTGGTTGCAAGTTTCACCATTTGGGTGTCCCCAGGTGTGCTTTCGGATATTCTTTCGAGCAAAGTAGGTGCTATTGATGGCCATCCCTCTGGCAGCAGCAAATTTTACTATTTATTTATTTATCATCAGACTAGTCGGAGTGGCCTGTGCTGCACATAAAAGACTTCTCCATTCAGCTCGGTTCATGGCTGCGCTTCGCCAACCACGCAGTCTGCGGAGGGTCCGCAAGTCGTCCTCCACCTGATCGATCCACCTTGCCCGCTGTGCACCTCGCCTTCTTGTTCCCGTCGGATCGTTGTCGAGAACCATTTTCACCGGATTACTGTCCGACATTCTGGCTACGTGCCCGGCCCACCGCAGTCTTCCGATTTTCGCGGTGTGAACGATGGATGGTTCTCCCAACAGCTGATGCAACTCGTGGTTCATTCGCCTCCTCCACGTACCGTCCGCCATCTGCAACCCACCATAGATGGTACGCAACACTTTCCTTTCGAAAACTCTCAGTGCGCGTTGGTCCTCCACGAGCATCGTCCAGGTCTCGTGTCCGTAGAGAACTACCGGTCTAATGAGCGTTTTGTAGATTGTCAGATTGGTACGGCGGCGAACTCTATTCGATCGGAGCGTCTTGCGGAGTCAAAAGTACGTACGATTTCCAGCCACTATGCGTCTCCGAATTTCTCTGCTGGTATCATTTTCAGCAGTCACCAGTGAGCCCAAGTACACAAATTCTTCTACCACCTCGATTTCGTCACCACCGATGCCAACTCGCCGTGGGTGGCTCACATAGTTTCTCTTGAACCTCTTCCTATCATGTACTTCGTCTTCGACGTGTTGATGACTAGTCCGATCCGCTTGGCTTCTCTCTTCAGTCTGATGTAGGCTTCCTCCATCTTCTCAAAGTTACATGCCATAATATGTATGTCGTCGGCGAAGCCAAATAGCTGGACGGTCTTATTGAAAATTGTACCACTCGTGTTAATCCCTGCTCTTCGTATTACCCCTTCCAAAGCGATGTTGAATGCGGCATTTCTGCAGTACTTGGCGAATGGCGAATACCTGGTCCGTGGTGGAGCGTTCGCCCATAAAACCCGCCTGGTGCTGCCCCACGAACTCCCTTGAAATTGATGCTAGTCGACGGCATAAAATTTGGGAGAGTATACCTTGTAGGCGGCGTTCAGCAATGTGATTGCGCGGTAATTGCTACAATCCAGCTTATCGCCCTTTTTGTAGATAGGACACACGATACCTTCCATCCACTCCTGCGGCAAAACTTCCTCCTCCCAAATCTTGGTAATGACCCAGTGCAGCGCTCTACCCAGTCAACACAAAATCGTATATGATGCAACATAAAGTGCTAATGTGAAGGCGATATACGTACATGTTGCATGGGGAAGTACCTATATCGCCTCCACTTTAGCATCTTATGTGGCATCATATACGATCTTGTGTTGACTGGGTATCCAGTGCCTCACCACCGTGTTTAAATATCTCTCCTGGTAGTTGGTCAACCCCAGGGGCTTTGTTGTTCTTCAGCCGGCCAATCTCCTCCTTGATCTCCTGGAGATCCGGTGCCGGTAGAATTATGTCCTGCGCGCGTTCTCCCAGGTCCATCACCATACCGCCATCTTCGTCTGCCACATCGCCATTCAGGTGTTCTTCGTAGTGCTGCCGCCACCTTTGGATCACCTCACGCTCGTTCGTAAGAAGGTTCCCGTTTATGCCCTTACACATATAAGGCTGTGGCACATGGCCCTTACGTGAACGGTTCAACTTCTCATAGAACATTCGTGTGTTATTAGTGCGGTACAGTTGCTCCGTCTCTTCACGGTCGCGATCTTCCTGCTGACGTTTTTTTCTCTGGAAAATCGAGTTTTGTCTGTTCCGCGCCTGTTTATATCGTGCCTCGTTCGCCCTCGTGCGGTGTTGCAGCAATCTCGCCCATGCTGCATTCTTCTCTTCTACTAAATGCTCACATTCGCCGTCATACCAGTCGTTTCTCTGATCCGGGGGCACCTTGCCAAGTGCAGCGGTTGCGGTGCTACCAATGGCGGATCGAATATCTCTCCAGCCATCTTCAAGAGATGCTGCGCCTAGCTGCTCTTCCGTTGGAAGTGCCACTTCCAGCTGCTGAGCGTATTCTTGGGCTAGTCTACCGTCTTGTAGCCGCCCAATGTTAAGCCGCGGCGTCCGACTTCGACGCGTGTTGTACACCGTCAAGTGTTTTGAGCGCAGGCATACTGCAACGAGGTAGTGGTCGGATTCAATATTCGCACTGCGGTAAGTGCGGACGTTCGTGATGTCGGAGAAGAATTTACCGTCGATTAGAACGTGGTCGATTTGGTTTTCCGTTTCTTGGTTAGGTGATCTCCATGTGGCCTTGTGGATATTTTTGCGGGGAAAGAAGGTGCTTCGGACTACCATTCCGCGGGAGGCTGCGAAGTATATGCATCGTTGGCCGTTGTCATTCGATACGGTGTGCAGACTATCCGGTCCGATGACCGGTCTATACATTTCCTCCCTTCCTACCTGCGCGTTCATGTCACCGATGACGATTTTGACGTCCCGCAGTGGGCATCCATCATATGTCTGCTCCAGCTGTTCGTAGAACGCTTCTTTCTCGTCGTCTGGTCTCCCTTCGTGTGGGCAGTGCACGTTGATGATGCTATAGTTGAAGAAACGGCCTTTAATCCTCAGCTTGCACATCCTTGCGTTGATTGGCTGCCACTCAATCACGCGTTGGTGCATCTTACCCAGCACTATGAAGCCGGTTCCCAGCTAGTTGGTTGTGCCACAGCTTTGATAGAAGGTAGCCGCCCGATGCCCGCTTTTCCACACTTTCTGTCCTGTCCAGCAAATCTCCTGCAGCACCACGACGTCGAAGTTGCGGGGATGTAATTCATCATAGATCATCCTGTCGCAACCTGCGAAACCTAGCGACTTGCAGTTCCATGTTCCAAGCTTTCAATCGTGATCCTTTATTCGTCGCCTAGGTCTTTGCCGATTATATCGAGTCGCATTATCTCTTATATTGTTCGTAATTCTTGGTTTTTCAGGCGGCTTATTGGGCCTGCGCAAACCTCCTGTGTCGCCGGAGGGCCGTCGTGTCAGGGCTGTTTAGCGTCCCACCTAACACCAGGACTTGGGCTTGTGCGCTTTGAGCGGCACACGGTCGCTTTGGCGGAGCCTACTTGCGGATACATGCAGCTTTTTATAGAGGTTTAACAGGGCCCACTGTCAAACCCCACCACATCCTAGGCAGGCGCCACAACTCGCAGATGGCCTGGGGAGGGATCGTCAAGCCCTTGGACATAGTCCCTACTATTCCCGCATGAACCAAATGAACAACCAAAATAAAGCTGATTCAGTTTAGATTTAAATAATAATAATTTAAATTTATATAAGTTTCTATTTCTGGTTTGTTGATTTTTATCAAATTTATATAAGGATTGAAAACTGAATCAAATTATCATCAATAATTTACCTTAAATCATTCACTTTCATCTGTCTATTCTGGAAACACAACTACAGTTCTTCATTGTAAAGACCTCTCCGTAATTTTAGGAAAACAGCATAATAATAGCACTAGACATCTAAACCGGAAAACAGTGCTGATATGGTTTTCAATTAATGTATTCTATGGAACCCAACTATTACATCGTTCGGAATTGTAACACTTCCAGCAGCTTCGCAGGAAGAAAGCGGATGCAGAAGCGCATTGGCTCCATTGCCAACTAAAATGCCATGAAATCGGATTTCGAAAGATGAAAATAACTCGTTGTGTGAAACTCTAAATTGGCATCTGAAATACTGTCCCGTTGCTTTTCTGGACAGTGCCCTCCGCGTTCTCGGCCCCTTACCGGGGCCCTTCGAAGGATGCCCGCCCAGCATCGCACACTGATCGGCTATGCAATGCACACAGGTGTATCAGTGCATTATAGTTTATGGGAAACGGAAACTCCACGTGTGCCACACAAAGCAGCTCCCGGGAAAGTGGGTTATCTCTGTTGGGTTTTGTTCTGTGCCCGCTGGGTGCGCGGTGGTAGCGCGATGGCACGATGCGAAGACTAGAGGGGTAATTAAATTACTAAATATATTGCACTATGCACTCTGACTGCCAAACAGTGCTCTGCTCTCCAATTTTCAGGGGTGTAGACGAAGGGTTTGGCAAAGACAATTAACCCGTTGGAGAATGTTCATGAATTTGCAATTTCGATACCACAGGAGGGATTTTTAAAATATTTCAAGTTATGTGACCACAAATTTTATGTTTCATAGGATTCTTCCATGAAACCACTGCTCGAAATTGCTACTATGGACATTGGACTTTTCTGGTTATTGATAATCTCCATTGGGAGGTTTTTATGGACTTCTTGAAATATATTCACAATCCTAAGACATTTCAAGTATTCTGAGCCAAAAGCCCCTTCAAAAAACGTCCCCATGTACACTAATGTTAGTTAACCAACAGCGTTTGATTTGCGT
This sequence comes from Armigeres subalbatus, assembly GCF_024139115.2. Lineage (NCBI taxonomy): Eukaryota > Metazoa > Arthropoda > Insecta > Diptera > Culicidae > Armigeres > Armigeres subalbatus. Next base: position 39,345,934 of record NC_085139.1, on the reverse strand, counting down.
TTTAGTCGGTATTTGGCAACACACTGCTCTTTCCTGCTTAGTGTCCCTCCAATCCCAACTGCTCCGCTGGTGACACGTATGATTGCGTAATTCAGGGAAGCTGTAAGGGCCCGGAGTGGAAACTTTGGCAAAGCGGTTCCGCCGACCAAGCACGGTTCTGTCCGCAGTAAAATTGCATTCACCAATTGAGTTTGGCTGAGGCTTACCGGGTTTAAGTGGCAGCTTGATTAGGTGAAACCTCGGATCAAAGCTGGCTCCCTGATAATGGAACGGTATGTGCAACGTTGCATTCAACCATTTGACATTAATATGGTTAGCAAATAGTGTAGTAGTGGAGTGTTGTGAAACGCGCTATTTTGGACGCATATTTTAGTGTGAATACTTTGGATTTCACTTGAACTAAAGTACTTTCGAAAATCATTCACAAATAAGCAATACTTCAACAACTGCTCAAAAATACTGTCAACCAATTATTTATGATTAAAAGTAGATGCTTAGAATAAGGAAAACAAAATCATTGCTATATCACCAGAATTTGGGCTCTGCTAAATCTTTAACATTGAAGCCCATTACGTAACGTAAGCCGCAAAATCCACTTCCTCGAGAAAAAAAGCTGTGTATAAAAAGCTCATCCACGAAATGGAATTTATTTCGATTGAGCGCCTCCGTCAAGGTATATTGAACCGTAATCCCATACATCAACTCGATGTGTCATAGAGGCATGTGCGAACAGATACGTTATTATGTGTATCATCTTATCCCACCAAGGCTTAGCGTTCTATTGAATGAAAAAAAATGAGAGAAATTGATTTCGTATTCCATTTGAAGTGGATTTATTGTGCGTCAGCAAAAAAGTATCATCGACGTGAATGCAACTCTACTGTACTCCAGACTAAATGATTGAATGTGTTACCAAGAAGCCATCAATAAATCTATAAGAGTTGCTTATTTCTAAAACGATTCGAACGCTTCGTTTATTTAATCTGTTCCGTACGTTACGATGTGATACTATGCGATATGTTTTCTGATACTGAATACCAATCAGGAGCATTGTTTCTTGGAAAAACAGGATGCTTCGGATCTAACGGATCTCCGCAATCTAACGGAATGGACAACAGTTCTTATGCATTCAACATTTCAACCCCAGAGCTGGCGATTTTTCATCATAGACCAAAGAATAGTGATGGCCATGATCCATATGCGTAATTTTTTGTGGCCGGTCATTTTTGTCACAACTCCATGTCAATTTATATTGGATTATATTTGGATTTGGATTGAATTTGGATTGGATTTGGATTGGATTTGGATTGGATTTGAATTGGATTTGGATTGGATTTTGATTGGATTTGGATTGGATTTGGATTGGATTTGGATTGGATTTGGATTGATTTGGAATGGATTTGGATTGGACTGGATTGATTTGGATTGATTTGGATTGATTTGGATTGATTTGGATTGACCTGACTGGATCTGGACTGATCTGGACTGGATTTGACTGGACTTGGACTGGATCTGACTGACTTGACTGGATTTGGACTGGATCTTGGACCGACTGACTGGACTGATTTGACTGACCTGACTGGATCTGGACTGGATTTGATTGACTGATTGACCTGACTGGATTTGACTGACTGGACTGGATCGACTTGGACTGATCTGGACTGGATTTGACTGGATCTGACTGGATTTGACTGATCTGGACTGACTTGACTGGATCTGACTGGACTGGATCTGACTGGACTGATCTGGACTGGATCTGGACTGACCTGGACTGATCTTGACTGGATCTGGACTGGATCTGGACTGGATCTGACCTGGATCTGACTGACTGGATCTGACTGGACTGGATCTGGACTGATCTGGACTGGATCTGGACTGGATCTGGACTGATCTGGACTGGATCTTGACTGATCTGGACTGGATCTGGACTGGATCTGGATCGATCTGGACTGATCTTGACTGGATCTGACTGGATCTGGACTCGATCTGGACTGATTTGGACTGGATCTGGACTGGATCTGGACTGATCTGACTGGATCTGGACTGACCTGGACTGATCTGGACTGGATCTGACTGGATCTGGACTGGATTTGACTGGATCTGGACTGATCTGGATCGGATCTTGACTGACTGACCGACTGGACTTTGACTGATCTGGACTGGATCTGGACTGATCTGGACTGATCTTGACTGGACTTGGACTGATCTGACTGACCTGGACTGACTGGATCTGGACCGATCTGGACTGACTGGATCTGGATCTGGACTGGATCTGACTGGATCTGGACTGGATCTGGACTGACTGGATCTGACTGACTGGACTGATCTGGACTGGATCTTGGACTGGACTGATCTGGATTGACCTGGACTGACTGGATCTGACTGGATCGACTGGATCTGGATTGACTGGATCTGACTGGATCTGGACTGATCTGACTGGATCTGGACTGATCTGGACTGGATCTGACTGACCTGGACTGGATTGACTGGATCTGATCTGGATCTGACTGATCTGACTGGATCTGGACTGGATCTTGACTGACTTGACTGGATCTGGACTGATCTGGACTGGATTTGGACTGGATCTGGACTGGATCTGGACTGGATCTGACTGGATCTTGACTGGATCTGGATCGACTGGATCTGGACTGACCTGACTGACTGGATTGATTTGGATTGACTGGACTGGATCTGGACTGATTTGGACTGGATCTGGACTGGATTTGACTGATTTGGACTGGACTGGATCTTGGACTGGATCTGGACTGACTGGATTTGACTGGATCTGGACTGGATCTGGACTGGATCTGGACTGACCTGGACTGGATCTGGACTGGACCTGACTGACCTGACTGGATCTGGACTGACCTGACTGATCTGGACTGGATCTGGACTGACCTGGACTGGATCTGGACTGACTGACCGACCTGACTGGATTTGACTGACCTGGACTGGATCTGACTGGATCTGGACTGACCTGACTGGATCTGGACTGACCTTGGATCTGACCGATCTGGATCGACTGGACCGATCTGGACTGGATCTGGACTGGATCTGGACTGATCTGACTGGATCTGGACTGACTTGACTGGATCTGGACTGGATCTGGACTGATCTGGACTGGATCTGGACTGGATCTGGACTGGATCTTGACTGATCTGGACTGGATCTTGACTGATCTGACTGGATCTGGACTGGATCTTGACCTGGACTGGATGACCTGACTGGATCTGGATCGATTTGACTGGATCTGGACTGATCTGGACTGGATCTGGACTGATCTGGACTGGATCTGGACTGATCTGGACTGGATCTGGACTGGATCTGGACTGATCTGGACTGGATCTGACTGACTGGATCTGACTGACCTGGACTGGATCTGACTGGATCGATCTGGACTGACCTGGACTGATCTGGACTGGATCTGGACTGGATCTGGACTGATCTGGACTGATCTGACTGGATCTGGACTGACTGGACTGGACTTGACTGGATCTGGACTGACCTGGACTGATTGACTGGATCTGGACTGACCTGGACTGGATCTGGACTGGATCTGGACTGGATCTGGACTGATCTGGACTGGATCTGGACTGGATCTGGACTGACTGACCGACCTGACCTGATCTGGACCTGGATCTGGACCTGACCTGACTGATCTGGACTGGATCTGGACTGGATCTGGATCGATCTGACTGGATCTGGACTGATCTGACTGGATCTGACTGGATCTGACTGATCTGGACTGGATCTGGACTGATCTGACTGGATCTGGACTGGATCTGGACTGATTTGGATTGACTGGACTGGACTGGATCTGGACTGATCTGGACTGGACCTGGACCGATCTGGACTGACCTGGACTGACCTGGACTGGATCTGGACTGGATCTGGACTGGATCTGGACCGATCTGGATCTGGACTGGATCTGGACTGGACTGGACTGACCTGGACCGATCTGGACTGGATCTGGACTGACCTGACTGGATCTGGACTGACCTGGACCGGATCTGGACTGATCCTGACCGACCTGGACTGATCTGGACTGGATCTGACCGATTGACTGGATCTGGACTGGACCTGGACTGGATCTGGACTGGATCGACTGGATCTGGACTGATCTGGACTGACCCTGGACTGGATCTGGACTGACTGACCTCGACTGACCTGACTGATCTGGACTGGATCTTTGGACTGGATCTGACTGATCTGGACTGGATCTGGACTGGATCTGGACTGGATCTGGACTGATCTGGACTGATCTGGACTGGATCTGGACCGATCTGGACTGGATCTGGACTGACCTGACTGACCTGACTGGATCTTGGACTGGATCTGGACTGACTTGGACTGATCTGACTGGATCTGACTGGATCTGGACTGACCTGGACTGATCTGACTGGATCTGGACTGGATCTGGACTGGATCGATTTGACTGGATCTGGACTGACCTGGACTGACTGACTGACCTGACCTGGATCGACCTGGATTGATCTGGACTGGATTTGGACTGGACTGACCGACCTGACCGACTGGACTGGATCTGGACTGACCTGGACTGGATCTGGACTGACCTGGACTTTGGACCTGGACTGGACCTGACTGACCTGGACTGACCTGACTGGAATTGGACTGGATCTGGACTGACCTGGACTGGATCTGGACTGGATCTGGACCGACCTGACTGGATCTGGACTGACTTGACCGACCTGACCGACCTGGACTGACCTTGACTGGATCTGGACCGGATCTGACTGACCTGATCTGACTGACTGGATCTGGATTGATCTGGACTGACCTGACTGACCTGACTGGACTGACCTGACTGGATCGATCTGGACTTGGATCTGACTTGATCGACTGGACTGACCTGGACTGGATCTGGATTGAACTGACTGGATCTTGACCGACCTGGACTGGATCGGACTCGACCTGGACTGATCTGGACTGACTTGACTGGACCTGACTGACCTGATCTGACCTGATCTGGACTGACCTGACTGATCTGGACTGATCTGACCTGGACCTGGACTGGATCTGGACCGATCTGGACTGACCTGGACTGGATGACTGACCTGACTGACCTGACTGACCTGACTGGATCTGGACTGACCTGACTGGATCTGGACTGATCTGGACTGACCTGGACTGGATCTGGACTGGATCTGGACCGATCTGGACTGACTGGACTGACCTGGACTGGATCTGGACTGATCTGGACCGATCTGGACTGGATCTGACTGGACCGACTGGACTGGACTGACCTGACTGGACCTGGACCGACCTGACTGGACCTTGGACTGACCTGGACCGATCTGACTGGATCTGGACTGGACCTTGGACTGACTGGACTGGATCTGGATCGACCTGAACTGAACCTGACTGGATCTGGACTGATCTGACTGGACCTGACTGGATCTGGACTGGATCGACTGACTGACTGGACTGACTGGATCTGGATCTTGGACTCGATCTGACTGATCTGGACTGGATCGACTGGACCTGACTGATCTGGACTGGATCTTGGACTGATCTTGGACTGACCTGGACTGGATCTGGACTGGATCTTGACTGGACCTGGACTGACCTGACTGATCTGACTGACCTGGACTGACTGGACTGGACCTGGACTGACTGGATTGACCTGGACCGACCTGGACTGGACTTGGACCTGACCTGGACTGATCGGACTGACCTGACTGACCTGACTGGATCTGGACTGATCTGACTGGATCTGGACTGACCTGGACTGGATCACTGGATGACTGGACCTGGACTGATCTGACCGGATTTGGACTGATCGGACTGGACTGGACTGGATCTGACTGGATCTGGACTGACGGATTTGGATTGACTGGATTGGATCTGACTGGATCTGGACTGATCTGGACTGGATCTGGACTGATTTGACTGGATCGACTGACCTGGACTGGATCTGACTGGATCTGGACTGGACTTGACCGACCTGACTGATCTGACTGGATCTGGACTGGATCTGGACTGACCTGGACTGACCTGACTGGATCTGGATCTGGACTGGACTGACCTGGACTGACCTGGACTGATCTGGACTGGATCTTGACTGATCTGAACTGGAACCTGACTGACCTGGACTGGATCTGACTGATCTGGATTGACCTGGACTGGATCTGGACTGATCTGGACTGACTTGGACTGACCTGGACTGGATCTGGACTGATCTGGACCTGGATCGGACCGATGGACTGGATTTGACTGATCTTGGACTGGGATCTGGACTGATTGGACTGGACTGATCTGGACTGACTGACCTGGACTGGATTTGACTGGATTTGGACTGGATCTTGACTGGATTTGGACTGGACCTGACCTGATTTGACTGACCTGACTGGATCTGGACTGGATCTGACTGGATCTGGACTGACCTGGACTGGATCTGGACTGATCTGGACTGATCTGGATTGATTGACTGGATTTGGACTGGATTTGATTGATTTGGATTGATTTGGATTGATTTGGATTGATTTGGATTGATTTGATTGGATTTGGATTTGGATTGATTTGATTGCAATTGGATTGGATTTGGATTGGATTTGGATTGGATTTGGATTGGATTTGGATTTGGATTGGATTTGGATTAGATTTGGATTGGATTTGGATTGGATTTGGATTGGATTTGGATTGGATTTGGGTGTGAATTGGATTTGGATTTGATTTTGATTTGTGTTGGTTTTGGATTGGATTTGGATTGGATTCGTATTGGATTGGATTTGGATTGGAATTTGGATTCAGATTTTGATTGGATATCGATTTTCTTTGTTTTTTTTTCAAATTGCTGTGCAAACGCCACTGTCTATAAAAACGAAACATGCAATGGCATTTATTGTGATTTTGAAGCTTTAGTTCTCCTTACAACAGTATCAATAACATTGTTGGGTTCGTATCCCTGTAGAGTAGACAATGAGTGGGTCTGTGTTGTTTTGTAGCCATAAGAACCATAAAACGATGCATGGTAGAGATCTTCACTGTGCCATGTTTGTACAGCAGCAAAACGTATAAAGGAATTCCTCAATATTGGCAGAGATCTTCTGACCACATTCTGGCCAACCAACTCGGTAGACTTGAAAACATGAACGAAACGGCGAAGACATTGAATGCATTTCCAGTCGACGTCACTGAAGCTACTGTTGCGGGTTATTCCCTGTCACAGCTGTAGCATGTTGTTCCATATAGATTTTCGGAGCAGATGCACTGTGAAAAACATATTGTGTAAATTAATTTAAATGGTCGCTAGTATCTCGATTGGCTACTACGTTTTCGAGATCTAACTAAATTCTGAATGTCATCGGAAGATATGGAGATGTGGGATTTAAATTAAAAAAATCGACGACAAGTTTCAGATACGAAATCGTTCGTGATTTATTACGGTGCAACTCTGAATAAGACACGAACCAAAGCAAAGACGTTCATAGTGTTGAATCTTTACACTTTTCGCCATGGTGCGGAGAAGCTGTTGGCTGGGAAGAAGATGACGCCGACCCAGGACCGACCAAGAAACGCATCCAAATATGTTACCAGCCAGCCAATATCTTCCACATCAAATCGGAACCGTAGCAAAGGAGAAGCGTATGCTACTCCGTGTGCGGGCGAAAAGATGTTAACATCCTGAAAAGATGTCGTTTTACCTCGGGATTGTAAACATGTCGGAAAGCACTTCCCCATCGAGAAAATTGCAACATCTACGTGAAGTGCATCTCTCTATCTTGGCATTACCGTGTGGATGCAAAGAGGGGAGGGACGATGTTGTGACGATCGGTAATTGAAGCGGGGTAGGGCCAACAGATGGCTTGATTGTTGTTCGATTGGCGTGTTGCTTGGTGATTTGGAGGAAAACATCGTTTGGACTGAAACGTCGGTACGTACGCGTTGCACTTCGTGATGATATTTGAAATTGTTGGAGTGGAGAATTCTAATGGAACAGTTAGGATGTGTGCATGGAACCGTTTTTTTACAGTAGGGCGTATCAAATATTTGAAGCATCTGATGTATCAGGAAGCCCAATATACTTTTAGGGATACTGTTTTAAGCAGGTGTATGTTCCTCTTTTCTTAATCCATATCAAGTAAGCTGGCGGATTTATTCTTCACCTTTTATGATTTTTATGATCATTTTTATATATCATCAAATCCCTCAACATTTCTAGCAGGAATTGTCAAAAAAAGGGAAGCTGGAAGCTTTTCAATTTTTGATCAGCCCTATTATGCAGCTTGCTAATGGTGGAAAATCACGGAACAGACTGAAATGTTCAATATTGTCGGAATGCTTGACATTTATTTTTCATCGTTCGATTCAGGACAAATCTTTTCGTTGTTCGATTAAGAATGAAATTTATTGCTGCCATATTCTATAGAAATAATTCACCCCTCGCCTCATTTCCACTAGCACTTGACTGAAAGAGTCTATCCGAAGTATCAGGTGTGCCACTCAATGATTGTTGAAAGTGAACAAGCAACGAGTGGCTTTTGCAGCATTTCCCCGTCACAATGGATAAGTGATGAATATGATTGCATTTGATTTGCTATTTCAATTTTGCCATTTGGGTATGAGCATAAGAGTAATTAATGTAAAACATGGTTTTCCGGAACAGATATCAATTTATTGAACATTTCCAGGTAGAATGACTCGGAAATATGTAAAATTTCCTAAGAGTCGTAATTTACAGGAAACTTTGTGGATTTTTTCCAAGTAGCTCTAATGAATTTCTTTGCAAATTCTTCGGATTTTTACTGGAAATGCTTTTGAAGTTCCCTTGAAAGTTTTGTTAGAACTTCCAAGGGACTTTTTTGTTCAATTAAAAAATTTCCACGCTTTGTAAACTTACAGATGTAGATTATCATTTGAAAACACCGAATAATCAAATCTTATTTAATAATTATCCCTTGATGAAGCGAAGAAAAATACTACAATAATGTCTTTTTATAGTTTTATGTCTCAACAATGTTATTTTTCTACGCCGGATGACAAACATGATACAAAAACGGATTAGAATAGATAAAGAGACCGCTTCACGACTCTGAAACTAGAACAATGTAGGTCAACTGATCAGCTTATCATGAGACGCGGTCTACCAAAAAATGTAACAAACGTCATACGGAACATCAAGAACAAATTCACTTTACCAGCAAACATTCGGGCTAATCAAATATGATGACAAAAAAATCTACACTGCAACCACCCAATTTATTGTAAGAATTTGACGAACAAGATTTCCTACAAAGCCTCTCCAGCCATTCCATGTTTCCAGCATTCAGGCAGCGAACGGTGCTTGTTAAAACATACAATTTCTGGCGTAACGACACCGTCATTGCCGGCACAATAGTCGTCATCTTCATCTCATCGCAGACTGTAATGTGCCGTGTACTCTGGCACCCACCATTCAGCCCGAGCAACCGAAAATCTGTAGGTACGATGAATTCATCATAATAAGCGCACTCGACACGGAACGATTTGAGTCCGCCGTATTTTAGCAGCGGTAAAGTTGTTATTCTTCCTGTATCATGCATTAACTCTTATAGGGTTAGGGGCCTATTTGTGCCACAATGAGTCTTCTCGCATCATTACCTTTCGTGAAATATTTTGAGAATTTTTGTGTTGGTACTAACCAGGGTTGTTAAATGTTCATAGATAAGACCAACACTAGCAATCTTTTCAATAGGAAAATTAGTTGATTCAAAATAATCTTGTAGACATCGACCCCGATTGCATTAATCTAAGTTCAAATTCCGAACATGACTCATATTCAAAGCACTGGAATTTTAGCACCCTAGAACTAAAATTTTCATCACTCTTGAGCTGAATTATGGGGCTATGTTGCATCTCTGGCAAAATTTGAAAAAAAAAAATGGTTTAAGGTTAAAACTTAACGAATAATTGGTAATTTTCGTTTCGACGTTTGATATATCCGAACCGAAAAAATTGGGGAAAAGGTTTTGGCAAGCAATTTGCTCCTGTGACTTGAAGAGTTCTCCGTATTTCACAAACAACGGTGAAAATTAAAGAAAATAATGTATCAAAAAACAACTTCTAACCATCTACAGAAAGCATACGGGTCCTATATTGTTTTGGCCGTATCTAGCATCGGCTCACTATGCTTCTGCTACGTTGTCTTATTCAAACTCGTCTTATGACAAGTGAGTCCTTATTGGTTATACTTATCTCAATCCCTACATTTTCCCCCTGATCTACTCTATTACAATATTATTATTATTATTTTACTCTACTATATTATACCTAAGAACATCAATCTAGTACCGAAATCAGAAAAAAAAATTAACAATTTTCAACGCAAATATTTGCTGATAAGGTCTCACTCTTTGTTTACATTTTCTAACACTGAAATCAATTCAACCAAGCTCCAATTAGGCTCCATAACATTAATCTTGCATCAAAATTAGACAAAAGTCATCAACAACATGCTACTCAACTCTTTCCTTACTTGTTCTCACTCTTTGTTTACATTTTCTAACACTGATCTCAAATCATCAACTGATCTCGGAATGCAATCATGGATAGAGCTTATCAGGCTCTAGAACATCAATCTTGCTTAAAAATCAGATAAAAGTCATTAACAAAATTCTACACAACTCTTTCCTTACTTTTTCTCGCTCTTTGTTCACATTTTCTAACACCGATTTATTATCATCAACTGATCTCGGAATGCAGTAATGGATAAAGCTTACCAGGGTCTTGAACATCAATCTTGCTTAAAAATCAGATAAAAGTCAACAACAACATTCTACGCAACTCTTTCCTTACTTGTTCTCACTATTTGTTTACATTTTCTAACACTGATCTCATATCATTAACTGATCTCGGAATGCATTCATGAATATAGCTTACCAGGCTCTAGAACATCAACCTTGCATCAAAATCAAAAAATATCAACAATATTCTATGCAACTCTTTGCTTACATGTTCTACATAGATACCCTCTCGGGGGAATGATTTTTAACCCTGTCAGGGATACCCTCTCGGGGGAATGATTTCTCGCTTAACTTTTCAAAAGGACCTAAGTATCATTTTGTTCCTGAATTAATTTGAGTACTACGATCAAAAGCTTTCATGTTGTTCTGTTGATTGGACTATTCAAATTAATTCACGAAAAAAAAATGTTACTTAGGTTCTTTTGAAAGGTTAAGCGAGATTTCTTACCCTCTCGGGGGAATGATTGTTTACCCTGTCAGGGATTACCTCTCGGAAAATTGTCTAGTCTACACTACCACACATTATTATATGTAAAATCGATGCAATCAACAAATTTCATAAGTGCGCACTAAAATATCCTCTATACGATATATAAATAATAAAAATAATGTGTCTCGACTTTGGCATGGCAAATGCTGAGTAAAGCGTACCATTGGTACTTCGCGTACCTTAAGGAATAAAATAGACCATATCTCGCAGTCGTTAGCCTCTTACCCAGCAACTCCTATCCCTACCTCCCCGTGGTGCTGGTCGGGATACGAGCAACCTTAGGGAAGATCGGGTAACCAACCCCGGTGGGAACTATGGTCGTATGCTGTTCTCCATGTCAGGATCGGCTCACAACAGCGTCTGTTCTCCATGGGCAGGGCAGCTGATCATCGTCCGAGTGCCAGCGAGGGACTCTAAGTGAAACTGTGCACCATGGTCCACCGGAAATAAGGAGGAATGGTCCTCCGGAAATTTAGGGGGTTTGGTGTCAGGCCCTGCAAGCCAGCCTTAAAAAAACATAAGCAACGAACAATCAACAAGCGAGAACTGACCGGAACCATCAGCGAAGACCACTGCGACGAAAAGGGACTAGCGATTGGAAACTCGGTTCGTGGAACTACAAATCTGTCAACTTTATCGGGAGCACACGCATACTCGCCGATGTGCTCAAGGGCCGTGGATTCGGCATCGTAGCGCTGCAGGAGGTTTGTTGGAAAGGATCACAGGTGCGAACGTTTAGAGGCAATCATACCACCTACCAGAGCTGCGGCAACACACACGAGCTGGGAACAGCTTTCATAGTGATGGGCGATATGCAAAGGCACGGAATCGGGTGGTGGCCGATCAATGAAAGAATATGCAGGTTGAGGATCAAAGGCCGGTTCTTCAAATTCAGCATAATCAACGTCCATAGCCCACACTCCGGAAGCACTGATGATAATAAGGACGCATTCTACGCGCAGCTGGAACATGAGTACGACAGCTGCCTATGCCACGACATCAAAATCATCATAGGAGATTTGAACGCTCAGGTTGCCCAAGAGGAGGAGTTTAGACCGACTGTTGGAAAGTGCCGCGCTCACCAGCTGACGAACGAAAATGGCCTACAACTAATTGATTTCGCCGCCTCCAAGAATGAGGCCATTCGCAGTACCTACTTCCAACACAGCCTTCCGTATCGGTACACCTGGAGATCACCACTGCAGACAGAATCATAAATCGACCACTTCTCCGTCATTATCGACGTCAGGATATATCGTGGCGCCAACATCGACTCTGATTACTATCTGCTGATGCTTAAATTACGCCCAAAACTATCCGTCATCAACAATGTTCGATACCAATACCAATGTACGACGAGAGTGACTGAAGCAACCTGATGTCGCCACTGCATACGCGCAGTATCTCGAAGCAGCGTTGCTGGAAGAGGGTGACCTCGATGGGACCCCTCTTCAGGGCTGCTGGAATACAGTCAAAGCAGCCATTAACGACGTAGCAGAGAACAACGTCGGGTATATGGGACGATATCGACGAAGAGTGCAGACAGATTCTGGAGGAGAAGGACGCAGCGCGGGCGGTCGCGCTGCAGCAAGGTACCCGGCAGAACGTGGAACGTTATAGACGGAAGCGAAGACAGCAGACCCGCCTTTTTCAGGAGAAAAACGCCGTCTAGAAGAAATGGAGAGCGATGAGATGAAACAGCTGTGCCGTTCTCAAGAAACACGCAAGTTCTGCCAGAAGCTCAACGCATCCCGCAAAGGCTTCGTGCCGCGAGCCAAAATGTGCAGGAATAAGGATGGGAGCATCTTGATGCACGAACGTGTGGTGATCGAAAGGTGAAAGCAGCACTACGAGGAACATTTGAATTGCACTGATAGTACAGGCAGTGAAAGTCAAGGTAGCGGAGAAGATGACTACGTCAATTCAGCGAACGATGGAAGCCAACCAGCCCCCACCTTGAGGAAAGTTAAGGATGCCATCCAACAGCTAAAGACCAATAAGGCGGCTGGTAAGGATGGTATCGGAGCTGAGCTCATCAAGATGGGCCCGGAAAAGCTGGCCACTTGCCTGCACAAACTGATAGTCAGAATCTGGGAAACTGAACAGCTAGCGGAGGAGTTCGAGTGGAAGGAAGGGGTTATATGCCCCATCTACAAGAAAGGCGACAAGCTGGAGTGTGAGAACTTTCAAGCGATCACCATCCTTAATGCCGCCTACAAAGTGATATCCCAGATCATCTTCCGTCGTCTGTCACCATTAGTGAACGAGTTTGTGGGAAGTTATCAAGCCGGCTTCGTTGACGGCCGTTGGATAACGGACCAGATCTTTACTGTACGGCAAATCCTTCAAAAATGCCTTGAATACCAGGTCCCAACACACCTTCTGTTCGTTGATTTCAAGGCGGCATACGACAGTATAGACCGCGTAGAGCTATGGAAAATTATGGACGAGAACAGCTTCCCTGGGAAGCTTACCAGACTGATCAAAGCAACGGTGTATGGTGTGCAAAACTGTGTGAAGATTTCGGGCGAACACTCCAGTTCGTTCGAATCGTGCCGGGGACTAAGACAAGGTGATGGACTTTCGTGTCTGTTGTTCAACATTGCGCTAGAAGGTGTCATGCGGAGATCCGGGTGTAACAGCCGGGGTACGATTTTCAACAGATCCAGTCAATTTATTTGTTTCGCGGATGACATGGACATTATCGGCCGAACATTTGCAAAGGTGGAAGAACTGTACACCCGCCAGAAACGTGAAGCAACAAAAGTTGGACTGGTGGTGAATGCATCGAAGACAAAGTACATGCTTGTGGGTGGAACCAAGTGCAACAGGGTCCACCTGGGAAGCAGCGTTACGATAGACGGGGATACCTTCAAGGTGGTCGATGAATTTGTCTACCTTGGATCCTTGCTAACGGCTGATAACATTGATTGTTAGTCGTGAAATACGAAGGCGCATCATCTGTGGGAGTCGGGCCTACTACGGGATCCAGAAGAAACTGCGATCAAAAAGGATTCACCACCGCACCAAATGTGTCTTGTAAAAGACGCTAATAAGACCGGTAATTCTCTACGGACATGAAACATGGACAATGCTCGAGGAGGACTTGCAAGCACTCGGAGTATTCGAGAAACGGGTGCGTAGGACCATCTTTGGCGGTGTGCAAGAAGACGTTGTGTGGCGGCGAAGAATGAACCACGAGCTCGCCCAGCTCTACGGCGAACCCAGTGTCCAGAAGGTAGCTAAAGTCGGAAGGGTACGATGGGCAGAACATGTTGCAAGAATGCCGGACAGCAACCCTGCAAAGATGGTGTTCGCCTCCGATCTGGCAGGTACGAGACGGCGTGGAGCGCAGCGAGCGAGGTGGGCAAAACGACTTGCCGAGCATAATGTGCATTCGATGATGGAGAGATGCGGCTTGGGACCGTATAGGGCAGTGTTTCTCAACCGGTGGTCCGCGCCCCCTGGGGGCCACGAGACCGTATCAAGGAAGCCGTGAGACATTCGCAACAAATACCTAGAACGTTCTGAACACGGTGAAGTTAGGAAAGGGAAAATATTAGGTATATTTGTAGCGAATGACCCTGTTTTAAAATAAAATTTATATTCAAACGTATCCGAAGAGTTACCGTGATATACAACAAATTATTATTAATCTTCCTTGAACGTCCTCGACCATCCAAACTATCCTTGATTTAGGGAGTTGAGATCTACAGCTACAATAAAGTCTTTTCTAAGTCCTCATAGCTTCAATATACATTCAATTATATCCATTACAGCTCCTAGGAGGTCAACAGATGTCGTAAGAAAGTTTTGAGATATTCTGGGCCATCCAAACTGTCCTTGAGTTCAGGACTTGATATCTACAGCTTCAATAAAGTCTTTTTTCAGTCAATTGAATCCATTACAGCTCCTAGGAGGTCAACAGATATCATGAGACATTTTTTAGATATTCTGGGCCATCCAAACTGTTCTTTAGTTCGGGACTCGAAATCTACAGCAACAATAAAGTCTTTTTTCAGCCCTCAAAGCTTCAATATACATTCAGTTGTATCCATTACAGCTCCTGGAATGACAGAAGATATCGTAACATAGTTTTGAGATATTCTGTGTCATCCAAACTGTCCTTGAGATCGGGACATGATATCTACAGCTACAATAAATTTTACAATTAATTTTTTTACAGTTTTGTCTGCCCTCAAAGCTTCAATATGCATGCAGTTGTATCCATTACAGCTTTCAGGAGGTTAACAGATATTGTGAGATAGTTTTGAGATATTCTGGGCCATCCAAACTGCTCTTGAGCTCGGGACTCGAGATCTACAGCAACAATAAAGCATTTTTTCAGTCCTCAAAGTTTCAATATGCATTCAGTTGAATCCAGTACAGCCCTAGGAGGTCAACAGATATCGTGCGATAGTTTTGAGATATTCAGGGCCATCCAAGCTGTCCTTGAGTTTGGGACTTTAGATCTATAGCAACAAGAAAGTCTTTTTTCAGTCCTCAAAGCTTCAATATGCATTCAGTTGTATCCATTACAGCCCCTGGAATGGCAACAGATATCGTAACATAGTTTTGAGATGTTCTGGGTCATCCAAACTGTCCTTGAGATCAGATTGAATGACGAAAAAACCTGTTGTTGTGGCTGTAGATCGCAAGCTCTGAATTTGAGGACAGTTTGGATGGATATCCTGGACCCAGGATATCCTCAAATCATCCTACTATGTCTATTGATCTGCAGGGATATCTGCAGGGATATATTATGCAAGCTTGGAGGGAAGAAACAGGCTAGTGTCGTTGCTGTAGATTGCAAGTTCTGAAATCAAGGACGTTTTGGATGAACCAGGATATACCCATACCATCTTACTATGTCTTTTGATCTTCAGGGATATGTTATGGATTTGGTTGAATACATATCGGAGCTTGGAGGGAAGAAACAGGCTAGTGTCGTGGCTGTAGATCGCAAGTTCTGATCTCAAGGAAGGTTTGGATGACCCAGGATATCCCTAAATTATTTTACTATGTTCCTCGATCTTCAAGGATATGTTATGGATATGGTTGTATAAATATCCAAGCTGAAAGTGACTGATAAAGCTAGTATGGTAACTGTAGGTGGTAAGTTCTGGACTCAAGGAAAGTTTGGATAACCTAGCACATCCCAAAAAAATATTTTTCAACTTGTTTTGTCATTTCTCCATTATTAATCACGGAAGCAAATGGAATATATCAAATTTACTGGGTAATACCGCTTGGAAAAAATTGGGCCTGAAAGGGTTAAGCACTTCCACAGTTATTAACTGCGAGATTTCTCAGCCAAGTTTCCATTTTTGCATTCGTATATCATTAGGCTGACACGATGATACTTCTGTGCCCAGGGAAGATGAGAAAATTTCCAATCCAATAATTTCCTGGAACCCGGCCACCTTCGGTGTTGTCTTGTTTTGTAGCCACGCATCAGAACAACCGTAGATTGCCAAAACTTATGAAATCATGAAGTTGTATGTGTCGCATGATGGTACTCGCCTATTTCGGTAAAGTGACCCCGTAACATGTCGAAATTCTTTATATAGGCCATATTTTGGACCGAACAAATACCTTATTTTTAACCAGTTCATTTATTTGGTAGGCTCAGTCGTGTGTGACACTTTGCGGAGCCGCAGTTCTCAAGTATGATATTTTTACATGGTATATCATCTTATCTTAACAGTTAGTTGTGAGGGGACATGGACCATAATACTCGTGGCGACTCAAGGTTAGAAAAACTTAATACAGGACGGACGGGGTAGGGATTTGGGTTTAGGTTATTTCAGCTGCTCATCCGGTCGTTTGACGTTGAACGTTGAAAACGGTTTTGCGTGGCGTCGTGCTCGATTTTGGTTCGTCAGGGACCCGAGCAGCACACATGTTACACTAAGATCACAGTAACTTGTATATGACTATATTTAGTCACAATTGAGTTGCTGCAACCAGATTCACTTGACTTGTGCTGCTCGGGGAGCATCTTCCGGATGGCCAGAGCATCGGGGTACATGGTACAGAGAAACAGAATCGGACAAGAAAAAAAACTGAGAAAGAGAAGAATTTAGGCATTAAAGTTTAATGTCAGCCAAGCATAGGAAGGCATAGATGGCCTGCATATATATCACATCGCGATCTCCCAAAACACCCCTTATATCCCGGAAGGGTTGTTTACCTCGGGCCACAAGGGTATCCAATAGTTGCTCTCTGGAGGCGTCATTTTCCGAGCAATACCAAACTACGTGATCGATGTCATCGTAACCGGCTCCGCACCTACATAGGTTGCTATCGACCAGGTTTATTCTGTAGAGATGTGTGTTTAGTGAATAGTGATTGGACATAAGTCTCGACATCAAAGTGGAATGAAGCCTCGACTTAAGTCCTCACCTCTGAACCACGCTCGCGCAGAAACTTTAGGAACTATGGAAAATAGCCACCGTCCAAGTTCATTGTGTGACCAAATCATTTGCCAATTTTGAAGAGTACTCTGACGGACTAATGAGAAAAACTCGTTATTCGAGATTTGTCTATCATAAACTTCACCTTCCTGTGCGCCCACCTTTGCTAGCGAGTCCGCCTTCTCATTGCCATAGATTAGGCAATGGGACGGGACCCATACAAAGGTAATCTTGAATGATCTTTCGACCAAATCACGCATCTGCTCTCTTATAGTTGTAAGAAAGTAAGATGCGTGCTTAACAGGTTTCATCGACCGGAGTGCCTCGATAGAACTAAGACTATCCGAGAAGATGAAATAATGGTCTACGGGCTGATCGGAAATTATCCCCAAAGCGAAATTAATTGCTGCCAGCTCAGCAACATAAACCGAACACGGTTCTTGATGTTTTCGGAAGGTGCTTGAACTTACGTTGAAAACACCGAAGCCAGTGGATCCGTTAATGCGAGAACCATCAGTGAAATATCTGTTATTGCAATTGACATGTTCATATTTTTCAGAAAAAATGGAAGGGATAGATATTTGTCGAAGATGATCTGGTATTCCTTGAATAGCGTGTTTCATGGACAGATCGTATTCAATTGAGGAACTGTCGTTGACGAAGTGAACTCGAGGTGGATTATAATATGGACGACAGAGATCTGACGATATGTAATTGAGATAGACTCGCAGGTATCTTGAACGATGAGCCAGTTCAAGCATATTATCGAAGTTTTCTAATACAAGTGTGTTACTTGTTCCACATTTGATCAGTATTCTAAGTGAGAGCTCCCAGTAACGGTGCTTTAAAGGAATGACTCCAGCAAGCACCTCCAGGCTCATGTTATGCGTTGAATGCATGCAGCCAAGAGCAATACGCAAACAACGATATTGAATTCGTTCCAATTTGATTAGGTGGCAATCAGCTGCTGAGAGGAAGCAGAAAGAGCCATACTCTAAAACAGAGAGAATAGTCGTTTTATATAGTTTGATGAGGTCTTCCGGGTGAGCGCCCCACCAAGTTCCGGAGATAGAACGGAGAAAATGGATCCTTTTTCGGCATTTCTCTAACAAATAATCAATATGGGTTTTCCAGGTACACTTGGAATCAAACCAGACCCCAAGGTATTTAGAAGATAAAGATTGGTTGATGTCATCTTTCAACAGCTTTAGTTTCAGTTGAGCTGGGTACCGCTTCTTAGTAAACACTACCAATTGAGTTTTTTGCGGAGAGAACTCGATCCCTAAATGTCTGGCCCAAACAGTCAGGTTATTTAGGGAATTTTGCAATGGTCTTTGCAGGACATTTGCACATGAACCTCTTAGGGAGATCACGGCATCATCTGCAAGTTGTCTAAGCGTGCATTGTCCTTCCAAACAATTGTCAATATTTTTAACATAGAAATTGTAAAGCAAGGGACTTAAACATGATCCTTGGGGAAGGCCCATGTAGCTATTTCTGGAAGTTGTCAGAGTGCCGAGAGTAAAGTTCATTTGTTTTACTGACAACAGATTGAACAAGAAATTATTCAAAATAACGGGTAATCCACTACTGTGCAAATTTTCCGACAGTACTTCTATGGAAACAGAATCAAAAGCGCCCTTAATATCCAAGAAAACTGAAGCCAGTTGCTCCTTGTGCGCATAGGCCAGCTGTATATCTGAAGAGAGCAACGCTAGACAATCATTTGTTCCTTTACCTTTTCGAAAACCGAATTGAGTATTTGACAGTAATGCATTTTGCTCGACCCAATGGTCGATTCTTGAGAGGATCATTTTCTCCAATAATTTTCTCATGCACGATAGCATGGCGATCGGTCGGTATGAATTGTGATTAGACGCTGGTTTCCCAGGCTTTTGAATAGCTATTACTTTGACCTGTCGCCATTCAGGTGGCACAATGTTGTACTCCATGAAACAGTTGTACAGGTCGAGTAATCGTCTTTTTGCGGAACAAATACTTTATCAAATGTGTCGTTTCCATTAAAAATATCCAAAACAATGCGTTTTGATAATCTTTACATTAATGGATTGGAATATGGATTGTGGGTGCTTCGACTATGTGTCAAATTTGGAAATCTCGAGCTCATTCATTGCGAAGGCTGACGTAGGTCCTTCGTAGCTTAGTTGGTTAAAAAGCACCGGCCGTGGGCTCGATTTCCATCTAAGGAAAGTGGTTGCCTCCAATACATTTTTGAATCAATATCTTCCACATAATAATGTACATATTCATATCTGAGTTCCAGTACATTGTAAAATAGTTTCCAGTTTCCTTCAAGACTGCGAAGCCAAAAATTTCCCAAATAAGTGCAATACTACAGTCGAGTAAAAAAATCGAAATTCTCATAAAAAACACTGTTTCGGTTTCTTCCACCCAAGGAATGGAAAAAAAATTCTAAAGCTCAAACACTGACTGACTTAAACTAAGCTTATCACTTTGACCACTAAGAATGCCTCAGAATAACCATTTGCCTGCAAATTCAGTCCGTGACACCCCCATGTGACTCAGCAACCTTTTTAGACTACAACATACGTCTTAGAGAACATATTTTCAACAAAAAAAATATCCTTGGAAAATGTCCCGACTGTTTCGAAAGCTTCCGTCAAACCACATTAGGGCAGAGGCATGGTTTCTGATCACTCAGATCATCTCAGCTTCCAGATTTACTAGGTGTTATTCTTTTCCATTGAGAAAATCCAAAACAGTAATTCGAGTGCCGATATTTCCAATTCGTAAAGTTTATTATCATAGCATAAACATTTATATTATATTCATAGCTAGTTTTTCTATAGGGCACCGCATGATAACACTGAAATTGAAAATTGACCCGAAATAGCACAAAACCCCATTTCCGGTTGCTGGAATACTGCGACAGCATACAAACTCGCTTCATCAGCCTCCCTGCAATTCGTTTGAGAAAAGAAGTCATATAAAAAAAACTGGAAGGTATCCTTGAAAATCCTTTAGAAAGCCAAACTTGGAAGTCAGGCGTACGTACATATTCTTTCGTCCTCGTCGCCCATTGTGGAGCTTCTCGTTTCGTTTTTTTTTTCAACAGGCTGAAACCCTGCCTTCAGAGACGCGTCGTGTAGGCACAAAAGCCACCGGAACCGGCGGTTCCGCTTCCAGGATTTTTTTCGTTGCCAACTCAAATGAGTCGTGACGAGAATTGTGTTTTGCTGTTGTCGTCGGATAAAAGTGGCCAAGAACAACAACTTTGCGAGCGAAACAAAGAAAACCGGTGAGTAACGACCATGTAGGCCTCAACTCTGCTCGGATAGCTACGGCAATTGTGTAGTAAACGAACTGATGAATTTTGCACCCCATTTTCGGTGTAAGCCCAGCGCCTTTTCGGTCGATAAGACTAATGATAGCGTTTTGAAGTTATGGTACAGTTTGGTGGCGCACATTGTACAAATTGAACTGTACATTTGGATACACAAATATTCGAGTTACAAAGAGTACTGTGTCTACAAATGCAGCGATACACATTAGTTAGAACAACTGTAACGATAATGTAATATTCATACTTAGGAACAATTTTCCAACTTTTTTAATAGTCAAATTTTGAATCTGTTGTAATTAAGCAAATGTATATGTCCCAAAAAACATATTCCTTCTATTAGCGATTTAAAAAAATATATAAATTGTCAATTTATCTAACTGACTACGATATCTATTCGATTGTTCAACTTGATCTATTGGTATATTCATTCCGATTTGTCCATATTTCACCATTTTTGCCAATTATCCAACCAACACCTATACTTGCACTTGTTGTCACATTAGTAACTCTTTCAAACTTTCCTTTTATCGAATCAATATTATAAGCAATAGAAAAATTCATCATTTTTGTGGTTTCACTAAGTTCCACCAATTTATCAAATGCTTTTCGGTTTTCCTTATATGGTTCCCTTTCAACGAATGCCCAACTTTATTAAAAAGATAAAAACTTGCATCGCTTGCTCTAATCCTATCTACTTGAACCATACCTTGACTGTGTGTGCTATCCTTCTGAAACGTAAAACTCGCCACGTCCCATTCTACCGCCATCTCGGAACGCCCGTTGCTAAAAGAAAATAACCAAATCAACCCCGTACACTTTTAGATGGCCATAAACTCGATTTCGTAATGACTTGCAGGAGAACGTCTTACGGCCTTTAAACCTCTCGTTGGTTTTTACTGGGAGAGCGCTAATGAACAAAAATATGGGAACGATTTTATGCTCTGCTACGCCAAAAAGGGTTATTTTGCTTACATAGGCATTTCCGAGTTAAATTAGGTAGCATCCATTTATGGCGTAACGATGAAACTGTTATTCCTTCTTGTCCCCTAAAGTATGGATTGTTGAGCATTTTTTGGATGGCACTGAGGACGATTTTTTTTCTACCATTCGACAAGACACAATAATTTGGCAGTCTGCTCCATGGACAATGGTTTTGTCGTAGTTAGGTACTTTTAATGGCAGACAGCGTTATAAAATGATCTTTTTTTTCGCAGTTTAATGAAATAATTTGCTACAATATTCCAGGCATTGCAATATTTCGAGTGAACTCTGTTCAAATTTCTATCTCGCTTTTGTCTCGCTCACGAGTGGAATGTTCTCGAACTCATGTTGACGATGCAATCAAGAGGAATTGAAACATTGTCACATGGATATACTGAATGGGTGATTTGTGATGGGTTTCCCAATTCTGGAGGATATTGCGAAAGAAGACCCCAATGAGTTGAAAAGTGCAAATTATGCTACTTTTAGTTGAAAAAATCAGACTTTCGTGCAAAGTTGTCGGTTATGAACGTTAATAAGATTTCTGATCCCAACAGAATATTTCAAGGATTTTTTGAAAAGTATTTCTAGATTCATTTGCGGTGGATTTTGTAATGAGTTACAGGAGGAATTTTCGATGGATTACTTAGAACAATCTACTATGGTATTCCTGAAGGAATATTTAAAGTATGCCTGAAAGAATTTCTCGATGACAAACCGAATTAATTTTTTTTTATTTTTTACGAAAAAACGTTTGGAAAATTTTCCGAACGAAACATCATCTGGATGACTACTCTAAGAAATTTCTGGACAAATTTCCGAAGGAACCCTTGAACTGAATTACCAAAGTATTTTTGAGAAGAAGTATGATGATAACTGACTGTGACTGAATGCAATACTGATATTATTTTTCAGTTTCAAAACAGAGTATTGATTTACTATTGTCCGGATTTTTGGAGGAGTTCCCGGGAAAAATCGTAAAAGAATTTCCGAAGGAATTCCTCCAGAAGTTCCTGAAGGAATGTTTGCAGGAATTACTGATGAAAATTCTAGAGGATTTCCTGTAGAAATCTAGATTTTTTTTATAAAAATTTCAAAAGGCATTTGACCGAAAATACTTTTGTGGATTCTTTTTTCATTATTATTTTGGAAATTGCTTCAACAATTCCTTCAGAAATTCGTTTTTATGAAAATAAATATAATGATAATGAGTAACTTGATTTCAATATCACAATACATCTAGATACTGGTCGCAGTGGTAATAAAGTCACAACAAAAAAAACTTGATGCCAATCTCCGTACATTCAATTTTATTTCTAATATTTAACTCGATAATTATTCTAATAAATGGCGTAATCTGAATAGGCTTCTAGTAGTGATCGAAGTTATTTGTTCTATTAATGTGTAATCTGTGTGTTATTATAGTCTTGGGAAATAATTGAAGTTTGATATAGGAAATGTATTGATGGAATTTTCGGAGGAGAATTTCAAAAGAAATTTCTAAAGGAATTTCCAAAAAAGATTCCTGATATGATTCTCGAAAGAATGTTAAAAGAAAATTCGTAAGGAATTTCAAAAGAGTCTCCGAAGGACTTAAGAAATTTCTAGAACCGAGGTATCTCTCCTGGAGGCAGATCCGAAGAAATTCCTGAGGGGAATTTTGGAGAAAAAAACTCAAATTCGAGGGAATTCTTTAGAAATTACTGAAAGGATTCCTAAAATATATTCCGAAAAAAATCACCAAATCAATTTCCAAAAGGAAAAAGGAATCTCCGAAGGTAATCTGAATAAAATTTAAAATAAAACCATTTGCTTAGGTACACTAAAAAAAGTTTTAAAGAAATACTTAAAAGAATGCGTTAAGGCATTTTAGAATGAATTTTCGATATTATTGTATAATTCTTTTTCAAAATTTCGAAAAAATATCTTGAGAAATTTACAAAGAAATTTCTAGATGAATGTCCGAAGTAGTTTCCGGTGGATTTTCTGAGTGAATCCTTAGAAGATATTTCGAAAGAATTCTTGGAAGAATATAAAATAAAATCTGGCAGAAATTAAAGATTGTCGCAAATTCCTTCAGAATTTGATTTGAAATGATGCTTCGATAGTTCTCTTTCAAATTATTTTGAGAATTTATTCGGAAATTCTTTGAGAAATTCCTTTAGTAAATCCGACCATTTTCAGCCAAATGACCTGTTAGGGCAAACAATTCATTCGACTAAACTACCTGCTTGGTCGAATGTTCCTTTCAGCTGTATGTTGCTTTCGGCCAAACCATGTTCGACATAATAACCGTTTCAGACAAGGACAAGGCCGAAAGGTGTTTGGCCGAATTTATCGTTTGGCTGAAACCCAGCCCGTTTGGCTGAAATTTCAACCGTGGGACCCATTCGGGCAAATGACATTTTCAGCCAAATGGCCTTTCCGTTCATTTCAGCCGAACGGCATTTTTGGCCAGATAACTTATTCCACCAAATGGCTTGTGACGGCAAACGCTTTGGCCACAAACAATTTTCTGCCAATCCATTTTCGATCTAATAACCGTTTCATTCAATCGTGCCAAATGAAATTCGGGTAGATGATGTGTTATCTGGCCGAATGGGTTTCTGCCGAATGATTTTCAGCCTAACGACCATTCCTCCTTTTTTAACGATTTCCCATGGAAATTGCCGAAGAATTTGTTATGAACAATGCGGGCAGCAGGGACTTTGTCCAAGGGCTTGACGATCCCTCCCCAGGCCATCTGCGAGTTGTGGGGCTTGCCTAGGATGTGGTGGGGTTTGACAGTGGGCCCTGTTGAATTTCTATAAAAAGTGGCATGTATCCGCGAGTAGGCTTCACCAAAGCGACCGTGTGCCGTTCAAAGCGCACAAGTCCGGGTGTCAGGTGGGACACAAAACAGACCTGACACGACGGGCCTCCGACGAGACAGGAGGTTTGCGCAGGCCCATAAGAGCACCTGGAAAACCAATAATTACGAACAATATAAGAGATAATGCGACTCGATATAATCGGCAAAGACCTAGGCGACGAATAAAGGATCACGATTGGAAGCTTGGAACATGGAACTGCAAGTAGCTAGGCTTCGCAGGTTGTGACAGGATGATCTACGATGAATTACATCCCCGCAACTTCGACGTCGTGGCGCTGCAGGAGATTTGCTGGACAGGACAGGAAGTGTGGAAAAGCGGGCATCGAGCGGCTACCTTCTACCAAAGCTGTGGCAGTGGCACCACCAACGAGCTGGGAACCGGCTTCATAGTGCTGAGTAAGATGCGCCAACGCGTGATTGGGTGGCAGCCAATCAAAGCAAGGATGTGCGAGCTGAGGATAAAAGGCCGTTTCTTCAACTATAGCATCATCAACGTGCACTGCCCACACGAAGGGAGACCCGACGACGAGAAAGATTTCAGGGGCATTTTCGAGTCCCTTCGAAACGCGCAGAGGGTTACGGCAAGGTGATGGTCTTTCGTGTCTGCTATTCAACATCGCTTTGGAAGGGGTAATACGAAGAGCAGGGATTAACACGAGTGGTACAATTTTCAATAAGTCCGTCCAGCTATTTGGCTTCGCCGACGACATAGACATTATGGCACTCAGACTGAAGAGAAGTTCAAGAGAAGACAATGTGAGCTGACCACCTCGAGTTTGGTAGAAGAATTTGTGTGCTTGGGCTCACTGGTGACTGCCGAAAATGATACCAGCGGAGAAATTCGGAGACGCATAGTGGCTGGAAATTGGATGTACTTTGGACTCCGCAAGACGCTCCGATCGAATACCAATACCGATCCGCCGTACCAAACTGACAATCTACAAAACACTCATTAAACCGGTAGTCCTCTACGGACACGAGACCTGGACGATGCTCGTGGAGGACCAACGCACACTTGGAATTTTCAAAAGGAAAGTGCTGCGTATCATCTATGGTGGGGTACAGATGGCGGACGGTACGTGGAGAAAGCGAACGAACCACGAGTTGCATGAGCTGCTGAGAGAACCATCCATCGTTCACACCGCAAAAATCGTACGACTGCGGTGGGTCGGGCACGTAGCCAGAATGTCGGACAGTAATCCGGTTCAAATGATTCTCGACAATGATCCTACGGGCACACGAGGCGAGGTGCGCAGCGGGAAAGATGGATCGATCAGGTGAAAGATGACTTGCGGACCCTCCGTAGACTGCGTGGTTAGCGACGTGTAGCCATGGACCGAGCCGAATGGAGAAGACTCTTATTTACCGCACAGTCCACTTCGGCCTTAGTCTGAATTAATAATAATAATAATAATAATAAGCAAGATCGATCGATACGTCGAGAAGGAGTTCTGTTGGGTTGGATGCATCAATCGCAAGAAACCGTCGCGATTCTATTGCACCCGCCGCTCCAGGACCAACAGTGGAATTGCAACGACAGCAATTGAAGGACGAACTAGCTAATCATATGGGCACAGCAGTTACACAGTTCCGTGGGACAGACCCCATGTCCCGACACCGGATACCCAAGTTGCAGTACTCCTATCGGTTGACGAGTACAGTAAGCATCCTTAACCAGGATATTTTGCCACAGTACTTGGAAACCGTGGAGAACCTTGAGGAGCTGCAATTTATCGGCTGCAGTGGCTGTTGTAAGAACGTTGGGATTGCGAACGCGCCCACAAGGTGAGAGTGATGGACGCGCACGCCCCAAAGCACGAAAACCCGCCACACTGCGTTCAAAGGTTGGTCGATTAACACAGTACAAGCAGGGGAATCGATCAACCAGGCAAGTTCGGAATGTTGCTGAAATTGTGAAAGCCACAGAACTCCGTGATCTCACCGAGCCGAACATAACTGAAACTCGACACCCATATTCAGCGGTTAAGTGCTCTTGCCAAACGACTGCGACGTTATGGAGAATGTTCGAAGAGGAAGGAGCAAAATCGAATGTTCAACATCAACGAAAGGGAGTTCTACAACCACATCCGAAACGACAAAGCCGACTTTGGCGAGGGCCTTCCGGAGATTGGAGAAGTCACGCAGTTTTGGTCCAATCTATGGGAGAACCCCGTCATACACAACGGCGATGGGGTGTGGATGGCAGAAGAAGAGCAATATTGTGGTGGAATTGGAGACATGACCGCTATCAACGTGACCGCCCAAGACATACGTGAGGCTACCCGGTATACCAGGAATTGGGCTGCACCAGGACCCGATTTTGTGCATAATTTCTGGTATAAAAACTCACAACGGTCCACGGGCGGATGGCGGAATGCTTCAACACGGTACTAGATAAACCCGGGCAGCTACCGGAATTCATCACTAGGGGTGTCACTTATCTTCTGCCGAAGGATCGGAACACTTTGAACCCAGCCAAGTACAGACCCATAACGTGCCTTTCGAGTCACCAACACAACTATGGCTATCATTTGAAGAGTGGGGAGAGGAGTACAAACATTACCCACACCTTCTTTATGGACGACTTGAAGCTGTTTGCGGAATCTGTGGAGAAGCTGTACCAATTTCTGCGGCTTGTAACGGTATTCAGCAACGACATCCGGATGGAGTTTGGTATCGATAAATGTCGATCCATACATCTACACCGGGGTCACCTGGTGGATGCCGACAGTTTCCGCGTCAACGAACAGGAGGAGATTCGAAACATGGTTGAAGGCGAAACGTACAAGTTCCTAGGTTTCCTGCAACTGAAAGGAATTCGCCATACGACGATCAAGAAAGAGCTGCAGGAAAAGTTCTTGCATCGTGTCAACGGTATTTTGAAGAGCCAAAGAGGCAACAAGGTGAAGGCGATAAACACGTTTGCTGTGCCCTTGTTGACATACAGTTTCGGGGTGGTGAAGTGGACCAAGACTGACTTGGAGGCGTTAGAACGAGCAGTACGAGTGGCGTTCACTAAGCATCGCATGCGCCATCCAAAATCGTCCATTGAGAGAGTCACCCTGCCACGTACAGTAGGAGGAAGAGGCGTCACCGATATACAAACACTATGTGTTTCCCAGATCCAGCAGTTGCGAAGATACTTCGTGGAAAGCCAGAACCGCCACGAAATCTATCGCGCTGTGTGTGAAGCTGACCACGGATTCAGTGCCCTGCATCTGGCGCAGGAGGACTATCAGCTGAATTGCGACATCAAATCTGTCGACGAGATGATCGCATCGTGGAAGCAGAAGGAGTTACATGGGACGCACCCCCATCAACTGGAGCTGGAATATATCGACAAAGCGGCGTCGAATACGTGGCTGGTGCGGGGTGAACTCTTCTCGGAAACAGAAGGATTCATGGTAGCCATCCAGGACCGGGTAATTGCGACGAAGAACTATCGGCACTATATACTGCACGAAAACGTGGAGGACCGCTGCAGGAAGTGCAATTCAGTAGGAGAGACGATCGAACTTATCGTGTCCGGGTGTTCAGCCTTAGCTGATTCAGCCTATCTCGGTCGTCATAACGAAGTAGCCAAGATTGTGCACCAACAGCTCGCTTTTAAAGCACAACTTGGTTAACCAGTTTATCGCCTACTACAAATATGTGCCTGTCCCGGTTCTGGAAAATAGTTTCGTGAAGCTGTACTGGGATCGCGAGATCATAACGGATGTCCTCATTCGTGCCAATCGGCCCGGTATTGTGGTCTACGACAAAAGGATGAAGCGGGTAACCCTCATCGACATTGCTGTACCGCTAGACCATAATGTCCAAACAACATTTTCCAACAAGATAACGAAGTACCACGACTTGGCGGAGGAGTTGAAGCAGATGTGGCACCTGAGGACGTGCGTATAATTCCGGTTGTTATCTCAGCAACCGGAATCGTCCTGAAATCTCTTCTGAGATCCTTAGCATCTCATAACCTCCATAGCATCCAAAAGACAGTGGTTCTTGGAACTTGCAGCATCGTAAGAAGATTCCTGAACCACCATAACTAATACATCCGGTGCAAACGTTTATTATAGGATTTTAAGTCAACCGGCGAATGAGATCCACATAGCCTAATCCCCTTTGGCATTCAGATTGCCCGGGGTAGGTGAAAATTCCCAGCACGCTTGCTGAGGAAGTGCCAAAACTCTATAATAATAATAATAATAATTGTTATGAACAATACAAAGAAATTCCCGTAAAAAAAATAAAGAAATACCTTTGAACTCAGAAAAAAAAAATACATGAAAATACCGAAAAACTTAACGTGAAAATCAAATAAACACTTTCCTTTAAAAATTTGGAACGATTTCGTGACAATTCTGAAAAATTTCACATGTAAATTCTTCAGAATTTTCCATGGAAATTCCAAACAATTTTCTTTGGAAATTCAAAATAGTTTCCAGTGAAAAATCCGAGAATAATTTCCGAATTAATATCATGGAAAAACTTTTGGAAAGTTCATCAGATATTTCCGGCGAAATTTGAATCCCTTCAATGACTTGAATGCGTCCCGAAAAAAATCCAGAAAAAAACTTAAAGAAACGAAAGCATAAAAAAAAATGCCACTACGATTCACGCTGCCGCCGCTGACCAAAATCCTGACAAACACCGACGATTTTCAGACCGGCGCACACCTCTATGTAAAATTGGTTGAACCATAACAACAGCGACGTGATCGTGCGAAACCTCGGTGAGATGTATATGCGAGCAGCGGTTGTAATGCATTCATGGCAGCAAATAAAAGAGACAGCAACGAGTTCTTGGAATCTGAAGATGAATTTCTTCGTAATACCGGGCTTGGTAGTCATATGGCTACTGCTTCTGCCTCATACGCAGAAGGTTGTGGGTTCAATCCCAGGTCCGTTCCATTCTTCTACTTTGTATCTTTCTTTATATTTCTCATGTTCTAGCAATCGCTAGAACTGGAAATGGACTTCCATACCGTTTCTATTACTATTCCTATACCTTCAACTTGAGTATTCTAACAGTAATCTGCTAGAATTGGAAATGAACGAAAAAGCTCGTTTCCTACATCCAATTAGAAATTCCATCAGTTGCTTTTTCCTATCTATCACATTGGCAGCTCGTTAACCAAGACGGACCTCTGCCTTTCGAACGTACCCCAAAAATTCCAACAAATTCCGCATGAACTCGTGGCAAGTGCAGAGGTATATTCGGCTTGCAGTGGGCGAGAGTTATTGCATCATCATTTCCTCCCCTTCCCTACATTGACTTGCATTCTGACGTGGCAGGCGCCAGTATGACTTAACAAATGAGATCACCAGTACTTGTACATATTGAAGATGTGTGCTCGTCCCAAGCAAACATCTGTTGGTTCCCTGTGCAAGAACAGCTGATCTGGTCATAAAGTAGCAACTACGAGCAGTCAATCAAGCTCAAGCTCTGAAGATGAATTTCTTCGTGATCTCTACAAGTTAGTCGAGTCATCATGCTCAGTATATTTCTGACGAATCACGAATCGCTTGTACTCATGATTATGAGCCTTTTCTATCAAGTAGGAATGTTACTTCCGTTCTTGATTCATTTCCGTATTATCATTCAAGATTTGTGGCGCCTCGGACCTGCGATATTGAAGTGGATGTCAAGTAGTTCGAAAAGTGGCAGATTTGGATCAACTCACTCCCAAACATCAGCGGCCTTGACACGAATCACACATTTTCACCAACGCTGGTAAGTTAGACTAACGTGGACCCGACTTCTGCTTCCTGCATGTACAAATGTTCATGTTCGCCAGGTACTTTTTCACTGTTCAGTCGATTGCATCGACCTCCCGGCCAAACGCACGCAGCGATGTAGCCACTTTTCCCTAGGTCTTCCTCTCCAGCTTCCTTTGTTGCTTTTTGTTGCTTAGAGTCGTCGGCCGTCCAGAACCGGGCTTTCGATGCTCTGATTGTTGTCAAATAGTGGCAACATGTCGTAGATGCCGGAACCGGCGTCCACAAGGTGCCGCACGATGTCCGTTTTCGACACGGCGGGATGCCGTTCTGAACGGAGTTGCTTCACTGTTTTTGCCATCACTGTTATAATTTGGCTGATACAGCTGTCAAATTTTGTCTGCCTACTCATGGGTTACTGTGATTGATGCTGCATTGCTGCATGGGTAGTTTCGTGAAATAAACCCATGAAAAATCGGCAAATGTTGTCCATTTTTCAAATGCAAACGTTATGGTTGTTCGGCATACTTGTGGATCGAAACCGACACAGGTGAACGGTATTCATTACTTTTTGTGAAATGCAGGGAAGCGCCGTTGAAGCTTCAACTACAAGCTGCCCTGCTGGGAGCAAAGATGACGCACTTCACTTCACTTCCTTGCCAACTGGAAGCTTGGCAGACTGAAGGTCATTCAATTAGATATATTGTCACCAAACTCCTTATTTTTTTTTCGCTTATGTAAATTCTTCATGCCTACCTGTTTTCTCAACGGAACTGAGAAATCTATACGTTAACCTCTATTTCTACCATTTAGGTTTGAAAAATAATATTACCTTTTACATATCATTGCAACAAATAAAACGTTTTTTCGAAGCCATTAATCACCTTGCTTACCACCAATATCAACATTGATAAAACCGTCAGGTAATAAGAACTTCATTGGGATTGATTAAATACTCTTATCATAAATTTGGTGTAACTGAGCGTAATTGTGATATATGATTGTTTCCACATTCCGTCTATTGCATTTCGCACGAAGCGATCGTATAAATGTTCGTAATTTTTAACCACATGAACAGATTGTTGGTTGATATAAATTTTCCATTTTCCATTCCAGATTTTAATCCGAAGCACCGAATCATCAGTTTCACACAACTTACCTGGAAACAATGGATTCTGGTTCGTAAATTATCAAATTTCTACGAACGGTGTAAGCAGATATATGGAGTGTTTCTGGAAATTGCTGGTCTGTAGATTACGAAAAAAAAGTAAAAATGCGTAATCAGTTATATGTTTCCCCAGACTTTTGAGTCGTGTCGATAACGAGTTGCTGGATGGATTTTTGTGACCCAGTTTGACTGAATTCACATCGTTTGTGTTGTTAAAAAAAACTTTTAATTGAACCGTGTAGGCTAGGATGGAATGATTGACACTTTGTGTGCTTGTTCGGCAGAAATTGGCTGACCCAGAAGTTCGTTAAACAAAATGATTTCTACGATTTCGCTTCAGAAAAAAATAATAACAAGACTAGGTTACGCTCCAATAAGTTGAAATCAAAACATCGTTGAGGAAAATCGTCTTAAAAAACGATGTAACATCGACAGAACGTTGGTCGTCCATCAAAAATTAATTGACCTAAATCAATTTTGGCAAGAAGTTAACTTTAGCTATACTTCGACCGGCTTGGTTGGGTATGTATATCTTCACCTGAGTAATTAGTGCAAAATCGATACTATATTATACACAATTAAGCCCACAAAATCGCCTCCGTTCTCCACGAAGTGAAGTTTGGCGCAAAAACGCCATGCTGCAGTAAAGGCATGCGTTGTTTCTATGGATTTTGTTTCTGGTTGTTCGGAATGAAATTCGTCTGAATTCTACGGTACGTGAGCTAACGATATTTTTAATTATTTCACTTCACGGGTATAAAAACTGTTTTCACGTTTTCCAACATTCGTCATGGCATTCGAAAATTAAAAATAATTTTAAGCGATCATTGTAGAGTTGAACGGTTCTGGAAAATGAGGACAACATATTGAATCAAATAAAACAGGTATTTCGTTTCGATTCGTTCAATTAAAAAGTCCCATCTCGCATACCGTGCACATTATGAACTTGTCCTTCGTCTGAACTTTCTTCCCTGCAGGCACAATGCACGGCAGTGTTCGCCAAACCAGGTATCGCTATTAGTAACATCGGATCGTTAGCAAATTCCCAGACACAATACGGAACTTCGTCTTCTAGCCATACTGCTCAGCTGCTTTGCGATACGGCAAGCCCAGTCAGTGGAGGGTGGAGACGGGCTGCAAAGAAGGAAAAAGCCATCCAGCTATTGCAGGGCTGGAAATTGAGCAACATTAGCTCAATTTCCTCCGCTGAAGTAGCGGCAAACGATAATTACCTTCAAACTTCCCTTGATATTACGGACGTCGTCGTTGGTCGCCGATACCAACGTCGAAGGTGCTGCATACCATCGAACGGAAACGATGGAACGAGCAGCGTGACTTCGACTCGAAATAATGATTATGGAAGCGTAGCGGTAACTGCGCTTCCAGTATTATTAAGGTGGATCCTACGCTGCCAGGTTAGCGTATAGGCACTTTTAAGTAAATACAATATTTGACCCACACACCATCGTTTGGAATGGCTTAGGAGGATACGTTGCACCTCGTTGGTTGCACAAGCTAGAAAATTGCTCCAAAGTGTCTCCCATTCGAGACCATCTCCGTCGATGGTGGGCGTATGTGTAGTTTCTAGTGAGTATGTGCAGTTTCCTTTTTCCGTTACCGTTTCATTTCCTTCGTGCACTTTGCTCGTCATGCGAACTCAATCATAAGATTATGCTACGTGACTAAATATCCAGAAGTGGTATAGAAGTAATATATTCTGAATGAAAACTAACCGATTCTTCCGAATCGTGATATTTCAAAATATTTGAGTGACATTATTTCGAACACCACAACCTGACATGCAAGATAATTCATACATGACAGAACGTGACTGTACTCCTCCTGCGGTACGATAGTGCGATAGCATATGGAGGGTATTATTTTGCAGTAATCAGAGGCATATACGTTTTCAAAACAATCATTTGTTATCAAATGAAAAAAATCTTATCTAATCAAAATCAATTCCAATTCTAAACTGGTGGTTTTAGTCTCAAGTTAATTATCTTATTTATTACCAGACTAAGGCCGGAGTGGCCTGTGCTGCACATAAAAGTCTTCTCCATTCAGCTCGGTCCATGGCTGCACTTCGCCAACCACGCCTCGCCTTCTTGTTCCCGTCGGATCGTCGGGAATCGAAGGTCGAAACCATTTTCACCGGATTACTGTCCGACATTCTGGCTACGTACCCGGCGCACCGCAGTCTTACGATTTTCGGGGTGTGCACGATGGATGGTTCTCCCAACAGCTGATGCAACTCGTGGTTCATTCGCCTCATCCATGTACCGTTCACCATCTGCACCCCACCATAGGTTCGTAGAGTGTGGCCGACCCAGCCCCACTTCCGATCTGTTGCTATCGGCCTCTGGTGACAACGACGATGAAGCTCGTTGTTTGAGATCCAGTTGTGAGGCCACCAGGCCCGAATTACATACCGCAGGCATCTGTTGATGAACACCTGCAGCCGTTGAGTGTTCTCCACTGATACACATCATGTTTCGCTAGCGTACAACAACACATTTCACGATAGAGTTGAAAATTCGTATTTTGGTGCGTTCACTTATCTGCCTGTTTTTTCAGATATTTCTTAAACTCGCAAAGGCAGCCCTTGCTTTCTTGATCCGTGCGCCTATGTCGATCTTGGTACCGCCGTCTGACGCCATTTGGCTAACAAGATATTGGAAGCTTTCAACATTCTCCACTGGTTGCCCGGCTACTGTGAAACTGGAAGGAGTCACCGTGTTTACATCCAACGATTTGGTTTTGTTGACGTTGATGACTAAACCTGCAGAGGAGGAGCGCTCGGCAAGGTCGTTGAGCTTATTCTGCATACCAGAGCGCCGTTGCGCGAGGAGTGCAACGTCATCAGCCAATTCGAAGTCGTTTAGGTGCTCCATGGTTATAGGCTGCCATAACAGCCCGCGGTTTGATTCACGTTCAATCGCATCTACCAGAATCTCATCGATGACGATGAGGAACAGTAACGGTAATAGGATACATCCTTGCCTCACACCAGCTACGACCCGGATAGGGTCGGACAGGACCCCATTGTGCAGCACTCTACACGAAAAGGCTTCGTACTGTGCTTCGATGAGGCCGATGATTTTCTCAGGAACCCCCTTGCGTCTCAGGGCGCCCCACATATTCTTGTGGTTGAGACGGTCGAAAGCTTTTTCGTAGTCAATGAATACCAAGTAAAGGGACTCTTGGAATTCGTTGACCTGCTCCAGAATGATGCGGAGCGTGACAATATGGTCCACACAGGATCTTCCGTCACGGAATCCGGCTTGCTGCCGCCGGAGAGTCGCATCGATCTTCTCCTGAATCCGGGCTAGGATAATTTTGCACAGAACTTTGAGAACAGTACACAGCAACATAATGCCTCGCCAGTGTCAATCCCTGCCCTGTATTACACCCTCCAAATCGATGCACAATGGTTCGAGGGCAGCCAAAACCTCAAAAATCGAAACTCGTATTTCGGTCGGAATTATATTTTTCTCATTTTATAGAATACTTATGTGATTCAAATTCAAAGTTTGAAGAAGTTCTGTTGAGTTTTGACTTTGTTACATCATTTTTAATTGAACATAATTGTTGATTTCCAATTAAAAACGCTGTTTGACAAAGCGTCTAGATCAGCATCGTACGGCTTCAATTACATCGCTATCTCCAATATTATTTCAAGACTGCATTATCAGGGTCTTAAATAGTATGCCTATGTCAAATATAGGTGACAAACTTCAACTTAAGTTAACTTTATATACAAATTTAATTAAAATACTCACATTTTTTTGATTGGAGGGCTTCAAAAGTATAGGCGCCTATGAGTGCCCGCTATGATTCTATGCTCATTACAAAGCTAAAAGCAATAGCTTTCTATTAATCACTATTTTGTTTTGCGAAAAGTTGCGATAAGCTGTTTTTTTAACGTTTTAGTTTGAAATGTGCATAGTATTTTTTGGTCTGATTCTAACTGAAACCTTACAAATGCGTATTTTTTGTTCACAAAACCATGAAAATGCCTTTTTCTAATTATTAGATTGAAGTGTCTTACTTCCAAAATCTTCTCCTGGAATCCGAGAATCTATAAATTGTAATTTTTTCACGTGAATTTTATTGTTGAGATTTTGTTTATGTCTATTAATCCGAAATACGTAATCATGCTGAAAATTTTTCTAGACCATATGAAAACTCTTAGAGTAAAATCAGCAGTGATTCAAATCGTTCGGGGCTGTCAGTTTGAATATGAATCTGAAACATTCATTTTCCCAGCAGCTGTTCTATATTCAGTTTTTATACCAGTCAACTGTCAAAAAAAATAAAACTGGTATAACGCTCCGTTCTATTTTCGGCAGATTTGGATTCCACGATTGAATCACGAGATTCAAATATTTTTCAATTGTTTTGGTGTATGAATGCGTCAGTTTATCTACGGATCAATCCACTTTGCAATTCCTGCGCCTTTCTTGGCAGTAACATAATATTTTCAATTAATTGAAAATTTGAAAAACATGAATAGAACACTGCTGGGGAAACCAGCGAGTGTGTTCTATTTTGCTCCAGATGCAAACTAGAATAGTGGTCGAAAATTTAGAATGAAACTGAATCACTCCTGATTTCACCCTTAGTATTGGATATTAGCATTGTTCATCACTTTGCAATCAAAATGATTTTACCTATAAAGAGTTTCAAGTTTGACTGTTTGAGCTCGAGCTAAACTGTAACCACATACTGTAACACATATGGGGTGAACCGGTCAAGGGCCGAAAACCTAATTAATAAAGACAATAAAAAAAAAATGTAACACATTATTCTTGCCAGCAATAGATAATGTTGGTACTGATATTTGAACTGAAAAGCAGAACCAAAACAACTATTTGAACAAGCATAACAGATGAAAAAACTACCGCGATTCCATAAATCAGTTTAGTCAAATCAAAGTTTAGTCAAGAAACAGCGTTTCGCAGCACTCACAATGGTTCGAGAGCAGCCAAAACCTCAAAAATCGAAATTCGTGTTTCCGTCAGTATTATATTTTTCTCATTTTATAGAATACTTATGTGATTCAAATTCAAAATTTGAAGTAGTTCTGTTGAGTTTTGACTTTGTTACATAATTTTGAATTGAACATAAATGTAGATTTTCGAATAAAAACGCTGTTTGACAAGGCGTTTAGATCAGCATCGTACGGCTTCAATTACATCGCTAACCCCAATATTATTTCAAGCCTGCATTGTCGGGATCTTAAATAGTATGTCTATGTCAAATATTGGTGACAGAACTCAATTTTAGTTTACTTTGAATACTAAATTAGTGTAAATACTCACAATTTTTAGATTGAACTGCTCCAAAAATACAACTTTTTTCAAAAATATTCCATAATTGTGAATGTTCCAAATAAAATTATTTGTCTTAGCACATGCACAGCCAGTATTTAGCAAGCATGTTTTTGATATGAACATTATTTATAGCCTTTATTCACTTTTAAAATAACGAGTTTGTACTATCCCATTTAATTCCAACACTAGTAAAGGTCAAGTAAGAAAACCAATAACGGCCTTACTGTTGAAGTCGAAATACGTAACTGTGAAGTAACAATCAAGTAATGGAATTAAATGGAATAGTATTGACTAGTTTTATGGCAAGTTAGATCATCTTTGTTGCGAAACAATCTGTTTTCAAAATCCGAATTTAGCAGTAAAATGAAAGTATTAACTATTCACAGAGATGCCTAAAACGGCTGTATATTGCCAAAGTAGTGCTTCCAACACTCACGTTCAAGTCTGTATGTGACAAAAACCATCAAAATACCATAATACAAACATAAGGGATATTTTTAGGAACATTTTGAGGTTTTGGCCAACCTTTGTTCTGGAGCGAACCACTGTGCGATGTTGAATAGCAGACACGAAATACCATCACCTTTCCGTAACCCTCTACGCGTTTCGAACTACGCACATCACCCGATCCATCGTCGCTTTGATCAACCGTGTCAGTTTATCCGGAAATCCGTTTTTGTGCATTAGCTGCCATAGCTGGTCCCGATCGATTGTATCATATGCGGCTTTGAAGATGATGTGTGGGCACGTTGTATTCGCAGCATTTCTGCAATACCTGACGTATGGCGAACACCTGTTCTGTGGTAGAGCGTTCACCCATAAATCCCGCCTGGTACCGCCCCACGATCTCTCTTGCAATTGGTGTTAGTCGGCGGCATAAGATTTGGGAGAGTAACTTGTAGGCGGCGTTCAGCAATGTGATTGCGCGGTAGTTGCTACAATCCAGCTTATCGCCCTTTTGTAGATGGTACACACGACACCTTCCATCCACTCCTGCGGCAAAACTTTCTCCTCCCAAATCTTGGTAATCACCCAGTGCAGCGCTCTAGCCTATGCTTAACCACCGTGTTTACACAGCTCTCCTGGTAGTTGGTTAACTCCAAAGGCTTTGTTGTTTTTCAGCCGGCCGATCTCCTCCTGGATTTCCTGGAGATTCAGTGCCGGAAGTCGCATGTCCTGCGCGCGTGCTCCTAGGTTCATTACCATACCGCCACCGTTGTCTGCCATATCGCCATTCAGGTGCTCTTCGTAGTGCTTCCGCCACCTTTGTAAGAAAGTTCCCGTTTATGTCTTTACACATATCGGGCTGTGACACGTGTCCCTTACGTGAACGGTTCAACTTCTCATAGAACTTTCGTGCGTTTTTAGCGCGGTACAGTCCCTCCGTCTCTTCCCGGTCTCGATCTTCCTGCTGGCGCTTTTTCCTCCGAAAAATCGAGTTTTGTCTGTTCCGCGCCCGTTTGTATCGTGCCTCGTTCGCCCTCGTGCGGTGTTGCAGCAATCTCGCCCATGCTGCATTCTTCTCCTCAACTAATTGCTCACATTCGCCGTCATACCAGTCGTTTCTCTGATCCAGGGCTACCGTGCCTAGTGCTGCGGTTGTGGTGATTCCAATATTTCTCCAGCCATCTTCAAGAGATGCTGCGTCTAGTGGCTCTTCCGTTGGGAGTGACACTTCCAACTGCTGCGCGTAGTCTTGGGCTAGTCTACCGTCTTGTAGCCGCCCAATGTTAAGCCACGGCGGACGACTCCGACGCGTATTGTCCACCGTCGAGAGTTTTGAGTGCAGACATACTGCAACGAGGTAGTGGTCGGATTCAATATTCGCAGTGCGGTAAGTACGTACGTTCGTGATGTCGGAGAAAAATTTACCGTCGATTAGAACGTGGTCGATTTGGTTTTCCGTTACTTGATTAGGGGATTTCCATGTGGTCTTGTGGACATTCTTGCGGAGAAAGATAGTGCTTTGGACTACCATTCCGCGGGAGGCTGCAAAGTTTATGCATCGTTTGTTTCCATATTGACTTAGGCTATATGTACCAGTTGTGGCTATAGCACCAGTTGTCGCACTAGTGCTTTTTATGCCAAATGGTCAATCAATTCACCGCAAACCATGTTCATATCGATAAAGCATATTCATATGATACGATAACACCTTTGATTTCCACCAAAACAAGCAAAGCATAATTGTAAAAAATGATTTTGCCTAATTTTTGACGTCCTTTGCACCAGTTGTCGCACTAGTGGTCCCAATTTGGCCAGTCCCATAAGAAAACAATGGGATTTGTCAAATAAGGAATCAAAATTACGAATAGTGCCATAACTGATGCATGCGTTCCTATTATGGATTAATCAATTTTGAGGATAATAACAAATTTTATTGTGGTTTTCACAGCTATTCTAAGGAGCAAGAAGTAAAACCTTTCGCTTGATATATAAAGTCCACCCACATGCCTTTTACTTATTTTTTTAGAAATAGTTGTTCTTATGTATGGCGACAATTGGTACATCCACCCTATATCAACCGAACAACTTTAATAAAGATAACATAACTTTCTAAATCTCACAGAACGCAAAACATTTAGCCCAACAAGTAATTCCTCAAACTAGCCACTAAGCGGATAAATTCCAAACAAATTTAGCTTCCATATTGGATATTACCACCCAAACAACTTTGTAGCTCCCTCAAACTCACAGATTGTGGATATATCACCTGAAAAATAATTCTTCATACACTAGCACCGCCTAGCGGTGGAATTCTAAAATACAGTTGCCTCCATCACATTGGTTTTTACCTTCCGATCAACTTTGTACAAGACGGCAACATGCTAAATCCCAAAGTTTGGTGGATATCCTTGGAGATATCTCACCTCCTAATAAGTAATTCCTCATACACTAGCACTGCCAAGCGGATGAATTCCAAACTAAAACTACCTCTAGCATGATACTTCTTAGCACCTGAACGTCATTGTAGAACACGCCAGTTTTGTAAATCTTACAAATTTCAAGGTATGTGGCCAAACATGGTAGTAAAAATTGTCCACTATCACTCTGTGTCGTTGAATTCCCGGATGTAGCTCCAACAAATTGTCCCGTGGTCACCCAATTATGGCCAAAAATGACAGGAAATCATTTTGTGGTCTGCATGGCAAGTCATTTGAGGAATACACGTTGGTTTCATGTCGGTGATTGACTTAGGTAAAAAATAGCTGCAGAAAATTCCCTTGATAACACAATTCCCACAATATGTTGATATAGTTTGTACGTTATATGTAAATTCTAAAATGCTTCACATTTCGTTTCACTGAAACTGACGCTGCTCTGAAATAAATAAACAGTCGATATGTTTGCAAGTTGTACTCCCGTAATTTATCAAGTATTTGTCTCAGGGTAAACATTTGATCCGTCATTGATCGGCCCTTACGAAAACCTGCAAGCTATTCACGAATCAAGGAGAATTATTCTTTGGTAATTGGCGCACTGTAGTCTGTCCATTTCTTAAAGAGTGGGCAAATTAGTCCGTCCAACCAGCTAGCAGACTATTTCTCGTCTTGTCATATTTTCGACATAATATGGTGCAGAACTTCATTAAGCTGCTCATTTTAGAGAAGCTGCCATGTTTCAGAAACTCAGCTGGTCCTTCTCCACAGAATTACTGTTTTCCAGCTCTTTGATAGCT
The DNA here is from genome assembly GCF_024139115.2 of Armigeres subalbatus. Classification (NCBI taxonomy): domain Eukaryota; kingdom Metazoa; phylum Arthropoda; class Insecta; order Diptera; family Culicidae; genus Armigeres; species Armigeres subalbatus. The sequence goes on along the minus strand of NC_085139.1, from coordinate 39,305,211 downwards.
TTTCTAACCTAATATAGTGTACCTAATCTACACCGCTTGTCCATCTTCACCAATGTTTTTTTCTGTTCACCGATGCACCGTCACTTCCTCCATTCAACAAAGTCTCGTAATGTTGCTTCCACCACCACGCTACATCGAACCAACTCATCCAGGGCTGCCTCTGTGCAGTACAGTAGATCATTGGTGTTATCGCTAACGTTCGCACTAATCCGTTTGTCGAGCATCTGGCGTTGTACAACCAATACTCCTTCTGACAATGGCTGCATATAGTAACACTTCGATAGCTGTGATGATTCATTTGTAAGCATATGCGGTATTTCGAAAAATTTCGTTTCAGGTGGTTCGAAACGAAATTCCGCGGAATTTCGCGGAATTTGAGCATGGCGAAATCTGATTTCTTGATTTCGTTTCGTTTCGTAAAATTACAAAAATTTCGCTAGAAAAAACTAGCTTCTAACGAAAGTTAACGGAATTTCGAAACAAATTTAAACTTAAACCATACTTTATATTATTAAAAATTTTGGCTGCGCCGCTGAACATAATCGTAAAGTTGTTTTCAAAACTTTATGTTATTCAATAATTCAGGGCTGGTAGCGATCGAAGCCACTCAAAATAGTGACTTTAGTGACCAAAGCTGACGAAAAAAGGGACCAAATAGTGACTTTCAGTTGCAGAAAAAGTGACCAAATAGTGACTTCCAATTTCAGTTTAAGTTCGATGAGACGAAATCGGGCGTTTTTGGGTCGAAGGAGAATAATTTTTCCGTAATTTGTGGAGGAAAACATCTTTCACTCACCACTCTTAGAACATCTCTTAGAACAAACTCAGAAGAGAAACGAAAATCGTACACGCTAACTTTTATCTACTCAGTGACTAAGTAAAATTGTATTGCCCTCTCTTTTAACTCCACGAAAATTTTACTCAATATCAGTCAAAAGCAGGACTACTCAAAACTATGAGTAGTCTTGCAAGCAAATCACATTTTTACGCCGCTGGAAGTGACCGAAATGTGGTTATCAGATCGCACATAGTACCTGTTTTTCTTTCCCGAGAATGATTTCTCGGCGAAATAATTGGGTTAGCTAAACACCTACTTTAGAAAAAAGCAGAGAATTCTACGATTTGTCACTGGTACCACGTAAGTTTTTGGCATTTTAGTGCGACAGGAACAACAGTGCGGATCGTTTTGGAAGAAAACGAAACAAAAATTATGAAGATTCATGTACAACGAGCCTGGGAGTGAACGCTCGTCCTCCTGCTTGTAATGACGACCATGTTCTCTGAATTTTTAAATATTATTCCTACAAAATACGCAGATTTTCCGACTTGCTGCGTATTCATGAACGATTTTTGCTATGGAATTAAATAGCGCATGCAATCTTCAAAATTGGGGAGACTTGAATCCCTTTCTATGATATCTAATCAATAAATATTTATTTAGAGCAAACCCTTCATTACATCTGTCCAGTTACAAAAAAAGAGAACAAATTATATTTTCTTGAATTTTTTAGACAAATTTTTATATAGATGACTAATGACGGATCAAGTCTCCTCAAATTGAGGCTTGTCAAAATCCAAAAATCCTGAAATTGGGGATTTAATGTTGGCATTTTTATCAATGAAGATCATTCAGCATATTTATGGATTTGGGGCCCTCCTTAGCCGTGCGGTAAGACGCGCGGCTACAAAGCAAGACCATGCTGAGGGTGGCTGGGTTCGATTCCCGGTGCCGGTCTAGGCAATTTTCGGTTTGGAAATAGTCTCAACTTCCTTGGGCATAAAAGTATCATCGTGCTAGCCTCATGATATACGAATGCAAAAATGGTAACTTGGCTTAGAAACCTCGCAGTTAATAACTGTGGAAGTGCTTAATGAACACTAAGCTGCGAGGCGGCTCTGTCCCAGTGTGGGGATGTAATGCCAATAAGAAGAAGAAGAAGAAGATGGATTTGTGCTCTGACATAAATGATAGTATTTGATCATTATTGGGAGAAGTTATTCAAATTTTGCGTGGCCACTAAAAACATCTTGAGGAGGAACAAAACACAGTAAATAACAGAGTAAATGAGGTTGTCTTGTCAATCAAAAAAAAATCGCCACATAACAATCATTTGTCTAGAGGATCTATTATAAACATACGGTATACCACTTCTACTTTAGTTCTTGGTCAAACAGGGGAAAAGCATGTATCCCAAGGGGTCAAGTCTCCCCACCTTCCCCTACTGTATAAAGATTGAGTTTAACAATCTTGAAATCGAAAGGTCGCCTGCTTGCATGACTGTAAACCAATCTATCAAATTGTGACGTAAAGCACCTTCAACTTGCTACTGGTGGAATGCCAATAAGAGCAGCGAGTTAAATGGCTTAGAGCTTTCATTTTTCCAAGATCCGTAATTTCATTTCTTCCATGAACAAAGCATCATCCGATGGATACATAAAGCTTTATAAATCTTGGTCAATAGTTTCAAAATAGTTGAAAATAGTGACTTTTTGCGAGAAAAAGTGACTTTAGTGACTTGAGGTCGAAAAAAGAGACTTTTTAGTGACTAGGCCGAAAAAAGTGACCAAGTCACTAAAAAGTGACCCGCTACCAACAATATTCCTATTAACCTCATTCTTAGTCGACAAATTCGTATGTAGTTTTCTTCTATATGAATGCAGAAACGATCATGTGGATGCTGGTCATATGACGGCAGCTAGTCCGGGAGAACGTGAAGTGAAAAAAATCTACCTCGCGTAGCAGAAATTTGTTTAACCAGTGTGCAATCGATCGTGTTGATGCCAACTAGTGTGGGAGAACGTGAAATAATAAAACTAATGTCTGCATCGGAAAGCACAAAATTATTTAGTGCGGGATCGATCGTGATTATTAAACGAAACACATTGATCTTGCGTTGGATTAATTTGAAACACAGTTTTCCATGGGCGTAGCCAGAGGGGGGCAGGGGGGGCCGTCGCCCCCCCCCTAAATGGTGGAAAGATTGAACGGGTACTGAAATGAATTCGCTTAAACATGTGCACTTTACGATCCAATCATATTCAGAAATAGGTTTTTGAAATTCAAAAGATTCCCAAATAACTTATAAGGGTATCCAGGATCCATACTATATGAAATTTAAAAAACAACTTGAGCGATTCCAAGCAACAGCATCAAAATTTAAGAAAATTTTTAATTCATGATTTTCTATTGAGTTGAAACTTTGCACAGTTTTTCAATTTCATCTAAATCGTCATTTTTCGATATCAAATCTTCATATTGAGTCACGACTAACTTTTCAAAAGGGTGTATGTGAAAATGGTTCAAAAATATTTAAAAAGCTGCACAGCAAAAACGGAATGTTCGATTGTTATGATTTTTTCAGCAAAGTTAGACAACTAAATGGTGATTCTGAAGAAAATGTGCACAGTAAAAAAAAAATTTTTTTTGCCTTTAAAAATATCATTTTTGTCACAAAAACTCAAATATCTCAACACCTTATCTTTTTTCGAACGTAATTTTTTTAAGGAAAACAGTCCATTATATTAGCTATCTACCATAAAAATTTGGTGATGGTAAACTAATAAACAAAAAAGTTATGACATTTCAAACATTTCACAATTTTCACATATAGTAAACAAAAAAAAATTTCCGTGCATTTTTTTTTTCAAGAATCGCAGTTTGATGCTGATTTTATTGTTAAGGGCCTTGCGTGAGTTAAACAAGTTGTTTGTATGATATTCCATATTTATGTATTCATCGATATTATGTATATTATATGTATAAATATTATATGTATAAATAAATAAAAATGAATTAATATTATCCTAAGTATTAAATTAAATGTGGCAGTTACACAATGTTGTTATAGAAACTCTAAGAGTTTTGGGTTTGAATTTTGGTATGGGTTATGATATCATGAAAACAGTTTATTAATACTTATTTTTATTTATTTTATTCAAATTTTTAAAATATCGAACACTTTTGAATTATTATCAGCACAGTTTGAGTATAGTTTTGCTTTAATTTTATTTTCCGACAATGGAATGAAACAGTGAAATTTTTGGGTTCCTTGGATCGTTTTCGCGTTATTAAATTGCTCGCTGAGCTCTGAAGCCTTTATTTCGTACTCTTCAGTAGTAGTAAAACAAAATGATAATTTGGTTAAATCTTTTCTTTTCTACGATTTGCCCAATCAAAAGTTCTTTCGCAGTTTTAATTGGATGCTCACGTTCTTTGGCTAAACTTGCTCTTGTGGCCATGCGCTTTATTGTTCCTCCAATAGCATCACAAGGACCTTTGCCATGTGATGTAGCAAAAAATGCCATTCTGCATCAATTCCGTACATTGATTTAAATTGACATAGGCTCGAAAAATTCTTACGATTTTTGTACTGCGACGCTGCTCCATCAGACATGAAATATATCTTTTTGACTTCTTTATGCTTATCAACGCGTAAAAGTTAATCATTTTCAATGAACAAGTTTACGGATACTGAATCGTGTCTTAAATCTTCGGAAATTATAATAAAACTTAAGTGTTCAATTTGCGTACTTCCATTAAAATAAATAACGAATGGATGAATTGTAGCTTGTTGTACGTTCCAGTGATGGGACTGCACTTCATCTTGCAATACAAAGCTGTAATTTTCAGAAAAATCACAAATGACTAAAAATTCACCATTTTGTAATGTATTTTTCGTATTTTTTAAAAAGCTGGATTGTTCTGTTTTAATGAAATCGTGAGGGATTAAACTTTCTAATTTCAAGAAAAAAAATGACACAAACTCATCTACAGGTTTTACAATAGTTTCTATGTCACACCTATCCGTGGTCACCCATTGCTCAAATGATAACTGATCAATATATTTTTCTTCAAACTCAGCGAATAAAGTATTTTCCAATGATGAAGAATCTGGACAATCCGAACAAGATCGTAGATAGCAATTTGATGTTGTATTTTCACACAAAAGACTACCAGTTAACATTTTAATATCCTTTGTTAAATTGATTCTTTTCAAACTATGTAAAATAAGAATAATATTCTCATGGGTTGTGCACACACACATTATGTGTTCCTGAATTGGAAAGAAGCTTACATTGCCTTGGCCGAAGGCTTGCAAATGAGGAAAACCTATTTTAATATTATCGTGAATTTCCTTGAAGCGTGTGTACGCTTCTTTCAAAGTCGTCATCATTAATCGTTTTTGGATTGCTTGACGCTTTCCATCTTTTTACTGATACATAATCTTTTGACCAGGCATAGCTCGACTTACTTCATCATCTTCAAAATATTGAACTACTATTTCTTTTGTCTCATCTGTTAATGCAGTACTAGACCTAGTATTTTTGGTTGAAAGACAGTTATTCTTCAATTGTTTTGCCTCTTTTACTGTATTTCTATTGGTTTTGAACTCATCAATGGCATCCTGAATAGACCACGAACTTGGCAGCATCGACAAAATCAATAATTTTTCTTTCCTTGTCGTGGCTGCATTCGAGAACCTTTCCTTCATATTTATAATTACCTCATCGTAGTCTGTATTTTCCACATCATCAGGTCCTAATTTGAAGAGGTTTCTTCGTACAGCTTCGTTTATTTCACGGTATTTTTCTCCGGGTAATAAACGTAGTCCATCTTACTCCATTTAATCAGGTCACTTTTATCCCAGCTATGCCCTCGTTAAAGCGTTCGATGTTGACCTTTTGGATACACTCATCTTCCGATTGATTTGTTGAAACAGATTTCGCTGATGGTACGGTGGCAAGGCTCTCAGCACTTAATACTTCTGGTAATTCCTCAGTTGTTGTCGATACATCTGGCAATTCCTCAGTTGCTGTCGTTTTCGAACTTCCTGCGCTCTGCTCAACCGATGATATACAGATTGCTCTTTTGTCAACGTTTAGACGGCAGGACGTGCAAATGCGTAAATTTGTATTCAATGTGGACATTGGAGCATAACCAGTCGCTTTCAGTTTATCTATGGTGCTTTCGGTGAGATTTCGTAACTCTTTTGAACACTTTTTCCATCAAACGGCCTACAACAGTTGAGAAAGCGGCTACTCATGTTGTTCGTAATATTTCAATAAACAAAATCACTTTTAAGTTTTTACTGACTAGTTTGGTGTCATTTGCTTGACTGAAGAAAAATTACTATAAGATCTTTAACAACCTTAGTAGTAGTAATTTTTTGCTTTTTCGTGAGCATTGTCATGGTATGTACCTATCATGCATTTGTTGTTGTTGAAGATACCCGTTTCCTCCCGATCATAAAGTCTATTCTCTAAGAGGTATATTTTTTGCAGGTAAACTATAGACGTACACGTGTATATAAATCTTTGATTTTGCAGCTTTTGTCTTAAAAATAACATTTCTGATATGTTTCTATCAACGTTATTATCAACAGGTTTCAACACTATTAAAAGAATTTTTCGCCAGTCACGTGCAATGAAAATTATGACACTATCAATACTTTTGATCACAACACTGGATCGTGTCTAAGTTTCTTATGCTATGAATAATTAAATCAAAATATCATGAAAACAACTTGTTTAAATCACGTCCCATAACAATAAAATCTGCATCAAACTGCAATTCTCGAAATAACTTACACAGAAAAAATTTTTTTTTTACTAAATGTGAAAATTGTGAAATGTTTGAAATGTCATAACTTTTTTGTTTATTAGTTTACCATCACCAAATTTGTATGGTAGATAGCTAATATAATGGAAAAAAGATATGGTTTTGAGATAGTTGAGTTTTTGTGACAAAAATGATAGGTGGAAAGGCAAAAAAAATTTTTTTACTGTGCACATTTTCTTAAGAATCACCATTTAGTTGTCTAACTTTGCTGAAAAAATCATAACAATCGAACATTCCGTTTTTGCTGTGCAGCTTTTTAAATATTTTTGAACCATTTTCACATACACCCTTTTGAAAAGTTAGTCGTGACTCAATATGAAGATTTGATATCGAAAAATGACGATTTAGATGAAATTGAAAAACTGTGCAGAGTTTCAAATATTTTCGAAATGGTCGCTCAGGATCGACTGACATGCCCCCGTGGAATGCCTCAACTCGAAACATTTCGGCCTCAAGAATTCTCCTAGAAATCCTTCTAGAAGCTCCCCTGGGAACTTCTGAATTCCGGAAAATTATCCACAAATTCCTCTGAAAATCGTTTGAAAATCCTTCTCTTGTAATTGTAATTTCTCCTTGTCTAGAAACCTCCAACTAATTTTGTTTTAGGAAATTCATGTGGAAGTTTCTTGAAGATTTCTTTTCTTCCCTTCAAGTTTTACTACTAGACATTTCTTCGGCTATTCTTTCAGGAAAATCTGCGACATTTCCTTCAGGAATGCATTCTATAGTTCCTCCAAGAATACATACGGAATTTCCTCCCAAAATTCCACTAGAAGTTTCTTCAGTAATTTATGACGGAAATCCTCCGATTTCGCTCCATAATTTCATCTGCTAATCTATAAGAAGCTGCTTCGGGCATTCCTCCAGAAACTCTTCCTTAAATTCCTCCGGGATAAAGGTAGCCTCACACTTCGGGAATTTGATCCGCGGATTTTTTCCCCATGTATTTTTGCATATGCGATGTTTTCGGGATTTGGGCACGGAAAATCAAAATCCCGGCCCCATTTAAAATGCACGGGGACCAAAATCCGGCGGAAAATTTTCCCGAGGTGTAAGGTAGCCTTAACTTCCAGGATTTTTTCCGGGAATACCTCTATAAATTCAATAGCGAAATCCTCCAGAATTACATTTTGGAATTCTTTCCGCAATTATTTCAGAATATTCTTCAAGAATTCCTCTAGAAATTTCTTTAGGAATTTCTCCAAGAATTCGTCCAAGTATTTCCTCGTAAATTTTTCTCTTCCTTCAGGAATTTCTCCAGATTTTTTTCCGCGGAATTGTTCTAGAACTCTTTCCGGACTTCACTCGGAATTTACTCCAGAATTTAATTCGGAAAGTAATGTTAGAGTTCCTCCAAGATATCTTCTAAGAGTTCTTCCAGGAATTTCTTCAGAACAAACAATGAACAGCAATTCATCTGAGAATACTTTCTGGATTTCATCTGGTAATTTCTGAATTAATTCCTCCTGGTATTTTTTCCGGAATTCCTTCTGATATTTCTCCAGGAATTCCTTCATGAACTTCTCCAATATTTATTTCAGTACTACCTTGTGAAAATTCCTCTGGAAGTGCTTGTGGGAGTTCCTCTGGGAGCTCCCCCAGGAGTTTTTCCAAAAGTTCCTCTAGTAATCTCTCCAGGAACTTTACAGGGGATTCTTTGAGGATATTTGGCAGGAATTTCAAGGGAAATGGGATTTCGGAAGTTCCTCTAGAAATTCAAATCCGGGTATTCCATCGGCTGATCCTCTGAAAATTTCTCCTGGAGTTCCACTAGCAGTTCCTCCGGAAATTCATTCAGACTTTCTTTCAGGAGTTCATTAAGGCTTTCTTTGGTAATTTATCTACAATTTCCTTCAGAAGTTCCTCGGAAAATTTCTCTGGGAGCTCCTCCGGGAGGTCCTTTAAGAAATCTTGCAGGAGTTTGTCCTGGAAATCATCCAGAAGTTCTTACGAGAGTTCCTCCAGGATTTCCTCCGGAAATTCTTCCTGTAGTTCTTCAATAAATTCATCTAGAAGTTCCTCTGACAGTTCTTTCGAAAATTCCTCTGATACTTTCTCCGGGAATTCCTACAGAAATTCCTCTGGGAGTTTCTCCGGAAATTACTCCGGAAGTTCCTTCTCAAAGGAACTGCCGGTGAAACTCCCGGAGAAATGCTCATAAAAACTGCTGGTGGATCTCCCGGAGGAATTCACGTAGGAACTGCCGGAGGAGCTCCCGTAAGAACTCTCGGAGGAATTTCAGGAGAAACTCCTAGAAGAATTCCTAGAAGACCTCCGGAGGAACTCCCAGAAAACTATCGGAAGAACTTCGGGAGGAATTTCCAGCTAATTTTCTGAAAAAAGCCTAAATGATTTCCTGAAAAAAGCCTGAATGATCTCCTGGAAGAGCTACTGGTGGAATACCCGGAGGAATTTCTAAAGAAACTCCCGGGAGATTCTTTAAATGAACTGCCAGTGAATCTACCAGAAGACTTCTCGGAAAAAAATCTTGGAGAATTCATCTTATAGACAAATCTTATCTAGCATCTACCTTTGTAGGGGTATGTAGCAGGACCATCATCATCATCAGAGGACCTCCCGAAGAAATCCTTGAAGAGCTCCCAGAGAAATTCTCGGAGGAGCTTCTGGAGGGATTTCTGTATAATTCCCGGAGGAAATTCTGGAGAAATTCCCGGAAGAATTTTCAGAGAGCCCCCGTAGGAACTGCCGATAGAACTACCGGAATAATTCTCGGAGGAAATCATGGAGGAATTCTTGGAGGATCTGCAAGTTGAACTCCTGGAAGAATTCCCGGAGGAATTTTCGAAGGAACTCCTGCAGAATGTCCAGTGGAAATCTTGAAGTTTCCACCGGAATTCTTTCTGGATATCTTTTATCAGAAGACCTAAAGACCTAAAGATATCAGAAGACCTAAAAAATTTGCCCCCCCCCCCCCCTAATCGAAATCCTGGCTACGCCCATGCAGTTTTCGTCTTCTGAAAGTCTCAATAAAGACAAAAAAAGAAAGTTTTCGTCTTCTTGTTTTCAAAATAACTTCGTAATACATATTTTGTCGGGTTTCACACGAATTACCTTCTCAACTAACCAACGATTCCTTTCGCATAGCGCTCACGGAGATGCAGAGCGTTTCTAATTTTCCTCTCCTAATCCTAACTCCTAAATTTTTTAGCACGTGACCAGCATCATTATTGGTCAATAATTGGAAACACCGAAGCAAGTATACAATAAGAATAACTTTTTTGTATCCCAAGAATAATATTTAATTGGTGAGCTGTGGATATTTGCTGTTTCTCGGCCAATCATGATTATCAACTACGATGTGTACAGCTAATCAAGCAAATAAGCTCTTCTTTGACTATTTGCACAATATGTAAGCAGAGCCTTAGCGTGGACTGCTAGCACCTTTGGCGAAACCATGATTTGGCGCCCCTCTTTTTTTTTTATAAAAATGGGAAAATTTAACAACAATTTGACAATTTGAAATGCATCAACAGTAAAATTAGAATGTTAAGTGGTTTAAAGATGCTTTAAACATCATTCAATAATGTGAGAAGAACAAGAACTTTTGTTCCTGAAGTTCATTTGAATTGCAGAATGTCCATTTGTTTCCATTTGGTGATACTTTTTTTTGATTATTTCACAAGTTATTTACGCGACCTTCCAGAGCCGTGCTGGAAGTTCATTAAAAATGTTAAGGTTTTTTCAGAGCCTACGCACTGCTGGGTCTAGCTGGGTCAATAAAATCCAGCTCTAAAATGCGTCGGTCGATTATCGGAATCGTTATCGGACCTATTCGCGTCAAGGAAAATCGAATTCTGGAGTGGGTTTGACAGTGTTTTGAAACCACTTCTGGACCTAGCAGAGTTAATATAATTTCACTCTGGGGTGAGATGGTTGAAGGTCAGAGTTTCTACCGGATCTAGTCGAATCAGGGAAAACCATTTTTTGGAGTGGGTTTGTTGGTGGCCGGGAGTTGCCATTGAACCTATTTGGATCAAGTAAAATGAAGTTTTGGACCACTGTACCCAGTTAGGACAAATTAAATCAAAAATAACTGTATGGTGTGTAGATTGATTGGTGGTCGAAATCGCCAACGGATCTGTTTGGATCAAGGAAAACTTAACTAAGGACTGTGTCTGTCGATAGTTTGAAGTCACTTCCTGTACATATTTGTGTTGATAAAATTGAACTATGCAGTGGGTTGTTCAATGGTCGGAATTGCCGTCCACCTCAGGACCAATATACATTTGATTATAATAAGAAGAAATGAAAAAAAAAACAAAAAACGGGAAATTTACCTGAACTATAAATTACACAAAAATTCATACCACTACTTCCGGATATAAGAACAAAAGGCACTTCTAAATTTTGTCATTTGGTTTATTATGAATGTAACCTTTTAAAGATGTCCACTTAAAAAAGCTGAATAAATTCAAACCAATGAATTTGAGTGTGAATTGTCCTTTTTTTAGTTAATTAAGTTATTTATTTATCTCATATATTATTCATTGTATAGTGTCCTACAGGGTTACCCAATAATCGGACCACAATACAATAAAGTTTTAAAGCTTAGCAAAGCTGCTAATTTCGGATAATCCTTCTGAATTGCGAAAGCTCCATAAAAATGTCCACTTCGTTGTAGCCCTCGTTGTAATAAGGGTATGCGATAACACACTTTTCCCCAACGAAACGAAACGAGACGAAATTTAAAATGTCTATGTTGATTCGGATCGAATCGAAACGAAATATGGATTTACTTTCGAAACTTCGAAACGAAACGAAATCAAGGTTCATTTGATTCGAAATTTTTCGAAACGAAACGAAATTTTAATTTTTTTTCCGCGGAATTTTGATTAAATTGGTTTTACGTACGCAATTCGGATTTCACTTTTTCAAAGTCAAATAACTGTTTTACCATATACAGACGTGGTCGACTTGCGGTTAGCGGCAGCACAATCTTATATACAATCAGCTCGACGAACTGAGCTATTGTCTGTGTGTCCTTGGAATATGAGAACAGCTGTTATGGTCAGTATGAGCTAAAAGCAATCATAAGTAAAGAACTTTCAGCAATTTTAATGATCTTTCAACCCGTTCTGGTTTTTTTTTTGCAAATTTCATGCGAAGATCTAGAAATGTCCACAAATCTTTAATGTTCCTTACATACTGTGCAAATAATCAAAGAAGAGCTTAGCTTGATTAACTGTACACATCTTAGTTGCTAATCATGATTGGCCGAGAAACAACAAATATGCACAGCTCACCAATTCAATAATATTCTTGGGATATAAAAAAGTTATTCTTATTGTACACTTGCTTCGGAGTTTCCAATTCATGACCAATAACGCTGCTGGTCACGTCCTTACAGTCAATTTACCCTCTTGAAAGGAGGATTCCGATCCTCTTGAAAGGAGGATTCCGATCCTCTTGAAAGGAGGCTTCCGAACCTCTTGAAAGGAGGCTTCCGAGCCTCTTGAAAGGAGGCTTCCGAGCCTCTTGAAAGGAGGCTTCCGAGCCTCTTGAAAGGAGGCTTCCGAGCCTCTTGAAAGGAGGCTTCCGAGCCTCTTGAAAGGAGGCTTCCAGGCCTCTTGAAAGGAGGCTTCCTGAGCCTCTTGAAAGGAGGCTTGAGCCTCTTGAAAGGAGGCTTCCAGGCCTCTTGAAAGGAGGCTTCCAGGCCTCTTGAAAGGAGGCTTGAGCCTCTTGAAAGGAGGCTTCGAGCCTCTTGAAAGGAGGCTTCCAGGCCTCTTGAAAGGAGGCTTCCTGAGCCTCTTGAAAGGAGGCTTCTGAGCCTCTTGAAAGGAGGCTTCCAGGCCTCTTGAAAGGAGGCTTCTGAGCCTCTTGAAGGAGGCTTCCAGGCCTCTTGAAAGGAGGCTTCTGAGCCTCTTGAAAGGAGGCTTCCAGGCCTCTTGAAAGGAGGCTGAGCCTCTTGAAGGAGGCTTCTGAGCCTCTTGAAGGAGGCTTCCAGGCCTCTTGAAAGGAGGCTTCCAGCTCTTGAAAGGAGGCTCTGAGCCTCTTGAAAGGAGGCTTCCGGGCCTCTTGAAAGGAGGCTTCTGAGCCTCTTGAAAGGAGGCTTGAGTCTTGAAAGGAGGCTTTGAGCCTCTTGAAAGGAGGCTTCTGAGTTCTTGAAAGGAGGCTTCTGAGCCTCTTGAAAGGAGGCTTCTGAGCCTCTTGAAAGGAGGCTTCCAGGCCTCTTGAAAGGAGGCTTCTGAGGCCTCTTGAAAGGAGGCTTCCGGGCCTCTTGAAAGGAGGCTTCTGAGCCTCTTGAAAGGAGGCTTCTGAGCCTCTTGAAAGGAGGCTTCCGAGCCTCTTGAAAGGAGGCTTGAGCCTCTTGAAAGGAGGCTTCCGAGCCTCTTGAAAGGAGGCTGAGGCCTCTTGAAGGAGGCTTCTGAGGCCTCTTGAAAGGAGGCTTCCAGGCCTCTTGAAGGAGGCTTCTGAGCCTCTTGAAAGGAGGCTTCCGAGCCTCTTGAAAGGAGGCTTGAGCCTCTTGAAAGGAGGCTTCCGAGCCTCTTGAAAGGAGGCTTCTGAGCCTCTTGAAAGGAGGCTTGAGCCTCTTGAAAGGAGGCTTCTGAGCCTCTTGAAAGGAGGCTTCGAGCCTCTTGAAAGGAGGCTTCCAGGCCTCTTGAAAGGAGGCTTCCGAGCCTCTTGAAAGGAGGCTTCTGAGCCTCTTGAAAGGAGGCTTCCAGGCCTCTTGAAAGGAGGCTTCCGGGCCTCTTGAAAGGAGGCTTCTGAGCTCTTGAAAGGAGGCTTGAGCCTCTTGAAAGGAGGCTTCTGAGCCTCTTGAAAGGAGGCTTCTGAGGCCTCTTGAAAGGAGGCTTCCAGAGCCTCTTGAAAGGAGGCTTCTGAGCCTCTTGAAAGGAGGATTCTGATCCTCTTGAAGAGAGGCTTCCGATCCGATCCTCTCGAAAGGAGGCTTCCGAGCCTCTTGAAAGGAGGCTTCCAGGCCTCTTGAAAGGAGGCTTCCAGGCCTCTTGAAGGAGGCTTCTGAGCCTCTTGAAAGGAGGCTTCCAGGCCTCTTGAAAGGAGGCTTCCTGAGCTCTTGAAAGGAGGCTTCCGAGCCTCTTGAAGGAGGCTTCCAGGCCTCTTGAAGGGCTTCCAGGCCTCTTGAAAGGAGGCTTCCAGGCCTCTTGAAAGGAGGCTTCCGAGCCTCTTGAAGGAGGCTTCCAGGCCTCTTGAAAGGAGGCTTCCGAGCCTCTTGAAAGGAGGCTGAGCCTCTTGAAAGGAGGCTTCCAGGCCTCTTGAAAGGAGGCTTCCGAGGCCTCTTGAAAGGAGGCTTCCAGGCCTCTTGAAAGGAGGCTTGAGCCTCTTGAAAGGAGGCCAGAGCCTCTTGAAAGGAGGCTTCTGAGCCTCTTGAAAGGAGGCTTCTGAGCCTCTTGAAGGAGGCTGGGGCCTCTTGAAAGGAGGCTTCCAGGCCTCTTGAAAGGAGGCTTCTGAGCCTCTTGAAGGAGGCCTGAGCCTCTTGAAAGGAGGCTCCTGAGCCTCTTGAAAGGAGGCTCTGAGCCTCTTGAAAGGAGGCTTCTGAGCCTCTTGAAAGGAGGCTCTGAGCCTCTTGAAAGGAGGCTTCTGAGCCTCTTGAAAGGAGGCTTCCTGAGCTCTTGAAAGGAGGCTTCCTGAGCCTCTTGAAAGGAGGCTTCTGAGCCTCTTGAAAGGAGGCTTCTGAGCCTCTTGAAAGGAGGCTTCCGGGCCTCTTGAAAGGAGGCTTCCAGGCCTCTTGAAAGGAGGCTCTGAGGCCTCTTGAAGGAGGCTGGAGCCTCTTGAAAGGAGGCCTGAGCCTCTTGAAGGAGGCTTCCAGGCCTCTTGAAAGGAGGCTGGAGCCTCTTGAAAGGAGGCTCTGAGCCTCTTGAAAGGAGGCTTCCAGGCCTCTTGAAAGGAGGCTTCTGAGCCTCTTGAAAGGAGGCTTCCGAGCCTCTTGAAAGGAGGCTTCCGAGCCTCTTGAAAGGAGGCTTCCTGAGCCTCTTGAAAGGAGGCTTCTGAGCCTCTTGAAAGGAGGCCTGGAGCCTCTTGAAAGGAGGCTTCCGAGCCTCTTGAAAGGAGGCTTGAGCCTCTTGAAAGGAGGCTTCTGAGCCTCTTGAAAGGAGGCTTCCAGCCTCTTGAAGGAGGCTTCTGAGCCTCTTGAAGGAGGCTTCCAGGCCTCTTGAAAGGAGGCTTCCGAGCCTCTTGAAAGGAGGCTTCCGAGCCTCTTGAAAGGAGGCTTGAGCCTCTTGAAGGAGGCTTCCTGAGCCTCTTGAAAGGAGGCTTCTGAGCCTCTTGAAAGGAGGCTTCCTGAGCCTCTTGAAAGGAGGCCTGAGCCTCTTGAAAGGAGGCTTCCGGGCCTCTTGAAAGGAGGCTTCTGAGCCTCTTGAAAGGAGGCTCTGAGCCTCTTGAAAGGAGGCTGAGCCTCTTGAAAGGAGGCTTCCAGGCCTCTTGAAAGGAGGCTTCCGAGCCTCTTGAAAGGAGGCTTCCAGGCCTCTTGAAAGGAGGCTGAGCCTCTTGAAAGGAGGCTTCCAGGCCTCTTGAAAGGAGGCTTCCAGGCCTCTTTAAAGGAGGCTTGAGCCTCTTGAAGGGAGGCTTCTGAGCCTCTTGAAGGAGGCTTCCGGGCCTCTTGAAAGGAGGCTTCCAGGCCTCTTGAAAGGAGGCTCTGAGCTCTCTTGAAAGGAGGCTCTGAGCCTCTTGAAAGGAGGCTTCTGAGCCTCTTGAAAGGAGGCTTCTGAGCCTCTTGAAAGGAGGCCTGAGGCCTCTTGAAAGGAGGCTTCCAGGCCTCTTGAAAGGAGGCTTCCGAGGCCTCTTGAAAGGAGGCTTCCGAGCCTCTTGAAAGGAGGCCTGAGCCTCTTGAAAGGAGGCTTCCGAGCCTCTTGAAAGGAGGCTTCCAGGCCTCTTGAAAGGAGGCTTCCTGAGCCTCTTGAAAGGAGGCTTCCAGGCCTCTTGAAAGGAGGCTTCCGAGCCTCTTGAAGGAGGCTTCAGGCCTCTTGAAGGAGGCTTCCAGGCCTCTTGAAAGGAGGCTCTGAGCCTCTTGAAAGGAGGCTTGAGCCTCTTGAAAGGAGGCTTCCAGGCCTCTTGAAAGGAGGCTTCCAAGCCTCTTAAAAAGAGGGTTCTGAGCCTCTTGAAAGGAGGCTTCCGAGCCTCTTGAAAGCCGGCTTCCGAGCCCTTTAAATGGTGGCTTCCGAGCCTCTTGAAAGGTGGCTTCCGAACCTTTTGAAGGTGGCTTCGAAGCTTCTTGAAAGGAGGCTTCCGAGCCTCTGGAAAGGAGGCTTCCGAGCCTCTTGAAAGGAGGCTTCCGAACCTCTTGAAAGGAGGCTTCCGAGCCTCTTGAAAGGAGGCTTCCGAGCCTCTGGAAAGGAGGCTTCCGAGCCTCTGGAAAGGAGGCTTCCAGACCTCAGGAAAGGAGGCATCCGAGCCTCTTGAAAGGAGGCTTCCAAGCCTCTTGAAAGGAGGTTTCCAAGCCTCTTGAAAGGAGGCATCCGAGCCTTTTGAAAGGAGGCTTCCGAGCCTCTTGAAAGGAGGCTTCCGAGCCTCTTGAAAGGAGGCTTCCGAGCCTCTTGAAAGGAGGCTTCCGAGCCTCTTGAAAGGAGGCTTCCGAGCCTCTTGAAGGAGGCTTCCAGCCTCTTGAAGGAGGCTTCCAGAGCCTCTTGAAAGGAGGCTTCCGAGCCTCTTGAAAGGAGGCTTCCAGGCCTCTTGAAGGAGGCTTCCAGGCCTCTTGAAGGAGGCTTCCGAGCCTCTTGAAAGGAGGCTTGAGCCTCTTGAAAGGAGGCTTCTGAGCCTCTTGAAGGAGGCTTCCAGGCCTCTTGAAAGGAGGCTTCTGAGCCTCATGAAAAGAGGCTTGAGCCTCTTGAAAGGAGGCTTCCGAGCCTCCGGAAAGGAGGCTTCCGGGCCTCTGGAAGGAGGCTTCCGAGCCTCTTGAAAGGAGGCTTCCGAGCCTCTTGAAAGGAGGCTTCCGAGCCTCTGGAAAGGAGGCTTCCGAGCCTCTGGAAAGGAGGCTTCCGAGCCTCTGGAAAGGAGGCTTCCGAGCCTCTGGAAAGGAGGCTTCCGAGCCTCTGGAAAGGAGGCTTCCGAGCCTCTGGAAAGGAGGCTTCCGAGCCTCTTGAAAGGAGGCTTCCGAGCCTCTTGAAAGGAGGCTTCCGAGCCTCTTGAAAGGAGATTTCCGAGCCTCTTGAAAGGAGGCTTCCGAGCCTTTTAAAAGAAGGAGAAAAGAAAAAAAAGGAAGTTATAGAAGAAAGCTTAAAAGTTCCGGGCATTTAAAAAGTAGGATTCCAACCCTCTTTAGAGTAGGCTTCCGAGCCTTTTAAAATGAGGCTGTCGAACCTGTTCAAAAAGCCCTTCCCTTGCCCCTTGAAGAGATCCGAGGCTTTTAAAAGAAGTAGAATAAAAAGGAATTTTCCAGAAAACAGCTTTGCTTCCGGGCCTCTTAATAGAAAGTGTTTGAACCTCTTGAAATGATGCTTCCGTGTCACTTGAAAGGAGGCTTCCGAGCTGCTTGGAAGGAGGCTTCCGAGAAGCGTAGAAAGATGCTTCCAATTCTCTTGCAACAAAGCAACTGAGCTTTTCGGGAAAAAGTCTTCATGTCTTTCAAATGGAGGCTTTCGAATCTGTAGACTCTAGAATTTAGTTAAGAATCATATTCTTGGCATATTATTCAACATTATGTTTTGACCCGGAAGATTGCATAGAAGTTTTTTTTAAATTTGTTCATTCGAGGTTTTGCCCTTTTGATCTTTTGTCCCACATCTCTTCATCCATTGTACTGGTTGTGGAGGACAGGATTCAAAAGGTCATGATTTACTGATCGCCATGCATAGGGTAATGGAGGTATTTTAGACCACCAGTTCTACGTCTCATATTTTGGACCACTGAGAGCAAATTCCTCTTCGTTCAAAATAAGAGCCCCCTAAGGGTGGTCCAAAACATATCCTTTACCCTATTATGTACAAGAGAAAGTTTAGAAATTAAAAAAATACATAGCTTTATCAATAAGTTTGGATTAAAATTGTAATTCATCCGCCATTAAGCATTTCGTCCGAGGTACCCCTGGACCCGGCGAAAGTAACCCCAGCGGTACATGTACTCCAGGTGCAAACATGTACAAATTTCTGCTACGCGAGGTGGAATTCCGTTAAATTTCGTTAGAAGTTAGTTTTTTCTAGCGAAATTTTTGTAATTTTACGAAACGAAACGAAATCAAGAAATGCGATTTCGCCATGCTAAAATTCCGCGAAATTCCGCGGAATTTCGTTTCGAACCACCTGAAACGAAATTTTTCGAAATACCGCATATGCTTACGTTGTAAGTCTGGCATAATAGGCTGACCAGATCAATTCGGTGAAAAAACGGGACAAACGCGCTTGCAAAACGGGACATGTCAAAAAACCTTGTGATAAAATTCAAGAGCTGTGAAAATTGCAAAATTAATTGGCTTTATTTTCATTTTTCTTGTAAGAAATTAAAAATGTTTTAGAACGAATTATTCACGACCATAACTTTGTATTCTAAGTTAGTTGTGGAAAAATACTAAACTACAAATATTTCTCTCTTCAATGGAAAGCAGACAAAAAACCCCGAAGTAATATACAAAATGTTAATTTTAATATTTTATTTTTATCTGTTCTTACACATGCATTAAGGTTTTGTTATTGACCGACCAATATAAAAAGTTTTTCCAATTCTGAACATTTAAAAATAACAAACAATAGTCAAAGTACCAATCTAATCAATTCACAGTCCTTTTTGATCAAAACTGATGCTTAATTACGCTTAAAGTAGCCTCACACTTCAAGAATATTGTTAATTGGTTTTGTCCCAAGTGTTCCCCGCGGGACTCATTCAATTTCGTCGCGGAAAGGTAAAAAATCCTGGCTTATTGCCTGGTTTAAAGCTCGGACTCTCGGAGATTTCCGCCGGATTGTATTTTAAATCGAGCCGATTTTTTAATTTTCATAACGGAATCCCATAAATCTCGTCCACACATATGGAAGCGAAATTAGTAGACAAGTTCCTGATGTGTGAACAAGCCTTAAAGTACGAGCATACCTTAGATCTAGCCTATAATCCGACCAAATTTTCCCTCGGTTTGAAACTGCCTTAAACTCGATTTTGTTCAGTTGATTTATTATAAATTATTTGTTTCATGCCGTCGTATTTTACAGTGGATGATTTCGAAATAATCAGAATTATTCAGAAAGACTTTAAATGATGCGAAAAGAATCAAATTATTGAACAACAGTACCTACTTCGGAAGATTTAAAACAGAATAATGTAGAACAAACTTAATCTGAAAATAAGAATATTTGTCCCTGTCGCTTCATTTATTTGACGTTGAGGCGTGACCTATTTTAAGGAAACACTTGTCTACCAAGTTACTACTTCCGTTCAATCCACGGATGAAATTGGCCAAATTTTAATACCTCCGGTATAAGCAGAAAAAATCGTTGGTTGTGTTAAAATCTCCCGGAGAAGCACCTGTTGTCATGGCCCGTTTAAAAGCTTAAGAAAAGTCGATCAATAGAAAATACAAAACGGCATAGAAAGCGTGGTAAATCTCTCTAATCGAGACGAAAATTTTTTTTTTATGTATGATCAATGGAGAATCAATGAAAAAACGGGACAAATTGAGGATTTTTCATATTACGACGGGACAGCACAAAAAGGTCTAAAAAACGGGACTGTCCCGATAAATACGGTACGTATGGTCAGCCTAGGCATAAACGAGAAAGAGGTGCAGCTTTTCCCAGGTTTGTCCTTGATCTAGGAATGTAGAATAGATCCAACTGACGTAGACCATGCGTGGGAAAAGAAAACTGGAGGTCACTAGTAATGCTGCAGTGAATAGAACCATGTACAAGTCGATGAAGCGTAGACATATCAAGGACGCGCCGACGATCAGTTAATGATGTGATCTGCATGCGACTTATTCTTATCTGATAATAGGGTAATACAATTTTCTACACAAAAAACGCTTGAATGTATGCTGCACTGCTTCAATAAGTTCTACATTTCACGAATAGTCACTGCTATCAAACATTATGGCTCCGGAAATCCCTCGGTGGCCCTAATATGTAATAGCTAAAATTTTAAATAATCCGATTCACACAATGTTGATTATCAAAATCCATGATTGTCAAATAACTTGTTAAATATTATATTTTTGTTTTTCTCTTTTCTACTGACCTCTTGTAACCGGTTCCGGAAGTCCTTGCGAAATCGGATTAGCAATCAAAACTAAAACAAATCCATATAACATGTTGATGTGGAAAAAAGGCAATATTTTTGGCTTGCTCTAGACTATTCCACATATCTCTCACTTGTCATAAGACATATCTCTACCATTGTACCAACTAAATAAATTTGTCTTTTGCTTATAGCGTAATCCTTGATTTCGGCGAACCCTACACCCAACCAGGGGATGGCCGATTTTAATACAGTTCTGCATAAGAACCTTACAGAAACTGTATAATAATTGGGCATATACAATTCTGTAAGCTTTTTATACAAATATTGTATTAAAATAATACAGATTTGTATTATTTTAATACAATATTTGTATAAATAGCTTACAGAA
This sequence comes from Armigeres subalbatus, assembly GCF_024139115.2. NCBI lineage: Eukaryota > Metazoa > Arthropoda > Insecta > Diptera > Culicidae > Armigeres > Armigeres subalbatus. The sequence continues at coordinate 39,285,067 of NC_085139.1, read as the reverse complement.
TTGTATATACCCAGATTTTATACAATAATTGTCAGATTTGTGTTTTGGGTGTAAAGACTGGTGCCTTGGCGGAGGCCAACCGCACGCTACGGCGCTGTATGTAAGGAACATTGCAGATTTGTGGGCATTTTTAGATATTCGCATGGAATTTGCAAAAATAAAATCCAGAACGGGCTGAAAGATCATTAACATTGCTGGAAGCTCTTTACTTAAGATTGCTTTCAGCTTATACTGACCATAACAGCTGTTCTCATATGTCAAGGACACACAGACAATAGGAATCACGTTAATAAAGATTAAAAAAAAAAGAACACAGACAATAGCCCAGTTTGTCGAGCTGATTGTATATAAGACTATGGGTCTGTTAAATTCAATCGGAAATACATATCTTCGTACATTTTAGAAAGGTGCACAGGATTCTTCTAGTGAGCAAATGTATGCCATATATGTAGACGAAGAATAAGAAGGAATACATTTTGGCTGATACGCTCTTTCAAATGTTGGTCTAGTAATATCAATTTTCTATCTGCGTATACGCCTGGCAGATGTGGATACATAATTGAGTATCTCACTATAAAATAAATCTAAGCATTCATTTTCTAATTTTGACTAATGAATTTCTTTGAAAGTGGCAGAAATGCTGGGGTATTGTCTTATTGCCAATGGTATATGCGGCGAGAATGTGGCGATCTATCACAGATTGCCTTTTCTGTTATTGTAACACTTTTGGTCGCAAAACAGTTATTCGACTTCGAAAAAGTGAAATCAGAATTGCGTACATAATGTAAAAACAATTTAATAAAAATTCCGCGGAAAAAAATAAAAATTTCGTTTCGTTTCGAAAAATTTCGAATTAAATGAACCTTGATTTCGTATCGTTTCGAAGTATCGAAAGAAATCTTTATTTCGTTTCGTTTCGATCCGAATCAACATAGACATTTTAAATTTCGTTTCGTTTCGTTTCGTTAGGAAAAAGTGTGTTATCGCATACCCTTATTCATTTGATACAGTTAATAACCGTGCTCGAATTTTGCTGACAAAGAGGTGGTGATCAGAGTCAATGTTCGGACCTCTGAATGTCCGCACATCGATAACACCCGAGAATGTTAATTAAGCACTTCCACTGTTGTTGAATGCGACCTTTCCAAGTCGAGTTATCATTTTTGCATTCGTATATCATGAGGCCAAGACAATGATACAATTATGCGCATAATAAGGCCTCATAATATGATCTATCTTATTGCAAATTTCACCATTTTGTGTGCCTCCAGGTGTGCTCTCTGATATTCTTTCTACAGATTAGGTGCTACTGATGGCCATCCCTGTGGCAACAGCGAAATTTTCTAGCCATAGGCCGTTGTCATTGGTAGCGGAGTGAAAGCACTCCCTACCGATCATAGGACGTAAAAAAGCATCTCCGTCTCTACTAACCTGGGCGCTAGCTTCTCCGATAACAATTTCACTGTCACTATCCATAGGCTTTATCAAGACATTCATAACCCGAGCAGAGGAAAATAGTTCAATAAAAACAAATCTTAATAAGATACACAGCAAATAAATTTGACTTTTACTGGTAATGTAATCAATGAAACTAATGTGAATACAGATCATGTAATCGTTTTTTCAATGTAATTATGCGTTGAAAATCATGCACATAAACGGAGCATGAATCAAACCGTATAGATACATCACCTTACCATTATAACTACACTCTATTGAAAACAATACTTTATCCACCCAGAAAATTAATTTATAAACCATTAAGTTTACATGAAATTATGTGAACCGAAAGAAGGCCACGCTTGCGACGATCTCGGTAGAATGTAAACAAACCAACAGTTCCATCAAGGCAGCTGCAAATGCAGCGGGAAACCATAGTTTTCGACCACCGTCATACTAAAGCGAAGATTTTCCATTGCGACTACAAAGCAGCATCCGTGATGCTGCATTTCATTGGTGTACTTTATCAGGCGTTTTCTTAAATCGATGGAAAACTTCAACTTCTTGCACTTCATCCATCAAATATTTTCCCTTGACGATGCGCTTACTCAGATCATGTAAATTTACATTACCTAGCCAGAACCCGATCACGACGGGTTCGGTACCGTATGTTAGAATCGCCATAACTCAGAACATGTTACTCTTTGAGCAACATTGGTTTCAAGAAGTGAAAACGGTAGAGTGGTATCGGAACGGACTATCACTCTGCGGGCCTGAGTTCGATTCTCATGTTGACCTTTTTTTTATTTATACAGCATAAAATAGATTATGTAAATTTAAAACAACACATAAATTGGAAATGCTAAGTGATGTAAAAATAAAATAAAATGGAAATTTCTATCGTTTATCATGCTCCAATTATGTGCATGCTATTTGATGTAAATGTACATGATTCGTTCGAACTGTGTAGCAAAATGAGATATGGACATGATTGATATAAAAGATAAAAGATTAGAACACAATATCAATATTTTGCACTAAAATATCATGAGGAGATCAAGTTATGTTAGTTGTAAGAAGTGATCAATATCATGTGCTATTAGCTTATTCTTGTAACATATCTTGATGTGTAAATGATAATTCGGTGCAAATTTTTGATATTGTTGCCTATCCTTTTATCTCCATATCCTGTTTTGTTATTCTGTCCATGGCTTCTCCACGGAAAAACGTATGCATCAAATCGTCGGATTTATCGTTTGTAGGTGCGCAGATGTTTTAATTAAAGCATATGCCCTGTATCCCTAACACACAGATCCACTGACTAGTGTGTTTCCACCTCATTACTCGCTTCATCCACTGGTTCAACACTACGAAACCAACACCATGCTCTGATTTTTCGCTGCCGCTGTAATAGAAGTTCTATTTCAAAGCAGTGGTGGCGTTGGGACCTACGGCTCTGAATTCACGATCGTCGCATCTAGGCCACCGAACTTCTTGTATAGTGACCACGTTCACACTAACCTTCTGCAGTTAACGAGGTAGCTTTTGAAATCCATCATTTTTAGGATTTTTGTGTACACAAACCAACCACCACACACAGAGACAGACAGATATTTGCTTAATTTATCAAGCTGAGATGACTGATATAACTCTCCGAGCCTTCTATGAAAAACTCGCTTTTGCAGTGAAATTATAGCTTTTCAGTGTAATTGCGCGAAAGGAAAAATGCTTGCACCAGGAAACACTATCATATCAAACGTGCTCAAAATTTAAAAGTATTTTGACCAGAGAGTTGAACTCCATAATGGGAGATAGGTTCATCCGTTCGAATTTTAATCATCAAATGTCGAAATGTATCTAAGCACATATCTTATTCAGAAACTCACATATACACTGGTGTACTGGATAACCTTCATACGCCAAATTTAACAACGTCATTCAATACTGAAACCAAGTTATAATACTTAGTCCTTCAAACATTGCGCTCAATCCACTCCTGTAACAAAACATCGAATAATAATGATTTCACGTGCTGCAGAAGAACGGCGCTATAACCCGGAAGCAATCTACAATTCCGTTAAAATTATACATTCGAGACAACTATGTAGTTCGTTTCGTTATTAGACAATCACTATTACATTCGCTACTGACTGCTACTAGCCAAATCCGACAGGCGAACATCTTACAAAACTGCACTTGTACTCGTCGCCCGTAGGTACACGGTAATGTTCTGCGTTTTCGCAAACACAATGCGAGTCACCCAGCTGTAGCCCAGTTCCTTGAGATGGTAACTCTTCCCGGTCCAAGACGGACGAGCCAACACCAACCGGCAGATTAATGTTTGCTCAGCCATTACTTATGCACATATATTACGTCTGAACGCCCCCGCGCCTCACACTCAAAGTGATATACAGGATGGGGGTATAAAACCGTATCGTTGGTTGTTGAAATCATTGCTCGCCGAGCTACTGTACATTTTAGACTGGCAATATAGAATGTTCTTTATCCACACTTTTCTATCGAAAGCCCCTACGAATTGTTCCTTCTAGCAAAATTACAAACGTTTTTCGATCAAATGATATCTTGCGATTATCATACCACACAGATCATTATCATTTGCATATGCGATAGTAGTTCGCAATAATTACAAATCTTAAACCAGTCTGCTGTGCACAGTGAACAATCCTCCAGAAGGATTGCTGTGTTTCGCACCCATAATACATGGCTTAAGAAATGGCCAGAGATTTATCATCCGACTGCAAGCAAGCAAACCCGAGAGCTGTGAGTTTATTAGATGAGCATGAGGATAGGAAGAAATGAACGGCGGTCTGCTGGCTGGATGCAGTTTTGGTGTGTATGGATCAAACCAGCTCAAACCCAGCGCTCCGAAAAACCGGAAGAAGTATTCGGAGCGCTCCAAGGCGCGGCTTCCTGGATGCATAACAAATGGGAAGTGGGTTATATTGAGCACGAGAAAACCAGACGTCGAAATGTGATGTACGACAGCTGCAATGAAAACGGGTGAGTGCTTCAGTTTCTTTAACCATCGAATCCGTGAATGTACGTTTTATTATTCGTTTTACCGGCGCACGTGCCATTGGAGGGGATTGCCTCTTTTACATTGGATCAATTCCTACCTTCCGTTTGTGAATATTGGATAAAATCAATTCACCAGAAGTAGTATCAGAGCTTCTAAAAGTAGACAATGAACAAAATTGTATAGAAAAGGCTTTTTTTATTATGACTTCTAAATATCGGCTCAAGAAGGCCAATACAAAATATCATACAGTGCGCTTATTCAATACAAAAGCAATAGAAATAGGTATTACGATAGAATTTCTTTCTGTACATCCAACAAAATCATATTAATAAGTTGATAACTTCGACAGATGGGCCAACACTTTCAAATTCAATTATAAATATAATATGAAACTATTATTTTGATGTCCAGTCCAGCTGGCATGCAATAACCATCGGATAGGCAACCACAACAGCGACAGCACAATCACCAAGGGCTAAAAATTTAATCAACACATATAGTTAAAATCCAACCATGGGCCACAGCTACAGGAGGAAGGAACAATCGGAGACAGAAAACTATAGAACTACTGGCGTCGTCGATGAGTTGAGTATAGATGTGAAAAATAAAGATGTTTCTCTACATACCCATGTAGCAATCATTAGAATGGATAACATCATTCCGTTGTGTGTGGTATTTAATAAATGGATTAGAGAAAATGTAATGCATGCAGCGCTTCCTTTATCTGAGTGGTTAAATTAAAAGTTCACTAAAGCATTGGTTACATATTATTGACAACATTTGCTGTTATGTTGCAAATATTTTCAAATATCAATGCTATTGCAAATAGTTCAGAGTGTAATGGCTCAAAGGGGTCATCCACAAAGTACGTCACGCTCCTAGGGGGGAGGGGGGTTCCGAGCAGCGTGACGACTCATACACAAATTTTAGAATGTTATTACAAAAAGTGTGACGAAGGGGGAAGGGGGGTTGAAAATCGCCAATTTTTGCGTAACGTACTTTATGGATCTTCCCAAATGAAATCGACCTACCATTAAAGACTTTTTATTTGTATTTCAACAAATATTATTTTGGCTCCCTACTAAAGTTTACCGTATTTTATCCTAACCACAATATTTTCCATAAAGCTTTTTTTTTATCTTTATTAAAGAGATTTTCAGCCCTAGGCCCATAAAGCTTGATACAGATCGTGATTTATGCGTCTGCGCGTCTGCGGAGAATTGACATATCAAGTTGAAGAATATGTTTTTGGATGTGCTAGATCATCCAAACCGTCCTTAAGTCCAGAACATGCAATATACAGCCACAGCAGTAGATTTCCTAGGTAACCGTAAGGATTTAAAAAAGCCGTACGTGTGGCTATAAACTCTCACAGTGCACACATATTTTATACTGGCTCTTTAATAGCTTTCTTTGCCAAAAAGGCTAAATATAATGCAAATGTCTACTTGGGATTTTCGGCACTCAAAACTTCAATTCATATCCACATATATACAGCAACTTTGAGAAAATATTTCTTAGCAACTGTTGATGTGTAGTCCCGGAGAAAAGTATAGTTTTGATGAGCCAGAATATCCAAAACAATCTTACGATGTCTGTTGATTTCCAGGAGACGCAATAGATGTAGTTGAGTATTGCAAATTTTACGCCGTGTTCGACTTCCGTCCAAAAAATATTGTCCCACCAAAATATGTTCCCACCAGTTTTCCAAGAAAGAAAGTGCTTTTTGGGTTGTGAAAAAAGAGGCAAGAATTATGTTTTAGATTGTGCTTTCGCTTATTTCAATACAATTGGACGTGTGAGCATTTGTTTCAATACTTCGACACATTTGCAAGATAGTTCATTCTTCAGTTTGAAGAGCGATACGTGTCAAAGGTTTGAGTAGTGAAAAACACTGCTACAACTGTTGATTGCACCTCAAGGATAGTTTGGACGACCCAAAAACATCCAAACTATCTGGCGATGTATGTTATACTTTCAAAAGATGTAATTCTTACATCCGCCACATTTATCTTCTAATTTTTCACTTGCCATTTTTCGATTCTCACTTTTCATTTCACACTTTTCATTTCATACTTTTCGCTACTTGCATTTTAGCTCTCATTTCTTATTTCTCATTTCTATTCTCTATCCTTTTCATACTACTCACTTTTAACTGCCTACTCGCTCTCTTCTTATATTTAACTTCTTATTTCTCACTTTTCACTTTTCGAATCTCTCTTTTCAAATCTCATAGTCTGCACACCGTATCGAATGACAACGGCCAAAGATGCATAAACTTCGCAGCCTTCCGCGGAATGGTAGTTCGAAGCACCTTCTTTCCCCGCAAAAACATCCACAAGGCCACATGGAGATCACCTAACCAAGAAACGGAAAACCAAATCGACCACGTTCTAATCGACGGTAAACTCTTCTCCAACGTCACGAACGTCCGCACTTACCGCAGTGCAAATATTGAATCCGACCACTACCTCGTTGCAGTATGTCTGCGCTCAAAACTCTCGACGGTGAACAACACGCGTCGAAGTCGGACGCCGCGGCTTAACATTGGGCGGCTACGAGACGGTAGACTAGCCCAAGAATACGCGCAGCAGCTGGAAGTGGCACTCCCAACGGAAGAGCAGCTAGGCGCAGCGTCTCTTGAAGATGGCTGGAGAGATTTTCGATCCTCCATTGGCAGCACCGCAAACGCTGCACTAGGCATGGTGCCTCCGGATCACAGAAACGACTGGTATGACGGCGAATCTAAGCAGTTAGTGGAAGAAAAGAAAGCAGCATGGGCGAGATTGCTGCAACACCGCAGGAGGGCGAACGAGGCACGATATAAACGGGAGCGGAACAGACAAAACTCGATTTTCCGGAGGAAAAAGCGCCAGCAGGAAGATCTAAACCGTGAAGAGACGGAGCAACTGTACCGCGCTAATAACACATGAAAGTTCTATGAGAAGTTAAACCGTTCACGTAAGGGCCACGTGCCACAGCCTGATATGTGTAAGGATATAAACGGGAACCTTCTTACGAACGAGCGTGAGGTGATCCAAAGGTGGCGGCAGCACTATGAAGAACACCTGAATGGCGATGTGGCAGACGAAGATGGCGGTATGGTGATGGACCTGGGAGAACGCACGCAGGACATAATTTTACCGGTTCCGGATCTCCAAGAAATCCAGGAGGAGATTGGCCGGCTGAAGAACAACAAAGCCCCTGGGGTTGACCAACTACCAAAAGAGCTATTTAAACACGGTGGTGGGGCACTGGCTAGAGCGCTGCACTGGGTCATTACCAAGATTTGGGAGAAGGAAGTTTTGTCGCAGGAGTGGATGGAAGGTGTCGTGTGTCCCATCTACAAAAAGGGCGATAAGCTGGATTGTAGCAACTACCGGGCAATCACATTGCTGAACGCCGCCTACAAGGTACTCTCCCAAATTTTATGCCGTCGACTAGCACCAGTTACAAGGGAGTTCGTGGGGCAGTACCAGGCGGGTTTTATGGGCCACGGACCAGGTGTTCGCCATTCGACAAGTACTGCAGAAATGCCGCGAATACAACGTGCCCACACATCATCTATTCATCGACTAGAAAGCCGCATATGATACAATCGATCGGGACCAGCTATGGCAGCTAATGCACGAAAACGGATTTCCGGATAAACTGACACGGTCGAGCAAAGCGACGATGGATCGGGTGATGTGCGTAGTTCGAGTTTCAAGGACATTGTCGAGTCCCTTCGAAACCCGCAGAGGGTTACGGCAAGGTGATGGTCTTTCGTGTCTGCTATTCAACATCGCTTTGGAAGGGGTAATACGAAGAGCAGGGATTAACACGATTACAATTTTCAATAAGTCCGTCCAGCTATTTGGCTTCGCCGACGACATAGATATTATGGCACGTAACTTTGAGAAGATGGAAAAAGCCTACATCAGACTGAAGATGGAAGCCAAGCGGATCGGACTAGTCATCAACACGTCGAAGACGAAGTACATGATAGGAAGAGGTTCAAGAGAAGACAATGTGAGCCACCCAACTCGAGTGTGCATCGATGGTGACGAAATCGAGGTGGTAGAAGAATGTGTGTACTTGTGGTCACTGGTGACTGCCGAAAATGATACCAGCAGAGAAATTCGGAGACGCATAGTGGCTGGGAATCGTACGTACTTTGGACCAGAGCATTAGTGATTAATCATAGATTTAATCATGATTAATGAATAACGGGTTATTTAATCATTATTCATTAATCATAATCATGCAAAAAATAAGATTTGATCATTAATCACTACTCGTTAATCATAGAATTTTACATTTAATCACTAATCTTTAATCATATTCATAATTGTTTATAGTTCATTCATTATTCATCAATTTTAATCATTGCATACAGTGCTTTTATTCATTAATCTTAAATCATGATCATGGAATTTTTATACCTTTTAAGGCTCAAGACTCCATCACAATGTTTTGAAAATTAATGACTGTATCGCTTGTTTGTAATAGTGAGTCAGTTGGTATGGAAAAGTGCAGCAGCGATAAATAAATTTTGTTTACAACTGGGGTGGGTGGAAATGGGGTGTTAAAAATATGCCAGCTGATGCATAATGTTGCCAGACTTGACGAAATACTTATTTTATATCATAACACATGTTCATGGTTTATCAAATATATGGGTATTTACCGGTTAAAAATTTTGTATACACCACTTGGAATGTAAGAGAAGCTAACATAACATGTTTAAATATTTATTTCTGGTTTATTTGTTCAATCCGACAATCAGCAATGATTTTTTCCAATATATAAATCTGGCAACGGTGAAGAGATGATTATTTTCTTGTGTATGCACACCTTTGTTTGCGTGTTGGCGTGGACGTGGCTGGCGTATACGTTGTATTGTTCGGATTGAATGAAGTTGCATCGCGTAGATTTTGTGCTCACCATTTCACTTATTGCGCTAGTGAATTTGAGTCTTCCGCATTTTTATACGGTCGTCAAATTTGTCTCTCACTTCGATTTTTGGAAAGCAGTTTTTGACAGTTTTTGGACTTGAAGTGAAATAATCGGTAGTCAAAATTGAAGAAAAAGGTGAAACTCAGTTAGTGAATATGTTTTAGGAGTGATTAAATCAAGGAAACAGTGGGAAAAGATCAAGTGAAAAATCAAGTGCGTGTGTACTGTGTATGTGTTTGCTCCGAACGTTCGGAGTTAGTATGCGTTCGATATAAATGCGAATGTCGGTCAAGGAAAAAAGCAGTTTTCAGCATTTTTCCAGTAATATCTTAGTAATTGTTGGTTTGGATAAGTGAAAAATTAATATGAAAATGTAATGAATATGCAATGATTGAGGTAAGTCGGCAAAAAGCTCCAAAATATTGAATTTAGTTCAAAACTTTATTAGTATTAGTGCGGATTGGAATAAAATCATCGTCATCATCGGATTGATTACGGTTTATAGAGCCTTAATAACTCAATTTGGTAGAAAGGTTACCAAATTATTGATCACTATGCAAATCATTCAATTCGATTATTCATAATCATTAATCATTAATCATATCGATCGTTAATCATTAATCATGTACAATGTACATATTGTGTCAACATTTAATCACAACCGTTAATCCACAGACAAACAGACATAACACTCGTCAAATTTCCATCGCTCACTGATTTACTGGTCAATTCAAATAATCATTAGTTGGCCAATCGATCACTCGTGGCGCGCGCATCGTTTTTGCTCGAGTTTGACGTTTGCTCACTACCGCCATCTGGTTTGTGATTTGCCCAACTAACTGAAACCAACAGATGTCGTTAGTGTTTGAAGGACGATAAATTTGATAAGTAAATGTTCAATGTGTTATGTCTGTTTGTCTGTGGTTAATCGTTAATCATACTCCAATCGTTTTATTCATTATTCATAATCGTTAATCATAGTCAAAAATTTATTTATTCGTTAATCATAATAATTAATCATTGTCAAAAATGAATAAATCAATTATCATAATCTGTAATCATAGAGTTGAATGATTTAATCATAACAAAATTAATCATTCATTAGAAGCTTTATTCATTAACGCTCTGCTTTGGACTCCGCAAGACGCTCCGATCGAATAGAGTTTGCCGCCGTACCAAACTGACTATCTACAAAACGCTTATAAGACCGGTAGTTCTCTACGGACACGAGACCTGGACGATGCTCGTGGAGGACCAACGCGCACTGGGAGTTTTCGAAAGGAAAGTGTTGCGTACCATCTATGGTGGGGTGCAGATGGCGATCGGTACGTGGAGGAGGCGAATGAACCATGAGTTGCATGAGCTGCTGGGAGAACCATCCATCGTTCACACCGCGAAAATCGGAAAACTGCGGTGGGCCAGGCACGTAGCCAGAATGTCGGACAGTGAAAATGGTTCTCGACAACGACGGGCAAAAGAAGGTGAGGTGCGCAGCGAGTAAGATGGATCGATCAGGTGGAAGATGACTTGCGGACCCTCCGTAGTTGGCGTGGTTGGCGACGTGTAGCCATGGACAGAATGGAGAAGACTGTAATAAACCGCACAGGCCACTTCGGCTTTAGTCTGCATAAATAATAATAATAATGAGCATGAGCATGATTGACCGCCAAGGGTTGCTACTCCGTTATTGCCAGGTCAGATGTAATTACACAGAGAACCAACAGATGAAGTTTGGAACTAACATCATCTTCAATGTGTAAGAACTGGGAACTAAAAAATAAGCAATACCAGCGCCGGCCGTGTCCGAATGCAGGCCAATTGAGGAATAGGTAAGAAATTGTTGACGTGATACTCGCTTTGATAGAACCGACTAGTCATCTGCACTTCCACGAGAAATCACTGGGATGTTGGATATATGGGGTAGAAAGTGTGGGAGGGTTCGTTTTAGTAAATGATCTGCCGTGTATAGCGTGTAGTTTGATTCAAAACAAAAACAATTGAACAAACGCTAATTATTTTAATTATCGTCCGCACTACCCAACTGGATGCGAACTAAATTTTTATTTTCTGATTAACTTACTCACTGGCAAAAAGCAGAATAAAATTTCGACGACCGGCCGATCGTTTTGCTTTCCGCACAAAGCAAACACAAAGTAAACCTAATTTACTCAATCGCAAACTATAACACTCACCTCTATGCAATGTTTTGCTTCGATTGATCGCACATAAGAAATAACAAAAATTAGAAACACAAACGAATTTTTACGATATTTTTTGTTGCTCGCAGCAAGAAACTATTAGGCCGGCCCACCATCGGAGACACTCTCCTACTTCTATGATGCGATTTAGCGTAAAGGTTTCTTCCAAAAAAATTATAAGTAAGTTAATGCGCTTCCTTCGAGGTATTCAGTTTAAAGATCAATCCTCCCAAAAATCTAAAATTACTTCATACAAGGTGTGTACGTATCTCCAACGAATAAATCTTCAAAAGTAATGAATTTGTGAACTTGACGTCTTCGACAAAGTTTTCAGGAGAAGTTTTGCTACAACTTTTGTGAAGACACAAATCTTGTATGTTGGAAAATTATAAAAATTCATCTTACCTTTAGGGGGGTTTGTGGGGGAAATAATTCGAAGACCAGAGATTAACACGAGTGGTACGAGTACACGAAGTACGTTCAGCTAGGTGGTTTCCCCGACGACATTGATATGCAACTTTGAGAAGATGGAAGAAACCTTTATCAGACTGAAGAGAAAGTAAAGCAGATTGTACTAGTCATCAATACGTTGAAGACGAAGTACATGATAGGAAGAGGCTAAAGAGAGGACTGTGTAAGCAATCCTCCACAAGTTTGTACTGGTGCTGACGAAATCGAGATTGGGATACCAGCAGAGAAATTCGGAAACGCATCGTGGCAGGAAATCCTTCGTACTTTGGACTCCGCAAGACGCTCCGATCGAATAGAGTTCGCCGCCGCACTCCTCTACGGACACGAGAACTGAATGATGCTCGGGGAGGAGCACGTAATTGAAGTTTTCGAAAGAGAAAGTGTTGCGTACCACCTATGGCGGGGTGTAGATGGCAGACGGTATATGGAGAAGGCGATTGAACCCCGAGTTGCATCAGCTGTTGGGAGAACCATCCATCGTTCACACCGCGAAAATCGTACAACTGCGGTGGGCCGAGAACGTAGCCAGAATGTCAGACATTAATCCGATGAAAACGGTTCTCGATAATGATCCGACGGAAACAAGAAGGCGTGGTGCACAGTGAGTGAAGTGGATCGTCAGGTGAAAGATAATTGGCGGACCCTCCGTAGACTGTGTTGATGTCACGCAGCCACGAGCCGAGCTGAATGGAAAAGACTCTCATGCACTGCACAGTCGCGTCGCATCGCACGTCGCGTTTACTCTGGCTCCTAATTGACGGGCTACAGCTCTTCTTCGATGAACCTACGCCGCTTCTAGATCCTCTTTAACTGCAAAAAGCCATCATGTACGCGGCCTTCCAAGAAACATACGGCATCTTCAGGTTCTCTACTGAATATTATCTTCACTTGAAGTTCTTCCACCATACGAACAACGTGTTGATAAGCTTAACACCTGGTATAACTCGTGATCCATGGAACGCCGCCAGATGCCGTACTCCTGTTTTCCGCTGAATATTGTCCGCAGCACCTTACGCTCAAGCACTCCGAAAGCTCTCCGATCAGCCTGCTTTAACGTCCATGTTTCATGGTCGTATAAAGCCGCTGGAAGGATCAGAGTCGATGTGCTTCAGTAAAGGTGTGGGCCAAAGTCCTCTATGTCTGTAGTAGTCGAAAAAATAACGTAAACATTGCCACCCACAGTGGGTGGGCGGAATGAAACGTCACGTCTGTTATAAAAATTGTACTGAGTATGCCAGACGTGACGTCACATTCGGCCATCTTCGGCAACCCAGCTGAGAGTTTCTCTCTCAAAAGAGCGAATTTTCGTTAAACAAATACTACTTTGGGGTTTGGCCCACACCTGTAGTAAAGCACATCGGATCAGAGTAGTATACAGCGCGAATGTAATCTTCGTATGCAGACTACGGGATTTAAGCTACTTACGAAATCCGTAATAAGCCCTATTCGCACCTACAATACGCCTTTTAACCTCACGGGTAACATCATTATCGCACGTCACTAGAGTTACAAGGTACACAAATTCTTCTAAATTAGGGGCCCTCCTTAGCCGTGCGGTAAGACGCGCGGCTACAAAGCAAGACCATGCTGACTCATTGCATTGCTGAGGGTGGCTGGGTTCGATTCCCGGTGTCGGTCTAGGCAATTTTCGGATTGGAAATAGTCGCGACTTCCCTGGGCATAAAAGTATCATCGTGTTAGCCTCATGATATACGAATGCATAAATGGTAACCTGGCTTAGAAACCTCGCAGTTAATAACTGTGGAAGTGCTTAATGAACACTAAGCTGCGAGGCGGCTCCGTCCCAGTGTGGGGATGTAATGCCAATAAGAAGAAGAAGAAGAAGAAGAAGACAAATTCTTCTACAACTTTTTCACCATCCACTACCGCCACCACCAATGAACCCACGTTGATTTCCAGCGACCATATACTTCGTTTTGCTGGTATTGATGGTTAGTCTAATCTAATGTTCGTTGTCTCCCTCTTAAAAGGCACAAAAGCCTCTTCAACGGCACGGCGATCAATTCCGATAATATCGATATCGTCCGCAAATCCCAGGATCATATGCGATTTTGTGATAATGGTACCGCTTCTTTACACACCAGCTCTCCTAATCGCTTCCTCGAGCGCAAGTCGCATAGTAAAGGTAATTGTAATAATTAAACGCGCTGAAAACGCGGTTCTAGCCACTGCAGAATAGAATTTCCCTTTTCAGTATGACAGAAGCTTACAAATACTTGAAAAACAAAAAAAATATGCACCCGTAAAGCGGAACAGCTGCACACATTAATTTTGGTAATTTGCGGTAAGTGTGGCTCAAGTATGTTCACCTTTGCAATGGAAAGGATTCCAAGCATTACGTTTCGTTGCACATACCTGAGCATACACTAACTAGTTGTTTTGCCATACCGGAAAAACTTTCCCATACTTGGGATCTTTATTTGGACAAAAGTTGTTCCTCCGAAGCGCTTGCTAGCGAAGCACTACCGTTGTTGGTTTGAGGCACATGTGTGAACCAGCGGCGAAGATAAGTTATGTGCTAACTGAACTTCAAATAGGTGCTAACTCACACTCATACTACTCATACGTGGAGATCTTTGGAAAGAAAGTTTAAGAACCTCTTGTCAATTGAAATACACTCCGTAGAACTCGTAACGAATGCATTTTTAATTGGGTGAAAGTTGGAAGAATGAATTATTCTCTGTAGCTATGAATATATATTATCATTTGCTCACAGATCTATTCCTATGTAGGTCTACGCTTAGTGGTGGAAAATATTCGTTAAAATCATTATTAGGAGCAGCAAAACTGCACTCATTTATATATGTAAACGATTGGGTTATCTTAGTTCGGAATAAGTTGCATTCAACGATAAAGTTCATATAAGGAAAAATGACGAATGGAATCCAATTGATGCTATTTTGGATTATTACGATTTACTTTTAGTTTTCTTGTTTTTTTAAACACAATTAATAAAATTGCAGTTGCTTTAGCCATTTCTTAATCTTTTCAACACCCAAAAATCAAATCTTATAATAATTGTATAAAAACTGGGGGTATACAATTCTGCAAGGTTTTAATACAAGACATGTAACCTTTTTATACAGATGCTGCTTTCAAATAATACCAAATTGTTGTATTAAAATCATCCAAAATGGAAATGTCAAAATTGTACACAGTTTCTGTAAGGTTCTTATGCAGAACTATGTTAAAATCTGTCATCTGCTGGTTGGGTGAAATATTTTAATACTTTAAGTTCCATAGTGAAACCAGCCAATTGCATTTAATTACTATTCATGGTATTCAATGTTACACAAAGCATTATTTAGAAGTGTTTTCCATATTCCGGTTGTTGTTCCAAGAATATAGGCGCCAACTTTTATTTTGATTCCCATTATGCGATGACGCCACAAATTCCAAAGCGTACATTCCAACTTTACTTCCGAATGACGCATCAATACCAGCCGGACGTAATCCACAGATAGCCGTTCGCTACTGCCAAAGAGCTGTCGAAACGCTGCAGTCCACTGAGTCATAAGGAAACTTATTTCCCGCGGCAAGACAGTGGTCATTATTTTCTCGTTTCTCATTATTGTAATGAGATTCTCCTGACCACCTACCGACCAACGCGCAGCATTCGCCCTTATCGATAGTGTTAAATATCTTTTGTTGTCTGTTAAGGATCTATTCTTCCGTCCGTATCCTCCAGCTCCGCAGCGCTAGCGGATCTCGTTTCATGTTCGTTTGCTTCGCATTTACACTCCGGTTTGTATCCTTCCCAGATATCCGGAGGGAATTGACCATTTTCGCCTGGCTTTAATCTAGCGGTCTAGTTTGCTTGATGGAAAAGCAACGCGAGAATTTAGCTCGTCCTCTAGAACAAATCGAAATGGATGAAACCCAACGTCAAGATGATCAGAGAACGAAGCCCTGCAGCTACTCATTACTTTATAGCAGAATTGTAGTAGCATGATAGTTGCAACCGAGCTATTACCACCGTATCCTATGTGATGGAAGAGGCCGAATTCGATAAATCGGGCCAACAGATTCCGGTTCCGTTGATAAAAAAATCTACCCACATTATAAACCCCTTCTACGGGGTTGTTTTTGCCTTACTTGACTTGGTGATGAACTTACAATTGAGTAAAAATTCACAGTTATTTGAAAAAAAAAATTTGAAAACGAAAAATGAAATTAGTTTTGGATTCCGAGTGGCTAGCCCTTAAAGTGCTATATCGATAAATGTGTTTTTATTGCATTTTATAATGTACAAGAAAGACATCATTGGTGTGAGGTGGTTTAAACCGTTTTTTTATATTCCTCAGAAAAATCCGAGAGTCTTTCTAAGTTGATGTAAAAAATCGATATTGAGTCCAGAAATCTTTACTTAAAATCTTCCCCAGAATTTCTTCGGCAAACTCTTTTTTCTAAATTTTTTTTTTTTTCAAGAACCCAAGCAAGCTTCATGCATTGCTTTTGATTCCTCCGCCAGGAATGCCTACAAAATTTCAGATGGGTGCTTCAGCTTTCTGACACACTCCGTTTTTTCATAACTTTTAAATGCAATGACCTATCGCAATTATATTCAATGGTAATCAACTGTTGTGTAAAATTTTGTAATTGTTTATTAATGATTTTGATTCACAGTCAAACCTCTATGAGTAAGTTTTGAAGGAACCATCGACTCAAGGAAATATCGACAAGTGGAAGAGAAAATCATTGGAAACCCATAAAATATTTTTAATATGACATAATTTGCTTCCATGAGTCGATATCGAACATCTACTCAAGGAGGTTATATTGTACTGCAAAACGAACTGCTGTAAGGAGGTTTAAGTAGTGGGTTTTCTCGGGAGGTGTAAAAGGTAAACCGTCTTGTTCGAGTGATCGATTAGAAAGAACCTGTTGGTTCGTTTATTGTTATAAACAAAACTCAGACAGTGTTGCGCGCAGCGCAGACCTGCACTGTGCCACCAAAGTACTCTTTAATGGGTAAAAAAGTACCCATTATGAAGTTAAATAGTTCAACTCATTAAAAGAGTAAACAGCGTTTACTCATTAATGAGTAGTAGGCCTGTACGTCAGATTCAGGAGTAATTTTTACTCATTATGCGAAACATTGACTCACTAGAAATGAGTATTTTTTACTCTTGATGGCAATACAAAAAATATATAATAATTAATTTACACCCGATTCTGTTTTTACACGGATTTTTTTACACGGCCGTGTAAAAAAAATCCCATACAAAATTTTTGCAAAGTTGCTCCATTTTGCATGATTCGTCGAGAAATCATAAAACTTTTTTTACACGGATTTTCAAATTTTGAACTGAAAACTTTTTTTACACGGAACGCATCCCCCGTGTAAAAAAAGAATCGGGTGTACTATAATATTAAAACAAGCAACGCATTTATATGGGGATTATGAAACAGTTGTTCTTTATTTATAATTTATTAATAGTGAAAATACAGAGTCGATCGACTTTTTTGCTGCTTTGCCGAATCACGTACCAGATTGAATTTTGGTTCTCGTCGTAGATAAATCCACCGAACTTACTATGCTGGATCTATCAGAATGGAAGTACTTCCAGCAGCAGCCTCAGAATTCAATCTAGCAAACGATGGCTTTTCCGACAATAGTGGTCAGCGCACAATCCGACGTTATTTGAGTGCTACGGTAAAAAACAGTTAGACCAGAAAAGCCTTTATTTGAAAGTATCCAATTTACCTTTTACAATTCCTCCTCCTAAATTTGAATCACCGGAAGCTGCCGACGGAGGGAATTAGCACCGCGCAAGACCGCCTGATTCGGTTCAATTTGGTGGACGACGGGCATGATGCATGCAGCATAATGTTGACCTGAGGATGGAGCATTTCAATAGAGCTATGTTGCGCAAGTTGGTTTTCCGCGACAATCGAACTTTTGTTTGTTTCCCTTGGGACATACTAGCTACGTAGTCCACCCCAATCCGTGACTTCTTCTGCGGTGAGTGTACATCAAAGGAAATCAGCATCTCCAGAATAATCCCGAGCCCGACGACTGATACTTCGACTTTTCGTTTCGGGAACGGGACAAGGCGTTTGTGAACTAAAAAAGAATCAATTATTGTTCGATCATTTTAAATATATTAATATATTAATAGTAGAAAAAAAACTCTTACCATTTCTCCACCAAGAGCTTCTAAATCGTTTGTTTATTTGAAATTTAACTTGTTTTTCACCCACTAATGGGTAAAAACAGGCAACATGAAAATGGGCACAAAATGCTCATTATTAGGAAAAATAAACTACCCATTATTTTGACAGCTCCCTATATCGGTAAAAAGTGTTCATTTTTTACTCTTTAAAGAGTATTGTAGGGTTTACAGTGTGTCAAACTTGCATACACGCTAAAGTGTAATTAATCGATTTCGCGTTACAATATGTGGATAAAGTGGATAAAAGCATCGTTTCTAAGACGTTTTTCTAAAAACTTATTACAGATCATGGTTGGAAACGAGGCGTCAAACACCGTCCATCCTTAGCGACTCGTTTCCAACCATGATCTGTAATAAGTTTTTTGAAAAACGTCTTAGAAACGATGCTTTTATCCACTTTTCACGTACATGTGGCATGTTATGCTTGTACCAGACGATGTCCCCAGGCATCAGTTCATCTAAAGGATCTGGTAGATGATCCTTGTTTTTACGACTAGTTTTTAATTCATCATCAGGGGAATGTGGTACAAGCATCTGCTTATAATGCTTTTTAGGGTTAACCAAATCGATTAACATCTTAGGTGTATAAGTAAAGACTTTTTCAGAAGGAAAACTTCCCTCCATCGTCATGTTACCATTTCTATAGTTGAATAAAAACAGATTTATCTGATCTTCCAAACTCAACTCTAACATTCCTGGTTCCAACAAGAACTTTTTTAGAACGTCTTTCACAGTTCTTACCAGCCTCTCCGCCTGACCATTACTAGCCGGATTATATGGAGGACTGTTCAGTACTTTTATCCCTTGTCTTTCAATAAACCCTTTGAAAGAATGCGAGCTGAAAGGAGGACCATTGTCGGACAATCCAAAGCTATCAAATTCAAACTTTGCCCAATTTATTAGCAGGTTGTGAATTTTCTTAAACCGCTTTACCTCCACCCTTTTAGAGACACTGTCCACTACCAAAATGTTTTTAGTAGCCTCCCGATTCAAAAACTCTAAACCAATTTGTTGCTTTGGATTTATTGCCTCACTTACAACGACGCCAAAAGCAGTAAGAAAATTCGTGTCTATTTCCAGCAAATTGTTCACTTGATTTATTGATCTTTTTAACCTATAGACACCAACATGGTTGCCATACACAAGTTCTAAAAATTTTGGATTTATATTACATAAATCATCATTTGCTTTGTCATGGAACAAAGAACACACGTCAAAAAATGTAATAAGTGATTGATTTGCCAAATTTGTTTCATATTTATCAGTTTTACCTAGCCTATCAGAATAGACATTTTCTTGCGGAAATGTATCATTATTTGCTTCTCTGGCAATGACCAAAGATTTAGCAGAAAAGCTATTTACTTCAGTTATCCCAAATTCATCACATTCTGTAGAAACTGACATATTGGACTGGAACCGCGATATCAAATCCGCAAAAATGATATATACTAACTGGGTGCCAGAATCAATCAACAAAATATATTTGAAATAATTCACCCTTACAAAACAGGGAACGTCTAAATCCTTATTGAAAATAAGAAAATTGTTTTCTAAAGCTAAATCTGCTTCACAATTATTCACAGGCACACTCAAATTATTGACAATTACATCAGAAAACTTCAGATTAATATTTGCAATTCGTGCATCATTTGATTCGTCCAATAAATTGTTCACTGGCATAGAATTACCAAAAGAAAATCTCCAGTTGGGAAAAAATTCATCCAACCATGTTCTTCCTAGCAATGGAATGAACTGGTAATCGCAATCAAATATCAACATGTTTAATCGAGCCTTTTTGCCATTTAATTCAACCAATACCTCCACTTCGCCAGCAATCTTTAACCTGGCACCATTAACCACTATCAAATGTTCAAACTTTTTGATAAAGGCAGGTTGAACTTAGAATTGAACATATTTTTGCCCATAACTGTTACCGAAGAGCCACTATCAATCTCCATCTGTATAGTAAGGTGTTCAATAAATACATTTAATAAACATGGATTTCTTATTTTGTTTGTAGAGGAAACATCCATACATTCTAAGTCACCTGAATCATTACCATCCGAGTCACAATCCATGGACCTCAATCGTGTTAATCGCTCAGTCAAGCTACCCGTACTAGATGCAGCTGCAAGGGTGTCGATGTGCTGCACAGTCCCTCTCTTTTCCTGCTTCAGCTTGTAGCACTTACTCCGCACGTGACCTCTGCGCCCACAGTAGTCGCAAATACGCTGATCTACCCGTTGTTGATCATTCGCTCTGTTTCGCTGATGAGACGGACCAGCTGACTGATCCCGGCGCTGTGCAGTATGTGATGGTAAGCGAGGCCGCGGCGAATAGTGATAGCGCTCCTCCGCCGTTCGAATTTCTGGTCGCACACCAAGTCGACTCTTCACCGGACGACGGAAACCTTCAGCTAACTCCTTCATCCGCCGAACTACTGCGCCTCTTCCTCCAGTTAGAGGGTGACGATCATTCATGGAAGCTACCAATCCGATGTCATCATTGTTCGATAGAGCCCTGGTGTGAGTTGCCGCCATTTCCCACGTAGCGATAATTTTTTCCGCTTGCTCAAGCGTGAATTTAGAACTATCCTCCGTGAGGAGGCGATGTTTAAGATTGTTGTCCGACAGACCAACCAGAATCCGGTCAAGAATGAGCCGATTCTTCTGATCGCCGAACTCGCAATTCTCCGCTTGCAGCTTGAGCGTGAAAATAAAATCGCTCGCGGTTTCACCAGGCTGTTGTACCTTGGTACTAAAATTGTACCGCTGAATGAGGACCGAATCGGTCCTATCGAGCCTCTCCTTAAGCTTCTGGACTAGAGTCTCATACTCCACCTCGTCCATTAAAGCTTCTGTCGGGTACAACTTCTCTGCGACACCGAACAAATAATCGCCACCGAGAATGAACATTTGGTCCTTTTTGTCCGCATCCTTGACCTGGTTCACCTGGAAATGGACCGCTAGACGCTTGATCCAAGTGGCAAAAGTTTGGCCCTTACGGTAAGGCTCAATGTTTGGGGCTACAACAAACGACATGTCTGCCAAAATCTAAGCAAAAAAAACAATACACAATGTTTGAAACCAATACACAACACAAATTGCAAATAAAACAATAAATCGGTTCAATAATTTAGATACATTCACTGACAATTAATCAAAATAATAATGACTTTCAATGCTTTCACTGACAAACAATCAGGATTATTATTATATTGTTTTCTTATTGTGTTCTATTCCTATTGTATAATTAAATAAAGCCAAAAAGCATTGTTCACTCACTGTTCTCCAAAATGAATAAAAATTTTAAAACGCGCCTCACTTTTCTTTTGTAATTATTGCGCAACTTTTCATAGAACAAAAGGTAACACAATTAAATAATTAAACAATCTATTTAACAATTAGCATGCAACACTCTGCGCCATTTTTTTCAATAAAATTAATTAGCACTTAATATTTGGCAATAGCGGAAAGTAAAAATTAAACGCCAATGAGGACCAAAATTGTGCTACTCACCCGATGAATTGGTCAATCTCACCACGAAACAACCGATTTTCCAATGAGACCGAGGAGCGGACCCGTTTTAATTGAATTGTCGCACAATGTCCCTGCTGTGCAAAACGATGATTCACTTCTGTTTAAAATAAAAGAAAACACCATTAATAGTTTATATAAAACGCTTGCCACCACCGAAAAAAATCGCCACAGTTTAACACTTCAATTTAACACCTTTTTACCACTTTTATCTTCTGTCCTACCGATGCGGACTGCAAAAGGGACTTCCGACGGAAGATAATCAAGATAATCCCGGAGATACACTACTGTCTTCACTGCTGCTGCACCGTATCAAAATCAAAATTTTCCTCGTCGCCACTATATTGTACTGCAAAACGAACTGCTGTAAGGAGGTTTAAGTAGTGGGTTTTCTCGGGAGGTGTAAAAGGTAAACCGTCTTGTTCGAGTGATCGATTAGAAAGAACCTGTTGGTTCGTTTATTGTTATAAACAAAACTCAGACAGTGTTGCGCGCAGCGCATACCTGTCAAACTTGCATACACGCTAAAGTGTAATTAATCGATTTCGCGTTACAATATACCTCAGAGGTTTGACTGTATTTATGGAAATTTTGTGTTTTTTTTTCAATGGAACTTTTGGATTTCGTTATGGAAAATTGTTTTTTTAATTGCAATTTTTGTTTTTAAAAGTGCCAATATAGTTTCATTTCGTGGAAAAGTATGTTGTTGCTTATGCCATGATATTTTCTTCATCGAGAAATTTCTGCTTCCTCAATTGAAAATTTATTTTGCTGCCGCGTAAGTAAACATACAAAAAAATGGTTGGTGAAACTAAAAGATCGTTGGTATAATTAAGAAAATGAGTTTGTGATATTCAGCAGACAGCATAGAACCGCAGAATCTTTTAGCAAAAGAAAAGTTTTCTTCTCAAAATAAAATGTAACTTATGATGATACATCAACTCTCATATTAAGTTAGCATTGTTAATTATACATTTTGTTTACAAATTTACATTTACCTTACACACATCACAATACCTCATGTATACATACTCTGTTATAACAATACCAAATGCGTAACAAATTATTATTCTGCTGGTATTAAAATACCTAGGCATATTATACCTAAAGTATTTTGCATACAATTTTTGGAATTATTTTAAGGTATTTTATCTCTTATGCAAGCCAAGTTCATACCAATTTCTGTTATCGAGGTCGTCGCTCTGGCTCGATTTGGTGCACAGGGCACGATATTCCTCCAATCTCTCAGCTAGATATGCCGCTTCGACGGTTTAAAGTCGTATTCAAATTCCGAAAACCAAAAAAAAAAGGTTTTTTTTCATGTTTCTGTTATGACAGATCATCGCGTGCTGCCAGTTAAATTTTTTTGTGTCGGTGTTGTCAGGAATATGAAAGTTAATTTGATATTTTTTAAAGTTATGCCTGTTATCCGCGGTACAATGGCACTCTACCCAACATCGTTTTTGGTACCCAATTTCTGGGTGGTATACCCCAATTCAGCTGCTCTTTTTGGGTGATTGGTTCGTACGCAATTAGTGCTAATTATTGGCATTCAATTTATTATGGCGAAAACTTGTATGGCTTTTTTATGTCGAAAAATAGTCCGTCGATACTTCCGAAGCATTATTGTCATGAATTAAACGAAATTAAAACATAAACATTGTACTTCATATTCAATGAATGGTGGGTAGGCTTATTAGCCTTCTCTTCAGTCCCCTGAACCCCATGGAGGCTACAGGACCCTTACAAAACCGAACTTTCGATAGAAGGCACGGAGACCCATAGAATTATATATCAATCGACTCAGTTCGACGGATTGAAGTGATGTCTGTATGTCTGTATGTATGTGTGTGTATGTGTACATACCTCCCCAGGAAAGAAAAATAAAATCGAAAGAACTTTTTTTTCAGAAGCTGCTCCCGGTGGATAGGGAAACTTGGACCAACAACCTACTGCCACAAAGAAACAGACGTCTCACTCAACACATGTTCCATCGTTATTTTTTTTAACGGTTGATTTATGTTTTTGTAGGTGGTCAATCGGCCACCGATGGCACTTCCATCGATTTTGCTTGTGTTTGACGTTTGCGCATTTATGCCATCTGGTTGCCGCTTGGCCACACACTGTGATTTTAGCATTGGGCGACAATTTTTCCGTGACGATGATTTTGATTGCATTTTGTTCTAAGTGAGACGTCTGTTTCTCTGTGCTACTGCTCCCGAAACATCAATTTGTTCGAGAATCCAATAGTGGAAGAATACGGACTGATTTCACGGCAACAAATCTTGGCGCGCAACAACGGACACGACTGGAACGTTTTAACCCTAGCACAGCAGGGTAAATTGGCAAAACTTGCCAATGAGGCACGCCGCATGAAGCTTGAGATCCTGGGACTGAGTGAAGTCCGTTGGTCAAACTTTGGAGTACACAGAATGCCGTCGGGACAAATTCTGCTAAACTCCTTACGAGGCTAACACGCTCTCCGGCAGAGCGGAGTTGGCTTCTTACTAAGCGCCCAGGCACACTCTGCGCTTATGAGGTGGGAACCTATAAGTGAAAGGATAATCGTTGCCAGATTTCGAACACGGGTCAAGATCTGTATTGGCGACTTCAATGCGAAGATCGGATCCGACAACTTGAACCGTGCGCGCATTATGGAACGCCATGGTCTCGAAGATATGAGCATAACGGAGAGCTGTTCGCAGAATTCTGTGGTAATAATGACATGGTGATCGGGGGATCGCTCTTCCCTCATCGACAGGTTCACAAGGTTACGTGGGTCGCCCGTGACGGCTTTACAGAAAATCAAATCGACTCCATCTGCATCAACCGAAAATGGAAACGGAGCCTTTTTTATGTACAGAATAGACGTAATGCCGATATCACGTCTGATCATCACCTCCTCATCGGCGAAATATTCCTGCGCATTGCGTGAATTCGTCGGCATCAGAAAAAAGTTAGACGACAGTTCAATACACACCGACTGGAAGATGCCACGGTAAAATGGTCCTTCGTTGAAGAACTGGAGACGCGTGCTGCAGATTTTCCGGAAGGTGGCAACTTGGAAGACCAATGAACCACCATCAAGGATGCCTTCATCGTCACCAGCGAGAATAATCACAATGGATCACCAATCAGACCTGGAGGAAGATAGAGGAGCGAAGAGAATCCAAAGTTGCGATAAAGCGATAAAAAACCAGATAGCCAAAGTCTTAGCCCGTCAACGATACTCGGGTCTGGAGAAGGAAGCTCAGAAGGAACGCTCATGTCAACGGGACAAGCGAGCGTGGGCGGGATCTCTGGCCGACGAAGGAGAGAGAGCCGCAGCAACCGGCAAGCCTCCGCCTTCTCTACGATATCTCACTACGCTCAAGCGGGGCGAAGATGAATGCAACGATGCCTATAATAGACGCGAGGGATCAGTTATTGACCGACCCAACTGACCAGCTGAAACGCTGGTTCGACCACTTCGAACAACTTTTTCAAGTGCCAGCCAAGCCACCACCACCTCGGCATGATCTGCCTAGGACCCGACGTATAACACGCGTCAATACCGAAGCTATATCAATGCTAAAGATTCAAACAGCCATCCAAAGCATGAAATCGAATAAAGCCCCAGGGGTCGATCGCATATCAAGTTGACCCCATGACATCCGCTCAAATGCTGCATCGTTTATTTCGTTATATCTGGAAAACCGCAACTTTCCCCGTCGACTGGATGTAAGGTATCTTAGTGAAGGTGCCCAAAAAGGGTGACCTGACTGTATGCGACAACTGGCGAGGCATTATGTTGCTGTGTACCGTTCTCAAAGTACTATGCAAAATTATTCTTCCCAGGATTCAGGAGAAGACCGATGCGACTCTCCGGCGACAGCAGGCTGGATTCCGGTGTCAGGCCATTAGGCCGAAGGCCGTTAGGCCGAAGGCCATTAGGCCGAATGGACATTAGGCCGAACGGTCATTAGGCCGAATGGCCATTAGGCCGAATTAGCAAAAAAAAAGCAAAAATTTAAAAATGAGAAGTACTTCTTCACCTTACCCCTTCTTTCTTCTTGCTTCTTCCTTCTTTTATCTCTCTTCTTTTTCTTTTTTTTCTTTTTCGCTCTTCCTTCTTGCTCCTTTCTATTTCCTTCTTCTGTACTATTTTTGTCTCCTCCCTTCTTTCTTCTTATTTCTGCATTCCTCTTCCTTCTTTCTTCCTTCATTCTTCTTCTTCCTTCTACTTTTTTCTTCTTTTCTCCACCCTTCTTCTTTCTACTTTCTTCTTCTTGTTTCCTTCTTCTTTCTCCTTTCTTCTTTCTTCCTGCTTCTTTCTTTCTTCTCTCCTTCTTTTTTTATTCTTCTTTCTTTTTCTTTTTCCTTTTTGCTTCTTTTTTTTCTTCTTCCTTCTTCCTTCTCAATTATTCCTGCTTTTTTCTTCAGTTTTCTTTCTTCGCCTTTTTCTCCCTTCTAACTTCTTCCTTCTTCCTTATTCTTCATTCCTTCTTCCTTCATTTTTTCTTATTTCTTCTTTCTTCCTTCTTTATTTTTTTTTTCTTCCTTCTTTCTTCTTCCTTTTTCCTTTTTCCTTCTTCCTTCTTCCGTCTTATTTCTTCCTTCTTTCTTTATTTTCTCTTCTTCCTTCTTCCTTCTTTATTCTTCCTTCTTTCTTTTTTCTTCTTCCTTCTTCTTTCCACCTTCTTTCACCTCTCTTCTTCTTTCTTCTTCCTTAATCATCCTTCTTCTTTCTTCTTTCTTCCGTTTTCTTCCTCCTTTCTCCCGTCTTCTTGCTTTTCTATTCTTTTTTCTTCCTTTTTCCACCTTCCTATCTTCTTCCTTCTCCCTTCTCCCTTCTTACTTCTTCCTTCTTCCTTCTTTATTCTTCCTTCTTCCTTTTTTCTTCTTCCCTCTTCTTTCCACCTTCTTTCACCTCTCTTCTTCTTTCTTCTTCCTTCTTCTTCCTTCTTCTTTCTTCTTTCTTTCGTTTTCTTCCTTCTACCCCTGTCTTTTTTCTTTCTTATTCTTTTTTTCTTCCTTCTTCCTTCTTTATTCTTCCTTCTTCTTTCTTCCTTCTTCCTTCTTCCTCACTTCGCACAACTCATTTCTCACTCCCAAGTTCTCATTCGGCCTAATGGCCATTCGGCCTAATGACCGTTCGGCCTAATGACCATTCGGCCTAATGACCATTCGGCCTAATGGCCTTCGGCCTAATGACCTTCGGCCTAATGACCCAGCATCCTGGATTCCGTACCGGAAGATCCTGTGTAGATCATATTGTCACGCTCCGCATCATTCTGGAGCAGGTCAACGAATTCCAAGAGTCCCTTAACTTGGTATTCATTGACTACGAAAAAGCTTTCGACCGTCTCAATCACGAGAATATGTGGGGCGCCCTGAGACGCAAAGGGGTTCCTGAGAAAATCGTCGGCCCCATCGAGGCACAGTACGAGGCCTTCTCATGTAGAGTGCTGCACAATGGGGTCCTGTCCGACCCTATCCGGGTCGTATCTGGTGTGAGGCAAGGATGTATTTTATCACCGTTACTGTTCCTCATCGTGGCTGCTATTCAAGAAGTCCGATGGCCTAGATCCAGAGAACGTGAATTCCGAGCCGTGGACCCCACGACCAATACTGCATTCAAGTATAACATCTATCACAGCGGCGGTGAAAAAGCAGAGCATGGAGTTGGTTTCGTAGTGATGGGCAAGCAAATGAAGCAAGTGATGCGGTGGAAACCCATTAGCGAACGAATCTGTGTGTTGAGGAGACGGGGCAAATTCTTCAATTACAGCCTAATCAACGTTTACGCACCGACAAACGATAAATCCGACGACGTGAATTACACGTTTTATGAATGTCTTGATAAAGCCTATGAAGAGTGCCCAAAGCATGACGTGAAAATTGTTATCGGAGACGCTAACGCTCAGGTCGGTAAAGAGGACTTTTTCCGTCCCATAATCGGTAGGGAGAGCCTTCACTCCGCTACCAATGACAACGGCCTTCTTCTTCTTCTTCTTCTTATTGGCATTACATCTCCACACTGGGACAGAGCCGCCTCGCAGCTTAGTGTTCATTAAGCACTTCCACAGTTATTAACTGCGAGGTTTCTAAGCCAGGTTACCATTTTTGCATTCGTATACCATGAGGCTAACACGATGATACTTTTATGCCCAGGGAAGTCGAGAAAATTTCCAATCCGAAAATTGCCTAGACCGGCACCGGGAATCGAACCCAGCCACCCTCAGCATGGTCTTGCTTTGTAGCCACGCGTCTTACCGCACGGCTAAGGAGGTGCCCTATGACAACGGCCTACGGCTAGTAAATTTTGCTGCTGCCAGAGGGATGGCCATCAGTAGTACTTTGCACGAAAGAATATCCGAAAGCACACCTGGAGACACCCAAATGGTGAAACTTGCAACCAGATAGACCATGTTCTGGTGGATGGGCGCCATTTCTCGGATGTTATCGATGTGCGGACATTCAGAGGTCCGAACATTGACTTTGAAAACTACCTCGTTGTCAGTAAAATTCGATCACGGTTGTCAACTGTATCGAACGAAAGATCACAGCGAACGATGCGTTACAATATCCAGCGATTGTCGCCGGAAGGAGTATCGGCTGAGTACCGCCAGAAGCTCAACGAACGGATAAGTGCAATCAACGTTAGCGACAACATCAACGATCTATGGGAGTCGATCCATGGAGCGGTGAGCACAACAGCACGAGAAGTGGTAGGCACTGCACACAGGCGACCCAGGACGGGTTGGTTCGATGTGGAGTGTCAGAGAGTGACAGACGAGAAGAACGTTGCCAGAAGCCGGATGTTGGTGTCGGGTACCCGATCGAATAGAGATCGGTACAAGGAAGCAAGAGCAGCCGAAAAACGAACCCACCGCAGGAAGAAAAAAGAGTACGAAGAACAAGTTATTAGTGAGGCACAGGAAAAAAATGGAGCAGAACGATATGCGGAGGTTTTATGAGTCTGTCAATGGCGTGCGGAGAAAGACAGCGCCATCTCCCGTCATGTGTAACGACCAACAAGGAAATTTGCTGACAGATAAAACTGAAGTGGCTGCCAGGTGGAAGCAACACTTCGAGACTTTGTTGAATAGAGGAAGTGACGGTGCATCGGTGAACAGAATAAATATTAGCGACGATGGACAAGCTGTCCACCTACACTAGATGAGGTTAAAAAAGCTGTCAAAGAGCTGAAAAACAATAAGGCTGCGGGGAAGGACCAGCTCCCGGCTCAACTTCTCAGACATGGCAGTGAGCAGCTTTATGAAGTTCTGCACCATGTTATGTCGAAAATATGGGAAGACGAGGAAATGCCTGCTAGCTGGTTGGACGGCCTCATTTGCCCTCTCTTTAAGAAAGGGCACAGAGTGGAGTGCGCCAATTACCGAGGAATAACCCTCCTTAATTCGGCGTACAAAATTATGTCCCGTATTCTGTTCAACAGATTGAGACCGCTTGAAGAGTCCTTCGTCGGCGAATACCAAGCAGGTTTTCGTGAGGGCCGATCGACAACGGATCAAATGTTTACCCTGAGACAAACCCTTGATAAATTCCGGGAGTACAACTTGCAGACACATCATCTGTTTATTGATTTCAAGGCGGCGTACGATTCAGTGAAACGGAATGAATTTTGGCAAATTATGCTTGAACATGGTTTTCCGGCGAAACTGATACGGCTGATTCGTATAACGTTGGACGGATCGAAATCAAGTGTAAGGGTTGCGGATGAAATATCGACGTCATTTGTTACCTTAGATGGATTAAAGCAGGGTGATGCACTCTCGAACCTACTGTTCAATATAGCTCTCGAGGGAGCGATTAGGAGAGCTGGTGTGCAAAGAAGCGGTATCGAAGATAATATTTAGTAGAAGATAATATTTAGAAGCGAAGATAATATTTAGTAGAGAACCCGGAAGAGGCCGCAGGCTTCGTGGAAGGCCGCGTACGCGATGGCTTTTTGCAGTTGAAGAGGACCTGAGGGCGCTCAAAGTTCAGGGCGACTGGAAGCGATTGGCCCAGGATCGAGTCCAGTGGAGAAGGATACTCCATTCGGCGTAGGTTCATCGAAGAGCTGTAGCCCATCAAGTATCAAGTAAGTACTGTTCCTCATCGTAATCGATAAGATTCTGGTAGGTGCGATTGACCGTGAACCAAACCGTGGGCTGTTATGGCAACCTATAACCATGGAGCACCTAAACGACTTCGAATTGGCTGATAACGTTACACTTCTCGCGCAACGGCGCTCTGATATGCAGAGTAAGCTCAACGACCTTGCCGAGCGCTCCTCCACAGCAGGTTTAATCATCAACGTCAACAAAACCAAATCGTTGGATGTAAACACGGTGACTCCTTCCAGTTTCACAGTAGCCGGGCAACCAGTGGAGAATGTTGAAAGCTTCCAATATCTTGGTAGCCAAATGGCGTCAGACGGTGGTACCAAGATCGACATAGGCGCTCGGATCAAGAAAGCAAGGGCTGCCTTTGCAAGTTTAAGAAATATCTGGAAAAACAGGCAGATAAGTGAACGCACCAAAATACGAATTTTCAACTCTGACGTGAAATCTGTGCTGTTATACGCTAGCGAAATATGGTGTGTATCAGTGGAGAACACTCAACGGCTGCAGGTGTTCATTAACAGATGCCTGCGGTATATAATTCGGGCCTGGTGGCCTCACAACTGGATCTCAAACAACGAGCTCCATCGTCGTTGTCACCAGAGGCCGATAGCAACAGAAATTCGGGATCGGAAGTGGGGCTGGGTCGGCCACACTCTACGTAGGGACGGAAACGAAATCTGTAAACAAGCATTAGACTGGAACCTAGCGGTACATCGCAGCAGAGGCAGACCCAGAGGCTCATGGCGGCGAAGCCTCAATAAAGAAATAAAAGAAGTCGACCGAAATCTAACCTGGCAACAGGTTAAAGCGATAGCCGGGCAACGCCCAGGATGGAGATCTTTCAAGACGGCTCTTTGCACCACCGGAGGTATACAGGATCCATAAGTAAGTAAGTATATTAAGAAATCAAGTCATTATTTGAATATTATGAAAAAGAAAATACATAACGTCGTTATTTTTCTTATTATGTGAAAGACGTGTACAACAAAATATGAGATAAGTATAAAATCAAATATAAATACGTTTCTTTTTATTAGTCACAAAAAATCTTTTCGTCAAGTAAGGTAAAGAGTTTTTTCGGGCATATAGTCTATTCGGGCGAATGATCCATTCGGGCGAATGGTTTATTCGGGCGAGTGGTCCATTCGGGCGAATGGTCTTTTCGGGCGTTTGGTCTTTTCAGGCGTTTGGTCTATTCGGGCGCATGGAATTCGGGCGTTTGTTATTCGGGCGAATGGAATTCCAGCGAGTGTCATTCAGGTGTTTGTGATAGAACCTGGTAAACTATCTAACTACCTAAAAATCATACATCTACTTAAAAGAACCCTAATATTATAGTACGGAGAAAAAGTACGTTTAAAGTGCAGACCTGACTACGAATCCGACATAGACATTAGACTGGTTCACGGACTGGCATTGACTGGATATAGAAACGGAACTAAACGTGAGTTACATTGAATTTTAATTACTTTATTTACAATGATTCTAAATTGATAATGGAAAAACTATATTGTACTCTATATTGTAAATTACATACCTTTCAACAAGTTTCCACAAATTGCAGGAGAATACCCCTTATCGTAGACCCCAAGCAACGGTCGTTTTATTCCGTGGTTATTATTTTGGAAAACTTCCCCTGTTGGTAATTTCCAACAGATGGGTATGATCCCTTCTTTGAAAATATGCGTTTGCCCGGAATATCCCAATTGGTTTTATTATTTTCCAATTGTAAAAGAAAACTGCAAACCAAACTGACGATTCCGAGCAAGGCCGGGTACATAAAGCTATTTTTTTTATATTTCATAAGATGGAAGTTATAAATAGACAATATTTGCATTACTCATGTAACTTTTCTTATAATACATCAATCCGACATTAAAGCAATTGCAAATTCATTAGTAGAAATAGCTCAAATAAATTCTTAAGCTTCATGTTGAACCACCGTCCGTACCTTACCGCATGATATCGATTTCAATCGAGGTATGATGTGGTGACACTTTGCGGTCGGATAATCTGAAACGGACCAACCATACCAACCAGCTGGAAAACGCGATTTCCATGCTTAAATTACCGCAGTAAGACCAACTTGAATCCAGAACGACAGTTGTACACCAATGCAAACTAATTGGTATCAACATGTGCCATGTGCATAGTTGTGTCACAGTGAGTGCTATCGGTCGGCAGATCGACACATAAACCAAGTTAATAAACCGCAAAACTATCCTTTTTAAAAGCTTAACCGCAGACGGTGGATGATATTAAGTAGTGCATACAAGGATATGCCACGGTATTGCAATCGTTTTAGTGTCCAACATCCTATACATATAGCTACAAATTGAGTTTCAGAACAGCTTATTTATAGGTAGACAGCTTTATTATAGGTAGACAACATGCTGGAGCCTCTTGAATGAAACGCCTCTTATCTGACATTTCTTAGGGAACAACGTACCACGCGTCCGCTTTCGTCTTTGCGAGAACAAGACGCAAAGGCTCGTGGCGCAACTGATTGAAAACAAATTCAATAAAAGGTGATGAAATTTTTTTTTCTGGTTTCTGAGGTAAAGGACTTTTTAAAAAACCTATTCATGACATTCTGACTTATTACCTTCACTCTATATGAAATTCTACGTTGATTTTGCGGTCGTGTCTCATATGCATCTTTCCCTTTGTCATATTTCTAAAAGAGACAAATTCTCTTATTTTCGTGTTCTTTTACTTAATTTTACTGCACTTCATTCTGATGGAACTTGATCTGCTTTGCAACTGTTTTCGGAATCATTTCCACAGTTATTATGAATCTATTATTTTAGCCACAATGCATTGAAAAAGAAATAAACTTGCTGTCAAAAATTGAAGTCAGAATATTACACTTTTTGAGAAAACATATTTATATGTTTATTTGAAACCTGCTGCTTTTTGCCTTCTGAACGGGGGCCAAATTGCAATAGGATTCCTCTGAAAACTGTTTTTGATATCAAATACTGTGAAGTAGTTACCAACCATAATTATGTGATTCCTGCTGGAACTGCCATCGCATTTCTTGTGTGCCAAGTCATGCTTGAATTTCCGTTTCGAAGTTCCGTGCTCTTTAGCGAGTCCATGGAACGTGTTCTATTTCGTTCCTTCTGTGCTCATCTTGCGATTAAGAACCATTCGACACCCACTAGTCTGCCAGCAGCGCTACCCAGGCCACCGAGCAGGGCGATGTAAAACGAACTTCATTAAAATATCCAGCGTGACACACATTCTGGCCTTGTCGGTCGGCGCCAGTAGGAATGGGATTCGCCGAAGCTATCCAGGAAGAGTTGAAGAATGAAAAAAAAAATCACACGAACACTGGAGGATGACACCCGGTGCACTGCAACGTGGGTGAGTGGGGTTAGGGAGTGATGATTCTCTCATTACCAGAAGGAAATTAGTTTTCTGACTGAGCACTCTAATTTGAAACCGGGCCTGACACTTGGCAAATATCAAAATGCAAAGCGCCAAGTTAACTCTGTGGTACGATGCATGTCAGATATATATTTTTTGCGCAGTCCTTATCAGCAGCTCAATTAGCTCCTTCATTCGAGTGTTTTCAGTTACAAATTTAATTATCTCCAAACTAGGTTAAATTAGTTTCAACTCGGTAAATGCGAAGTGTTGATTACGGAGCTCATCACGCATCCTTTCAATAACAAGAAATACTTTGTAGGCAGCTGGAACTAGTTTGTTGTTAAAAAAAAATAAAGTCGATGAGAAAGGAAGAATTTTTTAATGCTAATTGAAAACGATGACACAGTGGTATAATTTGTTTTGTACAGCATCGTTTCTGATTACGAAAATCAGTTTTGCACAGTATCATAAAAAAACTATCAAAGCAATATCCGAACAATATCCCCCTCCAGTAAGCTTTTCGGATTTTCATAGTTGGGGTCAATAAAGATACTTTACAATGGTACTTGATACGAAATGAAAGATGTCATCATCAACACAAGTTTCCCTTTCTTCAAACAGCATTCGAAAAAAAAATGGAATATAGGGAGAAAGAAATTTCAACAACAAGCCACCTTTTTTGTTACTGCTCTAAGTTTTCATTGCGTATCACCATCGTTTTTTTAGTTGCACAAAAAGTGTATTTGATTTGACAAGTTTAGCTCCATACAGTATTGGCTTACATGCTCAACTAAAAAGGAATTAAAACATAAAATGCGGGTTCCAAAACGCAATCCGTTTTGGCCGAACCACCAGATATACAGTTTGCGTTAGATCTCGGCAATAGGCGCTGAAAAAAGGATTACCAACTTCCAACAGGTGATATCCGACGACCATTCACAGTTTTGCCACGAACCTTCTGCCATCTGTGTGCACTACCGATTCCACAAAAATGATCACGTAATGTGTTTCCGGCTGAAAGTTGCACGTTATGCATTTTGCCACATGGCGCAAGAACTAACTGCTGATACACTGCCCCACTACTCGTCATTTTCGGTAGGATTAGCTAAAAACTGGGTGGAAAATGTTTATGTTCCATATAGTGAGATGAGTCCAAATGATTGAACTGAAGCGATGCGATGGGTCACGAACGACAGTAGCAGAATAGAGCACACTGAATCGTTGTTTATTTGAAAGCTTTAACAGCAGTAACATCTGTTTGTATTTCGACTAAGAGTAACGAGATCGGATACCAATTCAGATTGCGTTCCTGGTTTTAGGAATGAAATTGGAAAACATTTAATGTGGACAAAACGGGTAGTCACATAATTTACCGCTGGAAAAAGGATTTAGGTTTGGGAAATCACAAAGCGTGTCTGGCAGATCGCTAGAAAATGAGTTGTCGACTGTGGTTTGGAATATCACAAGACGCGTCTGGGATTGCCATTAAAGGGTTGACTATCTAAAAGGTGAGTCCTGGAAGCATTTATTTTGGTTAAAAAAAAATAGTTTGAGATAATGGCTAGGCGGCTTAAGTGTACATGAGTCCACTAACGAAGTCTAAGTTTTAGAGAACTATCGTATGCTACAAAGTTGTTTGGAAGGTAAAATATATTAACTTAAAGTTTATTTTGGAATTAACTGACTTAGTGATCATAGTGGATTTACCCAATGAATCAGAGATCCGAAAAACTCGAAGTTAAAAAAAACCTTGCAAGCTTTCACGAGGCTACTAGTTAGAAGTTATTGGTCAATAGTACTAGTTAACATAAGTTTAAATTTAAAGTATGATAATTCATTCAAGTATGATATCTCTGCGAAATTTTAGATAAATAATATTTTCTAGGCGGTTGTTCGGAAGCTCAACAACGATATGTTGAAGGTCAGATTGATGGTGTTACTATACACGAGGCTGATAAGTTGGATTAAATGGACGAAATACGACATTTCGACTCTTGCTGCAATTTAAAATATTTCTTGAGAGATCAACATCATAACACTAAGTATCAATTTAGTTTAACATTTAAACGATACAATCTATTGACTCCCATACCGTTGTACTGCGATTGTAAACCAGGATGTTAAGTTTTTATTTATTTAATCAGACTAAGGCCGAAGTGGCCTGTGCGGTATATAAGAGTCTTCTCCATTCGGCTCGGTCCATGGCTACACGTCGCCAACCACGCAGTCTACGGAGGGTCCGCAAGTCATCTTCCACCTGATCGATCCACCTTGCCCGCTGCGCACCTCGCCTTCTTGTGCCCGTCGGATCGTTGTCGAGAACCATTTTCACCGGGTTACTGTCCGACATTCTGGCTACGTGCCCGGCCCATCGCAGTCGTCCGATTTTCGCGGTGTGAACGATGGATGGTTCTCCCAACAGCTGATGCAATTCGTGGTTCATTCGCCTCCTCCACGTACCGTCCGTCATCTGCACCCCACCATAGATGGTACGCAGCACTTTTCTTTCGAAAACTCCAAGTGCGCGTTGGTCCTCCACGAGCATCGTCCAGGTCTCGTGTCCGTAGAGGACTACCGGTCTAATTAGCGTTTTGTAGATTGTCAGTTTGGTACGGCGGCGAACTCTATTCGATCGGAGCGTCTTGCGGAGTCAAAGTACGTACGATTTCCAGCCACTATGCGTCTCCGAATTTCTCTGCTGGTGTCATTTTCGGCAGTCACCAGTGAGCCCAAGTACACAAATTCTTCTACCACTTCGATTTCGTCACCACCGATGCAAACTCGCGGTGGGTGGCTCACATTGTCTTCTCTTGAACCTCTTCCTATCATGAACTTCGTATTCCCTCTACAGTCTGATGTAGGCTTCCTCCATCTTCTCAAAGTTACTTGCCATAATATCTATGTCGTCGGCGAAACCAAATAGCTGGGCGAACTTATTGAAAATTGTACCACTCGTGTTAATCCCTGCTCTTCGTATTACCCTTCCAAAGCGATGTTGAATAGCAAACACGAAAGACCATCACCTTGCCGTAACCCTCTGCGGGTTTCGAAGGGACTCGAGAATGCCCCTGAAACTCGAACTACGCACATCACCCGATCCATCGTCGCTTTGATCAACCGTGTCAGTTTATCCGGAAAACCGTGTTCGTGCATTAGCTGCCATAGCTGGTCCCGATCGATTGTATCATATGCGGCTTTGAAGTCGATGAATAGATGATGTGTGGGCACGTTGTATTCGCGGCATTTCTGCAGTACTTGGCGAATGGCGAACACCTGGTCCGTGGTGGAGCGTTCGCCCATAAAACCCGCCTGGTACTGCCCCACGAACTCCCTTGCAGTTGGTACTAGTCGACGGCATAAAATTTGAGAGAGTACCTTGTAGGCGGCGTTCAGCAATGTGATTGCGCGGTAGTTGCTACAATCCAGCTTATCGCCCTTTTTGTAGATGGGACACACGACACCTTCCATCCACTCCTGCGGCAAAACTTCCTCCTCCCAAATCTTTGTAATGACCCAGTGCAGCGCTCTAGCCAGTGCCTCACCACCGTGTTTAAATAGCTCTCCTGGTAGTTGGTCAACCCCAGGGGCTTTGTTGTTCTTCAGCCGGCCAATCTCCTCCTGGATTTCCTGGAGATCCGGAGCCGGTAGAATTATGTCCTGCGCGCGTTCTCCCAGGTCCATCACCATAACGCCATCTTCGTCTGCCACATCGCCATTCAGGTGTTCTTCGTAGTGCTGCCGCCACCTTTGGATCATCTCACGCTCGTTCGTAAGAAGGTTCCCGTTTATGTCCTTACACATATCAGGCTGTGGCACGTGGCCCTTACGTGAACGGTTTAACTTCTCATAGAACTTTCGTGTGTTATAAGCGCGGTACAGTTGCCCCGTTTCTTCACGGTCTCGATCTTCCTGCTGGCGCTTTTTCCTCCGGAAAATCGAGTTTTGTCTGTTCCGCGCCTGTTTATATCGTGCCTCGTTCGCCCTCGTGCGGTGTTGCAGCAATCTCGCCCATGCTGCATTCTTCTCTTCCACTAACTGCTCACATTCGCCGTCATACCAGTCGTTTCTCTGATCCGGGGGCACCGTGCCAAGTGCAGCGGTTGCGGTGCTACCAATGGCGGATCGAATATCTCTCCAGCCATCTTCAAGAGACGCTGCGCCTAGCTGCTCTTCCGTTGGAAGTGCCACTTCCAGCTGCTGCGCGTATTCTTGGGCTAGTCTACCATCTTGTAGCCGCCCAATGTTAAGCCGCGGCGTCCGACTTCGACGCGTGTTGTACACCGTCGAGAGTTTTGAGCGCAGACATACTGCAACGAGGTAGTGGTCGGATTCAATATTCGCACTGCGGTAAGTGCGGACGTTCGTGATGTCGGAGAAGAATTTACCGTCGATTAGAACGTGGTCGATTTGGTTTTCCGTTTCTTGGTTAGGTGATCTCCATGTGGCCTTGTGGATATTTTTGCGGGGAAAGAAGGTGCTTCGGACTACCATTCCGCGGGAGGCTGCGAAGTTTATGCATCGTTGGCCGTTGTCATTCGATACGGTGTGCAGACTATCCGGTCCGATGATCGGTCTATACATTTCCTCCTTCCTACCTGTGCGTTCATGTCACCGATGACGATTTTAACGTCCCGCAGTGGGCATCCATCGTATGTCTGCTCCAGCTGTGCGTAGAACGCTTCTTTCTCGTCGTCGGGTCTCCCTTCGTGTGGGCAGTGCACGTTGATGATGCTATAGTTGAAGAAACGGCCTTTAATCCTCAGCTTGCACATCCTTGCGTTGATTGGCTGCCACCCAATCACGCGTTGGCGCATCTTACCCAGCACTATGAAGCCGGTTCCCAGCTCGTTGGTGGTGCCACAGCTTTGGTAGAAGGCAGCCGCTCGATGCCCGCTTTTCCACACTTTTTGTCCTGTCCAGCAAATCTCCTGCAGCGCCACGACGTCGAAGTTGCGGGGATGTAATTCATCGTAGATCATCCTGTCGCAACCTGCGAAACCTAGCGACTTGCAATTCCAAGTTCCAAGCTTCCAATCGTGATCCTGTATTCGTCGCCTAGGTCTTTGCCGATTATATCGAGTCGCATTATCTCTTATATTGTTCGTAATGATTGGTTTTCTAGGCGGCTTATTGGGCCTGCGCAAACCTCCTGTCTCGTCGGAGGGCCGTCGTGTCAGGGCTGTTTAGCGTCCCACCTAACACCAGGACTTGGGCTTGTGCGCTTTGAGCGGCACACGGTCGCTTTGGTGGGGCCTACTTGCGGATACATGCAGCTTTTTATAGAGGTTTAACAGGGCCCACTGTCAAACCCCACCACATCCTAGGCAAGCCCCACAACTCGCAGATGGCCTGGGGAGGGATCGTCAAGCCCTTGGACATAGTCCCTGCTGCCCACATGTTAAGGATGTTAAGTTATTATTATTATTATTATCGTCTTTATTTAACCTTAGTAAGATGTTGGGGTCAATATGACCCAAAACGAATCTTCAAAGTAGAATAACTTTTTACCTGATAGTCCGATCGTTCTGAAATTTCTTGACTTTTAATATTTTGTGGAAATGAAGCATCTGACATGAAAAAAGTATTTTAAGGTGCAACAGGAACGACCCCACAAAAAAAGTTACGAATAAGATGTTGGGGTCATATTGACCCAGAAATGTAAATGCTTATAAAACAGTCAAATTATAACCGAATTTCAAAGTTTATATACCGTTCGAAGGCACGGCAAATGCTGGGTAAAGCGTACCATTGGTACTTCGCGTACCTGAAGGAATAAAATAGACCCCATCTCGCGGTCCTTAGCCTCTTACCCAGCAACTCCTATCCCTACCTCCCCGCGGTGCTGGCCGGGATACGAGCAACCTTAGGGAAGATCGGGTAACCAACCCCGGTGGGAACTATGGTCGTATGCTGACAGGGAAGGGGGGGTTTGCTCCTCTTCGGAGGTGCAAATCTTATTGAGCGTCTGTCTCCATGTCAGGATCGGCTCACAACAGCGTCTGTTCTCCATGTTAGGGGCGGCTGATCATCGTCCGAGTGCCAGCGAGGGACTCTAAGTGAAACTGTGCACCATGGTCCACCGGAAATAAGGAGGAATGGTCCTCCGGAAATTTAGGGGGTTTGGTGTCAGGCCCTGCAAGCCAGCCTTTAAAAATCATAAGCAACGAACAATCAACAAGAGAGTACGGACCGTAACCATCGGCGAAGACCACTGCGACGAAAAGGGACTAGCGATTGGAAACTCGGTTCGTGGAACTGCAAATCTCTCAACTTCATCGGGAGCACACGCATACTCGCCGATGTGCTCAAGGACCGTGGATTCGGCATCGTAGCGCTGCAGGAGGTTTGTTGGAAGGGATCAATGGTGCGAACGTTTAGAGGTAATCATACCATCTACCAGAGCTGCGGCAACACACGAGCTGGGAACAGCTTTCATAGTGATGGGCGATATGCAAAGGCGCGTGATCGGGTGGTGGCCGATCAATGAAAGAATGTGCAGGTTGAGGATCAAAGGCCGGTTCTTCAACTTCAGCATAATCAACGTCCATAGCCCACACTCCGGAAGCACTGATGATGATAAGGACGCATTCTACGCGCAGCTGGAACGTGAGTACGACAGCTGCCCAAGCCACGACGTCAAAATCATCATAGGAGATTTGAACGCTCAGGTTGGCCACGAGGAGGAGTTTAGACCGACTATTCGAAAGTTAAGCGCCCACCGGCTGACGAACGAAATCGGCCTACGACTAATTGATTTCGCCACCTCCAAGAATATGGCCATTCGCAGCACCTACTTCCAACACAGCCTCCCGTATCGGTACACCTGGAGATCACCACTGCAGACAGAATCACAAATCGACCACGTTCTGATTGATGGACGGCACTTCTCCGACATTATCGACGTCAGGACATATCGTGGCGCTAACATCGACTCGGACCACTATCTGGTGATGGTTAAACTGCGCCCAAAACTATCCGTCATCAACAATGTTCGGTACCGACGACCGCCGCGGTACGACCTAGAGCGACTGAAGCAACCTGATGTCGCCACTGCATACGCGCAGCATCTCGAGGCAGCGTTGCCGGAAGAGGGTGAGCTCGATGGGCCCCTCTTGAGGACTGCTGGAGTACAGTTAAAGCAGCCATTAACGACGCAGCGGAGAACAACGTCGGGTATATGGGTCGAAGTCGACGGAACGATTGGTTCGACGAAGAGTGCAGACAGATTCTGGAGGAGAAGGACGCAGCGCGGGCGGTCGCGCTGCAGCAAGGTACCCGGCAGAACGTGGAACGTTATAGACGGAAGCGGGGACAGCAGACCCGCCTTTTTCAGGAGAAGAAACGCCGCCTGGAAGAAACGGAGTGCGAGGAGATGGAACAGCTGTGCCGTTCTCAAGATACACGCAAGTTCTATCAGAAGCTCAACGCATCCCGCAAAGGCTTCGTGCCGCGAGCCGAAATGTGCCGGGATAAGGATGGGAGCATCTTGACGGACGAACGTGTGGTGATCGAAAGGTGGAAGCAGCACTACGAGGAACATCTGAATGGCGCTGAGAGTACAGGCAGTGAAAGTCAAGGCAGCGGAGGAGATGACTACGTCAGTTCAGCGGACGATGGAAGCCAACCAGCCCCCACCTTGAGGGAAGTTAAGGATGCCATTCAACAGCTAAAGACCAATAAAGCAGCTGGTAAGGATGGTATCGGAGCTGAGCTCATCAAGATGGGCCCGGAAAAGCTGGCCACTTGCCTGCACATACTGATAGTCAGAATCTGGGAAACCGAACAGCTACCGGAGGAGTGGACGGAAGGGGTTATATGCCCCATCTACAAGAAAGGCGACAAACTGGAGTGTGAGAACTTTCGAGCGATCACCATCCTTAATGCCGCCTACAAAGTGATATCCCAGATCATCTTCCGTCGTCTGTCACCATTAGTGAACGAGTTCGTGGGAAGTTATCAAGCCGGCTTCGTTGACGGCCGCTCGACAACGGACCAGATCTTTACTGTACGGCAAATCCTTCAAAAATGCCGTGAATACCAGGTCCCAACGCACCATCTGTTCGTTGATTTCAAGGCGGCATACGACAGTATAGACCGCGTAGAGCTATGGAAAATTATGGACGAGAACAGCTTCCCTGGGAAGCTTACCAGACTGATTAAAGCAACGGTGGATGGTGTGCAAAACTGTGTGAAGATTTCGGGCGAACACTCCAGTTCGTTCGAATCGCGCCGGGGACTAAGACAAGGTGATGGACTTTCGTGCCTGTTGTTCAACATTGCGCTAGAAGGTGTCATGCGGAGAGCCGGGTGTAACAGCCGGGGTACGATTTTCAACAGATCCAGTCAATTTATTTGCTTCGCGGATGACATGGACATTGTCGGCCGAACATTTGCAAAGGTGGCAGAACTGTACACCCGCCTGAAACGTGAAGCAACAAAAGTTGGACTGATGGTGAATGCGTCAAAGACAAAGTACATGCTTGTGGGCGGAACAGAGTGCGACAGGGCCCGCCTGGGAAGCAGTGTTACGATAGACGGGGATACCTTCGAGGTGGTCGAGGAATTCGTCTACCTCGGATCCTTGCTAACGGCTGACAACAACGTTAGTCGTGAAATACGAAGGCGCATCATTTGTGGAAGTCGGGCCTACTACGGGCTCCAGAAGAAACTGCGGTCGAAAAAGATTCGCCACCGCACCAAATGTGTCATGTACAAGACGTTAATAAGACCGGTAGTCCTCTACGGACATGAAACATGGACAATGCTCGAGGAGGACTTGCAAGCACTCGGAGTATTCGAGAGACGGGTGCTTAGGACCATCTTTGGCGGTGTGCAAGAAGACGGTGTGTGGCGGCGAAGAATGAACCATGAGCTCGCCCAACTCTACGGC
Source organism: Armigeres subalbatus (assembly GCF_024139115.2). Classification (NCBI taxonomy): domain Eukaryota; kingdom Metazoa; phylum Arthropoda; class Insecta; order Diptera; family Culicidae; genus Armigeres; species Armigeres subalbatus. The sequence goes on along the minus strand of NC_085139.1, from coordinate 39,242,868 downwards.
GAACCCAGTATCCAGAAGGTAGCTAAAGCCGGAAGGGTACGATGGGCAGGACATGTTGCAAGAATGCCGGACAGCAACCCTGCAAAGATGGTGTTCGCTTCCGATCCGGCAGGTACGAGACGGCGTGGAGCGCAGCGAGCGAGATGGGCAGACCAGGTGCAGAACGACTTGGCGAGCGTGGGGCGTATCCGAGGATGGAGAGATGCGGCCTCGAACCGTGCATTGTGGCGTCAAATTGTTGATTCAGTGTTATCTGTTTAGATGTTAACTAAATAAATGAAATGAATACCGTTCGAAAGATAAACTCATCAATTTTATGGCTATGTGGTGATATGCTGGTTCTGGAGACAATGGCCACCGGGAAACGACTTCCACGGGGACCTTGTCGGTCATATAAGGGGAGCATAAAAATCGCTCCATATATGCCATTCGATCGCTAATTCTTCATATATTCTCTTAAAACGGTAATGTTTGGTCCATGAGAGCGTTTCCGACGAAAGTGGCCACTCCTGGTACATGCAAGGTGCCCCCGGGGAACCCGCAGGAGGGGACATTTCCGTTTTAGCACCAAAATATACCGTGTGGCGGCTCTGTCGTCATGTTTTTCCACAAAATAGATGATAATGCGCTTGAAATCGATAAGAGACCACATTGGCCACTCCTGGTACATACAAGGTGCCCCCGGGGACCCCGCAGGAGGGGACATTTCCGTTTTAGCCCCAAAATATGCCGTGCGGCGGCTCTTTTGTTATGATTTTCCACCAAACAGATGGTTATGCGCTTGAAATCGATAAGTGAACACATTGGCCACTCCTGGTACATGCAAGGTGCCCCCGGGGAACCCGCAGGAGGGGACATTTCCGTTTTAGCACCAAAATATACCGTGCGGCGGCTCTGTCGTCATGATTTTTCACAAAATAGATGATAATGCGCTTAAAATCGATTGAAGACCACATTGGCCACTCCTGGTACATGCAAGGTGCCCCCGGGGAACCCGCAGGAGGGGACATTTCCGTTTTAGCACCAAAATATGCCGTGCGGCGGCTCTGTCGTCATGATTTTCCACAAAATAGATGATAATGCGCTTGAAATCGATTAAAAACCACATTGGCCACTCCTGGTACATGTAAGGTGCCCCCGGGGAACCCGCAGGAGGGGACATTTCCGTTTTAGCACCAAAATATACCGTGCGGCGGCTCTGTCGTCATGATTTTCCACAAAATAGATGATAATGCGCTTAAAATCGATTAAAGACCACATTGGCCACTCCTGGTACATGCAAGGTGCCCCCGGGGAACCCTCAGGAGGGGACATTTCCGTTTTAGCACCAAAATATGCCGTGCGGCGGCTTTGTCGTCATGATTTTCCACAAAATAGATGATAATGCGCTTGAAATCGATTAAAAACCACATTGGCCACTCCTGGTACATGTAAGGTGCCCCCGGGGAACCCGCAGGAGGGGACATTTCCGTTTTAGCACCAAAATATGCCGTGCGGCGGCTCTGTTGTCATGATTTTCCACCAAACAGATGATTATGGGCTTGAAATCGATAAGTGACCACATTGGCCACTCCTGGTACATGCAAGGTGCCCCCGGGGAACCCGCAGGAGGGGACATTTCCGTTTTAGCACCAAAATATACCGTGCGGCGGCTCTGTCGTCATGATTTTCCACAAAATAGATGATAATGCGCTTAAAATCGATTAAAGACCACATTGGCCACTCCTGGTACATGCAAGGTGCCCCCGGGGAACCCGCAGGAGGGGACATTTCCGTTTTAGCACCAAAATATGCCGTGCGGTGGCTCTTTTGTCATGATTTTCCACCAAACAGATGATTATGCGCTTGAAATCGATAAGTGCCCACATTGGCCACTCCTGGTACATGCAAGGTGCCCCCGGGGAACCCGTATGAGAGGACATTTCCGTTTTAGCACGAAAGTATGCCGTGCGGCGTCTCTTTCGTCATGATTTTTCACATTGGCCACTCCTGGTACATGCAAGGTGTCCCCGGGGAACCCGCAGAAGGAGACATTTCCGTTTTAGCACCAAAATATGCCATGCGGTGGCTCTTTTGTCATGATTTTCTACCAAACAGATGGTTATTCGCTTGAAATCGATTAATGCCCACATTGGCCACTCCTGGTACATGCAAGGTGCCCCCGGGGAACCCGCAGGAGGGGACATTTCCGTTTTAGCACCAAAATATACCGTGCGGCGGCTCTGTCGTCATGATTTTCCACAAAATAGATGATAATGCGCTTAAAATCGATTAAAGACCACATTGGCCACTCCTGGTACATGCAAGGTGCCCCCGGGGAACCCGTATGAGAGGACATTTCCGTTTTAGCACGAAAGTATGCCGTGCGGCGTCTCTTTCGTCATGATTTTTCACAAAATAGATGATTATGCGCTTGAAATCGATAAGTGACCACATTGGTAACGCCTGGAACCTATGAGGGGCTCCCAGGGAACCCGTAGAAGGGGACATTTTCATTTTTACACCAATATAAGCCGTGCGGTGGCTCTTTCGGTGTTTTCCCATCAAACAGATGGACGTGCGCTCGAAATCGATAAGTGACCACATCGACTACATTTGAAACCCATGAGGCTCCCTCGGAGAACACGTAGAAGATGACGTTTCCATTTTTACACCAACATATGTCATGCGGTGGCTCTTTCGTCGTGATTTTCCTTCAAATAGGTGCCCTCGAAATCGATTATTGACATATTGTCCACCCTTAGAACCTATGACGTGCCCCCGGGAGCCCGTAGAAGAGTACATTTCCATTTTAACACCAAAATATGCCGTGCAGTGGCTCTTTCTTTGTTATTTTCTACCAAACAGATGGTCATGTGCTTGGAGTTGATTAGTGATTTTGTCTACTCTTGGAACCTTTGAGATGCCCTGCGAACCCGTAGGAGAGGACATTTTCATGGTTATATCAAATGTACTGTGCCGCTTGCGGCAGCTCTATCTTCGCCTATCATTGTCTACCCTGGCCACAAGTCTTCAAAAAGTTGGTTATGCGCTTGAATTTGTTCTTCATTTGAAATTGAGTACTGAGTCAAATTAAAAAATAGTTTCTGGGCTACTGTGATGATTCCTTCGAACAGCTCTCCAAGGATTTTCTATTCCGCATCTCGATATTACCATTAGTCGATGGTCCTTTTAATATTGACTCATAGAAGTTTGAGGTTTTCACCGATCGCCGTGGACCGATCGCTGTGAAAAAAATCTCTCCTTCTGTGAGACTCCTGCGGGTACCTTGTAGGTTGTAGATATTAAGTTCAGAATGAATGACCTATTTGATAGAAAAAAAAAACAAGATTAATCTACCTAGTGGTGATGGTGCCTTTATCGTTCGTTCAAAAGAGTTGAGAAATATATAAGAAAAGTCTAATATAACACTAATAGGTAGATAGCTCTTATTTTTCATATTTGTTTATTTGCTTTCTAAAATTTTCTGCTGAACTCAACTTATTTCAAGCCAATCGGATGAGCATAAGTGCCAGAAAAGTGCTTTTCCCATGCAGCTGCTGAAATTAGTATTTTGGCCATAACTTTGGAGCCCATAGTCCGATCTGGCCAATTTTCAATAGGAAACAATAGGGCAGGATTTTCGTCGAATGCTATTTACTGCGAGCAATTCTGTTGAGGAAAAGTTCCTAAAAAGTGAGTGAGATTTTGTGTGCACAGACACTATCAATGGATTCTTCACGGCACTCCACAATTACCGAAACTGGGCCTGGGGTTCCCCCGGGTTAATATTAGATTTCAGGAGCATAACCAACTATTTGATGGAAAATTATAGTGAAAGAGCCGCTGCACGGCATGTCTTTAAGGGCCGATGTCCACGTAAAGTTTTTTCACGCTGCTTCACGCAAGGTACCCAGCATCAAATGGAGTAATGCACACGTAAACGTGTGCACGACTACATTTGATGCCGGGTACCTTGCATGGACGCGGCGTGCACGCAGCTTGAAAACACGCTACGTGGGCATCGGCCCTAAGTAAGAGTATTTTGTGGAAAATCATGACGAAAGAGAAATGTCCCTTTCTACGGGTTCCCCAAGGGCACCTCATAGGTTAAAAGAGTGGCCAATGTGGTCACTTATTGATTTCGAGAGAATAACCATCTCTTTGGTGGGAAAACACACTGAAAGAGTCGCCGCTCGGCATATTTCGGTGTTAAAATGGAAATATCCCATTCTACGGGTTCCCTGGGGACCCCTGGTAGACTCCAAGAACGGCCGATGTGGTCAATTATCGATTTCAAGCGCATAATCATCTATTTTGTGGAAAATCATGACGAAAGAGCTGCCGCACGGTACTTATCTGTAAAATAAAAAATCACGATAATAAAGTTAAAAAAAAAAGCTGCCGCACGGCATATTTTGGTGTTAAAACGGAAATGTCCCCTTTTACGGATTCCCCGGGGGCACCTCATAGGCTCCAAGAGTGGCCAATGTGGTCACTTATCGATTTCGAGCGCATAATCATCTATTTTGTGGAAAATCATGACGAATGAGCCACCGCATGGCATATATTGGAGTTTAAACGGAAATATTCCTTTCTACGGGTTCCCCAAGGGCACCTCAGAGGTTCCAAGAGTGGCCAATGTGGTCAATTATCGATTTCGAGCACATAATCATCTATTTTGTGGAAAATCATGACGAAAGAGCTGTCGCACGACATATTTTGGTGTTAAAACGGAAATGTCCCCTTTTACGGGTTCCCCGGGGGCACCTCATAGGCTCCAAGAGTGGCCAATGTGGTCACTTAGCGATTTCGAGCGCATTATCATCTATTTTGTGGAAAATCATGACGACCGAACCGCCGCACGGTATATTTTGGTGCTAAAACGGAAATGTCCCCTCCTGCGGGTTCCCCGGGGGCACCTTGCATGTACCAGGAGTGGCCACTTTCATCGGAAGCCCTCTCATGTAACATACATTACCGTTTTAGGAGAATCTATGAAGAATTAGCGATCGAAATGCATATATGGAGCGATTTTTATGCTTCCCTTATATGACCGACAAGGTCCCCGTGGAAGTCGTATCCCGGTGACCATTGTCTCCAGAACCAGTATATCACCACATAGCCACAAAATTGATAAGTTTATCTTTCGAACGGTATATAAACTTTGTAATTCGGTTATAATTTGACTGTTTTATAAGCATTTACATTTCTGGGTCAATATGACCCCAACATCTTATTCGTAAGTTTTTTCTAATATCCGAAGAAGGTTAAGAGGTTTTCAGCCCTTGGCTGGCTCACCTCTGAAGCGGATGTTAAGTTGTTTGGTGTTCAGTTTTCAAAAAAAAATCTGTTTCTCAAATGTAAGGGTATGCGATAACACATTTTTTCCTGACGAAACGAAACGAAACGATATTAGAAATGCTATTGTTGGTTCGGAACGAAATGAAACGAAATCCAGATTTATTTTCGAGACTTCGAAACGAAACGAAATCGTGGTCCATTTGATTCGAAATTTTACGAAACGAAACGAAATTTATTTTTTTTCCGCGGAATTTTTCCGCCAAGAAAAATAATTTTGTTGAATATTGTTAACTAAATGCCATAGGATGAATGTAGCTTAATTTTACAAAAGCATATATGTAACAGATCAGGTTTGGACTTGTTCACCATTTTCAAAAGTATGTCCCTCACCATAAACAACGTAAACATTTTCATCGCCTAATATTTCCAACAAACCTCAGTAAAAATAAAAATAAAACGATTTTTTTACTACAATCAACAGATTTTGTACTGATTGGGTCTGTTCCAGGGAATCAATTTTCGAGCAGCGCCTGACAATATACCCTTTGTCGTCAACAGAGTTTGCACCTCACAACAAGCCTTTGTCAGAACCCAAACATAATATGTATAACAAAAATGTATGGCTTGCATGCTCTGACATTTCCGAGAATACGATGCTAATTTTGTAATCATAGTTAGATTATCGAATATTTTCATAAAAGCAGAAACTATGATACAGTGAACGTTCGCTAATTGGGTTTTTTTTCTAGTTGGGGCGTTTTTTAGTTGGGGGTTCTCTAATTGGGGCGAAACCCAATTGAAAAGCAGATAAGCGTCAGAATGTGATGTCAAAAACGCGTTGACGTTTTGTTTCCGTTTTGTTTTTGTTTGTTTTTGGCGGGACCGATATTTTCTGGCGCGTAAAATTTTCCTTTGTTCAATGCAAAAAGTAAACAACATTGACGCTTGTCAAAACGCCCCAATTAGCGAACGGCATTCGCTAGTTGGGGTGAGGTTGTGCCCCAATTAGCGAACGATCACTTAGTAGCAGAGATGCATCTGAACACGAGAACGCGTGTTCATGTTCAAAAAGTTCTGAACACTGAACACTGTTCAAGAGCACTGACCTAACTTAGCAACTTGTATCCTAGGAAAACAAACTCAAGCGACGGCATGCTACTTATTTTTCGGCTAATAATGGAACACGTGGGCATCTAACGGATGTTTTCGCATAGTTCCAAATCTAAGGAATCTTAGTTACCATGATCGTTTTGCTTGCGTACCAACCCAGTGCACACTGAACTGTGTTCAGAGTTCAAAACTTAGAACACCAAGGCGCGCTCTTGGCTCATGTTCTGTTCAGGATGCATCTCTGCTTAGTAGCTTAGAACCGTAGTAGCTTAGTAGCTTAGTAGCTTAGATCGGATCTTTGTCATTATTATCTCCGAGAAAAACAAAGCTTTGTTGTTGGTTCTTTTTTATCACTTGTTTCGCATGCGCATTCAAGAAAAATTGATTCCCTGGTCTGTTCACCATTCACCAAATTCAAAGTTCCACCCCTCCATTACAATCAACATCTTGAATAAAGTCTCCAGGCAAATTTTCAACCGAATGCATGTAAATTTATTGAATCTGTAAAACTTTCCAAAATGGTATTATCAACAAATATGAAAGTATGAAAGCTGTTGATTGCATTAGAAAACTCGACTTTTTCTAAATTTTTACTGAGGTCTATTGGAAATATTAAGCGTGTATTTTTTGGTTATGGTGAAAGGCATTTTTCATCCATCATTTTTTTCTATGCAGTTAGCCTTGGAAGATAAACGAAAATCGTGACTGCTAGACGAAAACCTTTTCTCGTTTCATCCCTCCACCTCGCACTCACTTTTTGTGAAAATAATTAGAAAAATTCTATGGTGTGTTGCAGTGGGAGTCGAACCTTAACAATAATAGCCGAGGGATGCGCTTACGCTTGCAACACCATTACGCTATGTGCATGTAGGCATTAGTTTACAGTGCCAAACGTCCCAGATTATGCAGGACAGTCCCTGGTCCAGCCTTCTTGTCTCACATTGCCTGGCGCCCCGGAAAACGTTCTTAATTACATGATGAATCTGTAAAGCCTGGACATTCAATCCATTGGAAATGGACAGATCTCACTCAATCTCAGGAGCACATGATGCTCCCTCACGAACATCGTTTCGTTAAGGTTTTGACCATGTGTAAGTGGTTAAAACACTGCAAATTTATTATATTATTATTCCTCTTTTCTTTCTGGACATTTTGGTAATATAATTGCTGATGTGCGATCTACCGCTTAATTCTAAAAAAAAACAGAAGCTGAACATTTGTCATAAATGTACACGTTAGGATTTCTTCAAACAAGTTGTTCGAACTAAGCACTTTCAAACACAAAAGATTTCACTTGAAAAAAATATGACTGTTAGATAAAAAAATGTCAATAAATTAATTTCGATAAAGTCACGCGGTGATCAAACCTATCCTAATTAAATGAATATAATGCTAAAAATCAGCAGTTGTAAATCTTTGCAGACATTGAGAAAAATGTACAAGCCTCTAGCTAATAAATATACATTAATTTTATGCTAACAAACTCGAACGCAGACGTTTATTGCTAAATATTAACTTTTAAAACCAGCAGCACTAACATCAAAATGCCCTACGGAAAACGCGCCGCACCGGTACGATTGTGACAGAAAATCGATACAATTTTGAAGCATTTGAATAATCAGGATCTGCAGGATCTAGAAAATGTGAGAAAATTCTGGATTTCCATGATATGCGTAATCCAAAATATCTTAAGGTTAAAGTCTAGGTCATCACAATGATCTTAATCGGAAGGATCTGAATCAGTTCTAGAATCTAAAACAAATGAGATATCAGAGAATGCTCCAAATCTGGAGCATTATTAAATATGCAAAGATCTAAAAATCAACTAAATCAGGAAAACTTCTGAAGCATCTCCTTCTACTTATTCTTTTTGGAATATGGACTGGACAATACTCAGAAGACCAATGAGGAATACTTCGCTTATCGAAGACTTTCCACAACTAGCGCACAGATCGAACAATCGCCTCATAATACATTACATATTACTTACACAACTTAGTCAACTTAAATAAAAATAGAGCATACCAAAACGATGAGATGTACAAATTATGTTTACGACACTGAACAATACTATTTAAATCAACAGATATACATTACGTTTCATACTTGAACACCTTCAACAATACATTATTGAAATTTTTAAGTGGAAGGCTAAATGAGTTTCTGTTAAAGGTACAAAATTTTATTACGAGGTGAGGTTTAGTGAAGGAATTTATATGTATAAAATTTTGAATAAAGTTTGAATGGCTTTATTCAACGGCGTAGCCGGATTTTTTTATGATATGAAAATTAAAAAAATTAGAAATTCATTTCGAAATTCCGCGAAATTCCGTTTATTTTCGTTAAAAGTATGATTTTTCTGTCGACATTTTTTAAATTAAACGATACGAAACGAAATCAGAATATCAGATTTCGCCATACTCAAATTTCGAATGACCTAAAACGAAATTTTTCGAAATACCGCATATGCTTACTCAAATGTAACATGCTCAATGTTCATCTTCGTCTCGCCAAAATAACTTGGGAAAAAATCATTGAGTTATATGAGGAGTTTCTTGCCTCTTTTATGAGAGAAGAAGGGGAATATGGGAGTTGAGTAAGCCACCATCAGCGTGTGATTATTAGAGGTGGGCAATATTAGAAACGGAAAGCAGTACGGGGTTCGGTTTTTCCTTTACAGTGTATCAAGTGTGATATCACAAAATAAAATTTGAAATCGAAAAATCGTGTTTATTACGCATGCATGTATTCGACTAACAATACCACACGCTTCATTATATCATACATCTGCGACAAAATGTGACAACGCACTATGCACTATGGGGGTTTAGGCGGACTTTAATCGGAAAATCCACTTTCATCAATAATTTTCCACCATTTTTTTTCCACCGTCTTCAGTGTCTCGTACTTGACTCGACTTATGACAACATTAAAAACATCTTATAAGCTCGAAAAAAGGAAAAAAAGTTTGTATGGGGAGGCCACATAGCTCAAAAAGTCAAAACACGCGTCGAAGTCGGACGCCGTGGCTTAACATTGGGCGGCTACAAGACGGTAGACTAGCCCAAGAATACGCGCAGCAGCTGGAAGTGGCACTCCCAACGGAAGAGCAGCTAGGCGCAGCGTCTCTTGAAGATGGCTGGAGAGATATTCGATCCGCCATTGGTAGCACCGCAACCGCTGCTCTTGACACGGTGCCCCCGGATCAGAGAAACGACTGGTATGACGGCGAATGTGAGCAGTTAGTGGAAGAGAAGAATGCAGCATGGGCGAGATTGCTGCAACACCGCACGAGGGCGAACGAGGCACGATATAAACAGGCGCGGAACAGACAAAACTCGATTTTCCGAAGGAAAAAGCGCCAGCAGGAAGATCGAGACCGTGAAGAGACAGAGCAACTATACCGCGCTAATAACACACGAAAGTTCTAAGAGAAGTTAAACCGTTCACGTAAGGGCCACGTGCCACAGCTTGATATGTGTAAGGACATAAACGGGAACCTTCTTACGAACGAGCTTGAAGTGATCCAAAGGTGGTGGCAGCACTACGAAGAGCACCTGAATGGCGATGTGGCAGACGAAGATGGCGCTATGGTGATGGACCTGGGAGAACGCTCGCAGGACATAATTCTACCGGCTCCGGATCTCCAGGAAATCTAAGAGGCCGGCTAAAGAACAACAAAGCCCCTGGGGTTGACCAACTACCAGGAGAGCTATTTAAACACGGTGGTGAGGCACTGGCTAAAGCGCTGCACTGGGTCATTACCAAGATTTGGGAGGAGGAAATTTTGCCGCAGGAGTGGATGGAAGGTGTCGTGTGTCCCATCTACAAAAAGGGCGATAAGCTGGATTGTAGCAACTACCGCGCAATCACATTGCTGAACGCCGCCCACAAGGTACTCTCCCAAATTTCATGCCGTCGACTAGCACCAACTGCAAGGGAGTTCGTGGGGCAGTACCAGGCGGGTTTTATGGGCGAACGATCCACCACGGACCAGAGGTTCGCCATTCGCCAAGTACTGCAGAAATGCCGCGAATACAACGTGCCCACACATCATCTATTCATCGACTTCAGAGCCGCATATGATACAATCAATCGGGACCAGCTATGGCAGCTAATGCACGAAAACGGATTTCCGGATAAACTAACACAGTTGATCAAAGCGACGATGGATCGGGTGATGTGCGTAGTTCGAGTTTCAGGGGCATTCTCGAGTCCCTTCGAAACCCGCAGAGGGTTACGGCAAGGTGATGGTCTTTCGTGTCTGCTATTCAACATCGCTTTGGAAGGGGTAATACGAAGAGCAGGGATCAACACGAGTGGTACGATTTTCAATAGTCCGTCCAGCTATTTGGCTTCGCCGACGACATAGATATTATGGCACGTAACTTTGAGAAGATGGAGAAAGCCTACATCAGACTGAAGAGGGAAGCCAAGCGGATCGGACTAGTCATCAACACGTCGAAGACGAAATACATGATAGGAAGAGGCTCAAGAGAAGACAATGTGAGCCACCCACCGCGAGTTTGCATCGGTGGTGACGAAATCGAGGTGGTAGAAGTATTTGTGTACTTGGGCTTACTGGTGACTGCCGAAAATGATACCAGCAGAGAAATTCGGAGACGCATAGTGGCTGGAAATCGTACGTACTTTGGACTCCGCAAGACGCTCCGATCGAATAGAGTTCGCCGCCGTACAAAACTGACAATCTACAAAACGCTCATTAGACCGGTAGTCCTCTACGGACACGAGGCCTGAACGGTGCTCGTGGAGGACCAACGCGCACTTGGAGTTTTCGAAAGGAAAGTGCTGCGTACCATCTATGGTGGGGTGCACATGGCAGACGGTACGTGGAGGAGGCGAATGAACCACGAGTTGCATCAGCTGTTGGGAGAACCATCCTTCGTTCACACCGCGAAAATCGGACGACTGCGGTGGGCCGGGCACGTAGCCAGAATGTCGGACAGAAACCCGGTGAAAATGGTTCTCGCCAACGATCCGACGGGCACAAGAAGGCGAGGTGCGCAGCGGGCAAGGTGGATCGATCAGGTGGAAGATGACTTGCGGACCCTCCGTAGACTGCGTGGTTGGTGACGTGTAGCCATGGACCGAGCCGAATGGAGAAGACTTTTATATACCGCACAGGCCACTTCGGCCTTAGACTGAATAAATAAATAATAATAATAATAATAATAATAAAGACTTCTTTTTGACCCCGGCACCGCTGGGCTCGATTTCAGAGGGAAATCGGCATCAAACCCCAGGCTGCTGGTCTAGAGCCAACGGCAGCCCCCGGGGAGGGTACGCAAGACCTCTTTTAGCTCCGGGTCTCAGGGGGTATTAACGCTGGGGAAGCTTTCGGAATGCGGAAACCTATCTTTGAAGTTTTTTTATTACGATCAACCCAATACTTTTATTTGTCCTAGGGTCACACTTCCGTAGTGGCAAGTACAATTCACTGTGCTGCGGTTCAGAAGGTCGGATGGCGGCAGCGACGACGGCGGAATTGAAGATGGTGGTGGTGATGGCGGTGATAGGCGGCTTCAATGGTCGTTTGGCGGATTACGGTGATGAAACGGTGGCGGGTAGGTGGCCGTGGGAGGCGGTCTCGCAGACGGTTTGGAGGTTCTGCTGTCGACACGTGGCGGCGAACGATGGCTTCGAGGGTGGCTTGAGGTGGTGCGGACGGTGGCTCGATTAGATGGCAAGACGACCGTTAAACGGTGCTGACGAAGCGAAATGATGGTGTCGGACCACACTGTCAGTTCAACGGGCACGTGGAAGGTGCGAACGGCCTGCTTGTTGTGAGGTGGCTGATCCCACTGGCCCTGTTTGTCCCCTAGGCCAAGGACTGGTGTGACACGTGGTTTGGCGTTGGGGAGTTGCTTAGCGGGTTTTCTGGAGACGGGTGCTGACCAAAATGGTTGGAAAATGCACACAACACTGGTGTTCTTCCGGGTCCGTGTAGATCCAAAACGAAACGATGGGCCAAAAAGGGAGATACTTGTCCCCTGGAACGGGATCCCTGTCGGACTGTAGCCACCGGCTTCCACGCGATTATTTGGCACTAACTACGGTGGAATACCCTGTTAACTAGTCAGAGCATCTACAAAACACCGCTTGTTGTTGACCATCACAGGATCGAGAACTTGATCCCTCGTGGTTAAATTATCTGATCGCTTTACTCACTCAATCTAACGTCCAAATTTTGTGACTCGTCAAGCTCAACTGCCTTTGCCTCTCCACGACACAACGGTCACTCTTCTCATCGTTTTTTCTACTTCCTCCGCTTCAGTTCAGTGCATTCAATCACCCATTTATTGGCGCAGTTCATTTGCGCGCGACATATGAACCCGCACTCAGCGGAGCACTGCAATAAAATGGAAGTGGCCGATCCCAAGTGCGCCATCTGCAACGACAAACATCGGGCCACCACCAAGAGCATTCCAATGCATACGGAGATGTTGGAAACCATGAACATGATTTCCATAAATACTCTACTGAAGATGAACCGTGTTCCAGCACTCAACGAAGTGAACTATCCGACCACCGCACCCGGCTCCACGTCAAGCGTATCCAATACTCGAAATATTACAAATGCACATGTGACTGGCAGCGGCAGCTGCATCGGTTCAAGCCCCAGTACGACCTGCTCCATCTACTAGCGAATGACCCCTGGTTCCACCTCCTGAATTCCATCGACAACTGGAGAACGAAATAGTTCTACCGGGAGAATCTGCTTCCCCCTACACCCCGGGGCAACTGCTACAGATCTGTTCGCAACTCGCCAGTCGGCTGCATGATTTCAAAACCCGACAGGTGGACACTCTATGTTCTTTATTGAAAGTAACTGCTTGCTACGCTACACTCTCAAAATCAAAACAATCGTTCTGAAGGGCGTCCTTGAGGAGAAGGAAATAGACGTGACGTTCATCACCGAAACGCAACCGGAGGTAAAGGTCAACAATCCAGACTTTCGTATCGTGCGACTCGACCAGCCGACTAGGGGAAATTGTTTGGCCATCACTCTTCGCTACAACATCAACTGTTCCATGCTGCCAAGCTTCCAGCTGAGTGCCATCGAGGCCACCGGTGTCGATATTACCACTTCTATTGGTACAATCTCGCTCATCGCGACATACTGCCCAACTAAAGCCAAAGCCGGCCAAGGATCATTGGCCGCCCTTTGCACCATCTGGAGCAACATGGAGGAAGGTCACTACACGATCCCAAGTCCGGATTTCTCCTCCCGAATAAGTCGGTCCTGAGTCCATGTATCAATCAACCTGATCAATATAAACATACACGAACACATCTTGCAGTCCGTCACCCGCCAGGAGCTCATATCGAATCACTGGCGGTGGCGGAAGTGGGCATGATAAAAATGATCCAGGCCAGAATGGTAGACCTCGGAAATAGTGATTTCTCCAATAAGAACGCGCTCTCCCAGACTGTGCTAGGCCGTTCTGAAAAAATACTTAAGATTAAAATCCAAGCCTCGGCCCATTTCACCTTTGATCCCATCTTTGAAAATCTTTGAGATTTGCATACTAATGTATATCACAAACTTCATCATTCCATTTCCCCCATGCCTACTATTGTCTATTGTTACAAATATTATAGGCGAGTGTTCCGTTTTTCAAACACCTTTCGCTGACCTTCAATCAGTGTATTCATGTCATTTACTTTTCATCGTCCTGTATGTCAACCCAAAGCCATTCCCATCCAGAGGCCGGGAAAGGATCCTTCCTTTTCCAAAAGTTCTCGTTCCATCAGCTCAGGGTTATCTTTACTCAGGGTTATCCAAGCTGTTTGAAAAAGCTATTGATCGCCAGCTACTTGAATCTGCCGCTAACCACAGCATCTTTCTCGAGGAACAGTTTGGCTTCTGACGTGACCGTACTGTGAGGCCCTAAGTGACCGGAACGAAATTATGACAGCGACTCTCCGTGGATGCGTGTGGTGTACGCTGCGGAGATCTGACCGGAAGAGGCAGAATCATGGCTTGCTGCTCGCCGATTGACACGCCGAGGTGAGAATCTCAAACCCCACATTCCCCTTCTTCTCTCATTAAAAACGCAAAAAAAAAATCTTCTAGAATAGCACGCAATGCTTGTTTTCCTCCTGGGTTATTTGAAGTAGATGAAGGTGAGCATCTGTTGCATTTGAGCAACCGGTTAACTCCATTGAAAACTGCACACCAAAATAAACATGACTCAACGTCATGGTTTTAATACCAGAACAATGATTTAGAACGTGGGTTCCCAAACTGTGGGTCGCGAAAGATAAAACGTGATTCATATTTTCGTTGCTATTCCGTGTCACAAATCTATACAAGCTTTAACACGAGGATCTAAGTAATGAATATATGATTAGAGAACAACAAATTTACGAAGCCAATGGCCTTCTTTTGTTATCCGAGATTTTAGCAAATACATTGAACTTTCAATTTCTTCCAAAAACATTCCAAATCTTACCCAAATGCAATCCAAAACAAAGCGGTGTTGAACTTCATTAATAAAGATTTAAGAACAACCTAATAACGATAAGAAAATCTATGCCAATCGAAATTCAATGTGTATCCAATCAAAATCCAATCCAAATCCCATCCAAATCGAATTTAAATGCAATCCAAATCCAAATCCAATCCAAATCCAAACCAATTCCAATCCTAATCCTAATCCAATACATATTCAATCCAGTCACATCCAAATCCAATCCAATTCAAATCCATTCGAAATCCAATCCAAATCCGTACATTTAATCCAGTTTTTACTTCCGCGTATAGTACACCATCAATCTGAACTTCAGCATATTGATGTTGACCTTCCGAGCCAACGCCTTGCAAAGGACATTTATCTTAAATTCCGCAACATCTGAGATATTTACCCAAATGAGAGACGTGTAAACTAGTACTGCTAGCCAATAACTCCAAACTAATCTTACGCAAAATAAATTCGAACTTCCGAATAGCTTTATGAAATCCGGTAAACTTATTAACTTGGCAAATTCCAAGATATTTGATCCTACAGGTAATCCCGCTATGGCTAATCAGTCAATCCTTTCTAGATAATATATTTGGGTTTTCGAACAGTTTCGAACAGTGCAGCATAGAATATTTCTCCATTTCTCTCAGATTTCGGTAAATCATAGTTCAAATAGTAGTCTCATGTACACTAACGCCACCGAGTTTCTAGATCGTAAATCATTTTTCGTTGATCTTCCATACGCGCCTTGTACACAAACTGCAATACAGTTTTCGGCCACCTTTTAGACACCCTTTATAGTTTTCTAAATCACCGTCCATTTTCCACCGGTTTTCGAGACAGGTCTTGTGATTTAGCAAACCACAAACCATTTTCCGACAGTCTTCGAGACGCGTATTGTGATTTTGCAAACCACAAACCATCTTCCGACGGTCTTCGAGACGCGTATTGTGATTTAGCAAATCACAAACCATTTTCCGACGGTCTTCGAAACGCGTATTGTGATTTGTAAACCACAAACTATTATCCTACTGTAATCACAAAGATGAAGGGCAATGTGGCAGAACTTGCTCTGTTATAATGCTGGGTCGCTGAGAAGTCGCTGAGAAGTTGGAACTGTGCCTTGTTCTTGTCGAGGAGTGCTCCTCAAACAGTCTTTCTCAAAGCTAGAGTTAATGGAATAATTTATTGTCGAGCTATTGTCTGCTGTTGTTCCCGCTGGAACTGCTTAAGGAGAACCATCCTTAATAACCAGTGTCAGTGATCAGACACGGGCGGATGTTCGGAAATCTCAGGATTTTCGGGATATCGAAGTAAATTTCTCGGGATTCGGCTCTCTTTGTGGCTTCAACTCACAAAAATCAACATGTTCATAAAATTCCGACCGGTCTAGCAAATTTTCGAGTTGAGTTTCCATGCCTCACGATATACGAATGTGGAAATGGTAACGTGGCTCAGAAAGCTCACGGTTTAAAACTGTGGAAGTGCATTATGAACTCAAAGGTGCAATGCACCCATGTGAGGGTGTAATACCACAGAAATGCGAAAAATAGTTTAAATTTCTTGACAATTATTTCTATTTTTATTCGCACTTACGCTTTTCCATTTTTGATAAATCAATAGTATCATTGTGTGGATATATCAAAGTTTCAAATTAATGATTATGATTAATAAAGTAATGTAAGCGGCTACCTCAAAGCCCCACCCAAGCTAAACAAAAATCACACACCTGCATAAACCCATCGCACATCTGGTGTTGTGATGCTCGTTAAGTGATTACTGCCACCACACGCAATAGCCACTGGCATGGGACACCTATTCAACGGACAAAATCCACGTGCACACACATTGCCATTGTCGGTGCTGCGCTGGCTGTTGACAGCGCACTAACTACCATGCGAGTGCGTCGAGATCTGATGGCGGTGCACATTACCTGCACTATACTATGTGCAAATATTATTACGAGTCTGGTCAATAGCATCAAACGAACAACACCCACACGACAGCACAGTAGCTCCTTGGATAACTGAAGCAAGTCAAAATCTGAAAAATGTTTCGCCGATGTTGTATGCATCCAAGAATAAAAATTCAGCCGAACCCAATTCAAAAGAGAAAGTAATTCACAATCAAGTTAAAGAATTTCCCAACACCACAAAATTTCACATTTACTTGTTATAGCAACATTAGACATATTACAGCAAAAGTTGTTCCTCAGCCGTCCACTATGAAACAGGATTCTCGGATATGTTACCGCTAGTCGGCAGCCGGCAGGCTAATGGTGCACTGCACACGCTCGGCGAACGCAATTAAATTTACATTACGGAAAATAAACAATCAGCCGGCAGCAGATCCAACGCTTTGCCCAACTGTATCGGGCGCAGGATTCTCGGAACCGAAAAGCTTTCGCAGTTGGATCGGCTGGATGCAGTACGCATCAAATAAATAGCTCCCTAAAGATTTGCACGTTTGGTTTCTGAATACGGTCTAGTTGTGCGTTTGTGCAAGCGCACCATGATGGGCAACCTGTGTAACATCATCACATCAACAAGGTGCAAATAGGATGATGTTGCTTGTAATCGGCTAGAAAAGCACAAGCTGGCAGGCACATGGCTTGAGATAATTATTATTAATAATAAAGGGTTTACTGTCCGTGATTGCATGGATGATGTGAGAGCCATTGTACTCTGCCACTAATCGGATAACTCAACGGCGAATGGCGTATGCTTGAGGTATCTAATCTTATAGGAACTTGGAAAGGAGTTGAAAAGTTTTCAAGCAGGAAGCTTGAACACTTTTGTGCTATTATATCGGAAGATCAGAAAAAGTAAGCGATGTTTTGGATGGCTCATACGTTACCTATGGGCTATGGACATGACTTCTCTTTCTCCATAATAACTGAGGTAGGAATGCCACATAGTTCCGATGTTTTTCCAATCGTTAAGTAATACGTGAAAGCAATTCATTCCAGCAGTTTAACAAAGTGATTGGAAAAACGATTTTCCGCCCACATTATGTACAGGAAGTGGTAGGTTAATCGCTAATACGGTTTTGTGATTCACGGAAGAAAAAGCACCAAAGGTATTATTCTTCTCATTGCTACATGGCCTTTTTTCCACAAAGACCTCCCTCTGCCAGCGGAATACAGTCCTGTTTCTGATGACTAGAAGCAATCAATCCTTATTCTTTTGTACTTACAAGAAATAACCAAACGATGTAATGGTTCAGTTTAATGCATTCGACGTGTGAGTCGCTTTTGGTGGAGAGCTGTCCAAAGTGACAAACACTATTATCCGTGCTGTCCCATTTCTGCTGTCCCCCTCCCCATCGAACGGATTCTCACAATATTTCTTGCGTACGCGCCGGAATACACTTTTCAGCACTTCACTGCTCCGCTTGGATTGCAGTGCATTCCCCCGAAGTATTGATGACAAGACGCTAGCTAGCAGACGGCTCATGCTGCTTCTTGGACCGACCACGTTTGGCATGATCCTCGCTATAGCGTTCATTGGCTTTGGCATTGACTTTGGCTATTGAAGTTCAACCTGTCATAAATCATCACTCCCAGGTGCTTTAGTGACCACTTCGAAGCAATCACATGCTCTCCGACGTCAATATTCACCCGTTTAATCACATTGCCACATTGTTTAATCAATGCATTGCCTGTGAGTAGTCATATAGAAATATTACAGAGAACACGTAATAAAGCTTTTGAGAAAAGTCGTGGATTTCAATGAGTGTCTGGGCAATACGCCTCACCTTAACCAAAGACATTTCCTAGCCCTTTATTAGTATTTTATCAATCGCATAGTAAAAAGGTTACAAATATTTGTGCTTGACATTAAAAAAACCAACATAAGTACATTTAAGCAGGTTTGAAATACATTTCAATAGTTTACATATCAATTGGATTTGGAAGCAACTGCTGCAGGCTCGCCGCGCTTGCGTCCAGTTGGTAAGGGCATATCGTTCGCCTGCACTGTGGCGTTTGACCAGTGAAATATGTTTTCGAAAAACGTATTTTTTTTTTTTGAAAATGGTGGCAATTTTACATCGTATTAACGACTGAGAAAAGTTATTGTGTTGCCCAACTGAGTGTTCCAGTGCAAGTTTTGCTAGCGCCGCTACTAACGATAATGGTCTGCGACTTGTAACCTTTGCTGCTTCTAGAGGGATGGCAATAAGCAGTACCTATCTTCGCAAGTAAGAATATCCGCAACCACACCTGGCAATATCCGAGTGGAGACACTTGCTCAGAGATAGACCACGTGCTGGTCGACGGACGACATTTCTCGGATGTTATAGATGTAAGGTCCTTCAAAGGTCCGAACAACGACTCGGATCACTATCTTGTAGTTGCAAAAATTCGAGCGCATCTTTCCAGCGTCACCAATTTACGAAACAACAGAACGATGCGTTTTAATATCCAACGCTTGTCAGTTAAAGGAGTTAAGGAGTTAAGTTAAAGGAGTTGCTGAACAATACCACCAGACGCTGGACCAGCGGATAGGAGATGCCACCGGATCTGGTGACGTCAACAAAATATTCACGAAGATGAGACTACAACAGCGCAGGAAGTGTTGGGCACTGAACAGCGACGCCAATGAAATGGTTGGTTTGATGAGGAGTGCCAGACAGTGACGAACGAGAACAATGTTCACGCTAACTTTCACCTACTCAGTGACTGAGTAAAATTGTATTGCCCTCTCTTTTCTTCCCATGAAAATTTTACTCAATTTTCGTTAAAAGCGGAACAACTCAAAACTATGAGTAATTCTGCTTTTGACGGAAATTGAGTAAAATTTCCGTGGGAAGAAAAAAGAAGGGAAAGACAATTTTTCGCAGTCACTGAATAGGTGAAAGTTAGCGTGTTGCTAGTAGTCGAATGCTAGTTGCTCGTACCTGTTCCAACAGAGAGCAGAAGAGGTTAGAAGAGAAACGAATCCACCGCAGAAAAAAGGCAACACGAAGAGAATGTGATAGCTGAAGCGCAGGAGAACATGGATAGAAACGATATGCGGAAGTTCTACACAACTTTCAATGGCCCGCGGCATAAGACTGCGCCAGTGCCCGCCATGTGCAATGACCGAGAGGGGAATTTGCTGACAGACAAGACTATGGTGGCAGCCAGGTGGAAGAAGCACTTCGAAGATTTGTTGAATGGTGAAAATGAAGGTGTATTAAGAAGCAGGATGAACATATAGTCGGCGACGGTCAAGCTGTGGAACCACCAATGCTGGACGAGGTTAAGAAGGCTCTAAACAAGCTGTAAAACAGTAAAGCTGCTGGGAAGGACGAGATCCCGGTCGAGCTTCTCAAACACGGAATTGAGCAGCTGCATCAATCAATCCACCACATTATCCAGAAAATATGGGAGGATGAAGAACTGCCTGTGCCTGGTTGGATGGCCTCATATGTCCAATCTATAAGAAAGGACACATACTAGAGTGTGTCAATTACAGAGGGATCACCCATCTGAACTCGGCGTACAAAATCCTGTCGCGTATTCTATTTAACCTTCAAGGAATCGCATCGTTGTAAAAAGTACAACACAGTGAGTTAAAGTGAGATATCTTTTTAGTCAGTTGACCAATTTGCACCAAATCACCATGTATTCCTCAAAAAATTAGTTCTTTATCAATTGAAAAGATAATAAAAGTGATTCGATAGAAAGCTCGGGTAACTATAGCTGAATAAAAGGCTCAGGTACACAGGGAAAAGTGACCAGTAATGAATTATTTATTTATTTCATTAACAATTCATCCTAAAGTAACGCGATTTTTTCTGTATCATTTCTGATAATAACCTTGGAGTATATTCGCAGTTCTCATTCACGTACGACCGTAGGTGGCCATCAGGCGGCCTTCCGGATAATCCGGAATGTCTGTAAAAAATGGTCATTCTGGAAAGTTCGTCCGAGAGCAGCGCATTTTTTTTCTAAACCATTTCTGATGAGGATGTTTGCGCTACAACACATTCCTCACAATGCTATGACCGCAGGTGGCCACCAGGCGTCCTTCCGGAAAATCCGGAACGTCCGTAAAAATGGTAATTTTGTGAAGTTCGTCCTAAAGCAGCGCATTTTTTTCTAAACCATTTCTGATGGTGATTTTGGAGATATTCCACAGTTCTTACTCTGCTATAACTGTAGGTGGTCACCAGACGGTTTTCCTTATAATCCGGAAAGTTCGTAAAAATTATCATTTTGAAAAGTTTGTCGTAGAGCAGCGCATTTTTTTCTAAACCATTTCTGACAATAACCTTGGAGTTAATTCGCAGCTCTCACTCATCTATGGCCGTGGGGTCGTTCAACAATGATGTCACAGGTTTTAGGGGGGAGGGGTCTAAGATTTTGTGACAGTACACATACTAGGTATACAAAAAAGCGTGACAGAGGGGGGAGGGGGGTCTAGAAATCTCAAAAAGTAGTGGACGTCATATTTGAATCGCCCCCGTAGGTTGCCACCAGACGGCTTTTCGGATAATCCGGAACGTCCGTAGAAATGGTAATTTTGAAAAGTTTTTCCTAGAGCAGCGCAATTTTTTGTAAAGCAATTCTGACGGTGATATTCGGTGATTCCTGATATACAGGGGTTAGACAAAAAGGTTGAGATAGGCAAAATTTTGTCGAAGTTCAAATCAGCATAACTTTGCGTAGAATGATCCGATTTCGATGAAACCGGAACCTTCGGACGCGGAAACTCTTCTAGTATACTGTCCCCATGCAAAACCTCAGATTGGCCCTTGGCCACCGGGGATGTTCCGGGTTTTCCGAGGCTATGTTAAAAATGCATTTTTTCTTCTGCTTGTCGTTTTATCTGACGTTAACTGCCATCATGTTTTACACTCTCCCTGGAAACTAGAACTAATATGCTGACCAATGCTGGCTGCAGATCGAAAATTCGTTTGGTATACGCAAAGATATGGCCATTTTCGTAAAATCGGTACGGGATTGGCCATACACCTTGAACAAATGTCACTTTCGCAGAACACCCGGAACCTGTTACAAATTGACCAGAGAGTCTTACAGTCACCATAATGTATCTTTAATAGAGATCCTGTATTCATCGGCTTGGGAAAACATGAATTTTGAAACCCATATACGCATAGTTCCAGACGGTGCCAAAACCGGCCCCTCCTGGAAGACCCTTGAAACCTGCTATAAGGGTGGCAGTGGACACTATCATTCTGGAAATGTTTCTGTAATCATCGTCTCGCATAGCCATGAAGATAGATATCCATATTTGCATTATTCTGATCTGTTATCATTTCATTATGTTCCCGGAACCGTTTTTACGGAAATGGCCATATACCTGCGTAGTTTTGATGGATCTACAGCCACCATTGACCGGCATATTAGTTCTAGTTTTTGGAGAAAACATAAAACATGATGAAAGTAAACGTCACATAAAATGCCAGACAGTGGAAAAAATGCATCTTGAACATACCTTCAGAAAACCCGGAACATCTACGGTAACCAATGGCCAATCTTAGGTTTTGCAGGAGGGCAGTATACTAGAAAAGCGTCCGGTTCTGATGGTCCTGATTTTATCAAAATCGGATCATTCTACGCAAAGTTATGATGATTTGAATTTCGACATAATTTTACCTATCTCAACTTTTTTGTCTAACCCCTGTACACAGCTCCTACTCTGCTACGACCGCAGTGGTCACCAGGCGGCCTTCCGGAGAATCCGGAACATCCGTAAAAATTGTAATTTTGTGAATTTCGTTCTAAACCATTTCTGACGGTGATTTTGGAGGAAATGCACAGTTATTACTCTGCTATGACCGCAAGTTACCACCAGATGGCCCTTGGGATAGTCCGGAAGGGCCGTAGAAATGGTAATTTTCGAAAGTTTTTCCTAGAGCAGTGCCATTTTTTTCTAAACCATTTCTGACGGTGATCTTGGAGATATTTCAAAGTCTTAATCAGCTATGACTGCAGGTAGTCACCAGACGGCTTTCCGAATAATTCAGAACATCCGTAAAATGGTCATTTTGGATGGTCCGGCCTAGAGTAGTGCAATTTTTTCTAAGACATTTTTGATGGTGGTATTGGTGTCAATTCACAGTTCTTACTCTGCAACGACCGCAGGTGGCTACAGACGGCCTTTCCGCAAATCTGGAGCGTCCGTGAAAGGTCGTTTTGTACAGTTCGTCCTGGACTAACGATTTTCTTCTAAACCATTTCTGATAATGACCAGGAAATTAATCTTTACCATAAAATATTGTATAGAGTTTTCCACCTTCGCCAAAGGTATAATGGCCCAAAAATATATGTACTACGCAAACCAATGAATGATAAATTCTATCATAATAATACTTAAATAGTAGTCATTGATGATAATAACCACATCCGGTATTCGAGAGACATTGAATACCAATTCAATACCTTGCCTAAGTTAAGATATTCGAGTCAAGTATGATGTGTTTGTAATAGCCATCTGAATTCCTGAAAATCCCTCAATGAGGTACCATACCTAGTTGAGGTACTTACAGGGCACTTTGCCTTACTCGATGTACTGTTTTTATTTTATTTCTTTGTTAAGTTTATTTTGATTATAAATAAACTCGATATACTGTAAATCTATGTGAATCATGTTGTTTTTATAATAATAACGAGTGGCCAATCCCAACAAACATTGAATGTTGTTAAAGGTCTTATATAGCCAAATAAACTATTTCAGCCAAAAAAACCTTGTGATAGGAACGCAAAATACGGAATTCTATTGGGATGTAAGAAACAAGTTTTTCCTGCATTTCCCATTCTAACAGTTACTGTAAGACTAGTCAAGTTGAAGGTACAGGATTGAAATGGAAACGCTACGGAAATCCATTTCCTGTTCTAGCGATTACTGTAACATGAGAAATATACAATAAGATACAAAGTAGGCGAATGGAATGGGCCTGAGATCGAACCCAAAGCCTCCTGTGTATGAGGCAGAAACGGTAGTTATATGACTATCAACCTGCGCAAAGTCTGAAAACATAATGAGAGAATGTAGAAAACATATTTTGATTGTGACAGCAAATTAAAATCATAATTCGTTTTCAAATATGAATCATCATGATTGATTACATATTTTGATCTCATTTTGCTGTAGATTTCTAAATTGTATGATTTGACATCAAAGTGAGTACTTATTTTGTTATCGAAACCAATATCAGAATAAGTTTTCGATTTGCTCTCTTCGATAGCAGGAATAGTTTTCAATTTGATGTCACAGTAAGATTTTTCTGCTGTACATTTTGTTATTTTATCCATTAAAACGACCAAAAAGATATCAAATTAAGTAATCATATTCGGCAATTTCACAACATCAAAACAAGTTATCGATTTGCTCTCAAGCTTTGCTCGGGAAGCACACTTTTCTGAACACATTGGTTTTCAAATCCCAAATAACTGTAAATGACTGCACTTTCAAATCTGACATATCCTGCGATATCTAACAAAACTGGTAGATCCATATATCACCACCCAGCGGATATAATCCAAACTAAACAGTTCTTCAGAATAATGGTTTTTATCCTCGAACAGCTGTGAAGAAGACGGCCACTCTCTAATATCACATAACCCCGGATCTGTATTCAAACTGGTGGTCTCACATTTACTACCACTACTCTACGGACGAATTTTAAACTTCACAATATTTCAACATATTGGTTTCCAGTCCTCGAACAATTTAGTAGAAGACGGCAATTTTCTAAATTCCACAAATCCTGAAATATCGAACTAAACTGATCTCTCATATACACTAACGTCGCCTTATGGCTTAATTCTGAACTAAACAGTTTCTCAACATATTGGTTTCTGTGGAGTCTGGAAAATAATCCAGTCTACCAGCTTATGGTGCTGCTGTCGAAGTGTCCACGTCCTGCTCGTCCGACGGTCAATGGATGAAAGAGGACGAGTCATGCCGATGCGTTGACTGCAGAACACGACGTGTCATTTTTTTAGTGTCAACGAATTTTAGTTCTCGTGTTATAAAAGTTGAAGCGATTTGCGGAAGGTTAACAGACTGAGGAGTCCTGCGTCGGCGAATACCAGCCAGGTTTTCGTGAAAGCCGATCAACGACGGATCAGGTGTTTAGCCTGCGAATGATCCTTAATAAATTCCGGGAGTGCAACTTGCAGACTCACCATCTGTTCATTGATTTCAACGCAGCGTACGATTCAGTGAAGAGAAATGAGTTGTAGCAGATAATGTCCGAACATGGTTTTCCGGTGAAACTTATTAGCACTGGTTTACCTTGGAACCCTTGTGACATGCGACAATGACGTTTCCCATGAAGTGAAAAGACGTATTGCTGCTGCGAATCGGACCTTTTACGGATAACGTAACCAGCTTAGGTCCCGCAACATGCAGACGGAAACGAAATTTGCTCTATACAAAACTCTGATTCTACCAGTGGCCCTTTATGGACATGTAGCATGGGCATTAAAAGAGGCGGACCGGAGAGCTTTCGGGGTTTTAAAGCGAAAAGTGCTGCGTACAATACTCAGAGGGAGACTAGAAAATAGTGTGTGGCGCAGACGCATGAATCATGAGCTGTATCAAGTAAACAAAGGAGAAAATATTGTGAATCGTATCAAATAGGGCAGCAGGAACTAGGTCCAAGGGCTTGACGATCCCTTCTCAGGCCATCTGCGAGTTGTGGGGCTTGCCTAGGATGTGGTGGGGTTTGACAGTGGGCCATGTTAAATTCCTATAACAAGCTGCATATATCCGCAAGTAGGCCCCACCAAAGCGACCATGTGCCGCTCAATGCGCACAAGCCCAAGTCCTGGTGTCAGGTGGGACACAAAACAGGCCTGACACGACGGCCCACCGACCAGACAGGAGGCCTGGAAAACCAATAATTACGAGCAATATAAGAAATAATGTGACTCGATATAATTGGCAAAGACCTAGGCGACGAATAAGGATCACGACTGGAAGCTTGGAACATGGAACTGCAAGTCGCTAGGCTTCGCAGGTTGCGACAGGATAATCTACGATGAATTACATCCCCGCAACTTCGACGTCGTAGCGCTGCAGGAAATCTGCTGGACAGGACAGAAAGTGTGGAAAAACGGTCATCGAGCGGCTGCCTTCTACCAAAGCTATGGCACCACCAACGAGCTGGGAACCGGCTTCATAGTGCTGGGCAAGATGCCCCAACGTGTGATTGGGTGGCAGTCAATAAACGCAAGGATGTGCAATCTGAGGATGAAAGGCCGTTTCTTCAACTATAGCATCATCAACGTGCACTGCCCACACGAAGGGAGACCCGACGACGAGAAAGAAGCGTTCTACGCACAGCTGGAGCAGACATACGATGGATGACCACTGCGGGACGTCAAAATCGTCATCGGCGACATGAACGCACAGGTAGTAAGGGAGGAAATGTATAGACCGGTCATCGGACCGGATAGTCTGCACACCGTATCGAGTGATAACGGCTAACGATGCATAAACTTCGCAGCTTCCCGCGGAATGGTAGTCCGAAGCACCTTCTTTTCCCGCAAAAATATCCACAAGGCCACACGGAGATCACCTAACAAAGAAACGGAAAACCAAATCGTCCACGTTCTAATCGACGGTAAATTCTTCTCCGACATCACGAACGTCCGCACTTACCGCAGTGCGATTATTGAATCCGACCACTACCTCGTTGCAGTATGTCTGCACTCAAAACTCTCGATGGTGTACAACACGCGTCGAAGTCGAACGCCGCGTCTAAACATTGCGCGGCTAGACTAACCCAAGGATACGCGCAGCAGTTGGAAGTGTCACTCCCAATGGAAGAGCAGCTAGGCGCAGTGTGTCTTGAAGATAACTGGAGAGATATTCGACCCGCTATTGGTAGCACCGCAACCGCTGCACTTGGCACGGTACCCCCGGATCAGAGAAATGACTGGTATGACGGCGAATGTGAGCAGTTAGTGGAAGTGGAAGAGAAGAATGCAGCTTGGGTGAGATTGCTGCAAGATATACCGCACAGACCACTTCGGCCTTAGTCTGAATAAATAAATAAATAAAGAATGCCAAATGTAAATCGATGGTTCCGAGCATGGCACCAGTTCCAGTGCAACGGGCAATTCCGTTCGTCCGTTCATTTAGCTACACAGAAGTGGAATTCTTCGGTCCTTTCTACGAGAAGAGCCGGGCAAGGGCCGAAAGTCTTGTTGTGGGACGGCGCACCAAGAAGCGTTGGATAACGGGATAACGATCCGATAACGGAACGAATTTCGTCGGTGCAAACAAGGAAATCGTAGAGAAAATAGAAATTGACTGTTTGGAGGCGTTGAGAAGTTCCCGGACACGTTGGAATTTCAACCCTCAGCGTCCCATTCCGGCGCCGTACGGGAGAGATTGGTGCGGTCGCTTAAGGAGGCGATGGAGGTGTTACGAAAACCATTTTTTTGTTAAATATCTTGGCTGTGCATATGCACAGCACATGTTTCGAAATGGACAAATTGATATGAAATTTGCGAAAAAGAATCCACGTGTCTTGGAGGGACTCGAACCCTCAACCTCCTACTCTCTAGATAGGCGTGATAACCCCTACACAACAAGACCACTTAAAGGTCACGTTTGCGGAAAAGCCATCAGAACCCGAGTACCAACCTCCACCGCGGTTAGCTCTCTTTTTTGCAAATTGAATATCTTTCGGATGCTTGATTTGTCCAATCTCCATATGTGCTTTACTGTTATATATCCACAGTCAAGCGAGTGCACATTGTTTATTAAAGGATCGCACTCCATGCCCCCAACAACGGGCTGGACGGACTAGTATAGAATGCGAAACTCTGCTGTGCCAAAGGCTTGCTTGGCTAAAGCATTTGATGAGTTTGATTGCCTTACGCGTGCGGTCGCGTGTACTCAGACGACTAATGACGGTGATCAATTCTCAGCCATTGACTTATGTCCCTTAGGACCCATGAAACAGTCAAACCACTTTCTGAGAGACCTTCCGATGTCCGAGACGAAAAGCTATGTTCCAAACAGCGATGAAGCGGAGGCTTTGAGGAACAGCCACAAGAGGTCGCAAGTGCTAGCTGAACGGCTGTGGAAGCGATAGCTGGTCGAACATCTGCCCCATATCAATCGGCGTATGAAGTGGCACAGCGAGCGGCCTGTTTTAGAAGTTGGTGAGGTCGTGTTCATGGCCGACGAGGACAACCGGAAGTGTTGAGTTTGAGCGATCGTGGAAGAGGTGAAACGAGGATTCGACGGGCGTTTGTCAAACACTGACTCCACCCCCAGCAATTTGGGCAAATTAACGATCGTTCGTAGAGTCGTTTA
The DNA here is from genome assembly GCF_024139115.2 of Armigeres subalbatus. Lineage (NCBI taxonomy): Eukaryota > Metazoa > Arthropoda > Insecta > Diptera > Culicidae > Armigeres > Armigeres subalbatus. The sequence goes on along the minus strand of NC_085139.1, from coordinate 39,214,700 downwards.
CAAACCGAGTTGACAAACTTGGTTCGTCAAACAGCTCTACACACTGTCAAATGTTGCACAAACTTGTCTATTTTCCTGGTTGCGGATTCAATGTTTGTCGAACATTCTTGACCGTGCATATGGGAAGCTACGGAGGAGCTTCTACAGCAACTGTTAATAATGTCTTTGCAATATTGTAGTTGGCCTTTTGGCAAGACGGTTATTCAATCTTGGAGAATTGGGAATAGTATTTTGACGAGCACAAACTCAGAAATGCGATCCAATTTTTAGTCCCTTTTCGACATCTCAGTATACGGTCACCTTTTCTGAAGAAACTAGCTCCTCCTGCGGCGGGCCAAACCTGGAGAATTTATTGCGGAAAAACAGTGTGTAAGGATTGCATACTGGGGTTCCTCTGCAGCAAATATCGTCGCCGGAGTTTGACGGAGACTACAAGAGATGGGTTTGCTCCAAATCTACTTTTGCTTCGCTGATTCATGATTCCCATGAACTCAGCGATTTGTCCAAATTTCATTACCTGAAATCTGCTTTTAAAGGAGAAGCGGCTAAGTTGAACGAGTCGATCAACAACGATAATTACGTGATTGCATGGGAAGCTTTTGCGGAGTGGTACTCGAATGAATATCTGCTGAAAGAATGACACATGCAGCCGTTATTAAGACAGAGTTAGTAGTAAGGATTCAAGGAATGGCGGATGAGTTTGATCAACGCCTGAAAATATTAGCAGCAACTTGAGAAGAATACTGAGCACAGTACAATGATTTTTCACTAGCTGTGCTAGAAGCTGAACGCACATACTGTAGTTGCAAGAGATCATGCAACAAAGCTAAGGAAGCCAACATGCATGGCGTTGATGGACTTTTTTCCGATTCTCCGAGCAAGGGGTCTGAAAGTCATATCCAGCAGTTCTCCCACTGTCACACATCCTCACGCATGGCGATCGAAATCTTTCATCAGCAGATCCACCATGGAGGACATACCGTCACTCTAACTGTCATGTAGCAGGATTTTTGGCCAATTTTAGGAAAAAGAGCTGTGACTTCCGTTCTTAGAAATTGCCAAGAAAAGAAAAGCCAATGGTATGGGGCCGGGGCCGGGGCGATGCTCATAACCGGTATCCATTATTGCGGGCCATTCAATCTCAAACCGTATCATCGACGAAATTCCCCATCAAAAGTTTAAATTTCTGTTTTCTGGTACAGTTACTTTATTAAATTTAATGTAATATGCAAACATTTTTCTTCAATGTATTATTTTTTTTCGTATTTCATTACCCTGGTTCCTTCTATGACTAGAAAAGTTTTTATATTTTCAATCCTTTTTGCTTTTTGATAATAAAAAATCTCCATCACAAAAGCCGTGATTCAATAGGGTGTCGTAACAACGGTTGTTGGCCCTCATAAACTTCTTCTACTTTACCTAGACGCTATAGATGTATCCACAGTTCGGGAAACAGTCTGAGTTGCGCCACACCGAAATCTCCACTCAAGTAGAAAAAGTTATTCACCGCATTCTTATTTTGTCCGTAGAAACCAAATATGATGAAAGGGTGCAACTTTTTTCCCTATTACTCATACACGTATCCCTGCTCTTGGTCTCAAAGGACCACTTGGTTTTTGACTTACGGGATGCCACTTGTGCGGCTCTGTAGAGGGACTGGGGGAACGGTAAACAGGAAACAACCAACATCCACCACACCACCATAGTATACATCATCACTGTGTGGTTCCAGAACAAAGTCAATTAACTTGGCAACTTCTTGTGCACTTATAATTCCCCCACTTGTACAGCATGAGCACGAGCTCAAAGCTGCTGAGGCTACAAAGATTCGGTTCGTATGCTGCTGGAGAGGCAGAGCCTTCTCTATTACATGTGTGATTCGTTCACACGAGAGCGATACTTTGTCTTGTTTCTTCGATACTGTCTAGTGAGGCAACTCGGTCGTCTACCCGAGGCAGAAGATGAAAACTTTGCTACGTACTCAAAGTGACACCGGAAGACAAGAGCGGAAATAGATTTATTTCATATAAACTTTGTCGATTAATTAAAGAAATATATCTTGCTGAAGGGCGGAACGGTGTCGAGGTAGCTCCACCCGGTTGAGGGGACCACGTTGATGGGATCAACCTTATTGGTTTTCTTCCGAATGAACGAATGATGATAGAGAATGTTGATGAAGTGAACAAATCGAGTGCTCCTGTCGGTAAGTCGGAGTGTATTCACCGTGAGGTAAACGGATTTATCATCTGTAGCTACAGTGATGTACGGATCAGTTGATTGAATTTGAAATTCAGTAAACGAATTTCCAGCTCTAGTTAGGTAATTACGATTCAACCAATGGGTTTCATTCACTTGAAACGAAAGAACTTATGGTGAACTTTCTGGTGAACATTCGGAAGTAGTGGTTGGAAAAATTGAAGTTTGCTTTTAAAATAATTATGCTAGAAAGCGAGCCAAATTTCTGTGGAAATATTAAGCTTCAACAGTTCCTAATACTTCTTGAAGCCTTATGCGGTTTCTTAAGAAAACATACATCTGTAACTCTGGAAATCCAAATGTATTGTTAAGGGTTTTAGTCCCATGGGATATCAATTGAATAGTTCGACACGCACTGGATGCTCAATCGGACTTATACAATATCATAACATTGGTCCACAATTTCACGTGATTAAATGTTATAACCATCGCTTGAACTACTTCAAGGTTCTCCCATCTAAGTTTATTATTATAAAAACAGCCATCAGGAGAAAAACGCCCTTAACTGGCATTGCGCATGCAACTGCCATTTGCCATCATCATCCCTTGTCGTCTGATTCAACTATTTCCCACATGTTGATACCGTTGGGAAAACAGGAAAATGACCGTGGCGAATGGCAGTTTCCGTATAGGGAAACGAACCTAAAGGCAATTATCATAAAAGTAAACTTTTTGCTCGTTCCTGAGTGACAATGAAAACATACTGAATTATATCCGTCGTCGTAGAAACAGAACCCCACCCACATCCACCCGAAAGCACTTGTAAAAATCAATTTCTAAACCCATCAAATTATCCGTCCACTACCGGTTGCCCCACGACACGGTACCGCGGTTACAAGTCTAACGACTTTTTGTCGCAACACACGATCATTAATTTGTGTTGATGGTTAGTAAATCACAACCCGCCCAAAATCGAGTGACCACCGCACCGCCACAAATAGGAAATCAAAGCACCGGCATCGGTCAGTGGCAGAGACCGACGGGTGACGACGGTAAATGACGAGTGACGTGAGAAAAATCATATTTAGGTGCAGATTAGGCTCAGGAAAATCCAAAGTTAACCATCAGCCGCGAAAGAAAAACGGTTCTGGTTGGAAAATTATGATCCCATTAGTCATAAAGCCACGAGTCGGTTTCCTTGCTTTGAAAAAACAGTATGGCAGTGAGGGTTGGGAAAGAAACGAGCTTAAGAAGAATGCACGGAAAATGAGTAGAAAACGTCCCGTAATTGAATATTCAAATTAACGGCCCGAGATTTTCTTTAGGTTTTTGGGTAACAATCAAGCTGTGTCAGTGGTTTTTGTAATAAAAGGTCAAATAAGAAGAAATTAATTTAAAGCCTCTTGATAAAAAATAATAATCTGATTAAAAAGAATGAATAATGCGATAAATGTGACAACACTATTTAAAATTTTGAAAGGCTCATTATTATCTAGACAAGAACTGATATAGCAACACCAGCAAACAGTCTCATCTTACTACTGTTTATTGCCCATTTCTTTAGCATTATCCTGTTCAGAGCTACATCATTCCTCGCTACCAATCCAAGTGCATAATCGATATACATATAGCTAAAATTGTTTGTTGATAAGGCTGAAAGTTGTTTGGCCCAATGTGTCGTTTGATCAAACGAACCATGCGGCTTGAGCTAACATTATTTTGCCGAAAATGTCATTTGGTCGAACAGTTCCTTTGACTGAAAAAAAAACAGTTGCCTAAATAGCTCAATTGGCTGAAATGGTCGTGTGGCAGGAAGGGTAATATGGCCGAGATGGGCCGAAAGTGTCGTTCTGCTGAATTTGTCATTTTTCCAAAAAAAAAAGCCGTTTAGCCGAATAGGTCATTTGGCTGAAAATTACGTTCGGCCGGAATGATTGTTTTACAGAAAGGACATTATCGGGCCAAATAGCAATTTCTGCCAAACGACGATTTCTACCAAACGGCATTTTTGATCAAATAACTTTTTCGACCATTTGGGCCAAATGGCATTTTTAACCAAATGAACTGTTAGGACAAACAACTTCTTGGTCAAATTACAAGTTTGGCCGAATGTGCCTTTCTGTCGCTTTCTGCGAATGTCATTTTCGGTCATACCATTTTTAACCTCCCTAACCTAACCTACCTCTTCGGACAGACGTTTAATTCGGTGTAATGGAATTTGGCTAGATGACTTTCGGCCTGAAGTGTTATTAAACCAAGTGGCATGCGAGTAATTGGTTTTTCTTAGAATGGCTTTCGACCAGAAAACAGGTAGGGCCATTTGACCGAAAGCCACAAGGCCGAAAGGTGTTTGACCGAGTAAGTCATTTGAACAAACAAAACAAAACAAGCAAAAAAAAAACTAAATGAATAAATAAACAAATAAATACGAAAAAATAAATTAATTAATAAATAAATAAATAAATAAACTAAAGTTGGAGTGAACGAAGCAAACCAAATAAATAATGTGTAAAAAGATGTTTATTGAATATTCAGACAATTATGACAACTCAAAACATTTATAACAATTTGATTCGGGCTAAACCACTAACTGGCCTTCCAACCAAATAATTAATTGTGACCAAAAATTAACGGTCACAATATTCATCCAGGAGTTCCTGCGGGAATTCCTCCAAGATCTCTTCCACAGGTTCCTCCAGATATTCTTTCGGAAATTAGGGTAAAGCTAAAGCTAAGCTAAAGCTAAGCTAAAGCTAAGCTAAAGCTAAGCTAAAGCTGTGCTAAAGCTAAGCTAAAGCTAAGCTAAAGCTAAGCTTAAAGCTGTTAAAGCTTGCTTAAAGTTGGTTAAAGCTAAAGCTGTTAAGCTAAGCTAAAGCTAAAGCTAAGCTTAAAGCTAAGCTGTTAAAGCTAAGCTAAAGTTAAGCTTAAAGCTAAGCTAAAGCTAAGCTAAAGCTAAGCTAAAGCTAAAGCTAAAGCTAAAGCTAAGCTAAAGCTAAGCTAAAGTTAAAGTTAAAGCTAAAGTTGTTAAAGCTAAGCTAAGCTAAAGCTAAGCTAAAGCTAAGCTAAAGCTGTTAAGCTAAAGCTAAGCTAAAGTTGTTAAAGCTAAGCTTAAAGCTAAGCTAAAGCTAAAGCTAAAGCTAAGCTAAGCTGCTTAAGGTTAAAGCTAAGCTGCTTAAAGCTAGTTGTTAAAGCCTAAGCTAAAGCTGTCAGTTGCCCAGCCCCAGCCCCAGCTGCCCCAGCCTGGCTCAGCCCAGCCCAGCCCCAGCCTGCTCAGCCCGCTCAGCCTGGCCCAGCCCCGCCTCAGCCCCTGGGCTCCAGCCTGCCCAGCCCGCCCCAGCCTGCCCCAGCCTCAGCCCGCCCAGCCTGGCCCAGCCCGTGCCTCAGCCCCTGGCTCAGCCCGTGCCTGGGCTCAGCCTGCCTGCCAGCCTGGCCTCCAGCCTGCCCGCTCAGCCTGGGCTCAGCCTGCCTCAGCCCGCTCAGCCTGCCTCAGCCCGCTCAGCCTGGGCTCAGCCTGCCCCTGCCTGGGCTCAGCCTGCCTCAGCCTGCTCAGCTCCTGCTCAGCCTGCCCGCCCCAGCCTGGCTCAGCCTGGGCTCCCAGCCTGCCTCAGCCCGCCCAGCTCAGCCTGGGCTCAGCTCCGCTCAGCCTGCCTGCCTCGCTCAGCCTGCTCAGCCTGCCTCAGCCTGCTCAGCCTGCCTGCCTGCCTGCCTCAGCCTGCTCAGCCTGCCTGCCCCAGCCTGCCTCAGCCTGCTCAGCCTGCCCCAGCCCCAGCCCCAGCCTGCTCAGCCCAGCCTCCAGCCCCAGCCTGCTCAGCCCCAGCCCTGCCCAGCCTGGCTCAGCCCCAGCTGCCCAGCCCCAGCCTGGCCCCAGCCCAGCCTGGGCCTCAGCTCAGCCTGCCCCAGCCTGGGCTCAGCCCCCAGCCCCCAGCTCAGCCCGCCTGCCCGCCCAGCCTGGCTCAGCCCGCTCAGCCCGTCAGCCCAGCCCGCCTCAGCTCAGCCAGCTCAGCCTGCTCAGCCTGCTCAGCCTGGCTCCAGCTCAGCCTCGCTCAGCCTGCTCAGCTCGCCTCAAAGCCTGCCTCAGCCCCGGGTCAGCTCACTCAGCCTGGCTCAGCCCTGCCTCAACCCGCCTCAGCCTGGCTCAGCCTGCTCAGCCCCTCAGCTCACTCAGCCTGCCTGCCTCAGCCTGCCTAAAGCCTGCTCAGCCTGGCTCAGCTGCTCAGCCTGCCGCTCAGCCTGCTCAGCTCAGCCTGGCTCAGCCTCAGCTCAAAGCCTGGCTCAGCTCCTGCTCAGCCTGCTCAGCTGCTCGCTTAAGCTCAGCTCAGCCTGCTCAGCCTGCTCAGTTTCAGCTGCTTAAAGCCTGGGCTTAAAGCTGCTCGCCAGCTAAGCTAAAGCTGTTAAAGCTGTTGTGTTGTTTAAAGCTAAGCTGCTTAAAGCTAAGCCTAAAGCTTGCTCAGTTGTCAGCTGTTGCTTAAAGCTGTTGCTTGCTTAAAGCTTTAAAAGCTAAGCTAAGCTGTTTAAAGCTAAGCTAAAGCTTGCTTAAAGCTAAAGCTTGTTAAAGTTAAGCTAAAGCTGTTGTCAGTTAAGCTAAAGCTGTTTAAAGCTAAGCTGCTAAAGCTAAGCTAAAGCTAAGCTAAAGCTAAGCTAAAGCTAAGCTAAAGCTAAGCTAAAGCTAAGCTAAAGCTAAGCTAAAGCTAAGCTAAAGCTAAGCTAAAGCTAAGCTAAAGCTAAGCTAAAGCTAAGCTGAAGCTAAGCTAAAGCTAAACTAAAACTAAGCTAAAGCTAAGCTAACTAAGCACTTAATGAGGAAACCAATTTTAAATATTCGGCCAAACGGTGTTCGACCAAATGAAATTTTCGTCCAAATATCATTCTGCCAAGCAGGTTTGACAAAACTCCTCAAACTCGCTAGTGTTAAATAAAATCATCATCAGCAAAATGATGCGTTCGCATCCTCACGATGAGGGGAAGCGTAAATGAAGTAGAGGCCAAACAAGCAGAGTGAGGAAGAGCGTAGCAAAAACACAAGCGAGTGTGGCGTCGGGTGGAAGACGTGTGAGTGAGAGTGAGTGACGCACCACAAGAAAAAGATTAACGTCAAACTCCCTCTTGTTTTACGATGCACAAGCTCGGGTTGGATGATGCTCATTGTTGTGAGTTTTGATGCAAATATCTGCTCCTCACAAAAACTTTGACTCTTGCTCATTTTCCACTCGGCGAGGAGTTTATGGCAAGCCTACTGCCAAGTGACCCTAAACCATATTTCTACATGATACTTAAATATAAATGTGTTCTCTCTCTCGATACCTCCCTAACTCGATGGTCCCTTCAATATCGAGTAAGAGAGAGTTCACTGTGTTTCCTCTGGCCTTAAAACAAGCAAATGCCTGAATTAAATGGAGGTCAGTTTAGATCGAACTAGCGGGCGTGTGCGGAAGACTTTTCCACTACAAGTGAAGTCAATTGAGCCATTTTCGGTTAAAGAGTTGTGCTTTTTTTCGATCTTTGGCAGACAATATTCGGCCGCATAGTGGCTGTTTCGTGAGTAACCGCGAAGGGTGCAAGCCACCCCATCGGCGTGATGGAGACGCATAGTAGCTATTGCAACCAACTAGTGACTTGCACGGAAGGTGTGAAACGATCCATTTTGTAAGGGTGGTCGTCATTGTAACTTGCGCGGTGGGAATGAGACGAACCTTTTTCGTCCGTATCGGTGCGATGGAGACGCTCGGTCAGTCAAGCGTCAAAACAGTGCGGTATAGTCTTGTGCAGTGAGAGTGTAGATATTTTTTCGCGAGTGAGAACTCATCTGGACCGCTCCAGATTGCGAGACTGCAAGGTGTAAACGGGCGGCCACTTCCGGCTAACCTGTTCATTCTCCGCCTCTCTTTCGAAGCTTTCCTCGGGAGAGCAATCGATGGCGCGAACAAGAAGAATGGTGGACAGTTTGACAACCTGCTGACAACAGGTTTCGGTAAATGAACACCCTCAGCTAAACTCCGTTTAATGCGTGGTCTCGAACGTGGACGCCAAAGACCTTCCGGACGACTACCTTCTAAGCCAACTGAAGGAGCAATGTGTGAATGAGCTACACCGGATCAAAACGACTCAAAGACGGTAGCCTGACTAGAAGGTCATATACAAATTATATCAACATATGTTTCTATGTTATAATAAATTTTTATAACAAAATTTGTTAGAAAAATTGTACAGGATGTAGTTAAAATAATTAAATTTCTATAAAAAATTACACTACTTGAAACAAAAAACTATCAAATTTTGTTACAATTTTATCATAAAGTACATATCTATATATATAAAAATGAAATGGTCTGTGTTCGTATCCGCATAACTCGAAAACGGCTGGATGGATTTTCTTCATTCCTTCAGCAGATATATTAGTTATCGTTTCCAGCGGGTTTATACGATATTTCCTCATGCGAAAGTCAAGGGTAAGATTGATAAAATCGTGAAAAACTAAAATTAAGATTCATATGGATATTTCGCATGGGCAGTTCACACGCGCATTTTCGCCTACTATGCAGGACAACGTCTGCCGGGTCGACTAGTTTTGTTATAAATTTATAACAGAATCAGATACAAAATATATTGTGTCCCTGCATTTAGAATTTTTTACAGGTCGTGATAGGTCTCTAGATTATGATCAACAATTTATTTTTGCCTTTCTCGTACAACAAAGTTGTACCGAAAGGCTATATGATTGCTTCAAAAAAGAACTTTTGATAGCAGGCCCGGAGACCCATAGTGTTATATACCGATCAACTCAGCTCGACGAACTGAGGTGATGTCTGTATGTGTGTATGTATGTATGTGTGTGTGTGTATGTGTGTATGTATACAAATTTTGTAGACACACTTTTTGGAACTTAGCATTATCCGATTTACTCGCAACATATTACATTCGACGGGGAATGCGGTCCCATTATTTGCTATTGAAAATTGTTTCGATCGGACATTGCATTTCGGAATTATTGAAAAATCATTGTTTTTTTCCCAAAGGTCCCCCCTTGGAAAAAAAAATTCAAAACCGAAAAAAAAAAAAATTTCGGAAATGGTGGCAATGCATTTTAACTAATGCAAAAACATGCAAAATTATTGAAAAAATGTGATCTATTCTCCTAAAGAGCTTTTTTGACCTTTCTAATGTGATTTTTTCAATATATTTTATAATGCACGAGAAAGGCATCATCACTGCTAGGTGGATTAACCTGGGTTTTTTTTTTATTTTTGTTTGAACAAGAATATTTTTCAGGAACATGAAGCTAACTACATAACAAATTAGGCAATCTTTTCAAAATCAATTTTCAAAATGTGATATCTATGGCTGGGTGACTTTGCTACATCTATTTTAATTGCCTACTGAATTCGGTGTTAAGCATTTTTTTAAATCATATCAGGGCATCTTTAGTAGAGTTATAAATTGTATGAGAGTTATAAAATGAAATTGAAACTGTAAAAATGCCATCTTCAACAGACGTTATAGTTTTTAAAATTTGAACAGTTTCGTTGGGAAATTTATAACTGGAATACTGCTGAGCTGTATTTTTGCACGAAACAGAACAGAATTTACTCGAGTTTTATTGCGTTCCCAATAATAGAAGATGACGTCAGCAGCTACAAAAAACACTGTATCATCGACATCACAACAGATTGACATTTGAATTGGCCTCGGAAGATTATTTTTTTCGTTTTCCAGTATAAAACATGTGCAGCTTAAAACTCCTATTGAAGATGTATTTCTTGTTTTATATCTTATATCTTTGATGAATTATAAATATCACAATATGTTAAAATTGTATTCAGTTTTTGTTATGCTCTTCTAGTCGTGAAGTTATTTATTTATTTATTCAGACTAAGGCCGAAGTGGCCTGTGCGGTATATAAGAGTCTTCTCCATTCGGCTCGGTCCATGGCTACACGTCGCCAACCACGCAGTCTACGGAGGGTCCGCAAGTCATCTTCCACCTGATCGATCCACCTTGCCCGCTGCGCACCTCGCCTTCTTGTGCCCGTCGGATCGTTGTCGAGAACCATTTTCACCGGGTTACTGTCCGACATTCTGGCTACGTGCCCGGCCCATCGCAGTCGTCCGATTTTCGCGGTGTGAACGATGGATGGTTCTCCCAAGTAGCACACGCAACATCTTTCTAAAAGCTCCTTGTCCCTATTCAGTTTCATTAAAGGCGTTGGAAAAACATCAAAGCACAAAAAAGTTGCATCAAGATGTCAAAAACGTTCGAATTGTGATCAATGTTTCATTAAAACTGCAATGCAGTACGTGTTTGACATTTGGAAACAAACAAACAAAGAATACTGCACTTCATGTTGCAATCACGAAACAAAATCATTAAGTTGCATATTTTTCACCATGTAACTTCAATGCGTCTTTCAAAATTTTATTGTTTGTTTAAATTAAGTTGCAAATAAGTTGAATGTGTCGTCATGTTTAATTTAGCATCGTTCAACGTTTTGACAACTCACATTTTTTTCCTGTGATGGTGCAATCAAGTAACAGGAAACCTGAGTACAAAACTTCATAATCGTATAGTTTTTATTACGAGTCAACATGCAGTCCCTTCGAAGTGTTGAATGGTGCTGGGGTAGAGTGAAGGACTATCAATCACAAGATCCATAAATCGAATCCAGTTTTTATAGTTTTATTTTTTTTCCGCTGTAGTATTTTGCAACATTATTGCAATTTTCCTGTAATCGGAGGATGTTTCCATAGGCTCCACCTCTTGCGCTTTATAGCTTGCAAGATAGTTATATTTGATGGCACATACGCAAAGATTGTTTCTTTCCGAATAGTTGCAACACAGTGAAATATTCAGAAGTGAAACAATTTGTGCTGCTTGGGCTCCCAACAGCTGATGCAATTCGTGGTTCATTCGCCTCCTCCACGTACCGTCCGCCATCTGCACCCCACCATAGATGGTACGCAGCACTTTCCTTTCGAAAACTCCAAGTGCGCGTTGGTCTTCCACGAGCATCGTCCAGGTCTCGTGTCCGTAGAGGACTACCGGTCTAATTAGCGTTTTGTAGATTGTCAGTTTGGTACGGCGGCGAACTCTATTCGATCGGAGCGTCTTGCGGAGTCCAAAGTACGTACGATTTCCAGCCACTATGCGTCTCCGAATTTCTCTGCTGGTGTCATTTTCGGCAGTCACCAGTGAGCCCAAGTACACAAATTCTTCTACCACCTCGATTTCGTCACCACCGATGCAAACTCGCGGTGGGTGGCTCACATTGTCTTCTCTTGAACCTCTTCCTATCATGTACTTCGTCTTCGACTTGTTGATGGCTAGTCCGATCCGCTTAACTTCCCTCTTCAGTCTGATGTAGGCTTCCTCCATCTTCTCAAAGTTACGTGCCATAATATCTATGTCGTCGGCGAAACCAAATAGCTGGACGGACTTATTGAAAATTGTACCACTCGTGTTAATCCCTGCTCTTCGTATTACACCTTCCAAAGCGATGTTGAATAGCAAACACGAAAGACCATCACCTTGCCGTAACCCTCTGCGGGTTTCGAAGGGACTCGAGAATGCCCCTGAAACTCGAACTACGCACATTACCCGATCCATCGTCGCTTTGATCAACCGTGTCAGTTTATCCGGAAAACCGTGTTCGTGCATTAGCTGCCATAGCTGGTCCCGATCGATTGTATCATATGCGGCTTTGAAGTCGATGAATAGATGATGTGTGGGCACGTTGTATTCGCGGCATTTCTGCAGTACTTGGCGAATGGCAAACACCTGGTCCGTGGTGGAGCGTTCGCCCATAAAACCCGCCTGGTACTGCCCCACGAACTCCCTTGCAGTTGGTGCTAGTCGACGGCATAAAATTTGGGATAGTACCTTGTAGGCGGCGTTCAGCAATGTGATTGCGCGGTAGTTGCTACAATCCAGCTTATCGCCCTTTTGTAGATGGGACACGACACCTTCCATCCACTCCTGCGGCAAAACTTCCTCCTCCCAAATCTTGGTAATGACCCAGTGCAGCGCTCTAGCCAGTGCCTCACCACCGTGTTTAAATAGCTCTCCTGGTAGTTGGTCAACCCCAGGGGCTTTGTTGTTCTTGAGCCGGCCAATCTCCTCCTGGATTTCCTGGAGATCCTGAGCCGGTAGAATTATGTCCTGCGCGCGTTCTCCCAGGTCCATCACCATACCGCCATCTTCGTCTGCCACATCGCCATTCAGGTGTTCTTCGTAGTGCTGCCGCCACCTTTGGATCACCTCACGCTCGTTCGTAAGAAGGTTCCCGTTTATGTCCTTACACATATCGGGCTGTGGCACGTGGCCCTTACGTGAACGGTTTAACTTCTCATAGAACTTTCGTGTGTTATTAGCGCGGTACAGTTGCTCCGTTTCTTCACGGTCTCGATCTTCCTGCTGGCGCTTTTTCCTCCGGAAAATCGAGTTTTGTCTGTTCCGCGCCTGTTTATATCGTGCCTCGTTCGCCCTCGGGCGGTGTTGCAGCAATCTCGCCCATGCTGCATTCTTCTCTTCCACTAACTGCTCACATTCGCCGTCATACCAGTCGTTTCTCTGATCCGGGGGCACCGTGCCTAGTGCAGCGGTTGCGGTGCTACCAATGGCGGATCGAATATCTCTCCAGCCATCTTCAAGAGATGCTGCGCCTAGCTGCTCTTCCGTTGGGAGTGCCACTTCCAGCTGCTGCGCGTATTCTTGGGCTAGTCTACCGTCTTGTAGCCGCCCAATGTTAAGCCGCGGCGTCCGACTTCAACGCGTGTTGTACACCGTCGAGAGTTTTGAGCGCAGGCATACTGCAACGAGGTAGTGGTCGGATTCAATATTCGCACTGCGGTAAGTGCGGACGTTCGTGATGTCGGAGAAGAATTTACCGTCGATTAGAACGTGGTCGATTTGGTTTTCCGTTTCTTGGTTAGGTGATCTCCATGTGGCCTTGTGGATATTTTTGCGGGGAAAGAAGGTGCTTCGGACTACCATTCCGCGGGAGGCTGCGAAGTTTATGCATCGTTGGCCGTTGTCATTCGATACGGTGTGCAGACTATCCGGTCCGATGACCCGTTTATACATTTCCTCCCTTCCTACCTGTGCGTTTATGTCACCGATGACGTGAAGTCGTGAAGTTAGCCAACATGATTATTCTGACCTTCGTAGGCACAGTCATCCCGAGCCACGTCACCTTCGGTTGATTCACATGCCCAACCAGAAACTACTACCCCAACTATTGGAACAATTATGCGACAACTGCTCGAAGCACCACCCCGCGGACGCTTCAAAGGCGACAAACGAGCCCACAGTGTCCTGACTGATCCTTCTGCAAATTCCGCATGAGCCACGAGCCTCGAACCTCTAGCAGAAGATGCCTGGAATATCTCAAGGAGGTTGAAATCCAAAGGATCCGCGTGGACCAAGGCATCCCATACGGCCCAACAAAGAAAACCTTCAAATCCCGCTCCGGCTCCGGATAACCCGGTTCCTTCGCTCAAGCAACCAGTCAAAGCAAGGACCAGGAGATCGAAGATTTTGCGGAAAATTGTCAAGGATCTGCAAGCGTCCAAGACCAATCAAACCTTGGGAATTGGCAACCGTATGGAGGCCATCAAGCAAAACGACACGATCGAGGATCTGATCCGAAAACTGTTAGACCTGAAGGAAATCATCGGCAAGCTGCAAGCGAATCTCGAAGTTAAGGATAAAGTTATCGAGAAACTACGCGCCATTATCCAAGGAACGGCAACAAGGACACAAGACCAAGCAAGCCAGCAAAGCAAACAAGAGCAAGGTGGACGCAACACACATCCGAAATCCCTACGACATTTTCAACGACAGAGAAGAAATGGTCGTTACACCACCGCAGATCCCCAAGCGTGATCGCGCCCCAAGAGACTCCAGCAATAGTGGCAATTTCTTAACTGGAGCCCCACGGACGAAGCGTGTGACAGGTAGAACAGCCATGTAAGTAGTTTTATAGGCTCTGTTTTCCTCTGTCTATTGGATCCTACTAGTATTTTACTATCGCGGACAAAGCAATACTTTACCCTCCTCTCGGAGCCGAATCATCTTAAACCTTCCTCTACGACCGGCTCCACATGAGCAGAAACGGCCCTGACGCCGTCATCAAGCCAGGACCCTCCCAAACAACAAGTCAAGCGATGAAGCACTTGTACCGCCATTGTGGACGAAGACCAACTCTTTCCTCCATTAGCAGCGGTCACCCTAACAGCTGACCAGACTGTGTTTAAGAGCTCCATAGGATAAGGTACGGCCCTTACGCAGTCATTCGGCCCGGTCCCACCTGTACTGCCACCACCTCCACCACATCAACACCTGCGATCCACGACGAGGGGCCTGCCTCCGGAAGAGCTCTGGAGAGGAACACACCCCCGACATGAACCTGGTTCAACACCTCTTTTTGCCCGTCGCCTCCCCCATCTCTGATGGTTTCGGGTTCCGTACCAGCAACGCCATCTACAACACCAGCTCTTCCCCGGACCTCAGCACCCAACACCAATCCAACAATGTCCCAGCCCAGAACACCTCTACATAGTGTAACGCATCAGGTAAACCTGAACAAATCTCCAGAAGACCGAGAAAGTTATACGATTGCGCCGACTCGGACGTCTACCATTGTGTAGTAGAGGTAGAGCTGAACGCAAACCCGCCAGCATCAGCAACAGAACTAACCGATATCATTCTTCGTGTGGCCGAAAGCTGCCTACCAAAATCCAGCCCCATCCCAAGTCGAGAAGCGGTGCATTGGTGAAATGACACCGCCAAGAAAGCCGTCAAGCGTAGGCGTAAGGTCCTCCGGGCACTAAGAAAAAGTAAAGACCTGTTGCATTAACTCTTAGAGTACCAGTTATTTGAACCATAATAGGATGAGTAATATTAGCATTAGGGAAATTATCCAGTAGATGCTAGTATCAAAATATGACACACAGGTCGTCCGCTTGCAAACACATCAGATGGAGAAAATGATCTTACTCACGCATCGACTGTACTCACCATCTCCAATTCATCATCATCAACTGCAAAGCCATAGAACACTACGGCAGTACGGAGTAAACAGGGCCCGAAGGCGCATACGTGTTACTTGCTGTGTGTCTAACCGTTGAACCTATTCAAAATTGATGGTTTCAACGAGTCTGCTTGAAATGGTAAGAGTAGACATCACCATGCTCGAGTACTCTCCTAAAAGAGAATGTTTCCATTTTACCAGCCAGCATAGGTCTCGAGTGACAACAACCTAAATCTCCGTCAACATCGGCATACGCTTTAGTGTCTGAACATCGTTTCACGAGTAATTTATGCGCAGGTTAAATCAAATCACCTACACGTGTTATCAGGTATAACACTATTCAACCATTGTGATTAAACAAAGTGATAATTTGTGAATCATCAAATTAGGCGCGCACATTCTATCTATACCGGTCAGCGATCTATTGACGACGTTGAGAAATTCAGCAGAAGCTTAGTTGACGCGGTTGCATGGCGCATCCACCCCTTGATCCATTGACCTTGATTTAACCTTGCAGTGCAGACGGGCCGCAGGTACACGCACCGGAGGCAATATTGGTAAAGAGCACCAAGGCCTTCCACAACAAAAGTAAGTCGGTACATAAAGCAAAAGTGATTCGATGCCCAATCGATTTGTGCCATTAGGGCCTTTGTTCGGGACAACAACAACGCATTATAAACATCTCCGACCGAGAGCAGTGAATTATCGGTGGTCGAATCAACGAGAGATCGACGGCATTGGAGTCCGGGCGATCGAAGACCGCACCGTCGCTTAAGGAAAGCTAGGCTCAACCAGGCAACGCCTCTCTTCATCAACGTCTCTTCGCAACATACGACAGGGAGGCTTTGAGTGGCAAAGCGCTAGCGGACGACGTGTGTTAGTGCAAGCGAAAGTGAGATGGGCCCATCGTAGAAATCAGACTAGATAGGAGAATAAAAACATGTGTTAAGGTAATCGTATGTTTTGATGGCGTTGGTCTAACGACACATTAGCTACATTTCCCTTTGAGCAAGTCTAACCGTCTACAGACCGTCAGGGCACCCCGACCTCGAAGAACTCCGCACTGAGTACCAAATTGCTCGCAATTAGTGCCGGCAAACAATCCGGGAAGAAAAGGAGCAGAGCTGGACAAACTTTCTGGACGGAATCAACGGCGACCGATCTTCCGCCGAGCTCTGGCGCCGTGTTAACTGTTTCCTAGGTAAGCGCAAAACAAAAGGTATCTCCCTCAAAATCAACTGCACCGTACATCGTGACCCAGCGCAGCCAAACATCAGCAATATTATACTTTTGAATCAACTCTCCGAACGCACGAAAGCCAGCTAAAACCCCGAACACCTTAACGACAACGCCAATAAGGTCTTCCACAACCTTTGTGGAAAACACATCTCCAAGATTGCCGGCCGTCTTGGCTCGAGAAACTGATAAACCACACCTCCCAAAGTAGTCCTCAAGCTAAAAGGACACCTTAAAAGCAACCCGCACCCATCCGAAGCCCAGGAAAGCTATTAGAACCACATCCGGGAAAAGTACCCGAATTATGACATCTGGTCCACGGACGGCTCCAAGGCTGCTGGCAAAGTCGGCATCGGAATCTGTTTCTCTACCATCGACGAATCCCATCGACTGTCGGAACGTTGCAAGGTTTTTTTAGTCGAAGCAGCCGCCATCTTCAGGGCTATGGCCATATTGAGCACCCTGCCAATCCTCACCGTATCGGACTCGGCTAGTGCCTTAACGGCCTTGGCGTCGCCGATTGTATCCCAAACGCCCGAATGACGTTTCGATATTCGAAGATATCCATATCATTCTGGAGTTCAGACAAAGTGGTCTACCAAAACAAATGGGCTCGGTACAAAAACAATGGCAACCCATGATGTCCGTACAGACCCTTAGAGGACATGCGCATGAATAACGATTTCGATATGTCCAAACCAGATTTCCTAATTTCTCCAAATCATTCTGGAGTGGGTAATCCAGAACCATGCGAGTCCCGGAAGGTTAGGTAGATTGGTATGTAGATGTGAAGTAAAAATGCAAGATTTGCTCAGAAACCTCGTAATTAATAACTTTACAGCAATCTTCATTTTCTATTTTTTCATTGTTATGATTTTGTTTGTAAAACCCACCTTACAGTTATATCAATGGGATCGGTTATGCAACACATAAACACATTCCAATTCAATGTGCCACTTAATGTCAGAGTCAATCGGAAGTGTAACTATACGAAACATCATTAACCAGTCGTGAATGCTCGAAAAAAATTTAACAGTAATATATATTTCCCACTATCGCCACAACTCAAGTGTTCACAAAGTGATAATTGTTGTAATTAAATAAATGGGTCGCCTCTCAGCTGTAACTGTAAGCCATAAATTGCCGACATGAAAATACTTGCTTATAATAGCCACATCCTGGAAATGAAATGAACCCTTGCTTTCCGGCGTGATCCTGCACGGTCAGACGGATTGGCCTGTGTTAAATTGTTACAACGTGAAAGGATCAACAATCACAACAAACCGTCCCAACCACTTGAAGCATATATACATTATTCAGTGTTTATTGATAATTAATTTGCGCCAGTAATTGCCTTGTCATGCGAATGATTTACAGTAAATGGAATAAGTGTCGGAGGTGTAAAAAAATAACTACCATCATAACCTATGAACAGATACCCCCTCACCAGTAGCGCCGTGGCTGATCGCCACCAATAGACAGACGAGCCATTTTCACGCCTTGCTTTCGTGCAAGTAAGGGTAAACCGTAACTAATTTATTGCCGTGGAGGAGGAGTAGCATAATAATAAGTTATACGCTGCTTTGTGGCATAGGGAAATCTTTGAAATTGAACAAACTAAACAAAGCATTCAAAAAAGTAAAATTGATTTTTACATCATGAATTTTCGCATTTATTTCCTAATTGGGTATAGAAAAAAATACGAATAAGGACCATTATGATTATTATTAATGTTCATTGGTCGATCTATCATCTACCTATCCAATTGACTGTGAGTGAAATGTCGCGTTTATTAAGGGCACCATCGGATCAAAGTGCAAATTAAAATAAATTCCGCCATTTCATCGTCCGAACGCTCAACCGATGACCATAAAACTGTGGTCCACTGTCACTACTGGCAGCTGTTTTTAACTCCACCCCCAGCCCACCGACTGACAATGATGTCGGTCACTCGGTCGGTTTTGCAACGTAACGAAGGTGGTGGGTTATGCCCCGCCAGGCTGACCATTCATATCGGGCTATGACAAAGAGCATATGCCAAGGATGATGGAGACCATGATTAACTGCTGTCGCTGATGGGCTATCTCCTCTTTTTCAGGTGAGGTCCAGCGAAAGGGTGGGTGTGATTTCATCCCAACGCCGTAAAAGAGAACCGACATGGTCCGTCGCACAGAGAGAGATTGATTCATATGTCAAATGACTTAATATCAGTACATAGTGCGACGATGAGTATCTTTTCCCGAGAAATTTGTGTCCATGAATGTGGAACAAAACATGAACAACCAGAGCACCGTTACTTGATTAGTATTTTTCATAGTCGATATCAGCCGAAATCGGGCACAGTTCTCGGCTGAGAAAAATTACAGAAAGAGAAAAAAATGTTGATAGAAAACAACGACGAAAGAACAAAAACCTAACGAAGAAAAATAAATTGGGAAAGGGAAGAGAAAATAATAATAGAAAACATTAAAAAGAAATAATAAATAAATTAGAATGAAGAAGTGATAATAAAGAAAGAAGAAAGCACAGATAAAGAAGTTCCTGTAGCGTATCCATGGTTGCTACATTGCAGTTGATTTACTAACCTTGACCAATATCGAAAATTCTCCGCTGACAACCCTTCGAAACCCAAATTTTGAAGAGCTGGGAGCTGTTCTTCCAAGCAAAATCTTTTACCAGAGTCAAAAAGTCCAAGAATGCTACACCAAAGACGAGATCCACACCAGCAGATACCCCGAACTATGGTTCAGCAAATTCGATTCCGTCTGGTAGTGTTCAGTTGCTGGTGTTGTTGTTCGTAGTGGGTATGTTCACCGTGACCTTCGGCTCCCTATAGAATCGAAAAATACGCCTTTTGGAGAGTGATTTTAAAGCGTTGACTCTAGTATAAAATAGGTTAAGTTTAGTTTAAGTTAAAAACATTGTAATTCCTACATGGTTCAATTCAACCAGAGGAGAAAAATTCTAACTGCCAGAGGCAATTGAAATGTATTAATAATAACTAAAAATATGACATAGCAAATAAGGATGATAGTGTTAAGAAAACACGGAACATCTAGTCTAAGAGATGAATGCATGTATTAGATAATTAGCAAATAAAATTAGTTTAAAAAAAAGGCGTTGACTCAGGCGCTCGGATATAAAATTACTTCCCAAACCAGAGTCCCAGCATCATCTTGAACGACGACAATCACCGAAGCAAGCTAAAACTTCTACGAGCATTCACGTAAAAAAATAACCTTATATGTTATGGCAAAAAACCATTCGAAAATACTTATACTCTTCATTATGCCACCTAATGAATGATCCCATATCAAAAAGCTAATAACATTCATAAGTTAATGAAAAGTATAAGTTTCCGAATGTATGTGACTAATGCGATGTATAAGTTTTTTCTTATACATGTCATTAAGAGCCTGCTTTGGCAAAAAAGTATTAGAAATATTAATAATGAACAACATTAAATTTTTTTTACTTGTTGATTAGCGGCACCTACCGTCAAGTTGTCCGTAGCTGCCAAGTTAGCTACACGCGGAGTAGTGGAACCAGACCGTGATGACCTGGAGGATGTGGTATGCGATACTTCATAGGAATCCTTGAATACGGTGCTACTATTAAATGATTGTTCGAGTTTATCATATTTATAGCAAGTTGAAGAATGATGTCGACCTTTGCAGTGTCGACATTAATATTTCGGATGACAATCTTCCGCTTGACGACCTAACCGAAAAACATGTTCTACACAATTAAAGCGTTCGAAGCAACGAATTTTTCTTCGCCTTTGATTTGATTTTACATGTCTCGAGTTCAGAATCATAGGGGCAAAACTGCATTGATCGATTTCCCTTCGTCGATGTTCTCTTTCAATACCAAATTTTCAAAACGACTTATCTGCTTTTGTAAACAAAGATTCAAACGTCGATTTGTCGAATCTGATAGCACTACCACGCAAACCAATACCATCAATAGGTAGCCGAAGCCTTTTCCTGTGGATTGATAGTGTTGGTTTGCGTGGGAGGGCTATTAGATTTGACAAATCGACGTTTGAATTTTTGTTTACAAAAGCAGACAAGACGTTTTGAAAATTTTGTATTGCTTTTTAATAATGTTGCAAATTGCAGTAGTTTTCAAAAAAAAAATATGGTTTGATGTGATAAAAAATCAATACATTTTGCACCAGAAACAACAATCACGTTTGTAGCTTTTGAAACGATTAAATTGTTAACAAAATACAAAATCGATTAAGATAAATCGATCTATACAATTTAGCCTCTATGATCCTAATCGCGAAAAAGGATGTTTTCCAGCTCATTCAATGCGGAACATTGTAATACTATTTGCTGTGGAAAATGAGCCAGATCGTGCGATGTATTCCAAAATTGTGACCAAAATGGTGATCCGGGGAACACAGTGCTTAACCTTTCCGTCCCTGACATCTTTTTTTGAGGGCTTCCAAAAATTAAAAATGCCGTAAAACCACATCTTTTGACCGACTCCTTCGCAACAAGTTGCATTCGATTCGGCTGGATCCAAATTTTAAATTCATCGTAGATTTGAGTCAATCCTCATTACAGCTCCAGAATTATTCCGGAATCCGTTGGGGTCAGTTATCCCTGGAGAAAGTCGCCGTTCACAAATTTAACTCAAAACATCTCGTGTGACACTTCAAACTTCATGATTTCACAAAACAATTATCGGAATGATATTTTCAGGGTACCTTGGTATTGAGATGGGAAAGAGATCATGTCACACCTCAAACATCATGATTTTACAAAAAAAAAATTATAACAATGGTCCTGGGCCACTCAAGTTCAAACCGGTCACATTGGCATCAATCCAGATCTTTGATTTCAGACAGCAGTTTAAATTTTTTAAAGCCCTTAAAAACATACGGCAGTGACGGAATGGTTAACCCGTAAATACCCAAGACGAACGAGGTTTTAGGTGGTTTTTGCTTGTAATTCACACTAGGAACGAAGGAAATAGTTATACTATTATGTACAGGGGTTGGACAGAATGATCGGGAAAGGCGACATTTTATAGAAATTCAAATGATTATAACTCTGTGAAAAATCAACCGATTTTTTTGGTTCTTACACTGTTCGACGGGAAAATTAATCAAGTTTTGGGAAACTGTTTTAAATCCATGTTCAGACCGCTCGATACCGGAGATAATCCGGATGATTTGAGGGCATGTCAAAAATGCTATTTTTTTGAGCGCTTGTATTTTTTGCTTGGGTGAAATGTTGACTCTTTTTATATTTTTTTCATATACTAGAGCTCTTCCTGAATGAATTGATATATTGATATCACAGATCGGACACCAAAAAACCTGAGATATGGCCGTTTGCGTGAAATCTGTGAAACTGGTTCCACCAATTGTCGCATACCCAGTAACATTTTGGTTTTATACTGGTTTTATAACACTCTTGTAGGGTAAATTATGGTCTTCAAGAGAAAACTTATAATGTTACTTGGGATGGACGCTATTGTTCTAGTAGGCAGCGTTCTTGCACCAAATGGTACCCTGTGATTCTGAGCAAATATTTAAATCACAATTGTCCTAGACTGCCGTCATACAAATATTTGTCCCATATTTGTTGAGATTTCCTATGTACATGGGACAATTATGCGTAGAACGGCAGTAGAGGTGTGCGCCGGTCCGAAAATTGTCCGTGGCGACAGCGCACAATGATCGGATTCTTCAAATTTTTGGTGCCCTTTTGTGACAAATTTTGAAAAATTTATTTTTTTAATCTTTCAAATTAGGGGGTCGTACTGTTCTACAAATTTGTAGAAAATTTAATTCCGAGCATTTTTGCCAAAATAATATGTATTTTATTTCATACAGGTAATGTTTTATGACAAAATTACTAAATTTGGATGGGGTGGTTCCGAAAAAAAAATTTCAGCTTCTACTTTTTTCAAAAATGCTTAGAATTAAAGTCTCCACAACTTTATAGAACAGTACGACCCCCAAATTTGAAGCATGGAGAAAAATACATTTAACAAAATTTGCCACAAAAGGGCCACCCTAATGACAACTTACACCAAAAATAGATATTTTCTTGCGGATAATTTCGTCTGAAGACGTAAAAACTCTAGCACTGATGATTTCGAGTTATCGAATTATGTCGTGAAATTTGAATCCGACCATTGTGCGCTGACGCCACGGACGATTTTTGGACCGGCGCTCACCTCTACTGACGTTTTACGCATAATTGTCCCATGTACATAGGAAATCTCAACAAATATGGGACAAATATTCGTATGACGGCAGTCTAAGACAATTGTGATTTAAATATTTGCTCAGAAGCACAGGATACCACTTGGTGCAAGAACGCTGCCTACTAGAATAATAGCGTGCATACGACAATGGGTGGAACCGGTTTTACGGATTTTGCGGAAACGGCCATATATCTCTTGTTGTCCGACCTGTGACATCAATATTTTAATCAACTCAGGAAGAGCTCTATAAAAAAAGTCGACATTTCACCCAAGCAAAAATACAAGCGCTCAAAAAATAGCATTTTTGAAATGCCATCAAATAATCCGGAAACTGTTTCAAGGTGTCCAAAACATCATGGAGTGCAGAACATGCGATCCGCCCGATCAACCAAGTCTTGAATCATGTATCCGTGCATCGCATCCCAGCAGGCCCATGGCACCGATATGATTTCACTCATTACTTTCACAAGATGCAACAGGCCTTTTCTGTTCTCCACAACGTCCTGGAGTTCGAAACATGCGATCAACTGTTTAGCGCAAAACATCCCAGCAGGTCCGTTAAGGATTTCACTCGTTGCTTTTACAAGCTACTCCAAACATTTTTGGTTCTCATAAACGTCCTGGATATCAGAACATGCGATCTGCTCGATCAACCAGGTCCCGGATTATGTATCCGTTCATCGCTAAAGGGCCAGGGCCGACAGCTTGTGGGGGCCCCAAAATGTACAAAAAAGGTTGGTTTTGGTACATAATATTTGTGTGGGCCACGTCAATTTTTTTTCTAATCGGAGATCGTAGTAGTCAGCGGCAGCGAACGGTTAATTTTTTGTAAAGCGCTGTCATTTTTTTGTAGACTTTTTGATAAATATAGAAAAATAAATACATAGAAAAGTGAAGAATTTTGAAATGAAATTATGTACAAAATGAGTAATATAGTGCTTAATTTTAGAAAAAAGTTAAATGAATATTCTGTAATTGATGTGAAGTGTATGAAAAAGAAAAAATCTGAGCACATTGAGGAATTTGTTATATGTTGGGCCCTTGATATTTATCTAACCAACACGCGCATTGGGCAGTTGCTCCAGACGTCGATAATAATTATTAATAAAGGATTTGTGCCGACACTTTCGATTATACGTGGTACTTCGAGGAAAGCTGAGTTGACGTGACGATTGATTCAAGATTGGAGATCCAAAATGCGTTGGAGTTCGATAAGTATAATTATTATATGTTTGATCCAATATTTAGTATACATCTGCCAGATAAGTTCGGTTTGCCTATATTTATCATATAAGCTATACGAACTTTGTTAAAGCGTGACGTATCCAAAATCAATCCAAATTTCCGTCAAAAATTGTATCTCGTTTTATTGTCTCAGTCCAATTTTTGGCTTATTTAAGGTCGACTTTTCCGAAGAATTCATATTTTTTAACCCTATGACTATTTTAAAAATCGAAAACAAAAACTGAAAAAATACTGCACGTGTGAACTGGCCGGAAAAAATCACCCGACGTTTATTCAAAGTCGGGCAAATGTCAGGCCAATCTTAAAAAACAGCACTGTTTAGATTTTTTTTTGTTTTCAATTTTAGAAATACTTTAGGGCGTCAAAAATATGGGGTCTTTAGGAGGGTAGACCTTACATAAAATTAAGAATCGATTGAACAAATTAAATATTTCTGACCGGAAAGGAATTTGTTTAAAGACTAAGTACCATCACAAATGGTCAGGGCTCTGCGAAAGCACACCAAGCGCCTTTCCGAATGACTTGTGATATTGTGAATTAAATGATTTCGTATGAATTTTTGCGTACATTTGTTACCGGATATCCTAAGAAATTGAACAACAGTCGATCGCGTTTGAATCACAAACATGTGCTTCTGCCTGTCGTATTGAGGCGGGTTTGCTTCTGCTACGACAATAGAGGCTTGTTTGCAGCCGTTTGATCATTTATTCATCCACTTAGAATTCATTTGTTGATCAAAATCATTATCATATCAGGGGGGAAGGGGAATTTAATTTCTTTTTGCTCTTTTTCGTTTCAGAGAGCGAGCAAAGGCGCTTAAACCTAGGCTATTAGCCAGGGCAAGGCTAATACCTTCGCCCCATCCGAGGAAAATCATCGGCAAGGATAATGGAGTGACATAAATTTCTTAGCAAAGTCACTCCCAACGTATTTCCACAAATTTTCTATCATTTGCTTATAATGATACTCCTAAACCACATACCCTACCCACCATCCAATTCCTTGACATCTATGAGGGCGTCGGTGAGTCGCTGGCCTCTCGTTAAGTAGATGTCATATCATCATTTCCTTCCCTTTCCTAGTAAAGGTAGCCTCACACCTCGGGAATTTAGTCCGCGGATTTTCTCCCCATGCATTTTTGCATATGCGATGTTTTTGGGATTTGGGCACGGAAAATCAAAATCCCGGCCCCCTTTAAAATACACGGGGGCAAAAATCCGGCGGAAAATTTTCCCGAGGTGTAAGGCAGCCTTAACGGAGAAGATGGGCGTGGCCGGCAATGATAGCTTTTATGTTTTATCATTTTGGACCCCCAATTGGATTTCCATTGAATCCCAAATGGAAATCCATAAGCAATTGGGGTAAGAAAGGTAAAGAATATACATGACAACTATCAGTATGCAATCTACGAAATACTCCGCTACAACGCAACGCAACGCAATGCCACGTCAATTTTTTTCTAATCTAGTTATCTATTTGTACCCAATCAATTTTGTTTTACCACCCAAAGGATTGTCTTTACGAAACTTGTTGTTCGGCAGCTGCATATATTCGGTTTTGTGGTGATTCTTTTTGTTGTTTGTCTCAATTGACACATTGTACATATATCCTTTGAATACTTAAAAGTTTGAACTTACAAAAAATCGTTTGTTGCAGCTATGGGCCGCGAGAAGCACACACAGTATAAAAAAATCTTCGCATGGGAACCTGAAGCGCGCAAATTTAGATGCATCGTCGAAAACTGTACGAGCCAAGGGTTGACCAAAGAGCATGCAGGAAACAAGAACCGACATCTGGTGGCATTTCATCAGGATATAGCTGAAACGATCGGTTTGAACATTAAACGGAAGATGGAGATCGCCGACAATGATTCTACAGCTTCAAAATAAACCAAAAAAAAAAAATTGTGATGCTCGATCCAGATACTTTTCGTAGCGGTCTTTGGTAGCGGAGTGGTTTCAACAAACTCGATCTCGTTCAACTTCTTCAATTCAAACGCGTGCAAGAAAACACTTGTGCCTGTGGGCAAAGCTATCGGAATGACGATCAATTCGCAAACAGTATCTTAAGAAGCGCATAATATGGCTAATGTGGTTAGACATATTATTTAAAAAAAAACTTGAAAACAAACTTTTGTGTCTCAAATTCGACACTGCTACAAGACACGATCGTCGGATTTTAGGGCTAGTATGCCAAACGATTATAAACGGAAAAATAGAGATATTCACGCTGTCTATGCTGGAGATGAAGACGCGGCAAACGATTGCGAATTTAAATGCCATATCCATGATGTTCTGAAGAACTACAAACTTGATATCGCCAATATCTATGCCTGCACTGTTGATAACGGCAAGAATATGATAGGATGCGTTCGTAAGTTAGGAGTCGAGCAAGAAGTTGCATTACTTGGTGAGGACATTATTGAGGATAAAAGAAAAAATGAGTTTACTTCCGTTTTGTTTTCCAGAGCTGAATGATGAAATCCAGTGGGGAAATGATAATCCAGCAAACGACGAAGAGGAAAGTGGCGAGGAAGATATAAACGAAAACCCAGAAGATATTGAGATTGACCAACTTTATTTGCAAGACATCTGTGTGTCGGATGAGCCTGAATGTCTGGATGTTGTAAGGTGTGCGGCTCACACAATTCAACTAGCAGTAAATGCGAGCATCGATCAGGAACTCCCGGAGCATATAGCATCAGTTCGAGCAAAGTTGAAGGCATTGAAAACCATTCAGTACCGGGTACTGTTCACGATGGCGAAGGTTCCACTTCCTAAGATGAGTGTGGTTACACGATGGGGATCACTCTATGAGATGTTGGAGAGCGTGAAAAACAATTAAGGATTTTATAAAACAGTCGGTGCAGACCATGAAATCGTTAAAATCAGTGCACAAGAATGGAAAGCAATTGCAAATTACTTAGAAGCCTACGATCCAGTGCACAAATTGACAAAAGAGCTGCAAACTAAAAATTTTATTATTGTATTATACGCTCTATGAAAATTTCTCAACTACGACTGTCGAAGATAGTTGGCAATCCTTATGTGGAGCGTTTACAGAATGAGTTGGAGAAAAGATACGAGCAAATATTGAATAGTGATGCAATTAGGGCAGCTTTATTTTTTGATCCTAGGTGGAATTTCGTCGATTCACCATTTCTATCAAAGGAAAATAAAGCTAAAGCAATTGTAAGTTTGAAAAATATTTAAAAAAAGAAAATATTAAAAATAATTGAATTTTATGGCTGCAAACATGGCTGCTGGAGATCCTGAAAAATTTGACGAAACTGAAGCTGGTGATGACGAGCTTGAGCTTAACTTGAACGTCGAATGCAGAGTAAATTTGAATACAGAAGCGACTAGTGTAATTGATTTAAAAATGAAATTATTAAGTTTGGCGAATGCGAAAACTTGACTTGACTCGAAAACGAATGTTTAGAAATACTGGGAATCTCGCGAATACGACTATCCATAATTATAAGCTCTAGCTTTTGCAGCATTATAAGTGCCGTGTACACAGGTGTCCATAGAAAGATGTTTTTCCGCAGTTAAGCTTCTGATAGAGGACTATAGATTACGGCTTGGTCAAGATAGGCTCGATGATTTGATGTTGATAAGATTGAATATAAGTTTATTACATGAAGTTGTGAGAAAAAAGTCGATATCACAGTAATGCACAAAATATGATTTAATTTTAAATTAAGTTTTGATGTAGGTATTGGCTTTGAAGTATAAAATATCTGATTTATGAAATAAAAATGCATTATAAAATTGTGTTTTGTTAATGTATTTTCGTTTACATAATCACTATACCAACGCCGCTAATCCTCAAGTAGTAGTAGTCAAAACTTTGAAGTTGGACCCTCTTTTAAACTAGCTTAGCCGCTAGAATTCTAATGTTCAGCAATACATATTTGTGAGCGTAAAAATTCATAAATTGAACTTGATCAAACTCAAGGCAAACACACTCTTGTTACGTAACACAGGAATATGATGGTATACTATTATTCAACATTTGGCATCAGTGACTATAAGTTCCACTACTTACGCCTTTAATCAACCCAAATGCGTCGAATATTTTCAATAACACCGAAGCAGAGTTTTCTTCTATTATTTCTTAGTGTATATTCTCACCAACCATTTTTATTTGCAAACGGATTTAAACGATTATTTTATCAATTTTTATTATGGTTAAGCTAAGAACAGTTTTCACTGGAAAGTAAAAAGCATAAAAAATATCCACAATCTCATTCTTATGCTTTCATTCTTATTGTACGAAGTTCCCATCGACTTTTCGACTGCTTTGAAATTGTTCCTAAGCAAATTTGTACATAATAGGTATTTTTTCTTTTTTTGGAAAAGATGTTTAATTTTGATACACATAGTTAAGTTTGCCATTTTAGGGTGTTTTTATGAGATATTGCGAAAAAAGATTCGGCTGCCGGTGGGAGTTGAACACTATTCCTTTTAGTATTACCAATTATACAACAGCTGCCCTTGCGAGAAGTTGTTCCATAACCAGCTAATAACGATGGGATATTAGTCAATTCCCCGTATCTATCGAATCTGCTTTGGCAACATTTCACACCCTGTTCTCTCTACCCAACTATGTGTATCAGAATTGAACAACACTCGGTTGCATTTGAATCACAAACATGTGCTTCTATTTGTCGTATTGAGGCGGGTTTGCTTCTGCAACGACAATAGAGGCTCGCTTGCCACCGAGCGTCCGATAGGGAAGTCAGATATTTTCTTTTTTTTTGGAAAAGATGTTTAATTTTGATACACATAGGGTTTCTTACCCCATTCCCGGCCTAACATGCATACGACTGCATTATTTAATTGATATTTAAGACAGAAAGCAACTTTTCCTGAATTTCGTGGGCCGTGCAATACTGCAAAGGGGTTCACTTCTTAAAAATAGCTTTTCTTGGTAAACATCGTTTGAAAAAGCTCTCATTTGATTTAAATTAACGATGTGCAGCACTAATTTCAGTCATAGCGATTGCATATCCGGCCCACTTCCAAACTAGTTCCCGGCCTAAGCAAAACTTCGCTCAATCTCTCAACATCTTACTCTCATTCTCTCTCGGGACGGTAGAAAATGCGACGTAAACAAAAATATGCACGTTTAACGCCGACATGATGCCAGATGGTATTCTTTATAATAATTTTTATTTGGTTGAAAAGATATATTCACTCATTCAAATTACTTCTAAACGCTTAAAAACTATATTTTTTTCACTTTTTGAAATCGAGAGAATTATACATAACATGATAGCGTCAACTAATAAGATAGTTTTCCTATGAACGATGAAGGATTTTTTCATACTAAAAAAGACTCCTGGCCTTCTGGCAGCACGGTGCGGCTAGAAGTTCTTAGGCCGAGGTGAATTTTTGTTCGGTTTGAGGATACATTTTTAAATGTATTCTAATATATTTATATTAGTTCTAGTGAAACTAACAAATAGGAAAGATTAAAGTGCGTGAGTTTAGAATTATTGTGTGGTGATTAACAGATTGAAGCAATGATTGTATCGAAAGCTGTGACGATTTTCAGGTAGGTGTTTATATGAAAATACCGTTTTGTAAAAGTGGAGAATCGAAGTAGACAGTGCTTGAGGATGGCAGCAAATAAATTTTGCTGTCACAAAACTTCTGTTATTAATTTTTCTTTGCTGCTGGGACTACGAAAAAAGTGAGAATTTAACTCGAAACGTAAAGCCTCATTCTGAAGTTAAATTGAAACTATCGAAACATCAAGCTATCGAAAAATAGGTCATCTCTATTAGCAACCCTAAAACCAGAGACCGGCGGAGTGAAAAACTGTAGAAATGGCAACGTATGAAAATGCATGAAATCGTCAAAATAATACTGGCAGCACTTGAACTTTTTGCTTGCTTCTTATGGAAGCAAAAAGTAAACAAGTCGAATTGGAACCGCTTTTGACGGTTCGATTGGAAACAAGATGGCGTCTTCGCCGATCTCTTTTTCTAGTATTTCTAATCTCTATCACAGGATATACTTTACTTGGAGCAGATCAACCAAGGTGGTGGACCGTGGATATTCCAAAGTCACGATTCTACAACGAAAACTCGGTGAGCCCTTTCCGATTGTACCTTTGTATCTTTTTGACTACGATCCCATTCCAGCATGGATTAGCCGATCCAAACTATAATTTAAATTTTCATTTTATACCTTGTGTGACATTCTTACGTCAAAGTTTTAAATTTGAATTATACGAATCTTGAGGCAAAACGGCGTTCAGCACTATCAGTTTTCATCAGCAACTTGATTAGGCATATGATTAGATTCGTTCAGTTTACACATTTCTTTATACTAGATATATATTTGCTTCAACTGTGCTATGTTGTACCCTGCCTAGGATTTGCAAGCTCTGTTTGCAACCGGATTATCAATTGGTCGGGGTGCAGCCAAACTGCACCGAGCTGCTTTTTGACTGATTTCTGATATTTTTTATAAATGAAAAAGGGATATCATTTCATGTCAATTTATAGCTACATTTATTGTAGGATATCACCAGTTATAAGATTGAGATATACGATTTGTGATCAATTTAATCTGCTAAACGAAAGCTTGGGCAGAAAAATTGGAAATTTTTGATTGGCGCTTGGTGCGATTTGTCAGAACCCCGGCCAATTGTATTGTCTTGTACCAGCAATTCGAACAATCGTATGTGGAATCTTGTCGCATACTGGGTTGCATAATACGAACTTTTTAAAAATGTAAAAAAAAACATGCACATTTAAAAGGGTGTTATACAATATGTTTGAGAAATTTTGCAGCAATTTTTATTTCTGTTGTATGCACAAAGTTATAAGAACATGGTATTTTTTTAAAGTACATATTTAAAGTGGTTTTTCTGAGTAAAATTAAATTCCATCACTTTTTGCTATTGGAATGAAATCACATCAAATACGTGAAAATCCGGAGTGTACATTAGTGTATATGTTATTGATAATAAAAGCCGTGTTGAATTAATTTAAATCTTATGGGTTTTTTATTATTATTCATAACATTCGTTATATATTACATTTTATATATTCTTTGTATTATTTTTTCCCATTATACTCCTTATAACTTTACGAAGGGACCTAGGTGGCATTTCATGAGTTGGTTCGGAAAGTGCAATAAAAAGCTTTCATATTGGTCTGTTGATAGCAATATTCAAATTGATTCTTGAAGAGGGGTTTACTTGGGTCCTTTCGAGGAGTTAACCGAGAATTCTTTCTTATTAAAAATGTTTTCGTACTGGATCTGAACCCTTGCTACTTTGATAAATTTCAACTTTCACAATTAAACCTCTCTAACTTGATTTCCTATCCAAGATAATTATCGCGTGATCTGCCGAAATATTGTGTTCAGCATTGCGCAGCCGATAATAAAGCTAATCAGTTTAGTGCGTGTTTTCTCGTGTTTCAGATTCTTCAGTAAGCAGAGCGATCGACCGGTCGTCGAAATTTAATTTTGCTTTGTGCGGAAAGCAAAACGATCGGCCGGTCCCCAAAATTTCGTTCTGCTTTGTGCGGGTGAGTAAGTTAATCAGAAAGTGAAAATTTAGTTCGCATCCGTGTAGTGCGGTCGATAATTTAAATAATTAGCGTTTGTTCGATTGTTTTTGTTTTAAATCAAATTACACGATATACACGGCAGACCGTTTACCAAAACGAACCCTGCTACAATTCCCACCCCATGTATCCGAAATCCCAGTGATTTCTCACGGAAGTGCAGATGACTCGTCGGCTTCCTTCAAAGCGAGTATCACGTCAACATTTTCCTACCTATTCCCTAATTGACCTGCATTCGGACACGGCCGGCGCTGGTATTGCTTAAATTTGGGTCACCAGTTCTTACACATTGAAGATGATGTTAGTCCCAAACTTCATCTGTTGGTTCTCTGTGTAATTACAGCTGACCTGGCAATAACGGAGTAGCAACCGTGGTCGGTCAATCATGCTCATGCTCATGCTCATGCTCATGCTCAAAATACCGTTTTGTAAAAGTGGAAAGATTCACTCCGGCTCAGTGGTGTAGCAACGGAATGTTCGGAATCTACATTTTTATTTTTTATAATTGGACCAATTGGGATTCACTAAATAGTTAGAAAATATTGAGTATTGTGCGAAATAAATGGGAGACTTTTTAAAAATTATTAATTATAAACCTACGGCTTCCAAAAAGTATAAATCTTTAGTTTTCTGTGCAGTGAGCCGGGAATCGGGTCCATAGGCCCAAGTAGTGATTTACTCTAGTGGTGGACGCTGGTTCAGGATTGATTCCAGTGGCGAAGGAGACCAGACGTCCCAAGTTTAACGGAGCTATACTCTTTTTAATATCCTTTTACAAAGTTATAAATATATAGGGGAACGGTTCGCCACTTCATCTCATAGCTCCTATTTGCATCCCATCAAAAACAAAGCAATGGAAAGGAATTTGGTTTGTTTATTATTTTTGTGATTTTTTTCAGTAGTGAGCACGCATGTTGACAAAAAGAAGCGACGAATTTGGTGCCGTATTTTTTTGTTTTGGCGATGAGATGGATATATGTACAGTGAGATGGAGATCGGAACAGTTTCCCTACAGCATTACGAATATTTTAATGATAAATCTACGCCATTTTCAAATAACGTGATCAGGACCGGATTTAGGCGGAAGGGGGCCCCGGGGCCGACGGTATGTGGGGGCCCCAAAATGTACAAAAAAGGTTGGTTTTGGTACATAAGAATTGTGGGGGCCCGGGGCCATGACCCCCCCGCCCCCCCCATAAATCCGGCCCTGAACGTGATTGATACGAACATAACGTGTTTTGTAAAATTCACAAGGGACAATATAATTGAATGTAGCGCTGTTTGTTTTTGTTACTTTATCAAATCAGACGCAACCACTTGATATCAGCAGTAAAATGCCATTTCGCCACCTGTTTATGCTGATAATCACATCGCGTCTGTTATACTGCACACTTTCACGGAATACAGCCGATGGATGGTAGTTAATGTTTACAATCATTTGAAGTTACTGGCAGTTCCATTTACCTTTTTATCGCTAACAAAAAATAAATAACCTGCTATTACAAACATCAACATATTGCTATAATAGCGAATGGCTGTGCTTTTAAACTGCCAATCAATTCGCGGAAGCTGTCTTGCTGTAGGGCTTTCAATGATTGTTATATTTGATAAACGTAATTGATCGTTTACTGTTCCTGTTTATGAGTGATGGATCATTGAAAATTATGTGGGAACAACTGCTCGAAATATAGATTGGTTCATGAACCTCTCCGTCCAGCGTCAACGTTTTCTGGTTTTGAACCCACGTCCAGGTACAAAATAGGTGGAAATATATCGTGTTTTCCGATTCGAAATCGGACTAAATTATCGCATTTAAATAATGAACCGACTAATACAGTTCGTGATAAATAGAAAGCAGGAGAATTAAATTCACCTTCACGTAACGAAACCGTGCCAAGGTTCTGTGGCTTGTGAGCGTTCGAAGCACATTGCATGGGTAGCAAACATTTGCTGTATCACAATTACGCTAAGGTAGCAATTAAAACTGTGATTACATG
The DNA here is from genome assembly GCF_024139115.2 of Armigeres subalbatus. Lineage (NCBI taxonomy): Eukaryota > Metazoa > Arthropoda > Insecta > Diptera > Culicidae > Armigeres > Armigeres subalbatus. The sequence goes on along the minus strand of NC_085139.1, from coordinate 39,181,186 downwards.
TACTCGCAACATGTACATTTCACTTCCTCCCACTAAATAATGTAGCAGCAAAAGCGAAAGGCAAGCATATCCTTGCCACAATGCGAAAAGTCGGAGTGTGAGGTGTCAGCAGATACCCGAAGAACATTATGTTGGCTGTTTCAACTTTTTCCGTGCTACTTTTGGGGTTCCTTGAATGTTGCAACCGGCAACTTCAATCAAATTTCTCCACCAACGAGCAGTGTTAAACTTGAAAACTTTTTTTTTTCGTGTTGCGCTGGAACTATTGAAATCGGTGTACCTTGATTACCATAGAAAATTATTCATACATTTTTCGACCAAGCATCACGTTGAAGAAGCGAGTGTACCAACCCACGAACACAATTGGAATATGTAGCAACAAGAACTCTAATGTAACAACGGTGTTCCTCGGACCGCTATTGTGCAAACAAAATTGGGCCGGTTCGAAAATGTACGCCCAGAACTGAGCGATTTCATCACCGCGGCGGCGACAACTAGTCGCCGCGATTCTATCGTTGGGTCCATACCAACGATCAAAATGAAGATACATTTTATTATCCTTTTACAAAATTAAGTTAATAATGTTTATGCTGCCGTTATACGCATAATTATCCAATGTACAAAGGAATCCCAGCAAACGTGGGACAAATAATATTCGTATAGCGGAAGTATGGCTATACTGTGAAATAACTCACCTTTTCATATTGCAAATGGACCTTACTTCAATGCGATATTTAAGGTGATTATACAATCAAGCCGTGTGGTGAATTTCAAATTCACCACACGGGTTTCTACTCCTATTATCAAAAGTTCAAATCAAGCGTAATAATTGTCGTACAATGCTGAAATTAAAGTCGATTGTTTAGCATGAGTAAGCAAATAATCTACGGATGTTTCATCCCCATGGGGGTTATGGTTCTCTCAATTCGTGCTCTTGAAAAATCACTAGAAAAAGCACGTGGTTTCCAAGATGGCCGATTTGTGGCTTTGTTGTATAACCACCTTAAGTCCCATTTCTGTCTGATGGTCTGCGACGCCCAACGTCGAAGGTGAACAAGCAAACAAACACCGGTCCCAGAAACACCGTGCGGTTGCATCTCCGGCCGCTGGCGCTGCTCCAGCTAATGTGGTGAAGGTGGGAAAAGTTTGCGCACCGAACAAACTAGATTCCCGCTTATTTTTTGCACTCATTGCCACCGCCAGTGGCTGACAGGCTGGTGGTCTTACACCGAGAAGATGAACACGAGGAAACTCTCATAATTTTCAATCTTGCAAACATTTAGATCGTTACCGTTGCGGCTGCGATGCAGCTCCATTCAGCTCGCTATGATCAGGCATCATCGGGGCAGCACTGAGTGCCAGCCATGTGCCCAGCCCACACGCGAGTCCTGATGGCGTCGGGAAATAGCAGCCTCCTTTCTACCGGCCATACTACACCCACCCTCCTCCTGTCTTCTGTGTCAAGGTACCGAAAAGCGGTGAAAATTTCACAACGATGACATTTTCTGCGGTAAATGTGTGTTTTCGGAGAATGGTTACGATCTTGTCCTTCGTTGTACGGCACTTCGACAACGAAATTAGTGATCTGGAAAATTGGCCACAATCTGATAGTAGCTAGTGAAATTAATGAATTTGTTGCGGCTACTGGGTCATGGATGGTGAGGCAGCTTATATCGTTTCATCCATCATTTTCGGTTTGCGTTCAGAAGATGTGTGTTAGAGAAAATGGGGAAATATAATTGAATTACAAATACATCCAGGTTAGGACTGCATCGTTTGTCATGAGCATAGAAATAATGTATAGTTAATGATTTTTGCTCTGAGCAGATATTATTTGAAACATCATTTGACAATTTGACAAAGGTTCAACCAATTCTTAAATGCTCTTTGACATGTGGGCATATAACAGAGCATGCAATAGTCACTATATCTAGAAAAAATTTCATATATTTCTAAACCCTTGACTATTTAATCTTTCGCAGTATTTTCTATAATTTTGCTCTAGGAAGAAGTTCCGTTCCGAAATTCAATTATACTCTTTTCCGGAATCCGGAGAATTCCTTTATGGAATTCGGGAGAATTCTTTTATGGAACTCGGGAGAATTCCCTTCCGGAATTTTAAAGAAATCCCTCACGGAATTCGAGAGAAATCCCTTCCGGAATTCGGGAAAAAATTCCCTTACGCAATTCGGGAGAAATTTCTTACGGAATTCAGAAGAATTCCCTTACGGAACTCGGGAGAATTCCCTTACGAAATTTGAAAGAATTCCCTTCCGGAATTCTGGAAAATTCCCTACCAGAATTTGGGAAAATCTCTACCGGAATTCGGGAGAATTCCCTACCGGAATTCGGGAAAATTTCCTACCGGAGTACGAGAGAATTCCTTACAGAAATTAGGGAGAATTCCTTAGAGAAGTTTGGAAGAATTCCTGACCGGAATTTTGGAGAATTCCCTACCGGAATTCGGGAATTTTTCCTAACAGAGATCGAGAGAATTCCTTAATTCTGGAGAATTCCCTTCCGGAATTCGGGAGAATTCCCTTCTGGAATTCGGGAGATTTCCCTTCCGGAATTCGGGAGAATTCCCTTCCGGAATTCGGGAGAATTCCCTTCCGGAATTCGGGAGAATCCCCTTCCGGAATTCGGGAGAATTCCCTTCCGGAATTCGGGAGAATTCCCTTCCGGAATTCGGGAGAATTCCCTTCCGGAATTCGGGAGAATTCCTTCCGCAATTCGGGAGAATTCCTTCCGAATTCAGGAGAATTCCTTCCGAATTCGGGAGAATTCCTTCCGAATTCAGGAGAATTCCTTCCGAATTCAGGAGAATTCCTTCCGGAATTCGGGAGAATTCCTTCCGAATTCAGGAGAATTCCTTCCGAATTCAGGAGAATTCCTTCCGGAATTCAGGAGAATTCCATCCGAACTCGGAGAATTCCCTTCCGAATTCGGGAGAATTCCTTCCGAATTCAGGAGAATTCCTTCCGAATTCAGGAGAATTCCTTCCGAATTCGGGAGAATTCCTTCCGAATTCAGGAGAATTCCTTCCGAATTCAGGAGAATTCCTTCCGAATTCAGGAGAATTCCTTCCGGAATTCGGGAGAATTCCTTCCGAATTCAGGAGAATTCCTTCCGAATTCAGGAGAATTCCCTTCCGAATTCAGGAGAATTCCTTCCGGAATTCGGGAGAATTCCTTCCGAATTCGGGAGAATTCCTTCCGAATTCGGGAGAATTCCTTCCGAATTCGGAATTCCTACCGGAATTCAGGAGAATTCCTTCCGAATTCGGGAGAATTCCTTCCGGAATTCGAAACTTCCTTCCGAATTCGGAAAATTCCTTCCGAATTCAGGAGAATTCCTTCCGAATTCGGGAGAATTCCTTCCGAATTCGGGAGAATTCCTTCCGAATTCAGGAGAATTCCTTCCGAATTCAAGAATTCCTTCCGAATTCGGGAGAATTCCTTCCGAATTCAGGAGAATTCCTTCCGAATTCGGAATTCCTTCCGAATTCAGGAGAATTCCTTCCGAATTCGGGAGAATTCCCTTCGGAATTCGGGAGAATTCCCTTCGGAATTCGGGAGAATTCCCTTCGGAATTCGGGAGAATTCCCTTCGGAATTCGGGAGAATTCCCTTCGGAATTCGGGAGAATTCCCTTCGGAATTCGGGAGAATTCCCTTCGGAATTCGGGAGAATTCCTTTCGGAATTCGGGAGAATTCCCTTCCGGAATTAGGGAGAATTCCCTTCCGGAATTCGGGAGAATTCCCTTCCGGAATTCGGGAGAATTCCCTTCCGGAATTCGGGAGAATTCCCTTCCGGAATTCGGGAAAATTCCGTTACGGAATTCGGGAGAATTCCCTTCCGGAATACGGGAGAATCCACTCCGGAATTAGGGGAATTTTCCTTCCGGAATTCAGGAGAATTCCCTTTAGTAATTCGGGAGAACTATCTTCCGGAATACGGGAAATTCCCTCCCAGAATTCGGAAGGATTCCCTTTCGAAAAAATTTTCTTCCGGAAATCGGGAGAATTAGAAATTCGAGATAATTCCCCTTCCAGGATTCGGGAGAATTCTCTTTCGGAATTCTAGAAAATTCATCTCCGGAAAAGCATTTCCTGAATTCGGGAGAATTCTCTTCCATAATTCGAGATAATTCCCTACCGGAATTCGCGATATAATTTACTTTCTGGAATTCGGGAGAATTCGCTATCCAGAATTCGGGAGATAACCCCTTCCGAAATTCGGAAGAATTCTCTTCCGGATTTCGATTGAATCTCCTTCCGGAATTCGTGAGAATTCATTTCGGTTATTCGGGAGAATTAAATTCCGAATTTCGGGAGAATCTCCATCCGAAACTATGTAGAAAACCTCCGCGAAATTCAAAACGATTCCCTTCAGTGATTCAGGACAAATTCCTTCCAGAAAAATGGAGAATTCACTCCCGGAATTCGAGAAAAATTCCTCATGGAATTCGAAAAAAAAAACTCCGGAATGCGAGAGAATTTCCTTCCGGACTTCGAGAGAATTCGCTCCGGAATTCAGGATAATTCCCCTTCCGGAAATCGGGAGAATTCCCTTCCGGAATTCGGGAGAATTCCCTTCCGGAATTCGGGAGAATTCCCTTCCGGAATTCGGGAGAATTCCCTTCCGGAATTCGGGAGAATTCCCTTCCGGAATTCGGGAGAATTCCCTTCCGGAATTCGGGAGAATTCCCTTCCGGAATTCGGGAGCATTCCCTTCCGGAATTCGGGAGAATTCCCTTCCGGAATTCGGGAGAATTCTCTTCCGGAATTCCCTTTCGGGAGAATTCCCTTCCGGAATTCGGGAGAATTCCCTTCCGGAATTCGGAAGAATCACCTTCCGGAATTCGAGAGAATTCCCTTCCGGAATTCGGAAGAATTCCCTTCCGGAATTCGGAAGAATCACCTTCCGGAATTCGGGAGAATTCCCTTCCGGAATTCGGGAGAATTCCCTTCCGGAATTCAGGAGAATTCCCTTCCGGAATTCGGGAGAATTCCCTTCCGGAATTCGGGAGAATTCCCTTCCGGAATTCGGAAGAATTCCCTTCTGGAATTCGGGAGAATTCTCTTCCGGAATTCGGGACTATTCCTCTACGGAGTTCTGGAGAATTCCCTTCCAGAACTCGGGAGAATTTCCTTCCAGAACTCGGGAGAATTTCCTTCCGGAATTCGGGAGAATTCCCTTCTGGAATTTTGAAGAATTCCCTTCCGGAATTCGGGTGAATTCCATTCCGGAATACGCTAGAAATCCTTTCCGGAATACGCGAGAATTCCCTTGCGTAATTCGGGAGAATTCCCTTTCGGAAATCGGGAGAATTCCCTTCCGAAAATCGGGTGAATTCCCTTCCGGAATTCGGGAGAATTCCCTTCCGGAATTCGGGAGAATTCCCTTCCGGAATTCGGGAGAATTCCCTTCCGGAATTCGGGAGAATTCCCTTCCGGAATTCAGGAGAATTCCCTTCCGGAATTCGGGAGAATTCCTTCCGAATTCAGGAGAATTCCTTCCGAATTCGGGAGAATTCCCTTCCGGAATTCGGGAGAATTCCCTTCCGGAATTCAGGAGAATTCCCTTCCGGAATTCGGGAGAATTCCCTTCCGGAATTCGGGAGAATTCCCTTCCGGAATTCGGGAGAATTCCCTTCCGGAATTCGGAAGAATTCCCTTCTGGAATTCGGGAGAATTCTCTTCCGGAATTCGGGACTATTCCTCTACGGAATTCTGGAGAATTCCCTTCCAGAACTCGGGAGAATTTCCTTCCAGAACTCGGGAGAATTTCCTTCCGGAATTCGGGAGAATTCCCTTCTGGAATTTTGAAGAATTCCCTTCCGGAATTCGGGTGAATTCCATTCCGGAATACGCGAGAAATCCTTTCCGGAATACGCGAGAATTCCCTTGCGTAATTCGGGAGAATTCCCTTTCGGAAATCGGGAGAATTCCCTTCCGAAAATCGGGAGAATTCTTTTCCGGAATTCGGGAGAATTCCCTTCCGGAATTCGGGAGAATTCCCTTCCGGAATTCGGGAGAATTCCCTTCCGGAATTCGGGAGAATTCCCTTCCGGAATTCGGGAGAATTCCCTTCCGGAATTCGGGAGAATTCCCTTCCGGAAATCGGGAGAATTCCCTTCGGAAATCGGGGGAATTCCCTTCGGACTTCAAGAGAATTCCCTGCGGAATTCGGGAGAATTCCCTTCGGAATTCGGGAGAATTCCTTTCGGAATTCGGGAGAATTCCTTTCGGAATTCGGGAGAATTCCCTTCCGGAATTTGGGAGAATTCCCTTCCGGATTTCGGGAGAATTCCCTTCCGGAATTCGGGAGAATTCCTTTCCGGAATTCGGGAGAATTCCCTTCCGAAATTCGGAAAAAAATCCCTTCCGGGATTCGGGAAAATTCCCTTCCGGGATTCGGGAGAATTCCCTTCAGAAATTCGGGAGAATTCCCTTCCGGAATTCGGGAGAATTCTTTTCCGGAATTCGGGAGAATTCCCTGCGGAATTCGGGAGAATTCCCTGCGGAATTCGGGAGAATTCCCTGCGGAATTCGGGAGAATTCTCTTCCGGAATTTGGGACAATTTCCTTCTGGAATTCAGGACAATTTCCTTCCGGAATTCGGGCGAATTCCCTTCCGAAATTCGGGAGAATTCCCTTCCGGAATTCGGGAGAATTCCCTTCCGGAATTCGGGAGAATTCCCTTCCGGAATTCGGGAGAATTCCCTTCCGGAATTCGGGAGAATTCCCTTCCGGAATTCGGGAGAATTCCCTTCCGGAATTCGGGAGAATTCCCTTCCGGAATACGGGAGAATCCCTTCCGGAATTAGGGGGATTTTCCTTCCGGGATTCGAGAGAATTCCCTTTAGGAATTCGGGAGAACTATCTTCCGGAATACGGGAGAATTTCTCCCAGAATTCGGGAGGATTCCCTTTCGAGAAAATTTCCTTCCGGAAATCAGGAGAATTCCATATCGAAATTCAGGAGAATTTCCTACCGGAATCTGGGAGAATTCCTTACCGGAATTCGAGAGAAATCCCTACCGGAATTTGGGAAAATTCCTTTCCGGAATTCAAGAAAATCTCTACCGGAATTCGGGAGAATTTTCTACCGGAATTCGGGAAAATTTTCTACCGAAGTTCAGAAAAATTCGCTTCCGGAATTCAGGAGAATTCCGTTCTAGAATTTGGGAGAATTCCCTTCCGGAATTCGGGAAAATTCACTTCCGGAAGTCCGATAATTTCCTTCCAGAACTCGGTAGAATTCCCTTCCGGAATTCGGGAAATTTCCCTTACGAAATTCGAGAGAATTCCCCTTCCAGAATTCGGGAGAATTCTTTTTCGGAATTCTAGAAAATTCATCTCCGGAAAATCATTTCCTGAATTCGGGAAAATTCTCTTCCATAATTCGAGATAATTCCCTACCGGAATTCGCGATATAATTTACTTTCTGGAATTCGGGAGAATTCGCTATCCAGAATTCGGGAGATAACCCCTTCTGAAACTCGGAAGAATTCTCTTCCGGATTTCGATTGAATTTCCTTCCGGAATTCGTGAGAGTTCATTTCGGTTATTCGGGAGAATTAAATTCCGAATTTCGGGAGAATCCCCATCCGAAACTATGTAGAAAACCTCCGCGAAATTCAAAACGATTCCCTTCAGTGATTCAGGACAAATTCCTTCCGGAATAAAGGAGAATTCACTCCCGGAATTCGAGAAAAATTCCCCATGGAATTCGAAAAAAAAACTCCGGAATGCGAGAGAATTTCCTTCCGGACTTCGAGAGAATTCGCTCCGAAATTCAGGATAATTCCTCTTTCGGAATTAGGGAGAATTACCCTTCCTGAATTCGGGAAATTTAAAAAAAATATGGGTTCTTTGGGAAAGGACATTAAATGCAATAAATAATCGACTGAGCGAATAAAAATGTTTGACGGGAAAGGTCAATTCAAGCGCATGCCTAGCATGAAATTCGAGTAAAAAGATTAACTTTACGAACTATCTTAATTGAATTTTATTACTTCATTAAAAATCAACCTTCTTTACATCAGTTGTGTGTTTACCTTACTGTAACTTCTGATGCATCACAACCACGATCCTACTGGAACCTGCTCTCGGTAGTGTCAGTGTTGAAAAAGTTTGCGAATGCATCACACCTTCCACAGCTCTATCACAGAGAACAGCGAAAAATGTAGAGATAGCTACTCTTCCTCTGTGCATATCTAAAATTTTCATCACATTTTCACACCTAGCCGATGGAGCTTGCCGAGATTGAGAGTACTGATTCAATCTGGACTACAATAACGCAATTTAAAGTTTAAACAACTATTTGAACAATTCATTTATCCTCAAGACGGTTCTTACACCCCAACCGCGATGAAGTACATTGCTGGAGGATGGCCTCCAAATTCCTTGGAAAGTGGGGGTAAACTTGCTCGGAGTCAACAATGCCGAAAAGTCGTATTAATTTAAATTCACAGCACCTCCACCGAAACGGGGCGAGCATCATCAAAGCGAAAGTTCAACCTCCATTATTTTCTGGCCGATCTCTTTCGCCAGGACCTGAGCTGCTTCCGAAAAGCGCTCGAAGACAAGAAGCAACGCAATGTGCGGACTGCCGGCACGCCGCCGCGACGGACACAACAAACGGTTCTCGTTGTCATCCTTGTCGCGAGAATAATATGAAAATTAATTTGTCATCACAGTCAGTGAACTTCAATTAGCAAAGGCGTGGATGAGGACCTTTAGCGGATAGAATCAACAAACTATGGGGAAATTGCTTTGAATAGTTGTTTCAGGCAAAACACGAGCCAGAAAATACAATCCTAGTCGGAAATGTCCTTTTGTTAGCGATATTGTTGTCGTTGTTTCTGCACAGCTAAGCCTTTTAAAGGATGGACCTTTCACAGCCGAGCCTCTTATAAGTGGTGACGAGGGGTAGCATCTGCTCTCTTCCAATTGATATACAAAATATGTCGAAGTTTAGAAACGGGTGTATTTGCCACCCACTTTTGAAGCTTAAATAAAAAGTAAAAGTAAACAAAAATTCGATTATTTTCCCATGTGCTATGAAACTGTCTTTTATATTATTGTACTATATAACAGTAATGACTTATAATAATAATGCATCTGCTTTAGACTGGACTGCATCCGCTTTAGACTGGAGAGTTCTGCTTTAGACTGGATTGAAAAAAAAAGGTTTCGGAAGATGATTGCTTTTTAGGACACCAGATCTCGACGTTTCATGCATTTCTACGACATTTGGCATCAAAAACAAAAAATTCAAGAAAACATATTTTAAGCTCTTTTTAGTGGAATGTATTAAACCATCGGCCCTCCTTGGCCGTGCGGTAAGACGCGCGGCTACAAAGCAAGACCATGCTGAGGGTGGCTGGGTTCGATTCCCGGTGCCGGTCTAGACAATTTTCGGATTGAAAATTGTCTCGACTTCCCTGGGCATAAAAGTATTATCGTGTTATGGAAACTCATATGTGAATATGTACGTTATGTGGAAGATATTGATTTGAAAAATGTATTGGAGGTAACCACTTTCCCTTCGATGGGACTCGAACCCATGACCCTACAGTACGCTAGACTGGTGCTTTAACCAACTAAGCTACGAAGGACCTCCATCGGCCTTCGCAACCTAGCGGCTACTGAACGAGCTCGAGATTCCCAAATTGGACGCATAGTCAAATCACTCGCAATCCATTTCTCAAGCCAATACTTCCACATGTGTATTGTACACGTCCACATTAGAGGAGCGTGAGTATTTAGAATGTCTGGCGGCTATACACATTCTTCATCAGCAACGGTACTGATCAAGTGAGGTTGTGCAAGCATTTGCCAGTCGGTCGTCAAGCTCAGACCCGAAGGGAAAGTGGTTACCTCCAATACATTTTTCAAATCAATATCTTCCACATAACGTACATATTCACATATGAGTTTCCATAACATTGTAAATTAACGTCCAAGTCGGGTGGTTTAATCCCCGGAAATAGGCAATTAACTTTGATTGAACTGAGTATTATCGTGTTAGCCTCATGATATACGAATGCAAAAATGGTAACTTGGCTTAGAAACCTCGCAGTTAACAACTGTGGAAGTGCTTAATGAACACTAAGCTGTGAGGCGGCTCTGTCCCAGGGTGGGGATGTAATGCCAATAAGAAGAAGGAGATTAAACCATCTAAGACGAGTTTAGTACTCTCCATTTATTAATTAGTGGAATTAAATGGAGAGTACTAAACTCGTCTTAGACGGTTGAAAAATTCAAATTCAAAAGTCCCAAAAATTTTCCAAGTTCTAAGAAATCATTTTTTTCAAGTAAATTTTCGAGATAACACCAGATTTCGACATTTCATGCATCTCTAAGATATTTGGCATCAAAAATATAGAATTTGATTTCGAAACACACTCTACGAAGTCCGATAGAGCTGAAATTTTGCATAGGAAGTTTTTTCGAGGAGATGAAACTTTTGAGCACTACCCGTTTTTGAAAATCGACAAGTCGATTATAATTGGCACCCTAATGTAGCTTTCTTGGTGCATTATATAGTGTTCCCTTCACTTGTTACAAAGTTTAAGAGTCTAAACCAATTCAAAAAATCTATCAAAGGCAACCAGTTACGCTTGTGAATGCAAAAGCTTGTATTCCATGAAGTCCTTGGGCGTCTTAGAAAATTTGTACAACTCAGAACAATACACAATTTTATAGTTTAAATACTATTCACCGGAGACGAGTCAACCTAGGGCTGAAAGTTTCCTTAATAAAGATACAAAAAAAACTATAGGGTTGTGTCATAATAAAATACTCATCAATAGACTTCTGCAACATGTATATTACGTTTATAGATAAAAGAGATGTATATAATGGAGATCAAATGGCTATATTCCAGGGAGTTTGAAGACCTTAGAAGTAATAATGACCTGCTAATCTACTAACCTATTTGAAAATCAAAAATATTCATTATAAATATAGATCTGTTCAGTCAAGGTGGTGCCTGGGTCACATCATGGTCGGGAGCTTGCAAATAGCAGACTGAAAGAGAAACTGGCGTTTCTTGCTGATCGTACTACTGAGAAAGCACATAAGCCACTGTACTGGAAGAGAAGAAGGCGTTCCTCGCTGATGAAGATGAAACTGAAGAGATCCCTGGAGCCATGACAGGAGAGGCTACCAAAAGCAGGTTGTTCTGAAAGTGGAAGAGAAATTGGCGTTTCTTGCTGACCGTCCAACTGGAAGAGAGACTGACGTTTCTCGCTCACCGAGCAGCTCAAGATGGAACACATGAGATATTTGAAGCCATGACGGGAAAGGCTGTCAAAAGCAGGTTGTTCTGGAACTATTCAACGGGTCAGGGACAAAAGCTCGAAAGACAAAATGTCGGAAAGACAAAAGGTAAAAGACAAAAGGTCGAAGGTACAAATGGTCGAAAAGAACAAAAGGTCGAAAGGGACAAGAGGTCGAAAGGACAAATCGTCGAACGAGACAAAAGGTCAAAAGACAAAAAGTCGAAAGACAAAAGGTCGAAAATAACAAAAGGTCGAAAGGACAAATCGTCGAACGAGACAAAAGGCTAGAACGTTGAACGTGACAAAAGATCGAAAATAACAAACTGTCGAAAGGGACGAACGATCGAAATAGACAAGAAGCTGAAACGGAGATAATCAATCTCGCACAATACAACTTCTTCTTCTTCTTATTGGCATTACATCCCCACACTGGGACAAAGCCGCCTCGCATCTTAGTGTTCATTAACCACTGTTATTAACTGCAAGGTTTCTAAGCCAAGTTACCATTGTTGCATTCGTAAATCATGAGGCTAACACGATGATACTTTTATGCCCAGGGAAGTCGAGACAATTTCCAATCCGAAAATTGCCTAGACCGGCACCGGGAATCGAACCCAGCCACCCTCAGCATGGTCTTGCTTTGTAGTCGCGCGTCTTACCGCACGGCTAAGGAAGGGCACAATACAAGTTTTATTCAATTCTTAAATCAACAATCTTTTTTATCTCTAGCAGAACTATCTAGATATTCACAATATTGTTTCATAGTCATTACTCCTTCTTTGAAAATGGCTCATATTTCAACTTTGATTTTATTTATTTATTTATTTATTTATTTATATGTATATGAACAGGCATCCTACAGCCCAAATAATGTTAAATAAGGTTACAATAACTAATACTAAAACGGTTTAACAGGTTACAAAAATAAACAGAATCATAGAGCTATACACGAGAACAAACAAACTGGAAAACCGACGTTTTAGGCAAGGATGTTATCGATCATTTAGTAATTTGCGTTCAATCATTTAGTAGTTTGTCAGTAACTCATTCCAAAAGCTGAATTTCAAAATGTGTTGTATGGTAGACTTCTAGTGCGAAGGTTTTTCTACAACTCTGCCGTATGATTCGTTGTTTGAATTCCATTAGTAACGGAGTTACAGCTGTAGTTTCAGTAACTCAAACTAAATGACAACAAAATTCCGATCATTAAGTTTGAGTTACTGCAACTAGCGCTGTAACTCCGTTATTAGTTGGATTCTAACAACGAACCTTTAGGCAGAGTTGTAGAAAAACCTTCGCACTAGAAGTCCACCATACAACACATTTTGAAATTCAGCTTCTGGAATGATTTATTAACAAACTACTTAATGATCGAACGCAAATTACTAAATGATCGATAACATCCTTGGTTTTAGGTTTTGGCAACTAACATTAAAGTCGAACGCTGAAGCGACTCTATTAAATATCCTTTGCAGTCCATTCATCGCACGGTACATGCTGTAATTGGAACGTTGAAGCGGTAAACGGCAAGGAGTTATTTCTCAAAGACCGAGGGGCAACGTTGATGTTCACATGCCGAAGAAGCGATGGACAATCTAAGCGACCTTGAAGAGCGTCATCAATAAACAAAGCCCTCACCATATTACTACGCATATGCAGGGGCTCCAGGTGAATTAGTTGACCTGCGTTGTATCAACTCAATTATTTCAACGCCGTTGTTGTAGTTTGGGCTCCATACCTCAGAACAATATTCTAAGATGGAACGCGATAAGGAGCAATATATCACTTTTAGGCAATAGATGTCAGTATTGTTTTGCAATTCTGATCTGAAATGGATCCGAGACATCAAGAAGCCTTGTCCACAACATTCGATACATGCTGCTTAAATGTGAATTGGGAATCCATGATTACTCCCAAATCCTTGTTATGGGTAACGCGTTCGATTTCTGCATTCAGTAAACGATAATTAAAGCAAATCGGATTTTGTTCCGTGAAAAAGAAATTACTGAACATTTCGTTGGGTGTACCATCATACGGTTGAGCCTTCACCAACCAGCGAATACTTCAAGCTGTTGCTGGAGAAAGCGACAATCTTCAGTATAGCGAATGAGACAAAACATTTTCTGGTCGTCTGCAAATGATAGCCGGGGAGCCTTCAGAGCTAGATGCACGTCGTTGAAGTACAGTAGAAACAGGAACGGACCCAAGTGACTACCTTGAGGTATACCTGATGTTGAAATAAATGCCTGGCAATCTCCGATTACAACCACAGTCTTACGGTGTGTGAGCTATGAAAGAAACAATCTAAGAAAACAACCGTTAATGCTGAACTTCTTTTTTTTTTTTTTTTTTTTTTTTTTAACTATTTTTATTTGCTAATTATCTAATACATGCATTTATCTCTTAGACTAGGTGTTCCGTGTTTTCTTAACACTATCATCCTTATTTGCTATGTTACGCTTTTAGTTATTATTAATACATTTCAATTGCCTCTGGCAGTTAGGATATTTCCTCTGGTTGAATTAAACCATGTAGGAATTACAATGTTAAAATACTATTATATTAATACTAGCATTTCCCCTAAGACGCTCTAAAATAATTAATTATTAGGAATTACAATGTTTTCTACTTAAACTAAACTTAACCTAATTTATACTAAGGGTACAAGGAGCTAATCGTTGCAATTGAAGATTGCAACGATTTTTGTCTAAAATTGGAAATTATTTTGTTGGACATTTGTTGCAATGTCTCAATATTAGAAATTCTATGAAGTTCATTGGTACTATACCACGGAGGCAACTTCAGAATCATTTTCAAAATTTTATTTTGAATCCTCTGAAGTGCCTTCTTTCTGGTATTGCAGCAACTAGTCCATATTGGCACAGCATACAACATGGCAGGTCTAAAAATTTGTTTGTAAATCAAAAGTTTGTTCTTAAGACAAAGTTTTGATTTTCTGTTTATAAGTGGATATAGACACTTATTATATTTGTTACATTTGGCTTGAAGGCCTTCAATGTGATTTTTAAAAGTTAATTTTTGATCTAGCAGAAGTCCTAAATATTTAGCTTCGCTAGACCAATTAATTGGAACCCCATTCATAGTGACAATATGTCTGCTAGAAGGTTTCAAATAAGAAGCTCTCGGCTTATGTGGGAAAATTATAAGCTGAGTTTTGGAAGCATTCGGGGAAATTTTCCATTTTGCAAGTAAGTGGAGAAAATATCCAAACTTTTTTGCAATCTACTACAAATGACACGAAGGCTTCGCCCTTTGGCTGAGAGACCTGTGTCATCTGCAAACAAAGATTTTTGACACCCTGGTGGTAAATCAGGTAAGTCAGAAGTAAAAATGTTATACAATATGGGCCCCAGTATGCTGCCTTGGGGAACACCAGCTCTAACAGGTAATTTATCAGATTTAGAATTCTGATAGTTTACCTGCAGTGAGCGTTCTGATAAATAATTTTGGATCAATTTAATAATGTACAGAGGAAAATTAAAATTCATCAATTTTACAATCAAACCTTCATGCCAAACACTGTCAAATGCTTTCTCTATATCAAGAAGAGCAACTCCAGTCGAATATCCTTCAGATTTGTTGAGCCGAATTAAGTTCGTAACTCTTAATAACTGATGAGTGGTTGAATGCCCATGGCGAAAACCAAATTGCTCATCAGCAAAAATAGAATTGTCATTAATATGAACCATCATTCTATTTAAAATAATCTTTTCAAACAGTTTGCTTATTGATGAAAGTAAACTGATTGAGCGATAACTAGAAGCCTCAGCTGGATTTTTGTCCGGCTTTATAATTGGAACAACTTTGGTATTTTCCATTTATCTGGGAAGAATGACAATTGAAAACATTTGTTAAATAAATTAACCAAAAAGGATACAGATCTCTCGGAGTTTTTTTTTATAAGTATGTAGAAAATACCATCATCACCCGGGGCTTTCATATTTTTAAATTTTCTAGTAATAGATCTCCCTTCAACCAAATTAGTTCCCAACGAAGGGTCAAAACATTATCTTGATTGAGAATGTCTTCGAAGCTCCGTGTAACCTGATCCTCAATTGGACTAGTGAGACCTAGACTAAAATTATGGGCACTCTCGAACTGCTGAGCAAGTTTTTGAGCCTTTTCGCCATTTGTTAATAAAATTTTATTTCCCTCTTTAAGCGCTGGAATTGGCTTTTGAGGTTTTTTAAGAATTTTCGTTAATTTCCAAAAGGGTTTCGAACTGGGATCCAACTTCGAGACATTATTCTCAAAGTTGGTATTTCTCAGAATAGCGAAACGTTTTTTAATTTCATTTTGCAAATCTCGCCAAATAACTTTTAAAGCGGGATCGCGAGTTCTTTGGTATTGCCTTCGCCTCACATTTTTAAGACGGATCAGAAGCTGAAGATCGTCGTCAATAATAATGGAGTTGAATTTAATTTCACATTTAGGAATTGCAATGCCTCTGGCTTCGACAATTAAATTTGTCAAAGATACGAGCGCATTGTCAATATCACTTTTGGTATCCAAAGGAATATTAACATCAAAATTCCTATCGATATATGTTTTATATAAATCCCAATCAGCTCTATGATAATTAAAAGTAGAACTGATTGGATTATAAATGGCTTCTTGTGAGATTTCAAATGTCACAGGAAGGTGATCAGAGTCAAAGTCAGCATGAGTTACCAATTGGCCACACAGCTGACTTGAATCCGTTAAAACTAAATCAATTGTAGAAGGATTTCGACTGGAAGAAAAACAAGTTGGTCCATTGGGATATTGAATAGTATAATATCCCGCAGAACAATCTTCAAATAAAATTTTGCCGTTGGAATTGCTTTGAGCATTATTCCATGAACGGTGTTTGGCATTGAAGTCACCAATTACGAAGAATTTTGATTTGTTGCGAGTCAGAATTTGAAGATCAGCTTTCAACAAATTCTTTTGCTGCCCATTGCATTGAAAAGGCAAGTAGGCTGCTATGAAGGAAAATTGTCCAAAATTTGTTTCAACAGAAACTCCCAAGGTTTCAAAAACTTTGGTTTCGAATGAAGAAAATAATTTGTGTTTGATACGTCTATTAATGACGATGGCGACCCCACCACAGGCGCTGTCAAGACGATCATTTCTGTAGATAAAATAGTTTGGATCTCTTTTAATGGAGAGTCCTGGTTTTAAATACGTTTCAGTTATAATCGCAATATGCACATTATGAACTGAAAGGAAGTTGAATAATTCATCTTCCTTACCCTTTAGAGAGCGGGCATTCCAATTTAGAACTTTCACACAATTATTTGGATCCATTGAAACGGAGTCCGATAACAATTTTTTGTGTGTACTTTATACCAACCTGAACAGCTTCAGGAATGGTATTTGCTTTGAACATTGCATCAATCATGTGATGCAATTGTTCAGTTAAAAAATCAAAATCGGAAGCAGTCATGCTACCTGAATCGGCAACATGACCGTTATTTTCCGTTGGGACATGGGTATAAACCTCATTTTGAGAAGAGAAATTTTGGCTACCAGCAGCGATGTTTGCATACGTAGGTACATTGGAAAAATTGGAATTTACTGAAGTGCTTGCTACCCGTTGACGAGCGGCAAAATTTGTTTGTGAATTTTGGTGGGTATGAATTGCTCGACCGGTAACTGGTTTCGAAATTTGAGCGTTTGAAAAATTTCTACCCGTCGAATCTGGGATCCGATTGGAATTTCCCGTCATCAATTTTGCACGGGAATTCAAAACTTTTTTGCGTGAAGGGCATTCCCAGAAATTGGATTTATGATTGCCCCCACAATTTGCACATTTAAATTTATTGGAATCTTCTCTCACAGGACATGCGTCCTTGGCGTGAGAGGTTCCACCACAAATCATGCATTTAGCATCCATGTGACAATGTTTGGTTCCATGACCCCACTTTTGGCACTTACGGCACTGGGTGGGGTTTTGGAAATTTCCCCCAGGCCTGCGGAAATGTTCCCATGTAACACGGACATGGGACATAATACAGGCCTTTTCCAAACTTTTCATATTATTTAGTTCACTTTTGTTAAAATGAACTAGATAAAAGTCTTGAGAAATGCCCCTCTGGGAAGTACCAGAGTGGGATTTCTTTTTCATCTTAATTACTTGGACTGGTGAAAATCCAAGTAATTGAGAAATTTCAGTTTTAATTTCATCCAGTGATTTGTCATCACTGGGGAGACCTTTCAAGACGACTTTGAACAATCGCTCAGTTTTGTCGTCGTATGTGAAGAATTTATGGCGCTTCTCAGTTAAATACTGAAGAAGACGTTTGCGATCGTCAAAGGATCCCGGCAAAACGCGGCAGTCACCCTTCCTAGCAATCTGAAATGAAACCTTGATCCCCTGAAGGTTACTCAAGATTTCATTCCGAAAACCAGAAAACTCGGCAACAGATACCACAATTGGCGGAATCCTTTGCTTTTTCGCATGAATCGAATCACCTGGGCTAGAGGTATATTCGATTTGCTCAATTTCATCATTAATCAAATCGAACTGATTGCTCAGTTCGATTGGAGAAGAATTATTTCCGATATTAGAGTTAGAAGGAATATCTGAATTCTCCAGCTTCCTTCTATTTTTTCCGCGCTTAGGCAGGACGGTCTTGAAACCTTGTTTCTTTGAAGGAAGTGGAGAATTCAGAGACTCCCCCTTCCTCTTGTTTTTATTAATGCTCATGGCTGAGCGTGAAGACGTGACCTTCTAAGAGGTTTTTTCCCAGAACGATGTCCCTGCAGGATTACCACCGCTTGTCGGAATTTTACTTCCGCAAACGGGTCCAACGTAAAACGAAGGCACGGGTCCTTGCAAAGATCGTAACGGGATCAGTGGGTACAAATAGCGCTAAGAAGCACCGTTGAAATTAAAATAGCTTCGGGTAGTATTAAAAACTTCCTTCCGCAAAGAGAGAAAGAACCGCACAGCACGAAAGCACGATGCGGTCTGAATGCTGAACTTCTTCATTTTTGCAATCGCAATATCGTGGTTCACTTAATCGAATGCAGCGGCCAGGTCCGTGTAGATCACATCCGTCTGTGCACGTTGAACCATACTAGCGGTTATATAGGAAGTCAAGCAGAGCAAGTTAGTAGCTGTCGATCGCCCGGGTGTAAGCCATGTTGGTCGTTGCTGAGAAATGGTTTGCAATGGGCCTCAAGTGGCACCAAAATCACCAGCTCGAATAATTTTGAAACTGCATTTAAAGAAGTGATACCACGGTAGTTATTAATGTCACGTTTGTTGCCTTTCTTGTGTACCGGAAACGCATATACGCAGTTTTCCAGCAAGCAGAAAATGTACCACTGTTGATAGATGCTTGAAAGATTAGAACTATCGGGGTCACCAGAACAGCCATATGTCTTTTCAGAAGAACCGAGGGAAATCCATCGGGTCCCGGAGAAAAGCTACGTTTGAGTGCTGATAACCATCGTTGCATCAATGACAATGGTGCCAAGTGTTTGGTTGACGGTCGGAGCAGTGTTCACAGCGTTCTCAATTTCCCAGAAAGAGCTCAACTGCGATGGGTGGCTTAGAGGCTGCCATAGAGCTTGTGGCAGGTCTGCGTCCCGGTGACTCGATGCAAAATGCTTGGTTCGATTCATCTGGAGACTGTTGACTGGAACTCGAAGATGTTTCAAGACACGAAAAGTTCGAGAAAAGAGTGTACTTGCATGAATTTGGATTTTGAAAGACCTCTGCACCGACCACAAACACAGGACCGGAACGGCTGTAGATCGTTGACTGCCATGGTTCGACTGTGAAGGGAGGGTCCGAGGCTTCCAAGAGACTTTGGGCGGTCGTGCATCCCAGTGTCCAACGAT
Source organism: Armigeres subalbatus (assembly GCF_024139115.2). Taxonomy (NCBI): domain Eukaryota; kingdom Metazoa; phylum Arthropoda; class Insecta; order Diptera; family Culicidae; genus Armigeres; species Armigeres subalbatus. The sequence continues at coordinate 39,162,038 of NC_085139.1, read as the reverse complement.
GGTTTATTGAAGTGGAGTTAAAAGGTGACTCGATGACTATTTGGTTACGGCTAGTTTGGCTGGAAGTCAATAATATTTCAGGACACGTATAGTTCGAAAAATAATTGTACTAGCCCTTATTATGGTTTTGGTAGACCTCTTCACCAACCCCAAACAAAGGACAGGGACGGCTGATGATCGTTGACTGGTATGGCTCGACTGTGAAGGGGGGGGGGGGTGGTCCGAGGCTTCCGTTACGCTTCGGGCAGTTGTGCGTTCCAGTTTCAAACGATGGATGATTGAAGTGGAATGAAACGGTGAAATTGATCCGGTAATATTTATTGTAGAATTGGCAGGCGAGCGACTGCTCCATTTTTTGGTAAGGTGCAAAAGGCCGGATACTGATACCATCAGACCAATACCAGGCGTCGCCGATCATACTTGAGACTGATTTGCCAGAGATACTTTAACCGAGACGAAAGAGAGATAGTCTATGTTCTTACCGAGGAGGGACAAGCTTTGTGACAGTTACTGAAGAAGCTTCCACGTTAGAAATCTCGAAAACATATTGTTTTACTTCCTCAATTCCCTGGTCAGGAGCAAAAGGAGTTACGTAGAAAGATTCTACGTCACTCGGAGGTGGAGCATTGTTTGCTACTTTTAGCGGAATGGTGCTTGAACCGCTACGCGTAACGAATTCCTTAGTAACGTCAGCGGAAACGAAACGGTTTATGTTTCTATCGACAAGCGGTGCTCTACTTGTCGCTCCCTTCTTTTGTTCTATTGTTGCTGCTGGAGTAGAAATTATGTGGGCTGCATTGCTAATGAATCCGGAACTAGTAGACGGTTTTTTGATTATTTGCACTCATTTACCCCCAACGACAAACTTATTCGGTGCATTGGCAATAGAAGTGTTCACTTCGTCGAGGACCTCGAAGGAAGAAGTGTCATCGCACACCCTAGAACGGTTAACTGGATCGTCCGAGGTGTCATCCAAGTTTATCTCATCAATACGCTGTAAGAAGTTATCCATTAAATCTCTACGGATGAGCAGCTCACGCAATGTCTTCATGATAGTTTTCTCTCGATCGTACACAACAGAATCAAAATTCAAGCGACAAGTGCCGCAAAACCAATACATGCCGATTTTAGCACACCAGCAGGAATCATGCGTTTTGGTGATTCCTACGCAAGCAAAATGAACAACTGCTTGATTGATGAGATGAGTGTATTACTTCTGCTTGAAGTAACTTGTTATCAACTTGTTTTTGATCGATCTTTTGTTTCTTTCGACCTTTCGTCCCTTTCAACCTTTTGTCCTTTTCGACCATTATGTCCTTATGTCCCTTTCGACATTTGGTCTTTTCGACCTTTTGTCCGTTCCTTATGATTCGTTCGATACAACGTTATAAGATCGTCAGGGTGCGCTTCCCACCATGTTCCGGTTATTATTCGCATGAAGTTGTTCCGTTTCTGGCATTTTTGTGTACATAATGTGCTTCCCGAAGGTGCATTTCGAGTTGAACCAGACCCCGAGATATTTAGACGACATGCTGTGATTAGTTGTTTTACCCATCATTTGGAGCGAGTACTTTGCCGGCTTATGTTTTTTTAGAAAAGGCATCTCAGTTTTCTCCGGAGAGAATTCGAAACCCAGCTTCGAATCCCAAGTAGACACATTGTCCAGTGTATTTTGTAATGGTCCTTGCAGATCACCAGCGGTTGGCCCCGAAATGGATACAACGCAGTCATCCGTAAGCTGTCTTAACGTGCAATTTGGCACAAAACATTCATCAATGTCTCGGACGTAAAAATGTATAGAAGGAAGCTTAAACATGAGCCCTGGGAAAAAACCCATGGAGCTAATTCGTGAAAAAGCCGAGTCACCATGAAAAAAACTCATACGCTTATCTGACAACAAATTGTACAAATAATTGTTTAAAATTGGGAAAAGTCCAAACGAGTGCAAACCGAATCAATGTCCAAAAAGACTGAGCCCATCTGCTCTTTTTTAGCGAAATTAAGCTGAATTTCTGATGGTCCGTTTACATATTCGATAATTCTAGCGGTCAATTCACTATCCGACAATACTAGCGCAAAATTAGCATAATGGAAACGATCATTAGCGAGGACAATTCCTGTTTACATTGGGCTAATATCGCGCTAGTACTGTCGGATAGTGCATTGTCCGCTAGAACTAGCGAATATATAAACGGGTCATTATTCTTCTAAACAAAATTGGTGCGGTTTTTCTTAATGTTATTGGCATTTCAAATCTGTTGGAATTTAGTGATTAAACTTATTGAAATTTTTAAAATTGTTGCTGGAATTTATCTGTGGACACTCACTTAATGATATTGTTTGATAGATTGTTATCCTCACTTTTCACTAATAACGCACAACTCTTGAAGCTCTTTCCCAAGACCATGCGTTTATTACCTACCTGGATACCTGGTGGCTACAGCGTCGATACAACTATGTCTGGCGTATTGTAGAGCTCCATAATCGTCGGTTTTGGGCGATGTTCCTCCAGTTTCCCCGAACGTTCAGGGTCCCCAGGCCCGATTCCACCACGTGCAGCCAGCGTGTTCGTGGCCTTCCACGAAGCCGCCGGCCCCTATCTTGCTCTCTGTTGTATTGTTCTCGCTATTCTTTCTTCCAACATTCGCACTAAGTGACCAGTTCACTGAAGTCTGCCGTATTTTATACGATTCACGATATTTTCTTCTTTATATACTTGATACAGCTCATGATTCATGCGTTTGCGCCACACACCATTTTCCAGTTTCCAACCCGAGCATTGTACGCAGCACTTTTCGCTCCAAAAACCCCGAAAGCTCTCCGGTCCGCTTCTTTTAATGTCCATGCTTCATGTCCATAAATGGCCACTGGTAGAGTCAGAGTTTTGTATAGAGCAAATTTCGTTTCCGTTTTCATGTTGCGGGACCTAAGCTGGTTACGTAATCCATAAAGGGCTCTATTCGCAGCAGCAATACGTCTTTTCACTCCACGGGAAACGTCATTGTCACATGTCACAAGCGTTCCAAGGTAAACAAATTCTTCAACAACTTCAAACACATCCCCATTCACTGAATCGTACTTACTTCTTACTTATGGATCCTGTACACCTCCGGTGGTGCAAAGGGCCGACTTGAAAGATCTCCATCCTGAGCGATGCCCGGCTATCGCTTTAACCTGTTGCCAGGTTAGATTTCGGTCGACTTCTTTTATTTCTTTATTGAGGCTTCGCCGCCATGAGCCTCTGGGTCTGCCTCTGCTGCGATGTCCCGCTGGGTTCCAGTCTAATGCTTGCTTACAGATTTCGTTTCCGCCCCTACGTAGAGTGTGGCCGACCCAGCCCCACTTCCGATCCCGAATTTCTGTTGTTATCGGCCTCTGGTGACAACGACGATGGAGCTCGTTGTTTGAGATCCAGTTGTGAGGCCACCAGGCCCGAATTATATACCGCAGGCATCTGTTAATGAACACCTGCAGCCGTTGAGTGTTCTCCACTGATACACACCATGTTTCGCTAGCGTATAACAGCACAGATTTCACGTTAGAGTTGAAAATTCGTATTTTGGTGCGTTCACTTATCTGCCTGTTTTTCCAGATATTTCTTAAACTCGCAAAGGCAGCCCTTGCTTTCTTGATCCGTGCGCCTATGTCGATCTTGGTACCGCCGTCTGACGCCATTTGGCTACCAAGATATTGGAAGCTTTCAACATTCTCCACTGGTTGCCCGGCTACTGTGAAACTGGAAGGAGTCACCGTGTTTACATCCAACGATTTGGTTTTGTTGACGTTGATGACTAAACCTGCCGAGGAGGAGCGATCGGCAAGGTCGTTGAGCTTACTCTGCATATCAGAGCGCCGTTGCGCGAGGAGTGCAACGTCATCCGCCAATTCGAAGTCGTTTAGGTGCTCCATGGTTATAGGCTGCCATAACAGCCCGCGGTTTGGTTCACGGTCAATCGCATCTACCAGAATCTCATCGATTACGATGAGGAACAGTAACGGTGATAGAATACATCCTTGCCTCACACCAGCTACGACCCGGATAGGGTCGGACAGGACCCCATTGTGCAGCACTCTACACGAAAAGGCCTCGTACTGTGCTTCGATGAGGCCGATGATTTTCTCAGGAACCCCTTGCGTCTCAGGGCGCCCCACATATTCTCGTGATTGAGACGGTCGAAAGCTTTTTCGTAGTCAATGAATACCAAGTAAAGGGACTCTTGGAATTCGTTAACCTGCTCCAAAATGATGCGGAGCGTGACAATATGGTCCGGCACGGAATCCGGCTTGCTGCCGCCGGAGAGTCGCATCGATCTTCTCCTGAATCCGGACTAGGATAATTTTGCACAGAACTTTGAGAACGGTACACAGCAACATAATGCCTCGCCAGTTATCGCATACAGTCAGGTCACCCTTTTGGGCACCTTCACTAAGATACCTTGCATCCAGTCGACCGGGAAAGTTGCGGTGTCCCAGATATTACGAAATAAACGATGCAGTAGTTGAGCGGATGTCATGGGGTCAGCTTTGAGCATCTCGGCTGATATGCGGTCGACCCCTGGGGCTTTATTCGATTTCATGCTTTGGATGGCTGTTTGAATCTCTAGCAGTGATGGAGCTTCGGTATTGACACGTGTTATACGTCGGATCCTAGGCAGATCATGCCGAGGTGGTGATGGCCTGGTTGGCAATTGAAAAAGTTGTTCGAAGTGCTCGAACCAGCGTTTCAGCTGGTCAGTTGGGTCGGTCAATAACTGATCATTCGCGTCTTTCACAGGCATCGTTGCATTCATCTTCGCCCCGCTTAAGCGTCGTGAGATATCGTAGAGGAGGCGAATGTCCCCGGTTGCGGCGGCTCTCTCTCCTTCGTCGGCCAGAGAGTCTGCCCACGCTCGCTTGTCCCGTCGACATGAGCGTTTTACTTCCTTCTCAAGAGCCGTGTATCGTTGACGGGCTAAGACTTTGGCTCCTCTGGTTTTCGATCGCTCTATCGCGGCTTTGGCTTCTCTTCGCTCCTCTATCTTCCTCCAGGTCTCATCGGTGATCCATTGTTTTCTCTGGGTGCGTAGTTCGCCCAGATTGTTCTCGCTGGTGGCGATGAAGGCATTCTTGATGGCGGTCCATTGGTCTTCCACGCTGCCACCTTCCGGAATATCTGCAGCACGCGCCTCCAGTTCTTCAACGAAGGACCGTTTCACCGTGGCATCTTCCAGTCGGCGTGTGTTGAATCGTCGTCCAACTCTTTCCTCCTGCCGACGAATCCGCGCAATGCGCAGGCGTATTTCGCCGATGAGGAGGTGATGATCAGACGCGATATCGGCACTACGTTTATTCCGTACATCAAGAAGGCTCCGTTTCCATTTTCGGCTGATGCAGATGTGGTCGATTTGATTTTCTGTAAAGCCGTCACGGGAGACCCACGTGACCTTGTGAACCGGTCGATGAGGGAAGAGCGATCCCCCGATCACCATGTCGTTATTACCACAAAATTCCGTTTTGCTCCGTTTTCGCTCATTTCTCCGAGACCATGGCGTCCCATAATGCGCTCATGGTTCGAGTTGTCGGATCCGATCTTCGCATTGAAGTCGCCCAAACAGATCTTGATATCACCCTTCGGAATTCTATCTACGACGGCATTGAGTTGACTGTAGAAGTTCTCTTTGTCTTGCAGATCGGCAACATCGGTTGGCGCATAACATTGGATTATAGTAAGGTTTCGGACCCGTGTTCTAAGTCTGGCAACGATTATCCTTTCACTTATAGGTTCCCACTTCATAAGCGCAGAGTGTGCCTGAGCGCTTAGCAGGAAGCCAACTCCGCGATGTCGGGGAGCGTGTTCACCTCGTAAACCAGAGTATAGCAGAACTTGTCCCGACGGCGTTCTGTGTTCTCCAAAGTTTGGCCAACGGACTTCACTCAGTCCCAGGATCTCAAGCTTCATGCGGCGTGCCTCATTGGCAAGTTGTGCCAATTTACCCTGCTGGGCTAGGGTTAAAACGTTCCATGTTCCTATTCGTGTCCGTTGTTTCGCGCTAAGAGTCGTCGCCGTAAAATCAGTCCGTATTCTTTCATTATCGGATTCTCGAACAAATTGATGTTTCGGGAACAGTAGGTTGTTGGCCCAAGGTTCCCTATCCACCGGGATGGGGCTGCCATCTTAGGTATAGCTTCCGGGGAATAGCATTTCATACTCAGCCGCTGGATGCCAGAACAGACGCTGTTGGAGCCGCACCTCTTTGGTGGACAGACGCTCGATCAGTCGGGTCAAATTTGTTTAAAGTCCCACCCAACACCAGGACTAGGCTAGTGCGCTTTGAGCGGCACACGGTCGCTTTGATAGGGCCTGCTTGGGGACACATGCAGCTTTTTATAGAAGTTCAACAGAGCCCACTGTCGAACCCCACCACATCCTAGGCAGACCCCACAGTACGCACCCTCTCACTCTAGCTGATGTCAGAAGGACAACAGTGCCCAAGCTGCACTACCAGCTAAGTACGCAACCCTTAGCTGGCGGTCAATTGTCATCGGAAGACCCGTGGAAGCGTGAGTATTGGAACTTGTGAGGACCAGAGCTATGTTAGGCGCCCCTTCCCGGATGTCAACTCACCATTTCGCAGCCCAATCGTACGCTGAATCGTACGCTGAATCGTACGCTGCTTTGAAATCAATGAACAGACGGTGTGTCTGCAAGTTGTACTCCCGGAATTTATCAAGGATCATCCGCAGGCTAAACATCTGATCCGTCGTTGATCGACCCTCACGAAAACCTGCCTGGTATTCGCCGACGAAGGACTCCTCAAGCGGTCTCAGTCTGTTAAACAGGATACGCGACAGGATTTTGTACGCCGAGTTCAGAAGGGTGACCCCTCTGTAATTGGCACACTCTAGTCTGTGCCCTTTCTTATATATTGGGCATATGAGGCCATCCAACCAGCCGGTAGGCAGTTCTCCATCCTCCCATGTTTTCTGGATAATGTGGTGGATTGATTGATGCAGCTGCTCACTTCCGTGTTTGAGAAGCTCGACCGGGATCTAGTCCTTCCCAGCGTTGGAGGTTCTACAGCTTGACCGCCGCTGACTATGTCCGTCTTGTTCCTTAATACACTTTCATTTTCACCGTTCAACAAATCTTCGAAGTGCTCCTTCCGCCTGGCTACCACCATAGTCACAGACAAGACTATGGGCAAATTCCCCTCTAGCTCATTGCACATGGCGGGCACAATCTTATGCCGCGTGCCATTGACAGTTGCGTAAAACCTCCGTATATCGTTTCTATCCATGTTCTCCTGCGCTTCAGCTGTCACACTCTCTTCGTGCTGCCTTTTTTTCTGCGGTGGATTCGTTTCTCCTCTACCCTTGCTACACTGTACCGCTCTCTGTTGGAACGAGTACGAGCCACTAGCATTTGACTCCTAACAACATTTTTCTCGTCCGTCACTCGCTGGCACTCCTCACCAAATCAACAATTTCGTTGGCGTCGCTGTGCAGTGCCTAACACCTGTGCTGTTGTAGTCACAGCTTCGTGGATATTTTCCCAGAATCTGTTGACGTCACTAGATCCGGTGGCATCTTCTATCCGCTCGTCCAGCTTCTGGTGGTACTGCTCAGCAACTCCTTCAACTGAAAAACGTTGGATATTGAAACGCATTGTTCTGTTGTTTCGTGAAATCGTGACGCTGGAAAGTCGCAACTACAAGATAGTGATTCGAGTCGATGTTCGGACTTCTTAAAGACCTTACATCTTTAACATCCGAGAAATGTCGTCCGTCGACCAGCACGTGGTCTATCTGTCAGCAAGTGTCTCCACTCGGATGTTGCCAGGTGTGTTTGCGGATATTCTTACGTGTGAAGTAGGTACTGCTTATTGCCATCCCTCTGGCAGCAGCAAAGGATACAAGTCGCTGACCATTATCGTTGGTAGCGGAATGAAGGCTTTCTGTGCCAATGACAGGGCGAAAGAAACTTTCTCTTTCGATCTGCGCAGTTGCATCTCCGATGACAACCATCGTGTGTTGGGCACTCTCCGTAGGCCTTATCAAGGCTGTCATAGAACTCATCCTTCACGTTATCAGGTTTATCGTTCGTTAGATCAGCATAGATGCTGATCAGGCTATGGTTGAGGAATTTTCCCTTCATTCTCAACACGCTAATGCGGTCGCTTATCGGCTTCCACCGGATAACACGCTTCATCTGCTTCCCGATCACCATGAATCCAACTCCTCGTTCTGCTTTGTCACCGCCGCTATTGTAGATGTGGTACTTGAATGAAGTGTTCGCGATGGGGTCCACCGCCCGGAATTCACGTTCTCCAGTTCTGGGCCACCGTATTTCCTGGATTGCTGCCACACTCACGCCAACCTTCTGCAGCTTACGAGCCAGGAGCCCAGCACGTGCGGGTTCATTCAAAGTTCTCGCGTTCCAAGATCCGACTTTCCAGTCGTTGTTCTTTATTCATTGCCGGGTCTGTTGCCGTTGAATCAATCCGTTTGCTCTTCTTTGGCATTGCTTGGTAACTGCAGAATCTTCGGTAGGCTACTTAAAATAAATCGCCGAATTCGGTAAAATTTTACCGAAATCTCAACAGCAGAACTGTTCGGTAAATAATTTTACTGATTTTCGGTGATTTTGACAGTTGAACAATGGAAAAAATTACAAAAAATCTGTAAAATAATTACCGAACAGATCTGCTGTTGAGATTTCGGTAAAATTTACCGAATACTGTGAAACGAGTTAAGTGTTACCTTATCAGGGTTGCGCTACCTAAATCGCGTTGAAGGTGCTGCCTTCTCGATGCTGACACGAAGCAGCATAGTGTGCATAGTTTAGTTTAGAGTCCCTCGATAACACTCGGACGATGATCAGCCGCCCCTAACATGGGGAACAGATGCTCGATCAGATTTGCACCTCCGGAGAGAAGCAAATTCCCCCGTTGCGTTTATTAGCCGTGTTTATTAATATTGCTGTATTCTTTGCGAATGGATGAAATTCCGTTGAAAACTTTGTGCCGCCTTAAGTTTAACTAAACAGTTCGGTACTCTACAAGGAATGATGGGTAACAGGCAAATGATAACGTTCGTTTAATTGAAGGACACCGGCTTCCATCCGTCTTCATCTTGTCGCACATTGAGCCATATCGACACGACAGACAGGTGATGGAAAAATGACTAGTCACGACCTAGATTTTTTTTCCTGCTGCATCCTTTGCTATCTTGTGCCATGGTAGAAACCAGATACCATCGATTGGGACAGAGTATCTCACTTTCCATGTAAGACCTGCAGTAACCAGAATAAGTTTAAATAAAAGCATGTGATTGAAAATTAGATATCAAATTCAGATGTCTACCCTATGGATAATTCCAACGTTTTATCATACTTTTGAAATTTTAAAATAATTGCGAATGTCTTTTACTATCTGCTCAAATCGCTGTCCATAGCTGTGCAATGGACCGCGAAGCGTCGCACTTTGAGAAACAACTCGTCACACGGAACGAATGGCCAGCAAAGGTATGCAAAAACTCTAAAGCTGTTGGTCAAGATTGACGACGATGATATGCTTGCAGAGTCCGGTTTGGGTAGATGAAAAATGAAGGAATTGATGAGCAATCAGTAAAGAGAAATTGCTTAGGTGTACGGAAACGGAGCATATTTTTACCTCGATGGTAGTTGAACTTTTTTTTGACGTTGAACAGCAATCGTATGGTTTGGTGCCACGTTTGAGCTAGTAGGGACACCCGGTTCCTTCTCGGATCTCCCAAATTGCAATTAATTATCCTAATCATATTAGATGACGATTTTCAATCAAGTTTACTACTTGATTGAAAAAAAAACAGGCATCTTAAACTACACCAAGGATTTGCATGAAGCATTCAACGTTTGCATCTAACGTATTTTCCACAATCGTTTGACGCGTTCTTGATGATCTGTTTAACGTGGGTAACTAAACATACTCCTCATCGTAAGCAACTAAGAAGTTGCGTTTTTTTATTCGTTGCGCTAAACACTTCGATAGGAGCGTGCCCTTGATATCACTAGATATTGAGCATGCAGCAACTTGGACCTTGTCTCAAGCTTGTCCAGAAGCTTACAGACGCCCGTTCTTCACTAGAAAAAAAAATGCATATTCAGTTAATGAATAGAAACTTAACTACAAGGAATCCGAGTGGTACGTCGGATCCTGAGTGCTTCACGCCAAGGGTTCTTTCACAAATTACGTAATAATAAATTTGATAATTTTCGACCCCCACCCTCGCCATCGTAACACTTTTTTAAGGAAGATTGTTTCGTATGGATCGTAACGCTTGGGCTGACCTTCTCCCTCCCCCTACAGCCTGTTACGTAAATTGTAAAATTCTCCCAAGCTGTTGGTAGTGTGCCTGACACATGGAACAATAGTCAAAAGTGCTCGGAATAGTTTTGTGGTTTTTCAGTGTGACTGGTTAACAGTTGTCCTGTAGTGATACGTCCCTAGATTGTCGCATAAATCTTTTAAGGCGTTATGAGAATCGCAAGGAAGCAGCTTGTTTTTCACCAATTACTCAAAAAATTCAATTAAGCCCGAGTTGCAATCACGTCCTCTTCAATACAAAAAAAAAACAAATCGTAGTGCCGCTTTAAAATCAATCAGTAAATCGCAAAAATTGCCACTTGAAAGCGTCCAACCAATTAGTTATCCATCACTGATCTCTCTTGGTAGAGGAGAATCAGTCATCGAGTGAGACTCGGTCCCACTGCTCATTATTAGTATTCTCCAATTTAGCATAAAATTAATTAAATTCCGAAACAGTTCGTCTATAACACAGACAAACATGCATAACATATGGAGATTCCAACCATCAGATTCATCATCATAAAAACATGAATGGCAAAAGTTTTTTGTCTGACATACAATCGAATGGATGTTCGTCGGTAAAACAGTGAAACATCCCCAAGTGCTATGTCTGTTTGTATGTGCTCATACTATCGATGGCATGGCGAATAAACGAGAACAGAACGATAAAGCACAGTCAATACAAATCTAGTCGTGCAACTTTCCCATAAGCAATCGTTTCACAAAATGCAGTCGCCCCCAAAGAGATCTTGTCCTAATGAGATTTCTCAACACGTTTCCCACGCCGCCGTTTCAAACGGATGCATCACGATGTCTACGCTGAAGTACGGTATCCCTTTTTTCGGTTTGATTGTGTATTTGCATGTTCACTTTTCGACTTTTTACAGAACTGCTCATTATCATGGTGAAAGGGAGAACGGAATGCTTTATTTTAGTATGCGCACCTTCTTGCCTCGGATTGCGATGGTGATAAGGCACAGTCACTCACGTAATGAAGGAGTGACTGCGACTTTTCGTCACGTTTGGCGAATGTGCTGAATCTATCAGTGAGAACGGAAATCAAATAGCAGAGATGATTTATCATTCCAGCTACACAGTACTGCAGCATCAGTGAGCATCAGAGTGGTGTGTTCCCGTCTGTGAATAAAAACATTTCTCGTGTCGCATGAGGAACGTTGAACCATGCCTTTTGCATAAAATGGCTGCATGTGGTTTTTTAAATTGCAGAACATCGAACCATTGGCTAAATGACTGAATAAGTCTAAGACTCTAAGGCTAAACTAATTTATATAGGCATAATCCCTAGACTGGGCTGGCCCAGTCTGATGGAGACGCATGGTGTTCCAACATCTAGTTGCAATAATCTAGCTATTTGCACCGTTCCTCGTCCAGCTCTTATACAGATTTTGGTTAGTTAGTACAGATACAGATTTTAGTTAGTTAGTGCTGGTTGAGTGTACAACTATTGTAGACAAAAATCTGTATATTTCTGTCACAATTTATCAAGGACTGTACCTGATGGTGGCTTCTAGACAAGACAGATTAGACCGATTGGACGATCAATGAAAAAAAAATCACAATTAACACTACACGGACAAAAAATGGTTAACATTGAACCAAAAAATCAGATTGTTGTTTTCAAATATTATATTATACACACATATTATAGAAAACATGTCGAAATTTATTGTTTCAGCCAGCTATGCTGATATAATATAAATAACGAACTAATGTTATTTCAACAATACTTATTCGAAACGATTTAATTATAACATTTGAAAAAGAACCTCAGGATGTTTTGTGGACAAATTTCAACATTAAATATTGCGGTAATTGATGTGCATTTATTTAGCTTAACAAATGCCACTTAGTATATGTAATGCAATTTAATCGCCGAAGGATTATATTTTGACGTAAAACTCATCTGATTGTGAAGCTGTTTTCTTGCATTTCACGCACGATAATGGTAGCAGACGCAGTTTAATCACTATACTGATTTGACATTTGGCTTGGTTTGTTATCCTATATTTCCGTCTTATTTCAGAATAAATGGGGATGAAATATCACCTCACCTTGAGCATGGTCTCGTCTTGTAGTTACACACCGCATATTTTCCATATATGGAAACAGCAGATGATGAAACATACCCAGATAATCATTAGCACTATTCATGCGTTAGCATTATAGGCGTTATCACGTACGGCGAATTTGAATATGTACCATCGGTGTTCGGTTATCTACCATTTGTTTCCATTAAAACAATTGAGTTTTTCGAAATGTTCTGCTTGATTTAGATGTCAACAATTGTGGAACTTTGAAATCCTGTAACAAAATAATATACCAGCGATCAGTAGTATTATATTTGCCATTTTTCAAGGTTTGTATTTTATTTATTGTCATTAAATGGAAATATTATTTTAAACTAATTGGCTTTTGCTTATTACAGGGCATGGAACATCACTCAGAGGAAAGGAAGGAAGGGTAGAATAATGTCACGAACTAAATAAAACGCTGGAGGCCCTAAGAGACACTCGTGTGATAGGTCCAAGGATAGGTCACTTCGAAACAGGTAAGCAAATTATTTCATTGGTATTCTAATTTATATATTAGGGTGGCTCAAATTAGTATGGGAAAAACTTTTTTCAATTTTTTTGATGGGCCGCCCTCTTATTTGGTTCTATTTGATGCCCTGATGCTCTGGACAAAATTTCAGCCAAATCGGTCAATGTTTGGGCAGTGCTAAACTCGTTGGAAGTTTATATGGAAAAATGTATGCAGAAACATCCAAAAACAGTAAATTGCAGCTGGACTACACAACTTACGATGAAGAACTATGATACTTATTCAGATCTTGGAGAATTTAATACAGAATGTTATGCAGAAAACCGCGAGAAGATTCGAGTTTGCCCGGCTAAGTTATTAGCATTTCTCTGCAGTGGGGTTTGAGCAAATTTCGTTTCTTTTACCTTTGAAAAGAAATAAATTCACCCCTACAACACTCCAGTAAAATGCTAATATCTTTGCTTAGCTTTAGCTTAGCTTAGCTTTGACTGACTACACATATCTATGGTTGCTACTCCGTGATTGACCAGAATCAGTGAAATTGCACAAAGAATCAACTGAATGATTGACTGGGATTGTTCAAGCATTCTCAGTGTGCAAGTTTCAGTGACTCTAAAATTCAAATGATCAATAACGGCGCCGGCCACGTCCTTGTAGTCAGTTAGGAAGAAGGAAGGAATATTAGTAGGTGGTTTTTGCTATTTGAAGACCGTGTTTACCTCTGCGTCTCCACAAAAACCACAGGAAGGATTATCAGTTAATTGGTAGGCATCGTTGGATCTGGATTCACTCTGATAAGCGATACGACCGTGTCATTCTTTATACACAGTGATTTTACCTAGCCATGAATCGGGCGCGAAAAGTAGTACAAACTAACTACCGGCCTACCGGGCGCGCAATGCAGAACACAATATTTCGTCCGATCGTGCCATCGTTCTGCTGTCCGAAACAAGAGAAATCTCACACTAAACTGATTTTTATTACCGGCCGCGCAATGCAGAACACAATATTTCGTCCGATCGTGCCATCGTTCTGCTGTCCGAAACAAGAGAAATCTCGCACTGAACTGATTTTTATTACCGGCCGCGCAAAGCAGAACACAATATTTCGTCCGATCGCGCCATCGTTCTGCTGTCCGAAACAAGAGAAATCTCGCACTGAACTGATTTTTATTACCGGCCGCGCAAAGCAGAACACAATATTTCGTCCGATCGCGCCATCGTTCTGCTGCCCGAAACAAGAGAAATCTCGCACTGAACTGATTTTTATTATCGGCCGCGCAAAGCAGAACACAATATTTCGTCCGATCGCACCATCGTTCTGCTGTCCGAAACAAGAGAAATCTCGCACTGAACTGATTTTTATTACCGGCCGCGCAAAGCAGAACACAATATTTCGTCCGATCGCGCCATCGTTCTGCTGCCCGAAACAAGAGAAATCTCGCACTGAACTGATTTTTATTACCGGCCGCGCAAAGCAGAACACAATATTTCGTCCGATCGCGCCATCGTTCTGCTGTCCGAAACAAGAGAAATCTCGCACTGAACTGATTTTTATTACCGGCCGCGCAAAGCAGAACACAATATTTCGTCCGATCGCGCCATCGTTCTGCTGTCCGAAACAAGAGAAATCTCGCACTCTCCAGTAAAATGCTAATATCTTTGCCTAATAACTCTAATCTTCTCGCGGTTTTCAGCATAACATTCTGTATTTTATTTTACAAGAACTGAATGAGTATCATGGTTCTAGATCTTAAATTGTGCCGTCCAACTGCAAATCACTGTTTTTGGATGTTTCTGCATACATTTTTCCATATAAACTTCCAACGAGTTTAGCACTGCCCAAACGTTGACCGATTTGGCTAAAATTTTGTCCAGAGCATCAGGGCATCAAATAGAGCCGAATAAGAGGGCGGCCCATCAAAAAATTTGAAAAAGTGTTTTTTGAGCCACCTTATTATATATACTTAAAAAGATTTGGTTTCAGATCTGACGTTGATTCCCTCGTACTGTGAAATGCTGACGCTGAAAATCAAATATGGGCTTGTCTTTCATTGGATTCCTTGCTGGATCTGTGCTTCGTCGGCGGTCGTTACATCGCTCCATTTATTTCCACTGCACCTGTTCCTTTGGTCAAGGCTGCCCATCACCATCCATCTCTAGGCTAGACCGGCAATTACACAACATAATCGGGAAGTATAGAACCAGCAAATGTCACTTTTATACTATTAGAATGTTCATATTTAGTTTCTTTGTCAGAGTATTTTAATTTAGTCAAACGATTGAAGTCTAATATTGTTACCGGTTTAAAGGTTTTATTTTTGAAAACTCTTGAGCCATTATTTATAACATCAACATAATCAAAAAATTCGTCATAAATAATTCCGTTATTTTCCATGAGTCAATAGGAGCGTATGCACGATATGAATTGAAAAATAATTTCGAACTCTACAAATTAATGGCATCATCGCGAGAAAAAAAGAAAACCCGCAATTTATCAAAGGATTTTTTTTTAATTTCTTTAACGGACGTATATAGTTTATAGACTTCAGATGAAATTAACAAAACATTTATGGGTTCTTTCTTTTTACGGAAATAAACCACAAATGGTCCAGAAAAGGTTGAAGGATAAATTTTGATTCTAAAAGGTTTAGATGAAGAAAAAGTAGTTGAAGAATTTTCCTCAGCTGAATTAGTTTCTTCCCCATCGGTCTCCATAACGGAGAATTAGGAGGAATGTTGAAAACAAAAAACAAAGCAAATAAACAATATAGAAAATACTACGGAAAAAGTAAAGAAATAAAAAAAATAAAATTATACTTCCATTTCCTGGGAGAAAACTTTCTGATCCTGAAGAGCCTTCAATAAACTTCAATATTAAAAGCAACTCCTACCGCATCCACACAGAGATTCTTTATTTGAAAATCGGCGCCAAAATCTGAAAATACCTATGTAGAAAGAAAAAAATACAAGCGCAGAAAAAACCGTCTAACCTGGTCAAGGCCTACTTACCAAGTATGAGTATTATAATTATACTTATTTGGGAAATATTTGGCTTCGCAGTCTTGCTAATTTCCACCATTGCTTAGTCCAGCAAGTCCAGATACCGAATTTCGGATAGCAACAAATCGTCCAAATTGTCCGATGCAGAATTCTTTCGGACCAAATTTGAACCATTTGACATTGCACGTTGCACTGAAACATATTTGACCAACACACCAAATTTTTCTCGCTGAAAACCAGCAAAATTTTGCTGGATTTTGCCGAGCTGTAAAACCAGCAATTCATCCAGCAAAATTTACTTTGCTGTTGTTACAGCAAACATAACAATCATAAAAATGACAGATACTCAACTGTATTTTCAGCAATGTCGATAATGGTTTGCTGGACCAATTTTTATTTATCAATTCATGTGAAATCGGTAAAAAAAAACAGTTAACAGCTTATTTCAACTTTACGATGAAATCATTCACGGTAGTGGATGGCTTAGTTATGTTCAAAATAGCCCCCGTAAAAAATGAGAAAAAGTTAGCATGTGCGGCATCAAATTTACAGTTGAAAAAGTAATGTGTCCTAAAATTAATGTTAATGTTCCGAACGCTTCCTCAATTTCGGAGTCTACCGAAAAAAAACGTTTTCCAATACGGATAAAACAAACTCCTTCACAGTACAGTTGGGCTTCAATGATCAACACCGGATTTGTGCTGCTCCGATAGCCCTATGTATACTGCTCGACATCATCCTCCGGCTATAACAAAAAGTAGTGTTTAATATAATGATAACAATAATGTACATACATCAAAAGCCATTTACATTTATCCATTCAATGATGCCTTCCAGGAGGTTTGCAATTTTTTGCGATCCTTTATTGACCCTTTTAACGCCTCGGGATGGATTTTTATCCTTTATGATCAGCAATGTTCGTATGAATTCTAGAATGTTTAATAATGGTATGGTAGGTTTAATGTTCAAGAAAGGTATGGTAGGTAGTAAATGAAATCATTTCTTACTAGTGTTCACAGTTGAGTGCAGGTCGTTGAAATTGTTCAGGACCTTCTCTTGAAGAGCACTCCACTGGCCCCAGTTGGCAATGACTGCTGAAAACATTTCATTGAATTCCAAGTTTATCTAGAATGAATACAAAAACAAGTTCAAATATGAATGAAGCGCTTGATTAGTTCAATAAGATTGGAGTTTTTAAACATGCCCAACATGGGATATATAATACTAATGACACACACGTGGTATCTGTACCATGGTACAAGAAAATTGGAAAGATTGCCATACCTATTTATTAAAGAAAGTCTTGGAATTATTTTCTTATCGCCATGGCACAGGTACGAATAGTATATACCAGGTATGTACTTAGTACATATTATAAATTTATTGAAAATAAGTAAAACAGTGTTTCAGGCACAGACAAACAGAACATAATACTTGAGAATTTTACTTCGTAAAATATTTTACTCGTGGCGTACTATTAAAGTCTATTTGGTTCGTTAAAACGACAGGTTTTGTTAGTGCTTTGCGACTGTGAATTTGAATAGTAAATATCCTGTGTGCCACGTTTGTTTGTCTGTGCTTCCAGGAAGTTACAAAATACGAAATAGTTACCAATTGTCCATTAAATGACGTCGACAAAGGAAATTGTTCCATTATGATTTCTATTAAATCTCCTGGATTCTCCTTACTTCGTAATGCAAATTCGCGCCTCAAATGTTTTCATCCAGCCAGACTTAATTATCTCGAACGACGCTTCTGACGGAACGATGAACTTTAATTTGGCAATCTGAAAAGCAAAATTTATTAAATTAATAGTTCGACAAAAAATACAGGAGATCATACCACATCATTTAACTGATCGTCGGTTAAATCACTAACGATGGTGTCCACAGTTTCAATGGCAACATTTCCATCCTTTGTCCGTCGAATCTGCTTCTCGAATTTCTTGACCATGTACTCTATATGGTAGTTCAATTTACCGCTATGTCTTCCATGTCCGCGTCCGTGTGGATAAAACCATAGGGCCTAAAAAGAATGGAAACATAAATTAGGAACGTATTTATTATATCAAAGGGAATGAACATTTTTATTCAAGCTGTAAGGGAAGATCCATTAATTAGGTAACGCAAGTATGGGCCATTTTCAACCCCCCTCCCATATATGTCGCACTTTTTGTATGAATCATTTAAATGTTTTGTATGAATTGTCACACTTCGGGCAATCCCTTCCAAGCGTTACGTAGTTTATGGATGGTCCCTAATCCAATTGATCAATTTCTAACATTGTTCGTTAACAATAATATGCTACGATTATTTCTGACATATTATTATTTTTTCGATTATTTCATACGTGAAACAAAATTAGACATCACTAGTTAAAGTATTGACTAGTTGGTTCACATCCTTGATTAACGATCCCGCATTAGTGAATAATATATTATTGGAAACAAGAAAACAAGCGAGAACACAAGCAATAAAAATAGAAAACGTACCTGTGGCACTTCAGCGCTGTTCGATCTCAAAACATCATATTTATTGACCAGAGATATTGCAACATTGTTTTTATGATGAGCACTTGGATGGCTGTGAATGAGACAAGTAAGTTCATAAATTTATGTTTTTTCCTGGTTTTGTTTGATTATGCCTACATTGATGCCGTGCCGGCGCGCCGCGGCCTATAGGGCACTGCACGGAATAATTTGTCTCTTTTTCGCTGCAAAGAAATTAGAAAACAACAAGGCCAGTAAACGTCAAAATGTATGAGGAACGAAAGAGAAAGAGATGTTCCCGTGCAGTGCCCTATAGGGTGAAGCCAGAATAAACGAGACTTGTGATATGACGAATGTAAAGGATTGTTAAAGGCTGTCGCGTTACACAGCGCGTCGCGTTTACTCTGACTAACGCTTAGTATTTAATACATTGCCTTATGCTACGTTTAGACAAGGCAAGTGAATTGAACGTCTTCATACCATCATTCAACTCACTTGAACGAAAACAAAATTAAACAAGTCAATTGAATTCAACTGAGTTGTTCAACTCTCTTACCCTGTCTAAACGTAGCATTATGGCAACAAAAACTGCCAGGAGAGTGCGGATGCTTATAGACTACTTCAAGTTTGTGGTTTCAACTTTTAAGCTGTTGTCTTATTCCATGTGTATTGGATATAAAATTGATCAAGTTAGTAATATATTTAGTGATAGACATCAGATTAATGAACAATTCATTGAATGTAAATATATTTTTTGTTATAGCATTAAGTATTAACATTTGTAGTTTTTAAGTGCAAATAAATTTGGAGAATAACTTAAGTAAGATTTTGATAATGCTAAAACCAATGAGTATCCCATATTTACACATGGAATAGTCACATAAGTAGAAAGCAAGCAAGCATAATAATTGTGAATTATGTTTGATTTCAATTTACTTACTATCCAAATCTGTTGATGAGATAGTCACTTAAGATGGTTGTGATCGCTTTGATTAATTTGCTGTCGACAGATTTTTGTTCATGTAGTTTTTCGATAATATTTCTTCCTTCTGGTGTCTGTTGGAATAAGCAGTCAATATCAAATTCCTGAAAAAGAATTTTAGTAGTCATATTATATTTAGTACTTCACTGCTGTATTTATAATTAGTAATAAAATTACCTTTTCCAATGAAATTCCCATTTCGTCTTCATACTCGATGTATTCATATTCCTCGTAATCTCCGTTATCGATGTGTTCTTTTGTAGTATGCTTTGAGTAATTGGCAATTTGCCCCTGAATTTTTTGAATTTTTTTCCTCTGTCCAGTGTTTAGGTTTAAACGATTAAAATCCATCTCATTTAGCTGTGAAAATGTTTCTATATCGACGATATCTTCTCGAACTGTTAAAAAGTTGTTTCAATCGTTGATTACAAAATATTAATAATCATTGTTGTATATTCTTAGCGATATGTAATTGATGATATTATTATACGTTTTCCAAAACGCGAATGTAGTGTGACAATGTATGTTTTCCAGTGTAACTAGCACTTCTTGTCTGGTACTTTCGACTTGGTAGGCTTGCAGAACATCATCAAAATTAATTGTTTCCCACAATATAAGCAGCATCTTAGGTTTGTCGTTTGTTACAACAATTTCCTGTACCTCCCCAAAAGTAGGGAACCCAATCATGTTGGATGTCTTAAGTGATACGACGCAATTAACGCGAAATTGGACCCCATTGAACACTATTTCTTTTGGAGAAAAGCATCTGTCTTCTGGATTACAAACCAACATGGAAGCTGATTTCAAATTTTTCATCAAACACATTTTTCCAGATTGGAAAGTTAATGAGTTTTTGAAAGGACGCTCTGCAATACTGATAACTTGCGCAAACAGTTGTCGTTTAGCCAAGCTGAGACACACATTTTTGAAATTTTGTGCTACGTTCATTTGTGTTTTAATATTCTTGTTTTTTTGTTCAAAAACGCGACAATCGTACTGTTGCAATGGTCCCATTTCTTTGATGCATTGTGGGTAATGATACAGATGGTGTAATTTGTTCGGTCGTCGTTTGAACAAACAAAAAAACATGTTGTAAAATATTTTGATCTCAATTTCAAGTTCCGCAAGTAGAAAATCCGGCACTGTTGGCGAACACGATATGCGAGTTATATTGATAAGGCAACTAATCAGAGGCATATATGGGCAATCATCTGTTACCTTGTGTTTGAAAAGAAACGGAAAAGCTCCTAGAAAAAGAAGATATTGAGACGCCGTTTGTCGCATTCTGTGAGTTTTTGGTTGAAGCAGCATTTGCGCTGTTATGTTGGATGATGGCTTATTTTTACAACCGCGGTAGCCATAATTAAAAGTTGCTAGTCGATGGTTGATAAAATCTATAGTAAATCCAAGATTCTTGTCCTTATAGTATCGAGAAAGAACTAGCTGTATCGTGATTGGTATCACCCCTTCGGCCAGATCATGCATGGTATCGAATGAATGGTTTTTAGTTATGTGAAAAACTTTAAGCTCATTTAAGATGCATCCTGCTGGTTTCAGTCCGCATTCTGTTGGTGAAATTTTCTTTCGCCGAAGAAGATCAAGATTAGTATTGTACCATTGCTCATCACGTGGTGGGTATGTGTTCATGGTTGGATCTTCATGGAATTCAGGTCTGGTTATGGTACACTCTCGACAGAACATATTGGCGGAAGGTCCCAATAAACTGAACAGCTCGTGAACGGCTAATGTATCGCCAGCTATAGCAACGACCGCTCCGCGCATGAAGTACTCCTCTTGACCATAATATACCTTCAAACCAACTTCTAGTTTTTTTAAATCGACGATGAGCGTTGCTAGGATTCTGTTTTAGCCATAACGTTTGGCATCTGCAGACTTCGCATATATCAATGGGAATACCGATCTCGTCGAAGAATTAAACTGTGTGGGTAGGTTTTGCACTTTGAAATATAAAGCAGCAATCTTTTGTTTTCCTGATCTGGAGCTCAATGCGTTACATGGCTCAACGTCGTCCTCATAAATGATTAATCTCAAAGCATCCGGATATTTCTCAAAGTAAGCACTATTCCTATAGGCGTATCCGTCTGTATAGCTTGCATATATTGGAGGAATGCCAGGTTCACGGAGAGTTTCATCTTGCTTTGACAAAACATTACGATTTTCAGGAAATCTCAGAGCCAGTTTTAACGATTCAATAATAGAGATGTATTGAAAAGTATCATTAATCTGAAAAAGATATAAAAAATAAGTTATTACTATTTTTACTATGGTTATATTTAAAATATCCTTACCTTAACGGTAGCTTCTTTTCCTTTCACAAAACGTTTCCCTTCCCGTTCTTTCAGCATAATGGTTCTTGTCTCCGGAATTGATCCAACTGTTTTGTTTAGATAAGCTTGTTGTTTCACTGGCGTAGAAACCTCGTTAAAAATGTTGTCTATTACAAGGTTGTTCTGCAGTTTGATAACTTGTTCTGATCTGATTCGATGTGAGTAGCAAATTGGTCAAGGAATGCCGTCACCGTGTGTGATACATATTCGTTTATTTGACCTATTATCGCTTCACAGAAGGACAGAATTTGGCTGGTTTTAGTTTCAGTTAGGGAAATGTCAGCTTTCATACGGCACACGGAAATAGCAACAAACTGGCGCAATGACTCCAAACGAGTTATTTCCGGTTCGTATTCTTCAGGTTCTATACAAGGGCCAGTGCTAGCTTCTTCGTCGTATGCTTCGTAGGCTTCCACATTTCCTTGTGAAACTCGCTTTGAGGGGCTTGGCTCTGATAAGCTAGGGAGGGGATGTTTTGTTATAAGATGATGTTTCAGATTGGAAAACTTCCTGTAGCTCATCTTACACCCGGGTTTCATGCAAGTGTAATGTACCAAAAGATATTTTAGTTTACTAGATAAAGATTGTCGCTGTCGTCGCTGTCCGGAACATCTTTTGCTGGCGAGGATAGGGGAGCTAAATGTCAAAGAAGGAAAATCCATACGATTTGACAGGTATGTACCACACATGTTTCGGACAGCAGAACAAAGGGAACCGAAGCGACAATCTTTATCTAGTAACTAAAATATCTTTTAATGTACCAGATTTTTATTGAAGTCTTTTCTGTCGCTGTGATAATTAATATGTCGCCGCAAACCGTCAACATATCCTTCCACAAGCCGTTTGCAAAAAAGCACTTTAATGTGTCGGCCATTTTCTCGCCCTGCTGCCTAATACCTGCTAAGAAAATGCGATTAATACTTTACTTACCAAACAATTCTTCGAGATCACAGTTCTCAAATTTCAACGTCTGGACAATAGACTGCAGTTCAGGCTCCATTTTAAATGTTTCAAATTTAAAGAAATAGCTGCATACACGTGAACTTTTGGAATCGTAGAAAATATGGCGGACGTGCTATTTTCGCGAATGTTTATTTCTTCCCGTGACTTGAATTTGACAGATGAACGAACACGCTTGCTGGATTTCCAGCAATAATATGACTATTGCTGATTTTCAGTAAATTCTATGAACGTTTACTGGATTTCAGCAAACAACTGTATTGCTGGTTTATAACCAGCAAACTGTTTTGCTGGAACAAGATATGAAATTTTGGTGTGAAGAAACTTCAACAAATCGACCCCTTGAAAAAGGCCCTAAGTGGACCTAAACGCAGGGAAAAGATTAAAAATATAGTTTTCAATTCCCTCCAAGACTGCGAAGCCAAATATTTCCCAAATAAGTCTAATACTACAGTCGAGCGAAAAAGAAAATTATAATTATAATAGTAATAATAATTATTATTATTTTACAGAGTTTTGGCACTTCCCCAGCAAGCGTGCTGGTATTTTTCACCTACCCCGGGCAATCTGGATGCCAAAGGGGATTAGGCTCTGTGGATCTCATTCGCCGGTTGACTTAAAATCCTATAATAAACGTTTGCACCGGATGTATTAGTTATGGTGGGTCAGGAACCATCTTACAATACTGCAAGTTCTCCAGGTGCCAGCAAAGTCGTGGTACTTCGTTATCTTGTTGGAGAATGTTGTTTGGACATTATGGTCTAGCGGTACAGCAATGTCGATGAGGGTTACCCGCTTCATCCTTTTGTCGTAGACCGCAATATCGGGCCGATTGGCACGAATGAGGACATCCGTTATGATCTCGCGATCCCAGTATGTATGTATCGGCCTTATTTGACTCTAAAACATTGAACAAAATTTATATTTTTCCGCGGATTTGTTTTATTCGTTTTTTTCCGCGGAAAAAAAATATTAATTTCGTTTCGTTTCGCAAAATTTCGAATCAAATGGACCTCGATTTCGTTTCGTTCCGAAGTCTCGGAAATAAATCTGAATTTCGTTTCGTTTCGAATCAACAATAACATTTCTAATTTTGTTTCGTTTCGTTTCGTCAGGAAAAAATGTGTTATCGCATACCCTTAGTTTGTGCATATGAGGCATGCATTTTTGTCAAATTTTCTTCCTCAACCGACTTCAATTGAGTGTAAGAAAAAGCTGCTACGGACAATATGAGCCGGCCACGCTCTTACAGTCAATTTAGGATAAGGAGAGGAAAATGAGTTTGACACTCATCATTTTAAGAGACTGAGGAATGCTCTGCATCTCCGTGGCGTCACAGGAAAGAAATCGTTAATTTGTTAAAAAAGTAATTCATGTGAAGCCACCTTGGTAAGCAACTAAATATTTATTGTAAACGAAGTTATTTTGAAAACTCGAAGACGAAAACCGTGTTTCAAATCAATCCAACGCAAAATCAATGCGCTTCGTTTAATAATAATGTTTTTCTTAGCGGTGGCTCTTAAGGCCTAGTTATGCGCATAAATCTGGTTTGAGGCGTAAGAGGTTAAGAAGTCAGCCTTTAATAAGAAAGAGGCATTCTAAAATACGTCACAAGGGCCCTAGGAATCCACGCCACGGTTTTGCCTCTTTGACAAAGTTGGATGTACTGATCAGATTCATACAGTAGACGTTCGGTAACTGCAAGTCATTCTACTGCAATGATTTCAAGTGCGATTCGATAGTTGTAACAGTTTTGCAATTATCGGACCGCTAAACTTCAAAACTGCATTGCGCTGCACAATCAGATGCACTTTTATTTCATCTGACGTCGATTGGCAACCGTTTGATGTCTAAAATACGTCGAAAGGCATTCGCTAACTGAAAAGTTAACATGTTGTAGCTATCGAACGACTACTGTTGATTAAAATAGAAACTCTCCCTAATTAATTAGAAATTTTCCATAAAAAAAAATAGGAAATTGCCAATTAAGAAATCAGGGTATGAGTAATAAATAAATATAAAATTTCCACAAAAAAACAGAATAGCACTTTTAAAAGCAAAAATGGCAATTATGAAAGGAGAGTTTTCCATGAAGATATCAAAATGTTCCACGAAAAAATACAAATTTCAATAAATAAATCAATATTAGTAATAAACAATTACAAAATTTTCCACAAAATAAATATTTCTTCCATAAATAATAAAAAAAAATCCACAAAATAATCAAGAAAAAACAAAAAAAATAAAGAAATATAAAAAATCAATTAAACTGAGCCTGAGATTTTTTATGGAAAATTTCTTATTCAACATAAATTTTGCTGTCGTATATGATTACATTTACACCCTGACTTAAACATTGAGTCGGATTACCTTGGAAAAAAAGTAGGATAGAATTGTAAGAATTTTTTTTCTGCTGGACATTTCTAACAAAACACTGCAGTGATGAACTCTAATTATAAGAAAAATCACTTCAATAGAGTTAAAAAAAATAACAAAACACTGAAGACGTTTTATAGAAGAAAACCTAATACGTATTTGTCGACTCAGAAAGCGTTATTAGAAAAATTTGTATAAAATTAAAAAATTTGAAAACACCTTTATGATTTTGTTCAGCGGCGCAGCCAAATTTGATAAATCATGACCGTGCGTACGAGGCAGTATGGTTTAAGTCTAAATTTGTTTCGAAATTCCGCGGAATTCCGTTAAATTTTGTTAAAAGCTAGTTTTTTTCTAGCGAAATATTTTTAATTTTACGAAACGAAACGAAATCAAGAAATAAGATTTCGCCATGCTCAAATTTAGTTTCGAACCACCTGAACCAAAAACAAAATAAGCCATGTTGGAGCAATTAGGAAACTCCAGAAGCGCATGGCAAACCTGCTAGAATCCGTGGGTCTTCTGGAAATGTTCCTGAAAAAATATAAACCGGAAGAACACGGAGGTCAGGTTCAGGATCGGCTAGCGAAGCTGTAGGAGTTTTTCAAAGAATTTTTCGACGTCACTGCTGGGAGTCTTATTCGTCGAAGAAAAAGGCGATTTCAACAAAGGAAGAGCGATTTTTGTTCGAAAATTAGTATTATTCCTTGAAGGTCGCCCTACATTCAAAGCTGTCAAATTCTACTACTCTCGTTGCCCTACCCTAAAATCATATTGCTAAAATTTACTGGTGAGCCAGAGGACTGGGTGTCTTTTCGGGACAGCTTCAATGCAGGAGTTGCAAGTAGAAGGGAATAGGCGAGGTCGATAAGCTGCAATATTTGAAGGGTCTAGTGCAAGGTGATGCAGCTCACCAGCGCACAACTTTATTGAAAGTGATTAAAGAAAATATAGTTGCATAGATTTGTTAAATATACAAATCTGTGATGGGATTCGGCTTTGCAGTCTCAAAATTGTTCAAACAATAATGTTTTAACTGCAGTTAAAACATTATTGTTTGAACAATTTTGAGACTGTAAAGCCTAATCCCATCACATATATTTAACAGTCGAGACACCATAGAGTTATACAAATCCAAACCAGAATCAATGAATCAGAGTTCGGAATCAAACATGGAAGGGACAGTAAACTTTCGATAACGGCAAGCAATTTAATTGAATGCCATTTTTATTTATCGCATCTCGCGTCAACTGATGGAAGTTTGACATCTAAAATGTATATTGCAGTTATCGAACGGCTAATTTGAATATGAGCGTGATTTAAAAAAAATGATCTTATTGTTGGGATGCGCACTTTCGCATTCCTCAAACTAGTGGACCGTTTACATATTCGCTTATTCCACGCAACAATATTCTGTCCGTTAATCAACGATGCTAGATTTGAAAACTCTGTGAAGAATAATACGTTATGCTATCAAGGCTGATGCTGTCAATTCCGGGATTCATATCATATGGTAATAAATTTCAGCAGCGTTAGATATGAAACATATTTCCCTTTATCCGGTCAGCTTGCGGCACACAAATTAATCGATTTTATATTTATTCAAGCAACCGAGCTGGAATATATTTCCGAACATTTAATTCTCCAACGAATCATTATCAATACGTTGTACTAATTCACTTGCGGCATCAAATACGGCTGTTCCGAATCATCATTTATATCAAAATTACATCTCAGATCCAATTTCCGTCTCTCTGGTCGCAGCACCGACTGCATGTGCAAAAGGACCCCACAGCATTCGATGCAAATCGAGCTGCTTTGAACATTTTGATCAGCATCGATGCAGCTACTTTCCTAGTCTCACTCCACTTTGATTTCCCTCCTGATCACCAATTGCTGGACCGTTTCCGATGAGACACCACGCGGGATCGGGGTGCCGATACATGTCGTTTGATGGCTTTGACTCCGGATCAGCTAACCGAGTCCGACACCGGTCGGCGTCGTCGTTGTCGGTCGGGGCCGGATGTTGCGATACGGCAGATGATGCTGCAGGCTCGATGGAACTGAACCCGAGCCTGAACCAGGAATGGTGCAGCGACCACTTACTTCTCGCTAGTCGTGAATGTGAAATTTCATAATGATGACGACGACCGGACCGGATGGAATGGGCGCGGCGCTGCTCGTTATGAAATCGAGATGGCTTCTCTGGGCATCCGGCTAAACGACTGCCAACGGTCCTGTCTATTTGGCCCTGTGTTACACACGGTATGCAAATCGTGACTCCGGCTGCCATATTACGTGCAGGCATATTTCTATAGCTCGGCATTGTTTCGCTGCACGGTGGTATATGATAACAATAATCCGTGGATTTTGGTTCGTGGTCGTAGGATGCTTATGTGCGGGGATTTTTCACTGGAAATCAGCGAGGCTGCTGCTGGATCCCGTCCTCCAGGGATAGATCCAAGGCAAAGTGAAAAGTTGAACTAAGAGGACAATGGGATGGATATTTGCGCTTTGGATCAGACGAGGACCCTAATGGGCAATTGAATTGAACGATGACATGTTTTTCCGAGGATTTTCACGCATTAAGTCATAGGCATGGGGTGGTTAATATCAGACCGCTGGACCTGAACTTGGGTAGATATGAAGGTTTGATGCAATCAATTTGGCGCCAAACGTAATGAGGAATGGGAATTCAGCTGATTCAATTGCATTGTTTGATTTCTATTACACCCTTAGCTCACTCATATTCGGAAATTTAGCTTTCATAATTGGATTTATCGTTGGGATACGCTTATTTGTCCGATATTTGCTTGGATAAATAAATAATACACAGTGTAAATGTGACACTTATGCGCATAACGGCAATATGTGTTGGTCAGCCCTCATTGTACTCTTGTGCTGTGCGGTTCTATTTTTTTTTTTGCTGGAAGTAGTTTTAATACCAAAGATAATTGAATACCAAAGCTATTTTAATTTCAACAGTGCTTCGGTGCTATTAATGTCCAGTCCTTTGATCCCGTAACGATCCTTGTTTGTACCTGTGCTTTCGTTTAACGGTGGACCTGTTTGCGGAAGTAAAATTCCTACAAAGAAGCACAGCTTCAAGACCGTCCTGCCCTGGATGTCTTTATTGGGGGGTTGGGTATCTAATGTCGAATTCGTTTTTAAACCTGGGTCAGTGCCAACCCGAACCCTGAATAAAAAAACATTTTTAGTTCCAACTGTCATTGGATATGTTGGTGTGCGTAGCATCGTGTTTGTTTTGATTCGAAACATATGATCCAGGACATCCAGTGCACTGGCACTGGTAGTGCGTTGGCGTTGACTAATCAGATCATGATAAATAAATATGTTTAAGTGCGTGAATTGATTTTTGCGAATAGTGGAATTTACTTTTGGGTGGATATAAATAGGGAAACTGCTCCTGGAATTCATTTCATGGCTCCGATATTCATCCCATCAAAAACAAAGCAATGGAAAGGAATTTGGATTGTTTATTATTTCTGTGATTTTTCTCAGCAGTGAGCACGCATGTTGACAAAAAGAGGCGACGAAATTGGTGCTGCATTTATTTGTTTCCCGATGAGATGAATATACGTTCAGTGAGATGGAGATCGGAACAGTTCCCCTATTTAATTATATTCAATAATCCCGTGCACATTCTTATACCAAGAATTCGGTATAGAATTCATGTAAAAGAGATTTTCTATTCTACAAAAAATCATCTATTTATGCAAAAGTTTTTTTTATCAGAGAACACTCAGAAGCATGTAATACAAATTCTCCAGGATTCGCTAATTTTTTTCCTCGCTTCCTCTCCTGATAAAGGTAGCCTCACACATCGGGAAAATTGCATTTTCAATTTTCAAGAATCTCCCGGAGGAATTGCTCAAGGTAATTCCGGGGGAATTTATGTACGAAACTTGTTTCCTGTATTCTAGAAGGATTTCCTGAAGTTATTATATTGTAGGAATTTCCAAATTAATTCCTGGAGCAACTTCCAGAGAAAATCGTGGAATAGTATTCAAAGGAATTCATCTCGAAAGGATCCATTGGAAAAAATATGGAGGAATGCCTGAAAGATATCGCCAAAAATTCAAGAAAGAATTACTGAAAGTAAATCCACAAATATATTTTTCTGACAATTCTTAGCGGATTTTGTGAACGAATTTCAAGGGGAGTTCCCAAACTACACAATTCCATCCACCGACCTAATTTAGGACACCATCTGTGAGGAAAATCTGAATGAACTTATGAATACATAACTTCCCTAACAATTATTTTTAAAACTGAATCTAGACAACAGTACCGGATTAATTTCATTTTAAACTACAATAACAAATATCACAAAATTCCAAAAAAAAAAAAGATTTTCAACGCGCATTTTATTTTAATAAACAGACAGTTTCGTTTCTCCCTTCTGCTTGTTTATTCCGCCCAGTCCCACCCACCCACGTGGTTTTGACAGTTGTAGTACAGTTGTATTGGTGAACCCGGTACGAAACCGTGAAACAACACAGTGCGAACCCGACAGCTTTGGGGTTGGAACTAGTGCGAACCTAGTTCCAACCTGAGCGAATAAAAAACACTTTGACAGCACTTAGGTTGGAACTGGTTCCAACCTAGGTTGGAACTTTTTAAAAACGAATTCGACATAACTTAGCAATATCCCCAAGTCAGCCATCTTGGATTTTTGTATGGAATTTATGCTCTTTTTTTACGTTTTAAAATGAAAATTAATGTTTCCCCCTGCGCTGGTTATTCCCATCTACTGACGAAGTCGTTTAACCTATACATACGAAAAGGCCTTGGTCCTGTCTAAGCGCGGAAATAATCGAAGGCTGCTAGAAATTTCAGATATTCTTTCTCACTCTAAAAGGACATTAGGGCACATTGGCCTAAAATGCCGCGGTTGAGCACATTTATCGTTATATTGTCTATCCGGAACAAAGTTAGTTCGCTTTTTATACCAAAGTTGGATTTGTCTCCAGATACTAGCAACTCATCCAACTTCGAAAGTAATGCGCTGGATTGCCCAAAAGATGCGCTAAACAACGCATCAATTTGTTCGACAGATGAAACTTCGGAAGAAGTTCGGTTCGGAAGTCCCGACTTCCGAATTCTAATTTGGTGCTACGCCGACAATAAATCTTCATAAATTCTCAGGTGAATGTTTTTTCAGCCCACTTGGGACGCGCGATTGTTGATTTCGAACATATTGCGCATAAATCCCAAAATTTTATTCCCACCTTTGGGTTTCCGCGCTGAGCACTCATCATCGGTGGTCCTATGTCACCTTTGCGCACAACCCGATTGGGCTGCACCTTCGAGTTTTTTGCAAATTGAATATCTTTCGGATGCTTGATTTGTCCAATCTTCACATGTGCTTTAAGCCCCAAACGCAATACAACGGAACGGCGACGGAAACGGCAAATTTGACAGAAAATATATGGGCTAACTGTCAAATTTTCCGTTTCCGTCGCCGTTCCGTTGTATTGCGTTTGGGGCTTTACTGTTGTATATCCACAGTCAAGCGAGTGCACATTGCTCTCGATTAATAAACAATGTGCACTCGCTTGACAATAGATATACAACAGTAAAGCACATGTGAAGATTGGACAAATCAAGCATCCGAAAGATATTCAATTTGCAAAAAAGAACTAACCGCGGTGGAGGTTGGTACTCGGATTCAGATGTTTTTTTCCGCAAACGTGACCTTTAAGTGTTCTTGTTGTGTAGGGGTTATCACGTCTATCTAGAGAGTAGGAGGTTGAGGGTTCGAGTCCCTCTAAGACACGTGGATTCTTTTTCGCAAATTTCATATCAACTTGTCCATTTCGAAACATGTACTTTGCATATGCGCAGCCAAGATATTTATCAAAAAAAATCATCGTAGATTATCCTGTCGTAACCTGCGAAGCCTAGCAACTTACAGTTCCATGTTCCAAGCTTCCAATCGTTATCCTTTATTCGTCGCCTAGGTCTTTGCCATATCGAGTCGTATTGTATCGAGTCGTATTATCTTCTATGTCGTTCGTAATGGTTGTTTTCAAAGGCGGCTTATTGGGCCTGCACAAAACTCCTGTCTCGTCGGGGGGGGCGTCGTGTCAGGTCTGTTTTGCGTCCCACCTATCACCACGACATGGGCTTGTGCGCTTTGAGCGGCACACGTTCGCTTTGGCGGAGCCTACTTGCGGATATAGAGATGAGTGACGTTTAGCGCTCGCACACTAATGTGCAATTCGTCATGTGTAAAAACATGTTTGTTTTCCTTCTGCTCATAACCTCAAAAATGATCGGGTCATCACAATAATTTCAAAAGAGTCAAAAAATATATGGAAATATACTCATTTTTACCCAATCTTTGCTGAGTTGCACCATCTAGGAGTGTTTGTTTTCCTTTTATCGCCACTCACACATTCGGACGTGAGAATCTCAATGGTCCAATGCACCGAGTTCATCATTGACGTTTGAGCGGTGCGCTGTTTACTTAGGATGAATACTTTTTCATTCATCGAGTTCATGCAAGTGTTCATTTTTAGTAAACAGCGCCCAACTCAAACGTCATTGTGTTCATTCGGTGCATTGGACCATGCAGCTTTTTAGGGTCTGTCTCATTTGGAGAATTAAACTTAAAAGTGACAGTTCGAAAATTAAGAAATCACCCCGTTATAAGAATGGCTGGTGCTACCCAGCAATTCCAACAGGACATCGATGGAAAATGATTCGATATCTGTCAAAAGTAATCTTGCTCTGCGAGCAGGGTTATTTGATAATTATTGAAATGTCACTTTTAAGTTTAATTTCAGTTTAATTATCCAATTGAGACAGACCCTTATAGATGTTTAACAGAGCCCAATGTCAAACCCCACCACATCCTAGGCAGGCACCAGAACTCGCAGATGGCCTGGGGAGGGATCGTCAAGCCCTAGCTTGGACTCTACTAAGAATACTAGTCAACATTGAATTATTCCACTAAGTGTCCAGCTCATGATAGTACCGTGGACCCCCGGTAATATGACCGCTTTTAATCTGAACACTTTTTAATTTGAACCCCGTTCGTTTAAACATCGTTCAAATTAAAAATGGTTCAAACGTCATTTAACACGTGGAATCGAGAAAAGAAAAATGGAACATCGTGAAACGGAATGCAGAATCAAAACAAACCACCAAAGAGAGCAGCCAGAAACCAGTTTTTCTGATGCAAATAGAGTAACCAGAAGTTCAAATTAAAAATGAACCCCGTTAATTTGAATGAGGTACCGTTCAAATTATCGGGGGTCCACGGTATGCCTTATGCTGTCTTCGATTTTGATGCGTTTTTTGACGCGTTTCTTACACGGTATTTGGTAATTATGCAGTTTTCAATGCAGGTTTTGAAATGCTTGCGTGAAAAGAATATTATATAATAAATTTGTATCATTTAATTCAATTTACTTTCTATGTACAAAATTCTAACAATCCAAAAAATGAACACATTTTTAATTTGGTACTCTATCGCTATCCAAGCTAGTAGTCGGGTAATGAAATGCCAAAGTTAATTCTGAATATATGTTCGTGAATATGTATATGTTTTCACATGATTCTTACACCTGATTTAAAAGCATTTTGATTGAAGTGCAGGGTACATGAAATTAACAGAACTTTTACATGACTTTTGTATATTGAAATGTTTTGTTATTTAATATCGTATAAAGTTCTATTACTCTGTCATTATATAACAAAAAACCAGAATAATCCACCTAGCGGTGATGGTGCCTTTCTCGTGTATTATAAAATATAACAAGAAAAGCACATAAGAGAGCTCAAAACTGCACTTTAGGGAGATAGATTCAGTTCTTCTTCTTATTGGCATTACATCCCCACACTGGGACAGAGCCGCCTCGCAGCTTAGTGTTCATTTAGCACTTCTACAGTTATTAACTGCGAGGTTTCTAAGCCAGGTTACCATTTTTGCATTTGTATATCATGAGGCTAGCACGATGATACTTTTATGCCCAGGGAAATCGAGACAATTTCCAATCCGAAAATTGCCTAGACCGGCACCGGGAATCGAACCCAGCCACCCTCAGCATGGTCTTGCTTTGTAGCCGCGCGTCTTACCGCACGGCTAAGGAGGTCCCCGATAGATTCAGTTATTTTTATCAATTCACATTCATTTGCGTTCATTTGAATGCATTGCAGTAGTATTTGAAAAAAAAATCAATTTCGTATTTTTTTTTTCATGGGGGACCCTTGGAAAAAATGGGGAGACAAACAATGTTTTCTCCGGAACGCAATGGCCGATTGGGCCATATTTCAATAGCGAAAAATTAGGAAGAATTCCGCGTCGAATGCAACCTGTTACCGTGGACCCCCGGTAATATGACCGCTTTTAATCTGAACACTTTTTAATTTGAACCCCGTTCGTTTAAACATCGTTCAAATTAAAAATGGTTCAAACGTCATTTAACACGTGGAATCGAGAAAAGAAAAATGGAACATCGTGAAACGGAATGCAGAATCAAAACAAACCACCAAAGAGAGCAGCCAGAAACCAGTTT
The DNA here is from genome assembly GCF_024139115.2 of Armigeres subalbatus. Classification (NCBI taxonomy): domain Eukaryota; kingdom Metazoa; phylum Arthropoda; class Insecta; order Diptera; family Culicidae; genus Armigeres; species Armigeres subalbatus. The sequence continues at coordinate 39,128,450 of NC_085139.1, read as the reverse complement.
TTCTGATGCAAATAGAGTAACCAGAAGTTCAAATTAAAAATGAACCCCGTTAATTTGAATGAGGTACCGTTCAAATTATCGGGGGTCCACGGTACAAGCAAATCGAGTAAGGTTAAGTACAGAAAAGTGAGTCTCACATTTTTTTTGTACACACACACATACATACATACATACATACCCAGATACATACATACATACATTCAAGAGGAGCACTGGCTTCTCCCGAGCGATGTCCAACGAGACTGAAGATGATAATTGTATACTATTCCCGCACCACGGCCCAACCCATTGGCCGCCAGCAGCGAGGGTAGGAGCAGATGACGATGAGGTGGCGAGGGTGACGGTAGAGAAGCTAATGACGGTGGCAAAGTCCCTCGACCCAAGTAAAGCACCTGGTCCGGACGGGATCCCGAATATAGCGTTGAAGGCAGCCATAATGACCAATCCGGAAATGTTCAGGTTAGCCATGCAGAGGTGCATGGACGAGCGGACATTCCCGGATATGGAAGAGACAGCGCTTGGTCCTGCTACCGAAACCTGGCAAGCCACCAGGAGACCCCTCAGCGTACAGACCAATCTGTCAGACCAATGTGACACGGTAGGGAAGCTAATGGAGAAGTTGATCCTAAACAGGCTGTCACCGTACGTGGAGGAGGCTGGAGGATTATCGAGCAAACAATTTGGCTTTCGGAGAGGACGGTCTACGCTGGGTGCCATTAAATCGTTGGTCAACACTGCAGAGGTCGCCATCGAAGCGGCGCGGTATACGCTACTGCGCAGCAATAACACTCGACGTGCGGAATGCATTCCACAGTGCGTGCTGGATGGAGATCGCGAACTCGTTGCTTCGGCTGAGAGTACCGGTAGGGCTGTACAAGATTCTGGGAAGCTGCTTTCAGAATCGAATATTGATCTACGAAACAGAAGAAGGCTTGGCTAGCGCCCCAATCACGGCAGGTGTCCCACAGGGATCAATTCTGGGTCCATTGCTGTGGAACGTGATGTACGATGGCGTACTGAGGTTGAAGCTCCCGCCAGGAGTCAAGTTAGTGGGATTCGCCGATGACGTAGCCATGACCGTGTACGGAGAATCCATCGAGGAGGTCGAATTGACCGCAGCCTATTCAATCAGTCTAGTGGAGGAATGGTTGCGCAGCAAGAAGCTACAGCTATCGTATCATAAAACGGAGATGATAGTCGTTAACAATCGGAAGTCGGTGCAGGAGGTGACAATTAGAGTAGGTGGTTGCAACATCACCTCCATGAGATCTCTGAAACAATTGGGGGTGATGCTCGACGATAAGTTAAGTTTTAAAAGTCATGTCGACTACATCTGCAAGCGTGCGGCGATAGCGGCACTATCGAGGATGATGGCGAACAGCTCTAGAGTGTGCTCCAGCAAACGTAGGTTGCTGGCAAGCGATGCGGTTTCAATACTGCGATATGGAGGTCCAGTCAGGGTGTCGGCGCTGAGCGTGAACTGCAACGTGCGAAAGCTGGAGAGTACGCATAGGATAATGTGCTTCAGAGTCATCAGCGCATACCGCACCGTATCTCGCGAGGCGGCATGTGTACTCGCGGACATGATGCCTATCAAACTGGTGGTGGAGGAAGACGAAGAGTGCTACGCCCTCAGGGGCACACGTAATGCTCGAAGGAATATCAAGGAAGAGACGGTAGCCAAATGGCAGAGGGAATGGGACAACTCGACTAAGGGAAGGTGGACCCATCGCATAGTCCCAAGTGTGTCTGCATGGATTAGCAGACCTCATGGAGAGCTAAACTTTGGCTTGGCCCAGTACTTAACAGGCCACGGATGCTTCAGGTGGTACCTGCACAGGTTCGAACACGCGACTTCTCCCGCCTGCCCGCAATGCCCAGACGTGACAGAAACGGCTGAACACATCCTGTTTACGTGTCCCCGGTTCGAAACGGAGAGGAGTGCGATATTGGAGGCATGTGGAATGGACACTACCACCGATAACATAGTCAGAAGAATGTGCCAGAACCCAGAACAGTGGACAGCGGTCGCAAGGGTGACGTCCAGGATAGCCGACATGCTACAACGAAGTTGGCGCATGAAGCAGCAGCAGGCCGCCATCGCGGAAAGCGGTCCATGAATACTCCGCCACGGAAGTCGTGAATATATATGTCAATGTTGAATGGGAACGTGGCGAAACGGCCGGTTTCGGAGGAGCTCCCGCTTTCGGGGAACTTCTCGTCAGAGTAGGTTTAGATTCGCCGTCGGGGACTATCCGAGTCGTTCGCGATCGCGACCGAAGCATGAGCTAAATGGTTCAATGAATAAGGTAGGAGCTAAATGGCTCAAGGGAATCAAAACTCGGTTATCGGAGTAGGCTAGGCCCGCCGCCGGGGACCAGCTGAGTAGACCGTGGCGTGCGAATGCACCGGCTTCGGGTCGTCGGGGCACCATCGAACCGGAAGTTATCTCCACCCGGAATCTTTGGATCGACCTCGGCACTCGTCCGGTCACCCGTAGCGACGGGTCGTCGGTTACGGGGGAGCTTCCGACGTCGGGGAACTCTCCGTCGGAGTAGGATTGACCCACCGCCGGGGACTATCCGAGTAGTTCGCGGCTAAGGCGGGAGCTGAATGGCTCAACGGTTAAGCAAAAAGCCGAATAGCTCAGTGCATGGGAAATCGGTTAATCGGAGTAGGCTAGGTCCATCGCCGGGGACCAGTTGAGTAGATCGTGGCGCGCGAATGCACCGGATCTGGATCGTCAGGGCACCACTGAACCGGAAGCTATCTCCACCCGGAATCTTTGGTCTGACCTCGGCACTCGTCCGGTCACCCGTTGAAGGGAGAAAGTGAGCAGAGCTGATGCGGGTCGTCGGTATCTGAGGAGCTTCCACCGCTAGTGGACTCCCCGATGTGCTGGATGGCACAAGGAAAAGAGTGCTTAAGGGCTCAAGGCTATTGTGTGCTTACTGGCACAAACAAGGGAGCCAAAGGGCTCAGAAGTGTCGTTTTGGGAGGAGTACGTTTAGTACTGCCTATCCTCCAGAAGTAGTATTGGAAGGTAGTTCCGTTCCTTCCGTTACTTGGGTGGGTTTAGTGGGTCGGCCTTCCGCCATCCCCACACCCTGAGTGATAATTTCAGGTGTCTGTTTGCAGATTTGCCTTCATCACTCTAAAAAAAAAATACATGCACACATTCAGACATCACCTCAATTCGTCGAGCTGAGTCGATTGGTATATAACACTATGGGTCTCCGAGCCTTCTATCAAAAGTTGCACTTTAAGGTCACTCCTGACGGAATCCAGTTTTAAAGTGCTCGCGTTTTCGGGGGCACACCACTCGTTGCTTCCGTATCGTACTGTCATTTTTTAATATTTCACGCATTCGAGCACTTTGAATCCTTAAGGAAATAGATTCAGTTATTTCCATCAATTCACATTTATTTGCGTTCATTTGAATGCATTGCAGCAGTATTTAAAAAAAATCGATTTTGAAATTTTTTTTTCCAAGGGGACCCTTGAAAAAAATGGAGAAAAATACAATGTTTTTTTTTTAATAACTCCGGAACGCAATGGCCGATTGGGCCAATTTTCAATAGCAAAAAATAAGGAATGATTTCGCGTCGAATGCAATCTGTTACAAACAAATCGGGTAAGGTTAAGTACAAAAAAGTGTGTCTCACATTTTTTTTTTGTACACACACATACATGCATACATCACTTCAATTCGTCGAGCTGAGTTTTGCGAAAGGCAAAACTAAGAAATAAACTTATATTTCGAAGTTTCATTATTTGTACACATTCTATAATAGTACAAAGCTCGTTATGCAGAATTCCGATTCTTTTTAAAATTTTCTTAGCTGCGTCAAATATGGTGCATCCACGGTAGACAATATCGTCGGAAATAAAATATTATATTTTTAGTGATAAACATCTCCGATCCTTATCCTATCGGTTCGAATCGCCACAACTTGATTCCTGTCCACCACGACCAGTACAGTGTACCAAAGAGTCAAAAACATCATAAGGACTAAACGTGGAATGAACAAATTTTAAAAATCTTCAATGTAATCTACCGGATCGGAACGAAATGTTGAATAATATAATTCTGAACTAAAATCTAGAATCTAATGGTTCGGAAGCTTTCATTTGAGAGACATGAAGGCCTTTTTCCAAAAAGCTTAGTTGCTTGTTGTTTCCTTTACAATGCATGTAATAGATCATTGGCAAATAAACTTAGCAAAAGAAAATACTTTCGGTATTCGATCATCTGCAGTGTTCAGTGTCTGTAAATAAATAGCATAGTACCCACCCTGCTAATAGATGGTTCGAATCCATGTTATTTAAAAAATAGGCTTTCGTTCTAAATTAATTGTGAAATAAAATTTCATTGTATGTCATTTAAATAATCAATCCAATTATATTATTATTCATACTAAAACCACTACACATGTCTTTCCGTTTTCTATATCCTAAGCCCGGTGTAAAGCTAGACAGACATTCGAAAGTAACTGAATATGGTAAAAATAAACCTTTATTTAGCTATTAAATAGATGTTTACTAATAAACGCATTCCACGTTTTACGTCGGCGATAGCCAATTAATCTAGTTTAGATTTTTTTGTAGTACGACACTCTTTAGTTGATGAATAAATCTATCGCGGTATGATACAGTGGCGCTGTTCAATATTTTTGGGGTTATTTATGTAAAACCGTTTCGAGATAGTTGGTAGCAAAAAGACTATTCGGACAATTCTGGTTCCATTGATATCATTTATCACTGGTATGATACTACGTTCAATTAACTAAACAAATTTTCTTGGAAACACAAACACCTATTGCGCCTGTTACGATAAGTCCGCCTACAGAATCTCCGCAACATGTCGAGTGACTTGCTTTCCCTACTCCGGTGTCGTCGGTTTGGCTTCCTCCATGCTCATTTTGGCCGCGTGCTCCTCCCGTTTCGCCTTAACCCAGGTATCGATTTTGTCCTTCAGTTCAACGTCCCGTTTGACCTGATCCATCGTGAGGGGAGACCGATTGAACGGATCGGATTGATCCGACAGCAGATGCCGCGCAATGGTGGACCGATCGACAGTTATCCGCGAGCTGGGCAAAATGACCGGATCCATCATCAGTGAGGACATGATCGGATCCAGGAACTCGTCCGGAGGATCCATCAGGGCCTCCTCGTCGATCTTCTGTTGTTTCTCCAGCTGTTGAACGCGGGTGGAGAACTCCTGGATTTCGCCGATCAGCTGGCCACCGCCGATGCGTGCTGTGGGATAAATAAAAGTAAAATTTAAACATTTTACTTTTTAGGTCATTGAAAGGATACTCACTTAAGACCTGTTCGGCGTATTCGAACAGTTTGGGACTGTAGGACCGCCCATCCTGCGACACCGCCAAGCAGAAAGCATCACACTCCTGCAAATTTGTGTAGATTCGGCAGATCTCCAGCACCGTATGCGCCGGATCGAACTCGTACTCGCGTTTGTCTTTCACCTTGAAGTTGCCCTTCTTCGGTCCGGTAAGGTTCAACAAGAAGTAGTTCAACATTGCCGCCACCCGATCAACCATCGACGAGTGGCAGAATATTTCCTTCGTTTCCGACGTGAGCAACTGCAGGATGTTGATGGTGTCCCGACCGAGGATGTTGTCATACCGTGCGTGCATTCCCAGATGTCTGAGATTGCTCATGTTCTGTTGGCGTTCGTTTGCCGGGAGGCTGGCCCATTCTCCGGCATCCTCGGCCGCCTGCAGTTGCCGGATCTGCTGCAAATTGCTGAGCGAGTCGTCGAGCAGGAAAATGGCATCGTTGATCAGAAGGTTGATGAAGCGTAGGAAAATGGGCGGGTCTTCGGCTTCGATGTTTCGGATGGCGTCCCGTTCGAGCGTTCGGAAGCATTGCTTCTGTTCGTCAATTTTCCACAGATAATCCATAATTGCGTACATCGGACGGCGATAGTTGAACTTCTGTTCAAATTGAACGCTCTGGCCGGTCATTTCGATACTCACGAAAACTCGTAACAGATTGGGAATGATTTCCAAGCGATGCGCGTGATTGGAGAAAAGCGCGGCACTGAAACTGAATCCTTCTGATTCTTTAGGAAGCAAACTTTCCAGACCTTCGGCCAGCCGAGCCCGCAGGTGAGGATTTCTAATGCGCTCAGATGATCCCATGAACACCAGGATCATGGTAAAGATGTTATTCTGAGCATCTACGTCCACGCGAAGGGGTTGACTATCAAAATGTCGGGAGAATTGCAGATATCCTACGATGTTTTCCATAATGTACTCTGGAATGCATCTGTAAATAGGAACGGAATGCGTTCGTCAGTCAAATATCATAAAAAAAATTCGGGAATTGTTGGTTAGTCGGCGTAAGATAGAAACTTCTTGTGTACGCTTTCTAATTTCAAGAAAAATATGCAACTCCTATTTGTTTCAAAACAGAGCAAATATGCCGCTACTTACTTCAAAACTTTGGAAATTCCATTGCTGAGCGGTAACTTTACTTCATCTACAGTTTGAGGAGCGAATCCTTTAGCCTTGTCCAGTGCATCGATCTTCGTTGCATCCCGAGAAGCCAGCTGGGACAGCCAAATCGAGGAAGCTTCGTAGAACTGAAGCAGCAGCAAATCGGTCGTAGGTTCGCGGAGCAGATTATGCAGACACAAGAATTGTTGCGTTTGAGTTGACAACATATTTATGATGTTGTCGGACACGTCGGCTGAGCCTCCCGACATAGCGCCCGCCAGCGCATCCTGGTAGGTTTCCTGGAGTCGACGAAGCTCCCGATTCACTCGAAAGAATTTCTCGATGCAAACACGAAAGCCGAGATCAATTGCCTTGTGGGTCATGAAGAAGCATTCCGTCACGAAGTTGTACTTATCCGATTCCAAGCGTTCTTCGTCTTCTTCGACTGGTAACAAGCAGGTCTCCTTCTCAGTATCACTCATATGGACACCTTTGGCACTCTTGTCGGATTCCTTCACCGAACAATACGTCGGATCCACGATCATAACCTTCAGTTGGGGCTTCAACAGTGGTTGGCACAATCGTAGCAGCACTCCGGCAAGATTCACGCTAAACGAATCCGGCGCCGTTGTCATGTTTCCGAAGATACTCTGCATTTGATGTGTATTCCAGATTTGGCCTCGTGGGACATTGGCGTGCAGACATGTTCCAATCCAATTCAGCATTTTGCTGCGAACATCCCCACCGAGCAGCAAAAATCCTTTCACGAAGGTATGCATCGCCTCTAAATGAATCTTCGTACTGTTCCACAGTGTTGCGGCCAGGTTATCGTAAGCCGAACGGGGTGTATGCAACGGATTCTCAAAGAACTCATACGGCCCATTGTGGTTGCGTGGCATAATCGACAACGATAGCAGCTGGCCCAATATCGACTCCGAATATTTGATTCCTATAAAGATTTAGATATTAAATTTGATTTATAATTGATTTTCAGATTTAAAATAAAACTAATTTTGAATTTCCTGATTGACTAATATTTATCTAACAATCGCAATTAAAATCTCGGAATGGATGAACAAATATTACCTTCTGCTCCAGCCGGAGGGCTCGTGAAATCCAAAAACAGATGACCGAGCTGCGGGTTGCTTTTGTCGCTGACAAACACCTGCAGGAACGGCATAATCCAGCGCTCCATACTGACAATCGAGGCACTCCTCAACGATCTAACCACCTCCACGAACGCCGGATTAAAAACCGCCCTCAGAGCATCGAACGCTTCCTGCTCGGAATCGCAATCGGCAAACACCTCCTTCACCGCTTCCGAAACGAACCGTTCCTTTAGGGTTTGATTTTCGTCACCCAGCTTAAATATGTCCAGGATCTGATTCGCCAGATTTTGCCCTTCGAACATGTCCGGCTGCTTCAGCGAAGTGCAGGCGTTCCTCAATATCAGGGACCGCATCTTTTGGCTTGTGTCCACCGTAAGGGATTCGTTCGAGTTAATCAGCTCCTGATTTCTGACGTAGCACCCATAAAGATAAAGAAGTACCTTCGTTTGGGCTACATCCTCCGTTTCCGCCGTTGTTACATTGTTGGGAATAAGGTAGTCTGACGGATTAAACAGGATAATTCTCTCAAACAACGCCTGCTCCAGCAGTTCCAAATTGAGCAAACATGACTCTCCGCAACCTTGGGCCACTTCCTCCATGTAGACCATTTGGGGCCCAGCATGGACACTCTTCGGAGGATTCTTGTTCAAGGTGATGAAAAACACCTTCTCGATGAGGGTATTTATTTTGGTGTCCAGCGGATTCCCCTGGCTATCGTCCATTATTGAAAGAAATTATTCTACTGACCTACCAGGAAACAGAAACGAATACGCTGGAACTGCCTCAATATAGCTTGTGCTGATTTTATCGACTTATCTCGTTTTGTTTCACACTGCACATTCTAAACCACTAATTCACTTGAAGATTTTCATTTTAACCCCAGAAAAGTCGAAAAATTCACAATATTTTTTCCATTGACTGATTTCCTTGATTTCAGAACCATTAACGAAGAGATGAGTTGGAAAAATTATGAACACAAAATCAGATGAACTGTCATGGGATGACATTTCGGGGTCAATCAAATATTACGTATACACACTCAATCGTTTCTACCTGCACAGACAGATAAATCAACCCAAACTTTGAGTTCAATATATTGTACGTTGAATTCAAGACTGGACCCGACGGTTTGAAATCGCCGGTCCATCTAATCGACGTTGAAATTGTCGGTCGATGAAAGAGTGGGAGAGCAACACGACATGCCTTTTGAATTGACATTTTTTGTTCACTGCTCGCATTGGCATAACGCATACGGAAGATGCTTGCACTGTTCCCGCACTTTCATCGCTGTTTGTTTTGATTAGTTTTGACAGCTTACCCACGTGCTTTTGCTGCCGCCTCTGAGCTCGGCTAGGCGTCGCGACGTGTCGAAGGGTAGAATACTAAGCTTTTGCAAGTGAAAATATTTGCAAGACAGTTAGAAATATTTATTAACACATTCGATAGACGAAAAATGTGATTTAATGAAATGTAAACACATATTGCAAATGCATTGTGCAAAGTATTATGAATTCACAATTACACAGCTTCATATCAACCAATAATTAAAATGTTTGTAACAGCATCTGCATCAGTCGAATGCATGGACATTATCCCTAGATTTGAACGGTGATTTGAAACAACCCAAGGCAAAAATTCATTGGAATCCATCCTTCGACTAAATCCACAATATTATATATATATTGTGGATTTAGGTCGAAGATGTAATTTATCAAATCGTAGTCAACATATACAATACTTTGCACTTTATAAGAGTTCTGCGAGATTTTTTTTCTCACAGTCCCCGCATAATAAAAAACAACATGTTATATGCTCAGAATCATTATTACGATGTAAGATACAGCTTCACAGTTTACGTTGCGGTTATCGAATACTTTTCGATCGATTCAACCATAACTGCTCGACATCATCACTAAATGTCAACATATAACATGTTGTCTCAAAAATGTTCTTTATTTCCTGCATTATATGTCAACATTTTATCATACTGTTGAGCGAAAATTTTGCACGCGAAAACTGACGATTTTTTATGGTGACATAACTTAACAACCCATTCAACATATTAAACTTTTAAACTTTTAAACGTTAAAACTTTATATGACATTGTTCATTTAGAGTTGTCAACAGTAAAGGATTTTCACTTTTCATTTATTTAGTTAACATTTAAAGGTTGGTATCGTGTTCAAAAGAAATTTCTTTTTCTATCTCAATCACATGTTAAATTCCGTTCACTGAATCGGAAAAGTAAAGAATCGAAACAAAATTCTTACAGCAGTATCCACATGAAAAGAACAAAAAACCAAATTGGCATTTGTAAGGTTCCCACGCAAAGTAATGGGAGCTGTCACTTTACTTTCGGAAAAATATTCTGCTCGATTATTCCGTAAGTAAAGGTGACAATTTGCTCCATGCAGATCAGTTGTCAAAATTCCTCTTGGTAATATTGAACAAAATTCCGTAACCTCTCTACTTTTTAAGTCGATACTGGCCTTAAACAGATAACACTGAATCAACAATTTGACGCCACAATACACGGTTCGAGGCCGCATCTCTCCATCCTCGGATACGCCCCACGCTCGCCAAGTCGTTCTGCACCTGGTCTGCCCATCTCGCTCGCTGCGCTCCACGCCGTCTCGTACCTGCCGGATCGGAAGCGAACACCATCTTTGCAGGGTTGCTGTCCGGCATTCTTGCAACATGTCCTGCCCATCGTACCCTTCCGGCTTTAGCTACCTTCTGGATACTGGGTTCGCCGTAGAGTTGGGCGAGCTCATGGTTCATTCTTCGCCGCCACACACCGTCTTCTTGCACACCGCCAAAGATGGTCCTAAGCATCCGTCTCTCGAATACTCCGAGTGCTTGCAAGTCCTCCTCGAGCATTGTCCATGTTTCATGTCCGTAGAGGACAACCGGTCTTATAAGCGTCTTGTACATGACACATTTGGTGCGGTGGCGAAACCGCAGTTTCTTCTGGAGCCCGTAGTAGGCCCGACTTCCACTGATGATGCGCCTTCGTATTTCACGGCTAACGTTGTTGTCAGCCGTTAGCAAGGATCCGAGGTAGACGAATTCCTCGACCACCTCGAAGGTATCCCCGTCTATCGTAACACTGCTTCCCAGGCGGGCCCTGTCGCGCTCGGTTCCGCCCACAAGCATGTACTTTGTCTTTGACGCATTCACCACCAGTCCAACTTTTGTTGCTTCACGTTTCAGGCGGGTGTACAGTTCTGCCACCTTTGCAAATGTTCGGCCGACAATGTCCATGTCATCCGCGAAGCAAATAAATTGACTGGATCTATTGAAAATCGTACCCCGGCTGTTACACCCGGCTCTCCGCATGACACCTTCTAGCGCAATGTTGAACAACAGGCACGAAAGTCCATCACCTTGTCTTAGTCCCCGGTGCGATTCGAACGAACTGGAGTGTTCGCCCGAAATCTTCACACAGTTTTGCACACCATCCACCGTTACTTTGATCAGTCTGGTAAGCTTCGCAGGGAAGCTGTTCTCGTCCATAATTTTCCATAGCTCTACGCGGTCTATACTATCGTATGCCGCCTTGAAATCAACGAACAGATGGTGCGTTGGGACCTGGTATTCACGGCATTTTTGAAGGATTTGCCGTACAGTAAAGATCTGGTCCGTTGTCGAGCGGCCGTCAACGAAGCCGGCTTGATAACTTCCCACGAATTCGTTCACTAATGGTGACAGACGACGGAAGATGATCTGGGATATCACTTTGTAGGCGGCATTAAGGATGGTGATCGCTCGAAAGTTCTCACACTCCAGTTTGTCGCCTTTCTTGTAGATGGGGCATATAACCCCTTCCTTCCACTCCTCCGGTAGCTGTTCGGTTTCCCAGATTCTGACTATCAGTTTGTGCAGGCAAGTGGCCAGCTTTTCCGGGCCCATCTTGATGAGCTCAGCTCCGATACCATCCTTACCAGCTGTTTTATTGGTCTTTAGCTGTTGAATGGCATCCTTAACTTCCCTCAAGGTGGGGCTGGTTGGCTTCCATCGTCCGCTGAACTGACGTTGTCATCTCCTCCGCTGCCTTGACTTTCACTGCCTGTACTCTCAGCGCCATTCAGATGTTCCTCGTAGTGCTGCTTCCACCTTTCGATCACCACACGTTCGTCCGTCAAGATGCTCCCATCCTTATCCCGGCACATTTCGGCTCGCGGCACGAAGCCTTTGCGGGATGCGTTGAGCTTCTGATAGAACTTGCGTGTATCTTGAGAACGGCACAGCTGTTCCATCTCCTAGCACTCCGCTTCTTCCAGGCGGCGTTTCTTCTCCTGAAAAAGGCGGGTCTGCTGTCTCCGCTTCCGTCTATAACGTTCCACGTTCTGCCGGGTACCTTGCTGCAGCGCGACCGCCCGCGCTGCGTCCTTCTCCTCCAGAATCTGTCTGCACTCTTCGTCGAACCAATCGTTCCGTCGACTTCGACCCATATACCCGACGTTGTTCTCCGCTGCGTCGTTAATGGCTGCTTTGACTGTATTCCAGCAGTCCTCAAGAGGGGCCCCATCGAGCTCACCCTCTTCCGGCAACGCTGCCTCGAGATGCTGCGCGTATGCAGTGGCGACATCAGGTTGCTTCAGTCGCTCTAGGTCGTACCGCGGCGGTCGTCGGTACCGAACATTGTTGATGACGGATAGTTTTGGACGCAGTTTAACCATCACCAGATAGTGGTCAGAGTCGATGTTAGCGCCATGATATGTCCTGACGTCGATGATGTCGGAGAAGTGCCGTCCATCAATCAGAACGTGGTCGATTTGTGATTCTGTCTGCAGTGGTGATCTCCAGGTTTGGCACGGCAAATGCTGGGTAAAGCGTACCATTGGTACTTCGCGTACCTGAAGGAATAAAATAGACCCCATCTCGCGGTCCTTAGCCTCTTACCCAGCAACTCCTATCCCTACCTCCCCGCGGTGCTGGCCGGGATACGAGCAACCTTAGGGAAGATCGGGTAACCAACCCCGGTGGGAAATGGTCGTATGCTGACAGGGAAGGGGGGGTTTGCTCCTCTCCGGAGGTGCAAATCTTATTGAGCGTCTGTTCTCCATGTCAGGATCGGCTCACAACAGCGTCTGTTCTCCATGTTAGGGGCGGCTGATCATCGTCCGAGTGCCAGCGAGGGACTCTAAGTGAAACTGTGCACCATGGTCCACCGGAAATAAGGAGGAATGGTCCTCCGGAAATTTAGGGGGTTTGGTGTCAGGCCCTGCAAGCCAGCCTTTAAAAATCTTAAGCAACGAACAATCAACAAGAGAGTACGGACCGGAACCATCGGCGAAGACCACTGCGACGAAAAGGGACTAGCGATTGGAAACTCGGTTCGTGGAACTGCAAATCTCTCAACTTCATCGGGAGCACACGCATACTCGCCGATGTGCTCAAGGACCGTGGATTCGGCATCGTAGCGCTGCAGGAGGTTTGTTGGAAGGGATCAACGGTGCGAACGTTTAGAGGTAATCATACCATCTACCAGAGCTGCGGCAACACACACGAGCTGGGAACAGCTTTCATAGTGATGGGCGATATGCAAAGGCGCGTGATCGGGTGGTGGCCGATCAATGAAAGAATGTGCAAGTTGAGGATCAAAGGCCGGTTCTTCAACTTCAGCATAATCAACGTCCATAGCCCACACTCCGGAAGCAATGATGATGATAAGGACGCATTCTACGCGCAGCTGGAACGTGAGTACGACAGCTGCCCAAGCCACGACGTCAAAATCATCATAGGAGACTTGAACGCTCAGGTTGGCCAAGAGCAGGAGTTTAGACCGACTATTGGAAAGTTCAGCGCTCACCGGCTGACGAACGAAAACGGCCTACGACTAATTGATTTCGCCGCCTCCAAGAATATGGCCATTCGCAGCACCTACTTCCAACACAGCCTCCCGTATCGGTACACCTGGAGATCACCACTGCAGACAGTAAAGGATACTGTTGTCGACCGCACGGGAAAATATCCATGTACAGTTTGTAATTATGCGGGTCATCTTTTTCTCACACTCAATACACTCAAAAAAGTTTAATTTTCCGTGTATAATATTTGTGTGTGAGTGCTCAATCTGAAAACAAATAGACGTCAAATCATGGCGGGAATCGATATAGTGTACACGCTTACATGTGACCAACGAGTAATGGGTTATAATTGGATAAATTTCAGTAACAAAAATCGATCAACCCGAAATGAGAGTGAGTGTGAGAAAAAGAAGCGGGCAAATCACAATCTACACATAACTCTTCAAATTGGTGAAATCGGCAATATACGCACTCATGAGAATATCGCAGAGAAAATTTACCCAAATTTGGGTAGTTTTCCCTTTCTTTCCCATGATTGCTATTAAAACTACACTCAAATTAATTGACTGATAAATTTTATGTGCGAAAACCGCATAGAATTCAAAATAGCCACAGGTTTCCTAATTCAAATGCAGTTCTTACTAAGTATGTGAGAACCTATATATTTGCATTATTGGATCTTAGTAATTTTATGTGCAATGGTTAATAAACTTAGGTTATAAATTCCCGCACATAAATTATTGCTTTTTGCATTGAAACTTTTCGTTTCGTCACTGAAATCATTGACACTTGTCTTCAACGACTGCTTCCGCGATAGAGCATTTACACATTTTCTTCACTCATACATCTATATTACTGTCAAAATGTGCATTTGACAATTAATTTTTCAGCTAAAAGCTCTATTTTTTGACACCGGTGCACTCACACAACCAATCGACATCAGTTGTCAAAAAATCAGGAGTACCAACTTGACGACTATCTCCTTGTCGCCGAGTCTGGCGCTGAGTGCTCGGCGCGGAAACCCAAAGGTGGGAATAAAATTTTGGGGCTTATGCGCAATATATAACGGGGAAATTAAAAAAAGCTCGTGTCAACTCACCTTCCAACCGAGCTTCCCACCGAAATTCCATCACGAGTGAAAAACAAAGAAACCAACTTAGTGCAAGGAAAAACCGTCTGAAATATTCACAAAAACTAATATTTTTCATCGTTATAAGGTAAGTGACTCTTTGAACATACTTTCTACAGTCACTGATATAAAATCTCTTGTATCCAGTTCGCAAGAATAACCATTATTGTTGAACGAGAAGCGTGTTATAGAAACGAGATCTATCGCAATGTCTTCCGCATGTTACGTAACCCCAACAGAGTTTGTATGCAGTCCCACCAGGAACTCGGACCGGAAAATCACGACGCTTTGACCACGGAACCTGTTCGCTTATTGGCAATGCCGAATTAACATAATGCATCTTCATCAAAAAGACGAATAACCAAAGAAAAAATATTTCGGTTTTTGCTACATTTTTTTGCGATTCGAGTGTATTATGTGATATTATGTGACATATATGTGAAAAGAACATCTTAATCTGAAATCGCTTGTTATAATAAAGAAATTATGAATACAGTTTGTTTTTCTGCTACCCCAAATCAAGCGTTACGAATTTTATTAGTTTATCTTATAGATAAAAGCTTCTCAGCAACATCTTCAAACTTATAAGGCATCGAATATCTTTCAATACCATCGCACATAAAAGTTATGATAATGGTACAGACGAGAATTCAATAGTGATGCACATGTTTCACATGTGCAAAAGTAACTGGTCATATTCTATGTGCCGGGCATTTATGTTCAATATGCACATTTTCCTCAGTGTAGAGCAAGATGCAAACACCTCACCGAGGTTGCTCAGCCCAATAGGTCATTGCGCGCGGAAAACCTAACCTCACTATTTTGACAGGTACTGGTCCTGTTGTTTACGTTTCGGACTTAGAATTTTTTTTATCCAAATTAAATCTGCATATTGCACGATGTTGAAGACATTCTGTACATTCCGCATTCAAATATTGGTAATTATCGATAAGTTTAGGTAATTATCGATCAGAAAATCCAAAGAATCATAGAAGATTCTCAAAATTAAAATAAAGTCGTCTGTAAACAACAGGACCAGTACCTGTCAAAAGTCGTGCGTGACGTCACTGTGCAATGGAGTATAACCCAAATTTGAGTAAATTCAATATTCTCTATTTTGGGTTGATTAAGGTGTTATATACATATGGGACAGTCAGAGATCTGGACAAATAACGTCTTGATTGGACTGAGGTGAAAACAAGAATGCTTTTTATTTTTAGTGTCAAAGTAACATAGATTGCTATGATGTTCTAGGCCTTAAGTTTGGCCTGCTAACATCTCCCACTTAGAAAAGATTGTAATCCTTAAAAAATGCTGGAAACCTTCGTGTTCTTGATGTTGATTCCCTTACAATGGAAACTGGAGTTGGTGTGTCTGGGATGTTTAAATTAATTTGGGCAGTTTCTCTTGGTCCATCCGGAGTATTCGGTGGAACATCAGAGGCTTCTAATGCATCCACATGTCCAAGTCCAGTTGATTGGTTGACTCGTACTTCGGGAGTTGTCAATAATTGTTCCGTTGGATATACACTGAGTCCAGAAAGCAGCGGTTCATTTTCTAGATTCTGTTGACTGATTTCGACTTCTGTTTCAAACACTCCGAATTCATTCAAAAGCGTTAATATTGGTAACTGTTCTTCCTCCGCCATAATTGTGTTGCTAACATGTCTGTGCCTTAGTTGGTTTGTATGCGATCCGATTAGTCCTCTTCTTCTCACGTCGTCAAGAAACACGTTGTACGTCACACTTCCTTTTTTTCGATTATCTTTCCATCGTTTCCATCGTTTATTGCGTATATGAATTTCTGCGTATACTTCATCACCGGCAGCAAACATCCTTTCTTTGGCTCCATGAGATCTATTAAATTGGTAATTTTGCTGGTGATTAACCTGAAACGACTTGAGTTGTTGTTGTTTTAGATGGTCCAAATTCATTTTGATTTTTCTTCCAAGCATCGCTTCGGCAGGTGATTTTGAATCTTCAATATATTTGTTTGGAGTGTATCTGTACGTGAACAGAAACGTTTGAAGTGCCTCTTCAATTGCATCACATCCATTTTTGTAAACGCCCTTTTCAATGTATCGACGAACCGCTCGGCTTGTCCGTTCGACTGAGGATGAAATGGTGGAATTTTAATATGTTCTACAGTGAACGTTCGCTTATTGGGTTTTTTCTAGTTGGGGTGCTTTTTAGTTGGGGGTTCGCTAATTGGGGCGAAACCCAATTAAAACGCAGCTAAACGCTTGGCTAAACGTCAGAATGTGATGTCAAAAACGCGTTGACGTTTTGTTTCCGTGTTTGGCGGGATCGATATTTTCTGGCGCGTAAAATTTTCTTTTGTTCAATGCAAAAAGTAAACAACATTGACGCTTGTCAAACCGCTCCAATTAGCGAACGGCATTCGCTAGTTGGGGTGAGGTCGTGCCCCAATTAGCGAACGATCACTTACTCAATACAAGGAAAAAATAAAGTAAACAACATGTTTAATTTTGAAAATTTGTTTATTTCATTTATTAATTGTATTAACAATACTAACTTAAATTCAAAGCTAATAAATCCTGTTGTTTTGAAAGCATCACTAGTTAATACAAATAGAAAACTACATCTCATTTTGAGAAGAAAACTTTTGTTTTGACAAACTATTGGTTCTTGCCGAATCACAGTTTTTGCACAGACAAACAGACATAACACTCGTCAAATTTCCATCGTTTACTGATTTACTGGTCAATTCAAATAATCATTAGTTGGCCAATCGATCACTCGTGGCGCGCGCATCGTTTTTGCTCGAGTTTGACGTTTGCTCACTACCGCCATCTGGTTCGTGATTTGCCCAACTAACTGAAATCTACAGATGTCGTTAGTGTTTTAACGACGATGAATTTGATGAGTCAATGTTCAATGTGTTATGTCTGTTTGTCTGTGGTTTTTGCATTGGTAACTTTAACAGTTCAAAACTTTCTACTGAAAATCACCAACTCTAGATTGCTTTGAGAATAGGTCGTATGTGCAAACGAGAGATTCTCTTTGATCACGCTCTCTTTCGCTAATATATCGGCTAGTTTTGGATGCTTTGCTACATTTCCACTTCAGCATGATAGACAAAGCTATTATCTTTGGATATCTGCCAAGAAATTCGAAGTAAACTTTTGTATAGTTTCGTAATAATCGAAAGAGAATAGATGCAAAGAGAGACTCTCTTTTGCACATACGACCTATTTTCAAAGCACTCTAGAACTCATTTTCTTAATTTTTCCAACGATTCTCTCAATTTTACCAACGATTTTTTTGAGTGTGCACATATTATTTTTCATTTCCCATTCTAGTAATCATTACTATCACATGTTTAATCTGTCAATAATTATGTATGATTAACTCGATAAATATATATGAATCTTATCATTGCACATAAATCGTACAGCTTATAATGATTACATGCGGAATGGACAACTACTTATAATTTTACCCATTCAGTCTACAATTTATTTCTATGCGGGATAGTTATTAAGGATCTGTCTCAATTGGATAATTAAACTGAAATTAAACTTAAAAGTGACATTTTAATAATTACCAAATAACCCTGCTCGCAGAGCAAGATTAATTATTTGACAGATATCGAATCATTTTCCATCGATGTCCTATTGGAATTGCTGGGTAGCACCAGCCATTCTCATAACGGGGTGATTTTTTAATTTTCGAACTGTCACTTTTAAGTTTAATTCTCCAAATGAGACAGACCCTAAGGGTCTGTCTCAATTGGATAATTAAACTGAAATTAAACTTAAAAGTGATATTTCAATAATTATCAAATAACCCTGCTCGCAGAGCAAGATTACTTTTAACAGATATCGAATCATTTTCCATCGATGTCCTATTGGAATTGCTGGGTAGCACCAGCCTTTCTTATAACGGGGTGATTTTTTAATTCTCGAACTGTCACTTTTAAGTTTAATTCTCCAAATGAGTTGATTTTTATTAGTGTAATAAAAAGACCGAAAATGGGTAAAATTTGCAGCATTACCAAAAAGTACCCATTCGTGTGTACTGCATACCAGCCTTGGTAGATTTAATTATAGCTGTCAATTTTTGATCAGTGTAGTTCGCTTGTTTTGAAGTTTTCTCATTTTTCTCTGTTTTGGCGCGCTCAGTCAGTCTCGGAAAGCACCTTCACAAGAGTGTTTTGTATTTCTTATGCAGTTTGCTTATAAAACTTTAAAAATTTTGCAATTTTTGCAGTGAAAACGAAATAAAATATCAACACAAACAGTCAAAACAGTGCAGAAATGGTGTCGCATGAAAGCCTAGTGGAGTGTTTCGAGGAGTTCGGCATTGAACCTTCCGCGGATGTGATAAAAAGGTGTATCGAAATATGCACCCGCAACGGAATTGATAATTCCGGCGATTTCGTGGACACATGGATGGCCTACAGTGTTTCTAAGCTGAGTGGAGCGGAGCCAACGTTGGACTACCTTCGTGACATGGAGTCACACGAGTTTGCCAATAAAGCACGAGTAAAACAGACGGCACCAGCTCCGCCGCTTTTGGTAAAAAATGTCCACAATGGCCCACGGGAATCGCTGGGTAACGATAGAGGCCAGGATGGATTGGTGATTTACAAAAATGTGGAACTGGATTCTGCGGCAAACGAAGTGTTGGGTTCGTACGGATGTGTGACACCTAAGCAGAAGAAATCAGTCTCACGGCTGACCCATTTCTCTCCGGCAAGTTACCAGCCAATAGCGAGTAGGTCACAAAGTCAGGAGGGCCCCAATAACTCCGGTAACGTCGTATACACCTTCGGAAATGGTCAGCTGTTGAAACAAGTCAGTTGGTCATCGGTCGTCAACGACCGACGCAAACCGGTCACTATAGAGATTCAGCTGTCTGACAAGAATTTAGCAGCAGGAACTTCAGGATTGGATAAGTATTTGAGTGATGAGTGCAAGTACATGTTTGATTCGAGCTACGAACGAGCCCTCATCCTTGGAGATCGAGTATATGAGGGTGGCAGCCAGATTTGCCTGAGGCTAGCCGAACTTCGACGTGAAGAAAAGCAAACTCAATCCACTCAAAATTCCAGTGAGCAAGAGGAATCCGAAATCCAGAAAGATGATCGTGAATCAAGCTTAATAGAAGCAGTTACCATTCATCACGTGGACTATCCCAGTACGGATGTCGTAAGTGTGATGGGAAGAATTGTAAGTCTGGACCATAGAAAGGACGTGGCAATTGTAGATTTCGACGAGATGACCCTGCGGCTCACAAATTTGGATTTCAGCCGAATGAAAACTTGGTCAATGTTCCCGGGTGAAATTGTCGTTTTGGAAGGGGTAAACCCACGAGGAAAGATGTTTGAAGTTCAAAACATTCACTTCGAGCGACAATTGGAACCTCCGCGAGCACCGATGAAGATCAAAAGCGAACTCAACATGGTTATTGCGTCTGGTCCATTTACATATAAAGAAGATCTTGCGTATGAGAAGTTATCAGATTTGTTAGCATACTGCAGCAATAATTGCCCGGATGTGTTGATTTTGACCGGTCCATTTGGAAGTAGCAGCAATCCCTTGTTTGAAACGATCGCCGAAACATATGAAAATTATTTTGAGAAGCTAATGATGAATATCATGAGCTCTGTCCCGCCAAGCACACAAGTTCTGGTCGTGTCCAACCATGACGACATCATGTCCATGTTCGTGTATCCTTCGTTCCCGTATAAAATCAGGAGCTATTTCCCGAACCTACGCTTTCTACCGGACCCTTGTGTGGTGTCGATTAACGGGCTTAAAATCGGAATCACGACAGCGGATATCATCAAAGATTTATCCGATGCCGAGCTGAGTAGGGATCCGCGAGGCGACAAAATCAAGCGTGCCTTTAGCTACATGTTCCATCATAAGACATTCTATCCGCTGTGCCCGCCTCCGGAGCACGTTCCCTTGGACCTGGACCTTCTGCAGGCATTCGGCAAACTCTCGCGGGTACCCAACATGATGATCTGTCCGGGCGATCTGAAGTGCTACATCCGGGATTGCCATGGGTGCGTCTGCATCAATCCGGGTCGCCTGTCGGATCAGGACAGTGGAGAGGGAACGTTTGCGCGAGTGGTGGTCCATCCACCGGAATCGGAAACTGCTGCGCCATTCAACTACGTCACGTGTCAGGTAGTGAAGTCGTGAGGAATGAGCGGTCTTTCATAAAAGCTAATGAAAACGAACCTTGTGAACGCAACACCAACGAACTGAAATCCGTTTTTCTAATGTTAATGAGCGTAATAAAAATGTATGATCTGGTGAAAAAAGGGGATTCATTTGATTGAAAATGTCCTTTGTATTTATTTTAGCGAATATCAATAATATGTAAATATGAACAAGCAACCAGATGAAAACCACAATGTGATAACGCCAATGCACAGAGACGAGACAACAATTAAAAAAAAAACTTTATGATAGTAAACTAGAAAATGATTTTTTCGATCGTACTTCAACCAACATATCTGCCTGTGAAGCATGGATCCAGATCTCACCGTAATCTGAAAATTAAATTTTGTTTAAATTTATTAAACTGCACAACGATCCATTTAAAAGATAGTTTCATTGGCTTTGTCTAGATAAGTATTAAGGGTATGCTACCTGCGCATGTGTTGAACAGAGAAGAGAATGCAACATTAACAATGAAAACAACGAATCTGTCAAATTCAGCTGATATTCGGCTTGTAGTGCTCAAGGCTCAACCGAACAATCGCCTGAAGTTGTTCAATAGATTCCACAGAACAATGGACTGATAATACCAGGATAATACTCCCCAACAATATATTAGTGATTTCCAACGGCTGTGGCTGCCACGATGTTCAAGTTCCTGTCGAAAGTGGTCGGAATATGCGGCTATGTTGTGCAGTACGGGTGCATCACCCACTGTACGTTCGAGTACTTAGGAGACTTCGTTGTGGTGAGAGCGAGACGTGTAATTATGTAATGTGAGTGGGTGAGACTAATTTTATGCTTTTTTTTTTTTGTTACAGTGTGTCGGTCCATCGATGGAACCGACGCTGTACACCAACAACATTCTCGTCACAGATCGAGTCAGCCCAAGGCTCAACCACCTGCAGAGGGGTGATATCATAATCACTAAAAGTCCCACCAATCCGGTGCAGCACGTGTGCAAGCGGGTTGTGGGAATGCCGGGCGATCGGATAATGACAAAAGCGTCGTTCAACCTGAATCCTCTGTCGAACACCTACACCATTTATACCTCAGTCGTTCCAGCTTCGCCGGAGAAACCAACCAACAGTGGTGGCAGCGACAGCAGGTCGATGGGGGTTGAACAAAAATTGCGCCCAAAAGCGGATTTCGTTTCCGGCTCGGTTGGTGCCGGAGGTGTGCCTGGCGATAGCCGAACTGTGGATGTGGAACAGTCGGTTCCGCACCCGGAATTAAAAACCAGTATTGTGATTGTTCCGAGGGGTCACCTATGGATTGAGGGCGACAATGTGCATAATAGTTCTGATTCCCGCAATTACGGACCGGTTCCGATAGGATTAGTTAAGAGTAGAGCAATTTGTAGAGTGTGGCCGTTAACTGAGTTCAAGGTATTTTTGTAGGATATGTTAGGTAATATCGGTAATAGAAAAAAATCTGGAATTGTAAAAATTTCGGTGCTGAGTGTGGATCATTGCGTTTGAGGTGTTTATGTAAAGGCTTAGATTTTAGAGTTATCTATATATATAAAAATCAATCTATGTATGTATGTTCGCTAACTACTTCTGAACCACTTGGCCGAATTCAACCAAATTTGGTACACACGTTCTCTATCCTCAGGGGAAGTTGACAAAGGGGGTGGGAGGGTCATTTAGAAAAGGGGGAGGGGTTTTGTTTAGAAAACGAACAATTATGTGTAACTTGCATCTCCTAGGGCCGATTTCAATCAAATTTTGTACACATATTCAATATAAGGAGACAACCATATGAGAGTGTAATCTTTGAAAGGGGAGGGTCTGGAGGGAGGGTATGGTTCAGAAAACGGGTAATTCAGAGTAAATTCTGAACCCCTGCACCGATTTCAACCAAATTTGATACAAACATTCTCTACCCTAAACAAAAGATAACAAAGCGGGTGGGGCGGTCATTGTAAAAAAGGGAGGGTATGGGGGAGGGTTGTCTTTATAAAACGAGCAATTCAGTGTAACTCCCAACCCCCAGTACCCATATCAACCAAATTTTGTACACATATTCACTAAGAGTAGTCGATCATATGGAAGTGTAATTTGGTAAAGAGGGAGGGGCTGGGGGAGGGTATTGTTCAGAAAACAAGCAATTCAGTGTATCTTTTGAACCCCTGGACCGATTTCATCCAAATTTGGTACACATTCTCTATCCTAAGGAGAAAATAACAAAGGGTGGTATGATCATTGGGAAAAAGGGATGGTAAGGGGAAGGGTTGTATTTAGAAAAGAGCAATTCAGTGTAACACCTAACTCCCAGGACCGATTTCAACCAAAATTGGTGTACACATTTTCTATCCCAAGGAGAAGATAACAAAGGAGGTGGGAGGGTCATTGGGGAAAAAGGGAAGTTATGGGGAAGGGTTGTCTTTAAAAAATGAGCAATTCAGTGTAACTCCCAGGATAAATTACAACCAGATTTGGTACACTTATTCTCTATTTTTGGAAGATGTTTATTGAAAAGGTAGAAGGGCCAAACAAATATATAAAAATAGATTGATACAAAGGAACAATTCTATGAGCGGTAGATCTACCTCTGTGGGTTTTGTGCTACAGCATTGGACATTTTAATTGAATAATTTACTTTTCAGTCCCTAGCAAAGCCGAATACATATAGCTATTAGCTATCTATATATCTCGGATACTTATTCAACGTATGTGACGTATGTGATTTTGTAAACAAAAATTTAAACGTTGATTTCTGCAATCTGATAGCACTCCCACGCAAACCATCGCCACATACAGGTAGGGGAGGTTTCGGCTACATGTTCGTTGTGTTGGTTTGCGTAGGAGTGCCATCATATTTGACAAATCGACGTATGCATCTTTGTTTACAAAATCACATACGTCCTTTTGAATAAGTACCCGAGATATATAAAACTCAATGTTTGTATGTTTGTGTGTATGCTCCAGCCTAACTTCTGAACCCATTATTGTATTGTTTAGTTATCGATCAATTTAACCATTTATCGAAATTATGGTTGCCCAGTGACAAGCAATGATTAATGTGTTTCCTTCTGGATGGTGAATGTGATCCCTTCTTTAAAAATAGACGTTTGCCCGGAATAAGGCATCGGTGGATGTTTTTCCTTCTTTAGAAATAAACGTTTGCCCGGAATATGGCGATTATGGGTTTGCTCCCTTCTTCAAAACCAGTCAATGTTTTCAAATGAAATCTGCCTTCTTCTGATCAAATGATGAAGTATCGATAAGAAAACGCAATTATCCTGTTGACCAATTGGTTTATTCATTTTCCGATTGTGAAAAAAAAACTGCGAATCAAACTGGCAATTCCGAGCAAGGCCGGGTACATAAAGCTAGTTTATACATAAGTTGTAAAAGTAAAAAAATATAGTCAAATCAGCGTGTTTTTCATTTGTTTTAAATCTGGGATACATTTAAAAAGCTGATTGAGTGATTGCCTTCTGGTGTATAACAAATCGTCCATACTTTGAGTTTTTTTTTTTTTTTATGGCGAGTAGCCAGTTCTCAGACATCTATGTGATATCTACTTCTTTCAACTACAAGTGTTGTGGCTTTTGTATGACCATAAGCAATCAAAATGCATTTGATCAACTGATCATCGACACAACTTATACATTGCAGTAATTACCAAAACCTCGTTCCGGCCGAAAACGTCTTTCCTCCACCCAAATTTTTACTGCATTCGTCTCGATCGTCCTTCAAGTCCTCCCTGATGGGCTTTCACCTCCTAACACTAATGACACACTGGTGGTACAAGTACCATGGCACAAGAATCTTGAAATGAGTACCATACCAATTATTGTCTTTATCAAAGATTGTCTTGGATTAATTTTCTTGTTCTCTTGTACCATGGTACAAGTACCACAGGTGTATCCTTAGTATAAGCTGCGGCTAGATCTCACTCGTCATGTGTGATCCGACGATAATTTACGGGGTCGTCGGATAGTCAGACACCAGCACGGGGAACGCCAACCTTTTCTTACCAATGTTCTGGGCAACTCGACAGCAGTTCCCGGGTTCCTTTTAACTGTTCAGACAGCTGAGATTGTTCCTTCCGTCGGTACCTTCCGCGCCAAAAGTACATGCTTGATGAACATCCGAAGCTTCACACTCCACGTGGTTAACTTCCGCCGCCAACGTTCATTCAAATTTCTGCACTCGTCTGTCCATTGAATCCGAAATCAGTCGTGCCACTTTTGCATAGTGCAAATCTCTTTTTGGGAGCACATTGTGCACAGCATTGTAATACGAGGGGTACATTTGATGGGATTCATTTGATTTATTTAGTTTACATCTAAACTGATAACACTGAATCAACAATTTGACGCCACAACACACGGTTCGAGGCCGCATCTCTACATCCTCGAATGCGCTCCACGCTCGCCAAGTCGTTTTGTACCTGGTCTGCCCACCTCGCTAGCTGCGCTCCACATCGTCTCGTACCTGCCTCGCCGTAGAGCTGGGCGAGCTCGTGGTTCATTCTTCGCCACCACACGCTGTTCTCTTGCACACACACACGGAACCGCGAGACAACTCACTTTATGGTTCCTTTCACTCAAATCCGCCCTTGCGTGGAAGAAGCCAAAAATAAGTATAACGCGAAAAAATCCGGTGAGTACTTTGCCTTTACTCCCGTGTTGAATTTTCACCCACTATGAAGTTTCACCAACTCAAATTTAAGTTATTTTCACTCACCCGAGACTATGTTGAAAACAACCTAAATTTGGCTTCTTCCACGGAACAGCACACGTTGGGTCGATGCAGCTCTCTTTGTTTATAATAACATTCATGAGAGGGAGTGAGAAAACTACTTACTTTTGAGTTAAAATTTTGAACTTCGTACTCAAAGTTGAGTTCTTTAAACTTTTTTTTTAGGTTCTTTATTTTTTCTGTGCACATATCGCCAAAGATGGTCCTAAGCAGTACTGGAATTTCTCATTTTCAATAAGAGATGTCACGCGATGTTTACATATCTGCCCCTTTCAAAATCTATTGAAACGCGAAGGATGAATGGCATGCTACAAAAATCTCACAAAATATTTGTTCCGTGACAGGTCATGAAAGTGTGCAATATCTGCTTTATTTTTGTGTTTATTTTCACTTTCAACTCGGTGAATTAAAGAAGTATGATTAATTTATCGACTAGTCACTATTTTTCGCATGTATCTATTAAAATAACTTAGAAATTTAAATTTTAAAATAAAGCACAACATCCTTTCATGACTGCTTTTCATGCGAAATTGGGTCCTAAAGCCCTACCTCGTTTATGATTGCAAACGATAGTGCATCGGTCAAGAATACTTGTACCGTTGTTATAAAAATTCTGGTAAAATTCTAAATCAGTACAAATATTTTTGTGTTTAAGGCATTTTAAGGCAAATTTTGGGCTGTGCAACATTTCAGAACGAATGAACCATCAGCCCAAAACGTCAGCCCCATATATTAACTGTCAAAGGTTGAGTCAAGTGCCCTGCGGTGTTTTGCTAGTGCGTTTGAATCCGTACGTCAAACAAGACCGAAAATGTCGAGGAAGCATTTTTTATCTATTTTTCAATTTCAAATTAAACAATGTTCTTTTCGACTTTTGAGTCTAAACAAAAACTGACACGTTTAGAATGATTACCTTCATCGTTCCCTGAAAGAAAATCGAATATCGATTCTTCATTTTAGGACCCAATTCGGCACCAACATTTCAAAAGGGCGAAACTGCTTTTGTAAACATGAGCTTCTCACGTCTCTGGTGGGCTTATTTGTGCTCACCCACGCAATCCAGCACCATTAAATGAAAGAAGAGGATTCGATGCTTCCATCAGTGGTGTTGGATTGCGTGGGTGGGCTCAAATTAACCCACCAGCGACGTGAACAGCTTTTGTTTACAAAAGCAGCTACGCCCTTTTGAAATGTTGGTGCCGAATTGATCAAAGTACCCACGATTCTTTCATTTGGTCGCCTAAAATAGAAAAATGCGCTTTGCTCTCTGTCTTATGACGATCACGACCTTTTCCAGTACTGGTCCTAAGCACCCGTTCCTCGAATACTCCTGTCGGGATTTCCTTTTGCACAAATTGAAACACTAAACACAAAACTGATTAATCTTATCAATACTTTTTGCCTTTCTCGTACAACAAAGTTGTACCGAAAGGCTATAGGACTACTCCAAAAACAATTTTGATAGAAGACCCGGAGACCCATAGTGTTATATACCGATCGACTCAGTTAGAATCGAGGTGATGTCTGTATGTGCGTATGTGCGTATGTATGTGTGTGTGTGTTTTTTTTCTCCCTGAGCAATGGAGGGGGAATCTGCTCAACAGACATCCTAGGTTGTCCAGGAAGTGCGGGGTTAGCCACCACCAACAGCAAACGAGGGAGGCAGGACTACATTCCCGACCCGCTAAACCGTTTCCATTGCCGCCAAGCCTATCGTCCCTTCGGTACAACCAGAAAGTAATGCTTCAAAGGGGGGCCAGTGCACAACGCACCCTCGAGGTTAGCTGCGTGTCCTTGCAGCATCTAACATCGTGACTCGCTTTTTTTAGAAGAACACCATGGTATCGTGCCAGCGCGTTGCCGGCTTTCCAGGTGGCCTTACCACGCCCTATGTCCTCGGAAGGTGGGAAGGGTCGACTTCGCGCCTGCTTCCCTCTGCACGACTGGTATCAAGAATGATGATGCCGCGTGCACCCCAAATTGACCTCTCTGCGACAGGGTCTATTCGCCAACACACAGAGGGACTTGCCAACGCGGTGCCTACGCCTGCCCCAGCCTTGACGAGGACCCCTTTCCGTCCTCGGGCTCGGAACCCGCCCGGTTGACCGACGCCGCGAAAGCGACGATACCATGTTGTTCTTCGCGCGGCCACTTGTTCGATAAAAGGATCGAGTTCGACCACAGAGCATGACCACCGCACAGTGGGATGGTTTTGAAAAAAGTGGGACATTGGTATTATTGGCGAAACTATTGATTGGAGAATTTTGACGTGTTCTGGAGGGTGTCTTTATTTTTAGAGCACTTTATTTTAAGAATAAGAAAAACTGACCTCAAATTTTCCAAATAACAGCGCAGCACTTAGACCAGCAGACAGCGTTCAGGGAAAAATTAACGAGGAAAAATAATGATAACTAAATTATGCACGGAGAAACAAAATAAGAATCAAAAAGTTGATGTGCATTTTGCGGAATATTTTTATGAATCCACTTAGATCCACCTATGATTTATATATGTAACAAAAGAGTAAGAGCTACTGAAGCTGATGACATAAATAACAGCTGCTACAACCTGCTACCCTCAAAGGTATACCCGATTAAAAATAGTGTTAAAAAACTATAAAATCTGATATAGCTCCTTAAAATGAAGAGATAGCGATTTGCACTCTTCTACGACAAAATGTTTTTTTGAAGCACCTAAAACTTTGTAGAACATTGTAAAAATGTAAAAATTTAAATAAAAAAGTTAGAGCTAAAAAAAAAATTTTAAGGAATTACTAACTTTGCACCCCTATAACTTTTTCCACTTCAGAGAGTTGGTGTAAAAAGTTGGTGTCTTCGACAAAGTGTCTTGAAATTGTCATTTCTACAATGTCTCCATACAATATAAACAATTTTATCAATAAAATTTAAAAAAATTTTTTTCTCGCAGTGCACCCTTTTAAGTCAATTTCTCTTACTCCTAAAATAAAATGCTCTAAAAATAAAGACACCCTCCAGAACACGTCAAAAGTCTCCAATCAATAGTTTCGCCGATAATACCAATGTCCCACTTTTTTCAAAACCATCCCACTGTGCACCGGTATGACCCATGAAGCCGACTCCGATCCCTTGGACCACCTCTTATTTGCGCCTGAATTAGCCATCCTTGAGTCCACGCGCCACCTTCTGTGTAGCTCCGAGACGATTTGGGCGATAGCCGATAAAACAGCGTTCCAGCCAACTTCATCTTTACACATCCTCCGAACTAGGTTGTCCGGGGTAGTGTCCAGACCACATGTGGCAAGCATGTGGTCACGCATTGCGCGAAAACGTGAGCATACGAGCAACGCGTGTTCCGCCGTTTCCTCTAAACCTGCGCACACCAAACACTCGGGCGAGACCGAGAAAGCCAGCTGCGTTACCTGCACTGTGATTTTGCAGCACGCTTAAACGTCGGGCATCGAACCCCCCATGGGGTGCTTGCTGTTCACAGCTTTACTGGAACAAATCAAACAATTGGGAGGGTTCGTGCAGCATTGTGCCTTATGTCCCTCCAATCCGCAGCGTTGGCAGAGATTGCTTCTGCCAGGGCCTTTGCAGTCCCATTGCTTGTGCCCCGGTTCCAGGCACTTGAAACAAACTTCGGGTTGCTCGTATATGCCCACAGGGAATACCGACCATCCCACCTTGACGCTCCCTAACTTGACTACCTTGGAGGCGTCCGCTGCAGATAGCCGAACCAATGCTACCTGTGTCCCTGCCGGACCTTTCCGTAGCCGAACGGCTAACGAGTTCTTCGACTTCGGCGATCTCGTCCAGGTCTTTAACCCTCAGATTCACCTCCGTCGTGAGTGCCCTCACCTTGACCGTCTCGCCTAGGACTTCCTCCGCCAACTTCTTGTAGGCGGCGCCCTTTTGCGAGACGCCCCACTTCAGATCGAGGATCATCTCGCCCATCCGGGTACGTCTTATTCGACATACGTCGGCGCCGAGTTCACCGAGCTTGACGTCACTCCTCATCGCCTTCAAGACGTCCGAGTACTTAGCCTCGTCCGCCGTGATGACTAGGGCATCGCCCCTGGAGCGATTGGCGCCTACCCTAGACTTTTTGCTCCCCTCATTCGCCTGGGCCTTCTTTTCGGCCCTTGACGTCTTCGGTTTCCTCTTGTTCTTGACCAGGGTCCAGTAGGCGTCATCCCCCTCTATTTCCCTGGTCTGGTGCGGCTGAGAACTCTCAGCCTGCCGTAACCCCTTACCACCGTCTTTCCTGGGTGGATGGATCTTTCCAGGTCCTTCCTCCCCCGGTTCTGAAGGTTCCTGGCCGGTATTCAGCTTCCCAGCCCAACTACCCTTGTTCGGGGTAGTAACCCTCCGCGTTTTGGAGCGGCCCCCAGGGAGCTCATCCCCTGGAGACTCCACGAGTCCTCCAAGAGCATCGTCCAGGTCTCGTGTCCTTAGAGGACTACCGGTCTAATGAGCGTTTTGTAGATTGTCAGTTTGGTACGGCGGCGAACTCTATTCGATCCGACCGTCTTGCGGAGTCCAAAGTATGTACGATTTCCTGCCACTATGCGTCTCCGAATTTCTCTGCTGGTATCATTTTCGGCAGTCACCAGTACACAAATTCTTCTATCACCTTGATGTCGTCACCACCGATGCAAACTCGCGGTGGGTGGCTCACATTGTCTTCTCTTGAACCTCTTCCTATCATGTACTTCGTCTTCGACGTGTTGATTGTTGAAGTAAGATCTTGAGTAAGATAGTGTCAGCCTCTTGGTATGATTAAATGACAATCTTCTATAAGTATGAGTGATGAGTGATAAGTATGATTACTGACGAGGCAAGAATGCTAATCATGATGAATGTATTGTTTATTGTTTTGTAATTTAGTCCGTACTAGTCTGTATATGAATGAAGACGTTGTAAAAGTTAAGGCACCAAATTGTTGTACATCACTTTCTCTCAATATCACGCGATTCCCGGGTATTATCTGGTCGAATAGTGGTTTATCGGTTCGGATATTCCCTGAGTTCTCCAACATTGATGACTAGTCCGATCCGCTTGGCTTCCCTCTTCAATCTGATCTAGGCTTCCTCCATCTTCTCAAAGTTACGTGCCATAATATCTATGTCGTCGGCGAAGCCAAATAGCTGGATGGACTTATTGAAAATTGTACCACTCGAGTTAATCCCTGCTCTTCGTATTACCCCTTGTAAAGTGATGTTGAATAGCAGACACGAAAGACCATCACCTTGCCGTAACCCTCTGCGGGTTTCGAAGGGACTCGAGAATGCCCCTGAAACTCGAACTACGCACATCACCCGATCCAACGTCGCTTTGATCAACCGTGTCAGTTTATCCGGAAATCCGTGTTCGTGCATTAGCTGCCATAGCTGGTCTCGATCGATTGTATCATATGCGGCTTTGAAGTCGATGAATAGATGATGTGTGGGCACGTTGTATTCGTGACATTCCTGCAGTACTTGGCGAATGGCGAACACCTGGTCTGTGGTAGAGCGTTCGCCCATAAAACCCGCCTGGTACTGCTCCACGAACTCCCTTGCAAATTGGTGCTAGTCGACGGCATAAAATTTGGGAGAGTACCTTGTAAGCGGCGTTCAGCAATGTGATTGCGCGGTAGTTACTACAATCCAGCTTATCACCCTTTTTGTAGATGGGACACACGACACCTTCCATCCACTCCTGCGGCAAAACTTCCTCCTCCCAAATCTTGGTAATGCCCAGTGCAGCGCTCTAGCCAGTGACTCACCACCGTGTTTAAATAGCTCTCCTGGTAGTTGGTCAACCCCAGGGGCTTTGTTGTTCTTCAGCCGGCCAATCTCCTCCTGGATTTCCTGGAGATCCGGAGCCGGTAGAATAATGTCCTGCACGCGTTCTCCAAGGTCCATCACCATACCGCCATCTTCGTCTGCCACATTGCCATTCAGGTGTTCTTCGTAGTGCTGCCGTCACCTTTGGATCACCTCACGCTCGTTCGTAAGAAGGTTGCCGTTTATGTCCTTACGCATATCAGGCTGTGGCACGTGGCCCTTACGTGAACGGTTCAACTTCTCATAGAGTTTTCGTGTGTTATTAGCGCGGTACAGTTGCTCCGTCTCTGCATGGTCTCGATCTTGCTGCTGATGCTTTTTCCTCCGGAAAATCGAGTTTTGTTCGTTTCGTGCCCGTTTATATCGTGCCTCGTTCGCCCTCGTGCGGTGTTGCAGCAATCTCGCTCATGCTGCATTCATCTCTTCTACTAACTGCTCACATTCGCCGTCATACCAGTCGTTTCTCTGATCCGGGGGTACCGTGCCAAGTGCAGCGGTTGTGGTGCTACCAATGGCGGATCGAATATCTCTCCAGCCATCTTCAAGAGACGCTGCGCCTAGCTGCTCTTCCGTTGGGAGTGCCACTTCCAGCTGCTGCGCGTATATTCTTGAGCTATTCTACCGTCTTGTAGCCGCCCAATGTTAAGCCGGGGCGTTCTACTTCGACGCGTGTTGTACACCGTCGAGAGTTTTGAGCGTAGGAATACTGCAACGAAGTAGTGGTCGAATTCAATATTCGCACTGCGGTAAGTGCGGACGTTCGTGATGTCGGAGAAGAATTTACCGTCGATTAGAACGTGGTCGATTTGGTTTTCCGTTTCTTGGTTAGGTGATCTCCATGTGGCCTTGTGGATATTTTTTCGGCGAAAGAAGGTGCTTCGGACTACCATTCCGCGGGAGGCTGCGAAGTTTATGCATCGTTGGCCATTGTCATTCGATAAGGTGTGCAGATTATCCGGTCCGATGACCGGTCTATACATTTCCTCCCTTCCTACTTGCGCGTTCATGTCACCGATGACGATTTTGACGTCCCGCAGTGGGCATCCATCGTATGTCTGCTCCAGCTGTGCGTAGAACGCTTCTTTCTCGTCGTCGGTGTAGTATTCAGAGCAAGCGGCTAATGATTTTAGTTTGTTTAAGTGATTGTAGACTATGAATTGATTCTGCTATTGCGGATAGTACATTAAACATCAGCAATCAAATATACCAATCGTGAAATCACATATTTCGCGTGCCCCAATTTACAGTACAATGTGGAAAGTTTTACATTAGACTTGATTCGAATTCTCAATTTTGCATATGCGCTAATACTGATCTCTATCGTGGAAGAATCTGTGCATGATTGAGTATTTGAGAGTATGGAGAGCAACATATTGAATTTTCTGACGAACTTTGCTTCATTTAAGCGTGTGCCAATGAATCGGTAGCTTGTGAGGGGCTGGGAGAGGTTGCGCAGCGGGGTATGGCAATGCTAGCGCATTGCTGCCACCGCAGTGTGAGATGGTGTTGGTAGCGCCATCGGGTTGAGTAGCAACGACGAAGATTGCACCGGCAGTTTGTTGTCGAATTTTAAAATCATTAGCCGCTTGCTCTGAATACTACAGTCGGGTCTCTTTTCGTGTGGGCAGTGCACGTTGATGATGATATAGTTGAAGAAACGACCTTTAATCCTCAGACTTTAATCCTCAGCTAGAATGATGGTTCATGTTATTGACAATTCTATTTTTGCTGATGAGCAATTTGGTTTTCGCCATGGGCATTCAACCACCCATCAGTTGTTAAGAGTTACGAATTGAATTCGGCTCAACAAATCTGATGTATATTTGACTAGAGTTGCTCTTCTTGATATAGAGAAATCATTTGGCAGTGTTTGGCATGAAGGTTTGATTGTAAAATTGATGAATTTTAATTTTCCTCTGTACATTATTAAACTGATCCAAAATTATTTATCAGATCGCTCACTGCAGGTAAACTATCAGAATTCTAAATCTGATAGATTACCTGTAAGGGCTGGTGTCCCCCAAGGCAGCATACTGGGGCCAATATTGTATAACATTTTTACTTCTGACTTACCTGATTTACCACCAGGGTGTCAAGAATCTTTGTTCGCAGATGACACGGGCCTTTCAGCCAAAGGGCGAAGCCTTCGTGTCATTTGTAGTAGATTGCAAAAAAGTTTGGATATATTCAATTAATTGCATATTATTCGGCAACTCGGCCGTACGAAAACCATTTTTTTGTTAAATATCTTGGCTGTGCATATGCACAGCATATGTTTCGAAATGGACAAATTGATATGAAATTTGCGAAAAAGAATCCACGTGTCTTGGAGGGACTCGAACCCTCAACCTCCTACTCTCTAAATAGGCGTGATAATCCCTACCCAACAAGACCACTTAAAGGTCACGTTTGCGGAAAGTCATCAGTATCCGAGTACCAACCTCCACCGCGGTTAGCTCTCTTTTTTGCAAATTGAATATCTTTCGGATGCTTGATTTGTCCAATCTCCACATTTGCTTTACTGTTGTATATCCACAGCCAAGCGAGTGCACATTGTTTATTAAACGAGAGGATCGCACTCCATGCCCCCCAGCAACGGACTGGGCGGGACGGTATAGAATGCGAATTCGAGGAATGCGAGGTTGGTACTCGGATTCTGATGGCTTTTCCGCAAACGTGACCTTTAAGTGGTCTTGTTGTGTAGGGGTTATCACGCCTATCTAGATAGTAGGAGGTTGAGGGTTCGAGTCCCTCCAAGACACGTGGATTCTTTTTCGCAAATTTCATATCAATTTGTCCATTTCGAAACATATGCTGTGCATATGCACAGCCAAGATATTGGATATATTCTCCAATTACTTGCAAAAATGGAAAATTTCCCCGAATGCTTCCAAAACTCAGCTTATAATTTTCCTACATAAGCCGAGAGCTTCTTATTTGAAACCTTCTAGCAGACATATTGTCACTATGAATGGGGTTCCAATTAATTGGTCTAGCGAAGCCAAATATTTAGGACTTCTGCTGGACCAAAAATTAACTTTTAAAAATCACATTGAAGGCCTTCAAGCCAAATGTAACAAATATATTAAGTGTCTATATCCACTTAGACGATCCCCACCAATGTGTATCCAAATGAGTGTCTAGTATAGGAACGAAATGCGTTCATATTTTATTTATGCACTTGTTCTCGCACCGGTTGTTTCTATCAAGGTTGTTGAAGTGCAATCATGCTTCGCACCGGTGGTGAATATCCGGTTGCTATTAGGCTTTCTGCGAGCGTGTACGCACACGCACATTTCACTCACACTTTTACTCAGTTTGTTTGCAACCACAAGCAGCTGTCACGGCAAAATCAAATGGGATTGTTTGCAATCACGAACCGTGCGTTCGTGTTGGTGAGAAATGTCGGCGAGACCCTAATTGAGGCAAACACGGAAATAAATAAAATCAGGAAAAAAATATTATTTATTTTCAGATATTTCAGAACGCGCTCCAACTTTTGTAATATAAATATGTGCGTAATACATTTTGTGATTATCAGATTAGCTAGACACACATCTGCTAGGTGGCGCTAGCTTATATGCAATAATTTAGTGAGGTGGATATCTCGAGATCTATAAGACTTAGAAAGATTTTGTCTTCTACAACGTTGTTCGTGTAACCATAACATTTATGATGGAGACTAGTTTAGTTTGGAATTCATACGCATAGCGGCGCTAGTATATGAGAAATAACATGTTAGGTTAAATATTTCTAAATCCGTTAGAGTTAGAAAGTGGCCATCTTCTACAAAGTTATCCGAATTATCTGTTAGGTTGGTTATTATGTTAAATTTTTAAAGGGGAGTCAAAACCAGAAGTTTAGTTTGAAACCGCAATACTCGTTGGCGCTCGAGTTGAGTCGAATCGAGTCAAGTACGAGACACTGAAGATGGTCTTACTGTAGTATCTGTCAAAGGTACAACCAAGTGGTGGAATTAAATGGAATTGTACGAACTCGTCTTATGGCAAGTTACTTTGTAGAATACGGCAATATTCTGAAAATTCCAGATTTTGAGATATTTAACCTATCAGTTTATTTCTAATACACTAGCGCCGCTAAGCGATTGTGTTTAAAACTAAACTTGCTAGCATCATGACGGTTTTCACCATCCGAACAACTTTGTGGAATACGGCAATATTAAAAAAAATCAGTTTTCGAAATATCTAACCTAGCAGGTTATTTCTTATACACCAAGCGGTTATATCTTAATCTAAACCTGCGTTGGTCATAATGGTTTTGACCACCCGAACAACTTTGTAGAAGGCGGCAATATTCTAAAAATTACATATTTTGAGATACCTGACCTATCAGGTTATTTCCAATACACTAGCGCCGCCAAGCGGTTGTATTATTAACTAAACTTGCTTTCGTCATGATGGTTTTAATCATCCGAACAATTTTGTAGAAGACGGCAATAATCTTAAGATTTCAACTATCGAAATATCTAACCTTTTAGGTTATTTTCAATTCACTAGCGCCGCCAAGCGGTTGTATTTCAAATTAAACTTGTTTTCGTCATGATGGTTTTGACCACCCGAACAACTTTGTAGAAGACGCCAATATTCTAAAAATTCCAGATTTCGAGATATCTAACCTATCAGGTTATTTCATATGCGCTAGCGCCGCCAATCAGTTGAAATCCAAACTAAACTGACCTCCATCACAATGGTTTTGATGATTAATACCCGAACAATTTTTCAGCAGACGGCAGATTTTTTATTTATGGGTTACTTTATATTTCCGTGTGATGGTTTGGCAACGGTTGGAGCGGGTCGCCAAATTTGCCAACTCGCTATTCACCGAAGGTTGCGTTTACATTTCCCAAACCCGTTTACCAACGACCGGTGCGCGTTCGCGTCATGATAGAGGTTGCTAGTTTGGCTTTATTTCTAGACCAACATTTGAAAAGGGCGTAACAGCCAATATTTATTCCTTCTGATTCTTCGTCTACATATATATCTATATATGTGGACAAAGAATCAGAAGGAATATATTTTGGCTGTTACGCCCTTTTCAAATGTTGGTCTAGATTTACGCACTGGTGGGCATCGTCTTATAAACAGAAAATCAAAACTTTGTCTTAAGAACAAACTTTTGATTTACAAACAAATTTTTAGACCAGCCATGTTGTATGCTGTGCCAATATGGACTAGTTGCTGCAATACCAGAAAGAAGGCACTTCAGAGGATTCAAAATAAAATTTTGAAAATGATTCTGAAGTTGCCTCCGTGGTATAGTACCAATGAACTTTATAGAATTTCTAATATTGAGACATTGCAACAAATGTCCAACAAAATAATTTCCAATTTTAGACAAAAATCGTTGCAATCTTCTATTGCAACGATTAGCTCCTTGTACCCTTAGTATAAATTAGGTTAAGTTTAGTTTAAGTTAAAAACATTGTAATTCCTACATGGTTCAATTAAACCAGAGGAAAAATCCTAACTGCCAGAGGCAATTGAAATGTATTAATAATAAATAAAAAGTAACATAGCAAATAAGGATGATACTTACTTGATACTTGATGGGCTACAGCTCTTCGATGAACCTACGCCGAATGGAGTATCCTCCTCCACTGGGCTCGATCCTGGGCCAATCGCTTCCAGTCGCCCTGAACATTGAGCGCCCTCAGGTCCTCTTCAACTGCAAAAAGCCATCGTGTATGCGGCCTACCACGAAGCCTGCGGCCTCTTCCGGGTTCTCTACTAAATATTATCTTCGCTTGACGTTCTTCCGGCATACGAACAACGTGACCAGCCCACCGTAGTCTGCCGTGTTGTATAAGCTTAATAATATCCAGCCCTTTATATACCTGGTACAAATCGTGATTCATGCGACGCCGCCAGATACCGTTCTCCTGTTTACCGCCGAGTATTGTCCGCAGCACCTTACGCTCAAACACTCCGAGAGCTCTCCGATCAGCCTCCTTTAACGTCCATGTTTCATGGCCGTATAAAGCCACTGGAAGAATCAGAGTAGTATACAGCGCGAGTTTCGTTTTTGTTTGCAGACTACGGGACTTAAGCTGGTTACGAAGTCCGTAATAAGCACTATATGCAGCTGCAATACGCCTTTTCACCTCGCGGGTAACATCATTATCGCACGTTACTAATGTTCCAAGATACACAAATTCTTGTACCACTTCAAATTTTTCACCATCCAGCACCATTTCGCAACCACCACCACTAATGAACCCACGTTGATTGCTAGCGACCATATACTTCGTTTTGCTGGAATTGATCGTGAGTCCAATCCTCGCTGTCTCCCTCTTAAAAGGCACAAAAGCCTCTTCCACGGCACGGCGATCAATCCCGATAATATCGATATCGTCCGCAAATCCCAGGAGCATATGCGATTTTGTGATAATGGTACCGCTTCTTTGCACACCAGCTCTCCTAATCGCTCCCTGGAGCGCTATATTGAACAGTAGATTCGAGAATGCATCACCCTGCTTTAATCCATCTAAGGTAACAAATGACGTCGATATTTCATCCGCAACCCTTACACTTGATTTCGATCCGTCCAACATTA
Source organism: Armigeres subalbatus (assembly GCF_024139115.2). Lineage (NCBI taxonomy): Eukaryota > Metazoa > Arthropoda > Insecta > Diptera > Culicidae > Armigeres > Armigeres subalbatus. Next base: position 39,090,645 of record NC_085139.1, on the reverse strand, counting down.
TACTAATCAGCCGTATCAGTTTCGCCGGAAAACCATGTTCAAGCATAATTTGCCATAATTCATTCCGTTTCACTGAATCGTACGCCGCCTTGAAATCAATAAACAGATGATGTGTCTGCAAGTTGTACTCCCGGAATTTATCAAGGATTTGTCTCAGGGTAAACATTTGATCCGTCGTTGATCGGCCCTCACGAAAACCTGCTTGGTATTCGCCGACGAAGGACTCTTCAAGCGGTCTCGATCTGTTGAACAGAATACGGGACATAATTTTGCACGCCGAATTAAGGAGGGTTATTTCTCGGTAATTGGCGCACTCCAGTCTGTGCCCTTTCTTAAAGAGAGGGCAAATGAGGCCGTCCAACCAGCTAGCAGGCATTTCCTCGTCTTCTCATATTTCCGACATAATATGGTGCAGAACTTCATAAAGCTGCTCACTGCCATGTTTGAGAAGTTCAGCCGGGAGCTGGTCCTTCCCCGCAGCCTTATTGTTTTTCAGCTCTTTGACAGCTTTTTTAACCTCATCTAGTGTAGGTGACTCCACAGCTTGTCCATCATCGCTAATATTTATTCTGTACACCGATGCACCGTCACTTCCTCCATTCAACAAAGTCTCGAAGTGTTGCTTCCACCTGGCAGCCACTTCAGTTTTATCTGTCAGCAAATTCCCTTGTTGGTCGTTGCACATGACGGGAGATGGCGCTGTCTTTCTCCGCACGCCATTGACCGACTCATAAAACCTCCGCATATCGTTCTGCTCCATTTTTTCCTGCGCCTCACTAATAACTTTTTTCTTCCTGCGGTGGGTTCGTTTTTCGGCTGCTCTTGCTTCCTTGTACCGATCTCTATTCGATCGGGTACCCGACACCAACATCCTTCACGTCACGTCACATCCTTCACGTCGTCGGATTTATCGTTTGTCGGTGCGTAAACGTTGATTAGGCTGTAATTGAAGAATTTGCCCCGTATTCTCAACACACAGATTCGTTCGCTAATGGGTTTCCACCGCATCACTCGCTTCATCTGCTTGCCCATCAGTACGAAACCAACTCCATGCTCTGCTTTTTTACCGCCGCTGTGATAGATGTTATACTTGAATGCAGTGTTGGTCGTGGGGTCCACGGCTCGGAATTCACGTTCTCCGGATCTAGGCCATCGGACTTCTTGAATAGCAACCACGTTCACTCCAACCTTCTGCAGTTCACGAGCCAGAAGGCTCACTCGTCCAGATTCATTTAGGGTCCTGACATTCCAGGTACCGAGTGTCCAATCATAGTCCTTATTTCGGTGCCGGGTCGGTTGCCAAAAATAACGTTCTCTTTTTCTTCTATCTCCATTTTTCGTGGTATTTGAAAGGCTTCAGTAAGCTGCCTTGCCGGGATCGCGTTACCTACATCGCGATGATGGGGCTGCCACCTTAGTTGACGCGATACAGCATTTCGTTAATCAGCCACTGGGTACCATGCAGACGCTGTTTGAGCCGCACCTCCTGGTGAACAGACGCTCGAGGCGTACCTTCTCACTCTAGCTGATGTCAGAAGGACAACAGTGCCCAGGCTGCACGACCAGCTAAGTACACAACCCTTAGCTGGCGGTCTTTTGTCATCGGATGACCCGTGGATGCGTGAGATAGGGATTTGTGGGGACCAGAGCACTGTTGGGCGCTCCTTCCTTGATGTCAACCCACCATTTTGCAGCCCAGCATAATGCACACTAAGACAAAATTGTAGAGGGGAAATAGCGCTAGAAGTCCGCCATATATTGTGTATCCGGAATAAATTTATACCGCTTTTTATACCGAAGTTGGATTTTTCTCCAGATACAGTCAACTTTCCCAACTTCGGAAGTAGTGCGCTGGATTCCCCTAAAGATGCGCTAAACAACGCATCCATTAGTTTGACATATAAAACTTCGGAAGAAAGTTCGGTTCGGAAGTCCGGACTTCCGAATTCTAAGTTGGTGCTACGCCGACAATAACACTTTTCGGAATTCCGCTTCTGAAATGAGTTATTGGCTGAATACTAAATGATAATGATGTGATAAGTTCAATCCCTGACCACGAGTTGCATCAGCTGTTAGGAGAACCATATCTACATCGTTTACATGTTTACATCGTTAGCCAGAATATCGAATAGTAATCCGGTGAAGATGGTTCTCGACAATAATCTGACGGGAACAAGACGAGATGCACAGCGAGCAAGGTGTATTGATTAAGTGGAGAACGATTTGTGGATCCTTCACAGACTACGTGGCGACGTCGAGATATGTGCGATCAGATGGGATCGGAGCTTTTCCGGCTATGATTTATTTGTGGCTATTTGTTGTGGCCAATCGGATTTACTCCGTTCAAGAAATATCAGGCCATTGAACCTCAAGCTACTATAGTTTTCCTTCGTTGGAACCCAGCGCCATTCTTAAGGTTTAATGGGGTCAAGAAGCTTGCTGACTTGGTGTGCAACAAACTGTGTGAATGGTCGTTGGTCTGATTGATCCAACACACCACACCTTGAGAGTCCGTCCAGAAAAAACGTCTCGTAATTCAAATTGACAAGAAGTCGATTATAGTTTGCGCTAATCGTGCACCAAGAATAGCAGCTTGTAGCTCAAGTCTACACAGAAAGAAAAATCGTTAATAAAATTAAGAAAACCGTTGGTTAAAATAAAAAGTTGCGTTGGTTCTTTTTCGTAGAGAGTTGCGCACATTAGAAATAAAAGTACACCAACTTTTACGACAACCATGGGAAAAAAAGCTGTATACCGCTCTGGAATTAAAAGTTCGAGCATTCAAAACGAAATTGTAGTATACTGTCAATCCGAATAGTAGAAAAACTTTGGAAAAGGAGAGTATATATTTTCATTTAAAAGTTATTTATTTAACCAGAAAGAACCCGCTTATTCTTCACCCTCCGTCCAATAATCATAATAATTCTTTTTAATTTCATTATTTATTTAAATCCATTTACACAATTGTCTTCTATTGTCGCTCCCACGTCAGGATGACCGCTGACCGAATAATGTAGCCACTCGTCGGAAGCGCATTTCAGGCACAACATTGCGCAGTTGTTTGACGCCAGTTTATGTCCACCGGAACATGCAATTCATCTGCAAAAAAGCAAGAATATTGCATAAATACCTCGATATGCTATGAATAGGTACCAGCATAAGCAATGCCCAACTGCGAACTTGTTTTTGTAACACTTTAAGACGATGTTCATGACAGACAGGTTTATTCTCCGGTATATTGATTTAATCCATTCTACGACTTACCATCTGGTTCAGTGTGATGAATAGGACTTCGATCTTGACACTTTCTACGCCACGTCGCCATATATTTTCATAATGGCCAGAAAACCAGAAGCACTACAGGACGTAACCGAAACCATGTTCGGTTGCAAAACTCTACTCCTGTTTTGTTTATTGGTGTCATAAAAATTATGCGAGAGATGAGAGTGACAGTTGCGAAAAAGTGGCACTATGAAAAATGTTTAAGCAATAAATGGACAAAATATAATTTTGAACGTGAGAAATATTTTCATGCCTGCCATCGTCAACTCGAAGTGCAAAGCGTGACAAGTCCATGCAAAGGAATTAAAAAAAAACAACTTCACAGGTTATAACGATTACAAATAATAATTAATGAAGTCCAGTTGTCACATCGTACCGCATCGTACCGTCATGTGTAAAAATAATTGTTCTAATGTACGGGTTAAAAAAAATCAATAATTAGGACCAAATGACAATCCAATGAAATTTGGGGTAATTTTTTTGACCTCCTGATGTTCTATAGTGCCTATGGAATTAGGTTCTGCAGCGTCTGAATCTAACCTTAAACTGATGACAGATTAGTAGTACTTCGCGTTGGACTCGGGGGCAGCCAACCAATCACGAACTCGAAACTTGTCGGAGTCCTCGTCGGAGTCAGTGCAAAGTACTACTGAACTGTCAAAAAAGTTCATTTGACGAGGACCGAATTCATTCGTGACGTCATGCTGCAGAACCTAATAGACCTGTGCAGCGGTTCATTAAATTCACTCACCCGATGGATTTTGACATTTGAGCGGGTCGTCTTCTCGAACAAAAGTTCATTTTGCGTTCATTATGCGACCCGCTCAAACGTCATAATTTCTTGGGGGAGTTCATTTTGCGTTAGTCTATTGAGAGCAATCGTTTCATCTCTTTTCGTCCAAAGGTTCGTCGTTGATTAATTTGACAGTTTTTCAACTTTTCGGTTGAATGGGAGAACTTTTAATTTCCCAGTGCGAACAAGAGAAAATCAACTTTCCAATCAAAAAATTACTTTTACTAAAACCATTTTTACTTTCATTTTTAAGAAAACGAAGTACTTTTCAATAGGAAAGTGCAAAACATTCTCTAAAACCATGTTTGTTTTTTGTGTGTAGGGATGGATACAAACTTCAGCGGTGCAACGCGAGTTTCCGCTGTGACAAGAAAGCATTCCACGCGCAGAAACGATGCAGCTGCGAAGCCGTTTTCGCTGGCGTCGACAAAAGTATGTGGCTCTGTTCGTTCTTCAGGGATCATCCGACTGCAGTAGCATTGTGGTATTGTAACGTTTTCAACTGCAGGTAACACGCGTAGCCAGGTTTGCCATTCCACAAACAGAAGATCATCGATTTCGTCATCCCATTGAACTCCAGACCATCACACATCCTGTAAATGTAAATGAGGAAGTGTGCGATTAAGGCCAGGGGATCGAAGATTGACATCAGCACACGCAGTACCCGAGCAAATCTTGAGAGCAAATCGATAACTAATTTTGTTGTTGTGAAATCGCCTAATTTTGATAACTCAGGTTGATATCCTTTTGGTCGTTTTAACGGTTAAAAGATCAAAATTTACAGCAGAAAAATCTTACTGTGACATCAAATCGAAAACTATTCCTGCTGTCGATGAGAGCAAATCGAAAACTAATTTTGATATTGGTTCCGATAACAAAATAAGTACACAGTTTGATGTCAGATCATACAATTTAGAAATCAACAGCAAAATGAGATCAAAATATGTAATCAGTCATGATGGTTCATATTTGAAAACAAATTATGATTTCGATTTGATATCAATATCGAAATATGTTTTCTATATGCTTTCAGACTTTGCTCGGGTACGTTCCCCAGCTAGCAGTGCTTCGTCGTAGCGCGTCCAGCCTACTTTTAATGTTAACTTATCGGCTTCCGTGCACCACCACATGCCTAGAACTTTTTCCGTTGAAGCTTCTGCGGATATGTCAGGGTTTTTCGTTTTGGTATCATCTTCTCCTAAAGCCGATAGGCGTCACCCAATTGCGGATTTCAAACCCTTCTTTCGAATGTACGATTTTTTACATATATTGCGCTGCTCGGCGAACAACAGCCGCCAAATGTCATGACGCACATCTCGAGCGTTGCTAATTCTCCGTCTTCATCTCTCCTGAAAAATCTTCGACACGGTTGGTCCTGCTTTCGTATTCGCACGTGGTGGAACATTTCCCGAATATCACCGCATAAACCGATCCGATGTTCCCGAAATTGTAGGAGAATGGAGAATAGTGAGCGAGCACAGCTGATCAACTGTTGATCCGGGCCTTTAAGAGCGCGGAATTCAGGGATACTCCGTACATAGTTGCTGCTGCATCCCACACAATTCGTACTTTTCCTGGCTTGTTCGGGTTGAAAATAGGAAATACGGGCAGCATATACCAGGTTCGGTTTGTTGTTGCGTCAGCTTCCTCTAGTAAGGCTTCGGATTTATCCTTTAGCCAGGAAATCCTCCATCATCTCATCTAGTGCTTGGCCTAGTATTGGGTCTTTGTGAATCCGGTTTTCTAATAACTGAAAACGGCGGAGTGCCATCGGTCGGATATCTGGCAGGGAGATGTCATCGTATCGTCAGAGCAATCCCGTTTCATTATTAGGAGACATAACTTAGTTTGAAAATCAAACATTTTACAAGCTCGTCATCGTCATCGTCGTCATCGTCGCACATCGTCAGTTCGAGACAGCAACACGTACGGACGTGTTTTTTTGCTCGCGCATTTTTTCGAAGTGTTTTTTCTCGTTCGTTCGCTGTTTACGTTATTCGCTTATCGCGTTGGCGTTATTTTCTCCCGGACCCATCATGGGAGACTCGGTGGCCGATTCGGTCGCTGGAAAAGTGCCTAAGCGCACTGCTCTTGGAGGCGCGGGTAACCCCTCCAAGCAGCTTTTGCAGAGCAACGTGTTCTCTCCGTTGCCACTTGATGATGCCGGCAATCCGCCAAAAAAGAGGAAGAAGCAGCAATCGCAGCTGCCGCTGCCCGCCCGTGTTTGTCAAGGGCGATCCACCGGATTTGCGCCCAAAGATTCGCCAGCTGATCGCTAAAGGGCTGAAATGTACTTTTCGGCTCTGCAGCGAGGGCGTGAAAGTGATGCCGGCAAACAAGGACCATCATCAATCCGTCGTGGAGTTCCTCGAGGTCCACAAGTATGAGTACTACACTACACTCATGACCACCCCGGCACGAAGCCGCTAAAGGCTTTGCTGCGAGGACTCCATGACATGAAGGAAGAGGAGCTAAAAGCTGAGCTCGAAAGTTGCGGATTGAAACCTGTGGCCGTGCACAAGATCGCTCGTCACGACAAGACGAGGAGATATCGCGATCAGCTTTACCTGGTCCACCTGGAGCACGGCTCCACCACGTGGAAGGACCTGAAGCTGGTCGGTGTTATAAATTACACCGTCGTTGACTGGGAGCGATATCGGCCAGTGCACCGCGACGTCACGCAGTGCACCAACTGCTTCAATTTCGGGCACGGCACCAGGAACTGCCGCATGAAGCCGCGCTGCAACAAATGTGGCGAGCTCCATCCGACCGATGAGTGCGACAAGATGGAGGTTGCTGATCCAAAATGCGCCAACTGTGGCGACAAGCATCGGGCTACAACCAAGGACTGTCCAAAGCGGGCGGCGTTTTTGGAAATCAGGAAGAAGGCCTCCACCAGGTCCCTGCCGAAAAAGAACCGAGTTCCTGCTTTCAACGAGGTGAACTTTCCGGCCATCCCGGCTCTTCGGCGAGTGATACCAATTCTTCCACCTTTGCAGCCACACAAACGGCTGGCGGCTGCTGCAGCATCAGTTCAAGCCCCAGCACCATCCACCAGCGAATGGCCCCCGCTTCCTCCCCCTGGATTCCGTCGTCAGAATAATGAGCCCCTTCCGGCCGAGGGCGACCCACCGCTCTACACATCGGAGCAGCTGGTTCCGATTTTCACCCAACTGGCAACGCGACTTCGCGGTTGCAAAACTCGCTTCGACCAGATCTTCACCCTGGGCATGTTCGTCATTGAAAATGGCTGCTAGGGTGGGTCTGGTCAATTGGAACGCTTGCTCACTAAAGAGCAAAATCATCGAGCTCAGCGATTTCCTTCAGGAGAAGGAGATTGATGCGGCTTTCATCACCGAAACCCACCTGAAGCCCGAGGTAAGTGCAACAATTCCGGGTTTTAGGCTGGTGAGGTTCGATCGAACGAGCTCCAGAGGGGAAGGAGTGGCAATCGCCTTGCGAAGCAACATCGCCTGCCACCTGCTGCTGGCCTTCAAGCTCAAACTCATCGATGCCCTTGAAGTGGAAGTCACCACTTCTGTCAGGTCGTCACTCTCATCGTGGCTTACTGTCCCACAAGCCAAAGTCGACGATGGCTCGTCGGCTGAGCTACGAAGGGACATAGTCAAGCTCACTCGGCAGCAGGGGCAGTTCATCATCGCCGGAGACCTGAACGCAAAGCACCAATCGTGGGGAAACACCGTCTCCAACCGGAACGGAGTCGTCTGGTCCAACGACGAACTAGAGGGCCACTACACCATCCTGAGCCCTGACAGCCCTACCCGGTTGGCACGGTCCGGGGCCCATGCTACGCTCGATATCTACATCACGAACATGTACGATCACGTTTCCCAGCCGGTCGTCTTCCAAGAACTGAGCTCGGACCACTATCCGGTGGTGGCTGAGGTTGGATCTTCAGTAAATCGGCACGAGATAACAAGGCGAAACTACCATCGAGTGAACTGGCAGCGGTTCCAGCAGTGCGTCGACAACTTCGTCGATTATGAGGTGCGTCCGGAGACGCCAGAAAGTATCGACCGCCAGCTGTGCGCCATCGAAGAGGCAATCTCGGTGGCCAGGGAGCAGCATGTCCCGAAGGCTCGGCAGGTAAGCAACTCCTTAAACATCGATACACTCACCAAAGATTTTATTCAATTGCGGAATGTCACTCGCAGGCAGTTCCAGCGTACAGGACTGCCTGAGCTTAAGGCACGCTGCAATCGAATCACAAAAATTATCAAGGCCAGAATGATGGACCTCAAAAATAACGACTTCTCGAATAAGATCCGCACTCTCCCAGATTATGCTAAGCCGTTCTGGAAAATGACCAACATACTAAAATCAAAGCCACGGCCCATTCCACCTTTGATCCCACTAGACAATAATGGCTCTAAGGATCGCTTGATAACTCCTGCAGAGAAGGTCGCTGAAATAGGTCGTCACTTCGTCAGCTCACACAATCTTGGGCAGAACATCGTCAGTCCACACGAAGCAGCCGTCAACGAGCATGCTAACAACATCCATTTGATTCCCAACGACTTCTCGGAGGAGTTGGAGATCTCAGCTGGCGAATTGACGGCCTATATCAAATCATCGAAGAATATGAAGGCCCCAGGCTTCGACAGCATCCTGAATCTCGAGCTCAAACACATGAGTGCTCCGTTCTTTGAGCACCTCTCGCTGATCTTTAATCAGTGTCTCCGGCTTAGCTACTTCCCATCGTCATGGAAGTCAGCGAAAGTCATCCCCATCCGGAAGCCTGGGAAGGATCCTTCCTCCCCCAAAAGTTATCGACCCATCAGCCTTCTCTCAGGGTTATCCAAGCTATTCGAAAAAGCTATTCATCATCGGTTACTTGAGTCTGCCGAAAATCTCAACATCTTGCTCGAGGAACAGTTTGGTTTCCGACGTGGTCGGTCAACTGTACACCAACCGACCCGAGTTACCAACATCCTCAGACGGAACAAGTTTGTCTCGAAAACATCCGCCATGGCCTTACTCGATGTCGAGAAGGCATTTGACAATGTATGGCATGATGGCCTGGTGTACAAACTACAACGCTACAATCTTCTCAGCTACCTGGTGAAAATCATCAACAATTACCTGTCGGCAAGGACATTCCGGGTCTCAATCAGCGGAGCGAGTTCCAATGCGCACAACATCGTCGCAGGCGTCCCCCAGGGCAGTATCCTCGGGCCCCTGCTTTTCAATCTGTTCACCTCCGACATGCCAGAACCTCCAGAAGGCGGCATTCTGTCTCTGTTTGCAGATGACACATCCATCGTCTACAACGGTAGAGTGATCAGAGCGCTAATGGCAAAACTCCAACGAGGCCTGGATGCCCTGACAGAGTACCTCACCAGCTGGAAGATCTGTATCAACGCGGCGAAGACCCAGGTCATCATTTTCCCCCACTCCAAATCCCCTAAACTTGTTCGGCCTGGGGACTGTAAAATCATCCTCAATGGCACGACTGTGGAATGGGCCAATGAGGCCGGCTACCTTGGCTTGACCCTCGACAGCAAGCTTATTTTCAGGCAACAGGTTGACAAAACGGTGACAAAGTGTAACGTTTTGTTGAAACTACTGTACCCTTTGATCAACCGCCGGTCGTCATTGTCCCTGAAAAATAAGCTTGCTGTCTACAAGCAAATCATCCTCCCTGTGATCGAATATGGCATGCCGGTCTGGGAGAGCTGCGCTAAAACCCACCACCTCAAACTTCAACTTCAAAACAAATTCCTGAGGATGATCCTCAACACCCCTCCCAGGACAAGAACATCCGAGGTCCACCGTCTGGCCGGGATAAAAACCTTACATGAACGCTTTGGTGAGTGTAAAGAAAAGTTTAGGGTACGTTGCTTGCATTCGGATCAGGCTCCAATTAGGGCGCTAGTTCCAATCTAGGTTATCAAATTTATATTGTAAATATTAGTGTACATAGTAGTTAGGTTATCAAATTTTTCAAAATGAACTAATGCCTGCAATAGGCTTCCATGTCATACTAGAGAATTTTCAAATTACTTCCCTTTCAAAATTATAATAATAAAAGAAAAAACTAATAATAAAGATGAAGGGCCGTGTGGCCAAACACTTACAATGTACACTAGATGTAAAATCAAAGCAAATAAATAAACATACTTTTATTGAAAAAAAAAAAAAATATTGACAATCGGGTCATTCACAGCTCGGACGACACACGCAACGCACGGCACCCTTCAGGCCGGCGCACAATGGATCCGGAAGGCAATCCGGAAATTTGACAGCTAGTTTGAATACATGCAGTCAAACGTAGCAACGCACAATGCATCCGGAATGAGTTTGCGGATTGTACTAAACGCAAAGTAAACCGCAAACCTGTCCGCACCATTTGAACAATCTCAAACTTTGCGGACAGGTTTGCGTCAAAAAATAAACAAATCACGAGAAAATGGTCATTCATTTTTACTTCCACTGGAAATTGCAAGAAATTTCCATTGAAAATTTCAAGGAGATAAAACTTAAATATTTTGAATTTCTATGGGAAAATGTAAGTATGTTTCTAAGGAAATTATAAAGAGTTGCAACGGGTAATTCAAAACAATATCCTCGGAAAACTCTAAGGAAATTTCCTGGGAGATTGTAAGAAATTTTTGTGGCAAACATTGTAAGAATTTTTCAGGGGAAATTGTAGGGAACTTCCAAATTTCCATAGAAACTATTTAAATAATACCAATGGCAAATTACAAGGGATCTCTATTGAAAATAGAAAGGAATTTCTAAGGAAAATTATATGGGATTTTTATGGGAAATTATTAGGAATTTCCATGAGGAACTGTTATGGGATTTTTCATGAAAAAAATTGAGGAATATCCATGGAAAACCATAAACAGAGAGGAGCTTCCATGAGAAACCATGGATAATTGTATGGAGTTTCCATTGAATTTTCTAGAGGAATTTCTATAAGAATATTTGATGGATTGCAATTGGCAAACTGCTAGTAAATTTGTGACGAATTTCAAAGGGGAATTCTAAAGAATTATTATGAGAATTTGTAAGGAATATCCATGAGAAACTGTTGGGAATATCAACACTTAAATGTTAAAAGTTTCATAGGGCAATTCGAAAAAAAAAATTCCATGGCAAATTGTGAACGTAATTGTAAGAAAATTCAATAAGAAACTGTCAGGAAATTTCATGAAAAATTGTTAAGAAAATCAATGAAAATTGTAACAAATTTCCAAAAGGAATTGCAAGGAACTACTATGAGAAACTGTTAGCGTTTCTCATGGGCCACTGTAAGGAGTTTGCATGGGAAATCATGAGGAATTTCCATAAGAAATAAGAAAATTTTAACATTCAGCAAAACTTTAGTCGTCAACTACCAGATAAAAAATTTTAACGAATGTCCATTAAAAATTGAAAGATATTTCAACGGAAATTCCAAGGAAGTTTCACAAGACATTTTTTTGAATATCCATTGGAAATAGCAAGAAATTTAAAAGGTAAATCGTAAGGAATTTGAAGTGTCCCCAGAAATTCCTCCGGAAGTGCTTCCAAAAATTTATCCGAAAGTTCCTCTGAAAATTCTTCCGAAAATTCTTCCAGAAGGTCCTCCAAGAATCATTCTGGAAATTACTCCATGAATTCCTCCCGAAGGAAATTCCCTGGAAGTTCCTCCATTCCCCCAGAAATTCCTACAGTAATTATCCCGGAATTTCCTCTAAAAATACCTAAAAAATGTCCTTCGAAAGTTTCTTCAGGGAATCCTCAATAAATTTTTTCAGGAATTACTTACAAAATTTCTACAAAACCCTTCTACATGGGAAGTTTCTACAAAACCCTTCGCTTAATCCTCCAAAAATTTCACCAGGAGTTCCTCCGGTAATTCCTCCAGGAATTTCTCTAGAAGTTCCTTAAGGAATCGCCCGGAGTTCCATGAATTCCTCCCCAAGTTCCTCAAAGAATTATTCCAGAAGTGCTTCCAGAAAATGCCTCCGTAAGTTCTCCCAGGAGCTCCCCTCTGAAGATCCTCCAGGATTTCCCCTGGAAGATTCCTCCACGAATTCCCCGGAAGTTCCTCCAGGAATTCCTCTAAAAATTCCTTAAAAAAATTTCTTAGGATGTTTCTATAGGGAATACTCCAAAAAAAATCTACAGGAATTCCTACGGAAGTTTCTATAAAAAAAATCCTTCGCAAAATCTAAAAATTCATCCGGTAATTCCTCCGATAGTTCCCCTGGGAATTCCTCCGGAAATGCCTCCAGAAGTTCCTCCTGAAGTTCCTCCGGGAATTCCTCCGGAAGTTCCTCCGGGAATTCCTCCGGAAGTTCCTCCGCAAGTTCCTCCGGGAATTCCTCCGGAAGTTCCTCCGGGAATTCCTCCGGAAGTTCCTCCGGAAGTTCCTCCGGGAATTCCTCCGGAAGTTCCTCCGGGAATTCCTCCGGAAGTTCCTCCGGGAATTCCTCCGGAAGTTCCTCCGGGAATTCCTCCGGAAGTTCCTCCGAATTCCTCCGAACGTTCCTCCGGGAATTCCTCCGGAAGTTCCTCCGGGAATTCCTCCGGAAGTTCCTCCGGGAATTCCTCCGGAAGTTCCTCCGAATTCCTCCGGAAGTTCCTCCGGGAATTCCTCCGAAGTTCCTCCGGGAATTCCTCCGGAAGTTCCTCCGGAATTCCTCCGGAAGTTCCTCCGGGAATTCCTCCGGAAGTTCCTCCGGGAATTCCTCCGAAGTTCCTCCAATTCCTCCGAAGTTCCTCCGGGAATTCCTCCGGAAGTTCCTCCGGGAATTCCTCCGGAAGTTCCTCCGGGAATTCCTCCGAAGTTCCTCCGGGAATTCCTCCGGAAGTTCCTCCGGAATTCCTCCGGAAGTTCCTCCGGGAATTCCTCCGGAAGTTCCTCCGGAATTCCTCCGGAAGTTCCTCCGAATTCCTCCGGAAGTTCCTCCAGGAATTCCTCCGGAAGTTCCTCCGGGAATTCCTCCGGAAGTTCCTCCGGGAATTCCTCCGAAGTTCCTCCGAATTCCTCCGGAAGTTCCTCCGGGAATTCCTCCGGAAGTTCCTCCGGGAATTCCTCCGGAAGTTCCTCCGGGAATTCCTCCGGAAGTTCCTCCGGGAATTCCTCCGGAAGTTCCTCCGGAATTCCTCCGAAGTTCCTCCGAATTCCTCCGGAAGTTCCTCCAGGAATTCCTCCGAAGTTCCTCCGAATTCCTCCGGAAGTTCCTCCGGGAATTCCTCCGGAAGTTCCTCCGAATTCCTCCGGAAGTTCCTCCAGGAATTCCTCCAGGAAGTTCCTCCGAATTCCTCCGGAAGTTCCTCCGAATTCCTCCGAAGTTCCTCCGAATTCCTCCGGAAGTTCCTCCGGGAATTCCTCCGGAAGTTCCTCCGGGAATTCCTCCGGAAGTTCCTCCGGAATTCCTCCGGAAGTTCCTCCGAATTCCTCCGGAAGTTCCTCCGGGAATTCCTCCGGAAGTTCCTCCGGGAATTCCTCCGGAAGTTCCTCCGGGAATTCCTCCGGAAGTTCCTCCGGGAATTCCTCCGGAAGTTCCTCCGGGAATTCCTCCGGAAGTTCCTCCGGGAATTCCTCCGGAAGGTCCTTCAGGAATTCCTACGGAAGTTCCTTCAGGAATTCCTACGGAAGTTCCTTCAGGAATTCCTACGGAAGTTCGTTCAGGAATTCCTACGGAAGTTCCTCCAGGAATTCCTACGGAAGTTCCTCCAGGAATTCCTACGGAAGTTCCTCCAGGAATTCCTACGGAAGTTCCTCCAGGAATTCCTACGGAAGTTCCTCCGGTAATTCCTCTGAAAGTTCCTCCTTTAAGTCCTCCGGAAGTTCCTTCTGGAATTCCTCAGGAAGTTCCTCCAGGTATTCCTGGAAGAACTTCCGGATTAATTTCTGGAGGAATGCTTGGAGGAACTTCCAAAAATTTCTGTAGAATTCTTTAAAAAAAACGAAATAACTCTTGGCGACTGTGGAAAACTTATTTGAAAATTATTGAAATGCAACGGCCGAAAACGACTTAATTTTCAAATTTAAAAAAAACTTTCGAAGTTATTGTTTGTGAAATTTCTGGGGGAATTCCTGGAGAAACTTCGTGGGGGGGGGGGGGGGATTGACTGCTGGAGAAACTGTCGGAGGGAATGTTTGAAGAATTTCTGGGGGAATTCTTGGAGGCAGTTCCAGGGGAATTCCTGGAAGGTCTGTCGAGAAAGAGATTCTCTTTGGAGTGAAGGATTTTTTAGAGGAATTTTCGGAGGATTTTCCGAATGATTTTTTGTATTTTTTATGAATTTCTGGAGGAATTCCTGGAAGAGCTTACGGAGGAATTTCCCTACGAATTTTCGAAAATTTCTGAAGGATTCTTTGTAAAAACTTCCGAAGTCAGTGTTTAAAGAATTTCTGGACGTACTTGCAGGGGAATTACTGAAGAAACTTCGGGGGAAACTGCTGGAGAAACTTCCGGAGAAATGCCTGGGCTGGGGGAGCTTCGGGAGGAATTCCTAGAGGAACTTCCGGAGCAATTCCTGGATGAACTTCTAGAGCAATACTTGGAGAATCTTCCGAAGCATTTCCTGGGGGAAATTCTGGAGTTTCTGGAAGAACTTCCTGAGGAATTCTAGTGGATTTTTCGGAGAACTTTCCGTTAGATTTTTTGTTATAACTTCCGAAGGAATTCCTGTAGAAATTTCTAGAGGACCTCCTATAGAAACTTATGAAAGAAATTTTTTTAGTAATTTTTGGAAAAAATATTGAAGGAAGTTCCAGAGAAATTCTTGGAGAAACTTCCTTGGTATATGTGGAAATTTCTGAAGGATATCCTGTGGAAACTTCCGGAGAAAATTTTGTAGGCATTTCTAGAGGAATTCCTGGAGGCACTTCCAGAGTAATTCTTAGAGGAACTTCTGGAAGAATTTACGGAGAAACTTCTGGATAAACTCTCGGAGGAATTTCTGGAGGATTTTGTGGAGAATCTCCTGGAGACACTGCCGCAGGAATTTCTGGAGAAATCTTCAGAAAAATATATTGAGGAACTTTCAGAAGAAGTCTAGGAGGATTTTATAAAGGAATTCTCAAGAAATTCCTGGAATGACTTGTGGGGAAACGTGCCTAGGAAACTTGCCTAGGAAACACCAAAATCAATCACGATTTTTAATTAATCTCCATCCTCCAATGTCCAAAAATTCAGTTTGAATTCTCCTTCAAATTTTCTAAATACTTTAATAACTTGTCTAAATAAATATAAGCTGAGAATCTCGAGCGCCAGCAATACATATATCCATTCCGTAATAACTTATTTGGAACCCAACAGCGACAAGAAAATGTTAACTGCTCAACTGTCAAAAACCGTATGCATTGTGGGTTGCTTATCCGTTTTGCGTACGTTTTGTATTTTAGTACAAAACGTATCAAACGGATTACAAAACGCAAACTCAAACGCAAACGCAACGTATCCATTGTGCTCCGGCCTTTCCTTGGCTTGGCAGCAACGAAAAACCACTTGACCACCAGCAAGCGTTCCCGAAGCCTAAGCTCACGAGCAGCGACACGGCCGGCTGTAGTCACCATAACAACCACCCACACCTAGGCATTCCGCCCACGAAGACCAAAGCGGTTGTGCGCGGGAAGTTATTCGTTTACCACGGGTGTTGTTGCCATAGCAACCACCCTCTACCCACGCAGCGGCAGGCAGGCATTCGACAAACGAACAACGGACCAATCGGATAGTAGCAGTCGCTGGAAACGACGAAACTACGCAACTAACTAGCGGCTATTTGAAGCGGTACGCGGCAAATTTCCGGAAGCCTGTTCATACATCCAATTATTCTATGGATGATTGATGTTTGGACAGGATAACGGATTTTATATAGAGGAAGGGATTTACACAGAGGAAGGGATTTACACAGAGGAAGGGGTGTAGAAAAAAAACATGAGTGAACTTTTCGCTCTCTAAAGAGTTAAATTAATAATTTTCTATAGCTACTACACCTGAAGTTGAGTGATCTCCTTCACTACGCACTATCCGTGCACAAATGGAAGACAAGATGATGCAGCCATCCCGAAGTGGGTCGAACCGAACCCCTGGAATCCACGACACCTTAGTGTAAGATGAGAAGAATGGAGGTCATTCTTCTGGCTTTCCGGAAATATTGAAAGATCCACCGATATAGCTTGACGAGCCGCCAGCTGAGTATCTGTGAGCGTCGCGATTTCCTCGGAAAAGAATCTCTGATTGCCTTTTGTCTGCTGGATTGGAGGTACATTGCGTAGCTATCAACCGTACTATCTCCTTTCGTACGGTGTTCGGATCTGTGCCCATCGCTGCCCGGCATTCGTGCATGAGAGTTCGCGTAATAGTGCTATGCTTGCATCGAAGCTTGAACTGCATCTTTGTTGTTGCGTTGATTTCGATAACTATATTCCGAAGAAACATTCGGTCGAATATCTCGCACTGAAGGCTTGAATATTTTTACTGGTAGTTGAGCCCTCTCCTCTACTTCCTCTGCGACTCCAACGCAGCTAATATGATGCCATTTATCCCACTTGTCGCATTGCACCATCTCCTCGTCATCCCCTTACAGGATTTACAGGTTCGCTCGTCTTCGACTTTCCAACTCGGCATTTCGAGACGCGACATTTTCGGTGAATGACCGATAAACGAAAATTATAATATGTTGGGTTCGTACCAACGGGACTGAAGGGGTTGCGTTGAGAATTGCAGCTGTTGAAATATTGAGGGTTTCTTCAAACAGGTTGTCTTCCCAGTATCGCCAGTACGCTAGTTCAGGTCTTTTTTAATTTTTTGTATTAACTTCATTTTTATTAGAATTTTTTCTCATCCAAAAACAAAAACTAATAAAATAAATTTTTATTACAATACACTCTATCTGTTCTTCTCTGGGTTCCATTGCATCATCTGACTTTTTTTTTCGATCTTATTTTTCTAACTGCTTTGGATGATTCCGCTGGTATGGCCATCTCGCTTCGCGTTCAATTTTCTTGGAGTTTCTAATCTTTTCAAAAAAGGTTTGTTTTTCTTTGTTCTCAGGTTTACTAGGTTTCGTTTTTAGCTTTTCTTATGTTTTTGGTTTTTTCTCGGTTTGACAATTTCAGCACTTCAGCATCTTTTTCATTGAAACAATGTTCTAACTGATCACTTCATTTTTTCTTGTTATACCCCAGTGTGTATTAGTTTATTGTACACAAGTTTCAGTTGAAAGGTTTCTTTTTTTATACCGTTTGAGCGTTTTTTCTGTTTTATATCATTATGTCGTAAGTTTTATGTTTTCTAGTCGTTATCAAATCTGCAGATGCTAGCCTCCCTTGTTTCCTATTTTGTGGTTGTGAAATTGAAGAATATATAAACTATTTGCCTTTTGTCTATTGGTTACATAATTCGAAACGGTTGGGCTTGACGATTTTGTTTTTAGTGTGATTTTATTGTGATTTGTTTTTCAAGTTTGAGTTATGAGTTTGTTTGGTATAGAGATTGGATTATCTTGACAGGTTACATCATTTGTAAGGTTTTCATCATCGAAATATGTAGATATCAATAACAATGAATGACCGATGACTAGCGTGTCACGTGCCATTGTGAATATGAAGCTCTTTGAGTTCACACAACTTCCAGAGAAGCCTTTTGATTGTGTAGTGTTGAATTTGCATGTTATGAATAATAGTTCAGTTTATTTATCTAAATAACAATTGTTAAGAGCTTACCAAATAACGTTTTTCATTTCAAAGGAAGTACACCCAATTCTTTTTTTACACGGGGGATGCGTTCCGTGTAAAAAAAGTTTTCAGTTCAAAATTTGAAAATCCGTGTAAAAAAAGTTTTATGATTTCTCGACGAATCATGTAAAATGGAGCAACTTTGCAAAAATTTTGTATGGGATTTTTTTTACACGGCCGTGTAAAAAAAATCCGTGTAAAAACAGAATCGGGTGTATACACATGCGGAATAACTGTTTTTAAACGAATTAAAAAATAATATTACCTAAAGAAAAATAAAATTCGGCAGACTTGGTGAAGTTCGATCAAACGACTCTTACATCGACATGACCTCGAACATGCATCATATTGCTTTTGAAATGTGTGACTGTGATCAATTGCCCTCAACGTCGACATTGGGGTTACTTCTTAAGTATGTTAAAAACACCAACTGTCTGCCATTTTTTTTTGTAATGCATAAATTTGACATATCGATCCCCTTTTATATCAATTCCCTCGGTCAATTTTTAAATTTTAGCGAAAGTATTTCAGAATTGAACTTCAGTTAGTTAAATGTAACACGAATTAAAAATCTGTTGTGTTTTGCGATACCGCCTAGGATGAGATAATATTGGCAGTTAGTCCAATGGTCAAAATTGGAATTCATTGGAACAATAGCAATTGAATAGCACGTGATCATATTTTCGTCGAATAACAAAGTTGTTTTGAAAAGATCGATCGTCTGCCTTAGGCGTCCATCCAACGATTATATGTAACAGTACTAATATTTTGTAAATTACAATTAATGCTAAATCATATGAAATAAATACAAAACCTGTAGCAAGAATCACATATTGTATCACCAACATAGGGATGATGTTCACCGTCAGTAGTTATCGTCGACACCCTGAAGCCCAGATTCAATAAACCATTCAACCCTGAAACTTTTCCAATAAATAACAACTGGTAATGGTGGTTCGTTCTTTCGCACGCAAGCTGAAATTGCGATTTTCTCTATTTTCTTTCTCTGTTCGATCGGTGTTCTGTTTGTTATCGTTTGTTTTCGCTGATTTTTTTCCTCCTAGTTTGTTTTACTTGCCTTCCCCTTTGCTTTCGTTTAGGAAGAACGGTCGCAACTATTGGATCAATGTAACATTTTTAATTTATTTTCCCTAGATCAAACCTCGTATTTAGCATTCTTCCTGTTCCGGTTCACTCCTCTTTAATTTTTTTTTTCAAGTTAATCTTCAAATTTAAACTCCCATTTTCACGTCTACTTTTTTACTGGTTTTCTCTTTGTTTTAGCTTTGCTTTCTCCATCTGTGTTGCATTGTTTTTTAATTATAATTCTGTTACCTTTAATTATTAATAATCATGTTAACATTTGTTTTGGTTAGTATTAAGTCTAACTAATATTTTCTTCCCACTTTCGCTTTATCATCTCCATCTCCAGTTTTTCTCCATTTGTGTGTATGTGTTTCTGTTTTATTACCGTGTTCAATTTCCGATAACATTCGCCCATTTTGTTGTTTAACGATTTTTTTCTCTATCACTTCGTTTTTCTTTCTTTCTAGTTAATTTGGTTGTTTTAAGTAAGGTCTCCCTTCGGCTTATTTATCCCCACTCGGTTTTTAAATGGTATTCGGATTGTGTGGAATATGTTGGGCATTACCCGGAAAGTGCATCCTGTTTGTGCCGTTTCATTTTGCTTTGTTTTTATTCTTGCTAATAGTCGACTGAACTGGAGCAAATCCAGTGCGCGAAATTCGATGAGTTCTGTTTTGTCTCTTACTTTCAAGATGAGTGTTTGTGTTCATTTTTTGATTAGTTCCTACTAACGGTAATGACATTCAACTTAAATGAAGTGTTTCTCCTAGATTTGGAAAATGGTAATTATTCCAATCTTGTTTTTTTTTTCAAGTAAAAAGAGGGTTGCCTCTAAATGCTGCCTTGTTGAGTTTAAATGTATTTTTGATATAAAATCAGCCATTTTGTTTTAGTTTCGAGTTGACAGATTACTTGATAGATATAATGTGTGTTGTTTCTTTTTGCATTTTTAAAACAATAACTAGACATTCGTAACTTTTGCTTCCAATTTAACATTTCCTGTACAGATGTATCGCTTTTATATTGAACCAAGGTTAAACTTTGGTTTGTATCTGCGCTAATCAAGTACAATTCTGAATATTTTTGTTTTCGTTCTGGTATCTGCAAGATTATAGTTTTCCTGTGTATTTTGTTTTGCTCTGTGTGAAGGTTGCCATATCTTATCTACTGAATCCAAACCTTTTTTTTGTGATTTTTTAATTATTTTTTTTGTAACGGTTTTCTTACTCCCATTTCGGCTTAAGTAGTGCTGGTGCTGTTGCTACTGCTTCTGTTGCTGTAATATTGTTGATGCTTCCTTGATGTGGTAGTGTTGGCTGCTTCGTTCACACACACGCACGCATGCTCCCTGGGCGCTCTCTACTTAAGGTCTAGCTCGCAGTCACAATCGCAGTCGCATTCCTCCTCCAAACACGCCGGACATTCTAGCTCACTATCTTGTCAGTACAGCCAGGAGACCGGGACCCACTGGGCCGTAGAGTGCACCTTGTCGATTGCGTTCTCGAGCGTGGCTATCGTTTCGCCGATGTCGTTGTTGACGATGGTCAGGTCAAAGAAGTGCCCATAGGCCTGGCGCAGCATGTCCGACTCTTTCGCCAAACGCTCGAGACTGCCGTCGTACTGAAGAAGGATAGATGAATGAATCAATTAATTGGATACGATTATTTATTCTACACTGATAACATGACCAATTCTTCCGAATTCCTGGAAGAAACTCTTTCAAAATCCGGAAGTGAATTCTTTCGAATTCCGAAGAAAAGGAAAGTTTCGGAAGGGAACTTTTCCGAATACTCCGGTATTCGATTAACGATTTCTTTTGAATTCCGGAGAGGAATTCCTCCGAGTATCGGACGAGAATTGTTCCGAATTCTGGAAGTAAGTTCTTCCGAATACCGGAGACGAATTATTTCAAATCCCGGAAGGGAATTCTTCCGAATTCCGGATAAGATTCTTCCGAATTCCTGAAGGAATTCTTGCAAATTCCAGGAGAAGACTCTTCCGAATTCCGGAAGTATATTCTTGCGGACTCCTGGAGGGAATTATTCCGAATTCCAGAAAGGAATACTTCAGGACACCGGAAGGGAATTCTTCCGAATTACGGAAGAGAATTCTTCCGAATTCCGGAAGAGAATTCTTCTGAATTCTAGATGGGTATTCTTCCGAATCCCAGAAGGGAATTCTTCCTAATTCCGGAAGGGAATTCTTCCGAATTCCGGAAGGGAATTCTTCCGAATTTCGGAAGGGAATTCTTCCGAATTTCGGAAGGGAATTCTTCCGAATTCCGGAAGGGAATTCTTCCGAATTCCTAAAGGGAATTCTTCCGAATTCCGGAAGGGGATTCTTCCGAATTCCCAAAGGGAATTCTTTCGAATTCCGGAAAGGAATTCTTCCGAATTCCGGAAGAGAATTCTTCCGAATTCCGGAAGAGAATTCTTCCGAATTTCGGAAGAGAATTCTTCCGAATTCCGGAAGGGAATTCTTCCGAATCCCGGAAGGGAATTCTTCCGAATTCCGGAAGGGAATTCTTCCGAATTCCGGAAAGGAATTCTTCCGAATTTCGGAAGGGAATTCTTCCGAATTCCGGAAGAAAATTCTTCCGAATTCCGGAAGAAAATTCTTTCGAATTCCGGAAGAAAATTCTTCCGAATTCCGGAAGAGAATTCTTCCGAATTCCAGAAGGGACCCGGAAGGGAATTCTTCCGAATTTTGGAAGGGAATTCTTCCGAATTCCGGAAGGGAATTCTTCCGAATTCCAGAAGGGAATTCTTTCGAATTGCGGAAGGGAATTCTTCTGAATTCCGGAAGGGAGTTCTTCCGTATTTTGAAAGGGAATTCCTCCGAATTCCGGAGGGAAATTTATCCGAATTCCGAGAGGGAGTTTATCCAAATTCCGGAGGGGGATTCTCTCGAATTCCGGAAGGGAATTCTTGAGAATTCCGGAAGGGAATTCTTCCGAATACCGGAAGGGAGTTCTTCCGAATTCCGGAAGGGAATTCTTCCGAATTTCGGAAGAAAATTCTTGAGAATTCCGGAAGGGGATTCTTCCGAATTCTGGAAGGGAATTCTTCCGAACTCTGGGAGGGAATTCTTCTGAATTCCTAAAGGGAATTCTTCCGAATTCCGGAAGGGATTTCTTCCGAATTCCGGAAGGGGATTCTTCCGAATTCCGGAAGGGGATTCTTCCGAATTCTGGAAGGGAATTCTTCCGAATTCCGGAAAGGAATTCTTCCGAATTCCGGAAAGGAATTCTTCCGAATTCCGGAAAGGAATTCTTCCGAATTCCGGAAAGGAATTCTTCCGAATTCCGGAAGGGAATTCTACCGAATTCCGAAAGGGAATTCTTCCAAATCCCGGAAGGGAATTCTTCCGAATTCCGGAAGGGAATTCTTCCGAATTCCGGAAGGGAATTCTTCCGAATTCCGGAAGGGAATTCTTCCGAATTCCGGAAGGGAATTCTTCCGAATTCCGGAAGGGAATTCTTCCGAATCCCGGAAGGGAATTCTTCCGAATCCCGGAAGGGAATTCTTCCGAATTCCGGAAGGGAATTCTTCCGAATTCCAGAAGGGAATTCTTTCGAATTGCGGAAGGGAATTCTTCCGAATTCCGGAAGGGAGTTCTTCCGTATTTTGAAAGGGAATTCCTCCGAATTCCGGAGGGAAATTTATCCGAATTCCGAGAGGGAGTTTATCCGAATTCTGAAGGGGAATTTATCCAAATTCCGGAGGGGGATTCTCTCGAATTCCGGAAGGGAATTCTTGAGAATTCCGGAAGGGAATTCTTCCGAATACCGGAAGGGAGTTCTTCCGAATTCCGGAAGGGAATTCTTCCGAATTCCGGAAGGGAATTCTTCCGAATTCCGGAAGGGAATTCTTCCGAATCCCGGAGGGGAATTCTTCCGAATTCCGGAAGGGAATTCTTCCGAATTCCGGAATGGAATTCTTCCGAATTCCGGAAGGGAATTCTTCCGAATTCCTAAAGGGAATTCTTCCGAATTCCGGAAGGGAATTCTTCCGAAATCCGGAAGGGAATTCTTCCGAATTCCGGAAGGGAATTCTTCCGAATTCCGGAAGGGAATTCTTCCGAATTCCGGAAGGGAATTCTTCCGAATTCCGGAAGGGAATTCTTCCGAATTCCGGAAGGGAATTCTTCCGAATTCCGGAAGGGAATTCTTCCGAATTCCGGAAGGGAATTCTTCCGAATTCCGGAAGGGAATTCTTCCGAATTCCGGAAGGGAATTCTTCCGAATTCCGGAAGGGAATTCTTCCGAATTCCGGAAGGGAATTCTTCCGAATTGCGAAAGGAATTCTTCCAAATTCGGAAGGAATTCTTCCGAATTCGGATGGAAATTCTTCCGAATTCCGGAAGGAAATTCTTCCGAATTCCGGAAAGGAATTCTTCTCAATTCCGGAAAGGAATTCTTCAGAATTCCGAAGAGAATTCTTCCGAATTCCAGAAAGGGAATTCTCCCGAATTCCGGAAGGGTATCCTTTCGAATTCCGAAAGGGAATTCTTCCGAATTCCGTAAGGGAATTCTTCCGAATTCCGAAAGGGAATTCTTCCGAATTCCGTAAGGGAATTCTTCCGAATTCCGAAAGGGAATTCTTCCGAATTCCGAAAGGGAATTCTTCCGAATTCCTGAAGGGAATTCTTCCGAATTCCGGAAAGGGAATTCTTCCGAAATCCGGAAGGGAATTCTTCCGAAATCCGGAAGGGAATTCTTCCGAAATCCGGAAGGGAATTCTTCCGAAATCCGGAAGGGAATTCTTCCGAATTCCGGAAGGGAATTCTTCCGAATTCCGGAAGGGAATTCTTCCGAATTCCGGAAGGGAATTCTTCCGAATTCCGGAAGGGAATTCTTCCGAATTCCGGAAGGGAATTCTTCCGAATTCCGGAAGGGAATTCTTTCGAATTCCGGAAGGGAATTCTTCCGAATTCCGGAAGGGAATTCTTCCGAATTCCAGAAGGGAATTCTTCCGAATTCCGGATGGGAATTCTTCCGAATTCCGGATGGGAATTCTTCCGAATTCCGGAAGGAAGTTCTTCCGAGTTAAGGAAGGGAATTCTTCCGAATTCCGGAAGGGAATTCTTCCACATTCCGGAAGGGAATTCTTCCACATTCCGGAAGGGAATTCTTCCGAATTCCGGAAGGGAACTCTTCCGAATTCCGGATGGGAACTCTTTCGAATTCCGGAAGGGAATACTTCCAAATTACGGAAGGGAATTCTTTCGAATTCCGGAAGGGAATTCTTCCATATTCCGGAAGGGAATTCTTCCGAACTCCGGAAGAGAATACTTCCGAATCCCAGAAAGGAATTCTTCCGAACTCGGGAAGGGAGTTCTTCCGAATTCCGGAAGGGAGTTCTTCCGTATTTTGAAAGGGAATTCCTCCGAATTCCGGAGGGAAATTTCTCCGAATTCCGAAAGGGAGTTTATCCGAATTCTGAAGGGGAATTTTTCCAAATTCCGGAGGGGGATTCTCTCGAATTCCGGAAGGGAATTCTTCCGAATTCCGGAAGGGAATTCTTCTGAATACCGGAAGGGAGTTCTTCCGAATTCCGGAAGGGATTTCTTCCGAATTCCGGAAGAAAATTCTTCCGAATTCCGGAAGGGGATTCTTCCGAATTCTGGAAGGGAATTCTTCCGAACTCTGGGAGGGAATTCTTCTGAATTCCTAAAGGGAATTCTTCCGAATTCCGGAAGGGATTTCTTCCGAATTCCGGGAGGGGATTCTTCCAAATCCCGGAAGGGAATTCTTCCGAATTCCGGAAGGGAGTTCTTCCGAATACCGGAAGGGAGTTCTTCCGAATTCCGGAAGGGAATTCTTTCAAATTCCGGAAGTAAATTCTTCCGAATTCCGGAAGGGGATTCTTCCGAATTCTGGAAGGGAATTCTTCCCAACTCTGGGAGGGAATTCTTCTGAATTCCTAAAGGGAATTCTTCCGAATTCCGGAAGGGATTTCTTCCGAATTCCGGAAGGGAATTCTTCCACATTCCGGAAGGGAATTCTTCCACATTCCGGAAGGGAATTCTTCCGAATTCCGGAAGGGAACTCTTCCGAATTCCGGATGGGAACTCTTTCGAATTCCGGAAGGGAATACTTCCAAATTACGGAAGGGAATTCTTTCGAATTCCGGAAGGGAATTCTTCCATATTCCGGAAGGGAATTCTTCCGAACTCCGGAAGAGAATACTTCCGAATCCCAGAAAGGAATTCTTCCGAACTCGGGAAGGGAGTTCTTCCGAATTCCGGAAGGGAGTTCTTCCGTATTTTGAAAGGGAATTCCTCCGAATTCCGGAGGGAAATTTCTCCGAATTCCGAAAGGGAGTTTATCCGAATTCTGAAGGGGAATTTTTCCAAATTCCGGAGGGGGATTCTCTCGAATTCCGGAAGGGAATTCTTCCGAATTCCGGAAGGGAATTCTTCCGAATTCCGGAAGGGAATTCTTCTGAATACCGGAAGGGAGTTCTTCCGAATTCCGGAAGGGATTTCTTCCGAATTCCGGAAGAAAATTCTTCCGAATTCCGGAAGGGGATTCTTCCGAATTCTGGAAGGGAATTCTTCCGAACTCTGGGAGGGAATTCTTCTGAATTCCTAAAGGGAATTCTTCCGAATTCCGGAAGGGATTTCTTCCGAATTCCGGGAGGGGATTCTTCCAAATCCCGGAAGGGAATTCTTCCGAATTCCGGAAGGGAGTTCTTCCGAATACCGGAAGGGAGTTCTTCCGAATTCCGGAAGGGAATTCTTCCAAATTCCGGAAGTAAATTCTTCCGAATTCCGGAAGGGGATTCTTCCGAATTCTGGAAGGGAATTCTTCCCAACTCTGGTAGGGAATTCTTCTGAATTCCTAAAGGGAATTCTTCCGAATTCCGGAAGGGATTTCTTCCGAATTCCGGAAGGGAATTCTTCCAAATCCCGGAAGGGAATTCTTCCGAATTCCGGAAGGGAATTCTTCCGAATTCCGGAAGGGAATTCTTCCGAATTCCGGAAGGGAATTCTTCCGAATTCCGGAAGGGAATTCTTCCGAATTCCGGAAGGAATTCTTCCGAATTCCGGAAGGGAATTCTACCGAATTCCGGAAGGGAATTCTTCCGAATTCCGGAAGGGAATTCTTCCGAATTCCGGAAGGGAATTCTTCCGAATTCCGGAAGGAAATTCTTCCGAATTCCGGAAGGAAATTCTTCCGAATTCCGTAAGGAAATTCTTCCGAATTCCGTAAGGAAATTCTTCCGAATTCCGTAAGGAAATTCTTTCGAATTCCGGAAGGGAATTCTTCCGAATTCCGGAAGGGAATTCTTCCGAATTCCGGAAGGGAATTTTTCCGAATTCCGAAAGGGAATTCTTCTGAATTCCGGAAGGGAACTCTTCCAAATTCCGAAAGGGAATACTTCCAAATTACGGAAGGGAATTCTTCCGAATTTCGGAAGAGAATTCTTCCAAAAGCCGGAAGGGAATTCTTCCGAACTCCGGAAGGGAATACTTCCGAATTCCGGTAGGGAATACTTCCGAATTCCGGTAGGAAATTCTTCCGAATTCCGGAAGGGAATTCTTCCGAACTACGGAAGGGAATGCTTCCGAATCTCAGTAGGGAATTCTTCCGAACTCGGAAAGGGAGTCCTTCCGAATTCCGGAAGGGAATTCTCCCGTACACACTTAAATGCATAATTCCAGCTCGGTAATCTTTTTTACTGGTTTCATTCTGTAAAAATAATTTAATACCGTGAGCTCAGTTAAATGTTGAGAAACTACCGACATCAGCAATATTGTTAACTGATCCCTTTGTAAAATGAAACGTCAAAAATAAATACTACCGAGCTCCTCGGTTTTCAACGAACTTTGTATATTTTTCACCGTATTCTGTAATTCATCTTACCAGTGTCGTTAAACTTTGTACCGAGCTTTCAGTTAGCATTATTCTGACGTGATACCTGATGAAGTGATAAGACGCCATTTTTCCATAGAACTTCACGTGTTGGAATCAAATGAATGAGCAGAAACAATTATTTATTGGAACAAAATCAAGTGAAATTGCGGTTGTATGTGGTAAGTTAAAAAACTGTTAATTTTATTGTAAAACCCAACATAAAAAGATTGCTATTATTTATTATATTTTTAGCATTTCCTTCACGAAGAAAATTGTCTCGAGATGGAATCTATTCGTTCAAAGGGCGTTACGCCCTGCAGCGGATTTCGTATCAGTGCGTTTTCAAAGCGACGGTGTTTCCGGTGGAAATTTTTCTATGCTGAGCCCCTCTTAAATAAAGTTTATACAAAGAAAACAAAGTGCATATATGAATGATTGAAGAAAATAAAAGTATTTCATTTTATTGGCATTTTCATTTTACTATTTATAACCGAAATTACTAAATCTATAAAGCGCTCAGTATTTTTACAAATGCACCGCAAAATAAAGTACAGAATAACCGTTAAAAAATACTGAGGATTCGGTAAAATTGTTATCTTTTGACATTTGAATCACGGGAATTCTCGGTAACATTATGCCGAGTGCTCAGTAAAGATTACCGAGCATCTCAGTTTAATTTGACATTCCATCAAATAGTATGCAGTACCGAGTAATCGGTTGTCGATGTGGTTTACCGAGGCGACTACCGAGAGCTCAGCTGTTGAGAAATCGGTAATCTGATAACTGAGCTCGGTGATAAAAATTAAGTGTGTGGTTTACCGAGGCGACTACCGAGAGCTCAGCTGTTGAGAAATCGGTAATCTGATAACTGAGCTCGGTGATAAAAATTAAGTGTGTATTCCCGTAATTCCGGAGGGAAATTCATCCGAATTCCTAAAGGGAGTTTATCCGAATTCTGAAGGGATATTTACATAAATTCCGGAAGGGAATTCTTCCGAATTCCGAAAGGGAATTCTTCCGAACTCCGGAAGGGAATTCTTCCGAATTCCGGAAGGGAATTCTTCCGAATTCCGGAAGGGAATTCTTCCGAATTCCGGAAGGGAATTCTTCCGAATTCCGAATTCCGGAAGGGAATTCTTCCGAATTCCGGAAGGGAATTCTTCCGAATTCCGGAATGGAATTCTTCCTAATTCCGGAAGGGAATTCTTCTGAATTCCGGAAGGGAATTTCTCTGAATTCCGGAAGGGAATTCTTCCGAAATCCGGAAGGGAAGTCTTCCGAATTCCGGAAGGGAATTCTTCCGAATTCCGGAAGGGAATTCTTCCGAATTCCGGAAGGGAATTCTTCCGAATTCCGGAAGGGAATTCTTCCGAATTCCGGAAGGGAATTCTTCCGAATTCCGGAAGGGAATTCTTCCAAATTCCGGAAGGAATTCTTCTGAATTCGGGAAGGAATTCTTCCGAATTTCGAGAAGGATTTCTTCCGAATTCCGGCAAGGAATGCTTCCGAATTCCGGGAAGGAATTCTTCCGAATTCTGGGAAAGAGTTCTTCCGAATTCCGGGAAGGAATTCTTCCGAATTCTGGGAAGGAATTCTTCCGAATTCGGAAGGAATTCTTCCGAATTCGGATGGGAATTCTTCCGAATTCGGATGGGAATTCTTCGAATTCCGGATGGAATTCTTCCGAATTCGGAAGGAATTCTTCCGAATTCGGAAGGAATTCTTCCGAATTCCGGAAGGAATTCTTCCGAATTCGGAAGGAATTCTTCCGAATTCGGAAGGAATTCTTCCGAATTCGGAAGGAATTCTTCCGAATTCGGAAGGAATTCTTCCGAATTCGGAAGGAATTCTTCCGAATTCCGGAAGGGAATTCTTCCGAATTCGGAAGGAATTCTTCCGAATTCGGAAGGAATTCTTCCGAATTCCGGAAGGAATTCTTCCGAATTCGGAAGGAATTCTTCCGAATTCGGAAGGAATTCTTCCGAATTCCGGAAGGGAATTCTTCCGAATTCCGGAAGGGAATTCTACCGAATTCCGGAAGGGAATTCTTCCGAATTCCGGAAGGGAATTCTTCCGAATTCCGGAAAAGAATTCTTCCGAATTCTTCCGAATTCCGGAAGGGAATTCTTCCGAATTCCGGAAGGGAATTCTTCCGAATTCCGGAAGGGAATTCTTTCGAATTCCGAATGAGAATTCTTTCGAATTCCGAAAGGGAATTCTTCCGAATTCCGGAGGGAAGTTTTTTCGAATTCCGAAAGGGAATTCTTCTGAATTCCGGAAGGGAATTCTTCCGAATTCAGGAAGGGAATTCTTCCGAATTGTGGAAGGGAATTCTTCCGAATTCCGGAAGGGAATTCTTCCGAATTCCGGAAGGGAATTCTTCCGAATTCCGGAAGGGAATTCGTCCGAATTCCGGTAGGGAATTCTTCCGAATTCCGGAAGGGAATTCTTCCGAATTCCGGAAGAGAATTCTTCCGAATTCCGGAAGGCAATTCTTCCGAATTCCGGAAGGCAATTCTTCCGAATTCCGGAAGGGAATTCTTCCAAATTCCGGAAGAGAATTCTTCCGAATTCCGGAAGGGAATTCTTCCGAATTCCGGAAGGGAATTCTTCCGAATTCCGGAAGGGAATTCTTCCGAATTCCGGAAGGGAATTCTTCCGAATTCCGGAAGGGAATGCTTCCGAATTGGGTCCTAAAGCTCTACCTCGTTTATGGTTGCAAACGATAGTGCATCGGTCAAGAATACTTGTACAAAAATTCTGGTAAAATTCTAAATCAGTAAAAATAATAGTTTTGTGTTTAAGACATTTTAAGGCAAATTTTGGGCTGTGCAACATTTCAGAACGAATCAACCATCAGCCCAAAACGTCAGCCCCATATGTATAATAACTGTCAAAGGTTGAGTCAAGTGCCCTGCGGTGTTTTGCTAGTGCGTTTGAATCCGTACGTCAAACAAGACCGAAAATGTCGAGGAAGCATTTTTCATCTATTTTTCAATTTTAAATTAAACAATGTTCTTTTCGATTTTTGAGTCTAAAGAAAAACTGACACGTTTAGAATGATTACCTTCATCGTTCCCTGAAAGAAAATCGAATATCGATTCTTCATTTTAGGACCCAATTGCGGAAGGGAATTCTTCCGAATTCCGGAAGGGAATTCTTCCGAATTCCGGAAGGGAATTCTTCCGAATTCCGCAAGGGAATTCTTCCGAATTCCGGAAGGGAATTCTTCCGAGTTCCGGAGAAAATTTGATCTTATTTCGGGAGAGAATTCTTCAGAATTTTAGGAGAGATTTCTTCCGAATTCCAGACGAAATTGTTTTCAATTCCAACTTTTTTCGAATTGCGGAAATTTTTTCCGAAACTCCGGAGGGATTTACATTTACAATTCCGGGAGGGAATACTTCTGAATTCCGAATGGGATTCTTGCTAACTTCGAATTGTACTCATCCAAAATACGGAAGGTATACATCAAAATCTTAAACTTCTGAGATATTTCCAATTTTTTTTGGAATCTCCCTAGTTTTGTCGAGAATCTTTTGTATTGCAAAAGGTTTTCTGTTCGAAATCAAATAAAGTCATATGTCATAAGCTTGATTTTCTAGAGAATTAGTAGATGTCTTGCATTGCACACCGTCAAACAGGTGGAGAGAAAATCCAATACTCACGTCGGCAATGTTTTGCAGCAGCGGGGCCGCGATGAACACAACGTACGGTGTGAATTCGGCTGTGCGCAGTATTTTTAAGGCCTGTGGTTCGACGTCCAGGATCGCCATCTTGCCGTCGGCGTGGATGCGTCGTATCGTTTCCAGCTTGGTGCCGTACATCGCGTCCTCGTGGGTACCGTACTCGAGGTACTCGTTCGCCTGGATGTCCGCCATCATCTCGTCGTGTGATATGAAGTAGTAGCTGCGGCCGTTCTCCTCGTCCGGCCGGGGCGGTCTGGTTGTGTCTGTTCGGGAGAAGCAGCCGTTTAGTTAATTTTGTTGAGTCAAGAGGAGTCGAAACAGTACTCACGTGGTATGGGGTAAGCGTATTTGTCCGGGTACTTAGCTATGAGGGTATTTTTGATATGACGTCTTCCGACACCATGCGCTCCGAGTAGGACCAGAGTGCGCCGTTGGAAGGCCGGATCACCCACTGCAAAATAAAACATCGGATTAAAAATTAAATATGAAACATTTTCTCGCCAAAAAACACAAACCTGGAACCTTAACCACCTCCTCGTAGGTCACTAAATCCAGCTGGTCGAAGACGGCATTGTGCTTGGCCAGGTATTTGTCCCGGCACTGTTTCTTCTTACGGCTAAATATTGAGCAATTTACTGCTTCGTTGGGTAATGGCGAGAAGAAAGTAGAAATAACAAAAAAATAATTCAATTAAGCTTCTGGAGGAAAAGCAATTGATTGCAGTTCGAGTAGTAAGCAATCAGATAAGATGTCGAGGGCAAAACTTGGATGAAGTGATTAAACGTAGCCGATCGAAAACTTGAAGCAGAAAATCGTGCATATAAATTTGCGCATTGGCGGAATAGTGATATCCAAAGCAAACGTTTCATTCCATGCAGATCTAATGTGGGAAAAAGAACGTGATTAAGTTTCGCCATAAATTTCCTCGTCCGTTTAGCGAATCCTTCCGTGCGCTATGTGAGGGAATCGAAAGCACCGAAAACCGAACCATGCCATATTACTCTATTACAGATAGCAATTCGAGGAAAACAAGCTGTCGGACAAACTGAGTCCGGTAAGTGGAGAAACCCGAAGGAAAAAAAAACTTTTCGCTTAAAAACTAGAATTCCCATTGTACGAAATGGTTATGCCACAGTTTTTGTCCAGCAGCTGCAGCGAAAGCCTTTTAATGAGCCGGGAAATTCGTGACTATACGGAAAAGCTTTTTCCTCTCGGCAACAGCGCATTGTCCGATCTCGATGCCGGCTGGTCTGATGCCGTTCGAAAATGAATTATTCCAGGATTCTTGGTTTTGAGAGCAACCTACTACGTATTTTTTTTGTTTGGTAAACGTAAACTAAAAAAGTTTCAGAAGTGCCTCCCTTCGGGCGGAAAGCGCACGACAGTTTCCGTTTTGTACAACAGGAAACCAGCTTGGACGGGTTCCGGCAATGATTAAGGGATTTTTCCCCGCAGCTACAACAAACAGTGGGAGAGGAATAGGGCGAGGTTTTGTGCGAAAGTTCTTTGCTGGACCATGAACGATAGTTGTTGAGCATTAATTGTCGGTCTAATTGATTCTGATTTTTTCTGCATAGCATTTTTGGATTGTAATGTTTGTTATGTTTGAGTTTTTGGGTGGTGTTGAGTAGCTTCATTCGTATAATTTTGGCTGCTACAGCCTTTATTTGACTCACTCTATGCTTTTTAAATTTCGTAAAGTTTTTTATAGATATAAGTAACATGGCTTTTAAGTGAGGTAAAGTATAGAATTTTGTTTAATTCATTTTTATATGTGAGATAATATCAAGTCGATTATTCTTCCTAGCGGTTTCAAAAGTACTGCCACGTCGAGAGTTGGTTGAATGGAGAGGAATGGTGCATTGTGGCCTGACTGAGCAAGTGCTGCTATAAACATTGACTTGTAACGATTTTTTTGGCTATTTTCACCTGATACGGCAGTTCACAAACGTTACCGTAGCTGATGCTATCTTCAAATTGCAGAAATCTGAATAATGTTAAAATTATTCATAACTCAAAGAAGTGTTTATGTGGGTACTGCTCCTGGGGGTAAATTGCCCATCGACAAATATTAGGCAACAACGTATGGGAAGAGGCCCCATAATGCTCACCCGAGGAAAAACGCTTTTTTGCTATTCCTTCATATTGTCTAAAATTATGCAGGTTTGGGAAAACCTGGGACAAATACTGTAGATAGTCAGACCACATGTACATTTTCAACAAGAATCAATCAATGTACCGTTTCGATTCATATTCCGAACACGACATTGTTTACTTCGGAAGTCGTCATGGCACATGAATTGACATATTTTAATAGATCAATAGATCGAAGAACAACGTCGGGTATGTGGGACGAAGTCTACGGAATGATTGGTTTGACGAAGAGTGCAGATAGATTCTGGAGGAGAAGGACGCAGCGCGGGCGGTCGCATTGCAGCAAGGTACCCGGCAGAACGAGGAACGTTATAGACGGAAGCAGAGAAAGCAGACCCACCTTTTTCAAAGGCCTGGGGTCAAAAAAGAGTCACCACCGCACCAAATATGCCATGTACAGAACGCTGATAAGACCGGTAGTCCTCTACAGACATGAAACATGGACAATGCTCGAGGAGGACTTGCAAGCACTCGAAGTATTCGAGTGACGGGTGCTTAGGACCATCTTTGGCTTTGATGAAGACGGTGTGTGGCAGCGAAGAATGAATCGAACCCAGTATCCAAAAGGTAGCCAAAGCCGGAAGGGTACGATGGGCAGGGCATGTTGCAAGAATGCCGGATAGCAACTCTGCAAAGATGGTGTTCGCTTTCGATCCGGCAGGTACGAGAAGGCGTGGAGCGCAGCGAGCGAGGTGAGCGGACCAGGTACAGAACGAGTTGGCGAGTGTGGGGCGCATTCGAGGAAGGAGGATGCTGTCTCGAACCGTGTATTGTGGCGTCAAATTGTTAATTCAGTGTTATCTGTTTATATGTAAGCTAAATAAATGAAATGACAGGAAGGTGTGACAAACTGCAGCTTTTTACATTTTGATGAAACATCTTACGATTTTGCCAGAAAAGGTCGCAGTGACAGGGTTTTACTTTCGCTATACGGGGCGGGGAGGCTGTTGTCCCCTACTCAGCGAAAGTAAAACTACCACTTTTCCGAAGACAACAAAATTGTCCTCTTTTGTAAATGTTGAGACCGTTGAGACAAACTTAATTCGCTACAAGCGTTGGTTTGCAACATAATAGGATAATGATCGCCTGCCAACCATCTGTTGACATGATCTGTGTTTTATTTCTGAAATATAAAAAAACTATCGCAATTTGAAAAGTTCATAACATCTACATTACCATATTTGTTACAGGGCCCTCCTTAGCCTAGCGGTAAGGTGCGCGGCTATAAAGCAAGAGGTAACTTGGTTTAGAAACCTCGTGGTTAATAACTGTGGAAGTGCTTAGGGAAGACTAAGCAGCGATGCGGCAATTCTCAGTAAAAGATGTTATGCCAATAAGAAGAAGAATTGAAGCAGATAAAAAAATGGAAAGCAACAATGGACTTTATCTTTATCTCTATGCAGATGAGGATAAAGAATTATCGCTATTTTATTCTGTGGCTTGTTTATTGCATTTTTCAGCGACAATTACACTCCTTGCTCCAACTGCATGGGGCTCGCCACAGCACCATGTGCACATCATAAGACATTGTAGAACGACCAGGAAGCTGAAGAGGTGGCTAATTCGACTAACCATCAATCATTCAATATAGTGTCCAATGTTTTTGTTTTTACTCCGTTTAATCCATGATACCTACGAAGGTATCGAGTTACTATTTTTCGACATACAAAAACACAAAAGGCCTAATAAATCTCAACTAATTACAAGTTTTTGCAAGGAAAAGTTAATTGCCGATAATTAGGTAGCACAAACTACACAACCCCAATTAGGTTACACACCCAGAAAGGGGATACCAAAACAGAAGTACCAAGAACGATGTTGGGTAGAGTGCCATTGTGCCGCGAATGACAGGCGTCTCCCTCCTGAGAACGACAGATTCATTTGTTGGTTTTGATTTGTTGGTCTCGTAATCGATCGAGTTACAGAGGTATTTCGCAACGAACTCCAGAGAAAACTTACATCGAATTACAAAGCGAATTCTTTCCGACTTCCAGAGAGTATTTGTGCCGAGTCCCTAGGCAATTTTTTGCTTGATTTCAGGGGTAATTCGCATCAGACTCCAGAGGGACCAAATTCATAGCAAAATTCCATGTAAAGTCGTACCAAATTTCAGAGGGGATTCTCACCAAATTTGGTGGTGAAGGATGGGGGTGTTGGTTGCTTAATTTACACCAAGTTTTGGGGGGAACGTTTTGCTGGATTCCAGGGGTTATTCGAACCATATTCCGGACGGAATTCGCATCGAGCTCCAGAGGACCCTTAAAGTGCTTGGATGAATCTTGACAACTTAAAACAGCTCGTTCGCGGTCAATTCTCAACTAAAATGCAAGCGGTTTTACCTGTGACCAAGGGGAAAAGTAGTTCCATTAAGTAGACGGGTAAAATGCTCAGGAGGACCCTCCCTGTTTTCGAGGGATGAGTTTTGAAGAGTGGCATAAGTCATTTTTAAAGCAAATTTTCAGTATTTTGAAATTTTTAGCGTCATAACATGAGTTTCAGTATAAGTAACTAATGGTCAATGTGGATGATTGACAACATTGGCCGTATAGACATAAATTGGCCTCAGGATGAATACCGAACAGGTTCCGGAAACCCGGAATATCCGGTATAAAAGCCCAATATAGAACCACGCAATAAATTTGCATTCCAACAGCTCAAACTACTCAGAATCTCATGAGTAAATAAGACACGCCTTAGTTTCTTTGTAGGGTAAAACTGGCTATGCGATGGCCACGGAACAGTTTCCGAAAACCCGGAATTTCCAGTACAAAAGGCCAACATATAACAGCAAACAAATTAGTTTTCCGACACCTCAAACGGATACCGAATACCGAGATCAGATTTGATGGATATTTAAAATTTAAATCGCTATTTCTGAGCAGCCCGTTGATCGATTTTCAAAATCATTCTACAGATCCTTTCCCCATCCCATGTGGTTTTATAATACTGGTGTTTCGTTTTTCTAGGGGAGGTCAGTTTTCCCCTGGAATGCCGTGAGTCAGTATGCTGCCAATCGAAACATTGTAAAATTCAGTTTACTCAATATAATTTAGCATTGTTCACTATCATTCCATAAGGAAATGCTGCATACATTTTTTTTAACATACACGTAGACAGTGATGGGAAATGTCAAAAAAATGTCATGGCATTGCTATTACTAATTTCCTAATAACTTTTTTCAAAAGTCATTTACAGTTCGGATTTTTCTATTAACATGTAGTACTTAAAGGGTCCTAGAACTTTGTCGAACAGATCATTGTTCTAAATACAAAGTGTGAGCCAAGAGAGTGAGATTAAAAAAATGTCACGGAATGTCATGACATTAATGTCATTTGACACTAATTCGGCTCTCACGCCGCCAATATCATATTTCAGAAATTACCTGTTAGACAAAGTTTTCGGGTCTTTTAAGGCCTACATGTTTATATGGAAAACATACTTGTAAATGACTTGTGAGAAAAGTTATTAGCATGTTAGTCCCATGACATCGATATGACATTTCCCGTCACTGCACGTAGATGTCTTTGGAAGGTTCTACTATGTTGGAAAACAAAACAAAACAGCTTTTTAAATGACTATATTTCAGCTGTTTCTCGAACGATCTTGAACCAATTTTTTTCATAAATGTGTTCAAAAATTTTTCCTGTGGGGCATTTGTGTATAACTTGCAATCCGATCATACCTCTACTAATTGTTCCAAGTTCTCCAAACTGTCCCGGAGTTCAGATCAATTAGTCTACTAGGTCAACTACGTACTGTATCAAATCGACGTCAACCCTTCAAGCCCACACATGTCCATAGAACCTTTGTGTATAACTTGCAATTCAATCTTGCAATTAGTTCTCCAAACTGTTCCGGAATACAGATAAACTAGACTACCAGGTCAATTACGTTCTGGGCCACACCGACGTCAGCTTTTGCCCACACATGTCTATAGAGCATTTGTATGTTAAATCATGCCAAAACCAGTAGTTCTAATTCCTCCAAACTGTTCTGAAGTTCAGATCAACTATGAGGTTCAGATCAACTCAGGTAAACTACGCTCTGTATCACAACGACATTAACCCTTCTAGCTCACACATGTCCATTAGACCTCTTCATGTTTTCAAAAAGTATCAAAAAATCAACCGGTCAGCCCAGAATCACAATTCTTATGCTAAAATAAGCCTCCTGTCAAATTTTCAGCTGATTCGGATAAAATTTCGAGGTGGCTCAAGTCGATTTAGTGTTTTTGTGCTATCTTCAATTTTGAATAAAATTCTAACAAGAGATATAAACAACCTCTATATAGAAGCTTTTGGTGTGCTCTACAAGTCTTGTGAACATTGCGATTCGCAAGGATGTTATCGATCATTTAGTAATCTGTGTTCGATCATTTAGTTGTTTGTCAATAACTTATTCCAGAGGCCTAATTTCATAATGAATTGTATTGTGGACATTTAGTGCGAAGGTTTTTCTACAACTCTTCTTAACAGGCCAATGTTCGAATTCCACTATTAAAGGAGTTACGGTGCTAGTTGCTATACTCATACTAAATGATAACAAAACATGCAATCATCTCTTCTCTATATATGAATCGGTGCCAGCGAAAGTGGTACATGTTACATTGAGTAAATTTTACAGGAGACGCATTTTTCCAAAAACTTCAAACATAAAATTCAAATTACAATTTTTTGCAACTCAACTGTACCAACGTGTTATGACTGAGTACCTAAGTACCTAAGTACCTAAGTACCTAAAGGTATTGATCAGAAATATGCGAAGTTTCTTGGCAAATTTCAAGTTTGTTGAACCAAAATGCAGATTCCCTGTTCTTCGTTAGAAGCGAGCAGTTCGTTTTTTTTTTGCTCTCATCTCGCGTGAAGTTTTCCTAGCGTTTTTCTTCAGTAGAAGTTTTTACACTAGGTTTTTTAAACGCGTTTTGTGCCCTGTGACTGGGAAGCAGCACACCCTGGCCGAGACCTCCGGTGTGTCTGTTAAAGGCACTTCCGGCTACGACAACCTGCCGGATCGCAAGTCGCAACTTCCAAAAGCTGCATCACCATCAGCAGCAGAAAGTGCGGCAATCGTTTTGCTACAGAAGCCCCCGTCCCCATCGTAGCAGCCAGTACGACGACGAAGCCTGCCTGCAGAGGAGTCGCCATCGACACCGGTACGCTACCTACCTACACAAGGCTGTTATTGTCGGTAAATATCTCGCCTCTTGTTTTCGGTCTCTCGCATCTTGTGAATTGGTAGTTGAATTGGCAAGTGGAACTGTGAACTGGTAGTGAATTGGCAAGTGGAACTGTGCCAAAGTTCATCAGATAAAAGTTATTTTTTTACCGTCCATTTTTTTATCGTTATATTTTTTTTTCGTTATTATTTTTTTTCACTATATTTTTTTTTCTTCATATTTTTTTTTTCGTATATATTTTTTTTTTCGTTATATTTTTTTTTTTTTTCGTTATATTTTTTTTTTCGTTATATTTTTTTTTCGTTATATTTTTTTTTTCGTTATATATTTTTTTTATCTTTTATTCATTATCCCGCTAACTTTTTTATTTTTATTTTATTTATCCGCCACTTTTTTATTTTTTCCCTCTTGTTGGAATAACCGCAATATTCTGCGTGCTCTTTGTTTCGATATTGGAATCATTTTATTTTTCGTTGCGGTGATCATTCTCCGCAATGGAAACTGATGACAAAGGCGGGGGTGATTCGCAATTTGAAATTTCTGACGATGATTACATTCCATCCCCGGAATACGAGCAATTTAATGAGCGAAACTTTCCACCACAAAGCGAACATAGCGCCGAAACCGGCTCAACTCCCGCTGAAACTGTTTTGCACAAACCGGTCAACAACTCTAATTCTCCTGGGACTTTTAACCTGCCTTCGCCTGATCCTATGGATACTAACCAGGCAAGTGGATCAACACCCCCGGCGACCCCCCGCCTAAAAGCGTACCCGCCCGGATCTAAGGGCCCATTTCTGGTTTTCTTTCGGCCCAAAGGTAAACCGCTAAACAAATTGCGAATCGAAAAAGATCTGGCAAAATCGTTTCAGGGCATTATTGAAGTGAATGCCCCAAGCCGTAATAAGTTACGAGTCACTGTAAGTGATCGTGAACAGGCCAACAGAATTGCTGCCTTCGAGCTCTTTCGATTGGAATATCACGTATACATCGCAAGCAGTGAAGTCGAGATTGCAGGAGTGGTCACCGAGCCGTTTCTAACATGTGCTGACATCAAGACTGGTACTGGGGGTTTAAAAATCGAGCGGTCCCAACAGTTCAGATTCTTGATGTCAGACAAATGAATTACGTGTCAGAAGATGGCACCAAAAAACCGTCTGATTCGTATCGTGTGACCTTTTCTGGGTCTGCCCTTCCTGACCACCTTGTTCTAGGGAAACTTCGATTACCAGTGCGCCTCTATATACCGACCGTAATGCACTGTAAAAAGTGCCAGCAGATTGGTCACACAGAGACCTACTGCTGCAATAAACCACGGTGTAGCAAATGCGGTGAGCAACATGCCGAGGGTCTCTGCAGTAAACAGCCGAAGTGTACCTGCTGTGGCGAAGCTCCGCATGAACTCACTGCGTGTGCTCGGTATATAGAGAGGGAGAAACATCAAATCCGCTCAATAAAACAGCGGTCAAGGCGATCCTATGCAGAAATGCTGAAGACGCTTGCCCCAGCCGTTGTTCCATCAACCCGTTCTATCGCCAGCTCAAATGTCTTCTCTTCCCTGCCCTTAGATGATCAAGGCTCAGACTCTGGGGACGGTGAAGAATATACTGTCATCGAAACAGGGACAAAAAGAAAGCGAGCAAGGTGCAGGCTAAAACGCCAACACGCTTTTCAAGATGTTCCTGTCGTTGAACAGAGTACTCGACCCTCCCCCGGGAAAATTAGCAAGTGGGGGGAAACCCCAAAAAGTTTCACCTATGGGGTTCAATTTTGCGGCTGCCAATTTCCCGCCCCTCCCGGGAACATCTAAAATCCCAGCTGTTCCAGTTTTTGCCCAGAAAGCTTACATCAGCAACAAAATCATCAGGCGGTTCAACATAACCATGTTGAGGTACCCGATAAAATGACTCTTTCTGGGATTGTGGATTTCATCTTCAATACTCTAGAAATCTCTCCCGCAGTGAGAAACATTATCAACATGATAATCTCACTGGTGAAACCCTTATTGAAGCAATTGATTTCAAAATGGCCTGTTCTTGATTCAATCTTATCCCTCGATGGCTAATTTAACCAACGAGGTCGGGGATAAGATCGTAGTCCTGCAGTGGAACTGTAGGAGTATTAAAACCTGGATCCGTTTAAATTTTAAGTTCACAGCTCAGGCTGTGACGCATTTGCTCTTAGTGAAACATGACTTTCTCCAGACAAAGTTCTCTCTTTCCACGATTTTAACATTATTCGCCTAGATCGAGGAGATGGATATGGAGGGTGCTCTTGGGGATCAACAAGCTCCACTCCTTTTACAGAATAGATCTTCCCTCGATGACAGGCACTGAGGTAGTCGCATGTCATGTCACCATACGAGGAAAAAGCCTCAGCATAGCTTCTGTGTATATACCGCCGAATGCTTCTATGCGACGCAGAGATCTTAACGAAATCTGCTCCGCTATGCCTGAGCCACGGTTGATTCTAGGAGACTTTAACTCACACGGTACGGCCTGGGGGGAACTTACCGATGACAACCGTTCTTCGTTGATTTACGACATGTGCGACTACTTCAATATGACATATTTAAATAACGGAGAAGCAACACGTGTGGCACCTTCAGGACTCGAAAGTAGAATTGACCTCTCAATCTGTTCGATTTCACTAACATTGGATTGTACGTGGAAAGTAATTCAAGATCCCCATGGTAGTGATCACTTGCCTATCGAAATCTCAATCACCAATGGATCGTATCAGTCTCGCCAGATTGACGTTGCGTACGACCTCACGAAACACATTGACTGGGGAAGATACACCGAGGCGATCATCGTCGGTGAGCATTCGATCGATATTCTTCCTCCGATGGAAGAATACCAGTTTCTCTCCGGGCTAATCCTAGACAGCGCAGTTCAATCACAGCGTCGATCTATACCGGGATCTCAAATACGTCGCCGTCCGCCTTCTCCTCTTTGGTGGGATGAAGAGTGTACTAAAGTCTATCGGGAAAAGTCCAACGCGTTCAAGGACTATCGAAAACGTGGTACTCGAGATAATTACGATCGTTATGCCTCTCTTGAACGTAAGTTTAAGAGTCTTGCGAATGCTAAGAAACGCGGTTATTGGCGCCATTTTGTTGATGGTCTTTCGCGCGAAACGTCGATGAAAACACTTTGGGCCGTCGGGAGAAGAATGCGTAACGCGTCATCGATTAACGAAGATAGGGAAAGTTCCCTCGATGGATCTTCGCTTTCGCCAAAAAGTGTGTCCGGATTCCGTCAAAATTCAACGGTTCGCACGCGAAACAACCTCCGGTCGACACGAGATGGACGCCCCATTTTCGATGGTTGATTTCTCACTTGCTCTCCTTTCATGTAATAATACCGCTCCAGGAATGGATAGAATTAAATTCAACTTGCTTAAAAACCTCCCAGACGTCGCGAAGAGGCGCATGCTGAATTTATTTAATCAATTCGTGGAAAGCAACATTGTTCCGGATGAATGGAGACAAGTGAGGGTGATCGCTATCAAAAAACCCGATAAACCCGCTTCGGATCATAACTCGTACCGTCCAATCGCGATGTTGTCGTGTATACGGAAGCTGTTAGAGAAGATGATTCTCAATCGGCTCGACCGATGGGTCGAATCAAATGGCTTTCTATCAGATACTCAATTTGGATTCCGCAGAGGCAAGGGAACGAACGACTGTCTTGCATTGCTTACTACAGAAATCCAACTGGCCTATTCTCAAAAAGAACAAATGGGTTCAGTTTTCTTGGATATTAAGGGGCTTTTGACTCAGTTTGCGTTGACGTCCTTTCAGACAAACTCCACGAGTGTGGGCTTTCACCAATACTAAACAACTATTTGTACAACTTGTTGTCTGAGAAACATATGAGTTTTTCTCATGGAAACTCAACAACTTCAAGAATTAGTTACATGGGTCTCCCCCAGGGCTCATGTTTAAGTCCCTTCTTCAAAATTTCTATGTTAAAAGCATCGAAGGAAGTCTTGTGGGAAATAAATTGCTCGTTAAGACAGCTTGCGGATGACGCTGTTGTCTCCGTTACAGGAACAGGGGCGGGCGATCTGCAAGGACCATTGCAAGATACTCTGGACAATTTGTCTACTTGGGCTTTAAAGCTGGGTATCGAATTCTCTCCGGAGAAAACTGAGCTGATTGTCTTTTCTAGGAAGCATACGCCAGCAAAATTAAAGCTTCATCTTAGGGGTAAGATAATCTCTCAAGGCATTTCACATAAATACTTAGGGGTCTGGTTCGACTCGAAAGGCACCTGGGGAATGCACATTAGACATCTGTATCAGAAATGCCAACAAAGAATCAACTTCATGCGAACAGTTACCGGTACGTGGTGGGGAGCCCACCCGGAAGATCTGATAAAGCTATATCGTACAACGATCTTGTCGGTTATCGAATACGGTAGTTTTTGTTTTCAAGCCGCCGCGAAAACTCATATATTGAAGCTCGAACGCATTCAATATCGTTGCCTCCGCATCGCGCTAGGCTGTATGAAC
Organism: Armigeres subalbatus; assembly: GCF_024139115.2. NCBI lineage: Eukaryota > Metazoa > Arthropoda > Insecta > Diptera > Culicidae > Armigeres > Armigeres subalbatus. The sequence continues at coordinate 39,048,381 of NC_085139.1, read as the reverse complement.
TCGACTCATACAATGAGTTTAGAGGTACTCGCGGGAGTACTTCCTTTATCAGATCGCATCGCGGAAATATCGCTCAGATTCCTCATTCGGTGTGAGGTTTTAAATCCATTGGTAATTGAGAATTTTGAGAAGCTAATCGAACGAAACTTCCAATCAAAATTTATGACACTGTACTACTGGTACATGAGCCTGGAGATTGGCCCTTCTTCGAATGTTCCCCATCATGGTTGCTTCTTAGACTCCTCCAGTTCTTCTGTAGCTTTTGATCTGACCATGAGAGAAGAGATCCATGGAATTCCAGATCCTCTCCGAATGGAGTGTATACCACGAATTTTCACAAGTAAATACAGCCATGTCAGTTGCGTCAAAAAGTTTTTCACCGACGGGTCAAAAATAAATGAATCCACTGGATTTGGTGTCTTCAACGAATTGCATAGCGCCGCTCGAAAACTTCAAAATCCTTGTTCCGTATATGTTGCAGAATTAGCAGCTATACACTACGCATTGGAGAGAATTGCCTCTCTTCCCTCTGGTCAATACTTCATTTTTACGGATAGTCTCAGCTCAATAGAGGCTATACGTTCAATGAGGCCGGTACAGCACTCACCATATTTCCTGAGCGAAATACGATCCATATTGAGTGCTCTATCGAATCGCTTTTATACTATCACTTTGGTATGGGTCCCTTCACATTGCTCGATCCCGGGTAATGAGAGAGCGGACTCACTTGCCAAGGTGGGCGCTATGGAAGGTGATATATACGAGCGTCAAATCACCTTTAACGAATTTTTTTCAATTTCTCGTCAACAAGCCTTGCTCAGTTGGCAACGAAAATGGGATGAAGGAGATTTGGGTAGGTGGTTACATTCCATTCTCCCGCAGGTCTCGAAAAGACCTTGGTTCAAGGGGTTGGACCTTAGCCGAGACTTTATTAAGGTAATGTGTCGTCTAATGTCCAACCACTACTCACTAAACGCGCATTCCTATCGAGTAGGACTCGCAGACAGCAATCGATGCGGTTGTGGGGCAGGCTATCAGGACATCAATCACGTTGTCTGGAACTGCCCCGAATACGGTATTGCCAGGTCCGATTTATATGCATCCCTCCGGGCCCGAGGGAAACCAGAAAATGAGGACATTAGAGATGTGTTGGGAAAGCTTGATATTGACTACATGGCCCTTGTTCACAATTTTTTGAAGCGCATCAACGTCATTGTTTGATTCCCTCTCCCCCCATTCGTAGGGCCATGTCCACCTTGTATTCTCCCACTCCGCTCGGTAGAAACGTTTTGCTTGTATAATTGCAGTTTGTCCCAGTTCTGAACCACACCAATCATCATGGGAAGACTGCATCAACGCTACCTACGGACACCAATATAATCCCAAGCCCCAATCCCATCCAATTTTTTTTTGTATGTACTCCTTAACCTCGACCAAGCCGCGAGTTTTTCGGCTCCCCAAAACTAACATAAGAACATAAGAAGCAAAAGATGAAATTGTAATAAAATTTCAATTGACTTTCGGCTCCGTTATGCCTTCGAGCGCTTGAGCCTTCAAATAAACGCTAAGTGAAAAAAAAGAACCAAAATGCACATGTACCACTAATAATGGGAACAAAATGCAACAGAAACCGAAAATCGTTGCTAGTAAAAGTGGTACATGTACATTTATTAAATTATTTTAAACGGCAGTAAACCATCTTGAAATTCAAAATAGGGTTTAAATCTGCTGCGGGAACATCCATGTTATCAAATTTTCTTTTGAATAATCTGATTTTAGCGGGTAGAACTGTACATGTACCACTTTTCCTGGCAACGAGATTGCCATTGTGATATATACCAGAAATTAAAAAGTGCATATCTCCAGATTTAGTTGTCAAAAATCGTTTTTTCGTTATTCCCTTACTAGATCTTTGCTAACAGAAGCCGTTGGTGTAAAAAACACAAAATCGACAAAAATGGTTTATGTACCACTTTCGCTGGCACCGGTTTATATATAAAACAAAGTTGGCATTTGTACGACCGCGCATCACTCAAGAATGAACAATCCAATTTTTGCTGATTTATATCCCTTTTCTTCTTCTATTTACGAGGAAAAATGTTAAGATGAAATGGAATACTTTAAAGATCAATGCCCAATCTTTTCTTTGAATTGGTTTTCGTACAATTTTTCATGATTTTTTTCAATTTTGATCATCACCGCGCATGGCTCAAGAATAGACAGCTTAATTTTTGCTAATTTATCCCTTTCTTTTTGAAAAAAAAAAAAATACAATCGAAATAAAATCTCTCCGATGTATAGCACACCAAAACTGCCGCTAACCGCAAGTCGAGCACATCTGTATATGGACGCCATATACAGATGTGCTCGACTTGCGATTAGCTGCAGAAAAGCAGACTTGAGCCACCTCGAAATTTTATCCGAATTAGCTGAAAATTTGACAGGAGGCTTATTTTAGCATAAGAATTGTGATTCTGGGCTGACTGGTTGAATTTTTGATACTTTTTGAAAACATGAAGAGGTCTAATGTCCATAGAGTTTTTTGGTGTAAGTCATAATAAATGGGGGTCCCGTAGCGTAGTTGGCTACACGTTCGCCTTTCAAGCGAATGGTCATGGGTTCGATTCCCAGCCCTTCCACCAAAACCCTCGTCAGTCGCCGGATGCGCAGTCTATGCGGTGGCGTATTGGGGTGCACGCCTCACCGTCACGGCTTCCTGATGACGACTGACAACTTGTTCTTCTCGGAGGCATTCCTCCAACGTTACCCGGATAAATGGCAACCGGACAATGCAACGATCATTGGATACACGACATGGACAAAAACGAACACAATGGACTCACGACGAGATGGACCAGCAACGACAACAACAATGAATAATGGAAAAAGCTAAAAACAGATTCTGTGTGGATTCTGGCTGCAGAATACCACAGTAGATCTCGGCACAGTATAGCAGTTAAGTAACACAGAGTGCCTATAAAATAAATTAAGGAAAAAAAAAGTCATAATAAAAAAAATGCCTAAACCAGTTGTTCGAAGTTCTTAAAAGTGTTTCTGAGTTCAGCTAAATTAGTCTTTCAGGTCAACTATGCTCTGTACCACAAGAACGTCAACCGATCAAGCTCTCACATATCCATAGTCTTAACTTGCAATTCAATCATACCTAAAACATCTAGAACACCTACTAAGTTCTTCAAATTGTTCCGAAGCTCAAATCAGACGTTGTTGAGGCACAGAGCGTAGTTGATCCAATAAACCTACCCAAGTAACAGAAGGTTGCATGAGTTACCCTCTCTTACCCCCTTGTTTGTGCCAGTAAGCAAACAAAAGCCTTGAGCCCTTTATATTTTCCGTATGCCATTCAGCATCACTTTTGTTTTAGCCATTTAGCTCTCAACATATTCGCAAGCTACTCAGATAGCACCCGGCGGCGGATCAAACCTGCTCCCACGGGGTTGTGATACAGAACGTATGTAGTTGACCTGGTAGACCAATTGATCTAAACTGCGGCACAGTTCGGAGAACTTAGAACACCTGGTAGACGCCTGATTGAATTGCCATACCCATAGGTTCTATGGACAAGTGTGAGCTTGACGGGTCGACGTCGGTGTGTTACAGAACTTAATTGACTTGGTAGAATTTATCCAAACTCTATAAACATTAGAATAACTTGGAGTTTCTGTAGGAATATTGCTTGTATTACGTTATCTATCTCCTAAGGAATATTTTTTGAACACATTTATGAAGAAAGCCGGTTCAAGATCGTTTGAAAAATAGCTGAAATATAGTCATTTTGAACGCTATTTTGTTTTGTTTTCCAACATAGTCGACCAAAGGCATCTACGGATGTTCAAAAAGTTATGTGGCTTTTCCTTGTGGAATGGTAGTGAACTATGTTGAATTACATTGAGTAAACAGAATTTTACAATGTTTCGATTGGCAGCGTCCTGACTCACGGCATTCCAGGGGAAAATTGACCTACCCTAGAGAAATAAAACACCAGTATTATGAAACCACATTAGATGGGGAAAGGAACAGTAAAAGAAGTTTGAAAATCGGTCAACGGGCTGTTGAGATATAGTGATTCAACTTTTAGGTTTCCTTCAAATCGGTATTCGGTGTGTTAATAAATATGTAAATAAACAAGCGGGGTCGCTCATTGTAAAACAAGGAGACAATTCACTCAATTAGATGGGATCGTCATACAATTTACATGCAGGAAAATAAAAACAAAATAATATTTTATTGATATTTAGCCTATGTTTGAATAATTAATACATTTTAAATTGGGATCATTGATTGTTTTCCTTTTGAATAGTTGATCAATTCATAATACGCTATTCAAATTTAAGTCATTCAAATTCATAATTTACTTGGATTTGGTAATACTTCCGTTAGTAGATTAAAAAACACCTTAATAAAGATTAAAAAAAAATCAATATTCAAAACGATCAACACGGATATCTTCGATGTCTAAACTATTTCAATGAGGTGGAATAACTCCAAGGTATCTCGTAACACCATTTTAGACATTTCGATGAGTTTCTACGACACTCCAAACGGTCTTTGAGCTCTGATCCTAATATTCAAATGGATTAACATGAAGATCTTGTATGTCCTTACTATTGTTATGAGTTGGAGTAGCTCCACGGTACCTCATAACACCATTACAGACACACTACACACTTCGCTCGACATCTACGACTCTCCAAACTATCCTTGAGTTCCATGAGTTGGAATAGCTCCAAGGTATCTCATAACATCATTTTAGACACATTACAGAATTCGTCGAATTTCTACGACACTCCAAACTGTTTTTGAGCTCAGATTCTAATATTCAAATGGATTAACAAGAAGATCTTGAATGTCCCCACTATTTATAACACATATTCATAACACCATTACAGACACACTACATACATCGCTCGACATCTACGACTCTCCAAACTATCCTTGAGTACAGATCTTAGTATTCAAACCGATCAACATGAAGATCCTCGATGTCCCTACTAGTTTTATGAGTCAGAATAGCTCCACGGGACTTCAAAACACAGACACACTACAGAATTCGTTCAATATCTACGAAACTCCAAACCGTCCTTGAGTACAGATCCTAATATTCAAAAAGATCAACATGAAAATCTTCGATGTCTCAACTTTTTTGACGTAGGACTACGTCTGTCTTTTCTTTATTGGGGTACACTTTACGATTGCGAAAATCAGGGACCGTCACGAAAATATGATAGACTTTGCACTTTAATATCTCAGCCGTTTCTCGATGGATTTTCATTTTTTTTGGACCATTCGATCAAGGATGAGTCAACGCTTCTTTGTATTGATATGAAAATACTGATTTTTAACTATTTATTATCGAAAAGTGATAAAAAGTTTAGAAATAGATGAACCAACCAATCACGTGAATGCATCACTAGCACAGACATCAAAAACCAATCAATTGCGGGTTTGGATCTAATCCGCAGTTTGAACAAGATTTCACGCAGAGCGGACGCATCAAAGCGATCGCAGCGGAGCGTATACAGCATCACGGAGGCGTTGGTAACATTTTCAACGGAAATCCATCGCATTGGTGGTGGTCCTCGGTGTGTTGCTGCAGATCATTCAACCTCAACGAACCAGCATTTTATATGAAGAAAGGGTTAACTATAAACAAAGCACTGTTGCGATCCCGTGCCGTCAGTGGCGATGCTTTTATTACGTTATTGGGAAAGCGCATTGGGGAAAGAAAATTGGTTCTTCTCAGGACTAGCATTTTCTGAACAGAAAGGTTTAATTCCGAAAATTGACTGTTTCGGTGGCATCGGCGTTTGCCGTGGAAGCTTGGTTTCTGTTAGTGATTGTATCCATTAAAATTTACGGGCTTAATTTATTGAATACAACAAAGCTGCTTTCCGGCGCGCGACCCATTATGATCGGGATACCGCAAAGAGCGGTTTAACCATTTTTAAGGCAGTGGCAACTATATTGCAACCAACAAATTATATGTTTTTCTGTTTATTAACAAGATCTCTACTTATTATTTCTCATGTAGTGACTATATTTACTACCTAGTAATCCCCCAGAGCCATAAAAATTGAGCTATAATTCGTTGAAAAATGACGACAAAGATATACTTTTTCCCATTGGTAATAAGTATTTTAAATCTCATGTGTTAGATTATGGCGTGATTAGTGTGAAAAATCTCTTATTTATTTTTGTTGCATTTATCCCGTTTGCAAGGTAGTGGCAAACAACATTCTTCGACATTGTCTGCGGAATCCCTATCAAAATGGCTCGCGCGCGCCGAAACCAGCTTTCTTATACCTAAAGAAGTAATTCCATTAACCACGCCCCTTCATTAATCGTTATGAGTGGAAAATTATTTTGAGCTTTTTAGTGGAATGTTTTCACCTGTCATAAGACGAGTTTATACAATCCCATTGAATTCCACCACTTAATTGTATCTTGACAGATACGTATTTCGACCTCAAAAGTAAGGCCTTACTTTTGAGGTCGAAATACGTATCTGTCAAGATACAATTAAGTGGTGGAATTCGATGGGATTGTATAAACTCGTCTTATGACAGGCGTTATGAGTGCACATTACATTTACACCCATATCAGATCACAAAGGGGCGGGGCTAACGGGCTTAATATATTACATACAAGAAAGCTGCCGTTCGGCGCGCGCGAGCCGTTTTGATCGGGACTCCACAAAGAGCGGTTCGACATTCTATGCAGCGGAGCGGACACAGCAGCACGAAGGCGTGGCAATGCGGATTTGGAGGCTTAGAGAAAAATCATCAAGTGGCGGTCGGACAGTTTCAACGCAAGGTGCCGACAAGCGTTTGAATGCAGTTAATTATTGGAAAGGCGCATTGTGAAAAAAATGTTTCTTCTCAGGTCCAACATTTTATGGATAGAAAGAGTTAATTGCGAAAATGGACTGTTAGGTAGCATCGGGATTGGCGTGATAGCTTGGTTAGTGATTCCATCCATTCAAATTTTCTGCATCATCTTCCTCCGACGCGCTATCAAATTTGATAGTTACGATTGAGTTTTGCACTTTGAAGAAATTTCATATCGGATTGTCGGATCAACCTTCTTTTGTATAAAGAAGGTTTTTGGAGGACACCATCCCCAAAAATGGTCGAAATAAAGGAGAAATAAGCAAAATCAGAAGTGGCGTGAAACCAAACGCAAATATATTTATTTGCAACGTTTGGTATTCGCCCGCGATGTAAGCGTACGTGGGAAAGTAAGGATTGTGATGCCCCCAACTGAAAGCCAGTCGAGTGGTTTCAGCGGCCGATGAGTCATGTTAATTACACGGTTAGAGACTCAAAGTCCATCCAACTGGGAACAACTATTCGACTTCTTGATTCAGTTGGCCTTCGAGCAATTCGCTCAATGTTAATAAAATGACACAAATTATTATGGCAAATACCTTAAATTTCGAATAGCTACGTGTCCTACGTCACCTTTGCGTACAACCCGATTGGGCTGCACCTTTGAGTTTTTTATGAGTTGGAATAGTTCATTTATGGTATTGTAGATATACTGGGAATGTTATGATTTGTATATACTGGTGTAATGATGTCCCGTGGGGCTTCACCAACTAACACACAAGCTCGGAATCACGCTGTTGGTCTTGTACCCGGGGGCATCGAAATCCGTACACTTAAGCACCTTAGTATATGAAAAAGTCATTAGAAAATAGGCATCGAATGTAAGTAAAACGTTTGTCATGACACAGAAGCATGAAGGCTTTTACTTTTGAAGTGTTGCACATTTACTCATTAAAAAGTACGAAAAACATGATAAAATAATAAATAAAATCAACTACTCCTGACTCGAAATCCGTCCACCGTGGACGGATTTTGAATCAAAGGATCAAAATCCGTACAGTTAATTTTTGACTAAATATTTAAATTGAAGCAGTCTGATTTACTAAACTACCACTGTAAATAGTTCGATACGCACCTTGAGAAGCGATCCCTTCGATTTGTATTCCGCTTATCTTATGTAATGATTCGCAATAAGCAATTAAAACACAGTTACTTTTGGTGCAATTATGCTCTACCCAAAAACAAAATGGCGGCACAAACTCCGCGTTTGGTGGTTGGCGATTTGTTTTTGATTTTTGTTGTTTATATTTCAAAGCCTTGTTTCCATTTCTATGCCCTAAAAGCTTACTGCCAAGTATCTGAACAGGATAAGATAAATTATTTCTACATTAATTACCTTTATCCCCCTTTAATTTATTGATATCTCATGAGGTGGACGGATTTCGGTCCCGCACGGTAGACCTCCAATATCTGAACTCAAGAATGATTTGGAGTACCGCAGGAACTCTGAGAATGTTGTGATTTGTGTATACTGGGGTGCTGATGTCCCGTGGGGTTGTTCCAACTATCACACAAGCTCAGGACCCTATGAATCACACCGTTGATGTTTTAGACCTCCAATATCTGAGCTCAAGAATGGTTTGGAGTGCCGTAGCTATTCTGGTAATGTTGTGCTCCAACTAACATACAAGCTCGGGAACCTTTTGAATTACTCTGTTGATCTTGTACACCTCCAAGATCTAAACTATAGAATGGTTTGGTGTACCTCAGATATTCTGAGAATGTTGATTTTTTAATATACTGATGTAATAATGTCCCATGGGGCTTCTCTAAGTAACACACAAGCTCGGAAACCTATGAGTCACTCTGTTCGTCTTGTAGACCTCCAATATCTGAACTCAAGAATGATTTGGAGTACCGCAGGAACTCTGAGAATGTTGTGATTTGTGTTTACTGGTGTAATGATGTCCCGCGGGGTTGCTCCAACTATCACACAAGCTCAGGACCCTATGAATCACTCTGTTGGTGTTGTAGACCCCCAATATCTGAACTGGTTTGGAGTACCATAGCTATTCTGAGAATGTTGAATTTCTTATATACTGATGTAATGATGCCCCGTGGGGCTTCTCCAACTAACACACAAGCTCGAAGATTAATTACTCTGCAGGTCTTGAGACCTCCAATATCTGAACTCAAGAATGATTGTGCGAATACGATAAGCCAGAAGAAATGTTTCGGATCAAATTGTCAATAAGGTAGGGGGCAATACGCCCTAGTTACGCAAAGACTGCTTGGTACTTCCATTGCGAGTCGAGACGCCACTGCACGGAAATGTCTTGAGAGTGATTTTCCATATTTAGTTTTGGCACCCATAATGGTGTATCCAAAGTGTTCTTCGATTACGAAATGAGACGCTCGCAGTACAATATTGTGACGGAAGTGATCGTTTGTTGCAAGATGTCCTTGTATCTTTGTGAGAGTGTAACTCATTATGCGTAACATGTCCGAAGTGTTATTTTTTCCTTCAAGTATAATGTGCCAGCCATTTTTTTTTAGAGACGAGAGGAGATGTGTGGCATTGAATACAAATTCGTGGTCAATAAATCCTACCTTCCTCATGAGGTGGGTCGCAAGTGTAAGCAATGCGAACATGATAGGTGATTGATATGTACGATGTGGGGATGCACAAGGAGGTAGATTATTCCAGCAAATTTATTAAATTGTAAATACGTAATTATTATTGTTTTGAAAAGACTAACTATAGGCTTAGTTTTCTTATTACAGTAAAATTGCTTAGACTTTTTATCACCAGAACTGTAGTCCTGATTGTCGATGATCGTTATCGTAACCCTTATATATCAAAGATTTTTTTTTAAATAAATGAAGTTTATAAAAAGAACTTAGGAGCATTGACATTCATAATATCAAGGTGCAAAAGCGAAAGATTTGAGTATCATATAATACTAAATAAGTATCTAAGGTAAATAAATCCAGAGATATGGTATCGGATTATAAGTGGACCAGACTTATGGCCATTGTTTATAATTGTATTTTATATGAAACATCTATTGAAATAAGAAATATACGAACACTGAGATATAAAATACAGCGAAGCAATTGAATGTGAAAATATACGAGTAAAATTAATGAAGTACGTAATCTACAATCAATTATGATAATAATATTGAATAACCATTTGTTTGAGAAGCTACATAGTTTGCTTCTCACATTTTCGGGAGAATAGCAATAAACTATATTTGAACCAGACGATTTTTTCGAATTTCTTTCACGCTAGTTATCATATAAATGTTCGTTTTCGATTTTTTATGTGTTTTAGGTTCATAGTTTCTCAAACAAACGGTTCAAATTTCGATGGTTCGTAATTAATCAACTGAATTTTTCGTTGGCTACAAATATGTTCTTTGTATCCTATGCAAAAAAAATAGTCGATCGTACACGAAATTTGTGTTTTCGAATAACTCGTCACTTTGGTATTGTCTCTCGAGTGTTGAGTAGTCAAAGAATAAGTAAACCAAAACTATTACGAGCACGTGTTTTTTTTAGTTTGCATTATATCTAATACCTGTAGATCCGTCACATCCTTCTGCGTGTGCCGAGCAACCGGGCCCTACTTCTCCTATACATACGTGTATGTGAGTGTATGTGTGTAAAAAAAACAATCAAAATAATTCCTTTTCAATAGATTTCACGACCACTGTTTTTATCGTTTTAAACTATTTGGTTGTGTTCATGTTTGCTCGTTGGTTTGTAACAAAATATTTGAAAAAATGTTCAACGTTAAAAAAAAAGATGATATCAAATGGATCAACATATGGGAATACAGTATTCTATCACAATAACTACAGACGTAATGAAGTTGGGAAGATAACAAAAAAATAGAGAAACCGGGAACAGTACACAGCAGAACCGAAATCGTAACTCATTCACACGGTGATTCATGAACATAAACTGCGGGCCAAATCCAAAACTAAAATGTATACAGAGCTGAGCTGAGCAACTTTCTAAACAGGGCATAACAGAAAAAACACACACACGCACGCATACGAAAACGGAACGCATTTTGCGGATGAGAATTGGTGAAACCGATAAACGGGGAATGACGAAAACCGAGACAAACACAGATTTTTTTTCCTACGGTACAATTATGGGTTTGTGGGTATGAGTGTATGTGCGCTATTGTAGAGTCAAACAATTTCAGTAAGTGACAGAATCGTGTTGCATACATTCAGGAGCTTTATTTTTTATTGCATTTTGACCAAAAAAGAACATGAACGTTTAAGTTTACGTTTACTCTATAGGGTTTTAACATTAACCGTACTATTAGAAGACAGAAATTTTTCGGGTCGCAGTCAAATAAGAAACAAGGTATTTCATTCATCGATGTCAGTATTTGTAATAAGTAAAATAATAAATTTCATCTAGACAGCTTTTGCTACGGATCTCAAGACGTAGTCACCCACCCTTTAACCTGTCCATAGGAAGCCTACGACTAGTAACTGTGGAGATGCATAGAACTTATGAAAAGCTGACTGCAGACTAATAAGAACTTCGACATGGTAGACATAGACGAAGCTTTTACAAAAACAAATCATTTCCTCTTTTCTCAATCTGAGCTGAAGAGCTTAAGGCATCTGGAAGGGAAATTCTTCCGAATTCCTTCCGCTCAACGTTAACGTTGATATTCATAGCAAGGGTACCCGACGACAACGACGAGGCAAACTAATTTAAAATTCAAAAGTAGGAAAAACGTTACCCAAAGCAACATATTTGTAGACTGCTGAGGATTTGCGGAATATATGTTTTTTTTTCCTAGCGAAGGAAGATTTTCTTGTTCTAGCTTTTGTTTGTGCCGCTCCTATCTATTGTAAATGGAGTCAGCTCGGAAGATGTATTGATAAATAACTATGGCTAAAAAAGAAAAGCCATTGCGACTTGAAGTACCTATATTTTCTCATGGCCTTAGCGGGGATTTTCATGTCTCCTTTCGGGAATTGTTGGGGAGAATGTGTGGTACTTCAACAAAGAGTAACGATACAAATATATATCCAATAGGGGACACAGCATAGATTTTATATTGAATATTTCGTTTTTACACAGGAGTCTGAATCGTCGTTAAAGTCTACTTTAATTCTAAATTTTAAACATTAGGATTTTAAAGCTTTGAGAGTTTTTTTTACTGAGCCAAATACTGGAATTCGTACAGCGGCAAAATTTCAACGCATCCCAATTATCTATTATAATATATAGCTCTTGCATCTCTGAGAAGGATTAATACCCAAGATAAAAAATTATGCGGACCCATGGGTGTTCTTAATTGAATTTATTTACAAGAAATGAACTGTTCACCAAATAGCAGTCTCCGGAAGGAACGATGCGATGCACAGCATTATAAGCATGAAAAATCCTCTCTGCTAAAGTGCAACCTTTTTTCCCTATGCCTTAGAGGGGTCCATTTTCGCTTGGGATAATTTAGGCGGATGGAAATTTTCCAATGAAAGGATTTATCTCTTCTTCGTTCCGGAAAAGCACAAAAGTAGTCCATCAGTATCTCGATTCTCCATCCTTTCAAGAGACTTAATTTGACGGAACGTCTCTTGAGAGTCTTGGAAACCGACCGGTAGTGCATCCAAAGTCGAGCCGAAAGGGACTGACCGGTTCAGTTGAAGTTCGAATCAATGCTCCGTCTCCGGATTATTATCGACTCGCATACCACTTCCTAATCACCAGTGTGGGTAGCTAAGCCGAAAAAGAAGCGAAACGGATTGGACGGAACTGCTCTTCCGTAGTCGGGTGAGGGGTCATCCACTTATTGCGCAAGGGATGTTTCCATAATTATGGCCTAATCATCTTTCACTCCAAATCTGTCATTTCCATGCTCCTCTATTATTTTCGTTAAACTTTTTGTATGAAAATTCCAAAAAATGCGTAATGAAATTTGCGAACGCTCCCCAATCTGTTCGTTTTCCGTACCGGAAGATGCCACGGCTGGGTGTTGTATTTCTCCGGTCGGGATATGAGAAAAAGGCATCTTTTTATGCCGATGCCGAGGGCGGAAAGTGGACCCGCCGATAAAGCTACCAGCCAGAGTAGGTTGGCAGACAAACACACGCCTTAGGAACATGGCAAGGTGGATCAACATATTCTTTATCTTGTGACAACTTAATGCCAAAGAAGTATCGTGCGGATGATTTTCTCCACGCGCAACGGTTTCTGCCTGCAGATATTGAGAAGGAAGTGATTCCCGTTTTGCCTGAAAGACGAGACTAGGAGAGAATTTTACACAACGCATCTCTTGCAAAGAAATTTTTTAGATTTATTTTGCACAACTTTAATTTTACATGATATTTCTTCCCACTTTTTGCATTACCCTCGCAATGAAAACTTGCGTTCTGGCAGAATCCTCAACAAATCTGCTAAATGACTAAATTCGTTTGTCCTACTGATTAGTGCATCTTGAACCACGGTCCCCGGATCGGTGTCATCACGGCTTCGCCGAAGAATTTATAACGGAACGACGGAAGCTGAGTGAAACTTTCTTCGTAAATCCCACAAAGCTCCGATGTCGAACTATAGTGCAGCACATTGCGACCCTCAATTGAATGTATGCAAAACTGATCGTCGATTCCTTTCGTCCTTCAATACTGCACCAATAGGATATATTTACTAGTGTGGCAGTGTCATTGTGTTCCTCTGTTCAGTGAATGTGCATGATGTTGACGGGTGGGTTGTGGTGGTGGATGCTATTTCATATGTGTAACACACAACATGGTTCAATATCATATGTCCTATACATCACGTTGATGGGATGGGGTGTGGCAAAAAAAAACAGAAGTTGACAATCGAGACAAGTCCTACCTTGTTCCTTGTGGGTCTTATCTGCCGACTGGCAGGCAATGCGCCACTCCTGAAGCTCAGGCGAAGGTATCAAACCGGCTGATCCTCCCGCTGCATCGTGTCGGGCTTGCCACCAGTGATGGTCGTCTTTGCTTATAATCTGCGGGTTGATATAAGAACAAAATTGAATATAATTGGTTAATGGTGCACTCATGAGATTGCTTTTCCAAACAATATTTTCTTGAGAAAATTATCTGCTGAAAAATAAATTTAAAAGAATTAAAAAAAAAAAGTGTACGCTTTCAAACAATCACAGGGTCAAATATAACACTTTTAGAAGATTATCCTCATTCATTCATATGCTCATTGCAATTTTTTGGTAACAGTCGGGGCAGAATTATTATAATTTTTTATTGAGTTTTCACATGAGACATGTTAGAATTTCTGCGGAAGAAATTCATTCGAATTTCCAGAGGAAATTCATTCGAATTTCCAGAGGAAATTCATTCGAATTTCCAGAGGAAATTCATTCGAATTTCCAGGGGAAATTCATTCGAATTTCCAGAGGAAATTCATTCGAATTTCCAGAGGAAATTCATTCGAATTTCCAGAGGAAATTCATTCGAATTTCCAGAGGAAATTCATTCGAATTTCCAGAGGAAATTCATTCGAATTTCCAGGGGAAATTCATTCGAATTTCCAGAGGAAATTCATTCGAATTTCCAGAGGAAATTCATTCGAATTTCCAGAGGAAATTCATTCGAATTTCCAGAGGAAATTCAATTTCCAGAGGAAATTCATTCAATTTCCAGAGGAAATTCATTCAATTTCCAGAGGAAATTCATTCAATTTCCAGAGGAAATTCATTCAATTTCCAGAGGAAATTCATTCAATTTCCAGAGGAAATTCATTCAATTTCAGAGGAAATTCATTCGAATTTCAGAGGAAATTCATTCGATTTCCAGAGGAAATTCATTCGAATTTCAGAGGAAATTCATTCAATTTCCAGAGGAAATTCATTCAATTTCAGAGGAAATTCATTCCAATTTCAGAGGAAATTCATTCGAATTTCAGAGGAAATTCATTCAATTTCCAGAGGAAATTCATTCGAATTTCCAGAGGAAATTCATTCGAATTCAGAGGAAATTCATTCAATTTCCAGAGGAAATTCATTCAATTTCCAGAGGAAATTCATTCAATTTCAGAGGAAATTCATTCGAATTTCAGAGGAAATTCATTCGATTTCCAGAGGAAATTCATTCGAATTTCCAGAGGAAATTCATTCGAATTTCCAGAGGAAATTCATTCGAATTTCCAGAGGAAATTCATTCGAATTTCCAGAGGAAATTCATTCGAATTCCAGAGGAAATTCATTCGAATTTCCAGAGGAAATTCATTCGAATTTCCAGAGGAAATTCATTCGAATTTCCAGAGGAAATTCATTCGAATTTCCAGAGGAAATTCATTCGAATTTCCAGAGGAAATTCATTCGAATTTCCAGAGGAAATTCATTCGAATTTCCAGAGGAAATTCATTCGAATTTCCAGAGGAAATTCATTCATATTTCCATAAGAAATTCATTCAAATTGTCATGAGAAGTTCATTCAAATTTTCAGAGGAAGTTCATTTGAATTTCCAAAATATAATTAAAATTTCCGGAATACCTTTATATGAATTTCCAAAGAAAATTCATCCAGATTTTCATCAGATCTTCCAAAGGTAGTTCATGCAGAGGAGTGCGTAGCTTGGTTATCTACATCAAAGAGGCGGACATTTATCTAATCCCATGTTACTGTCGGAGCTAATGGGAAAGTTATTACAAAGTTCAAGACTAGAATGGTCACTCCACACGCAGAAGCTTCCCCGAGTATCGTTGAAGGCGTTTGACAAATACGTTCTTCTTCTTCTTCTTCTCCTTCATTGGCATTACATCCCCCACTGGGACTTTGGCGCCTCGTAGTGTTCATTAGGCACTTCCACAGCTATTAACTGCTGTGGTAGAGTCGACTGTAACGTTCAATCATAAATTATGCGTAACACGGCTACGCAGTCGCATCTAATTGAAACGAGTTTTATTTATCGTCCGACGTTTCGACACGGGATTAGTGTCTTATCCCTGAAGAAGACACTAATCCCGAGTCGAAACGTCGGACGATAAATAAAACTCGTTTCAATTAGATGATACTGCGTAGCCGTGTTAGTCATAATTTATGTTATTAACTGCGAGGTTTCTAAGCCAAATTACCATTTCTGCATTCGTATATCATGAGGCTAACACGATGATACTTTTATGCCCAGGGAAGTCGAGACAATTTCCAATCCGAAAATTGTCTAGACCGGCAACGGGAAATCGAACCCAGCCATTCTCAGCATGGTCTTGCTTTATAGCCGCGCATCTTACCGCACGGCTAAGGAGGGCCCCAAAATACGTGACAAACACGTTACCATCTTTGGAGGTGGCGTAAAGGCAAAGCAGCCTACCAGTTGCGTGATGCTTCACAAGTACAACTGTAAGGCGGACGAAATGCTCCACAGTCTTGTTAATGATCATTTCGCTGTCGAATCCATTTTAGTGATACCTTTTTTATTCTTGAAGTCATCTGAAGATCAACGTGCTAGACTGAACAGTTGGAACAGTTTATAGGATCACACAAATGAGTACGCATTGTATAGTATGCGGTGGGTGGTTAGGAAAAGTATCTCTATGCTACTGACGGTACCAGATTTGCTGGTTCCACTGATGAGGGTCTTGTGTGGATTCCGTCAATGAGAGTACGTTACAGTAGGAGATGTTCGCCAAATGTTCTACCAAATTTTTGTAAAGCAAATCGATCGGCAATCTCTCATATTCCTGTTTCGATCGAATCCTGGATAAAAACCAACTTTTTACGTTATGGACGTTGTAATCTTCCGGGTGGTAATGCTGTCCATGCATTGCTCAACATGTGAAGTACACCAATTAATGCGAGGAGTATGAGAAGGTTTATCCAGAAGCAGCATCGGCGCTTATCAAATAGCTCATCAGATAGCCGTGATACAATAGAAGTGCGTATTGTAGAGGAGGTTCAATGGATTCCGAGCAGAGCTGGTTCCGACATTCGAAATAGACAATCTAACTCCGATAAAATTCTTCGACGTGTCGGGGTAGACGTCAATGAAGCAACGAAACACTTTTTAGTGGAGAAGTTAACTGTTGCAGAACGTGTCCTTGATATGTCTTGGGTTCCCAAGAACGATTTATCTGAATTCACTACACAGTTTCATGAAGATCTCAAGCCTTTACTATTCAGCCATGTAATTCCCTCCAAAAGACAAATTATGCGAGAAGTTGTGAGCCATTGCGATCTACTGAGGATCGTAGCCACCTACATAGTGCTTGGAAAAATATTAATCTAGGACGTGTGGAGATCTAGAAATCAATGGGACAATTCTATTACGGAATAAGCTGGCAGGGTTGTGCAAAAACTATTCAGTTAAAGATTAAATGGTGAAATGGACCATGCTTCAACCCAGAAAACTGATGGTTTTTAGCGAAGTCCTCACGTTGTTGGAAAGATTTTGGGAAAACCCTGAGCTATTTGTATCATTTCGTTCATTATTACCAAAATACTAAACACTACATAGAGTCAAGACGAAATGCAGAGAAATAAGTCTTGACCAGAATCTAGAAAATATGGCTTCCGTTGGTTGGATGTAACACTAAATATATAAATATGATTGAGCAAATACAAATACATACTAAAAAATATTATTTTACGCAGTAACTCAAGAATATTTGTTAAAATTTTACCATTTACTACAATTAGCCTAAATCGCATCCACTTACCTGTAGTATATCACCAACTCGGAAAGCTATCCCCGCTTGTGCGCACGGAATCAACTCGTCGTCCAACGGGTCGTAATCGAACTGAGCACGAACGAAAATCTGATCGACCAGGTGGTGTTGGAGGGTTACCGGGAAAAAGAATGATAAATCCGATTAATAGGGTGCCCTGACGCCACTGCTGATTAATGTGTGGCTGTTGCATTCAATGTTGGTGTTACTTTATTAAAATAAACGAACTTTTGCACGGAAATGAACCAATATCAGGAAAGATCTGTACAAATTCGCCCATGCAAATGACAGCATCCGAATTGCAAATGAAGATAACCTCGAATAAATATGGTGAAGCCGAAAAAAAAAATCAACATACTACGACAATAATGAAACATTCATATTCCCACTTAGTGATGTAAATGAGTTCGCAGTCGTGCCGGTTGGCACTGGCTGCGCGATGGCAGAGGAAGTTTTATTTTTTTTTCACCCCTGTTGATGGGTGATGGGAACATAAATTAACTTTTTCATGAATAAGCCAAATGATGCCCCAATTAGTTTTTCAACGTTCATACTTGGCTGAAATGGCAAAATCGTTCGTTCCGCAGAAGAGCATTAATTGCCACCGATAGTTAGTATTATTTTTTGAAAATATTTTTTTTATCAAAGGGACACCACAATTGGTAATGGTCAGAACCGAATGCACTTGATGAATTTTTTTTTATCCAGATTTATAAAGTGGTATTCAAATGTTGTGATGCATACTGCTCCGATTTCAATGCCAGTTGTTGTTCTCCCAGGCGGATTTGGTAGCAATTGAATGAGTTTACAACTTTACAATCGAATGGCTTAATCGAAAACATAAAAGTTAACCACCATGAAATCAACTGAACGCCTCCAGTAATAATTGCAATTAATTTAGATGCATATCGTATGAGCGCATTCCACCAGTAATTACAACAAAAGATTAATTGGAACCTAATTTAGATAAACGACGGATAACTGAATCAAATGATATGAGAAAATTATGAATCGGCATGCATGTGTTATAGAGCTTAATTCACTTTTGCTCTTTCAAAAGAATACTTACTAAAACAGGCGCTGGTCTTATCCTGAATAGCTGCATAGTTTGGATTGGAGAGTCGAAATTGTGAAAAGCATTAGTTTGAGCTACCTGTTTGTAAATATCGTTAGGGTCTATTGATAAATTTGATAATTTTGAATACCGTTGAATGTATCAATTAACAATTTTATTACGTATATTTATTCCTCTAGGATTTTTTCGGATTGTTTTCCAGGATTTTCTACGGATGTTTCTCCTGAACTTTCTTTAAGAGTTCATCCAGAAATTCTTCCCGAAAATCAGCCAAAAATTCCTCCCGAGGGTCATCAAGAAATTCCTCCGAAAATTCCCGAAGAATTCCTTTGTTTTTACTTCTATGGCTCTACATTCCAACTGAAAGAAAATTTACGTTTAGCGTAACGAAAATTTATCCAGAAAATCGTCCAAAAATTCTTTTGAAATTCACTTAGGAGCATTGAGGCCGTTCAAAAATTACGTTCACATATTTTGTAATTGAGGATATAATCGGTATACAAAAAAATAGCGTTACAGAGGAGGTGGGAGAGTCTTATAATCTTGAGATGTAGAATTTGAAACACCCCTTTTATGAAAATTGCTCTAGGAATTCAAAGGCAACTCTTCTCTGAGAATTCCATGAAAAATATCTTCAAGAATTCCCTCCATAGATTACTTCATTCTTTCGGAAACTTCTACTGGAATTTCTTCTGAAAGTTGCTAGGAAATGTTCTGGAAATCTATATGTACAGGAAATCCGCAAAATAAAACCCACAATAGTTGGCCCGAAATTAAATTTTTCCTTGAATCCCTCCAGAATTTTTTTTTCGGAAATTTCTTCCAATATTTTCCCGGAAATTCCTGCAGGAACGCAATTGCAAATTCCTCCAGAAATTATTTCGGAATTTTTTTCAGTAATTTCTTTGAATATTCCGCGAGCACTGGTTTAAAAAAAACAAAAGTTTTCAAAAACTTCTCCTGGAATTCCTTCATGATTTTTCTGTCGAAATTCCCCTAGGAACTCTTTCGGAGTTACCCCAGGAATTCTTCCATGAATATCCCAACATTTCTTCTAAAAAGTTTTCCAACATTTCATCCTGAATTTAAGAAAAAAAATACAGGTTGAATACCAGAAATTCTTCCAATATGACTTTTTTCGGATTGTTCACCACGATTTTCAAGCAGTTCCATAGATACCAAGCGGTACCAGAGTCAAAACCGGGTTTTACTGCTGACCAGAATTTTTCCGATTTTTTTTAAGAATTCCGAAATTTTTCTTTGTAAATATCCTTCAAGGTTTTCTAAAAAAATCAAGAATATTGCCAGCACTCATTCGAAAATTATTTCAGGAGTCCCTTCAGATACTATCGGAAATTCCGTTCTCCAACAATTCGTTTGAATGATTTCCTTAAGTGATTTCCGACATTCTTGAATTTCTTCAAGAATCTTTGTACATTCCTCCAAGAACTCATCTTTCATTTCATCAATGGATTTCCCCGGAAAATCCTCCTAAAATAACATCGGAGATATATCCAGAAATTTCTTTGGAAAATCAAAGATGGAGTTCCAAGAAAATTTCTAAAACTTCTTCGGAAAATACTTCACGAAATCTCTTAGGATTTTCTTCAGAAATTCTTTTGGACAATCCTTAGGAAATTTTTTCAAGAATTCCTTTAAAATTTCTGCGGAAGTACATATGAAAAACCCTTCGGATATTTCTCTAGGAATATCTACAGAAATTGTTTTAAAAATTACTTTAAAACTTACTTTACGAGAAATCCTTCGAAAATTTCTTGAGCAATTTCCCAAGTAACAATTAAGGTTGTATCAGAGTTTTATAGCGTTCTTCAAAACCTAATCTCAAAACCTTCCATGCAGTCCTCGCAGTTTCCACAACATCCTGTAGATTTCTATAAAACCATGTTACAGCCAGTTGGCCCAGTTTTATTGCAATCAATAAAACCTAATATGCGTTCCAGTTCAGAACCAACGGTTTTATAATATACTTCAAGTCTCACATAAAACATGCAACATAAAACCTCCTCTAGACTTGGTGGTTTTGAGAACCACTATATAACCATGATACAACCACTTCATGACTATGATACAACAACAAATAAGCCGATAATGAAACAGTTGTCAACTCTCAGGTTGATTATTTGTTTATTGTTTGTACTCGGAAAAAATTTCCTTTTCTCCTGCAATACATGGATTACATGTCAACAACAAAAATAAAAGAATTATTATCAGCCAGTTCAATAAAAGTTCATATCTGGCTTTGAGTGTTCTATGCATGTTTGAAGGCATGCCAGGGATTTTTCATGGTGAAACTATGATAAATAATTAGTATTTTAACAATGCGCTTCGTTAATTTGTTATTATTTAGAATTTTTCAAGTTTAATTAATTGCCTTAGTTAATTATTTTAAAAATAATTTCAATGAAAAACCACTTTGGTTGATCAAATAATCAAAGCATTGTTCCTAAAACATATTAGGATGTCCATTTTTACCATTTAAAAGGTGAAATAGAAATTTGCATGATATTTCGATTATGAAATTCATTATTTTTTTTCATATCGGCGACATTTTTTCGAATAAAACTTTGATTGCATAAAAAATGCCTCTATATAACCATCACTCCTGAACTGGTCCTATCTGGGCATTTCGAACACCTAGAGGTTTTATCTTGGCCTTTTTCAAGACCGTGGTACGACTAGCAAGTTTTATCTTGGTCAAACTTAAAGCTTGGTAGTTTTATATATAATGACAACATGACAATGTAGACAGATATAAAAAAATCATAAACAAACTTTTTCTGCCCTCGGCATCGAATGCAAGTACTTTTAAAAATAAGTATTTCAATTAAAAAGCATATAGTGGCAATTGTTAAATGGTATATTTTGTACCTTAAAAGTGTTTTACTCGTGTTAAATTGGCAAAGCATGTTTGGATTAAATACATATTTTCATACCCCTCATGAGCAAATGCTGTTTGAGCAGTTTTTTCAACGACTTAAATATATAAGGGAACTGCTCCTGGATTTCAACTCATGGCTCCGATGTTCATCCCATTGAAAGCAGAGCAATGGAAAGGTATTTGCTAATGTTTTTTTTTCATTTTCGACTGAAAGCAAAATGAAAAAACTTCCGTGGGTCTAACAATTTGTGCTGAAAATTTATTTTCTATCCATAGTAGTAGTTTCAAGCTTCGTATTCCTATGCAGGTCTTCTTCAGGAGTAAAGGTTATATGTGGGTTTTATACAGGACTCTACGAAGCTTGGCAGTTTTTATAAGTCTTGATCAAAACCAACATATAACTTAACTGCTGGCTTTATGTCAGTTCCATTTTTTAGCTCTGAGGAGGAACACAGGAGCAATATAAAACCTAAAGAGCTGTGGTTTTATATTGGAATTCAAAACGTAGTTCTCAAGTACTCTTGCGGATCTAATTAAATGACAACTGAATAAAACCAAAATAAAACTTTAAGCATTTCTACATGCCGTAATAAAACCTCTATAAAACTAGCATAAATCTTCGAAGCATTGAGATTGTTACTTGGGTTGTTTAGAAATTCCTTTAGGATTTGTTCGAAAATTGATTTAGGAATTTCTTTGCAATAGGTATGTTTTAGGAATTCCTTTAGAAATTCTTTTGAGAACTCCTCCTGGATTTAATTCCAGGAATAATTAAGAAAATTACGCCAGGAATTCTTTTTGACATTCGTCCAGGAATTCCTTCTGAAAATTCGCTGGAAAGGCCTTTGTAAACTTCTCTGGAAATTCCTTAGAAACTTCCTCCAGGAAATCCTTCGGAAATTCTTCTAGTGAAACCACACGGAATTTCTTCCAAAATTCTTTTAGTACTTCCTAAAATTCCTTTAGTATTTCCTATTTAATTCTTCAATTATTTTCTGAAAAATTCTTACAACAAAATTTCCGAAATAATTACTGCTGGAATTTGGAAGAAATTCCGTGTTGCTTCACTAAAAGAATTTCCGAAGGACTTCCTGGAGGAAGTTTCTAAGGAATTTCAGGAGAAATTTACAAAGGCCTTTCCAGAGAATTGTCAGAAGGAATTCATGGACGAATGTCAAAAGGAATTCCTGAAGTAATTTTCCTTATTTTCAGATAAAATATCTGAAATAGTTTTTATAATAATTTCCGAATTATTCTTAAAAGAATTTCTAAAGGAATTTCTGAAGTGATTTCCGAAAATATTTTAAATGAATATCCGGAGGAATTCCCAAAAACAAATCGAAAGAGTTCCTGGATGATCTTCTAACGAAATTCCGAATTACTGGACGAAATTCTTTGAGTAATTCCTGAAATAATTGGTGAAGGCATTTCTTAAAAAAGTTCGAGGGAATTTCTAAATCAATTTTAGAAGGTTTCCCGTAGATATTGCCGCAGAATTTCCCGTACGAGAAACCAACCAAGAAATTCTTTAAATAATTCGTTATTTTGGTTATTTTGAAGAAGTTCTCAAGACGCGAGTATTTCTCAAGGATTTTTTTAAGGTTTTCTTATAGAAATTTTTGAAATAATATCTTGATGCATTTCCAAAAGAATGTGTGGATCCATTTCCTAAGTAATTTCCTGATACTTTGTCAAAAGAATCACTGCAGGAAACTCTGAAGCAATTCTTGGAGGAATGTACAGAGAAATTCTAGAATTTCGGAGATTTCTTAAGAAATTCATGGACCCGAAGGAATGGAACATCTGGAAGAATTTCTGATTTTTTGAAAATTTGCTTAAGCAGTTCCTGAAAAAAATTCCGGAGGAGTTTCCAAAAACATTTTTAAACTTATTTGCGGAGGATTTTTGAAGAAATTCCTTGAGGAATTTAGTAATGAATCACTGGAGGAATTTTCGATGTATTACTTAGAGAAATTTACGATGGAATTCCTGGATCTTTTGAAGGTATGTCTCAAAGAACTTTTGGATGCCTACCTGAATTATTTCCTGGGGGTATTTTATACGAAAAAATGTGTGGAGGACTTTTCGAACGAACTTTTGGATTAGTTCATGAAATATCACCTGGAGAAATTTACGGAGATTTACGGAAGCCCTGAAGATGGATCGATTGCAATCCCTATATTTTTGGGTTTTAATTCCAAATTCAAAACAGTGTTTTATCTTACTACTGTCCGGATTTTCTAAGGAATTCCCGAATAAATTTCTAGAAGAACTCCCTAAGGAATTCCTTCAGAAATGCCGGAAGAAATTCTGGCAGGAGTTTCTGAAGTAATTTTCGAATGAATTCCTGTAGAAATCTAAAAATTTATATGGAAATTCCAATAGGTTTCTGCTTGAAAATTCCATTTGATTTTTTTCGTGGATTCCTGTAACAGTTATTCAGGAAATTTATTGAACAATTCCTTTAAAAACTGGTTGAGATTTTTTTTTTCGAAAACCTAATGTTCTTTGGAAATTACTTCAAGATTTTTTTCGGAAATACCTCCTGAAATACATTTTGAAATTCCTTCAAAAATTTCTTCTAAAATTTCTCTAAAAAATCGTCCAGATATTCTTTTGAGAACTCCTACAGGAATAATTTATAAAATTTCCCCAGGAGCGCATTTGAATACTCCTCCAGACATTCTTTCGTAAAACCTCCCAAAAAGCCTCTGTAAATTTCTTTAGAAATTCCTTTAGTTAAACAATGTAATATTACTGTATGAGTTATTCCGGAAATTTTGTTGAAAAAGTTAAGGTACCCCGGGGCAAGTGGGACCTAAAAAAACGTTAGTTTAGCAAAATTGTTAACGCATACTTAGAAAACAGGGTATTTCAGGACATTAACCACGGATACATCATTATATGCTTCCGTTGTTGAAGTGTAGACGTGTTGTAAGCCATTTATTCAGTTACAAACAATATTGGTAGTGAAAGAAATAAATTTAGCTGTGGGGCCCACTTACCCCTTAAAACGGGGCAAGTGGGACCTATTCTGCTCTATATTTCCGAACGAAACTAATTTGAAGAATGTAGATATAATGTTCATGTCATTCCTGAGTCGTAGTGTTGCAGATCAAGGATGGAGGTTTATTGCTTGTTAGACTTTTGTTTTTGCAACAAGAAAGGGATTACAATTAGCAGATATAAAAACAAGACAACAGCCGGTTTACTGTTTAATTGCGGCTGTTGCCTGGCTTTCCATTAGCTTCCTTTCTTACCAAATGTGTTAGATGGGAAGGATAAGCACATCTTTGTTCACTTTCCGAATGAATGTTTCTCTGTATAGAACACAAATTATTAAATAAATCAGAACTTCAAAAGGTAAGTTTTTATTCAGGCGATGTGCAGTGTTGTAAAATTAGAACGAAATGGTCAATTCATGTGTTGAGCACTTTATTTATCTGAAAACCTGTAAATCTGATACGAAGTTAGAAAATAACAAAACAGCAGACCAAACCTGTTGATCTATTGTAGAATAAATAGTCTATTTATAATCTGATGCACTGTAAACTGAAATTTTTGCATAGTTAAAACCATTGCTCTTTTCCATGCGGGAGATAAGTTTCAGAAAATAAAATTTGCATTTGGTAAATCAATTGTATATTACTTCTTAACATCGAAACCAACGATATCAACTGCATTTGATTCAGTCCATATGATATATGAGTGTCGATGTTATTTTTCACTAGATAACAATCTAAAAACAGGTAAAATGGCTCAATCGAAAATGTTGTTCAAATATGTCCCACTTGCCCCATGTATGTTAAAACTTAAAGGCAAGTGATAATTGCAGATTTTGGCTTAAATCAAAACTTTTAAATAATTTACAATGTCACAAAATTATTTAATTGCTCAAAATATTCACTTTCTACATCAATGATGAATTTAGAAACGAATGTTTTGTTGGAAATCAATCAAATTAAAATAAAGGTAATAGCTTTTCGCGGTAGTTTGAAGTTATGATTGAGCAATACCATTAGTATGGTGCCGCAAATGGTTTTGATTCCAAATATTTTTGTGTCAGGTGAATTCGTTGATAGTTCTGCTTAATCTTTCTAGAACATTGTTACCATTAAAAACGTTCACCGAGTAATCGGCAGCCATAGTACCCACTTACCCCGTATTTTCACTTGCCCCGGGGTACCTTATTACGAAATTTTGTTTAAAATATGATAAAGGAAATCCTAAAAGAATTTCCAAAAGAGTTTCTAAAGGAAATTTGAAAAGATTTCCTTAACGAATTTTGAAAGAAATTTTTAAAGATGTCTGGAAGGAAGTCTCAAAAGGATTTCTAAATTAAATTTCCGAAAGATTCCTTAAAGAAATTTTGAAGGATTTTCTGAAGCGATTCCCGAAAGAATGCTCAAAGGGAATTCCGAAGAAATTTCAAAAGGAATCTACGGAAGGTCTAAAGTTTTTCCTGGAAGAGTTACCAAAAATATCCGCATCAGTGAAGGAATTCTTATAAGAATTTGCGAAAGAATTGCTGGAGATCTGAAGAAATTCTTGAGGGAAATTTAAAAGCAATTCTTCCTAGAGTTTCCGAACGGATTTCTTAAGAAAGTATTGGCAGAATGCTTAAAACATATTTCGAAAATAATTAGCAAAGGAATTTCGCAATGACTTACGAAATTTTCTTATAAGGCCGTTACAAATATTTAATCAACTTTTTGTCCTACTGGTCTCCGAAAGGTCAAGAAGGAATAATGAAAAATAAATATTAAAATTAAAAAATCAAAAAACTCCTCGGATTTCAGTACATTCAAAGTTAATTGCCTATATGCCGGGTATTAAGCCACCCGGAGTGGAAATTAATTACTATGTCTGAAACTTGATTATGCATATGAACAACATGTGATAGATTTAGTTCGGAAAAGGTATTGGAGGGTAACCGCCCCTTCGGTGGGGTTTGATCCCACGACCCCAGTTCGCATGACAGGTGCTTTCCCTACTAAGCTACGAAGGACCTCCGTCGTCCACCGCAGCTTAGCGGGTACTGATGAAACCAAATTCCCAGCACCAGGTACCAGCCGATCTGGGGTCGTGGGATCAAACCCCACCGAAGGGGCGGTTACCCTCCAATACCTTTTCCGAACTAAATCTATCACATGTTGTTCATATGCATAATCAAGTTTCAGACATAGTAATCCTCGGATTTGTTAAAGAATGTTTTGAAAATCCTCAAAATTATCCGAATTTTATCTTGTTGCCCCTTCAAAACATTATTTTTTGGCAAAAAAAATCCGAGGGGGCGGGGGAGACAAAATAGATTTACAATATTTGTATCGGCCTAATTTCAATCTATGAATTTTCGATCGAGGATCTGATCCGAAAAGTGTCGGAGCTGACGAAAACCATCAGCAAGCTGCAAAGAAATTTCGAAGTTAAGGACAAAGTTATCGAGAAGCTGCGTGCCATTA
The DNA here is from genome assembly GCF_024139115.2 of Armigeres subalbatus. NCBI lineage: Eukaryota > Metazoa > Arthropoda > Insecta > Diptera > Culicidae > Armigeres > Armigeres subalbatus. The sequence continues at coordinate 39,021,410 of NC_085139.1, read as the reverse complement.
TCCAAAGCAATGACAAGAAGGACACCAAGAAGATCGAGCAAACCAGCAAAGCAAATACGAGCAAGGTGGACGCAACAAGTATTCGAAATCCCTTCGACAATTTCAGTGACAGCGAAGAAATGGTCGTTACACCAACGCAAATCCCCAAGCGTGATCGCGCTCCAAGAGACTGCAGCGAGAGTGGCGATTCCTCAACTGCAGCCTCACGGACGAAGCGTGTGACTGGTAGAACTGCCAAGTAAGTAGTTTTATAGGCTCTGTTGCCTCTATTAGATCCGACAACTCAAATAGCCGACCAGTATGACGAGCTACACAGAAAAAAATAATGAAAAGTAATCAGCGCGTAAATAATAAAGACGTGGAAAATTGCACTATTCTGTGCGCACATGGATCTTTCCCAACAAGTTCGCCCTAAATGTATGCAATTTACATAGCATTATGACACTTATTCGTATAAAAACTGACATAATGCAATACAAATTGCATTCATTCAGGTGATAATATCGTTTAAATTTACGCTCTTTTTGGCATTCCCTTTATGTGCATTATACATTCGCGTAAATTTCAACAACTTTTCCTATCTGTGTAGGAATCCTGCAGGAAACTCCTCCCACGGAAATCCCTGTTGTTGCCTACTTCCCCATCGCCGCGGTAAAGATAGGATGGCTACTGCCGGTAACCATCGTATCGATGTACTTCCTCAGCGGCCAGCTCTCAAACCTCAGAAATTGACTGGTGAGTATTTTTGGAAACCTCCCTACTTCCGCGATCATCATAGGAGACATAAACGGCTTCCACCAGTCCTGGAGCAGCCGTACAAACAACGCTAGAGGTAAATTAATAATTTTAAACGATGGCACTCCTACCTTCTGTCGAGGGTCACGGAGTCTGCTGTCGTTATCTCCATTACATCGAGCGGCATAGTTGGTAGGCTGCTCTGGTCCGCCGACAGGGACCCCCCTGGGGCAGTTTTCAGCGAGACATCGAACGCGAGCTGCCATTATCGAAATTTCCGACGCCATCCTCCATGTGGCAGAAAGCACCATTCCCAGAACCATTTACAACCCGGGACGCAAAGCGGTTCATTGGTGGAGTGATAACACAAAAAAGCGGTAAAAGCCCGGTGCAAGGCCCGCCGAGCGCTAAAGAAAACCAAAACACGACTCCCACTCCCCTCGACGAAATCCGCTCCAGTTATCAAACCGCCCAGAAACTACTGTCGCCGGACCCTGCCCGATGCCGTGGATAAGGCTTGGGACGACTCCATCGACGGGATAAACCTGACCAATCGTCAACTGAACTCTGGAGGCGGATAAACTGTTTCCAAGGCACTCTTCCACACATCCGGCCGATCTTTTCCACCGAAATCATCCTATCTGGAGTATCCCGAAACCTTTCGTAAGAAATACCCAGCTCCCGCAGCGGAAATTTCTACCTTCCAAGTACCACCAGACGACGGAAATAACATGAATCACCCCTTTTCCAAGGCGGAGCTAGACTTCGTGCTTCAAAGAGGCCAAGGTAAGTATGTCGGTCCAGACTGCGCCGGGTATGTATAGAAACTGGCCCCCAAGCGTCAAGGATGCCTTCTTGAAGGCAATTAACAAAGAGTGGACCAGCGGCACATTCCTTGCGGAGTGCCAATACCAAAAAGTCAAGACCCACCGAACGAGGCGGGAAGCTACCGTATGGAGCGTATGGTAAACCGACGCCTAACTCACTTCCTCGAGACCACAGGCAAGCTAGACCACCGGCAATATGCTTTCCGCCCCGGCCGCGGTACCCGAGCCTATGTTGCCTCCCTCGGCCTGATCTTGGAAGAAGCGAAGGCCCAAGACAAGCACGCCGAGCTCGTATCCTTGGACATCTCTCGTGCATACAACCGTGAATGAGCCTCCGGCGTCTTCAGGAAGCTGGCACTCTGGGGTATATCCGGTAATTTCCTTATGTTCATTAAGAACTTCCTACTCGACCGCTCCTTCCGAGTACTACTCGGAAATAAAACATTGAAAACCGTGAAAGAGTACCCCAGGGCTCAAAAATTGCGGTCATATTATTCCTGGTCGCGATGGAGGAGGTATTCAGGGACCTTCCCAAAGACATACACATCATTGTATATGCTGACCTCATCCTCGTCATCGCCGTCGGCAAACATCCCAAGATAATCCGGAGAAAAGCCCAAGTCGCCGTCAATAAAATCACTAAATGGTGTCAATCAGTGGGTTTCATGATGCTCGCTGGTAAGTGCGTGAAGACCTACATCTGCCAGAATAACCACCGGCCCCCGGCCAGCCTATAACCATCCCCACCAAGAACTCCATGAATATCCTGGGAATCATTGTGGATCGTCGTCTGACCTTTACTGAACACTGCAAAAACCCAGGAATCATGTAAGGTAAAGGGTCGTACACATATTACGTAAGCATTTTTTCTGGATTTTTCGATCCCCCCACCCCCCATGTAAGATTTTTTTCATACAAATGATTTTTTATTTATATGGTGCGTAAGAAAACGACAGACCCCCCCCTCCCTCCATAGGTGCTTACGTAATATATGTATGGCCCCTAAGGTACAATATGATAGCTAATTTCCAGGAAAATAACCCGAAGCGACTGTGCTCTGCGCCTCCGGGTTGCAGATGCGGTTATTGCAAGTCACCTATTGTACGGACTCGAGCTCACATTAATCAACCTGCCCGAAGTCACACGTTCCCTAGCCCAGGTCCACAACCGAGCAGTTTGACTGGTCTCGGGCTACCTACCATCGAAACCTGCGGACACTGCGTTCACCGAAGCCGGCGTAGTACCTTTCCGCAGCCGCGAGCAAGTGGTGCTGTCCCGGTCCTAACCCATGACTCATAAATTTGGAAGGAATATTTTGAGGAATATCCAATAGAATCCTGCTATTTATTGTCAAAATTCATTTTTTCTCAATACGGAAAAACGATTCAAAATATCCTCGAAAATTCCTTCATAAATTTTTCTAGAATTTCCTTCGAAAATTCTTTTACAAGTTCTTCCTTCGGAAAACCTTTTGCGTGACTTCCTTTCAAAAATTTCTTTATCCTTTAAAAATTCCCTTGAGAATTCCTGCGGAAATTGAATTAGGAATCCTTTCATTTTTTTCAAGGAATTGCATCAGAAAATATTTCATTATATGGTCGGGGTTCAGCCAAACCGCACCAAGCGGCTTTTTAACGGACTTGTGATATTTTGTTCGTACAGAGACAATAGAAATCGTTTCATATCAATTCAAGCATGCATTTGCACTATGATATCCTCTGTAATGGAGTTGAGGGATATCCGACACGATTTGCGATCAATTGAATCTGCTAAACGAAAGTTTGGGCAGGAAAATGGGTAATTTTTCGGTGGCGCTTGGTGTGATTTGGTTGAACCCCGACCATATATAATGTCAAACAAATTCTCTACTAATTCCTCAGGAAATCCCTTCCATAACTATAGGAACAAATTCTTGGAATTCTTTCGAAGCTTAACTTAGGATATTTATTCAGAGCTTCATCCAGGAATTCTTCATTTAGGAATACCTTCGGACATTCCATCAAAAATGAGAAACGGCAGAATGGAACGATACAAAAGGCAGAAACACGAAAGGCGAAATCAAAAAAGGCAGAATAACGAAAGGCAGAATTGCATTCGGCTGTTTAAACTTAGGCGGACATTTTAAACCAACGGATCAAACGGCATGATTCTCTTTTCGCTATAAAAAGATATACTTTGGCAATTGATGGGCCAGATGCATGTTTTCTTGTTTTTTAGTGGGGAGATCCTTCGTAGCTCAGCGATTAGGAATATGGCTTCGTACGAAGCATACCATGCTGAGGTGAAGGTGACTGTTATAGAATCTCTGTACGGTCTGAGAAGTTTTTCCGAAGCATGGAAATCGTAGACTTAATAACTCTAGATGTGCTTAATAGATACCAAGCTAAGAAGCTGTTAGTGTTTCAGTTGTGAGATGAGATTTCAATAGATAGAAAAGGGGTACACCGTTTGGCATACAGCCATTTGGCATAAAGCCGCTTGGCATAATGGTCACTTGGCATAATAGTCGTTTGGCATGATGCAATGAAAAGGAACCTATTTTCCATAATGATATTCTTTACCCAAATTACTAGAAGCTGGACTTCAACATAGACTTCTTGATATTTAAAATAAAGAAGGCAAGATGCATGCTTGCAAAGAAGGCATCATCAACTCTGTTGAGCTTTCATCCAGAGCAATCGCCTATATTTAAAGAAGGAATGATCTCCCTTTTTGCATTGCACCGTGCAAATGCGTGCTTTAAAAGAAAGGCCACGCGTTCGCCTTATCTCGACAGTTTGATTTGAAATTACGAACGAAAATTCAATAAAATTGAATTTCTTTTACTTTCACTTTTTGGGGAATAATAGGTGCTGGGGAATGGTCTCCTAGAAATTATTAAATATATTCTGGGAAAAAGATTCAAATGGTATACGATTTTCGACGAACAGTTTTCTGAGGAAAAGAACCTAAATCGTTGATAAGAATATCAATTATTAAAGTGTAGCCATTTAAACTGAAAGAATAGCCTATGTGCAAATGAAGAAAAAAATCATATTGGAATTGTAATCTATTTAAATTCCAATAATAACTATTGTATTTTTTATAAATATATATTATTTTTAATCAATTATGCCATACGGCTATTATACCAAACGATTATTATGCCAAATTATATTATGTCAAACGGCGTACCGCCGATATAAAATAGACAAATATGCAGAAGAGCATGCTATTGAAGAAGGAATCATGTCCTCTTTCATCTTAGACCGGGCAGATGCGAGCCTTCAAAGAATAAAATATGTCCTTCCTTACCTCGAGCAGACGCCTGTGTGAAACTAAGAAAAGACAAAATTCTGCTTTTTTAAATTCCGCCGTTCGTATTTCCTTTGTAATTACGCCTTAAGATACATTTTGCCTTTTGTCACAAGTATGAGAAAGCTTGCCTTTCGAGATACTGCCTTTTGTGATTCCGCCTTCCGTGTTTCCGTATCCAGAGGTGAGCCAGCCAAGGGCTGAAAACCTCTTAAATAAAGACGATAATAACAATTCCGTGTTTCCGCCTTTTGTAAGAGTCCCCACTTAGGAATTTATTCAGAACTTCATCCAGGAATTCTTCATTTAGGAATACCTTCGGACATTCCATCGAAAATGAGAAACAACTCAACACCTTCGAATATTTATTTAGAAATTCTCTTAGGAATCTCTTTAGAAATTAATTAATAAAATCTATTACATATCATTTAGAAATTACTTTAAGAGTTCATCGAAAAACTCATTTGAAAATACCTTTAATATTTCTGTTAAAAATCCTTCTGATTTTTTTTTCAGGATTGCTTACTTCATTCTTTAATTAATTTCAGGAAAAGATCTACAAACAATATTTCCGGTACAACCCCTGCATGAATTTTGTAGGGTTTTACTTAAAAACCCAGATTGATCCACCTAGCAGTGATTGTGCCTTTCTCGTGCATTATTAAACAGCCCAATCAAACAATCAAATGCATTTTCGATGAAATGCTGAATAATTTGTGATATCAATTTTAAAATTACTAAGTAAAGTATTATTAGCATGTTATGGCGTTATGGCGTTATGCGTCGTAAATTGCACGCAATCAAAACTTGCGTTTCAATCGTTGTAGGGGAATTGTGGGTAAAACCGACACTGCGGGTAAAACCGACACCACTTCAAATCTCTGATTTCAAGTGATTATCGGACAGAATTTCAACACACTTAGAATAAACGTTTGATTTCTTGTATTTCTAGTCATTTTGTAACTGGCGGAGATGTGTTAGAGTCATAATAAACAGACAATTAGCATTGATCACCATTGAGGAGATAAGTTATGTAAAATTTTGGCTTCGGTGTATAAGCTTTTTCGACAATAATTTGTTGATTTTCAATATTTATTCCATCTCTGATCCATAATTGAACATCATTTTGTGTATGTTGTGGAAAAATAGTTAACTTTTCTAATTATAAACATTCACATGTATCTCATCATTATTATGTTATCAGTTGGGGTAAATTCGACACCTGCCATCGAATCACGAAATACCTCTGTTTTATTAGACTTATCATTCGCATAATATCATTCAAGTATTGGAAAACGAGGCGCCGAGGAGTATAACTTATTCATAGACTGATTACATACCACATCGTCATTGGGCGTGACAATAGGTCTAGTGGGTAATATTGGGTCATCAAGGAAAAGCCTGCAGGTCGGATAACAATAGCGCTCAAAGTAGAACCGTATTTTTAGGCTTATTTTGCTCTTAGATATATACAACCCGTTCTCTAGTGTTGTTCTTTCGTGATCCATTTTAACCCCTGTAAACATGTGGCTTGTCACGAAACTGGTCATTTTCATTTCTTGTCATAACTGCACCATACGCATTTATTTTAAATCGCCGTTATAAACAACTTTTTAAAATAAGTGAAATTTAAATGTAGATCAATATTTACAGTAGTTAGTAAATTTATTACTAACATTCTTATTCTCTATATATTTTTCACTCGACCTACTAAAGTAACTAAATAAAATATGATATGTGGTGATGATTTTAAATATATAAAATTTTGTTCAACCATCGTTTATGAGCGATCCCTAAACATTAATTTCATACACAAATATTAAAATGAATGTTGTTAAACATTTTCTATTATGTTGTAACATCATTTAGAATTGTTATGATGTTCAATTCCATAAAGACTTGATGTGTCGGTTTTACCCTTATGTGGTGTCGATCTTACCCGCACCCCAGCTATTTGGGCTGGAAGATGGACTGTTCGCGTTTTCATCATAAATCTAATTCTATCAAGAAATATTGCCCTAAGACCTCATGGACTGATGCATGAAGAGCCAAAGTATGTTTGTATGAAATTTCTAGGACGGAAAATTGCTTCATAGATTGGGGAACTGTAAAGTTGCTTAAGGTGTCGGTTTTACCCACTTTTCCCCTACTAAAGTCGTGTACAAAATCGAGTAGAAGAGCTTGGATGGGTTGATACTTCAAGACATTTTATGACATGCTATAACTAAATTACTATGTTTCATAACTATTTTAATAATTAGATTTTTTTTGGAATACGCAATCGTTATGAAATTTAATAGTGATCAACTACGCTTTATTATCTGTCGAATGTAACTTGTTGTGAGAGAATCGGTTTAGAATTACTATGTGAAAAATTGGCTGATGTTTTTTATGGCACATGTGCATGTGTGCACAGACAGACATTTGCTCAGTTCGTTGAAATGAGTCGATTAGTATATAACACTATTGGTCTCTGAGCCTTCTATAAAAAGTTCGATATTGGAGTGAAGTGATAGCCTTTCGGTACAACTTTATTGCACGAGAAAGGTAAAAAAGAAAGTTCCGAAGAAATTTCTGAATTAACAAAGGCCTTTCCACAGGATTTTCCGAAGGAGTCCCTGGAGGAAACTCAAAAGGAATCAAAGGAGAAATTTTCTGGTGGAAGTGGAGTGGAATACAATTCTGAAGGATATTTAGAAGAAATTTTCGAATAAATTCTTGGAGAAATTTTGAAATGAATTTTCGAAGAAATTTCCAAGGAAAAGCCTAAATGATTTTGCAGCTTAACTCCGCCAGTCAGGTTTGCTCTTATCGCACCTGAAGACAGTAACTTTAATGCTACCTTAAATAATACAGATTGTATACTTTAAAATCATGATCCGCTGCAGCTAGGTACTTGTGCATTCATCCAAAAAAGAACTGATAAAATATATTACCAAAGTAGATTTTTGCGCTTTGCACGATACGGTAAACCCGTATCAAATTCCTTTATGTGGTCTCCGGTTGGTACTTATGTGCATACATTTTATCTGTTAGTGACAGCGAACGACGGCAGCAGATAGCAAACACACTCTGAAATGCAGGCTCGTTCCCAAAAAGTACGCAGCTGCATCGCAAATATCATCCCACATATTTTTTTCCCCTTTGAAAAATGAGACCCACACAAATCCCCCGCCCATGGCTTACCTCTACAGGTGGTGGGGCACTTCTATATGAAGGAACTATCTTAAACGTAACGGAACCGCGCGCTTCCCGCAGCATGCGCTGTAATTGACTAACGGTCTGGTGCTGCACCGGTTGGCCGTTGATCTCCCGAATTTCGTCGCCGACGTGCAGCGTCGCCTGCCGGTGGATCATGCCGCCGTGCATGATCCGGGCCACGATGCATCGCCCGTCCTCGGTCATCTTCAACGTTATACCCTTTGGAGGTGGAAACATTTTGTCAAACATCTTTCTTCGAGCGGTGGATGACAGCGTTGCTGTGACGACGCTACTTACCATCGGTTCGTCGGTGTTCTTCTGGAACTGCACCAGCCGGACGCGCGTGACATGCTGCAGGTCGCCGGCATCCCCGTTGTCGATATCGTCGTTGCCTCCATTTAGGTAGGGTGCGATCGGTGGTGGTGTTACTCGTAGCGCTTCCTCGCCGTATACTTCTCTAGCTACCACGTCATGCGTGTGTAATAGAGCCTGCAACGAGATAGAAATGGACAGGAATGAGATACAACTGAACTAAAATTGTAAAACATGCATTCCGAATTTTTAATTCAATTCAACTCTTGGGGATGGCTTTCATATAGAAACGTCACAATGGAAGGTAGAGCGAGAAGATGGAGTTTCAAATTGGTAATAAAACAGTACCAGAATAAAATGTTTGACATTTTTCCTAGATTTGAACAACCCTACTCTCTCGGTAATACCCAGAGGGTTGAACAAAAGATATTTTAGTTACTAGATAAAGATTGTCGCTTCGGTTCCCTTTGTTCTGCTGTCCGAAACATGTGTGGTACATACCTGTCAAATCGTATGGATTTTCCTTCTTTGACATTTAGCTCCCCTATCCTCGCCAGCAAAAGATGTTCCGGACAGCGACAATCTTTATCTAGTAACTAAAATATCTTTTGGTTGAACATACAAGCCGGTTTATTGCATTCCCCGTAGCAGCAGAGCAACACGAACGTAGATTAATCAAATTTGCTCATTTTATCTAGCGTAAACGAAATGTGCAATTATTCACTTAGTTGAGTTTCTACAAACTGAAAACGCGTCCACCGTAGAAGGAAGCGCCCGAAGACAAAGACCTCTCACCTCGGAAGAAACGCATTCCCAGCGAGCAGGGAGTTCCTGCGCCAGATAACAAACGACCGAAATGCTATGGCTTATGCAGTCCCGCATTTGCTGGCAGCAACAGCAACGGCACACAAGCAGAACAAATTGTGCAGGTTGTGCCCGCGTTTCTGCCATTAGGTATTCCGTCTGACCAAAGGGAAAAAAAGGAACTTCAAAAGACGTTCGGAGAGCATCGAGTTGGGATGCAGTGAAATCTTGATAATATAGCGAGTTCTTTCCGACTATGTGAGTAAGCAAGAGGAATCAAAAAGCACTTTGTATGCATAACTTAAATAAGGAAATTCCTTGGGAAATGCTGCGGTCCAAGTCGCGTGTGTTGGGAAAACCCTAAATATGACGCTTAGTTCGGGCTGGGCTAGCTTCCGTCGAAATATATTTGGAGTTTTCGTTGTCTTCATATTGAACAGCGCTTGCTTGTGCTGATGCTGTGTTCGGTGCAAGACGTAGAGAAATGACAAACGATTCGGTTTTGTTGGAATTAGCGAAGACAGATTGGGAGCGAAGCGAGTAAATAGCAAATTCAATTATCTTACCAAAATGAAAAATGTGGCGAACGTGTGGTTTTAAAAATGTTGTCAGTACCTTATTAATTTTCTATGATGATGAACAAGGAGAGCTTTAGGCAGTGAGAATCATTTGTTCATATTTCAAACATTTGTTTCAACCTACATATTGGGTTTTTAAAAACTGCGGACAGTTTAAAGATAAATTAACAAAAGCTCTACCGGAGCGGAGATCGAAGTAGGGAGTGAGTGCTAGTAATGGACCCCTTAACGACGGAAACTTACTTCAATCGCTTCGCTAGAGTAAAGCCCTCAGTACACTGTTTGTCATGATGACAAATATTTGTCAAGTCAGCCTGATATCTATCAGACTGACCAGAAATCGACATGGATATCAGGCTGACTTGACAAATATTTGTCATTATGACAAACAGTGTACTGATAGCTTAAGACTCATGACAAATTGCCATTCTGCAGCACTAGATGACAAGAAACAGGTATCAGCATCACGTTTCATACATAACACATGGTAAAACATTCATTTTTACTACTAAAATAGGTATTTTAAAATTATGTAGCCAGGTTGCCTATTATGGCCACCCCCGGGTCCATAATACGCAACATCGGGTTTGTTTACATACGTATTATGGCCCTCCCATTTGATTTACATGTTCCATTTCCACATGTTCCTGTTGCCTATTATGGACCCCCCTATTCTGTGCTAGTAATGGACCCTTCAGCGCGTTAACATTCATAAATTAGTTAATATAACTAAATTTCAGTCTCCCAGTGCAAAACAATTGTATGGAACTACTATCCTGATAAGTGATGCAACTTTATCCTATGGAAGTTTGCAGGAAATTGTAGATTCAAGCGTAAACTCTCGGGTTTTGTTCAGGGGGTCCATTATACGCACGGGGTCCATTACTAGCACTCACTCCCTACATAACACATAATCCCTCCCTACATAACACAAAAACTAGCAATCACTCCCTACATAACACTCCCTACATAACACTACATAAAACATTCATTGTAGTAAAAATATATTTTAAAATTATGTAGCCAGGTTGCCAATGAATTTCAAAACGTATATGACCCCAAAGTTTTGCTATGTAAGAGATATTTTGATTCACCACTGATTTTAAAGATTTTATAAACATTAATATTGTTTCAAAATTTATTACAAATGTTATGGAAAATTCTACCGATTTTACATAGAAAGTTGAGTTTAAAAGAAAGAAAGTTAAAAGTTTACGAGTTGGTGCTGTCCCATTTGATTCCGCAGCTTGATTGTGGCTTAACAGATGTGTGCGTCGGGCTCGACGGTGGGCCGTATATGGTTTTCTTAAGAAATTATTTCGAATTTTAAGTTGGATTTTTTCCTAATTTCCATAGTAGAATTAAAAAACCCAGGTTAATCCACCTAGCGGTGATGGTGCCTTTCTCGACCTTCGTAAAATGTGTTTGCTTGAAAGTAGATGAGCTAGTAGCTAGGAGTGAAAAAGAAAAACTTCTTTGTCCGTTATATGAAAATTGGATTATTTTAAGCAAAGATATTGTAGATCCAGTTGAAATCGCGAGAACTCGTTTCGGTTTTCAACTTGATCTACAATATGCTAATAAGAATTTCTGCAATTTTTTTCCTTTTCCAATATTTTTGATGTACATACCCCTGTTTTATTTTACCCAGTTATATATTTTAAGGATATCACATTTGGATGTTTTTTATAACATAAAGCATTTTGGCCATATTTTTTGTGCCCATAGTCCGATCTTCCAAATTTTCAATAGAAAACAATACGACAGGATCCCGCGTTGAATGGAATTTGTTGCAAGATACAGATACAGAACTACAGATTTAGGATAAGTACCAAGTGAGCTAAACTTTTCGCACTTTTGGTGCGCGCACTGCACACACATACATACACCCACAGAGACATTCTCTCAGTTCGTCGAGCTGAGTCGATTGGTATATAACACTATGGGTCTCCAGGCCTTCTGTAAAAGTTTGGTTTTGGAGCGAACATACCGTGAAAATTCATATTTCGGACGCACACAAACTTCGGACATCCAAATTTTCATGGAAGATTTTTTGAAATATTTCACAGAAATGTTTCAACTTTCTCGTCCGGAAGGCTACATGTTTGGAAGTAATTTTGTAATATTTGGGGCACAGTTAGCCATATCGTTTTGAAGCAACTGTTTATTTGAAAGGCAAACAGAATAAATTAACGAGAAAAATAAACATTTGCATTTAATATTATGTGGAAATTAGCTGTCCAACGTGTCCGAAATATGAAACAGTGCGTGCGTGTGTCCGAAGTTTAGTTCTAAAAGTAGTCGAAGAATTCTAGTTTTAGTGCATTTTATAGACTGCGACGAACGAATATTAACTTGAGAATCGAATGCTTTGGCTCTTGCCTTTCGGATTAAACTGTACTTGGATGGACATGGTTAGTAGCTTGTGATTAAATTCTTAATTTGTCTAAAAAAGTCCTTAAGTGTCCGAATTATGAATTTGCACGGTATAGCCTTTTCGTATACTTTGTCGACAAAAGGCAAAAATGGTGTTTCGGCCATAACTTCCGATCCCATATTTCGATCTGGCCAATGTTCAATAGGACACATTGGGACAGGATTATGCGTCGAATGCAACTTGTTGCGAGCAAATAATCTGAAGATAAATGCCTAAAAATGAGTGACATTCTTTACGCGATTTTTTCGTAAAAGTTTGCATTTTAGCCATAGCTGGCCAATTTTCTATAGGAAACAATGGGGCAGGAATCTGCGTCGAATGCAACTTGTTGCGTGTAAATTGATCAAGGTTAGGTGTCCGAAAAATAGGTGACATTTTTTTTGTGATTTTTCCATTAAAAACCCGACTTAATCCACCTACAGTGAACGCAACCCTTCTTACACTTTTGAATGGTTGTGTGTGCCCAGTGCATATTACAATTTCTATGCATATGACCTTCAATTGAATGTAAAATAACTGATATTATCATGCTTTTAACGATTTCAAAATAAAAAAGGGATATTTCTGGAAATTTAACAATTTTTAAAAAATACAAAAAGACTGCAGATTTGATTTGCCGCCTTAAATGGCAATATTACAGCTTTTTTTTTATTATTATTTCTTTATTATAGAGGTTTGCAGCCCTGGGCTGGCTCACCTCTTAAATTACAGCTTCTGTTTAAGCCCAAAAGAGTTCAAATCGGGTCATAGACGGCTGATATATTGGTGTGACAATTCTTCATTAGTAGTCTGAAAATATGTCTCATATTCGTATTTCACAGATATCTCTGAAACCGAATTTCCATTGCAGAAAAAAATGAATGGGTCCAATGACAAAAACATAGCTTTCGTTTAAAGATAAAATCGCACAAATCGGTCCAAGGACGACTGAGATCTTGATGGGACATATTTTACCAATGTGTGAAGTTGATACGTCTAATGCTTTATGTTCGTATTTCAGAGATATCTCCGGAACCCAATGTCTAATTGCAAAAACAAAATACAATGGGTTCAATGGCAAAGTCATAGCTTTCGTTTAAAGATAAAATCATGCAAATTGGTTTACAGACGGCTGAGATATTCATGTGACATTATTATGTTAGTTTTCTGAAAATGCACTTCATGTTCGTATTTCTCACATATCTCTGGAACCAAATGTCCGATTGCAAAAAAAAATTGAACTCGTACAATGACAAAGTCATAGCTTTCTTTTAGTGTTAAAATCGTGCAAATCGGTCCACGGACGGCTGAGATCTTGATGTGAGATTTTTGTAACGCACACACATACGCACACACGCACACACGCACACACACACACACACATACATACATGTGCTCAGTTCGTCGAGCTGAGTTGATTGGTATATACGACTTGGGTCTCCGAGCCTCGGATAAAAAGTCGTTTTTTCAAGCGATCTTTATACCCTTCTTAGGGTGTAAGAAGGGTAAAAAGGTAGTTTGACCATAACTTCCGATCCCATAGTCCGACCTGGCCAATTTTCAATAGGAAACAATGAGACAGGATTCTGCAGCGAATGCAACTTGTTGCGAGCAAATCGGTTAAAGATAAGTGCCCGAAAAATGAATGACTTTTTTTACGCGATTTTTTCGTATGAATTTGTATTTTGGCCATAACTTTCGATCCCATAGTCCGATCTGGCCAATTGCAAATAGGAAACAATGGGACAGGATTCTGCGTCGAATGCAACTTGTTGCGCGCAAATCGGTTGAAGATAAGTGCCCGAAAAATGAGTGACTTTTTTCACGCGATTTTTTTGTATGAATTTGTATTTTGGCCATAACTTTCGATCCCATAGTCCGATCTAGCCAATTTCAAATAGGAAACAATGGGACAGGATTCTGCAGCTAATGCAACTTGTTGCGAGCAAATCGGTTGAAGATAAGTGCCCGAGAAATGAGTGACTTTTTTCACGCGATTTTTTCTTATGAATTTGTATTTTGGCCATAACTTTCGATCCCATAGTCCGATCTGGCCAATTCCAAATAGGAAACAATGGGACAGGATTCTGCGTCGAATGCAACTTGTTGCGAGCAAATCGATTAAGGATAAGTGCCCGAAAAATGAGTGACATTTTTTTGAGTAGTTTTGCGCACACACACACACACACACACACACACACACACACACACACACACACACACACACACACACACACACACACACACACACACACACACACACACACACACACACACACGGGGGCAGCAGGGACTTTGTCCAAGGGCTTGACGACCCCTCCCCATGGCCACTGCGAGTTAGACCGGGACCATCGTCCCTAACCCCTAATCCCAAGGCGTCAAGCGACCCGTGCCGAGGGGATGCATGGCCAGGGGATGAAATAATAAGCTAGGCCTTTAACGGAGCCTGTGGGGTACCTGGGCCACAGTAATTGTCCCTTACCGCGTTATGCTGGGCTCTGGCGTGGTGGACCTCTTTTCCCGAGCAACTCGTGGGACCAAAATGGAAAACCAAGTCAATTCTTCAATTAGTGGTAGTAGTGTAGGCGACAACCCCTTCGCAAGAGGTGGGTTGTTCAGGTCTCCGCCTAGGAGGCCAGAGGCAATAGTCGGCAGCTCAGTGCGCAGCGCCAGCGTGGGTCACTCAACCTTCCTCTCGGCTATAAAAACGCCGGAAGGGGTTATTGACGGCCCATGGCTTGTGAAGGCGATGAACCGCAAACGCGATGGGCTTTCGGCCTTCGAGGTGGCGACGGAACAGCTGGACGCCATCATCGACTTTGCATCATCGAAGCATAATATCAGCAAGGACCTCAAGAGGAGCTTGCAGAAACTTCGAAAGTCGATGCTGGACGCCAAGCTGGAGAGGGCGGTCGGGACGGCCAAGTGTAAACCCGTGAAATCGGTGGAGTCGAGGTCTACCCAGACTGAGGCCCAAGGATTCGCGGACTCGGGCAAGGTCGAGTCGACCGAAGGCGTGCCAGCTAAGACGGTGGTGCCAAAGTCTACCCAGACTGAGGCTCAAGTATTTGCGGGTACGTCGGGGGTGACTACTCCAACGGAGCAGACACAAAAACGGGGGAGACAGTCTCCAGGGATGAGCTCCCTGGGGCCGCTCCAAAACGCGGAGGGTTACTATCCCGAACAAGGGTAGTGGGGCTGGAAAGCTGAACCCCGGCCAGGTACCTCCAAAACCGGGGAGGAAGGACCTGGAAAGGTCCGTCCACTCAGGCAAGACGGTGGTAAGGGGTTACGGCAGGCTGAAAGTTCTCAGCCGCACCAGACCAGGGAAATAGAGGGGACCCTGGACCCTGGTCAAGAACAAGAGGAAACCGAAGACGTCAAGGGCCGAAAAGAAGGCCCAGGCGAATGAGGGTAGCAAGAAGTCTAGGGTAGGCGCCAATCGCTCCAGGGGCGATGCCCTAGTCATCACGGCGGACGAGGCTAAGTACTCGGATGTTTTGAAGGCGATGAGGAGTGAAGTCAAGCTCGGTGAACTCGGCGCCGACGTACGTCGAATAAGACGTACCCGGATGGGCGAGATGATACTCGAGCTGAAGCGGGGCGTCTCGCAAAAGGGCGCCGCCTACAAGAAGTTGGCGGAGGAGGTCCTAGGCGAGACGGTCAAGGTGAGGGCACTCACGACGGAGGTGAATTCAAGGGTTAAAGACCTGGACGAGATCACTGAAGTCGAAGAGCTCGTCACGGCACTGCGGCGACAGTGTGAAGTGGAGACGCCCACCGCAGCCGTTCGGCTACGGAAAGGTCCGGCAGGGACGCAGGTAGCATTGGTTCGGCTATCTGCAGCGGACGCCTCCAAGGTAGTCAAGTTAGGGAGCGTCAAGGTGGGATGGTCGGTATGCCCTGTGCGCATATACGAGCAACCCGAAGTTTGCTTCAAGTGCCTGGAACCGGGGCACAAGCAATGGGACTGCAAAGGCCCTGACAGAAGCAATCTCTGCCGACGCTGCGGATTGGAGGGACATAAGGCACAATGCTGCACGAACCCTCCCAATTGTTTGATTTGTTCCAGCAAAGCTGTGAACAGCAAGCACCCCATGGGGGACTCGATGTGCCCGGCGTTTAAGCGTGCTGCAAAATCAAAGTGCAGGTAAAGCAGCTGGCTTGCTCGGCTTCGCCCGAGTGTTTGGTGTGCGCAGGTTTAGAGGAAACGGCGGAACACGTGTTGTTCGTGTGCTCACGTTTTCGCGCAATGCGTGACCACATGCTTGCCACATGTGGTCTGGACACTACCCCGGACAACCTAGTTCGGAGGATGTGTAAAGACGAAGTTGGCTGGAACGCCGTTTTATCGGCTATCGCCCAAATCGTCTCGGAGCTACACAGAAGGTGGCGCGTGGACTCAAGGATGACTAGTTCAGGCGCAAATAAGAGGTGGTCCAAGGGATCGGAGTCGGCTTCATGGGTCATACCGGTGGTCATGCTCTGTGGTCGAACTCGATCCTTTTATCGAACAAGTGGCCGCGCGAAGAACAACATGGTATCGTCGCTTTCGCGGCGTCGGTCAACCGGGCGGGTTCCGAGCCCGAGGACGGAAAGGGGTCCTCGTCAAGGCTGGGGCAGGCGTAGGCCTCGCGTCGGCAAGTCCCTCTGTGTGCTGGCGAATAGGCCCTATCGCAGAAAGGTCAATTTGGGGTGCACGCGGCATCATCATTCTTGATACCAGTCGTGCAGAGGGAAGCAGGCGCGAAGTCGACCCTGCCCACCTTCCGAGGACATAGGGCGTGGTAAGGCCACCTGGAAAGCCGGCAATGCGCTGGCACGATACCATGGTGTTCTTCTAAAAAGCGAGTCACGATGTTCGATGCTGCAAGGACACGCAGCTAACCTCGAGGGTGCGTCATGCACTGGCCCCCCTTTGAAGCATTACTTTTTGGTTGTACCGAAGGGACGATGGGCTTGGCGGCAATGGAAACGGTTTAGCTGGTCGGGGATGCAGTCCTGCCGCCCTCATTGGAGGTGGCCCCTAACCCAGCACTTCCTGGTCAACCCAGGATGTCTGTTGAGCAGATTCCCCCTCCATTGTTTAGGAAGAAAAAAAAAAAGACATACAGACATCAGCTCAATTCATAGTGTTGCAATATACTATGGCCCTATTGGCCACGTATCGATTTTTGTCCAAAGTACTCCATGGGGACAGCTAAGATACCCCAAGGGTACATGTACCCCAGGATGAGAACCGCTGATGTATGTGATTCAAAAGTTTAGATATAGTGAACGATACTGGCGTTATCTGAAAAAGAGACGTTTTTGGAAAATGGCGTATACGTCACTTTTTCAGATTACGGCAGAATAGCTGGAATTAGATTTACATTTTAGATTTAATTAGATTTCATATAATTATTAGTTTAGATTTGAAGTCTAATCATTTCCTTGTTGAGGACAGTTGTAGAAATGCTCTTCATCTAGCAGTCTTAGTTTTAAGGAATTTTCCAAAATATTTTTCTAAAATAGAAGAGTTATTGTAGAGATTCTGGTCAAAAATTGAAAGAATTTTCGGAAGAAAAATATTGTCTCATGTTAATTTAAACGAGCTTCCCTTGGATATTCAAATGGAATCATTGGAAAATTGAAAGAATGGAATTTAAAACTAATTCCTGGAAAAACTCAAATGAACTAGTGGTAGGAACTCGTGAGAATTTCCCATAAAAATTTTAAAACTTTCCTGTATTTATTCGAAGGGAGAAAAATGTTTTTGAGATTCCGTGATTGACCAGAATCAGTAGAATTGGTCTCAGCAAGCCTTGGTGAAATTCGGACGCAAAACTTTATCCTCACGTCAGAAAATAAATGAAGCGAAATAAATTTATAAAAAGCATACCTGGACAATTTCAATCCAAAGTATAGCGACGAGCGACATTTGTTTTGAACGATGGGAGACAAGGATCAGCTCACCCTGGGGACCTGTTTCAAGAATTTCATGCAGCCCAAGATTCAGCAAAATTGATGAGACATGTATGTACTGGGAAAGGTTAAGGAGGCATCCAGCGGGATTCTACGTTGTGGAACTGAGTCGCCTTATTCAAGAGCAGCCGACGGTGAAGCGAAGTGATGCTGTTTGAATCCCATGCAAGTCTACACCATCGTTCAAGGAGTGGACGGCAACAATTGGACTATTCAAGTAAGATCCAACCAATTAGACTCTTATACCTCATTTTCATCATCTTCATATTGCTATTCAGTAACGAAATATTTTTTTTATTGTGAGTTGAAACATTAATTACATGTTTTGCACATTTTTTTTCTATTTTTGTGAGCGCCCTGTTCCTAGGAGATTGTTTATATGACATTGTGTGAATGGTGTATGCAGTACGTATGTTGCCGCTCGGTGGTTGCAAGGGCTGACTCTATATTGTCTACATGTGTTTGTGTCCATATTTCAAGTACAGACTTGTACAATATTTTCTACATTTCACCGGTTTCAATAGACCAGTGCATGATGACGTAGGTTGACAGTTTACAGAGCTTTTTCTCCGGGACTTAGCCTCCGGCGCAGCTTCCGATAAAATTGTTTCGTCATTTTATTCGCATGTAGATGTCCTTTGCGATTGATTTCATGCTGAATGCAAAGAATAACACTAAAATGTTCGGATCACAGCAATTTTAAACTAAAAATATGATTTTTAATTTTTCTTTCATCGATTTTTCTTCTAACACCTTGTAAACAAGCTCTGTGAACTGTCAAAATAAGTGAGGTTAAGTTAGAGTTTGCATTGGTCTATGATATCGGAGGCTTTCGCTTTAACGTCTGTTCGGTAGATCGGCACCAACATAGAGTTGTTGTCTATGGAACAACAATACTTTGCTGACAAATGATCTTGTGCTGACGAATAAATGCTGAAGCCCGTATCATCAGGAATTTATCCATATGCACTTTGAGACCATCAATTTGCATCCTCGACGAGTTAATAACCTTCTCGGAAATTTATCAGCAGCCACGAATTCATGTTATCATGGGGAATCGCTATGAAAAACTTACTTATTTGACACTTACAAATATGCATAGTGTTTGGCTTCGATAGAATAAGTTACATAACGACATCATTTTTTCAGTTTTAAGGGACTCAGGGACACGTGGTAGAATGATATCGAGATATTTACAATAATGTAAAATTTTGCGATATAATTTCCTTGAACTTTTTAAAGGAAATATATGGAATGTAGACTCAGTTTCATAAATGTGATTCTCGTCTTCTGCTTTCAACAAGCAAACAACACATCGACAGTTTTGGCATTGCAATTCAGCTGGTAGTATTACTTATATGGTTATTGCTCAAGATAGTTAAAGAATCATTCAAAGTTATCGCATAATTTTCATTTTAGTTATAAAGTGTCTTATTTCACAGTCACTAATATTTACGCAAAATTGCGATCACTAAATTGTCATTTTATGATTCATATTTTCATCCTGATAGGAAAAAAATTTTTGATCAAAATTAAATGCCAATTTAAATTCTAAAAATATATAAGGGGGGAAGGGGTTTTAATTTATTTTTGCTCTTTACCGTTTCAGAGAGCGAGCAAAGGCGCTTAAACCTAGGCTAATTAGCCAGGGCAAGGCTAATACCTTCGCCCCATCCGAGGGAAATCATCAGCCAGGATAACGGAGTGATATAAATTTCTTAGCAAAGACACTTCCAACGTTTTTTCATCAAAGTTCTATCATTCGCTTATAATGATACTCCTAAACCTCAAACCCTACCAACCATCCAACTCCTTGACATCTATGAGGGCGTCGGTGAGTCGCTGGCCTCTTGTTAAGTAGATGCCATATCATCATTTCTTTCCCTTCCCTAGTAACGGAGAAGATGGGCGTGGCCAGCAATGGTAGCTTTCATGCTTTATCATTTGGACCCCCAATTGGATTGCCATTAAATCCCAAATGGAAATCCATAAGCAATTGGGGTGAAAGTGTTAAAGAATATACATGACAGCTATCAGTATGCAATCTACGAAATACTCCGTTACAACGCAACGCAACGCAACGCAACGTGATTGACCAGAATCAGTAAAATTGCACAAAGAATCAACTGAATGATTGACTGGGATTGTTACTGGGAATGATCGCTGAATTATTGATCAATTTGCGTGATGAGCCAACGTTACATTCAGGACTAACATTACCTTCCGGTATCCTATGCAATAACGTGTATTGCAAATTATCTAAATTAGGGGCTGTCCACGTACCACGTGAATTTTTTGTGGGGGAGGGGGTATGGTTAATGTCCATGGTCCATACAAATTTTGGAAAATTTATATGAGCAATTGTCCACGGTAGGGGATGGGGGTATATAAAACTGATCAAAACCTGTCCACGTGGTATGTGGAGAGTCCCTTACCTGGTTTGTACCATATGCGCAGTGCACCGTCTTAAATATTTAATCTAAGAAAATATGGAACAAACTGAAACTCTACGGCCACATCCCACTTCAATCGAAGCTGCATTTAATTCCCTTTCCGCATTCCGGTCCAACGGTTTCATTCATAAGTCACTACCAAGCGAGTTTTTCCAATCAGCGTGCATTCGTATAATGCATGCAAACCGGCGATGTCGGTTCGGAAAGCGAAGCACTCTGCCGGCACCGAATGGAGTCAGCGAAATGGAAAACAATCTGCTGACATGCGTTTGAAATATTGCATTTTGGCTACTTGGCAGTATCTATTTATATCTTAACGGAATTACGTATGTATGTCATAGTTGCGTTCCATATTCTAAAGTCGAGTTTCGGGCCATTCGACAAGCAATGATTTTTTTTTCAAATTGCTCAAAATATTTTATTGGTTTTGAAAATCTCAGCTCGATGAATTGAGATGATGTCTGTATGCATGTATGTATGTGTGTACAAAAATGTAAGACACATTTTTTGAAAGTTGGCATAATTCGATTTGCTTACAACAGATTGCATTCGACGCGGAATGCGGCCTAGTTTTCGGTATTGAAAATTGACCCCGCCATTTCATTTCGAAGTTAATGACAAAACACTGCTGTTGCCCGAAGGTTCTTCCTTGGAAAAAAAATTCAAATAATTTTTTCAAAGGTTTTGCTGGAATCTATTAAAATGAAATGATGGAAATAATGAATTCTATGAAATCTCTAAGGTGCTATTTTGACCTGTTTTATGTGTTCTTATCATTACATTTAAAGATAAAAACGACGTTCATTTTCCAAAGATTTATGGATCATTTGTCATATTTTTATGGGAAAATAGCAAGAATTGTATTGTTTTTCTTGACCATGTTAATGGAACATATGTCCCAATCGAAAAATTATTCTTTATGGAATCTCATTAACTATTTTATGGATTTATGGTAGCATTTTTAGGAACATTCAGATGTTTTTTATGGATCGGTTTTCAGTTTTTTATGAACGGATCGTTTATATGCAAAAGTATGTTTTGCAGATAAAAACGGCAAGGAGGCACCATCACCGCTAGGTGAATTATTTAGGTTTTTTCTCCATGCAGGTCCATGTGTAATTCATCCATTGCATTTCTATAGTTTCAGGGAGTGAACATCTGGTCGTGTAACAGGTGCTGAATTGCAAATATCTCCAAATATTCGAATAGAAATGAAGGGCTTCGTTTGCCGCATCATGTAAATTTGGCTTTGGAAATAGGATTGATGAACAAGCAGATATTCCGTCCTTATTTGCAATGGAGATCTCCGTTTATCTCGCATTCAAAAGTCAATTGATTACAAATTCAAAACTCTTTCTGTTTGCCATACTAATGCTTGTTTGCACATGATAAGTCAGTCGGATATTTCTCCGGAAAGCTGGTCCCACAATTAGAACACAGCCAATGGCAATGATAGACCTATTAACAGCCGTTCTGATTTATTTGCTTATCATTAATCTCCTTGGCATTTCTAGATGGGTAAATATTGTATGTAACGCGATACGGGCCTTCTTCGGACATCGATCCTCCAAGTGGGGGAAATCCCGGTCAACCTACATGGGTTAAAGTTGTTGTACCGGCAGACCTGCAGCCCCCATCGTTCGAGCTGTCGTCGTGGCCGTGGTTTGATTTATGGCCCTTTCTGCGAATTTATCGGTTTGCACATTTTGGCGTGAATTTATCGGATCAGAAGCCAAATATGAAACAGTTCACTGGGCGTGGAACACATAGAAGTGGGTGCTTGCCGGCACGATAAATCAGATATTGCTTAAAGGTGGGTGAATGAGAAGGATTAGATTAGGATAGCGATTTTATGATGATTTTTCTTCCATTTTCCGGAATTTATCGCATATTGTGCATGCAGTATAACAAATCGGGATCTTTCTATATCGCGGTTGGTTCAGCAGGATGAAAATGCAAAGTGTGCTTCGCACTATTGACAGAACATTTGCACGTCAGAAAGGAAACTGTACTCAAATATTCAAACGTTGCATTGCGGCTTGGCGCATTTTCTGTGTTATTTACTCTGCCGTCATCAACGGATGTGAACGAACATTACCGTAGAGTGTAGTGAAGCTGGATTTTTTTTAGGAATCTGTCAAGACTCAAATATAAAATGTATCATCAGCAAATAGAATTAAAATTAACCGACAAAACAGAAGTCGAAATCCTGACGTTCTATAAGGTGAATTTTGGATTGGAAAGCTTCCCATGTGAATTATTTCTCTTCGATTTGGAGTGACAATTGCCTAGGTAAAATGAATATATATTATATATATATATACATATATATATATATATATATATATATATATATATATATATATATATATATATATATATATATATATATATATATATATATAAAGGAAGGTCAACAACGACTAACTTGCTGCAATTTGTATAATTTTCGATAAACGCTTTAGATAGAGGAAATTATGTTGAAGCTCTATAGACTGATGTCAGTAAGACGTTTGACAGAGTTGATATTTCTCTCTTACTTTTCAAATTATCCAAGCTAGGCCTCAATCCCAGGTTAATAAAATGGATTGAATCATATTTGACTGGCAGAACCCAGAGAGTAAGATTTGATGGATGTTTGTCAAAACAAGTTAAGGTTACATCTGAGTACCACAAGGATCCCACCTTAGTCCATTGTTATTCATCTTATTCGTCAACGATGTGAATCATGTTTTGAATTACCTGAATGTTTCAATTTACGCAGATGACATGAAACTCTTTTTAGAAATACATAAGCAATCTGATCTACTAGTGTTTCAAAATGAAATCAACGATTTTTATAAATGGTGTAAGAAAAATCTGTTACAACTGAATATAAAAAGTGCCATTCAATCTCGTTTACAAGAAAGATCAATACGGCACAAGAACAAATATACATAGGTCAGAAAACAGTTGAAAGATGCAAACTAATTAGAGATTTAGGTATCATTCTGGACTCCAAATTATCGTTTATAGATCACTATAATAATATTAACTATAAAGCAAGCAACATGCTTAGTTTTATCAAAAGATTCAGTTATAATTTCAATGATCCTTACACAATCAAAACTTTGTACGTTGCACATGTTAGGCCTCATTTAGAATACTGCAGTGTAGTTTGGGCTCCGTATCATGAAACACATGTAAACCGCATAGAATCAGTTCAGAAACAATTTTTACTTTTTGCGCTCCGAAAACTAGGGTGGACGTCTCTACCATTGCCTCCTTATGAATCACGGTGTTTATTAATTAACCTAGAAGAACTCAAAAAACGCAGGGAATTCTCAATGATAGCTTTCATGAACGATATTATCGCACAAAGAGTGGATAGTAGTGAAATTTTGGCAAATATTAAAAAAAAAGAAAATATCAAAGAACAAACTATCGCAGAAATGGCCCAATAAATAGAATGATGACATGTTATAATGCACATTGTGAAACAATTGATGTAACGATGAGTAAAACTAATCTAAAAACCCAGATTAATCCACCTAGCGGTGATGGTGCCTTTCTCGTTTTTTTTTTCGAGTGAGTAATTTCTACGCACTTTTGGAATGAAGAAAAACATATTTTGGGCATATCTATCAAGCCCATAGTCCGATCTGGCCAATTTTGAATAGGAAACAATGGGACATGTTTTTGCGTCGAATGCAACCTGTTGCGAGGAAATTGGCTGAGGGTAAGTGCTAAAAAAGTGAGCTATAAATTTTTACGCGCTTTTTTATGAGAAAAAGTATTTTGACCATAACTTCTAAGCCCATAGTCCGATCCGGCCAATTGTAAATAGGAAACAATGGGACAGGATTTTGTGTCGAATGCAACTTGTTGCGATCAAATCGGTTAGGGCTAAGTGCCTGAAAAGTGGGCTAGAATTTTCCACTCGTTGTTGCCTAAAAAAAAGTATTTTGACCAGGGTTTCGACTTTTCGTTTCAATGAGACCAAAGCAAGCGTTTTTCGGGCCAAGGGAAATTCTTGTTTCGTTGTTTATGTTGAGGATCATCTTTCACCCATCAATCTTTTCTCTAGAATTAGCATTGGAAGATGAACGAAAATCTTGCCTATTAGATGAAAATCCTTTTTCGTTTCATTACTTTTACCTCTCGCTCACTTTTCGCGAGAATTATCGCAGAACAATTACAAAATTGTATGGCCGCGCCGGGATTCGAACCCAGAATAGTAACAATAATAGCTGTGGGGATGCGCTTACTCTAGCCACACCACCACGTTATCTGTATGAAAGCGTTAAGTTATTTGTTCCACATAAGCTACTACCATTTGCCTTGATGATGCCCCGAAAAGACTCGAAAATGAAAGAAAACGAGCAAACCAACGTTTAGCGGCAATCGAAGTGAGCAAAAAATTGTTATCACTCTCCAGGCTGTTTTTCTTTCCCGAAAAGCGATTTCTCCCCGAAAACTTGCGTGAGGGAAAATCATGTGCTCCTGAGATTGAGTGAGCATTACAAACCCTGATTTTGACCATAACTTCTGAGCCCATAGTCCGATCCGGCCAATTGTCAATAGGAAACAATGGGACAGGATTCTGCGTCGAATGCAACTTGTTACGATCAAATCGGTTAGGGCTAAGTGCCTGAAAAGTGGGCTAGACTTTTCCACTCGTTGTTGCCTAAAGAAAAGTATTTTTACCATAACTTCTGAGCCCATAGTCCGATCCGGCCAATTGTCAATAGGAAACTGAAGTGTGGGAAGACGACAATGAAACACACGCGAGACTAACTTCAATTAAACTATTGATTGGTTATTTATTAATAATATTGTGATTGTGCGTCTGCACCGGTCGACGGTCGGTAAGGAAAGAGATCGAACGGAAGTCATTCTGTGATGAGCTACCTGCTCACTATAAAACTATAACAATGGTAATTAATTGAGGCAACACTATAGCTATAAATAATGCTAAGTATACAACAACTCTCCTGGCTTTGACTTTCATTTACATATTTTTGTGATTTCAATACTTGTTCCCTAATGCTAAGCTACTACTGAATTTAGGTGGATTGATCAATCGATCATCGCAAAAGCTTATTTCGGATACTTCATTCTCGGTTGTCCTTTCAACCGATTGGAACGTCGAACCTTGGGTGATTTTGATTCACTTCGTCGACGTTTGTGGGTCTTCTTTTTTCTGGTCGTTTGCTTTGGCAAGCTTTCGTTCGTTGGTTGAGGTTCGTTCTGGTGCGAAACTATAGATGGCGCATCGACTTGAGTGTTGACATCTTTGTTTTGATCGAATGGTCGTTGCGGCGGCTGAGCGATTGGTACAGTAGGATGGAATATATCGGACAAGTCTGATTTACGGATTTGATTCGTGTGAACCATTCGAACGTTTCCTTCTACGCTAATTAAATAAGTGAGTGGACTTACTTTCTGTAACACTATCGCGGGAATCCAACGGACTAATTCTTTAAAGTGGTTACGGTACAGTACCTTATCACCTGCACGGTAAGTTTTGCTAATTTCTGGTGGAGATTGAATGATTCGATCTTCTAATCTTACTACAGGTTTGGATTCAAGTTCTACTTTACGCGGGTTGATGCTATTCGTTAGAGTACGCGGCGTGTAACAGAAGATCATTGACGACGGAGTACGATTTGTAGCGGTAGACGGCGTATTACGATAATTTATGAGAAAACGATTAATTTTCCTACCCACTGAAAGCGACTGTTGCTTATCATCAAGTAAGTACTTATTTAGCACATCCTTAACAGTCCTTACTCCTCTCTCGGCCAACCCGTTTGACTGGGGGTGGTACGGTGGAGATTTCAAGACAGACACACCATTTACCTCCAAAATCTGACAAAAGTTCCGAGTTGAATGGTGGACCATTATCGGTGACGATTTCTTCTGCAATTCCGAAGCAAGAAAAGAATGATTCTACCACCTCTATCAACTGTAGACTAGTAGACCCTTTCAGTAGACGGACATCTATGTACTTAGAGTAGCTATCAACGAGTATGAGTAGAGTGTGACCTTCAAAATAGAAGAGATCCATATGAAGTCGTTGGAATGGACGGACGCATTTTGGCCATTTCGTTTCAACGACCTCTTTTGGAACTGGTTGACGCTTCTGACAAACCTGACAATTGCGGACATAGTCGTTTACCTCATAATCGAAGTTTTTCCACCAGACATACATTCGTCCCAACATTTTCATTCTTACCACCCCATCGTGATTCGAATGTAACTGTTCTAGTACTATGAGCTTTAAACTATCCGGGACAACAACCCTATCGTTGAAGTATAATACTTCTCCATCGATACCCAACTGATTTCTTATTTGAAAGTACGACTTGATTGACTGATCGATAGTGGCAGTAGGCCAACCACGTGACACAAAACTAAGAACCTTCGACAAAATTGGATCAGACTTCTGGTGACTCCTAACAACGTCAATATTGACCACTCCCAACCCACTCGAAGAGAGACTATTCATTCCTAATTCTACATGCTCTACATCGGCAAGACACGGTAACGGAAGACGAGAAAGTGCATCCGCATGATGCATGAATTTACCTGGGCGATGCTCTATAGTGTAATTGTAACCAGCAAGTATCAAAGCCCACCGTTGCAATCGTGCAGCAGCGATGGCAGAAGTACCTTTGGACGGGTTGAAAATTTCCTTGATTCCGGTATTGTCAGTGATCAACTTGAACTTGGCACCATATAGGTATTTGTGATATTTTGTTATACCGAAGATGACCGCTAGTGCTTCCTTATGGACTTGAGCATAGTTGGTTTGAGCTGGGGTGAGTGTAGATGACGCGAAACAAATGGGTTTTTCTACATTTTTGACTACATGGGACAAAACGGCACCAACACCATAGGGACTTGCATCAACTGCTAACGTTATCGGTTTTTGGTGATCGTACGGTTCAAGTAAATCGTTATCAACGAGCAAATTCTTTGTTTTTTCAAACGCGCTCTGACACTCAGAGGACCAAAAATATTTTCGATTTTTCTGTAGTAAATCGTACAACGGGCGGAGATGAATCGACAGATTTGGAAGGAATCTGTGGTAATAGTTCAGCAGTCCAAGATACGCTTGGAGCTGATTTACATTTTGGGGTGAAGGGGCATCCAGAATTGCTTTTACCTTTGACTCACTAGGACGAATACCATCAGACGTTATATTATACCCGACATAATCAATCTCACTTTTGAAAAAGTTCGATTTGAGGACATTGATTCTCACGTTATGGTCGTTCAATTTTTGAAGAACCATGAACAAATTACGACGACATTCATCAACGGTTTGTCCACCAACGATGATGTCATCTATATAAGCTATACCTGGAGAATCGTCCAGGATTTGATCTATAATCGACTGAAAAATTGAAGGGGCAGAAGTTATACCAAACGGCATGCGCGTATATCGAAAAAGACCGCGGTGGGTGTTTACTGTACACAACACCTGAGACGACTCGGACAATTGCACCTGCAGATAAGCTCCAGACAAGTCAATCTTGCAAAAAACTTTCCAGTTAGCTAATTTTGCCAGTATATCGTCGATTCTGGGCAACGGATAGTGTTCTACAGTAGTGCATCGATTTAACGCGGCTTTTCCATCTAAGCAAATCCTAACAGAACCGTCTTTCTTGGGGACAACTACGATTGGATTCGCCCATACAGATGATTTGACGGGGACTAAAATGCCATCTTCTACTAGTTTATCTAAACCTTGATCTACCTTTTCGCGTAACAAAAACGGAACCGAATACGCTTTATGAAATACGGGACTAGTATCGGGTTTGAGTACGATTTCCGCGGCGAAACCGGTTATTACACTGTTCGCGGACTCGCTGACTACTTTTGGAAAACGTGTTTTGAGTTCAGACTCGAAGGAATGTTCGAACTTACCCACAGACTTGCCAGAAAATATTCCTCTCCAGTTCGGGAATACCAAATCGAGACCATCACGACCAAGTAATGGGTTGACTTCTCTGTCGGTGCGAATTACGACCAACTCCAACCGGCCATGTATTCCAGACGGTGCAGTTACGCTTACCTCCAGCGTACCCTGCGGTTTGATTCGCTGCCCTGAAACGGAAACGAATTCCAACGGAGTACTTTTGATCTTATTTTTAGGGAAAAACTTGTGATACGTATCTACAGAGATTACGCTGCGACATGCACCACAATCCGCTTCAAATTCAATTTGACGACCATTGCATTCCAGCAAGACGAACTCTGGTGAATCCATCTTGTTCAGCGCTCCGGATGGGGAACTGATGATTGCTTGCTCCAGTATTGCCAAACTAACGTTCGACGGATTTGGATCTTTCGACGACGATTTTGACTCCAATGAATCGGTAGGGAGTCCGACCATGTTTAGACGCAACACTTCTACTGCTTCGGACATTTCAGCGACACGATTACCTCCGGCTTTCTTGACTTGCTTACTCTTCGACCGACAGCATGTTGAGACATGACCTTCCTTTCCACACGAATAACAGGTCCAGTTTCGCGCTGGGCACGTGTTTGGGTCATGAAGACGACCACACCGGAAGCATGGTTTGGACGACGGTTGTTGACTCGAACGACTTGACTTGCTCTCTTCCTTTCCTGGCTTACTATGCTTCTGTTGTGTGTTCGGGTCCTTCCGAAACGATCCGATTTTCTGCTGCGGCTGGCTTGACATTTCCTTGTTTTGACTTAGGGCCGCTTCCCAACTTCGAGCAAGCGAACATGCTTTTTCGAAGGTTAGCCCTGGTTCGGTGAGTAACTTTTTCCGAAGACTTTGGTCGCGAATACCAGCAACGAACTGGTCTCGCAAGGCATCCGACAGAAACGTGGCATACTCACATGTTTGAGCGGTTGCTTTCAAGCTGATGATAAAGTCCGTTATACTTTGGGACGACAGTTGCTCACATTTTCGGAACTTGTACCGCTCCGCGACGACGTTAGTGGTGGGGCCAAGGTGTTCCTTCAGTAACTTAATTAGATCCGCATACGACATTGCACGTGGATCATCAGGTGCACACAATCTGGTGGCAATTGTGTACAGACTAGGGCCAGCGACTGTCACCAGCACAGGAACTTTCCGATTATCTTGCGTTTCGTTAACGAGGAAGAACATCTCCAATCGATTGATGTATTCTTCGAAATTTTCTCCCAAGACGTATTGCTCGATTTGGCCAAACATGCCAGCACGAACGACAGGAACTACACTACCTGACTCCGCTTTAACCCCCTTACTGTTTTCTCCAAGCTCCAGCATGACGATTGTTGACTTTTGAGGTTAGGTACACTAACACGTGTTGTCGACCGTTTTCACTTCGCGAGCTTTACTATTTTTCGCACACACTAAACACGTTTTTATCCTCGTCGCCAACTTGAAGTGTGGGAAGACGACAATGAAACACACGCGAGACTAACTTCAATTAAACTATTGATTGGTTATTTATTAATAATATTGTGATTGTGCGTCTGCACCGGTCGACGGTCGGTAAGGAAAGAGATCGAACGGAAGTCATTCTGTGATGAGCTACCTGCTCACTATAAAACTATAACAATGGTAATTAATTGAGGCAACACTATAGCTATAAATAATGCTAAGTATACAACAGAAACAATGGGACAGGATTCTGCGTCAAATGCAACTTGTTACGATCAAATCGGTTAGGGCTAAGTGCCTGAAAAGTTGGCTAGACTTTTCCACTCGTTGTTGCCTAAAAAAAGTATTTTGACCATAACTTCTGAGCCCATAGTCCGATCCGGCCAATTGTCAATAGGAAACAATGGGACAGGATTCTGCGTCAAATGCAACTTGTTGCGAGCAAATCGGTTAGGGCTAAGTGCCTGAAAAGTTGGCTAGACTTTTCCACTCGTTGTTGCCTAAAAAAAAGTATTTTGACCATAACTTCTGAGCCCATAGTCCGATCCGGCCAATTGTCAATAGGAAACAATGGGACAGGATTCTGCGTCGAATGCAACTTGTTACGATCAAATCGGTTAGGGC
The DNA here is from genome assembly GCF_024139115.2 of Armigeres subalbatus. Classification (NCBI taxonomy): domain Eukaryota; kingdom Metazoa; phylum Arthropoda; class Insecta; order Diptera; family Culicidae; genus Armigeres; species Armigeres subalbatus. The sequence goes on along the minus strand of NC_085139.1, from coordinate 38,990,811 downwards.
TAAAAGCCTGAAAAGCTGGCTAGACTTTTCCACTCGTTGTTGCCTAAAGAAAAGTATTTTGACCATAACTTCTGAGCCCATAGTCCGATCCGGCCAATTGTCAATAGGAAACAATGGGACAGGATTCTGCGTCGAATGCAACTTGTTGCGAGCAAATCGGTTAGGGCTAAGTGCCTGAAAAGCTGGCTAGACTTTTCCACTCGTTGTTGCCTAAAGAAAAGTATTTTGACCATAACTTCTGAGCCCATAGTCCGATCCGGCCAATTGTCAATAGGAAACAATGGGACAGGATTCTGCGTCGAATGCAACTTGTTACGATCAAATCGATTAGGGCTAAGTGCCTGAAAAGTGGGCTAGACTTTTCCACTCGTTGTTGCCTAAAGAAAAGTATTTTGACCATAACTTCTGAGCCCATAGTCCGATCCGGCCAATTGTCAATAGGAAACAATGGGACAGGATTCTGCGTCAAATGCAACTTGTTGCGAGCAAATCGGTTAAGGCTAAGCTCCTGAAAAGTTGGCTAGACTTTTTCACTCGTTGTTGCCTAAAAAAAAGTATTTTGACCATAACTTCTGAGCCCATAGTCCGATCTGGCCAATTGTCGATAGGAAACAATGGGACAGGATTCTGCGTCAAATGCAACTTGTTGCGAGCAAATCGGTTAGGGCTAAGTGCCTGAAAAGTTGGCTAGACTTTTCCACTCGTTGTTGCCTAAGAAAAAAGTATTTTGACCATAACTTCTGAGCCCATAGTCCGATCCGGCCAATTGTCAATAGAAAACAATGGGACAGGATTCTGCGTCGAATGCAACTTGTTGTGAGCAAATCGGTTAGGGCTAAGTGGCTGAAAAGTGGGCTAGACTTTTCCACTCGTTGTTGCCTAAAAAAAAGTATTTTGACCATAACTTCTGTGCCCATAGTCCGATCTGGCCAATTGTCAATAGGAAACAATGGGACAGGATTCTGCGTCGAATGTAACTTGTTGCGAGCAAATCGGTTAGGGCTAAGTGCCTGAAAAGTGGGCTAGACTTTTCCACTCGTTGTTGCCTAGAAAAAAGTATTTTGACCATAACTTCTGAGCCCATAGTATGATCCGGCCAATTGTCAATAGGAAATAATGGTACAGGATTCTGCGTCGAATGCAACTTGTTGCGAGCAAATCGGTTAGGGTTAAGTGCCTGAAAAGTGGGCTAGACTTTTCCACTCGTTGTTGCCTAGAAAAAAGTATTTTGACCATAACTTCTGAGCCCATAGTCCGATCCGGCCAATTGTCAATAGGAAACAATGAGACGAGATTCTGCGTCGAATGCAACTTGTTGCGAGCAAATCGGTTAGGATTAAGTGCCTGAAAAGTGGGCTAGACTTTTCCACTCGTTGTTGCCTAAAGAAAAAGTATTTTGACCATAACTTCTGAGCCCATAGTCCGATCCGGCCAATTGTCAATAGGAAACAATGGGACAGGATTCTGCGTCGAATGCAACTTGTTGCGAGCAAATCGGTTAGGGCTAAGTGCCTGAAAAGTGGGCTAGATTTTTTGCGCACATACACACACATACACACACACACATACACACACACATACACACACACACACACACAGACATCACCTCGATTCGTCGAGCTGAGTCGATCGGTATATAATACTATGGGTCTCCGAGCCTCCTATAAAAAGTTTGTTTTTGGAGCGAACATATAGCCTTTACGTATACTTTGTATACGAGAAAGGCAAAAAGTGTTCTTCTCTAGACAAATTAGGTAATGACTGAAGTACACATAGACTAGATAATAAGTATTTATTGTACAAAGTATAATTGGTCTACATTTGATTGACGGCAAATAAATAAATAAATATATATATATATATATTAGAATCTATAATTGAATTTGATTTCTGTCTAATTGATATTTCTCGATGATTAAATTCGTAATTCAATAGTTATTGCATTCTGTAGACATAACTATAGGACCTGAACCACCTAAACGTGAGAAAATGTTTAATTGAACAAATTTTCATCAAGCAATAGGCGTTATGGGAACAATGGAAAAAAAATACTCAACTTGATTGATTCTATTCAGAACATTTGTAATGAAAATTTTCCGCATTGGCTAAGAATCAGAAAAATCGATGAACAATCATTCGAAAAATATTCCAGATTGTAGCAAACATGCCTTCATCTAAGCTGATGCGTTGAACCGGCTTTTACAAGGCAATAACAGTATGGAAATTCATAATGTGCCGACATAAACCCCCCGTTAGCAGATAACCCATGGCGCGCACAATTTACCCGTTCGTATCCGCCCAACATCGCGTTTCAGGAAAAGCCTAGCCTGCAAAGCCCGTAAATGTATCCGAGAGTGCCGGCACGGACGGGAGCTCGTTGCATCCGAAAAGCTTTTTCACTTCGGTAACGTTTTGCTTCCAGCGCAACCGGAAGGCTGTATTTGATTGAAAAAGTTCCGCAGAAGAACATCGACCGATAACGCATTCTGAACTGGGAATCCCCGGTAGGAAAAAGTTATAGCAGAATCCTTTGAAATCCCTTGTTATGATTGCAATAAATTTTTGAACGATTCCCAGATAATATGTTTTCGAAGGTTTTGGAAGCACCTTATAATTGGAAGCCGTTATATATGGTTTTGATATTTGGGTACGCGGCTAAATCTTTTCTTCGGTAATATCTGATAGCATTCTTTGACGAAGAACTAGTTTTATTAGCAACGTTGAAAGTGCTATGTTTTGTAAAACATTTTCCTTTGCTATTTTTATTCGTTATCCGTGTTTAAATTTAATATACACGCATTTTGTTTTCCACTGATCATAATCGGCTCTTAAAGACGCATCCTCGAACGGATATTTCCTAAAAGAGCAAATCTCGAAGTTTCCGGCAGGGGTCAGAAAAATGAAAACCCATTTCCGATTAGAAGAGCTCTTCTCCGGGCGGAACGAATCCTTATTACGGTTTCCATCGTTCAACGGGTGCTATTATAAATGCCAGAAAACCACTCGCTCGAATGACAATCACGCGATTAGAGAGGCCTTTCCTTTAATCAGGCTGAAGTGGAGCCTTGAGTGGAGTACCAATTTGTCGGTTTCATAAATATTCACGACTATTTCTTTGCATATCAAACATAAAAGGTTCTTCGTAGCTTAGTTGGTTAAAAGCACCAGTCTAGCGTACTGAGGGTCGATGGTTCTAGTCCCATCGAAGAAAAATGGTTACCTCGAATACATTTTTCAAATAAAAAATCCTGAGCACTGGATGGAATTTTCTTAGGACATAAAAGCGATTTTCTCTAAGATATTCAGACCATCTTTACGTGGAAAATCAAAAATATCATTCAGAGCCGGTTAAAGATTTGAGATTCCTTCCGGAACATGGTCAGGCTTTCACACAAAAGGCAGTCGACATTCCCTCTGAAGTCCGGTCGAAATTCTCTCAGCATTTCGGTCGGGTCACTCTTTGGAATCCGGAGCTGAGGGAATCACTATCCGGTCGGAATTACCTCCGGAATCCGGCCGGGTTTCCCTTCGAATCAACTCCGGTCAGTATTCCTTCCGGATTCTGGTCGAGATTTACGCCGGAATCTGTTTGGGATTCCTTCCGGAGTCCGTCTGGGATTCCCTCCGAAATCCTTTTGGAATTCAATCCGTAATCCGTTAGGGATTCCCTAAAAAATCCGTTTGGGATTACCTGCGGAATACGTTTGATATTCCATCCTGGATCCGATCGGGATTCCCTCCGCTATTCGTTATCCGAAATTATATCGGGATTCCGTCCGGAATCCGTTTGGGATTCCATCCGGAATCCGTTTGGGATTCCATCCGGAATCCGTTTGAGATTCCATCCGGAATCCGTTTGGGATTCCATCCGGAATCCGTTTGGGATTCCATCCGGAATCCGTTTGGGATTCCATCCGGAATCCGTTTGGGGTTCACTCCAGAATCCTTTTGTGGCTCCATCCAGAATCCGTTTGAGATTCCATCCGAAGTTCGTTTGGGATTCCATCTGGAATCCGTTTAGGATTCCATCTGGAATCCGTTTAGGATTCCTTCTGGAATCCGTTTAGGATTCCATCTGGAATCCGTTTAGGATTCCATCCGGAGTCCGTTTAGGATTCCATCCGGAATCCGTTTAGGATTCCATCTCGAATCCGTTTCGGATTCCATCCGGAATCCGTTTAGGATTCCATCCGGAATCCGTTTAGGATTCCATCCGGAATCCGTTTAGGATTCCATCCGGAATCCGTTTAGGATTCCATCCGGAATCCGTTTAGGACTCCATCCGGAATCCGTTTAGGATTCTATCCGGAATCCGTTTAGGATTCTATCCGGAATCCGTTTAGGATTCCATCCGGAATCCGTTTAGGATTCCATACGGAATCCGTTTAGGATTCCATCCGGAATCCGTTTAGGATTCCATCCAGAATCCGTTTAGGATTCCATCCGGAATCCGTTTAGGATTCCATCCGGAATCCGTTTAGGATTCCATTTAGGATTCCATCCGGAATCCGTTTAGGATTCCATCCGAAATCCGTTTAGGATTCCATCCGGAGTCCGTTTAGGATTCCTTCCGGAATCCGTTTAGGATTCCATCCGGAATCCGATCGGGATTCCATCCGGAATCCGTTCGGGATTCCATCCGGAATCTGTTTGGGATTCCATCCGGAATTCTTTTGGGATTCCATCCGGAATACGTTTGGGATTCCATCCGGAATCCGTTTGGGATTCCATCCGGAATCCGTTTAGGATTCCATCTGGAATCCGTTTAGGATTCCATCCAGAATCCGTTTAGGATTCCATCCGGAGTCCGTTTAGGATTCCATCCGGAATCCGTTTAGGATTCCATCCGGAATCCGTTTAGGATTCCATCCGGAATCCGTTCAGGATTCCATCCGGAATCCGTTTAGGATTCCATCCGGAATCCATTTAGGATTCCATCCGGAATCCGTTTAGGATTCCATCCGGAATCCGTTTAGGATTCCATCCGGAATCGTTTAGATTCCATCCGGAATCGTTGAGATTCCATCCGAAGTTCGTTTGGGATTCCATCCGGAATCCATTTGAGATTCCATCCGAAGTTCGTTTGGGATTCCATCCGGAATCCGTTTAGGATTTCATCCGGAATCCGTTTAGGATTCCATCCGGAATCCGTTTAGGATTCCATCCGGAATCCATTTAGGATTCCATCCAGAACCCGTTTAGGATTCCATCCGGAATCCGTTTAGGATTCCATCCGGAATCCGTTTAGGGTTCCATCCGGAATCCGTTTAGGATTCCATCCGGAATCGTTTAGGATTCCATCCGGAATCCGTTTAGGATTCCATCCGAATCCGTTTAGGATTCCATCCGGAATCCGTTTAGATTCCATCCGGAATCCGTTTGGATTCCATCCGGAATCCGTTTAGGATTCCATCCAGAATCCGTTTAGGATTCCATCCGGAATCCGTTTAGGATTCCATCTGGAATCCGTTTAGGATTCTATCCGGAATTCGTTTGGGATTCCATCCGGAATCCGTTTAGGATTCCATCCGGAATCCGTTTAGGATTCCATCCGGAATCCGTTTAGGATTCCATCCGGAATCCGTTTAGGATTCCATCCGGAATCCGTTTAGGATTCCATCCGGAATCCGTTTAGGATTCTATCCGGAATCCGTTTAGGATTCCATCCGGAATCCGTTTAGGATTCTATCCGGAATACGTTTAGGATTCCATCCGGAATCCGTTTAGGACTCCATCCGGAATCCGTTCAGGATTCCATCCGCAATCCGTTTAGGATTCCATCCAGAATCCGTTTAGGATTCCATCCGGAATCCGTTTAGGATTCCATCCGTTTAGGATTCCCTACGGAATCCTTTTGAGATTCTTTAAGAGATCCGGTTGGGAAAAGAGGTTCCTAACCGGATTCCGGAGGGAATCCTAACCGGATTCCGGAGGGAATCCTAACCGGATTCCGGAGGGAATCCTGACCGGATTCCGGAGGGAATCCTGACCGGATTCCGGAGGGAATCCTGACCGGATTCCGGAGGGAATCCTGACCGGATTCCGGAGGGAATCCTGACCGGATTCCGGAGGGAATCCTGACCGGATTCCGGAGGGAATCCTGACCGGATTCCGGAAGGGAATCCTGACCGGATTCCGGAAGGGAATCCTGACCGGATTCCGGAGGAATCTAACCGGATTCCGGAGGAATCCCAACCGATTCCGGAGGAATCCTAACCGGATTCCGGAGGAATCCTAACCGGATTCCGGAGGAATCTAACCGGATTCCGGAGGAATCCTAACCGGATTCCGGAGGAATCTAACCGATTCCGGAGGAATCTAACCGGATTCCGGAAGGAATCCTAACCGGATTCCGGAGGGAATCCTAACCGGATTCCGGAGGGAATCCTAACCGGATTCCGGAGGGAATCCTAACCGGATTCCGGAGGGAATCCTAACCGGATTCCGGAGGGAATCCTAACCGGATTCCGGAGGGAATCCTAACCGGATTCCGGAGGGAATCCTCACCGGATTCCGGAGGGAATCCTCACCGGATTCCGGAGGGAATCCTCACCGGATTCCGGAGGGAATCCTCACCGGATTCCGGATGGGAATCCTCACCGGATTCCGGATGGGAATCCTCACCGGATTCCGGATGGGAATCCTCACCGGATTCCGGATGGGAATCCTCACCGGATTCCGGATGGGAATCCTCACCGGATTCCGGATGGGAATCCTCACCGGATTCCGGATGGGAATCCTCACCGGATTCCGGAGGGAATCCTCACCGGATTCCGGAGGGAATCCTCACCGGATTCCGGAGGGAATCCTCACCGGATTCCGGAGGGAATCCTCACCGGATTCCGGAGGGAATCCTCACCGGATTCCGGAGGGAATCCTCACCGGATTCCGGAGGGAATCCTCACCGGATTCCGGATGGTAATCCTCACCGGATTCCGGATGAGAATCCTCACCGGATTCCGGAAAGGAATCCTCACTGGATTCCGGAAAGGAATCCTCACTGGATTCCGGAAGGGAATCCTCACCGGATCCCGGAAGGGAATCCTCACCGGATCCCGGAAGGGAATCCTCACCGAATTCTGGAAGGGAATCCTCACCGGATTCCGGAGGAAATCCTCACCGGATTCCGGAGGAATCCTCACCGGATTCCGGAGGAACTTCACTGATTCCGGAGGAATCCTCACCGGATTCCGGAGGAATCCTCACCGGATTCCGGAGGAATCCTCACCGGATTCCGGAGGAATCCTCACCGGATTCCGGAGGAATCCTCACCGATTCCAGAGGGAATCCTCTCTAGATTATGGAGGGAATCCTCACCGGCTTTCGGAGGAAATCCTGACCGATTCCGGAGGAATCCTCACCGGATTCCGGAGGAATCCTCACCGGATTCCGGAGGAATCCTCACCGGATTCCGGAGGAATCCTCACCAGATTCCGGAGGAATCCTCACCGGATTCCGGAGGAATCCTCACCGGATTCCGGAGGAATCCTCACCGGATTCCGGAGGGAATCCTCACCGATTCCGGAGGAATCCTCACCGGATTCCGGAGGAATCCTCACCGATTCCGGAGGAATCCTCACCGGATTCCGGAGGAATCCTCACCGGATTCCGGAGGGAATCCTCACCGGATTCCGGAGGGAATCCTCACCGGATTCCGGAGGAATCCTCACCGGATTCCGGAGGAATCCTCACCGGATTCCGGAGGAATCCTCACCCGGATTCCGGAGGAATCCTCACCGGATTCCGGAGGGAATCCTCACCGGATTCCGGAGGAATCTCACCGGATTCCGGAGGAATCCTCACCGGATTCCGGAGGAATCCTCACCGATTCCGGAGGGAATCCTCACCGGATTCCGGAGGAATCCTCACCGGATTCCGGAGGAATCCTCACCGATTCCGGAGGAATCCTCACCGATTCCGGAGGAATCCTCACCGGATTCCGGAGGAATCCTCACCGGATTCCGGAGGAATCCTCACCGGATTCCGGAGGAATCCTCACCGGATTCCGGAGGAATCCTCACCGGATTCCGGAGGAATCCTCACCGGATTCCGGAGGAATCCTCACCGGATTCCGGAGGAATCCTCACCGGATTCCGGAGGAATCCTCACCAGATTCCGGAGGAATCCTCACCGGATTCCGGAGGAATCCTCACCGGATTCCGGAGGAAATCCTCACCGGATTCCGGAGGAATCCTCACCGGATTCCAGGGGAAATCCTCACCGGATTCCAGAGGGAATCCCCACCGATTCCGGAGGAATCCTCACCGGATTCCGGAGGAATCCTCACCGGATTCCGGAGGAATCCTCACCGGATTCCGGGAGGAATCCTCACCGGATTCCGGAGGAATCCTCACCGGATTCCGGAGGGAATCCTCACCGGATTCCGGAGGGAATCCTCACCGGATTCCGGAGGGAATCCTCACCGGATTCCGGAGGGAATCCTCACCGGATTCCGGAGGGAATCCTCACCGGATTCCGGAGGAAATCCTCACCGGATTCCGGAGGGAATCCTCACCGGATTCCAGGGGGAAATCCTCACCGGATTCCGGAGGGAATCCTCACCGGATTCCGGAGGGAATCCTCACCGGATTCCGGAGGGAATCCTCACCGGATTCCGGAGGGAATCCTCACCGGATTCCGGAGGGAATCCTCACCGGATTCCGGAGGGAATCCTCACCGGATTCCGGAGGGAATCCCCACCGGATTCCGGAGGGAATCCTCACCGGATTCCGGAGGGAATCCTCACCGGATTCCGGAGGGAATCCTCACCGGATTCCGGAGGGAATCCTAACCGAACTCCGGAGGGAATCCTCACCGGATTCCGGAGAGAATCCTTACCGGATTCCGGAGGGAATCCTCATCGGATTCCGGAGGGAATCCTCATCGGATTCCGGAGGGAATCCTCATCGGATTCCGGAGGGAATCCTCATCGGATTCCGGAGGGAATCCTCATCGGATTCCGGAGGGAATCCTCATCGGATTCCGGAGGGAATCCTCATCGGATTCAGGAGGGAATCCTCATCGAATTCCGGAGGGAATCCTCACCGGATTCCGGAGGGAATCCTCACCGGATTCCGGAGGGAATCCTCACCGGATTCCGGAGGGAATCCTCACCGGATTCCGGAGGGAATCCTCACCGGATTCCGGAGGGAATCCTCACCGGATTCCGGAGGGAATCCTCACCGGATTCCGGAGGGAATCCTCACCGGATTCCGGAGGGAATCCTCACCGGATTCCGGAGGGAATCCTCACCGGATTCCGGAGGGAATCCTCACCGGATTCCGGAGGGAATCCTCACCGGATTCCGGAGGGAATCCTCACCGGATTCCCTTCAGGATCCGGTTGTGTCGGTCGTGTTATCTTTGAGCAAACTTAATGCTTATTGAGAACTGCTTAGAAATTACTGGTTTAGCTTAGCTTCGCAATGCTACTTTTACAGCGCGTATAGCCAACCATAAGGCTTCAAATTTTCAAATGTTAGTTTACCATTCGGGCGTATATCATTCGAACGTTGGCTCCAGAACCGTTCAACGGTGAAATCTGCGTGTAAAAGAACGAATCGCGAAAGAAATGCACATGAATCCAAATCCAATCCACGTCAAAACAAAAGACACCCTCATCGATCGACCGGTAGCACCGCATTGACAACGGTTGACAAGCAATAAAAACGAAATTGCCATCATCGCGATGGCGGGACAATTTTCCACCGACAGATATTATCTCTGCTCCGGTGTGTGCGGTGAGAGATGAGTGACGAAGACTGTCGATTGAAGAGGCGTTAAAGTGGGTAAGAATAGAAATGTGATAGAACGTGTCAATCATTTTTTATCGAACCTCTGAAGCGCTGGAGGCAGCCTCGTAAATCGGGATTTTTTTACACGCTTCCTATGTGTTCCCAATTTAGGAACGGGATTTTTCATTTTCGATGCCAAATCCCGTGAATCCTGTTCTTAGGAATGTACAGAAACGAAATCCCTCATACAAGAGGGGTCAGGCTATTAACGGTTAAAATTGCAATTTTACGTTTTTCCGTAATATTATTTTAATTTTGCGGATCTAATAATACAATGTAAATACAAAAAAAAACAGCTATTTCATTCTTCTCTAAAAACCAGTTTTGTACCAGTCTTTTCTATTATAGCCACGGTGAGCTGACGAGTAGGTATTTTCTGGGATCTGTGCGTTCGAAGCCCAAAAGGCAGGCAGCCATCCGTATCTTCTGTAACAAGGTGGTGGTTCATTTGGCGTGCTATTCTTTTACGAGAACAACGAATGACACTCAGCCGCGCATGAGAACGATGATGGAGCGGTTACGGAATAGCACGAACGTTTCCCAATCAAGTTTCCGGTGGTGATGGATTCCCTCATCCATGCTTTCGAAGTGGTATCTCATGCATACGGAGTTGTAAAGATGTTAGTAGTGCCGTCAGCAAAAAAAATCGACAAAGGTTTTCTTTACTGTTTGAAGATGCTTCCTTAGCAGCAAAAGCTACAATATTGAACGGGAAATTATGCTTTTGAATTTGTACACCGTTTGTAATTCACAAATGCTATTTTATTTTCTATTTTTATTGAGAAACTGATATTTGTTTACGAACAATACAAAACAAATTGAAATTGGTTTGACCAAACAATCACAATATACCTACCAAATTCTCCAAGGATTGAAAATAAAGCCATATACCAATCCAATGTCTTGAAACAGCACGTGCTGAGGAATAAATATCAATCCCAAGCGTTGACATTGCCAGCGTCTGTATCCCAGTGCAACGTCTCAAGTGGAGCCAGCATCGACAACAGCCAGCCCGGAAACCTGTGTCGGAATTCCAATGAATAACCACGAGGTGGTGGTGGTGGCACCAGCTGGCACTGACTCGTAATGAAAGCCATAATTCAAAGAATTTGATTCGACTAGGCGTAGCCTCAACAACGCACAAGTGACGTGTTGGATATTGGTCACACGCCAGTTTTCGACTGGGGTTGTCTTTTGGTGACACGATAGGTTGCTGCAAAATGGACCACGATGGAGAAGGGGAAATACAATTTAGAAGTTTGCTTCGTCTGTCGATCATTCTGTTCCTTCATCTGGAATATATTTTGACACGTGGCGAAAATCTAAATAGTTTGATAATAGAAATAGTTAAAATAATTATCACTAGCGCTTTTGGAGCACCCTAGCGTAAGCCTAATACAAATAGTTGTTTGCTGATGACGTGCAATGAAAACAAATCATCTGGTATAAATATAAATGGGTTCAATTCGAATCAGATCGCTGGAACGGATGTCTTCCGGGAAATTGATTTGATTAACTTGAACTTGTTGTGGCAACATCCACAACAATAGTAACTGACAAATCCTTTAACTAAACAAGTTGTGGTTATGATGGTTATTATGATATTGAAAGGAATAAACATGATTCCATATCCGGTGCGATACATAGCTTTTGATTTTCTTGTTATAGAACATGCTGCCAATTTTCATCAGTTGCACCGTTTATGGAATGATGAAATTAAACTCGTGCAAAATAATCCAAATAAAACCAGTAAAACAAACAAGTTTCCCAATCATCATGATTTTCAATATTGGGATTATTTTATGCATTGTGATTTTTTCTTCATTCTCATCATATCTGTGAATTAACTCGAAATGATGAAGTTCAAGTGTTATGTCACCACCATCCAGTCAGGTATTAAATTCCGGTGCTTCTATCGATTTCATTTAAAAGGATTCATGACAAATACCATGCGCCCCCACTAGAATTACTTTTTGATATCTTTTGAAGCTGCATTATAACTTTTTCTCGATAAGATATAACAAGCTTTTAAAGCTATGAATTTTTGATGCAATGCCTACAATTATAAATTTCCGTTCAATAATTTTAATAGTTTTTCTTGCTTGGTAGGAATGTTACCTTTTGAAACATGAAAAACGTACTCGGTGAGACACGGTACGCTTTGAGTGGGCTCAAAAGAAGACAGCGTCAGCGAATTTGTATCGTTGATTACGAAATCGTGATGTTCATGTTCTCTGAGCAGAAAAGGATTCCAGAAGAGAAATACGAATTGAATTTTCTCGTGAATTCCGTGTTACTAGATATTTTGGTATGGGGACCACGTATATTTTATTCCACTCATCAGGGAACGAGCAGTTTTTCCAGTGATCGTTGACGAGCTTGATCAAATAGTCAGTATGGGTGCCGTTTTAGAATGGGATACTCCAACTCATCTGGATGAGTTCCCGTTACGCTCTGCAAGCGTGGAATCTGGTTAGGATTCCCTTTGGAATCCGATTGGGATTTCTTCCGGAATCCGGTTGGGATTTCCTCTGGAATCCGGTTTGGATTTCCTTCGAAATTCGATTGGGATTTCCTCCGGAATCCTGTTGGGATTCCTTCCGAAATCCGGTTGGGTTTACCTCCAAAAACCGGTTGGGCTTCCTTCCGGAATCCGTTTGGGACTTCCTTCCGGAATCCGTTTGGGACTTTCTTCCGGAATCCGTTTGGGGCTTCCTTCCGGAATCCGGTTGGGATTCCCTCCGGAATTCGGTAGGGATACCCGATTGGGATTCTTTTCAGAATCCGATTGGGATTCCCTTCAGAATCCGCTTAGGATTCCCTTCGGAATCCGATTGGGATTCCCTTCGGAATCCGATTGAGGCTCCCCTCGAAATCAGATTGGGATTCCCTTTGGAATCCGGTTGGGATTCCTTTTAAAATCCGGTTGGGATTCCCTTTGGAATCCGGTTGGGATTCGCTTCGGAATCCGATTGGGATTCCCTTCGGAATCCGATTGGGATTCCCTCCGGAATCCGGTTGGTATTAAATCCGGAATCCGGTTGAGATTCCTTCCGGAATCCGGTTGAGATTCCTTCCGGAATCCGGTTGAGATTCCTTCCGGAATCCGGTTGGGATTCCCTCCGGAATCCGGTTGGGATTCCCTCCGGAATCCGGTTGGGATTCCCTCCGGAATCCGGTTGGGATTCCCTCCGGAATCCGGTTGGGATTCCCTCCGGAATCCGGTTGGGATTCCCTCCGGAATCCGGTTGGGATTCCCTCCGGAATCCGGTTGGGATTCCCTCGAAAATCCGGTTGGCTTACCTCCGGAATCCGGTTGGGATTCCCTTCGGAATCCGGTTGGGATTCCCTTCGGAATCCGGTTGGGATTCCCTTCGGAATCCGGTTGGGATTCCCTTCGGAATCCGGTTGGGATTCCCTTCGGAATCCGGTTGGGATTCCCTTCGGAATCCGGTTGGGATTCCCTTCGGAATCCGGTTGGGATTCCCTTCGGAATCCATTTGGGATTCCCTTCGGAATCCATTTGGGATTCCCTTCGGAATCCGGTTGGGATTACCTTCGGAATCCGGTTGGGATTACCTTCAGAATCCAGTTGGGATGCTCTTCGGAATCCGGTTGGGATTTCCTTCGGAATCCGGATGGGATCCATTTCGGAATTCGGATGGGATTCATTTCGGAAACTGGATGGAATTCTCTTCGGAATCCGGTTGGGATTCCCTTCGGAGTCCGGTTGGGATTCCCTTCGGAATCCGGTTGGGATTCCCTCCGGAATCCGGATGGGATTCCCTTCGGAATCCGGTTGGGATTTTCTTCGGAATCCGGTTGGAATTCCCTTCGGAATCCGATTGGGATTCCCTTCGGAATCCGGTTGGGATTCCCTCCGGAATCCGGATGGGATTCATTTTGGAATCCGGATGGGATTCCCTTCAAAATCCGGATGGGATTCTTTTCGGAATCCGGTTGGGATTCCCTTCGGAATCCAGTTAGGATTCCCTTCGGAATCCAGTTAGGATTCCCTTCGGAATCCGGTTGGGATTCCCTTCGTAATCCGGTTGGGATTCCCTTCGTAATCCGGTTGGGATTTCGTTCGGAATTCGGTTGGGATTCCGTTCGGAATTCGGTTGGGATTCCGTTCGGAATCCGGTTAGGATTCCATTCAGAATCCGGTTAGGATTCCTTTTGGAATCCGGTTGGAATTCCGTTCGGAATCCGGTTGGGATTCCGTTCGGAATCCGGTTGAGATTCCGTTCGGAATCCGGTTGAGATTCCGTTCGGAATCCGGTTGGGATTCCTTTCGAATCCGGTTGGGATTCCCTTCGGAATCCATTTGGGATTCCGTTCGGAATCCGGTTGGGATTCCCTTCGGAATCCGATTGGGATTCCCTTCGGAATCCGATTGGGATTCCCTTCGGAATCCGATTGGGATTCCCTTCGGAATCCGATTGGGATTCCCTTCGGAATCCGATTGGGATTCCCTTCGGAATCCGATTGGGATTCCCTTCGGAATCCGGTTGGGATTCCCTCCGGAATCCGGTTGGGATTCCCTTCGGAATCCGGTTGGGATTCCCCTCGGAATCCGGTTGGGATTCCCTTCGGAATCCGGTTGGCATTCCCTTCGGAATCCGGTTGAGATTCCCTTCGGAATCCGGTTGGTATTCCCTTCGGAATCCGGTTCGGATTCCCTTCGGAATCCGGTTCGGATTCCCTTCGGAATCCGGTTGGGATTCCCTTCGGAATCCGGATGGGATTCATTTCGGAATCCGGATGGGATTCATTTCGGAATCCGGATGGGATTCCCTTCGTAATCCGGTTGGGATTCATTTCGGAATCCGGTTGGGATTCCCTTCGGAATCCGGTTGGGATTCATTTTGGAATCCGGTTGGGATTCCCTTCGGAATCCGGTTGGGATTTCCCTCGGAATCCGGTTGGGATTCCCTTCGGAATCCGGTTGGGGTTCCCTTCGGAATCATAATATGTGTACGACCGCTTACTAGAGTCGCCTATTGTTGTGTAGATCAAAATGGGTAACCCAAATTGAGCTAGCATGCGTTTTCAGGAAAGCATAACGCTTGACAAATTGTGCAATACGTTAAATACGTTGAATAAACCAGGAAGAGCTCTCTTCGATATCGAACAATCAACCAGTAAACCAGTGTTTTTTTAATAACTAACGTTACACGAAGAGTCCAAAGCGATTTCACCGAATTGGTTACTCCATTCCGCTTCGCTCTACTTCAACGAATTTTTAAAACATAAGGGCTTGTTCACAAATTGCATAACCCTTTTGGGGGTGGGAGTGAACTCTAAAAGCCTATCAAATATTGAACTGTTCTCCTTGCAGCTGAGAGACTCATAATTCAACATCCATCATTGCAATGTTTTACAAAATTCATATTTAAATATTTAGGGCGATTTTTCTGAAAAAGCACAATTTTGTGATTCCTACTCTTCTGTGCGAGATGGATCAAACATAACCAGCCTTCCAGGTTAATGTTAATGAGTTCAAAGATGAACGTCATCAAAAATATGTTTTTCTAGATCTAGGTCAGCCTTCTGTGATGAAGAACGAAGCACTTTTCCCCAGTAATGAACGATCCGTACTTCCTAGGCAGTCCAATGCGTTCTCACCCGTTCATAATTCCGTGGCTGAGCTAAGTGCATGTGTTCATCTTCTCATCCCTGGCTTCTCGAATTATGGATCTCGTTCTTTGGTTAGCTAAAGTCAGTGTGGGCATGTCCGCCAATCAGGCGCTGCTGTACGTACATCCTTCATCCATGCATATTCCTCTGCAAACAATCTATCCATATTCGCCGTGCTTCGTTCACCCATGTGATGAAATAATTATTTATTCAGTATTTCATTTACTGCGAGAATACAGCAATGTCGTAGGGGTGCAAGGGCAAGCTTTGCTCGCATCTTGGAAGCCCATGTTTGCATTTGCGCAGCGAAGTGAATGAGTTGGGGGGTACCCAACTGGAAGATCAACATGAGGGATGTGTCAATGGGTATTATAAATTCCATGCAAATGTCTTGCCTAGCCTTGATTTGACATAATCTGTCCAGAACATAAACAGATTCCGGAATCAATCAGAACCGTAGTGGGCGCCAGACAGAATGTCAATAAAGCATCTGGTTTGTGGATAGGCACGGATATGCAAAACCGTATATGCAAGCTCGTTGTTCTAATCATTTTAATATGCCAAAAGTAAAACAACTATTTGTTCACCATGAACGTTGCTGAAATAAGGCAGAAACACATTTTTTTAAATTCTTACCCAAGCAACCAGAAGTTCGGATAAGAAGGGCTATTTTGGCTTAATCAGCTCTCATTTTAAGTAATTTTTTGTATGGTGGGAGCGTAAAAGTGAACTTTAAAGTTCCGTTAAGGATGCTTGGAACTTGATGTGAACCATAGTGAACCAATTAGTTCGGTTAAGAGTAAATTTAAGTAAAATCTGAACTTCTGGTTGCTTGGGTACATTTATTATTGAAAATTGCTCAACAATTCCAGGATTAAAAAATTTTTAAAACTCTCCATTATATGCTATCTTCAGGATTTTTAAGTTTTTCTAATAGAATCACCTGTGTGTGTGGGTCCCCGAAGCATTTCCCTCAATCATTTGACGTCAATAATTTATAATTGTAAACTAAATGGTTATATGTATTATCGTCGGACATAAGCCCTCAACCGTGACCTGTACAACAGGTTTATTCTCTATTCTTGTTTGTTTCATTTTTCTTTTAATCAGCATCAGTTTCCAACATATTTTCCTCTCATTTATAGATCTACCCAAGCGCACTCTGGACACACATGATTATACACGCAATCATCATTATCGGCATATTACTAAAACAGAACAAACCTCAGGCCATATTTACTCAACCTAATCGATGTTTTCCTTTCCTTGCCTTGGTAAATATGAGTGAACATTTGAGCATGCATCGCAATCCTACTCTAACATAGAACAGTCCCATCCCAGGAGAAACATCAAGCACATTTTCCGCCCAGTACATCTATGGACACTGGACGTACTTGTTCCGCACTTGTACAGGAACTGTTATATTACTGCTCTGGAATATTTGATGCTTCAGAGGCTGCATGCAGAGCCGCTGAGGCCCATTATAATCAGCGCTATCGTAATCATCATCATCGTCATCACGACGTTCCCGTTGTCAGCGTGAAACAGGCCAATTTTGTCATGATTAAATGCAGTGTTGATCATGCCGGTACTCATCATTGGCTGTCCCTATGAAATTGTTTGTGAATGAAGCATCGCCAACAAACAATGCGCAATGCCGTACACTACTCCACCTAAGAGAGAAAGAGGGGAAACCTCCGAAACTGCACCACCACTGCACCATTACTGAGCCCGGAAGTTCGTTCCATGGACCAGGCCCAAGATACGATCCCGAAGTGCACCGCTATTTGAGTGGACACATTTTGCGGTCCATATAATGTTGCAATCTCTTACATCAGCTGAGTATTACGATTCTGTCCGTTTATAAACACTGTCCGATAATATTACCATGATGAGATTTCCATGATCGCAGCAAACATTGCGCCTGGACAGCTGCGTTTATTTTTTTGCAACCAAATTTTTCATTTTTCCGACTGAAGACTGAAGAAAGCAAGAAGTCGGAATACAAATCGGAACATCGATATTAGCGGTGCTCCAGTGTGAATAAGAGGACAGCAACTGCTTCGCCAACCCGACAATGATTTTCCAACTCTGTAATTGATGCATTGTCGTCAAGTGGCCCTCCAGCTACTCCCGCTCCTGTCCCAACAATATCCGATCCAGTGGAGGGAGTGTTCAGTTTAGTTTAGTTTAGCTTCACTTAAGAAACCGGGGCCTCCACGGGTGGCTCTGTCTTCGAATAGTGCGCTCCAGCGGGGAAGATATTCAGAATGTTCGTACGAGGTTTCAACTGCGCGCTTTTAAGGTGAAATGTTCGGAAAATGTTAACACCAATCGGACGACAGTATCTGGATGGAATCATCACCTACCTGAGGTTGCTGCTAAACATCCTGTTCTTGTGGGTAATAGAGGACACAACAGCTCAGTGAGATTGACCAAAACACTGCACAAGTAAGATCCATCCAATTTAATTATTTTCCCCCTCACCATATGACCATGACTGTTCTCGTGCACAAATTCGATTTTTTTTTTGTTATATGTAATCGAAACTATTGATTCATTTTCTAATGGGATTCTAGGGTTACCTTCATCCTAGGCGGAGACCTTATAAGATCTCCATCCTGGGCGGCTGCTCACTTTAGCTTTGACCTGCTCCCAGGTCAGATTTAATTGACTTCCTTTACTTCTTTGTTGAGGATTCATCACCGCGAGCTATTTTACTCTGAAGCTATTCGGGATCATAGATTTCTTTTTCAACTAATGTCCCCAGGTTTCCATGAAATATTTTCAAAACTGATTTGTAGTTTCGATAAAAAATAACTATCACTATAAGCCTATATAATTTGATATAGCATATCTGTCTTTTAATGCTTAACGACTCTATATTCCTACTGGACAAGCATTGCGTTGTTCATCTAAGTTTTATTTTAATAGGGTAACGGTACCAATAGTGGAGGTATTAGTGGATCCACAAAAAAAATTTTTTTAATTGATAATTATGGGAGTTTTAAAGCTTTAATATCTTATTCAATAGAAAAACTAATAAATTTGCTAACAAAAACGAGATAGATGTCATTTAACATCAACAATTACCAAATATTGCTTGCAGCACTACACTGTTCCTTTAGTGGCTGTAAAAATTAATTTTGGGTCCCATAGGGGTGCTATACATTGTTTTCTTATGAGACGCGCGATACACGCGATAGGTGCAAGGGAGTCAATTTTGTTAAGGAAAATCATTGTTTTCAATAGTTTTTCAAGCGAAATCTTAAGATAAGTTGCATTTAACAGGATATTTAAGGCACGACGCATCAACTGAAACCATCGTAACGTGTATAAATATGATAAATCTAATTAAAACCCCACTACCTCAACTATTGGTGCTACCTTCATTACGGTTACCCTACATCTGTCTTAATTTAAAGGCTAATTTTGTGTCCGTTAACAAATTTTTCCCTTTTCGCGTGTACCACTGCGAACAGCTATAAGACCTATTGTAGCGTTCCTCTTATGCTTAGTTCCTTTCACTGGTTTATGAAGAGGTAGATTGTACGTATTTGAGCGTCTGACTCGATTTTTTCTTCTTTATTTTTTTTTTACATGGCAGATGATTGAACATGAACCCTATAAGTTGTAGTTAATGCAAGTGCTACACAAATAAAAATCCACATATTTTTATTGAGAAAAATCTAAAGAAATTTGTAAATAAATTTTATGTGTGCGTTGTGTTTGCGCTATAGGAAAGTACATATAAAGATTATTAGATTATTAACCGCGCGGTTAGCGAAAAGTCCGATTCTGCAGTGCTGGTGAGAAAAATTATAAGAAAATGAAACAATTAGTTTTTTGTGCTTTGTATTGGACATAAAATGATCGCGCGATTATCTAAATGTCCGGTTCTTTTGTGCGAGTGGATAAATTAATAAGAAAGTGAAACAATCAGTGCAGGTTTGTACGTGTTTTGTAGAACGTAGAACGTAGATCGCGTCCTTTTTTTCTTCATTAAGCAGAACGATCAGCCGGTCATCAAAATTATGTTCTGCTTTGTGCGGTAAGCAGAAAGATCGGCCGGTCACCGAAATTTTGTTCTGCGTAGTGCGGGTGAGTAAATTAATTAGAAAGTTAAAGCTTAGATCGCGTCCAGACATGTTTTCTTCAGGAAGCAGAACGATCGGCCGGTCATCGAAACTTTGTTCTGCTTTGTGCGGTAAGCAGAACGATCAGCCGGTCACCGAAATATTGTTCTGCTTTGTGCGGCCTTAAATTAAAATTACTAGTTTTTATCGATCACACTACACGCTATACACGGCATACCGTTTACCAAAACGAACCCTGCCACACTCCCTACCCCATATATCCAACATCCCAGTGATTTCTCGTGGAAGTGCAGATGACTCGTCGGCTTCTATCAAAGCGAGAATCATGTCAACATACTCCTACCCATTCCTCAATTGACCTGCATTCGGACACGGCCGGCGCTGGTATTGCTTATTTTTGGGTCACCAGTTCTTACACATTGAAGATGATGTTAGTCCCAAACTTCATCTGTTGGTTCTCTGTGTAATTACAGCTGACCTGGCAATAACGGAGGAGCAACCGTGGGCGGTCAATCATGCTCATGCTCATGCTCATGCTCCATATAATGTTGCAATCTCTAGTTGGCCACATCACGAGGGGATTTCACTTGGGCCGACCAGTTTACCCCCGGTTGAGTGGCACTCCACTAACAAATTAATGGGGATTTTACTGCAGTCAACTGGAAGCAATTAGTGCTGCGATTCATTGCCGGTGACGTCGTTCCCGGAGTTTGTGTGTTTATGCGTGCGCAACAGAAGTTTGTCTGAAAGTGCGCACTCGGCGAATTGTTGCAACTGTTGAATGGGGTCAGTAAGTACTAAGAAATTAAATTAATTTGGGATGGAAGGAGGAAATCAAAATCAAACTTGCCTAAAGGCTTTGATAAAGCTATTTAGAATCCAATGTGATTATAATTTTATATGTATCTCCTTTGATTTTGATTTCTGGTTGCGAATTCTTCGAATAATGTGCTCTCAAGCACATGAATTGGAATCTATATTCTTTATGGTAATGCTTGGGTTTTGAAGAGTCTGTCCTCCTAAAAATTGTAAATCCACTCGATGCAGTTTATATGACAAAAGCGTCTTACCTTCATTCGATATCATCATACAATGAGCAACCCTTACTTGGTTTTGGAGGGACCATAGAAAACCATAGAAAACTATTCCAGTCAGACAATTCATAAAATAATCTTCTTATGAATTATATGACTTTACTAGCTTATTCAGCTCATAACTTCCATCTATGGTCGTTACAAATTCCATAGGGGAACTGGGGGTAGGACGCCCACGTTAAGGAAAATGCCATTTTTATCAATGAAAACCACCATTTCAGCCAGTTTTCATCAGCGCATACTAAAGAACAGCATATCTGCGACTGACTACCGATGACAGATATCTAATTGTACATTTTATTGCACAGAAATTTGATTTTAAAAAGCACCCGAAAATATTGATTTTGAAACCATGCGGGTGAGATGCGCCAGTGGATGGGTTAAAACGCGCATGTGTTTATCGTACTGATTTTCATTTTAATTGCCTACATTAAGGCAATTAACCGAATGTTTCAGCTGTTTCGGTCATACGAAATGAGCATGGGCGTACTGCCCCACACCGACCTCAGAAGTTTGAAGGCCCATCAAATCGTTTTAAGACCAATTTTGACGACGATTTCGTGTGGAACATAAAGAACACGAGTAAGCAGCATGGCTCATGGCTCAATTTTCAATTTACCAATGAATAACAGCGATAGAAAGACTAAATTTCACCGAGCTAGAATTGCATCAAAACACGCAAAAATCATTTTTTCGAGTTTTTCATGTGTAACTAGAGAAAAATCATGAAATATATGTATCCAATGGCAATATTTTTCATTGATTCATCGTATAGACTATTTAAAATAATCACAATGGGGATATTTAACCTTATTCAGGGGTGGCGCGTTTTAACCCCTATGGGCGTGTTACCCCCACTTCCCCTATCTATTTTGTCAGCTTGAACCTCGGTACAGGTGTTTCTTCTTCACAGTTGAAACTTCAGCTTCAGAACAATGTAAAAATTGGATCATTATGCTTTAGAAGGGAAACATATTTGCCAACCTTAATTATTATTTGATGTTCTCGGTATGTTGTTATTGATGATGTTAAAAACTAACGATTATTCAGTTCGAGTATTTTTTTATTCACTGTTTATATAATTTTGGTGAATTTGAGATAACACCATGAGTTGTACCATGACGATCATGATCTCTTCTTTAAAGGTACGCATTTAAATGGAGTAAGGCCAAAAGTATATAAGGTACACTGGGAGAAGTGGAAAAAGGAGGTAAGTGTTAAAATCGGGGCCCTCCTTAGCCGTGCGGTAAGACGCGCGGCTACAAAGCAAGACCATGCTGAGGGTGGCTGGGTTCGATTTCCGGTGCCGGTCTAGGCAATTTTCGGATTGGAAATTGTCTCGACTTCCCTGGGCATAAAAGTATCATCGTTGTTAGCCTCATGATATACGAATGCAAAAATGGTAACCTGGCTTAGAAACCTCGCAGTTAATAACTGTGGAAGTGCTTAATGAACACTAAGCTGCGAGGCGGCTCTGTCCCAGTGTGGGGATGTAATGCCAACAAGAAGAAGAAGAAGAAGTGTAAAAATCGACTCGAAAATTTGTAATTGTACACACTTTACAATTTTTACCACACCATAACATTATAGCAAGCATATACTTTGATGCCCACACTAATACTATTTTAAAATTTGTATAATACATACACTAACACAGTTAACGCTTGAGCTGTCATTTGAGGTTTCGACTAAAGTTAATTTTTGCATTCATAACATCAATTCGTTTTAGCACACATTGTCGCTTTTTCATTGAATTTATGTCACAGGTGACCATTTTAATGCAATTAAACTAATCACATGGGCCGTAGCACTAAAAGCCGAGTACAATGTAAAGAAATTGATCAGAGTACACCGGCTGATGTGTTTACGTGTCGCGAGCGCATATCGCACCATATCATATGAGGCGGTGTGCGTTATAGCTGGAATGATGCCGATCGACATACTCTTAGAGGAGGATGTGGAGTGCTACAACGAAAGGGACTCGGTGCAAGTGCGACGTGTCAAGAGAGCAGCTTCGTTGCTTAAATGGCAAAGAGCATGGGACACCGCAGTCAAAGGTCGTTGGACCCACAGACTGATTCCAGATGTGTCCAACTGGGTTGATAGGAAGCATGGTCAAGTCAACTTCCACCTAACACAGGTGTTGTCTGAACATGGCTGCTTTAAGAAGTTCCTACACAGGTTTGGCTTCGCAGATTCTGCGGAGTGTCCTGAATGTGTAGGTGAGGTAGAATCGGCAGAGCATGTGATGTTCGCATGCCCGCGATTCGAGATAGAACGCAATGCCATGCTGCTTATTAGTGGTATGGATACAACCCCGGACAACCTCGTCAAGAGGATGTGCCGGGAGGAAGCTATATGGAATGCGGTGAACACAGCATCTCAACAGATTATGTCGAAACTGCAGCGGTGGTGGCGTCTTGAACAAAACCAACGTGTGCAGTAAGGGCACCTGTGATGCAGTGAACACTTTGCTCACCCCGACAACCAACATGTCGCGGTTGGGCTGCGGGGACCTCCGTATGTAGATATAGAGGTCATTGCGGTTCACGCGCGGTGGTTGTTGTCGGGGTGCTCGTCTCCAACGTGAGATTATGATACGGACCTTTAGGTTACTATCATAGCTTGCGATCGACGGGTGGTGAGGTAGCCACCCTTGAAGTCGATGTTGTGTGTATTGACGTCAAGTGCGTTAGCATATGCGTGAGCGTTCTCAATAGTCCCCCCCCTGATGTATTGCTTAATTGCGGGCCGGGGGTACGGACTGGCGAAAGGGTTTTGGTTTTAGTGGGTCGGGTAAGAGTTACATGACATACCCATCCCCACACTACCTGAGTACCTCCTCAGGTGTCTGGTTGCAGATTTCCGTTTACCCTTGCACAAGAAAAAAAAAAAAAAAAACTAATCACATTCAATTTGTAGTGGTTTGTACCATAAAAGCAAATAATTTAAAGTTTTTACACTTACCCCTGGTATCAAACACTGCGGGGGAAGTGGAAAATGTTCTGATCAGGCAATTATTTCCTTCCCTCCAGGGTTTATTTTGATGGCGGTGAATCTTAATATGTTCCTTCTTTCTTATCATTGTGATTTCAGTGGTGATTGGATTAATGTACATAAGAAAAAGCCTGATTAATCCACCTATCGATTAATACCGAGTTATCCATGTTTTACAAATGAAAAAAATGTATGAGAAAGAAAAAATAGCACCGGTAGGTGAATATATTCCATAATTCACATGCATTTATATTTAAAGCAAGTTTTGCCGTTGAATGCAATTTTTTTGTGCGAACAAATTGATTAAGGACAAGTGCTTAAGAACAAGAGATAATTGTGTACATGTTTTTCGCACACACATACATACGAACACGCACACACAGACATCTTCTCAATTCGTTAAACTAAGTTGATTAGTTTATAACCCTGTAAGCCCCATTTTTCCTATGGAAAGTTCATCTTTGGGGCGAACCTATAAATTTTACGAACACTTAATGTTCGAGAAGGCAAAACCAGCCCTTCACTACCTATTACGAAAATTCCTTGGAAACCTATTCCGTTAAGCCAATGAAACTATTCGACGAAAGACACTCAGAGCAATTTCCGTTTTGATTTTAGTTATATGTAACTACTAATCACAATTTAGGGTCAAGGTAACACGGGTTTTCCACTTACCCCATCCTACTGAGTTAAGTGGAAAATCAACTCCTTATTTTTTAATCTTTTTCCATGAATTTCAAGCAACCAAAATGGTATGAATTACCACGCAGTTGGTGCAAAATTGGCTGTTTTTGATAGCCCATTTTGATTGAATGCATTTAGATCATTTAAACTGGTTTTACACTAATTCAAACATGCACTATCGATTTTTCCTTTTCCACTTCCCCCAGTGTACCTTAATTGCTTCTTTAAATATACGCATTTGCCCGGAGTAAGGCTAGAAAGTTAATGAATTCTCTCATTGGCGTAACTAATGAAAAATTCTAGGGGGGCTAACTTTTTTTTAAAACTTTTCTATTTTAACACTCATAACACAGAAAGTTTACCAATTTCGCTCGATTCAACTGATGTATATTGTTGGTCTACCAGATATCAATGCAATGGACGACTTAAATATTTCAAATGATGTTCATCGACGCTCAGCCCTGTTACAAAAATCTAGAAATCTCGTAGGATTCCTAAAATCCTTGATAGGTTCAGAAAACCATAGGTGTTGGGCTCACCGTAAATAGAATGTGAAGCACGATCCTGATTTTTAAAGGATTTTTTGATTTGCTTCGAACCTAGAATACATTATAAATTAAATATTGAATAAATTAGTTAGTTAAACTCTTTTCGCCAGTTTTCAATTCTGACAATTCCTACGAGCTTTCAAACGGCGATCTGACCACAACAAAATATCGTTTCTTTTCTGTTAGAATAACTTCTAGGATGATTTTAAAAAAATCAATTTTACATCGCAACACAACTTATTGGTCGTTAATTTTCAATTTAGTTTAAAAAAAAAAACAAACTAACAAGTTAAAACATAGGAACATTTAACACATCTTTTCTCTCACTAGGGCTGTTTCACGCCTACTGAGACATTTTCACTGGTTACATTGCTGCAGCGACAATAGGAGTTTAGAGAATTAAATAGTGCGTAGTTTCTAAAATCCATCCGAAAGAATAAAAAGTTCTTTCTTATTCAACTTATAGTTACCTCAACTTGAAATCTAAGAGTTTTGCCGAACCTTTCTCAAGAAGCCTACAGTGATAATTAAAATGCGCTGCAGCTTTTAGGATTTGTATTAGTTAGGAAAGTTTAGATCATACGCTCGATTTAGATAACAATTACTCACAAAACCCTGGAAAAACTTGAAAATCTCAAGGAATTGTCCATTATCCATTAAGTACTTGTAATACCAATAAATAATATATTTTTTAATTTACTTTTTGATGAGGTATTTCCTTTGGTATTTTATAAGTTATAACGTGTTTTGAGGGGTTCAAATTTTGTCGTGAGCAAGCCTTATAACAATTGCTCGAAGTTCAAAAACTTGAGCGAATGGATTGCTGTAGTGTTTCGAAGAGAGTAATTGGATAATGAAGACAATCCTTTCTCTGCATTTACCACCGTATATAATCAGTGGACTAGATATGCGCAATACTTATACAAAGTAACAAATTTTCTAGGGGGGCTAGCCAGATCCTAGGTGGGGCTATAGCCCCCCCTAGCCCCCCTGTAGTTACGTGTGCATTTGCCTGGAGTAAGGCACAATATTTCATGATCCCTTCTTTTAAAAGTACCCTTTCGACCGGAATAATTCGAGGAGTCAATGAATCGTTCTTTACAATATAGCATTTGTTCAAGATAGGGCAAAACAGTAGATGATCCCTTGTTAAAAAGTATGCAAGGCGAAGCACATGATTCCTTTTTTAAATCACGCATTTGCTCTTCAAAATAAACTCATTTTTCAAACGCGTGTATTTGCTCCAAAAAATCTTATGTGATTGTTTTGACGACCCAAGTTTTGACAACCGTCAATATTGTTTACTTCCTTCATTGAACAAAGAAAAATTTCACGCGCCAAAATGTATCTATTTGGTAGGATAGAAAATGAAAGCAAAAATCACATTTTGACATTTGGCTGCTTTTCAATTGGGTTGTGCCTAAATATTAGAACCCCCAGCTAAAAAGCATCCTAACTAAAGGAAGCCCAATTAGCGAACGTTTACTGCAGATCTTTCTTTCGTTTGAAGTACGCCTGTAAATGACTCTTTCTTTAAAAATACTCAGGGTTCGTAATGCTCACTCAATCTTAGCAGCACAGGATGCTCCCTCACAAAAAAAATTTGGGGAGAAATCGCTTTTCGTGATAGAAAAACAGCCTGAAGAGTGATAACCATTTTTCGCTCACTTCAATTGCCGCCAAACGTTGGTTTGCGCTTTTTCTTTCATATTCGAGTCTTTTCGTGGTATCATCAATGCAAATATTAGTAGCTTATGTGGAACAAATAACTTAATGCTTTCATACAGAGACTTGTGGTGTGGCAAGAGTAAGTGCATCCCTACAGCTATTATTGTTACTATTCTGGGTTCGAATTCCGGCACGGCCTTACAATTTTGTAATTGTTCTGCGATAATTTTCGCGAAAAGTGAGTGAAAGGTAGAAGGATTTTCATCTATTAGGCAAGACTTTCATTATTTCCCAGGGCTCATTCTAGAGGAAAGAATGATGGATGAAAAATTATCCTGAACATAAACAACGAAAAATGATTTTCCCTTGGCCCGAAAAACGCTTGCTCTGGTCTCATTGAAATCAAAATCGAAACCCTGAAAATACGCATTTCCAGGTATAATGCAAATGAATACATGATTTCGTTATTTTATCGGAATGGGTGGAAATAGTAAATTTGTTTTTAAGATAACGCATGTGTCCCGAATGAAACCAAAAGCCTGATGACCCTTGTTTTTTAGAAAAAAATAATGCCGAATGTAATTGAACCGTTTGTTTGAGAAACTGCATATGTAACATTTTTGGCCAAAATGAGACTTTGATATATTCTGAATCCTCTTCCAAAAATACGTATTCTGGCATAAAATACGGAAGAGCAGTTATGAAGTACTGCTTACAGTTTTTGCACTGGAAGTGCCACAGGGTGTTGAGTTTTGCCAAAAACTATTGATCTGTATCAAAGAAATCGAAAGGTTCGTTGCTACTTTGATCAAAAACAGTTTTTTGTTGTTTTCTCGAAATTGTGTAAAATGGACTTATGCAGTTTCTCAAACAAATGATTCAATTATGTAAAATTAAGCTAAATTCATTGTGATTTTTTTTCTGGTTTGGTTTATATGCACAATGGATTTTGGCTATTTAACTTGTTATGTCAAATGGCGCTATGCAAAACGGTATTATGCCACATAACTTTATGCCAATTGTGGTAGCTAGCTTCATTCTTTGAATCAGTTTCAATTCTTGATGTCAATTTTTCCATTTGAAACAAGTAATTTCTTTCTTTCTTTTTTCTTAATTTGCTTTCTTAATAACTGTTACATTCGGGTACATGCCACCGGGTAAATGTCATTCGGGTTAACGTTATTCGGGAACTAGTTTTCGTGTATTTTTGTTCAGATCGTTTTCTTGTGGAAAATCCGATAAATTTTTCATACAAATTTGGATGGAGCTACCATGGAAATTCAGAAGATGTTTATATGGAAATTCGAATGTATTTCTAGTGAAACTTCAGATGAATTTCCAGTGGAAATTTGGATGAACTTCCTGTGGAAATTCGGATGATTCTGTGGTGACAATTCGAATGAATTTCCCGTAGAATTTTGGATGAATTTGCAATGGAAATTCGGATGAATTTCCTGTGGAAATCCGGATGAATTTCCTGTAGAAATCCGGATAAATTTCTTGTGGAAATTGGGATTAATTTCCTGTGGAAATTCGAATGAATTTCCTGTGGAAATTCGAATGAATTTCATGTGGAAATTCGAATGAATTTCCTGTGGAAATTCGAATGAATTTCATGTGGAAGTTCGAATGAATTTCCTGTGGCAATTCGAATGAATTTCCTGTGGAAATTCGAATGAATTTCCTGTGGAAATTCGAATGAATTTCCTGTGGAAATTCGAATGAATTTCCTGTGGAAATTCGAATGAATTTACTGTGGAAATTCGAATGAATTTCCTGTGGAAATTTGAATGAATTTCCTGTGGAAATTTGAATGAATTTCCTGTGGAAATTCGAATGAATTTCCTGTGGAAATTCGAATGAATTTCCTGTGGAAATTCGAATGAATTTCCTGTGGAAATTCGAATGAATTTCCCGTGAAAATTTGAATGAATTTCCTGTGGAAATTGAATGAATTTCCTGTGGAAATTGAATGAATTTCCTGTGGAAATTGAATGAATTTCCTGTGGAAATTGAATGAATTTCCTGTGGAAATTGAATGAATTTCCTGTGGAAATTCGAATGAATTTTCTGTGGAAATTGGATTGGATTTCCTATGGAAATCGGAATGAATTTCCTGTGGAAATTGGAATAAATTTCCTGTGGGAATTGGAATGAATTTCCTGTGGAAATTGGAATGAATTTCCTGCGGAAATTGGAATGAATTTCCAGTGGAAATTCGAATGAATTTCCAGTGGAAATTCGAATGAATTTCCTGTGGAAATTCGAATGAATTTCCTGTGGAAATTCGAATGAATTTCCTGTGGAAATTCGAATGAATTTCCTGTGGAAATTCGAATGAATTTCCTGTGGAAATTCGAATGAATTTCCTGTGGAAATTCGAATGAATTTCCTGTGGAAATTCGAATGAATTTCCTGTGGAAATGAATGAATTGTGGAATGAATTTCCTGTGGAAATTCGAATGAATTTCCTGTGGAAATTCGAATGAATTTCCTGTGGAAATTCGAATAAATTTCCTGTGGAAATTCGAATGAATTTCCTGTGGAAATTCGAATGAATTTCCTGTGGAAATTCGAATGAATTTCCTGTGGAAATTCGGATGAATTTCCTGTGGAAATTCAATGAATTTCCTGTGGAATTCGAATGAATTTCCTGTGGAAATTCGAATGAATTTCCTGTGGAAATTGAATGAATTTCCTGTGGAAATTCGAATGAATTTCCTGTGGAAATTCGAATGAATTTCCTGTGGAAATTGAATGAATTTCCTGTGGAAATTGAATGAATTTCCTGTGGAAATTCGAATGAATTTCCTGTGAAATTGAATGAATTTCCTGTGGAAATTCGAATGAATTTCCTGTGGAAATTCGAATGAATTTCCTGTGGAAATTGAATGAATTTCCTGTGGAAATTCGAATGAATTTCCTGTGGAAATTCGAATGAATTTCCTGTGGAAATTCGAATGAATTTCCTGTGGAAATTCGAATGAATTTCCTGTGGAAATTCGAATGAATTTCCTATGGAAATATGGATGAATTCAGATGATTTTTTTTGTCGAAATTCGAATGAATTCCCTGTGAAAAATGAGATGAATTTCCTATGAAATATGGATGAATTTCCAAAGGAAATTCGAATGAGTTTCCTGTGGAAATTCGAATGAATTTCCTGTGGAAATTCGAATGAATTTCCTGTGGAAATTCGAATGAATTTCCTGTGGAAATTCGAATGAATTTCCTGTGGAAATTCGAATGAATTTCCTGTGGAAATTCGAATGAATTTCCTGTGGAAATTGAATGAATTTCCTGTGGAAATTGAATGAATTTCCTGTGGAAATTCGAATGAATTTCCTGTGGAAATTGAATGAATTTCCTGTGAAATTGAATGAATTTCCTGTGGAAATTGAATGAATTTCCTGTGGAAATTCGAATGAATTTCCTGTGGAATTCGAATGAATTTCCTGTGGAAATTGAATGAATTTCCTGTGGAAATTGAATGAATTTCCTGTGGAAATTGGAATGAATTTCCTGTGAAATTCGAATGAATTTCCTGTGGAAATTGAATGAATTTCCTGTGAAATTCGAATGAATTTCCTGTGGAAATTGAATGAATTTCCTGTGGAATTCGAATGAATTTCCTGTGGAAATTGAATGAATTTCCTGTGGAAATTCGAATGAACTTCCTGTGGAATTGAATGAATTTCCTGTGGAATTGAATGAATTTCCTGTGGAAATTGAATGAATTTCCTGTGGAAATTCGAATGAATTTCCTGTGGAAATTCGAATGAATTTCCTGTGGAAATTGAATGAATTTCCTGTGGAAATTCAATGAATTTCCTGTGGAAATTGAATGAATTTCCTGTGGAAATTCGAATGAATTTCCTGTGGAAATTGAATGAATTTCCTGTGGAAATTGAATGAATTTCCTGTGGAAATTGAATGAATTTCCTGTGGAAATTCGAATGAATTTCCTGTGGAAATTGGAATGAATTTCCTGTGGAAATTGAATGAATTTCCTGTGGAAATTGAATGAATTTCCTGTGGAAATTCAGATGAATTTCCTGTGGAAATTGAATGAATTTCCTGTGGAAATTGAATGAATTTCCTGTGGAAATTCGAATGAATTTCCTGTGGAATTGAATGAATTTCCTGTGGAAATTGAATGAATTTCCTGTGGAAATTGAATGAATTTCCTGTGAAATTGAATGAATTTCCTGTGGAAATTCGAATGAATTTCCTGTGGAAATTGAATGAATTTCCTGTGGAAATTCGAATGAATTTCCTGTGGAAATTCGAATGAATTTCCTGTGGAAATTCGAATGAATTTCATGTGGAAATTCGAATGAATTTCCTGTGGAAATTCGAATGAATTTCCTGTGGAAATTCGAATGAATTTCCTGTGGAAATATGAATGAATTTCCTGTGGAAATATGAATGAATTTCCTGTGGAAATTCGAATGAATTTCCTGTGGAAATTCGAATGAATTTCCTGTGGAAATTCGAATGAATTTCCTGTGGAAATTCGAATGAATTTCCTGTGGAAATTCGAATGAATTTCCTGTGGAAATTCGAATGAATTTCCTGTGAAAATTCTAATGAATATTCTGAGGGAATTCGAATGAATA
This sequence comes from Armigeres subalbatus, assembly GCF_024139115.2. NCBI lineage: Eukaryota > Metazoa > Arthropoda > Insecta > Diptera > Culicidae > Armigeres > Armigeres subalbatus. The sequence goes on along the minus strand of NC_085139.1, from coordinate 38,959,671 downwards.
TTCTGAGGAAATTCAAATAAATTTCCTGTGGAAATTCGGATGAATTTCCTGTAGAAATTCGGATGAATTTCCTGTGGAAATTTGCATGAATTTCCTGTGGAAATTCGGATGAAGTTCCTTTGGAAATTCGGATGAGTTTCCTGTGGAAATTAAGATGAATTTCCTGTGGAAATTCGGATGAATTTCCTGTGGAAATTCGGATGAATTTCCTGTGGAAATTCGGCTGGATTTCCTGTGAAAATTCGGATGAGTTTCCTGTGGAAATTCGAATGAATTTCCTGTGCAACTTTGGAAGTTTAGGAAATTTAGATAAATTTCCCTTAGAATCTCGAATGAACTTCGGATGAACTTTTGGTTGTATCTAGTTGTTCCAAATGTGCTCAACACGATGCTTTTTTTTCCTTTTTTGTGTACAAATACAAACTAGTTTGTAATTTGCATTTTTTTTAATTTGTGTTGTTTTGCAAAATCAACTTAAATAGCTTTTTGCAAATTCAGGCAGAATTAAATCATATTTTTTACCGTGTATGTATTCAAACATCACAATCTGTTATTTCTTAGACTGGATTTTCACAGATGCAATCCAACTCCAAGATTACCAACTGTTCTGATTTACACAAGTTCGGCTCGGGGAAGTAAGAACGTGGCGTCTAAATGCAAATGTCTGTGCTATTGAAGTTGAAACATCTTGGCAAATAGCTCGCTCCATTAGACTTGTGCTATAGAACTCGAGTGTGCTTCAGCTATTTTCATCCGGAGTATCCAACACATATCTGTCCACTGACAAACAAATGAGCGGCTTCCTCACCACCGACCGGCTTGTGTGGTTCCGATGAGAGGAAATTAAAGCAGTAAATCCTCCTTTACCTCCCATTGTGGTCCACCCGTCCGATATTTGATTTCTTCTTGAGAAAATAATAAAGATCTATTACTTTGTAGCCCATCAACATCGCACTCATTCCCCAACTCACACCAAGATCACAGGAGAAAATCGATGCTCCATTAGCAAATTGAAACATGCTTCAAAACGTTCCACTCCGGAAGGTATGATTCTCAACCACAAACCATCACCCATAGCCAGCTGTGGGAAGAAATTCTTGGAAATCACTTGCCTACATCGGCCGATTGCAGCAGCGGAGCAGTTGGAACGTGCCCGCCCTACTAAGCTGGAAAATCGTTCGACCGGCAGACCAACTTTTGCTGCAGTTCATGTCGCTCGTCCCTCGTTTGGGCCGGGCACTCAAGTAAAGATAGAACAAGCACGCGTAATCGATATACGTTATCGGTGCTGTCGGTTGCTGTCGTCGATGGTTTCTCTGGTCCACATTCTGTTCGTTTCATTGGAGCCCCGTGCCATCTCGATGCCGCGGTGGCTTTGAAGTGAACAACACCCGAAGAGCAACTTGTGGAGAAGTTTCTGAAGTACATACTTCGTCAAAAGTTAACCTTGGTGATGTAATAGACTTTTGAATAATGTGCACTGCATGCTGTTTGAGTGAAGATGCTGAAGATTAAGGGTGATCAGTGGGAAAGTGTATTGAAATCTAATTATGCACATTTTAGAAGCTGTTGGGAGGTTTGAATTATCAAGTAACTTGAGTTTTCTCAGTTGTACTAAGTTCGTTATTAACTATGTGGTTTCTATGCCAAGTTACCATTTTTGCATTTGTATATCATGAGGCTAACACGATGATACTTTTATGCCCAGGGAAGTCAAGAAAATTTCCAACACGCGAATTTCCTAGACCCGACCGGGAATCGAACCCAGCCACCTTCAGCATTATCTTGGTGTGTACCCACGCATCTTAAGGCACAGCTATGGAAGGCCCCCATGTCATACCAGTTCTATAAAATAAAAGGGAACAGCTCATTAGAGCAAATACGTATTCATTTTCGCCATAAAGTGAATTTGAGAACAATTGAAAATGTTATTACTATGATGATTATACCGCATTATATTCCTATTATGGTAAGCCGAGCACAATTCATCATCACTCCGAAAACAAAAGTTGGCCATTATCATATTTAAATTTTTATCTCGTCCTTCTGTTATAATTGTTCTGTTATAACGCAAGCCACTGTTCTTTTGTTTAACAAAGCTTACCGGTACAACAGGTCCTAATAAAATTATTACCCATTAGCACCTTCCCTGCGAATATGTAGAGCAGTTTTCCGCGTAATCCTCGAAATGAAAAAAAAAGCATTACCATTGAACAAATGAAGCCTAGGTATGAAGAAAAAAAAGCCTGAAACCGCAGGCTTCATCGAGAGAAAAAATATTCTCATTCTCATCGAGCGGCTACAATCGACGCAGAATGGTGCGATTGTTAATAGCGGCTGCAAAGTGAAAAATATGTTATTTCCTCTGCAATTCACAGTGGTTCTCAATCTTCTAAGAATTAAATTAGCCATCCATGCTGAGCATGTCTCTTAAAAGCACAACATCACTGGATTGAATCCATCTCCATTAAATTTCAATTTACCTCAACCGAAGTTGCGTAAAAAAAACGGTCTAAAACAACATTCGGAACGTCTGAAACAGACCACGATTCCCACGAATCAGGACATAATCCAATTGTCAGGAATGCAAATTAGCATCATTCCGCCACTGTTGCTGTTGTGGTGGCCGTGAGCCTGGGTATCATTGTATTGCAACCGAAATGGCTATTCTTCGCTTCCGCTACTTGTCTGGATTCCGCTAATGAACCACGCAGCATGTTTCCTTGGATATCGAGGTCGTTACGCAGTGGGGATTCTGGGGCTTACATTTTCGGTTGCTTCTTCAGTCAGTAATATTTTTGCGTTACAGGGGCGTTTTCCACTCTGGCAAACATGCACCGAGCGTGGGGTTTTACTATTCAGTACCTTTTTCTATCCTTTATGAAAGGAAAAAGGTTCAAGGGAAGATGCTGATAGATGGGAGACTGAGCTAGATGACTCATTTTGGAACCTTTTTGAGCTAGATTATATTTTAAAAATTTATTCCATTGTATGCATCTTCCTTCGTTTCTTTTTGGGAAGTGGGGTCACCATATTTTAAGAATGAAACATTCGAATAGAGAAAAGGAAGTTTGTTTGTAAAGTCTGAAAATTGTTACTCATGTTTCCTGTTGTAAGCTTTGCAGCTTATCATCCTGTTCTAATAATAATGTTCATATTTCTAATTTCGGGTTCTACTTGCTTTTGGTGGACATTGTGAGCTTACTTGCATGGAATACATATTCCAAAAGTTGTAAGGAACTTGAACTTGAACTTAAAACAATCGGCTAAAAGTTAATAGATGATAAACCCACACTATGAATTCAACGGCAACTTTTTTTTTTAATTCTCAATGACATTCTTTAAGATTTGTACAATCAATTTTCCTAGTATCCACAGAATTTTGTATTTTTGCGAGAAACTCTGTACAGTAGGGTGTCCCAAAAAAAATCGATGTTCGAAAAGTCATGGTGCTCAACCCTGAAATGAAAGATATACCTGTCTGGATAATTTTTGTAGAACGAACCGAATTTCTAAAAAATCGTTTGGAGGTCGCGCCAGATCGATTTTTGAAAAATGAGCTTTTTTTAGGTAAAAAATTAAATATTGGGTACTTTCGCAATTTTTTTTAAGGGTCATCCATTCGTTTTATATTTTTTATTTTTCTGTGTATCTTTTCCCATATTCTCCATGAATTAGTTTTTGGTATTATGCGTTTTTACAGTCTGCAGAACGTTTTAAATATCGAAAAAAAACACATTTTTCTGACTAATTTTCGAAGTTATTTCATCCTCACACAAAAAACATTTTTTTCTCGTTCAGAAAAATTACATGCTAAAAATAGCTATTTATAAGGAGTATTTTCATAAAGAAAAGATCCAAAAAATGTTGTTCTGGGGCTGAGATATTGCAGTTTTAGTAAATAGTCAAAAAGTGTACAAATTCGGTACTTTTTTTTACATGTTTTAATTTCATCAAGATTGCACCAATATTTTAATTTAAATAAAAAACAATTCAAAAGCAAATAAATGGGAATATTTCCTAGGTAACATAGCTTTACTTTCCAATGGAGTTGGTAACCTAAATTACAGGATTTGGTCGGAGTATATGGATGGAGCCAGTTATAAAAAGATATCACACCCAACAGTTAATATGTAGCAACAAGTAATCAGGTTTACTATGATCTCTTTATTAGTTTTGATTCAATCATAGGATGCTTTTCACGGTATACAAAAAACAAGGCAGGCTCAGCACGTATGTAAACATTCAGTTTGAACGTAAACATGTGTCGTCACTACTATTTTCGTACAAGCTGAACTGAGACGATGCTCTACGGTCTCAGCATGCTTACTTTTGTACTCTAACATGTGGCGTTAAAATATGCGTCAGTCTTGACGTGTCACTGACGTAAAAATTAGTCAGAGAAATGTGTTTTTTTTTCGATATTTAAAAGGTTTTGCAGACTGTTAAAACGCATAATACCAAAAACTAATTCATGAAGAATATGGGCAAAGATCCACAGAAAAATTAAAAAATATAAAACGAATGGGTGACCTTCAAAAAAAAAATTGCGGAAGGACCCAATATTTGATTTTCTACCTAAAAAAAGCTCATTTTTCAAAAATCGATCTGGTGCGACCTCTGAAGTGATTTTTTAGAAATTCGATTTGTTCTACAAAAATTATCCAGACAGGTATATCTTTCATTTCAGGGTTGAGCACCATGACTTTTCGAACATCGATTTTTTTTTTGAGACACCCTACTGCACAGTTTCTACGGTAGATTTTGCAGGAGTTCCACGGGACATTGTTCATAGCTCCCATAGGTCCTGTATCTGTTTTTTTTGTTTAGATAATTTTCACCGAATATTCCTTAAAGATGTGTGTATAGATGATTACTTGACCAATTGTTTGACAGTTTTGAGAAAGTGATCAATTGTTTGACCAAGAGTGTGACCAACAGTGTGACAAATTTCTTCATCAATTGTTTGACCAACTGACCTCTTACAATAGTGGTCTGCCTTAATGAACTATAGATGGATGGTGCGTACAACCGCTTTTCAAATCTTCTTCAGATTTTGTTTGATAAAGATCCAAAATCTCTGACGTGTAAGGAAGGCACGGAAGAATTGCAATGCTTCAGGAAACGCATCTCCGATGTTCCTGGTCATAATATAAATTTATATCCCATAGATATATGTCATAGATGCACATGACCTGTCACTGGCAAAGTATGAATTTCAACAGTTTGAGTATCTCTGACACCTTTTCTCTATACGTTGCCGCATGGAATTTTATTTCAGGATGCTGTTTAAAGTTTGACTTATCTTAATTTTTTTTTATATGTCTGTTGGCCGGGCATTTGCACAGCACATGTTTCGAAATGGACAAATTGATATGAAATTTGCGAAAAAGAATCCACGTGTCTTTCAGGGACTCGAACCCTCAACCTCCTACTCTGTAGATAGGCGTGATAATCCCTACACAACAAGACCACTAAAAGGTCACGCTTGCGGGAAAGCCATCAGAATCCGAGTACCAACCTTCACCGCGGTTAGCTCTTTTCGGATGCTTGATTTGGGGTTATCACGCCCAGGGTTCTTATATCAGGGTTCACTCACTTCGACAGTAGATGGGAGAGGCTAGCGCGGGGGTGAAAAATTCATTTTCAGGGCAAAACATAAACAAACTCGGTGGCTGCCCCATATAAAAATCCAAGATGGCTGAATGAAGTAATTGGCATACTGCTACACCTGTTTGTATTCACCTTGATCACGCCTATCTAGAGAGTAGGAGATTGAGGGTTCGAGTCCCTTCAAGATACGTAAATTCTGTTTTCGCAAATTTTATATCAATTGGTCCATTTCGAAACATGTGCCGTGCAAATGCACAGCCAAGATATTTAACAAAAAAATGTTTTTCATACGGTAGAGTAGCTGAATAATATGCAATTAATTATCGTTTAAAGTTTTGTTTTATCGTTCTGTACCCAGGCAGGACTCGTAATTCTCACTAAAATATATTTTAGTTACAAGATAACCATTGTCGCTGTCGTCGCTGTCCGGAACATCTTTTGCTGGCGATGAAAGGGGATCTAAATGTCAATAAAGGAAAATAACATACGATTTGAAAGTTAGGTACCACACATGTTTTGGACAGCAGAACAAAGGTAACCGAAGCGACAAGCTTTATCTGGTAACTAAAATATATTTTTTCTCACTCATTCTTACAAGAAGAGTATGCTCACTCACGCGGATTTACGCCAATCAATTGATTTGCGGGAAAGAAAGCACTACTAGTGCTGCGAAAAACTGATTCACGAGTTTTCTCCCATCTGTATTTTTTTCGTGTTACCACCAACTGCAGAAAGATTAAATCTATGGAACAAACAACCTAACTACTATGCAGTTGATGTGGTAGTACGGCTAGATTGGTCATGGTCCATACGCCATTTTTGTTGATGTTTTAGGTTTGAATCCCCTTCCGACCATAAACTTTATGACCTGGTTCTCGAAAATTCTCGCGAAAATTGAATGAGGCGTAAAAATGACAAAATGAAAACAGAATTTCACCAAGTAGGCTCTATTTCCGTTTATCTACCAGGTTCGTTTTATAAAAAAAGGTGTGAGTGAAAGATATTTTTTACAGGCATTGCAATTTATCCCATCATTCGATCTTCTGAGCAAAGATACTGATGATATGCTGGGATATCGATCTTAGTTATCCATCTGCTCAGTAAACAAACTGCTATGTTCGCCATGGAGAAAAGTTTTTTCACTGCTTTTGTTGTAGCAACGCCCTCGCAACGTGAACAAACCCCGAACCGCGCGGGCTATCAGGATCATCATCAAATGCTCAAATGATAATATCTTTCCAGAGTGCTCTTTGATTAGGGATAATATCTTTGCACAAGCAAAGATGATATCCTGTGCTCAGATGATACTGCAATGCCTGATTTTTTACCACAAACTACAAAAAAAAAAGATTCTGTTTCGACCCGCTTGATTTTGTCGCATAGAAACGAAAAGTACGAACCCTGCCTGTACCAAATAAGCATACTTTGCAAATAAGCATAGGGGGAGATCCCCCAGCGCCGAACACCTCCCAATACCGGAGACTTCTGAAAACGGCACTTGCACAGACCCCTCCATCATCTTATGTAGTTCAAAAGAAATCATCTTATGTAGTTCAAAAGGGAATTTGGAGTAGGATGTAAGAAATTGAGCTGGAGAGTCAAATAAGCTCAACTAACACGTGTTAATATCTACAACGTTAAGCAAGTGGAAAATATTACTATTCTAAATTATGTCTTTACTTATGTAATATGCACTTGGTCATATTTAAACATGATGCAATAGTGTCCGGTACTCGGGGACACTTTTCTGAACCGTGAAAATTTGCACCAAAATTCATCATCAAAGTACATCGTCGAAAAACGTGTTCAAATGATCAAATATAGTTTGTATGAACCATCAATGATCATATTTTGTGCATATGTATTTGCGAAATGTGTGAACAAAGAAATGTTCAGAAATGTATTTCAAACCTTTGGGAGAATATCAAAAACAGAACAGAATGATGATAACGAGATGTCTCCCGAGGATGTTCCGAAGAATTTCCCGTCAAAGTTTTGCAAAACCCTCGTCGCGGTTCGACAAACGTCTTAAAAATTCCTGGAGAATTTTTTTTTCGAAGTTTCACAGAATATCCTATAGAAATTCCCATAAAAAAAACCTTTGTGGAATAGTCTCCTTAATAAAGACAAAAAAAAAAAAAAAAAAACCTTTGTGGAAATTCCTTGCAATTCTCTGTGGAAACTTCGAAAAAGTTCTCAGTGAAGAGTCAAGAGTCTCTCTTGGAAAGTCTGTAGAATTTCCGAGAGAACTGCTGAGTAGTAAAGGAAATCAAATCCTTTGGGTATTGTGTAGAATCTTAAGTAAAAAATGTAAGTAATTTCCAAAAGAAATTATGGAGAATTTCACGTAGGATTCTTGACAGTTTCCTGTGTAAAAAATTTGAAAAAAAAAAATCTGTTGGTGTTGTGGAGAATTTCCCGTTAAAACTTATGAAATTTTGGAGTATATTACGTGGGAAATGTGGAGAACTTCATGTGAACATTGAGACCAAGATGAATACACCACTAGGTGTTCCAATCTGCCAAATTCACGATTCAGCCATCTTGGATTTTAGTATGGGAGAGCCAGCCGGTTTGTTGTCGTTTTGCACTGAAAACGAATTTTTCACCCCCGCCTTCTTCTCTTCCACAAACTAAGCACATTGCAACACCTAGCTGTGTATTCATCTTGATTGAGACTAGTTTTTCCGCTGTACACCCAATAGTTTTTTTTACACGGTTGGTATTCTTTAATGTCCCGGTTAACCTGATTTTTCACAGCCCTTCAAATACCACCTGGTTTTTTTTTATGTTTTGTGATTTTTTTCATGGGTTTAACTAATAGTTTCATTAACGCTAAACGTATTAATCGACCAAAAGCCACCCGTGTTAAAAAAGAACTGTGTGAATTTGGGAAGAATTTCCCATAACTGTAAACAGATTCCCGTTAAAATTCCTGTGAAAATTGCGGAGAATATCTCATGGAGAACGCAGGGTTGGCCAAGAGGAGGAGTTTAGACCGACTATTGGAAAGTTCAGCGCTCACCGGCTGACGAACGAAAACGGCCTACGACTAATTGATTTCGCCGCCTCCAAGAATATGGCCATTCGCAGCACCTACTTCCAACACAGCCTCCGTATCGGTACACCTGGAGATCGCCACTGCAGACAGAATCACAAATCGACCACGTTCTGATTGATGGACGGCACTTCTCCGACATTATCGACGTCAGGACTTATCGTGGCGCTAACATCGACTCTGACCACTATCTGGTGATGGTTAAACTGCGCCCAAAACTATCCGTCATCAACAATGTTCGGTACCGACGACCGCCGCGGTACGACCTAGAGCGACTGAAGCAACCTGATGTCGCCACTGCATACGCGCAGCATCTCGAGGCAGCGTTGCCGGAAGAGGGTGAGCTCGATGGGGCCCCTCTTGAGGACTGCTGGAATACAGTCAAAGCAGCCATTAACGACGCAGCGGAGAACAACGTCGGGTATATGGGTCGAAGTCGACGGAACGATTGGTTCGACGAAGAGTGCAGACAGATTCTGGAGGAGAAGGACGCAGCGCGGGCGGTCGCGCTGCAGCAAGGTACCCGGCAGAACGTGGAACGTTATAGACGGAAGCGGAGACAGCAGACCCGCCTTTTTCAGGAGAAGAAACGCCACCTGGAAGAAGCGGAGTGCGAGGAGATGGAACAGCTGTGCCGTTCTCAAGATACACGCAAGTTCTATCAGAAGCTCAACGCATCCCGCAAAGGCTTCGTGCCGCGAGCCGAAATGTGCCGGGATAAGGATGGGAGCATCTTGACGGACGAACGTGTGGTGATCGAAAGGTGGAAGCAGCACTACGAGGAACATCTGAATGGCGCTGAGAGTACAGGCAATGAAAGTCAAGGCAGCGGAGGAGATGACTACGTCAGTTCAGCGGACGATGGAAGCCAACCAGCCCCACCTTGAGGGAAGTTAATGATGCCATTCAACAGCTAAAGACCAATAAAGCAGCTGGTAAGGATGGTATCGGAGCTGAGCTCATCAAGATGGGCCCGGAAAAGCTGGCCACTTGCCTGCACAAACTGATAGTCAGAATCTGGGAAAACGAACAGCTACCGGAGGAGTGGAAGGAAGGGGTTATATGCCCCATCTACAAGAAAGGTGACAAACTGGAGTGTGAGAACTTTCGAGCGATCACCATCCTTAATGCCGCCTACAAAGTGATATCCCAGATCATCTTCCGTCGTCTGTCACCATTAGTGAACGAGTTCGTGGGAAGTTATCAAGCCGGCTTCGTTGACGGCCGCTCGACAACGGACCAGATCTTTACTGTACGGCAAATCCTTCAAAATGCCGTGAATACCAGGTCCCAACGCACCATCTGTTCGTTGATTTCAAGGCGGCATACGACAGTATAGACCGCGTAGAGCTATGGAAAATTATGGACGAGAATAGCTTCCCTGGAAAGCTTACCAGATTGATCAAAGCAACGGTGGATGGTGTGCAAAACTGTGTGAAGATCTCGGGCGAACACTCCAGTTCGTTCGAATCGCGCCGGGGACTAAGACAAGGTGATGGACTTTCGTGCCTGTTGTTCAACATTGCGCTAGAAGGTGTCATGCGGAGAGCCGGGTGTAACAGCCGGGGAACGATTTTCAACAGATCCAGTCAATTTATTTGCTTCGCGGATGACATGGACATTGTCGGCCGAACATTTGCAAAGGTGGCAGAACTGTACACCCGCCTGAAACGTGAAGCAACAAAAGTTGGACTGGTGGTGAATGCGTCAAAGACAAAGTACATGCTTGTGGCTGGAACCGAGCGCGACAGGGTCCGCCTGGGAAGCAGTGTTACGATAGACGGGGATACCTTCGAGGTGGTCGAGGAATTCGTCTACCTCGGATCCTTGCTAACGGCTGACAACAACGTTAGTCGTGAAATACGAAGGCGCATCATCTGTGGAAGTCGGGCCTACTACGGGCTCCAGAAGAAACTGCGGTCGAAAAAGATTCGCCACCGCACCAAATGTGTCATGTACAAGACGTTAATAAGACCGGTAGTCCTCTACGGACATGAAACATGGACAATGCTCGAGGAGGACTTGCAAGCACTCGGAGTATTCGAGAGACGGGTGCTTAGGACCATCTTTGGCGGTGTACAAGAAGACGGTGTGTGGCGGCGAAGAATGAACCATGAGCTCGCCCAGCTCTACGGCGAACCCAGTATCCAGAAGGTAGCTAAAGCCGGAAGGGTACGATGGGCAGGGCATGTTGCAAGAATGCCGGACAGCAACCCTGCAAAGATGGTGTTCGCTTCCGATCCGGCAGGTACGAGACGACGTGGAGCGCAGCGAGCGAGATGGGCAGACCAGGTGCAGAACGACTTGGCGAGCGTGGGGCGTATTCGAGGATGGAGAGATGCGGCCTCGAACCGTGTATTGTGGCGTCAAATTGTTGATTCAGTGTTATCTGTATAGATGTAGACTAAATAAATGAAAAAAATGAATGAAATCTCATGGAGAATTCCTCGCAAAAATTCGTGAAAAAAAATTCCATTCCAATAAAAAAAAATCGCACTTACTCGTGACAAGTGCAGATGTAAATACGGCTTGCAGTGGGTGAGGTACTACTTCATCATTTCCCAGCCCTTCCTCACATTGACAGTATTCTGACGTGGCAGGCGCCAGTGTGCCCAAAACAATTGTGATGACCAATACTTGTACATTGAAGATGATTGCTAGTTTCAAGCAAACATTTGTTGGTTCTCTGTGCAAGAACAGTTGATCTGGTCATATTGGAGTAGCAACTTCGGGTGGTCAATTAAGCTAAGCTAAATAGTGAAGCAATTCTTGTAGAACTTGTTGGGAATTTCTCGTGGGAGCTCTGAAAAATTTCATGTGGATCTTGTGCACCTGTAGTATCTCTTGTGGAAATTCTGAAGAATTGGTGTGGAAGTCTTGAGGAGAATTTTCATTGGAGATTATGCAAATGAAATTTAAGAGAATCTATTATGGGAACTGTGGAACACATCCCGTAGAAGTTGTGGAGAGTCTTTTGTAGAAATTATTGACAACTTACCGTGGATATTGTAGAGCGTTTTCCGTGCAAATCGTGAACAATTTCCAGAAGAAGTACTGCGGAGAACTTTCTGTAAAAATGGTAGATATTGCCCCTGAAAGCTTCGTGGATTTTTACATGAAAGTTTTGGAGAATTTTACGCGAAAATTATGGAAAATTTCGAGAATTTTAAATTTGTAGAAAAAGTCCACGCGAAAATTGTTGAATTGTTTTCCTTTTAAAATGTGGATAATTTACCGTGGAAATTAGGAAATATTTTTTTGTAAAAACTGTGGAGATTTTTCCGTCAAATTCAAATTGTGAAGAATTTCCAGATGAAATTGTGGAAATTCCCGAAAGAGTTATTGTGAATTTTCTGTTGAATTTCATAGAGAAGTTGTGGAGAACTTCTTGTGAAAATTGTGAAGAATTGTCCTTGGATATTGTTGAAATTCTTCGGGGAAAATTCTCCAGTTATAAGACGAGTTTAATACTGTTCATTTATCTACACCGCGTTGTAATGTTATACGTATTTCGATATGAACTGTAAGGTCGTCTTCAGTGTCTCGTTCTTGACTCGACTTTGTGGTCGACATTAATAGTTTTCTATGGGAAGCGGAAGCTCTGAATGTTTTCCTATTGAGAATCCTGTGGAAATTGTGTTGTTTTTTCCGACGATATTTTGAAGATCTTTCCGTGGAATTTGTGGATAACTTCCATTTGAAGCTGTGGAGAGTTACCCGTCGGAATTTTGGAGAATTCCTCGTAAAAATGTCGGAGAATTTCTTGTGGAAATTGTGGAGAATTCCTCGAAAAAATATGTAGAGCTTACCGTAGAAATTGTGCAGAATTTCCCGTGGAAATTTTGAAGAATTTTCCATGGAAATTTTGAAGACATTTTAGTTAAAACATGTGGAGTTTTTTTTCGGATTGTATAACATTTCACCGAAAACTTTTTCGCAGAATTCATTTTCGCGGTTGAACATTTCGCGGAATAACATTTGGCGGTTTGTAACTTTTCGCGGTACGACATTTGGCGGATTGTACCTTTTCGCCGAATGACTTTTGGCGGAATGTACCATTTCGCGGAATGCACCATTTCGCGGAATATTAATAATAATAGCCTTGTTCATTCAGCATTCCGACATTATTACCCGCGAGGTCTCTAAGCCAAGTTACCATTTTGTTTTGCATTCGTTTAACACGAGATTAACGAGACTATCCTTCAGCATAGGCTTGCTTTGCAGTCACGCATCTTCCCGCACGGCTAAGGAACGCTTCCCAGAATATTTAGAAGTAGTTTTCAAAATTTCAATTGCCCCTTATACCGGGCAGATACATCCATTTAAAGAAGACGTTACCCCTCCTTTCGCCTTATACCGGGCTGACGCGTTCATCTAAAGAAGGCATTATCCATCCCTTCGCCTTATACCGGACAGACGCATTCTTTTAGAGAAGGCCTTATCAACTCCTTTCGCCCTCTACCGAGCAGATGTATCCATTTAAAGAAGGCGTTACCCCTGTCTTCGCCTTATACCGGGCAGACGCATTCTTTTAAAAAAGGCATTATCAACTCCTTTCGCCTTTTACCGGGCAGACGCGTTCATTTAAAGAAGGCATTACCAACTCCTTTCGCCTCATACCGGGCAGATGCATCCATTTAAAGAAGGCGTTATCAACTCCTTTCGCATTATACCGGGCAGATGCATAGCATAGCATAGTTACGGTGTACTTCGTAGATTGGACACTAGTGATACTCAAGTTATTCTTTTGAAATCCTTATCCAGATTTCTATCAGAAATCAAGGTGGGTGTGGTCCTTAATTTCGCCTTATACCGGGCAGATGCATCCATTTAAAGAAGGCGTTACCCTTCCCTTCGCCTTATACCGGGAAGACGTGTTCTTTGAAAGAAAACATTAGCAACTCCTTTCGCCTTATAACGGGCAGTAGATACGGTCGATTCGAACCCGTACCCGATGGGTTCGGGTTTGAAAAATTACTACAATATCAAGTTCGAGTCGGATACGGGTTTGAGTAATAAAATACTGCCAGAGCCGTAGCGTGGACTCCCAGCGCCCTTGGCGAAACCGTTATTAGGCGCCCCTTACTTTCTTGGCATGTTCAAAACAAAAAGCATGATAAGAGCTGGGATACTTTTAAAATAAATTGGTCTGGGTCCCTTCTCATTGCTAGATCTCGGGAAATGAGAAAGCGGATGCTTTGGATAAGATGGGCGCTTGTACGATGATGTTTACGACAAGAAAATAGCCTTCGATGAATTTTCCTATTAGTTCGTCAGCAAAACCTTGAACTAGCAGCCTCAGGAATCTTGAAACAAAGCCAACAGAAATGAAAAAAAAGGGCAGTTGGGTAGTTGGCTGTATTTAATTCGCATGTAGATGTCGAAGCGTTCATGGTTCAAAAAATTGAATAAGGGACGAGACTTCATTCGAACCATGTGTCGTCTACTGTTCAATCATTACACTCTAAATTCACATCTTTTCAGGATATTGTTTACGTCGTGTGGGCGTGCAAGGAACATCGTGGCTCCAAATATGCGCTAAAGGAATATCTCCGGGTCCGAAGAAAACAACCGAAGCCTCCTAACAAACCTTGAAAGCGGGTGAAGCGCTTATTCAGCTAAAAATAGTCTTGTAAAAATCAGCTTATTCAACTTAAATTGTTTGTTGGGATTAGCAAAGTATTGGCGGGTCTTGATCTCTATAACATGTCCCTTGATAACCAATTTTTGAGAGTTTCTGATGTAAGAATGTAATCATAGTCCGCCCATCCTCTTTTCTGCCATTCCCCATCACGAATATCTTCCTCTTGTTTCCCCGTTTAATGTCTGTCGTTTCCCTTTCATATGCCTTCCTCTCGGTATTGTCTCCCAAGAAAATGTTACAGAAGTGAAACATCGTCAAGAATGGCAATTATGTCAACATCCGCATGGTTATTACTTAAGCACCCTAAATTTTCTTCCTTTCCTAGTGCATTATTGTATTCCATAACCAAATCGCGAGTCTTTCAGTTCCCCAAAACTAACATTAGTACATAAGAATCATGAAAAATTGGAATTAAAACATGATTTTAGCTTCGTAACGCTTAACGGTAAATGACCCTTCCAAAAAACGAAAGTTATTTTTTTAAAATAATTTCTGTTTCGCTTGGTGGATTTAATAAATATTTGCTTAATGAATTCCTTAAGTCTTTAAGTAAACTTTACTTGTTCTTTTACCATCATACAAGTGTCTCACGGTGTCTTTGCCCGAAGGGGCTTATTAAAAAAAAAAAATCAGTAACTCTAAAACACCCACTACACAAAAGTAGAGGTTTTTCTCTTTCACGTAGGTGCATTTTTAAAATGTTCTATCGGGGGTCATTTTTCCATACATTGTTTGGGGGATTAAATCGGCTATCATTTGAGATTTCTAAGGAGTTTGTACCAAAAATAGTGAAAAAAAATAAAAATTGTTGATCCCCCGATAGAACATTTTAGTTTACCCACTATATGAAAGTGGTGAGTATATACTTTCACGTGGTGCGTGTATCAGAGATACTGATTTAAAAAAAATCCCCATAGAGGCACCGTGGTCTGGTATAAAGGAATCGAAAATGTCACTAGATAAAATGCGATCGTTATGGTCCGTTTCTGAACCTCAAATAGTTTGCCTGCATAAAATGAGAGAATTAGTCTTAAATTCAAAAAAACTTCCTCTCACTACTTTTAAGTATCTATTATTCGAAAACGGCTTAGATTTCTTAGTCACGAACGAAAATCATACGCGGTTTTTTACAGTCTACTCTGTGTTTCGTCTTTGGCGTTTTGAAGTCCTCATCTAGGGCTTCTTCCCCAGAAACTTGTTCCATACTTCTTTTCAATTGTATTTCCTGTTCAATTCAAGTGGTAACCAAACGCGTTAAAAAAACTTGATGAGATATTTCATCATTTCCCACAGTTCTGGATTTCGGCGCCCCCCTAAAGCTTGGCGCCCTTGGCGGGGGCCAACCTGGCCAACCACACGCTACGGCGCTGAATACTGCAAATTAGTTTATTCAGTTTTGTTAATTGTGAGGCTAGTTTGTTGTTTGGGCTTACATTTTTTTTTTTAAATTTTAAGAGAACCAGAAAATATCTAGTTTGAATTTTTCGGGAAAAAATTGTGTGCGGGCTAAAATAATTAAATTATGTCGGGTTCGAATCGAAATTTTCGGGAACGGGTCGGGTTCGGATTTGCATTAAATCCAAAAAAAATTGCCCGGATTTCATGTAATTGAGCAGAAATCGAATTTCCTGTGAAAAAAGTGGAAGAATTTTCCACGAAAATTTGGGAGTACTGCTTGTACGCATTGTGGAGAATGTCCTGTGAAAATTGTGGATTTTTTTTATGGAAGTTGTGGAGAATGCAAAGTGAAATTTGTGGATGGATTTTCGGGGGATTTTGAAAGAATTTTCTCTGAAAAACTTTAAAGAATTTTCCATGGAAATTCAAAGAATTTGTTGTGGAACATGTGGTAAATTTTCCGTTGAAATGGTGGAGAATTTCTCACGGCAATTGTAGAAATGTTTTTGTGGAAGCTATGAAGAGCTCTCCGTGCAAATTTTGAAGAATTTCTTGTGGATATTGTGGAGAGTTTCCCGTGGAAGTTGTGGAGAGTTTTTCGAGGCAATTGTTGGGAATTTCGTATGGATATTTTGAAAAAATTTCAGTTCAAAACGCGGAGAACTTCCAAAGAAGTTGTGGAGAATTGGGTCCTAAAATGAAGAACCGATATTCGATTTTCTTTCAAGGAACGACGAAGCTAAACATCCTGAACACGTCAGTTATTCTTTGGACTCAAGAATCGAAAGGAACATTGTTTAATTTGAAATTAAAAAATAGATGAAAAATGATTCCTCGACATTTTCGGTCTTGTTTGACGTACAGAATAATATGATTCAAACGCACTAGCAAAACACCGCAGGGCACTTGACTCAACCTTTGACAGTTAATATATGGGCCTGACGTTTTGAGCTGATGGTTCATTCGTTCCAAAATGTTGCACAGCTCAAAATTAGCCTGAAAATGTCTCAAGCACAAAAATATCATTTTTATTGATTTAGACTTTTATCAGAATATTTATAACATCGGTTCAAGTATTCTTGATCGATGCACTATCGTTTGCAACCATAAACGAGGTAGGGCTTTAGGATCCATTGTCTGCGAAAATTGTGGAGAATTTCACATGGAAATTGTGGAAGAGCTTCAATTGGAAATACGGAGGATTTTTCGTGGAAACTCAGGAGAGTTTTTTTTAAACATTCTTAAGAATTTCTGGTAAGAATTTCGAAGAATTTCTTATGGACATTGATTTGGATGTCCCGTGGAAACATTTTCGTAGAATTTGTGGTGAATAAAGAAATTGTGTACAGCTTCCCATACATATTCTGAAGAATTTCTTGTATATATGGAGAATTTCTCGAGGGAACTGAAAAGGGGTTCCCCGTGCAAAGTTTGAAACATTTGTTTTGGATATTTTGGAGAATTTATCGGGCAAATTGCAAAGGATTCCTACTATAATTCTACGCTTCTGGACAAATTTTCAAAAAAAAATCGTTGGTAGGATTTTCGAGTTATGCTGTTTTTAAGTTTTTCGATGAACATCCATAGCACAACGTAATAACTTAAAAACGAGGTTTTTATGCAAAATCAATTAAATTTCTAAACCTACAAAAAAAAGCATTTTCTTTTGAAGCAATAGGGTAACCGCACCTTTAGTGGAGGTATTGTCAGATTATCTGGATGTGATACATTGCGCGGCTATTATGATGTGCCCAAATGGGTACTTACACAAAACTTTAAGAGGCGAATCACTGTCGAAAGATACGGCCGCGCCAAATGATACACCGCAATGCTATTCACCCATAAGAATCAAGTAAGCGGCGATACCTTTCCTAACGGATTCGCCGCGTGCAATT
Organism: Armigeres subalbatus; assembly: GCF_024139115.2. Taxonomy (NCBI): domain Eukaryota; kingdom Metazoa; phylum Arthropoda; class Insecta; order Diptera; family Culicidae; genus Armigeres; species Armigeres subalbatus. The sequence goes on along the minus strand of NC_085139.1, from coordinate 38,942,063 downwards.
TTGAGAAAATCAGGCAATAGTATTTTTTTTGTAATTAAACATTCTACTTTAGTTTCAGTTTAGGCATTGTGGTATAAACATGGTGTCCGTATTCTAAAATATTGCATGAAAACCCATTGAAAATAATGGTTTAAAAAAAAATTGACTTCCTTGTACCTATAGTGGAACAACTGTACGTAGCTCTGGATGGTGCAATTCGAAGATTTTGTGTTCAAATAAAGGGAACCATCATGAACAAGTCTCACATCGTCCTTGGTTTTGCGTATGACCTCGACATCATTGGTGTAGATCGCAGTGGAAGAAGCTTTTAAACGGGAGAATAGGACTGATCATGAACTTTGTCAAAACAAAGTACCTGGTGGCTGGCAGAGAGCGTGGCAGCCCAAACGGTGTTGGTCCCGAGGTTGAATGGGTGGGATGCGATTTGAGGATGTCGACGAATTCATATATCTTGGAACACTCGTTACATGTGATGATGACGTTAGCCGCGAGGTGAAAACACGTATTGCGGCTGCAAGTAGGACTTCTTACGGTTTGCGTAGCCAGCTAAAGTCCGCAGCATACAAACACGGACAAAGCCAGCCCTGTACACATCGTTGATTCGTCCAGTAGCCATGTACGGCCATAATGCATGGGCATTAAAAGATGCAGAATTCTGGGAGTGTTTGAGTGGAAAATACTGCACTCAATACTTGGCGGTGTGGTGGAAAATTAAGTGCAGACGCTTGAATCAGTTGTGCCAAGTGTTCAAAAATGCAGACATATAGGCAGGCTGATAAAATACGGCATATTACAGTGGGCTGTACATAATGTACGTATGCCGGAAGAGAGACCAGCAAAAGTCATGTTTAGCAGAGAACCTGGAAGAGGACGTCGGCTACAGGGTAGACCACGCACTCGCTTGCTGTGTGTAATCGAAGAAGATGCGCGTGCGGCATGCGTGCAGGGACACTGGCAACTGGCAGCCCAAGAACGAGCGGCCTGGAACAAGACATTACAGTCGGTTTTGCTCCGGATAACACATAGTGTACGACCGTCATAGTTACAGGCAGGAGAAGATTTAATTGATGTTGCATAAAAAACTCGTTTTCAAGTTATTACGTTATGCTATGGATTTTTAATCATCGAAAAACTGTAAAACGGCATAACTTGAAAATCTCGCCAACAATTTTTTTGAAAATTTGTCCAGAAGCGTAGAATTATAGTAGGAATCGAATAGCGGCTGCCGATTGAATGGTACATTTATTTTCATAATAACAGTAAATGAAGCACCATGAGCCGATTACCAAAACCGTAGAACGTTGGAAAGGGTATTTGTGTTTGTTCTCGAAAACATCCAGTGGGGTAGGTTGGCCGAGTTTTGTGTGAGCTGTTCGGCAAAATTGAAAATTTCATAAATTCCAATCGACACAAATGTTGACCAATTCCTCAATAAATCCAGCATTGAAGAGTGATAATATCAAACATAAGTATACGCTAGCGGAGGAAAAGAAAGTAACGAGAATTGTAAAAAGTTCACTAAAAATGTTAAAAAAAAAAACTAAAATATAAATATTTCAAAATTGTAAAAACTACTTTTTCCCCTCTGTTTCATATATTTTGACAAGCTTGGCCAGCCTATCCGAGCCCTGTGGTTGGTTGGCCGATTTTTTGCGCCGCGTTTGTTTGTTTATAACTTTTTCTTCAACTTGTTTTTTTCAATGAAAATATGTCACTAAATTGGACACCATGGACTAGTATATTTATGACAGTGAAAACTGTTTTTCGAAATGTTTTTATGCAAATATTAGTTACAAATTCGTTTATTCAGCCAATGTAATTGCTGCAATAGAACTGTAACATACAGTTATTGCTTTTGATCCTGGATGTCGACACAAAAAATGATTAAGAAGCTTTTTATACAGGAAAGACTAAACTGTTCCATAACTGTGGGATAATATTGTCGTGGTCACAATTATGGAACACTAATCAAATCATATTGCTGCAAATAAATCAAATTTAAAGCAATTTAAGCATTCTAAGCAGTCAAATCTTTGATGGATAACATTGCTGATGGCAATTCATTTATCATTGAAAATAGTGAGCTTGATTGTGAAATTATATTTTTTTAGGAAAAGTGTTTCATAATTGTGGGGGGAGCGGGGATGCTCCGTGGAATTTATAGTGAATTGGCACACAAAATTCTTGCAGTTTCCCGTTTAAATATAGGAGAACTGTCCTTGGAAAATTTGAGAAATTTCTTGAAAAATTTAAGACTAATTTCAGCATGGAAATTACTGAACATTCATAGGTCCTAATTTTTTAGACGGAAGCCAACACTCAGACTTGAACGTGAGATGAATATTACAATTTTGTTATTCAGCCCACTTGAATTGCGCGAAAGTTGAACACGATCATATTTCATCAAACCAATTGGATGGCTTCCAGTCACCAATCCATTTATCACACACTGGATTTGTAACGAATTCCAGCAAAAATCATCTCGTTAAGACACCAAACCAACTCGGATCCGCGCGTGCACACACACGCCAAATGAGAACCCTTTTCCCCACTCTGCAAGAATAAAACCCAATGACATTTGGGCGACACAATGGCACTAGCGTACTTACGACGTGCACTTATTCTGATTTGCGTTTACCGAGAAACACCGAGGAGCATCCATTCAGCACCCATCATCATTATAATAAATTATGCTAATGCAGGAACTGGATAGAGCACGCCCAGTTTCCAGCGCTAGCGCCTGGCGTGTTCCTTGTTTAAGGCCTGCGGTTGTATATGTTTGCCAGAGCCTGATGCCTGAGGTCGTCTGTCGTCAGGCTGTTGGTTTCGGTGTTTGCGCGCTAGAAGGTCGCACAGTGAAGGGAATGAAGTTTTGTTAAAGAAGACATCTGTCATTTTTCCCAATTTCAAATCCTAGTTGTGAAATCTGTGAAAAGCTCTCCCAAATGTTGGTCACAACTGGGTAGATTTTATCCACCATTCGGTCACTGTACGCAACAGACAAAAGATTCAGAACGAGCGGCCGGGGAGGGGTTTGCGAGAATGCGTGCTTCTTATTTTTGATAAAGAAAATTTATAAGGAAATGAAATGCCAAGTGGAATCACTCCACACGGAGACGTATTTGAATGCAGAGCTCGTTTGAATGCTAAATGAGCAATAAGATTAAAATGGGGAAGAAAATTCTCGGCTTATGTGCGACGCTTGCGGTCCGATGGGAAACGACACTGAGGATTGAAAATGTGGCTAATGAGCTGCTGCTACATTAATGCGAAGGATAATGATCTAACTACTAGTAGGTAGGTACTACCGTTGTGACGCTTCTCGTGTGGTTGAAGTATAGCAATGCTATGGTCAAGGAACAGTACCTGTAAAGAAGAAGAAGAAAAATTAAACAGATTAATGGAGTGAAATTTTAGACAGGGCGAATAAAAAGTGAATATTTTCCGAGCACATCTACGGCGCAATTGCTGGAACTATTTATCATCGTGGATTAATTGATGTTTTTATTCTGCGGATTGTGTGCAGCGATGAGTGAAAATAATGAACGCTCTATTTCCGCTCGACCAATTTATATATGTTATGAAATGCAGTGTACAGATCAGAAATTGATCCTGAAATATTGCCTTACAATATTCTCAATGACAGACATTTTATGGCGCAGCATAAACAATTGAAAATGCCAACGTTATTTTTTTTTCTCTTTTTGATGATCAACAATGAACATGAACCGTGGTCATTATAAATCGACCGTTTTTTTATGGATAGCGTTTAAATAAGTTCATTTGGATGCTTTTCGTGCCTTAGATCATGGTCATAATCCTATCCGGGTCCTTATCCATATACCAGGACCTTATTTAGGAATCCATTTCTACACCGGTGATGTCTAGCGGGAATGAAAAAAGAACGCAATTGTTACCATTACAAGAGATTGAATCGTAAGCATCACTTTTGATTCAGATTCTCTATTATAGTGTATACAATCGAATATTGGGTCCACATAAACTTTCAGTTTTCAATCAAACTTGCGCAAGTTACAATTTCTAGTCTAACCTGTTTGTAGCTTCGGCTACCTTGACGCTCGGACGCGAACGGCGATGGCGGCTGGGTGGGACTTAGGGATGACGATTCTGCTCGTTGTTAGTCCGATCAAGCAACAGGACTGGTGATGGACAATAGGCCGGACGAAGATAGGCCGGATGGCGATCAGCTGGATGCTCGCCTGGCCAACGACTTACGACTCGTGGCTTCTGGGTCTCAACGTAGCCAGCGTCTCTCGTGCTATTAGACGACACCGCGTTAAGGCGCTGATCGCACAAAAAAACTTTGCTTGTTGGTTTAGCCTTCGAGCGAAAAATTTCAATAAGCTACTGAGCCTAATACTTTTAGTATAAAATCGACTATTGCCATTTCAACTTTTGTTTTATCAGCGCGCTAATGTCATCTGCAAAGCCGAACACCTTAACACCAAAAGGAAAGGTTAATCTCAAAACACCGTGATACAATCGGTTCCACAGCACCGGTTCCAGGGTGGATCCTTGCTCCTGCGGTGATGGGAACACTTCTTCATCTTGTTGTCATTACATCCCCACACTGGGACAGAGCTGCCTTGCATTTTTGCATTCCTATATCATGAGGCTAGCACGATGATACTTTTATGCCCAGTGAAGTGGAGACAATTTCCAATCCGAAAATTACCTAGACCGGCACCGGGAATCGAACCCAGACACCCTCAGCATGGTCTTGCTTTGTAGCCACGCGTCTTACCGCACGGCTAAGGAGGGCCCCTTGGGAACACTATTTAGCAAAAATTTGGTACATACCTAGCGGCAGGCTAAGTCCGCGTAGCAAGAGCGCGATGGCATCCCAGCTTGCGCTATTGAATTCATTTTTGTAGCTGCGTAACTATGATTTTGATATTGTCGTATTTTTTTTATGGGCCATACTGTACAGTGCCGTGCAGAACAGAGGGCCACGGATTTGTGGCGTTGGATGGGAAGAGTACCTCAATAATTCGCGTCTCTCCGGAGACCGCTCGGGTGGTGGAGAGTCCCCTTTGGTCTTGGCCGTAACAATCCTATAGGTGTCACCCCACGGATTTGCATTGGCGCTCCGGCATAGGTTGTCAAAACACGCTCTCTTACTGCTACTGAAGGCCTTGTTAAGGGCAAATCTCGCTGCTCGAAGCAGCTCTCGGCGTTTCATCCCTACCTCTTCGGCGCGGGCTCGTTGCATCCTTTGCCTAGCCCTGAGACTGGTTTATTAAAGGTCCGCAATGTTGGCGCTCCACCAATATGCTGAGTGCCAATCGTTTCGCGGTAGATCCTAGTTGTTGACGTTGTTGGTAAGGACGCTGAATGGATCGGCCAGGAGAGTGATGGAGGTTCCCGATTTGGAGACAGTCTACCAAAGCAGCTGCTGGTCGGATGCATAGATTCAGCTGTGCTACTTGCACGGCGTCCTCTTATTGCCACTACCGAAAGGACATGTAGGTACGCCCATAACATAGTCACGGACTTACTTCCTTTGGACACAAATAAGATACTTAGGTGCTTTATCACAAACCCGCACCGTAACTACGGCAAAAGTTGCTTCGATCCAACCCCATACAGTTTCAGGACTTGTGGTCAGTGTTGTTGTGGATCGTAATAATCACAATTCTTCGTGGTGGGACGCCCGCATTTAAGAGTTTCTTTCTCTGCGTTGGTGGGACGCACGCAAGAAAAAAGGTTTTATTGTGGATCAGAATGATCGCAATTCTGCTTGGTGGAACTCCCACAAGAAGAATGGTGTTATTGTGAACGGAATGATCACCATTCTGCGTGGTGGGACGCTTGCATTTGAGAGTTTCTTCCTCTGCGTTTGTGGGATGCCCGCAAGAAGAATGGTGTTATTATGGATCGGAACGATCGCAATTCTGCGTGGTGGGACGCCCGCATTTAAGAATTTTTTCTCTGCGTTGGTGGGACGCACGCAAGAATAATGGTGTTATTGTGGATTAAAATGACCGCAATTCTGCGTGATACTCACTCTCACTCATGTATCCTGAGCACCCCTAGGAGTACATAGGGCCAACGTAAAAGATCTCCATCCTGGGCGGCTGCTCGTTTTAGCCTTTACCTGTGCCCAGGTCAGATTCCTGTCGACTTCCTTTAATTCCTTGTTGAGGCTGCGATGCCACGAGCCCCTGGGTCTGCCTCTGCTGCGATGTCCTGCTGGATTCCAGTCCAGCGCTTGTTTGCTGATTTCGTCTTCGTTCTTTCGTAACTTTCGATTTCGTGACTAATCTGATTAGATCTCCATACATTCCATAAACTCGCAAAAGCAGCCCTAGCTTTCTTGTACCGTGCTGCTATGTCGATCTTGGTTCCATCGTCCGACGCTAACCGTCTGCCAAGATATTGAAAGTTTTCGATCTTCTCCACTGCTTGCCTGGCTACCGTAATGCTGGAGAGGTTGATTGTGTTTACATCCAAGTATTTGATCTTGTTGACGTTGATGACCTGTTGTTGAGGAGCGTTCGGCCGAGTCGTTCAGCTTACTCTGCATATCAGAGCGCCGTTGTGCTAGTAGTGCAATATCATCAGCTAAATCGTAGTCGTTTTGATGCTCCATTGTAATAGGCTGCCAGAGTAGCTCATGGTTTGGTACACGGTCAATCACACCCAACATGATCTCGTGATTACGATGAGGAATAGTAGCGGAGATAGAATACATCTTTGCCACACTCCAGCGACTACCCTCTGCACGTAGAAGCTTCGTACTGCGCTTCGATGCGGCCGACGATTTTATCTGGAACTCCCTCCCTATAGATTTTCGTGGCTCAGACGATCGAATGCTTTTTCATAGAATACCAGGTAGATGGAACTTGGAATTCATTGACTTGTTCCATAATGATTCGGAGCGTGACAATATGGTCCACACATGATCTTCCTGTCCGGAAACCTGCTTGCTGACGGCAGAGAATCGAATCTATTTTTACCTGTATCTGATTTTGGATAACTTTCCACAGAACTTTGAGAACAATGCACAGTATCATGATGCCTCGCTAATTGTCGCACACTGCCAGATCCCACTTTTTTGGGACCTTCATTACGACGCCCTGCATCCAGTAAGCCGGAAAAGTCGCGGTATCCCAGATATTACAGAATAGATGATGCAACATTTGCGCAGATAGCATGGGGTCAGCTTTAAGCATCTGAAATGCGATCGACCACGGGAGTTTTGTTGGATTTCATGCTTCGGATGGCTGCTGCTTCGATCTCCTGCAATGATGGAGCTTCGGAGTTGACGCGGGTAATGCGTCTCACCCTTGGGGGTTCATGCCGAGATGTTGATGGTTGGTCGGGCGTCGAGTTTTGAAGAAGTTGTTCGAAGTGCTCGAACCAACGTTTCAGCTGATCAGTTGGGTCGGTGAGTAACTGACCGTTAATGGGACTCGTACTTGGCTGACCTGGTTCTTAACCGCTCAATCGCGGCCTTTGCTTCTCTACGCTCCTCGATTTTCCACCAGGTTGCATCCGTAATCCACTTCTTCCGCTGAGTGCGCAGCTTACCCAGGTTGTTCTTGCTTGTTTCGTTAAAGGCATTCTTGATGGCAATCCACTGCTCTTCTACGCTGTCACCTTCCGGAACATCCGCTGCCTGAGTTCCAAGTTCTTCAATGAACGTTCTCTTCACAGCTGGATCTTCTAGTCGGCGTGTGTTGAATCACCGTCCGAGTCTCTCCTCTCGTTGCTGAATCCGAGCAATGCGTAATCGGATAGCGCCAATTATAAGGTGATGGTCAGACGCGATGTCAGCGCTGCGTTTATTTCAGACATCAAGAAAGCTCCGTCTCCATTTTCGGCTGATGCAGATGTGGTCGACTTGATTTTCAGTTTGTCCATCACGAGACCAACGTGACTTTGTGCACTGGTCGATGGGGAAAGAGCGATCTTCCAATCACCATGTCGTTATTGGCACAGAATTCTACCAACAGCTCACCGTTTTCATTCACTTCTCCAACACCATGACGTCCCATGACACGCTCATGGTCCGTGTTGTCGGAGCCGATCTTTGCATTGAAGTCGTCCATATAGATCTTGATGTCACCTTTCGAAACTTTATCCACGACGGCATTCGGTTTTTTGTAGAAATTCCCTTGCCCTGTAACTCGGCAACATCGGTCGGCGCATAACAGTGAATTATCATGAAGTTCCTTACTTGTGTTCTAAATCTGGAATTGATTATTCTCACATTAATTGGTTCCCACTTGATGAGCGCCGCCTGTGCTAAACAGGAAACTAGCTCCTCGGTGCTGGGGTGCGTTGTTTCCTTGAATACCGGAATACCTGTCCCGATGGGAGTTTGTTTTCTCCAAGGTTTGGCCAACGGATTTGTTGTGTCAGCTTACCTTGTTATCCCAACTTACCTTGCTGAGCTTACGTTAAAGCATTCCCTATTCCAATTCGTGTCGTTTGTTTCATGCCAGAAGTCGTCGCCGTTATATCAGTTCTCGATCGTTCTTCGTAGGTTTCTCGAACGGTGTGGTGGGACGCTCGCAAGTTTCTTCTTTTGCGTTGGTGGGACACCCGCAAGAATGGTTTTATTGTGGATCCGAAAGGACAAAAGTGCTCGAAAAGTTGATTTCATTGAGAATAGATTTCCCCACGATTAAAATGTGGTTATTGATGCTGTTCCGGTTCCGGTTTCTGGTTTTATGTTGCTGGTTACTTGAAATTTACAGATACACAGTTAAATAGACGTGTTCTCAAAGAGGGTAGAGGTAGTAGTATTTATGATTTGTATGACAAGCGAAATAAGGTTGGCATTCATAATGGTTGATTCAAAGTGTTTCCTCATTACGAAATGAGACGCTCGCAGTGGAATAATGTGCGGAGAGTGATTGTTTGCTGCAAGATGCCCTTGTATCATAGTGGTAGAGTAATCCCATTATTCATTATATGTCGGAAGTGTTATTTTTTCTCTTTAAGTATAAGGTGCCAAACCACGGCATACAAAAACAAGGCACTATCGACACGTACGTAAACATCAATTTTCACTGTAAACAATTGACGTCACTGCTATCGCTGCTATGGACGAAGCAAGCCAACGATCTACAATTGAGTTTGGCCTTCTTTTGCAAGATGATCATTTGCTCCACGATAGAGTGTGCCTTGTATTCAAAGTCGCATATCATCCAAGTCAGTATCATAATGATACAATTTACCGAGACCAGCTAATGCACGAACATGGATTTCCGGATAAACTGACAAGGATGGTCATGTTAGTGATACACGTAGTTCGAGTTTCAGGATCATTCTGAAGCCCTTCGAAAAGCACAGAGAATAACAGCAAGATGCCTGCTATTCAATAATGCTTTGAAAGTGATAAGGGCAGGGATTGATACGAGTGGTACGATTTTCATGAAGTACGTATACCTATTTGGTTTCGCCGATGAAATCGATATGATGGCACGTAACTTTGAGCAGATGGAGGAAGCGTCCATCAGACTGAAGACGAAAGCAAAGCGGATGGGACTAGTCATCGACACGTCGAAGACGAATTGCATGATAGGCGGAGCCGCAAGATAGGACAACGTAAGTTAGAATTGTATCGGTGGTCGAGGTGGTTGAAGAGTTCGTATACTTTGACTCAATGGTGACCTCCGATAACAACATAAGCAGAGAAATTCGGGACAGCATCGCGACAGGAAAATCCGTAAAATGATCCAATCAAATAGAGGTCTTTGCCGTACCAAGCTGACTATTTACGAAATGCTCATTAGACCGATAGTCCTCTTAGGACACGAAACCTGGACCATCATTTTCCTTTGGACCTATTTTTATTTCCGTTGACATTAAAAAAATGTTATTTGTGCACCATAGCAGCAATACGTACGCAATAAAACGAACAACACCAGTTATCCTAGTTTTCCGGAACAAAATCTAATTTGCATCTGATTGCATTCCAATCAAGTGAGTACACTTCATTGTGTCGTGGGTATTCTTCCCAAATGCTACCCGCTTTCTTGAACTCTATAAATTGTCAACGCGAAGGATCAACACCCGACACTTCGGTGGAAACAATTTCGACCCGGATGATGCTCATCGCCAAAAAAAGCCTTTCGCGTCGAACACTAAAAGACCAGCGCATTGGGAGGCAACTCGAACTGAAGCCTTTTATCACTTCAATCAATGTCGTCTTTTTCTTGCTTTTCCCGGGGGCACTTCTTGTGACGAGAGCACAGAAATATTCACTGACGGAATAGTTCTGCACTCGAGCGGCCTTTTTTATAGTTTGCTTTCCAATCGAATCTTCAGTCCACAACGAAGATGACACTTGTTTTTGCACCCAGAATGGAACAATCGTTTACTCGCTTTTCCCGGACCGTGTCGAACTGCACACTGGGGTTGACATCGTTTTCTAATATTTAATAATTTCAAAAATAAAGACAAACGTTTTGTAGCTAACAAAAAAAATGTATGTCTTGGGTTTCAGAATTGTTGTTAAATTGAAAATCTGAAATATCTTAAATTGTTGAAAACTTGTCGGAGAATCATAACATCATTGGACGCTAGAGTCTTTACCAAACGTCCCAGTGTGCGACGAAACCGGAAGGCGTCTGAACATCTGAAACAACAACGCGAGGAAAGTGCTGAACAAAATCCGCTTTCCGAGCGAGTGCACACTATTACCAATGAAGCGACTGCAGATGGTTGTTTGCTCATAAGTTGCAGACAGGGTGGAAGTAAAAAACTGCATCATCAAATCTGTTTGTGCATGCATCGGATTCTCAGAATCGAACTGCGCGCTGTGTTACAACGAGCTTCCTCAAAGTGGCGCATCTTGGCAGGGCTCCAACGAACAATCGTTTCTACACTTCACTTCAACCGAATTCTCGCAAAAAGTGCCTCAACTGACGCTAATTGCCAATTTATGTTCCACGGATTTTATGGGATTATAACAACGTTCGCTAAACTTCTGTCGAAGAATGTAGTGGGCTCGTAAAAATTTAGCATCCGTAAGAGACAGCCACTAGTCGACAATGATATAACTAATCCAAGCAGTGCCATTTCACTTTTAACTACATTTCTGTTGAACCTTTCCCATCCAAAAAGGTGCTCTATTGGGATCCTCCATTTGCTAGAATTTACGACTCGGGTAGCATACGTTGCTTTCAACGAAGCTGCTACTGCGGTACGGCTTTATTTTTTGTTGCGATGATTCGTAAACGGCTAAACTTTCGTGTTGGCTCGTGCTTTAGTGCCTTTTAAAGTGGATCTGTCATGACCAGCATTGGAGGAATTTTTTGACACACTTCCAAATAGATTTCGGATGCTTAGGACAGTTTGCGGGCAATGGCCTGGTCCGCTATTTGATGGATTTGCTCTTTGTAGCAATTCACCTATAGCTGGAGATGGATGTCACACCAGAAGCTAAAGAAATGCATTATTTTATACTTAATTTTAAATTCATGAGCAGTTTTCTGCATAATTCTGATTATTCAAAAGAAAGCAACAGGAGATAATATGAGCTTTTTACATTACAACTTTGCCTTTGTTCCATTGTTGACAATGTTTTCTATTGATTTTTATAATCTAGAACAAAAGATACTAGATAGTATTAGTAGCTATTTTTTTATTCACTCAAATTTGACCTGATCGACATTTAAGCATCTTATGGCTCAACTTCAGCAAAATTTGATTCTCTTGAAAACCCTGACAATAATAGAACACAATCTGCCTTCATTATTTTACCAATGATAATTATTTATGCCAAAATTTGAGAAGAAGAGGATTTAATAAAGCTCTTGACAATAGAAGAAACAAACTTGTCAAAGCCACCCCTACTTATCATGGGTTCGGTACACCTTTTGTTGCTCAGGGTATCCTTAATAAATACGTTCCAATTCCTCTCAGTTCCCTCCGCGAGAAACGTTAAACAGTGAAATAAATTGAAGGAAACAGCGAGCCAACAACCGGGACGCAACTAAAAGTGCCACTGGTAATGTAGCGGATGAATGTCATTGTAAACAGAAGCCAGGCTCCACGCGGCACTGACGTAGCGCAAATGGATGGCATAGCAAAGAGCACCATAATTTATCGCTGGTTGGGGTAGAGCCGTGCGAGCTTTGTGAATACTGAATGATGATGTGCTGCAAGCTCGGATGAAGGACCTAATGGTCCGACCCGACACGGACACGGATTGCGGCGACTGATGATGGTGTGGCCTAATTGATCTGGAGCAGGGCGGGATGGGGCTTGGTCGGATCGTTGGAGTGGGGATTTTCCTGTGAGGTTTCCAGAAGTGACTGAAAATGTAATCACTTAGTAATTACCCGCGTTGGATTATTTTTTCAAGTAGGTCTCACAATTATCAACTGGAACATTTCATTTAAGTCCCACTTGTAGTTTTAGTTTAGTCTTCGAGATATATTGATTGCGTTTGCTTCCTCTTAGTAGAACAAAGCATATTTTCAAACTAAAATGAAATATGTTTTCAAGATAAAATCGCTATTCATCTCTAAATAATTGAATTTAAGACTCAATCCCTTTGAAGTGCTTCGGAAGCACTTAGACGTAATATTTCCACCGTACCGTGGCTTAAACTCGGAAAACAATGTCATCATCCTCGTGACCCCACTTCGAAATCCATCTTACCATGGAGCACAGAATGAATGATAAATCGCATCGCGCTGCCGTTACTCCGGTGATATGGCTGTTCCAGTCAGCAGTGCTCTCCTTCAGTCAACATTTCCATCATCCAACAGTCAGCGGTACGCGTTGGTCTTCTTCATAATCCTCGCCATCCGATCCTTCAATCCCCACTGCGTCGTCCGAATCCCGCTCTTATATTCCCCTTCCGATCGAGTCGAGCTTATCTTAATCAACACAACCTAATTGGATTTTGACTGACGTTGGTTGGTTTTTCGGTGTGGAAAGTATCTACCTGTTCCGTTCGGTTTCTGTTGGGAGCTTTCGTTTCCAGAATGATGAAAATTATTTCTGACAGACACCGGTAACGGAAGCCAGTTACTATGAACTGACTTTCGTTGCCAACATTGTTGCTCTATAGCATCAAATGAATTGATATCATTCAATGAGCTGACGTAGCTGAAATTCGTTTTTTGTCATTGGATATTTAAATTAAAAAGAAAAATTACACTGCACGCATTGTTGTTTTCCATTTTTTTTTTGAAATATTGCACGCATTGTTGTTTTCAATAGTTATCGTAATTTAGCGCAAATATAGGGGAGAGGCTGGGGGTGGGGGATTAGCCCCTCCGAGGATTTGAAAAGTTAGTTTTTTTTATTCCTTTCTTTATTTGGTAGGCACTCTGTGTTACTTAACCGCTACTGTGCCGAGATCTACTGTGGTATTCTGCTGCCAGAATCCACACAGAATCTATTTTTAGATTTTCCATTATTCATTGTTGTTGTCGTTGCCGGTCCATCTCACCGTGAGTCCATTGTGTCCATTTGTCCGTGTCGTGAATCCAATGATCGTTGCGCATTGTTTAGTTGCCATTTATCCGGGTACGTTGGAGGGATGCCTCCGAAAAGAACAATTTGTCAGTCGTCATCAGGCAGTCATAACGGTAAGTGCGCTCCCCAATACGCCACCGTATAGGCTGCGCATCCGGCGACTGACGAGGGTTTGGTGGAGGGGCTGGGAATCGAACCCATGAGCATTCGCTTGTAAGGCGAACGTGTAGCCAACTACGCTACGGGACCCCCAATGAAAAGTTAGTTATCAGTGATATTAATTTTCAACACGTAGCATAATGCATTACTGAAAAGGTTTGAAGACAAAAGAGTTATCTCCTATATCCACCCTATCATAATGAAATGAGTGGAAGACAAATGAGCTTGTTTCTCATTTCTGAGAAAGATTCCTGTGTTGAGGGGCCCCATACACGTTCCGACATGTTGTACAACTTTGACTCCGCCCCTAGGAAATTTGGTTCGGTCGGAGTAAAGTCGGACCGTCTGTGGGCAAGTTGTACTGTTCAACAGTCGTACAACTTGCCCACAGACGGTCCGACTTTACTCCGACCGAGCCAAATTTCCTGGGGGTGGAGTCAAAGTTGTACAACATGTCGGAACGTGTGTGGGGCCCCTCGCGTTTTCAAGGGCACACCATTCGATAAGGAAGCACAGCATGCGTCGCAGCATGCGTGAAAAAATAAGAATGACAGTTGTGCGTTACTTCCGTGTCGAATGGTGTGCCCCTGAAAACGCGAGTACTTTGAAAATTGGATTCCGTCAGGAGTGCCCTTAAAAGCATCAAAGTAAGATTGCTATGAACAACAACGGGAAGCCACCAACATATCAATCAAAGCAATCGTGGTACTTCGCCAGAAGTCAAAGACATAGGGGAGGAGAAGACCGCCAGCTGTCATCGAGAGAAAAAGTAGAAACATTGACATTTTTCACGGTGTGGTATAGGAAATGAAGTATATTTTTTGTTATAAAACAAAAATTGAAGATGTTTTTCGAAAAAAAATTGGTTTAAGAGGTTAGAATTGTAAAAGCACGCAAAATAGACATGATATCACGATTTTTTATATTTTTTTCGAATAAGTAATTAATGCTTAAGATTGTTGAATTTTTAAAAATTGTTTGACTAAATTTTTTTATAACTTCTAGAGGCATTTTAATCGTCATTTTCTATATCATGCCATGTCAAACTTCCATGATTCTACTTTTTCTTAAAACTTTTCCAGGTGGCAGCATATGTGGTCATATGTGGTCAACAATCACGGACTAGAGTGACAGTTTATCAGCAGACTTCCGCTTGCCTAGCAGCTTGATAATCTCCACAACTCCCATCAGCATTCTAAAAAGATTCTCATCAGAATCCGAGAGGAATTTCCATCAGAATCCGAAAAAGAATTTTCATTGGAATCTCTAAATAATTCCTCCAAATAAATAAGAATTATCGAAGTATTCCAACTGGAATCCAGAAGAATTCACACTGGATTCCTTTCGGAATAGTTGAGGGATACCCTTGGGAATCTGTGGGGGGATACCCTTCATAATCCATGGAGGATTTACTTCAGAATATCTCGTTGATTTGCTTCGGAATTCCTCCGGAGTCGTTCGAAAATTTTTTTAGGAATCGTTCAGAGATTTGCTTCGGAATTCCTTGACGATTTGTTTCAGAGTTTCTCAACGTTTTGCTTCGGCCCTCCTTAATGATTCGCTTCGAAATTCCTCGAAGATTTAGTTTGGAGTACCTCGACGAATTACTTCGGAATCCCTCGAAGAATTGCTTTGGAATCATTCGATGATTCGCTTCGAAATGATTTTTGTCGGGATCCCTCGAAGATTTGCTTCGGAATCTCTCAACGATTCGCTTAAATATCCCTGGAGGATTCCCTTCGGAATCACTGGAGGATTCTTTTCGGAATCCCTGGAGGATTAATTCGGATTTTTTCGACAATTTGCTTCTACATCTCTGGAACATTGCCTACGAAATCCCTGGAACATTTACGTTGGAATTTATGGAGGATTTCCGAAGAAATCTCTGGAACATTCCAATTGGAACTTCTGGAACATTCCCGTCAGATTTCTTGAAAATTTTCCGTCGGGATTCCTGGAGAAATCCATTAGAAATCTTTAAAAGATTCTCATTGTAGTCCCTGAAACATTTCCGTCGGAATTCCTGGAGGATGGAGGATATCTAGAAAAATCTGTGGAACATTCCCTCTGGAGTCGCTGGAGGATTACACCATCGACATCCCGGGAGGATTTGAAATCCATGGAACATTCCTTACAGACTTCCAGGAACACTCCTGTCGGAGTCTCAGGTGGATTGCCTTCAGAATCACTGGAGGTTCCCTTCGATATGCTTGGATGATTCTCTTCGAAATCTCTTAAGATTCCCGTCGGAATCATTAAAGGATTCTCTTCGGAATCCTTGGAGGATTCCCGTCGGAATCTCTGGAAGAAACCGAGTGCTACTACACTTAGACGCAATATTGTGCGTTTACTTGCTGGGTGGACGCGGTCGGTTAGAGTAGCCGTTCCACCAAGTGTTCGTTAAAGTAGTCGCAAGAGTGTTCACTGTTGGTTTGAGCGAGACAGAGTTAATGTCAAAAAAACCAGGAATATAAGTGAAATAGCGAATGTTTGTTTACTGGGTTGGACCCGAAGAGTTTCCGTCAGTACAGATCTGGCTCACATTTAGTGAGTAGTAATTAGACTCAGTCGACACATGATTCGAATGAAATTACATCCTACGATCAACTTTTTTGGATCATGATCGGATACGATGTCTGCAAGATAATAGATTGCAGTCATCTACCCATTTGTTAACAAATGCCCTTAGAGTTATAATACACAAAATGGAGTCATCTGTGACAATTATTTTGAAAATCTGCAGTACAACACTGAACAAAAACTACAATTAGAACAATGCGAAAAACATGAGAAATCCTCCGGACTACAATTAGGGTAGAATACGGCATTGGCAGGGTGCGACAGTTGTTGGCACCCTCAACAATATTTGCATTTTCCAGCAAACATACACTATTTATGAACATAATTTTGATTCAATCACACAATTTCAAGTCTAAGCTTTCATTTGAATAAGTTGTTTGCGTAAAAGTAGCAAGATTTGATGAGTTAATCATCGAAACAAATTTGCACCTTCGAAATCCTTGCCATTATCGCATTGCCAAAGAAAGCAGCGCACGAATAGCAAACTGTTACTTACTTTTTTGGATCGCCTGTTTCTCCTCTTTATTGCGTTTGATACGACAAATAAGTACGTACACTACTTTTTACTCTTTATCAGCACTTGATTATTACCACAAAGAGCAAATTTATGCAATATTTGCTCTATGTTTCACTAAATAAAATCGGGACTGTTCGTTTTCTTTGACAGCAGTACACTTCGGAATAGAGTGAGAGAATGTGTTTGTGAGCATATCAAACACACGCTAAAAAGATACCACGCACAAATCTATGTGATTTTATTTTAGCAAAAATACGAACAAAATATCCGGCGATGGCATTTTTTTTTTAAAAAGTGTTAAAATACAAATGTTTCTATTCGGATTTTTACGCAGACCATGGATTATATTAAAAGTGATAGCAACACCGTAGTGTTTTAACCCTTATGTGGCTGAAAGGACCGTTTTCCTTTTGCAACTTCAATACTTTCCAAGCTCATCAAAAAATTATAATCATTCCCGTTCCTACATAGCGCATTTCAACCATAAATAATTGCCTTCTTTTAGGGTATTATCTATTATTCAACTGTGAAACGTAGTGGCTCCAGCAGCTGGATAGGACAGTGCTGTCCATTATTCAACATATGAAGACTCACGAGGTGGAATATATTGTTAATATACTATACTACCCGAACCGATGAGCTTCGTTTTACCTAAAATTGATTAAATATATATTTTTTACATTATTTAAAAGACGTTAAGTATTCGAAATTTGCAAATTTTGGATTCCATTTTTTAGATTAATTTCCGATTAAAGCAGAAAGGTGTACTTCATTTTTATGAGAGTCCCTCTTCCAGAAGAGGAGGGGTCTAATATCATCGTAAGAATCTTCATCGTTCCCTAAAATCTCTACATACAAATGTTCATGCCGTTTCCTAGTCTATAAGGGCAGACAGACAAATATGCATTCTTATGTGTATGGATTTGGTTTCACTTAGTTAACGTCGAGCGGTCGTGTCTTGTACACAACCACCATGTTTTTTTTTTATGAAACAAACATATCATGTAAGGACCGCAAAGAGCAAGTTGTATATTTGAAACAGGTTGATAGACTTTTGCTTACGCGTGTAGACTCTAAGGCATTATAAAAGACAAAAGATGTAAATCTTGGCAGCGGACAAAAAGCATATAAGTTCCCTTCTCCTAAATGGCAAACATTATTCAAATACATACGTTGAAAATAGTAAAAGTAATGAAAATGTCAATATCTGTGTACACGGGTACCCTATCTGCCATTCACGTCTGATTTTTGTTGGCTTCATAAGTGTTAAAATTGTTTTACAATGTGTTTAAATGCTTTTGCCTATCTGTCTACATGACATAAAATTGATGCCAAGGATAAAAATTCATGTTTTGTGTTAAGCCAGTTTTGATAAACAATAAAGTTTGTTCCAAAATTGAGTGAAGCGAGATGAGCGTGCGGCCGATTAATATGAATGAATTTTACTACTGGAGGATATAAACAACCAGCATTTGGCACCAATACATTAATAGTTTTTCACTTCCATGTCTAGTTGCTAAAGGGAGCAAATCCATTGCTGATAATAGAAATTGCTATGCCAATAGAAGAAACGTTGACCTGTTACTTTATAATAAATTTACTGAGTTTGTGGTAAAAGCTGTTATATTTAGTGAACACCAATCATCAAAGAAAGAGCATACAAATGTGTACCAGTTAAGCTGTACCTGTGTTTTAGTGTAATTATTAATTATTTTTATCATTCAATTTGGCGAATGTTTTAGACTGCCAAGAATAGGTATTTTCCCCTATGTAACGGCATGGAAGCTTTATTTAACGGAAACGCATTTATTCGACGGAAACAAGACAGATATACATTTATTTCGGTTTCGATTGCCAAAGGGTTTTACACCCAGGTTTTTTTTTACGCGGTTGGAATTCATTAATTTCTCGGTTAACCTGAACTTTTACAGCTTTTCAAATACCCTCTGAATTTTCTTTGATTTTTTGTGAATTTTTTGGTGGGGTTAACTCATTGTTTCATTGACGCTGAAGGTCTTAAACGACCAATACCAAACCGTGTAAAAAAAACCTGGGTGTATTCATATTTGTTCCTTCCTCACTCTCTACTCTTCACTTCCTTCTTCCCTCTTTCACTTCCTAGCTTCCTACTTGTGTGCGGTTTTCTTTTTCTGGTTCTAGCGATGGCTAGCCTAGGCTACCGTTTGTGATGATCGAGCTCGTGTGTGTGTGGAGATATGCATGCTTGCTTGTTTCCTACTCACGGCACCGTAGTCTTTGCAGCTTCCCGGCCGGCAAGTGGTCCTATACCGACGAATGGTGGCCGGGGCGATGATGATGAACTGCGCTTAAGGAGATTACCAGACGGACGAATGGCGCTCGCATTCGATGCGGGGACGTCGGTTTCGTGGATGGTTTCCACGGGTTGGGTTTTACAAAAAAGCCTTTGCTCTGCCGGAGAATCGAACCTCCCTTCCGAGATCTGCCCCGATCCGGGACCCTTGACGATGAAGCGTGGGGTCGAGAGCGCGCTTGGCGAAAAGTTGCGGTGTGCCGAGCTGGCCTGGATATCATACTCATTGTTTTGTCTCATTTAAGAGCTTATATCGATCGAATAGATTCTAGACAAGAAGCCGTCGAACGGCTGTTGCGACGCAATCAATTACAAATCTCCACTCAAACATCACAATGAATTTACCTTTTCTACACACAAAAAGTTGACCGCACGTCACCTTTGACCCTAATGTTGAACTTTGGGCTACACGGAAGCAGGGTTGGGAAAAATCAAATTTTCGAAAAATCGAGAATGATCAAACTCACCCGCGATTTTACTTTTAAATTATCAAGTGATTAAAACTCACCAGCGATTAGGGGCTGTCCACAAACCACGTAGACTGAAATTTCACATTTTCAAACCCCTCCCTCCCCCCTAGTAGACTTTCGTAGACTTTTTCGAAACCCCTCCCCCACCCCCTTGAAGTCTACGTAGACTTTTCCAAATTTTACAAAATATCATATGTGATTCAAATCGAAATCAAATTTAATCCTCTGTCCACTGCTCCTGAAACCAAACCTCCAAGTAAATTAATTCAATTTCTGTTGAATTCGATTCCTCCTAGAGGTGTGCACCACCGCTGCCGACACTTTTGCATCGGCGCGCCACTGCTTAAAATCTGTCACACATCTGACCTACAATTATTCACGCCGGTTCAAATTTGCGAATTTCCGTGAAAAGTTAGAATTATTTTCCGATGTAATTTTAAGTTTAAATGGACATTCTGAAATATTTCCCGTGGAATTTTGGAATGGTTTCCTACGTTCTTGCTTGCAGATTTTGAGCAATTTCCTGAGGATTTTTTTTTAAATCCTGTAGACATTCCAAAGACTTTTCCGAATAAATTGCGGTGGAAATTATAGAGAATTTTCAGTTGAAATTTTGGTGAATTTCTCGTAAAAATTTCGAATAAATTTTCAAGAAAATTACAAAAGTTTTCTTACAAAAATGGCAAACACGGAAACTCAAAGGGTTTTTGGTGGGATATTCAAATAATTTCTCGTGGAAATTTTCAACAGTTTCTTTGGAAATTCCTAAGATTTTCCATCGATCATTCCAAAGAATTTGCATTAGTACTCCCGAAGAAATTGCCCTAAAATATCCGAAGAATTCCTCGCGAAAATTCCGAAGAATTTCCGCAATTAAGAAAAAATTCCCGGGGACCTCCCAGAAAATCTCCAGTGAAGGGTTTCTCGCGGAAATTTTGAAAATTATAAAGAATCACGAGGAAAATTTAAAAAAAATAGCAATAAAATCCAAGTGGAAATTTTGAATTTCCTGGGAATATCCATATAGTTTTAAGCCATAGTTCAGACTATTACTTCAGTGAAATTCATTAGATTATTTCGATAAAGTCTTGCAAAAACTTTTGGGAAGATCCTAAAAAAAATCGGACAAGTGAACTTTGCACATAGCTGCTGTATAAATTGTTTTCCAAAAAAATAAAAATTAAAAAAAGTCTACGTAGACTTTTGGTATACCCCCCCGTCCCCCTTCGTAGACTAACGTAGACTTTTTCGAAACCCCTCCCTCCCCCTCAAGAGTCTACGTGGTTTATGAACAGCCCCTTAAGAATCGTTCGAAAATCGTATCTTAATTTGAAGCATTTACCGTTACATTTTGAACTCTTTTTCCTCACTAGCATGAAGCTATAACGCCAAAAGAAGATATAACGGGACTGTTAACAATTAGCTATTATTAGTGCAGATTAATAATTGAATGAAAATTCTGTGTTTATTATCGTTTGAGTACAAAATTTGAGAAGTTGTCGCCGGTGACAACTCGCCTACTGTTTTCACGTGAGAAGTTTTCACATGAAAATTGCAATCATGATCGTCTGATAATGATTAAGCACAACACTGCACGGAAGGAACAGAATTAACTTTAATTTAAATCTTAAGACTTCTCACATTTAAACGTACCAAATTAAACACACCGCGAAACTAAGTACATATAAGTACTAACTACTCGCACTCTAGCCTCTTCCACGGTTCAAGTCAAAGTGAATGAGTAGAAGTCCAAAAAATCCTGCGAAAAATGCGACTATCACGGTCTTCGTGGCAGGAAGTACGTCAAATCCCCGAAGTGATTCAACGACCTTTTAGAACAATCAACTCTCATCAACCTTTCCTTCGTGTCACCTGAAGCTACATCTCTTTCGCACTTATGCCATCTGGATATCTCCCTTAAATTAGCATCGCACATGCGTGCGGACCAGTTGAAAAAGAGAGAATGGTTCGGGATTGAACTTTGGACTTTTCGAGCTAGATCGGTTTTGGTGGTGGCTTGGGAACGATGGCTTGACTGTTATAATTTTCTAAGGCGACATTCTTGTATGCCAATTATTCGGATTTAAGTAGGTGTGCATTTTATTAGGAATGGTGACATTTATTATCGCAATGTGTTTTAAGTGAACTATGGGAATGAAATGTAATTAACATTGAACGAGCATTATAATAATGGTAAACAAATTTAACACGAAGAATAAATTAACATTGAAGCATCCAAAATATGATAACAATTTAATATATTTATAGCAAATAATATACATTTAAATCTAAAAATAATGTATGCAAATATGACCATGTTACAAGTTGGACTTCTTATTTCTCACATTTCACTTCTAACCCCTTGTTCCTCATTTCATGCTTCCCACTTCTCACCATTAAAACACTAATAAAGCTTTTAAAAAACGAAGAGCGAAGTAAGAAGTAACAAATAAACAGTGAAAAATAAGAATTTACCAGACATCTTCTTCTCATCGTGAAAATTGAGAAATAACAAAAAAAAAAGAAGTAAAAAGTGAAGAGTGATACGTGATACTTCATCGTTTCTCACATCTCACTTCTCAATTGTTAATCTGTATTGTGATTACTCTCTTCATTGTTTACTGTGAGAGGTAAACAATGAGAATGCAATGACACGTAAGTCACGAAAAGTTAGAAGAGGGACATAACAAATGAGAAATAAGACGTCCCAAACAGTGTTGGGAAATGTACAGTAAAACATTGTGATTATGCGAATGTTTACATTTTATCCGGTCAAATTTCACGTACCGCACAAACCGAAACAGTTTTCAAAAAAAAATGTACGCCTCATTGTGACATTTTTTTTGCTGATGAGGCAAACTGTTTGTTTGCTGCTGCCTGTAAGCATATGCGGTATTTCGAAAAATTTCGTTTCAGGTTGTTCGAAACGAAATTCCGCGGAATTTCGCGGAATTTTAGGATGGCGAAATCGCATTTCTTGATTTCGTTTCGTTTCGTAAAGTTACAAAAATTTCGCTAGAAAAAACCAGCTTCTAACGAAATTTAACGGAATTCCGCGGAATTTCGAAACAAATTTAAACCTAAACCATTCTTTATATTATCAAAAATTTTGGCTGCGCCGCTGAACAAAACGTTAAGTTGTTTTCAAAACTTTAGTTTATGCAATTTTTTCTATTAACGCTCACTACATAACCCCATTTTAAGTAAACAAATACGTATTCTATAAAACGTCTTCAGTGCTTCCAATTTTCAAATTTATATTTTGTGATATTTTTTACTATTTGAACAATATTAATGCAGAATCGATCGTGTTGCTGCTGGTCATGGGACGGCAGCTAGTCCGGGAGAACGCGAAGTTATAAAATTAATGTCTGCATCGAAGAGCACAGAACTATTTTGTGCGGAATCGATCGTATTGTAGAAGCTTATTAAACGAAGCACATTGAATTGTGTTGGATAGATTTGAAACACAGTTTTCGTCTTCTTGTTTTCAAAATAACTTTGTTTGCAATAAATATTCAGTCGCTTACCCAGGGGCTTCACATGAATTACCTTATCTACTAACCAACGATTCCTTTCCCGTAGCGCTCACGGAGATGCAGAGCATTCCTCGGTCTTTTATAACAGCGGTTCTCAACCTGGGGTACATGTACCGCTGGGGGTACTTCCGTCGGGCCCAGGGGTACCTCGGACGAAATGCTTAATGGCGGATGAATTACAATTTTAATCCAAACTTATTGATAAAGCTTTGTATTTTTTTATTTCTAAACTTTGTCTTGTATATAATAGGGTAAAGGATGTATTTTGGACAACCCTTACGGGGGCTCTTATTTACGACCACAAAGAGGAATTTGCACTCAGTGGTCCAAAATATGAGCCGTCGAACTGGTGGTCCAAAATATCTCCCTTATCCTATGCATGGCGATCAGTAAATCATGGCCTATTGAATCCTGTCCTCCACAACCAGTACAATGGATGAAGAGTTGTGGGACAAAAGATCAAAAGGGCAAAACCTCGAATGAACAAATTAAAAACATCTTCTATGCATCTACCGGGTCAAAACAGAATGTAGAATAATATGTTAAGAATATGATTCTTAACTAAAATCTAGAGTCTACAGATTCGAAAGCCTCTATTTGAAAGACATGAAGAGTTTTTCCCGAAAAGCTCAGTTGCTTCGTTCCAAGAGAATTGGAAGCATCCTTCTACGCTTCTCGGAAGCCTCCTTCCAAGCAGCTTGGAAGCCACCTTTCAAGTGACCCGGAAACATCATTTTAAGATGTTCAAAAACTTTCTTCTGAAAGGCCCGGAAGCCAAGCTGTTTTTCTAGAAATTTCCTTTTATTTCTGCTTCTTTTAAAAGCCTCGGATCTTTAGGACACTAGGGACTCGGAAGGAATTTTTGAACAGGCTCGAGAGCTGCATTTTAAAAGGCTCGGAAGCCTACTCTCATGAGGGTTGGAAGCCTCCTTTCTAGAGGCCCGGAAATCATCTTTTAAGCTTTCTTCATTAAACTTTCTTTTTTTTCTTTTCTCCTTCTTTTAAAAGGCTTGGAAAGCTCTTTTCAAAAGGCTCAGAAGGCCTCTTTCAAGAGGGTCGAAGCCCTCCCTTAAAGAGATCGGGTCGGAGTTCTTCTTTCAAGATGCTTGGAACTAAGTCTCAAAAGCCTCAGAAGAACCCTTTCAAGAGGCTCGGAAGCCTCCTTTCAAGAGGCTCGGAAGCCTCCTTTCAAGAGGCTCGGAAGCCTCCTTTCAAGAGGCTCGGAAGCCTCCTTTCAAGAGGCTCGGAAGCCTCCTTTCAAGAGGCTCGGAAGCCTCCTTTCAAGAGGCTCGGAAGCCTCCTTTCAAGAGGCTCAAGAGACTCAGAAGCCTCCTTTCAAGAGGCTCGGAAGCCTCCTTTCAAGAGGCTCGGAAGCCTCCTTTCAAGAGGCTCGGAAGCCTCCTTTCAAGAGGCTCGGAAGCCTCCTTTCAAGAGGCTCGGAAGCCTCCTTTCAAGAGGCTCGGAAGCCTCCTTTCAGTGGCTCGGAAACCTTCTTTCAAGAGGCTTGGAAGCCTCCTTTCAAGAGGCTCGGAAGCCTCCATTCAAGAGGCTCGGAAGCCTCCTTTCAAGAAGGTTGGTAGCCTCTTTTCAAGAGGGTTGTTAGCCTCCTTTCAAGAGCGGCATAAATGCTGGGTTATTGCCTTATCGCCAATGGTATATGCGGCGAGAATGCGGTGATTTATAACAGACTGCCTCTTCTATTATTTTAACTCTATTGGTCGTCAAACTTCGAAAAAGTGAAATCCGAATTGCGTACATAATGTAAAACCAATTTAATCAAAATTCCGCGGAAAAAAAATGAAATTTCGTTTCGTTTCGAAAAATATCGAATCAAATGAACCTTGATTTCGTTTCGTTTCGAAGTTTCGAAAGTAAATCCATATTTCGTTTCGATCCGAAGCAACATAGACATTTTAAATTTCGTTCCGTTTCGTTTCGTTAGGAAAAAGTGTGTTATCGCATACCCTTAGCTGCCTGCTGCTGCGTGAGAGTCGAGCCGTCGGTGCGGTCAGCATTTGCATGAGATTTCTTGTTTCGGTTCGTGCGCAGCGTAAACAGAACAGAATCGAGTCAAATTGCCTGTGGCGCAAAGCCTAGAAAGAATGCTAGCCGTTGGTACTAATTCAACAGTTCTAGCCTCTAAAATGAGCAGGGAGTAATAAAATAATCATTTACCACCAAAAACGGTCATACGTCGTGACGCTTGAAATTTCTGTAAAAAGTATTCAGAATTTCCATGGGAGATATTTTAGAATTTTCATGGAAAATTGTTTCAAATTTTAACGAAAGATTATTCAGAATTTCCGTGGGTAGTTCTTCGGATTTAGATTCTTCAGAATTCCACTTGAAATTCTTTACAATATTCACCGGCAGCTCTTAGTAATTATGAACTTTCAAAAGAAATTCTTCGAAATTTCCAAGAAAGATTCTACGGGAATTCCACAGAAAACATTTAGAGTTTTCGAGGGAAATCGTTCAGAATGTGTAAGAAATTATTTGGATTTCAACGCGAAGTTGTTCAGAATATCCAAAGAAAATTTTTCGGAAGTTCCGCAGGAAATTCTTCGGAATTCGCAGCGGATTTTTTTTTTAATTCCTAAGGATTTTTTTTTGGGAATTATGGGAAATTATTTGTATTCTACCTATGATCGCATATCAATCCAATCTTTGGTGGATTTCCTATTCATATGGGACAAATATGCGAGTGCGGGCAGCATTTCGTCCATTAAAAAAATTTCGGAAATTTCACGGTAAATTGTTCAAAAAGGGGAAGAGTCATATGGCCTAAAGCCATTTGCCAAAAGCCAAAAGCGACATATGGCCGATCTGAAAATTTAGCAGAAAAAACAGTTTTCCTTAACAGGTCGTTTGGCTGAAAAGGTTATTATTTATTTATTTATTCAGACTAAGGCCGAAGTGGCCTGTGCGGTATATAAGAGTCTTCTCCATTCGGCTCGGTCCATGGCTACACGTCGCCAACCACGCAGTCTACGGAGGGTCCGCAAGTCATCTTCCACCTGATCGATCCACCTTGCCCGCTGCGCACCTCGCCTTCTTGTGCCCGTCGGATCGTTGTCGAGAACCATTTTCACCGGGTTACTGTCCGACATTCTGGCTACGTGCCCGGCCCATCGCAGTCGTCCGATTTTCGCGGTGTGAACGATGGATGATTCTCCCAACAGCTGATGCAATTCGTGGTTCATTCGCCTCCTCCACGTACCGTCCGCCATCTGCACCCCACCGTAGATGGTACGCAGCACTTTCCTTTCGAAAACTCCAAGTGCGCGTTGGTCCTCCACGAGCATCGTCCAGGTCTCGTGTCCGTAGAGGACTACCGGTCTAATTAGCGTTTTGTAGATTGTCAGTTTGGTACGGCGGCGAACTCTATTCGATCGGAGCGTCTTGCGGAGTCCAAAGTACGTACGATTTCCAGCCACTATGCGTCTCCGAATTTCTCTGCTGGTGTCATTTTCGGCAGTCACCAGTGAGCCCAAGTACACAAATTCTTCTACCACCTCGATTTCGTCACCACCGATGCAAACTCGCGGTGGGTGGCTCACATTGTCTTCTCTTGAACCTCTGCCTATCATGTACTTCGTCTTCAACGTGTTGATGACTAGTCCGATCCGCTTAGCTTCCCTCTTCAGTCTGATGTAGGCTTCCTCCATCTTCTCAAAGTTACGTGCCATAATATCTATGTCGTCGGCGAAACCAAATAGCTGGACGGACTTATTGAAAATTGTACCACTCGTGTTAATCCCTGCTCTTCGTATTACCCCTTCCAAAGCGATGTTGAATAGCAAACACGAAAGACCATCACCTTGCCGTAACCCTCTGCGGGTTTCGAAGGGACTCGAGAATGACCCTGAAACTCGAACTACGCACATCACCCGATCCATCGTCGCTTTGATCAATCGTGTCAGTTTATCCGGAAAACCGTGTTCGTGCATTAGCTGCCATAGCTGGTCCCGATCGATTGTATCATATGCGGCTTTGAAGTCGATGAATAGATGATGTGTGGGCACGTTGTATTCGCGGCATTTCTGCAGTACTTGGCGAATGGCGAACACCTGGTCCGTGGTGGAGCGTTCGCCCATAAACCCGCGTGGTACTGCCCCACGAACTCCCTTGCAGTTGGTGCTAGTCGACGGCATAAAATTTGGGAGAGTACCTTGTAGGCGGCGTTCAGCAATGTGATTGCGCGGTAGTTGCTACAATCCAGCTTATCGCCCTTTTGTAGATGGGACACGACACCTTCCATCCACTCCTGCGGCAAAACTTCCTCCTCCCAAATCTTGGTAATGACCCAGTGCAGCGCTCTAGCCAGTGCCTCACCACCGTGTTTAAATAGCTCTCCTGGTAGTTGGTCAACCCCAGGGGCTTTGTTGTTCTTCAGCCGGCCAATCTCCTCCTGGATTTCCTGGAGATCCGGAGCCGGTAGAATTATGTCCTGCGCGCGTTCTCCCAGGTCCATCACCATACCGCCATCTTCGTCTGCCACATCGCCATTCAGGTGCTCTTCGTAGTGCTGCCGCCACCTTTGGATCACCTCACGCTCGTTCGTAAGAAGGTTCCCGTTTATGTCCTTACACATATCAGGCTGTGGCACGTGGCCCTTACGTGAACGGTTTAACTTCTCATAGAACTTTCGTGTGTTATTAGCGCGGTACAGTTGCTCCGTTTCTTCACGGTCTCGATCTTCCTGCTGGCGCTTTTTCCTCCGGAAAATCGAGTTTTGTCTGTTCCGCGCCTGTTTATATCGTACCTCGTTCGCCCTCGTGCGGTGTTGCAGCAATCTCGCCCAAAAGGTTATGTAGTCGAAAATACCGTTTGGTCGAAATTTTATTTTTTACTTCGGACGAAAATGTTATTTTCTGAACGGGAAATATGGTCAAAAACGTTGACCCGTTCTACCAAAGAACTTTATCAGTCAATGTTGAGATATTTGGCCATGTGGGGTTTGAGTAAAATGCCTTCAGCGTGTTATAATAGATTCACACATCAGACCTCCGCGGCGTTCACACGCATCCACGACGAGTTGCCGTCATAACTTGGTTCCGCCCTTTTTGGGCCACACATTTTGGCGATCCTGCCAGTCTATTTCTTGGATCCTGTTTGGGTCCTGATTTCATGAGGTGAGTTGAATTCAAGTGGCTAAATTGTGACGAGTGATATATTTCAGTTTGCAAAATCACAAGACGCGTTTCGAATTCCGCCAGAAAATAGTTTGTGAGTTTTCTAAATCACAAGACGCGTCTCGAAGACCGTCAGAAAATGGTTTGTGGTTTGCTAAATCACAAGACGCGTTTCGAAGACCGTCGGAAAATGGTTTGTGGTTTGCTAAATCACAAAACGCATCTCGAAGATCGTCGGAAATTTGTGGTGGGTCGTCTGAAAGACCGCTGGAAAAATGGTTTGTGGTTTGAAGAACATTAAAGACTCGCCTGGACGACCGTCAGGAATTGGTTTATGGTTTGCAAAATTACAATGCGCGGCTGGAAGATCAGTGGAAATGGTTTGTGGTTTAGAATACTATACGGCGTGTCTGAAAGGTGGCCGAAAAAAATGTGTTGAAGTTTGTGAAACTACAAGGTGCGTATGGAAGACCAACGGAAAATGGTTTACGATCTAGAAAATATCAAAGTTCTGTGAGCATTGATTTTGAATAAAACAAATTTTGATTACACGAAGCCACTTGGCAACGTACATGAAACTACCGGTTGAGCCATTATATAACGAAATCTGAGAGAAATGGAGAAATATTCAATGCTGTACTGTTCGAAACTGTTCGGAAAGCCAAATATATTATCTAGAAATTTATCTTGGAATGTACTGACTTAGTAGTCATAGCGGGATTACCTGTAGGAGCAGATATCTTGGAATTTGAAAAATTAATAAGGTTGCCGGATTTTACAAAGCTATTCGGAATCTCAAATTCATTATCCGTAAGATTAGTTTGGAGTTGGCTAGCAATACTAGTTGATGGCAAATGGTTGATGGTGTACTATACGCGAAATTAAAAGTTGGATTGAATGTACGGATTTGGAATGGATTTGAATTGGATTTGGATTGGCTTTGTGTTGGATTTGGATTGGATTGGATTTGGTTTGGATTAGGTTTGGATTTGGATTTGGATTGGATTTGGATTGGATTTGGATTGGATTTAGATTTGGATTGGATTTGAATTGGATTTGGATTGGATTTGGATTGGATTTGAATTGGATTTAAATTGGATTTGGATTGGATTTGGATTGGATTTGGATTGGATTTGGATTGGATTTGGATTGGATTTGGACTGGATTTGAATTGGATTTAGATTGGATTTGGATTAGATATGGATTGAGTTTGGATTGGATTTGAAATGGATTTGGATTTGATTTGGATTGGGTTTACATTGGATTTGGATTGGATTTGGATTATATATGGATTGAGTTTGGATTGGATTTGGATTGGTTTTCGATTGAGTTTGGATTTAAATTAGATTTGGATTGGATTAGCATTGGATTTGATTTGGATTGAATTTGGATTAGCATGAATTTTCTTATCATTATTAGGTTGTTCTTGAATCTTATTAGTAATGGAGTTCAATGCCGCTTAGTTTTGGATTGCATTTGGGTAAGATTTGGAACGTTTTTTGGAAGAAATTGTCATTGTATTTGACAAACAAAGAAAGGCTTCGTAAACTTGTTGTTCTCTAATCATCCAACGAAAGTATGAATCACGTTTTATCTTTCGCGGCCCACAGTTTGGGAACCCACACTCTGAATCATTGTTTAGGTATTAAAACCATGATGTTGAGTCAAGTTTATTTTGGTGTGCAGTTTTCAATGGAGTTAACCGGTTGCTCAATTGCAAGCGATGTTCGCTTTCGTCTCATTTAAATAACCCAGGGTAAAAACAAGCATTGCATCCTATGCTAGAAGATTTTTTTTTGCGTTTTTAATGAGAGAAGAAGGGAAATTTGGGGTTTGAGTAAATTGCCTTCAGCGTGTTATAATAGATTCACACATCAGCTTGTCAATCGGAGAGTAGCAAGCCATGATTTTGCCTCTTCCAGTCAGACCTCCGCGGTGTGCACACGCATCCACGGAGAGTTGCCGTCATAACTTCGTGTCGGCCATTTTAGGGCCACACAGGCCAGATGAGCTTCGGTTAAATGCCTAATAACATATTCGGCAAAACAACTTTCGGCCATATGACTCATCCCGTCGTTTGACTGAAAGTCATTTGGCGATCGTCATTTGTTTGTTAAATATCTTGGCTGTGCATATGCACAGCATATGTTTCGAAATGGACAAATTGATATGAAATTTGCGAAAAAGAATCCACGTGTCTTGGAGGGACTCGAACCCTCAACCTCCTACTCTCTAGATAGGCGTGATAACCCCTACACAACAAGACCACTTAAAGGTCACGTTTGCGGAAAAGCCATCAGAATCCGAGTACCAACCTCCACCGCGGTTAGCTCTCTTTTTTGCAAATTGAATATCTTTCGGATGCTTGATTTGTCCAATCTCCACATTTGCTTTACTGTTGTATATCCACAGCCAAGCGAGTGCACATTGTTTATTAAACGAGAGGATCGCACTCCATGCCCCCCAGCAACGGAACTGGGCGGGACGGTATAGAATGCGAATTCAATCGCACTCTGCTGTGCCAAAGGCTTGCTTGGCTAAAGCATTTGATGAGTTTGATTGCCTTTACGTAAACGGTCGCGTGTACTCAGACGACTAATGACGGTGAAAGACCGACACTTGATTACAATTAATTGCATATTATTCGGCAACTCGGCCGTACGAAAACCATTTTTTGTTAAATATCTTGGCTGTGCATATGCACAGCATATGTTTCGAAATGGACAAATTGATATGAAATTTGCGAAAAAGAATCCACGTGTCTTGGAGGGACTCAGACCTCAACCTCCTACTCTCTAGATAGGCGTGATAACCCCTACACAACAAGACCACTTAAAGGTCACGTTTGCGGAAAAGCCATCAGAATCCGAGTACCAACCTCCACCGCGGTTAGCTCTCTTTTTTGCAAATTGAAGAGAGCTAACCGCGGTGGAGGTTGGTACTCGGATTCTGATGGCTTTTCCGCAAACGTGACCTTTAAGTGGTCTTGTTGTGTAGGGGTTATCACGCCTATCTAGAGAGTAGGAGGTTGAGGGTTCGAGTCCCTCCAAGACACGTGGATTCTTTTTCGCAAATTTCATATCAATTTGTCCATTTCGAAACATATGCTGTGCATATGCACAGCCAAGATATTTAACAAAAAATGGTTTTCGTACGGCCGAGTTGCCGAATAATATGCAATTAATTGTAATCAAGTGTCGGTCTTTCACCGTCATTAGTCGTCTGAGTACACGCGACCGTTTACGTAAAGGCAATCAAACTCATCAAATGCTTTAGCCAAGCAAGCCTTTGGCACAGCAGAGTGCGATTGAATTCGCATTCTATACCGTCCCGCCCAGTCCGTTGCTGGGAGCATGGAGTGCGATCCTCACGTTTAATAAACAATGTGCACTTGCTTGACTGTGGATATACAACAGTAAAGCACATGTGGAGATTGGACAAAACAAGCATCCGAAAGATATTCAATTTGCAAAAAAGAGCTAACCGCGGTGGAGGTTGGTACTCTGATTCTGATGGCTTTTCCGCAAACGTGACCTTTAAGTGGTCTTGTTGTGTAGGGGTTATCACGCCTATCTAGAGAGTAGGAGGTTGAGGGTTCGAGTCCCTCCAAGACACGTGGATTCTTTTTCGCAAATTTCATATCAATTTGTCCATTTCGAAACATATGCTGTGCATATGCACAGCCAAGATATTTAACAAAAAAATGGTTTTCGTACGGCCGAGTTGCCGAATAATATGCAATTAATTGATCGTCATTTGTTCAAATGCAACTTGGTCGATTGCCATTTGGCCGAGTTCCATTTGGCTGAATTGGACGATTGGCCTTCGATTTTTAGGTCAAAAATAGTTTGGCTGAAAATGTCATTTACGGTCATATACGGTCGCAAATATCAAAATAATCAGTGTAGACAAATAACACTTTTGGCCGTATGCCAATTTCAGCCAAATGAATTTTCGGCCAAATTACTTTCAGCCAAATTACATATTCATACAACCAACTTTTGACCTTGTGGCCTTTCGCTCCATTCAAGAATTTGATTTCGTCGAGAAGTTCTTTAGATTTCAATGGAAAATCCTCGATAATATCTACGAAAAATCCTTCGCAAATTTCACACGAAATTTTTTGGTGTTTCCACAATACACTTCTTGTGGAAACATCACAAAAATTCGTGTGAAATTTATTTCCCAGGGGAATCGGAATGTGCACTAAACTACTCCAGAATTACGTGATGAACTTATTGTTAACATAAAAAATCACGATAATAAAGCATTAAAAAAATATATTCCAGAATTTCCAGGGAGAATTCTTCCAAATTTTTACGGAAACCTACTCTTGATTCCAACGGGAATATTTTCAGAGCTTCAAAATTTTTTTGTGTGGATTTCAATGGAAAATTACGGAAAGTTTTTGAAATTTCAACGGGAAATGGAATTTGCAAGGAATTACATTCACGAAAAATTCTCCAAAGTTTCAGCTGGAAGCTTTGGGGATATCAATAGGGGAATTCTACTAAATTCATAAATCTAAAATCATAAATTACCGGCGTGACACGGCGGTGCGTCGATGCAAAAATGTCGGCGGGAGCGCACACCTCTATCCGAAATGTGGACAACCCATCCCATGGTAGTATCGTAAATATTGCTAATGGAAATTCCAAAGAGTTGCCTAGTGGGAAACTATAGTTTCAAAAGTAATATCGAAATAATTTCCCGTATACACTCGGCAATATGACCATGAAATTTTCAAAATATTTTCTATGAACATTTTGTTTCTTTCGAATTTTAAAAAGTATTTTCTTATTTCTTAGAAAAATTTCACAGAGCTTCCACAGAGAATTATTTTAAATATTAATGGGAAAAATTTACTTTATTTTTGAAGAAAACGATTTTTTACTAAATTTTAAAATTCAGTCATACTATAATTAAATGTTTGCCATCATCTCTGCCTGAAATAAACAAATTCAAACTAGATCACATTCCACATCACAACAGATCAATCATTTTGCCATAAAATCTTAAATATATCAAATCTCATAACTAGTAATCATCAAAATAGCAATCATTGATTTACAGTGTCAGACGATGCTGTCTCTGCATCGTAACTGTGAGGCTCTGCTTGACATTCAGTTGATATATTGTGCACTTTCACTGATTATGGTCTATTACGGAGTTCTAACCGCAAGTGTGTGTCGTAGACGAAGCTAATCTAGTAGAATACAGCAGTAATGTTATAGGCAAGTAGGATCTGATGGTGGCATGTAGGAGAGATGCTTATATAAATTGGCCATTTTCCTATAGTGATTCATTTTATTTTCTACGAAATACACAACGGTAGGTCCCTCCTTTCGAGATCTCAGCATCTGCTTCTGTTTATGGAACATGCTTAATCCGACAAAAAAATAAGCACAGTGATGATATGCCGAAAACATTTTTCCTTTTCTTCTGTCACATTCCAACGATCAAGCGTTTCCAATATGCAAATGATACCATCGGGACGTGCAGGTGCGTCCCGATAAAGGAAACTGCAAACGGGAACTGAATAGCTGTACTGAGGATCAGGTTTTTTCTTTTCTTCTTTCCAGAGACCATTAGGATTACCAACTACTGATAACTCCGGTCACGTAGCATCACCATCATTGCCGTTGTCGGCGGTGTCGACGACGTCGTCGTCGCCGGGTTGCTTTTCCGAGTAGGTATCAGCTCTCCGGCACCAAGGTGCGACACCATCGCCGTCCTAGTTTCAAAGTTTTACGGTTCATAAAGCAGCCGTCTGTCTCTTGTTCCCGCCGTCGCCGTGGATGGGGATGTTGCTGTGAAATATCGAGTTCACTTCGTGAAAGTTAGCTCAGCTGGGGAAGCTGACTTTATATATGATGGGGCAGGCAGGCGTGCACTCTCTTCCACACATCAAAAGCACCATATTTTACCGAGTGCATTCAGTCGCTACCGATCTAGTAGATGGAGTGATAAATTTGTGCCTTAGTCCGTATTTTACGAACTGAGAAGTTTTACGGCAAACGTTTGAGGATGCGTGAAATGGAAACTTTTAAAAGTCGTGAAGAAAATATGCCCTGGCAACAAAGTTTCCATTCGTAGGAACGACACTTTGCTTTTATGAAAATAATTTGCTTCTATCTTTATACGTGGCTGTAAAGCTCTCCTGTACACAACATGTTTTTGTTACAGACTTATGATAGTGCATCGTAATAATAAATAATAGTCGTAATAGTAAGAAAGCCGGCTTTTTAGGTTTTCTTTATTTATTGTCAGGGGCTTTTGATTATCACCTATCTTAAATTTGGCCGCAATGTACTTTAAAATGCACAGCATGTTTGAACCAATTTCAGCACATCAAATACATCATTGAAACCCCCTGACAATAACTGAACAAAAATTAGAACTGCTGAAGACAAACATGCTTTCTGATTCTTGAGAATCCAATTATGTTAACGTTGAATACCCATTTATTGTGTTCATAGTGCGTCAAATAATTTTGTGGAATGCAAATACGTGTTTACCACAGTTTTAAGTTTTCCGTTCCATATGTTGAATAATCTCTGTGTGTATCCTCTACCGAAGCGTGGTGTGAAATCTGTTGAATATTCAATTCGGAGATATGGCAAAAACCATGTGTGCCACCCAAAAATTTCCGCACACCACAGACAGTCACATCATTTTTGGGAACTGCATTGCTGCATTACATCATCAGTTTGTCAAGTTTACCGTCCTGCACACACAGGAACACAGCTCATCGCTGCAGTACACAGCACTATGACTTGCAAAATTAATTAAAAAATGTCAGAACCTGCCACGATGCAGTGCCACCATACGAACCAGTTAGCAACTGGTATGGCAGGTCTTTGTTGAGGTTTTTTAACCCATGTGCAATGCATGTGATATCCAACACTGCACTATACTGTATGATGCGTTTTTTATTTAATTCCCGCGGAATTTTGGAGCAAGTGTGGCAATTTTGCCATATGGGTGACCATTTTTATGTGATCACAATATTAATTTTTTTTCCAAACTTTGATAATTAATAATACACCCGATTCTTTTTTTATACGGGGGATGAGTTCCGTGTAAAAAAAGTTTTCAGCCCAAAATTTGAAAATCCGTGTAAAAAAAGTTTTATGATTTCTCGCTTAACTTTTCAAAAGGACCTAAGTAACATTTTTTTCATGAATTAATTTGAGTACTGCAATCAAAAGCTTTCATGTTTTTCTGTTGATTGCGCTATTCAAATTAATTCATGAAAAAATGTTACTTAGGTCCTTTTGAAAAGTTAAGCGAGGTTTCTCGACAAATCATGCAAAATGGAGCAACTTTGCAAAAATTTTGTATGGGATTTTTTTTACACGGCCATTTAAAAAAATCCGTGTCAAAACAGAATCGGGTGTAATTTAAAAGGCTTTCAACATTAATTGAACTACATTTTCGCAACTTAAAACGCCCTTGTTTTAATTTACTCGTGTCTTTATTGAAACTATCAGCTCTAGGCGCTTGAAATATTTATTTGAAGTTGGATTTCTTGAATTTGTGTTTGTGGTAATTCAATACCTATAAAAAATTTCCAAATTTCTTTGCTACAATTCGAAATTTCATTCCTTTGAACTTTGCTGATTTAAGCTAGTTCAGTCAATTTTTTAACAAAGTATTGCAAATACTATTAAAATGAACCTAATATTTTCATATCCTGTTATTTCGAACTTGATTTAGATGAGTATCAACATATTAAAACATAACCAAAACTAACCTTTGCACTCAGAATAAAGTGAAATGAAAACGCTTTATTAAAAAATAAAAACGACATTTCTAGAATATGGTTACCAAATGCTTTTGATGAGATTATGTTAGATGCGAGATATGGTTCAACCAGAAAAGCTATTTCCTGGATAATTTAGTTAAAAGAACTGAGAAACGAAAAAAACACTATCTGCTAATTTTTGGATACCACCGCCTTATGAATGGCACGGTTAAGCGCTGTGTAGTGCAAAGGTAGGAGTGGAGGAATAATTCCATCTAGGAAATTAAGTGACGCCATGTCAGGAACATTAATTAAAAAAGTTCCTTCATACTCAGATCAATTTCCTTGCAGGAAGATAAAACAACTTCAAACGATAATGCTAGTCGCAATCGGCCAACAAAAACTAATTTCACCAGTTCGGAAATAGCTTCAAATAGTGGTGCATGAATGAGTTTGATTAACTGGTAATTTGCCTCGACGGATGTTTCAATTCGAAATTTAATTAGTTTTTCCGTAGTCAGTAATGTGTTTATTCTTCTGCTTTGTCAATTATTTATAACATTTCCACTTTAATTTGCTTCTGAAGGGCAGTATTTGGCAGATGGAGAGATTATTCCGGTAGCTGTGAGATTCAAAACTGAATAACGGCGTTGATACTCTTGTTACGATGGAAGGCACTATTATTACGGATCACAGCTGAACGGCACAGGATGACGTATGACAATATGACAAAAAAAAATAGGAGAGGTGCGAACGCAGTAATGTTTGGTAAATTTTGTTTCATTACCCTACGGGTTTGGACCGCAGGGGCTCAAATTTTAAAGAAAAAATTTCAACAAGCAGGGCAAAATTTGAACAAAGTTGCACCCGGATGTTGAACTGAACCCTATGTCAAATTCGGACAGAACATCATTCGGAAGTGGGCAGAATTCAATTCGGAGTTCGTACATATTCTCATTCGTAATTCTAACAGAATTCTAATCGAATTTCGAACAGAACTCGAACGGAAAGAATTTCAAAAGGCTAGGGACAGGATTCCATTCAGATTTCAGACAGAATTATATTCGGAATTCAGGCAGTGTTCCTTTCGGAATTTGGAAGGCAATCCATTTGGAATCCAGACAAAATTCCATTCAGTTTGGACAGAAATCCATCCGGAAATCGGAGAAAATGCCATCCAGAGTTCAGACAGAATTCCACCCGGAATTCGGAAAGAAATTCATCCAAACAGAATTCCATGCGGAATTCGGGCAGATATTCATCAAAAATTCGGACAGATTCTAATTCGAAATCTGTACAGAATTCCGTTTGGAATTCGGACGAATTCCCATTCAGAAGTGGACGGAATTGGTCCATTTGAAATTCGATCCGAATTCCATCTGGAACTCTGACATTTTTTTTATTTGGAAATCGGACAGAAATCCATTCAGAATTCGGAAAGAATTCCATCCTCTGAAAGAATTCTCTCCGGAGCTCGAACAGAGTCTAGAGCTTGAATAGAAATTCATCCGAAAAGAATTCCATTTGAAACTCGGGAAGAGCTCCATTCCAACTTGATACATAATTCATTCGGAATTCGGAAAGAATTTCAGTCGGAATTCGGGAAGAATTTCCTTCGGAATTCGGACAGAATTCCATTCGGAATTCAAACAGAATTCCATTCAGAGTTAAGACAGAATTCTATTCAGAATTCAGACAGAATTCTATTCGGACTCAGGAAAGCCTGAATAAGAAGAGGATTCGACCGGACTTTTGACAAAAATCCATCTAGAAATCGGACAGAATTCCATCCGGAGTTTGGAGAGAAGTTCATCCAAACAGAATTCCATTTGCAATCGGACATATTTTCATCCGAAATGCGGACAGAAACAATTCAAATCGGAATTCGTACCGAATCCCATTCAACATTGGGATTGACTTCCGTTCGGAATTCGTACAGAAATATATTCGGAATTCGGAGAGAATTCCATTTGGACAAAATTCGAGTTCGAGTAGGGCGTAATAATATTTAGAGTTCGGACAAAATTCCATTCAAAGTAAGGACAAAATTCCATCCGGAGCTCGGACAAAATTCCATCCGGTATTCGGACAGAATTCCATCCGAAATATGAACAGAGTTTCATCCGGAATTTAAGAAGCATTCCGTCTGAAATTCGGACATTATTCTATCCGGTATTCGGATACAATTTCATTCGGAATTCGGACAGAATGCCATTCGGGTCTTTGTTAGAATTCCCTACGGAATTTGGACAGAATTACATTTGGAGTTTGGACAGAATTCCGTCTGGAACCTGGAAAGAATTCCATTTAAAATTCGGATAGAATTTCAATCGAAATTCTGTCAAAATTCCATTTGGTATTCGCATACAGTTCAATCAGTAAGCTGGTCAGAATTCCAACTGGAAGCCGAACAGAATTTCATCCGGAATTCTGATAGAATGCCGTTTGGAAATCGAATTGAATTTCATTAGAAATTTGGACAGAATTCCAA
The DNA here is from genome assembly GCF_024139115.2 of Armigeres subalbatus. Lineage (NCBI taxonomy): Eukaryota > Metazoa > Arthropoda > Insecta > Diptera > Culicidae > Armigeres > Armigeres subalbatus. The sequence continues at coordinate 38,903,626 of NC_085139.1, read as the reverse complement.
TCTTGCACACAAAAAATACAAAAAATAAAAAACATCCCGGAAAATTTCTGCGGAAATCATCACTATAAAAAATCAAAATTCAAAAAGAAAACATACCAGAAACACAGTTTTTTGTGAGGCCCTACCAAAGCGCAATAGCCTACCTCAAAAGCTTTGGCAACGACAACAGATGTCATTGCCAATTTCCCAATGCAGTCGTCTCTATTTGTGGGCTTCGTGGCTGTGTGGTGACAATAATCTTCTAAACGTATGTGGTATGGAGCGTGAGTTTGAAACTTTTAGTGAATGAAATTTACTCCACTGGTCCACCATGTTTTATGTGTCTTATGTTAGAAGTTAAGTGTTCAGTCTGTACGACCTCTGGAGTAGGACCAGTTGATTTTTTCCTGGCTTATGCCGATTCGGCTTTGAACACCTAAGTGCCATTCTTTCTCGGAGAAACCCATCTGACCTGAAAGTCATTTGGCCGAAAAGGTCATTTGATCAAACAAGTCATTTGGCAAAGTAGATAATTTAACCTCTCACTTCTCACTTCTCAATCATCATTTCTCACTTCTCGCTGCAAAAGTGAGAAATAAGAAGTTAGAAATGATGAGTGAGAAGAGAGGCGTCTCCCTTCTCACTTAACTCTTCCCACTTTACAGAGTGAGAGGAGATAAGTAAATAATGAGGATAGAGATGCGAGAAGTAAGACGTCTAACTTCTCACTCCTCTTTTCTCACTTTTTACTTATCACTGTGAAAAGTGAATATCGGTCGTGTCACTCGCTTATGATGGTGAATTCCAAACGACCATTCCCTTCTCGACCAGCCAACTCCTTGACACCTATGAAGGCGTCGGTGAGTCGCTGGTCCCTCTTTAAGTAGGTGTCACATAATCATTATTGTACCCTTCCTCGTAACATAGGGATGAATGACCGCCTGAGTTAATATCCCTCAAAAACAAACCATCATCATCATCCTCGTAACGGAGAAGATGGGCGTGGCGGGCAATGGAAGTTTTCATGCTTTTCCAACTCTGCTTTCTGATTGGAAAACTGTGTCTTCCCCAATAGCTCTCCATAAGCATTCAGATTAAAAGTGTTAAAGTTAATAACATGACAGCTTTCAGTATGGAATCTACGAAATACTCCGTTACTAACGCGACGCAACGCAACACAGTGTGAAAAGTGAATAGACGTCTTCTCACTTCGATATCGTTAATTTGTTGATATTTTTTGGTGAATATATCAACCGAAAAATATCAACAAATCAACGATATAAAAGTTTACGGTGATCCAAACCCTACCAAGTCTTCTCACTTCGCATTCTCACTTTTCACAGATTTAGAAGTGACGTCTGAGGTGAAGTGAGAAATTAGAAATTCTTACTGTGAAAAATGAGAGGTGCGAAGTGAGTTGTATCACAATACTCATTTTTCATAGTGGGAAACTTCTTATTGCGAAAAGTGAGAAGTGCGAAGTGAATAGTGAGACGTTTCACTTCTTACTTCACACTACTCGCTTTTCACAGTGGGAAGTGAGAAGTAAGAAATTATTAGCCAGATGTGAAAAGTGAGACGTCTCACTACTCACTACGCTCTTTTCATTTTTCACAGTGAGAAGTGAGAAGGAAGAAATGATTAGTGCAAGGTGAAAAAAGAAACGTCTCACTTCTTACAGTGAGAAGTGAGTAGCGAGAAATGACGAGTGAGAAGTGAGAATTGAGATGTCTCACTTCTTATTTCTCACTTATCACTGCTCACTGTGAAAAATGAGAAGAGCGAAGTCTTCTCAGTGAGAAATGAAGATTGAGAAGTGAGACGTTGACATGTTTGGCCAAATGACATATTTGGCCGAACGACCTATTCGACCGAATGACTTGTTAGCCCAAATGGCCTATTCAGCCAAATGTCCTATTCAGCCAAATGACCTATTCGGTCAAATGATACATTCGACCAAATGACCTTTTCGGCCAGAAGACCTATTCGGCCAAATTTCTCATTCGATCAAATGACATTAACTGAACAAATGGCATATTCGGCAAAATTACTCTTCCAGCCAAACGACCTATTCGGCGAAATGACCTTTCGACCAAATAACCTATTCGGTCAAATGGCGTATTCGGCTTAATGGTCTGTTCGGCCAAATGGTATATTTAGCTAAACAACTTTCGGCCCAGTGGCTTTCGGCAAAGTGACATTCGGCCAAGCAGCATTCGACCACACAGCCTTTCCCCTTCGGTCACATTTCTTGCCACTTACTTCTTTTTTCTCAGGTCTCGCTTCTCTTCTCCTATATGTCATCTCTAATTTCTCAAGTCTCTCTTCGCGTTTCCCAAATATTATCTCTTACTTCTTTCATCTCACTACTCACATCTCAGTTACCACTGCTCAATTCCTAAATCACATTATGCACATCTTATTCTCTCCATTCATTTCTTTCGTCTTCCTTCTTTTTTCTCCCTTTTTTCTTCCCGACTTCTCCGTTCTTCCTCCTTCATTCTTCCTTCTTATTAAGCCCTTCTCACTATTTCCTCTTCTATCATCCTCTTTTCTAATCTCTTCTTTCTTTTTCCTGCTTTCTCCTTCATTCTTCCTTCTGGTTACTTCTATTTTGTTTCTTCTTTATTCTGTCGTATTGTTTATTCTTCTATCTTTTTTTGTCCTTCTTCCTTCTTCCATCTTCGCTCTGTCTCACTTCGCTCCTCTCATTTCTTAAGTCTTGCTTCTCACTCCCCAAATCCCATCTTTCAGTTTTATTTCTCACCATTTCCATCTTACTTCTTTCCTTCCCCTTCTCATCTATTACATCTTACTTCTTATCATTGACTCTCACTTTTCTTTTCACACTTTTCATTTCTTCTTGCCAACCTCTCAGTTATCGTTTATTACTTCTCACACCATACATCTCATTTCTCGTTTCTCACTTTACACTTTTTACTAGTCACTTCTCACTTCTTATTTCTCACTTCTCACTTTTCACTTCGCATTTTTCATTTCTCACTTAACACATCTAAGATGCGGACAAGTTTCAGAAGACATCGGATCTGGACAAAAGTCTGTGCAGGAGAGAGCAAACATTGCTAAAGGCCCCATGATTGATATAAGAGATTAAAAATCAGACGACAATATGTATTAATATTTTGCACTAAAATATCATGCGGAGATCAAGTCATGCTATTTGTAAGAAGTGATCATGTTCTATTAGTTTGTTTTTATCCATAGCATATCTTGATATTTGAATGATATTTCGGTGCAATTTTTTTTGTATTATAGCCTATTCTTTTATCTCTTATGAGTTTTAAATATAGGGGAAACTGGGGTAATATGCACCCCCGGGGCAAAACGACCCTTTGACGTTTTTGAGAACATTTTCGGCAATTTTTCGAGAGTATTTGCTACAGCGCATGTAGTTCGGATCTCGAACTACTAGTCCAGCAGTAAACATTCTTGAAAATATGTCTGAAACATTGCCAAAAATGCCAAAAGGTCGTTTTGCCCCGGGGGTGCATTTTACCCCAGTTTACCCTATCAATCAAATCCATATCATGTTTTGTTAATTTGTTCATGGCTTCTCATGCAGTGTGGGTCAACGTCAGTACGGCTACAAGGGCAACAAGGTTGAAGTTGTTTCCTGGTCGCTGCAGTAAAAGCAACGGATTATGGAAAAAGCGTGGTCATGAAATCGACGAATGGTGAGTGAGTGAGTAAGAATGAGCGAGTAAGAGTGAGTGAGTAAAAGTTAATGAGTGAGTGAGAGTGAGTAAAAGCAAGTGAATGAGTAAAAGGAAATGAATAAGTGAGTAAAAGTGAGTGAGTGAGTAAATAGGAGTGAGTAAGAGTAAGCGAGTGTGCAAGAGTGGATGGATGAGTAAGAGTGAGTGAGTGGGCAAGAGTGAGAAAGTGAGTAAAAATGAGTGAATGAGTGAGTAAAAGGGAGCGAGCGAGTAAGTGAGTAAGAATGAGTGCATGACTAAAATTGAGTGAGTAAGAATGAGTGAAGGGGCCCTCCTTAGCCGTGCGGTAAGACGCGCGGCTACAAAGCAAGACCATGCTGAGGGTGGCTGGGTTCGATTCCCGGTGCCGGTCTAGGCAATTTTCGGATTGGAAATTGTCTCGACTTCCCTGGGCATAAAAGTATCATCGTGCTAGCCTCATGATATACGAATGCAAAAATGGTAACCTGGCTTAGAAACCTCGCAGTTAATAACTGTGGAAGTGCTTAATGAACACTAAGCTGCGAGGCGGCTCTGTCCCAGTGTGGGGATGTAATGCCAATACGAAGAACGAAGAACGAAGAGTGAGTGAATAAGTAAGATAGAACGAGCAAGTAAGAGTGAGTGAGTGAGTCAAAGTCAGTGAGTGGTATGAATGAGCGAGTGAGCAAGAGTGAGTGAGTGAGTAAGAGCAAGAGAGCTACTAACAGGGAGTGAGGGAGTAATAGTGAGTAAGTGAGTAACAGGGAGTGTATGAGTAAAAGTGGGTGAGTGAGTAAGTGAAAGTGAGTGAGTGACTAAGAGTGAGTGAGTGAATAATAGTGAGCGAGAAAGAGAGAACGAGTGATTGAGAGTAAATGAAAGAGTGAAAATGGATGAGGGAGTGAGAGTGGGTGAATGTGTAAGAGTGGGTGAATGAATAAGAGTGGGTGAGTGAGTGATAACTAGTGATGCAGAGGAAGGTTACTGAATCTCATATGTGACCAGATTTGGTCACAATCAAGTTGCAGCAACCATTTATGTCTGGCTTGTGCTGCTCTGGGAAGAGGGTGTGTGTGAGAGAGAGGGAGATCTTGTTTGTCGTCGGGAAGTCGCATCACCTCTGTTCATCTTATATCGGGCAGACGCGTTCCTTCAAGAAGGTATTATTACCTCTGTGTGCCTTATACTGGGCAAACGTGTCCGTTTGAAGAAGGCATCATCTCCTCTGTCTGTTTTATATCGGAAAAATGCGTTCTATTGAATGAAGGCTATCTTACTCATTTTCATAGAATAGTACTTTCCAAGTTATTATAGAGCACACGAAACCACGCGAGCAAACTCGTTTGTGAATTTAAAGTGGTTTGAATCGTTCATGATTTTTTTGATTTTGAGTTCTTTCTAACACTGGTGAAATAGAAGGATCACAGACACCACCCTGGCCTGTATATATTGAAAGTAAGATATCGATGCAAAATAATGGATCTAGGAACAAATATGTATAAGGATATTCCAATGTATTGGAAATATCGGAATTGTCAATGTTATTGTTCGATGTTAAGCGGAGTTTGAAAAGATATATTTTAATGTAGATTTACATATTTCTACCAAGACTGATGACCATTTTTTTCATGATATTTCCAATTCATATCCGTCAGCTTTCCAAATATTGGACTCCGCCGAACCATAAATTCAAAAAAGTAATACAAACTTTATTACAGTTATCCACCATCAGAGTACAATAAATTGATCAAAGTCTGATCCGTTGTAGCGCGTTGGTAACGTCCATTAACTGACGTCTGCTAATCGTGGTAGGACCACAAACCAACATAACAATAAATTGCTCTGCGTTGATGGTGGTCTAGGCAAAAAAAGGTTTCATTCGACAGAACTAGACCACGTTGTGGGGAAAAACCAATTGGCAGCAGACAACCAATATTCCATTTGAGCCATAAATCAACCATCATCGCCGCGCGTTTCGATGGTGCTTTTTTTCGTACTTGCAGAGTAGATAGGTTTAACGACCATATGGCACGCAGTTTGCGCCAAAATTTGCTCAAACACAGACCCTTTGGAATGCTGTTTCCGAAATTGCTGGCTGGTGGTGGTATCTCACGTAATGTATTCCAGGATGTGTATCGTGTCTTGTATTGAATGCCGATTTCGAAGAACAACTCAGCGATGAGAATTACTAACAACGAAACCTTTCCCATTATGGACCATCAATAACGGAAGAGCACTTTCGACGTAACTTTTCTCAACAACATAACTTCTCCGACATGACACTTTCGGTGGTACGTGAGATGTGCGAGAGGAAGTTACAACAGACGATGGAGGTACTTGCAATTATTGATTTATGAACTTTAGTTTCAACAAACTTCTTGGAGCTCTTTTAAGGGGGGAACTTGGTGTGATTACGATGATATACGTTGTAGCACGATAAAACGCAGCACTCATATAATTAATTAATTCACTTATTGAGAGGTACTTAATTCTATGTTCTAATTAATTTCAATTGCAATAAAATATAGTTGGATCTGATGTTTCCACGCAACTAAGTGATGTAACAATCGTTAACGTAGTTTAAATTTTGTATATGAAGTCCAAAGTATGAGAGAGAAATTCTCAAAACAGATAAGATCAACCACTTTTCATCACACATAACTTCTAGTAACAATACATCCTCGGTAAAAAAAATATGTAGATTGAACGTATAACGTTATCTTCGACACATATTGATTAGAACAACAATTAAACATATTCCTGGAAGCAAATCAACTTTACCGAACACTCGCTTCGTGATGACCGGAGCAAAATAAACCACATATCGTATTTAACTGTGGTGGTGGACCGATACATTTAGCCGAGGGTTGTTTTTCTCCGTAGATCCAATTATCCGGAGAAAAGAACTTGACATACTTTAGCTATGTGAATCGCCACAGGTGCAGTGGTAGTATCTATTTTGAAGATCTCTAGTCGCAAGCTGCTGGTGGATGGTTTTCTAGCAGAGCAATGCTGCACTAATTTTCCCCAGGGATGATAAGCATCATCAACTCAATCCGCAATCCTGTGCCCAGGAAAGTAAATTAGTTTTATCGCATGACAGCACATAGGAGAAGCTTGTACAAAGCGAAGTTGCGCTATGTAGTTTTCTACTCCTACATAGCTTTTTACTTCGGCGTTCCGACAATTGCATTGGAACTCGTATATGAGTGCCAAGGTTTTGGCATTTTTATTCTTTCATAAGGTAAGTCTCATATAAGGAAGGTAGAAAATAGGATGAAAGCGTAGAGGATAGTACATCTTTTTAAAAATGATTTATTAGATAAGGGACAATAAGTTTACGATTAATTTTTATTTCTCCTTGTTCCCATACCTGACACCAATTTCCCCTACAGGACAACAGACAACTGAAAAACGATGCTGATAGAACGACTGAAACACAAACCTAATGAGGCCACAGGGAAATGGAATCCCGTTAATCATGCTGCCCGACGCGGTGTAATTGTAGATATGGAATTTAGGAGGTGTTTCTAAGCACTAGGAAAAGGTTGGTGTTCCACAGTTGAACGATCACACAGTGTAATGCTTTTTATTTTTATTTTTTAGTTGCTGACGCATTCGGAAAACGTTTGAACAGAACTTCATTTGATTAAATATGCGTTACACAAATCGGTTTGTATATTTTTATAAAGTTCCTGAATCTCGCACTATGTACATAACCCTTTGATGAATTTTTTTAAACATCTAGGCTGTACATATGCACAGCACATGTTTCGAAATGGACAAATTGATATGAAATTTGCGAAAAAGAATCCACGTGTCTTGGAGGGACTCGAACCCTCAACCTCCTTCTCTCTAGATAGGCGTGATAACCCCTACACAACAAGACCACTAAAAGGTCACGTTTGAGGAAATACCATCATAATACGAGTACCAACCTCCACCGCGGTTTAGCCCTTTTTTGCAAATTGAATATCTTTCGGATGCTTCATTTGTCCAATCTCCACATGTGCTTTACTGTTGTATATCCACAGTCAAGCGAGTGCACATTGTTTATTAAACGAGAGGATCGCACTCTATGCCCCCAACAACAGGCTGGGCGGATTTGTATAGAGTGCGAATCAATCACACTCTGCAGTGCCAAAGGCCCGGAAGCATCCTTTCCAAAGGCCCGCAAGCATCCTTTCCATAGGCCCGGACGCCTCCTTTCAAGAGGCTCGGAAGCCTCCTTTCAAGAGGCTCGGAAGCCTCCTTTCAAGAGGCTCGGAAGCCTCCTTTCAAGAGGCTCGGAAGCCTCCTTTCAAGAGGCTCGGAAGCCTCCTTTCAAGAGGCCCGGAAGCCTCCTTTCAAGAGGCTCGGAGGCCTCCTTTCAAGAGGCCCGGAAGCCTCCTTTCAAGAGGCCGGGAAGCCTCCTTTCAAGAGGCCTCAAGCCTCCTTTCAAGAGGCCCAGGCCTCCTTTCAAGAGGCTCGGAAGCCTCCTTTCAAGAGGCTCAGAGCCTCCTTTCAAGAGGCTCAGCCTCCTTTCAAGAGGCCTGGAAGCCTCCTTCAAGAGGCTCAGGCCTCCTTTCAAGAGGCTCAGGAAGCCTCCTTTCAAGAGGCTCAGCCTCCTTTCAAGAGGCTCAGCCTCCTTCAAGAGGCCTCAGCCTCCTTTCAAGAGGCTCCAGCCTCCTTCAAGAGGCTCAGAAGCCTCCTTTCAAGAGGCCTCAAGCCTCCTTTCAAGAGCTGGGAAGCCTCCTTTCAGAGGCTGGAAGCCTCCTTTCAAGAGGCTCAGAAGCCTCCTTTCAAGAGGCTCAGAAGCCTCCTTTCAAGAGGCTCAGAAGCCTCCTTTCAAGAGGCCTCAAGCCTCCTTTCAAGAGGCTCAGGCCTCCTTCAAGAGGCCTCAGAAGCCTCCTTTCAAGAGGCTCAGAAGCCTCCTTTCAAGAGGCCCAGCCTCCTTTCAAGAGGCCTGGAAGCCTCCTTTCAAGAGGCTCAGAGCCTCCTTTCAAGAGGCTCAGAGCCTCCTTTCAAGAGGCCTGGAAGCCTCCTTCAAGAGGCTCAGCCTCCTTTCAAGAGGCCTGAAGCCTCCTTTCAAGAGGCCTCAGAAGCCTCCTTTCAAAAGGCTCAAGCCTCCTTCAAAGGCCTGGAAGCCTCCTTTCAAGAGGCCTCAGAAGCCTCCTTTCAAGAGGCTCAGAAGCCTCCTTCAAGAGGCTCAAGCCTCCTTTCAAGAGGCCTGGAAGCCTCCTTTCAAGAGGCTCGGAAGCCTCCTTTCAAGAGGCTCGGAAGCCTCCTTTCAAGAGGCTCGGAAGCCTCCTTTCAAGAGGCTCGGAAGCCTCCTTTTAAGAGGCTCGGAAGCCTCCTTTCAAGAGGCTCGGAAGTCTCCTTTCAGGAGGCTCGGAATCCTACTTTCAAGAGGCTCGGAAGCCTCCTTTTAAGAGGCTCGGAAGAATTCTTTCCAAAGACCCGCAAGCATCCTTTCCATAGGCCTGGACGCCTTCTTTCAAGAGGCCTCCTTTCAAGAGGCTCGGAAGCCTCCTTTCAAGAGGCTCGGAAGCCTCCTTTCAAGAGGCTCGGAAGCCTCCTTTCAAGAGGCTCGGAAGCCTCCTTTCAAATGGCCTCCTTTCAAGAGGCTCGGAAGCCTCCTTTCAAAAGGCCTTCTTTCAAGAGGCTCAGAAGCCTCCTTTCAAGAGGCTCGGGAAGCCTCCTTTCAAGAGGCCCAGCCTCCTTTCAAGAGGCCCGAAGCCCTCCTTTCAAGAGGCCTGGAAGCCTCCTTCAAGAGGCTCAGAGCCTCCTTTCAAGAGGCCTGGAAGCCTCCTTTCAAGAGGCTCAGAAGCCTCCTTTCAAGAGGCTCCGGAAGCCTCCTTTCAAGAGGCCCAAGCCTCCCTTCAAGAGGCCTGGAAGCCTCCTTTCAAGAGGCCCGGAAGCCTCCCTTTCAAGAGGCTCAGAAGCCTCCCTTTCAAGAGGCCTGGAAGCCTCCTTCAAGAGGCCTGGAAGCCTCCTTTCAAGAGGCCCAGCCTCCTTTCAAGAGGCCTGGAAGCCTCCTTTCAAGAGGCTCAGGCCTCCTTTCAAGAGGCTCAGAAGCCTCCTTTCAAGAGGCTCAGAAGCCTCCTTTCAAGAGGCTCAAGCCTCCTTCAAGAGGCTCAGAAGCCTCCTTCAAGAGGCCCGGAAGCCCTCCTTTCAAGAGGCTCAGAAGCCTCCTTTCAAGAGGCTCAGAAGCCTTCTGTCAAGAGGCCTGGAAGCCTCCTTCAAGAGGCCTGGAAGCCTCCTTTCAAGAGGCTCGGAAGCCTCCTTTCAAGAGGCTCGGAAACCACCTTTCAAGAAGCCCAAAAGCCTCCTTTCAAGAGGCTCGGAAGCCTCCTTTCAAGAGGCCCGGAAGCCTCCTTCCAAGAGGCCCGACAGCCTCCTTCCAAGAGGCTCGGAAGCCTCCTTCCAAGGGCGCCTGAAGCCTCCTTTCAAGAGGCCTGGAAGCCTTCTTCAAGAGGCCCGAAGCCTCCTTTCAAGAGGGCCCGGAAGCCTCCTTTCAAGAGGCCTGGAAGCCTCCTTTCAAGAGGCCCGGAAGCCTCCTTTCAAGAGGCCCGGAAGCCTCCTTTCAAGAGGCCCCAAGCCTCCTTTCAAGAGGCCCAAGCCTCCTTTCAAGAGGCCCGGAAGCCTCCTTTCAAGAGGCCTGGAAGCCTCCTTTCAAGAGGCCCGAAGCCTCCTTTCAAGAGGCCCGGAAGCCTCCTTTCAAGAGGCCCAAGCCTCCTTTCAAGAGGCCCGGAAGCCTCCTTTCAAGAGGCCCGGAAGCCTCCTTTCAAGAGGCCCGAAGCCTCCTTTCAAGAGGCCCGGAAGCCTCCTTTCAAGAGGCCCGAAGCCTCCTTTCAAGAGGCCTGGAAGCCTCCTTTCAAGAGGCCCAAGCCTCCTTTCAAGAGGCCCGGAAGCCTCCTTTCAAGAGGCCCGGAAGCCTCCTTTCAAGAGGCCCGAAGCCTCCTTTCAAGAGGCCCGGAAGCCTCCTTTCAAGAGGCCTGGAAGCCTCCTTTCAAGAGGCCCGGAAGTCTCCTTTCAAGAGGCCTGAAGCCTCCTTTCAAGAGGCCAAGCCTCCTTTCAAGAGGCCCAGGCCTCCTTTCAAGAGGCCCGGAAGCCTCCTTTCAAGAGGCCCGGAAGCCTCCTTTCAAGACGCCCGGAAGCCTCCTTTCAAGAGGCCCAAGCCTCCTTTCAAGAGGCCTGGAAGCCTCCTTTCAAGAGGCCCGGAAGCCTCCTTCCAAGAGGCCCGAAGCCTCTTCCAAGAGGCCCAAGCCTCCTTTCAAGAGGCTCGGACGCCTCCTTTCAAGAGGCCCGGAAGCCTCCTTTCAAGAGGTCCGGAAGCCTTCTTTCAAGAGGCCCGGAAGCCTCCTTTCAAGAGGCTCGGAAGCCTCCTTTCAAGAGGCCCGGAAGCCTCCTTTCAAGAGGCCCGGAAGCCTCCTTTCAAGAGGCCCGGAAGCCTCCTTTCAAGAGGCCCTGAAGCCTCCTTTCAAGAGGCCCGGAAGCCTCCTTTCAAGAGGCCCGGAAGCCTCCTTTCAAGAGGCCCGGAAGCCTCCTTTCAAGAGGCCCGGAAGCCTCCTTTCAAGAGGCCCGGAAGCCTCCTTTCAAGAGGCCCGGAAGCCTCTTTTCAAACGGCCCGGAAGCCTCTTTTCAAACGGCCCGGAAGCCTCTTTTCAAACGGCCCGGAAGCCTCCTTTCAAGAGGCCCGGAAGCCTTCTTTCAAGACGCCCGGAAGCCTCCTTTCAAGAGACCAAATGTTGTTCTTAACTATGGCGACGATTTGTACACCCACAATATATTGAAACAGAAAGTTGCCAACTATCAACAAGGGCAAAACATTTTTTTTATTCAATTATCTGTAACTTTTATATTTTGCAGTACATAGTGTACAAGTCATTGGCCAAAATACAAAATAAATCGGGCAGTCCAATTTACAGATATAAATCGTTATGCTTTACTGAAAAAATATCGACCGTTCGTTTATGGCAAAACATTAATAATTTATCCAACATTTTCCATGTGCGGCGTCTCACACGGATTTGACTTATTTTTTAAAATGTAAATTGTACAGTTCGATTTTTTATTTTTGCAAATAACTTCTACACTATGTAGTAAGTGGAAAATTCGAAAAGACTGTAATAGAAAGAAAGCAAAGTGTAGAAGAAAAAAATAAGCCTTAAATGGTAAAAGATTTTCCATTACTAATAACAGAATACTGGAAGCCACATTAGCATAACCACATTTATTCTCGATTCCTCTTGAGTCAGTATTTTTCCAGCAGCCCTTGTACTTCTGCTTGTCATCAGATTTCGATCGTCTGCGAGTTTTCATCACAGAAGACCCGTTTAGCAAACAAACGATGTCAACGATCTCATCATTTGTGGCTTAACTCTAACGTACTCGTTTCCCCTATTTCTTGGTACCGCAAATATGATCGGTGATGCCTAGACTTGTAGAAACAAGTAATGTGCATGAATATTCATCACTATGATAGCACGACATGAGAATCGAAAACAATGTGCACCAGACACATCATCGTCCGCTATTAAGATAATACACTGACGGTGCAAGCGCCGCTATTCTCACCGTGCAACGCCGCGCAACACATCTTCCGGTGAGTGGGTTTTTAATCACAACTCATTCACTGTATTGCAATTAGTCGGAGCAAACTGCACTTTTGCTGTCATCTTCACCGGTTCGCAAGCACTTGCTCCCTCGGGAAGGATGTGACTGCCGAACATCAACGACGTCGACGGTGCACATCTGAACACATCACGTCCTATCGCGCGGGCGGGATGATTAACGGGATTTCATTTCCCTGCAGTTTTCATTGGGTTTGCGTTTTTCGTCATCCCACCCTCAACAGGCATCATGTTTTCGTTGGCAAGTGGCAAAATCATGCATAGGTGTATGCAACTAGTTCACCGCCGTTATCAGTTTGCTGTCTGGCTGTAGAAAGCGGGTTGTTGTTTTGCCTGCCTCGGGGTCTCTAAAACGTGGCTTATATAGGGTCGATGTTCGCAATGCTAAACCGAGAGCCGACGCCATGTCGGCATCCAAATAAACTCCGGCCGAAACGGTACATGAAACCCAGTCGGCACACGTGGAGGATGGCAGGGTCTTGAGTGGAAAACATCCGCAGGCAGGCAAGCTGCACAGTTTCTCGACAGGTGAATATGAGCACTAGTCAATTTGTTTCAGTATGGGGTTTATGTGCGGAAAGGTGGTTTTGCTCCCGGGTATATATTCAATTACTTTTCCTGAACTAATCTGGGACAGCAAGGAGTCAGTGAATAGCAAAATAGAGCTACAAGCACTTAGCAATAACCCAAGCTTCTTTTGTTATACCGGGATGTGAGTAGGAGGTTGAAATTGCTTTTTAAGAGGCTAATTCTTGGTGTTAATTTATTCTTGAAGTGCTAATGGCAAACAGCTGAAAAGCAGTCTTCCGATATGGCGTTTTGTTTTGCTGTTGCAATGAATTAAACCAACGATAAACGATCACAAATTGATAGAAGACAAACTTTGTGAACGCTGAGGATAGCATAAAATAACTCACAATAAACAATGCATTTTCGTTTGTGGGAACAAAGTTTCTTGATTATATGCAGATAGCAGATAGGCAATACTTGGAAACATGATGGCGATTCAGCACAAATTCAATAAAAAAATATTCGTGTCTCCCTCACTTGGTATGATAGAATCAGTGATCAAAGGGATACCATACATACAATTCCGATATTGCAATCGGGTATCTCTATTGGGATGAATATTCGAGCGAATCAATTTGTCAAATGAAATAAAAGTGAAATGAAAAGCACTAATACTTGTTTGGTGCAGTACCCAGTACAGTGAAACGTATCACAAAACCCGAAACTAATTGGACTGCTAAATCCAATCCTACCTGTGGCACGCTGAATAGTATTTAAATACACTGAACCTCCATCGCTCATACGTTCGCTTTTCATATCAACCCGCAAAGCTTCCGAACGGGGCATATTTTTGCAACCGAATGTGATAAAACAAAATTCAGTCGGAACCGCCACACAGGACTGTGTAGTCAGCTTCCGGAATTCATTTGTGGTATGCAGCAGCAATGCGTTCCCATACACATTTTCACTGCAACTAACCCTCGAGTTACCCTAGATTCGAATAACACTCTCGGGTATGAGAGCTGGTGAAGCTGAAGCTGTTAAAATTTATCGCGTCGAGTTGCGGAGAACTGTGCGACAGTGGTGGCGGCAGTAGTGGTGGTGTTGGTCGCTGATAGGAAGTAGAACATAAACTAAACTTTTTATGAGCGCAACCGAAGCAAATGGGTAGAAGTGCGAGGCGGCTGGCGACACATCGGAAACTGGAGCTTCCCGAATTTCGGAGTTGCCTAATGTGTGCGAACGAATGCTGCGAACGGTGAAATTGAGCATCCATACACGACTATTCAACGAAAGAGGCGATTATGCTTTCTCATTAGGATATGGCTGCCATGGTAAATATTATTCTGATGGGGGGGATTTATGGCGTTTAGGGAATATTTGTAATGTGTTCGAAGCGCAAATTATATCAACATATTATTTACGGGACATTGAATCCGGACTAGGGGAAACTATTTCAATTATTTCCGACAACTGACTGGAACGTAGGAATTTCACCAAATATTTTGTTTGAAGCTTTGGCATTGTGTTCCTTTGTGTGGCTTTACAGGGGGCTATGAATATCGAACACAATGGTTAACATACATAGATCAAAGATAACATTGTGATAATAAAGCACTAACTCTGCACTAAACTGAAACCATCCGAAAAAACATCCCACTTATTTTCATGATGATGAATAATTTCAAAACGACTCTCTCTTCCACCCAACTGCAATATAATTATTCCACTCGATCAATTATGATCCTCTCACATAGCCGAAAAGCCTTCCGACAACACACAAGCTGGCATGAAACCCAACCCTGATTCGTTGCATTTCACATTCAATTAGATGTGGACCACCGGTCATCCCACTATGGAAGATTTTCATTTAGTAGAAGGACCAAAACTAGGAAATGGAATCATGTTCAAGAACTAATATAAGATGATTAAAACTGAGGTTTGAATTCAGATACATTATTTCTTCAAAATTTCAAAGTTAAGCAATTGATAAGAGCTTCCTATACAAGAAGTTAGAGTTATTAAGAATTGAGCAGAAACCCATGTGTCCGAAAATGACATTTTTTTTTCGAAATGGACATACAGCTGAAAATGTTGATTGGCCGAACAAATAATTTGGCCAAAAAAGCCGTTTGGTCGAGCCGTTCATATGGCCAAAACTACCGTTTTGCGAACGGGTGGACATATTTGATCATCATTCATTAAATTGACAATTTCTGTGGTATGTCCAGTGTAGTTCGGCCGATTATAATCAAATCTAGATTAGTAATGAGATGAATGAATGAGATGATTTTTATCTCATGACTCTCTTTCATTCGTTGACGTTGTCAACTTGCAAATGTGTAGGAGTCGGGGGATCGGCAGACCCAATCCAGAGTTGGATTTTCCTTGATCTGTATAGAGCTGTGGGCCAGTTCAATCACCTCTTGATCCGACAAGGTTTGATAGCGATTCTATACTGACCATCGATCAGCTCACTACATATCTGAGTTCTATTGCCCCATGAGTTCCTTCAAACAACCGATCAAGTCGCATCAGACTTCTATCTTTATCCTGATCTAACTAGGTCCAACAGCGGTTAAACAACTTCAGAGTTCGATTTCATTTACCTTACTAGGACCAGAGGTCCAAATCACTGAAAGACCCACTCCATAGTTGATTTTTTCTTTACCTGAATAGGTACGATGGCGATTCTGGCCGTCAACCAATCCATAGTTTGATAGAAAGTCTGACCACCAACCATCGCACTCCAGAGTGAGATTTCATTAACCCAACTAGGTTCAGTATTGGTTTCAAACCACCGTTACACCAACTCATTTCAGTTCTAGCAGTGCATAAGCTCTGGGTTTTTGCGTTTGGATTTGCGTAAGTTTTTTTTTCTATTCAGTGTATACTCCAAAAATGAATAATTTTGAATTTCCCTTCCCACGTCCTTCTTCTGATGCATTTTATTGCAAACAACTGAAATTCTAAAAACAATTTTAAGTTTCTCAAACTCAAAGTTTAATATTTCACTCACTAGGAATTGCCATCGCTCTATGGTCCAGGATACAGATTTTCGCGGAAGGATGCGTTTTACACTAAAACATTGTTTTTAAAATAAAATATTGTTATACCAAATTGTTGGTATTAGTAGGCCGTCATTATGGTTTTATCGAACAACGTTGTAGCGCAACTTAATCCGATCAATTTGGTTAAAAACTTTTTTTGTATCTCTTAGGGCCAATTTCGTCACCCTCGCTTAAGCGCTAAACCAGGTTTAAGCGTATGGGTAAGCGCCGCCTAAGAGTTAAGCAAAGGTGAAGAAATTGGCCCTTGTGTTGGCTGACTTTTGAGTTTTCACCTACTTAGATTACGGTATCCATCAAAAAACAGTACACATGATCTACTTTTTTATTTTTTTGACAAATCGTCTTCAGGTGACTTTTAGAGCCAAAAAAGGAAATTTTAATGTTTAAATATGGAGAGATTTCGCGCCAGCTCGAACAAATGTTGGCCGCACCCTGGGCTATCTTCATTGGTCTTTGGGGGTATCTGAGACAAAAATGCGGAATGGCGGATGTTGTATTATAAAAAATACTAATGTTAGGAACTTTTTCCGAATACGACCAACGACTGTTTTTTTTTATACAGCATATCCCGTTCATTTGACGTTTAGTTGACAAATAGAACAGAATCTATCATTTCTTTTAAGTATATTTGTGAGTGCGCGACGTTAGGTTTAGGAACAGTTAAGCACCCTTTTTTATGTAATAAACAAAGTGGAAGTGCGGTTAGCTATTTCAGTCGAATTTGAAAAAAAAATCCTAACATAGTTTTTATGTACAGTTGTTGCACATAGTAAGTATGTTGCCTAATTTATATTTTCTATTTCGTAATTGACAAAAACCAGTTCTGCTTGGTGAAGTTTGGGACAGATTACTTAGCATGCATATCATTCCTTTGGACACTTCTTTTGACAAACCGGGAGCTAATTTTGAAATACTATTGAAGAGGAGTGCAACGCAAGTTCTCTTTAAAATTGATACATCGTCACTTAAGACTAATTTTGGCAAATGGATAACGTTTTTCAAAAAGTTCATAAGAGCTCCATAATTTATTGACCCCGTACACTAATTACGTAAGGGCTGGATGATTTGTCAATTTCTTACACTTCATACAAAAAATGTAGATTTCACAGGAGGTTGCGAAAACCCGAAAAATTTATTACGGAATCAGAGTACTGAACAATAGAAGCCCAGGATAAAAAGTAGCCTCAACCTTTGGTATATGTGATCCAGTGTTGCTGCGCTCTTCTATCCAAAAGAAGGCATGATCTAACGATTTTTTGCTTATATTTTACTCACAGCGCCGACAGATCCGCAATTTTGAAACCATTTGAAATCATTATTTCACACAACTCTAGTATCTGATTTCTGCTACATGATTTGTGAATGAAACATAATATAAGCACTTATTTAGGCATTGGAAATGACTAGATCAATCCGGGTCTCGCTTCGAACTCAGTTAGAATTAGTGTGATCTGCTTTGTAGCAATTCATATTTTCGCTAAACTTTGGAAGGCCGCAAATCAAGGTATTATAATGTCAGCTTCTTAATAAAAATCCCAAGATTCCTTATTTTTTAAACTTCCATCAAAATTTATCACTTTTACATATCATGTATTGGAGAAGATAAAATCATATTTTTCAGAAACAGACATCTAATAATATCCTTTTTATTTCTGGAATTTATAACAGAGTTTCAAAGTTTTAGGAGTTTTCAGTTTAAAACATTCTAATTCCTACATGGTTCAATTCAACCAGAGGAAAAATCCTAACTGCCAGAGGCAATTGAAATGTATTAATAATAACTAAAAATGTAACATAGAGAATAAGGATGATAGTGCTAAGAAAACACGGAACACCTAAGAGATAAATGCATGTATTAGATAATTAGCAAACAAAATTAGTTAAAAAAAACTTGGCACAGATATCCTGTCTTTTTCTTGTAAGTGGAAGCATTCACCATGCGTGTGCAGGTTTGTTCGTGTTTTTCTTTTCAGTTTGTTTATTTATTAGGCTCAGTTGTTTATAAAAACTCTACGGAGCCAAGAGCAAATTGTTGTAGTGTTATAAAAATATAAAATACAATTAATAATACGATCTCCGCACGCACTTTTTCTTCGGGTGTGCTACAGAAGAGCCGGAGCCCGAACCGGATAGTTGAACCCGTCGCTTCCTTTATCGCGATAGTCACCTCTTCCAATGCACATTGGGCCACGTCGTAAAATTAGGAGGAAAAAATAATTTTCACCATAATGATAATATTTTAGGATCAAAGTGTCTTCAGCAAAGTCAAAGCTTATTATTTAAGCTTTATTTTGAAGTTTGTTGCAATAGGGTGGCCCCACTACATTTTGAGATAAAATTTTAATCTCCTATATTTCTAATTTTAGCATTGTACGATGTTCTAGAAAGTTGTTCCTTATTTAATTTTGAGGCACTTTGCTGAAGAAACCATTTTGTACGTCGTTGGTATCATTTGTTATGATAATTTTAAATAATTATGTTAGGGTGACCCTAAAAAATCAATATTTTGATTGTAACTTTTTAGTTTTGATTTTTATCGAATTGACGTCTTCTACAAAGTTTTAGAGCATAAAAAAATGCACGGATAACATGTTCAATAATATCAACGCTTATCAACGTGACAACTTTACTGTGAACAGATCGTAATCGTAGGTTGTTTACATCACTCGTTCAATCGATTTTACTTTTAAATCGCTAGGGTGGTATGGAAAATTAGGTTTTTCGAGCGTAGTTTTTTTTATTTTACTTTTATCTATTAAAAGGGTGGTTCAAAAATTCGATTTTTCTCCACACCGATCACTCAATTCTGTCCCATGTGCTTAGTGTCCTCCGCGAATTTGAGCGAAATTGGATAGCAACTGATTTAGCACGAGCCGTTTCAAGTTTGCATGGGAATTAGTATGGGGAAGTGGATTTTTCATCCTACTGATTATGGCGCTTCCCCATACAGCGAAAAAAGAACCCACATGGCCAAAATCACATGTTGATTAATCGTTCCAATAATTAGTTATCGGTTTTAATCCAGCTTGCGAATCTTTGGTTATGATTATTGAACTTCATCTTTTGTCAGTGCTATCTTTCGCGCCAAGAGCAGCAATGTTGCCTGTGAAGTAGTTTCGCGATAAGCTCCAAAGAACTACAACATAAATTAAAATCGATTACTAAATATTCGAACGATTATCCAAGTGATAATTCTTTAGGGCTCCTTTTGGCTATGTTGGTTCTGTTTTCGCCAGCGCCTAATTGGAAAGTGCCATAATCAGTATGATGAAAAGTTCACTTTGCCCATACTAATTCCCAAGCAAATTTAAACGGCTCAAAGCTAAATCAATTCGCGGAGGACACTCAGAACATGGGACAGAATTGAGTGATCGGTGTGGAGAAAATAGAATTTTTGAACCACCCTAATATATATCTAGATAAAAATTAAATAAAAAATACACTAAAAAAACCTAATTTTCCGTACCACCCTAGCGATTTAAAAGTAAAATCGATTGAACGAGTGATGTAAACAACCTACGATTACGATCTGTTCACAGTGAAGTTGTCACGTTGATAAGCGTTGATATTATTGAACATGTTATCCTACCAATCGGTATATTGAGTGAAGATGCGCTGGAAATATATAAGGAAGTTATGGTTACTATAAACATTTTGTTTTTGACGAATTGGGCGGAATTTTCGGTTTTATAACACTTCTAGAACTGATGATTTTGATTTCCTCGTACATAAAGCCATTTTTTCAAATGATGGAAAAACCTCAAATTCCCCAATACCAAAATATGCAGAGCAATCCTTAGCCCTTCCTCTGTCTAACCCAGGGAAAAATGGATCCCCCTTTCAAAAATACAAACATTTGAAAACAACGGATTTTTTCAAGAAAAACAGTGATATCTCTGCAATCCACCAATGAATTTACTTGGTTATGTAACCAAAACGTGCATTTTTTTATGCTCTAAAACTTTGTAGAAGACGTCAATTCGATAAAAATTAAAACTAAAAAGTTACAATCAAAATATTGATTTTTTAGGGTCACCCTAACATAATTATTTAAAATTATCATAATAAATGATACCAACGACGTACAAAAATAATTTCTTCAGCAAAGTGCCTCAAAATTAAATAAGGAACAACTTTCTAGAACATCGTACAATGCTAAAATTAGAAATATAGAAGTTAAAAATTTTATCTCAAAATGTAGTGGGGCCACCCTATTGCAACAAACTTCAAAATAAAGCTTAAATAATAAGCTTTGACTTTGCTGAAGACACTTTGATCCTAAAAAATTATCATTATGGTGAAAATATTTTTTTCTTCCTAATTCCACGACGTGGCCCACTGTGCAATGTTATATCATCTTTTTTTCGACGAACCTTTTTCTCCGGAGCTATCGACTACTTCTCGTTTCCAGTTTTCGGATTTTCTTCTGGAACTTCAATGAAGTCCTCATCCGACGTTTCCGAGGATATGTGCTCTCCTTCTTTCCCAGATATAACGCCAGCATATGTAGAACACTTCATTTGCTTTCTGGACTGCTTCCGCGCTTGAGGACACGAGTCTCTTCGATGACCAACTGCTTGACACAGGAAGCAGTTATTCCTAAGTCCGTCTTAGAATATTCTTCCCTTGATGCCGGCTACATCTATCGATGGAGGTATACTCTTTCCTACCTCCATATGTACACCTCTAACTCCAGTGTACAGATGTCCTAATCCCAATTCCGAGGGAAATTTCTCTCTTACAACGTGATCAATTTTTCCAAACAGTCCGAGCACCAGCGATAAGCTTTCATCGCTAACCTCCGGCGGCAGATCAAACACACGGACGTAACGCACATTCGACCCTGCGATTTCCATTCGCACCTCTACCGACGTTCCACTTGTATAAACAAACTTCCTCGGCACTGTGTTCTTCTTCATCGATTCTTCCATTGCATCGCGGGAGACGAATTTTATGTACAGTGAACGATCATGTGCCGTTTTGTACGCTGTATCCATCAGCAATAGATCAGTATCTAGCTGCTTCAAAAACCTTGCAATTTCAGCCCAAGATGGCCGAGGACTGCCTACTGGGAAACGGAACTGTATTGTTTTGATCAAAACTTTATCACCCATTTCGTTTATTTACCTACTACTTTCTTCACGACAGAAAAGCAGAACCGGCGAGATAATATAATCGGAACGAGTGATAAACAACCCGAAACAAAAACGCGCGACTGCTTGCTATTGATGGCAACAAAATAACAAAGGCTGCACAGAGCACGACTATTCCGTCTGTACCTGACGACGACTGCGACTAGACTGATGTTCGTGTTTTGTATTGGACGTAAAACGATTTCACTTCACCATATTGAACTGAATTTCTTTTTCAGGAAACATTATTCGTTTACTTCGTTCCTGATCGCTGCTGCCAACCATTCTCAGCTTTCGTTGTTCAGAAGTGAGTGCGAACGTGTAAGGGTATCATTATCAATATCTAACAAATCTCAGTTTACTGCGGCTGAGAACATGCAGTACTGATCCTGGATCATAGTGCAGCGTCCGATCAAATGAGAAGCAAGCTGTGCTGTGCCTCACCCGTCGAAAAGTTTGACGTAGAATGGGGCCAACCAGTGAGTTAGGAAAAAATCGATTCTTGTTCCTGTTAGGGTCCGTCCCACAAAACCATTCTTTCTCGTGAAAAACCATTGGCATGAACTTCCACGCGCATAAGAAACCGTGCATAGTTCGCAAATAGTTAAAATTATCACAAAATTTGAAAAAAATCTCAGGGGGTCTTTCTACAAGCCACAAAAACTTCCAGGTACAAGGTTTCTTTAAATTACTAAACCTTTTAATATAACTTCTCTTACGTAAGATTTAAATTATTTTCTAGATGTAAAATTTGCGCATTTAATTTTAATTACTTAGAACGGGGCATCCAATAAAGGTTTCACCAAGAGCGCTACGGCAATGAGAACATGTTAAGGGATTTGCATGGCCCTGGATCACTACCCTGGCTCTGTTGTTAACGACCAGTGATGAACTTAAAATCTTAAAAAAAACGCTATAATAAAGTTATTTAAATTATAATGGCAAACGATCCTCTTGCCAAGTTGTCGAACTTGTCGAAGTTGTCTTTCAACGGTTCGAGTCCCTGATTTTTAATAATAGGACAAATATCCTATACGTTTCGAGTGGACAATGCTGGGTTCGATCATAACAAAATTCACAAATCCAAATTTGATAACTCAATCATCCTGAATATCCGTATCAGACCCAAACCTAAAATAACTAACTGAAATCAATGGGAACAAATGTGAGGCTGAGTCGGCTACACCGAGCGAAAACGAAACAAACATTGGACTGGATTCCAGCTGGACATCGCAGCAAAGCCAGATTCGTAGGTTAGTAGCAGCCATGCATAGCGCACATAAATAAATAAATGATGTCAGCCGTAATCTAACTTGGGATAAGGATGGAGATCCTTCAAGTCAGCTTTTTGTACCACTCAGAATGTACAGGGCAGGGTTGTAAATATTCGGCAGCACTGGATGAAGGTGATGTTTTTTTATTTCATTTTTTTATTTTCTTCCTGCTTTGAAATCAACCTCACATTCGCGGAGAGACAGAAAAGTAAACAACAGAACTCACATCAACCACTGCGCCGCGAAGATGAAATTTACCACAGCAAAATGTACACATTCACCCAGCAAATTGAAAAAATTCACCACGCGTTTAAATGGGCCACTCACAGTCATACGGTAAGGAGCGAACTGAGCAGCATGTCAGAGCGACTTGTGAGTGGCTGAATGCGAAATTGAATGGTCGATGTTGGAAATGATTTTTCGGCTGCACCCAGTCGCACTCACCACGGCGGCGAGGAAGGCGACTGCAGATTATACTGAGATCCATGTTTTTCACTGCATTGACTGGGAAATATTTCTACCCTGGTACAGGGTCCCTAGGTCATAAGGTAGGAATGGAGGCAACGCTAGCTACTCTGTGATTGATCAGAACTTCAGATCTGGCTTAAAATTTACAAAAGCATCCTGAAGATACATATTTTATTTTTTCAAACCCGAAACGGGCCTTACATTTCTTACAGCTTACAAACTCATACCTGCCTAATAACAACACTTGATGGACTCCTCCTGCTCGCGATTAGAGCGTTCGCTGTGAGACCATAATCGAATCATAGCCATCATTCACCGTTTTGCATTTAGCCTAGTATAATTATCTGTGTTAAAGTGCTATGGGGTTTTATGTGTACCGGTAGATATGAAAATGCAATCAGTATCAATGGATGGATAGCCCACTCACATGCTGAAGAACATCCAGGTAATAGTAATGAGTATCGACACCGATCCTACTTACTGCCGCAATCTGGCAAAGTGACGTATACGCCATTTTCCAAAAATGGTGTTAACGAGTAGTACTGATCGTACTCTTTAACAGAAAAATGGAAATCTCGCTTAACTTTTCAAAAGGACCTAAGTAACATTTTTTTCATGAATTAATTTAAGTACTGCAATCAAAAGGTTTCATGTTGTTCTGTTGATTGCGCTATTCAAATAAATTCACGAAAAAAATGTTACTTAGGTCTTTTTGAAAAGTTAAGCGAGAAATCATGTATGTTGTAAAATGGCGCATACGTCACTTTTACAGATTACGGCAGCTTACCGGATATACCTTTTACCAACATCATATCTTTTCCCGTAACACGGTAGATCACTTTGACGTAGTGTGTTGCGGTGTAAGATCTACCAAACAGAGCACTAGCTTAATCCATTTTTCTAGCTTGGGCAATAAGTTGTGGTAATTAAGGATTCATCGTATTTAGTCCCCGCTACCAACAGCAGTCTTAGAAATAAAACATAATTAATGTTACCTTGCAGACAGTTGAAAGACTCGAATTCCTCTTGTTTGAGGCTAAACTGTATGCAGCGGAAACAACTTTTCATGCAATTAGTTAAAAAACCTCGGTACCCGGTCCTAGGCTGAACTGACTGCTGGAAAAATCGAGTTAGGGGTTTAAATACGTACTAACTCTTCATGAACTGGTGAAAAATGGTAGTGAGAGGAACACACGGAAGTTCTTATTACTGAACATGTTCTCTTGCTTGAAATGGTATTGTAGACAGAGCTAAATCCCGGGTTTTAAGAGTTTCACTGGTGATATTCTGGAAGCAAGACAAGGATGTGGCTAGGGCTCCGATGCATGGCCAAAAACAGTATTACTGTTCTGTTTTCTCAAGAAAGGATTGATTTCTTATTGATAAGGGGCGCGCCTTCAATGGGATTGCTTTCTATGAAGGGTCAAATAGCAAGACCTTGTCATGGTGGTCTTGAGAAAACAAAACAACAACTGTATCGAAACCGATACTACATTGCTTCTCAATAGCACTGGAGTAATTCGACATGCACTTAAACACTAAGGATACGGGTAACGCTACAATAGATCTAATAATTGGTCGCAGAGGCACACCCGAACAGGAAAAAAAAGAGAAAAAAACATCATATCTTCCTAAGGTAAAGCAAACACTATATCTTCTCAACAAGGAGAGGGCAGTTAGTTCCAGTCCGACATCGCAGCTTCCGCTGGGAAGATAATGCCATTACGTTGTAAACAGTGGTCCCTGAGAGTATACGAACGAGACGCTTAACCGGACCACTGATACTAGCTAGCTTCACTAGGCCCTAAAGCATGTCGATCATAATATTACCGGGCATAGTCTATGAAATCTCGGCACTCCCTTCGGAGGGGCCACACCACCACTGGGTACAGGCGGTTGCTAACGGGTGGTCACTAAAAAGTAGGAATGGAAAGAATGGCAATCTGATATACGTTTTATAAAAAGTTGGCCTTAGTCGTTGAACTTAGATTAATGAATAATACCATATGGTCCGTGGTTTGCCGTAAGGCATAGTTTAATCTTGCAGGTATCACACGACAGCTGGACGGCTGCCATTTCCGGATTATGCTTCTGATCCTATTGATGAGTAGCTTCGTGTATTTGACCTTCCAATCACCTTTGTGTACAATGGAGCTCAGTAGACCAAACATTCTTTAACAGTTTTTGAAACATTTCACGTTTAAAATTGTTCACCGTGTACTTTTACCACGATCTTTGATCACTTGAAAGAATTGTACAATGCGCTCCGCAGTACTTCCTGTCTTGACGGCATGTTTTAAACAACTGAACATGTTGGAGTAAAAGTGTGCAGGCGACAATTTTCAAAATAATCTACGGAAATATTTTTCTTTGAAAACATTAATGTTTTCATAGAAAAGTATTAAAATTCCCGTTTTTTAGTGGCCACCCGTTATATGGTTCTTCTCTTGGCCGCTCAGACATTTTACTACTAGGTGCGGTTGGTATTGGACTTGCAAAGAGAGAAAAATATCGTTTAATGTCAAAAGATGTTAAACCGATTTGAAATTTTTGGGTCAGCATGAGGTTCAATCGCAGTAAGCAATATGGGTCGGGTCGCATTTTTGTAACGCATCTCGGATTTCTGAATTCTTGTTTTGGCTGAGCAAAAAACTACAGAATTAGTAGCTAGTTTGTGTTGAAAAAGCATAGTTGGCTAGCTTCAGCTGAATATCTCAGCGCGGCTTAAACTGGAAAACGGAATCATTCAAAAAATTGTTCGATTGTAAAATCGATTCAAAAATACATGGTTTCGTGTGTAGGGACACGGCAGGTATGTCCGTCCATCGTCATAGGGGCTAAAACCAACGAAAGCAACGTACATTTGCTAGAACTCCACTATAGCAGAACGTTTCTCCTGAGCTTACGATTTGGTACGCATGAGTTTTACAAAAAAGCGTCTCTTTTATTGGTTTTCGAGACTAAGACGAACAGAAGAAAATACCTGCAGTCTCCCTGTTAGGAGTGCACTTTCTTAATTCTTTTATCCGGAAAGTTGTTAAATTAAGGATCACATAATGAATACGCACTGGATTTGAAAAATCCGGAAGATTGTTTATGAATCCATTATCCAATTGATAATGGTGACATAACTTTGAAATCCATCCGTTCTAACTCTTGAAGGAAATCCAAAAGGAACTTCTCAAGAAATTTCAAGAATAGCTTAGAATTTTAGGAGGAGCTTCTTGTGAATTCATATAGAATACAAGGTAATATTACAAGAGGAGCATTTGGAGGAGTTCCGGAAGGAACTCTACAATGAATTCCAAGAGAAACTCCGACAGAAACTTCTGGAGGAATTGCACGCGAAACTTATGAAGGATTTCATGATGGAATTTCTGGTGGTTTTCTCAGTGGAATTTCCGTAGTAATTTTTGTTTGATTTTTACTGGACTTTTTCGAAGCAGTTTCCGATGGAATTACTGGAGGAGCTTGCTTTGAAATTAAACTGAAACTGAAACTATGGAGAATTTCTGAGGCAACAACTGGAGCCATTTCTGAATGAATTCTCCTTCCAATCTCAAGGAAGGAGAAATCTCCGAAAGAATTACAGAAGGAGTTTCCGAAACCACTGCAGGAGAATTTTTGAGAAGAGTTTTAAAAACTTCTTCATATGGTTTCCCGTGGAGATTTTTTCGATTATCATCTTTCTGCTTCTTCTTCTCCATGCATTATCAAAGCGCCAATAGGTACCCACATACTCGGCGTTACTAACGGACACACAAAAGATACCTAGTAGTGCGGTAGCGAACGAACCTATACCAAGCAAAAGATCCGAAGATCAACTCTCAGTTCAGCTCATGTCGTCGTTCAGCTCGAAATTGCTGTGACATGGGAGCGAGAGCTGCGCTACCAGCTCAGATCCGTGTGACACGGATCTCGATTCGAATCAGTCGCGACCGATTCTAGCGAACCATGTGGTTCAAACGAACCGAACTTGGAGCTGTGTCCTGCATGGAGCGGTTTTTTGCTTGCGACGGGTTTTCCCGCTAGCATACTGCTACATGTGCATTCTGTTTGTTTGTAGCGCCGTACTCTGTATTTTTTACTCGCTTGTTTTTATTTCTCTCGCATTTCTGGAACCAATATAGATGAATGCGCTCGCTTGTATGAAAGTGTCAACTACGCATGGTTAGAAGCGCGCGCAAACAAGGCATTGATTTACTGCACACAGTATGAAGAGAAAACTTAAAACACGTGGTATGGTTCATATACATATGACTAGGGACTGAATTATTCAAATTAACGATTTGAGAAACATTATCAAGGTAAACATTTAACTAAGAATAATGAAAAGTAACTTAATTTTCGGATTGGCTTTCAGTCACGGGTAATAGCGTTGACAGTTTTACTTCATCGCCGACGTTTCGATCCGGGATGGGATTTTCTTTCGGATCGAAACGTCGGCGATGAAGTAAAACTGTCAACGCTATTACCCGTGACTGAAAGCCAATCCGAAAATTAAGTTACAAATTTCACAGTCGTAATCCACTAATAATGAAAAGAAAATAATGTTGAGTTTGTTTTTGTATAGAAATAAATATGATGATTCTAAATGAACTTCTAGACTTCAAAACTAGACAGTCAGAAAAAGTGTAATAAATGTTATTAGTTTAAAATCGTCAGTTTTTCAAAAAAAAAAAAAATATTACCTCACTATAGCTTAACATTTTAAAAATTTCAAAGTGAGGCAAATAGGGGGAAAGACGGCTTTGGCAGGTTTTGTTCTATTATTGGCAGGGGGGTTTTTGTCGACCAAATTTTATGAAATTTGGCCACAATATTCTTTGATATGCAAAGAATGTTCAGGCCAAATTTGAGCCTAGTCAGTCATAAAAAAACCCCCTGCCAATAATAGAACAAAACCTGCCAAAGCCGTCTTTCCCCCTAGATAAATGATGAATGAATTAATTACATAAATTTTTCAAATTTTTGAACAATGGGGACGCGTGGTGCTTAGTAAGTAAGTGGCACGAAAGTGTTTTATCTCATAAAATTGTTGATTGTTTTAAATACTGACAACTTTGGATTCCATTCACGAAAGATTTGCATTTTCGATGGATGTTATGCCTAAGCAAACTGAAATGCGCAACATCATACAACATTTCATATATATCGTGAAAGTGTAATTCAGTATCGCTTGTTTTTCAAATTCCATTTCAAATAAATTGCCTTGCATGTGACATCGACCCATTATTAAACCGATTTTGACCACTTGAAACGACGCAGTCCATCCCACCGCCACCAGGCATAATCGCTCGGAGGGCTGTTCCGAGACTAGCTTGGGAATGGTATGGTCTCCATTAGTGACGAGTCGCGCTCGCTTGGCCGTGCGCCACGCGGTCAGCAATTTAATTAGAATAAAAGCACTTGTTCTGGTTTCGGTCGTCTAACGTAATGATCAAAATTTCGATAATTTTAGCAGGACAAAGGCACTATCACAGCGACCCACCATGAGGCACCCGCAGTGTTTTGCAGCTGAACGGAACACTGCCCGTAATATCAGAAGCTTTATCCAGAATCGTCCAGCAACAGACAGGGCCCCATTTGAAAATACGGTTTCGACGCATTCCACAAACTGAGTGGGTGCCAACGGTAGCCAAAAGGTGGGCCGAAATAATGAAAAGTCCGATCCGCATCAGTTTTTCGCGCTCGATTAATTTCCGCCAAATTTTCTCTTCATTCGATTTGGTTCTGCGGCGAGCATCCTACCAGTGACTGTGAAAGTTTCCAAGAACGCGAGAGGGTGTATTCTCTGTTCCGCTTGCTTATCGTTCTGCTGGCATGAATCAAAATTCCGAGAAGTTCTGCCACACACTGACTGGGGGTAACAGAAGTGGATAACGCCAAAGTGTGGAAACTCAAACCCCCGGTCGCAAGATTTATATCGTGGTGAGATAAGTCATGGAAACGACCGGAAGTGTGTAATATGTGGAATTTATGAATTTATGGTTTCAAGTTAGATAAGCTGGGTTGGCTTGCAAAGTTTTTGTTTAACATGGTTTCAGAATCCTTGGAGCATACTCACATGTAGTGTATGGCATCTTTAATATTTACCTGCAAAGAAAAACAGAAACAAAAGAATATTAAAGCATTTGCATGTTTGCATCATTCGAAAGGATAAGTTTAATCTGGGGGTGTTTCATAACCGAGGGTGCTGCTTCCATCTGTGTGTGAACAGCTCGGAAGCCACGGCTCGGTTGGAATCATAAACTAGACTTGTTTCTGGTCCGTTTGCTGGAGATTTATTCCGACCAATATGAATACGGGTAGAGCCGAGAACTACAACAGAACAGATACAACGGTGTTGTGCAGAGACAAAAATATTCTCTGAGGCCACATTTGTGTAGCGATAGACGAACGGGTTCATAGCCCGTGACCGAATACGTAAGTTCTACACTTTATGGTATGGTGGAGTCATGTGTGTTGGTGGTTCTTCATGTGGACGGTGGAAAAGTTATACAAAGTATTCCAACTAGAGACAACATTCCAATGCAAATGCAAAATGGAAATTTCGAATTCTTTCGTATTACAAATGCATCAAACTAAACTAGTATCGGTATATGAACTATCTGCAACCCACTACAACAATGTTCCTTTATCCGTTGGGAATGACTCAATTCCCTTTCCAACAACGACATGGTTTCAGTTCGGAGCCGGATGAAACGGGTCGTACGACTGACTGGCCAGAACAGTAGTTGTAGTATTTTTCCCTCGCTTCCACAATCTACATACATGGAGGAACTGAACCACGCGTTCCGGGTGATTGCAATTACGCGACCGAGCTGCGGTGTCGAAAGTCACCTTGTCGTCTGTGTTGTGGTGCGGTGTCGAAAAGGACATCAATAACAAAGAACGGCGAGAATCGGGCAGGTGCAGGGGTTGGGAACCATATCTGGCTTCAATATGAAAAGTGTGATGCACATATGGACCTGATGAAGGGCCTTCGTTTAGCTAACAATTGCAAAACCGCAAAGGTGCGCTGTGGAGGGCTTAGGCGTGTTGGGCGGGCGTTATTTGGAACGTGTCGGACAATGTCAGGTGAAAATTTATTTCGGAGATCGATTAGTGACATAGAATGTACCCTCGCATAATGGTAGACGGAACCGGGACGATAGCGAATCGGATCCTATGGGCTCAATACAATCTGAATTGGTAATGCTGTGAGTCGAATTACGAGGTGCAGTGAACGGAGGGATTCTGATTATCGGAAAGCCAGGCGGAATCGGTTGCAAAAATAGCGTCCATGGGTATTGGTTATTACAAAATCCATTTCAACAGCATTGAAGGTGACATGATTCGAATAGAAACTAATCAAAAATGAAATCAATCAAATTGAACCACGTATGTTGGCTTTCCCCCGTTCCAGTGATTGATTCGACAGAAACATATCCAACACCGAGTAATAAACATTGCTCTTGTACTTGATATATGAAAGTTGTTTAAAAAACATGTGTGTAGTTGGAAGAAAATTTAACGTTGGAGCGTTGAAAAAAGTGTTTCATAAAAATTCATAATTAAAACAAGAATTGGCTAATCATTGAACAAACCTTTAATGTGATAACAGGTTTTGTGGTTTGATTCTGTTAAATTGAAAAAGCGTAACAAATACATCTTCTTTCGCTATCAAGTCATTGAAGAACACGCACATTTTATATTTCCCTATCGTTGAATTGCGCCATCCATGGCTCCCAACTTTGTCGAAGCAATCCAACCGAGTAATTCAATACAGCGTGGGTGGTTCCACAGAATGCCATATGGCGATGCAATGCTGTCTCAATGCTTCCGTGGGCGCCGATTTCTACTGAATTGGTACTGGTTCCGGGAAATCTGGGTTTGAAAACGCAAACATCGCCTGAGGCTGTGACATCGCAGGATGAATGACGAGTGGTAAGAGTGAGGTTATGCATTTGAAGCTTCTAAAGCAAAATATGTTTATGATGTAGCACTTATCATATGTGTAGCGAAAAGAATAATTTCTGAGATTTAAATTCAACGAAGCAAACACGGTCATAATTTTTCATGCAGTGTTGGTGTTTTCACATGTTTCAACAGTTCTATTGAGCCAGCAAAACAAATCCGATTGGACTGATGGTTTCCTCATTGAATTTTCTATTAATGATTAGGTAACAAAAATAAATCCATACCTCGATAAACGAAGAAAATTTCCTTCGTAATTTGGAAGAATTCCCTTTGGAATTCGAAAGATTTGCATCCCTTTGGAATTCGAAAGATTTGCATCCCTTTGGAATTCGAAAGATTTGCATCCTTTTGGAATTCGAAAGATTTCCATACCTTCGGAATTAGGAAGAGTTCCCTTCGGAATTCGGAAGAATTCCCTTCCGGAATTCGGAAGAATTCCCTTCCGGAATTCGGACAAATTCCCTTGCGGAATTCGGAAGAATTCCCTTGCGGAATTCAGAAGAATTCCCTTGCGGAATTCAGAAGAATTCCCTTGCGGAATTCAGAAGAATTCCCTTGCGGAATTCAGAAGAATTCCCTTGCAAAATTCAGAAGAATTCCCTTGCGGAATTCAGAAGAATTCCCTTGCGGAATTCAGAAAAAATCCCTTCCGGAATTCGGAAGAATTCCCTTCCGGAATTCGGTAGAATTACCTTCCGGAATTCGGAAGAATTCCTTTCCGGAATTCGGAAGAATTCCCTTCCGGAATTCGGAAGAATTCTCTTCCAGAATTCGGATGAATTCCCTTCCGGAATTCGGAAGAATTCCCTTCCGGAATTTGGAATAATGCCCCTCCCGAATTCAGAAGAGTTCTCTTCCGGAATTCGGAAGAATTCCCTTCCGGAATTCGGAAGAATTTCCTTCCAGAATTTGGAAGAATTCCCTTCCGGAATTCGGAAGAATTCCTTTCGGAGTTCGGAAGAATTTCCTTCGGAATTTGGAAGAATTCCCTTCGGAATTTGGAAGAATTCCCTTCGGAATTTGGAAGAATTCCCTTCGGAATTTGGAAGAATTCCCTTTTGGAGATCCCTTCGGAATTCGGAAGAATTTCCTTCGGAATTCGGAAGAATTTCCTTCGGAATTCGGAAGAATTTCCTTCGGAATTCGGAAGAATTTCCTTCGGAATTCGGAAGAATTCCTTTCGGAATTCGGAAGAATTCCTTTCGGAATTCGGAAGAATTCCTTTCGGAATTCGGACGAATTCCATTCGGAATTCGGAAGAATTCCCTTCAGAATTCAGAAGAATTCGTTTCGGAATTCGGAAGAATTCCTTTCGGAATTCGGAAGAATTACGTTCGGAATTCGGAAGAATTCCTTTCGGAATTCGGAAGAATTCCTTTCGGAATTCGGAAGAATTCCTTTCGGAATTTGGAAGAATTCCTTTCGGAATTTGGAAGAATTCCTTTCGGAATTCGGAAGAATTCCTTTCGAATTCGGAAGAATTCCTTTCGAATTCGGAAGAATTCCTTTCGAATTGGAAGAATTCCTTTCGAATTCGGAAGAATTCCTTCGAATTCGGAAGAATTCCTTTCGAATTCGGAAGAATTCCTTTCGAATTCGGAAGAATTCCTTTCGAATTCGGAAGAATTCCTTTCGAATTCGGAAGAATTCCTTTCGAATTCGAAGAATTCCTTTCGAATTCGGAAGAATTCCTTTCGAATTCGGAAGAATTCCTTTCGAATTCGGAAGAATTCCTTTCGAATTCGGAAGAATTCCTTTCGAATTCGGAAGAATTCCTTTCGAATTCGGAAGAATTCCTTTCGAATTCGGAAGAATTCCTTCGAATTCGGAAGAATTCCTTTCGAATTCGGAAGAATTCCTTTCGAATTCGGAAGAATTCCTTTCGAATTCGGAAGAATTCCTTCGAATTCGGAAGAATTCCTTCGAATTCGGAAGAATTCCTTTCGAATTCGGAAGAATTCCTTTCGAATTCGGAAGAATTCCTTCGAATTCGGAAGAATTCCTTCGAATTCGGAAGAATTCCTTCGAATTCGGAAGAATTCCTTCGAATTCGGAAGAATTCCTTTCGAATTCGGAAGAATTCCTTTCGAATTCGGAAGAATTCCTTCGAATTCGGAAGAATTCCTTTCGAATTCGGAAGAATTCCTTCGAATTCGGAAGAATTCCTTCGAATTCGGAAGAATTCCTTCGAATTCGGAAGAATTCCTTCGAATTCGGAAGAATTCCTTTCGAATTCGGAAGAATTCCTTCGAATCGGAAGAATTCCTTCGAATTCGGAAGAATTCTTTCGAATTCGGAAGAATTCCTTCGAATTCGGAAGAATTCCTTCGAATTCGAAGAATTCCTTTCGAATTCGGAAGAATTCCTTTCGAATTCGGAAGAATTCCTTCGAATTCGGAAGAATTCCTTTCGAATTCGGAAGAATTCCTTTCGAATTCGGAAGAATTCCTTCGAATTCGGAAGAATTCCTTTCGAATTCGGAAGAATTCCTTTCGAATTCGGAAGAATTCCTTCGAATTCGGAAGAATTCCTTCGAATTCGGAAGAATTCCTTTCGAATTCGGAAGAATTCCTTTCGAATTCGGAAGAATTCCTTTCGAATTCGGAAGAATTCCTTTCGAATTCGGAAGAATTCCTTTCGAATTCGGAAGAATTCCTTTCGAATCGGAAGAATTCCTTTCGAATTCGGAAGAATTCCTTTCGAATTCGGAAGAATTCCTTTCGAATTCGGAAGAATTCCTTTCGAATTCGGAAGAATTCCTTTCGGAATTCGGAAGAATTCCTTTCGAATCGGAAGAATTCCTTCGAATTCGGAAGAATTCCTTTCGAATCGGAAGAATTCCTTTCAGGTCGGAAGAATTCCTTTCGAATTCGGAAGAATTCCTTTCGAATTCGGAAGAATTCCTTCGAATTCGGAAGAATTCCTTTCGAATTCGGAAGAATTCCTTTCGAATTCGGAAGAATTCCTTTCGAATTCGGAAGAATTCCTTTCGAATTCGGAAGAATTCCTTTCGAATTCGGAAGAATTCCTTTCGAATTCGGAAGAATTCCTTCGAATTCGGAAGAATTCCTTTCGAATTCGGAAGAATTCCTTTCGAATTCGGAAGAATTCCTTTCGATTCGGAAGAATTCCTTTCGAATTCGGAAGAATTCCTTTCGAATTCGGAAGAATTCCTTTCGAATTCGGAAGAATTCCTTTCGAATTCGGAAGAATTCCTTCGAATTCGGAAGAATTCCTTTCGAATTCGGAAGAATTCCTTTCGAATTCGGAAGAATTCCTTTCGAATTCGGAAGAATTCCTTTCGAATTCGGAAGAATTCCTTTCGAATCGGAAGAATTCCTTTCGAATTCGGAAGAATTCCTTTCGAATTCGGAAGAATTCCTTTCGAATTCGGAAGAATTCCTTTCGAATTCGGAAGAATTCCTTTCGAATTCGGAAGAATTCCTTTCGAATTCGGAAGAATTCCTTTCGAATTCGGAAGAATTCCTTTCGAATTCGGAAGAATTCCTTCGAATTCGAAGAATTCCTTTCGAATTCGGAAGAATTCCTTTCGAATTCGGAAGAATTCCTTTCGAATTCGGAAGAATTCCTTTCGAATTCGGAAGAATTCCTTTCGAATTCGGAAGAATTCCTTTCGGAATTCGGAAGAATTCCTCTGGAATTCGGAAGAATTCCTTTCGGAATTCGGAAGAATTCCTTTCGGAATTCGGAAGAATTCCTTTCGGAATTCGGAAGAATTCCTTTCGGAATTCGGAAGAATTCCTTTCGGAATTCGGAAGAATTCCTTTCAGAATTCGGAAGAATTCCTTTCGGAATTCGGAAGAATTCCTTTCGGAATTCGGAAGAATTCCTTTCGGAATTCGGAAGAATTCCTTTCGGAATTCGGAAGAATTCTCTTCGGAATTCACAAGAAGTTCCGATATTCGGAAAAATTCCCTTCCGGAAGTCGGAAGAATTCCCTTCCGGAATTCGGAAGAATTCCCTTCCGGAATTCGGAAGAATTCCCTTCCGGAATTCGGAAGAATTCCCTTCCGGAATTCGGAAGAATTCCCTTCCGGAATTCGGAAGAATTCCCTTCCGGAATGCGAAAGAATTCCCTTCCGGAATTCGGAAGAATTCCCTTCGGAATTCGGAAGAATTCCCTTCGGAATTCGGAAGAAAAAAAATCCAAAATCTTTTAAATGAATAAATTGGTGCTGAAACTCTGTTTGAAATTCTTGTTTTATTTTTGTTTGAATATAGAGATGTCAATTTTCCCTCTGAGTTGTCTTCCACCTGTAAAAGTCTTAAGTCGCTTTAAATTAATCCACAAGCAGAATGAGAAACCGCCCGATTGATATACCATGTAACATTTATCTAAACCCTGGAAGGGCATTTGCTGATTTGAAATCTAATTTCTTCACTACATATCGACATTGAAAGCCAGTGTTGCAAATTTGAATGCCTTAATTTAATCAGAAATGTAAATAATGAAATCTTTTGTGTGTTCGAAGCTGCGTGCTTTCTGTTCACAGTCGTTAGCGATGAACAATTCTTGATGAATAAAATTCTCTCCCACACATGGATTCGCCTTTGGGCTCGTCATGCCACAAACGCTTCCATTAGCCACTTCATATCAAATGTGGTTTCCATTCTTCTCCAACGATCTAAGCAACAGTTTCTCATCAGGCGAGCACTTCGGGCAAAAGGTTCGTTTGCTTCAGTACAAATAGGCACAGAACAAAAGGATTCAGATGTTTCATCCATTCAACACGTGCTTCATATGTTAAAATTGTGAGTGGTTCAGAGCATTGCAAAACACATTGGCATTTGTCTTGTGTTTCTTGTAACGTTTGAAAGAAAAAATCACACTCTAAACTACACTCCTACCGATGCAGACTTAATCATGTTGGCTTTTCATCCAAAACTAACATCGTTGGTTTTCGATAGCATCATAAATGTATATATTTTGCTGGATATTAGAGTAGCGCTGTTGTGATTAGGATAGATCAAATTACCTTCCCCCAATAACCGAGTTGACATGCCAGTAACTACATTTCTCTACGAGCTGAACTTACCGATTCAGTGCTCTCAGGCGGAAGATGAACTTTTCATATCATCAACCCTACCGTTTTGTCTTTGAAATTCGATCCCATCTGGGAGCTTCAATCTGAGCCTCATGGGGTGGAAATTGAACTTTATCTTTAGGTCCAATACCATGGCCAACGAAAGGGGGAACAACTTCCGATACGATTCAGCTACTACAACAGAGCATGATATTTACTACTAATTCTCGGGAATTACAAGCTGTTTCCTGGTTTCTTCTCCAGGCCGACGCTCGCTTATCCTTTTCGATTCCGCTTGGAGGTGTGGGTTGGCAGAGCGAGAAAAAGAGTGAGGAAGTTTATTGCGGTTTTTGCCGGTTCGCCACTGACAGGCAAGCAACGTCATGCTGCCCAGCAAAAGTTTGCCGTTCGTACATTCATGACAGTAATTCCGGATTATTGCCATCTAAGCACATCGTTCACTAGTAGTGGCTTCTATCGCCCACTCCCGACTACCCCCCGCAGTTTTCGTTGAGCTGACTAGCAAAAACCGTCAACCCACTTTCGGTAGGGTGATTTCACTAATGGTAGGAATAAAGGTGAAGCACTAGTTGGACAGTGATTTTGATTCTTGATGGCATGAATGCTGAAAGACTTCGCAGTTATAGCACGAAAAGATTTTAAATGGAATACTTATGTCTGAAAATTGTAGATAACATTTGAATGAACTTCAGTATTTTACTGAAGAGATTATCTTCAAGAATAGTTAAACAAAACTTCTAGGCTTGATTTGTGCAATAAAAGTTCTGAAAAAGTATTTCGGTCGACAACACATTCTGAACTGGAAATCCTGCTTTTGACATATCTAATCCGGTTAGGATTCCATCCGGAATCCGGTTAGGATTTCATCCGGAATCCGGTTACCCGAGTAGCACACATGTTGTAAATCAGTCTCTACAACTCATATACGACCGAATTAGGTCGCATATGAGTTGCTGCAACTATATCAGTCCGAATTGTGCTGCTAGGGTATGGTTTCCATCCGGAATCAAGTTAGGATTCCATCCAGAATCCGGTTAGGATTCCATCCGGAATCCGGTTAGGATTTCGTCCGGAATCCGGTTAGGATTCCGTCCGGAATCCGGTTAGGATTCCATCCGGAATCCGGTTAGGATTCCATCCGGAATCCGGTTAGGATTCCATCCGGAATCCGGTTAGGATTCCATCCGGAATCCGGTTAGGATTCCATCCGGAATCCGGTTGGGATTCCATCCAGAATCCGGTTAGGATTCCATCCGGAATCCGGTTAGGATTCCATCCGGAATCCGGTTGGGATTCCATCCAGAATCCGGTTAGGATTCCATCCGGAATCCGGTTAGGATTCCATCCGGAATCCGGTTAGGATTCCATCCGGAATCCGGTTAGGATTCCATCCGGAATCCGGTTAGGATTCCATCCGGAATCCGATTAGGATTCCATCCGGAATCCGGTTAGGATTCCATCCGGAATCCGGTTAGGATTCCATCCGGAATCCGGTTAGGATTCCATCCGGAATCCGGTTAGGATTCCATCCGGAATCCGGTTAGGATTCCATCCGGAACCGGTTAGGATTCCATCCAGAATCCGGTTAGGATTCCATCCGGAATCGGTTAGATTCCATCCGGAATCCGGTTAGGATTCCATCCGGAATCCGGTTAGGATTCCATCCGGAATCCGGTTAGGATTCCATCTGGAGTCCGGTTAAGATTCCATCCGGAATTCGGTTAGGATTCCATCCGGAATCCGGTTAGGATTCCCTCCGGAATCCGGTTAGGATTCCCTCCGGAATCCGGTTAGGATTCCCTCCGGAATCCGGTTAGGATTCCCTCCGGAATCCGGTTAGGATTCCCTCCGGAATCCGGTTAGGATTCCCTCCGGAATCCGGTTAGGATTCCATCCAGAATCCGGTTAGGATTCCATCCAGAATCCGGTTAGGATTCCATCCGGAATCCGGTTAGGATTCCATCCGGAATCCGGTTAGGATTCCATCCGGAATCCGGTTAGGATTCCATCCGGAATCCGGTTAGGATTCCATCCGGAATCCGGTTAGGATTCCATCCGGAATCCGGTTAGAATTCCATCCGGAATCCGGTTAGGATTCCATCCGGAATCCGGTTAGGATTCCATCCGGAATCCGGTTAGGATTCCATCCGGAATCCGGTTAGGATTCCATCCGGAATCGGTTAGAATTTCGTCCGAATCCGGTTAGAATTTCGTCCGGAATCCGGTTAGATTTCGTCCGGAATCCGGTTAGATTCCATCCGGAATCCGGTTAGGATTCAATCCGAAGTCCGGTTAGGATTCAATCCGGAATCGGTTAGGATTCCATCCGAATCCGGTTAGGATTCCATCCGGAATCGGTTAGGATTCAATCCGAAGTCCGGTTAGGATTCAATCCGGAATCCGGTTAGATTCCATCCGGAATCCGGTTAGGATTCCATCCGGAATCCGGTTAGGATTCCATCCTGGAATCCGGTTAGGATTCAATCCGAAATCCGGTTAGGATTCCATCCTGGAATCCGGTTAGGATTCCATCCTGGAATCCGGTTAGGATTCCATCCTGGAATCCGGTTAGGATTCCATCCTGGAATCCGGTTAGGATTGCATCCTGGAATCCGGTTAGGATTGCATCCTGGAATCCGGTTAGGATTCCATCCAGGAATCCGGTTAGGATTCCATCCGGAATCCGGTTAGGATTCCATCCGGAATCCGGACAGGATTCCATCCGGAATCCGGTTAGGATTCCATCCGGAATCCGGTTAGGATTCCATCCGGAATCCGGTTAGGATTCCATCCGGAATCCGGTTAGGATTCCATCCGGTTAGGATTCCATCCGGAATCCGGTTAGGATTCCATCCGGAATCCGGTTAGGATTCCATCCGGAATCCGGTTAGGATTCCATCCGGAATCCGGTTAGGATTCCATCCGGAATCCGGTTAGGATTCCATCCGGAATCCGGTTAGGATTCCATCCGGAATCCAGTTAGGATTCCATCCGGAATCCGGTTAGGATTCCATCCGGAATCCGGTTAGGATTCCATCCGGAATCCGGTTAGGATTCCATCCGGAATCCGGTTAGGATTCCATCCGGAATCCGGTTAGAATTTCGTCCGGAATCCGGTTAGGATTTCGTCCGGAATCCGGTTAGGATTTCGTCCGGAATCCGGTTAGGATTTCGTCCGGAATCCGATTAGGTATCCCTCTGGAATCCGGTTAGGCTTCTCCCCGGAATCCGGTTAGGATTCTCTTCGGAATCCGGTTAGGATTCTCTTCGGAATCCGGTTAGGATTCTCTTCGGAATCCGGTTAGGATTCTCTCCGGAATCCGGTTAGGATTCCATCCGGAATCCGGTTAGGATTCCATCCGGAATCCGGTTAGGATTCCATCCGGAATCCGGTTAGGATTCCATCCGGAATCCGGTTAGGATTCCATCCGGAATCCGGTTAGGATTCCATCCGGAATCCGGTTAGGATTCCCTCCGGAATCCGGTTAGGATTCCCTCCGGAATCCGGTTAGGATTCCCTCCGGAATCCGGTTAGGATTCCATCCGGAATCCGGTTAGGATTCCATCCAGAATCCGGTTAGGATTCCATCCGGAATCCGGTTAGGATTCCATCCGGAATCCGGTTAGGATTCCATCCGGAATCCGGTTAGGATTCCATCCGGAATCCGGTTAGGATTCCATCCGGAATCCGGTTAGGATTCCATCCGGAATCCGGTTAGGATTCCATCCGGAATCCGGTTAGGATTCCATCCGGAATCCGGTTAGGATTCCATCCGGTTAGGATTCCATCCGGTTAGGATTTCGTCCGGAATCCGGTTAGGATTTCGTCCGGAATCCGATTAGGTATCCCTCTGGAATCCGGTTAGGCTTCTCCCCGGAATCCGGTTAGGCTTCTCCCCGGAATCCGGTTAGGCTTCTCCCCGGAATCCGGTTAGGATTCTCTTCGGAATCCGGTTAGGATTCTCTTCGGAATCCGGTTAGGATTCTCTCCGGAATCCGGTTAGGATTCCATCCGGAATCCGGTTAGGATTCCATCCGGAATCCGGTTAGGATTCCATCCGGAATCCGGTTAGGATTCCATCCGGAATCCGGTTAGGATTCCATCCGGAATCCGGTTAGGATTCCATCCGGAATCCGGTTAGGATTCCATCCGGAATCCGGTTAGGATTCCATCCGGAATCCGGTTAGATTCCATCCGAATCCGGTTAGATTCCATCCGGAATCCGGTTAGGATTCCATCCGGAATCCGGTTAGATTCCATCCGGAATCCGGTTAGGATTCCATCCGAGATCGGTTAGGATTCCATCCGGAATCCGGTTAGGATTCCATCCGGAATCCGGTTAGGATTCCATCCGGAATCCGGTTAGGATTCCATCCGGAATCCGGTTAGGATTCCATCCGGAATCCGGTTAGGATTCCATCCGGAATCCGGTTAGGATTTCATCCGGAATCCGGTTAGGATTCCATCCGGAATCCGGTTAGGATTCCATCCGGAATCCGGTTAGGATTCCATCCGGAATCCGGTTAGGATTCCATCCGGAATCCGGTTAGGATTCCATCCGGAATCCGGTTAGGATTCCATCCGGAATCCGGTTAGGATTCCATCCGGAATCCTGTTAGGATTCCATCCGGAATCCGGTTAGGATTCCACCCGGAATCCCGTTAGGATTCCACCCGGAATCCCGTTAGGATTCCACCCGGAATCCCGTTAGGATTCTCTTCGGAATCCGGCGAGGATTCCCTTCGGAATCCGGTGAGGATTCCCTTCGGAATCAGATCAGCTGCCAAGAATGATTGTATGAACTTTAAAGTGATTCAAATTTTGGTTTTCTCTGGCCTATGCTTAAACGATGATATTTGCTTTTTTAACATTCATCCTTCAAGTTTTTAGATAATTTGGTTGTAATTGGAGTAAACACGCGCAGTTTCAAGTGAAGTTCGAATCACTCTAATGAACAACTTGTCATCCACTACCACTGGTCCGAGGTTTCCGAGAGGATCGAAAAAAAAAGGTGAGTCATCTCGGAAACCACAATCCGTTTGGTCACGACATCCAATTATGGTAGAGCAGGAACCTTACATTTGAATACGTCCCGCAGGGCATCCATAATAACTCTGTTGAAAACCGTTGTATTGTATTGAAGCCAACATTTGAAGTACAAAACCAACGGTCTTCATTTTTGTCAGCTGCTTGTAAACTTCCTGAATACTGCTGTAAATCCTTGGAATTCAATTATGTTTATATAATTTTTCAATAATTAATTTATATTGTACGAAAATCCTGCAAGATTCCCTTCCGAACACATTTCATACATCTACCCTATCAATGGCAAATCTGCAATGTTGTCTCCGATTGGAGTGTGTGCTTCACTTTTTTATCTGCCCCACCCCATACACTAACCCAGTTTCCAAACCCTCAAGCTTGTGTGCTGCCAAACGATACACACTTTGCGAAAAGCCAACCTGACTGCCTCCGGATCGCACTTAGAACCGGATGTGAAAGTTGGCAAATTAATTTCATTGCGGTCGAATAGTTTCTTGATGCTGTTTGCTTCTCTGCTCTGGTGCCGTGTTGATTGGGAACGATCGGATCGTGGTTGTCTGCTTGCTTGCTTTCTTTGGCAAGGACGTTCAATTGATAGTTGAAATGTCAAAATAAATCGTTAGATTTGTTCGTACGAGTGCAGCAGCAGCAGCAGCTTGGAAACTGGTTACATGGG
Organism: Armigeres subalbatus; assembly: GCF_024139115.2. Classification (NCBI taxonomy): domain Eukaryota; kingdom Metazoa; phylum Arthropoda; class Insecta; order Diptera; family Culicidae; genus Armigeres; species Armigeres subalbatus. The sequence goes on along the minus strand of NC_085139.1, from coordinate 38,862,131 downwards.
TTATCGAGCGTCGGTTTGTATGGAACGGAGATTGAAGAAACTTTTTCCGACTCAAGGGGTGACGTTTGGTTCGGTGTCAGTGGTTTGGGTAATTAGTTTTTCGAGAATTTCGGAATCGTGACTAAGGGAAAGTCGTGTGGAAAATTGATTTCTGTTTTCATGGTTTCGTACAAAACAGATTCGATGATTCTTAGTTTTGGCACTAATAAAAGTTTCATTAATTTAATGCAATCTATTTTGTGTTGTGTCCTTAGAAACAATGATACTGCCAAATGCATAAGTTGACTTTAATGCTTAGACTTAATGCTTAGAATTTAGATTGAATCTTTCCAATGGGGGTTAAATATTTTCGATTTTGGAGAGGAATTGAAAAATGAACAATTGGGTGTTTTCCAATTCATCCACTCTAAATGCAAATGTTCATCTTATACCATGTTTAGAATTGTACTCGAACTGGTTCTACGTATCTTTTCCCTTTCTTTGATATAATTCAAGACGACTTGAAGCTCCAGCCCCCAAAGAGCATAATGCAAATTGGAATTAAAGCGTGCTGAAACACATCGTCGAGTAATCTGAAGATTGTGGATTTGTTTTCAACTTCTGAAATAGAAGAATCTGCAACCCAGAAAGGCAAAAGATAAAAAAAGCGGTATCCAAAAGAAATACCACAATACCTTATCGTAGCACAAAAGTCAATACATTCGACCTCTTTGCCAAGCAACGAAGCCTTAAACGGTGCAATTTGGGTCGACCGTTCGATGTATCGCCCACATCCATGGTCTCAATACATTGGGAATGCTTCGGGTGTGGACTTTATTTGAGCAATTGTCGGGACCGGATTGGACATACGAAGAGTTGGGAAAAAATGAGACCGGAGTGTGAACTCAAATTACAAACAGAATAAGACAATATTGCAGTGCTGTTAAGTTGTATCGGATTTCAAATATCTTTCGAGTTTATTTGATTTGATTTCAAAGATGTACTTTACTTGTAGTGATCCGAAGAGAACATGAGCAAATAGTGCACTTTGAAATGGGTTATGGAGCTGATCTGATAACTCTCGTGTGAAGCAAATTTAAGAATTTGTTATTAGCTAAATGTCACACACATAAGTCCTTGGTCCTCTCTAATTCGGCTCTGGTTTGTGCCGATGTTACCGTTTGTTGACCGGTGTGGTCCCCGTTGAGAAAACGGTCTTTCTGTAGGTGGCACTCGAAGATGAATGGGAGGTATTATAGAATTGGTGATGCAAGGCAGAGCTGTGGAGACTGCGTGGGAAAACCGTCTGGGCTGATGCTTTTTCAATACCAGTGGGCAATTTACCGTGAAGCATCGTAGCTCAAATACCTTTAAAGCACTGAAAAACGTTAACAACTTGCTCCTGTTGTATAATAGTCTCTAAAAAATGGGAAAAAATGATCATTTGTTGTCATCTAAAGTTCAGAAATGTCACTTCCGCAATATTGAAAATGACAATTTATTTTTAGGCTTTTTTTTAATTGTTGCCCACTACCTTCTATATAAATAGTCGAAAGCATCTTTAAAAATACTTTAGAATTTCATTTGATAAGATAATTAAATTACAAACTATATTTTTGATCGGAAATCACAAGGCAGATGGATTTTGGCACCTCACGGTAAATGGAGATATTTCAAGAATGTTGCCCCCAAATCGTCATTTCTTGATATCGTCCAGGTACGTCCATTTGTAGAGGTCAGCCTTCCCCTGTGAGACTTAGATGTTGGAAAGAGTTATGTTGGACCACGGTAGACATTGAGATAAAAATGAGATAAGCGTGACGTGACGCCTGAAAATGTGTGTGTGGCGAATAGGTTGACGGAAAACCGGTGAGGATGTTCGTATTTCTTATACTTTCACAGTTTTAATCAATGATATCCACATGCACATCTTATACACCATAATGTCTTGTGTATCCATACAAAAACGAATAGTGTTAGCGGAATTATGAATAGATGTACGGAAGTTGATTGCCAATAGGCGTTAGTTAGCGATACCAATATCGAAATAGGCACACAAATCAAAAAGGCAAGGTCCTGTCCATTGTCTAATGCTAGGTGTTAAGTACTCAATCTTTGCGACTTCTGGTCGAAGACAGTGATTCTGTATTTAAAAATATTCAGACAATCGTGTATAGAAACATTTTACTACAATACTCGTGCACAAATTAAAAGGGCAAGGGCCATCTTTGTGAATTCAAGGATTATCTAGAAAACCAGGTATATGAGTAAGAGCAGACACGTTTTTTTAAATCTCTCGCAAACTCTGTGCTAATATCAGAGCTTCAAATATTCATCTTCATGAAGCAACTTCGGTCCGAATTTTGGGGGCTGTCCACAAACCACGTAGACCGAAATTTCACTTTTCCAAACCCCCCGTCCCCCCTAGTAGACTTTCGTAGACTTTTCCGAAACCCCTCCCCCCACCCCTTGAAGTCTACGTAGACTTTTCCTAATTTTACAAAACCTCATATGTGATTGGAAAAATATGGAAATCAACCACGTTTTAAGCAATTCAGCTATTCAATTCTATTTCCATGTAAACATTACAACAAAGTTCGTATTTCAAACATAATAAAATCAAACTGAACAAAATCCAACAAAACGAAAATCAAATTGAAACGAAATCAAATTTAATCCTCTGTCCATAACTTCTGAAATCAAATCTCAAAGCCAATTAATTTAATTACTGTTGAATTCATTTCCTCCTAGAGGTGTGCGCCACCATCACCGACACTTTTGCATCGGCGCGCCACTGATAAAATCTGTCACGCATCTGACCTATCATTCTCAACGCCGGTTCAAAATTAGGAAAACCGAAGAATTTTCAGAATTTGGAAAAATTTAGAGTTGAAATTCCGACATTGTCAATTCTACATTCCAATAAGTTTTGCGTGGAAATTTCGTAAAATTCTCCAATTGATAACCTTGAAATACTCCTAAGAACTCTCCGTGATAATTCCGATGCTTTTCTTGAAAATTCCATGTAATATCCCGCTGAATAATCATCTGTTCAAATCTTAAGATTTTTTTTCTATATTTCAAAAATTTCCCCGTTAAAAACCCCGAGTAATTTTCCGTGAAAATTAAGAATTATTTCCCTAGGTAGTTTTAAGTTTAAACGGATATTCCGAATGGTTTCCAACGATATTTGTTAATTTCTCTTGCAAATTTGGAGCAATATGTTTAGGAAATTTAAATAAATATTATGGGCATTCCAAAGAATTTTCTGAATAATTTTCGGAGGAAATTCTGGAGAATTTTCAGTTGAAATTTTTGTGAACTTCTCGTAAAAAATTCGATTAAATTTTCATGAAAACTAGAAAGGATGTTGAAAAAAATTCGAAATTTTTTATAGAAATTTTTTACAGAATACTTTATCTCGCCCAAAACTGATCAATTTGCTGATATATTTTTTTACGTACAGAATTTATCTAAAAAACAAACCGGTTTTTCAAAATATTTTTTCCTTTTTTTGACATTATTTTATCATGACACTTTTCGAATTAATTTAGTAACCAAACCAAAATTAACAAAAATCGATCTTTCCGTTATCTGATGATAAAGTCAACTTGGATGACATGATTTGAAATTATCATACAAAATGCACGACAAACCATTTCATCGGAGAGATTTTATTTCGATTGTCAATTTTTTCCAAAAATAAAGGGATATAAATTAGCAAAAAATAAGCTGTCTATTCTTGAGCCATGCGCGGTCGTACAAATGCCAACTTTGTTTTATATATATAAAATAGATGATCAAAATTGAAAAAAATCATGAAAAATTGTACGAAAACCCATTTCAACGAAAAGATTGGGCATTGATCTTTAAAGTATTCCATTTCATCTTAACATTTTTCCTCGTAAATAGAAGAAGAAATGGGATATAAATTAGCAAAAATTGGGTTGTCTTTTCTTGAGTGATGCGCGGTCGTACAAATGCCAACTTTGTTTTATAGTTATAGAAGAAAGGAGCTTTTTGTCTGCTCAACAAAGAAGAACTTTCTGGTAAAATTCTTGATAGTTTTAAGCCGTAGTTCAGACTTTTACTTCAGTGAAATTCATAACATTTTTATGGAGAAACGCAAGAGATTATTTCGGTCAAGTCATGCAAAAAAACGGAAAATCCTAAAAAAATCAAACTAGTGAACTCCGCTCAAAGCTGCTGTATATCGTTTTCGAAAAAAATAAATAAAAAAGGTCTACGTAGACTTTTGGTATACCCCCCCGTCCCCCTTCGTAGACTATCGTAGACTTTTTCGAAACCCCTCCCTCCCCCTCAAGAGTCTACGTGGTTTATGGACAGCCCCTTGACAAACATCGCATGAATATTCAATACATAGAATGACATAGTCAGACGACTACTCCACCAACTCATTCATTCGACTGTCACAGAGTGTGCTTACTATGTGCAGAAAAAACATGGTTAGCATTGTTTATGTTGTTGTTTACCGGTGAAAGCGCCTCGCGGATGACAATCGGATTCAGTTATATGTGATAAATTATTTTACTCATTGAAACGTGTTCAGATTTCAGATAATTTATCAATTTGTAAAATGTGCATAAATATTCAATGACTAATATTCAACCGAATATTGACAGTCCAGAGCCGACTACGAATGTGTCTGGAAGTGGACTGACAAGTGAAGAAAGGTGGACTTCACCAAAAAATTTCGATTATTTTACACTCTGGCTAATATACGCTAGCGAAACATGGTGTGTATCAGTGGAGAACACTCAATGGCTGCAGGTGTTTATGAACAGATGTCTGCGGTACATAATTCACGCCTGGTGGCCTCACTCTTGGAACTCAAACAACGATCTGAATCGTCGTTGTCACCAGAGACCGATAGCAACTGAAATTCTGGAACAGAAGTGCGGCTGGGTCGGCCACACCTTACGTAGGGGTGGAAACGAAATTTGTAAACAAGCATTAGACTGGAACCCTGCGGGACATCGCAGCAGAGGCAGACCTACACGGTTAGAAAAAAGTACCTAATTTTAGGTACTTTTTATCTCTTGCATCTCCCTCCCTCTTCCCTTTGTTGTCATAAAATGAAGAGCAAAACCACTCAACAAGGGCATTAAAGTGTGGGAACCCAACGTTGAGTAATCTCATGTTAACAACAGTTGAGTGAAATTCACCTAACTTTTGGTTAGTTTCTATTTAAAATTAAGTATATTTTACTTAATATTAAGTGAATTTTAATTAATTTCAAGAAAAAATTACTTAATTTTGGGTTCCCACACTGAACCCCCGATTTGAGTGAAAAGAGCCTAATATTAGGTACTTTTTTCTAACCGTGTAGGAGACTCATGGCGGCGCAGCCTCAATGGTTAAAGAGTTAAAAGAAGTCAACCAAAATCTTTCCAGTTACCTAAGCTAAGAAGACAGCATTTGCAATATCCGAATGTATCTGGAAGGTGTGCTATGGATCTAATTTTTTTATTCAGTACTTCGAAAAATATGTCTCAGCCATGTGCTGAGAACGATTAGTTGGGTCATCAGTGGTATCGTCAGAGTCAATGTCATCGAAAAGTCTGAAACAGACAGACAGAAAGTCTGCTTTGGGTTTTTTTTTTCGTTTTTAATTGAGATTGAGGGCCAAGTAGGTATAGTCTAGTTAATCTTCCGTAGATTTTCGCCATGGTTCCTAAGACGATTATATATTGAACCCGTGCGAATCAATGGTGTTCTCAGAGTGCTTTCATCGCAGTTCTCTCTCAATCATAGATGGTCGGATCAAAATTCAAAAGGCATGAATGGCATAACCAAAATAATCTAATTCTTGCGCGCCAAGATGAATAATGCGATTTAGATATTTCACAAATGCGAAGTGTAAAAGTAGCTTTCACTACTCCAATTCTAGCTTAACTTTTCAAAAGGACCTAAGTAACATAATTTTTTTCATGAATTCATTTAAATGTTGCAAACAACAGATCAACAGCTTTTGATTGGAGTACTTAAATTAAATTATGAAAAAAAAATTACTTAGGTCCTTTTGAATTTAGAAGAATTTATCGCTATGATCAAATCCAAGGAGCTCGAACAGGAATAGGACCAAGATGAATACAGTAGTAGGTGCTCCAACCTGCCAAGTTTATGGAAGAGAAGAAGGCGGGGGTGAAAAATTCATTTTCAGTGCAAAACGACAACAAACCGGCTGGCTCTCCCATACTAAAATCCAAGATGGCTGAATCCTAAATTTGGCAGATTGGAACACCTAGTGGTGTATTCATCTTGAATAGGACACTGCACGGATGAACCACGATGAACTCTTTCTTCATGCACAGGAATTAGATAACAACAAGGCCACTAACTGTCAAAATTCACATTTACTGGTCTTGTTATTTTCTAGCTCATCCTTGAGAATGAACCTGATCTTTCCGAATGCTCGGTTCAGGAAGCTGTCGAACCTTTGATAAATATCGATGCTGATTACATTGCGCTGGAAACCTGCATCAATCTGCCAAGGCCAATGCAATTCGGAACATCTGATGATGTAAACAGTTTGGATTTTACGTCAACCCAACATAGCTGCATTGAAAATAACATTTGATCAGATGGAGATGCCAATTCGCATTGCAACTAATGTGGACGAAGCTGTCAAATATTTCACCATCAATGTGGTTAACATGGCGATCGTTGAGAACGTTCCTTTGCGTCGACCACCTCCAAAACCTGCGTGGGCAAATGCTCGACTTCGCAAACTGAAACGATTAAGATCAGCGGCACTTTGAAAATATAGCCAAAATCGCAATCCGTTCTCCAAGCAGTTATTTAATCAGGCCAGCAACGAGTATCGTCTGTACAATCGATGTCTATATCGACGCTACACCACACGCATTCAAAACAATCTTCGATCAACAAACTCTGCTGGCTAAGCTGAATAAGCTTGGAGTGTTTGAATTCAGAATAATATTTTAAGCTCTTTTTTTGTGGAATGTATTCAACCGTCTAAGACGAGTTAAGTAACATCCATTTAATTCCACCAATTATTTCGATATCTTTGCAGATATCTTCGATATCGATATCATACGTATTTCGATCACAACTGTGTGGTCGTCTTAAGTGTGACCTTGTATAACGCTGGATTCCAGTTTGTCCTTCAAACAGCATTATATAGATATCGTAGCTAGAAGCAACAGACAACGGTAATCTGGTATCCGTACCATTCTTTCTGGATCAATAAGTTAGAGGCCGTTCAAAAAATATTCGTCCGGTACGTAATCTCCCATGGAACGATCCAACAAACCTTCCTCCTTACGAAGAACGCTGCCAGCTGCTCGGTCTGAAGGCCCTCAAACAAAGCGATCTATCGCTCAGGCGTTGCTCGTCGCAAACATTTTAATTCACGAGACTGATTGCCCTGAAATTCTGAATCAAATGAACTTCTATGCCTCGGAGCGGACACTCCGGTCAAGGAACATACTTCAGCTGGAAGGTCGATCATACAATTACGGAATGATCGGTTTTTCTCAGCACGTTTCAACGAGTTCTACGCACTGTTCGACTTTAACAGCATCTCGTCCAACATGTTCCGGAATAGAATTAGAAAAGATTTATTGTTCCAATTCCGTCCATACTATGTTTTCATTGTTAGTAGAGTAATAACTGTTTCAGAATGCTATATTGTTTGTATTTTTGTTTACTATTTGTTAAGTTCGTATAAGATAAGATATGAGGTTTTTACGCCAAGTTGAGCATGGCCAACAATGCCAAATCAAACTGGCTTTTTCCCTCATCAAAAGATAAAAAATCATTAGGGCTTCAAGTTAGAGGGAAACATCCCAATAAATAAATGAATGAATAACTTTTTTTTTAAAATTATTAGTATTTTTTATTTTCCGTGTAAGAAGTTGGAGAAATATTTAAGAGTTTATCATTCATCGCTATAACCTCCTTTTGAATAAGCTTATTTGTAGAAAAATACATTTAAAACAAAAAGACGAAGGAACAAAAAAAACCCACTTTTTATTTTCATTTATGAATGTGTAGAAATTTGAAAATTATTTTTTAACCACATTTAAACATGCATTGAAGTTGTTTATTCCATCATCACAAACTTTTCGAAAACTGAAAAACCGAAAATCACAAAATATGTTCAAAGTACCCCGTCTAAACTACAGAGATCTGTACGCCGCTCTACTTTGAACCGGCGGCGACGTGAATGCTTTAATCTGACGGCGGCGGCGTGGACCGGCTCGGATCAAAATATCCCTAAACGTTTTTTAAAGCATACCTGTTTTTAAATGTTAAAATTTCTCGTGCACTTATGGCGGTAAGCATCAACGAAAATAATATTTGGCTGTATACAGATCTGAGAATCAGGGTTTAAATTTCTGTATTAAATGTGGTAACCAGAGTGCTTTCATCGCAGTTCTCTCTCAATCATAGATGGTCGGATCAAAATTCAAAAGGCATGAATGGCATAACCAAAATAATCTAATCCTTGCGCGCCAAGATATTAAGATCGCAGTCAATTTTTACCCTATCATGTGGCAAAAAAGTGTGTTTTTCAGATATTTTCAATTAACAAGTTCGGGTTGAAGCTAACACGACTTAAATTTATTTTTAGTCCAAATGATCGCTTGAAAATTTTAGTTTTAAGTTAATCGTTTCAGTAAACTCTCCAGGAGATCCCATTAAATTTTTCAGAATTTTACAAGAATTTGTTAAATTCCTTCGAAACATCTGAAGAACTCCTAAAGACTTCAAAACATTTCTTCTACAAATTCTGGAGAATTCTTAAAATTCTGATTTTTTTTTCCAGAATTTTTAACGCACTGCTTCGAAAATATTGGCGTATTTTTTCCAAAATTTTCAATGACTTCTTCAATAATCCTTATTAATTTAACTCCCCCAGGAATACTATGAGAAGTTTCACCAACTCCATGAATTTGAGCAGACTTTTTTTTACGATTTCCTCCAAAGATTTTTACAGGAAGCCCTAATAGATTTGCTCCATAGGTTTCTTAAAAAAATCGTCCAAATATCCAGCAGTACACCTTCCTTAGTCTGCGTGGCTACTATGCAAGACCATGCTGAATGTGACTGGGTTCAATTCTTGGCAAGAAAGTTTTTGGACTCCCCTATGTGTATGAGCATCATCGAGATAGTTTTATGTCGAAGGAATGTATAACAGATGAATGGGCTTAGGACTCTATGGAATCTCTTATTTTAAAGTACTGGGAAATGTCTCAGACATAACTCCTGGATGAGGAAATTCTCAAAATTCATAGATAAGAAACTCGTGGAAGGCGAATTTCTAAAAGAAAAAAGTGAGGAGAAACACATCCCCCACTGGATGTGGGGGTCCCGTAGCGTAGTTGGCTACACGTTCGCCTTTCAAGCGAATGGTCATGGGTTCGATTCCCAGCCACTCCACCAAAACCCTCGTCAGTCGCCGGATGCGCAGCCTATGCGGTGGCGTATTGGGGTGCACGCCTCACCGTCACGGCTGCCTGATGACGACTGACAACTTGTTCTTCTCGGAGGCATTCCTCTAAACGTTACCCAAATAAATGGCAACCGGACAATGCAACGATCATTGGATACACGACATGGACAAAACGAACACAATGGACTCACGACGAGATGGACCAGCAACGACAACAACAATGAATAATGGAAAAATCTAAAAATATATTCTGTGTGGATTCTGGCTGCAGAACACCTCAGTAGATCTCGGCACAGTAGCGGTTAAGTAACACAGAGTGCCTACCAAATAAATAAAGGAATAAAAAAAATAAAAAAAACATCCCCCACTGGGACAATGGGACATTGCGGCCTCACAGTTTAGTGTTCATTAAGCACTTCCACAGTTATTAACTGAGAGGTTTCTAAGCCAAGTTACCATTTCTGCATTTGTTTATCATGAGGCTAACACGATGATACTTTTATGCCCATGGAAGTCGAGACAATTTCCAATCCGATGATTGCCTAGACCGGCACCGGGAATCTTTAAATTCTTAGAGAAGGAACTCTTTGGAAGTTGAATAGATGGAAGTCTCTATTGAAGGAATTGATTTGAACTCTTGGAGGAGTAATTCCACAAAATTGGAAGGACATAACCCAATATCCCTGTAGAACGAATTCCAGGAGGTGGAATTACCCACAGTTTCGGTGAAATTCTCCAAGAATCCTGAAGGAGGAATAATCCATAATGTTTGGAAAAAAGTTCTCGTTTCTAGATAAGTTTGATTTTCAGGGGAGGATTTCTTGGGGGGAGGATTTCTTGATAATAAAAAAATAAATGCCTGGAAGGAGCGGTTATGTCCCCAGAGCCCCTGGGGAGAGAAATTCCTGGAGATGGAACAACCCAGACCGAGATTGGTCACCGCTGCGGCTTAATACGTAGGAGGCCGTGGGTTCTACTCCAGTTCCATTCCATTCTCCTACTTTGTATCGTTCCCTAGTTTTAGCAATCGATAGAACTGGGAATGGAGTCCCATATAGTTCCCATCTTCTACTATAGCCTAAACTAACTATTCTAAGATTCTGTTAGAGTTGGAAATGAACGGGAAAATAAGTCATCATCTCTTTTTTTATCACATTGGCAACCCGTTAGCCAAGACGAACTGTAGATCCTAATTCCCTAATTCCAATGAAATTCCGCATGAAAACGTGACTAGTGACTTGTAATGGCGTGTAGCTGTATCATCATACCCCCTCCTCACTTCTTCCATCAATAGACCGTAAGGCATGGCTGGCGGCGTTATTGGTTATTGAAAAGTCTAGAGCTCTCGTACTGTGCACATTGAAGACTTTGTGCAATTACGACTGTTCTGGTCAATCACGATGCAGCAACTACGAAATGTACGGTCATCAAGCTCAAGCTCAATTTCTTTCTTTTGCAATTTAGCGATCCCTGCCATTGCTTTATCCCTAACAACAGCTTTTTTCGAAGTTAGAAAGTTAAGGTAAGTAAGGTATGTGAAGTTAAGTACATGAGAATCAAAAATGGCAGTATATCATGAACTAAGATTCTTTGTCTCAGAAATTTGCCAGAAAACATATAAAATGTTAATGTACGAGTTGTTACGCTTTTTGACTGAACTCAACCGAGACGGCTATTAGTGCTCGTAAAATGCTGGGTATTGAACCTATTCTCCCCGAAATGCTTTCTGATTAGCAGGCTTGTGTTGAAAACTCTGCTCAATCTTTTCGAACAGGCAAATGCTAATAAAATGATTATTTATGAGTTCTATCTAGTAGAATTAGTTTATGAATTGGTGCAAAGAAACAAGTAAGTAGGTAAGGTAAGGTAAGGTAAGACCACCCGGTTTTCGCAGAAAAGAAGGAAACATTCAGGTGTTCAATGTAGAGTAATGCAAACATGTTGACTTAAGCTTCAGGTGATATTTTTTTCTAATTTTTACAATTGGCGGAGGGAAAACAAGGACTTTATTGACCATTTTTCGAAAAATAGTGACTTTAGTAACTTTTGGATGCAAATAGTGACTTTTTGCTACCAGCCCTGCTATTACTTAAAAAATTAAAATTAAAAAATGAATCAGAATGCCAGTAGTCTTATACAGCATATAAGTAATTTGCTAGGTTCATATAATTTCTGAAAATTATTTTTGAAAAGTGAATCATCGGTGACCGCGGCGAGCAGCTCTAGTTGGAGGCGGCTTTAGGCGTTAGAGGGTTAAAAATTTATTACCATTGTAATGTTTTGAACTCTCAATCACAGTACATTGAAGTTGGAATGGAGAAAAGGTTCGTTCAGACGAAAGCCATTTGAGTGAAAATTGTTTGGCTGAACAAACCATGAGATTGAAACTCATTCAGCCGAAAGTCATTTAACCGAAATGGACATTCTACCGAAAAAGTTTTTTGACTCCTACGTGTATGATTTTGGCAGATCGAAGTGTCATTTAGAAAACCCAAATATTCATCTATTATTTGCACTCACTGTATGACTTTTATTTCAGAGTTAAAAGTTGTGAAAAATAACTGGGCAGATATTTTCCCAACTTGTAGGACATCTCTGCGTCCAAAATGACTTTTCTATATGTAACAACGGCATTTTACGCCAAATGACCGATTTGCCCGAACGACTATTTTGGCCAACTCGCTTAACTTTTCAAAAGGACCTAAGTAACATTTTCCCCATGAATTAATTTGAATAGCGCAATCAACAGAACAACATGAGAGCTATTGATTGTAGTTTTCAAATTAATTCATGAAAAAAATGTTACTTAGGTCCTTTTGAAAAGCTGAGCGAGTTGGCCAAAATAGTCGTTCGGGCAAATCGGTCATTTGGCGTAAAATGCCGTAGTTACTTATAGAAAAGTCATTTTGGACGCAGAGATGTCCTACAAGTTGGGAAAATATCTGCCCAGTTATTTTTCACAATTTTTAACTCTAAAATAAAAGTCATACAGTGAGTGCAAATAATAGATGAATATTTGGGTTTTCTAAATGACACTTCGATCTGTCAAAATAATACACGCAGGAGCCAAGTGGGCGCGCGCTACAAATACACCGGCGTGTAATACACGCCGGTGTATTTGCTGTGCGTACGCCCGCGTGTATTTGACGTGCACCATTTTGACAGATTGAAGTGACATTTCGAAAACTCAAATATCCATCTATTAGTTGCACTAATTGAATAAGTTTTATTTGATAGTTAAAAATTGTGAAAAATAAATGACCAGATTTTTTGCCAACTGTGTAGGACATCTCTGTTGGACGAAAACGTCGTTTAGCCGAAATCGTCGTTTGGTCGAATAGGTGATTTGGCCAAAAATACCGTTTGTCCGAAAGACCAATTGGGCCGATAATGTCATTTGGCAAAAGGGGTCGTATGGCCAAAATTTCGTTTTGTCAAACAGGTGAGAAGTGAAAAACGAAGAGTAGGAAGTTCTTATTCTTTACATTTCAATTGTCATTAATTACTTTCCACATTACAGCCTGTTCGGCAAAATGATATTTTTTGCCATATGACTTTATTCCGCCGTATTAGGATAGATGAAGTTTCCGGCCAAATGCCTTTTTTTCTGCCAAATGACCATTTTTTTCTCTTTAATCTGCTAAGGAGATTCTGTTGATAACATTCAGCAAACTTCTTGAAATCGCTACAGGGATTTCTTTGTAGTTTCCAGCGGAAATTATTCAGGCCTACAAGAGTTCTACATTATAAATTTTTCACAAAAAAATCAAAAACAGCTGATTGATAAATGTTTAGAGAAGCTATTAAAAGTCCATTTTTTTATAAATCGAAAAGATACTAGCTAAGTTTTACGTAAAATCCACGAAACGCTTGAAAATTGAAGTCTGTGAGAGAAAGACCTTTTCCATCTTCTTCAACGGCATTACATTCGAACTGAAACATGACATGCTTTTCAACTTAGTTTAAAAGTCAACTGTAAGCATTCCCTCAGAAATTTATTGAAAGCTTTTCTATTGCATGAACATGCGTACAGTGTGATAAGCGCAATTGTTTTAAGCACAATTGATACAGTATGCCCAGGGAGTCGACAATGTTTCCCACCCAAAAGCATCTTGAGCCGGATCGAGTGACAGACTCGCCACCTTCTGATTGACAATCCAACGCCAGGGAAAGATAAAGAGTGATTAAAAATGTTCTATTCAACGTAAAATCGTTATCAATTATTTTTATAAAGTCAAACTCTTTAAAATGGTTACTATTGTAGATTTGTGAGCAAACACCAAATTAATGGAAATGATGCATTTAATCATCGTGCAGAACGTACGGTGGTGCAGTGTTGAACGAAAGCCCGCGAATCCCAATTGCATGTCACCTTTTTTCGTCTGATTTTAATACACAGTGGGCGTATTTTTCATCCAATTGAAGCGTAGAATCCCCGCTGACGGGAACAAACAACAAAAAAAATCATTGAGAATTAAAAAAACGTAGGAAAAGAGCTGTTTGCTTTCGTCAATCCTTTCCTTATTTGCATGGTGTTAAATATCTAACCGAGGTGGGCACGCTTCAATTTTCCGTCAGCCACACTTTTCCCACTTGAATGGTACTTTGTTGACCGAAGTAAAAAAAAAATATTACCGAACAAAACGGGCCATGAATTTATTTATTCTGGTACTCATTCAGGTTTTTTTTTCATTTATTTGGGCTTTGATGTTTGTTTTATTCATTTTGTTGAGTTGTTGCTACACTAACGGGCAGCATTTCGCAATCCTGATCAAATATTTATATTTCGTTTGTGACCGGGCGGGGGCGAAGGTGCGGGATCTGAAGTCACTGAATGGTAGCTTGGTGGTGGAGGCCATTGTTGCGCTCCCGGCACCATTCATGTCCGGTACAGTAGCTTGGTTGTCCTTGACAGGGTGCGGATCTCAATGAAAGCTCCCAGAGGGAAAAGTTTGACGATCACAGTTTTTTTTCTCGTTGTAGCCGTGATGGACATTTTGCAGACAGTACTTGCCGAACGGACGAGCGGAAAAGGAAGGGCAAAGTTCGAAATCAATTATGCAACTTTTTCTCTGAAAATCTGCTTAACCAAGCCTATCCGGTTTACGCTGTTGTGGTCATAAATCAAAGTTTTTATTTTTAAATATGTCGACAAACTTTGGATTATGATCATCAGAAACAAATTATAAGTTAGCTCGATTAATTTAAACAGATGAGTTTGAAACTTTTACATTTGAATTCCCAGCAGGTTTTCCTTGTAGAGATGGAGAAATTCGTGTAATCTGTCAACTAATTGCTGGCTAGTTTGCGAAGATGAATGTAGTTTATTATCGCTGTTGATTACGATATTTTTACCTAACGATTTTCTTTGCGATGTAATCCATGATAAAGAACTGGACATGGACTGTTGTTTTATATGAAAGTTCTGTGTGCCTTTTGGTCAACCGTAAAAAAAAGTAATAAGAGCGATCACACCCTGACATGAGCGCATTGTACGCTAATTTCCCATTCTAGCGCTTTTGTTCTCGAAAGATGTCAATACGGAAAACACAATTCAAACAATACATTTCCAGCAGAAAAGGCTTGCAAAGGACGATGGCCTAAAGGACAAAAGGCTGTCTGAGTGATCTTTGGAGCAGTATACTCATGATAATAGAGTAATTATGAGAATGGAATGGTTGATGTGACAGCGGCGTGGTAATAATATAATAGAACAGAATAAATAGGTCAGGGGAGCCAATAAAGCTCTTTAAATGAAATGGATTCTTATTTATTTAGTCTTTTAGGACACTTCTTCTTCAATTTCAATTTTAATTCCCCTTGAATCCTATTCAATCTGCGTGCCTCCTTAGTCGTGCGGTAAGACGCGCGGCTACAAAGCAAGACCATGCTGAGGGGGGCTGGGTTCGATTCCCGGTGCCGGTCTAGGCAATTTTCGGATTGGAAATTGTCTCGACTTCCCTGGGCATATAGAAGTATCATCGTGCTAGCCTCATGATATACGAATGTAAAAATGGTAACCTGGCTTAGAAACCTCGTAGTTAATAAGTGTGGAAGTGCTTGATGAACACTAAGCTGCGAGGCGGCTCTTTCCCAGTGTGGGGATGTAATGCCAATAATAAGAAGAAGAAGAAGCCTATGAATTGAAGATTTTTCAAATTTGACATCTCCAGACTGGTTTGCGCCTGATTAACAACACATATTATTAATTCATCTACTAACATTTTAATACCATTTAGAAATGAATATGAAATATTTCAAACAATTGTCCACCAGAGCTATGATTCTGAGACGAAGCTCCTTTTACAACGCTACCACAATTTTTAATTCAATTCTTTTATGCACGGATCCACTCCCCATCAGACACATAAATTCCGTTACCGGACATTTACAACACGTCCCCGTTGGTTGTGTGTCACCAAGGGAAACATCTGCCTCAGCTCAGTAGCCTTTTTGCCACTCACCTTTCTCACCTTGTTCAGTTTAATTGAAAATCCAAATATCATAATTCATGAAGTTTGTTCATTTGCAATTTTTTTTCTCCGGCGACGCCTCCTTCTACTGCTGGCGCTAGTCACCCTTTCCCACGGACTGCTGCCCTGCGCGAGTTTTTTCACCTCGATGTAATCCGTTTTTGCTCCAATGATGACTTTCTGTGGTCCGGTTTCCTCCAGTGATTATCGCCTAATCCTTTCGCAACCCGTCCATTGGTGTGTGGAAATTTCCCTTTGCGACGGATCCTTTTGGTCTTTCATTCGAAAGCAAAAAAATAAGAATAAAAGAAAGGATTGCTAATTGATGCCGCTCACTGCTTCTCCCGCACCATCACTACTAATTAGAACTGGTATCCGTTTCACAAGCATTCACACAACAGAACACAATCAACCGCTCTGGAATCGACCAGCGTGCTGCGGTCGGCCACTGTACACCGCAGCTATCACGACCCGATTCTCCCCGAAAACATCGCCATACACATTCTTTAGGGGAAAAATGTTCCCAAATGCATGAGAGCTATAATTCGATGATAATTATCACTTAACGAGCCCACCCACTTCAGCGAGCACCATGCGTTGGGAATATCACGACCAATTAGTTTCCCGCCAAAACTAGCAAAACTGTGCGACAGCTACCACACTACCATCCGAATACCGTCGAAGTGCAACGGAAACTGAAATACTTTGAGGTGTTCCTATCTGACTGGGGGATGAACTATGCTTCCCATTGATAAGCTTGCATGTTTGTTCTCCGGAGAGAACGCACTTTTCCGGAGAGCATTGCATCTTATCAGTTTATCCTGGGGGAAGCTGAGAATATTGTGCAAAACTGTGAGAAGGGAGCTTTTCAATTATCCTTATTTAAGAGAGAATAATTTAGAGTTGCTATGTTGAAAGCTTGAAACAGGGTTCAATTCTTTCGAATCAGCAGCACATAGCTTTGCTTTTTTACTCAAACATTCATTTAAAGATTCTTCTCAGGAGTTCTTCAACAGGAACGCTTGAAATTTTCTGAAGGAATTCCCATAATTCACAATGAGATCGTAGGAATTACTTCCGAACTTTTTCGCGATATAATTTCCGACAGTAATTCAGTAATTTCTCCTCAGAGTATTTTAGAAATTCGTTTCGGATTTAATTCAAAACCAGAGGCTTTGTTCTAGTTTGATTAGGTGATTTTCCCCCAAATTTCTAGATCTAGAAATGATTGAGGAGTTTCAGTAACTTCTTCAGAGATTCATTCAGGGAATAATGTAGAAACTTTTCTTAACACTCTTTCAAAGAATCCTCCAGCAAGCTATTCACAAAACTCACCATGAGCTCCTCTTGGAATTCCATCAAAGGATTTCAAGAGGATTGATGCATGAATTCTTTTAAGAACTATACAAGAAACTAGTGATTTTCCTATGATTTTTTTTCTGGTGCAGGGGACTTTCGACTCCTTAAGCTTTTTTTGATATAATTTCTGCAGTAATTAATAAAAGAATTTGTTTATTTATCTATGAAGATTGCAGAAAAAAAATTCAAAGTTTCGATCTGCAACTAGTTCCGAAAGTTCTCTAAGAATTAATTCAGACGGTACACGAAAATCTTTTTTAGAATCTTATTTGGGATTTTATTTCAGAATCTGTGTCAGAATTTGAATCCGCGATTTCTTTAAGATTTCCACCTGGGATACACCCGATTCTGTTTTTACTCGGATTTTTTTACACGTCCGTTTAAAAAAAATCCCATCCAAAATTTTTGCAATGTTGCTCCATTTAGCACGATTCGTCGAGAAATCATAAAACTTTTTTTACATGGATTTTCAAATTTTGAACTGAAAACTTTTTTTACACGGAACGCATCCCCCATGTAAAAAAAGATCGAGTGTATATGAAAAACCCAGATTAATCCACCTAGCGGTGATGGTGCCTTTCTCGACCTTCGTAAAATGTGTGTGCTTGAAAATAGATGAGCTAGTAGCTAGGAGTAAAAAAGACAAATTTCTTTGTCCGTTCTATGAAAATCAGATTATTTATGGCAAAGATATTGTAGATCCAGTTGAAAACCGAAAATCATATTTTGTCCCATTCCCGGATGTAGCGACTGCATCGCGAGTGGTGCCCGACTATGGCACAGTTGCGCACTACTCGCGATGCAGTTGCAACATCCGGAAATGCGAGAAAATGCGATTGAGCTTGAGCTTGAGCTTGATTGACTGCTCGTAGTTGCTACTCCATTATGACCAGATCAGCTGTTCTTGCACAGGGAACCAACAGATGTTTGCTTGGGACTAGCACACATCTTCAATGTACAAGTACTGGTGATCTCATTTGTTAGGTCATACTGGCGCCTGCCACGTCAGAATGCAAGTCAATGTAGGGAAGGGGGAGGAAATGATGATGCAATCACTCGCCCACTGCAAGCCGAATATACCCCTGCACTTGCCACGAGTTCATGCGGAATTTGTTGGAATTGTTGGGTTAGGTTGGAGAGGCAGAGGTCCGTCTTGGTTAACGAGCTACCAATGTGATAGATAGGAGAAGGTAACTGATGGAATTTCTAATTGGATGTAGGAAACGAGCTCTATAGTTCATTTCCAATTCTAGCAGATTACTGTTAGAATACTCAAGTTGAAGGTATAATAATAGTAATGGAAACGGTATGGAAGTCCATTTCCAGTTCTAGCGATTGCTAGAATATGAGAAATAAAGAGAAAGATACAAAGTAGGAGAATGGAACGGACCTGGGATTGAACCCACGACCTCCTGCGTATGAGGCAGAAGCAGTAGCCATATGACTACCGAGCCCGCTCCGGAAATGCGAGAAAATGCGATTGTCGCGAAACCTCGGTTCGGTTTTCAGCTTGATCTACAATATGCTAATAAGAATTTCGACATTTTTGTTTCCTTTTCCAATCTTTTTGACGTACATACCCCTGTTTTATTTTACCCAGTCATATATTTTAAGGATATCACTTTTGGATGTAAATTGGACTGAAGCTCCGACTACACAAAAAGAAAACGAAAATGTCATTCCCATCAAGCGAGCGGAGGGCAATATTTGTTATGATATAAATCTCATGACCGTCTTTCTGCCAAACTCCCGTATGAAGAGGGAGGGAAGTGTATCAGTGTGGAAGCATCCGATAGTTCGTTTTCGGAAAGAAATTATAGCCTTTCGGTACAACTTTGATGCACAAGAAAGGCAAAAAGTATTTTGGCCATAATTTCGAAGGTAATAGTCCAATCTGGCCAACTTTCTAAATAGAACAGGATTCCGCATCTAATGCAATTTGTTGTGAGTAAATCGGTTGAGGGTAGTCCATTAAAAGTCAGCTAGACTTTTTTACTCGCTTTTTTATAACACATAGTAAATTTTGGCCATAATTTCTGTGCTCATGGTCCAAATTTTCAATAGAAAACAATACGACAGGATTCCGCGTCGAATGAAATTTGTTGGAATTATAGATAGTGGAATATATAGATGAGTGAAGATAAATCCTCTGCCTCCAAACGAACTGTCAAACGTGTCTCCAAACGAGCATGACGTCACGATTTCAATGGAAACGTTAAGGGCTGTGACGTCATATGTGCGTGTGTACGGGCAGAAAAATCGACTCAGCCATGCTTTCGCTCATCTATATATTCTACTATCTATAGTTGGAATTAAATCGGTTGAGGATAAGCTTAAAAAAAGTGAGCTAAACTTTTCGCACTTTTGGTGCGCGCACACACACAGAGACATCATCGCAGTTCGTTTATACGTATATAACACTATGAGTCTCCAGGCCTTCTGTAAAAGTTTGGTTTTGGAGCGAACATACAGCCTTTTCGTATAAAAGGCAAAAATGGTGTTTGAGCCATAATTTCCGATCCTATAGTCCGATCTAGCCAATTTTCAATAGAAAACAATGGGACAAGATTCTGCGTCGAATGCAATCTGTTGCGAGCGTCAATAGATGAAGTCTAAGTGCTAAAAAAGTGAGCTAGACTATTTCGAACTCTTTTTCACAATAAATAGTAATTTGACCATAACATCTAAGCCCATAGTCCGATCTGACCAATTTCAAATAGGAAACAATGAGACAGGATTCTGAGTCGAATGCAACTTGTTGTGAGCAAATCGGTTAAGGATATGTGCCCGAAAAATGAGTGACATTTTTTACGCGATTTTTTCGTATGAATTTGTATTTTGGCCATAACTTTCGATCCCATAGTCCGATCTGGCCAATTTCAAATAGGAAACAATGGGACAGGATTCTGCGTCGAATGCAACTTGTTGCAAGCAAATCGGTTGAGGGTAAGTGCCCGAAAAATGAGTGACATTTTTTACGCGATTTTTTCGTATGAATTTGTATTTTGGCCATAACTTTCGATCCCATAGTCCGATCTGGCCAATTTCAAATAGGAAACAATGGGACAGGATTCTGCGTCGAATGCAACTTGTTGCGAGCAAATCGGTTGAGGGTAAGTGCCCGAAAAATGAGTGACATTTTTTACGCGATTTATTGTATGAATTTGTATTTTGGCCATAACTTCTGATCCCATAGTCCGATCTGGCCAATTTCAAATAGCAAACAATGAGACAGGATTCTGCGTCGAATGCAATTTGTTGCGAGCAAATCGGTTGGGGGTAAGTGCCCGAAAAATGAGTGACATTTTTTACGCGATTTTTTCGTATGAATTTGTATTTTGGCCATAACTTTCGATCCTATAGTCCGATCTGGCCAATTTCAAATAGGAAACAATGGGACAGGATTCTGCGTCGAATGCAACTTGTTGCGAGCAAATCGGTTGAGGGTAAGTGCCCGAAAAATGAGTGACATTTTTTACGCGATTTTTTCGTATGAATTTGTATTTTGGCCATAACTTTCGATCCCATAGTCCGATCTGGCCAATTTCAAATAGGAAACAATGGGACAGGATTCTGCGTCGAATGCAACTTATTGCGAGCAAATCGGTTGAGAGTAAGTGCCCGAAAAATGAGTGACATTTTTTACGCGATTTTTTCGTATGAATTTGTATTTTGGCCATAACTTTCGATCCCATAGTTCGATCTGGCCAATTTCAAATAGGAAACAATGGGACAGGATTCTGCGTCGAATGCAACTTGTTGCAAGCAAATCGGTTGAGGGTAAGTGCCCGAAAAATGAGTGACATTTTTTACGCAATTTATTGTATGAATTTGTATTTTGGCCATAACTTCTGATCCCATAGTCCGATCTGGCCAATTTCAAATAGCAAATAATGAGACAGGATTCTGCGTCGAATGCAACTTGTTGCGAGCAAATCGGTTAGGGGTAAGTGCCCGAAAAATAAGTGACATTTTTTACGCGATTTTTTCGTATGAATTTGTATTTTGGCCATAACTTTCGATCCTATAGTCCGATCTGGCCAATTTCAAATAGGAAACAATGGGACAGGATTCTGCGTCGAATGCAACTTGTTGCGAGCAAATCGGTTGAGGGTAAGCGCCCGAAAAATGAGTGACATTTTTTACGCGATTTTTTCGTATGAATTTGTATTTTGGCCATAACTTTTGATCCCATAGTCCGATCTGGCCAATTTCAAATAGGAAACAATGGGACAGGATTCTGCGTCGAATGCAACTTATTGCGAGCAAATCGGTTGAGAGTAAGTGCCCGAAAAATGAGTGACATTTTTTACGCGATTTTTTCGTATGAATTTGTATTTTGGCCATAACTTTCGATCCCATAGTTCGATCTGGCCAATTTCAAATAGGAAACAATGGGACAGGATTCTGCGTCGAATGCAACTTGTTGCGAGCAAATCGGTTGAGGGTAAGTGCCCGAAAAATGAGTGACATATTTGAGTAGTGTTGCGCGCACACACACACACACACACACACACACACACACACACACACACACACACACACAGACATCACCTCAATTCGTCGAACTGAGTCGATTGGTATATAACACTATGGGTCTCCGGGCCTTCTATAAAAAGTTTGTTTTTGGAGCGATCATATAGCCTTTACCGTATACTTAGTATACGAGAAAGGCAAAAATCTTTTTTTCAGGGATTTGTTGCGGGAATCATCCACCGATTACTGTAAGTTTGTTTTTTAGATTGTTTCAGGAATGCCATCTGGAATTGAATCTGATATGTCTTTGGGGGTTGGTTTAGCAGTTTGTCCAAAGTTTTTTTTTATTAAAAGCATCGTTTGATCTATTCGGGAAATTTTCAATGAATTCTTCCATGAGCTCCAAATTCGGGAAAATCGCAAGACAGTTTGGAATGTTTTTAAAGCAATTCTTCCATTGTTTTTTTTTCAAAGATTCATTCATTGATTCTGTCAACAATTTGTTCAAAATATGTCGAAATATCCTCCAGAATATCATCTGAATCTTCCAAAATCCATCCATCGGTATCTTCCTGAAATTTCTTCAGGAAATTTCCAGAAGTTGATGCATGGACCTTTACAAAAATACCGTCAGTAATTTCATTAATGATCAATCATTGCATTATGGTCCAGGACAGTGATGGGAAATGCCAAAAAAATGTCATGGCATTGCTATTCTTCTTCTTCTTCTTCTGTCATGGCATTGCTATTACTAATTTTCTAATAACTTTTTCCAAAAGTTATTTACAGTTCGGATTTTTTGATTGACATCTTCTTCGTTGGCATTACATCCCCCACCTCGCAGCTTAATGTTCATTAAGCACTTCCACAGTTGTTAACTGCGAGGTTTTTAAGCCAAGTTAAAAATTTTTGCATTCGTATATCGTGAGGCTAACACGATGATACTTTTATGCCCAGGGAAGTCGAGACAATTTCCAATCCGATAATTGTCTAGATCGGCACCGGGAATCGAACCCAGCCACCCTCAGCATGGTCTTGCTTTGTAGCCGCGCATCTTACCGCACGGCTAAATACATGAAGTATTTAAAGGGTCCTAGAACTTTGTCGAACATATCATTGTACTAAATACAAAGTGTGAGCCATGAGAGCGAGATTGAAAAATGCCACGGAATGTCATGACATTAATGTCATTTGACAATAATTCGGCTCTCACATCGCCAATATCATGTTTAGAAAAATCACCTGTTAGAAAAAGTTTTCGGGTCCTAATTGTAAATGACTTGTGAAAAAAGTTATAAGCAAATTAGTCTCATGACATCGAAATGACATTTCCCGTCACTGGTCCAGGATACAGATTTACGCGGAAAGATGCATTTTATGCCAAAATAATATTTTTTAGAAAAAAAATGTTGTCCTACAAAATTGTTCGGAATAGTAAGATCATCATTATAGTGTTATCAAAACATAATCATATAAGAAAAATAGATTTTTTTTTTATTTCTCGGAATAATGACATGTAATGTTCTTCAAAGTTGTAGCGCAGCTTATAATGATACCTTCTGAAAACTTTTGGGGCTTTTAAAACGCGTGTTTTGCTATAAGATTTTAGCTCTTAAATTTTTTAAATTTTGACAGAAAAATGAATATAACTATTGATTGGAGAAGGATATTGAGCATATTTACCCATCAAAAGTAACATTTTTTTTAGCTCTAAAAGTAACCCGAAGTCGACTTTTTCGATGAATCTAAAACAAAAAAATATATAAAAATTACTTTTTTTTTAGGGACGCCCTAATTCAAGTAGGCATAATTGCTTTAAATCAGACAAACGTTGTAGAACATTACATTCCAGCAGTGGCGTAACCAGAAAATTGGTCTGGGGGGGAAGGGGTATTCTGAACATTTTTTTTTCGAAAAAAAAATTTCTTCTAAAAATGTTGTCTTTGGGAGGGGTTTTATGCCCAAAACCACCCCCGTGGCTACGCCACTGCATTCCAGTATTCCGAGAAATGATTTTTTTTATATATTTTGGGGCACTTTATTTTTTGATAGTACCATAATGATGGCCTTACTATTCCAAACAATTTTGTAGAACAACACTTTTTTTCTAAAAAATATAGTTTAGGCGTAAAATGGATCTTTCCGCGTAATTCTTTATCCTGAATAATAGTGCATTGTCTTATATTATCATTACTACTAGTATCCAGAAGTTTTTCTTGATTCTTTTTTTTATTATTGCAAAAAAAACAGAATAATTTCAATCACGGCAAGCGAAGCGTTTGGTTGCATTTTCCCTCGGTTGACGTTTGTTCGGTGATTCCTACACGGAAGAAAAAAAGTACCCAAAATTGAGTACTTTTAAACTTACTTTTGAGTTATTTTTTCTCTTCGCTTTCATCCACTCTTTCTTTTGTTGTCAAAAACAAAAGAGCCAAACAATCCAACGACGCCAGTTCAATACGGGAAGCCAATGTTGAGTTTTATTACCTGAGGTCGAAATTGAGTGAATTAAACTTAAATTTGGGTCAATAAATTTTCCGTTGGGTACTTTTTTAACATGGGAGTAAAGGCAAACTACTTCGACCCTATTTACTCAATTTTGGCTTCCCGTACGGATGTTCGAGGTTGGGTGAATTAAACTCACTATTGGGTAGTTTATTTCTTCCGTGTAGGTGACTCTGGCTTTAATATTCGGATGGTTTTACACCAACCAGGTTTGGGCTTGCTTGTTTCGGATGAGAGGAGAAAGATTTCTCTTTACGAGAGTTGAAAATTATAAAACAATGCAGTAATGGGATAATATGGATATGGCCATTTTTTTAACATGCCTGTGAATTTTCAGTGCGGTGGTTCCGGTCTGCAATATTTTGACATATCCAAATGACATTTAGAAAATTCAAACATCCGTCAGTTGCCTTAACTGAATAAATTTTACATAAGTCAGCGATACGTCAGACCAAATCATCCTTTTCTCCTGGACCTGGCGTTCTTCCATCGGCCGTGCTGAAGAAATGCTCTGATATTCTTGCTGTTCCACTTTGTCCACTATTCAACCTATCACTCCAGCAGAGTAAGTTTCCTGTGCAGTGGAAATCCTCTACTATGTTCCCAGTTTGCAAGAAAAGACGACAAACGTGATGTGAGAAACTACCTTGGCATTACATCACTCGGAGTAGAGTCGAAAGTGTTCGAGTCGCTGAGTAACGATAGAATGTTCGCTTCCTGCAAAAATTACATCAGCCCCTATCAACATGGTTTCTTTTCCTGCCGCTCTGTGGATTTGTTATCTTATACCAGTTTTACCTCGTTTTGCATGGAGAACATGTGTAAGAAATTCCAAATAGATGCCGTTTAAGGGTGGTATGGACTTCTAAAGTACTGTGCAAATAGATAGGACAAGTAGTGGTCAAGAAATGATTCCGCTACTGAAATTCCTTAAACAGTACGGAGCTCATAAGGAAATCGAACAATTAGGCAATAGCAGGCGTATTTCAGTGAAGAAAACACAGACTGACGTCTTCCTTCGCGGAATAATGCACTGATGCATTATTCCGCAAGTAGAATGACGTTTTGATTTCTTTTCTCCATTCTGTTTATTTTGTTTGCGATTAATTTCAGGTCTACCATTTTTTCATCCGTGGTGATCTTCAAGTTAGTGATACGGGAAGCAATGATGGAAGCCGGTGCTGCGAATGGGCAAGTTCTTGGATTGAGCGAAGTCAATTAGGCCGTTCTCAATGCTCTATCATCATCAGTGCTTCCACAGTGTACCTGTATATCTCTCCTGTAGTCTCTAGTAAATGGTATGATTGCTTCAAACATTCACACCATTGACCCCTTCCAACACACTTCCTGCAGTGGTACGATGACTAATTCGCATTCCTTCAGTACATCAGCAAATGTGCTTTCCACATGATGAAGTTAAGCGATTAGCAGTTGTACGTGCCGATCTTCTGATAACTGGTCCCTAATCGTCACTGTGGTTTCTGGGATTGTTCGGGTTCGTTGTCCGTTATCTCGTTGATTAATTATTCGTTGCTTTATATTTTTAAATGCTGACTAGCAAGGCAAGCGACAACCCGCTGAATTCCCGAAGAACTATAGTTCACAGGCTCACAATTTTCGCAAGAATTCGGACGATGATCAGACGAACAGATGCTGTTGTGAGCCGCACTTGCTGGGTGAACTTATGCTTGATCTGATTAGCACATGCGAAGATAAATCAATCCCTCATGGTCATTGGTCATGCTTTGTAGCCGCGTATCTTACCGCACGGCCAAGAAAAGCCGGAAGCTAAGGGCCACTTGATAGGGTTTATTCTTGTTTTTCAAGTACACAATATACGCATTGTACATGGTCCAGCATTCACCTTTTCGAATATGCCAACTATTATCGTAAAGTTATAAACTTTCAGATCATTATCATCTCAATCAGCCACCGTTGAATTGATCCGAAGCGCGCCTATTTACTTTACACACGACGGCTATTCAGCTATAGCAACCCCATTTGGCGGCTTATTAAATTTAACAGTGCAGACTCGCAACCTGCGCAATCTTTACTTGATCGTTACCACCGCGAGATCCTGAACGCAACGCAAATTTTCTGAAGTTCCTGAATTTTTTTGGAGGAATAACCAGATGAATTTCCAGAGGAATTTCCTTAGGGTTTTCTACCAAAAAATCTTAGAACCAATTGTAAGGGGGAATTTTTGTGGTAATTCTTGAGAAGTGCTTGAAGGAATTATTGATCAACTTCTGTGTAAGAATTCTCAGTTGAATTCGCAATAGAATATCTATAGAAATTTCCGGCAGAATTCCCGGAAGTTGGGTTGAGGAATACCTTAAGGATTTTTTGGAAGAACTTTCTTACCCGAGCATCACACATGTGGCATGTAGGTTTCTGTTACCTCTACATATATTCCTCAAATCGGTCACATTTGAGTAACAGCAACAAAATCGGTTCGTATTTTGCTGCTAGAAACTATTGAAGGAACTACCCTAGCAGTTCCCGAAGAAACTCACGAAAGAATTTCTGGTCGTACTCGAGAAAAACTACTGAAGGAGCTTTCTAAGTAGTTCCTGAACTTCCGAGGAGTTCCTGAAAGATTTTTCCTAATAATTGTTTTTTGAAATTTCCGAAGGAATTCCTGAAAACACTTCTGGAGGAATTCCTGCAGGTACTTCTGGGTGAATTCTTGGACGAACTTACCGAGGAATTCCTTGTAGAACCCCGAAAGAAATTCTTGTTGATCTCCTGGAAGAATCCCTAAGGGAATCCATTTTATTCCCTAGAAGTTCCTGGATGAAGTTCTGAAGGAACTTTCTCGAGAAATGCCTGAAGAAGCTTCCCAAGGAATTCCGCTAGAGTTCCTGAAGACGATCTTTCGGACGATCGATGAGGCGATCTTCCAGACGATCGATGAGCAATTACTCCGAAGTAATTGCTGAAAGAGCATTCGAAGAAATTCCAGAAGGAACTTACGGTGGAATTCCTCCGAAAGTTCCTCCTGGAATTCCTACGGAAGTTTCTCCAAGAACTCCTCCGGGAGTTCCTCCAGGAATTCCTCCGGATGTTCGTCCAGGTTCCCCCGGAAGTTCCTCCAGGAATTCCCCCGGAAGTTCCTCCAGGAATTCCCCCGGAAGCTCCCCCCAGAATTCCTCCGAAAATTCCTCCAGGAATTCTTCCGGAACTTCCTCCAGGAATTCCACCGGAAGTTCCTCCAGGTTCCTCGGGAAGTTCCTACGGGTTCCCCCGAAAGTTCCTCCACGAATTCCCCCGAAAGCTCCTCCAAGAATTCCTCCAAAAGTTCCTCCAGAAATTCCCCCGAAAGCTCCTCCAAGAATTCCTCCAAAAGTTCCTCCAGGAATTCCTCCAAAAGTTCCTTCATGAATTCCTCCGGAAGTTCCTCCAGGAATTCCTCCGGAAGTTCCTCCAGAAATTCCTCCGGAAGTTCCTCTACGAATTCCTCCGGAAGTTCCTCTAGGAATTCCTCCGGAAGTACCGGCAATTCCTCCAGGAATTCTTCCGGAAATTCCTCCAGGAATACCTCCAGGAATTCCTTCGGAAATTCCTCCAGAAATTCCTCCGGAAATTCCTCCAGGAATTCCTCCTCGAATTCCTCCAGGAATTCCTCCTCAAATTCCTCCAGGAATTCCTCCTCAAATTCCTCCAGGAATTCCTCCTCAAATTCCTCCAGGAATTCCTCCGGAAATTCCTCCAGGAATTCCTCCGGAAATTCCTCTAGGAATTCCTCCGGAAATTCCTTCAGGAATTCCTCCGGAAATTCCTTCAGGAAATTCCTCCAGGAATTCCTCCGGAAATTCCTCCCGGAATTCCTTCGGAAATTCCTCCAGAAATTCCTTGGGAAATTCCTCCAGGAATTCCTCCGGAAATTCCTCCAGGAATTCCTCCGGAAATTCCTCCAGGAATTCCTCCGGAAATTCCTCCAGAAGTTCCTTCAAGAATACATCCAGAAAGTCCATTGGTGAATGAAACCGAAATTTCATGAGAAATTCTTTAAAGAATTTATTCAAAAATTCCTCCAGTGGTTCAAACCAGCTATTTCTGCACGATCTTTACAGAAATTTCTTTAAGATATCTTCCAGGAACAGCATTATAGAATCTGTTGAGAACTCCTTCGGATATTCGGATTTGGTTTTCTGGGTGAGTTCGTGAAGAAATTTTGGGAGATATAGTTTGAAAAATGTCAAAGGACTTTTGGCTGAAAATCTGGGAGAAATTTTGGAGCAGTTTACCTGGGAATTTCTCAAACAATTTCCTAAGGCGTTTGCGGGGGGATTAAAAAAAATCCGTAGGAATTTCTGAAAAAATCCTGAATCAATTTCCGTTAAAATTCCCGAAAGGTGGGTTGAGAATTTATTTGAGATATTCAGGAAGGAACTCTTGCGGGAACTTCTCGAGCGATTTCCATTGGAACTCCCGAAAGAATTCCTGGCTGATCTCTCGGAGGAGTTCCTTAATGAACTTTCCAAGAAACACTTGGAGGGAACTTTCCGCGGAGTCTCAAGGGATTCTTGGAAGAAATTTCGGAGGATTTCCTAGAAGAACTTCTAGATGAATTCCTACAGGAACTTTTGACGGAATTCTTGAAGGAACTTTTCGAGGAAGTCCGGGAAGTTGGCTAGATGGTTCCGACTGTGACATTTGCAATTTTAATTTTTAGATTGGTTTTCATCGATTAGATCAAAACGTAGATAATGAATTAAAATTGAACACGCAATTATCCTGGAAATTCTTCCGAAAGAAGAAGAAGGGTTCTTGGAATATCTTCCAAAAAAATGTCTTAAAGAAGTTCCGTAGGAATTCTAGGAGTAACTTCTGGAGCAATTCCTGGAGCAACATTCTGAAGGATAACTTTTGAAACAATAACTGGTAGATTTCTTTGAGGAGTTCCTGAAGGAGCTTGAGGAATTCTCGCCAGAACTTGAAAATAAAATCCTAGGGGATTTTCCCCAGAAATTTCTAAAGAAACTTTCGAAGCAATTCTAGAAGAAACTTTTCAGGAGAAATTCTTGAAGGAACTTCCGGAAGAATTCTGTTGGAGCTACCGGAGAAGTTTCTAAAGGATCTTCCGGAGTATTTCTTGAAGATACTCGAGGAGAAACTTCTGCAGGAATTCCTCAAGAAACTTCCAGAGGAATTTTTTAAACAATAGGAAAGAGTTCCTGAAGAAACTTCCACAAAAATTCTGAACGATCTTTCCTGAATCCGGAATTCCTGAAAGAACTTCCAAAGAAATCCCTGGAGGATTTTTTCGAGGAATTCCGGGAAAAGCTTTTCGAAAAATTCGTGCAGCAGCATTTGGAAGAATTCATGAAGGAACTTTTAAAGGAATTCCTGGAAAATGTTCCGGAAGAATTTTAGGTCGATCTCCCGGAGAAATACCTGATGGATCTTCGAAGGAATTCCTGAAGCAACTTCTGAAAAAAACTTGAAGAAATTTTTAAAGAACTTTTGGAGAAACTTCCTGAGCAATTTTGTAGGAATCCTTGATAAGTTCGGGAGTAATTTGTAGATGAATTACAGAAAAATATCCGAATATATCCTGAAGGAATAATTTTCTCCGAAAGAAGCTTAAGAAATTCTTCTGAAATTCCATTAGGAATAAGACCGGAAGCTCATTCGGGAGTTTCTATGGTAGTTCCTTCAGGGATTTCTTCGGCTGTTCCTTCAGGAATTCCTTCGGAAGTTTTATTAAGAGATCTTCGGTAGTCGTTTCAAGAATTCCCTTAGAAGTTCCGTTCTTCAGGAAGTTCTATCAGGGATTCCTCCAGAGGTTCCTTCAGGAATTCGTAAGAAGTTTCCATCAGGACTTTCTCCCTAAGTTCCTTCATAAATTCCTTCGAAAGTTTCCTCAAAAATTCCTTTAGGGATTCCTCCAGCGGTCCCTTCAGAAATTTCCGAGGAGGTTCCTTCAGGAATTCCTTTGAAAGTTCCTTCAGGAATTCATCCGGGAGTTCTTTTAGTAATTCCTCCTGAGCTTCTTTCTGGGATTCTTCCAGAGCTTCCACCAGAAATTCTTGTGGTTTTTTTTTTCAATAATTCCTCCAAAGGTTCATTCAGGAATTCCTCCGGAAGTTCCTTCAGGAATTCCTCCGAAAGATCCTTCAGGAATTCCTGTGAAAATTTCTCTAGAAATATGTCCAGAAGTTCTTTCAGTAATTCCGCCGGACGTTTCTTAAGATTTAGTTCCTTGAGGAATTCCTCCGGAAGTTCCTTTAGGAATTCCTCCGGAAGTTCCTTTAGGAGTTCCTCCGAAAGTTCCTTTAGGAATTACTCCGGAAGTTCACTTAGAAATTCCTCCGGAAGTTCTTTTTTGGGAATTCCTCTAGTTACTTTAGGAATTCGTCCGGAAGTTCTTTTAGGAATTTCTCCGAAAGTTCCTTAAAGAATACCTCAGGAAACTCTTTCGGAAATTCCACCGGAATTCTTCTGGTATTTACTCGTGGAGTTTCTCAGAAAGTTGCTCCTGGAATTCTTCCGGAAATTCGTACAGGAATTTCATTGGGAGTACCTTCAGGAATTCCTTCAAAAGTTCGTTTAGGAGTTTTTCCGGAATTTCAGCTAGAAATTTCTCCGGAAGCTCCTTCAGCAGTTCACTAGAATTTCATTCAGGAGATCACCAGAATTTCATTCAGGAATGCCTCCTGAAGTTCCTTCGGGAATTCTTCCCAAAATTTCTCCAGGATTTCCTCCGGAAGTTCCTCCACGAATTCCTCCGGAAGTTCCTCCACGAATTCCTCCGGAAGTTCCTCCAGGAATTCCTCCGGAAGTTCCTCCAGGAATTCCTCCGGAAGTTCCTCCAGGAATTCCTCCGGAAGTTCCTCCGGAAGTTCCTCCGGAAGTTCCTCCAGGAATTCCTCCGGAAGTTCCTCCAGGAATTCCTCCGGAAGTTCCTCCAGGAATTCCTCCGGAAGTTCCTCCAGGAATTCCTCCGGAAGTTCCTCCAGGAATTCCCGGAAGTTCCTCCAGGAATTCCTCCGGAAGTTCCTCCAGGAATTCCTCCAGGAATTCCTCGGAAGTTCCTCCAGGAATTCCTCGGAAGTTCCTCCAGGAATTCCTCCGGAAGTTCCTCCAGGAATTCCTCCGGAAGTTCCTCCAGGAATTCCTCCGGAAGTTCCTCCAGGAATTCCTCCGGAAGTTCCTCCAGGAATTCCTCCGGAAGTTCCTCCAGGAATTCCTCCGGAAGTTCCTCCAGGAATTCCTCCGGAAGTTCCTCCAGGAATTCCTCCGGAAGTTCCTCCAGGAATTCCTCCGGAAGTTCCTCCAGGAATTCCTCCGGAAGTTCCTCCAGGAATTCCTCCGGAAGTTCCTCCAGGAATTCCTCCGGAAGTTCCTCCAGGAATTCCTCCGGAAGTTCCTCCAGGAATTTTTCCGGAAGTTCCTCCAGGAATTCCTCCGGAAGTTCCTCCAGGAATTCCTCTGGAAGTTCCTCCAGGAATTCCTCCGGAACTTCCTCCAGGAATTCCTCCGGAAGTTCCTCCAGGAATTCCTCCGGAAGTTCCTCCAGGAATTCCTCCGGAAGTTCCTCCAGGAATTCCTCCGGAAGTTCCTCCAGGAATTCCTCCGGAAGTTCCTCCAGGAATTCCTCCGGAAGTTCCTCCAGGAATTCCTCCGGAAGTTCCTCCAGGAATTCCTCCGGAAGTTCCTCCAGGAATTCCTCCGGAAGTTCCTCCAGGAATTCCTCCGGAAGTTCCTCCAGGAATTCCTCCGGAAGTTCCTCCAGGAATTCCTCCGGAAGTTCCTCCAGGAATTCCTCCGGAAGTTCCTCCAGGAATTCCTCCGGAAGTTCCTCCAGGAATTCCTCCGGAAGTTCCTCCAGGAATTCCTCCGGAAGTTCCTCCAAGAATTCCTCCGGAAGTTCCTCCAGGAATTCCTCCGGAAGTTCCTCCAGGAATTCCTCCGGAAGTTCCTCCAGGAATTCCTCCGGAAGTTCCTCCAGGAATTCCTCCGGAAGTTCCTCCAGGAATTCCTCCGGAAGTTCCTCCAGGAATTCCTCCGGAAGTTCCTCCAGGAATTCCTCCGGAAGTTCCTCCAGGAATTCCTCCGAAAGTTCCTCCAGGAATTCCTCCGGAAGTTCCTCCGGGAATACCTCCGAAAGTTCCTCCAGGAATTCCTCTGGAAGTTCCTCCAGGAATTCCTTCGGAAGTCAGGAATTCCTCCAAGAATTCCTCCGAAAATTACTCCACGAATTCCCCCACGAATTCCTCTGGAAATTCATCCAGAAATTCTTCCGGAAATTCCTCTGGTAAATTTTCCAGGAAGTTCCTCCAGGAATTCTTCCGGAAATTCCTTTGGAAATTCCTCCGGAAATTCCTCTGGAAATTCCTCCTCCGGAAATTCCTCTGGAAAATTTTCCAGGAATTCCTCCGGAAATTCTCCCAGGAATTCCTCCAAGAATTCCTCCGGAAATTCTTCCAGGAATTCCTCCGGAAGTTCCGGAAATTCCTCCAGGAATTCCTCCGGAAATTCCTGGAGGAGTTCCTCCAAGAATTCCTCCGGAAATTACTCCACGAATTCCCCCACGAATTCCTCTGGAAATTCCTCCAGGAATTCCTCCGGAAATTCCTCCAGGAATTCCTCCGGAAGTTCCGGAAATTCCTCCAGGGAGGAATTCCTGGAGGATTTTCCGAAGGAGTTCCTGGAGGATTTCCAAAAGAATTTCTGAAGGACTTTCCGGAGAAATTTCTGGAGAAATTCTTGGAGGAATTCCTGGAGGAATTTCCGGAGGAATTCCTGGAGGCATTTCCGGAGGAATTTCTGGAGGCATTTCCGGAGAAACTTCTGGAGGAAATTCCTCCAGGAATTCCTCCGGAAATTCCTCCAGGAATTTCTCCGGAAATGCCTCCAGAAATTCCTCCGGAAATGCCTCCAGGAATTCCTCCGGAAATTCCTCCAGGAATTCCTCCGGAAATTCCTCCAGGAATTCCTCCAAGAATTCCTCCAGGAATTCCTCCAAGAATTTCTCCAGAAATTTCTCCGGAAAGTCCTTCAGAAATTCTTTTGGAAATTCCTCCAGGAACTCCTTCGGAAATTCCTCCAGGAAATTAACTTCCGGAGGAATTCCTGGAGGAATTTCCGGAGGAATTCGTGGGGGAAT
The DNA here is from genome assembly GCF_024139115.2 of Armigeres subalbatus. NCBI lineage: Eukaryota > Metazoa > Arthropoda > Insecta > Diptera > Culicidae > Armigeres > Armigeres subalbatus. Next base: position 38,828,782 of record NC_085139.1, on the reverse strand, counting down.
TCGTGGAGTAATTTCCGGAGGAATTCTTGGAGGAATTGCTGGAGGAATTTCCGGAGGAATTCCTGGAGGAATTTCCGGAACTTCCGGAGGAATTCCTGGAAGAATTTCCGGAGGAATTTTTGGAGAGTTTCCGGAGGAATTCCTGAAAAATTTTCCAGAGGAATTTCCGGAGGAGGAATTTCCAGAGGAATTTCCGGAGGAATTTCCAAAGGAATTTCCGGAAGAATTCCTGGAGGAACTTCCTGGAAAATTTACCAGAGGAATTTCCGGAAGAATTTCTGGATGAATTTCCAGAGGAATTCGTGGGGGAATTCGTGGAGTAATTTTCGGAGGAATTCTTGGAGGAATTCCTGACTTCCGAAGGAATTCTAGGAGGAACTTCCAGAGGAATTCCTGGAGGAACTTCCGGAGGAATTCCTGGAGGAACTTTCGGAGGAATTCCCGGAGGAACTTCCGGAGGAATTCCTGGAGGAACTTTCGGAGGAATTCCTGGAGGAACTTCCGGAGGAATTCCTGGAGGAACTTCCGGAGGAATTCCTGGAGGAACTTCCGGAGGAATTCCTGAAGGATCTTTCGGAGGAATTCCTGAAGGAACTTCCGGAGGAATTCCTGAATGAACCTTTGGAGGAATTATTGAAAAAAAAACCACAAGAATTTCTGGTGGAAGCTCTGGAAGAATCCCAGAAAGAAGCTCAGGAGGAATTACTAAAAGAACTCCCGGATGAATTCCTGAAGGAACTTTCAAAGGAATTCCTGAAGGAACCTCCTCGGAAATTTCTGAAGGGACCGCTGGAGGAATCCCTAAAGGAATTTTTGAAGAAACTTTCGAAGGAATTTATGAAGGAACTTCGGGAGAAAGTCCTGATGGAAACTTCTTACGAATTCTCGAAGGAACCTCTGGAGGAATCCCTGATAGAACTTCCTGAAGAACGGAACTTCTAAAGGAATTCTTGAAACAACTACCGAAGATCTCTTAATAAAACTTCCGAAGGAATTCCTGAAGGAACAGCCGAAGAAATCCCTGAAGGAACTACCATAGAAACTCCCGAATGAGCTTCCGGTCTTATTCCTAATGGAATTTCAGAAGAATTTCTTAAGCTTCTTTCGGAGAAAATTATTCCTTCAGGATATATTCGGATATTTTTCTGTAATTCATCTACAAATTACTCCCGAAATTCTCCAGGATTCCTACAAGAATTGCTCGGGAAGTTTCTCCAAAAGTTCTTTAAAAAATTTCTTCAAGTTTTTTTCCAGAAGTTGCTTCAGGAATTCCTTCGAAGATCCATCAGGTATTTCTCCGGGAGATCGACCTAAAATTCTTCCGGAACATTTTCCAGGAATTCCTTTAAAAGTTCCTTCATGAATTCTTCCAAATGCTGCTGCACGAATTTTTCGAAAAGCTTTTCCCGGAATTCCTCGAAAAAATCCTCCAGGGATTTCTTTGGAAGTTCTTTCAGGAATTCCGGATTCAGGAAAGATCGTTCAGAATTTTTGTGGAAGTTTCTTCAGGAACTCTTTCCTATTGTTTAAAAAATTCCTCTGGAAGTTTCTTGAGGAATTCCTGCAGAAGTTTCTCCTCGAGTATCTTCAAGAAATACTCCGGAAGATCCTTTAGAAATTTCTCCGGTAGCTCCAACAGAATTCTTCCGGAAGTTCCTTCAAGAATTTCTCCTGAAAAGTTTCTTCTAGAATTGCTTCGAAAGTTTCTTTAGAAATTTCTGGGGAAAATCCCCTAGGATTTTTTTTTCAAGTTCTGGCGAGAATTCCTCAAGCTCCTTCAGGAACTCCTCAAAGAAATCTACCAGTTATTGTTTCAAAAGTTATCCTTCAGAATGTTGCTCCAGGAATTGCTCCAGAAGTTACTCCTAGAATTCCTACGGAACTTCCTTAAGACATTTTTTTGGAAGATATTCCAAGAACCCTTCTTCTTCTTTCGGAAGAATTTCCAGGATAATTGCGTGTTCAATTTTAATTCATTATCAACGTTTTGATCTAATCGATGAAAACCAATCTAAAAATTAAAATTACAAATGTCACAGTCGGAACCATCTAGCCAACTTCCCGGACTTCCTCGAAAAGTTCCTTCAAGAATTCCGTCAAAAGTTCCTGTAGGAATTCATCTAGAAGTTCTTCTAGGAAATCCTCCGAAATTTCTTCCAAGAATCCCTTGAGACTCCGCGGAAAGTTCCCTCCAAGTGTTTCTTGGAAAGTTCATTAAGGAACTCCTCCGAGAGATCAGCCAGGAATTCTTTCGGGAGTTCCAATGGGAATCGCTCGAGAAGTTCCTGCAAGAGTTCCTTCCTGAATATCTCAAATAAATTCTCAACCCACCTTTCGGGAATTCTAACGGAAATTGATTCAGGATTTTTTCAGAAATTCCTACGGATTTTTTTTAATCCCCCCGCAAACGCCTTAGGAAATTGTTCGAGAAATTCCCAGGTAAACTGCTCCAAAATTTCTCCCAGATTTTTCAGCCAAAAGTCCTTTGACATTTTTCAAACTATATCTCCCAAAATTTCTCCACGAACTCACCCAGAAAACTAAATCCGAATATCCGAAGAAAATTCTATAATGCTGTTCCTGGAAGATATCTTGAAGAAATTTCTGTAAAGATCGTGCAGAAATAGCTGGTTTGAACCACTGGAGGAATTTTTGAATAAATTCTTTAAAGAATTTCTCATGAAATTTCGGTTTAATTCACCAATGGACTTTCTGGATGTATTCTTGAAGGAACTTCTGGAGGGATTCCTGAAGGATCTTCGGTAGAAGTTTCTGAAGGAACTTCCGGACTAATTCATGAAGGAATTTCTGGACGAAATTATGGAGGAACTTCCGGAGGATTATTAGTTGGTCTTCTGGAGTTGCTTCCGGAGAATTTCTAAGATATTAAATAAGTTCACGCCGATCCACGCCGCTGATCTTCAACTGCATGACACCGCCACGCCACCTCCGCTGGCTGAAAATGATTCATCATCACGCCGCAGCTGATAAAATTTCAATAGGCACAGAGGTCTAATTCTTTTCCTGAAAAAAGTAGTGTTACTGCTCCTTGATTTCATATGAATTCATTTCGGCCGACCTGAAAACACGGTTTTCAGAAAAACGTGACTAACGATAAAATTTTTATACCTCAAAATATTGCGAAGAAAGTGTTCTCGGATATAAAACCAATTGTCTCGAATTCTTCAGATTATAATCTATCATTTAAAAGAACGAAAGAATCAATTTTAAACCCCTTTCTGTGGCCTAACCCCGTTGAATGACGCGAACAAGAACGCAAGGCTAATGGCTAATGGTAAAAAGCGCTGGATGAAACGAAACTCAAGCATCTGGGACTGCATTTTGAGTAAACAGTACTAGAAGTATCGTCCCGTCTGCGAAAATCAAGCCGACATCGGTAGTGATTCAGTCAAGAGTCCAATATTCAGAGAGCAAAGTTCGGTAGGTAGGAGAGCGATGAATTTGGCCGATATAGGAATTATATAGCTTCAGCTGGACAAGAACAGGTTTGCTGAACGCGTGGTTGAATTTCAATGGAAGCCGAACAAAAATTTTGCATTCTCCACATCCTTGGCGCCGAACACAAATCACCCGACAATACAACAGGCGCTGAGGGTATTTATTAGCCCAATCGATCCAACTTGTTACTTATGTTTATTTTTATTTTTTTCATTATTCAAATATTAATCCAGGATCCAGTGCAGGGATGGAGAGCAAGTATCCCAGAGAGGCTCCTCAATCAATACGAGCGTTCCTTCAGAAGTCCTCATAATAAATTTGATCCAATATTGCTACAAGAGATGTTTTTTTTAGAAAAAAAGGTTGCAGCTATTATTTACAATTACCTACCTGTTTGGTGACAGCACAAAACACAATTTATTCGCCTACTTTATCGACTACTTTCATGAATTGTCAAAATTACTTTGGTAATTTGATCAAATTTTCCTTGACCTTTTTCCTTGAGAACTGCGTACTAGGCTTTACACCGATCTCGAATCTGCCTACGACAAAGTTAGTCATGACTTACTGCTTGCAAAACTAGAAAAAATGGGCGGCTCTTTTGCTTTATGCACCTGGCTCAGATCATATCTGGTTGGACGCCAAATGTTGGTCAGTATTGGAAACAATTCATCCGAATGTTTCCCGAACCTTTCAGGAGTTCCACAAGGCAACCTTGGACCATTCCTATTCTCGTTTTTCATAAACGATGTAATCCTTATACTGCAACGTGGAGGTATGCTGCTGTTGTTTGGCGATGACCTTGAAATGTATGTAAATAGTTGTCCGAGACCTCACTGACTGCTATGAGCTACAGAACCTTCTCAAAATCTTCCATGACTGGTGTACTCGGAATATGATGGTTCTGAGCATTCCGAAGTGCTGGTTCTCAACTTCAACGGGTTGATCATGCTAAAGACCTAGGAGTTGTTACCTATAGCCGCCACTTCTCAAATACCATCGATAGAGCCAATCGCCAGCTTGGGTTCATGTTTAAAATCTTTAATGAGTTCCAAGATCCGTTGTGTTTCGAAGCAATGTACTGCTCTCTAATACGCTCAATACTAGAGTTTGCATCTGTTGTTTGGAATCCCTACCAGGCTGTATGGAGTGAGCGGTTCGAAGCTGTCCAAAGAAGATTCGTCAGATATGCTTTGCGTCACCTTCCATGGAATGACCCGTTGAACTTGCCTGCTTACGCTGATCGCTGTCGTCTACTCGGGTTGGATACTATAGCCAAGCGGAGGAATGTGGCTCAGTGTGTTTTTATTGACAAGCTTTTATCATCTGAATACGATGCTCCTGAGTTGCTGTCGAGGATCTTTTTATACGCACCAGCCACAAGCTGCTAACTATGCTGCAAACAGTTCCACTGTCGCCATGATCCATCGCTTCGACGAAGTGTCCGATGAATTTGATTTCAACATCTCTACAGCCAGATTTCGTTGCCGCTCGCTGGGCCGTCTTTAATGTTTTTATTGTTTGACCACCATTAGATTTAAGAATTTCATGTAGACAACACAATCCGATGAATAAAATACAAATACAAAAATACAAAATGATTAAAAATCAAAGATATTGTTTCAATATGTTTTTCTACAATTTGAATATCTGTCACCAAATAAGTGCTGAATTTGAAAAATCCTAAAATTTATTTATGTATCCTTTATCCAATTGATAATCATAGCATACATAGACTGGGCTTATTGTAAGTGAAAGTTGCTTCGGACTAGTAGTGCAAAAGTCGGTGATCGTCATAAGATAGGGAGCAAAATGCCTTTTTCTATCTCAGGAGTCCAAATAAAAGTATCGTGAGTTCTTTGATTAATTTCGCCTGAAAAGTAGTCATGAAAGGATGTTGAGCTTTGTTTTAAAATAAAAATTTCTAAAATATTATTAGATATATGCAAATAATAATGACTATAGTCAATAAATGAATCATATTCCTTTAATCCACCGAGTCAAAAGTGGTAATAAACACAAAAATAAAGCATTTATTGCACGCTTCGGTATAGAAATTGTTTGAGATTTTTGTAGGATAAATTCATCCTTCGCGTTTCTATGGATATTGAGAGAGGCAGATATGTTAATAACGCGTGACATCTCTCATTGAATTTGAGAAATGGTGGTACTACTGCGGACTGGTCATGAATTACCAGGCGATCTGAAATGGGTTGTTGGAGTTGCAGCATTTAACTCCCAAGCTAAATTTGCTTATTTCATGCTTTATTTGAGTGATTATTCATTATATAATAAGTACAGCTTGATTACATAATATAATTTTCAGCCATTGGGTGTTAGATTGAACGTACATATTTATAAACAAGGAGTGGGAAAATGCATACTACTTTTCACTTAATTGGTAATGGCTTTAATGCACTTGCATCAGTTTGGAACAGTATGGATACTTCCGTTTTGTTATAGTTGCTAGAAACAATCCAAAATGATTCGTTGGTCTATAGATCCTGGCGGAACTGTTGCTTTGATTCACAAGGCTATCTTCATATTGGAAACCTTTACTTCAATCATTTTATTGTCTTCTCAGCGAAGCTAAACATGTGATTTATATTTGTATCATCCAGCTCGAAACACTTGCTTCGGTTGTAACGTTTGGATGTACCAACCATTAAGAGTACGGTATGTTGTTTTTGTTTTCAGTCGGTGGCGAAGACTCACATATTGTAAACTCAAAAAAATTAGTACCGCTGTCTCTGTATTGCGTAATGGGGTATACCTCGACATGATAAGTCTTGAGATATTTACCCGAACACTTTGATACATCGTTTTGCGAAACTATCACTCCGGTTTCTTATTCGCTGTGAAAATAATAATTCATTGCTCATTAAAAATGTAGAGAAGCTGTTTAAACAAAAGCCTCAAACTCGCTTCATGGGTTTTCACTACTGGTGCATGACGCTGGATGTGGGCCCATCCACGGTAGGCAAACATCGTGATAACTTCTCAAACTGCTTCGGTTCTAGTAATGTTTTGGATAAATCCAGAAGCAAGAGCTCTGGAATCTCAAGCAGCACACTTGTTGCAAACAAATTACTATTACTTATATACAACCAAATGCAGTCATAAATGAGTTACCGCAATCGAATTGGTCTGATTTGTGCTGCTAGGGATATTGATGTTGACATCAAGTATGAGTACTCCAACGTGGATAGGAGATTTCTCACAATCGGATGCAAAATTAAAAATTCCAATGATTTCGGAGTTCATAACACCTTTCATAGCTCCTTCTTCAAGCTTTAGGAACCTTATTAAATTTCTACTACTTGACCACTACTTCAATTTTTCTATCAGTCTAACCTCTCATGTAGTTATTCAGTCTGTAGAGCCAGCTAAGTACTTCTTATTGGGATTAGAGAAGGCTTGAGTACTTTGTCGAATCGCTTCTACACCCCCATCACAATGGATTGGGTCTCTTCGCATTGCTGTATATGGGGTAATGAAAAAGCAGAACCTCTGACAAAGGCTGGCGCTATGGAAAGCGATATATACGAGCGACGAATAGCCTTTAATAAATTTTTCGTGTTTGCTCATCAAGATCAGATAACCTAGCAAGAAAAATGAATGGAAGGGGCAGAATTTGAATGTTCTTGCTGTGTTGCGATAACCACATCTATTGTCGTGATAATCCACCTCTATTGTTGCGATGAGTGTGAAATCAGTTTTGAAAGGTGAGGGCCGTTTGAGAATAACAACTGTCGAAGCCGCTCATTTCATTGAAATTAATTGGAATGTGAATGAGAATCATTGTTTCCGAGAATGGTAAAATAGAAGGCAATGATTAATACGTATATTTATTATTCGGCTCATCTGTCCAATTATGTTCTGTCCATCGCCTTCGCATACACGCAACTTCTTTCTGTTCTAATTAGCTGGAGACCGACATGCCGAAAAAAAAATTCACTGTACCTAGGATCCACCCTGGATTATGTGAAGCTTTTCTAAGGTGCGTATTAAACTACGTATTTACAGTATCATCTAAGACCATTGCACTAAATCGATCAGTAATTTTTTTTACAGATTTATGTTTCCTTATTCGCACTTGTTCACATTGCACAAATGTTGACAAAGTTGGTCATTTCTCACATTTCCTCGTTAAATGTGTAGCGCTTCTGAAACAAGAGCAGTGTGTATTGATAGTAACTCTTTTTCATCTTTATCAACGTATTGGCTATTGACATTACAGCATATATTGAGCGTTTTATGTTCACCTTGAAGTTTGCCACTACTCATTGTCAATAAAATTATCTTTCGAATAATACATTATTGTTTAAACATGTCATTTGCAATTTCACCATTCTGCAGGGATTTACAATTCTAGTTCAATATGACTCTAGCATTTTATTTATGGGATATTGTTTGAACTATCTAAACAGTCAGCATATCGTTTTCTTCGACTTCTTTTTAATTCGTCATTCTATAAGAGTCTTGCAATTTCGCGTATGCCCAGTTCTTATACAGATGTTGGCAGGTTCTTATACAGAATTGTAGGAAAATCTGACATCCGCTGGTTGGGTGTACCGTACCCATTGCACATCAGTGCGCATCAACCCTGTTGAACATTTACCTACCACCTGTCTGACATCCAGAACAGACTTTGTGGAGCATATTGAGAGTGAGAGAAAATGTTCTCGTGTGCAGAAATATGTTCTCAACATTTACGCTCGAATATTTCTCCAGCAAATATACCCTTAAGCTTCGCATTTTATCCGTATCCGTAGGACAAGCTTTTCCCCTGCTCAGGACTTTCGTCACCCAAACTGAAAGAACAAGTTGAATATGCGCCACCTATCACCGTAGGTTACGGACCTTGAGCGTGAGAGCAGCGTAGAGAAATATTTTCTCAAAGTCTACGCTGGAAAACTTCTTCAGTAGGTTTGTCCACAAGCTTTGTGTATTGTATCCATTTTCTTGGATAAGCTTTTCTCCACATAGAACTTTCACCCCCACTAACAAATGAAGGAAAAGAGTCGGTAATTTCCATAAGCTTTCTGATTTGGTCCAAATTGTTTGAGCTTACCGTTTTTCCGAGGTAAGCTGCGAAGCGAAGCTTTTTTTGTCTTTATTATATTGATTTGCAGCCCTTGGCTAGCTCATCCCTTAAAGCAAAGCTTTTGCACACTTGTTATTTAGTAGCGTTCAGCTTTTTATACCAGAGGAGTTTCCGCGTGCTATAAGTTCTAAGGTAAAATATAAACTGGGTGGAAGCTTTTTATTGGTTTGTAAAATGAAAGCACACATTGTTTCTACTTTGTAGGCATTTCGATTTAGCGGAACAACATTGCAGGAAAATTCCGCCAGGTGTCGGAGACCTTATGAGAAAAATCACGGTCTATAAACCAATTGTAGAACCAAAAGGATCGTTTAGGTTAATGTGATAACCCAGTTTCTAAGTTTCTTTTATGAAAACTTTTATGGAACTATATTGGATATCAAATCATTTTCAAAAAACTCCGTTGTTTTATTATGAAGAAATTCGTTTTTAAATAGGATGAGAATTCAAACCTTGACTTTATGCCAGGTTAATGCTTGCTTCAAGAGAAGAAGCCATCTAATATTTCTGATTTACATTATCACCATATTTCACCATATAACAACACGTGCTAGGAAAGAAAATATCATTCGGGAGATTGCGTGCCCCGAAAGAAAGTGTCACCTACCTACTCTGTTAAGTTACACCGAGAAAAAACGCTATTCTAAACAAAAAATCACATTCTTTAGCATTGTCGGAACCAGAAATTCATAAAATTTCTGTTTAGAGAATCTGATGCCGGTTCGTTGCTTGGCTCTGGAGATATTCTGTATGTCGGTGAGGATTTTACAATACCAGTTCATTGCTGGCAATTACGGATAATTTTTTTTGTCTGTGACCATCCGGATATGTCCCTGACTAGATGACCTAAGGAAAGTGGCCACTTATAGCTCCAATTTGAGCCATATCATGCGACGTATCGAGATTTATGATTTTAAATTTATTGAACTGTCACTTTTACGTTTATTTCAGGTTAATTCGAGAAATAAGACATACTTTTCACTTCTCACAAATCATATTGAAAGGTGAGATCTGCGAGGTGAAAAGCGGAAAGAAAGAACGGGAACTGAAAATTGAGAAGTAGGAAGAGAACGCTTTGGAGATAGGAAGCGAACTAAAAACACAGACAAACAGACGTAACACTAAAGAAATTACCATGGACCATGACTTTAACATTCAACTTGAAATTGATTGATTGCGCGTTTCACAACTAGAGGCGCTAGCGTCGTAATCCTTCGAGTTTAATATTTCACTCCAACGCCTTCTGGTAACAATGTCATACGAAAATTGTTTCGTGTAACATGTTCGCAAGATGGTGGTAGAGGAGTTGAGCGATGGATTTTTCAGAAAAATGTTCAAGCTGTGACGTTTGTTTGTCTCTGCTGAAAAGTGACATTTATGAGAAAAGAAAAGTAAAAAAAACAAACTCAATTTTGCACACTTTTGGGAAGTGAAAAGTGTATAGAGGTAAATTTCTTCTAGAAAGCTAATCACACTGTACATAATATTGAGGTTCATTATTTCAAGACCAATAATGGTGCCGGTCACGTCCTCACAGTCAATTTAGGATTAGGAGAGGAATATTAGTTCGACACTCATTGCTGCAAGAGACCGAGGATTCCTCTGCATCACCGTGAGCGTCACAGCAATGGAATTGTTAGTAAGTTGAAATGGTCGCAGTGGAAAATGTACCCAACAAGGAAAAAAAAAAGTTGAAATGGTAATTCATGGGAAATCACCTTGGTAAGCGACTAAATATTTATTGTTAACGGAGTAATCTATATACATAAAAATGAATTTCTGTCTGTCTGAACCTTATAGACTCGAAAACTACTGAACCGATCAGCGTAAAAATTTGTATACAGAGTATTTTGGGGCCGGGGAAAGTTCTTAAGATGGTTCGAGATTTCTCCCCGCTTTGGAAAGGGGGGCTACCATACAAATTAAACAACAATTTCTTCATAGTTCGAGATCTAAACAAAGAATAAACCAATTTTAGACGAAACGAAGTTCGTCGGGTCTGCTAGTTTTAAATATACGAAGACGAAAACCGCGTTTTAGATAAATATAATTTTGAAAAGTCGTAACTTTAAAACGAAGTATCGTAGAAAAAGTTTTTTTTTATGAAATCGCAAGCAATTAGCAATCTGAAAACATTGAAAAAACTGGAAAAAAGTTTGAACGAAATTCCCAACAGTGGTGAAAATTCATAGGAAAAAGTAATATTTGTGAAAAATGTCCACGTGTGCAATAAAAGCCATAGCGTCGTAGAAAGAAAGTTGCTTAATGAAAACGCAATGAAATTTTTAACCTTCGAAAGTGTGACTTCTCAACATCTATTTTTAATTCTTGCGACTCAAAAGCCAAAAGCTGAAAATCATCGGCGGTGGCTTTTGTTTTAATTTTAGTTGACGCCACGACGTGAATCGGCGTGATGATTTTTCGATTGATTCCGTTTCATAATAAAAAAAAATCTGTATTTTTGCAAAACATTTAATCAATTTCAATAATCATTCTCCAAACATTCATTTGCATTTTATTTTCGTAAAGATATATTCTTAAGCCGAAAGCCATCTAGCCGAATTCCCTTTGACTTCATTGAATGTTTGGCCGAAACGGCCATTAGGTTGGAAACGGTTTGGCAGAAAATGTAAGTAGACAAAAAGTGACATACGACCGAACTGGTTAATTAGCCGGAAAAGTCGTTTATCTTAATAGGGTCATTTGGCCAACTAGGCCATGTAGCCGAAAATGCTGTCAATGATCAGTTTTGCAGAAAAGGCCATTTGGCCGAAAATTTCATTTTCTAAACAGGTTTTCTTCTTCTTCGATGCCTCTATATATGTTAAAAAGAATTCAGAAATCTTCAGGAATTGCCTTAGGAAGCCGCACATACAGCGGACTACAGCGCTGGCAATATCATGCTCAAGTTTCAATCTTCGAATTTTTATACGCAAGTAAACTCGACTGCGATTTAACAGGAAGAAGAAAATTTCAGCTTAATCATATTGTCATTGCCAATAATAGTTATACAGAATTATAAGTATAACTATCATTAAACATCTATGATCGTTAAAGAGATTGTTTCTCTATCACTTGCATATATATCTACATAGCGGAATGCAGTAGTTTATGCAGGGATAAACAGAAACTGAAAGGTCATCACTGTATAATCTTCAGCATTGTGTTTACACAGAAGCCACTCTTCAATAATGAAATAACGATTATTATCTCTTGTTCCCGGCGAGCGACACAACCAAAATCCATAAACCAACAACCCCGTAACCCATCAGTGCCAGAAGCAAGAAACAGAACCCATTCGAGGCGGAAGCCTTTTGCCGTATTCCTCCAACCAGCGGCGCGAAACCCTGATTCCAGCTGGCTAGAACCACTGTTCAAACATACCCTTCGGGACTATGTGCCCAACCACCACTATGCGCTTCATCAGTGTTGTGTGCTTTGGGCTCACCGGAAACCCACGTTTGTCATTAAAATCACTAAATTCGAGATGCTTGGTCAGAAGGGGAGGTTTCCATAATTAAATAAGTTAAATAATGTTTAACGACTACTCGCGCCGGCAACGACGACGACGACGAGGACAACTGTAAGGTGTTGGGTTGGTTCCTGTGTGCCTAGTCATTAGCCTGGATAATGTCTTTGGGTGAACGTTTTCATACCGTGTAAATTATTAGGAACAGACAACTATTTCTTATGCACTGATACGTAATTTGCATCATCTTCAAACAACATGATTAGTCTTTTGCTTCAACTTATCGAACGTCGAATTAGAGATCTAAATTTATGCAAATGCTTTTCCCAATAAAGGCGACAACCGGATCATATTACATTTAAGCGAAATTGATTTGGGATACTGTTTAATAATTAATGAGTTATAATTCACTTTAATGCTCGCCTACCTTGGAATCCAAAATCGAAACTCCGTCAACGTTTTGACAAGGGTTCAGTCATGCTAGGGCTCATAAAGCACATTAAAAATGTCAAACAAATCAAAACTCCGCAAAGCAACATTTAAAGAATCAGCCTTCTGCGGAAAGCAAATGTCATTTTCCAGAGAAAAAAAAAGCAATCAGAATTAGGATTTTATTAGCCTGTTACCGCACGGTTAGCCGCATTTTAGGTTGCCGTAATCGTGATTTTTACGATGTAACCACTCGGGAGCCACCACCCTCGTCACATCCGACAAAAGAGTAACGCTGCCGTTCCGGTTTGGTTAAGTTTCCATGCGCGCGTGGCTTCCGCAATTTATTGTCATCTCCGAGACGGAACGGACCCCTTTTTTATTTTATTTTGTTTGTCTCCCTGCACTCCATCCGCCAAATGTCTTTTGTTCGTCAACGGAACGTGATTATCTAAGCCCCGAGGAACGGGGAAACCCACTCGATCGAAATGAGTCATAAATTAGTGCGGAATAAAATCCTAACTTTTCTGTTTATGGGAAGTCGCCTTTTCGGTCTGAGCGGATTTGAGCTGTTAATTAATTTCCTTCCACCCGGGGCTTCCGACCTGTTTGTCACGTAGAGTGCTCCCGTGTCGGGACGGGAAGCTTAACGGCCAGCAAGACGGTGCGAATCACCGCCCTCAAAGACACAGTCTTACAGTTAACATTTGAGTCTAATGCCAAATAATTTCCTGCACGACCGCGTCCCTGCGAGCGATATTTTATGTCCCGGTAGCTTCCGCTGGATGACTCGAGGTGTTCAAGTGGAGAAGGTGTTGAGCTGTTAAGCTGTGATGAGATTATGGAAGGGGAATTTTGCATTCCTAAATCTATCCAACCGGTTTGACCTAGAATACCAGGGGCTCTGCAAGCTGTATTGCTAATGTTTTAGGCACGCGAAAGTGTAAACTCTTCCATATACTTTATGGACCACATATTTTCACATTCAACACATTTGTTAAGCCACCTTTTAATTGAAGCCTTTTTCTACTGAGACAATTTCGTTTGGAATTTTGCAATGTAGCCTATTAAATTAAAAAAATGGGCTTTTTGTAGGGTGCTTACTTCTCCATAGCATGTGTTTTTAGTTATGCTTCAAACAGTTTACGATGCATTTATTTATCTTTTAACAGTTGCTCAGTTCAATCAATTTACAAATGTGACTACATAATTGATTCATTCGATGAGCTTACTAGTTCTTCAACCTGTTGTTCAATTCAGTCAGTTGACTAAATTGACCCAAATAACTAATTGAACCGTTTGTTTGAAAAACTGCATATATGTAACATTTTTGACTAAAATGAGATTTTTATATATTCTGAATCCTCGACCAATTATGCAGCACTGCATGTAAAATGGATATACGCAGTTGCTCAAATATTGTATCACTTTCATCCGTTACCACAGATATTGTCTTGGGACTAATCACAATCTCTTAGATGGAAGCAATGCACTCTCCAATAGTCGATATCTGTCCTGGCCACGTCCTTGCGAATGCTGAGGAAGGGGAAGGATGATTAGTTGGACACCTACTTAAGAAAGATGCAGAGAACTCTACGACCTCTCATAGGTGCCATGGGAGGTTTTGGAATTGTGTGGAAGGTTATAACAGTAGGAATCGTTTAGGTGGAACGTGAAACAAAGAAAGAACTAAGATAGAAATACAAAGTAGGAAATGGACGAGCCTGGAATTGAACCCACGACCTCCTGCTTATACGGCAGAAGCAGTAGCCACTAGACCACCGAGCTCGTCCGTTTTGGGATCCGCAAGGTTTGTATATACAAAAAGTTGGTGAACGGAATGTAAAAAATCATTAGAATACAATTTTGGGTCAGCTGTTAAGGAAACCAAAACAAACGCACGGACATTGATCTAGAGTGCGGTGCTGCAAATAAGTTTATTGTGACATTTGCAACACCCGGGCAAAGCTGGGTATTTTCTGCTAGTTATCAATAAATGTCTCGAATTCAATTCGCTTATAGACCAAATACCTGAATAGGCATATACGATCGAATCAACCATGTCGTCACTCTTTTTGGTATAAAGTCGTTTGCCACGCATTTTCATTTGCCCATGAAACGCAAAAAGTTTATAATTTTTTTTATGAACCATCATGTCAAACAACACTTAAAGGAGTCATAAACTCTTCGGGTTTTTCAGGCAAAATTGGGATTGTAGAACTCGATTATAAACACATGGAAGTGTATGATTTTTATGATTTTTTTTTATTCCGGTGCCTCAGAGAAGCTACACCCAGCCAGCGACTGTTAGATTGTCTAAAAATTCTGTATAAGAACCTACCAAAACCTGTGTTAGAACTGAGCATACGCTTTTCTTACAATATAAAAACTTTAAGGTACTTAGGTATCCAGTATTTTGCGCTTGATAATGGCGGCCGAGTGAGTGCCTTTTTGACATTCAAGAGGTAGAAAATATTTACATATTTTAATCAATGTAGGCATTGATTCTTTGGAAAACATTGGCACTCATCTGGTATCAACAAAAAAAAACAAATGTCAAATATTTTCGTTATGTCATTCTAGAATTTGGTGATTTTCTTATGCATTTTCTGTTATAATTTCATTTTATTTTCTAGGATAACTGCAAGTTTACAAGCATTCTACTGCTATTTTTGACCTCAGAACCGCAAAGCTAAGTTTCGGAGGGAAACCGACAGCAAACCTCAGACTGCTGGTCAAGAGCCAACGCAACGGCTGTCTTTGGAATGGGTGTTCAAAACCTCTTTTGGTAACCCAGGATCACTTTGAATTATTAAGGGCAGCGGTGGCTTTGTTGGTGTCGGCGGATTTCCACAAGGCGAACCAACGGAGAGGAAGGTGGCTTGGATATGATTCCGTATCGGCTGTCGGCGAATGATGCCGAAGGTTATAAGCTAGGGTGCATGTTTTGTGTCAGAATAAAAAACATGAATGATGTCCGAATTCGCAACGGAATCCAAATAATAGTAACAGTCCAAAATCAGACCAGGAATTACTTTCCAGAGTTTTCAGCTGGTTTTATTTGCAACGAAAATGAATATGTTGATTGTATTCCTTTACAAATATTAGTAAAAAATGACTTGATACTACAGGTATTAATGGTTTGTAGCATGTAAATTGTAACCGGGCTAAGCATTATAACTATAGTAGGTGTCACACATAAAAGTGACCTCCATGAGGTATAGAAATGTAAGTGCCTTCAGTTAGCCAGCAACTGTTAGAGTAGTGTTGTGGCACTGGTGCTGGCGGAATGTTTTTGAGAAATACAACAGGTGTCTATGTACTCGCAAACCAGTGTGCAGAATGCTAAAAAGGCCTCTTGGAGTTCTGCTTGATTGTGGGCCGGAGGAAACTCCGGAGGAGTCGAACATAGTTAATCCTTTTTGACACTACCTGGATAGCCTCACTCAGGTGTCTGGTTGCAGATTTCCTTTCCCTCAAAAAGACTCATGATAATCATTTTATATTTGTCGATTCTACATTCCTCGAGACAAAATAAAATTAAAATTAAAAGCATGATAAAAGCACCAAACTTTATTCAAACCCTTGAACAAACCCATGAATATCGTGAAGAATTTATGACAGTTAGTTTGTTTGTTGATACAGGATGAGTGCCAATGTTTCCCAGTGAATCAAGGCCTACATTGATTGAATTATGTAAATATTTTCTACCTCTTGAACGTCAAAAAGGCACTCACTCGGCCGCCATTATCGAGCGCAAAATACTGGATAAGATCATTTTATGAAGATGTTAAAGTACCATAAGCTTGAAGAAAGTAAGAGTTGTATGACATCTATCTTCCACAGAGTAAAATAACTGATTCCAAAAACCAAAATTCAAAAAATTAAAAAATACTTGCTGTACTAAATAGGAATCATAATTAGATTAAATGAGCGTCTGTTCACCAAGGAGGTGTGGCTCCAACACCGTCTGTTCTGGCATCCAGTGGCTGAGTATGAAATGCTATTCCCCGGAAGCTATATCTAAGATGACAGCCCCATCCCGGTGGATAGGGAACCTTGGGCCAACAACCTACTGTTCCCGAAACATCAATTTGTTCGAGAATCCGATAATGAAAGAATACGGACTGATTTTACGGCTTTTACAACGGACACGAATAGGAACATGGAACGTTTTAACCCTAGCCCAGCAGAGTAAATTGGCACAACTTGCCAATGAGGCACGCCGCATGAAGCTTGAGATCCTGGGACTGAGTGAAGTCCGTTGGCCAAACTTTGGAGAACACAGAACGCCGTCGGGACAAGTTCTGCTATACTCTGGTTTACGGAGTTGGCTTCCTACTAAGCGCTCAGGCACACTCTGCGCTTATGTAGTGGGAACCTATATGTGAAAGGATAATCGTTGCCAAATTTTGAACACGGGTCCGAAACCATACTATAATCTATTGTTATGCGCCAACCGATGCTGCCGTTCTGCTAAACAAAGAGAGCTTCTACAGCCAACTCAATGCCGTCGTAGATAAAATTCCAAAGGGAGATATCAAGATCTGTATGGGCGACTTCAATCCGAAGATCGGATCCGACAACTCGAACCATGAGCGTATTATGGGACGCCATGGTCTCGGAGGAATGTGCGAAAAAGAAGAGCTGTTCGCAGAATTTTGTGGTAATATCGACATGGTGATCAGGGGATTGCTCTTCCCTCATCGACCGGTTCACAAGGTCACGTGGGTCTCCCGTGACGGCTTTACATTAAATCGAATCGACCATATCTGCATCAGCCGAAAATGGAAACGGAGCCTTCTTGATGTACGGAATGAACGTAGTGCCGATATCGCGTCTGATCATCATCTCCTCATCGGCGAAATACGCCTGCACATTGCGCGGATTCGTCGGCAGGAGGAGAGAGTTGGACGACGATGCAACACACGCCGACTGGAAGATGCCACGGTGAAACGGAGACGCGTGCTGCAGATGTTCCGGAAGGTGGCAGCGTGGAAGACCAATGGACCGCCATCAAGAATGCCTTCATCGCCACCAGTGAGAATAATTTGTGCGAACTGAGCACCCAGAGGAAACAATGGATGACCGATGAGACCTGGAGGAAGATAGAGGAGCGAAGAGAAGCCAAAGCCGCGATAGAGCGATCAAAAACCAGAGGAGTCAGAGCAGTACTGAGATTTTCATTTTCATTGAGCGAGGTCACACGATATTTACATTTTATTCTCTCCAATGAAAGGAATTCTGCCAAATTTTCACGGATTTTTATTTCATGAAAGCGCATCAAACTATTGTAAACAAGCTGTTTCTCCTTCAATAATGTTATTTCTAACTTGAAAATCAAAAACAATACAATCATTTTATCGACTAGTCATCGTTATTTGCACAAATCTATTAAAACTATTTGGAAATTTAGATCAAAAACAAAGCAACATTCCCATCATGACTGCTTGTAATGTGACAGGTGACCGGGAGACGGCTACATTTTCATTTGGTCTCTTGAAAATGAAAATGCAAATGTTTTCGCTTTCACATGACAGTCACGAAAACTACCAGTACTGAGTCAGAGTCTTAGCCCGTCAACGATGTTCGGCTCTTGAAAAGGAAGTAAAACGTTCATGTCGACGGGACAAGCGAGCGTGGGCAGACTCTCTGGCCGACGAAGAAGAGAGACCCGCAGCAACCGGCAAGCCTCCGCCTCCTCTACGATATCTCACGTTGCTTAAGCGGGGTGAAAATGTATGCAACGATGCCTGTGACAGACGCAAGTGATCAGTTATTGACCGACCCAACTGACCAAATGAAACGCTGGTTCGAGCCTCGATAACGAGTTTCGAGTATGCGATAACTGGCGAGGCATTATGTTGCTGTGTACCGTTCTCAAAGTTACTTGGTTACTCCCTTTACTTGGTATTCATTGACTACGAAAAAGCTTTCGACCGTCTCTATCACGAGAATATGTGGGGCGCCCTGAGCCGCAAAGGGGTTCCTGAGAAAATCATCGGCCTCATCGAGACAAGGATGTATTCTATCACCGTTACTGTTCCTCATCGTAATCGACGAGATTATGGTAGGAGCGATTGACCGTGAACTAAACCGCGGGCTGCTATGGCAGCCTATAACCATGGAGCACCTAAACAACTTCGAATTGGCTGATGACGTTGCACTCCTCGCTCAACGGCGCTCTGATATGCAGAGTAAGCTCAACGACCTTACCGAGCGCTCCTCTTCGGCAGGTTTAGTCATCAACGTCAACAAAACCAAATCGTTGGATGTAAACACGGTAACCCCTTCCAGTTTCACAGTACCTACCAGGCTACCAGTGCAGAATGTTGAAAGCTTCCAATATCTTGGTAGCCAAATGGCGTCAAACGGCGGCAAGAAAACAAGGGCTGCCTTTTCGAGTTTAAGAAATACCTGGAAAAGCAGGCAGATAAGTGAAGGCACCAAAATACGAATTTTCAACTCTAGCGTGAAATCTGTGCTGTTATATATACGCTAGCAAAACATGGTGTGTATCAGTGGAGAACACTCAACGACTGCATGTGTTCATCAACAGATGCCTGCCAGATGCCTACAATTCGGGCCTGGTGGCCTTACAACTGGATCTCAAACAACGAGCTGCATCGTCGTTGTCACCTGTGGCCGAAGTGGAAGTGGAGCTGGGTCGGCCACATTCTACGTAGGGGCGGAAACGAAATCTGTAAACAAGCATTAAACTGGAACCCAGCGGGACATCGCAGCAGAGGCAGATCCAGAGGCTCAAGGCGGCGAAGTCTTAATAAAGAAATAAAAGAAGTCGACCTAAATCTAACCTGGCAACAGGTTAAAGCGATGGCTGGACAACGCTCAGGATGGAGATCTTTCAAGTCGGCCCTTTGCACTGCCGTAGGTGTACAGGATCCATAAGTAAGTAAGTAAATTAGATCAAATAGCTGGGGTTCAGCCAATTCGCACCAAGTGCCAATGAAAAATAATATATTTTCTTGCACAAATTTTCTAGTAGCAGATCCAGTTGATCACCGATCGTATTGGATATTCTTCCATTCTACAACTGAGGATATCCAAAAAGACTTTTAACAGACAAATTAATTTATATAAATTTATTTCCGTTTCCATTCTACGAACAAAATATTACAAGTCAGTCAAAAAGGTGCTTTGTGCAGTTTCGCTGAACCTCCACCAAATAGAAGATAGCAGACCAAACTATTTGATCGTTAAAAACATTTGTTCTTATAATTGCTCAATTTAAATCTGACGTAAGACAAACAGAAGTCTGACAAGTTTTAAGAAAATTTGTTATTGCCGTTCTCTTCTACAACAATGTTGTACCGAAAGGCTATCATTTCATTCCAAAATCGAACTTTTTATAGAAGTCATGTATCACACTAAGGCAAAACCAAGGGATTGAATCGTGAAAGGCATCGTCACCGGTAGGTGCATTTATCTGTTTTTTAATCTTTATTAACGAGACTTTCAGCCCAAGGCTGGCTCGTCTCCGATTTACGAAAACTGATTGAAATTAACAGATAGTTAATAACTATGAAACTTGAAACTATGAGCTTTTTTCAAATAGGCGTAACTGCATTTGACCTTGAAATTTGAAACGGCTAGCAGAGCTAAAAAGAGTTTGAATGATGAGCACAATCTCTGTTCCGAACTTCAAGGTCAAAATCAATTTCGCCCATTTGAAAAAAGTTCCTAGAATTGACTCGTACCCTGTATTAATTTTTACAAGTGTTATTTTCACAGCATGTGGCCTTCATGGTCACGCGGTTGGCGACGTCAGCCGTCTAAGCGTATTTGCGAGCCATGAAGAGTGGGTTTTATTTCCGGCCTTATAAGGGGAAAACTTTTTGTGAAGCAAAAAATTCTCCACTGCACTGGTCCACTGCAAGTGCTGTGTGACTGTGTACTGTCCGATGCCCAATGACGGCGGCGCCGATGAGTGGTAAGCGTGACCACCTATCACCACAGCGAGCCTGGGTTCAACCCTAGTCGGTGCCATCGGCATTTTCTAAATGAAAATGTTTGGTAACGCCATCCCTTGGATAGGAAGTAAAACCGTAGGTATGGATGAAATAGGCGTTGATGACCGGGACGACTGTTGGCTACTGGCAGCGGAGGCTCGACTGCGCTGAGCGGAATAGGGGCTTCCTTTGGGCTAGCCGCAAATGTGTGTCCCGGTTTCAGCTCGTTGGGGAGACCCCGTCTCCCAACTCACACGCAGGACCGGTACGGCTGAAGATCGTCGACAGGATCAAAGATCGCTTCTTGATCAAACGTCGTTTTGACTAAATGATTAACTCAGCCGAGCGACACTTACGGCCGTATGTCCCTTTCGACCAAATGACATTTTAGGCCTAATAATCGGTCAAACGTTCAAATGGAATTCGGCCAAATTACTTTCGATCGGCCCCTGCTTTCACGATAACAAAATAATTCGGAGTATTAAATTTCTTTTTAAAAGTCCCAATAATGAGAGACTCCGGTTTTGATGAAGTATCCCAACTTATTTTACACAAAAGTACGCAAAAAATTATGGTCCCCAATGGAGAGAATGAAGCGTTATCATAGCTTATTGATAAGGAGTGCTTCGCAAATATTGTTCTTTCTTCGCATTTGTATCAGGTTGTGATAAACTTGTTTGCATGGCTTATTATGATCGTGTCGAGAGATGTTGATGAAGGTCGAAGGGACAAAATGTCGAAAAAAAAAAACATCTGAGTTAAAAGGTCGAAGGACAAAAAGACAAAGAAAAGGTCGAAAGATAAAAGGTCGAAAGTAAAAATGTCAAAGGACAGAAGGTCGAAAGTGAAAAGATCGAAAGAACAGAAGATAGAAATTACGGCTGTAGAACAAAAGGTTGAAGGTCAAAATGTCGAAGATCAAAAAGGTCAAATAGTCGAAACAAATTAGGTAAAACGTCGAGTGTTAATCAACCATTTTTTACACATTTATGTTTCACATGATAATATTTCATTGTTGATTTTTTCCTTCTTTTAGTCATAGGCTGCTTTTTCGAGATTCGCATATTTACATTTATTTGTGTTCGACTGATTATATTTTATTGATGAGTTTTTCCTTCATTGGCTTTCGAGTTTTGCACATTTATATTTATTTGTGTTCAACCTTATTTTCTTTATTGATTTTTTACCTCCTTTTATTCATAACTTTTTCTTTCGAGTTTCGCATTTTTATACCGCATATGAAGTACCAATAACACCTGATAACATTTCAATAATTTTCCTTTTGTTCAAACATAGGGTATTCTTCAGAGGTATATCGTTGAATCAATATTTTTATCAAAGTGTTGCTAGGTTTTATTAACTTAAATTGTAATTCCCGAAAATAGTTCTTCTCTAATTTTCATGAAAATCATTCGAAATATATCATTTTAGATGTTTTTAAATCTATTGCGTTTATTTTACAGGCTCAGGCGTGTATAACACTTAATGGAACCGATACTTTATGATATTTACAATCGATATCAACAGTTAGTAAGGGAAAAGGGACGTTAACCTAGATACTTGTGGCGACTCAAGGTTAGATTGGGTAATTTCAGGACGGACGAGGTTGGAATTTAGGTTTGAGGTATTACAGCAAACATTTTTGAATGTTTGTGTTTCATTTTGAAGTCAACTAGTAACCCTCTAACGCCTTAGATCGCCTTTAGACGGGATATTTTTTTTTGTTATTTTTAATTGTTCAGATTTTAAAAGTGTTTGATGTCGAACAATAATATAAACTTCAATTCTTGTTCAAATATGGTTAGAAACTAATTCTAAACTAGAAAAACAAAATTTTAAAAAGGTGAAAAGGATGAAATCGCCAGCTTGAATGTATTATCTAAAATGTGTTCAGATCGGTTTTAGAAAGCAAAATAGTGATGTTCAGCAAAAACAAAAATTTGGTGTTAGAGGGTTAACTTCAAAGAATAGCGCCTGTTAAAAATATAGGGCATACAGTCTATGATTAATAGAATGAAACCTTCAATCTCTGTCTATTCGACTTTTCTGACAACCTTTTGTCTCTCTGATCTTCCGTCCTTTCGACCTTTTGACCCAATTATTTTTTCAACCTGTTTTTCCTTCAACCTTCTGTCATTTTTTCGACCCTCTTTTCCTTCGACCTTTTGCCATTCTGACCTTTTGTCCTTTCAAACTTTTGATTTTCGACCTTTTTACCTTCGACCATTTGTTCTTTCGACCTTTTGTCCTTGCGCCTTTTTATCCTTTTGACCTTTTGTCCTTTCAACCTTTTGTCCTTTCGACCTTTTATCCTTTCATCCTTTTATTCTTTCGACCTTTTGTCCTTTCGATCTTTTGTCTTTTCAACCTTCTGTCCTTTCGACATTCTGGACTTTCGACCTTTTGTCCTTTCGACCTTCTATCCTTTCATCCTATTATTCTTACGACCTTTTGTCCTTTCAACCTTTTGTTCTTCCGACCTTTTGTCCTTTCAACCTTT
Organism: Armigeres subalbatus; assembly: GCF_024139115.2. Classification (NCBI taxonomy): domain Eukaryota; kingdom Metazoa; phylum Arthropoda; class Insecta; order Diptera; family Culicidae; genus Armigeres; species Armigeres subalbatus. The sequence goes on along the minus strand of NC_085139.1, from coordinate 38,805,848 downwards.
TGCTCTTTCGACTTTTTGTCCTTTCGACCTTTTGTCCTTTCGACCTTTTATCCTTTCGACCTTTTGTCCTTTCAACCTTTTGTCCTTTCATCCTTTTATTCTTTCGACCTTTTATCCTTTCAACCTTTTGTTATTTCGACCTTTTTGTCCTTTCGACCTTTTGTCCTTTCGACCTTTTGTCCTTTCGACCTTTTGTCCTTTCGACCTTTTATCCTTTCGAACTTTTGTCTTTTCGACCTTTTGTCCTTTCGACCTTTTGTCTTTTTGACCTTCTGTCCTTTCGACCTATTGTTATTTCGACCTTTTGTCCTTTCGACCTTTTGTTCTTCGACCTTTTGACACGTATTCTTCAGCATGGTCTTGCGTATCAGACGCGCATTCTACCGCACGGCTAAGGAAGGCCCCTCTTTCAAATTTTGAAGGTGCTGTGTAGTAACTGATTACACCGGACCGAATGCAGATACAGTAATAACCCGATTTTATCACCCCCTGGTGCATTTTGGGGTGATAAAATAGGGTTTGTGACAAAATTGGAAAAAATGTATTTTGGATTTTTTAAGTCATTTCACTAAATGAATCAGTTTATGCCTTAGAAAGACAAAAAGCGTGCATGGTACTCTTTATTTCTTGTTGAAAATGCTTACAGAATCCATCACAGGTACTCAGAAGTCATTTGTAATAAACCACAGGTGGTAAAAGTTTCATGAAAATCGTTTTTTTTGCGGTATTATTTACAAAAGAAAAAAGAAAGACTAAAATTTTCAATTTTTTTTGGGATGACAAATCGGGTCGAAATCGTGATTAAATCGGGGGTAAACAAAATCGGGGAGTGACAAAATCGGGTCAACACTGTATTCAAATGCAATGGTACGTGTGACTACGCTTCATTCTACAAGAAATATTACTCATTTCGCTCAAGCATTTTTCATTTTTCAAAAATCTAATAAGAAAGTGCTGGTGCCTGAGTAATGCAAATTATCCAAGTTCAAGATCCAAATTGCCGAAGTTTCCGTTCCAATTGTTCATATTTTGAGATGAAAATTGTCCGTGTTCCAATCAAGAATCCTTAGCTTTTCGAGAGGCAAATTTCCCTACTTCCGAGAAATCAATTGTCTGAGTACATCATATGAATTCTTCAAGAATCGAAAAACAAATTATCTGAGTTTTGAAATGCAAATTGTCCAAACTACGGAATGCAAATTTTGATAGCATGTTCTAGTTTCAAGAAAAATCCCCTCCTCGTCTCGATAAGGCATTTTCCGCTTCCCAGGTACTTCGATTGCGACACATAAAGGAATTGTTCAAGTTCCAAAAAGAAAGTTGTTTGAGTTCTGAGAAGTAACGACCGCATTTTGGTCACTAATTTTCAATTGTTAATTCCAAAACACTATCTGTTGGTACTTTCTGTAATAGCAGTTGATGTTGCAATAACAGAGTAGCAACCATGGCCGGTTAACCATGCTCACGCTTGTGCTGGTGAGAAGGCCAAAAACAAATTTATGAAAACGTCAACTAGCTGCCAGCTACGCTTTTCGCAGAAGTCTAGAAGTTTATGAGTCCGAGGTTATGAGGGGCCGTTTGATGTTTGACGTTATCATAACTACTTACCTACAATGAGCTTATTGTATGTTGTGTAATTTGCATTTACCTGAAACAAGAAGAAAAAAAACAATTATCATTATGTGCATATTGAAATGAATAAATATACACCCGATTCTGTTTTTACACGGATTTTTTTTTACACGGCCGTATAAAAAAAATCCCATACAAAATTTTTGCAAAGTTGCTCCATTTTGCATGATTCGTCGAGAAATTATAAAACTTTTTTTACACGGATTTTCGAATTTTAACCCTTAAATGCGCAATGTTGTTTTAAAACAACAAACCGAAAATATGTTTAATGTTAATTATACCAATGGTTATTTACGTTAAAAATATTTCCGACGACTTCTAAAAAAATCGCCTTGCGCCTTTAAGGGTTAAACTGAAAATTTTTTTTTACACGGAACGCATCCCCCGTGTGAAAAAAGAATCGGGTGTATTCGCAGCATTGCATTTATTATGATTATTTGTACCAACATATTATACGACGGATAAGAAAACCAATTCGTGCCATTACTATTAATCGCTGTCAAAAACAAGTACAAAATAGGTACCTTGTTGCGAAAAAGGCTAGTAGGAAAAAGCTTTAAACTCGCCAGTAGCTATTTGTGGGGAATTTAGTGAGCGTGTAATAACAAATTCAATTTTGAATTGCATTAGCAGTACATATTTGCTATTTCTCAATAACTGTGTTCTCTATAGCAAGGATGTAAGCTTGGTTATTCATTTAGCACATGAAACTTTAGTGAAATTTTGTTTGTTGTCAAAAGTCTCAAAAATAAAGCTAATAATCTTATGTTCAAATTTATTGTTTCCATACACATTTTCGTCTATGTTGTGAGATGGCGGCATGGGGTACCCCCTGCAGGGTACTTGTTAGTTGGTCCCTTGCAGTCATTCAAGCGACATAGGCAGGTGAGTGTTAGGGCACATGTAGTGCCAATATGCCTTGTGCAAATGTGTTGCATGGGGAGTGTCGAAGAGTTGAGGCGCATACGTGCACTTGTGTACGCCATGGAGGGGGCGCAATGCCCAATAGCCATCCCCCCGAAGTATTGCTTAATTGCGAGCCGGGGGAATGACTGGAGAGGAAGGAGTTGGTTTTAGTGGGTCGGGAGTGGTGATCCCATCCCCACACTACCTGGGTTCGCCTCCCCAGGTGTCTGTTTGCAGATTTCCATTACCCTCGTTAAAAAAAGAAAAAAAACGTGATTTTTTTTTTCTGTTATTTGTTTTATTTTTTGTTTCCATGTAAAAGCACATTACTTTATATAAAACAATATGTCTCTTTAATTTTTTTGTGAAAAATGTTACACAATATTGTTACACATTTTGATCTAATAAATTGAATTCGAGGAAAATTTGTGTTCCTTACAAACTTATGATGCGTGGCAAACATGGCCGTCTCTTGAACCGCTTCCTATCATGTAATCCGTCAGCTACAAGTTGGGCTGCTAAGCTCTTTCAGTTGGATTTGGTTGATGCCGAGTTCTTTCATATTCTCAACGTTACATGCCATAATATTTCAAAGGGACTCGAGACCGTTCCTGTAATTCGAACTGCGCCCATCCCTTGATCCTTTGCTAATCATGTCAGTTTATCCGAAGAAACGTCCTGATATCCTAGTTCATATTGGTTTCAACATCCAAGCGCTTGAGGGGTGCATCTTGTACCGTCCCTTCTTACTTAGCTCTGACAGCAAAGCCGCTGCTGTCATCCAGCTAATAATCGGAAAATCAATACCCACCCACCCAGCAGGTGGCATTTCGCCAACCCCGTGCATTCCGTTCGGAGCATGCAGCATTCCGTTACTGACCTCAGTCTATATTCTACCAGAAATCCCGCTGGGAAACCTTTCCAAGAAGCAATCGGTTGGCTTTCATGTTCGTAATACCTGCACCGTCGTCGTCGTCGTCGTCGGACGGCCGACACCGTCCGACCATCATCATCGTAATCATCATCCTCCTTCCCTCCACCATACATCGCAAAGGATCGAACGCTTTGGAATATAGTTTGGAATGCTTCTCTTGGATTCCGGCAAGGGCAATAGCAGCAAGTCTTTCGCTTTTAATTAAAAGAACATGGGTTTCACTTACAAGCCCTCGCTTTCTCTTCGATGTGAACTTAGGGGATAGTGATCGAATGGGCATTCCTTCCCTTGTGGTTAAATCATAATTACTATTTCAAAATATTTTGTAGGATTGGAATATTTGTATTATGATCGAGTTATTTAATTTTTGAGAGACATTTCACTTTAAAGCATCTTCCCTTGTGTCGTTCTTAGTAAGACCAATTTCCCCTATATTTAAGAACTTACTTGACATACATCACAGTATTTAAGGGACCATGTGGAAGGGGCGAACAGAAATTCCAGCCATGCAACCGAAATAAGGGATTTCCGCATTCTCTTTCTTTGTTCTAGCCATCTGCCCACAAATAAGCCTTTCCGCATCGTTTCGCCTCATCACCTCCTCAACAACGAATAGCCCCTTCAATCCGTCCTGATTGGCCTTCCTCTTCGATGAATAATTCCAGGATTTATTGAACGGTCAATCACCGTCTCCCAGCGGTCGACAGCTGACAGAGCTCGGTTGAATCGGGGAGCTCATTATCGTATACGTGAAGTGCGCGGACACAGTTAGTTAGCTCTCATGAATTACGTTGCTCAAATCTGGTGCCAGGGAAGTCATTCAGGTGCACATTTATGGGCATTCGTAGTCGTACGGGCTGCGACGATGACGACAACTGTGCTGCGGTTGATGCTGCTGAAAGGTGCGAACAAAATATGGCGCTTTGTCAGGCGTAAAATTGGTTCGCCAATTGCGTACCGAACAATCGATCCGTGGAGACCAATCGAAGGAAACACGAATGGAGCGGACAATGCACGCCGTTTCCATGGGACCGTTCCGGCGTTGCTCCCGAGTGCTAGTCAAGACTTTGATGTTCTGGGTTGTATATTTTTTTTATTGGATGTATTTTTAGATGATGAGAATGTTTGGTATTCAAATAGACATAAGCATCGAGGAATGGAAAAAGAAGATCTATTTAAAGAAGTTTTTTTTGGTACAAACAATCTAATTAAAGCTAACTGCATTTCCTCCTCCAGTTCGGGTTCCTGGAAATAGTAATGTCCTTCAGTGTTGCTGCTTTTCTCAATTCAGTTAGCTGCGGGAAATCGGTACAGCTTCCGTTTGCTGCTATCGGTTTCCATCCGACACTCGGAGGATCACCAAATGGCGCAGGACGTGAGTGTGTGTTTGCTCAGCTATAAACCTAATCGTTAGCGTTAATCTTGCCTTAATGATGGCTGTTTCTATAACAATCACGTTGAATTGGCGTCGACCAAAGGCGAAGGCTCGCCCCGAGCAAGGGATCTCGTCGAATGGTGAAAGTCAAACTGATTTAGGAATTGCGTTTCCGGAACTATTTGTTTGCGGAAATTCACATATCTGGTGCTCTTATTATTTCAGGCCGGTCGAGTTTATTATGACGGAGAATTGCCAAATTAGGCATTCATTTTGCTGACATTTGTTTGCACATGGTATAATACATGGTTGTATTTTTGGTAGGCACAGTTTATCTTTTATGATAATTTGCTTGGTTATGTTCACTCACTTTTTTAGTTTAATTAGAGGATAATCCTAGTTAAGGTAACAGAAACATCCAACAACATTAGAGGAAATAAACACAATTAGTTGGACAGCACAGATAACTTTTTTTTAATTGTTGTTTTATAGGTTTGAGCCTGGTCCAAGAGGCTCGTTTCTTTACAGCAAGTTAACATTTTTACAAATTCTAAAACTTACGCTTCTTTTTTGACAATCTACTGCCAGCTAAGGGTTGCGTATTTAGCCAGTAGTGTGGATTGGGTACCGGGCGTTCCACGTATGTGGTAGTGATTGATAGTGGACTCTGGTAAACTTTTGTTAGAACATATATTCGCAAGCAGTCTGTTCCAAAACGACCGTATGCGACTCAAAGCCCATTAGCCTGGTGATGGAAACGGGTGGTTCTAATACGGCTGATCCAAGAAGTTGCGGATCTAAAAGCGTATGCCTTTGCATCAGTCGGCCTCATAAGAAATGACTTGTCTATAAACCAGCCCCATCCTGGTGGATAGGGATCTTTGGGCAAATAACTAAATACACTGCAGAGTTCCCTCTGTAGTACATAATAGTCGTCTTCTTAAGCTCAGTTCATAACTGGATGATGTCAACAACACAGTCTAATGAGGCCCGTAAAACGTATTCCACTTGATCGATCAATACCGCTCACTGTGCACCTCATCTTTTTGTGCCCGTCGGATTGCTATCGAGAACTTTTAACACCAGGTTACTATCCGACATTCTTGCTACATATCCGGTCCACTGCAGTTGTCCGATTTTTGCGGTGGATTTTTCTCCAAATGCAATTCGCTGTTCATTCGCTTTCTCCATGTACTGTATTCCAGACACAGCACTTACTTCGAAAATTCCAAGTGCTCGTTGGTCTGCCACGAGCATCGTTCAGGTCTGGTGTCCGTAGAGGATCACCGGTCCAATAAGCGTTTTGTAGATAGTCAGTTTGGTACGTTATCGTACTCTATAGTCTTGCGGAGTCAAAAGTACGTACGATTTGATTTCTCTGATGGTATCGATTTGGGAGTTCCCAATAACACGACTTTTCAACAACTTAACTTGTACATCTGCTTGGAAGTGTTGAAGACAAGAAGCTTTCTCGCTTCAGTCTGATGTATGCTTTCCCCATGTTCTCAAAGTGGCGTTCCATCATATTAATGTCATTGGCAAAGCCACGTAACTGACAGATCATTTTCGCGCAATGCGTGACCACATGCTTGCCACATGTGGTCTGGACACTACCCCGGACAACCTAGTTCGGAGGATGTGTAAAGACGAAGTTGGCTGGAACGCCGTTTTATCGGCTATCGCCCAAATCGTCTCGGAGCTACACAGAAGGTGGCGCGTGGACTCAAGGATGGCTAGTTCAGGCGCAAATAAGAGGTGGTCCAAGGGATCGGAGTCGGCTTCATGGGTCATACCGGTGGTCATGCTCTGTGGTCGAACTCGATCCTTTTATCGAACAAGTGGCCGCGCGAAGAACAACATGGTATCGTCGCTTTCGCGGCGTCGGTCAATCGGGCGGGTCAAGGCTGGGGCAGACGTAGGCACCGCGTCGGCAAGTCCCTCTGTGTGCTGGCGAATAGGCCCTATCGCAGAGAGGTCAATTTGGGGTGCACGCGGCATCATCATTCTTGATACCAGTCGACCCTTCCCACCTTCCGAGGACATAGGGCGTGGTAAGGCCACCTGGAAAGCAGGCAATGCGCTGGCACGATACCATGGTGTTCTTCTAAAAAAGCGAGTCACGATGTTCGATGCTGCAAGGACACGCAGCTAACCTCGAGGGTGCGTCATGCACTGGCCCCCCTTTGAAGCATTACTTTCTGGTTGTACCGAAGGGACGATGGGCTTGGCGGCAATGGAAACGGTTTAGCTGGTCGGGGATGCAGCCCTGCCTCCCTCATTGGAGGTGGCCCCTAACCCAGCACTTCCTGGTCAACCCAGGATGTCTGTTGAGCAGATTCCCCCTCCATTGTTTAGGAAGAAAAAAAAAAAAAAAAAAAGAGTAGATCGAGGGTATGTTCTGACAGATTTAGACTGATGATAGACATTTTTTGGAAGTACAGACAAACGAAGCGACAGAACTACTTCCGAGGAAAGGATCACATCCGTCATTGACTTAATCCCGGGGAACACCTACACTTAAAAAAAGAATCTTGATTCCCCTTGCTTGATTCCGGACAACACCTACTTTTGAAGAATGGATCAAATCCAAGATTGTCTCAATCCAATGAAACGCCTACTTTCAAAGAAGGAATCACATCCTCCATTACCTTACTCCGAGTCAACATCATCTTATTCCAGGAAAATGCCTACATCCAAAGGATGAATCAAATCTACCATTGCCTTATTGTGGGCAAACGCCTACTTTTAAAGAAGGAATCATATCCACCATTGCCTTAATCCCAGCAAGCGCCTACTTAGAAAAAAGATAGTATCCACCATTTTCTTAATCCTGCCAAGCACTTACTTTATAAAAGAAATCCCTTCTAAAATAGGAATCACATCCATCATCGCCTAATGCCGGGCAAAAGTTTTAAGAAGAGATCACGTTTACAATTGTCGTATGTCGAGCAGGCGCCTACTTTTAAAGAAGTGATCACATCCACCATTACCTTAATCCAGGCGAGTGCCTACTTTTAAAGAAGGCGTCATATCCACCATCGCCTTATGCTGGGCAAACGCCTTCCTTTGAAGAAAAGATCACATCTACCATTGCCTTAATACGAGTAAGCGCCTACTTTATATAAAAAAGATGGCATCCACCATTCGCTCAAACCGGTCAAGCGCTTATTTTTAATCAAATCTACCATTGCTTTAACCCGGGCAAACGTATCCCGATAGACAGTTTATTATTGCTTCGAGTAACATTTATTATTAATTCATACTCGGCTAATACATGTTTTCTTCGAAAATATTATGTCTTTTTAATAATATTATCAAGCTTAGTTATATTCACCCTTCTGGTTTTTTTTCAGCACCACTTAGTCTAGTAACTAATTTTATGAATACAAAAAAAAATTATGCCATATGTCAGTTATGCCAAATGATCCTCACTTTTGTTGCTGTTCTCAATTATGCCAAATGTCCGTTATTCCAAATGACTGCTATGCCAAATAGTCTTTATGCCAAATGACCTTATGCTAAATAGCGTTATGCCAAATGATTTTATGCCAAATGTCCCGCTCCCTTCCATAGCATGTAGAAATATGGTTTAAGGTCATTTGGCCGAAAGGGTCATTTTTGAAAGAAAGGATCATTTGGTCAAACTCCCTTTTGCCGAATGCCGAATAGTTTTAATTGTATCCTTACTAAGTAAAGAGAGAAGTGAAATTTTCGAAGTGAACAGTTTAAACTGAAAACTGAGAAGTCAGAAGTTCGAACTGAGTACAGGGTAGTGAGTAGGGAGTGAGAATTGGATGTTAGTACTTAGTAGTGATATGTGTGCAGTAGCATATGAGAAGTGAGTAGTGGGGAGTGAGAAGTGAGTAGCGAGCAGTAAGATGCGATAGTAGCAAAATGAAAAGTAGGAAGTGATTAGTGAAGAAAAAAGAAGAAAGAAGTTAGAAGGAAGAAGAAAAAATACGTAGGAAGAAGGAAGAAGTAAGAAGAAAGAAGGAAGAAAGAAGAAGTAAGAAGGAAAAAGGAAATGAACGAAAGAATAACGAAAAAGGATAATGAAGGAATAAGAATAATAAAATCAGTTCAGTTCTCACTTCTCACTTCTTATTTCTTACTTCTCACTTCTCATTGCTCACTACTCACATATAACTTAAAACTTCTCATGTCTCAATTTTCACATCTCACATCTTACTTCTCACTTTTAACTTCCAGCTTTCACTTTTCATTTCTCACTCCTCGCTTCGAATTTCTCATTTCTCATTTCTCACTTTTTACTTCTTTCTTCTCACTGCTCACCACTTTCTGCTCACTTAGCACTTCTCACTGCTAAATTCCCACTTCTCACTTATAACTTTTCACTTCTCACTTCTTTCTAAAGGGGAAAGAAGGAAGAAACCGAAAGTAAGTTGAAGTAAGAGGGAAGAAAGAAGAAGAAAGTTCATTTAGTACTTCTCACTTTTAAATTCTTTCTTTTCACTTCTCAGTTTCCACTTTTTACTTTTCACTTCTCACTTCTTTTTTCATACCACTCACTTCCACTTTTTTCACTTGTCACTTTTCGCTTTTTATTACTCTCCACTTGTGAGAACACACTTTTCACTTCGAATTTCTCACTCCAACTTCTTACTTCGCATCCCAAGAATCATTTTAGGATTTATCACGCTCTATAAGAGATGTTCATGACCAGTTGCGAATAACACTAAGAGCTCCACCGAAACCTCTTCGTAACATCTTTAAGATAGCCTTCTAGCGAAATGGACCACTCTAGAAGAAGTTATTAAACCATATTAGGAGTAGTAATAGAACTGCAATAAAACATGATATAATTTGTATATGTATATGTTCTGAATAGGTCCGAATAGGTCATTTGGCCGAATGGGATATTTAGCCGAAAAGATCATTTAACCGAATAAAGCCTGTCCACGTTAAATTTCCGACAGTTATATAATGTTCGATTGATTTGTCGTCATTTAATCAATTTGGCCGAGAGCTAAGACATGCTGAAAGCAGCAGTAAAGCGAAGAGATTGAGCTGTCATGTAAATAGATCGTATCAGTGGCTGGTAAAAATGTTTAAAAATGGCGTTGGAAGATGGGTGTCCGAAATTTAACGTGGACAGGCTTTAGGATGTTTAGCCGAATAGGTCATTTGGCAGAATAGGACATACATTTGGGCGGACACGTTTGGCCGAATAGGTGATTTGAAAAGTGAGAAGTGAGGTGTGAAAAGTGACTTACCAAAGTACTAACCACCACTTATTTTCCACTTTCCACTGTGAAAAGTGGGTAGTGCGAAGTAAGAAGTAAGACGTCTCACTATTGTAGGGTGCTGTCAAGACGATACACCGCGCGGCTGTTGTAATGTTTCCAAAAGCGCATTTGCACAAGATTCCACGCGGCGTTCCACATTCGAAAGGAACAACCGCACTCTAGGAAACGCCGCAATGTTATCTTCCCATAAGAATCGAGTATACGGGCAGCAAAAAACGCGGTGCATCGTTTCCTCTGGGGAGCGCCGCGTGTACTTTTGGGCAAATGCGTTAATACTCTTTTCTTGCTCAAGGTCAATTGAGGAATGGGTAGGAAAATGTTGACGTGATACTCGCTTCTCGAATCCACTCAAATATGGGCAGCATTTTCGTTTTTTTTCTGGGGACTATTTAGATAATATTAATCGATTGGGCACAAAATATTTATACACATCAAATCAAGGTTTCCGACCGTTATTGTGAACTGGTTTATACCCAATAAGGGGATTGTTCACGTCTTAGGAGGTGCTTTGGCAGTACTGTGAGTTAATATTGAATGAAAAGTCGGACAGAGAGGGCACAAACAGAATTAGGATTGAGTATGATGGACAAATAGTGGAGCCACCAACGCTAGATAAAGTGAGAAAGGCTATTTGAGAGCTAAAGAACGGCAAGGCCGCTGGGAAGGACGGAATCCCGACCGAGCTTCCTAAAGTTGGGAGTGACTGACTGAACGAAAATATCCACCAAGTGATTGAAGTGATTTGTGCACTCTAACTTTTACCTACTCAGTGACTGAGTAAAATTGTATTGTCATCTTTTTTCTTCCCACGGAAATTTTACTCAATTTCCGTCAGAAGCAGGATTACTCATAGTTTTGAGTTGTCCTGCTTTTGACGAAAATTGAGTAAAATTTCCGTAGGATAGAAAGAGAGAGCAATACAATTTTACTCAGTCAATGAGTAGGTGAAAGTTAGTGTGTGAGGGAGATGAAATGCTTCCGAGCTGGCTTGATGGGCTACGGGAAAGGGCACAGACTCGATTATGCCAACTATCGAGGTATAACACTCCTATTACTATGTGACAAACCCGGCAATACAACTTGCGGATTCATCATTTGTTTGTGGATTTAGGCAGCGTAGGTACTATTCCTTTGCCTAGCGGTTATTTATTTATCTATCATCAGACTAAGGCCGGAGTGGCCTGTGCTGCACATAAAAGACTTCTCCATTCAGCTCGGTCCATGGCTGCACTTCGTCAACCACGCAGTCTGCGGAGGGTCCGCAAGACTTGAATAGATGATGCTTGGGGGATATTCCATAAACCTGATGAACGATTGAGCCGAAAAGGCAATCCCCATCTCCAGGAATCTTCATTAACCAGAAACGATTTCCACTTCCATCCACAATCTGCTCCATCTTAAAAGCAATGTATCCAGTATTTTGCGCTCGGTAAGGGCGGCGTGAGTTCCTTCCAGTTTGACATTCAAGAGGTGGAAAACATTGGAACTCGTCTAGTTTGCCTTGGATCATAAAAAAATTGAGAAAAACAAAGTCAACAGACGTCAACTATCTTTGACGAAAACAAGGATATTCGTTTTAGATATTATTTTAGTTTAATAAAAATTTTAATTTTACTTAATATTTTCTTATTTTTAGGCTTAAAAAAGGTCAAACAAAGGACGCTTTACGGTGACTGCCGGATAGTTTTGTTTCCAATTTCTCATGTGCGCCAATTAAAGAATCCTGGATATGAATATGTATGAACGCATCCAAAATATTACTTAATTTCATCGCAATGTAGTGTGCTTATCATCAACCAAAGAGTGTTTATTAATTCTTTTCGAATGACATTCTTTCATTTCATAAACTAAATTATTCGTGGTAAAATATTGTGGAATTCTTCTAACGCGTTTGTTCAATGAACCTTAAGATTATTGGACTATAAAAGCTATCATGCGTTCATTTTCTTTCGATTATTCTTAACTTTAATCCATGAATACAATTTCAAACATTCAGGCCAAATACGGGAAAAATGCAATCAGGCTTGATGACCAACTTGGGTTTTATTTGGATGGAGAATATAATTATGTGAATGCACTGATTTTGTTATTAAAGAATTGCACTTCTCTCACGTGAGTCGCTCATGTATTTCAAAGCATTTTCTTTAGTTTAAGTAGTACACATAACTTCCCCTGTTTGGCCTATCTTCTGCTTATGAGCAAACCATGCTCAACAATCGATTCGCGTTTATTAAACAAATTTGTCTTTATTTCAAACCTAGTTTCAAACAATGATAACAGTTTGAAATCAGATCAAATCTGCTTAGTGTCCTTCACGAATTTTAGCACAAATTACTCAATACTTTGCATGATTATCCATATTAGCTCTGCCGTTGTGTTATCGCTTTCATATTTCTAGAAGATAAAATAAAAAATAAAACATAAGTGCATGAAAAAAATACGTACCAAAACCATGAATATCATAAAAATTATTTGACGTTTTGTTTTTTGTTTTTATGCTAGCTGGTGAGTGCCAATGTTATTTAATTAATCAAGGCCTACAGTAATCAAAATATGTAAATATTTTCTACCTCTTGAATGTCGAAAAGGCACTCACTCGGCAGCCATTACCGAGCGCAAAATACTGGATAGTCTTGGAGAACTCGAAAATTTACCTTTGAATAGTAAGCCGAATAAATTATATGACGCCAAGAATGACTACCAAAATTGAACTAAAAAATCCAGCCCGTAGCATGCCAGAGATTTTTTTTTTCCTATGTACTGATGAATATATAATGGCTCGTATACTAGAAATCGAGGACTGATGTATGAGTGAGTCACTGATAGAAATGCAATGACGCAAATTTACGGTTTTATAGTAGCACCAAAATAACATAGCCCGTCGGAGTCCTCGAAAAGCAAGCAGACATTTTTTGTTATCATTGTTATTATTTATCAAAAAAGGCATTAATGTTAGGATTTCTTATTCATTGATAGGCGTGTGTGCTATGTACATACAGTATCCCCCCGTTTGTCCGGACCTCGCTAATCCGACGACTCGTTAGTCCGGATCTCGCTGATTCGGAATTTTCCGGATTAAAAAGTATCAACACTTGTTTGAACACATTATACTGTCAGTTTTCAGATTTTTGCTGTGATTTGGTTTTGGTTTTTTGTATGGATTTGACGGTCGGATTGACGAGAGGAACCTCGATAGTCCGGCCATACATTTATCGGACCAGCGGGGGTATATTGTATTAGATAGTGTTTATATAGGTGTGGAGTTGCATAGATCGTATCACATACCAAAGTGAATCCAGACCTATGTAACTGTTTTCCCTACCCATCCCTACTCGCAAAAATCCTTCCTGTGACAATCGTGGAGATGCAGAGGTATACACGGTCTCTAGAAACAACGATTGTCACACACACTAATATTCCTTCCCATCCCCGATAGACCGTGAGGACGTGGCCGGCGCCGTTATTGATCATTTAATTTCTAGAGCCCTCGAATTGTGCACATTGAGGTTGGAAAGCAAATCCCATGCCCCACCCACTGGTTCCTTGTGCAATTTCGATTGCTCTGATCAATCACGGAGTAGCAACTACGAAGTGTACGGTCATCATGCTCATGCTCATGCTCATGCTCATGCTCACGCTCACGCAGTCTGCGGAGGGTCCGCAAGTCGTCCTCCACCTGATCGATCCACCTTGCCCGCTGTGCACCTCGCCTTCTTGTTCCCGTCGGATCGTTGTCGAGAACCATTTTCACCGGATTACTGTCCGACATTCTGGCTACGTGCCTGGCCCACCGCAGTCTTCCGATTTTCGCGGTGTGAACGATGGATGGTTCTCCCAACAGCTGATGCAACTCGTGATTCATTCGCCTCCTCCACGTACCGTCCGCCATCTGCACCCCACCATAGATGGTACGCAACACTTTCCTTTCAAAAACTCCCAGTGCGCGTTGGTCCTCCACGAGCATCGTCCAGGCCTCGTGTCCGTAGAGAACTACCGGTCTTATAAGCGTTTTGTAGATAGTCAGTTTGGTACGGCGGCGAACTCTATTCGATCGGAGCGTCTTGCGGAGTCCAAGGTACGTACGATTTCCAGCCACTATGCGTCTCCGAATTTCTCTGCTGGTATCGTTATCGGCGGTCACCAGTGAGCCCAAGTACACGAATTCTTTAACCACCTCGATTTCGTCACCACCGATAGAAACTCGTGGTGGGTGGCTCACATTGACCTCTCTTGAGCCTCTTCCTATCATGTACTTCGTCTTCGACGTGTTGATGACTAGTCCAATCCGTTTAACTTCGCTTTTCAGTCTGATGTAGGCTTCCTCCATCCTCTCAAAGTTACGTGCCATGATATCAATGTCGTCGGCGAAACCAAATAACCTAATCAAATAACCAAATAACCAAATGTCTAGCGGTAAGATACGTGACTATAAAGCTAAACCATACTAAGGGTAGACCTGTGCGCCGCCGCCGCCGACACTTATTAACGTACGCCGACGCCGGTCAAGGTGTCGGCGGCGCGCCATACGCCGATTGGTTCCACGCCGCCGAATTTCGTATTTGACGCCGATGATTGGCCAACACAAAAATCACAGTATGTAGTGCGTTTGCATCTACCGGACCAAGGCAGGCAACCTATCAGGCATTGATTAAATAGCTGTTATACCTTTAGCAGATTTGTTTTTATCTCTGTCACTTTTACCGGCATTGGCGTGTTAAATGCTAGGTCATCCAAGAACTTCTTGGCAACAGACCTACAAATTAACGAGCGTAGCGATGAACTTCTAATCTCATATGTAACTTCATGTGGAATAACCTCATACTGGTCGCATTGGGTGGTTCATCATCTTTTTAAAGATTTGAATGTTACATATCTTAATTGGTCTAGTGCTTATATTTGCGGCTACAAGTTATAGTGTTGAAAGTTGAATTTGGATTCCCAGTCTGGTAGGATTGTTTTAAATTCCCTGAGCATGGAGTATCATTGTGATAGCTTCCTGATAAGCGAATGCAAAAATAGTAACTTGGCTTCTGGAGCACGATGGAACACGTGACCCATAAAATTGAACATTTCCTTCACTCCTCCTTTTACTCAAATTGCCAGAATTGTTCTAAAAAACGGGCTTAATTTATTTTTATAAAAAAATCCCAAAGAAATTTCTTGGTTTTCCTGAAATAATGTCCGAAGGACATCCTGGAGGAAGTTCTGAAGGAATAATTGAAGAAAATTCTTAGAATTTTGAGGAATTTTTGGATTTATCCCCGTGGATGATTGTCTGGAGGAAATTCTGAAGGAATTCTTGGAGGAATGTCCAACAAAATTCTTAAAGAAATTTAAGAATGTCGGCAATTTCTTTAGGAGTTCTCTTGGAATTCGTACGGAGATATCCGAAATTTCGTCCTAGAATTTTGGAAGCAAATAGCGGAGAAAATTCCGAACGCGAAGATAGAGAGAATCTCCTTTCAACAGTGTAATCCAACAAACTAATAAATAAATACGCAATACTTTATTTGATAAACAATACCCAAATAAATTTCGGGGTTTTCTTGAAATATTTTCCGAAGGAAGTCCTGAAGAAAGTTCTGAAGGAATGAACCTGAAGAAATTGCTTAGAGTCTTGAGGAATTTCTGGATTTATCTTCGTAGTAATTTTTGGATGATTTTCTGAAGGAATCCCTGGAGAAAATTCAGAAGGAATTCTTGGAGGAATGTCAAAAAAAAATCTTGAAGGAATTTATGAATGACGGTAATTCCTTTGGAAATTATATCTGCTATCTAAAAATTCGTCCTAGAATTTTGAAAGGAAATGGCGGAGGAAATTCCGAAAGAATTACTAGATGAATTTCCAGGGGAATGGAATGTTTTATGAAATACCTGGAAAAGTTTCAGAGGAATTGTGTTTTATGTACAGTTATCCATCATTCTGGCTTGAGTTTTGCTCTGCATACGGCTCCACCTAATATTACAGTCAAATTTAAAGACCATTCTGCTTTCAGTATGTATGAAGGGCAAAAAACGGAGGCAGCAGACCCATAAGCAGAGACACTAACGCGAAGCCCGCGGGATCTCCTTTCTCCTTTTTCCAAGGAAATTCCTGAAGGAACTTTTGAAGAAATTTCGGAACGAATTTACGAAGAAATACCTAAATACATATTCATTCCCTTCTTAGAAGAAGTTCTGAAGAAATTCATTAGGGAACATCTTAATTAGGCTTAGAATTCCTTTTTCGAATTTTTTGAGGAATATCTTGAGGAATTTCCAAACGAATTTCTGGATTTGTATCCAAATTACTTTCCAATGAACTTATGTGCTGTGATGCGGCAATGACCTAGTGGAGGATGTAATGTACACTTTTGCTGTGGACATACAAGCTACACCTATTAGGATGTTCACCCCATCAGTCTGACTGTAGCTAGTAATTGTACAAAAAAAAAAAAAAATCAAAAGCATCGTATGGATTGCTGCGTTAAACTTTTTTCCTCAGCTCAAAATTCTTCACGCCGCCACCGCCGCCGAACATTGCTTACGGCGTGACGCCGCCAACGCCGCCGCCGGTGTAAAAATGGCCTTACGCCGCCGCCGTTCACAAATACTTCGGCGCACAGGTCTAACTAAGGGTGACAGGGGTTGAATCCCGGTTCCGGTCTAGGCAATTTTCGGTTTGGAAATTGTCTCGACTTCCCTGGGCATAAAATTATCATCGTTTTAGTCTCACGATATATGAATGCAATGATTGAAACTTGGCATAGAAACCTCGCGGTTAATAACTGTAGAAGTGGGGATGTAACGCCAATAAGAAGAAGAAGAAGAACGTCATATTCGGTAATTTCTAAACCACAATCCACGCAGATAATTTACTGTGGTAGAGTCAACTGTAACGTTCAATCATAAATTATGAGTAATACGGCTACGCAGTCTCATCTAATTGAAACGAGTTTTATTTATCGTCCGACGTTTCGACACGGGATTAGTGTATTCGTGTGTGTCGTAATAATCAGGGATCTAATTGATAAGGAGTCGCTATCGATTGTGTACCGAGCGAAGTTGATCTGTTAAACAAGGTGGTCCGAATTCCGGAATGTAAACTTGACCGCATGCGCATGACCTCCTGGCATTGTATGGACACCATGGGCTGCTATTGTCTTTGAATTGAGCTCAGCTGACATGGTAGATCAATAGGTCTGAGCTCCAGAATTATTTAGAGTACTTAGAACAACCGGTTTGGACATATCTAGTTCGTAAATCATGCAATTGGATTGGCGGCCCAAGATCGAGCGACCTGGAATATGGTGTTACAGTCGGTTTGGCAATGAATAGCTCTGAAACTGTGGATTGATTGGGAACCGGCTGCAAATATAGGAATATCTGTAGGGAACGCAGGTTCTTGCAACAGGATCTGTTACGGATTATGTGTTTCACAGCTGTTGTAATATTTACAACCTCTCAATAGCAGACAACGGGTATGGGCGGTAACGTGCAATTTGCACTTGCTCCGGTCTACCATAGGCTATCGTTCAACAAATACAGCTTGGTGACATGTCACAACTTTCATTCAATTTTTGGGAGTAGTTTATTTGCAACTATATCCATGAGAATGCTTCACCAAAATGGTACCACTTATGTCTGTCAATCCATCACAATTCGACCGTGACAAGGCATCAGCAATATCGATTGGAATGAAACTGATAAAGTCACTTCTCCTATACATTATGTTCACATGCAGAGCTTACAATGAGCACCCGTATGCATGTCCCAAGCCCTAGGAAAAGTTATCAAGAACCGGATATTAACACTGGATTCAGGGAACTACTCACTTGTTCCCTTGGTTCCCAACGTTCGGAGGGAGAGAATTCAGTTCTGATTATTAGGATGATGATGTTGTCGATGATGAACCAGGTACTGATGGAGTGGGGTCGGCTGTACATGATAGATAGGGTGCCCCTGACGGCACCAGTCTCCCTTTTTATACCACCTACGAACAAAGTGACAAAGTAACGATGGCTTGCCCTCATAAAAATAAGTACGAATAAGAATAAAAACTCTAAAAAATGTTGGTACTTTTTCATTTGTCAAACCGATTAAGTATCTAAAAATAAACATTTGAACAATTTACTTGCTTGAAAGTTCGATCACCGTGATTGCTGCAGCATCAAACTATCATAGTGACACCCTACTGTAGTTGCTCCGGTGTGGCACAGTCGAACATGGTCCGGAAGATCCGGTCGGAAAAAGTTGATATGTAAAACATTTCCAAATGATTGAATCGGAAATGTGAAAAGTGTGCGCCGCCTGTAAGGATTCATATGACGGTGCCTACCATTCGATAAGCGCAACGCCAATCGAACGGACAGCCGACAACCTTCGGATGGGAGAAACCTGGTGACGATGAATTTATTTGATGGACAGTTTTAAATGACACACCCGAATGCATGGCAAGAACCGACGACGCTGTGAGGGAACTGAAACGGAGAGAGAAACGCGTATTCCATTTAGCCGATTGGTTACGGTTGGAGCTGATGCTGTGTGCTTTTTTCAGTCCGTCGCGTCACAACGCCGCGTCGTCCTAACCCGACCCATCATCGAAGAGGCAGACCATGTTGACTGCAATTGTTATCTATTTCCGTTAGCATAACATCGCTATTCACTGTGTCAGACAGTTCGTCGCAATGATTGGCAGCGGGAGGAAATCATATCTCAAATCTATTTTTATTTTTACCAAACAGTGGGTCGTTAGGCGAAAAGGGTTCCTAAGTGATTAAAAAAAAGAAAAATATTTTAGGAGATTTCGTACAATCCCAAATTTTTATTTTATTTCCAACAATGTCAGCAACTGCGTTAACGTAGGTCCTCAATCGAATGGTTACATTTTTATTCAAGATGCGTTCCCTTCAGCTGCTCGAAATGCTCCCGAATTTTTTCTCGTAGTTCTTCGGGAATTTGTGGACGCTCGCCGTTAGCCAATGCTTGCTTC
Organism: Armigeres subalbatus; assembly: GCF_024139115.2. Lineage (NCBI taxonomy): Eukaryota > Metazoa > Arthropoda > Insecta > Diptera > Culicidae > Armigeres > Armigeres subalbatus. The sequence continues at coordinate 38,786,763 of NC_085139.1, read as the reverse complement.
AGCAGAGCATCAACTTCTTCACGGAGATCCTCCGGTAGCTTGGCGATCAGATGATCCAACTGCTCGGGGTTTGGTCCTTTGGGACCCGGACCAGCGAAGTGTGCCTGAATCTTCTCTCGAAGTTTATCCGCACCCTGGGGCCGTTCTCCATGTGCCAATGGGCCTCGCAACAATTCTTCGGCTTCCTCGCGGAGCTCTTCCGGCAATTGACTCAAAAAATTATCCAAACGTTGTTTCCGTTCCGCTTTGATCGCTTCAAAATGATCGCGAATTTTGTCTCTCACTTCCTCGGATGGCCTCGGAATGTCACCATTTTCTAGAGATTGCTCCAAATCGGCTTCCACCTCCAGACGGAGGTCCTCCGGGAGCATGTCTAAGAAACGGTCCAGATTGTTCTGATGTTGTTGCTTTAGCCCTGACAAGTGTTGTTGGATTTGTTCACGAACATGATCCGGAATTTGTGGACGCTCGCCGTTGGCGATAACGTCGCGAATAGGTCTTTCCAAATCTTGACGGATTGGGTCCGGCAAAAAGTTCAAAAATCCATCCAAACGTTCAAATTCTGGTCCACCTTCAACTGGTCGGTGAGCGTAACCGAAAGCAACGGTGGCCAAGGCAAGCGTTGTTGCCAAAACTGCTGAGAACTTCATGATGTATCAAAGATTGAATGCAGACGAACTGTGATATCGATACGAACTGAGGGAAGAGTTTTTATACTGAAAGAATTGGCTGATATCAGACGGCTATCCAGACAATTAGGTGATAGCAGTATGTTGTTACAAGATGTATCCGGCAAGATAGTAATTGATATCTGAAGTAGTGTAAACAGTGGGAAAGTTTGTTTAGATAACAAACAGGTTTGGATGGGTTTTTTCGATGGTTTGGAAAATCCGTAAACTGTCTAATCATTGTTTATGATTGGAGCATTTAACGGTATTTTGGCGTAGTTAGGCCAAAAGCCTTGAAAATAGTCCATTTGTTCAAATTAGTCCATTCGCAAACACTTCGCATAAGTCTAATTATTCAGGCGACGAACTAAAAGCTGTCACAATCGTTTCAATGATAATCGCCTACACTGAATGGACGTCAGACAGATAAAACCAGATTAAATCTACCAAATCCGCTCTCTCCCGGGACCGCACTGATTTGAACCAGATTTCAATCGTTAGTTGTTGCAGTGGTGACCCAAAAGGCGGCGACCCCAGATCCCATAAATCTCATTCACCTGTGCGCACTATGTTGCGGGGGGACTGTCCACCCACCGACTCGGCCTTCTCGAGATGGGTAACTTGAAAGGGACCTCGCCCTCGCTCCACTATCCCCACTCTTCCTACGCCGTCCGTTCTTTCAAACAAACTACCACGGATTTCTCTTGATGGGCTGGCTGAGGCTGCAAAAAGCGGGCAGCGCCATCGAATTTGTTCGCTTGCCAGGACTGGCACGACGAAAACTTGGAAGATTTATGATGTTTCGAGCAAAAATCGTTTTATCTCTCGGCTCCTATCGTTTGCCATTAATCATACCGGTCGAAGTGTGTTTTGTGTGATTTTTGCAGTAGAGCAGCCACCCACCTGTAGGCCATAGGGAGCCTTGGCAGGGGGCAACAACCAACTGTTCTCTTAGTGATAACGTAAAAGGAGCTGCGGTTGACGGAGGGCAGGAAATAGAAATTGTTTGATTTTTGTCTGAGGGCTGGCCAACAACGGTAGGGAAAGTGACCAACCGATGCTAAATGGCACCCTTTAGGTCCCTCCTAAATTATCTAGATGGGGGAAGTTATAACTCTTTAAGGGACGTTGATTAAAAATAGATTACGCAGACCCCGACCCTTTGCTTCAAGCCGCTGGAAGTAGACCAGCATTGAAAAAATGGCCCATGTTGGGTGTTAATGATGGCAAGGGATGACGGAAAATGATTTCGGGTTCTGATTATGTATCCCTTAGATTTAAATTGAAATTATGGTTAGTGTAGAACCGGTTTGGGAAACCAAACGGTTATGATTGATTGCAAATCTTTCAATATATATTCTAAAAGATGCCCAAATAGATAAGAGACGGATGTTAGCGCGGAAAATCAAACGATATGATTTTATATTTAGGTAATCGCTTTAAATTATTTCGAAAGCTACACCCATGACTATTGCGTCTGATTGCGTCAAACTACCACAATTCGCTACATTGATAAAAAGAAAACATCGACGAAGAAAAATCGATCAATGCTGTTACGCCCCCAAAATTCTAAGCGCGAGAATATATAAATTTCTTATGGCCGAGTCAAGAAAATGTAACTATCAATGGTCGAAATCGCTATCGGAACCATTCAGATCATACAAATTTAATTTAGAGTGGGTCTGCCAGTGGATTGGAGACACTGTTATACTCCGTTGTTATACTCCGTCAACAGAATCTAACTACAGTTGTCGAAATCGCAATGAGAAGCAACTGCAATTCTTGATTTTGCGCCCTTGGGGGGCGCCAACTCGGCCAACCACACGCTACGACGCTGAGTAGAGCTTATCATAGAGATCACACCATCAAGCAAACATAAATCCCCTTGGAAAAAGTGAAAAAAAAACCGGTGTAAAGTGATGCATCTCTCCATGCAAGAATTTTGCTAAAAAAAACTATTTCTCTAGTCATTCCCCAGGATTTATCAATCATCACATAATAACGGAGCGATCTCCGTGCTATGTCTTAAATGTGGAATCAAGTTGAGCATTGATAGGGTAAATCACTACTTGGGCCTATGGACCCGATTCCCGGCTCACTGCACAGAAAACTAAGGATTTACACTTTTTGGAAGCCGTAAGTTTATGGTTGATAATTTTAAAAAAGTCTCCCATTTATTTCGCACAAGACTCAATATTTTTCAACCATTTATTTCACTCCTAATTGGTCCAATTATAGAAAAAAAAAATGTGCATTCCGAACAATCACTCTCCGTTGCAACACCACTGAGCCGGAGTGAATCTTTCCACTTTTACAAAACGGTATTTTCATACAAACACCTACCTGAAAATCGTCACGATTCTTGATACGATCATTGCTGGAAGCTGTTAATCACCACACAATAATTCTAAACTCACGCACTTTAATCTTTTCTATTTGTTTGTTTCACTAGAACTAATATAAACATATTAGAATACATTCAAAAATGTATCGTCAAACCGAACAAAAATTCACCTCGGCCTAAGAACTTCTATCCGTACCGTGCTGCCAGAAGGCCAGGAGTCTTTTTTAGTATGAACAAAATCCTTCAACGTTCATAGGAAAACTATCTAATTAGTTGACCGTATCATGTTATTTGTAATTCTCTCGATTTCAAAAAGTGACAAAAATATAGTTTTTAAGCGTTTGGAAGTAATTTGGATGAGTGAATACATCTTTTCAATCAAATTAAAATTATTATAAATAATACCATCTGGCATCATGTCGGCGTTGAACGTGCTTATTTTTGTTTACGCCGCATTTTCTACCGTCCTGAGAGAGAATGAGAGTAAGGTGTTGAGAGATTGAGCGAAATTTTGCTTAGGCCGGGAACCGGTTTGGAAGTGGGCCGGAAATGAAATCGCTAAGACTGAAATTAGTGCTGGACCTCGTTAATTTAAATCAAATAAATGCTTTTTCAAACGATGTTTACCAAGAAAAGCTATTTTTAAGCAGAAGTGAACCCCATTGCAGTATTGCACGGCACACGAAATTTAGAAAAAGTTGCTTCCTGTCATAAATATCAATTAAATAATGCAGTCGCATGCATGTTAGGCCGGGAATGGGGTAAGAAACCCTATCAAGAGTAATTTTTAACAACGCTGCACAGTAGGCCTGGCCGCTTTTATGTCTGAACTAGAAATACTAGAATAAGAGATCGACGAAGACGCTATCTTGTTTCTAATCGAACTGTCAAAAGCGGTTCCAATTCGACTTGATTATTGCGAGAAGATTGAAAAATTCGAACCGGGGTCGGACGGTCGACTGTCAGAAAGCTGTTCCGTAAACGTCAAATCACTTGTTGAATGGTAAAAAATGTTGGTTTCTTTTTTCGGTGTGAATGTTGATTATTAAAATCAACGGGAATATGCAACTTTAAACGAGTGTTACGTGTCGCTATATTTTTTAAACAAGTTTTATGATACTTTGAAGGCATTTTGTCATATATTTATGTGATTTAGAAACATTTTAGATTTCTCGAATATTCTTAATATCAAGAAATATCAACACTTTTCGTACAGTGCATGCCATTTTGAAGTTTCCGAGTCGGAAATTCCGACACTCTGTCTGCTTCTTCTTCTTTGCTCCGCAAAATTAGATTTTTTCTCTTTTCTCGCAATACTTTTTGCTTACATAAGAAGCAAGCAAAAAGTTCAAGTGCGGCCAGTATTATTGCGCATAAGCCCCAAAATTTTATCCCCACCTTTGGGTTTCCGCGCCGAGCACTCAGCGCCAGACTCGGCGACAAGGAGATAGTGGTGAAGTTGGCACTCCTGATTTTTTGACAACTGATGTCGATTGGTTGTGTGAGTGCACCGGTGTCGAAAAATAGAGCTTTTAGCTGAAAATTTAATTGTCAAATGCACATTTTGACAGCAATATAGATGTATGAGTGAATAAAATGTGCAAATGTTCTATCGCGGAAGCAGTCGCTGAAGACAAGTGTCAATGGTTTCAGTGACGAAACGAAAAGTTTCAATGCAAAAAGCAATATTTTCACGATTTCATGCATTTTCATACGTTGCCATTTCGACAGTTTTTCACTCCGCCGGTCTCTGGTTGTAGGGTTGCTAGCTTGAGTTACATTTTTAGATCAACATCAGAATAGGGCGGAAGAGCCAAAATGTAAACAAATCATTTTATTGTGTATTATGTTGTAACTACTCCAGCTTATTCTTAAGCTAATCCAGCTTATTCTCTTTGATAATGATTTGTTTTATTCCAAAAATTGTTTTATTCCAACACTCATCTTATAATGTCCGACTTACGGAGTAAGTATTATCATTTGTTTGCCTTGTATGCTTTTATCAAGAATTGTTTTATAGACGCAGCGGTTTTATTGAAGGAACTGAGTTCAACTTCAGTGCCTACGGGATTTATTTTTGATAATTTTCCATGTGCCGACGAATCGTCTCACGCAAATTTGTCGCAACGATATACAGAGCCAACCATAAGCCGAGCAAATCATAATGGTGTCGCATCAGTTTTTTCTGACGTAATCCCTCAATCCTTCCCAAATAGAATGCAAAAAAACTGTGGGCAGAATGAATTTTTCAATCCGAACGCTGATCAAGCAGGCACGTCAACCGGATCAGCTCGCATCTTCTCAATAATGGAAAGCTCGTTTACAAACCATGGGACGAAACACATAGTTTCGAAAATTCCCAGTTCATAGGCTAATGAAGCAGAATTATTGGCCATAAGCTCTCGATCTTTTTCGGAAAGAACAATTCCACCGAATGAATCAAGCATATCGTTTGCTAATGTCATCTCATCAATTCCAATCCCTCAATTTTTACAACCGTTGGATTTGTCCATCTCACGTAATGAAGAATCTATCCTTGATTTGTCTTTCGGTAATGAACAAGCACAACCATTAGACCTGGCCGTGGCAAGATCAAAAGAAGGTTATTCAGCTTCCGAAAATAATCGAGCTCTAAATCTGATACGTCGAAACATAATAACTTCTGCTGAAGGTTTGAGTTATAGATGTGTAAAAAAAAAATCATTTTAGTTTCGTTTTTTATAGCGTCACCACGATCTAATGTTAATGTGCCATTACCAAAATATAATGAAAATCAACCAGATAACAAATTTCTCGAACATAATTCGTACAAATGTATCAAAGGAATCTCTCTCTCTTTCTTAACAATATGATGTGGCATTCATTATACATTACAATTAACACTTGTAGGGCTTTTATCCCCTATGAATTCCAACACACTTAAATCATTTCACAGATTTCGGTGAATTTTGCTCCAATTCACCGAAATCTCAACAGCAGATTTGTTCGGTAATTATTTCACCAAATTTTCGGCGATTTTTCCTTTGTTCAACTGTCAAAACCACCGAAAATCTGTTAAATTATTCACCGAACAGTTCTGCTGTTGAGATTTCGGTGAAATTTCACAGAAATCTGCGATTTATTTTAAGTGTGAATGTTTCAACTTCGTCACTAGGATCGAACTTCCAGAATATCTCAAGAATTAAGCGTTACGAAAGCCATAACAAATTAGGAGCTCATTATTATTTCAATGGGCATTATTTTACTTCAGGTGACTGTTCAGAAAAGGCAAAGTTTGATGAAATGGAATTTGCTTAGTTAGATCGCGATGTTGATGATACTTCAGGCAACGTCCTCAAGAAGATATCTAATAAAAAGCTCAAAGAACAGTGATTAGAATACATGCGAGAAAATGGGACGGAAGTTCCTGCCTGGAAGGTGCAGGAAACATGCAGCTGTTTAAAGCGCAAATGCAGTGAAAAATTCAGCGATGAACTCCGAAGAAACTTGTTGGAAAATCTACTGAAACTAAAAAATTCGGGACAAAACCAGTTTCTAGCTAGTCACATCTCGGTGCGATACGTTACTCGCCATCGAGTTAGTTTGAACACACATTTATTTTAGTACCGTCATCTGGGGGGAAGATGACCACTTTTAAGACAAAACATGCAACAACAATGTGTGTTTACATTTTAAATCAAAACAAATATTTTCAAAACATGTACTGCTATACGCTGCAATAATCAACATATTTAGGTTCCTGAAATGCGTTCGCATTTAATAAAATAAATTAAATTATCATAAATTTTTTGAGTAATCTGGTTTGGGGTGAAGTTGATCAAAACAACTCTACTAAAATCATTATGCCCTAACCGTCAAGATACACTAGATTATTTGAATAAACGATGAATTTACCACGTAAAGAAGTCCACGAAGTCGATATTTGAAACGAAAATAGCATCGTTTATGACTATCTCTCTCTCTCTCTTTCTTCCACGAACTACACTTTCATGATTATAATCGAAAAACTTGGATTTTCTACCTAGCGGTAACATTATTTGAAAAGATTATAATTTTTGACCTACTAGACTACCGTTTTATAAAAAAAAATTAGGCACTTTTGACTGACACACAAATGGTCATCTTCGCCTCAATGATCATCTTCCCCCCATACTTAGAAACTTGCATCTCGATGTACTTTTGAATTCGGCTATACAAAATAACTTCCTTTGGTAACTTTGGAAAATTACATCTCTCATTAATTGTAGAGGTCAACATCTATCTATCAAACTATTCATTGCTCGTTTGTTTTCTGAACAAGATGGAGTCCCCAGTAGCATTACTTAGAGATTGTATTATGACATGACATGTAGTATGGCCTAAGATATTTCAAGTTATCATAATGTTCTTTTTTTATTTTATTGTCTTCTAGAACGTGAACTTCAGACGTGTGTTCGCATACAATTATTTCCTTCCTGGAGAAGGTGGACAGTTTGCATGAAATTTTTTTCGAAGACTTTCTATGTTACAGAGAAGAAGACTCGGGTACTAGTTTCGAAAAAAGTTACCGGAATGGGCATTTTAGCTGACGATAAACGTTCTGGGTTTTCTTCCAATTTCTAGTGAAGCAAAGGCATCGAAGAACACATCAAATCGTTCCCTGCCTATTTCTCTCATTATACAAAAGAAAATACTAGTAAGAAGTACATCCAGTGACTTGAACATTTCGAAAATGTACAACTTGTATGTAGCCAAGTGTACCGAAGATAATCAGAACCCTGTACACTATAATACGTATCGTATCATTTTTAATGGTTTCAACCTGGGTTTTCGTAAGCCAAAAGCAGACACTTGCGGCGAGTGCGATCGTTTGAGAATTCTAATCAAGCATGCGGAAAGTGAAGCTGAGAAAACTCAAACGGATGAACTTTTGCGCTTGCATCAAAATCATGCGATGTTTGTGTACGAGGAAAAGAAAAAAGACGTTATGAAAGCAAAAACTGATACGACAATTCGCACAGTGTCGTTCGACCTGCAGAAATGTCTAGCTACACCTCATCTAAGAAACGGGCTTGCGTTTAACAAAAGACAGTTGTATACTTAAAACCGTACGATATTCGAAACTCATCGCGGTTAAAATAAGGGCATCTGCTGCATGTTGAATGAATCGCGAGGAAGGCGAGGAGCAGATGAAATTGGATCGTGTCTTCTAACAGATTTATATGTCTTCGCAAACGAGAACCTTGATGTAAACGAGAACCTTGATCGCTGTGGGGGTCAGAACCTATTTTTTTAATTGCATGATGTTCAGTTACATTACCGAACAAAATTTCAAAGACGGATGAAACGTTATCATAAGGCATAAGTTCATGGTAAGTGGGCACAGCCAGATGGAGGTGGACACAATTCACAGAGCAATAGAAAGAGCTAAGAAATCTACTGCTGTAGACAACGAAACACCCCGAGATGGGGCAGTGTTTATCAGTACATTCAAAGTTAATTGCCTATATGCCGGGTGTTTCGACGAGAATTAAAGTTCGACTGGGAACGGATTTCGGACCGGACAGTTAGAACGCGGCTCTGAATTAGAGCTTTGGTTAAAGTCTAATTAACGCGATTTATTGCTCTACAGTCAGAAGTGTACGATGGAATACGCGAACAGAACAATCCGCGCGCGCTTGGATGTTTCGTAACTCACTCTATTATTATTATCTCGGCAAATGTAGTGCATGGGGAACAGCAAAACCAATACAATGCACAGAGAGTGGATAATATTACATAAAGATTGTGAATGACTATTATGGTGTTTTAGGACAGTTAGACTGGTTCAATTATGTTCAAACATACCGCCCACCTTGGAATCACTACGATTTCAAACAAATTGACTCCAACTGTTGGGTGACATACTAAACTAATACTGATATGTTATTAACACTAAATCTTCTTCAGCGGTTAGACGGCCTCGGTGCCTGCTACTTATTCTGTCCTTCCAGTATGGATATTCCCTGGCCAAGCTGCTGAAGCTCTCGGTCCGCTGGATGAATGACAGGATAACATAACGTCTGCAGTTGAAAACGGGTAGGAGGGTGGAACCAACGGTCCACGGTTGAACGACGACAAGGCTATCTGAAGCAGAGGTCCCTGGCCTCCGCGGGTGCTACAGCACCTTTGATTTCCTCCAAAGCTGGATGGATCAAGCAGCACGGATGAGATGGAACGAACTTGAGTGCCGACCTTTGCTCTTTACACCGGCTGTTCCTGGTTTTCCGGGAACCGTAATGTATTGCAGACCGAGTCATCTGGTTGTGCGTATTTGCTACGACGCACGGAATCGAAACAGCCTTTGAAGGATTCGCCGGATGTATCGGCACGTGTCCAGATACAATCCAACCAAACACAGTATTTTGCAGCGTTGGACCTACTTCGCACACCGTCATTCTTCCATCGGTGAGAAGATCGAAGAAATATTCGGCTCCAATGATGATATCGATTTGTCCGGGCTCACAGAAAAGCGGGTCGGCCAATATCATATCGGATGGTGGTGTCCATTGACCGATGTTGATTTTCCGCTGCGGGAGAGTTGAAGTTATCTCCGGCAGAACATAAAACGACATGTCTTTCCGATAAACCGAAGAATCGCCGAACCGAGGAAGTATACACGCACTAACTCGCCTCCGGGACACCGATTTTGAACCGCCGATACCTTGAACAGTTAGGTGATCAGAAAATCCACGGAATTTCAACTTTGAACTGACGCTTTCGGTCATGAAACAGAATTGCGAACACGAATCTAGCAAAGCTCTAGCAAATCGTGTCTCTCCGTGCTGGTCCTTGACACAGACTACAGCTGTGGATATCAGAACTTCTCCAGGAGGATGACAGATAGGAATTGTCAGTGCTACTGTGTTTCGAGTCGTGCATGACTGGTTTGTGTTGGGCTGTGGTGGTGTGTCTGACGAATAGGTGACAGGAAGAGCACTTGTGGAAGGTAGAGTGGCCTGGTTGTTTGCATATTGGTCTTGGTTATGTGATTGACTCTGCTGTTGCTGAGAGATTGACATAGGAGGTTCGTTTCGCGGCGGGACGGAGGATTTGACAGGCGGGTATGATTGCTCACTGGAATCAGAATGCAGCAAGGAGTGGTGCTTTTCTTGACAATGATGACAGGAACCCTTGAAGCACGACCTCACTTGATGCCCGGCTGAAAGACAGTTTAGACATAAATTTTTCTGGTAAACTGCGTCAAATCTTTCCGGAACCGTCAACTTCAGGAAAGTGATACAACGAAATGCTGAATGGAACGTTTCTCCGCAAAAGACACATTTGTTCCACGACTGAATGACAGAGTTACTCACAATAGCTTTCGAGTGGCATTCTTGTATGGGTAGGACTGTTGTACAAGGAACTACGGATTGCAGAACGGAATAGTGTGCACGGAGAAACTTGATCAGGTTTGCATACGTTGGAACCGCTTTAGAATTGTGGTGTGATTCCCAGTGTCGAAGAGTGGTTGCATCGAGGCGTGAACAGACCATGTACACCAGTATAGTGCTCCAATTTGCGGTTTTCTCACCAATTTTATCCAGCATTAAAAGATTTTTCTCAAAATCGCCGATCAACTTACTTAGTGAATCGTAGCTTTCCTTTTTCATTCCTTCCACAGAAAATAGAGTATCCAAATGAGCCTTCACGATCAACTTCTTGTTCTCGTACTTTCGCTCCAGTGTAATCCAAGCCACGTCGTAATTTGCTTCGCTCATCTCGACCGAGTTGATTTCTTGCAGGGCTTCTCCAATCAACGACGACCTTAGATACGTGAACTTGTCCATAGCTGTCAACTGAAGGTTATCGTGTATTAGGCTACGGAAAGTATCACGGAAGGTAATCCACTCTCTGAGTTGTCCACTGAAGCATGGTAGTCGTATTTCGGGAAGCTTCACCCTTGAAATTCCGGTTGAAGTGGATTGTGGAACAAGTTGCGTTACGGAAACAGCACCAACGGGATTGGGTAATAATCGTGTGAGACCAGCCTTCAGCTTATAGTAGATGTTTTCAACTTTCATCACTATTTTTACGTTTTGCTCCTCTCGTTCTTTACGTAAGCCAACAATACGCGCCTTAAGCTGCTCCTTGGACTCCTTCTGCTCGGATTCCTTTTCGTCGAAGATGTCGTCGGTCAGCAATTCAATCTTCCGACAAACCACATGGAATTCCTTGAATACTTCCTCCAATCTCTGCAGACGGACCGGCACTTGATCTACTAGGCCGGAATCATAATGGTCCACAAAGTACTGCATCGCTTCAAAAGTTTTCCTGGCATTCCGATCTTGCTTCTCCAGCTCGCGAAGTTCGTTGCTCATTTCGATCGGTCACTAGATCACTACCGCGCTAGATGAATGTATACAACACTGCCACCGAAAAATAGTCACTTCAACTATGCAGACCAACAATCCCTTGTTCGGAATTGTGGACCAGCCTAATCCACGTAGCAGCTGACGATGAAGCTAACAGCAGCACAATGGGTGCTCTAACACCTTTTCATCGTATTGCACTTTCGGATCTGTTTCTACTGCTTTTCCGCCAGCTCACTGAACACTAATTTGTGCCTTCTTCGACAGGTTAAAACGACAGGTAAAAACAGGAACACTGTCTATGGATCAGTCACTAGCTTCGGTCACTTCACAAATAGTCTCCGAAATCCGGTTCGACTAGGACCAAAATGTTTCGACGGGAATTAAAGTTCGACTGGGAACGGATTTCGGACCGGACAGTTAGAACGCGGCTCTGAATTAGAGCTCTGGTTAAAGTCTAATTAACGCGATTTATTGCTCTCCAGACAGAAGTGTACGATGAAATACGCGAACAGAACAATCCGCGCGCGCTTGGATGTTTCGTAACTAACTCTATTATTATTATCTCTCGGCAAATGTAGTGCATGGGGAACAGCAAAACCAATACAATGCACAGAGAGTGGATAATATTACATAAAGATTGTGAATGACTATTATGGTGTTTTAGGACAGTTAGACTGGTTCAATTATGTTCAAACACCGGGTATTAAGCCACCTGGAGTGGAAATTTTAGTATGTCTGAAACTCGATTATTCATATGCACATATGATAGATTTAGTTCGGAAAAGGTATTGGAGGGTAACCGCCCCTTCGGTGGACTTTGATCCCACGACCCCAGTACGCTAGACAGGTGCTTTCCCTACTAAGCTACAAAGGACCTCCGTCGTCCTCCGCAGCTTAACGGGTACTGATGAAACCAAATTCCCAGCACCGGGCCACCAGCCGAACTCTCGCAATACATTTTCAGAACTAAAGCATTCAGTACACTGTTTGTCAAATATTTGCCAAATTTCAACAAATATATTTGCTTTGTGTGTACTGACTTGTCAAATATTCGTTTATCAAATATTTGTCACACTGCGTAAAACAATTTCACTTCCCTTTGAAGAGTGAAATATTTGCAAAAACATGAAGATTCAGATGTCGCAAGCGAAGCTTTATAAATTATCAAAACTGGTCATTTTCCCCGGAGTGAGGCACTGTTCCGTAACATTCCGGAACATGTCCAACTTGTCCAGAAGCCTTCAAAATGAGCTCAATTGGTCATGTTTTGCAAAATAATGAAGTTTGAGTTGCCGCACATGTGAGGTTTTATAAATGAACTAAAAAGGCCATTTTCCTCGGGGGCACCATCCCAGCAGATTCTGGAACATGTTTAAGTTGTGCAGAAACCCTCAAACGAGCTAAATTGGTCTTGTTTTGCCAAATCATGAAGTTTGAGATGTCGCAAGCGAGGCTTCATAAATGATCAAAATGGCCATTTTCGCGAGGGCCACAATTCCGATAGATTTGTTTTGCAAAATCAATTTTAAAATGTCGCAAGCTAGGGTATATCACTGATAGAAAATGGTTTCCGAAACATTCCTGAACACGTCCAACTTGTCCATGACTATCACGATTGTCTCAATTGATCTTATTTGACAAAAGTTTTACATGTCGCATTATATAATTATGTTGCGAGAGCCACCCTAGCGCATGGTTACTCACTCTCGCTGTTTTACATCGTACCGTATATTACTAGATAGATGCCGATCGCCTCACGATCGACTGTTGCTTTGATCAAACCACCTCTACTGCGTAGAGGCAGCAGAACAGAAACGGCTGATAGATTAGTTAGAAATAAATCTCCGCCGCGTTCGGTCATTCGTTGAAATAAACACCGCTCGTACTTAGTTCCCCAAATAAAGTGTAGTTCGTTCGATTGCAATAAAGTGCAGTTTTGTATCGCCGTAAACCTAGTGTATTCCGTATTGTGCATATCACCGCGCACCTTTCGACCGTGTTGATAACGTGTTAATCGCTCTATGTGCGTGAACATATTTGGTCCTTCGAGCCGGATCAACCGCGGAAAAGGACTTTTGTGCGCGGTTCAATAGTGCTACGCGGAAGAAAGGACGCTAGTGCCGGACAATAAGTGCCTTTGTGGAGTGCAAACAAAGTGCCTGTAGCGAATTCGCCATCACGGCAGTGGATTGTTGGCGCGCTATGATTGCCATCTTGGGCGGCAATTAATCAAGTGGATTTGCTGTCTGAAGGAGGATTAAGTGTTGCTGTTGTCTGGAGGCGGATCGATCAGCTTTGTCGACTGCGGAAAACGGTGGCAGCTGGCGGATCGTCGTAGAGCTAGTGGCAATATTCGGGCGGAACGATCGGACTACGGAAGGCTGAAAAAAGGGAAGTACTCCATTGCATGTGTGGTCTGTGGCTTGCGATGCATGACGGGAGCCATTAGACTGTGTGTTGCATACACTGTGCGCCGATTAAAAATAAATTCCATTTTGCATGCGAAATATTGTGTTTTTGATCGAAGTGAATCTGGTCCCTGTGGTTCGTTCGTTGCTAGTTGGTCTTGGATTCCGCTGATACCTGGTTGGCTCGATTTCCGTTGGTTGAATTCCCGTCGCTGTTGTCAAATTTGGGTGGTTAGTTCGTCTCGCGGCGCGTGGAACTTGCGATCGATTTGCTGTCATCAGTGTAGTGCAGAGTTGGAGAAGATTGTAAAGTGTAGTGTAGTGTTCCCAGTGCAAACGAACTTCTTAGTGCAGACTTTGTACAGTGATTTCGGGGTGACTAGCGAGGGACTAAGTAACAATCATGCCCGAAGACTTAAGAAGTTTGTTTAAGAAGGAGAAGCGCCTTCTGAACAGTTTACTGCTGGTGGAGAAGTTCGTGCAAGACTTTGACGAAGAACGAGACAAAAAAGAAGTTGAAGTTCGTTTGCAGCTGTTGGAAACTTGTGTGTCTGAGTTTTTTGTGGTGCGTGATAAAGTGGAGGTGTTGCTGGATGAAGCTGCTGATGAGGCAGCCGCCAATCCAGATGAACCAGAGAAAGCTCGCAAAGTAAGGCTGGAGAGTGAGTCAAGGAAGCGAGAAGAGAACAATTTAGCCATCACTACGGATGTTGGAAATCGGTTCTACAAGGCTAAGGCCGCGTTGGTGGACCGCCGTGTTCGAAAACCATCACCAAACGCCGGGTCGTCAGTTGTGGCTGCCGGAACAACCATCTCCAGGGTGAAGCTTCCGGAGATAAAACTTCGGACGTTCGACGGCAGGCTGCGAGACTGGGTGTCATATCGCGACGCATTCAGAAGCCTCATTCACGAGAATCGAGATCTCACCGACATGGACAGGTTCACGTACCTTCGATCCTCGCTAACTGGCGATGCTCTTCAAGAGATTAGCTCCGTCGAACTTTCTGCTGTCAATTACCCGGTGGCGTGGACCACACTTGAAGATCGCTACCACAACCAGAAGCTCATCGTCAAGGCGTACCTGGATGCCATCTTAAGGATTGAGCCGATGCGGAAGGAAAGTTTCGAAGCGCTGAGCCAGCTTATCAGCGACTTCGAGAAAAACCTTCAGATGCTGCAGAAAATGGGACAGAACACCGACGGCTGGAGCACGATTATAGTGCACATGGTTTGCTCAAGGTTGGATGGAGTCACGCTGCGATTTTGGGAATCGTCGCACAACTCCAAGGAAGTGCCTGTCTACCGAAACTTGATAAACTTCCTGAAGAATCATTGTGCGGTTCTTCAATCAGTTGGATCGAGTAATTCAGTCTCCGCCGATTTTAAGAAGCCGAAGCTAAGTGTCAGCCATTCCTCAACGTCCATTGGTCGGTGTTGCTTTTGTTCCGAACCATTTCATCCTGTGTTTTCGTGCAAGCGGTTCATGAAGCTGAAGATCTCGGAGCGGTACGATGCAGTGCGGAGAAACGGCCTGTGTATGAACTGCTTATCGTCAGGTCATTTTGCCCGGAAATGCAGCAAAGGTTCGTGTCGTCAATGCGGGAAGAAGCATCATTCCCTCCTCCATACAGAGATGCACAGTGCCAGCACGAAGTCATCCGTTCCACAGACGACGAAGAGACCCCCAAGTGAACACCTCCAACAGACACAGCATACGCAATCGGAACCACCAACACACCAGAAAGCACCAACCACAAACCACACCGAACCTTCCACTTCATTGCCAGTTGTCAATACACATTCGCATAGCACCAACCCACAGTTCGCCACAGTACCAACACAAACCAAGACCTCCACACGTCAAGTTCTTCTCTCCACTGCCATTGTGCGGATCTGCGATGCAAACGGAAGCTCGATGCTTGCCAGAGCACTGCTCGATTCCTGCTCGCAGTATTGTTTTATTTCGTCCGAGTTTTGTCGACGCATGAAGCTTGAAGAGTTCCCGAATTATCTACCGGTAAAGGGCATCGGTAATACCGGGAGCGTGTCGAAGAAAGCTGTTAGCGGTACAATCAGCCCACGTTTCGATAGCATTTCGGAGTTCGAGGAAGTTATGCGGTTCAACGTCCTGCCGAAGCTGACGATTCCACTCCCATGTAAAGGGTTTGAAACTTGCCAGTGGAATCTCCCGGAGAGCATCGTATTAGCTGATCCTGAGTTCTACCACACATCGGACATCGATATGATAATCGGTGCCGAGTATTACCTCGACCTCCTGCAGGAAGGAAGGTTCAGGCTCAGCGAGAACAGTCCAACATTCCAAAACACCGTTTTCGGTTGGGTTGTATCCGGACGTATTCCTAGTAGCTCGATCTTTGTACCCGCCACATTCACCTCGTTGTGTTCCATGTCCGATCTTCAAGAACAGCTCACTCGTTTCTGGGATCTCGAGAGCTGTCATCTAGCGAGTACCTATTCCGTGGAAGAGTCCACATGTGAGGAGTTGTTCAAGAAAACCACTACACGCGACGTAGATGGTCGTTTCATCATGAACCTGCCTAGGAAGGACCACGTAATCGGTCAGCTAGGTAGCTCCAGAGCTGTGGCGGAACGGCGGTTCCTTAGTCTGGAGGGAAGGCTATCGAACAACCTTCAGCTGAAGAAGCAGTATTGCGAGTTTATGAGGGAGTACGTGACAATGGGGCACATGGAAAAGATACGCGAAGAAGATTTCTCTGGGGCGGCACACTACTTTTTGCCTCATCACGCCGTCTTGGAGCCGGACAGCACAACAATAAAGTTGCGGGTAGTATTTGATGCTTCGTGCAAAACTTCGTCTGGTCTTTCGCTCAACGACGGGTTAATGATTGGCCCTGTGGTCCAGAACGACCTAATCTCGATTCATGCTCGATTCCGTCTGCACCGGATGATCAAGATGTGCCCACGTGATCAAAAACTGCAGCTCATTTTGTGGAGGAACGACACCGACGAACCTATCGAAGTGTTTCAGCTCATGACCGTTACGTACGGCACCGCTTCCGCTCCTTTTCTAGCTACACGTTGTATGGTTCAGTTAGCAGAAGTCGGAGAAGCTACACATCCAGACGCAGCAAAGGTGCTGCGGAAAGATTTTTACGTCGACGATATAATCACTGGCGTCGACAACCCCGAAGAAGGAAAATGGCTGGTCGAAGACACAATCGCCCTCACAGACTCCGCTGGATTCACACTACGCAAGTGGAACTCCAACTGAGAAGAGGTGCTAAGGGAGTTGCAGCCTGATCGTTGTGATCATCGAACGGAATTCAAAATGGACTCGTCACCTCCAATTTCAACCGTGAAAACGTTGGGTCTCGTCTGGTGCACAAGAACCGACAATTTCCGTTTCACCATGCCCGTGTGGAATACAACGTCGGTGGTGACAAAACGAGTTGTGATTTCCGACGTGTCCAAGCTCTTCGATCCATTGGGTCTGATAGGGCCAGTCGTCGCCGAAGCTAAAATCTTTATCCAGACACTGTGGAAGCTGGAACTAAACAGGGATGACCCGCTCCCAGAAAACCTTCAGGCCTTTTGGTTGGACTACCGACGGAATCTTAGTTCTCTCTCGAAGCTGACATATCTCCACTGGTTTCCACACTGATATTCTTCCCTCCCCCTTCACACGGGAGTTTGGCAGAAGGAAGGTCGTGCGATATGTGCCATCACAAATATTGCCCTCCGCTCGCTTTCAAATCGACTTCTATAAAAACATTCTTCATGCCTGCCGTATCTTAGCGGAACTATCAATTCTATACTTTCGCCTCTAATTCTATCATGAACATGTACGTCTGAGTTTGGAAGATGATATTAGCATTTCCATATCATCGTTTAGACGTTTCACTCTTTATTACACACTAGCAGACCCGACAAACTTCGTTTCGCCTAAAATTGATTTATTCTCTGCTTAATCCTCGAGTTATGCAGAATTTTTTGTTTCATTTGTATGGGACCCCTCCTTTCCAAAGGAGGGAGGGGTCTCGAACCATCTTAAGAACCTTCCCCGGCCTCAAAAACCTATGCATACAAATTTTCACGCCGATCGGTTCAGTAGTTTCGGAGTCTATAAGGTTCAGACAGACAGAAATTCATTTTTATGTTTATAGAATATGTAGATTGTTATATCTCTTTTCTCATAGCTAGAAGTGACATATGGTCGTTGTTCTGACAAACCGCACCAAGCGGCTTTTTGACCGACTTGTGATGTTTTGTCGTGAAAACGAAAATTATTTCACACCAATCCATACGAACATTCGTTGTAGGATATCCTCAGTTATGGGGTTGAGGGATATCCGATACGATTTGTGATCAATAAAATCTGACGAAATCTTGGACAGCAAAATTGGAACTTTTTTGTTCGCGCATGGTGCGTTTTGGCAGAATCCCGGCCGTATCACTTCTCATAAGGAAGTGAAAAGTGTCACCCAGCTTCTCTTTTTCCATATAAAACTATAGCACTCTAAGCCAGGAGCAGTAGTCACTGGAGCATCGGGCTCTAACTGCATTGGAATTAAAATGCTTTGTTCTTTGTGCAGCGTTCTCATCCCTATTCTGTTTCTCACTTTAAAAGCGTAGCTGACTCACCTGATACGTCTCCCATTATTTATTTTGCATTGCTTCCTAAATGTGCAACTTATTACTCTTTTTTAAGCAGACACATGTTCACATTTCTTTACTGGTTCATTATTTTATGGCAACGGACTTCATTCCGAGAGATTCATCCGTCTCTTAATCAGATGATCCGCTCTACATTCCAAATCCGAAAAACACACACATTAATAGGCAAGCCATCTCATACTTCAAAGGCACCCATCTCACATTATCGGATTAGGCGTTCTTTGTTTGTTCTCTAGCTTGCAGCACAAATCCATTTGTGAAATTAATTCCACCTTACCGCCGCTTTACCCGCACAAGTCCTCATGTTCCGACCCGTTCAATTCGGACCATTAAATAATCAAGAAATGGACACTGACTGGAGCCTGGATGCATCCACCCGCATGTTCTGTGCATACAGAGGAAACTGCAGAGGTCCAGATTTTGTCGGTTTTGGTGCATTCGTCCGAATCTTGATCTCGAAAAGAGTCAAACAGCAAAAGGATCCGTTTTCGTGTTGATGCTGCTGGTAAGCAACAGTCGTCGGTGCTTGCTCCGACGTCATTTGGAGTGAAATCGTTCGAAACAAAGAACTACCATCAGCTTTCAAATTTACATAGGATTTTCGGGCTGCTGGTTGTGTCATTTACTACACTGCTAAGCCTCGCTCGAAATCAATACGGAAACGCAGTTCGGATGAAACTAGGAATTTTCAATTACTTTGAGCCGCTTTTCAGTGTGAATCTTTATAATGAAATTCCTTCTGAAATTTTCACTAGACAGGGGTTGTGTGACTCGATTTCTAGCCAATTCAACATCCTAAACAGCAGACCAGTTTGTGAAAGAAAGTGAAATTTTCTAAAGGCACGGTAGGTTTTAAATAAAGTGATTGTTTGATTGTTACAAAATTTGGCCAAATTTGGAAGAAACAATCCACTACCCTACAATAATGTGTTATTGTTGCTTCGGTACCAGCAGTACAAGTCTGAATCCCGCACTGGAGCGCGACGTTTCAGGGGGGAACTTTTTCTGAGACGGTGGCGGTGTGTGCGAGATTAATCTCGCATTTCCCAAGCACGAGATTAGGTATGTGCTCTGCTTGGAGTGTTTTTCTTTTGCAGAAGGATTTACTCGGCGATAGCCTACAGCGGGAATAATGATAGATGCTCTAGGAATACGAAAACTGACGAACAAATGAGAGCTGCTTTGCCGTGAAACAACAGTCGAACAACGTCGTTGTCGCTGTGTGATCCCAATCCCGGATGAGCTAAAGGATTGTTTTTCTTTTTGGTTTTTTTTTCGGTGAAAACAGTGAACAAGTGAAACACAAATATTGGAGCTGTTGGTTGTTTCAGTAGGCAGTATGAGGCGTAGCTTTCATTTTACGGTTAATTTGTTCTGGAACACAGCACTAATAAAGCAAGGCATGGATTTGGAATAGGGCTGACGAACAAAATAGCAGAACGAACCAAAATATTCGTGAAGAAAACCTGTGTTGAATCCGATGGGTGAATTAAACTGAAGAGAAATTTCTTTTGGGATTGAAATAGAAGTAAAGTAGCTAATATTTTCCTCGTGTCGGCCCACCCTAAACTGACACACAACCGCACGGAGAGGTGGGAAAGTCCTATTCTGGTGGTAGAATAGAAAATCCCAGCACAGCGCGGAGAACAAGCAAAAATGGATTACAGAGTATTTGCAAGAAATTCAAACAAATAAATCTCTAGCGTACATTACTTACAATCCTGTTTCATTTGTCTTTTTGAGTGATGTGTGCTTACCTGTAACGAGAAGAGAAACAAGGCCGGAATTAATAAAAGTTTTTCGCTCGGAAGTTCGGGGCTGATCATGGTTTACATGCCAATAAGGCCAGAATCATTTGGAAAACCAAAAGCAAGAGAAAACCCATCAATTACAAACATTTCCAAATTCCCATTTTTTGTATGAATGATCTGGAATTTTTGTATGGATCGTCACATTTTTTGAAACCATCCCTCCCCGTCCCCTGACTGTTACCTAATTTATGAACGTTCCCCAAGGGATATATAACTTTATTGATGTTGATTTGTATTCAAATAATCTATTTTTCTCATTTTTATTTTACTTGTAATTTTTAAAATATTTTTATTTTAGTTTTATCGAGTTGCTTGTGCTTCAAATAACTGCAACTGCGTGGGATATAAAAAACAACGATACAAGTCATGAGTAGCTATCTCATTGGAATGATTGACAGATCGGTCGAAGAAAGAAATTCTCCCAACAAAAGGTGGCATTGCACGTTTCCATTCGGTATGACACAAATATTTAAACGGCAAGGCCTACCGTGCGGACATGAAATTCACTCCTTTTATTTGGGTTAGAATTGGATTGGATTTGGATTCGGATTGTATTTGCATTCGATGTCGGTTGGATTTGGATAAGACTTGGACTCGATTTGGATTTCAACTGGAATTGATTTGGGTTTGGCTGGGATTTGGATATGGATTTTATTTTGGATTGAATCTAGTTTGGATTTGAATTGAATTTGGATGTGAATTGAATTTAAATTAGATTTGAATTGGATTTGGATTAGATTTGGCTTGAATTTGGAATGGAGTTGGATTAGATTTGAATTGGATTGGATTTTGATTTGATTGGGATTGGATTTGGATTGGATTTGGATTGGATTTCTATTGGATTTGGATTGGATTTTGATTAGATTTTGATTGGATTTGGATTGGATTTGGATTGGATTTGGATTGGATTTGAATTGGATTTGGATCGGATTTGGATTGGATTTGGATTGGATTTGGATTGGATTTGGATTGGATTTGGATTGGATTTGGATTGGGATTTGGATTTGGATTGGACTTGGATTGGATTTGGATTGGGTTTCGATTGGAATTAGATTGGATTTGGATTGGATTTGAATTGGATTTGGATTGGATTTGGATTTGGATTGGATTTGGATTGGATTTAGATTGGATTTGGATTGGATTTGGATTGGATCTGGATTGGATTTGGATTGGGTTTGGATTGGATTTGAATTGGATTTGAATTGGATTTGGATTGGATTTGGATTGGATTTGAATTGGATTTGGATTGGGTTTCGATTGGGTTTCGATTGGAATTAGATTGGATTTTGATTGGATTTGGATTGGATTTGAATCAAATTTGGATATAGATTGGATTTGGGTTGGATTTGAATTGAATTTGGTTCGAATTTGGATTGGATTTGGATTGGACTTGGATTGGATTTGGATTGGATTTGGATTGGATTTGGATTGGATTTGGATTGGATTTGGATTTGATTTTAATGGGATTTGGATTGGATTTGGATTGGATTTGGATTGGATTTGGATTGGATTTGGATTGGATTTGGATTGGATTTGGATTGGATTTGGATTGGATTTGGATTGGATTTAGATTGGTTTGGATTAGTTGGTTTGGATTGGTTTGGATTGGATTTGGATTGGATTTGGATTGGATTTGGATTGGATTTGGATTGGATTTGGATTGGATTTGGATTGGATTTGGATTGGATTTGGATTGGATTTGGATTGGATTTGGATTGAGATTTGGATTCGGATTGTATTTGCATTCGATGTTGGTTGGATTTGGATAAGACTTGGACTCGATTTGGATTTCAACTGGAATTGATTTGGGTTTGGCTGGGATTTGGATATGGATTTTATTTTGGATTGAATCTAGTTTGGATTTGAATTGAATTTGGATGTGAATTGAATTTAAATTAGATTTGAATTGGATTTGGATTAGATTTGGCTTGAATTTGGAATGGAGTTGGATTCGATTTGAATTGGATTTGAATTGGATTTGGATTTGATTGGGATTGGATTTGGATTGGATTTGGATTGGATTTTGATTAGATTTTGATTGGATTTGGATTGGATTTGGATTGGATTTGGATTGGATTTGAATTGGATTTGGATCGGATTTGGATTGGATTTGGATTGGATTTGGATTGGTTTTGGATTGGATTTGGATTGGATTTGGATTGGGATTTGGATTTGGATTGGACTTGGATTGGACTTGGATTGGATTTGGATTGGGTTTCGATTGGAATTAGATTGGTTTGGATTGGTTTGAATTGGTTTGGATTGGATTTGATTGGTTTGGATTGGTTTGGTTGGTTTGGATTGGTTTAGATTGGTTTGGATTGGTTGGTTTGGATTGGATCTGGATTGGTTTGGATTGGGTTTGGATTGGTTTGAATTGGTTTGGATTGGTTTGGATTGGTTTGGATTGGGTTTCGATTGGGTTTCGATTGGAATTAGATTGGATTTTGATTGGTTTTGATTGGTTTGGATTGGTTTGAATCAAATTTGGATATAGATTGAATTTGGGTTGGATTTGGTTGGTTTGGTTCGAATTTGGTTGGTTTGGATTGGACTTGGATTGGTTTGGATTGGTTTGGATTGGTTTGGATTGGATTTGGATTGGTTTGGATTGGATTTGGATTGGATTTGGATTTGATTTTAATGGGATTTGGATTGGATTTGGATTGGATTTGGATTGGATTTGGATTGGATTTGGATTGGATTTGGATTGGATATGGATTGGATTTGGATTGGATTTGGATTGGATTTGGATTGGATTTGGATTGGATTTGGATTAGATTGGATTTGGATTAGATTTGGCTTGAATTTGGAATGGAGTTGGATTAGATTTGAATTGGATTGGATTTGGATTTGATTGGGATTGGATTTGGATTGGATTTGGATTGGATTTCTATTGGATTTGGATTGGATTGATTGATTTGATTGGTTTGGATTGGTTTGGATTGGTTTGGATTGGTTTGGATTGGTTTGGATTGGTTTAGTTGGTTGGATCGGATTAGGTTGGATTGGTTTGGATTGGTTTGGATTGGTTTGGATTGGGATTTGGTTTGGATTGGACTTGGATTGGTTTGGATTGGGTTTCGATTGGAATTAGATTGGTTTGGATTGGTTTGAATTGGTTTGGATTGGTTTGGTTTGGATTGGTTTGGATTGGTTTAGATTGGTTTGGATTGGTTTGGATTGGATCTGGATTGGTTTGGATTGGATTTGGTTTGGATTGGTTTAGATTGGTTTGGTTGGATTGGTTGGATTGGATCTGGATTGGATTTGGATTGGGTTTGGATTGGTTTGAATTGGTTTGGATTGGTTTGGATTGGTTTGGTTGGTTTGATTGGGTTTCGATTGGGTTTCGATTGGAATTAGATTGGTTTGTTTGGTTGGATTGGTTTGGATCAAGTTCGGATTGGATATAGATTGGTTGGGTTGGTTTGGTTGAATTTGGTTCGAATTTGGATTGGTTTGGATTGGACTTGGATTGGTTTGGATTGGTTTGGATTGGTTTGGATTGGTTTGGATTGGTTTGGATTGGTTTGGTTTGATTTGGATGGGATTTGGATTGGTTTGGATTAGATTTGGATTGGTTTGGAATTGGATTGGATTTGGATTGGATTTGGATTGGATTTGGATTGGATTTGGATTGGATTTGGATTGGATTTGGATTGGATTTGGATTAGATTGGATTTGGATTGGATTTGGATTGGATTTGGATTGGATTTGGATTGGATTTGGGATTTGGATTGGATTTGGATTGGGATTTGGATTTGGATTGGACTTGGATTGGACTTGGATTGGATTTGGATTGGGTTTCGATTGGAATTAGATTGGATTTGGATTGGATTTGAATTGGATTTGGATTGGATTTGATTGGATTTGGATTGGATTTGGATTGGATTTGGATTGGGTTTGGATTGGATTTGAATTGGATTTGAATTGGATTTGAATTGGATTTGGATTGGGTTTCGATTGGGTTTCGATTGGAATTAGATTGGATTTTGATTGGATTTTGATTGGATTTGGATTGGATTTGAATCAAATTTGGATATAGATTGAATTTGGGTTGGATTTGAATTGAATTTGGTTCGAATTTGGATTGGATTTGGATTGGACTTGGATTGGATTTGGATTGGATTTGGATTGGATTTGGATTGGATTTGGATTTGATTTTAATGGGATTTGGATTGGTTTGGATTGGTTTGGATTGGTTTGGATTGGTTTGGATTGGTTTGGATTGGTTGGATTGGTTTGGATTGGTTTGGATTGGTTTGGATTGGTTTGGATTGGTTTGGATTGGTTTGGATTGGTTTGGATTGGTTTGGATTGGTTTGGATTGGTTTGGATTGGTTTGGTTGGTTTGGATTGGTTTGGTTGGTTTGGATTGGTTTGGATTGGTTTGGATTGGTTTGGATTGGTTTGGATTGGTTTGGATTGGTTTGGATTGGTTTGGTTGGTTTGGATTGGTTTGGATTGGTTTGATTGGTTTGGATTGGTTTGGATTGGTTTGGATTGGATTTGGTTGGTTTGGATTGGTTTGGATTGGTTTGGATTGGTTTGGATTGGTTTGGTTGGTTTGGATTGGTTTGGATTGGTTTGGATTGGTTTGGATTGGTTTGGATTGGTTTGGATTGGTTTGGATTGGTTTGGATTGGTTGGATTGGTTTGGATTGGTTTGGATTGGTTTGGATTGGTTTGGATTGGTTTGGATTGGTTTGGATTGGTTTGGATTGGTTTGGATTGGTTTGGATTGGATTGGTTTGGCTTTGATTTGGATTGGTTTGATTGGTTTGGATTGGTTTGGATTGGTTTGGATTGGTTTGGTTGGTTTGGATTGGTTTGGATTGGTTTGGATTGGTTTGGATTGGTTTGGATTGGTTTGGGATTGGTTGGGATTGGATTTGGGATTGGTTTGGATTGGTTTGGATTGGTTTGGATTGGTTTGGTTGGTTTGGATTGGTTTGGATTGGTTTGGATTGGTTTGGATTGGTTTGGATTGGTTTGGATTGGTTTGGATTGGTTTGGATTGGTTTGGATTAGTTGGTTTGGATTAGATTGGTTTGGTTGGTTTGGATTGGTTTGGATTGGTTTGGATTGGTTTGGATTGGTTTGGATTGGTTTGGTTGGTTTGGATTGGTTTGGATTGGTTTGGATTGGTTTGGTTGGTTTGGATTGGTTTGGATTGGTTTGGTTCGATTTGGACTGGTTTGGATTGGTTTGGATTGGTTTGGACTGGATTTTGATTGGTTTTGATTGGATTTTGATTGGTTTGATTGGATTTTGATTGGTTTTGAATGGTTTGGACTGGTTTGTACTGGTGGATTTGGATTGGTTTGGATTGGTTTGGGTTGGATTTGGATTGGTTTGGATTGGTTTGGATTGGTTTGGATTGGTTGGTTTGGATTGGTTTGGATTGGTTTGGATTGGATTTGGATTGGATTGGTTTGGATTGGTTTGGATTGGTTTGGTTGGTTTTGATTGGTTTGGATTGGATTGGTTTGGATTGGTTTGGATTGGATTGGTTTGGTTGGTTTTGATTGGTTTGGATTGGTTTGGATGGGAATTTGGATTGGTTTAGTTGGTTTGGATTGGATCTGGTTGGATTGGATTGGATTGGTTTGGATTGGTTGGATTGGTTGGTTTGGTTTGATGTGGATTTGATTTGGATTGGTTTGGATTGGTTTGGATTATGTTTGGATTGGTTTGGATTGGTTTGGATTGGTTTGGATTGGATTTGGACTGGATTTGGATTGGTTTGGATTGGTTTGGACTGGTTTGGATTGGTTTGGATTGGTTTTGATTGGTTTTGATTGGATTTTGATTGGTTTGATTGGATTTTGAATGGTTTGGACTGGTTTGGACTGGTTTGGTTTGGATTGGTTTGGATTGGATTTGGATTGGATTTGGATTGGATTGGATTTGGATTGGATTTGGATCGGATTTTGATTGGATTTGGATTGGATTGGATTTGGATTGGATTTGGATTGGATTTTGATTGGATTTGGATTTGATTTTGATTGGATTTGGATTGGATTTGGATGGGATTTGGATTGGATTTAGATTGGATTTGGATTGGATCTGGATTGGATTTGGATTGGATTGGATTTGTATTGGATTTGGATTGGATTTGGATTGGATTTGGATTTGATATGGATTTGATTTGGATTGGATTTGGATTTGGATTGGATTTGGATTATATTTGGATTGGATTTGGATTGGATTTGGATTGGATTTGGATTGGGTTATGCATATTAATTTTTGGTATTATTTTTTGGTATTTTACCTCTTATGCAAGACTGGTTCTTAACAGAGTAAGGTGTCAAAAACAGAATAAGATATTATTGAGGTAATTTCTCCTGCTCTGGAAGGATAATTTGGCCGAAAGGGTCATTTGGCCGAAAGGGTAATTTGGGCGAATAGGTCATTTGGCTGAAAGGGTCATTTGGGCCGGGACATTCAGGGCCTAATAGGACATTTGGCCGAATAGGACATTTGGCCGAATAGGACATTTGGCCGAATAGGACATTTGGCCGAATAGGACATTTGGCTGATTAGGACAAATAGCAGAAAAGATCATTTCGCACTTCTCCCTGTGGAAGTGAGAAGCACGAAGTGAGTATTGAGACGTCTCACTACTCACTTCGCGCTTCTATGAAAGGCATCTCGGACGTCTCTCTTCTCACTCCTCATTTCCCTCTTCATACTGTAAAAAGTGAGTAGGGAGATGTCTCACTTCTCAATTCTCACTACTCACTGTTTATAGTAAGCAGTGAAAAACGAAAAGTCTCATATCTCTCTCCTTACTGTTAAAAGTGAGAAGCAAGAAGTGAGTAGTACAGTAGAAGTGAGACGTCTCTCACTTATTTTCACTCAATTCTCACTTTTTACTGTCAAAAGTGAGTAGTGCGAAGTGGGTAGTGAGTTTCACTACTAACTCCACGCTTCTCACTTTTTACAGAGATTAGTGAGAAATGAGGAATGAGAAGTGAGACGTCTCACTCCTCTTTTCTCACTTCTCACTATGAAAAGTGGGTAGTGCGAAGAGGGTAGTGAGACGTTCCACTACTTACTCCACGCTTCTCACTTTTTACTGCCAGAAGTGAGAAATGAGGATTGATAATTGAGACGTCTTACGTTCTGCAAATGTATTGTGATTATTGGGTGGGAGCTGATCCGGTTGTACATGCAGCACTTCATGGACTTTTTGCTACTATAAGGCGGAGCAATTAGGCTTAAGGGCAGACACAGAATTTCATTTAGATGTACAACACTATGCCGGAATTCGCCTATGACTTCGAATAGTCACAACTTGCTTGCTTTTAATACCACTGTACCTTTTGTAGATATTTGAAAACCAGACAACTCCATTGCATTTTCATCGTGATCTTGATTTCGCGCCCCACTATGTTTCATCCATTACTACATATCAATATTTTTAGTATTTTCCCTTTGCCCTGTTAAGAAAATTATTTTAAATAAGACAACAATTTTTGTGTTTACTTAATTTTCTATTTTCTATCTAAGCCTCCTACTAAATCTTGGAGTCCGTTCGGGTAAGGAACTAATTGTAATCAAAACATCACAGAAATAAATATTGTTGGAAATTGAGTCTTATCGGAATCGTATTTAACTGATCCGCAATATTAACATTAAGAAAAAAAAAATGGAACAAAGTTGTAGATTCTCTTGTTTACTTTGGCAATTATTTTCGTGATAATATCCCACGGTTTTTTAGATTTTTTTTTCGAGCAAATATTATAAGTTAAATTATAAATTGTGATAAACTCCAATTATTATTTTTATGGGAGTGTGCATGGCAGTTCATATAAAGCGTATTATAGACTACTGAGTGCAAGTCCCATCTTGTTCTCTCTAGCACGCAGAACGATTATCGGAATATTTTGTTCTGCGTTGCGCGGGTGAGTAAATCAATAAGCAAGTAAAAGTTTAGTACACTCAGGCAAATTGGCTATCGAATATCATAATTCTGCCTTTTGGAAATTTGCAATAAGTTTTGGATTCAAAATTCAAAAGGACTCATTATGAAATAAATTTTCATGGTCAATACAAAACATAACATTTTCTTAAGGCACATTTATGAAATTACAATGAAGCATTATAAATGCTGTACGCTACACATTTTCCATAGCCCTACCTTATGAATCGCAGAAGTAGTATTTGGAGGTCATAACCATGCCTTATGAATTTCGTATTTTTTGAAGAAGCGTCCTAATTAATTCATAATGAAGATTTATGAATTCATTATTGCATTTTGCGATATATTAAGCGATTCATAATGCTGCATTATGAATTCCTAATTAGCGTATATTGAAAATTTTCTTGAGTTATAAACATATGCGTGATTAATGTCAGATGGTAATGAAAATTTTTTGTTCATTCATATAGTTATGCATACATGACATGTGATTTCATATTTGCGTTTCGGTTGTATTCGAGGGGGTATGAAAAAATGGGCGATGGAGAACGCGTTTCAAAATATCTTTGAATCTAGAAAAAGGTAATTATTTTATTCGAATTAAACCCGTTCCTTTTCACATATTGGGTCAATATTTTACCGTTGAACACTATATTGTTCACCGTCGACACTTGAGAACACTTCATCTTAATATTTTTTTCACACCCCCTCGATGTTGAATTCAACCGTTCACGACTTGAAAACTTTGCAATAAGTGAGAACATGATTCTCTAGACAGAAGCGCCTTCCTTCCGATTAGGGTAACTAAAATGAGCATGATGTCTTTCATAAAATGCCTTATGATTTTCTTCAAATCAGCTTTGAACAAAATTTCAAAAGGTGTCTCATGAAATTCAATCCATGCAACGAATAAACAACATACGTCCGCTAATGAAATCTAAAGAGCTGAAGATGGAAAACATGATATTAATATTTTCATCAATCTTGTAGATTCATCATTTGTGCCTTATGTATTTCGCATGTTCATTTGCCTGAGTGTACGCATCCGATTGTGTTTCTTCCAGAAAGAATTCGAAGAGAACCCTTGGTTTTTTCTTACCACACGAAGAATTTTTTTTCAAAGAATTTCAAGCGAAATTCCTTTTGTTTTTCTGCTTCTTCAATTCTTCAGTTTAAATTCCTTCGAGTTAGAATTGTATCTTTAGTTGAAACAGCATCAGATATGTATTTGTATTCAATCCAACCGCAACCGTCTGCCAGTGATAATTGTCAGTGATAATTGCCAGTGATTATGAAAGAAAGTTGACTTATTATCACAGTCAGATTTAGTTCGAGAGTTAGAACGTGTTAGCTCTAGTGCAGCTCCAGTGACCCATTTCAGACGGCCTGGTAAATCTCGACCAATTTGAGGTAACCTTTACTTTCAATAAGGACCTCTTGGTTATGCTACCATTATCAATTGAATTGTGGAACCGTAAACAAACTTTCGGATTTGGACCAAATCCATTAATTTCCGGCTAAGGTAACAGCGAAAGGAGAAGAAAACTCCGATCAGTATGATCCCTAAATTCCTACCACTTCATAAATCGCAACTTTTCTGGAACACATGGTTGGTGATACTCCATTGCTCGTACCCATCAAATGTGATTTGCTTCCCTGCTTCGCATCGCGACGCGACTAACGCCGTTGTCATGGAGGTGTAAAAGGAGATCAAACTAAATCTTCCTAGTTGATGCGAAAGGTATTCAGCTACATAGCACCCGTAAGTGTGTGTTGAACGAATAAAATCAAAATAAATAAAACAGATGGAGGCGCTGGAGCTCACGCCAGAAATTTTCATGTAGGTAAAAGTCCTGAAGTCTGTCCATAACATCAGATGTATATGTTAACACTTATTAAATCCCAAGCAAACCTGGACTACATTAACTCCTTTTCGTAATACCACTGCCAGCCTAGGGGGATTAAAATTTTCACATATAGCTTCATCATTGCTTTGAAATGCTATCTTTGTCCGCTTCCAGTCCGATTCCATTCGTTCAATGGAATCGCTCTAATGCGAATAATATTTGTGCAGTGATAGGCTTTGAATAAAATATCCATTTACGTATTCATTTTAAATCGATTTGCCTTGGGTTAGACTAATCCTAGTTTACGTTATGACGCTGTTTCTTGAATCTTATGTGTGACTACCAGTGGGACTTGCTTGCTACAAATCTAGCCTTGAGGGAACATTAATCAGTAAATACTTTTGCCACATCACAATGGGTCAGGTCGAGGTAAAATAACTAAAAAAATACAATATTTGAAGATAATGTATTATGTTTATGATATTTGAACCTTGAGACAATGATTGATTTAAAATTGATCCTTCTCATTCACTCTTCTTAACCCGATTTGTTACAAACAATTGAAGATGCATGGTCAACGATTCATTTTGTCTAAAAAAAATTCAGAATCATCCCGTGCATCAAAATGAAGCCCCGATTAATGGTATCACAATTGTTTCCTCCTGAATTACCAACATTGCTCAATGTGCAGCGTATGTTCAATTGTGGCTAACTTTAGGAAGTAGCACACGATGAATAAAACGGAAGCAGTTAGTCGAGCACTTGGACTACTCATATCGTATTGCCCATAGCCAAGCATCCCTTCCCATTCGTGTTTGCATCTTGCACGATGCTAATTGTCGGTGGCGTCTTCTTCTTTTTATATGCATAATCCCCCACTGGGATATTGCCGTCCTGTAGCTTCCATAGCTAGTATTGACTGCGAGGTGTCCGCGAGATAATCCATGTGAGATAATCCATTACTGCATTCGTATGTGACACGAAAATTCGAGAATCGAACCCAGCCACCTTCAGCATGGTCTTGCTTTGTAGCCGTACATCGTACTGCACGGCTATGGAAGGCCCCTATTCGTATGGTACACCATAAACACGCACACCATTCGCACGCACCTATTTGCGTACCGAACAAGCATGTTAAGGCTAAAGATAGGAAGATGAACTAATGAAAATGGGCAATTCCCAATGGAGTTATCTCTACGTTCAAAGATTCTATATGTGCTTGGTAACTAAGGGTTGAACAAGTTTTTTTTTTTGTTGTAGAACCAAGTAGCGTTTAATTTCATTATGAAGATTGTGTCCACTAAGAGCCAGTATTTCCAATTACATTCTCAAGACTTAAAATATCATTCTTTCAAAAAATAGATCTTCGGTGAAAATGAGACAAGTATACAGTTTCCCCCTTGAAAAAGACCAAATATACGGATCGATTGTACGGATTGACTAAATTAGACTGAGAAAGCCATAAAATAAAGCGGTGAAAATAATAATTCCATTCCGTTTTCACTGAGAAACTGAAAACTAGTCGAACTCTCGCGATGATTCGATTAATTAGAATTTACAGGAGCAGTTGGAGCAGTTTTATTGATGTGCAAAATACAATTTCGTATTTGATTCAAAAATTGACGTTCTGAATAATGTGATATCCGGATGTTCTCGAGTGTTGTTAAGAATGATTACAACTTTGAGTGAACTGTAATCTACAACCGTTGAGTAGAATTTCAAAAGACGGTGATCGTGAGTAAAACTTAACTATAAAATAATGCGTCAGATTGAATAGGAAAACAAATAACGAATCAGCCTCAATTCTTTTACAGCACCAATTACACTGATTTCATCCATCATTCATCGTTCCTCCAAAAAATAGACCTAATGTTAGCTTCCCACTCAAAAGCCGACTGTAAAACAACCAACGTCTCGAGCAGATTATTCTTTTCGGTTGAAATTTTATTTCTGGTAAAAATGGTTTCCTGTGGTTTACGGCATATTGACTACTGCTGCTAGATTGTTTACAGTAAACGTTTCCTTAGAGGGAGAAAATCCTCCAACTGCCATAATCCAAAGCGAATGAACTCATAATATTTGAACACTGAGGATTTGCATTTCAAGCAATTGATGTCGGTTTTACTATGCCAATAAACCCACCCAGCAGAATTGAAATTGATTCAGCAAACAGACGATTCGACTCAATCTTACAGAATAACATCAATAATTAAAACGTCCTTTCATCATACTTACGTATGTGATGCTAAAGCCAAATCACTTTGAAAACAAGTACTTAACACATGTCACAGCATATGTAATTCAATTTTGTGGTACTTCATATAAATCTCTTGTCCAAGACCATATTTTCCCTGATACAATCAGACATGATTAATGCTTGGGCTGAATACTTTATGAAACCAGACGAAATGCCAAGCCCACATACGCACGAGGCAGCCCAGTCGCAGCGCAACCTGCGTATGATGTCATTTGTATTTGCGAACTACGTTACTTTCCAACTTATCCCGGGGAAACCGCACACACACTCCAGAAGCTTCCGACCAGATTTATTTCGCAGCCTGAGATTTATTTAAGGGCTTTCACCGCAGATCCCGACCGTCATTGTCTTCCAGTTGACAAAGAAGAAAGCGAACGCAAACGGCAGACTGCTGCTGGCTGGTGAGTTCCATGTACCATCATGTCATGGACCTACAATAATCAGTGTAATGGCTTCCGTCAGCCGTCTGATGTCCTTATGTGTGGGTTGGAAAATAGCAGAAGAGGGATGCTTGTTCCACCTCTAGGAATTAGAAGGTACAATGAGGAGGAGGTGGAGAAGAAGAGCAAAACGAAGAAGTGGCAGTGTAGCAGAAAAGTAGGAAATCATTCTATTCTCCACGGAAGCTGAACCGGATTCTCACCTAGTCATGTCTCCGACCCTGAAAACACGTGTGCAATGAGTCTGAATTAGTAACGATTAAAGCTCGTAAGCAGGACATGAAAGCTTCTTGAGGGAATCCGAACTGGGCAAGATCGTGCCTCATTGAAGCACCACAAGCCATCCGAAATGCTGTCGCGTCGCATCGACTCACGGAGAGGCTGGTAGAAATTAAATCCTACTGCCTACACCACACCATCTGAAGTTGTACCGGAAGAAGGTGCAATAAAATGAACCACTTTTTTTTTGATATTTCAGTATGGCCAACTTCGACTTTTTGGTCCAAAGTGACAATAAATCAAAAATATCTAATTTTTAATGCATTTAAAAAAATGTTTTTTTTTCGATTTTTTCACTGCAAGAGCATTTAGACATAATTGTGTTAAATAATTATATATCAGTATTGAATGTGACTTGCACTCCGCTACCTGGATCAAATTATTTGAACAAATGTGACTGATCAAACCCTTAAGGCTAATTACAATCCTAATCCTTATCGATCGTTTGTGGGTAAATCACAAAATCCTAAAGCAAATTATAAAACTACTTTAGTTGATTCAATTACTTGGTACGATTTTACCATTTTATCCCTACCGAATGGGAATGGGTCACATTTGTTCCACGGAGTTAAGAGCGAAAGAATCGTTCCATTAATCACTGCTTTCTGCTTTCATATATGAGTGCTCTAGCTGCTGTGGGGCTGTACAAATAGATAAAAAAAACCCAGCCAGCGAATGTTCAGCTGGATGAGATTCAGTAAGATGAGAAGAAAGGAATACGCTTCTTGGGGGGGCGTGTGGGAAGGCGAAATGAGCACGAAATTTGCACAAGTACGTCGGTACTATTCAGCAGGTCTCGTGAATGAGCAACGTCATGGAAGCGGCAGGTGGAACTTTTAGGCTAACGGAATCTATAAGATTGCTTCCAAGGCATTGATTCCAATTATCTTTGATGATTTACAGTTTACGTCTATTTTTCGATATACGTTTTCTGTATTCATTGGGCTTCGGCTTTTGCATGAGTTCTTTTGATATCACATATAAATCTTTAAGGTATGCCTTTTTGAGAAGGCGTAGTACTTTTAATCTAGAAATGGTCCAGTGGAACCTTAGCATTTGCGATTTATTCCATCCTTTATTAAAAACTGCTATTCTTCTTATAGAATAACTATGTTCTACAATTGACTCCATTGAAACCGTTTTCAACATTTTGCACAACACGTTCAGTCACTATTTATACGAATTCTCGATAACCCAGCATCGATAGTATTATTGCTCTCGATAGTATTATTGCTAATGGGTCGACGATTTATGTGGAGCAATGCATTCAGTCGCCTGACAATCTGACGTCCAGCAACTGGTGGTGCCTCGTCGGGATCTTCTAGGATCTTTTTAGTCTCCGGCAGTGTATTCATCCTACGCAATCCGAAAGTTTTCCGGCGAAAACCGTTATCCGAATGGGGAATGATTGTGTGGCCAAAAACCACTAGGCCGAAAAAATCATTAGGCTAAAACTTAACAGACAGAAAGTTATTTGACTGATAATGTCAGCTTAGCTTAACGTGATCGACTGTACACTTCGTACCTAGTTGCAAGTCGTGATTGGCCGAGAAACAACAAATAAGCACAGTTCAAATTGAATAGCCTCCTTGGGTTAAGATACTATTCTTACTGTATATGCTTTGGGGTTACAATAATTCAAAACCAATAACGATACCGACCACGCCCTCGGAGCTAATTAAGGATTACCCGAGCAGGACAAATTAACTCAATAATACCTCATTCTGTTATTGATACCATACTCTGTTATGAACATGCACAAGAGAAAAAAAAACAAATAAAAATGAATGTACAAAATACTTTAGGCATAACATGCTTAGATATTTCAATACCAAACGAATAATAGTAATGGTATTGAAATACTTAAGCATGTTATGCCTAAAGTATTTTGCATATTACGGAGAAAAAGAAAAATTTGGATGGCTCCGCGGAAATAACGCGCAATGAGCAATCCCCGCAAGGAAGAAGTGTAACAAAGAATGCGTTGATTACAATTCTTGTTTTGAAAATCCGTGTTTGACAAGTTGATTGTTCTGCAGTTGAACATTGTTGAATTATTGTTCCTAGGAAGTTTGG
This sequence comes from Armigeres subalbatus, assembly GCF_024139115.2. Lineage (NCBI taxonomy): Eukaryota > Metazoa > Arthropoda > Insecta > Diptera > Culicidae > Armigeres > Armigeres subalbatus. The sequence continues at coordinate 38,751,714 of NC_085139.1, read as the reverse complement.
CGTGAAGTTCGGAAAGCTTTGCGTTTACCCAATCCGACTAAGCGAACAATGGGAGAATTGGAGCTTGTAATCCAGCATAAGGGTTACCGATGTACAGCAATTAGCAAATATCAAATTGATTTTTTTTTTTCATTTTAGAGTGATTATAACCTGAGATATCATAACAGCATTATTCTACCAAATAACCTCTTTTATCTCTCTACCTATCTAAAAAAGCCCCAAAAACACAGTGAAGAGGCAGTGTAATTATTTCATAATATTTATTTCCCTCCTGTCGTTCCATAAGCTTGTAATTCTTATTCCTAGGGCGATATGACATGCCTACCGAATAGAGTAAAGATAGCATCGTGTTAGCCTCATTATAAACAAATGCAAAAATTGTAATTTGCTTAAAAATCGCAGGGTTTATAACTGTGGAAGAGCTTAATGAACACTAAGCTGCGAGGCGGCAATGTCTTAGTAGGGACAGAGGATTTGAACTACTTTCGATAGTAGAAGCGATTGTGTTAATGTTTAGCATTTTCTAAATTATTCGCTTTCGGTCAACTTCGTGCAGTTATTTCACTGAATGACACATTGAAAGCTGCATAGCTGTCTATGATCATTTACTAGGAAAATATCCGCTCAATGCGGTTTGAATTTTCCACTAATCCAAATTTTTCTTGCAACGCGTAATATTAATTTTCGGTATTAGTTTTTGGTATTTTTTTTATCGAGGTCGTCGCTCCTGCTCGGGTAGGAAAGGAAAATTAGTTCGACACTCATTGCTACAAGAGACTCAGGAGTCCCCAGCATCTCCGTGAGTGCCACGAGAAAGGGATGGTTGATAAGATGAGAGAAGGTAATCTTTAGAAAGTCGCCTTAGTAGGCGATTAATAATTGTTTTGTGGGAAGTTATGTCAAAGTTATTTAGGGCTAGGCACAAAACAGAACTAAACACGCAGATCCGCGTCGGGATTGAAAATGTCAGTTGGCTTTAATGAACATAACATTTCGAATGGCCTTGCGTCACTTACCATGGCGTGATCCAGTTAATCTTCCTCCATACCCTGCTCGAAGCAAGCAAGCGACATTCGTGGCTAGACTACTGTGCGGAGAAATCGACTCTCTTCGGTTACTCGGGCTACTGGATATTCTTGCCATTGAAAGACCTCTTCGGTAACGATCAATGCTGCAGGATCGATGTCATCGTACGTTTGGACACAACGAACCAGTCTCTGCAATGATCAGGACATTTACAATGGTTGAGGAGCTTTTTGACTTTTGCGAAGCACCCGAACGTTTTGAAAATAAGGTGAAGAGGTCACTACTACTGGAACCGTCAGTTTTAGCTTCATTCATTAGGACTAAGTTTTCAGGTGAATCACAATTTTTTTTTAAAGGATGTTTAATTTTGATACACATAGTTAAGTTTGTTATTTTAAGGTGTTTTTATGAGATATTGCGAAAAAAGATTCGGCTGTCGGTGGATAGAGTTGGGTAGAGAGAAAAGGGTATGAAATGTTGCCAAAGCAGATTCGATGGATACGGGGAATTGACTGATATCCCATCGTTTATAGCTGGTTAAGGAACAACTTCTCGCAAGAGCAGCTGTTGTATAATTGGTAATACGTCCATGTACTTAATAGAATAGTGTGGGTTCAAGTCCCACCGGCAGCCGAACCTTTTTTCGCAATATGTCATAAAAACACCTTAAAATGGTAAACTCAACTATGTGTATCAAAATTAATCTTCTTTTCCAAAAAAAGGAGAAATCTGACTTCCCTCACAAGTCATCAACCAAGAAAATTATAATTAAATAATTAAATGACATTTTCGGCCAAATCGCTTGTTTGGTCAATCGACATTTTCGACCGTATGACTCGTTCGGTCCAATGGCGTTTTCGGCTTAATGGCCCTTTCCCAAACGACCATTTCGGCCAATCGGTGTTATCGTCCTAATGAGCTATTCGGCCAAAGGTCTTTTTTGTCCAAATTACTCATTCAACAGTATGTCCCTTTTCGCTAAATGACGCATTCGGCCGTTTAGGCCAAATGGAATTCGGCTAGATGACATACGCACTTACGTAATATTCGGCCAAGTGGCATTCGACAAAATAGCTTTTTGTTGAGTAACTTTCGTCCAAACGAACCTTTTCTTTCCATATACATGTTCCTTTTGGTCGTTACGCCATATTGTCGCTGCATTTTAGATAAAATGTGCGTAACTACCCTGTTGGGCAAGGTAAATGCAGAAGGTGCATACCATTGGTTCGCGTACCTGAAGTGATGAAATAGACCCCATTTCGCGGTCCTTAGTCTCTTACTCAGTAACTCCTAACCATACCTCTCCGTGGTGCCGGCCTACCCGGCCAAGCAAACAAGGGAAGATCGGATAACCAATCCCGGGGAACCTATGGTCGAATACTGGCAGGGAAGGGAGTTTGCTTTTCTCAGTAGGTGCAAATCAGATCGAGCTCCCGCTTTTCATGTGCTGCATCGTGTCAGGATCAACAGATGTAGGTAGCGCAAATCTGTTAAGGTAGCCTACCGAAATTCCAACAGCTACAAAGAAAGGCGATAGTAGAGCAAACAGATGAATTCAACGGCAACAGACCCGGCAGAGAACAGAAGTCAGACAACGATTTCAAAGTGGGGTCTTCAAACGTGAGAACTTTGAATGAACCCGCACGTGTTGGGAAATACGATTGTCCAAATCCGGAGAACATGGAATCCCATCAAAAACACCAAATTTACTATAGCGGTGGCGACAGAGCAGAACATGGAGTTGGCTTTATGGTTATTGGGAAGCAGATGGAGCGAGTTATCCCGAGGAAGTCAATGAGAATGAGGAACAAAGTCTACAACTACAGTCTGAACAGCATCTGTATCCTAACGGAAGATAAGCTTGATAACATGAGAGATGCGACCTATGAGAGCCTTGATAAGGCTTACGGTTAGTGCCCTACACATGAGGTAAAGATTGTCATCGGAGATGCAAACGCGTAGATCGGGATTGAGAGATTATTTCGCCCTGTAATTGGTACGCTGAATGAGGTTAAGAAGGCCCTAAATGAGTCGAAAAACAGTAAGAAGGTCGAGGTCCCGATCGAGCTTCTCAAGCTTTGAAGTAAGCGCCTGCAGAAATCGATCCAACACATTTTTCAAAACAAAAACATGGGAGGATGGTGGATTGCCCGATTTGCCCGATTTACAAGAAAGGGTAAGACTAGAATGCGCCGATTGTAGTGGGATCAGCTTTCTGAACTCGTCGTACAAAATCGCGGAGTCCTTCGTCGGCGAATACCAGGCAGGTTTACAGGAGGGCTGATCAATGACGACGGTATTTTTCGGTTCTTTCAGTCCTAATGACATGCTATAACGGGTTTTGCGCCTGCTATCCGACGTTTCGGTGTCTTCCCTCTACGCTGCTTTCGCACCTACGCTTTCGATAAAAGCTGTGGCAATATTTTATCGCCCACGCACTACTAGTAGGCGTTATGAACTCTCAACATTGCACTCAAAGGCACGATTAGGAGATCTGGCGTACAGAGGAACGACACTATCATCACACGGTCGCATAGGTAGTAGAGGACGACATCGATCGCAGGGTAGTGGTGTAGGCTTTTGTCCTACTGACGTGGAGATGATGAGAATGGGCCTCACCTTCAACTCCCCATAAAAAATTGACCCGACTAAATCGGGTGCGAATCGACCGATTGTTGCACCGTCGCTTATGGGAATTTAACACAGGCATTGGCCGATCAACCACTATATTTAGTCGGTAGTCCCGATTTTTACCGATCAAATCGGTTGATTCGTCATTCGTTTAAATTGGTGTGCACGGAATTCCACTATTAAACAAGCTATTTCGTCGGAATGATATTAAATAGGGTGATTAATTGACTCACGCCTGTGTTAAAATCTCATAAGCGTAGGTTGCACAATCGGCCGATTGTACCCGACGAAATCGGTCGATTCCAGCTATCAAATGTTCTACGGGGCTCTACCAAGACAGATTACATGGCTGCGGGTAGAGATAGATGTTTATTTAATGGTGGATGCTGAGGTAGTGCATTATTATAATTAATATGAAGTTTTTTCTCTTTTTAGTTACTTTATTAACCCTTTCTTTCCCACGGTAGCTGCAGAGTTACTTTAAATTGTGCACCTTCCAACTTTCGTTGAATTGTTTCAATAATAAAAAGTAGTGTTGGGCATATGTTTATGGTTTCATTAGACAGCTTATATGATCAATTTTGTGCAAAAATAGTAAAACATTTAAAAACAGTCAAATACCTATTGATATACAATAGAATCTTTTTTTTTGTATTCTACCAATTTCAGCTATGCCAAATAACTATTTTTCTATCAATTTTCTCAAAGGTAATTCCTTCCTATTGGAACTTTTGAAAAAAGTCGTGGAAAAGAAATGGTTAAAGTGATTTTTCTACAAAATTTTAGAATTTAAAAAAGAGAAAAAGAAAGGAACATCGTCTTCGACCAGAGGTCGTACAGACTGAATACTTAACACCTAGACAACGGACAGGACACATAACCGCACGGCCACGAAGCCCACATCACTAGGAATGTGTATAAAGTTGTTGTAGAAATTGTTTACCTTGGAACGCTTATGACATGTAACAATGACGTTTTACCGAGAAGTGAGAAGATGTACTCCTGCTGGTAATAGGTTCTTCTGTGGATTACGTAACCAGCTTAGATCTCGCAACATACATACGAAAACGGAATGCGCTCTGTCGAAATTCTGATTCTACCAGCGATCCTTTTCGGACTTGACACGTGGAAATTAAAAGAAGTTTTTTGAACAAAAATGGGCTGCGTGGTTGGCAATGTGCAGCCATGTACCCAGCTGAATGGATACGACTTTTATGTACTGTAAAGGCCACTCCGGTTTTAGTTCGAATAAATAACACTAGGTAGACACCTTTACGTGGTGTGTTACGGGGTAAGATCTACCACGGATACATTGCCAGCTACAGGCAAATCCTGACCTAACGAATACCCCAAGCAACACACTCGTCATAAATGAGTTACTGTAACTCATATAGAACAAAATTTAGTCATATTGGAGTTGCTGCAACCAAAACAAGCTAAAGTATGCTACTAGGGACCTTCCTATTTATCCAACTCCGTGCTACTTATGAGGGTGTCGCTAAGTCGGTGGCCTCTCGTTAAGCAAGTACCACATCAACACCTGTGGTGGAAATCTGTGAAAATTACTCACAAAACGAGAAGTAGGCAATGAAAAATACTCGCAAACATTTGTTTTGCCTTTTTCTTGTCTACCTACTACTCGGAGAAAAAATGCTAAAAACGAACCCCGAAAAATGTTCGTGAAGCTTCGCGAGTCATTGGGGTTAATTTGCAAAAAGTCATAAAACAACCTTGGAACTTGTTTCTCACGGATGTTCGAGCAAGAACAGAATTGTTTATTGTGATTGTGTTTATGTCAAGTCAAATTGTATTCAAAGTAACCACAAATACTCGCAACCGTGATTTTGGCTCCCGAACAAAATACTGCCCTGCTTTTTGTCTTTGCTCTGCCCGTACTCGCGAACAAAGCAAACGCCAAAAAAGCAGGCAGTAGGTTTGCGCGAGTGTGCCAATTATGGTAGGCCCAATTACACTCTACACGTGAAGCGAGTATTTCCACTACTGATCAACACTTCCTTCCTTTCCCTAGTTAAAGATGGGCGTGACCAGGAGGAGTAATCCTCATGCTTTTGTTATTTTTGCCTAAGACTGGAATCTTCTTGATTTCTGGTAGCATTCTAGACAAGGATCTCAAAAGTAAAACATAAGTATCACTAGTGTTCAATCTACTAATTACACCGTAACTATGCTAATATTAGTGAATAAATAAAATGAATATCGTCGTTTTTTACGCGGATTTTAGAATTTACGCGGTTTTCGGAAATCACACGGTTTTTTACGCGTTTTTTTTTCGAAAAAGTTTTTACGCTGTTTTTGCCTTTCTCGTACAACAAAGTTGTGCCGAAAGGGTATAGGATTACTCAAAAAAAATAACTTTTGATAGATGTTTTTTTGATAGTGTTTTATTCCAATCGACTTAGTTCGATGAGCTGAAGTGATGTCTGTATGTGTACACAATTTTTGGACACACTTTTTGGAACTTAACATTATCCGATTTACTTGCAACAAGTTGCATTCGACGCGGAATGTGGTCCCATTGTTTGCTATTAAAAATTAGCCTGATCAAACATTGCATTTCGGAATTGTTGAAAAATCAATATTTTTCCCACCTTAGAAAAAAAAATTCAGAATCGAAATTTTTTTCCAAGAGTAGTGGCAATGCATAACTATAAATTAATGCAAAACATGAAAAATTATAGAAAAAATGAGATCTAGACCCTGTTCTGAAGTTCCCCGGTATCCAAAAGTGGGATGACTCAAACACGGTAATTTTCGAACCAATTAATCAAAAAATCACAAAATTTGCGCATTATACATGTATTCGAGTATCATTCATTCCCTGCACCTATCCTTCTTTCGTTCCTAACGTCTAGCATGGCCTACCTCTTATAACCGAATGTTTTCATGCTAAAAACTAGAAGGGTACTCACACACCCGCAACCCTCATCACACTCACTCCGCTCCCGCTCCACATACGCACTGCTCGCGACTCGCAAAGGCGTTCTTCGGTTCTCGAGGCCAATCAGCCTTGGTACATGTGGCCGAGACTTGCCGCGCCTTATTGTCGATGCACCCGATTCCGCTAGTTGATGTTTGGTGTCCTCACGAGGACAATGGTACCCGCGATGACACCCGGCGTCGTGGCTTTGCTTTGCAGCATCCGCTAGAAGAAAACACCAGACAAGAAAAAAAAAACCTTCGGAAGGAGTTTTCCCTGGAGCCCTGGACTTCTTTTTTGTCTAATGATCTGCGTTGTTTGTCTGGGCGGTTAGAGCGTGCCAGTCCCGTCCAGGTGTTTCAATTGGCAATTGCCCTTTCTTCGGACACACGTAGGCCAATCTCTCAGTGGTGGTACGGTCACCCTTCGCCCAATCTAACATCTAATCCATCGCGTGAGGCAATCCTTTGATTTTTCGAAGGTTCGGACCCGCTTGTTCCGATGATTTTTCCGTTCCCGTCGGACTAGCTGCCCGCTTTTATCGGCAATTTGTCTGCAGCCGAGTGTCGGATGGTAGGCTCACCCACCTTTTGTGTCGTCCGCGTGTAACCTTCAGGGATTGTGGCCGTGTGAAGGAATTCCTAGTGTCCTCGTTTCTACGTGCAAACTGTTCTACTGTGGGGGCCAGTTACTTTGCAAATCGCCCCACTCAAACGACATCAGAACACACTACAATTTACGGTTATTGGGTTTTCACTTGCGAGATGCCGGCGCTTTAGCCGGCTACGACGCGACGTCCCGAACTTTCTGTCGCTTGTGTGTCGACCGGATGGAGGAACTACCATTCCCCTGGGGGTCGACGAGTTTGCGTTCCGTGCAGTGGCGAGGGGCGTACGGATTTTTGAGCGCATCTAGAGATTATTATCTGTATATTGCCTGATTTTCTCAAAATTGCACGCGGCGAACCCTTCATGAAAGGTACCGCCGCGCTTTCTGCACCCCGTTTACTTGATTCTTATGGGTGAATAGCATTGCGGTGTATCGTTTGGCGCGGCCGTACCTTTCGACAGTCATTCGCCGCGTGAAGTTTTGTGCAAGTACCCATTTGGGAACATTACAAACGCCGCGCAGTGTATCATATCCAGAAAATCTGACAATAATAGTCGTGCTTAGGGCGACTACAGTGCAGTGGTTGGTACTCAATGCGCAAATATACCAAAACATATTAAACATTACAACCCTTAAAGTCGTTTTTTGACCTATTTATTATGATTTTGTTTAATACATTTTATGATGCACGAGAAAGGCATCATCGCCGCTAGGTGGACTATTCATTTCTTTTTAAAGAAAAGATCGATTTTTTTAAAGATCGAGAAACTCGAGAAAAACAAAAAAAAATCCATTTTTGATGAAGTCGTTTACTAATTGGTTTATTGAATTTGCGCGTTTTTTTATACGCGTTTTTACGCGGTACGTATCCTCGCGTAAAAACTGACTCCTCAGTGTATGTAAAGAAAAACCTGGCACATTTGAAGCCAAAAAAATCATCCATGCATCGGTCATATTTGTTACGCTTAGCTAAGCTTAGACTGACTGTACATATCAATGGTTGCTACTCCGTGATTGATCAGGGGTCGTACACATATTACGTAAGCATTTTTTCTGGGTTTTTCAACCCCCCCCCCTCCCCCCATGTAAGATTTTTTTCATACAAATGATTTTTTATTTATATGGTGCGTAATAAAATGACGGAACCCCCCTCCCCCCATAAGTGCTTACGTAATATGTGTACGGCCCCTCAGAGCTTGTGCGAATTACATTTCGACATTCATCGGTCGTATTTGTTACGGATTAGAAACCAAAAATCGAAAGACAAAAGGTCGCAGGGACTAAAGGCCGAAAGGACAAAACGTCGTGACGACAACTTAGCAGCTACTGAGTGAGTCAAAGACTCCCTAATCGGACGCATAGTCAAAGCACTCACATTCTATTTCTCAAATCAACACTTCCACATGCGTGTAGGTAGTACACGTTCACATTAGTTCAATGCGTATTACATTTTGAGTATAATCGGTTATCTAATCAAGTCCTTATAAAATTCTTTGTCCGTTATGAAATGTTCTTGTTTCAGTATTTATATTAAAATGAATTTGGGATTATCTCAAATTTACTCCGAACTCTGCCACATTTTGCAAAGATTGATCAAACAAAATAAAAATGATAAATATAAAAGAATAAAATCAGTTGAATCATTTGTTCTGCTTTGAAAACTGGGCCTGGTAAAATGTAAAGCAACTCATTAGCGTTAAAAATAACGTGACCGTTAACGGACACTAACGAAAAAATCCGTAACCGTTAAATTTAACTTCAATAAATCAATTTAACGGCGTTATTCGTTAATGAGCGTCAACAACCCCAATTTATCTTTTCTTTTCCCAATTTCTTCTTCTTTCTCTATCATATTTTTTCCTTCTTCCATATTCTTTTCTTTTTCTTCCATTTTCCATTTTCCATCTTCCTACGTTAGTTTTTCTTCTTCCATCTTTCTTATTTCTCCTTCCTTTTTTTCTTTTTCCTTCTTTCTTTTTTCTTCTTCCATTTTCTTTTCTTCTTCTTCCTTCTCTTTTCTCATTTTTCCTTCTCTTTTCTCCTTCATCCTTCTCTTTTCTCCCTTCTTCTTAGTTTTGCTTTCCCTTCTTCCTTTTTCCATCTTTTTGCTTCTTTTCTTCTTTTTTCTTCCTTCTTGTATCTTACATCATTCTCTTTCCTTTCTCCTTTTTGCTTCTTTCTTCGTCCTTCTTCTTTATACCTTCTTGTTTCTTCCTTCAATATTTCTTCTTCATTCCTTTTTTCGTCTTCTTTCTTTCTTCTTCCTCGTCTCCTTCTTCTACTTCCTTCTCCCATCTGCTTTCTTTCCTCTTCCTTCTTTCTTCTTTTTCTTTCTTCCTTCTTGAACCTTCCTCCTTAGTTCTCCCTTCTCCCTTCTCCCTTATATCTTATTCTTCTTTGCTTCTTTCTTTGCCCTTATTTCTTACCTTTTGTTGCATTCGACCTTTTGTCCCATTCGATCCTTTGTCCCATGCGAACTTTTGTCTCTTTCAACATTTTATCCCCTTCGACCTACATATTGTCCCTTTTGACCTTTTGTCCTTTCGACTTTGTGTCCCTTTCGACGTTTTATCTTTTCGACCATTTGTCCTTTCGACCTTGTGTCCCTTTCGACATTTTATCCTTTCGACCATTTGTACTTTCGATCTTTTGTCTTTCGACATTTTGTCCTTTCTACCTCTTGTCTTTCGACCTTTTCTTATAAATTTATTTGTTACGGTCATACTTACTTACTTATGGATCCTGTACACCTCCGGTGGTGCAAAGGGCCGTCTTGAAAGATCTCCATCCTGAGCGATGCCCGGCTATCGCTTTAACCTGTTGCCAGGTTAGATTTCGGTCGACTTCTTTTATTTCTTTATTGAGACTTCGCCGCCATGAGCCTCTGGGTTTGCCTCTGCTGCGATGTCCCGCTGGGTTCCAGTCTAATGCTTGCTTACAGATTTCGTTTCCGCCCCTACGTAGAGTGTGGCCGACCCAGCCCCACTTCCGATCCCGAATTTCTGTTGTTATCGGCCTCTGGTGACAACGACCATGGAGCTCGTTGTTTGAGATCCAGTTGTGAGGCCACCAGGCCCGAATTATATACCGCAGGCATCTGTTAATGAACACCTGCAGCCGTTGAGTGTTCTCCACTGATACACACCATGTTTCGCTAGCGTATAACAGCACAGATTTCACGTTAGAGTTGAAAATTCGTATTTTGGTGCGTTCACTTATCTGCCTGTTTTTCCAGATATTTTTAAACTCGCAAAGGCAGCCCTTGCTTTCTTGATCCGTGCGCCTATGTCGATCTTGGTACCGCCGTCTGACGCCATTTGGCTACCAAGATATTGGAAGCTTTCAACATTCTCCACTGGTTGCCCGGCTACTGTGAAACTGGAAGGAGTCACCGTGTTTACATCCAACGATTTGGTTTTGTTGACGTTGATGACTAAACCTGCCGAGGAGGAGCGATCGGCAAGGTCGTTGAGCTTACTCTGCATATCAGAGCGCCGTTGCGCGAGGAGTGCAACGTCATCCGCCAATTCGAAGTCGTTTAGGTGCTCCATGGTTATAGGCTGCCATAACAGCCCGCGGTTTGGTTCACGGTCAATCGCATCTACCAGAATCTCATCGATTACGATGAGGAACAGTAACGGTGATAGAATACATCCTTGCCTCACACCAGCTACGACCCGGATAGGGTCGGACAGGACCCCATTGTGCAGCACTCTACACGAAAAGGCCTCGTACTGTGCTTCGATGAGGCCGATGATTTTCTCAGGAACCCCTTGCGTCTCAGGGCGCCCCACATATTCTCGTGATTGAGACGGTCGAAAGCTTTTTCGTAGTCAATGAATACCAAGTAAAGGGACTCTTGGAATTCGTTAACCTGCTCCAAAATGATGCGGAGCGTGACAATATGGTCCACACAGGATCTTCCGGCACGGAATCCGGCTTGCTGCCGCCGGAGAGTCGCATCGATCTTCTCCTGAATCCGGGCTAGGATAATTTTGCACAGAACTTTGAGAACGGTACACAGCAACATAATGTCTCGCCAGTTATCGCATACAGTCAGGTCACCCTTTTTGGGCACCTTCACTAGGATACCTTGCATCCAGTCGACCGGGAAAGTTGCGGTGTCCCAGATATTACGAAATAAACGATGCAGTAGTTGAGCGGATGTCATGGGGTCAGCTTTGAGCATCTCGGCTGATATGCGGTCGACCCCTGGGGCTTTATTCGATTTCATGCTTTGGATGGCTGTTTGAATCTCTAGCAGTGATGGAGCTTCGGTATTGACACGTGTTATACGTCGGATCCTAGGCAGATCATGCCGAGGTGGTGATGGCCTGGCTGGCACTTGAAAAAGTTGTTCGAAGTGCTCGAACCAGCGTTTCAGTTGGTCAGTTGGGTCGGTCAATAACTGATCATTCGCGTCTTTCACAGGCATCGTTGCATTCATCTTTGCCCCGCTTAAGCGTCGTGAGATATCGTAGAGGAGGCGAATGTCCCCGGTTGCGGCGACTCTCTCTCCTTCGTCGGCCAGAGAGTCTGCCCACGCTCGCTTGTCCCGTCGACATGAGCGTTTTACTTCCTTCTCAAGAGCCGTGTATCGTTGACGGGCTAAGACTTTGGCTCCTCTGGTTTTCGATCGCTCTATCGCGGCTTTGGCTTCTCTTCGCTCCTCTATCTTCCTCCAGGTCTCATCGGTGATCCATTGTTTTCTCTGGGTGCGTAGTTCGCCCAGATTGTTCTCGCTGGTGGCGATGAAGGCATTCTTGATGGCGGTCCATTGGTCTTCCACGCTGCCACCTTCCGGAATATCTGCAGCACGCGTCTCCAGTTCTTCAAAGAAGGACCGTTTCACCGTGGCATCTTCCAGTCGGCGTGTGTTGAATCGTCGTCCAACTCTTTCCTCCTGCCGACGAATCCGCGCAATGCGCAGGCGTATTTCGCCGATGAGGAGGTGATGATCAGACGCGATATCGGCACTACGTTTATTCCGTACATCAAGAAGGCTCCGTTTCCATTTTCGGCTGATGCAGATGTGGTCGATTTGATTTTCTGTAAAGCCGTCACGGGAGACCCACGTAACCTGTGAACCGGTCGATGAGGGAAGAGCGATCCCCCGATCACCATGTCGTTATTACCACAAAATTCTGCGAACAGCTCTCCGTTTTCGCTCATTTCTCCGAGACCATGGCGTCCCATAATGCGCTCATGGTTCGAGTTGTCGGATCCGATCTTCGCATTGAAGTCGCCCAAACAGATCTTGATATCACCCTTCGGAATTCTATCTACGACGGCATTGAGTTGACTGTAGAAGTTCTCTTTGTCTTGCAGATCGGCAGCATCGGTTGGCGCATAACATTGGATTATAGTAAGGTTTCGGACCCGTGTTCTAAATCTGGCAACGATTATCCTTTCACTTATAGGTTCCCACATCATAAGCGCAGAGTGTGCCTGAGCGCTTAGTAGGAAGCCAACTCCGCGATGCCGGGGAGCGTGTTCACCTCGTAAACCAGAGTATAGCAGAACTTGTCCTGACAGCCTTCTGTGTTCTCCAAAGTTTGGCCAACGGACTTCACTCAGTCCCAGGATCTCAAGCTTCATGCGGCGTGCCTCATTGGCAAATTGTGCCAATTTACCCTGCTGGGCTAGGGTTAAAACGTTCCATGTTCCTATTCGTGTCCGTTGTTTCGCGCTAAGAGTCGTCGCCGTAAAATCAGTCCGTATTCTTTCATTATCGGATTCTCGAACAAATTGATGTTTCGGGAACAGTAGGTTGTTGGCCCAAGGTTCCCTATCCACCGGGATGGGGCTGCCATCTTAGGTATAGCTTCCGGGAATAGCATTTCATACTCAGCCGCTGGATGCCAGAACAGACGCTGTTGGAGCCGCACCTCCTTGGTGGACAGACGCTCGATCAGTCGGGTCAAATTTGTTTAAAGTCCCACCCAACACCAGGACTAGGCTAGTGCGCTTTGAGCGGCACACGGTCGCTTTGATAGGGCCTGCTTGGGGACACATGCAGCTTTTTATAGAAGTTCAACAGAGCCCACTGTCGAACCCCACCACATCCTAGGCAGACCCCACAGTACGCACCCTCTCACTCTAGCTGATGTCAGAAGGACAACAGTGCCCAGGCTGCACTACCAGCTAAGTACGCAACCCTTAGCTGGCGGTCAATTGTCATCGGAAGACCCGTGGAAGCGTGAGTATTGGAACTTGTGAGGACCAGAGCTATGTTAGGCGCCCCTTCCCGGATGTCAACTCACCATTTCGCAGCCCACGTTACGGTCATAAGGCCTTGAAAATTGGACTTCACTCGAGTAGTGTGATGAATTAGAGCGGCAAAAAAAATATCAGGAGGACAATTTAGGTGGACCATGAGCATGTTCAAATCTAAAGTGAATAATACATTCAGAAAACGCGGAAACCTGAAGAGATACACTAGACTCTCATACATGATTCACTTTGTAACAATAAATAATCACTCAATTTTGCTTGTTGGTCAAATGGAAATGACTCAAATTAGTTTGTGCCCTATTATTGAGGGATCAGTATACGCATATGGTTCAAACATATGCGAGATACTCAAGTATGATTGGTGTAATAATATGAGTCCAATCAATATGGCTCAGTTTATTGAAGCGGTTTTATCATTCATCAATAAATGTTTCACTATATCCAATAGATCTCAAGTAAAGGAAATTGTAAGGCATTATGTTCCGCAAGCCGCACTGGATAAGTGAGATTAATTCATACATGGGTTTTACAGAAATAGGAAACCCCACCGCTCTGTAATCAGACGAACAAGTATCGACTTGCATCATGTTTCGGGAAACAACTGCTTTCGATGATTGAAACGTGTTCTGAAACAAAGACCAAGGTATTAGACCATTCCCTTCTCCTCTCCATTGAGCCGACAGAATCCGTCACCCTTTAATGTGAAATTCAAACATGTTAATTTCCAAGCATCGACCGTCAATGTGGAGATTATGATCAGAAGGTAAAACAAAAGGTGGTTCTCGGCTTCGGATGAAGGGCGGGCCTGTTGGGAGCGTATCATTTTCTCTGACTGAACAGACTTTGCTGTTATTTGATACTTTGCACTAGATTTCCTATCTCGGTTGTGTGGCGCATGCAACATGATGGACCCTCTTTCCCAACCGAACAAGAGGATTTTCCTAAGAGCATATCTGATCTGAGATAACAATACCTACGAATTGAATGAAGATAGATTTCTGAACATGGCCGTCGATATGCTCCATTATTTGGGATTCTGTGAGAGTGGTTAATTATTTTGACTTCAACATTTCAAACTTTTCAATCAGCTGTTTTGATTAATCGGTAGCTAGTTTTCTACCTTAAGTAATATTAGTTTAACCATGATATTTGAAATAGCAAAATATGTTCTCTGAAACCATGCCAAAACCTTTTTTTTATTAGGGAATATATTCCACCTACACGGAAACAAATCGGTTACCGATATCATGATTTAAAAATCATGAATTCATGACCCACCTTTTTTCATGAAATCATGATTATGACTCATGATTTCATGATCCAATTCACTAAAACCATGAGTCATAGCAACCGAAACCATGATCGTAATTCATGATTGCAATAAGCGTTACCCGTATAGCCGAATCTCTCAAACCGTGATGATAAGTTTTCGGCGTTTCATTTTCTTTATTGCTTTTTGAAATTGTGAAGTGTGTACTAAAACTTGTTGTGAACTTAAAAATAGTGATAAAACATAGTTCTTTCGCTAATGTAAGTTGCCAAATATAGATTTGAATCGTTGCAACTGTAAGAAGGCATCGGCATTTATGAGAACCTACGCTAAGTCGCGTTAAGTTTTGAGTCGAAATACATACCATCAGAAAATGCAGATGGCTGAGAAATTCTTCGTCGAAAGTAGATTAAGTAATATAATAGACCAGTATTTGTCAGTACGGATAAACAACCTTTCTTCCTTTCATTAGGTAATTGTGCGGCGATCGTGAGATGTGTACAGGAGTTGGATTGTGTGTTGCAAGCGAATAGACAAATGCTTCTGGAAGCGAGATTAACCCTTCTTTGGGCATTGAATTGTGTCAAGAACAGCACATTATTATGATCAAAATAAACACTTTTTGGAGTTTGGAGGTTCCCATTCTCTGTGTCTTTGTTTTTCATGATTGTTGATATCCATTTTCTTCTGGAACTGCAAACAAGAATGTATAAATCACAAATAAGCCGAGCACTCAGTCATGCATAATGTCTTATTTTCATGAATTTGATTCATGATTTTAGATCAACTGACTCATGATTCTAAGAGTAAAGCTCCCAGTTTCATGAGTTCAAATCATGATTTCAGATTTGATGACTCATGATTTCATGAGTCGTTGCTATGATTTGCTATTGGTACTCCAAATCGTAACGCATCAACGCGTTATGCAGAACAGATCATAAAACAAATCATGAAATCATGATTCATAATCATGGTGTATATTCATAACATGAAAAAGCACTAGGATCATGAAATCATGAGTCATATTTATCATTTTCGGGAATGGATTTGTTCCCGTGTACTAGTAGAAGTAGGTGAGGTGTATTGAAACAAATGCTATTTTATTTTGTTTTACCCTTGGAAGGTTAAAACTAATCTAAATAAGGATCTTCTCAAAACAGTAATTTATATGCCAGTTCGTAAGTTTACTTCTAATTTAATTTAAAGCCCACAAACTCCATTTAATTTCCTATCATAACTAACTTTAAATCTACCAATCTCTGCCCCTGGATCACATAATCCTCATTTGATAATATGCTGCCAGTGCCGCCATTAAACGTGGAAGCTATATTTAACCGATTGTAGATTGGGCATGCCGCTCTGGCTGGCATAAACAATACGCCGTTACCAGTTTTGGCTATAAATCATTCAAATTAAATAGGGAAGCTGCACAGTAGTGGTCCAATTTGAAAAGAAAAAGCATTAGAAATAATCTAATTAATGTTAAACATCCATACATTTTTAACAATTACCTTGACATAATTATTGGATATTAAGCTACGACATTAACTGAATTACAAAAATCTTGGATAAAAAAGAAATCTCTAATTTAAACCACTTTGCTTCTCTGGCTACTCCACCATTTTTACCCTTAAAATCTTTTAGACTGTCATTTTCATTCTTCGCCATGCTTTCTTTTCAATAATTTACCTCCCCAACCTGCTTACCCGCCCAGTTTCACCTGATTAAATCATATTAGTCGCACCATTTTATGGGCGTGCCTACCATTTTAACCAAGTCTTCCGAATGAATGATGGGGAGATTGTGATTGTGCCGTTCGGTCTCCCAACCCCATCCCCCTCAATTCGGTGTGAAATCCACTTTGCACGCAGTATCAAAGCGGCGGCTGACTGACACAGAACGTTAGCACGTTTGGTGGAAGCGAAAATTACTTACCGAAGCCCACCATCATCAGAAGGAAATTTTAATGAGTCGCTTGGCATCATTATCGGCTTTCAGCAGAACGCGTTGTCAGATGCGTCTTTTTTACGACTGTTTCGCTGCTTGTGATGCTGATGACGATGTAATACGCACATACTTGAATGTATTGTACATTCTGCCAACCGGTCGCGGTCGGTGATGAAGTATTGAATCAGACTAAATTAATCAACAAGAGAAAACGGGAGTGATTGAAGCCGGTTTTAGTATGCTTTTTGAGGGTGCTTAGTGGAATACTAAATGAAACAGCCAACAATAATGCTTTCCACCTGGAGCTTGTTAAACAGTTATGATGAATTCCATATTGTGCCATTCGCAAATGTGTATTGATTATGAGCTGGAGTAGGACACCGCCAGTATTCGAAACTGCTTAAAGTTTTCGAATTGAGCATTGAACTTATTCAAATTTTGTGTATTGTCTAGGCATCACACGTTACATAATAAGATCAAGATGTTTTGTAGGCTCTAAACATGATGAATTAAATGCAATTGTTTTATAATAATTTAAACATGAGTTGCGTAACATATAGTCAAGTAAGTCATTCAGACTTTCCTGATGGTCATCTTAAAATTATGTACGGAAGCAAATACCTTTGGGTTTGATTTAATATTCTCCATTATTAACGTATTTATTTTTTTCCGCTCTATTTTAGTACGAGTCATATTCACCCCAATTAAATATCACACCCAAGCTACGCACTCATCAATAAGCATACCAATTATTTTTTCCAATTTCCACAATGAAAAGACAAACAATATGCTTGACTGTGCGTGGAAAACAATCACTCACAAAGAATGCCATTATTGTTCGCTCTTGGTCAACGAACGATCGAACAAATTGGTAATTTCATTGACTCTGCATAGGTCGGGCCTCATAACTTCACCGAAAACAAAAAACAACCGAATCGGACACATCTTTGAGCAAACGTATCTACCAGTCATAAAAATATATATTCCCCGCCGCCCCATCCTTCATCGAATCAAAGTTATTTCACTCGGAAATTTCATCATCACGCTGGCATCCTTTCCGAAACGACCTGCACTCGCCAACGAAATCCGCCCCAAAAACCCATTATTATTGGTCACGAAAAAGCCCCCATCCGAAAATGTAAATCCCAATCGGATTCCAATGCAGCACACGCACCACCCCACCCAGTGGAGCAGGATCACTCGCAACACAGCCGCCCGAAATCCAGCTTAAAAAGTATGAAATTAAAATGACTCCGTGACCGACCAACCTGCTGCTGCCGTGTCCGACAATGTCCGCACCTTGCACACAGGATTCACACGTACAGCTGCAGATGAGCGGAGTTATCCAAATTCGAATCAGGTTAATCGGGAGGTTCCCAAACGATTGTATGTTTATTGTTCAGTCGCGATGAGAAAATTGATGATTTTTTTTAAAGATATGTTCCGCCAGTTAAAAAATTGTTGATCAGATTTTCAACGTAAAAGCTAATCGAATATTTCATCCAATAAAAAAATAAGAAATCTTCCATCATTGTCCAGCAAACAATAGGAGTAGGAAATGGTTTGAATATCTGTAATAGTAAGCTTTATAACATTCGCACTAATTTCAAATGCTCTACCCCAGTAACAAAAACTTGAAAGACAAACGCAGGACACGCTGATCTGAGAAAAGTTTTCGAATTTATGGTCAACAGACGGCTCCGAGTTCCTCTAGTCCAATAAATTACTAGACAGCACACAACATGCGCTCTGACACGGGCATGACGCGTAACTAGCGGCTCGCTTGACATCGCAAAAGTCAAAAGAGATTGTACAATCTCAAGGAACCTCGCAGTGGGGGAATTTAAATTATGCCTAATATCTTAGTCGGATTGGACTATTTCTCACTTTGGAAAGTGAAAGGGTATCGAATTATTACGAGATATGTAGTACTACAGAGCTGAATTGAAAGAAAGTATATGCCGAAAACTAGAATTAAGAATTAAAGCATTTGTTGATATAAAATAGAATACACCCGATTCTGTTTTTACACGGATTTTTTTTACACGGCCGTGTAAAAAAATCCCATACAAAATTTTTGCAAAGTTGCTCCATTTTGCATGATTCGTCGAGAAATCATAAAACTTTTTTTACACGGATTTTCAAATTTTGAATTGAAAACTTTTTTTACACGGAACGCATCCCCCGTGTAAAAAAAGAATCGGGTGTATTTACTTATTTTTCGATAAATAAGCTTTAACATGAAAAAACAATGTGATAAAATGATGTGAAAAGGTCTATTTGAAGAATATTTGAAGCTCTTGTTAAAGATTAAGAGTGAAGCTGTATTTATTAGTTGGGTGCGCTGTTCTGGTGGGTCACAATATCCCTCAATTTATTTTCAAAATTTTAAAAGTATGCAAGTGTTCGTAGTTCAGTGTTGAGTGTTTTTGATACTTTTTGAATTTTACGTCGTGAAATGTTTAAACTGAGCAAGTAGTTTCCTCATATTGTAACCAACGGGTAACAATCCATACATGTAAAGTAGACCTCTTCATGTTTTCAAAAACTATCAAAAATTCAACCGGTCAGCCCAGAATCACAATTCTTATGCTAAAATAAGTCTCCTGTCAAATTTTCAGCTAATTCGGATAAAATTTGGAGGTGGCTCAAGTCGATTTAGTGTTTTTGGGCTATTTTAAATTTTGGAAAAAATCTAACAAGAGATATAAACGTCGAAAACTATCGCAACAACCTCTATACGGAAGCTTTTGGTGTATTTTACAAGTCTTGTGAACATTGCTATTCGTTCCGTTCACGTTTTGTCCATGTTAAAGTGATTTTCATGATTTTAAGTGCATAAAAATACTGTTTCCCCCAAAAGTCGTTGTTCTACAAAATTCCTGAATTTATGACAAATGATTGCTAATTTATTATATTATTATTCCTCTTTTTTCCCTGGAAATTTGAGTAATATAATTGTCAATGTGCGATTTATCGTTAAATTCTTAAAAATCAGAAGCTGAACATTTGTCATAAATTTGCACGTTAGGATTTTTTCAAACAATTTTTTCGAACAAAACATAAATCAAATCATATGATATTTGATGCTTACAACAAACGACTTTCAAATTTTGTTAATTTCACCATATGTCTGCATGATTTTTATATTGAGTGCATCGTGGTAACAAGTGAAATCGAAGCTTCTTTGTTTGATCAACTTGTTTGAAGAAATCTCAGCGTGCAAATTTATGACAAATGTTCAGCTTCTGATTTTTAAGAATTTAACGGTAAATCGCACATTGGCAATTATATTACTCAAATTTCCAGGGAAAAAAGAGGAATAATAATATAATAAATTAGCAATTATTTGTCATAAATTCAGGAATTTTGTAGAATAACGACTTTTGGGGGAAACAGTATTTTTATGCACTTAAAAGCTTGAAAATCACTTTATCATGGATAAAACGTGAACGGAACGAATCGCAATGTTCACAAGACTTGTAGAGCACACCAAAAGCTTCCGTATAGACGTTGTTGCGATAGTTTTCGACGTTTATATCTCTTGTTAGATTTTTTCCAAAATTTAACATAGCCCAAAAACACTAAATCGACTTGAGCCACGTCGAAATTTTATCCAAATCAGCTGAAAATTTGACGGAAGACTTATTTTAGCATAAGAATTGTGATTCTGGGCTGACCGATTGAATTTTTGATACTTTTTGAAAACATGAAGAGGTCTAATGTAAAGCCCATATCCATAATAAATTTTGTTATAGGGGAAAAGACGGCTTTGGCAGGTTTCTATAATTGGGGTTGGCAAAGAATGCTTAGGCCAAATTTGAGCATAATCATTCATAAAAAAACCCCTGACAATAATAGACCAAAACCTGCCAAAGCCATCATTCCCCCTATTTCTTTATTCCCATACATCTCTATGAATAGTCTGTGCCCATACACGATAGTCTAATACAGACGAGTGTTGTCGCCGACTCATAAATGTGGTTAATTTTCGATATATACAAAAAAAACTAATGTTTGTGTTGTAGATCTCATTTACGGATGAAGATTAGGCTACCGTACATGGAAGTGAGAGTGGTAAAATTTAAAATCTTTAAATCCCATTGAAGGGCAAATCACATATGAAATATAAACATTGTACTATTGAATTATTATCAGATTTAAATATATTATAGATTAGAACAGAATTGACTAACATTAAACAGAAATAAATAGCTTTGCAAAAAAAAAGATGGCGACGGAGCGAGAAGTTTTTTAGGGATTATTCTGAACCTGAGTGGTGTCCAAAAGGACCAAAAGCGTTCCGATTACACCGGAATCGTTCGTCTGGTCCCGCTAGAGGTCTATCGGTGAACGCATGCCCGTTTTTTTAATTTTTGGCAGAATATCCCTCAGTGAAACCCACTCAGTGCACAGTGACACGGTGAAAATCTGGTGTTCCACTCGAGTTCGTTTAGGCCGTCCGTTACCATACGGTCCCGCCATCCCGTGCTTCGAACCATCCTTTGTGGAATTGGTTTCCTCGTCATCGCAACACGACGTGACGAAAATCCATGCACCAACACCTCTCAACGACTGAAGAGCACGTGTTTTCGGAGCGCAAGCCCTCCCCCTGTGAGATTGCAACGACGTCCGATGTTGGATTTGTCGCACACCGACAACGGACCGCTCTCATCACCCTAGCCCCGAATGACCATCGATGATAAGAGAGGAGTGACCCCTACCATCACGATCAGCACAAAAGAGCCACTAGCACCAACCAGCAGTTTGCTCTCCACTCACGCAGCGATTGGATTACGACGACGGGAGCGCTGGTTACCGCATTGAGACTTTGACTGCCAGTTAAGTCTCAATTACGGTTCTGGCAAGCGCATTAAAGGTTGTGTGTTTTGGTATATTGTTATATTGTGTATTGCAAGGACTGACAGCCGAGTCATTTTACTCCCTTAGTAAAGCCGGGTGAAACCGACTCGAAACGGCGGGTTGGCTAATGGCCTAGAAAATCCGTGGCGGGCCTTGTGGCACGCTGTCCAATCCTGCTGCCTGGTTGGTGACCAGACAGAAGTAGGCTCAGATGAACTCCCTGACTAACGCCAATTTGGCCTGAACAC
This sequence comes from Armigeres subalbatus, assembly GCF_024139115.2. Lineage (NCBI taxonomy): Eukaryota > Metazoa > Arthropoda > Insecta > Diptera > Culicidae > Armigeres > Armigeres subalbatus. The sequence continues at coordinate 38,729,948 of NC_085139.1, read as the reverse complement.
GAGAGTGTTAAGGGCAGCAGGGACTATGTCCAAGGGCTTGACGATCCCTCCCCAGGCCATCTGCGAGTTGTGGGGCTTGCCTAGGATGTGGTGGGGTTTGACAGTGGGCCCTGTTACACCTCTATAAAAAGCTGCATGTATCCGCAAGTAGGCCCCACCAAAGCGACCGTGTGCCGCTCAAAGCGCACAAGCCCAAGTCCTGGTGTTAGGTGGGACGCTAAACAGCCCTGACACGACGGCCCTCCGACGAGACAGGAGGTTTGCGCTGGCCCAATAAGCCGCCTAGAAAACCAATCATTACGAACAATATAAGAGATAATGCGACTCGATATAATCGGCAAAGACCTAGGCGACGAATACAGGATCACGATTGGAAGCTTGGAACATGGAATTGCAAGTCGCTAGGTTTCGCAGGTTGCGACAGGATGATCTACGATGAATTACATCCCCGCAACTTCGACGTCGTGGCGCTGCAGGAGATTTGCTGGACAGGACAGAAAGTGTGGAAAAGCGGGCATCGAGCGGCTACCTTCTACCAAAGCTGTGGCACCACCAACGAGCTGGGAACCGGCTTCATAGTGCTGGGTAAGATGCGCCAACGCGTGATTGGGTGGCAGCCAATCAACGCAAGGATGTGCAAGCTGAGGATTAAAGGCCGTTTCTTCAACTATAGCATCATCAACGTGCACTGCCCACACGAAGGGAGACTCGACGACGAGAAAGAAGCGTTCTACGCACAGCTGGAGCAGACATACGATGGATGCCCACTGCGGGACGTTAAAATCGTCATCGGTGACATGAACGCACAGGTAGGAAGGAAGGAAATGTATAGACCGGTCATCGGACCGGATAGTCTGCACACCGTATCGAATGACAACGGCCAACGATGCATAAACTTCGCAGCCTCCCGCGAAGCACCTTCTTTCCCCGTAAAAATATCCACAAGGCCACATGGAGATCACCTAACCAAGAAACGGAAAACCAAATCGACCACGTTCTAATCGACGGTAAATTCTTCTCCGACATCACGAACGTCCGCACTTACCGCAGTGCGAATATTGAATCCGACCACTACCTCGTTGCAGTATGCCTGCGCTCAAAACTCTCGACGGTGTACAACACGCGTCGAAGTCGGACGCCGCGGCTTAACATTGGGCGGCTACAAGATGGTAGACTAGCCCAAGAATACGCGCAGCAGCTGGAAGTGGCACTTCCAATGGAAGAGCAGCTAGACGCAGCGTCTCTTGAAGATGGCTGGAGAGATATTCGATCCGCCATTGCATTGGTAGCACCGCAACCGCTGCACTTGGCACGGTGCCCCCGGATCAGAGAAACGACTGGTATGACGGCGAATGTGAGCAGTTAGTGGAAGAGAAGAATGCAGCATGGGCGAGTTTGCTGCAACACCGCACGAGGGCGAACGAGGCACGATATAAACAGGCGCGGAACAGACAAAACTCGATTTTCCGGAGGAAAAAGCGCCAGCAGGAAGATCGAGACCGTGAAGAAACGGAGCAACTGTACCGCGCTAATAACACACGAAAGTTCTATGAGAAGTTAAACCGTTCACGTAAGGGCCACGTGCCACAGCCTGATATGTGTAAGGACATAAACGGGAACCTTCTTACGAACGAGTGTGAGGTGATCCAAAGGTGGCGGCAGCACTACGAAGAACACCTGAATGGCGATGTGGCAGACGAAGATGGCGGTATGGTGATGGACCTGGGAGAACGCGCGCAGGACCTAATCTTACCGGCTCCGAATCTCCAGGAAATCCAGGAGGAGATTGGCCGGCTGAAGAACAACAAAGCCCCTGGGGTTGACCAACTAGCAGGAGAGCTATTTAAACACGGTGGTGAGGCACTGGCTAGAGCGCTGCACTGGGTCATTACCAAGATTTGGGAGGAGGAATTTTTGCCGCAGGAGTGGATGGAAGGTGTCGTGTGTCCCATCTACAAAAAGGGCGATAAGCTGGATTGTAGCAACTACCGCGCAATCACATTGCTGAACGCCGCCTACAAGGTACTCTCCCAAATTTTATGCCGTCGACTAGCACCAACTGCAAGGGAGTTCGTGGGGCAGTACCAGGCAGGTTTTATGGGCGAACGCTCCACCACGGACCAGGTGTTCGCCATTCGCCAAGTACTGCAGAAATGCCGCGAATACAACGTGCCCACACATCATCTATTCATCGACTTCAAAGCCGCATATGATACAATCGATCGGGACCGGCTATGGCAGCTAATGCACGAACACGGTTTTCCGGATAAACTGACACGGTTGATCAAAGCGACGATGGATCGGGTGATGTGCGTAGTTCGAGTTTCAGGGGCATTCTCGAGTCCCTTCGAAACCCGCAGAGGGTTACGGCAAGGTGATGGTCCTTCGTGTTTGCTATTCAACATCGCTTTGGAAGGGGTAATACGAAGAGCAGGGATTAACACGAGTGGTACAATTTTCAACAAGTCCGTCCAGCTATTTGGTTTCGCCGACGACATAGATATTATGGCACGTAACTTTGAGAAGATGGAGGAAGCCTACATCAGACTGAAGAGGGAAGCTAAGCGGATCGGACTAGTCATCAACACGTCGAAGACGAAGTACATGATAGGAAGAGGTTCAAGAGAAGACAATCAGAGCCACCCACCGCGGGGTGGCATCGTTGGTGACGAAATCGAGGTGGTAGAAGAATTCGTGTACTTTGGCTCACTGGTGACTGCCGAAAATGACACCAGCAGAGACATTCGGAGACGCATAGTGGCTGGAAATCGTACGTACTTTGGACTCCGCAAGACGCTCCGATCGAATAGAGTTCGCCGCCGTACCAAACTGACAATCTACAAAACGCTAATTAGACCGGTAGTCCTCTACGGACACGAGACCTGGACGATGCTCGTGGAGGACCAACGCGCACTTGGAGTTTTCGAAAGGAAAGTGCTGCGTACCATCTCTGGTGGGGTGCAGATGGCAGACGGTACGTGGAGGAGGCGAATGAACCACGAATTGCATCAGCTGTTGGGAGAACCATCCATCGTTCACACCGCGAAAATCGGACGACTGCGATGGGCCGGGCACGTAGCCAGAATGTCGGACAGTAACCCGGTGAAAATGGTTCTCGACAACGATCCGACGGGCACAAGAAGGCGAGGTGCGCAGCGGGCAAGGTGGATCGATCAGGTGGAAGATGACTTGCGGACCCTCCGTAGACTGCGTGGTTGGCGACGTGTAGCCATGGACCGAGCCGAATGGAGAAGACTCTTATATACCGCACAGGCCACTTCGGCCTTAGTCTGATTAAATAATAAATACGAGAGTGTTAACCCACGCATGGCCTTCCTGTTTGCTCGCAAGCATAGACAACCATGAGATCACAAAGGCGACTACTTCAGTAGGATTTGATGGCAGCTGCAAGGGGGACCCATGCGCTATGTCAAGTACTCCAGTTTCTAGAGGTAAGGGCGCCGTAGGCGCAGTGGGAGATCCTTTCGCAAGTAGGGGTCTCCCACTATGGAGGAAAACGGTGTTGAGGTAGTAGCTAGTTTGCACGGGACTAGCAATATCCCAGCGGGAGGTGTTGACAGCCAGAACGATGCTCAGACAGTCAACACACCAGGCGAGCCCCTAACTGTTACGGACAGCGGTACGGTCGAGCTCAATAAAGCGTCCGATCGTGTAGAGATGGCTCCCAATCAGGCGAAACTACGAGGGAAGGGCAACGATGCGGCCCAGACTACTAAACCCCAGGGTGATGGTAGCCACTTTGCGACGGCTGCTCAGCGGACCGAAAATCCCTGGCAGCTCGTTTGCAGAGTTAAGAAGAGGGAAGAGGGTCCTCACCCCGCAAGGAAACTTAGGGACAGAGGTGAGGCCTTGTTGGTCAAGACCGACACAGAGAGGTACGCCGATGTCCTTAAGGCCATGCGAGGTGCCGAAAAGCTTTCGACACTAGGTGAGGACGTGCGAAGCGTCAAACGCCCCAAGGCAGGTGAACTGATCTTGGTGCTGAAGCGTGGAGCAAAGGTGAGCGGTACCGCCTATAAGAGGTTGGCCGAGGAGGTCCTGGGTGAGGGAGTGAAAGTGAGGTCCCTGGGTACCGAGGTGACCCTCCGGTGTAAGCAGCTGGACGAGGTCGCTGAGGCGCAGAGGACCTGATTTCATCGTTAGAGGCGCAGTGCGATATAGAAGTCGAGCGGTCTTCTATTCGTCTTAGAGGTGGGCCCTTTGGCACGCAGGTAGCTTGGTTCAAGTTACCGGTAGTGGATGCCAAAAAGGTCCTGGCGGTCGGAAAACTGAAGGTTGGATGGTCAATGTGCCCAGTAAGCATATTCCAGCCACCTCTAGTCGAAAAGTGTTTTAGGTGCTTCGAATCTGGTCACAAGTCATGGGAGTGCAAGGGGCCGGACCGAAGTAACCTGTGTCGCCGTTGTGGAGAGGAGGGACATTTTGCGCAGGCCTGCGATAAAGCACCAAGGTGCATTATCTGCGCTAGTAGGAAGCAAGATCGTAACCATGTTATGGGTGGACCTACTTGTCCCTTCGGTGGTGGCAATAAGAAAACGCCGTGCGGGCAGCACAGTTGAATCTTAACCATTGTGCTACTGCCCAGCGGCTGCTTGCAGATCCGTACCGTATCCCTTCCAACAACGGAAACTGGGTCGCGGACGACTCCAAGATGCCGGCGATCTGCACAACGGGCCGATTCCCGGTCCAAGAGGTCGTATACACACCTGTCGAAGGTGTTGCCATAGCTAAGATCAACGGGGTGTTCTATTGTAGCTGTTATGCCCCGTCACGGTGACCAATAGATCAATTCACCCGGATGGTCGATAGGCTATCGTCCAACCTCGTAGGTCGGAAGCCGGTTGTCATAGCGGGTGACTTCAATGCTTGAGCGGTGGAGTGGTGAAGCCGCTGCACCAATCAGAGAGGTCAAGCTTTGTTAGAGGCTCTAGCAAAGTTGGAGGTCGCGTTAGCCAATGACGGCTCAACCAGCACTTGCCGTAGGAATGGGGTGGAGTCGTTCATTGATGTTACGTTCTGTAGGGGGACTGAACTGGAGGGTCGATGAGGGCTACACCCACAGCGATCACCTAGCCATCCGCTACGTGATCAGCTGTGGTGTGCAGCAACCGAGGTTGAGGAACCCCCGTCAGGTCCGTGGGTGGAAGGCCCAAAGCTTCGACAGCGAAGTTTTCACCGCGGCATTGGAACTGGAGGGTAACACCGACAGTCTTACAGGGGACGCACTGACAGCTGTCCTGTCACGTGCATGCGATGCTAGCATGCAGAGGAGGGCACCACCGAAGAACGGTAGACCTCCAGCATACTGGTGGAGCGCAGCAATCGCAGACCTTCGGTCAACCTCCCTTAGGGCTAGGCGAAGGATGCAGAGAGCTCGCTCTGAGCAGCTAAGGGATGAACGCTGAGGCTGGCGCTTCCCGAACGGTCGCCGGAAAGATTTAATCGTATTATCAAGGTTCTCTTCCGTCCCATGCCACAAGTCCTTGACCACCTCCAGCACCGCAGAACGCGAGTGCGGCTGAAGTGGCAGTGGTGACGATCGAATAGTTGCTTGCAGTGGCCCGAACGCTTGACACGAACAAAGCGCCGGGGCCCGACGGAGTGCCAAACCTCTCTCTGAAGGCAGCGATCATGGCTAACCCTGACATGTTCAGGACAGCCATGCAGAGATACCTCGACGAGCGCAGTTGCCCCGATAGGTGGAAGAGACAGAAGCTGGTGCTGTCGCCGAAGCCCGGGAAACCACCAGGTGACCAATCGGCGTACAAACCAATCTGCCTACTGGACACTACTGGGGAAGTTGCTTGAGAGGATCATCCTCAACAGGCTGACCCCGTACACCGAAGGTACAAACGGCCTGTCAAGCAATCAGTTTGGGTTTGGTAAGGATAGGTTTACGGTGGATGCTATCAACTCGGTTGTGAAAACTGCGGTAGTAGCGATACAACGCAAGCGGAGGGGAAGTCGATTCTGTGCGATTGTGACTCTCAACGTCAAGAATGCATTCAACAGCGCAAGCTGGGATGCCATCGCGCTCTCGTTACTCCGGTTGGGCATTTCGGTGGGTCTGTACAGAATCACGTACTCTTATACGAGACCGATGAAGGGGAGGGTAGTGCTTCTATCGCCGCAGGAGTCCCACAGGGATCTATCCTGGGCCCAGTGCTATGGAACTCTATGTACGACAGTGTTTTAAGACTGAAGTTCCCCCCAGGTGTTAAGATCGTTAGCTTCGCTGACGATATAACGCTGGAGGTTTACGGAGAGTCGATTGTTGAGGTGGAACTGATGGCGGCCCACGCGATCGCTATAGTAGAGGAATGGATGAGCTCAAGGCAGCTGGAGCTAGCTCATCATAAAACGGAGTTGGTTGTTGTTAACAACCGTAAGTCGGTACAGGAGGCAGTGGTTCGCGTGGGCGATTGTGAGATCATTTCCAAGCGGGAGGTAAAGTTCCTAGGGGTACTGAACGACGATAGACTGAACTTCGGCAACTTCAGAAAAGCTTCGACAGTTATTGCGGCATTATTAAGAATGATGTCCAATAGCTCGGGGTGCGCTCCAGCAGATGCAGGTTATTAGCTGCACACTAAAAAACATGGATTTTACATGGATCATTGACACATTTAACTTTTTGAAGACTTAATCTAATACGAGACTTAAATTTACGTTTCTCTTCATGCATCATTCTTTTTTCTCAACTGAGCTAGAAGTAAACATCAGGCAGTCATCACATCACAGTCTGATCGTTTGGTAGGTGCGCGAAAAACTTAATCGATGTCGACCTTTTTTTGTTGTTTCGTTAATGTTCCACGCGATTTTTAATTATTAAACCCGCAAACGATGTGATGCTGCTGATGTCTTTTCTAAGTGCTTGTGCAGTTGGTGTTTTCAAAGTGCTGTAAGCTGCTGTTGAAAATATAAACATGCCGAACGAGACTCAGCTTTATTTGGAGGTGGTTTAGAACTGAGCCTTATAAGAAACAAGTGCAAAACGGAAAACAGTACATACATTGAATCAACAGTAATCTTCGAATTCTATTCGATTCTAGTGATCTGGTGTCTTTTCGAGTGTAGTGTATGTGGTTTGAAAATGCGGAAAGACACATCGTTAGATGACGCAGATAGTCACATTTATGATTTGTGGCTGACACAATTTCATCGTTGGTAGGTATTGAAATATGAAAACAATTAATTATACGTTGCGATCCATAGTATGATGCGTGGTGTGATAGAAACACAAAAACAAAATTACACGTCGTGAAGTAGAAGTGAGCTTCACTCCAGTAGCTCACTTTTACGTCATGACGTGTATTTTTTTTACTTTTTTTCGCCATGTAATTTTAAAGGCTGACATAAATTTATGTTAAATCGGCCGCTCCTTTTATGTGCATGCTCAATGACATAATTTTACAAGGATATTTTTAAGTGTGTGGGGTTGCCGTATCTATCCTTAGATACGGCGGCCCAGCTTGGGCCTCGGCGCTTAGCGTCGAACGTAACCTGGAGAAGCTGGAGATTGTACACAGGCTAGCGTGCCTCAGAGTGATAAATGCCTACCGCACTGTATCACGGGATGCAGCTTGTATGATTGCGTGTATGTTACCCATTGGGCTAGTCATACGGGAAGATGAAGAATGTTTCGAAATGCGCGGAACCAGAGGAGCCCCTAAAGCCATTAGAGTCACCTCGACTAACAAGTGGCAACGGGACTGGGATAACTTTTCTAAGGGTAGGTGGACCAATCGGCTGATACCTAGCGTATCAAGATGGGTTAATAGGAGGCATGGGGAAGTTCACTTCCATCTGACACAGTTCCACACACTCTCCCGTCTGCCCGGACTACCCAGGGGTCGACGAAACTGCCGAGCACGTACTATTCGTATGTCCTCGTTTCGTCGATGTTAGGAGTGGAATGTTTGAGGTGTGCGGGAGGGACACTACTCCGGATAATCTTATCCAGAAGATGTATCAAGAGGTCGCTACCACTCAGATTGCTAGCATCTTGCAGCGCAATTGGCGCGCCGAGCAGCAGTCAATCGCGCAAGCTGTATTCGTTGCAAACATTCTGAAAAGAGAAATTGATGTTCCGACTATTCTCGCCGAAATCAACATAAAATAATACAAAAGTGGAAAACATTGTGAATCATATAAAACACGGCAGACTTCAGTGGGCTGGTCACTTAGCTCGAATGTCGGAAGAAAGAATAGCGAAAACAATATTCAACAGATAACCAGTTAGAAGACCACGAACACGCTGGCTGCACGCGGTGGAATTGGATCTGGGTACCCTAAACGTTCGGGGAAACTGGAGAACCGACGATTATGGAATACGCCAGGCATAGGTGTATCGACGCTGTAGCCTACCAAGTATCAGGTAGGTACCATATGGAGAGCTAGGTGTAGAAGCCGGGTAAGATTTTCAACAGGTCCTGCCAATTTGTTTGCTTTGTAAAACAAACAAACGTTGACAGTGCTTTGTTTAGTCTTAACAATGCTGATCTAACAGCAGTCCATCTAGCATTCGCGACCTACCGTACATAATTCATATGCAGTTTCGACGTTTGCAGTCGATTTGGGAACCGCTGACTTCGATGAGACCACATCCGCGCGCGGTGGGGTACATTGGTGAAGATTGATGCAATGCGGTCCGGAGTGTGGAGATGATGCGTGTCGGATAAAAGATGCGCACGGAAATGTGGGGGGTGGTAGTGGTAGGCGTGTCGGCAAAAATATGTTAGTGGACTTTATGGTTAATGGAAAAATGGTTCCCATAAAGTGTAGGATTTTCAATATAAAGTACACCTGGGTTGCATGCTGCAACCAGATTCGCCCACAATCGGAAGCGAGGGGGGTAGTGAACTGTGCGAAGTTTCATTTTTGTTCGTACGGAATTGATTGCCTACGGACCGATATGATGCCAGCGCGAGGACACGCAGTTGCGGCGACGGAGCGGAGTTGGTGCACTGGGAAATAGGAGGGGAATTACGTTTTATTGCGTCGGGAGGAGGCGGCAATGGAAATTAATTTCGATTGCACTGTAACGACTGTCATAAAACTCACTTTTATGAATCGAAACTGGGCAACCGAGAGGCGGGAAATATGCAAAACTCATGGACACTCTGAGTTTTTGGTTACAAAAAGGATATCGAGGCGAACGGAATAAAAATTTTAGAAGTGTCTCGCCAAAAACCCATAAATTTCAAACAATGGTATTACATTAATACAAAAGGGGTACTTCGCGACATCGGTTCACATAAAAAGGGCTGCTTTTCATTGCGTACTCATGATGTGGCTGGGGTCAACGCAATTTCATTAAATTAATTACAAGCAAACAAACAATATAAATCTAAAACACTTGATGTCACTCTACCTTTTTAGACGGTGGATTCAATTATGGAAATATTTATTATTCAATATTTTTTTGCAAACAACTTTTCATCCTATGTGTGCGGGATGCTTTTCACCAAACAAATTAGAAGAGCATGCACATTAAGCGTTTTCGAATGGAATGTCCTTGCAATAATGGTTCACGAGTATGTTTCCATCTCGTATTTCCGGTTTTCTTCACCACAAGACAAACCGAACGATAAAGTTTTCTAACCGAGGAAAATATTGCCTACAACAGTTGTCCACTTCAATTAACTATGGCGTATGCTGGTCGTTGTTTTTGCCTTCGTGCGTTCTGGAGAAGCACGAACTGCAAGACGTGATCGTGAGCTTAGTACGTACCTGAGTTGAAATTGCGTCGAAATCCAATCATAAATATCCTTGCCCACATTATATGTCCGGACTAATTGAGCTAAAAGACTGCCTTTAACCAATTTCTGATGTCTGCATTTTCATCACATTTGTATGAAACAATCCAAGATAAGTCCTCACAGAAAATATAGCTATTTGAGCTGGACCATATACTAGGCTTAGTTGGGAAACATCTCAGAAAGCACGAAACGAAAAAGTTCGACTGCCATCCATCCCATCCGGTTGAAGTCGTTCTTTCCCATCTGGACTAGTAGTGTGGAGGAAAAAGGCGGATGCTACGACCCGGAAAATGGCCACACACCACGGAGCAAGTGTCAAAACTTTTCACCAAACTACGCCGGTCGGGAAGGAAGAACAAGCAGAACGGGCCAGCCGTCTGACATATTTGAGTGATAATTATGGCTTAGGTCGAACGTGCCGATGAAGAACTGTGCTGGAGGAAAAACTTTTTCATTTAGATAGAATTATGGATGATGTAAATTCTATTAATATACGCGGTCGCAGTCGGTACTACTGTTTGTGGCTATATACATGTGAGATAAAGACCATGTGAGGCACGTTACAAAGTGGTGCAAAAAATTATATTTTCTATCATTTTATATCCCAATTAGATGCTTTTGAGATCTCAAAGCATTGAAGCTGAAAGCTTTAGAAACTAAGTGCTTTGCCTGTTTTTCTCGACATACTTTTTTTAGAACTCTTCGTTTTTGCTTATCAAAAATCTTCTAAAGTAGTTGATAAACTTTATGTATATGTCGAATAACATCTGAATTAATTAATCTAGGAACTCAAGAAACTGTATAAACATCTCATGAATTATTCGATAATGTGATTTTACAAGAGCTCTTACTCTGACACAATCCGTACGAAACTAATGCATCAAACCTAAATGGAAGAGCAAACATACACTTACATTCACATCATCAAAGTGCTACCACAGACATCCGATAAACTTTCTCTGATCATCGCAAAAGCATCAAAACATCAATAAATTAAAATTTATACCCCATTCGTTAGTTGAGTTCTCTTTCTCGGTGCCGGGCCATAGTTCTGCTTCAATCTGGATTGATTTAATGGAAGACTTCCTTTGAGAGCTAGCAGAAAACGAAATAAATCTAAAACGTTTCTGTTTCTGCAGTGTTGCTACTGGGCTGCGAAATGGTTGCTCTCCTTACTCCTTACTGATATATCTTATTGAAGCTGTTTCTTCCCGAATCTTCGGAAGTTTTTTAAACCCAAATAATATTCTATTAAATGTATGATTGCTTTTTTGATATGATATTATCATATTTTCCGTCGAGTTTGAAAATTATCATATAAACTATTCTCTGCTACATCTTGAAAAAAAAAGATGATTATCATATAAGGCTGATACAAATATTTAAAAACAATTTAGTCCATCCCCGGATTTTTTTTGCCAAAAAATAATATATTGAGGGGGAAACAAAATAGAATTTTTTATTATCTCCCCTTGATCTTTCGGAGACCAGTATTTAGGACAGCAGCCCAAGCATCCTTGATTCCAGATATAGCCAGTCCATGACTTTCGCCTAGTACCAATACATTGTGGAGTTTCTGCCAACGTCATCACTGCAAATGTGTTAGCCGGTGGCGGATATTACCAAGGCCGCCGTTTTTTGCTCAGCTCTTCTTGATGAGGCGAATGCATCGATCGAAAGAGACATCAGTCAGGACTGGAAAAGACAGTCAGTGCAGAAAACACTATTTCACTCCTGAAAATCGAGGGAACCTTCATACCTCGAAACCTTGCAACTGCAAGGATCACCAAATCGTCTCCAGGCTACGTACAAGCAACATTCCTTATGATCAATACTTCATCTTCTTGTACCTAAAATATCAGGTAAATCAGCAAAATGCTGATCTTTTATCACATCCAAGATAGTCTGGCGAGCAACTCCATCAGTCTCTGCTCTAATGCTTACTTGATACTTCATGGATCTATGCCGAATGGAATATCCTTCTCCACTGGACTCGATCCTGGGCCAATCGCTTCCAGTCGCCCTGAACGTTGAGCGCCCTTAGGTCCTCTTCAACTGCAAAAATTCATCGTGTACGCGGCCATTCACGCAGCCAACGGCTTCTTCCTGGCTCTCTACTAAATATTATCTTCGCTTGATGCTCTACTGGCATACGAACAACGTGTCCAGCCCACCGCAGTCTGCCATGTTTACATTATCGCACGTCAGTAATGTTCCAAGATACACAAACTCTTCTACCACTTCTTCTACCTCTTAACAGGAGCCTTTCTAATTTCTTGAAAGGAGGCCTCCGGGTCTCTTGAATGCAGGCTTCCGGGCCTCTTGATAAGAGGCTTCTGAACCTCTTGTAGAGTGGCTTCCTAGTCTCTTCAATGGCGGCTTTCGTACCTATTAAAAGGAGACATTTTGAAAAAAATGCTTCTGAGCCTCTTGAAAATATGGTCCCATGCCTCTTGAAAGAAGACTTCCGAGATTTTTGAAGATAGGCTTCCGAGCCTCTTGAAAGTATACTTCCGAACCTTTTGAAAAGAGCCTTCCTAGTTTTTAAAATTTTTAAAAGAAGGCGTCCGGCCCTCTTAAAATGAGTCCTCCAAGCCTCTTGAAAGTAGGCTTCTGGGCCTCCTAAAACGAGACATCCGAGTCTCTTGAAAGGAGGCTTCCGAACCCTCTTAAAAGGAGGCTTTCTAGTTTCTTGAAGGAAGGCTTTCGGGCATCTTGATAGGAGGCTTCCGGTCCTCTTAAAATAAGGCTTAGGCTTCCAGGCCTCTTGAAAGGAGGTTTCCAGGCCTCTTGAAAGGAGGCTTCCAGGCCTCTTGAAGGGAGGCTTCCGGTCCTCTTGAAAGTAGCTTCGCGCTACGTAAAATGTGGCTTACGACCCTTCTAAAAGGAGGATTGAAAGCCACTTGAAAGGAGGCTTCCAGGCCTCTTGAAAGGAGGCTTCCAGGCCTCTTGAAAGGAGGCTTCCAGGCCTCTTGAAAGGAGGCTTCCAGGCTTCTTGAAAGGAGGCTTCCAGGCCTCTTGAAAGGAGGCTTCCAGGCCTCTTGAAAGGAGGCTTCCAGGCCTCTTGAAAGGAGGCTTCCAGGCCTCTTGAAAGGAGGCTTCCAGGCCTCTTGAAAAGAGGCTTCCAGGCCTCTTGAAAGGAGGCTTCCAGGCCTCTTGAAAGGAGGCTTCCAGGCCTCTTGGAAGGAGGCTTCCAGACCTCTTGAAAGGAGGCTTCCAGGCCTCTTGAAAGGAGGCTTCCAGGCCTCTTGAAAGGAGGCTTCCAGGCCTCTTGAAAGGAGGCTTCCAGGCCTCTTGAAAGGAGGCTTCCAGGCCTCTTGAAAGGAGGCTTCCAGGCCTCTTGAAAGGAGGCTTCCAGGCCTCTTGAAAGGAGGCTTCCAAGCCTCTTGAAAGGAGGCTTCCAAGCCTCTTGAAAGGAGGCTTCCAAGCCTCTTGAAAGGAGGCTTCCAGGCCTCTTGAAAGGAGGCTTCCAGGCCTCTTGAAAGGAGGCTTCCAGGCCTCTTGAAAGGAGGCTTCCAGGCCTCTTGAAAGGAGGCTTCCAGGCCTCTTGAAAGGAGGCTTCCAGGCCTCTTGAAAGGAGGCTTCCAGGCCTCTTGAAAGGAGGCTTCCAGGCCTCTTGAAAGGAGGCTTCCAGGCCTCTTGAAATGAGGCTTCCAGGCCTCTTGAAAGGAGGCTTCCAGGCCTCTTGAAAGGAGGCTTCCAGGCCTCTTGAAAGGAGGCTTCCAGGCCTCTTGAAAGGAGGCTTCCAGGCCTCTTGAAAGGAGGCTTCCAGGCCTCCTGAAAGGAGGCTTCCAGGCTTCTTGAAAGGAGGCTTCCAGGCCTCTTGAAAGGAGGCTTCCAGGCCTCTTGAAAGGAGGCTTCCAGGCCTCTTGAAAGGAGGCTTCCAGGCCTCTTGAAAGGAGGCTTCCAGGCCTCTTGAAAGGAGGCTTCCAGGCCTCTTGAAAGGAGGCTTCCAGGCCTCTTGAAAGGAGGCTTCCAGGCCTCTTGAAAGGAGGCTTCCAGGCCTCTTGAAAGGAGGCTTCCAGGCCTCTTGAAAGGAGGCTTCCAGGCCTCTTGAAAGGAGGCTTCCAGGCCTCTTGAAAGGAGGCTTCCAGGCCTCTTGAAAGGAGGCTTCCAGGCCTCTTGAAAGGAGGCTTCCAGGCCTCTTGAAAGGAGGCTTCCAGGCCTCTTGAAAGGAGGCTTCCAGGCCTCTTGAAAGGAGGCTTCCAGGCCTCTTGAAAGGAGGCTTCCAGGCCTCTTGAAAGGAGGCTTCCAGGCCTCTTGAAAGGAGGCTTCCAGGCTCTTGAAAGGAGGCTTCCAGGCCTCTTGAAAGGAGGCTTCCAGGCCTCTTGAAAGGAGGCTTCCAGGCCTCTTGAAAGGAGGCTTCCAGGCCTCTTGAAAGGAGGCTTCCAGGCCTCTTGAAAGGAGGCTTTCAGGCCTCTTGAAAGGAGGTATCCAGGCTTCTTGAAAGGAGGCTTCCAGGCCTCTTGAAAGGAGGCTTCCAGGCCTCTTGAAAGGAGGCTTCCAGGCCTCTTGAAAGGAGGCTTCCAGGCCTCTTGAAAGGAGGCTTCCAGGCCTCTTGAAAGCTGGCTTCCAGGCCTCTTGAAAGGAAGCTTCCAGGCCTCTTGAAAGGAGGCTTTCAAAGGTCATTTGTCCGAAAAGGTTTGTCGTTTGACCAAGAGGGTGATTTAGTTGAAAGGGTCGTTGGGCCGAAAGGGTTATTAAGCCAAAAGGGTCATTTGGGCGAAATGGTCATTTGGCCGAAAGGGTCATTTATTTATTTATTTATTTATTTATTTGATTTCAATCAACAGGCTAAGGTTGCCCCAATGATTGTTAACTTAATCTAATACAAATAATTCACTTCCAGTCAGAATAAGGAACCTTAACAATTTAATAATAATGAACAAACTACAAGAACGGTAAATTAAAACTAACACAAGTATTAAAGCATTTTTTTCACGGTTCCCAAAAACTAAATTCACGGTTCACAAATTCCCTGAACATTAAACCGGTTGGCCACGTTGACTTCGCCAGCACCTTTTCCTTGTGTTTCCAGTGTACCCCAACTTTAAACGATACATATCGCAGATCCTCCAAATTACTCCAGCGCGGGACCAGCTTTACGACTTCGAATTGCTCAGTTGAATGCAAAGCATTCGATACCATCTCGCGCATCGCATCGGCGGAAACATGTTTAGCTATTTTGGTAAAAAATATCCAGAACTTGCGGATACCAGCGGAGACATTTTCTTCATTTGATCCTCTCAACAGCTGACCCGAATCATTTGAATTCGATGACCAGTCTAAACGATTTGGATTTCTTCGAGGCGTAGAAGTGGACGGTTTAGTTATCATATTATGAATCGGTTGACAACCACTGCTCATCGATTGCTGCAGGTCTGCAAGCCTTTGTTTTATTGTCGTCATCTCTGATTGAAGTGTACTCACAATATGCTCGATTTTGCCTTCCTCCTTTTGCTCATCTCGTACTAGTACATTGGGCTCATTATTCACTGACGGCGAGTTGTTCTTGCGAAACGACGATAGGCAGTCATCACACAACCAAAGTACGTTGTCGAAATCGACGCATACACGCCACTGGTACTGGTTCATTTTCATGCAGTGTAAATGGTATCTTACACTGCATCCATTACAGTTGATACTTTCATCCAGTCCTCCAATGGGTACGGAACAATTACCGCAACCAAAGCGCATCGTTAAGCGGGATGATATTTTGAAGACGGTAATGACACTTTGACGGTAGATTTAACAAGCACGACGATGTCGATGATGTGATCAATGCCCGTTCTCGAGAATTGTTTTCGTATTTTATGGCTTTATAAACAGTGCAAATCGATCAAAATTTATATCACTGGAATCAGCTTTGAATGCACTTTTGATTAAACGCATTCAACAAATTAACGAGAATAAAAACAATATTTAAACGAGCCAAAAACGATAAACGAATAAAAGCTTCACTCACGCAGATCAACGTTACACAATCATTAGGGTGAAAGGGTCATCTGGCCGAATAGGACATTTGGCCGAATAAGACATTTGGCTGAATAGGTTATTTGAAAAGTGAGAAATGAGGAGTGAGAAGTGAGACATCGTTCATTTCACGCTTCTCACTTTTTCCAGTTAGAAGAGAAAAATTTCTAATTTCTAATTTCTCATTTTTAAATGGCCTATTCGTTCAAATGACCTGTTCGGCCAAATGCCGTTTGGCCGAATGCCACTCGCCCGAAAGTTGTTTTGCCGAATATTTGGCCGCAAGGGTCGTGTGGTGGAAAGGGTCGTTTGGCCGAAAGGGTCATTTGGTCGGAAGGGTCAGAAGGCCGAAAGGGTCGTTTGGCCGAAAAGGTCTTTTGGCCAAAATTATCATCTGGCCGAAAAGATCATTTGGTCGAAAATGTCATTGGGCCGAGGGGGTCATTTGGCCGATTAGGACATTTGGCCGATTAAGACATTTGACCGAATAGGTCATTTGAAAAGTGAGAAATTAGGAGTAAGAAGAGAGACGTCTCAATTCTCATTCCTTATTTCTCACTTCTCACTGTAAAAAATGAGGAGCGTGACGTCTTACTACTCACTTCGCGCTTCTCAATTTTTACAGCGAGAAGTGAGTACTGCGAAAAGGGTAGTGAGACGTCTCAGTACTCATTTCGCGCTTCTCACTTTTTACAGTGAGAAGAGGAAAATTGGCCGAAATGGTCATTTGGCCGAAAATGTCATTGGGCCGAGGGGGTCATTTGGCCGAATAGGACATTTGGCCGATTAAGACATTTGACCGAATAGGTCATTTGAAAAGTGAGAAATTAGGAGTAAGAAGAGAGACGTCTCAATTCTCATTCCTTATTTCTCACTTCTCACTGTAAAAAATGAGGAGCGTGACGTCTTACTACTCACTTCGCGCTTCTCAATTTTTACAACGAGAAGTGAGTACTGCGAAAAGGGTAGTGAGACGTCTCAGTACTCATTTCGCGCTTCTCACTTTTTACAGTGAGAAGAGGAAAATGAAGAGTGAGAAGTGAGACGTCTCTCTTCTCATTACTAACTTCTCACTTTTCAAATGACATATTCGGCCAAATGTCCTATTCGGCCAAGTGATCTTTTGGCCAAACGACCCTTTCGTCCAAATTACTCTTTCGGCCAAATTACCCTTCCGGCCAGATGGGTTTCGGCCTAATGCTTTGTACAGCTTAGTGACATTCGGTCAATTGACTTTCGGCCGAATGTGTTTCGGCCAAACGACCCTTTCTCCTCCATAAAGTACTTGACAGGATTATGTGATCAAGCCTAGCCATCAGAATAGAGGATCTTTTTCAAAATCATCATCGAGTGGAAACAAAGTTGCCCAAAGAAATGCGAAATGACAAAAGCAGTTGTCTCGAAAACATTAGTCGAAGGTCGAAGGTCGACAAAAAAAATTGAAGCCTCGATGGAGCGACTATTTTAAGCTCACTCAGAACTTGATCCAAAGGTCTCGAAACTATCACACGAAAAGTTAAACAAATCGAAGCCGA
Source organism: Armigeres subalbatus (assembly GCF_024139115.2). Lineage (NCBI taxonomy): Eukaryota > Metazoa > Arthropoda > Insecta > Diptera > Culicidae > Armigeres > Armigeres subalbatus. The sequence goes on along the minus strand of NC_085139.1, from coordinate 38,712,658 downwards.
ATATGGGCCCTGAGGACGGTCTAAAGACTCTCAATTGAAATGCTTGTTCTGTTGAGAACAAGTGATACAAGCTAACTAAGTTCCTCAACGAAAAAAATATAAAATGTCTGCATCCCTGATTTCTGACTTGTGAGTTAGGGGTGACCATCATCTACGTTGCAACATTAACTGGTAGTTGGGGCTGAGTTCCCAATTAAACACCATTCAAACAATAGGAGCCAAAGTCTATTGATAGTCTGAAGCAAACGAACAATTTGAACAATTTGGATTGTAGAAAAACCTTTGCACTAGAAGTCCACCATACAACTCATTTTGAAATTCAGCTTTTGGAATAAGTTATTGACAAACTACTTAATGATCGAACGCGAATTACTAAATGATCGATAACATCCTTGCTTATCAAAGAATCAATCTCGCTTGCATCCCAGAAACAACGTGTTCCGGTGATTGGTCAGATAAGCAATTATTAGATCTGCATAAAGAAATGTATTCAAGCTGTTTGAAAAAGTGATTTCCATCGTTTACTGGAATCTGGCGAACAAACCAATATTTCGCTGATCTTGGATATCGGTATCATCGGCAGTCATCAATATTATCAGACAAAACAAGTCGATGCTCAAAACCTTTGCCACAGCATTGCTCAACGTCGTGAAAGAATTTGACGCCGTCTTCCGTGATAAACTGGTTCAAAATCTTCAGTGTTACAATCTTCCCAAGCAGGGAATCTCAGTTATCTGATGCCAATCATCAAAAAATATCTGTCGGTATTGTTGCTGAAGCTGTTTGATGTTATTGTCTGTTTTTTGTTCTTATACGAGTCTTTTTCATAAATCGCAATTCACTTCATGACTTCTATCCGGCCTGCAATACAGCGCCAACCGTAATAGGAAAAAGCGGACCGACCAAACTAGTGAGAACTTGAGAAACTGTAGTAAACGATTTGGCTTGAAATGTGTTCATCGATATGACAGGCGTAAAAAAGAACGAAAACGTATCTGATAAATTATGAATCGGTTTTCGGCGATCGTTGGTTGATGTACAAGGGAAACAATTTTACACTTGACTGAGCTGTAGTTCTTTCTGTCCGTTTGTGACTGGAATAGTATTTGGCACAGAATACTTTTTCTTTTCTGGGTGAACGGTTCAAGCTTCTTTAACTTCCAGCTCGAACAAGGAGAAATGCCCGGTTACGTGAAGATAGTTACCGTTGAAATGTTTTGATTGTAAACGGAAAACGTAACCTCGTTCAGGAGGGAAAAAAATGGAACACGTGATGATGCTGATGATGATGATGACGGCGACGACGACGAGAGCACTAACGATGAGAACTTTAAATTTGCACCAGCACTTGAAACGAGATGTCAAGTTGGTTATGTAAGTCAACATTTTGCTTTATTCATTTTTCTCAGAGATACTTCAAACACCTTACAGCAGCATTCGACTGGCATTAAATTCTGCTGCGGCAAGCGTACCCTCGGATGGAACGGGGGATAATGGGTTGGGGCATAAATTTACTTTTTTATACTTATTTTCCTTTCTCGTTGTGTCACCGAAACCTCAAAGATATTTTCCTTCCCCAGTAAAAAAGAAAGTAAGGTAAACGATTCGGTGAACAGACGATGCAACAGTGCTCTAAGCTTGTTTCGCCAATCTTCGGGTGAAACATAGTAGTGGGAGTCGAAAATTGGACCAGAAAGGAAGAAGAAAATGTGAATTTTATGTTTTTGACGAAAAATGCTAATGGCACTCGACTGTGGCTGTAATCCACGTGAAGTGGAATGTGTTTGTCTTTTCATGTCTAATCTGACTCAAAAAAAGAAAAAAAAATGTCTACGTAATAGGTTTTTGAAGTTGCGGAAACTGGAACGATAGCCTTCGGAATGATTTACGGTGATATTTTTCTTCTAAACTTTGTGCTTATACTTTAGTTTACAATTTGATTTAGGCATACAGGAACAAATAGGCTATCGCTAGAATCATGCCGGCTCGACGAATAATAAATTTCCTTCATTCTCTCTGCTTAGCCTGTCAACTTTATCCGAAGCCAGTTTTCTTATTTCGTGTCGGGAAAAATACCCCAAGTGAAAGAGGTTGGACTACCCATTTTCATATATTTCCCAGAATTCCAGCCCCACCATGAAACTATTGTCATCAATCATCTGAGTCGATTAGAAACTGATGGCAATGTTAAGACATCTCTAATACAATTTAGGTAAAAAAAAATGCATCAAAATGTTGTTAATGTCACAGATTTATTTATATTGCATAATAGCAAACCAGATAGACGATTTATCCTCTGGAACCGTGAGGGTATCTTTACTTACATAGGACTTTAAACCGTTTAATCTTAAATTTTTGCACAACCCAAGAACCGTGCTTTCACCAGACATCGTATCGGTCACGTGAGAAGCAGCTTCGCAAACGGTCTCCGCCTTCTGAGTCCATTTGGAAAGTTATGTGGCGTGATCGATTAGATCTAACAGCCGTCGTTTGAAACCCTCGTTTTTTTTGCGCCCAAGAAAGGTCCACCAAAATAGCGGAAAGCCAACCCACAAAAGTCAAGCCATCCCACCAGAAACACGATGAACTGGAAACTTTTCCGACTCGTTTAACCCCGAAACTGTCTCCTTGCGGTGCACAGGATCGTGTAAAAGTCGTCAACCTCCCCTACACGCTAGACTTCTTGTCTCTTTAGAAGTTAAAATGTTTCCCAGCTTGATCCGACAGTTAGGGCGTCCAACTTTTAACCGCTCCAGAAACAATAATCGAAAATTGCGCCCTTAATCTGGCATATCGCATCGATTTCGGCACCAGCATCGTGACGGGGGGTCGCGCAACATTCTGTTTGCGTTGATTGACGGGAAAAGTTATGACATTGTAATTTCCCAACTTTGTAACCGACGAAAAAGTTGCTTTACCGATTTGAAAGTCCATCGAGAAGAGACGAAAAAAAACGTCCAGCAATCCAACAGTAATTATAGCATAATTAATTTTCCTGTAAGCGCGCTATTGGTGGCTCAAGCCGTGTACGGCTGGTGTGGAACTGAAATTAATTACAAATAATTGCAAACTTTTGGTGGAATGCCGTCAGGCGGGTTCCATTATCACGTTCGAGCCAGGGAGGCCATTGTCGATTCATGGCTGCAAACTGGGTCGAGTTGGATGACTTCCAGCCTCATGGGAAGTTCACTGGAAGTCATTAATCATGCGGACCAGGGCCCTGCTGACCGACTTCAAACATACTAAACATTAACACCTAATCATCCGTGCATTATCGTGGCGCGGGACCTGATGGTGATCATTAACGCTGAACTTTAAAGTTGCACAATATGTGCTCGAATGCAACAGATTTAGTTTGTGTGCTTCAATATGGTGTGATGCTAACTGGATAATGCATTTGGTCTTCACATCAATTACGGTATAAAAAACAGGAAATTAGGAAAGGTTGAAAAAAATTCGATGCGGATGATAAATTAATAAATTTATTGAATGTACGTACACAAATTGTTATTTTCCAAATCAGCGAACAGGCATTGAGTTGCATTATTAATTGCACTGCGCGTATCACCCACAGTGTGTCTTTGATCAACAAACTTCAATGATAACCAAATTATCGATTTCTCACATAATACCCGTTAATTAATCTAAGCTCCAAGAGTCTGCTATCAACTTGATTTGTCGCATAATTAAAGCAGCATTTTATTGTGCTTCCAGTTGAAAACCGAAGTGAGCTCTCGCGACGATTGAGTTTTTCCTTATTTCCTGATGTTGCAACTGCATCGCGACTAGTGCGCATCTATGCCACCGCCGTGCGCCATGATGCGCACTAGTCGCGACGTAGTTGCGACAAAATGAAACGGGGGAAAACTCGATTGTCGCGAGAGCTCACTTCGGTTTTCAACTGGAAGTACAATATGCTGTCAAAATCATTCTTACGGTGTAAAATTTTACGGACAGTCATCAAATAGTTTTTGGTGATTCAAAAGTAGCTACTCGACATTAACACTAACATGCTATCAGGATTTCCCAACGTATGGCCCGCAGATCAGTTTCGGTCTGTTCCATTTTTGTGAGAAAAATATATCATCAGCCCGCAAGCTATTCTATCTATCTGTAGTTCACTGTTCCTTCCATTCCTCGATCTCTTCTTATAACGATGATCCCTTCAATAATATCGAAATGTGGAGAAGCGACTGTAAATATTTTTTTCTCCACAAACAACGCAAGCTCTTTTTATGTTTGAATAGTTTCAAAATACCGTAGGCAAAAAAAAAATTAAAAATTGAACTGGCTACATTGAGTAACCCAAAGGCATGAAAGTTTGATGTGGAACATCGCGTTTTCAGTCAAGATTGGCAGCAAGCTGTCTCAAACGGGGAGTTGATGATCATCTTCAATTCTCAGAGAGATTGGCAGCTTTGATTCCAATAAAGGGAAGGAGTACCGGAAAAGATCTGATGGAAACTGTAACGATCTTTATGAAGGAGCTTGGAAGCTCCTTTAAAAGCAATGAAGGAAAGCTTAAGCTTAGCTCTAGCTTAGCTTTAGCTTAGCTTTAGCTTAGCTTTAGCTTAGCTTTAGCTTAGCTGAAGTTTTAGTTTAAGCTTTTAGCTTAGCTTAGCTTAGCTAGCTTAGCTTTTGAAGCTTAAGCTTTTGCTTAGCTTTTAGCTAGTTTTATGCTGCTTTTAGTTAGCTTTTAAGTTAGAAGTTTTTAAAGAAGCTTTATTTTGGGGCTTTAAGCTTAGCGAAGCTAGAAGCTTAGAAGCTTTTTGAAGTTGGGGGCTTTTGAAGCTATTAGCTTAGCTTTTGAAGCTTAGCTAGTTTTTGAAGCAGCTTTTTTTAGCTTAGCGAAGTGAAGCTGAAGCTTTTAAGCTGTTAGCGAAGTGAAGCGAAGAAGTGAAGTGAAGTCTCAGTTTTGAAGTTCCCAGCGAAGTGAAGCCCCCAAGAAGTGGCGAATTCCAGCCCCAGTTCCTTCCAGTTCCACCCCTGTTCACCACCCCTGAAATTCCCACTCCCACTGAAATCAGCTCCCAGGTTCCCACTCCCCAGCCCCACCCCTGTTCCGTTCCGTGCCACCACCCCTGCTCCAGCTCCTGTTCTCCAGCCCTCACTCCCACTGTGCTCCAGTCTGTCTGTTCCACCTGTTCCTGTTCCACTGCCCCACCCCCACCCCTGGTTCCCACTCCCTGCCCCACCTGTTCCTGTTCCTGTTCCTGTTCCCCACCCTGCACCCCTGTTCCACTCCCCAGTTCCCAGCTCCCCACTCCAGCTCCCCACCCTGTTCTGTTCCCAGCCCCACTCTCACCCCAGCTCCTGTTCTGTATCAGCCCCAGCTCCACCACCTCCAGTTCCCACCAGCCCCACTCTGTTCCACCACCCCAGCTCCTGTTCCCAGCTCCACCTGTTCCAGTCTGTTCCAGCCTCAGCTCCCCATCTCCTGTTCTGTCTCAGTTCCCCCTCAGTTCCCAGCCTCACCAGCCTCAGGCCCTGCGCCTCCACCTGTCTGTCTCAGCCTCCCAGCTGTTCTGTGCCTCAGCTCCCACCTCAGCCTGTTCTGCCTCCCAGCCCAGCCCAGCAGTTCCCCAGCCTCCAGAAATTGTACCTCTGGTTCCAGCCCCAGCTCCAGCTCTGTTCCACCTGTCTGCCCCACCCACCCCCACCAGCCCTGTCTGTTCCTGTTCCCACCCCACCACCCCAGCTCCAGCCCCAGTTCCCAGCTCCCACCATCCCCTGTCTGCTCTGTTCCTGTTCCTCACCTGTCACCCTGTTCTGAAACCCCACCACACCTGTTCTGTTCCTGTTCACCCCAGCCCACCACCTGTTCACCCCGAATTGTTCCCCACCCTGTTCCCCAAATCGTTCCTGTTCCCACCCTGTCTCTGTCTGCACCTGTCTGTTCCTGTGCCTGTTCCCAGCTCCACCAGCCCCCACCTGTTCCCACCTGTTCACCCCAGCTCCCAGTCTGTGCTCCAGCCTGTCTCCACTCCCACCATCCACCTGTTCAAAACTGTCTGTTCCTGTTCATCCTGTTCACCCATCTCCTCAGCTCCCAGCCCTCCCATCTCACCCCTGTTCCTGTTCCTGTTCCCCACCCTGTTCAGCCCTGTTCACCCTCAGTTCCAAATTCCTCAGCTCCTGTTCCCAGCCTCACCTGTTCAACTCCACCCTGTTCTCAGCCCTCAGTTCCTGCTCACTCCCACCACTGTACTCAGCTCCCAGCTCCACTCCCAGCCTGTTCCCCAGCTCCCAGCCTCCCAGCCTGGCCCTGATCTGTTCCAGCCTCCCACCACCTCAGCCCATCTGTCTCTGTTCCAGCCCATCTGTTCCCCACTGTTCAGCCCCTGACTCCACCCCCCACCAGTTCCTGTCTGTTCCTGTTCCAGCCCAGCCTGCCCAGCCCTGTCTGTTCCACCCTGTTCACCTGCACCAGTCTCTGTTCAGCCCCTGTCTGCCAAACTCCCAGCCACTCCAGGCTCCTGTCTGTTCCTGTCAGTTCCACCCTGTTCCTGTTCCACCCCACTCCAGACCGTTCCAGCTCCAAACCCTGTCTCTGTTCCCACTGTCTTCCACTGTTCCTGTGTCTCCAGAAAACTGTTCCAGCCCTGTTCCTGTTCCCACCAGCCCCCGCAGCCCCTGTTCCAGCTCCTGTTCTGAAACCAGTTCCTGCCCACCCCTGTTCCCACTCCCCACCAGCCCTGTTCCTGTTCCTTGTTCCCAGCCCCTGTTCCCAGCTCCCCTGTACCAGCCCCACCACCCCAGTTCCCACTCCAGTTCTGTTCCTGGTTCCTCCAGTTCTGTTCCTGTTCACCAGCCTGTTCCCACTCCAGCCACTCAGCTTAGCTTTCACTCCCTTAGCTTTTAGCCCTTAGCTTAGCTCACCCTTCTGCTTCAGCCTAGCTTTCTTTAGGGCCCTTAGCTTTTTAGCTTAGCTTACTATTTCAGCTAGCCCCCAGCCTTTCCATTTTAGCCCCCACCACCTTATAGCCTTTGTGGGGCTTAGCCCTTCCTCAGCCCTTAATTAGCTTAGCTTTAGCTTAGCTTTAGCTTAGCTATCAAAAATGATTCAATATCTGACAAAAGTAATCTTGCTCTGCGGGCAGGGTTATTTGAAAATAATTGAAGTGTCATTCTCAAATTTAGTTTGTTTTTAATTCGCGAATCGGACCAAAGCCTAAATAACGCAAATATTCAATCCCTAGCAACACACATGTTAGTTGCCAGTTACTGCAACTCATATGTAACCAGATTAAGTCACAATCAAGTTGCTGCAACCATTTTTGTCTGATTTCTGCTGCTCGGGATTGCTCTACCTCTACATACCGGCGTACCCAGTATGCAGAAGATAGCTAAAGCCGGAAGGGTACAATGGGCAGGGCATGCTTCAAGAATGCCTTCCAGTAAATATGGTGTTCGCTTCCTACCTGGCAGGTACAAGAAAGCGTAGAGCGCAGCAAACGAGATGGGCTAAACAGGTACAGAACGACTTGGCGAGCATGGGGCGCAATCGAGGATGGAGATATGAACCGTTTATTGTGGCGTGAAATTGTTGATTTAAGGTTAGCTGTTGCGGTATAAGGTGATGTAAGCTAAAGAAATAAAAAAAAATAAGAGTAAAAATATATCACAACAGCATTCGATTCACATAAAGATCTCACAATGGAACAATAGAGATACCTGAGGCACATCAAATTCCTGAACTCATCAGCGATTTTGAACATAGAGCCAAGTTGACAATTAGCTCTGGTCACGATATCGTCATGGAGAACATGGAATGTGAGGGCACTGTGCAGGAAAACACTAAGGTCCTTAACTTGCTGAGCCCAAAGAAGAGTCTGTCCGTTGAGGACGTAGTCGACTGCGAATGGCTGATTTTTCCGATGAAACGAGATAATGTTGCGTTTTTCGATACTTAGTCTGAGCAAGTCTCAGCAAAGATGTTTACCATGTTTTGTAAATAATAGCAGTCCGAGTAACATTTTGCTAAATAATAATCAGTTTTGAGTCGTCTGCGAATACGTAGCGGCATCCAGGAGGTAGCAACAGGGAGGCGTCATCTATGAAAATAGAATAGAAAAGTGGCCCAAAATTGCTGCCTGGCGGCACTCCAGAATTATTGGCAATCAGTTGGGATTCCGAACAACCTATTTTTACGCTGACTGAACAGTTTCGCAAGTAGGTTCTAAACCAGTCTACGCTCCTTGAGGATGCTCCGAGTCTCTCCAGTTTGGCAAGCAGAATTCCGTGGTCAACTGTGTCGAAAGCCGCCTTCAAATCCATGTATGCAGCATCAACCTGCCAACCTGAGTCCATGTTCCACAAGCTGGAGGAAGTAAACTGTATCAAATACGTGGATACATAACATGTCGATGTTGTTTTTGCAACACGTAAACAGGCAATCTTTTACTATTATGTCAAATAACTTGGAGCAAGAGCACAAAGAAGTAATGCCCCGATAGTTTGCAATATCACGTTTGTCTCCTTTTTTGTGAATCGGAAGCATAAAGGAAGCCAGTGTGTCGGGAACTCACTATGCAGAATTGATAGATTAAATAGCATTGCTAATGGGTGGCTTAAAACCTCTGCATAGTTTTAGCACGGAGCAAACGATAGCTTCCTTTTCGGCGATTCAGCAGGGCGTCCACAAGTGGAACGAATTTCAAGTACCGGATGATCAATATCACAACTGAACTTGTCTGACGTTGGAGATTGGAAGTTCCCTATACTATTACCAACTTCAGGACTGGGACGATGACGATAAACAAAGGTGTCTGTGGAGAGCACAACTGAGTTGGCTGGTGCAAGGACTTCCTCAGTGCGTGATAGAGTGTGTCCCGGTCCCGATATAAACGTGGGCACTCGTGGATAATCGCGACTTCGCCGAGACGACAATATTGTGGACAAAACGAGAAGGCTAAAATGCACTTCTCGTTTCCACCGGAATAAGGAACTGTTCACTTAACAAAACACGAGCAAATATATTCGACCGATAGCGACGACTAGGTCCAGATCTGTGACCGGGTGGATATAAACAGCCTGTCTTAACCTGCGCTACAGTTCATTAATGGTCGGCTTCCAATGTTTATATGTGTGATTTGAAGAAGTTTGACCGTGATCGGTTAGCGTATGTACACAGCAACATTTTGGGATTAGGATTTTAGCATAAACATTGTTCATAAGGTTCACGTCGGCTCAACAATACGCAAAGAAATAAGCCGTTCAATAATTGGCGAATTACCCTAATTCTAACAATTTTTCATATGCCCACACCCAACCAGCGGATGGCAGATTTTAATGCAGTTCTGCATAAGAACCTTGGAGAAACTGTATAATAATTGGGCATATACAAAATCTGTATTATTTCAATACAATTATTGTATTAAAATAATACAGATACAAATTTTAATACAATATTTGTCAGTTGTTGTTTTGCACTCGTCGCGCGCGGATGTGTAGCAGTCAGATTATTTTCGATTTGGCACTGTAGGTACCTATCAGGCTACATTGTTTCTCGGTTTGGCTTCATTCGCTCTCGTTCGTACGGTTCTTTTAACTGCGGTTGTTCAGAACGTGCGAAATGATAATCAACACCGTCCAATTTCGTTTTCCACCCACCGCTCCCCGGCCATCATGGGTAGAGGTTGCCGGGTTTGTGCGACAATTGGATACCGATGTGTCTCTCATGGAAACGGTATACAAAACAGCAATGGATCGGTCGCTGTTCGTAAAATTCGTTTCGATGGATGCAATGCAGGAGTCTTTGAGGAAGAATAAGGAACCGCGAAAATTTCACTATTCTAGCGGGATTGCAGTAGAAGTAAATATGACGGCTGCCGGTAGCAATATGCAATACATACGTGTATTTGACTTGCCACCAGAACTACCGGATAACGAGCTAGAACAGCGTCTTGCGGAGTACGGAGAAGTAGATCGCGTGGTCCGGGAAAAATTTCCGCCAAACTTAGGACTCGACCATATGTACACCGGAGTGAGAGGTGTTTACATAGACGTGAAGACGGAAATTCCTTCATCGCTGGAAGTGTCAAATTGGAGAGGAAATGTGTTCTACAAGGATCTACGAAAAAATGCTTCGTGTGTCGGGCAGAAGGACATCGAAAGGATGCGTGTCCCCAAAGGAAAAATGGGAATCAGCAGAAGGAGCAAGCAGCCGGTGCGAACACACAAAACGGACAGCGGAAATCATACTCTGGAGTCGTTATTGGCTTCGAAGCAGCATCGGGACAAACATCGGCAGAAGCAATGGAGAATGACGTCATTGAAGTGCCAGAGGAAGATGTAGTGGAATTGGACAGCGGCTCAACGGAACGAATGGAAGCATGCGAAATACCCAACTCGATGGTAGAACGCGAGAAGTTAGCGGAAAAAATGGTCTGCAAGAACAAAACAGATCGGATCTGGTTTGTGAAGAAGGCAATATTGGGCTACACGGACTACCACAGAAAGATGAAAGAGGAAGAGGAAAAAAAGAAACTAGCGCAATCGACGAGTCAGCGACGGGAACATTCTGTTACGGTTGGATCGATAGACCGTTCCCCGCCAAAGAAGACATCTCGCAGAGAAACTGATAGTTCTTCGGATTAATTTGTCATATTAATTCTGATGTTTTCGGCTCCGTAGAGTTTTTTATTAAACATTTGAGCCTAATAAATAAACCAACTGGTAAAAAAAAATTACAATATTTGTATAAAAAGCTTACAGAATTGTATATGCCCAGATCTTATACAATAATTGTCAGATTTGTTTTTTGGGTGCAGTGTTTGTACATATTTGGGTAGTTTATTAAACAGAAAATCCTACATAGGATGGTTGATTGTACGAACATTATACGTGAAATTGATTTCTAGCTCTTTTTTCTCTAGGGACACCTAAACGCAGGACGAAGTTTTCATTTTTCGTTGCTTGTTTGGAATTTACCCACATTTTAGCGTAAGGGCTACTGGAGTATTCATTCATCATACCTCAAAATACAGATCTCATCAGCATCGCGTCCTCTACGATATAAAAACTATAAAATCATTTTTTACTACCTTTCCATGAATAAGTACATGGTACATGTGTGCTTTATAGATTTATATTAAAAGCTTATCCATCTTGGTGCATGCACTCATAGTCGTACCTGGCATCACCGCAGAAAAAAAAACCCAACTCAACCCAGCACTCTCAAACTCTACAAGTGAGTTAACAAAAAGTACTCCACCACATCCAGTGTCTGTACGCAGTCAGACGAAGAAAATGTAGCTTTTGTCTGACGGTACTCGTCGTGCTACTCGTGCTACCATCATGGCCCTCCGCTGCTGATGCTGGTTGCTCGAAAGGTTATGAACTGCCTCGAAGCGATTCGCTGGCTGGGAATTCTTGTTGAAAATAATTTTATTTTATGGTTCGGGCTGGGAACAATATGATTGGTGTCGTAAAAGGGGGAATAGGTTTGTAGTGCAGATTATGGGTTCACGATGTAGTACAAAAGCAATCATATTTTGATTGAAGTTTCGTTTAGGATGTCTTTAATCATCCATTCCTTTAATGCACAATCAATTGAAGTGGGTTTACCTACCAAGTAGAATCTAGTTCTTCATACTACGAAACAGTGACTCACCTGTAAAGAAAAAACAAAATAATATAATATTAGTGGGGTTACATCTGGAGTGCAAAGTGACGTCAACCTATTTCTCTATTTGCATAAGCTTTCTAAATGATGGTAGCCTACATTCTGTGCTGAAAAGGAAAACTGAATGCGCTTCTAAAAAAGCGGAAACGACCCCTTGGGTTAAATGTCACATTTTGCCTCAACCCCCTTCTAAAGCGATGTCCGTGTGATCTAGTTTCGCTGAGCTTCCGGACGCCGGCAACCACCACTATCTAGTCATTATACGTTACGTTACGAACGCTGAACTGTGGGCATAGAAAGATTGTTTGACGTAAGAATATGAGCGTAACTGTTATATTTGCGATTGGTTTAATATCAAACATGATGAACGGTTTTTCCCGAAAAATCATTTTGAATTATAAACATACGTAAACGGTAAAGTTCCAAACACAAATACCTCTAATTCACATAAACTTGAGCCACAGTACCACAAAAGTGGCTGTAAATCGATAAACTTCTTGGGAAGAAAACGATGGCCCACCGCCCGCGCGCGCTCATAAGTTGGCCCAGATAGGTTTCAATTTTCCCGGTTTTGCCACCGCAATCAGTTGCGCTCATAGGAAGCCGCTGAGTGGGCGTCTCTCGTTGCTTGGCACTGTCATCATCATCATCACCGTCATTAGGATGCGGGAAAGCCTAGTTTCGAAAATGAATAGCTGCTGCTGCTGCTCGTCTTTGAGGTTGGTCGGTCGGTCGGTTCACGTTTAATAGGTTAGGCGAAGTGCACTTTCAAACGACCAGAAAAGACAAAATGGTAATGAATGAGCAGGAGATGATGACGATGGTCCACACGATATGGCTTTCGAAGTGTTTGCACAAAGGTGGGACGATGAAGGAGGGGTTTTCACTTTTGCTCGTGATTCTACTTCGCGAAGAAGATTTAAAGTGCTTTGAATCATTCGTGACTGAGTTTAAGTTTGCGAACTGATTTGGTATAAGAGGTACAGTTATTTCCCAAAAAAACATTGAATGGAAAACAATACGAATAATTGGAACAAGTACGTCATTATTAAAGTAAGAATCAATTCGCAATTGAATAGTATAGTACGAAATCGACTTATGACAAGTGAAGACATTCCACTAAAAGCTCAAATTATATTTCTTGTTAAAAATAAGGTTAAATCAAATTAAATGGAGATGATAGATGCAATGTGTCCTCCGAGTTTCCAGAGGAAATTCATTCAAATTTCCAGAGAAAATTCTTTCGAATTTCCAGAGAAAATTCATTCGAATTTCCAGAGGAAATTCATTCGAATTTCCAGAGGAAATTCATTCGAATTTCGAGAGGAAATTCATTCGAATTTCCAGAGGAAATTCATTCGAATTTCCAGAGGAAATTCATTCGAATTTCCAGAGGAAATTCATTCGAATTTCCAGAGGAAATTCATTCGAATTTCCAGAGGAAATTCATTCGATTTCCAGAGGAAATTCATTCAATTTCCAGAGGAAATTCATTCGATTCCAGAGGAAATTCATTCGATTTCCAGAGGAAATTCATTCAATTTCCAGAGGAAATTCATTCGAATTTCAGAGGAAATTCATTCGATTTCCAGAGGAAATTCATTCGATTTCCAGAGGAAATTCATTCAATTTCCAGAGGAAATTCATTCAATTTCCAGAGGAAATTCATTCCAATTCCAGAGGAAATTCATTCGAATTTCCAGGAGAAATTCATTCGATTTCCAGAGGAAATTCATTCGAATTTCAGAGGAAATTCATTCGATTTCAGAGGAAATTCATTCAATTTCCAGAGGAAATTCATTCAATTTCCAGAGGAAATTCATTCAATTTCCAGAGGAAATTCATTCGATTTCCAGAGGAAATTCATTCGAATTCAGAGGAAATTCATTCGATTTCCAGAGGAAATTCATTCGAATTCCAGAGGAAATTCATTCAATTTCCAGAGGAAATTCATTCGAATTCCAGAGGAAATTCATTCGATTTCCAGAGGAAATTCATTCGATTCAGAGGAAATTCATTCGAATTTCCAGAGGAAATTCATTCGAATTTCCAGAGGAAATTCATTCGAATTTCCAGAGGAAATTCATTCGAATTTCCAGAGGAAATTCATTCGAATTTCCAGAGGAAATTCATTCGAATTTCCAGAGGGAATTCATTCGAATTTCCAGAGGGAATTCATTCGAATTTCCAGAGGAAATTCATTTGAATTTCCAGAGGAAACTCATTTGAATTTCCAGAGGAAATTCATTCGAATTTCCCGAGGAAATTCATTCGAATTTCCCGAGGAAATTCATTCAAATTTCCAGAGGAAATTCATTCGAATTTCTAGAGGAAATTCATTCGAATTTCCAGAGGAAATTCATTCGAATTTCCAGAGGAAATTCATTCGAATTTCCAGAGGAAATTCATTCGAATTTCCAGAGGAAATTCATTCGAATTTCCAGAGGAAATTCATTCGAATTTCCAGAGGAAATTCATTCGATTTCCAGAGGAAATTCATTCGATTTCCAGAGGAAATTCATTCGATTTTCAGAGGAAATTCATTCGAATTTCAGAGGAAATTCATTCGAATTTCAGAGGAAATTCATTCGATTTCCAGAGGAAATTCATTCAATTTCCAGAGGAAATTCATTTCGATTTCCAGAGGAAATTCATTCGATTTCCAGAGGAAATTCATTCGAATTTCCAGAGGAAATTCATTCGAATTTCCAGAGGAAATTCATTCGAATTTCCAGAGGAAATTCATTCGAATTTCCAGAGGAAATTCATTCGAATTTCCAGAGGAAATTCATTCGAATTTCCAGAGGAAATTCATTCGAATTTCCAGACGAAATTCATTCGAATTTCCAGACGAAATTCATTCGAATTTCCAGACGAAATTCATTCGAATTTCCGGACGAAATTCATTCGAATTTCCAGAGGAAGTTCATTCGAATTTCCAGAGGAAATTCATTCGAATTTCCAGAGGAAATTCATTCGAATTTCCAGAGGAAATTCATTCGAATTTCCAGAGGAAATTCATTCGAATTTCCAGAGGAAATTCATTCGAATTTCCAGAGAAAATTCATTCGGTTCCGTGGACAGAGGAAATTCATTCTAATTTCCAGAGGAAATTCATTCGAATTTCCAGAGGAAATTCATTCGAATTTCCAGAGGAAATTCATTCGAATTTCCAGAGGAAATTCATTCGAATTTCCAGAGGAAATTCATTCGAATTTCCAGAGAAAATTCATTCGAATTTCCAGAGAAAATTCATTAGAATTTCCAGAGGAAATTCATTAGAATTTCCAGAGGAAATTCATTAGAATTTCCAGAGGAAATTCATTCGAATTTCCAGAGGAAATTCATCCGAATTAATCCGAAATGCAACTTCAACAACGAACCAATGGTGAATTTGAAGATATATCAATTGTGAACGAATCGACTTGAATGCAGTTTTTTAGGTTTATATGCCTTATGACCATGTTGAGGGTGGCTATGTTCGATTCCTGGTCCTGGTCCATATTCAAATTTCTAGGAATAAATCTTCCATCACCCTAATGATCATACTTCGTTCTTTGGAAAGCGCTAAGATTCACTTAAATTTTCAAATCAAGAACAATCACTCCCAATGTCTTGTATCCATATTCAAAAAAAAATCCACTGCGGCAGATAGCGACTATTTGATCTGGGTTCAAAATCCGACTCCTTTCCACATTTTTCTTTGGGTGATTGTTGAATTTCCCCTGGAAATTCGGATGAATTTCCCCTGCAAATTTGGATGAACTTCATCTGGAAATTCGTTTGAATTTCATCTGAAAATTCATCCGAATTTCCAGAGGAAATTCATCCGAATTTCCAGAGGAAATTCATCCGAATTTCCAGAGGAAATTCATCCGAATTTCCAGAGGAAATTCATCCGAATTTCCAGAGGAAATTCATCCGAATTTCCAGAGGAAATTCATCCGAATTTCCAGAGGAAATTCATCCGAATTCCAGAGGAAATTCATCCAATTCAGAGGAAATTCATCCGATTTCCAGAAGAAATACATCCGAATATCCAGAGGAAATTCATCCGAATTTCCAGAGGAAATTCATCCGAATTTCCAGAGGAAATTCATCCGAATTTCCAGAGGAAATTCATCCGAATTTCCAGAGGAAATTAATCCGAATTTCCAGAGGAAATTAATCCGAATTTCCAGAGGAAATTAATCCGAATTTCCAGAGGAAATTAATCCGAATTTCCAGAGGAAATTAATCCGAATTTCCAGAGGAAATTAATCCGAATTTCCAGAGGAAATTAATCCGAATTTCCAGAGGAAATTCATCCGAATTTCCAGAGGAAATTCATCCGAATTTCCAGAGGAAATTCATCCGATTTCCAGAGGAAATTCATCCGAATTTCCAGAGGAAATTCATCCGAATTTCCAGAGGAAATTCATCCGATTTCCAGAGGAAATTCATCCGATTTCCAGAGGAAATTCATCCGAATTTCCAGAGGAAATTCATCCGATTTCAGAGGAAATTCATCCGATTTCCAGAGGAAATTCATCCGAATTTCCAGAGGAAATTCATCCGATTTCCAGAGGAAATTCATCCGATTTCAGAGGAAATTCATCCGATTTCCAGAGGAAATTCATCCGATTTCCAGAGGAAATTCATCCGAATTTCCAGAGGAAATTCATCCGACTTCCAGAGGAAATTCATCCGATTTCCAGAGGAAATTCATCCGAATTTCCAGAGGAAATTCATCCAATTTCCAGAGGAAATTCATCCGATTTCCAGAGGAAATTCATCCGATTTCCAGAGGAAATTCATCCGATTTCCAGAGGAAATTCATCCGAATTTCCAGAGGAAATTCATCCGATTTCCAGAGGAAATTCATCCGATTTCCAGAGGAAATTCATCCGATTTCCAGAGGAAATTCATCCGAATTTCCAGAGGAAATTCATCCGAATTTTCAGAGGAAATTCATCCGAATTTCCAGAGGAAATTCATCCGAATTTCCAGAGGAAATTCATCCGAATTTCCAGAGGAAATTCATCCGAATTTCCAGAGGAAATTCATCCGAATTTCCAGAGGAAATTCATCTGAATTTCCAGAGGAAATTCATTCGAATTTCCAGAGGAAATTCATCCGAATTTCCAGAGGAAATTCATCCGAATTTCCAGAGGAACTTCATCCGATTTTCCAGAGGAAATTCATCCGAATTTCCTGAGGAAATTCATTCGAATTTCCAGAGGAAATTCATCCTAATTTCCAGGGGAAATTCATCCAAATTTCCAGGGGAAATTCATCCGAATTTCCAGGGGAAATTCATCCAAATTTCCAGGGGAAATTCATCCAAATTTCCAGGGGAAATTCATTCGAATTTCCAGGTGAAATTCAAACGAATTTTCAGATGAAATTCAAACGAATTTCCAGATGAAGTTCATCCAAATTTGCAGGGGAAATTCATCCGAATTTCCAGGGGAAATTCAACAATCACCCAAAGAAAAATGTGGAAAGGAGTCGGATTTTGAACCCAGATCAAATAGTCGCTATCTGCCGCAGTGGATTTTTTTTTGAATATGGATACAAGACATTGGGAGTGATTGTTCTTGATTTGAAAATTTAAGTGAATCTTAGCGCTTTCCAAAAAGAACGAAGTATGATCATTAGGGTGATGGAAGATTTATTCCTAGAAATTTGAATATGGACCAGGACCAGGAATCGAACATAGCCACCCTCAACATGGTCATAAGGCATATAAACCTAAAAACTGCATTCAAGTCAGATTCGTTCACAATTGATATATCTTCAAATTCACCATTGGTTCGTTGTTGAAGTTGCATTTCAGGATTAATTCGGATGAATGTCCTCTGGAAATTCGAATGAATTTCCTCTGGAAATAATTTCCTCTGGAAATTGAATGAATTTCTCTGGAAATTCGAATGAATTTCCTCTGGAATTCAGAATGAATTTCCTCTGGAATCGAATGAATTTCCTCTGGAAATTGAATGAATTCCTCTGGAAATTCGAATGAATTTCCTCTGAAATGAATGAATTCTCTGGAAATCGAATGAATTTCCTCTGAGAATTTCCTCTGGAAATCGAATGAATTTCTCTGGAAATTCAGAATTCCTCTGGAGTCGAATGAATTTCCTCCTGGAAATTCATTCAGAGAAATTCTCATTGAATTTCATTCGGAAATTCATTCGATTTCCAGAGAAATTCATTCAATTTCCAGAGGAAATTCTTCGATTTCAGAGGAAATTCATCCAATTCCAGAGGAAATTCATTCAATTCCAGAGGAAATTCATTCTGAATTTCAGAGGAAATTCATTCAATTCAGAGGAAATTCAATTTCCAGAGGAAATTCATCTGAATTTCCAGAGGAAATTCATTCGAATTCCAGAGGAAATTCATTCAATTTCCAGAGAAATTCATTCGAATTTCCAGAGGAAATTCATTCGATTTCCAGAGGAAATTCATTCAATTTCCAGAGGAAATTCATTCGATTTCCAGAGGAAATTCATTCGAATTTCCAGAGAATTCATTCAATTTCCAGAGGAATTCATTCGAATTTCCAGAGGAAATTCATTTGAATTTCCAGAGGAAACTCATTTGAATTTCCAGAGGAATTCATTCGAATTCTGAGGAAATTCATTCAAATTTCGGAAATTCATTCAAATTTCCAGAGGAAATTCATTCAATTTCTAGAGGAAATTCATTTCCAGATTTCAGAGAAATTCATTCAATTTCCAGAGGAAATTCATTCAATTTCCAGAGGAAATTCATTCAATTTCAGAGGAAATTCATTCGATTTCCAGAGGAAATTCATTCGAATTCAGAGGAAATTCATTCGATTTCCAGAGGAAATTCATTCGAATTGCCAGAGGAAATTCATTCGAATTTCCAGAGGAAATTCATTCGAATTCCAGAGGAAATTCATTCGAATTTCTTTCCAGAGGAAATTCATTTCCAATTCAGAGGAAATTCATTCGAATTTCAGAGGAAATTCATTCCAATTTCCAGAGGAAATTCATTCCAATTCCAGAGGAAATTCATCTCAATTTCCAGAGGAAATTCATTCGAATTCCAGAGGAAATTCATTCGAATTTCCAGAGGAAATTCATTCGATTTCCAGAGGAAATTCATTCCAATTTCCAGAGGAAATTCATTCGATTTCCAGAGGAAATTCATTCAATTTCCAGAGGAAATTCATTCGATTTCCAGAGGAAATTCATTCCAATTCAGAGGAAATTCATTCGATTTCCAGAGGAAATTCATTCAATTTCCAGACGAAATTCATTCGAATTTCCAGACGAAATTCATTCGAATTTCCGGACGAAATTCATTTCAATTTACAGAGGAAGTTCATTCGAATTTCCAGAGGAAATTCATTCAATTTCCAGAGGAAATTCATTCGATTTCAGAGGAAATTCATTCAATTTCCAGAGGAAATTCATCTCCAATTCCAGAGGAAATTCATTCAATTTCAGAGGAAATTCATTCCAATTCAGAGGAAATTCATTCAATTCAGAGAAATTCATTCGAATTCAGAGGAAATTCATTCAATTCAGAGGAAATTCATTCGAATTTCCAGAGGAAATTCATTCGAATTTCCAGAGGAAATTCATTCGAATTTCCAGAGGAAATTCATTCGAATTTCCAGAGGAAATTCATTCGAATTTCCAGAGGACATTCATCCGAATTAATCCGAAATGCAACTTCAACAACGAACCAATGGTGAATTTGAAGATATATCAATTGTGAACGAATCGACTTGAATGCAGTTTTTTAGGTTTATATGCCTTATGACCATGTTGAGGGTGGCTATGTTCGATTCCTGGTCCTGGTCCATATTCAAATTTCTAGGAATAAATCTTCCATCACCCTAATGATCATACTTCGTTCTTTGGAAAGCGCTAAGATTCACTTAAATTTTCAAATCAAGAACAATCACTCCCAATGTCTTGTATCCATATTCAAAAAAAAATCCACTGCGGCAGATAGCGACTATTTGATCTGGGTTCAAAATCCGACTCCTTTCCACATTTTTCTTTGGGTGATTGTTGAATTTCCCCTGGAAATTCGGATGAATTTCCCCTGCAAATTTGGATGAACTTCATCTGGAAATTCGTTTGAATTTCATCTGAAAATTCGTTTGAATTTCACCTGAAATTCGAATGAATTTCCTGAAATTTGGATGAATTTCCCTGAAATTCGGATGAATTTCCCTGGAATTTGGATGAATTTCCTGAAATTAGGGATGAATTTCCTCTGGAAATTCGAATGAATTTCCTCAGGAAATTGGAATGAATTTCCTCAGGAATTCGGATGAATTTCTCTGGAAAATCGGATGAAGTTCCTCTGAATTCGGATGAATTTCTCTGGAAATTCGGATGAATTTCCTCTGGAAATTGGATGAATTTCCTCTGGAAATTCAGATGAATTTCCTCTGGAATTCGGATGAATTTCCTCTGGAAATTCGGATGAATTTCCTCTGGAAATTGGATGAATTTCCTCTGGAAATTCGGATGAATTTCCTCTGAATTGGATGAATTTCCTCTGAATTCGGATGAATTCCTCTGGAAATTCAGATGAATTTCTCTGGAATTCGGATGAATTCCTCTGAAATTCGGATGAATTTCCTCTGGAAATTCGGATGAATTCCTCTGGAAATTCGGATGAATTTCCTCTGGAAATTCGGATGAATTTCCTCTGAATTGACGAATGGGATGAATTTCCTCTGAAATTGGATGAATTCCTCCTGGAAATTCGGATGAACTCTGAATCTGGATGAACTCTCTGGAAATTCGGATGAATTTCCTCTGGAAATTGACGAATTTCCTCTGAAGTCGGATGAATTTCCTCTGAAATTGATGAATTTCCTGAATTCGGATGAATTTCTCCGAATTACGAATTTCCTCTGAAATGGATGAATTTCCTCTGAAATTCCGGATGAATTTCCTCTGAATTGGACGAATTTCCTCTGAATTCGGATGAATTTCTCTGGAAATCGGATGGACGAATTTCCTGAATTCGGATGAATTTCCTCTGGACGAATCTGAATTCGAAATCGGATGAATTTCCTCTGAATTGGATGAATTTCTGAATTCGGATGAATTTCCTCTGAAATTCGGATGAATTTCCTCTGGAATTCGGATGAATTTCCTCTGGAAATTCGGATTAATTTCTTGAATTTCCTCTGAAATTGGATGAGTTTTCTCTGGAAATTCGGATTAATTTCCTCTGGAAATTCGGATGAATTTCCTCTGGAAATTCGGATGAATTTCCTCTGGAAATTCGGAAGAATTTCCTCTGGAAATTCGGATGAATTTCCTCTGAATTCGGATGAATTTCCTCTGAAATTCGGATGAATTTCCTCTGAAATTGGATGAATTTCCTCTGGAAATTCGGATGAATTTGCTCTGGAAATTCGGATGAATTTGCTCTGAATTCGGATGAATTTCCTCTGGAAATTCGGATGAATTTCCTCTGGAAATTCAGGATGAATTTCCTCTGGAAATTCGGATGAATTTCTCTGCGAAATTCGGATGAATTTCCTCTGGAAATTGGATGAATTTCCTCTGGAAATTCGGATGAATTTCCTCTGGAAATTCGGATGAATTTCTCTGGAAATTCGGATGAATTTCCTCTGGAAATCGGATGAATTTCCTCTGAATTCGGATGAATTTCCTCTGGAAATTCGGATGAATTTCCTCTGGAAATTCGGATGAATTTCCTCTGAATTGGATGAATTTCCTCTGGAAATTCGGATGAATTTCCTCTGAAGTCGGATGAATTTCCTCTGGAATTCGGATGAATTTCCTCTGAAATTCGGATGAATTTCCTCTGGGAAATTCGGATGAATTTCCTCCTGAATTCGGATGAATTTCCTCTGGAAATTCGGATGAATTTCCTCTGGAATTCGGATGAATTTCCTCTGGAAATTCGGATGAATTTCCTCTGAATTGGATGAATTTCCTCTGAATTCAGATGAATTTCTGAGAGTCGGATGAATTTCCTCTGAAATTCGGATTAATTTCCTCTGGAAATTCGGATTAATTTCCTCTGGAAATTCGGATGAATTTCCTCTGGAAATTCGGATGAATTTCCTCTGGAAATTCGGATGAATTTCCTCTGGAAATTCGGATGAATTTCCTCTGGAAATTCGGATGAATTTCCTCTGGAAATTCGGATGAATTTCCTCTGGAAATTCGGATAAATTTCCCCTGGAAATTCGGATAAATTTCCTCTGGAAATTCGGATAAATTTCCTCTGGAAATTCGGATAAATTTCCTCTGGAAATTCGGATAAATTTCCTCTGGAAATTCGGATGAATTTCCCCTGGAAATTTGGATGAATTTCCCCTGGAAATTCGGATGAATTTCCCCTAGAAATTCGGATGAATTTCCCCTGGAAATTGGGATGAATTTTCCCTGGAATTTCTGATGAATTTCCTCTGGAATTTCTGATAAATTTCCCCTTGAAATTCGGATGAATTTCCCTTGGAAATTCGGATGAATTTCCCTTGGAAATTCGGATGAATTTCCCTTGGAAATTCGAATGAATTTCCCTTGGAAATTCGGATGAATTTCCCTTGGAAATTCGGATGAATTTCCCTTGGAAATTCGGCTGAATTTCCCTTGGAAATTCGGATGAATTTCTCCTGGAAATTCGGATGAATTTCTCCTGGAAATTCGGATGAATTTCCCCTGGAAATTCGAATGAATTTCCCCTGGAAATTCGAATGAATTTCCCCTGGAAATTCGGATGAATTTCACCTGGAAATTCGGATGAATTTCCCCTGGAAATTGGATGAATTTCCCCTGGAAATTCGATGAATTTCCTGAAATTCGGATGAATTTCCCTGGAATTTCGGATGAATTTCCCCTGGAAATTCCGATGAATTTCCCCTGGAAATTCCGATGAATTTCCCCTGGAAATTCCGATGAATTTCCCCTGGAAATTCCGATGAATTTCCCCTGGAAATTCCGATGAATTTCCCCTGGAAATTCCGATGAATTTCCCCTGGAAATTCCGATGAATTTCCCCTGGAAATTCGGATGAATTTCCCCTGCAAATTGAAATGAATTTTTGCTGGAAATTCGAATGAATTTCCTCTGGTAATTCGAATGAATTTCCTCTGGTAATTCGAATGAATTTCCTCTGGAAATTCGAATGAATTTCCTCTGGAAATTCGAATGAATTTCCTCTGGAAATTCGAATGAATTTCCTCTGGAAATTCGGATGAATTTCCTCTGGAAATTCGGATGAATTTCCTCTGGAAATTGAAGAAACGGTAAAACGGAAGAAGGAAAAATGAGGAAGAAAGAAGGAAGAAGGAAGAAGGAAGCAGAGAGAAAGAAGTAGGAAGAAGTAGGAAGGAAGAAGGAAGAAGGAGGAAAGAAGAAGGAAGAAGGATAAAGGAAGAAGGAAGAAAGAAGAAGGAAGAAGGAAGAAGGAAGCAGGAAAAAGGAAAAAGAAAGAAGCAGAACGGAAGATGCAAAACGAAAGGAGGAAAAATGAAAAAGGAAGAAGGTAGTAAGAAAAAAAAAAAGCAGAAGGAAGAAGAAAGAAGGAAGAAGGATGAAGGAAGAAGGAAGAAGAAAGAAGAAAGTAGGAAGAAGGAAGGAAGAAAAAGAAAGAAGAAAGAAGGAAGAGGGGAGAAAGAAGATAAAGGATGGAAAAAAGAAGAAGATAGAAAGAATAAGGAAAAAAGAAGCTTGAAGAAAAAAGAATGAAATAGGAGGAAGGAAGACGGAAGAAAGAAGGACAAAGGACCACTTCTAAACTGCGGAAACTGAATAAGAAGGAATAGGAAGAAGAAGGGAAAGGAAGAAGGTAAAAGTAAAAAGGAAAAAAGAAGAAAGAGAAAGGAAGAAGGAAAAATGAAGAAGGAAAAATGAAGAAGGAAAAATGAAGAAGGAAAAATGAAGAAGAAATAAGGAAAAAGGAAGAAGCAAAACGGAAAAAGGAAGAAAGAAAAAAGAAGAAGGAATAAGAAAGAAGGAATAAGAAAGAAGGAAGAAAGAAGAAGGAAGAAAGAAGAAAGAAGAAGGAAGTAGAAAGAAAGAAGCAGAAAGAAGACAAAAGAAAGAAGAAAGAAGAAAGATAAAAGAAGAAAGAAGGAAGAAGAAAGCAGGAAGAAGGAATAATGAAGAAGAAAGAAGGAAGGAGGGAGAAAGAAGACAGAGCAAAGAAAAAAAAGAAGAAAGAAGAAGGAAAAAAGAAACATAAAGAAAGAAGAAATAATGAAAAAGGCAGTAGGAGTAAGGAAGAAGGAAGAAAGAAGGACGAAGGACCACTCCTAAACTGAGGTATTTTTTATCAATTCGGCCAAATGGACTGACACCATGGGGAAATATTGTTTTTCAAAAATCAGTTTCTCTGAAACACCCACCACGCGAAAGAATATGATCTCCTGTTTCATGTCGTGGATAAACTAAAATGTTCTATCGGGGGATTTGGAACAATTTTTATTTTTTTCACTATTTTTGATGCAAACTCCATAGAAATCTCAAATGATAGCCGATTAAACCCCCCCAAAAATGTATGGAAAAATGACCCCCGATAGGACGTTTTTAAAATGCACCTACATGAAAGAGGAAAGCCTATACTTGTTTTAGAGATACTGTTTTTTTTTTTGAAAATAAGCCTCTTCGGACAAAGACACCGTGATGTTGTCTCAAGCAAACATCTATCAAGCCATTGGAACATTGCGGCAAAGAGATCGTACTACTAACGTTAGTAAAAGTTACATAGTTGACTTGAACTTGAAGCCATTTTTATTATAATCTCAGGAATGTCAAGTACTTGACTTGAAAATACCCATCTTCCACAAGAATGACTGAGTGCCAATGGAAGCAGCTCGTCGTTGCTTGTAGCTTAGAGGATTTGCCTGATAAAATAATCATGAGATGGTGATGATGACGATGCGATGGCAATAGTAGGTCATCATCATCGCCGTCGTCGTCGTCGCCTTCCTTTTTCCCGTTGTCATTACCCCCCTAAAACTATCCTCACAATCCTTTGCCCGAATGAGTGAAAGCGCCCCACAGATTATGGGACACCAACCGACACACTCGCACATGGAGCGAAGGATGCAACAACGATGAATGGCGGTCGGTGCGGCCTCGAGTGACAATGTTGGTTTACTCGGTCGTTGGTTGCATCGATTCTTTCCCGGGGATGCGCTGAGGATCAGTGCCACCAAAGCAATGAGCTTTCTGTGCGAATGCAAAAGCTGCTGAGCACTGCCAGATATGCTTGTGTGGTCGTTTGCATAATGGATTCATTTTCATTTCAGCGGGATGGGAGCGACGAACGAATCGAAAATCGAAACCGCACCAGTCTCGAGCATTATGAGTTATTACCACGCGAATTTGTTCTGACTTCTATGGATTTGCGGGAGTTTTTGGTTCTATTTTTTAATGAAGTTTCCAAGTAGATTAGCATTCCCTCAGGTAGGAGAAATGTCACCCAGCATGCATCGGAGCAAGAATTCTTGGCTTGTTCAGTGGGGAAATAATGGTGCCGTGTTAACCTCTGACCTACTGGTTTTTGTCGTAGTTTTGCGGCGACCCAGTTTCGGTTCCGTTTGCTCGCTACAATTCACTCAACTGACTGGCAGTGCCAGTGCACAACGAGAAAAGGCGGTTCTAGATATTCGCTCGATTAAAAGAGTACGGCCAGTTGCTTCCACCGTAATGGCTCAGTTTCTCATACTTCCGGGCCAACTAAAGGGAGTGCAAGGCACATATATCGGAACAGAGCTGCTGCGCCTGAACCATGGAAGGATGGCGTTGGCATGGCAGGAATGCTCAGCACATTCCACACTGCAGGATTTATATTTGAACCTTGTACATACTTGCCTTGACTTGTACGATGGAGAGCGGCCAAGCATCGGATACACAGCCACATACAGGTAATGAATGTTGCAATATTTTAAGATTATTTTACTGCGAGCTGTAGAGCCAGTCATGCGGTTTCCCATTTTCCTTCGGGAAAGAATTTTCATTTGATTTAAATTAAATTTTTCATGTGGCGGTCAAAATATCTTCTAGGTCGGTGCATCCACGCTCCTCGACAAGCTTCCGGCAGGAATGACATCCATGCCATTAAGTCAAATTGGTTCCTATCGCCAGTTGCCTTGCTCCCAGTTGTTGTTCCTTGCCTCGTATCGAACAATATTTAAACTAATGCTCGATAATTTGTTTTATTGATACACCGTAAGCGGTCCCCGCGGGGTTTCCGATTGTCTGTTTGGAATCCGTACCTGGGCCCGGTGTCACAATAACTCATCTGCTAATTTAATTCGACGAACCTTGTTCGGTTGAACAAACAACAATCGCCCTATCACTGCGCCGTGATCGACAGTATTCCCGGAGGGCAAACACCATTATCTCATCTGAGCAACCCCACAGCCACCGCCCACGTCATATTGGCTCGGCTTCAATGGGATTGGAGTTTCGTTAGCCTTAGACTTCAATAAAAGCTCAGGCACACACATCCACCCATGCACAACCGTTGTTGGGCGTAAAGCGAGAATTGATCGCCCCTATTAGACACAACACCAGCGGATGGCGAAAAGCAGTTGCAGTGCCATACCAACCATCCGGCTAGAAGCGAAATCCTTCATTCGTGGCATGAAGAGAGCTAATCAAATTAATTGTGGGTATCATAAATTAGTGTGCATATTATCGGCACAAGAGGACCTTCAGTGACTTAACCTGCAGCGATGGCCAAAACTACGAATAGAATTATTAGAATTGCTTTCGAGTAAAATAGAAACAAAAAACTACAAGGGACAGCTCTATGATTGGCTGTACGAACTGTAGACGTAGAATACGAAGCTAATGTAAAATTTGTGACCGAATCTATTAGAACATCCTACGTGTTCGTACCTTCAAATTATGAAACATTGAATTGTTACAACCTCGACCAAACCACGAGACTTTCGGCACCGTCAGCAAATGAGTCGGATAGGATGAAATTCAATATCCGAAATTATGTTCTGGTGGTATGCGTTTTGAGCAGTAAAGGCGAGTTTTGATTTTACTAATTTCCAATGTAAAATCATGATTTTTTTTGTATTTTTAGAAATATTGTAATCAGAATAATTGAAATGTTTCCACCTTGTCCAAAGATGTGTTAGTATAGTTTCATCTAATCACACAATGAACTAATAACACAATGAACTCAACATTAAGGCTGTTTGAAGTGCCTCGAACTTAATTCAAATTGGTATGCAGCAGAGCAAATTTAGAGATCTAATCCTGAACACATATTATTCAGAACATAAAAGCAACTTTTTTCAAATATATGACACGCCGAAAATTTATTTGATGTCATCGCTGTGACCGCGTGTATGTAAAATCAGGTGCTACGGGATTCGTGCGAAATTCCACTGACAGTCGAGGTCCTAAAAGATTCCCATGTTATATCTACATACAACCAGCCGCGTCAACCAGCTTACATGAACAATAAAACATATCGGGTGCCACACCAGGATCACAGTGGGGGCCGCAGAATTTATGGCGTATTTATTCTTGGTTTTCCAGCGAAATGGAATTTGGAATTAGATTTCCCACAGCAGGACACGCCACACACCGCCATCGCGGCGGGGCACCGTTCCTCTCCGTGAAAGTTACTCCGACGATGTGGTGGCGCCACTCGATTTATTTCCCTGTTTATTATTGATTCTATCGTCGAGTGGAGAGCCTACCGACACAGGCCTCACATATGTGCACCTTCATGGCGTGACTGATTTAGTTTTATGGTGTGGCATTTCTCAGATAGCGCATATATCCGGCAACGACGAAGCGTGCAAATCCCGTTTGGCATTTTTATTATTGGGTGTATGACTGTCTCCCTTTTGTTTGAATTTAGAGACTGTGTCACATGCTCTGGATGCAAAATAGCTTTATGCGCTCTATGGCTGTAGAGTGAAGAACTGGAGAGGAAGGTGTCAAACTTTTTATGACTCGAAAAATCTATTTTTAATGGAATTTCGATAGGAATCAAAGAGGCTTTAATTTTGATTCGATGCAGTGAAGAGACAGATAAATGCCTGAGTTGGAATCCGGAAAACTGTAAACTATCGTGACTTTAGATAGTAAATGATTTCAACTGAAGAAATTCTAACCATATATTTCTAAGTATCGTTCCAATGTATAACAACAAAATTGTTTTGAGCTTAAAAATTAAAAAATAATCGCATGGTGCGATTAGTTACATACATTCGGGATATCACAATATACTTCACATTTGTTGATGGAAGTTGTAGTCTCACTGTCGTTTTCATAATAAACAAAATCACTCACATTTTAACGTAACACTCCGATAGCTGAAGCTCGACGTTCTATCAGAAATCAAACCGAATTCCGGAAGGAATTCTATCCGAACCAATTACCAATGTTCGTTTTCTATCCGAATTCCGGAAGGAAATCTGTCCGAATTCCGGAAGGAATTCTATCAATTCTGGAAGAATTCTATCGAATTCCGGAAGAATTCTATCAATTCGGAAGAATTTATCCAATTCGGAATTCTATCGAACGGAAGTTCTATCCAATTCGGAAGAAATTCTATCCGAATTCAGAAGAATTCTATCAATTCGAAGGAATCTATTTAATTCGGAAGAATTCTATCCAATTCGGAAGAATTCTATCCGAATCCGGAAGAATTCTATCCGAATTCGGAAGAATTCTATCGACGGAAGGAATTCTATCCGAATTCGAGAATTCTGTCAGATTCGGAGGGTTCTTCGAATCTCGGAGGATTCTGTCAATTCGGAGGATTCTTATCCGAGATTCAGATTCTGTCCAGTCCGGAGGATTTCTTCCAGTTCGGAGGATTCTAACCAGTTCGATTCCGTCCAGGTTCGAGATTCTGTCCAGTTCGGAGGATTCTGTCAATTCGGAGGATTCTGTCCGGATTCGGAGGATTCTGTCCGAATTCGGAGGGTTCTATCAGTTCGGAGGATTCTGTCCAGATAAGATTCTGTCAGATTCGAGGATTCTGTCAATTCGGAGGATTCATCCGAGATAAGATTCTGTCGAATTCGGAGGATTCTGTCAGTTCAGAGGATTCTATCCGAATCCGGAAGAATTCTATCCGAGATTCGGGAAGATTCTATCCAGTCCGGAGATTCTGTCCGTATTCGGAAGGAATTCTGTCGAATTCGGAGGAGTTCTTTCCGAATTCCAGGTTCTTTCCGAATCCAGATTCTGTCAATTCGGAGGTTCTGATTCAGATTCCGGGAGGGATTCTATCCGAATTCGGAGAGTTCTGTCAATTCCGGAGGAGTTCTGTCGGAGTCGGGGTTCTGTCCGAGGTTCGGAGGATTCTATCCGGGTCCGGAGGGTTCTGTCGATCAAGATTCTTCCGGTCGGAGATTCTGTCAGATCCGGATCTGTCAGTTCGGAGGATTCTGTCCGAATTCGGAGGGTTCTCCAATTCCGGGGTTCTATCCGAGATTCGAGATTCTGTCGAATTCGGAGATTCTGTCCGAGGATTCGGAGGATTCTCGGGTCGGAGGATTCTGTCAATTCCGGTTCTGTCAATTCAAAGATGATTCTGATCAGTTCGGAAGGGATTCTATCCAGATTCGGAGGATTCTGTCCAATTCGGAGGATTCTGTCCGAATCCGGAGGATTCTGTCCGAATTCGGAGGATTCTGTCAGATTCGGAGGGTTCTTCAGTTCCAGGTTAGGGTTCTGTCAGATTCGGAGATCGGTTCAGATTCAGACATGATTCTGGAGTTTCGTCAGGATTCCGGAGGTCTAATCCAGTTCAGGATTCTATCGAGATTCGGAGGGTTCTTCCAGTCGGAGGATTCATCCAGATCTCGGAGGAGTTCTATCGAATTCGGAGGGTTCTATCCAGATTCGGAGGATTCTTGGATTCCGGAGGATTCTGTCCGAGTTCGGAGGATTCTGTCAATTCGGAGGATTCTATCCGATTCGGAGGAATTCTGTCGATTCGGAGGGGTTCTGTCGAATTCAGGAGGATTCTGTCGAATTCAGGAGGTTCTGTCAAGATTCGGAGGTTCTATCGAATTCCGGAGGATTCTGTCAATTCGGAGATTCTGTCGGTCGGAAGGAATTCTGTCAATTCGGAGGTCTATCCGAATTCGGAGGATTCTGATCCGAATTCGGAGGTTCTGTCAATTCAGATTTCTGTCAATTCGAGATTCTGTCAATCGGAGGTTCTGCGATTCAGATTCTGTCCGGTCGGAGGATTCTGTCCGAATTCGGAGGATTCTGTCCGAATTCCGGAGGAGGTTCTGTCAATTCGGAGGGTTCTGTCAATTCGGAGGATTCTGTCAATTCCGGAGGGTTCTGTCCAGTTCGGGAGGGATTCTGTCGAATTCGGAGGTTCTGTCCGATTCGGGAGGATTCATCCGGTCGGAGGATTCTGTCGAATTCGGAGGATTCTGTCGGTCGGAGGATTCATCCGATTCGGAGAGATTTCTGTCATTCGGAGGATTCTGTCAATTCGGAGGGATTCTGTCAATTCGGAGGGATTCTGTCCGAATTCGGAGGATTCTGTCGAATTCGGAGATTCTGTCAATTCCGGAGATTCTCGAATTCGGGAGGTTCTGTCAAATTCGGAGGATTCTGTCCGATTCGGAGGATTCTGTCGAACCGGAGGATTCTGTCCAGTTCGGAGGTTCTGTCAATTCCGGGAGGATTCATCCGAATTCGGAGGGTTCTGTCGAATTCGGAGGTTCTCGAATTCCGGAGGATTCTGTCAATGTCGGAGGGTTCTGTCAGATTCCGGAGGTTCTGTCAATTCCGGGGT
This sequence comes from Armigeres subalbatus, assembly GCF_024139115.2. NCBI lineage: Eukaryota > Metazoa > Arthropoda > Insecta > Diptera > Culicidae > Armigeres > Armigeres subalbatus. Next base: position 38,682,261 of record NC_085139.1, on the reverse strand, counting down.
TCTCCGAATTCGGAGGATTCTGTCAATTCGGAGGATTCTGTCCAGATTCGGAGGATTCTGTCCGAATTCGGAGATTCTGTCAATTCGGAGGATTCTGTCGAATTCTGGAGGATTCTGTCCAATTCCGGAGGATTCTGTCGAATTCAGGAGGGTTCTGTCGAACTTCGGAAGGGATTCTGTCAAGATTCAGGAGGTTCTATCCAGTTCGGATTCATCGAGATTCGGAAGATTCTATCAGTATTCCGGAGGGTTCTGTCCGAATTCGGAAGGATTCATCGGGTCCGAGGATTCTATCCGAGATTCCGGAGATTCTGTCCAATTCGGAAGATTCTGTCGAATTCGGAGGAATTCTATCCAGTTCGGAGGATTCTGTCCGAATTCGAGATTCTGTCGAATCCGAGATTCTGTCGAATTCGGAGGATCTCATCCAGTTCGGAGGATTCTGTCAAGGACTTCCGGAGATTCGTCCAGATTCGGAGGATTCTGTCAATTCCGGAGGATTCTGTCAATTCGGAGGGTTCTATTCAGATCACGGAGGATTCTGTCGAATTCGGAGGGATTCTGTCGAATTCCGGAGGATTCTATCCGATTCGGAGGATTCTGTCAATTCGGAGGAGGTTATCAGATTTCGGAGGTTCTGTCCAGTTCGGAGGGCGATTCTGTCAGATTCCGGAGGATTCTATCCAGTCTCGGAAGGATTCTGTCAGGATCCGGAGGATTCTGTCAATTCGGAGGAATTCTGTCGAATCGGAAGGATTCATCAGATTCGGAGGATTCTCATCGATTCAAGAGGATTCTGTCGAATTCGGAGGATTCTATCGGTCCGGAGATTGTCAATTCGGAGGTTCTGTCAGTCCGGAGGATTCTGTCAGATTCCGGAGGATTCTGTCGATTCGGAGGATTCTGTCGGTTCGGAGGATTTCAGATTCGGAGGATTCTCAGATTCGGAGGGTTCTGTCCGACAGATTCTTCGATCAGGTTCTGTCCGGATCCGGAGGGTTCTGTCCAGTTCGGAGGATTCTATCCGAATTCGGAGTTAATCCGGTCGGAGGGTCTGTCCAATTCCGGAGGGTTCTGTCAATTCGGAGGTTCATCCGAATTCGGAGGGTTCTGTCAGATTCGGAGGATTCTGTCCGGTCGGAGGTTCAATTCGGAGGGTTCATCGATTCAGATTCTGTCGAGATCGGAGATTCTGTCGACGGATTCTGTCAGATTCGGAGATTCTATCGAATTCGGAGGGTTCTGTCCGGAATTCCGAGGGAGGTTCTGATCGAATTCCGGAGGTTCTGTCCAATTCGGAGGATTCTGTCCGAATTCGGAAGATTCTGTCCAAGTTCTGGAAGATTCTGTCGAGATTCCGGAGGATTCTGTCCAGATTCGGAGGATTCTGTCAAATTCCGGAGGATTCTGTCAATTCGGAGGTTCTGTCGTTCAGGAAGGATTCTTCAGATTCCGGAGGAATTCTATCCAATTCGGAGGAATTCTGATCAATTCGGAAGGAATTCTGTCGAATTCGGAGGATCTATCGAATTCAGGGTTCTGTCAATTCGGAGGAATTCTGTCGAATCGGAGGAATTCTATCCAATCGGAAGGAATTCTGTCCAATTCCGGAAGGAATTCTGTCAATTCCGGAAGGGAATTCTATCCAATTCGGAGGATTCTGTCCGAATTCGGAAGTTTATCGATTCGGAACGAATTTTCATCGAGATTCCGGAGGAATTCTATCCGAATTCGGAAGGAATTCTATCAGATCGGAAGGAATCTATCAGATTCGGAGTCTATCGAATTCGGAGGTTCTGTCGAATCGGAGGATTCTGTCAATTCGGAGGTTCTGTCAGATTCGGAGGATTCTGTCGAGTTCGGAGGATTCTGTCGAGATCCGAGGGTTCTGTCGAGATTCGGAGGATTCTGTCGAATTCCGGAGGATTCTGTCGATCGGAGGTTTATCCAGATCGGAGGATTCTGTCAGATGGAGGATTCTATCCAATTCGGAGGATTCTGTCGAATTCGGATTCTATCCGGTCCGGAAGTTCTGTCCAGTCGATTTCGAGATTCGGAGGATTCTTCGAATTCGACGCGGGAGGATTCTGTCAGTCCGGAAGGTTCTATCCGAATTCGGAGGGATTATCCGAATTCCGGAGGAGTTCTATCGGTCCGGAGATTCTGTCAATTCGGAAGATTCTGATCCAGTTCGGAGGATGTCGGATCTAGGAGGAATTCTATCGGAATTCATCGGAGGTTTCATTCAGATTCGGAGATCTATCCGAAGTTCTGGAAGGGAATTCTATCCAGATTCCGGAAGGGTTCTATCCGAGATTCGGAGGAATTCTGTCAATTCGGAGGGTTTATCCGGGATTTCGGAAGAGTTCTATCCAATTCTCGGAGGGATTCTGTCAATTCCGGAAGGGTTATCAATCAGGATTCTGTCGAGACAGAATTCTGTCAATTCCGGAAGGAGTTCATCCAAGATTCGGAAGATTCTATCGAATTCGGAGATTCTTCGATCGGAAGGAATTCATGAATCGAGGGTCTGTCGAATTCGGAAGGATTCTTCAATTCCGGAGGATTCTATCCAATTCGGAGGATTCTATCGAATTCCAGGAGGATTCTATCAATTCGGAGGATTCTGTCGAATCCGGAGGAATTCTGATCAATTAGAGGAATTCTGTCAATTCGGAGGTTCTCCGATCCGGAAGGTTCTGTCCGAAGTCCGGAGGATTCTTCGATTCCGGAAGGATTCTCCGAATTCGGATTCTGTCAGTTCAGGTTCTTCGATTCGGTTCTGTCGATTCAGATTCTGTCGAATTCGGAGGTTCTGTCCGGATGAGGTTCTGTCAATTCCGGAGGATTCTGTCCGTCGGAGGATTCTGTCCAGACGGAGGATTCTGTCGAATTCGGAGGGTTCTGTCGAGATTCGGAGGTTAATCCGGTCAGGAGATTCTATCTGAATAAGATTCTATCCGAGATTCGGAAGGTTGTCAGTCAGGATTCTGTCGAATCAGATTCTGTCAGAGTTCGTGGAGGATTCTGTCGAATTCCGGAGGATTCTGTCGAATTCGGAGGGTTCATCCGAGATTCCGGAGGATTCTGTCGAATTCGGAGATTCTGTCTGATTCCGGAGGAATTCTATCCGGGTCTGGAGGATTCTATCGATTCTTGAGGAAGGTTCTGGAATCGGAGATTCTGTCAGAAGATTCTCCGGAAGGATTCTGTCAATTCGGAGGTCCGGAGGGTTCTGTCAGAATTCGGAAGATTCTGTCCGAATTCGGAAGATTCTATCCGAATTCGGAATTCTATCTGAATCGGAGGTATTCTGTCAGATTCGGAAGGAATTCTATCCGGAGTGATTCTATCCAGATCGGAAGGAATTCTGTCAATTCGGAAGGATTCTATCTGAATTCGAATTCGGAAGGTCTGTCAATTCGGAAATTATATCCGGAGATTCTGTCAGTCGGAAGGGAATTCTATCTGAATTCGGAAGGAATTCTATCCGAATTCGGAAGCTGTGAGGATTTACCTTGAGATTCTGTCCGAATTCCGGAAGGAATTCTATCGAATCGGAAGGGTTCTATCGATATTCGGAAGGGTTCTGTCAATTCGGAAGGGAGTTCTAATCGAATTCCGGAGAGTTCTATCCGAATTCAGAGGGAGTTCTATCCGAAGGTTGTCCGAATTCGGACGATTCTATCAATTCGGAAGGAATTCTGATCCAGTCTCAGGAAGAATTCTATCCAATTCAAGGGTTCTGTCAATTCCGGAAGGAATTCTATCCGAAATCCGGAGGGAATTCTATCCGAAATTCGGAAGGAATTCCTGATCGAAGGGTTCTATCGGAATCCGGAGATTCTGTCCAGATTCCGGAGGGATTCTATCGAATCGGAGGGTTCTATCCGGATTCTCAGATTCGTCGAATTCGGAGGTTCTGTCAATTCCGGAGGAGTTCTGATCGAGTTCAGTTCTGTCGAGATATAGATTCTGTCAATTCCGGAGGTTCTTCAGTTCGGAGATTCTGTCCGTTCGGAGGGATTCTGTCAATTCCGGAGGTTCTGATCAATTCGGAGGGTTCTGTCAGGTCCAGGAGGATTCTGTCAATTCGGAGGGTTGTCAAGATCGGAGGATTCTGTCGAATTCAAGATTCTGTCAATTCGATTCTGTCCGAGATTCGGAGGATTCTGTCGAATTCCGGAGGTTCTGTCAAACCGTTCAGGAGATTCTGTCGAATAAGTAGGTTCTGTCCAATTCTGGAATGGAATTCTGTCAAGATTCTGGAGGAATTCTATCGAGTTCTGGAGATTCTGATCAGATTCTGGAGCTCGAATCGGAGGATTCTTCCGAATTCGGAAGGTCTGATCCGAATTCGGAAGAGATTCGTCCAGTCCGGAAGGTCATCCACTAGATTCGGAAGGTATTCTGTCCGATTCCGGAGGAATTCTATCCAATTCCGGAAGATTCTGTCAATTCGGAGAATTCTGTCTGAATTCGGAAGATTCTAATCTACAATTCCGGAAGGATTCTATCGAGGTTCGGGAAAGAATTTATCTATCCAGAAGGGTCTATCACAATTCGGAAGGAATTCTATCCGAATTCTGGAAAGGAATTCTCATCTGTCAATTCTGGAAGAATTCTATCCAAAATCTGTCGAATTTGAAGGAATTCTATCCGAATTCGGAAGAATTCTATCCGAATTCGGAAAATTATCCGAATTCCGGAACGGAATTTTATCAATTCCGGAAGGAATTCTATCAATTCGGAAGGGATTCTATCCAATTCGGAAGGAATTCTTTCCGAATCGGAAGGAATTCTCAATCTGGAAGGTGTTCAATTCGGAAGGAATTCTATCAAAATTCGGAAGGGAATTCTATCTCCGAAATTCGGAAGGAATTCTATCCAGATCGGAGGATTCGTCCGAATTCAGGTCTGTCGAGATCCGGGAGGATTCATCCGAATTCCGGAGGTTCTGTCGAATTCCGGAGGTTCATCCAATTCGGATTCTGTCCGAATCGGAGGTTCTGTCCTGATTCAGGAGGATTCTGTCAAGATTCGGAGGTTCTGTCAATTCCGGAGGATTCTGTCGAGATTCGGAGGATTCTGCTAATTCGGAGGGTTTTGTCAGTTCGGAGGACTCATCAGTTCGGAGGATTCTGGCCAATTCGGAGGTTCTGTCCGGTCCGGAGGGTTCTGTCCGAATTCCAGATTCTGTCAATTCGGAGGATTCTGTCCGAGATTCCGGAGGGTTTGTCAATTCGGAGGGTCTATCGAATTCAGATTCTGTCCAATTCCGGAGGATTCCATCTAATTCGGAGGATTCTGTCAATTCGGAGGATTCATCAATTCGGAACAGATTCTATCCGAGATTCCGGAAGATTCTATCCAGTTCGGAAGAATTCTGTCAAATTCGGAAGGAGTTCTGTCAATTCGGAAGAACATATCCGAATTCCGGAAGGGTTCTGTCAATTCAGAAAGTTCATCAATTCGGAAGGGGTTTATCCGATTCAGGAAGGAATTCTGTCAGTCGGAAGAATTCTATCGGAAGAGGTTCTCAGTTCGGAGGAATTCCATCAAAATCAGGAAATTCTCAATCTGGAAGATTCACCATCTAAATTCTATCCGAATTCGGAAGAATTCCTTGAATTCGGAAGATTATCAGATTCAGATTCTGTCAAAGATCGGAAGGGTTCTGTCAAGACCAAGATTCATCTAGATTCTGTCAAGATCCGGAAGATTCTGTCCAGATCGGAGGAATTCTGTCTGAATTCGGAGGTTCATCAAATTAAGATTCTGTCAAAATTCATCAGAATTCAGATTATCCATTCGGAGGTTGTCAAGATTGGAGGATTCAGGAAGAATTCTGGAAGAAATTTATCAAAATTCCGGAATTATCATTCAAAATTTATCGGAAAATTGTCGATGGAAAATTTACAAAATTCTGGAAAAATTCTGTCGTTAAAATTTATCGAATAATTCTCAAAATGGAAAATTATCGGAAAATTCTCTCAAAATTCTGTCAAAATGGAAAATTGTCAATTAAAATTCTGCTCTGTCTAATTAAAATTCTGTCTAAAATTATCTGGTCGGAAGAATTCTGTCTAATTATAAAATTCTGTCAAATTCTAAATTGTCAAATTCGGAAGGGTCGGAAGAATTCTATCAAAATTAATTCTGTCTAAAATTCTATAAAATTCGGTATTCTGTCAATTCGGAAATTCAAAATCTGGAAAAATTCTTCGAATTTGGAAGAATTTCATCGAATTTCGGAAGGAATTTCGCTCCGAATTGGGAAAAATTGTAGTCGAATTCAGAAGGAATTCTATCTCTGAATTCGGAGAATTTATCGAATCTTGGAAGGAATTCCCGAATTCCGAAGGAAATTCTATCGAAATCATGAAAAGAATTATATCCGAATTCCAGAAGGAATTCTATCCGAATTTGAAGGAATTCTATCCGTGGAAGAATTCTCTAATTTCGGAAGGAATTATCCAGAACTCGAAGAATTCTTCCGAATTCCGGAAGAATTCTGTCGCAATTCGAGGAATTCTATCCGAACGCGAAGGAATTCATCCAATTCCGGAAGAATTTTTCCGAATTCCGGAAGGATTTATTTATTTATTATCAGACTAACTGCTGCTCAGAAAAGACATCTCCGACTCATGCTCACGTTCAAGCAGTCTGCGAGGTTCCGCAGTCGTCCTCCACCTGATCGATCCACCTTGCTACCTGCCTCCTTTTCTTGTTCCGTCGGATCGTTGTCGAAGAACCATTTCACCGGATTGCTGTCCAACATTCAGCTGCCGGCCCACCGCAGACTTCCGATTTTCTGTGGTGTGAACGATGGATGGTTCTCCCAACAGCTGATGCAACTCTGGTTCATCTGCCTCCTCCACGTACCGTCCGCCATCTGCACCCACCATAGATGGTACGCAACACTTTCCTTTAAAACTCAGTGCGTGTGGTCCTCCACGAGCATCGTCCAGGTTCTGCCCGTAGAGAACTACCAGGTTTTGTAGATGGACAGTTTGTCGCGACGAACTCATTCGATCGAGCGTCTTTACGGAGTCCAAGTACGACGATTTTCCAGCCACTATGCGTCTCCGAATTTCCCTGCTGGTATCGTTATCGCGGTCACCAGTGAGCCCAAGTAGATTTACTTCAACCACTGATTTCGTCACCACCGATAGAAACTGGGTGGTGGCTCACATTGACCTCTCTTGAGCCTCTTCCTATCATGTACTTCGTCTTCGACGTGTTGATGACTAGTCCAATCATTTCCGCTTTTCGTCTGATGTGGCTTCTCCATCCTCAAAGATTGTCATGATATCAATGTCGTCGCGAGCAAATAACTGGACGGATTTTGTGAAAATCGTACCACTCGTGTCAATCCCTCCTTCGTATTACTCCCTCGAAACGATGTTGAATAGCAGCGAAAGACCATCACCTTGCCGTAACCTCTCACGGGTTCGAAGGGACTCGAGAATCCTGAAACTCGAACTACGCATCCGCCATCAGTCGTATGTCACCGTTGATCAACCGTATCAGTTTATTGATGTTTTCGTAATACGTAGTGTCGTTGGTCCCGGTATCGACTCTCTAATTGGTGATCGACGGCTAATTTGGGAGAGCGGCGTTCTGATAGTCTAGCACGCCCAATAGCATGATGTGGGACACATTGTATTCATCTCTGATGCACCTATAATAAAAACTACGTTACCTTACTATTGAGTTCCACAAACGTCGCAGTTGATTAATTTATTCGCACTAAACCATACACCACTTCCCCATACATTAATCGGCAACACTGTGAATGGCTCTGGCAGGAAATGTAATTCCCAGAGCCAACAACATAAACTTCCGAAAACCGTACGGTGTCAGGTCATTGCACCGTGCGTGTGCCGCTCATTCATGTCGAAACTGTACCACTGGGACCAATATCTTGAACGCTATCCATTTTCGCTGCCATCGTTGTCACCGAATGTCCCCAATGCGTGAGGTGGATCGCGAGCACCAGTACCGGAGTGCACAAATGAAACAATGTAGGGCAGGCGTTCGGTATGTTTCGTTTGGTCCGCCAGCACGCTCCAACTTGATTCGTATGTTCGTATAAATCCTTTGCTTCAGTGACAGCGTGGTTGTCTTTCTAAGACCGTGAATTATTTCACGGAATGAAACTAATCCTGCCATTTGTCAAGTTTATTGGGCAGCGTCATGTATGTTTAATGTTCAATATCCTATGTTTTGTTCCGTTTAGCATCCGTGGATTGAAACAATCCAATAGTGGTGAAATTCATAAACATTGTACAGCAAGTGGATAATGAAAAAATATTAAATTTTCGCATTTACTCCATTTAATGAGACGTGTTCGAACAAAACATTTTCAGTTGAGTCACTGAAGCAACGTAAATTCTATGCCAGAACTCGAACTATTTTCTGACAAATGTATGGAAATTCCGAAATAAAACATCACCATTTGTTCGACGAGTTTCCGATTCCCACGAAAGCAATTTCAATTTTGAATATTAATGCCATCCCATTACAATCAGCCCAACCAAAATAATCTATGCCAATTGCTTACACGAATCCACCCAACCGTCAGCCAATGCCTCCCATTTCAAACGTTCGACCACCGCTTGATCGTCTTGAAGTGTGTTTAAATTCACCATAAATGAGCAATTTTCCGCTCATTCAATCATGCAAAATGTCTCCATCGAGACTACCACCGACCACGCTAGGGGAAAACCAAAGCCACTCCAGCTACGTAGCTCACGGAAAATCATGTCAAAAGAGGGTCCACAAACACACTTCACAAAATTCCCCACAGTCTGCGCGCGAGAACGAGATTCCATTTGCATGTGCAATGAGATTGCGGTCCGACTGCATTATTCATAAAAGCGCTGGTTCCTTCCGTTGTCGTCCTCATCTTCGCAGCAAGGGCCGACTGCTTCAACGGCTTCAGTCATCCCAACAATGCTCAACTGCATGTAATTTACTGAGCACGGGCTTGGCTTCCCCCATCCACTATTATAGTAGTGGATCAACAGCCTTTCGACAACAAGTTTACTGGAAGACTGGGTTTTCGCCGGATCCCCGCGCCAAATCTAGTTGAGAATCGCCTTTTCGTGTGCTCATAAGCTTGCTCGCTTCAACAGTTTAATTTGCATTTAAAAAAGATTCCCACCGATGATGATGCCGTTGCCGTCACGCCGGGAGTCAGGTGCTTTTCATGGATGCGATTTTCGAAAAAAAGCAATCGCGCCTAGATGCGAACCTCACAACCGGGCTGCGATGGCTCACAATGGCAATAGGAGATAATTTGGCTGAAAAATATTCTGCACATATCATAGCAGAACAACTTTATGACTACATCCAGTGTGCGAAGCGTTCAGCGATAATCGAGAATATAAACCAATAACACGAGGGGGAAAACGAGCATTAAACTCGACTACTTGAGACTGCGGTCTTATGATTACAACCCCTGTTATCGGAATGCACGAATACTTCCCATCCAGAAAGTGTAAAAGTTCACCGCAGATGAGAGTAAGCCATTCAAGAAACAGCTTACGAAAAGATTATAAATTACAGATTTCCGCACCCTCAAGGCGCAAACCAGAAATGGTTTCAGCAATACATTTCGGAATTTCACACGAAGATTGGCTAAATCTGTAATCTACGAGCATCTCCCCTTTACGGTGAAAACATTTCCCCCTGCTTACCGAGGTCTTTTAATTTATAATTTGAAATTTATTTGCCGGCATATCCGTTTACGCTAGCAGTGCAAAAATTAGAACAGCAAAAACGTCCACAGTCGGTCGCCCGTATCTCACCTTTATCAATGTCAAAATGTGAAGTCTTGTTTGGAAATAAACGTACATGCCGAAAAGTCACTGACTAATCCATCTATTGCTATAAAAATTATTGAATTTATTTTCAGATACATTCCGAAATAGGATTAATTTACACAGTCCTGTCAAGGATTTCTCACATAATCCTGTCAAGGATTCCTCACAGAATCCTGTCAAGGATTCCTTACAGAATCCTGTCAAGGATTCCTCACAGAATCCTGTCAAGGATTCCTCACAGAATCCTGTCAAGGATTCCTCACAGAATCCTGTCAAGGATTCCTCACAGAATCCTGTCAAGGATTCCTCTCAGAATCCTGTCAAGGATTCCTTACAGAATCCTGTCAAGGATTCCTCACAGAATCCTGTCAAGGATTCCTCACAGAATCCTGTCAAGGATTCTTCACAGAATCCTGTCAAGGATTCTTCACAGAATCCTGTCAAGGATTCCTCACAGAATCCTGTCAAGGATTCCTCACAGAATCCTGTCAAGGATTCCTCACAGAATCCTGTCAAGGATTCCTCACAGAATCCTGTCAAGGATTCCTCACAGAATCCTGTCAAGGATTCCTCACAGAATCCTGTCAAGGATTCCTCACAGAATCCTGTCAAGGATTCCTCACAGAATCCTGTCAAGGATTCTTCACAGAATCCTGTCAAGGATTCCTCACAGAATCCTGTCAAGGATTCCTCACAGAATCCTGTCAAGGATGCCTCACAGAATCCTGTCAAGGATGCCTCACAGAATCCTGTCAAGGATTCCTCACAGACTCCTGTCAAGGATTCCTCACAGAATCCTGTCAAGGATTCCTTACAGAATCCTGTCAAGGATTCCTCACAGAATCCTGTCAAGGATTCCTCACAGAATCCTGTCAAGGATTCCTCACAGAATCCTGTCAAGGATTCCTCACAGAATCCTGTCAAGGATTCCTCACAGAATCCTGTCAAGGATTCTTCACAGAATCCTGTCAAGGATTCCTCACAGAATCCTGTCAAGGATTCCTCACAGAATCCTGTCAAGGATTCCTCACAGAATCCTGTAAAGGATTCCTCACAGAATCCTGTCAAGGATTCCTCACAGAATCCTGTCAAGGATTCCTCACAGAATCCTGTCAAGGATTCCTCACAGAATCCTGTCAAGGATTCCTCACAGAATCCTGTCAAGGATGCCTCACAGAATCCTGTCAAGGATTCCTCACAGAATCCTGTCAAGGATTCCTCACAGAATCCTGTCAAGGATTCCTCACAGAATCCTGTCAAGGATTCCTCACAGAATCCTGTCAAGGATTCTTCACAGAATCCTGTTAAGGATTCTTCACAGAATCCTGTCAAGGATTCTTCACAGAATCCTGTCAAGGATTCTTCACAGAATCCTGTCAAGGATTCTTCACAGAATCCTGTCAAGGATTCCCCACAGAATCCTGTCAAGGATTCCTCACAGAATCCTGTTAAGGATTCCTTACAGAATCCTGTCAAGGATTCCTCCCAGAATCCTGTCAAGGATTCCTCCCAGAATCCTGTCAAGGATTCCTCCCAGAATCCTGTCAAGGATTCCTCCCAGAATCCTGTCAAGGATTCCTCACAAAATCCTGTCAAGGATTCCTCACAGAATCCTGTCAAGGATTCCTCACAGAATCCTGTCAAGGATTCTTCACAGAATCCTGTCAAGGGATTCCTCCACAGAATCCTGTCAAGATCCTCACAGAATCCTGTCAAGGATTCCTCACAGAATCCTGTCAAGGATTCCTCACAGAATCCTGTCAAGGATTCCTCACAGAATCCTGTCAAGGATGCCTCACAGAATCCTGTCAAGGATTCCTCACAGAATCCTGTCAAGGATTCCTCACAGAATCCTGTCAAGGATTCCTCACAGAATCCTGTCAAGGATTCCTCACAGAATCCTGTCAAGGATTCTTCACAGAATCCTGTCAAGGATTCTTCACAGAATCCTGTCAATGATTCCTCAAAGAATCCTGTCAAGGATTCCTCACAGAATCCTGTCAAGGATTCCTCACAGAATCCTGTCAAGGATTCCTCACAGAATCCTGTCAAGGATTCCTTACAGAATCCTGTCAAGGATTCCTCACAGAATCCTGTCAAGGATTCCTCACAGAATCCTGTCAAGGATTCCTCACAGAATCCTGTCAAGGATTCCTCACAGAATCCTGTCAAGGATTCCTCACAGAATCCTGTCAAGGATTCCTCACAGAATCCTGTCAAGTTCCTCACAGAATCCTGTCAAGGATTCCCTCACAGAATCCTGTCAAGGATTCCTCACAGAATCCTGTCAAGGATTCCTCACAGAATCCTGTCAAGGATTCCTCACAGAATCCTGTCAAGGATTCCTCACAGAATCCTGTCAAGGATTCCTCACAGGAATCCTGTCAAGGATTCCTCACAGAATCCTGTCAAGGATTCCTCACAGAATCCTGTCAAGGATTCCTCCACAGAATCCTGCCAAGGATTCCTCACAGAATCCTGTCAAGGATTCCTCACAGAATCCTGTCAAGGATTCCTCACAGAATCCTGTCAAGGATTCCTCACAGAATCCTGTCAAGGATTCCTCACAGAATCCTGTCAAGGATTCCTCCACAGAATCCTGTCAAGGATTCCTCACAGAATCCTGTCAAGGATTCCTCACAGAATCCTGTCAAGGATTCCTCACAGAATCCTGTCAAGGGATTCCTCACAGAATCCTGTCAAGGGATTCCTCACAGAAATCCTGTCAAGGATTCCTCACAGAATCCTGTCAAGGATTCCTCACAGAATCCTGTCAAGGATTCCTCACAGAATCCTGTCAAGGATTCCTCACAGAATCCTGTCAAGGATTCCTCACAGAATCCTGTCAAGGATTCCTCACAGAATCCTGTCAAGGATTCCTCACAGAATCCTGTCAAGGATTCCTCACAGAATCCTGTCAAGAATTCCTCACAGAATTCTGTCAAGGATTCCTCACATAATTCTGTCAAGGATTCCTCACAGAATCCTGTCAAGGATGCCTCACAGAATCCTGTCAAGGATTCCTCACAGAATCCTGTCAAGAATTCCTCACAGAATTCTGTCAAGGATTCCTCACAGAATCCTGTCAAGGATGCCTCACAGAATCCTGTCAAAGATTCCTCACAGAATCCTGTCAAGGATTCCTCATAGAATCCTGTCAAGGATTCCTCACAGAATCCTGTCAAGGATTCCTCACAGAATCCTGTCAAGGATTCCTCACAGAGTCCTGTCAAGGATTCCTCACAGAATCCTGTCAAGCATTCCTCACAGAATCCTGTCAAGGATTCCTCACAGTATCCTGTCAAAAATTCCTCACAGAATCCTGTCAAGGATTCCTCACAGAATCCTGTCAAGGATTCCTCACAGAATCCTGTCAAGGATTCCTCACAGAATCCTGTCAAGGATTCCTCACAGAATCCTGTCAAGGATTCCTCACAGAATCCTGTCAAGGATTCCTCACAGAATCCTGTCAAGGATTCCTCACAGAATCCTGTCAAGGATTCCTCACAGAATCCTGTCAAGGATTCCTCACAGAATCCTGTCAAGGATTCCTCACAGAATCCTGTCAAGGATGCCTCACAGAATCCTGTCAAGGATTCCTCACAGACTCCTGTCAAGGATTCCTCACAGAATCCTGTCAAGGATTCCTTACAGAATCCTGTCAAGGATTCCTCACAGAATCCTGTCAAGGATTCCTCACAGAATCCTGTCAAGGATTCCTCACAGAATCCTGTCAAGGATTCCTCACAGAATCCTGTCAAGGATTCTTCACAGAATCCTGTCAAGGATTCTTCACAGAATCCTGTCAAGGATTCCTCACAGAATCCTGTCAAGGATTCCTCACAGAATCCTGTCAAGGATTCCTCACAGAATCCTGTAAAGGATTCCTCACAGAATCCTGTCAAGGATTCCTCACAGAATCCTGTCAAGGATTCCTCACAGAATCCTGTCAAGGATTCCTCACAGAATCCTGTCAAGGATTCCTCACAGAATCCTGTCAAGGATTCCTTACAGAATCCTGTCAAGGATTCCTCACAGAATCCTGTCAAGGATTCCTCACAGAATCCTGTCAAGGATTCCTCACAGAATCCTGTCAAGGATTCCTCACAGAATCCTGTCAAGGATTCCTCACAGAATCCTGTCAAGGATTCCTCACAGAATCCTGTCAAGGATTCCTCACAGAATCCTGTCAAGGATTCCTCACAGAATCCTGTCAAGGATTCCTCACAGAATCCTGTCAAGGATTCCTCACAGAATCCTGTCAAGGATTCCTCACAGAAGCCTGTCGAGGGATTCCTCACAGAATCCTGTCAAGGATTCCTCACAGAATCCTGTCAAGGATTCCTCACAGAATCCTGTCAAGGATTCCTCACAGAATCCTGTCAAGGATTCCTCACAGAATCCTGTCAAGGATTCCTCACAGAATCCTGTCAAGGATTCCTCACAGAATCCTGTCAAGGATTCCTCACAGAATCCTGTCAAGGATTCCTCACAGAATCCTGTCAAGGATTCCTCACAGAATCCTGTCAAGGATTCCTCACAGAATCCTGTCAAGGATTCCTCACAGAATCCTGTCAAGGATTCCTCACAGAATCCTGTCAAGGATTCCTCACAGAATCCTGTCAAGGATTCCTCACAGAATCCTGTCAAGGATTCCTCACAGAATCCTGTCAAGGATTCCTCACAGAATCCTGTCAAGGATTCCTCACAGAATCCTGTCAAGGATTCCTCACAGAATCCTGTCAAGGATTCCTCACAGAATCCTGTCAAGGATTCCTCACAGAATCCTGTCAAGGATTCCTCACAGAATCCTGTCAAGGATTCCTCACAGAATCCTGTCAAGGATTCCTCACAGAATCCTGTCAAGGATTCCTCACAGAATCCTGTCAAGGATTCCTCACAGAATCCTGTCAAGGATTCCTCACAGAATCCTGTCAAGGATTCCTCACAGAATCCTGTCAAGGATTCCTCACAGAATCCTGTCAAGGATTCCTCACAGAATACTGTCAAGGATTCCTCACAGAATCCTGTCAAGGATTCCTCACAGAATCCTGTCAAGGATTCCTCACAGAATCCTGTCAAGGATTCCTCACAGAATCCTGTCAAGGATTCCTCACAGAATCCTGTCAAGGATTCCTCACAGAATCCTGTCAAGGATTCCTCACAGAATCCTGTCAAGAATTCCTCACAGAATTCTGTCAAGGATTCCTCACATAATTCTGTCAAGGATTCCTCACAGAATCCTGTCAAGGATGCCTCACAGAATCCTGTCAAGGATTCCTCACAGAATCCTGTCAAGAATTCCTCACAGAATTCTGTCAAGGATTCCTCACAGAATCCTGTCAAGGATGCCTCACAGAATCCTGTCAAAGATTCCTCACAGAATCCTGTCAAGGATTCCTCATAGAATCCTGTCAAGGATTCCTCACAGAATCCTGTCAAGGATTCCTCACAGAATCCTGTCAAGGATTCCTCACAGAGTCCTGTCAAGGAGTCTGTCAGTTCCTCACAGAATCCTGTCAAGCATTCCTCACAGAATCCTGTCAAGGATTCCTCACAGTATCCTGTCAAAAATTCCTCACAGAATCCTGTCAAGGATTCCTCACAGAATCCTGTCAAGGATTCCTCACAGAATCCTGTCAAGGATTCCTCACAGAATCCTGTCAAGGATTCCTCACAGAATCCTGTCAAGGATTCCTCACAGAATCCTGTCAAGGATTCCTCACAGAATCCTGTCAAGGATTCCTCACAGAATCCTGTCAAGGATTCCTCACAGAATCCTGTCAAGGATTCCTCACAGAATCCTGTCAAGAATTCCTCACAGAATCCTGTCAAGAATTCCTCACAGAATTCTGTCAAGGATTCCTCACATAATTCTGTCAAGGATTCCTCACAGAATCCTGTCAAGGATGCCTCACAGAATCCTGTCAAGGATTCCTCACAGAATCCTGTCAAGAATTCCTCACAGAATTCTGTCAAGGATTCCTCACAGAATCCTGTCAAGGATGCCTCACAGAATCCTGTCAAAAATTCCTCACAGAATCCTGTCAAGGATTCCTCACAGAATCCTGTCAAGGATTCCTCACAGAATCCTGTCAAGGATTCCTCACAGAGTCCTGTCAAGGATTCCTCACAGAATCCTGTCAAGCATTCCTCACAGAATCCTGTCAAGGATTCCTCACAGTATCCTGTCAAAAATTCCTCACAGAATCCTGTCAAGGATTCCTCACAGAATCCTGTCAAGGATTCCCCACAGAATCCTGTCAAGGATTCCCTACAGAATCCTGTCAAGGATTCCCCACAGAATCCTGTCAAGGATTCCTCACAGAATCCTGTCAAGGGTTCCTCACAGAATCCTGTCAAGGATTCCTCACAGAATCCTGTCAAGGATTCCTCACAGAATCCTGTCAAGGATTCCTCACAGAATCCTGTCAAGGATTCCTCACAGAATCCTGTCAAGGATGCCTCACAGAATCCTGTCAAGGATTCCTCACAGAATCCTGTCAAGGATTCCTCACAGAATCCTGTCAAGGATTCCTCACAGAATCCTGTCAAGGATTCCTCACAGAATCCTGTCAAGGATTCCTCACAGAATCCTGTCAAGGATTCCTCACAGAATCCTGTCAAGGATTCTTCACAGAATCCTGTCAAGGATTCCCCACAGAATCCTGTCAAGGATTCCTCACAGAATCCTGTTAAGGATTCCTTACAGAATCCTGTCAAGGATTCCTCCCAGAATCCTGTCAAGGATTCCTTCCAGAATCCTGTCAAGGATTCCTTCCAGAATCCTGTCAAGGATTCCTTCCAGAATCCTGTCAAGGATTCCTTCCAGAATCCTGTCAAGGATTCCTTCCAGAATCCTGTCAAGGATTCCTTCCAGAATCCTGTCAAGGATTCCTTCCAGAATCCTGTCAAGGATTCCTTCCAGAATCCTGTCAAGGATTCCTCACAGAATCCTGTCAAGGATTCCTCACAGAATCCTGTCAAGGATTCCTCACAGAATCCTGTCAAGGATTCCTCACAGAATCCTGTCAAGGATTCCTCACAGAATCCTGTCAAGGATTCCTCACAGAATCCTGTCAAGGATTCCTCACAGAATCCTGTCAAGGATTCCTCACAGAATCCTGTCAAGGATTCCTCACAGAATCCTGTCAAGGATTCCTCACAGAATCCTGTCAAGGATTCCTCACAGAATCCTGTCAAGGATTCCTCACAGAATCCTGTCAAGGATTCCTCACAGAATCCTGTCAAGGATTCTTCACAGAATCCTGTCAATGATTCCTCAAAGAATCCTGTCAAGGATTCCTCACAGAATCCTGTCAAGGATTCCTCACAGAATCCTGTCAAGGATTCCTCACAGAATCCTGTCAAGGATTCCTCACAGAATCCTGTCAAGGATTCCTCACAGAATCCTGTCAAGGATTCCTCACAGAATCCTGTCAAGGATTCCTCACAGAATCCTGTCAAGGATTCCTCACAGAATCCTGTCAAGGATTCCTCACAGAATCCTGTCAAGGATTCCTCATAGAATCCTGTCAAGGATTCCTCACAGAATCCTGTTAAGGATTCCTCACAGAATCCTGTCAAGGATTCCTCACAGAATCCTGTCAAGGATTCCTCACAGAATCCTGTCAAGGATTCCTCACAGAATCCTGTCAAGGATTCCTCACAGAATCCTGTCAAGGATTCCTCACAGAATCCTGTCAAGGATTCCTCACAGAATCCTGTCAAGGATTCCTCACAGAATCCTGTCAAGGATTCCTCACAGAATCCTGTCAAGGATTCCTCACAGAATCCTGTCAAGGATTCCTCACAGAATCCTGTCAAGGATTCCTCACAGAATCCTGTCAAGGATTCCTCACAGAATCCTGTCAAGAATTCCTCACAGAATTCTGTCAAGGATTCCTCACATAATTCTGTCAAGGATTCCTCACAGAATCCTGTCAAGGATTCCTCACAGAATCCTGTCAAGAATTCCTCACAGAATTCTGTCAAGGATTCCTCACATAATTCTGTCAAGGATGCCTCACAGAATCCTGTCAAAGATTCCTCACAGAATCCTGTCAAGGATTCCTCACAGAATCCTGTCAAGGATTCCTCACAGAATCCTGTCAAGGATTCCTCACAGAATCCTGTCAAGGATTCCTCACAGAGTCCTGTCAAGGATTCCTCACAGAATCCTGTCAAGCATTCCTCACAGAATCCTGTCAAGGATTCCTCACAGTATCCTGTCAAAAATTCCTCACAGAATCCTGTCAAGGATTCCTCACAGAATCCTGTCAAGGATTCCTCACAGAATCCTGTCAAGGATTCCTCACAGAATCCTGTCAAGGATTCCTCACAGAATCCTGTCAAGGATTCCTCACAGAATTCTGTCAAGGATTCCTCACAGAATCCTGTCAAGGATTCCTCACAGAATCCTGTCAAGAATTCCTCACAGAATTCTGTCAAGGATTCCTCACATAATTCTGTCAAGGATTCCTCACAGAATCCTGTCAAGGATGCCTCACAGAATCCTGTCAAGGATTCCTCACAGAATCCTGTCAAGAATTCCTCACAGAATTCTGTCAAGGATTCCTCACAGAATCCTGTCAAGGATGCCTCACAGAATTCTGTCAAGGATGCCTCACAGAATCCTGTCAAAGATTCCTCACAGAATCCTGTCAAGGATTCCTCACAGAATCCTGTCAAGGATTCCTCACAGAATCCTGTCAAGGATTCCTCACAGAATCCTGTCAAGGATTCCTCACAGAATCCTGTCAAGGATTCCTCACAGAATCCTGTCAAGGATTCCTCACAGAATCCTGTCAAGGATTCCTCACAGAATCCTGTCAAGGATTCCTCACAGAGTCCTGTCAAGGATTCCTCACAGAATCCTGTCAAGCATTCCTCACAGAATCCTGTCAAGGATTCCTCACAGTATCCTGTCAAAAATTCCTCACAGAATCCTGTCAAGGATTCCTCACAGAATCCTGTCAAGGATTCCCCACAGAATCCTGTCAAGGATTCCCTACAGAATCCTGTCAAGGATTCCCCACAGAATCCTGTCAAGGATTCCTCACAGAATCCTGTCAAGGGTTCCTCACAGAATCCTGTCAAGGATTCCTCACAGAATCCTGTCAAGGATTCCTCACAGAATCCTGTCAAGGATTCCTCACAGAATCCTGTCAAGGATTCCTCACAGAATCCTGTCAAAGATTCCTCACAGAATCCTGTCAAGGATTCCGCACAGAATCCTGTCGAAGATTCCTCACAGAATCCTGTCAAGGATTCCTCACAGAATCCTGTTAAAAATTGCTCACAGTACCTTGTCGTAGATTCCTCACAGAATCCTGTCTTGTATTCTTTACAGACTTACGTCGAAGATTCGTGGACTCTTCTCTATTACTTCTGGAAATTTAACACCAATATCTTTCAAACGTGCTGAACATCTTCCGATATCAATATTTATTTTTCGAAATATTTGGATTTTGGACTGATTTAATTTAATTAATTCAGCACCACACGCAGCAAAACCAATTATGTTGATTTCGTGGTCTTTCGAAATGATTATTTGTCCGAACGCGTGTGAGTTACTGCCGAGCGATGTTTTGAAAACGAAAAGTTTTGAAACCCATTAACTCCTTGCCCCTGATACCATCACTTATTCCACGGGAGGGCGGCAACCATTATCGCCAGGCCCGTGCCTTTCTCTTCGTTACACACAAAGATTCCCCTTTCCAGCTGAACCCGCACATTAGCCCCATCAGATGCAATGTCTGTGCCCACTCAAACAGAAAAAGAAAATGCTGGAAGCAGAGGCCACCAGCCACCATCCGGTTCGTCGTCGTTCGTTTCGTGCTCATTCTGGAACATCGCCCTTATCGCCGTCGTCATTCGTTGGCAAGGGTTAAAATCGGGCGAATCCTTGGAACCAGCTTCTTCTCACTTCCGAACCAAAAGAAGGTCCTGCGGGAAGGACTGTGCCGTGGGCTGCGAGCGGGTAGTTGTTTGTATATTTGCACTCTAGACGTTCCACGCTGAAGAGTCTGATGCTTTCCCTCGTGTGCCCCATTTGGGGGGCGCCTTCTTGTTGTAACTAATGTTTATCGATAATGTTCCGACTAGGACTAGGAATGGTGCCAAACCAAAAACGAGCTCACTCAGCAGCGAGCACGCTTCAGGGTCGATGGTGTGAAACCAAAGACCCGAGCGTGCCGATTCGAGTGGCTGTTGTTCCAGCATGCTGCCTGCTGACGACAGCAAATGAAAATTCCTGGCAGCGTTTTCCCATCGATCGGTTTTGAGACTTCATGCATGGGTGAAGGTTTGTTTCTTTTCGATGGGGCGGTGCCGGCGGGAGGGCTCTCCGGGACGAGAGGGGGAGCAAAACTAATACGGAGCAGCTTCAGGTCCATTTAGTCCAATTGTTTACGAAAGCGATAAGCGAATGGCATCCGACGACGACAGTTGTTGATGAAAATAATGTTTGTTTTGTCGTCAGAAGTCGTGAAAAATCAATATGTTTTGGAAGCTGCTTGCAAATGGGATGGGATCAGAAGATAGCAAACAGAGTTTACTGCATGGGGAGGAGGAGATCATTAATGCGTTTAGACGCTGAAACTGCTTTATTAGCGAATCTCGAGCATCATCGTTTTTTTTCGTATGGCTTGAGCATACTTAGGATTGATTTAATTTCTAAGTATTGCCTATTCGAACCTGATGAATGTTGATGCTAAACACACGCATCACTCTCATCACAAAATTGATAAGCTCATAAATAGCTTTGAATACGTTGTGATTAGGATACAATCGAAGACACAGCATCCTACGTTAGTTTAAAACTTAGATAAATGTTGCCAGATGTTTTGGTACACATAAATATCAAAAAGATAATCTAAAACGACCTAAGCAGTAATCCAAACGATAACCAAATTCATAATGCGAAAGTAATAAATAATTTTATTTCTTAACCTTCCTTTGCTTCTCAGAAGAAAGAAGAAGAAAGGTAGCCAGCCATCTGTCACGGGATATGCAAATCATTGGAACTTTGAATGTCCTATTTTACATTAATCCCGCCACAATCTTCTTTCCAATTTACTGGATCCACTGCAGTAAGCAAACCCCTGCTCCTATTTAAATTGCTATTTTGGGGCAAAAATCTCTTCACTTAGAAGTTGTACACATTGTACATAAATTAATGTGTTGTCTACTTTACTATGGCGACAATATTTTTGCAGCTCAAAAATATTCAAGACAGTAACAATTTGAGGAGGGAGATAGGTTCCATTGTTTACATTGATTTACATCCCTTTTACCGCAGCTAATTAATTCGGCTACATTCACGTCCTATGCAGGCCAGTGGGAATAGAAATCACTTCTGCCGTCGGCGTAAGACATTTACTGGAATACATGTCGTCCTTCAATGACGACTTGGGGATCCCCAAGCAGGAATGACGAGATCTGGTTCAGCAAGCTATAGGAACGTTATTACACCATATTGAGCCCGGATTCTCCAATCCGGTTCAGTCGCTGCGGAGCTCATGCTACACTTGACTTGTAACATCACCAACAGGAAGTAACCATCTTCAACCGTCTTGCGACCTGTCTTCGAGACTGCAAAAGCCGAATCGATCTCACACTTACTTTGGCATATTTGCTACTGACAACGATTACTAGCCTACTGAAAACGATTACTAGGAAAAAAGCCACAGAGGCGGAATCAATCAACATGGACAATTTCTTGTAACATACATGAAATTGATAGAGATATTTTTCTACCACCACTACTACGAACGACTGGTAGATCGTTTATCAGGTGCTCACCACGGACGGACCACTTCCCTGTGGTGGTAGAAATAGGTTATTGTACACTGTACAGACATTCTGCAGTCTTTGTCGGTTCTGGTTTACTCCACCAGAAGTATCCAACAAGAAATTATTGGCCGTCAATGCCCAGCCCAATCCAATGAGACGTGCGTGGAAGGACCGGAAATAATCATACTCTCGGCTTCCAAGATCATAATTTCTCACGTCTCGTCATCAGATCAGAATTCATTGACTTTATGGAAATCTTGCCGCCGGTGGGTTAAAATCATTGAGTGGTTCTGTCCGTAATCGAATCTACGAATCTATTAATCTTGCCAGATATTACCGCCATACCCTGTGATACTTTCATGGGAATAGCACGGTTGTCAAACTCGGAGGTCACCCACCTCTTTATATGAGTGCGGCCTACCTTGCCAAGGACCGGTCCGAAATAGTTCTGGACGGTATAGGAAATAGGAACAAATAGGGTTGGGATGTAAGTCATTTGGGGAAGAGGTGAGACAGCCTAGGGCTGAAAGCCTCTGAAATAAAGACAATAATAATAAAATAAGTCATTTGACGAATTTTGTTGACCACCGTTTCTTGGTTTTCGATAATGGAAAGATGGAGTCAGCGATGGTACAAATCTATGGGCAAAAAGGTTACGGAGTGGCGATGATACAACCATCGGGACGAACGAATGGAGCACTTTTGATGGCTCTAGGCGTTGTGTTGGCATGAAATGCTGCTCTTCGCAATAGCTCCGAGTTGATCAACAACACCCTTGCGCTGGCTTCACATCTTTTATAATCTTTCTTCCACCTCGAAAAACGGAAAACGTCAGTCACAGGCTCGTTTATTAAATGATGGCTGGTCAGTTTGCTACCAACAAATCAGCTTCAACTTCGGACCTTGGTACAAAATATCTACAGGATCAAATCAAAGCCCGTTATCCTATTTTGTTGCTTGGTTGGTGACGTTCTTAGCTGATGGCACCTTCATTCACTTACATTGCAGTCGTATTTATAAATTTGCCACTTCTGCAAGCTACGTATGAGCGGTACTTACTGAAATAAAGATTGATCCAATGCCGTCAAGCAATTGGCCTACAATTAACCTTTGATTTTGAAAAAAAAAACAGAATACTCGACAAAATACAGTGAGTCCAAAAAGTATTCGTCTAGCTGTGTGTTTTCTAGAAAATGTCAAGGATAGAATCTAGTAAGCTCAAAAAAATAAAACTATCGATTACATTGTGTAGCAAATTCATCAATTCATCTTCATTGTTAAAAATCAAACAGAAAAATAACACAATAACAAAAATAAAGGTAACAAAACATAACAATTCAATAAATACGGGCCCAAAAAGTATTCGTCTATTCAGGTTTTGTTCGCTTTTGAAACGAAAACAGCAGTTGTAGAATGGAATTCAATATTTCGTTGGATTCCCCTATGTATCTATGACGGGCTGTAGTTCTTGTGGCATGGAACTGACCAAATTAACCGTAACAGGGGACGGAATATTCTTCCATTCTTCTTTCAACACTAATTTCATTTCGTTTTTATTGGAAATATGACTTTCACGAATTTCACGAAAAGTTTGTCGTCCAGAACCTTCCAATGGAGTTAAATTGGATTCATATCTGGGCTCTGAGGAGGCGTTTTGAATTGATTGGGGTTTTATAGAGTAGCTACAGCTAGTACTTTGGGCTGTGTGCTCGAGATAATTATCACCCCGTAAGATGTATGTTTCCTGTAAGCCTAATTTCTCAGCACTGGTGTTCAAATTTTCTTTCAAAATGCGGATGAATATTTTGCGATACATAATTCCTTCAGTAATGTGAAATTTTCCCACACCGGTTGCGCTCAAGCACCTCAGAGACCATGACGGAGCCCCCACCATGCTTTACTGCTCAAAAGAGATTCTGCGGCTGTATCTCAATATTCCTTTCCGCCATACCATACATCGGCCATTTGATCCAAATATGCTGTACTTGCTTTCGTCAGATACCATGACTTGATTCCGAAAGTCATCCTTCTTCCAGCAATATGTTTAGCTGAAATCGAGCTGTTTTTGATAATTTGATGGCTCACTTAAATTTTCTCCCGTGATACTCGCCCATTATACCCATACTTTTTACAAGTATTTCTGTTCGTATTGATTCATATCTGAGCACTTCTTCTCTCCAACTCACTTGCCTATATGGGTGAACTCGTTTTTAAGGATTTTTTTTATTTTCCGCATAATAAATCGCTCATCGTTATCAGTTTACTATTGCTGACGACCACTCTGTTATTTGTTTTGATAGATTTTTTTGTCGCTGATGCGATCAATCACCAATTAAATAGTTGAATTCTTGCTACCCTTGGTCTACCCACATTTCTTGCAAAGTTGTAAGTCAACTTGCACTAATTATGCAGGCGCAGAATAAGTTTTTTTTCCATCTCGTTCTTGACTCGACTGAAGACGTACGAGACACTGAAGACGACCACACAGTTGTGGTCGAAATACGTATCTGCAAAGATATCGAAAATTAATTGGTGGAATTAAATGGAGAGTACTTAATTCGTCTTAGACGGTTGAATACATTCCACTAAAAGAGCTTTATATATTTTTCTGATAATAGGATATTTGACTGAATAGGACATTTGCCCAAATACGAAATTTATTCGAATACGACATTTGGCCGAATAAGACATTTAGCCGAATAGAATATTTGGCCGAACAGATCATCTGGCTTAATAGCTCAGTTGAAAAAAAAGAAATGAGGTGTGAAAAGTGAGATGTCTCACTTATCACTATTATATCCCACTTCTCACTGTGAAAAGTGAATAGTACGAAGTGGGTAGTGAGACGTCTCACTACTCACTTCGCGCTTCTTTTTTTTACAGTGAGAAGTGAGAAATGGGGAGTGAGAAGTGAGACGTCTCACGGCCAAATGTCGTATTCGGCCAAATGTCGTATTCGGCCAAATATTGTATTCAGCAAATTGTTCTATTCGGCCAAATGTCCTATTCGGCCAAATGTTCAAGTTGGCCAAATGTCCCATTTTGCCAAACGTCCTATTCGACCAAATGCTCAAGATGGCCAAATGTCCCATTTTACCAAATGTCCTGTTCGGACGAATCACCTTTTCGGCCAAATGAGCTGTTCGGTCAAATGTCCTATTCGGCCAAATGTCCTATTCGGGCAAATCACCTTTTTGGCCAAATGATCTATTCGGACAAATCACCTTTTCTGCCAAATGACTTCCGGCCAGATGAGTGGCATTCGGCCAAATGTTGTATTCAGCAGGAATAAATGCATAGTAACTTAATTAATCGGGTTGCGTCAACCAACGAATATCCATCACTGACTCTGCTACAGCAAACTCCATTGTTTTTACAAGTTCTTGTCCTTCAAAACTACTTCTGGACGATTCGCAATAAAGCTTCTAATTTCAAACCTACCTTGGAACGGATAACTTCTTCCTGCTATCTAAACAAATCGTCCGCCCTCTAGAGATTGCTTCTGTTGCGTCTTGAAAGATATCTTCGTATTCTCCCGCATTTTAATTGGAATGCCCTGAACACAGCAAACAAGCCGCACAGAAGTTGCCCACATGCATCACGAAACGGTAGGCTGATCCGCTAAAACTTCTAATTATTTTACGCTGATGACTTCACTGATGATGACTGGCCTTTCTCAAAATACGCCTCAATAAGCTGCTGTACCCGCCGAGCTATCCTAGAAGTTTCAGCGATCTTTCGATCCAACCATCTTAGACGCCTTCGGATAGGTTTCCGGAAACTTAACCCCATCGCACCGCCAAAGTAACCCAGTTTCGATTCCTTGGCCACTCATCGAGTAGTTCAATCTAGTATTTATTATTTATTTATTTGCTCAAGCTAGGACCGGAGTGGCCTCATATTGTTAGGCCAAATGACTTATTATTCCAATTGACCTATTCGACAAAAAGACATATTCGACCAAATGATCTTTTCAGCCAAATGATCTTTTCACGCAAAATGACCTTTTTGACATACGACATATTCCGGCTTAGTGGCATTCGGCCAAACACCTTCCGACCGAATGAGTTTCGGCCAAACGACTGCTTAAAACTATACACAGTACACAAAAGAAATAATAATTAATCTGAAATACACACGAAATTTGGTATGCAGGTAAATTTCACGAAAGTTGTGGACAGACTAACAAATTGAAAAGTTGGATAAGTATGGACTACAAACGGAAGCAAAAACAAAATTGTTCATTAGAAGATTCTTGATAATAAATCCGCAGCTAAACAGTGTCACAGACAACATATTAAACGAGTTGGTAAAAAGGCGTCCGAAAAATCTTTGTCGCATCTACCGCAACAAACTTCAAGGTTTGTACCCGCACCCACACCCACACCCACAGTTTAGTCTGCTGAAATGTCATTCTCAGTGCTGTTCGGCAGATCTTGGAAGATGAATGATCCGCTATCGTTTGTTGTCCATTATGTGATCGCACATATATGGTCGATAGCTGGATGGTTCAGTACGATATGTGTGAAAGATGGTCTCATTTTTCTTGTGCAAAAGTAGATGACAATATCAAGAAGAACAGCTGCGCTTGTGAAAAATGAAGGCTTCCATCCGGTTGGGTATCCTTGATATCAGGGGAATCCAAGATCAGCTCAACGAGGAGGTTGGAATTGCTTCGATTGGAGGAGGAAAATAAAAATATAAAAATAGAAGAAAAGCGACGCAACCGGAAGAAGAAGCTGCCATGCAAAGGAAAGCACTGGAAGAAGAAAAGACACAAAGGAAAAGGATTACCCCGTTCCCCATTATGGAAATTGTACACGTTAATTGAGAAGAATTTGGCTAGCCAAATGGGCGTTGAAGGTGAAGCGGAACCTTTACTTTTGCAGTGGGCCAGAAATACCTATCGCAACGAACTGAAAATGATTCACAAAACGTTCAGTTTGAAATCTCAATCGCTGGAAACAATTGCAGACATTTGCTGCAGTATGTGCGAACGGTGAAATGTTTGGATCTCCCCATGTAGTCTTTACAGTTTGATGATCTTTCACACAAGTTCGACTAAGTACCTAAAACGTCTTCCTGTCGACAGCTGCACATCGTAACCTAATTAATAATGCTAAGCTATTGCTGATATTTAAAAAAAACTAGAAGGTAAATACTGTGAGCCAGCTCGCCAAAGCATCATCTTCTATACATACATAGGTAGCCGTTCATCAGATCAACAACTACATGATACCGTGAAGGATTTTTTTTCCACCGAAAGTGTTGGCGTAGCTCTTATACCACTGGTTGAATCTGAGGAGGATCGAAGAATGCGGGACATTCTGAAGAAGACAACTATCCGTACAGTGTCTGAGCAGTTTCAAACTGGCTTTGTGTGGAAGTTTGACTACGTTGAATTTCCAGATAATCGATTCATGGCGGTGAAGCGGCTTTTGTGCCTGGAAAGGAGTTTTTAATGGAAGTTGAATCAAGCAATAAAGATCCTGAAAAAGTCTGGTACCTGCCATTAGGGGTAGTGCAGAATCCGAACAAACCAGGGAGCGTTCGATGCTGTCGCCAAAACCAATGGTGTGTCATGAATCTCAATGATACTCATGGGTCCAGATTTGCTTACATCGTTGCCGTATTATTCCGTTTCCGGCAGAAAGAAGTTGCTATCACGGGTAATATAAAAGAAATGTTTCAAAAGCTCGTAATTCAACCAGAATACCGGCAAGCAACACATGACAGATGACTACGCAGACCGTTTAGACACGGTAAAAAAACAGTTAGTTGTGCACGAGAAGTAAAGAAGATCTATGTATCCATACTACGGGTCGGGGAATGTAGTTTCCAAGATACTAAAAGCCTAATTACAGGAAAGTTCACCGATTCAAAACGAGTTCTTGGAATGACTTCAGAATGGGATATGGAGAGAAGAGTATGCCTCGGGCAGGAAAGACGTTTTTTTCCACGCTTGACAGATTTTCTTTCTATTTTCAGGGTGAAAATTATCAAACTAGAAGAACGGCCAAAATACTGACGCTTAAACCGAAAAGAGTCTTTTCCCGACATGTCTGCCACAATTTGAGAAACTGAGCCAAATCAAAAACATCTCAATTTCACTCAAATATGTTGTCCAGCGAATCCATCGGGCAGCTTCGGTGGGATCCCGTCGAAACCGGATTTGAATTGGAAAAAAAATTACCATAGATATGATATAGTTTTTTGTTAGTATTTCTGGATACTGTCGAAAGTTTAGAGTTGGATGCCCTTGGTGTAGGGCAACATTATTCTTACATGGAGTTCAACATTAAGCTCGTTTAAATCTGCGGAAAACAGACATTTGCTATTATAGCCCGGGACAAAACCACCGAAGTATGTTTGGCGCAGACCTCTTGTCTCGTCGGAGTGCCGTCGTCTCAGGTCCGGTTTGGTTCCCACGTTACACTAGGACTTGGATCTGGGCACTTTGAGCGGCATACGGTCGCTCTGGTTTAGCCTACCTGCGGATATACGCAGCTTAGCGCTTTTAATAAAAACTTAACAGAGCCCACTGCCAAATCCCACCACATCCTATACAGGCACCACAATTTGCAATTGATCTGAGGAGGGATCGTCAAGCCCTATGCACAGTGCTGCCCCTATGCCACGTAGCGTCGTTGTAGCCATCGCTAAAACAGGAAATGGACTTTCATACCATTCCTGTTTCTATCCTAAATCTTCAACTTGACTATTCTAGCGGTAACTAACGGATTTCTACATCCAATGAGAATCTCATCAATTGGTTTCTCCTACCACATTGGCAACTCGTTAACAAAAATTCCAATAAACTCCCCATTAACTATTGGCAAGTGCCGAGGAATATTCGGCTTGCAGTGGGCAGCCCCAGAGTTCTGGTACCGTCTTCCGGGTGACAATCGATCAAATGTGGGTGGCAAATGGGTCACTGTTTCAGCTATTTAGAATGCATGATTGAATGCATCTGAGGGCAAGGTAGCTAAATAATTATAAGAGACCCTTTTCAATGATTTTATTATCTGACCTTAAAACTGTCAGTACCTAAAACTGGTTGTGGGAGAAACGACCAATCAGTTTGAAAAAAGTCTTGACTCGACATTTAATCTGAAACATGAATGATTTAATTCAGAGATTCCTCCCGCAACTAAATAGCATATTCTTCCAGGAGTTAATTTTTGGGAAATTCCGCTAGATATTACGTTTTATGTTTTAGGAACTACGTTGGATATTTCCTCTCATTTCTTTGGAAACTTTCTCGATAACATGAAAAGAATTGCGGCTATCTAAGTCTTAAACACCATTAAACCAATTTTTCCCTTGAAAAAGGCCACATCCAAATAGCGAAACGTTGGGCAGAATAAAACGTTAACCGTTTAATGGTTATAGGATTGAGATATACGCAATTCTTTCATGAAAACTATTTCCAGTCGTCTCCAATACCATTTTTCAATAACTTCATCATTTTTTTTTCAAAACTGCTCCAGAAAATCTTTTGGAAAATCCTCCTAAAATTCCTTCGAATAATCCCTCACGAATTCTTTCGAAAATTCTATCAGAAGTTGCTTATGATCCTCCCTCAGGAATTGCTTCAGAAACTCCTCCAGGAATGCTATCGAAAGTTCCTCATAGAAAAAATTCGAAAATTCCGTCAAAAGTTTCTTTAGAAATTCCTCTGGAAATTACTTGGAAAATTCCTCCATGTATTCCGTCCTAAATTCTTCCAGATATTTAAATTATAAAATCCCTGTGGATTTCAGAAGTTCCTTCAGAAATTCTTTCAAGTATTCCAAAGGAAATTCCTCCAAATGTTGTGTAGGGAATAAGAAAATAATATTGACAGTATAATAATGCTAACTTATTCATTAAAGTAAAATAATATTAAAAAGAAAATAAATAAAATATAACCCAAATTTGTTATGTAATGTATTAGAGTGCAAGAGCGAATAATTGATTGAGCGGAGAGGAAAGAAGAGCGAAAAACTGCGATTGGGTTCGATGTTGGACGACGCTTGGGAAGAGGAAAGTCAGTTTTGTGACAAAAGTCATAGTGATCGGTTTCGTGGGTTTCGTGTGTGAAAAAAAAAGAAACATAATTTGAAAAAATATACACAATATTGAATATATATAGTAAACTATAATTATGATTGTGTCTTCATTTTAAATAAAAGAAAACCCGACAATGGCATAGTCGGTAAAGTGAATTTGCGCTCCCTAATTGTGGTGTTTTTTTGTAAATAAAGTGATTGTAAGTGATTGTGTCTGACGGCCATTTTTTTGGTTTCTTTCGGCTGATGCCCCAGCAAATATGGTTTTGTTGTTGCCGCATTTTCCAGGCATTTTCCAAGTAAGTTTCCTTGTTTTCTTTTCTGAACGGTATGTGAGTTACCCGGTTGCCTAGTGACGTGGCTTAAGATGTGCGTACAGGGTTGTTGAAGATTCTGATAGAAAATGACAACAGCACAGGGCTGTTGAAGAATGTTATTGTTATGAATAAAAATTGATTATTAGCTTAAATTACGTAAAATCTTTAATAAATCTAATGAGAACGTTGTATTGGACATAAGATTGGTATTGCATTCAACTTCTTGGTGGCGCTAGTTTGTATGAAAACACCATTTGGGTAACATAGCTCGGAATTTATGAGATTTTGGAAGTCGACATTTATAATAAAGTTGTTCGGAAAGTCGTAAACGTTGTATTGGAGATTGGTTTGATATTGAAACTAGCCACTAGGCGGCGCTAGTTTGAATAAAAAAAAACAATTTGGGTAACATAGATTGGAAATAATGAGATTTTGAAAGTTGATATCTATAATAAGCTGTTGGGAAGGTCGAAAACGTTGTATTGAAGATTAGTTTGGTATGAATTCACAATATTTTGATGTAAACGTTGTATTGGAGATTGGTTTGGTATCCAATCTCAGAGTGAATTGGTGCGTCTCTGAGTGGACGTTCGATCCGGGTGGATCACATGGATGAAATCCAATCTCAGAGTGAATTGGTGCGTCTCTGAGAGGACGTTTGACCCGGATGGATCTTATAGAAGCAAATGAACAAGATCAGCTGTTGCTTTGAGTACAATGTTAGAAAGTGTAAACTGAGATGAACTTAGAATATTGTTAGATATTTTCTGGTTTTGATGCAAGAGTGATTTTTAAGAACCTGGTAGGCTCTAGTCATGACTGCATGAACAAGATCAGCTGTTGCCTTGAGTAAAGTGTTAGAAAGTGTAAACTGAGATGAACTGAGCATATGATTGGAATTCCCACGATAGAGGACAGTAACTATTTTTGAACACGTTTGATAAAAGTGGATGTTATGTAGAAATCCAATCTCAGAGTGGATTGGTGCGTCTCTGAGTGGACGTTCGATTTGGGTGGATCACATGGAAGAAATCCAATCTCAGAATGGATTGGTGCGTCTCTGAGTGGACGTTTGACCCGGATGGATCTTATAGAAGCAAATGAACAAGATCAGCTGTTGCTTTGAGTACAGTGTTAGAAAGTGTAAACTGAGATGAACTGAGAATATTGTTAGAAATTTTCTGGTTTTGATGCAAGAGTGATTTTTAAGAGCCTGGTAAGATCTACCCATGATTGCATAAACAAGATCAGCTATTTCCTTGAGTAAAGCGTTAGGAAGTGTAAACTGAGATGAACTGAGAATATTGTTAGAAATTTTCTGGTTTTGATGCAAGAGTGATTTTGAAGAACCTGGTAGGCTCTAGCCATGACTGCATGAACAAGATCAGCTGTTGTCTTGAGTAAAGTGTTGGAAAGTATAAACTAAGATGAATTGAGCATATGGTTGGGATTTCCACGATAGGGGACAGTAATTGTTTTTGAAAACGTTTGATAAGAGTGGATGTTATGAAGAAATCCAAACTCAGAGTGGATTGGTGCGTCTCTGAAAGGACGTTTGGCCCGGATGGATCTTATAGAAGCAAATGAACAAGATCAGCTGGTGCCTTGAGTAAAGTGTTAGAAAGTGTAAACTGAGATGAACTGAGAATATTGTTGGAAATTCTCTGGTTTTGATGCAAGATTGATTGTCTAGAGCCTTGTAAGCTCTTCCAATGACTGCAAGAACAAGATCGCCTGAAAAAAACAGCCCATGCAAGCAAAGACAAGATCAGCAGTTTGTTCCGAATAGAGATAGAACTTGTAGCGCTTGAAGTGGATCGTAGTCTGATAGAACATTTGATGCTTAATGTGGTAATTAGTTTAATAAACATTTTCTGTTTTTGATGCTGGATGCATGTTCTTGAGCCTGGAAATGAGCTGGATGGATGCTCTTGAGCCAATGAAAGCGAACACAAGATCAGCAGTGGGTTAGGGATAGAACTCGTTGTACTTAAAGTGGATCGTAGTCTGGTAGAACATGTAATGCTTAAAGTGGTGAATAGTTAGATAAACAACTCAACCCATGAAAGAGAAGACTAGTTGAAGTACTTAGGTTGGTTAAAGAATACATATGTTAAATCGTGCCATGGTAAGTCTCGTTCCATATAAATACTGTTATTATTAAAAATAATGATATTTTTCTTTCCAGATTTATTCTGTTACAGCTCCCGTAACGCACGTTAGTTCATCAGATAACTAGTTGACTAGTAGTAAATTGTTCCTATAACAACTATAACTATAACAAAAACAACATTGAAAATATACAGATAATTTTTATAATGATATATATTGATTATTTAGAATTAACAATAATTCAAAGTAGAGGAGGTGAAGGATGTAGGGAATAAGAAAATAATATTGACAGTATAATAATGCTAACTTATTCATTAAAGTAAAATAATATTAAAAAGAAAATAAATAAAATATAACCCAAATTTGTTATGTAATGTATTAGAGTGCAGGAGCGAATAATTGATTGAGCGGAGAGGAAAGAAGAGCGAAAAACTGCGATTGGGTTCGATGTTGGACGACGCTTGGGAAGAGGAAAGTCAGTTTTGTGACAGAAGTCATAGTGATCGGTTTCGTGGGTTTCGTGTGTGAAAAAAAAAGAAACATAATTTGAAAAAATATACACAATATTGAATATATATAGTAAACTATAATTATGATTGTGTCTTCATTTTAAATAAAAGAAAACCCGACATGTTGCTTATGAGCTTCGCCGAAACTCCCCTCCTAATTTTTGAAGCAATTCCTCTCCAAATTCTTGGAGGAATTCTCCTCAAGTTTCCTGGAATATTCCTCTCCGAATATTCCTCTGAATTCCCGGAGGAATTTCCTTCCAAATTCCCAAATAAAATCTCCTCCGATTTCCCTACCTACCTTCCTACGAATTTTTGGAGGAAATTTCCTCCGAATTCCTCTCTGAAATCCTGAAGAAATTCGATCTGAATTCCTTTCCAAATTCACGGAGGAAATTCGCTCCGAATTCTAAGAAGAATTCCCCGGGAGTTCTTCCGGAAGTTTCTACGAGAAATCCTCTGCTAGTTTCTTCGGGAATTCCTCTAGAAGTTCCACCGGGAATTCTTAATGAATCTTCTTAAGCCGAATAGAAACAATTTTAAGGCAAAACATACTTTTGCATATAAACGATAAAGACGGATCCATAAAAAACTGAAAAACGATCCATAAATAACATCTGAATGTTCCTTAAAATGCTACCATAAATCCATAAAATAGTTAATGAGATTATATAAAGAATAATTTTTCGATCCATAACAAAGCTAAAATTTAGCAATTAATTGGGACATATGTTCCATTTCCATGGTGAAGAAAAACAATACAATTACTGCTATTTTCCCATGGAAATATGACAAATGATACATAAATCGTTGGAAAATGATCCATACAAAACTATATTATGATCCATAAAACTTCAAATTTGCGCATTTTTTTATCGTGTGGATGATCCATAATTTCAGTAATATGATCCATAACTTTGGGCATATGATCCATAATTCTGGCCATTTGATCCATAACTTTGTTCAAATGATCCATAGTTTTGGTGATATGATCCATAAATTTTGATAAATGATCCATAGATTTTATAAAATGTGTGGATAAATTAATATAGTTTCATTGGCCTTCTTTCCAAGCATTATGGATACCATTATCAAAATTATGGATCATATGACCAAAAATATGGATCATATGGCTGAAATTATGGATCATCATAAGAATATAAATTGCGCAAATTTGAAATTTTATGGATCAATATATAGTTTTTATGGATCATTTTTCAAAGTTTTATGGATCATAAAAATATTCTTTATGGAATCTCTCGAACTATTTTATGGATTTATGGTAGCGTTTTATGGAACATTCAGAAGTTATTTATGGATCGTTTTTCATTTTTTTATGGATCGGTTTTCCACATTGAACGGTACAAAGTAAGGGCTGCCCAATTTTAATCAGGGTTCGCAATGATCACTCAATCACAGGAGCACAGGATGTTCACTCACGAAAACTTCCAGGGAGTAAGTAATCAATCTTCGGGAAAGAAAAACAGTCTGGAGGATAACCATTTTTCGCTCATTTCGATTGCCTCGGAAAGTTGGGTTGCTCGTTTTCTTTTATGTTCGGGCTTTTCCTGTGCCATCAGCAATGCAAACGTAAGAAGCCTTTGTGAAACAAATAAGCTGGTAGGGGAAATGTTCCGGTTTTGGCCACCTAAGTGCCTAATTTGGCCAACCTTGAAAAATGCTTAAATTCTCAAAAATACCTATCAGTTTCAACAGCGAAGAAAGATAAGGGATATATCTCATGTGAAAGCGAATAAAACCATCGAAACATGCATAAATTTTGGAGTTATGCGAGAAACTGGCCAAATTAGGACCATGGCCAAAACTGGTACAGTTACAGATAGCATGGAGGTTTGGCAAGGGTGAGCGCATCCCTAAGGCTATATTATTGTTAATATTCTGTTTTCGAGTCCCGCTGTGACCATATATTTTTTATACAGTTAACTCTCTACATATTGATGTTCTACACAGAAAAAAATAATGAAAAATAAACAGCGCGTAAAACTTGACATGCGGAAATTTACGCTATTCTACGCTGAAATGGCCCTTTTCCTAACAATATTGCTTACAACTTGTAAGCAATATCGACGATTCACGTCAAATATTGTATACATTTAGGCTACTTCTCGTGTGAAAGTACGCTAATAATGACGTTCCATTTATGTGCATGATTTTCAGCGTAAATTTCAGTGGATTTTTCTATCTGTGTATATCTCGATATCTCTCCCTATAGGGCACTGCACGGACTGCTTTGTCTCTTTCTCGCTGCAAAGAAATTAGAAAACAACAAGGCCAGTAAACGTCAAAAGTTATGAGGAACGAAAGAGAAAGAGAGCTTTCCGTGCAGTGCCCTATATGTCTATGGTTTCCTCGGTCCCTACAATCTACATTTGGGCGTTCTACATTTCGGTAACCTCCCTATTTCACTATCTCGATGTGTTCTGATCATATTTTGTGCTGGAAACACTCCCCTTATGTCATTATGTTCAAATTTTTAGGCTACTACACCATATCTGGACAATAACAAACACATTAACGATTAGAAACGATATTTGTTTTGTTGTCGTTTTTCATATCAACAAGTTTTTTGGTTAAAAGGTTAAAATACTATTATTCTTCCATTTACTTCCACTATTAATAGTGGAAGTAAATGGAAGAATAATAGTATTTTAACCTTGTAGCATTTCCCCTAAGACGCTCTAAAATAATTAATCAAGTTTTTTGGATCTACAGTCGCTCCTCTAAATCTCGATATTCAAGGGACCATCGAGATAGAGAGAGATCCAGGAATGGAATAAAAATTTAAATGGGTACTAGATCCAAAAAAGCTCGTTGCTATGAAAAGCGACAACAAAACAAATGTCGCTTCTTGTCGTTGATGTGTTTGTTATTGTCCACAGATGGTCTAGTAGCCAAGAAAATTTGAATTCATCGACATAGGGAGAGTGAATCCCGAACAAAAAATCACGATGTGGAGAGGCGACTGTAATTGTTCTGTTTGTTAGTTTGTTCAGTAATTGTTTGATAATTCTCGCGAAAAAGGAAGTTTATTTAATAGGCACGATTTTCGTTTATCGTTCAAGGATTGCTCCAGAGAAAAGATTAGTAGTTGAATGATGTTTCTCACCATAAACGACGAAAACAGATTCTCCATGGTCCCTAAAAACGCTTGCTTTGGTCTCACCGAAACAAAAAGTCGAGACCCCCTAGCAATGCATCGAAGTCTGTAATCGAATAAAATAAATTATATACGGAAAATAATCCCTAATCTATTGTGATAATCATTCCATTTACAGCTTTTATTCAATTTTGTTCCACTCATTTACTCTTGCAAATTGTGTCATGACAGGAACCCCACCAATCCGAAAAGAATTGAACTAACCATTTGTAATCAACATGATTATCTCCAAATAATTCATTCCTCAACCATCATCTCATCTGATCACTGTTTCGCCACATTTAAGCAGGGCGCTCTTCCTGAACATGGAAGAGGCTAAAATTTAATGACACTTCAGGCACTTTAGGTTAGCTTTCGATAAAACAACGGAATAACGAGCTTACTCGCTTCATTGCGGAATCCAAATCGAGAATATTCTGCGAGCAAATCTCACCGGTTCTTGATTCGATGGTTGCCCTCTGCAGTGTACCTAAGTGGTGTCTTTGTTTTCGAGACATAATCGAAAAGGTGGTGCGAGGAAAACGACTCTCGACGCTCCGAGTTGTGTGCAGCCACCACCATCTGACACCACATTCTAATAACGTAAATTACGGCCATGGCGTGGCACTTTAAATTGCGACCCATTATTATCGGTTCGGGGAGCGGCGAATCGTTGGGATGTGAAGAGAAGTGGTACGCTGCAGTTAATGGGGCGGACATTCCCGTGAAGGGGGGTGTTTTTTTATGATCGGTGGAACATGTTCCGCAGGACTCGAAGTAGATTGTGAATAAAATATGATGGATAGCTATCGTTTAGCAAATGGCTTGACGAATATTGTGTTGATAACAGTTTTTTTTTGTAAATACATACCCAAAGCGTTGATGATTGATGTTTTAATTTGTTAAGGTACCAACCTGAAAATAAAAACAGAAAATATTGATTTTAGTTCTAAATGACTGAAAAATTCATATAAATGCAAATTTATTCTACTTTGATTTGATAATATTAGTTCAAATGACAACTGAGCATATGTTTGATAATCATAATTATTCTTGATTGAAATTTCTCCTCCCCTCATTGTCCATCCCCACTGTAAAAAGCGCATTACACCCGTTGAAAAAAAAAACATCTCATCCATCTCTCACTTAATGCAACGAGCAATCAACCATCACGTCAGAATTCCATCAGGGTTATGATTGGAACCGATCGGGGAAAACAATCCCTCTCGATAAACAACGTCCATTCAGGCGAGCTGCCAGCATCGATAATTACTGTGGTTCGCAACAATCACGGAGAATAGTTGCTTCCATTGAAGCGGAGTTACCGCCTGCTGAGGAGGCAGAAAAAAAAACAAAAATGTTGCCATGCTGTGCCTGAAATGAGTTCCCTGAAAGAAAAGCAATTACTGGATTGTTTGCAAATCGGAAAAGCTTCGCGTGATGGCAGAGCTCTCAGAATGTTTGAATATCCATTTGAACAGAAAAGGGCACACGGTGGCGCCCCGGCGGCATAGTTCACTCGGTGGGATTAGCTGGGATTTTCGAGAAAACCTCCGCTCCGGACCACGACAAGGAAATCTTTCGATAGATAAACAATTTGCAACGTGGTACGTGCTCTTGTTTATCTTCAACCATAGATGAGAAGCGAGCAAATCTTCTTGAAACGCGCCTATCAATTCCACTGCTGCAGTGCAGATCCTGGATTGGGAGATTTGAGATAAGAACTTCATTTGTTGCAAAATGGAGTATTATATCCAGGATTTCAGACTAACTGAACGATACAATATTTAATGTGGTCGCAGTGGCACACCCGAACAGGGAAAATGTGGTGTTTTACAAGAATAAAAACAAATTTATCCACCACTATTTCACTTTTTCGCCGATTTGGCCATCTCAGCGATCCGTCAAGTGACATGCAATTTGACTCCTAATCTA
This sequence comes from Armigeres subalbatus, assembly GCF_024139115.2. Lineage (NCBI taxonomy): Eukaryota > Metazoa > Arthropoda > Insecta > Diptera > Culicidae > Armigeres > Armigeres subalbatus. The sequence continues at coordinate 38,644,554 of NC_085139.1, read as the reverse complement.
ATTCAAATCCAAACCACTACCGATCATGATCCAATGCAATTTACATTTTCTAGGGTCAAAGTAAATATTTTTCAAACATTTTGATGCGTGTGTATGGAGTTTATTTTCCAACAATGTCGTTTATTGGAAATCTTGGTTCATTCAAGTTGCGACGTTTGGTGAACAAGTGGTTTCGTCCTTAATGAGTAATTTTCAACGATTGTACGTCTCATACGCTAAGTTACTTCCTAGTAGGAAATGATAACAACCGAGAAGTGTTGCATCAACAAGCAGCGTTCGGCCCGGAGGCGTTCGCATGGAAAAATTCCGTTCGCTCTTTGTTTGCAAACCGACCGACCGACCGATCAACCGAAACCAACCAACCGTTTCAGTTAATTTCCCAAATAGACCAGCCGCCCAAGTGGCAAGTTCAAAGGTCTTCGCTACTGCCGCCACCTATTTGTACCTACTATGGCTATGGCTCTCGATCGGGCTGAAAGAGATTTTTTTTTGTTGGCTGCTGTTGTTGTGGGTAGTTGCCGTCGTCGCTTGTTTAGGGCTTTTCCCCGATACGATGGTCCTTTGTTCGGCGAATCCTGGGCGAGCGGAAAAGACAGCACCCGAATCCGGTTCAGTTGGTCGATATGATTCGGTTCGGGCTTGCTTTGTCTCAACCTGCTGTACCATCATCATGTCGGCACAAAAGCCCCTTTGTTGGTCCTCTACCAGAAGTCAGAGGCGTAATTTGATAAAAGTGGGAGGGAGGGTCTCAATTTTGTTTTAAATGTGTTGGAAGCTCAAAGTAAAAGTTACAAAACAAACAGAAATGAAAATCAATTGAAAATTCCTTTTATAAAAACTGAAAAAAAAAATTATTCGATTTATGAGGTGCACCCACATTAGTAACGCCGATGTCTTAACACCCAGCCGTGCTCCGGACGCGGCGATGAAAATTATATTAATGGAATAGTTTAAAAACCCATTTCAACTGGCAGCAGTTGTTGTCGTTACTTCGTTTTCCGTTGAAGTTGGGTAAATGGGGGTCGCACTTTTCTCTTTTTGAACTTCCGCTCCCGTCGTGCCACCCGGCTCTGCTAGTCGGACTATTTAAACTGGTCTTACTCTTTGTTGTTTTTCTACGTCGTTGGTCCTCCCTCCTTGGTCCTCTCGAGCCCACTTCATATTTATGGTTTGACAGAATTAAACAATCGACACACTATTTACCGAGTCAAACCTTGGTGCTGTTCTAGTTGCTGGAATTTTACGCCTTTTGACATGGTGGAAATGGAGAATGCTGAATATGTATGGGCAACACGAAAATTTATTCATAGAACGGTGTAGAGATGCAAAATATCTTTTGTTACAAAGGTTTCTCAAGATGAAAGTCACTTAAGTTCGAGTTACTGCGCTTCATTTTAGATTTTTTTTTCATGGTAAATAATTCTGTGAGAGTGGGAGTGAATTCCCACTGCTCAGCCAATTGTTTTAAACCGGAGTGTAATACACCAACCGCTCTATCATCATGCCCTCTGAGAGATTTAGCGAGCTTTTCATTAGGAAGGAGGAAAAACAGTGAAGAAAATCTATTAGCCCAAACTTTTGACATGAATAAAAGGAGAGGGAAATATCCGAAAATAATTTTACGTTAAATGCTGGGTAATAACTTCGCGTACCTGAAGGAATAAAATATAAATAAAATAAAATAATCTCGCGGTCCTTAGTTATTTAACCATGCAACTCCTATCCCTACCTCCTCGTGGTGCTGACCGGGATACGAGCAACCTTAGAGAAGATTGGGTAAAAAACCCCTGTGGGAAATATGGCCGTTTGCTGTCAGGGGAAGCCTCTTGAAAGGAGGCTTCCGAGCCTCTTGAGAAGAGGCTTCCGAGCCTCTTGAAAGGAGGCTTCCGAGCCTCTTGAATGGAGGCTTCCGAGCCTCTTGAATGGAGGCTTCCGAGCCTCTTGAATGGAGGCTTCCGAGCCTCTTGAAAGGAGGCGTCCGAGCCTCTTGAAAGGAGGCGTCCGAGCCTCTTGAAAGGAGGCGTCCGAGCCTCTTGAAAGGAGGCGTCCGAGCCTCTTGAAAGGAGGCGTCCGAGCCTCTTGAAAGGAGGCGTCCGAGCCTCTTGAAAGGAGGCGTCCGAGCCTCTTGAAAGGAGGCGTCCGAGCCTCTTGAAAGGAGGCGCCCGAGCCTCTTGAAAGGAGGCGCCCGAGCCTCTTGAAAGGAGGCGCCCGAGCCTCTTGAAAGGAGGCGCCCGAGCCTCTTGAAAGGAGGCGCCCGAGCCTCTTGAAAGGAGGCGCCTGAGCCTCTTGAAAGGAGGCGCCCGAGCCTCTTGAAAGGAGGCGCCCGAGCCTCTTGAAAGGAGGCGCCCGAGCCTCTTGAAAGGAGGCGCCCGAGCCTCTTGAAAGGAGGCGCCCGAGCCTCTTGAAAGGAGGCGCCCGAGCCTCTTGAAAGGAGGCGCCTGAGCCTTGAAAGGAGGCGCCTGAGCCTTGAAAGGAGGCGCCTGAGCCTCTTGAAAGGAGGCGCCCGAGCCTCTTGAAAGGAGGCGCCCGAGCCTCTTGAAAGGAGGCGCCTGAGCCTTGAAAGGAGGCGCCTGAGCCTTGAAAGGAGGCGCCCAAGCCTCTTGAAAGGAGGCGCCCGAGCCTCTTGAAAGGAGGCGCCCGAGCCTCTTGAAAGGAGGCGCCCGAGCCTCTTGAAAGGAGGCTTCCGAGCTTCTTGAAAGGAGGCGCCCGAGCCTCTTGAAAGGAGGCTTCCGAGCTTCTTGAAAGGAGGCTTCCGAGCCTCTTGAAAGGAGGCTTCCGAGCCTCTTGAAAGGAGGCTTCCGAGCCTCTTGAAAGGAGGCTTCCGAGCCTCTTGAAAGGAGGCTTCCGAGCCTCTTGAAAGGAGGCTTCCGAGCCTCTTGAAAGGAGGCTTCTGAGCCTCTTGAAAGGAGGCTTCTGAGCCTCTTGAAAGGAGGCTTCTGAGCCTCTTGAAAGGAGGCTTCCGAGCCTCTTGAAAGGAGGCTTCTGAGCCTCTTGAAAGGAGGCTTCCGAGCCTCTTGAAAGGAGGCTTCCAGGCCTCTTGAAAGGAGGCTTCTGAGCCTCTTGAAAGGAGGCTTCCTGAGCCTCTTGAAAGGAGGCTTCTGAGCCTCTTGAAAGGAGGCTTCTGAGCCTCTTGAAAGGAGGCTCTGAGCCTCTTGAAAGGAGGCTTCTGAGCCTCTTGAAAGGAGGCTTCCAGGCCTCTTGAAAGGAGGCTTCTGAGCCTCTTGAAAGGAGGCTTCCTGAGCCTCTTGAAAGGAGGCTTCCTGAGCCTCTTGAAAGGAGGTTTGAGCCTCTTGAAAGGAGGCCTGAGCCTCTTGAAAGGAGGCTTCTGAGCCTCTTGAAAGGAGGCCTGAGCCTCTTGAAAGGAGGCTTCTGAGCCTCTTGAAAGGAGGCTTCTGAGCCTCTTGAAAGGAGGCTTCCGGGCCTCTTGAAAGGAGGCTCTGAGCCTCTTGAAAGGAGGCTTCTGAGCCTCTTGAAAGGAGGCTTCTGAGCCTCTTGAAAGGAGGCTTCCGGAGCCTCTTGAAAGGAGGCTTCCGGGCCTCTTGAAAGGAGGCTTGAGCCTCTTGTAAGGAGGCTTCCGGGCCTCTTGAAAGGAGGCTTCCGAGCCTCTTGAAAGGAGGCTTCCGAGCCTCTTGAAAGGAGGCTTCTGAGCCTCTTGAAAGGAGGCTTCCGAGCCTCTTGAAAGGAGGCTTCCGAGCCTCTTGAAAGGAGGCTTCTGAGCCTCTTGAAAGGAGGCTTCCGAGCCTCTTGAAAGGAGGCTTCCGAGCCTCTTGAAAGGAGGCTTGAGCCTCTTGAAAGGCGGCTCCTGAGCCTCTTGAAAGGAGGCTTCCGAGCCTCTTGAAAGGAGGCTTCTGAGCCTCTTGAAAGGAGGCTTCTGAGCCTCTTGAAAGGAGGCTTCTGAGCCTCTTGAAAGGAGGCTTCTGAGCCTCTTGAAAGGAGGCTGAGCCTCTTGAAAGGAGGCTTCCGAGCCTCTTGAAAGGAGGCTTCTGAGCCTCTTGAAAGGAGGCTTCTGAGCCTCTTGAAAGGAGGCTTCTGAGCCTCTTGAAAGGAGGCCTGAGCCTCTTGAAAGGAGGCTTCTGAGCCTCTTGAAAGGAGGCTTCTGAGCCTCTTGAAAGGAGGCTTCCTGAGCCTCTTGAAAGGAGGCTTCCGAGCCTCTTGAAAGGAGGCTTCTGAGCCTCTTGAAAGGAGGCTTCTGAGCCTCTTGAAAGGAGGCTTCTGAGCCTCTTGAAAGGAGGCTTCTGAGCCTCTTGAAAGGAGGCTTCCGAGCCTCTTGAAAGGAGGCTTCTGAGCCTCTTGAAAGGAGGCTTCCAGAGCCTCTTGAAAGGAGGCTTCGAGCCTCTTGAAAGGAGGCTCTGAGCCTCTTGAAAGGAGGCCTGAGCCTCTTGAAAGGAGGCCTGAGCCTCTTGAAAGGAGGCTTCCGGGCCTCTTGAAGGAGGCTTCCAGGCCTCTTGAAAGGAGGCTTCCAGGCCTCTTGAAAGGAGGCTTCTGAGCCTCTTGAAAGGAGGCTTCCGAGCCTCTTGAAAGGAGGCTCTGAGCCTCTTGAAAGGAGGCTTCCGAGCCTCTTGAAAGGAGGCTTCTGAGCCTCTTGAAAGGAGGCTTCTGAGCCTCTTGAAAGGAGGCTTCTGAGCCTCTTGAAAGGAGGCTTCTGAGCCTCTTGAAGGAGGCTTCTGAGCCTCTTGAAAGGAGGCTTGAGCCTCTTGGAAGGAGGCTTCCGGGCCTCTTGAAAGGAGGCTTCTGAGCCTTTGAAAGAAGGCTTCTGAGCCTCTTGAAAGGAAGCTTCTGAGGCCTCTTGAAAGGAGGCTTCTGAGCCTCTTGAAAGGAGGCTTCTGAGCCTCTTGAAAGGAGGCTTCTGAGCCTCTTGAAAGGAGGCTTCCGAGCCTCTTGAAAGGAGGCTTCTGAGCCTCTTGAAAGGAGGCTCTGAGCCTCTTGAAAGGAGGCTTCTGAGCCTCTTGAAAGGAGGCTTCCTGAGCCTCTTGAAAGGAGGCTTCTGAGCCTCTTGAAAGGAGGCTTCTGAGCCTCTTGAAAGGAGGCTTGAGCCTCTTGAAAGGAGGCTTCTGAGCCTCTTGAAAGGAGGCTTCCGAGCCTCTTGAAAGGAGGCTTCTGAGCCTCTTGAAAGGAGGCTTCCTGAGCCTCTTGAAAGGAGGCTTCCGGGCCTCTTGAAAGGAGGCTTCTGAGCCTCTTGAAAGGAGGCTTCTGAGCCTCTTGAAAGGAGGCTTCCGAGCCTCTTGAAAGGAGGCTTCTGAGCCTCTTGAAAGGAGGCTTCCGAGCCTCTTGAAAGGAGGCTTCCGAGCCTCTTGAAAGGAGGCTTCCGAGCCTCTTGAAAGGAGGCTTCCGAGCCTCTTGAAAGGAGGCTTCCGAGCCTCTTGAAAGGAGGCTTCCGAGCCTCTTGAAAGGAGGCTTCCCAGCCTCCTGAAAGGAGGCCTCCGAGCCTCTTGAAAGGAGGCTTCCGAGCCTCTTGAAAGGAGGCTTCCGAGCCTCTTGAAAGGAGGCTATCAAGCCTCTTGAAAGGAGGCTCTGAGCCTCTTGAAAGGAGGCTTCCGAGCCTCTTGAAAGGAGGCTTCCGAGCCTCTTGAAAGGAGGCTTCCGAGCCTCTTGAAAGGAGGCTTCTGAGCCTCTTGAAAGGAGGCTTCTGAGCCTCTTGAAAGGAGGCTCTGAGCCTCTTGAAAGGAGGCTTCTGAGCCTCTTGAAAGGAGGCTTCCTGAGCCTCTTGAAAGGAGGCTTCTGAGCTCTTGAAAGGAGGCTTCTGAGCCTCTTGAAAGGAGGCTTCCGAGCCTCTTGAAAGGAGGCTCTGAGCCTCTTGAAAGGAGGCTTCGAGCCTCTTGGAAAGGAGGCTTCCGAGCCTCTTGAAAGGAGGCTTCTGAGCCTTTGAAAGGAGGCTTCCGGGCCTCTTGAAAGGAGGCTGGAGCCTCTTGAAAGGAGGCTTCTGAGCCTCTTGAAAGGAGGCTTCGAGCCTCTTGAAAGGAGGCTTCCGAGCCTCTTGAAAGGAGGCTTCCTGAGCCTCTTGAAAGGAGGCTTCTGAGCCTCTTGAAAGGAGGCTCTGAGCCTCTTGAAAGGAGGCTTCTGAGCCTCTTGAAAGGAGGCTTCCTGAGCCTCTTGAAAGGAGGCTTCTGAGCCTCTTGAAAGGAGGCTTGAGCCTCTTGAAAGGAGGCTTCCGGGCCTCTTGAAATGGGGCTTCCGAGCCTCTTGAAAGGAGGCTTCTGAGCCTCTTGAAAGGAGGCCTGCGAGCCTCTTGAAAGGAGGCTTCCGAGCCTCTTGAAAGGAGGCTTCCGAGCCTCTTGAAAGGAGGCTTCCGAGCCTCTTGAAAGGAGGCTTCCGAGCCTCTTGAAAGGAGGCTTCCGAGCCTCTTAAAGGAGGCTTCCGAGCCTCTTGAAAGGAGGCTTCCGAGCCTCTTGAAAGGAGGCTTCCGAGCCTCTTGAAAGGAGGCTTCCGAGCCTCTTGAAAGGAAGAACGAAGAAAGGAGGAAGAATTATGAAAGAAGAAAGGAGAAAGTAGCAAGAAGGAAGATGAAAGGTGATAGAAGAAAGAAGTTTGAAAAAAGAAGGAAGAGAAACAGAAATAAGGGACAACAATAGGATGGAAAAAAAAATAAGAAAAAGGAAGATTGAAGAAGAAGTAAGAACGGAGAAGAAGTAATAACTAAGAAGAAAGAAATATGAAGAATTAAGGAAGAAGTAAGAATCAAGAAACAATGAGGAAGAGAGAATAGTAAAGAAGATTGAAGGCTCTGCACTCTGTAGTGTTTATTCCGATAGAACTCCAGGACGCAATGTATAGTTTATGACAACTTATTTAGTTATTAGCTACATGGGCGGCATCGAGAGTGGCATGTCCATGGGTAAACTCGACAAAAGAGGCGGGATAGGCGCGTACCCAGAAAATGATGTAAAACTATATGTCTATTAATCGCTGTTGAAGTTTGAAGCATTTCACCTGCCATATTGCTAATCTTTACATTGAGAATATTGTCCAGAAGGATTAGTCTTTATTCTCTTGTTTTGACAAATATATATTTCCCAAACAACATTTAACTCAGGTTAGACCAACATTTCGCATTGCAATCGTGGCAATACATCTCTCAATTTACTAATCTACAAAACTCCGGTTCAGTACCATTTAGTCCTAACATTTAGAGTTAGCTCTCGGTCGCGTGAATCCAGGAGGAAAGGGCACCTCAACCGGGGTTTGCTGTCCTACATTAGAACTGTTGACACACTGCTAACATGGTCGTGGTTTACCATTTTTGCTCCATTACGAAGTTGCAGTTGCTCACCGCTCGTCGCTCTTTCACCGGAATCGCACTATGGGATTAGTGCATCATTTCCAAATATCGAATTTGAAGTTTTGCTTACTTGTTATTATTTATTGAAATACACATTCATCGGCAACATTTAGAACCATTCAAAAACACATTGTTTCCGACTTTTTTGGCCATTTTGCTTCGCACTATGCTGGGCGGTGGCTCCGTTTGTTGGTCGGTCGGTCGATCGGTTGGCCGATTTTGTATTGCACTTGTCGCGATGGAAACTAGGTACATATAAATGCATTCCGGTTAGAGGTTACCTTCCCGCTGTTCGTGCCCCGTGTGGTGGGGTGGCGGCGACAGGAGGCTGTTGCGGTTTTCGAAAATTTAATTGGATTTTTGCATTTCGCCCTTTTGTGGGTTTCGACGGTGAGGTTCGCACCGTATATGTAAATTTAATATAAATCACTCCTATGGCCTTACGTGGTGATTGCAGAATCGACTGCGTGTGTTGTGGATGGCCGAACAATGCCTTGCGTATACGCGGTGCATGTTTTGTTTGAAGCATAATTATTTCTGTACGAACGACGGGGTGGGGAGCGGGTTGCTCTTGACGACGATATGTTAGTATAGAATATCAGTAGAAATTATGTCCGTGGTGGATCTTTGATGTTTGAAAACACAAATCTAAAAATGTATTTTCAATGTGTAGATGAAACCCAATATGGTTCGAAGAGTATCGGATGACATAAAACTTGATGATACCCATAATGACCATGGGTTCATTTTGACAATCGAGTCGATGTGCATGTCGATTGGTGTACCAAGTTACCTTTTTGCACCAAGCACTTTTATGTGTCCATTTCTTTATCGCTCTTTGGATGTTAAATCGAGTCACCGGGCTGCCTTCGCAAAAATGGCTAATCCGATATGAGCAATCGTAAAAAATGACTGCCCTGAAACGGCAAATTGAAGCAACCATCCCCGTTTTCGACGAAGAACGGAACAAGCTTGAATCTAAGTACTTAACGGAAAAAGGGTACCTGGTTTTTGCCCGATAGAACTCAAGTTCAGGTGAAACGAAGTTTTTTTTTCACTTGAATGAGTTTAAAGGCTTTGCCAGAAACTTTGTTAAAGTATGCCGAAGGCACCATCAGCTGTCTGGAAGTGATTGATAAAAGGGGAAACTTTTTCTTACATTTCGGCAGCAGCGCCAACTGTACGGCACCAATTCAATGGAATTTGTATGGTAGCTTTCGGTAGCTTCAGCTTGACTGTCAGGATTATTTATAATTAAAATTAGCTTCAAGCGGTGGCGCTGATATTTGCTTAGCGGTGGTAAGAAAAAGTGTTTAAAGAACATTTTGGCAGCGAACCAGCTTTTTAGGAGTTGTGGGAAGATGACAACAATTTTATGAATTCAAGTATAATAATGAAATCCCATGAAGCTTGTTAAGTGACAAGCTTTTACTTAAAGATGGAGTTATACTTTCCATCGGATTCCACCACTTGATTCATACCATGATGATGAATGTGGGCACGGAGGAAATCAGATTCTCGGAACCAAATATTCTGATAGAAGTATTGAGAAGGTGGGCAAATTTTGGTGTAGGGGATAGTATTTTTGGCGAAGACAGAAGCTACATATGTTTGTTATGTAGCCCGTCCGCAGCACGAATGGCAAGGCTTCGTCTATAAATGAAGCGATTACAGGAGCAGTGTTGGTAAAATTGCTCATAAAACTCAATCATTGAGCACTCCCGCGCGAACTAACTCGTTTGCGATTTTAAAATAATGCATCAAGTCTGTGTTTTTCGTGCTAAAACGGATCATTTCACTCATTTCCCAAAAAATCATTTCGCTCTTAAAAGTGTTTATAATCAATGTGGGGGCAATTTATTGTTTACACACGCATGAGTATCCATTGTTCTTTGAGTTGAACGTTAATTTACTGTTATTTTACGAAGGAGAACAAAAGAAAACCTACGATGATTCAAATGGATGATTCAACTCAGCCATGATTTTTTAGGTTCTGAGTTGGATGCGTTTCAACTCACGGGTGATTTGAATCGGTCATGAGTTTTGAGATTTTGAGCTTTTCTCAACACTGTACAGGAGTAGAAGGAGCTGATGCAGAAGTTGACGGCTGAAAAATCAATAATATGATATTTAATCCATCTGATCTAGGCTGAGATGTAATCCATGACCTCCTGCTTATAAGGCAGAAGCAGCAGCTACTAAACCCGAGTAGAAGAAAATAGCTCAATAATATCAAATGTTGATAAGATAGCAAAATGAGATATGGACATGATTGATATAAGGGATAAAAGATCAGACAATATCAATATTTTGCACTAAAATATTATGAGGAGATCAAGTTATGCTATTTGTAATAAGTGATAAATATCATTTGCCATTCATTTGTTCTTAACCATAGCATATCTTGATATTTAAATGATATTTCGGTGCAAATATTTGATATTGTTGCCTGTTCTTTTATCTCTTATATCAATCAAGTCCATATCATGTTATGTTATTCTGTTCATGGCTTCTACCCGGGAACCAGTCATCCACAGCCTGCTTGCTATCAAGGGCCGCACATCAATTTTGAGCTGTTGATGCGGGCCGAAGTATATTTGCAACATTTGTTTTATATTTCGTATTAAATTTTAAAGCATAATACAAAATAATTTTTTTTTTCTATATTTAAACATATGTTTATTCCTTTTTTAATTATTTTCATAAAACACACTTGTAAGGACAACACATTCTTCAGATGTTATTGTCGTAGCTGACTTTTTATTGATTTTATTAGATACTTTTGCGATAGCGGACTTGACGTGAAAATTATATTTTCGCTCAAGGATGTTAACGATCATTCAGTAATTTGCGTTCGATCATGTAGTAGTTTGTCAATAACACATTCCAGAAGCTGAATTTCAAAATATGTTGTATGGTGGACTTCTAGTGCGAAGGTTTTTCTACAACTTTTCCTAATGGTTCGTTATTAGAATCCAACTAATAACAGAGTATGAGCGCTAGTTTCAGTAGCTCAAACTAAATAATTGGAATTTTGTTATCATTTAGTCTAAGTTACTGAAACTATAGCTATAACTCTGTTACTAGTGGAATTCAAACAACGAACCATTAGGCAGAGTTGTAGAAAAACCTTCGCACTAGAAGTCCACCATACAACATATTTTGAAATTCAGCTTCTGGGATGTGTTATTGACAAACTACTAAATGATCGAACGCAAATTACTGAATGATTGTTAGCATCCTTGTTTTCGCTCCTTTTTTTCGTTTACAATGTTATTAAAACTCATATGTGAATATGTACGTTATGTAGAAGATATTGATTTGGAAAATGTATTGGAGGTAACCACTTTCTCTTCGATGGGACTCGAACCCATGACCCCACAGTACGCTAGACTGGTGCTTTAACCAACTAAGCTACGAAGGACCTCCGTCGGCCTTCGCAACCTAGCGGCTACTGAACGAGCTCGAGATTCCCAAATTGGACGCATAGTCAAATCACTCGCAATCCATTTCTCAAGCCAATACTTCCACATGTGTATTGTACACGTCCACATTAGAGGAGCGTGAGTATTTAGAATGTCTGGCGGCTATACACATTCTTCATCAGCAACGGTACTGATCAAGTGAGGTTGTGTAAGCTATTTGCCAGTCGGTCACCAAGCTCAGACCCGACCGCATTGCGTAGGCAAGAGCACGCAACTCAAGTTCAGTTCAATGAAAGGTAATTGCCTATTTCCGGGGATTAAACCACCCGACTTGGACGTTAATTTACAATGTTATGAATTTTTTTTCGGCTTAGTTGGCAGAACATATTCGAAGTTATTTTACCAAATGATCATCTGTTGACCGATTCTAAGAGTTTGAACTGAACTTTTCAGCAGTTCTTATTTTCTGACTCTTTCAATCTGAGATATGCAATCGGGATTATATCTGCATTACCCGACGTTTCGGCTCATTTATTGGTTCTTTTCCAAGAGTAAAGCCTTCAGGAAAAAGACTCAATAAACGGGCTGAAACGTCGAGCAATGCAGATATAAACCCGTGTCAATACAGACCGCATCGTGCTTTCGTGCTGTGCGGTTCTTTCTCTCTTTGCGGAAGGAAGTTTTTAATACTACCCGAAGCTATTTTAATTTCAACGGTGCTTCTTAGCGCTATTTGTACCCACTGATCCCGTTACGATCTTTGCAAGGACCCGTGCCTTCGTTTTACGTTGGACCCGTTTGCGGAAGTAAAATTCCGACAAGCGGTGGTAATCCTGCAGGGACACCGTTCTGGGAAAAAACCTCTTAGAAGGTCACATCTCCACGCTCAGCAATGAGTATTAACAAAAACAAGAGGAAGGGGGAGTCTCTGAATTCTCCGCTTCCTTCAAAGAAACAAGGTTTCAAGACCGTCCTGCCCAAGCGCGGAAAAATAGAAGGAAGCTGGAGAATTCAGATATTCCTTCTAACTCTAATATCGGAAATAATTCTTCTCCAATCGAACTGAGCAATCAGTTCGATTTGATTAATGATGAAATTGAGCAAATCGAATCTACCTCTAGCCCAGGTGATTCGATTCATGCGAAAAGCAAAGGATTCCGCCAATTGTGGTATCTGTTGCCGAGTTTTCTGGCTTCCGGAATGAGATTTTGAGTAACCTTCAGGGGATCAAGGTTTCATTTCAGATTGCTAGGAAGGGTGACTGCCGCGTTTTGCCGGGATCCTTTGACGATCGCAAACGTCTTCTTCACTATTTAACTGAGAAGCGCCATAAATTCTTCACATACGACGACAAAACTGAGCGATTGTTCAAAGTCGTCTTGAGAGGTCTCCCCAGTGATGACAAATCACTGGATGAGATTAAAATTGAAATTTCTCAATTACTTGGATTTTCACCAGTCCAAGTAATTAAGATGAAAAAGAAATCCCATTCTGGTACTTCCCAGAGGGGCATTTCTCAAGAATTTTATTTAGTTCATTTTAACAAAAGTGAACTAAATAATATGAAAAGTTTGGAAAAGGCCTGTATTATGTCTCATGTCCGTGTTACATGGGAACATTTTCGCAGGCCTGGGGAAATTTCAAAACCCTACCCAGTGCCGCAAGTGCCAAAAGTGGGGTCATGGAACCAAACATTGTCACATGGATGCTAAATGCATGATTTGTGGTGGAACCTCTCACGCCAAGGATGCATGTCCTGTGAGAGAAGATTCCAATAAATTTAATTGCGCAAACTGTGGGGGCAATCATAAATCCAATTTCTGGGAATGCCCTTCACGCAAAAGTTTTGAATTCCCGTGCAAAATTGATGACGGGAAATTCCAATCGGATCCCAGATTCGACGGGTAGAAATTTTTCAAACGCTCAAATTTCGAAACCGGTTACCGGTCGAGCAATTCATACCCACCACAATTCACAAACAAATTTTGCCGCTCGTCAACGGGTAGCAAGCACTTCAGTAAATTCCAATTTTTCCAATGTACCCACGTATGCAAACATCGCTGCTGGTAGACAAAATTTCTCTTCTCAAAATGAGGTTTATACCCATGTCCCAACGGAAAATAATGGTCATGTTGCCGATTCAGGTAGCATGACTGCTTCCGATTTTGATTTTTTAACTGAACAATTGCATCACATGATTGATGCAATGTTCAAAGCAAATACCATTCCTGAAGCTGTTCAGGTTGGTATAAAGTACACACAAAAAATTGTTATCGGACTCCGTTTCAATGGATCTAAATAATTGTGTGAAAGTTCTAAATTGGAATGCCCGCTCTCTAAAGGGTAAGGAAGATGAATTATTCAACTTCCTTTCAGTTCATAATGTGCCTATTGCCATTATAACTGAAACGTATTCAAAACCAGGACTCTCCATTAAAAGAGATCCAAACTATTTTATCTACAGAAATGATCGTCTTGACAGCGCCTGTGGTGGGGTCGCCATTGTCATTAATAGACGTATCAAACATAAATTATTTTCTTCGTTTAAAACCAAAGTTTTTGAAACCTTGAGAGTTTCTGTTGAAACAAATTTTGGACAATTTTCCTTCATTGCAGCCTACTTGCCTTTTCAATGCAATGGGCAGCAAAAGAATTTGTTGAAAGCTGATCTTCAAATTCTGACTCGCAACAAATCAAAATTCTTCGTAATTGGTGACTTCAATGCCAAACACCGTTCATGGAATAATGCTCAAAGCAATTCCAATGGTAAAATTTTATTTGAAGATTGTTCTGCGGGATATTATACTATTCAATATCCCAATGGACCAACTTGTTTTTCTTCCAGTCGAAATCCTTCTACAATTGATTTAGTTTTAACGGATTCAAGTCAGCTGTGTGGCCAATTGGTAACTCATGCTGACTTTGACTCTGATCATCTTCCTGTGACATTTGAAATCTCACAAGAAGCCATTTATAATCCAATCAGCTCTACTTTTAATTATCATAGAGCTGATTGGGATTTCTCTAAAACGTATATCGATAGGAATTTTGATGTTGATATTCCTCTCGATACCAAAAGTGATATTGATAATGCTCTCGTATCTTTGACAAATTTAATTGTCGAAGCCAGAGGCATTGCAATTCCGAAATGTGAAGTTAAATTCAACTCCATTATTATTGATGACGATCTTCAGCTACTGATCCGTCTTAAAAATGTGAGAAGAAGGCAATACCAAAGAACTCGCGATCCCGCGTTGAAAGTTATTTGGCGTGATTTGCAAAATGAAATTAAAAAACGTTTCGCTATTCTGAGAAATACCAACTTTGAGAATAATGTCTCGAAGTTGGATCCCAGTTCGAAACCCTTTTGAAATTAACAAAAATTCTTAAAAACCTCAAAAGCCAATTCCAGCGCTTAAAGAGGTAACTAAAACTTTATTAATAAATGGCGAAAAGGCTCAAAAACTTGCTCAGCAGTTCGAGAGTGCCCATAATTTTAGTCTAGGTCTCTCTAGTCCAATAGAGGATCAGGTTACACGGAGCTTCGAAGACATTCTCAATCAAGAGGATGTTCCCTTCGTTGGGAACTAATTTGGATGAAGTGAGATCTATTACTAGAAAATTTAAAAATATAAAGCCCGGGTGATGATGGTATTTTCTACATACTTATCAAAAACTTCCTGAGAGCTCTTTATCCTTTTTGGTTAATTTATTTAACAAATGTTTTCAATTGGCATACTTTCCAGATAAATGGAAAAACGCCAAAGTTGTTCCAATTTTGAAGCCGGACAAAATCCAGCTGAGGCTTCTAGTTATCGCCCAATCAGTTTGCTTTCTTCAATAAGCAAACTGTTTGAAAAGATTATTTTAAATAGAATGATGGTTCATATTAATGACAATTCTATTTTTGCTGATGAGCAATTTGGTTTTCGCCATGGGCATTCAACCACTCATCAGTTATTAAGAGTTACGAACTTAATTCGGCTCAACAAATCTGAAGGATATTCGACTGGAGTTGCTCTTCTTGATATAGAGAAAGCATTTGACAGTGTTTGGCATGAAGGTTTGATTGTAAAATTGATGAATTTTAATTTTCCTCTGTACATCATTAAACTGATCCAAAATTATTTATCAGATCGCTCACTGCAGGTAAACTATCAGAATACTAAATCTGATAGATTACCTGTAAGGGCTAGTGTCCCCAAGGCAGCATACTGGGGCCCATTTTGTATAACATTTTAATTCTGACTTACCTGATTTACCACCAGGGTGTCAAAAATCTTTGTTTGCAGATGACACAGGTCTCTCAGCCAAAGGGCGTAGCCTTCGTGTCATTTGTAGTAGATTGCAAACAAGTTTGGATATTTTCTCCACTTACTTGAAAATTTCCCCGAATGCTTCCAAAACTCAGCTTATAATTTTCCCACATAAGCCGAGAGCTTCTTATTTGAAACCTTCTAGCAGACATATTGTCACTATGAATGGGGTTCCAATTAATTGGTCTAGCGAAGCTAAATATTTAGGACTTCTGCTAGATCAAAAATTAACTTTTAAAAATCACATTGAAGGCCTTCAAGCCAAATGTAACAAATATATTAAGTGCCTATATCCACTTATAAACAGAAAATCAAAACTTTGTCTTAAGAACAAACTTTTGATTTAAAAAAAACATTTTAGACCTGCCATGTTGTATGCTGTGCCAATATGGGCTAGTTGCTGCAATACCAGAAAGAAGGCACTCCAGAGGATTCAAAATAAAATTTTGAAAATGATTCTGAAGTTGCCTCCGTGGTATAGTACCAATGAACTTCATAGAATTTCTAATATTGAGACATTGCAACAAATGTCCAACAAAATAATTTGCAATTTTAGACAAAAATCGTTGCAATCTTCTATTGCAACGATTAACTCCTTGTACCCTTAGTATAAAATAGGTTAAGTTTAGTTTAAGTTGAAAACATTGTAATTCCTACATGGTTCAATTCAACCAGAGGAAAAATTCTAACTGCCAGAGGCAATTGAAATGTATTAATAAAAACTAAAAAGTAACATAGCAAATAAGGATGATAGTGTTAAGAAAACACGGAACACCTAGTCTAAGAGATGAATGCATGTATTAGATAATTAGCAAATAAAATTAGTTAAAAAAAAAAAAAAAAAAAAAACCCGTGTCAATATCTCAAACTAAAAAAGGCAGAAGATAAGAATAAATACCCCAGTAGAAATATAACCACCTACCAGCATTATTGAATAAAAAATTGAGTCATTCGGCATTCGGAACTGTTGACGTGTTTCCATTTATTTTCGATCACTTTATTGAATTTTCCTGAAACCTTTTCTTCATCGCCCTACTAATCCCAGCATGACAAAATCTTGATTTCGTTGAACAATTTCCATGAAGTACGTTAACATGACGTATTTTCTAAAGTTAAAATCAAGTAATTTTCAGTTAAACTTTGCCACATCTTACCTTATTTTTAAGAATGAAACGTCGGGCAATGCAAATGTGAACCCGTTTGGATAATTTTCAGACTGGAAAAGCCAAAAGACAAGAACATATTTTTTACCTAACCTATGACTCGATATCGACTCATGGAAGCAAACTGTGCTATATTAAACATTATTTTCTGGGTTACTATAAAAGTCCTTTCAAACAGCTTCCCTTCAATATCGACTCATGAAGGTTTGACTGGATTTAGCTCGTTTTAATCTGTGTCAAAAATACGCAACACCCTCAAAGTATGTTACCATTAGGTGTGCACCGCCGCCGACATTTTTGCATCGGCGTGTCGCCGTTTAAAATTTGGAAGTCCTCAGAATTTTCCGTGAAAATTCAGAAGATTAAATTCAAAATTTAATTTAATTTAAATTCAAAAAGTTTCCCACATCGCGTTGAAACTCCAGAGAATTTTTCGTAAAAATACCAATAATTTCCTTGAAAATTTCATACAATTTTTTTTTTTAATTTCGGAAAGCTCTTCGTAAAAATTTAGACGAACTTCCAGTGGAAACTTCGAAGATTTTCCAGCGAAATTCAAAGAATTTCCGGTTGAAATAAAAATTTTGAAGAATTTTGAAGAAATGCCGTTTGACAGAAAACCATTTGGCCGAAGGCCACAACGCCATCTAGCCGGAAGTTTTTTGGCCGAAAATGTCATTTGGCGAGAAGGGACGTACAGCCGAAAATGTCGTTCTGCCCAACATCTCCTTTGCCTGGTAATTTTACGGAGAAATTCGATTAGCAGGATAGGTAATTTAGCCGAAAATGCCGTTTGTTCGAACGGATGATTGGCAGGAAGGACATTTTCAAGCCTAATGGCTCTTCGTGCCAAAAGATCATTTCTACCAAACGGCATTTCCAACCAAATGATCTATTCGGTCAAACGATATTTTCGGCCAAACGACCATTTCAACCAAACGGCATTTTCAGCCAAATGACCTGTTAAGGCAAATAATTCTTTCGGCCTGCTTCTATCTAATTAGCCGATGTCCCTTTCGGCTGTTCATTGCTTACCATTGGCGAAAGGTGTTTGGCCACATTTATTATTAGCTGAAATAGACCGACAGCCGAAAATAATGTTCGGTCGAACTGGTCATTTGGTCAAAAAAATAGTTTACCGAAATGATACTTCAGCCAAGAAGACCGAAATGATCGATTAGCAGAAAAGCCATTTTATCGAAAATGTCATTTGGTTCGGTGTCAGAAAATAACATTTTCAGCCGTAGGACCCGTTCGGGCAAAAGACATGTTCAGCCAAATGGCCTTTCCGTCAAACGAACATGTCGTATTCCAGCCAAAATTGACTGGAATAAACCGCCATTGAATAGCAGAGCGACATTCCGTTCGAAAAGTCGTCAACAAGCTGAAGTTCTATTTTTCACCAATTCCAGTCGCGTAACCTAGCAATTTACCAAAAATCCAACTTCCTTCGATTGCGATATTTGAACCCAGCCCGAATCAAAAGTACTAGAGTACAAGGAGCAAGAAAACATGCGGTGCATGTGATTCTTCCATTTTTTCTGTCATCCCATACATATCAAATAATAAAATCAGCATCATGGATAGACATAACAACTATTTTGTTTGTTAATTCAACATTAGCTCTGAATACTACAGAGCATTTAAGTCGAACGGTATTTTAGGCCAGATGGCTTACTCGACAATACGGCTTGTTAGGGCAAACGCTTTGACCAAATGAAATTCGTGTAGATGACTTTTGACTTAACGTGTATTCTGGCCAAATGGCTTTCCGCCGAATGATCTTCAACCAAACGACTCATCCTTCGTATTTATTTAATAATTTCCTATGGAATTGCCAAGAATTTATTGTGGACAATATAAAGAAATTCCCATGAAAATCCAAAGAAACACCGTCTGAAAAAAATCCATTTAAATACCAAAAAGTTTCGCGTGGAAATTAAATTAAAAAACATTGTAGTAATTCTGAAGAATTTGAGTGGAAGTTTATAATAAAAATAAAAAAATCACGGAGGAATTCCAAACAATTTCCGTGTAAATCCAAAGATTTTTTTGAAATCCACAATCTCCCGCAGAAACTATGAAAAAAGTTCCGGAGAATTTCTCGTAATAATTCCAGTGATTTTGCCATGAAAACTCCTAAGAGTTTCCCGTAGATATTTAGAAGCATTTTCTGTGTAAGTTTCGAACAATATTCAACAGAAATTCTGAAGGTTTTTTAATGGATGTTGTGAACACTTTCCTGTGGAAATTTGGAATTATTTCCTGTGATACTTCTGAAAAATTTCTCATGTAAGTTCTGAAGAATTTGCCATGGAAGTTCTAATCAATTTTCCTTGGAAATTCAAAACAGCTTCCCGTGAAAAATCCGAGAATAATTTCCAAATAAGTATTTTGGAAAAACTTGTTGGGAATCTCATCCGATTTTTCCGGCGAAATTCCAAAGATTCTCCCATTAATGACTTAAAATGTCCCTTCATAACTGATTCACGCCGATGCCGTCACCGTCTAGAATGTTTTTTAGCATGACGCGAGGCTAAAAACGCCGCCGCCGACCAAAATTATGACAAACGCCGCCACCGACGATTTTCGTCCCGGCGCACATCTCTAATTGCATTGTTGGCCATTGATTCGCCAAACGACATTTTCGGTCAAATAACACTTTCTGTCAAATGGCCCTTTTTGCCAAACAAACATTTCGGCCAAATGGCATTTACCGCCAAATGACCTATTTGACCTGTCATAATACGAGTTTAGTACTATTTCATTTAATTCCACCACGTTTTGTAATCTTTGCAGATACGTATTTCGATCTCAACTGTGATTTTCGAGTGGAATTAAATGGAATAGTACTAAACTCGTCTTACAGCATGTGTAGACATTCTACAAAAAGAGCTTAAATTATTATCTCAAAATGACCTATTTGGAAACGACATTTAAGCCGTCTAAGACGAGTCTTGTACTCTCCATTTAATCCCACCAATTATTTCGATATATTTGCAGATACTTATTTCGACCACAACTGTATGGTCGTCTTCAGTGTCTCGTATCTCACTCGTCTTATCGAGTCGTATCGGCGGTCGAAATACGTATCTGGAAAGATATCGAAATAATTGGTGGAATTAAATGGAGAGTACAAAACTCGTCTTAGACGGTTGAATACATTCCACTAAAAAAGAGCTTAAAATATTTTTTACGACGTTTAAGGCCAAATATCCTGTTAGGCCAAACGACTTTTTCCGCCAGCCCGTTTATTGTCTAAAAACTATTTCGGCCACATGTTTAATTCGACCAAATGTACAATTAGACCAGATATAGAAACCGGCTAGATGACTTTTCGCCAAATGGCTTTCGGTCGAATGACTTTCGGTGAAATGATAAACCCAATATAGCCCGAAAAGCTGAGGGTCGTATGGAATCAGATTTGTTGTCGTGGGGTTTGCGGTTAGTCGACGACTAGCAAGCTGTCCCGGGATCATTTTCAAGACTCTTCATTTTTACCAAAATACTTTTCTGGTTATATCCCTAGAAGAGATGAAAAGAAAAGTGGCTTAGAACATGCTGCGCCCGCCCTCGTGGACTCAGACGAGTGCTCATCTACCATGATCGCCTTAGAACATCGAAAGGGCATTGGGTGAATTGGAAGTGAATTTCATACTGAACTAATTATTGTATGAATATTTGATAGAAGAAAGAGTTTTCGACGAAAAAAATAAGAAAACCTATGCCACACATTTCTTTTGATAAAAAGTCTCGACTAAATGTCGCTTCGACTAAAAGTCTTTTCGACGAAATGTCATTTGACCGAACTTCATTCGACTAAATGTTCATAAACTAAATGTCCCAAAACCGACTTCAATGAAAAGTCCCAAAACCGACTTAAATTGTGGGCTTCGTGACCGCGCGTTAAGGGACGTCAAGCATCTAGACATCTAACCATCGGTGAGGAGGAAACTTTTCCTAATAGAAAAATTTTGGTCCACTGTATCCTGTCCGTTGTGTCATGCCAGTAGTTAAGTGTTCAGTCTGTACGACCTCTGGTCGAAGACGATGTACCTATTTTTGTTTTGACGTAGTTCTTTTTTTTACTATACTGGGTGTAATTTAAATTTTTGGAAATCGAGAGCGTTACGCTGAAAGGGAAGATTTTGAACGTTACTAGCGACTTTAGCTTTCGATGGATTTTGAAGATTTGCAAACCAATCGACCAAACCAAACTCTCCAGCAATTTGCAAATTCCATTGAAACTTAAGATTAGTAACGATAAGCCATTGGAAATGTCAATGCTTGTCAAAGCCAGTAAAAGTTTCAGATGTAACCAATACTGTTCGTGCATTCCTAACATGGACATCAGAATGATGTAAGTCACGGGTCTTCGGGTTCACCGCAAGATTTTTTGTATATAAAAAAAAGCAATGCCTGACGTACGGTGCGCGAGTTATAAGGGATGAATGAGCTTCTGAGCTTTCTAAAAAGACGAACAGTGGGTAGTGTCTGTGACATAACCGCGAAACGGACATAGCACATGACTTGACCTTACCTTTCTCAGCCAAAGCGTCATCATCATCGACGTGTTCGTGATGGGTTTCTTTTTTGCCTTTCTCGTACAACTAAGTTGTACCGAAAGGCTATCATTTCACTCCGAAAACGAACTTTTTATAGAAACCTCTGAGACCCATACTATTATATACCAATCGACTCAGCTCGACGAGCTGAGCACATGTCTGTCTGTCCGTGTGTATGAATGTGTGTATGTGTGTGTGTATGTGTGTGTACAAAAGCTATAAAAAAACCTTAGACAACTTTTCGTATAGCAATCCTTAACCGATTTTCTCGCAACAAGTTTCATTCGACAGGGGACAAAGACTTGTTGATCGCTATTGAATTTTTTAACGATCGGTTATTGCGTTTCAAAGTTATGAACATACTGGTACATTGGACCATGTAAACCCCATATAAGGTTGGTGTCTTAACTAAATGTGTGAAAGGCATAACCAACGCTAGGTGGGTTAATCAGGGTTTTTTTTACTTTTTTTGCTCGTTAGCATCTACATCCTAACGGGACTTTTCGGTACAGGCCAACAATCCAGGCAAGCGCACTGAGAATTGCAGTCAAGGGGGGACGTGCGTGTTCTTTTCTGAGACAACATTTTTAGTAGCAGGGGGACTAAAACACCTGCAGTTGACTCGGGGTTAGTAGGATGGGACATGGGATTTCGAGTGATAAAATTCAGAATTGGTGACTTTGGACGGCACGGCAAAAGCCTTCACCCAGCTTACCATTGGTACTTCGCGTACCTGAAGGAATAAAATAGACCCCATCTCGCGGTCCTTAGCCTCTTACCCAGCAACTCCTATCCCTACCTCCCCGTGGTGCTGGCCGGGATACGAGAAACCTTAGGGAAGATCGGATAACCAAACCCGGTGGGAACTATGGTCGTATGCTGACAGGGAAGGGGGGGGGTTACTCCTCTCCGAAGGTGCAAATCTTATTGAGCGT
The DNA here is from genome assembly GCF_024139115.2 of Armigeres subalbatus. Taxonomy (NCBI): domain Eukaryota; kingdom Metazoa; phylum Arthropoda; class Insecta; order Diptera; family Culicidae; genus Armigeres; species Armigeres subalbatus. The sequence goes on along the minus strand of NC_085139.1, from coordinate 38,622,874 downwards.
CTGTTCTCCATGTCAGGATCGGCTCACAACAGCGTCTGTTCTCCATGTTAGGGGCGGCTGATCATCGTCCGAGTGCCAGCGAAGGACTCTAAGTGAAACTGTGCACCATGGTGCACCGGAAATAAGGATCAATGGTCCTCCGGAAATTTAGGGGGTTAGGTGTCAGGCCTTGCAAGCCAGCCTTTAAAAAAACATAAGTAACGAACAAGAGAGTACGGACCGGAGCCATCGGCGAAAACCACTGCGACGAAAAGGGACTAGCGATTGGAAACTCGGTTCGTGGAACTGCAAATCTTTCAACTTCATCGGGAGCACACGCATACTCACCGATGTGCTCAAGGACCGTATATTCGGCATCATAGCGCTGCAGGAGGTTTGTTGGAATGGAACAATGGTGCGAACGTTTAGAGGTAATCATACCATCAACCAAAGCTGCGGCAACACACACGAGCTGGGAACAGCTTTCATAGTCAGTGATGGGCGATATGCAAAGGCGCGTGATTGGGTGGTGGCCGATCAATGAAGGAATGTGCAGGTTGAGGATCAAAGGCCGTTTCTTCAACTTCAGCATAATCAACGTCCACAGCCCACATTCCGGAAGCACTGATGATGATAAGGACGCATTCTACGCGCAGCTAGAACGTGAGTACGACAGCTGCCCAAGCCACGACGTGAAAATCATCATAGGAGATTTGAACGCTCAGGTTGGCCAAGAGGAGGAGTTTAGACCGACTATTGGGAAGTTCAGCGCTCACCGGCGGACAAACGAAAACGGCCCAATTGATTTTGCCGCCTCCAAGAATATGGTCATTCGCAGCACCTACTTCCAACACAGTCTCCTGTATCGATACACCTGGAGATCACCACTAAAGACAGAATCACAAATCGACCACGTTCTGATTGATGGACGGCACTTCTCCGACATTATCGACGTCAGGACATATCGTGGCGCTAACATCGACTCTGACCACTATCTGGTGATGGTTAAACTGCGCCCAAAACTATCCGTCATCAACAATGTTCGGTACCGACGACCGCCGCGGTACGACCTAGAGCGACTGAAGCAACCAGATGTCGCCACTGCATACGCGCAGCATCTCGAGGCAGCGTTGCCGGAAGAGGGTGAGCTCGATGGGGCCTCTCTTGAGGACTGCTGGAATACAGTTAAAGCAGCCATTAACGACGGTGACGCTGAGAGTACAGGCAGTGAATGTCAAGGCAGCGGAGGAGATAGACTACGTCAGTTCAGCGGACGATGGAAGCCAACCAGCCCCCACCTTGAGGGAAGTTAAGGATGCCATCCAACAGCTAAAGACCAATACAGCAATTGGTAAGGATGGTATCAGAGCTGAGCTCATCAAGATGGGCCCGGAAAAGCTAGCCACTTGCCTGCACAAATTGATAGTCAGAATCTGTGAAACTGAACAGCTACCGGAGGAGTGGAAGGAAGGGGTAATATGCCTCATCTACAAGAAAGGCGACAAGCTGGAGTGTGAGAACTTTCGAGCGATCACCATCCTTAATGCCGCCTACAAAGTGATATCCCAGATCATCTTCCGTCGTCAGTCACCATTAGAGAATGAGTTCGTTGGAAGTTATCAAGCCGGCTTCGTTGACGGCCGCTCGACAACGGATCAGATCTTTACTATACGGCAAATCCTTCAAAAATGCCGTGAATACCAGGTCCCAACGCATCATCTGTTCGTTGATTTCAAGGCGGCATACGACAGTATAGACCCCGTAGAGCTATGGAAAATTATGGACGAGAACAGCTTCCCTGGGTAGCTTACCAGACTGATCAAAGCAACGGTGGATGGTGTGCAAAACTGTGTGAAGATTTCGGGCGAACACTCCAGTTTGTTCGAATCGCGCCGAAGACTAAGACAAGGTGATGGACTTTCGTGCATGTTGTTCAACATTGCGCTAGAAGGTGTCATGCGGAGAGCCGGGTGTAACAGCCGGGATACGATTTCCAACAGATCCAGTCAATTTATTTGTTTCGCGGATGACATGGACATTGTCGGCCGAACATTTGCAAAGGTGGCAGAACTGTACACCCGCCTGAAACGTGAAGCAACAAAAGTTGTAGTGGTGGTGAATGCGGCAAAAACAAAGTACATGCTTGTGGGCGGAACCGAGCGCGACAAAGCCCGGCAGGTACGAGACGGCGTGGAGCACAGCGAGCGAGATGGACAGACCAGGTGCAAAACGACTTGGCGAGCGTGGGGCGTATTCGAGGAAGGAGAGATGCGGCCTCGAACCGTGTATTGTGGCGTTGATTCAGTGTTATCTGTTTAGATGTAGACTAAATAAATGAAATGAAATGAACGGTAAAATGATGTTCGTTCTGCCATTTGTCTGCTCATATATCCCCTTTCATGTTCACCGGACTTGAATGTTTTGGGCCGATAACTGTTGGCTTTAGCCTAGAATTGTTTAAATGGTGGATACCCGAGCAGAGCACCTAGAATTCGCCCATAGGCTTTTCACTTAATCCTGTAAGATGGTTATTCGTAGGTTTATTGCACATTGAGGCTCACCGCAGGAAATCTATAATACGCACCAAGGGACAAACTTCCGAATTGGAGCAGCCAATGAAAGCAATTAGCCGGGACATGACGGATTTTTAAAACTGGCTCTGCCCAAGAATCTCTAAAGACTGCTTCGTGAACTATTGGCCAGTTGCAGTAGAGCGGTGCAACCAACGGTACGACCTACAGAGGAGAAAGTTGCTATGCGAAATATATCCAAGTCATGATTGATCGTTTTTGGAGGCGCTGAATACGGAAATATCTGCCTGTCATAGCACGATAACCAAAGTGATGGTGGTCATAGCACGATAACCAATCGTGGTGATTGAAGGTATTCAGAATATGTAGCTGGATTGGTGGACAGAATTGTTCTGGAAATTCAAATTATTTACGTAGTCATACGTCAACAGCTCGTGCAGCTGATCATAGAGCTGTCCTTTAAAGTTTGCTTTTTGAAGATCATCGATTGATTCAAATTATATTCTTGCGATTATTTTTGAAAGTATTGAAAGGAGAATTATATTCGTTTTCAATTTGGGTATGATTTTGCATAACAAAATTAACATAACAAAAACAATAATTCATATATCAATGGCGAAATATTGGAAAAGGAAGTGTTCCGTTAAATACGGCACGCACAGTCGGTGCTTCTGAAATAGAACAACCAGAGTGACAATCCTCAATAACTCATCGAAAATTATAACCTTTTTTGCTTGAAAAAAGTATTTTTATTCTGACCGTCAAGCATTGCGACCAATTCCGATCGATTATTTTCCGGAACCATAAACCGTTAATTTTCACGTGTCGTCGTAGCCGTCGTATCTCTCCTGTTTATTCCGGGAATTCCCCGGGAAAAACATTCCAATTAAATTTCATTACGCAATCGAACTGTCACACTCGACTGACCGTACCCCATTATCTCTTCTGCTTCCAGGTCAGTTGACAGCGTTCTGCAAATGTATAAGAAAAAGCGAAGCATGCTTTCCCACGGCACGACGATCGGTGGGTACGAACACGAAAAAACACAACTCTTCGCCGAAGGGTTCTCCGGAAGTAACAAAAACGTGCCAACAGGAGATGGAATCGGAACCGTGGCATGGGTGGGTGTTCTTTTTTTCCTTTTTCCTTCATTGCAGTTAGCGGGGAGGTATCGAATTGAACGTTGGTAACGAGTTAGACGAGCGATACCGCGACTCGACGACGATATGCCTAACAGACAAGTAACCGGAACCGTGAATTCTTTTGTCCGTATCTGCTTGTGTCATGTTCCGATCTGGCAGACACGACACTCTTTGGATGGTTAATCGAGCAAGAATGCTCTTGGTTTTTGTTATTTTTGGCGCTGTCCTAAATCGACCCCAACGGTGAGTGGAAATTGATCCGAAATTCGATATCTAAAATGCAGAATCTGCAAACGGTAACAAAATTTATCTGGAAACATTCAAACAAGTTTTTCCTTTAAAGCTGAATCCAATAGTCTGAAACAGCTTTCAGTTGAAAGTTGAGAACAGGTTCGTTACAGACATATGTATGAGAAATGCGTTTAGGAGTATAAACGGGTATTGTTTAACACTTTAGTAAAAGCTTCACTCATCAGCAATAAATGCCCAGAAGACAAATTGCCTTTAAATGTGAACATTACTAAACATTTTGAGCTCATTGGATGAATAATTAAGCTGTTTTTCGTTTAATGAATTGATTAGATCATAATAGCATTCAAATATTTATCTATCTGATATCATGTAAATAAACGCTTGGATGTGGATTAATCAGCGCCTTCCGCATCCCAAACAAACAAAAATAAGTCGATCCTCGTGACAAAATTTGTGCAAATTGATTCGGATGCTTTGCAAGGCTCGATAGTCCCATTCAGATTTGCATACCCCTAGATAAAGGGATTACTAGGAATAAAGTTTCCTGCACTTTACAAAACACGTCCCCAATCGTACAACCCCGTCGTCCAATCGTTCGTTTATCTTTTTATTTGTCCTCGATAAAGGGGATTCTTTTCAGCCGAAAGCCTCTTTTTTCCCCAAGAGAGGTCCGGATGTTCATTGAAGTGAGACGGGATATTTAGCAGCCTGTAAAAAACGGAAAAAGGCCGATATTCCAGATGGGTGACAGATCGGTGATATGTGTGACTTATTCAAGCGTACGAATCGAAGAAGTGAAAATGTATGCCCACTTGAAAACAGATATGCGGGTATGCTGGAGATGCTTAAGATTTGTTTTTACGAAAATCCAGTATCGTTTCGATAGTTAGAGTAAGAACGGGTATAGTAGGTACATTATTTGCCTGACGTTCTAATGCTACTAAAAATTCCATTATTAGGCTACTTTGAAAGATCACATTCAAATAAACCTATCAATGATTTTATATTCTTTTATTATTAGTTCTTCTTACAGCTTCCCAGAACATCTTGCTGCACTGGTATTAAACAATCGATGTACTATCGATTGCGACGTCCACCTTCTTGCTCTATTTTGAAAATTCCATTTGCCCAACCGGCAATCGATCACACTGTCAATCGAAATTGCAATTGAACGGAAAGGATCGAACCTTCCACAGTTGTAGTAGGTATTAAAACAATTTATCAATCAATTTGGCAACGCAATAATACCATCCAGTAGTGGTGCATCCGTGCGCTCCATACCTACTCGATGCAACTTTGTGCTTCTTCATTCCCGTTCCCGCCAACCAACAACGTGGACGATGACTTCATGTTCTGCCATCAACGACGAGAGCAGTCACACCACACAGCTCGCACTCACGTCCACCAATAATTCACTCTTCGAAACGTCTCAATTTAATTCCACTAAAAACGGGTGGAAAATGGAAAATGGAGAGAAATATGCTCGTCGTCGCCCCCACACTCGGCAGCATAGAGACCGATCGATTGTAAGTAATTTCTACGTAGAGTTCCGACGCTCTGTGGGTAGCTCGCGAGCTACATAATTGGGCGTTCAATCAACTGAATAGCTCGATAGTTTGCTTTCTCCTGCTCGTGCTCGTGTGTTTCCGAAGCTACGCTGCATTTCATATTTGATGCACCCGGCATAGTGGCCGGAAAATGAACATAACTTTGACTTTTCTTATCGTTGTTGTACCATGGGGTTGATGTCGTCATAAAATTATTTCAATAAAATGGGTCAAAGCAGTTCTCATTGATCGATTCCCATCTATTTTCCATTTCTTTGTCCATTATAGAATGAATATGGGATTACGGGATGCAGAATTGAAACAGTAACTTTATATAACAATATAAACCGTATGATGATCGCGGATGGAATTAAAAGAAAAGTTGATTAATTGTAGGAAAATAAGCAGAAATGAATTACAGAGCATGTACAAGAAATTCAAACAAATATATCTTTTGCTCACATTACTTACAATCCGTTTTCATTTGTCATTTTGAGTGATTTGTGCATACCTGTAACGAGAAAAGAATAAAGACCAGAATTAATAGATGCTGGTTGATCAGCAAATCAAGGCTGATGATGGTTAACGCCATAATCATTGAAAAGAGGTAACTTAATTCATGTTATTTTGTATTTAGTTTATTATGTTTTTTTCATTGCCCCAGGAAAACGCGAAGCAGATTTTTCTGGAATTTGGAGTCTGGTTCTGGTGTGTGATTTTAGCTATCGTGTATCGTCTCCTGAATCCGTAGATGTGACGAAAATATTCGGGTAAGAGCGCCGGTGTATTAAGCTGCATTTTGGTTTAACGATGCGGCATACTCAAGATACTTTGTAGTCGAAGATTCAGAAGTTGCGCGTAGGGGAGATCGAGGCTGGTTGACCGAGTTTTACTCACGAAATATCTGTACTCATTCTGGTTGGACTCGCTATCGCTATCATAAGCATACACGTCTTGAGTACAATTGTCATTTTTTATCAATTAAAAAAAGAACAGGAAAAAAGTTTTAGACAAATAAATGCACCTGGAAAAATCGGCCAACCAACCCCAGGGCTGGGGTAGGTTGACCGAGTTAGGTAAAATAAGTGAAACACATCCAATTCATCAATTGAAAAAGTTCATTAGTGAAACAAGATAGGGTACTCGAACCAACGAATCACCTCCAGGGTAAGTTTTCACCACTTTGGCGTATTACCATGCAAGAGGAGGTGAGTTATCTTCGATGACCAGAACTTCCATTCCAGGTACAATGTTGGCAGATGGTTTGGTCCATTTTCCCCTATTATGCAGGGTAGCGAGATATGCCCTGGACCACCTTTTTCAGAAGTGGTTCTGAAGCATCCTCGAATATTCCCACCGAGGCAGTTTATTGATGTTTCTTGATGTTCTAATAGGAAGGCTTCGGAACTGGATTCAACGGTCTGCCAACCTGTAGATGTGCCGGGGTTATCAGCATCGGTTCGTTTGGATCCTCAGACAATGCATACACAGGCCGAGAATTCAAAACAGCCTGTACATGGATCAGCATGTACAAATTCTTCAAAATTCAATGCAGCATTCTGCAAAGTTCGCTTAAGGTGCGTCTTCACGCTTTTTACACCGGCTTCCATCAATCCAGCAAAATTTGGAGTACGCGGCGGTATGATTGTTTTTTTTTTATTTAATCAGACTAAGTCCGAAGTGGCCTGTGCGGTATATAAGAGTCTTTCCATTCGGCTCGGTCCATGGCTACACGTCGCCAACCACGCAGTCTACGGAGGGTCCGCAAATCATCTTCCACCTGATCGATCCACCTTGCCCGCTGCGCACTTCGCCTTCTTATGCCCGTCGGATCGTTGTCGAGAACCATTTTAACCGGGTTGCTGTCCGACATTCTGGCTATGTGCCCGGCCCACCGCAGTCGTCCAATTTTTGCGGTGTGAACGATGGATGGTTGTCCCAGCAGCTCATGCAACTCGTGGTTCATTCGCCTCCTCCACGTACCGTCCGCCATCTCCACCCCACCATACATGCTACGCAGCACTTTTCTTTCGAAAACTCCAAATGCGCGTTGGTCCTCCACGAGCATCGTCCAGGTCACGTGTCCGTAGAGGACTAACGGTCTAATGAGCGTTTTGTAGATTGTCAGTTTGTTACGGCGGCAACTCTATACGATCGGAGCGTCTTACGGAGACCAAAGTACGTACGATTTCCAGCCACTTTGCGTTTTCGAATTTCTCTGCTGGTATCATTTTCGGCAGTCACCTGTGAGCCCAAGTACACGAATTCTTCTACCATCTCCATTTCGTCACCTCCGATGCAAACTCGCGGTGGGTGGCTCACATTGTCTTCTCTAGAACCTCTTCTTATCATGTACTTCGCCTTCGACGTGTTGATGACTAGTCCGATCCGCTTAGCTCCCCTCTTCAGTCTGATGTAGGCTTCCTCCATCTTCTCAAAGTTACGTGCCATAATATCTATGTCGTCGGCCAAGCCAAATAGTTGGACGGACTTATTGCTCTTCGTATTACCCCTTCCGAAGCGATGTTGAATAGCAGACACGAAAGACCATCACCTTGCCGTAACCCTCTGCGCGTTTCGAAGGGACTCGAGAATGCTCCTGAAACTCGAACTACACACATCACCCGATCCATCGTCGCTTTGATCAACCGTGTCAGTTTATCCGGAAATCCGTGTTCGTGCATTGCCATAGCTGGTCTCGATCGATTGTATCATATGCGGCTTTGAAGTCGATGAATAGATGATTTGTGGGCACGTTGTATTCGCGGCATTTCTGCAGTACTTGGCGAATGGCGAACACCTGGTCCGTGGTGGAGCGTTCGCCCATAAAACCCGCCTGGTACTGCCCCACGAACTCTCTTGCAATTGGTGCTAGTCGACGGCATAAATTTTGGGAGAGTACCTTGTAAACGGCGTTCAGCAATGTGATTGCGCGGTAGCTGCTACAATCCAGCTTATCGCCCTTTTTGTAGATGGGACACACGACATCTTCCATCCACTCCTGCGGTAAAACTTCCTCCTCCCAAATATTGGTAATGGCCCAGTGCGCGCTCTAGCCAGTGCCTCACCACCGTGTTTAAATAGCTCTCCTGGTAGTTGGTCAACTCCAGCGGCTAATCTCCTCCTGGATTTCCTGGAGATCCGAAGCCGGTAAAATTATTTCCTGCGCGCGTTCTCCCAGGTCCATCACCATACCGCCTTCTTCGTCTGCCACATCGCCATTCAGGTGTTCTTCGTAGTGCTATCGCCACCTCACGCTTGTTCGTAGAAAGGTTCCCGTTTATGTCCTTACATATATCAGGTTGTGGCACGTGACCCTTACGTGAACGGTTCAGTTTCTCATAGAACTTTCGTGTGTTATTAGCGCGGTACAGTTGCTCCGTCTCTATCTTCCTGCTGTTGCTTTTTCCTCCGGAAAATCGAGTTTTATCTAACTGCTCACATTCGCCTTCATACCAGTCGTTTCTCTGATCCGGGGACACGGCGGATCGAATATCTATCCAGCCATCTTCAAGAGATGCTGCGCCTAGCTGCTCTTCCGTTGGGAGTGCCACTTCCAGCCGCTGCGCGTATCCTTGGGCTAGTCTACCGTCTTGTGGCCGCCTAATGTTGATCTGCGGCGGACGACTTCGACGCGTGTTGTACACCGTCGAGAGTTTTGAGCGCAGGCATACTGCAACGAGGTAGTGGTCGGATACAATATTCGCACTGCGGTAAGTGCGGACGTTCGAGATGCCGGAGAAGAATTTACCGTCGATTAGAACGTGGTCGACTTGTTTTTCCGTGGGTATCCATCGTATGTCTGCTCCAGCTGTGCGTAGATCGCTTTTCTTTCATCGCCAGGTCTCCCTTCGTGTGGGCAGTGCACGTTGATGATGCTATAGTTGAAGAAACGGCCTTCATCCTCAGCTTGCACATCGTTGCGTTGATTGGCTGCACCCAATCATACGTTGTAGCATCTTACCCAGTACTATGAAGCCGGTTCCCAGCTCGTTGGTCGGAGGGCCGTCGTGTCAGGTCTGTTTTGTGTCCCCCCTGACACCAGCTTTGAGTGGCGGTATGAACCGCCATTCAATTCCCCGAGGCAGTGCAAAGACGTTGATTTTGGATACCGCGATTTAATCCCGAAACTGTTGGTACAGGGCATGGCTCGTTGAAGTTGGTCGCATTGTCCAACAGAATTCTTTTGACCAACCTACGTTGATTGACGAACCTGTCGAGAGCAGCATGGAAGGCCTCCGTAGTGACCAGCTCTAAGTGAACGTTTTTTGTGACTAGGCAGACAAATACTGCAATATAAACATTTATCTTTTTCGGTCGGTATTTTTCCTTTTTCACCATTACAGGTCCCGCGTAATCGACTCCAGTGTATTCGAAAGGCATAGCAGGATTCACGCGAAAATCAGGAAGATCTCCCATAATTTTCTCCAGGCTCGTAAAACTTGCTCATAAGCATGAAACGCAGGATCTTTCAACACCTCGAATTGTTGACCGTGCTCTCGAAAGCTAAAATTGTTGATGAACAATTTCCAGAAGATTGGATGGACCAGCATATAAATTCTCCTCATACAGTTGTTCGGAACAGTATTTTCGTGACAGGATGATGATCAGGAAGAATTAATTGGTGCTTTGCATCGAATGGGAGAGTTGATTTCTCCAGACGTCCTCCAACGCAATACACCTTCGGATTCACCCAGGATCGGACAATTGACAATTAACGATGCTCTCATTTCAGAAACTGAAATCAACCGTGACAGCTGTCTGGCACTCGAAATCTTCATCCTGGAATTCCTGATGAATCGCAATACTAAAGCTACGACTCGTTGAAGTTTTCGGAAAGAGCTACCTATACGATGTTAAAACTGGCAAAAGTTTAATTATCGCCAGGTTGACAATTACTTCAGTTTTCATTTCGGGCAAATCGTTGGAAAAGGAAACTTTGAAAGCGGACAGGACCTTTGCTAACAAACGCGATAGCAAGAGCGCATCACATAACTCTTTGCGTGGAATGGTCACATCCGTGAGTGGGGCCACCTTCGGCTTGCTGGCCAAAATATTGCTACTTGCAGCCCCACTTTCTCCTACAGCACGGATATAAAGGCATGCTCCATAAGCTAATGCTGAAGCATTGGTGACCGTGGATCTCGAGAATAACGTGGCTTTCAGGAATGACACATTGAGCAATCTTAATTTGATTCAGGAAAGACAAGGTGCTTCTGGAATCTGTTCATCCCACTTCAATTTCCGAACCCACAAGGGCTGTGTCAGTAACTTGGCCAAAACGACTACTGGCGAGATAAATCCAAGAAGATCAATAGGTCTTGAAATTCAAGATACCGTCGTTCGGGGTGACATTGGGCCTAGGGGGTAAGATTGGGCCAAAAACGAAAAATGTTTCAACTCCTAATATCTCAGAAACTGTTACGAATTTTGATCAAAACTTCAAACGGTTCGAAATTATAGTAAAATTCACGTCTAGGAAATCACAAAACAAATTCCAAGAACTAATTGTGCTCGTACCATAATGCTTGGAATTTGAATGTAAAACTATTGATCGAATGAACCCGTATTAAAATAGTGTCAGTAATGCCCCACAAATCTATTAAATAACTAGTTTTTAGATCGATAGATACCTGGTTATCATGTTACGATAATCTGTTGTTGTTTTATCGAATTTTATGAATATTTATATAGCGGTTCTGATTTTTCGTAGCAACGGGCAATGCACGCTGAAAAGGGGTGAGATTGGGCCAAGCCTTTGGTTGATTTGCCATACATAGTTGGTAAGAGCCGTAATATAGGCAATTATTTTTAATGAACGATTGCATCGTTGCATCGTCACCGTTGAACTTTATTGTACTTGGCCTAATGTCACCCCCTGTGAGGGGTGAGAATGGGCCAATTTTAAACAACATATAACTTTGAGAAATTTCCCTCATTTATTATTTTTTCCCCACATAGTGATGAATTCGTTGTTCAAGTTTGTACCAAACTAATTAAAACTTGATTACAATGTTAACTACTAGAGCTTTGTAACATTTATTTGGAGCATACCACATTTGGGCCCAATGACACCCCCGTTGGCGGTAATACAAATCTTTTGGTGACAGGTTGCCACATATCTTCCTCGGTATTTGGAACTTCATATCGGAATTGATCATTGCGAGGATCCAGTTGACGAGAAGATCAAATTGACGATTGTATAAAGAACATCCAATGATTTAAAGAAGGTAGATATCACGTTTAAAAACATAAATTCCGGCAAATAAATTCTTGTATGTAATATTCTAGGAAATGCTATTATTGCAAAAAAGATGTTTACCGAAACTGTGTGTTATTTTCGAGGAATTGTTATTTTCGGGAAATATCATTTTTGAGAAATTGTCATTTTTGGGGAAACGTACGTTATATTCGGGGAAATGTCACGTTCGAGGAAATGTCATTTTCGAGAAATGTCATATCCGCGGATTTTTTTTCGTGAATGCATATTCGAGGAATTGATATTTTAGGGCTAAATGTCATTTCCGGAAAAGTGTTTTCAAGGATACTAGCGGAAAATCTTATTTTCGGAAAAATGTTACTTATTATATGAAACGTTTTTTTTTTTTATTTTTTCAATTAAAAGAATTGATTACGGGGAATTTTACAATCTCAAATAACCTAACTGAAGAATGGGAAATTTCAAGTATGCCCAACGTTCGATTTGCCTATCGTACGCCTTACGTTAAGGCGTAAGGCTGATGCTTAACCTCGCGCTACCGTGTGCCGCTCAAAGCGCACAGGAGCCCAAGGAGTGCCAATTGGCACATCAGGGTCAGTACATCCTGATTATGGCATTCTGGCCGCGTTTTGACGGACCTTGTCTTGGATATATGTAGTAATATTATGAAAGCGAGGGCTGGCAGTATGACATTCTACTCTCTCAGTAGAGCCGGATGACACTCACTTGAAACGGCGAGTGGGCTAATGGCTAGGCTGTCTTCCGTCCCCTAAAATCGTGGCGGGCCTTGTAGCTCGCTGTCCAATCCTGCCACCAAGCTTTGCCTGCTGGGTGGGAGTAGGTTCAGATGCCCTTTCCGGACTTGCACTGATCTGGCTCTGAACACGAAAGTGTCAACCCTTGCATGGCCTCCCTACATACCGTATGGCATGCAAAGATAACCATGGGATCATTAAAGGCGACTGCTCCAGTAGGATTCGACGGCAGCCACAAGGGGGACCCAGTTACAATGAGTGAAGCAAAACCAAATAACTCTTTTGATGATGCGTTAAGCATGGAGGTGGTAGACCCCTTTGCCAAGGGGGGTTTGGCGAGGTCTCCTCCTAGAGAGGCGGAGAGTGGAGTGACGGAGGCTGCAACTAGCAGCACCGGAGTCTTCCCAGCTGTGACAGGGTATAGCCGTATCAGCACGCTCGGCGGGCCACTACCCGGATGCGGGTGGTTGCCGAGCAGCTCGATGATATCATCGAGTTCGCGAACGCAAGGCAGAACATCAGTAAGGAACTGAAACAGAACCTTCGGATGCTTCGCCAGGCTGTTCGAGTCGCAAGACAAGAACAGGATGCGTTTATCAGGCGGGTGGTGGGAAGAAAGAAGGCCAACAAAGATGCTCAAACCGATGCCTTTTCCTGCTTTGGAGGAGCAACCATGGCCCAAGAGGCGATTGATTTCGCCTCGACAGCCAACGAAGGCTCAGGCAGCAAGTGATACTAGCGTTCCACGCTGTAAATATTAGACATAGAGCAATGTACCCTTAGACAAAGAGGAGAAATAGCTCTAGAAGTCCTCCATACAACAGTTTCCGGAATTCCGCCTCTGGAACGAGTTATTGGCTGAATACTAAATGATAATGAGGAGGATGAAAGAGCGGACCGCCGTGAAGTGTTTCAAACTGCGAAACTGGCCTTTAACAAGACCATCAATAGCAGTAAGAGAGCGTGTTTCGACAACCTATGCGAAGGATCCAACGTGAATCCGTGGGATGACGCCTACAGGATAGTGATGGCCAAGACCAAAGGGAGATCTTCACCCCCGAACAGTCCCCGGATAGATTCGCGAGGATTATCGAGGTACTATTCCCGTCTCGAGCCACAAGTCCCTGGCCTCCTGCACCACAAGGCAATATGGGTGCGGCCGAAATGGTGGCTCCGGTGACGAACGAAGCTCCAGCTCCCCCAGCTGCTTGGCGTCGTAATAGACCCCGTTTGCCAGTCATGTCGACTATGCGTGCCAGAGGGCTTCGACTGCTGTTGCGGCATTATCGAGGATGATGTCCAACAGTTCCAAGGTGTGTGCCAGTAGACGTGGGCTACTGGCAGGCATTGCCGTATATATTCTTAAGTACGGCGGCCCGTCCTGGGCGAGAGCTCTGGGGGTAACCAGTTACCTGCGGAAGCTGGAGAGCACGTACCGCTTAATGTGTCTCAGAGTGATATCTGCCTACCGCACGATATCACACGACACAGCCTGCGTGATTGCGAGCAGGAGGCCAGTCGGACTGGTCATCCGGAAAGACGAGGAGTGTTTCGAGTTACGTGGCACCAGAGGAGCCCGCGAACGCATCAGGGTGACTTCGGTTGGCAGATGGCAGCGCGAGTGGGATAACTCTTCTAAAGGTAGGTGGACCAACCGGCTGATACCTAACATATCGAGCTGGGTGGAGAGACCCCATGGGGAAGTTCACTTCCATCTGACACAATTCCTGTCAGGTCATGGCTGCTTCCGGCAGTACCTCCACAGGTTTGGGCACGCGGAGAGCCCCGTCTGCCCTGACTGCTCAGGTATTGACGAAACTGCACATACTGTTCGTATGTCCTCGTTTCGACGTCGAAAGAAGAGCTATGCTAGACGTTTGCGGTCGGGACACAACCCCGGATACCCTTATCCAGAGGATGTACCAAGCGGTGGAGAAGTGGAACGCAGTTTCGACTGCAACCACTCAGATTGCCTGCAGCTTGCAGAGAATCTGGCGCACCGAGCAGTAGTTGACGAGCATGACTAACTTGTAAATGGTTAGTTAGAGCGAAAACAGGCTGAGCGCGGGGAAGTGAATAAGAGGTTTGCACATGTCCAGGTAGGAGTGTCGCAGCGGGTGGCAATCGCAGTCGCCACCACGAGGCATGGCAGAAGAGTGAGTGCATAAGTGTTAGTATGGACTGCATATGCCGAGGTAGGAGGGTCGTAGCCTAGAACTGTTGGTACTTATCGGTATATATCGACACCTCGAGGCATGGCAGAGGTGAGTAGAGTGAGCATCCAAGTCAGCCTTGCGTGGCAAGTTAGAGGTGAGCAAAAAAAATGTCCCAAGTTTCGAGGATGTTGGTCAAGTGATTCAGAAGTTTTTCTGAAGTGGTCGTTTTCTAAAATCCATACCTTATGCCCCGTAATCACCTCCCGCTTTTTCCAATGATCCTCCAACTCCTCTATAATCGTTCCCTTAGGGTTGAGAGTACGTGTCCCAAATTTGGTTTAAGTGGTCCCATGCGTTATGTAAAAACGTTAGAATCATCAACATGTCCCTTCCCCTTTCTCCTTTGACTGTCGCATCTATTACATAATCGTCTTATGACCTAATTTGGTGAATAACGGGTGAGGGGTTCAAACTATACAAAAGATCGATAACTAAACAATACAACACCACCCCCCCCCCTCCCTCAAATTTTCCTCCTACAACCCCTTTGTTATCTTCACCTGGGAATAGAGAATGTGTGTTTCAAATTTGGTTGAAATCGGACCTGGGGGTTAAAAGTTTCACTGATTTTATTGTTTTCTTAAGAGTTCCCCCTTTTCCAATGAGTCTCCCTCAGCGTCCTCTGAAGATAGTAAATATGTGTGTTCCAAATTTGGTTGAAATCGGTAGAGTGGCTCAAAAGTGGTTAGCGATCATACATGCGAAAGCCATGTCTAATAACATCGACTAAAGAAGTAATGTGTCCGTTAAGCCATACTAATGATTTGAACCCAAGAAATAATTAAAATTTTATGAAACTCTAGAACAAAGCGCTCTACTCTATATGTATGCTAAAAAACTAAAATAAATCAAACTTGTTACTTGGTACTTTAGAAAGCTGGAAATGCTAGAAGATTTTTTTTTGAAAATTTCATGTTCTCAACAAAAAGTGGCAAGCCAATTACGATTTAGTTAAATTTAGAGATAGGGTTATTATGATTGTGACACGTTGGTTGGGCTTGAAAAAATCCTTGGGAACGATAGCTCTTCATTACAAGCTAATTGTTTTTCGGCGTGGTACCGTTTTGGCTCAAATTCCGAATATGATTTCGAACATTCGCTTTTATGTCGCCGTTTTGGCTTTATTCGTGTAATTCTTTTCATAGACTCTTATATTCGTTTGTTAACTTGATCCTGAGTGCGGAAAATCGATGAAAATGTCAGTATGAGGGCGCCAAACGCCAGTATGAGTCATGTTCGGGATTTGAGTCAAAACGGTATTTATTTTCGTTTATTTCTCTCAAGGAGGACCTTCGATCAAGTTCATCCTCTACATGATGAACAGTTGGGGTAACGGTAGCAACAGTGGAGGTATTTGTAGATCCATAAAAGAAAATATTATTAAAAAATGATAATTATTGGAAATTTACAGCTTTTATATATTAGTCAATAGATAAACTAATAAATTTGCTAACAAAAATAAGATTGATGTCATTTAACATCAACAACTACAAAATATTGCATGCACCACTAATGGGTACACTGTTCCTTTAGTGGCGGTAAAAATTGGTTCCCATAGTGATGCTATCCATTGATTTCAGGCCTGGTAGCGGGTCACTTTTTAGTGACTTGGTCACTTTTTTCGGGCAAGTCACTAAAAAGTCTCTTTTTTCGACCTCAAGTCACTAAAGTCACTTTTTCTCGCAAAAAGTCACTGTTTTCAACTATTTTGAAACTATTGACTATTTTTGATGAAGCTTTATATGGTCGGGGCTCAGCCAAACCGCACTGAGCGGCTTTTCGACTGACTTGTGATATTTTGATCGTACAAGGACAACGGAAATAGTTTCATATCAATTTAAGCGTACATTTGCAGTAGGATATCCTCAGTTATGGGGTTGAGGGATATCCGATACGATTTGCGTTCAATAAAATCTGCTAAACGAAACTTTTATCAGAAAAATTGGTAATTTTTCGTTGGCGCTTGGTGCGATTTGGCTGAATCCCGACCATATATAAGTCGGAAGATGCTTTGTTCATGGCGGAAATGAAATTATGGATCTTGGAAAAATGATTGCTCTGAAACTTCGCCAGCCATTTTACTCGCTGCTCTTATTGGCATTTCACCAGTAGCTAATTGACCTTTCCCGTCAAAAAATTGCTCATTGCTCATCACCCATATTTTTGACGCCTCTAAATATGTTTTTAAAATTTAAAGCAAAATATTTTAAAAGTTTTGTTTTTCAAGATTGGGCTAAAATTCGCCTTATTTTGAACGAACAGCGGGTGAATTTTTCAGACCGGTTTACACGTGCAGTATTTTTCAACTTTTGTTTTAGATTTTTTAAATAGTTAGAAGCTTGAAAGAGAGTTGAAAGAAAGCGAAAGTTGACCTTAAATAAGCCAAAGAATCGATTGAGACAATAAACGAGATGCAGTTTTTGACGGGAAAGGATATAGATATTATATCAAGGGGATAAAGTCTCCCCAATTTTAAAGATTGCATGCGCTGAGAAACATCGAATCATTGTAGCGAATTGCGGTAGTTTGCCGAAGATTGAATGGTTTGGTGTTATAAAGAATGATTGTATCTTGCACCAGACGCAACAATCACATTTGTAACTATTGAGCTATTAACGAAGTTATGATTCTCAGCGCGTGATATTTTGGTAAAATAAAAATATTTATTTTGAAATGGAAATAATGATAATTGCATCTATGATTGTACTGCAATCGAATTGAAAGGCGATTATTTAAATATGTGAGGGATCCCCAAAGTAAGAACATGAAAAAAAAGAAAGGCAAAAAGCCGTTTTTCCCTCCCAACATCCTTCTTCTTCTTCTTCATTGGCTTTCCATCCCCCACTGGGACATTGCCGCCTCGCAACTTAGTGTTCATTAAGCACTTCCACAGTTATTAACTGCGAGGTTTCTAAGCCAAGTTACTATTTCTGCATTCGGATATCGTGAGGCTAACACGATGATACTTTTATGCCCACGGAAGTCGAGACAATTTCCAATCCGAAAATTATCTAAATAGACCGGCACCGGGAATCGAACCCAGCCGCCCTCAGCATAGTCTTGCTTTGTAGCCGCGCATCTTACCGCACGGCCAAGGAGAGCCCCAACATCCACTTCGATCAATATTTTGGAATTTTTCAAAATATATTGTGATGATAATTTATACATTTCAAATAGCATAAATGTTAAATATTCCAATCGTGATTTTTTTTAGATTTTGTTAGATTCGTTATATTTTGATAACTTTTGAATTTGAAGATGAGCCCGACGGTCCTGTATTATAAGCAGGAGGTCAAGCGTTCAATCCCAGGTTCGTTGTAACTGAGTTTTCATAATTTTTGTTTCGTTTTCCACCAAAACGATTCATACTGATGTTCCTTTCGCACTAAAAATTCCAAAAACTTCCTAAACCTATAGCAAATCTGCATCTTTCTTAAGTAGGTGATCAGCTAATCCAGTGATCGTAACTTTCACTCATTCTGACGAGAAGAGAATGTTCATTCATGCAGATTTTTGACTACAAATCATTTTCGGGGAAGAAAAATAGGTTTTATGAGTAGATAACCATGTTTCGCTCACTTCCAGTGGCGCAAACGTTTGATTTGCTCGCAGGACTACTCATAGTTTTCAGTAGTCCTACTTTTGACTGATATTTAGTAAAATTTCCTTGGGATAAAAAGAGAAGGCAAAAGTTAGCGTGCACGATTATCGTTTCTTTTCTGAGTTTATTATGAGAGAATGGTGATTGAAAGATGGTTTCCGCTACAAATTACGAAAAAATTCTCCCTCGACCCAAAAACGCCTAATTTTGTCTCATCGAAATTGCAACTGAAACTGAAAGTCACTATTTGGTCACTTTTTCTGCAACTGAAAGTCACTATTTGGTCCCTTTTTTCGTCAGCTTTGGTCACTAAAGTCACTATTTTGAGCCGCATTGGTCGCTACCAGCCCTGTGATTTGTTGCACCACCATACGTGCAAGGAATCAATTATATTAAGGAAAATCAATGTTTTCAATAGTTTTTCATGTGAAATCTTAGGATAAGTTACATTTAACAGGATATTTAAAGCACGATGCGTCAACTAAAATCACCATAAAGTGTATAATTATGATAAATTTCATTAAAACCCCACTACCTCCTCTAAGGGTATGGTTACCCTATGCCACATACCTACAAACTTTTATCTGTGGTAATAAAGATTTCCTTTTCCTTTTTGTA
This sequence comes from Armigeres subalbatus, assembly GCF_024139115.2. Classification (NCBI taxonomy): domain Eukaryota; kingdom Metazoa; phylum Arthropoda; class Insecta; order Diptera; family Culicidae; genus Armigeres; species Armigeres subalbatus. Next base: position 38,604,013 of record NC_085139.1, on the reverse strand, counting down.
TCTGTAGTTTACAGTATACCTTCTTTGAACTGATGTTCTATGACTTGACAGAAACACTTTCAAGCGTCAACTTCGGTCTACTATTGAACACAACGACTGCAAACTCCCTATCATTGAACAAACAACCATGCGTTCCATTTTTATTACTGTTTGTCAAAGTCCGCGCCACTGTGCGACGCAGCAGTATCGCCGGGAAACACGGACGACGGACCAGCCAGCATGCAGCAGCAGCAGCACAATCGATGCAAATTGCTTTGCTGAAAGCTCCACAGAGAGCCACTCTACATGGGACGTCCTTCGATTATGCACGGGAAGACACTCCAGCAAACAGGACGACGAAAGGACACCGCACCGACGCACGGGGGCGGATGGCGAAACTCGTTATTATAATGCATCGTTTCAGTATGTATATAGTATTTGCCACTTTTTTTTTGTTGAACCCGTTTCTTTTATGGTTTTCCCCGCGTGGTCGTTGGAGCAATCGTTGATGCTGGTGGAATGTAGTTCTCCCGAAATGGAGGTTGGTAAACGGTGGAATTCTCGGGCAGAGATGAAGCAGCAAAAACCACATCCGATTACGTGGATTCGTTATTGTACGATGGTAGAAACGTTTTACAACTAAGTGGGTAAAATATTCTTTCGGAGCAACGGTCCACTCATGTCAAGTGTTTATGTAGATTTTAGGGGAATGTTAACTGAGTAAAAATCATCCACTTGAATGTGAGTTCGTTTGTTGAATAGCTAGAATATTTTTTTAGCGAAGAGAGATAATCCACATTATTTTTATATTTGCATGCATATATTTGTCTAACCAGTTATTCAACCATGTTTTGTTTCTGTTAGATTCTTTTATGATTGTTTTTTATCTCGTTCCTTGCAGTTCAATTTCAGGTCGTTTTGCCAACAATTTCGTATTAGTTCCAAGCCAACTTTTAATAAGATCATTTATGTTGATTATTACTTCCGTTTTATACGCAATAGGATTTCGGCTGAATATTAAACTCAGTGCATTTTTAACCAACATCCACGAGCCAATTCATGTACAGAACGCTCATTTTTTAAAACGAGAACACCGTATCACAAAATTAAAACAGAAATTTTGAAGAGCTTCTCGTGAAGATTCCAAAATAAACATGTAGGAGTATGAAGAATTTCCACTTCACAATTTTGATGGAAATTCCAACGAAGATCACTAATTGTTCAGAACAACCAGCTAATCTAAATCAGTACTCTCTCGCGAAGCTCATTGGATACCCAATGCTGAAAACCTAAACTAACCAGATTTGCTAAACCTCAATAATCAGATTTGAGACCAACAAACTTTATAATTGAAACGGGCGTAAACCGACGACTGGAGACAGCCTCAAGCCAATTTCCCCTATATCGTTCGTATCTAAAGCGGTTATGAGGCTTGTCAACCGTCGGCTATAGGAGAAGCTAGAGGAGGACGGGAACTAGCTCGTATTTTGCAAACCTAGAGGATGTGCTCCAGAGCACCTTCGAGAAAGCGAAACATGCGGACCTCGTTTCTAAAGCATTTCCACCATTGGAGAAATCGGAGGAAACTGAAGTCCAACAAGCATCTGTTCTGACAGTGATTCTGACTCTCGTCGTAATGAAAGGAGTTTTTCACGGGCTGCAACAGAAAAAAAATATCATTTTTTTATGCTTGCGACATCCTGCTTGTGGTTGTTGGGAACCCACCAGTACGAACCAGAATCCGAACCCAGGCAGCTGTCAATGTCGTCCACCGATGGGTCTCATCGGCGAATTCCACCATGTTGGCCGGGAAAAGTTCTCATAGACATGTATGCAACGGCGAACTACCCATCCCTAATCGTAAGCTGAACATGGTCCTTGGGGTCTCTATCGATCGGGTGCTGACTTTACTCCCGCACTTCAGAGCTGTCAATGCCGGGTGTTGATCCAGAACAAACTCAATTAGGACCCTATCCAGACCTAACAGAGCAAACAATAAGGCCACGGTACTGGATAGGACAGGCCTTGACAAGCAGATAGACCGTCTAAGACGAGTTTAGTACTCTCCATTTAATTCCACTACGTTTTGTTATCTTTGCAGATACGTATTTCGACCTCAACTGTGAGTATCTGCAAATATAACAAAACGTAGTGGAATTAAATGGAGAGTACTAAACTCGTCTTAGACGGTTGAATACATTCCACTAAAAAGAGCTTAAAATATTTTTTCTGAAGCAGATAGAGTTGACATCTTCAGATTTAAACTACTACTTTCGTATAGCCTTCGGTTGAGGACTTCGTAACAACCATTGCTTTTTAACCAGCATTCGAGACGCCCGTTAATGCAGTCAGCTTAGCATTCCGGTTCTACAGTTTAAAGGAAGCAGGACTGTTTAATTTCATTTAACAAGGCTTTTATTTCGTGTTACCCACTACCCAAGCACTAAAATACGGGCGTAAGTTCCCCATCGAAGCCGAACGGGCTTCTTCGGATCCTTCAGAGATGTTAATCCCACTGCACCAGTCACCGGAAATTATTTACGTCCCAAAAAGATTTTTGGCCTCATTCAAGGTTATGGGGATCCTCCTTTTTAGTCCATCTCTGCCTTACGTTTTCTGCTCAAACAACAAGAGTGAATCGGGCCTTTTTACCGTTTTGAATCTCTTAAAGTACAATTGGATAAACAACAATCTCTATCAAAGACGATCAGAGTCCGCACATGCCTGAAAGTATTTTCCTTAAAATGTCGCCAATCCAGAATTTGGCGACCAACGAAGGTTAAAAATTGATCCATCACTGTACTTTTTGGCACTCATCCTGGAACAGAAGGAAAACGGAAAGTCAAATCCAAGCCTGATGTCAAACAAGTACAAAGACGGACGTAAGACCCGCAGTGCGCTAAAAGCTGGACGGGGGTGCATAATCCAAAAAGAATTAGGGAAAGAGCCGTTTGGCCGAAATCCGCTACGCTGAAAGTTGTTTGGTCAAATGGATTAAGTGATCAAATAAACCATTGGTCCGATAGCTATTTACCATAAAATGAGCATACGGCCAAAATATCAATAGTCCAATGATCGAAAAATGTTTTTTGGGCTGAATGGGTCCATATGACCGTAAATGTCGTTTTCTGAAGATGCCCTATGGCCGAAAAGTGTAAAGTGATGAGAGAAAACTCAGACCTTCTATGCGTTTTGGGCGCACATGGAATTCGTAGGAATTTTCTTCCAAGATTTTTGAAGCAGAGGGAGGGGGTTCCTCTTCTTTTACTTTTTTTACTAAATGTCATACGGCCGAAAGCCATTGGCGTGAATGTCACTTGGCCGAATAAAACGTTAGACCGAATGTCATTGGACGAAAAAGTTGTTTGGCAGAAAAGGCTATAAGGCCAAAAATTCCGTTTAGTGGAACAAGTCAATTGACTGAAAAAAATATTTTGACCTAATAGGTTTTTGGTCGAAAATTCCATCTGAGTGAAATGGCCGTTTGGCATAAATGGCTATTTTGGCAAAATTAAATATAGCCGAACAAGTTATACGACCGTAAATGTCATTTTTTCCACGGGTCATAAATGTGATAAATGTCAAGCGAATAATACGAGAAGTGGAAAATAAGAAATAAAACGCTCAATCCTTGTTTTCCCTTTTCACTTCACACTGTGAGAAATGATAAATGAGCGGTGCGAAGTGTAAGACGTATCACTTCTTGGTGCTCATTTTTCAATTCTCACCTATCACTTCTTATTTTTTGCTTGGTCTTTTTCTCCTTCTGCAATGGCTCTGTATTCCAACTAGATCTTGGCCGGCTTTTCAACTTAGTATTCTATTAGCATTTCCTCAGTTATGATTTGAAAGCTTTTCAATGCCCGCCATTTCATGAGTAAGAAGCTTGTGTGGCAAGTACAATGGCTACACTATGCTCAGGGTGTCGAGAAAGTTTCCAACCTGAAAACACGCTAGAAGTTATTTCTCGCTTAACTTTTCAAAAGGAGTAACATTTTTTTCATGAATTAATTTGAATACTGCAATCAAAAGCTTTCATGTTGTTCTGTTGATTGCGCTATTCAAATCAATTCATAAAAAATGTTACTTAGGTCCTTTTGAAAAGTTAAGCGAGATTTAGTCGTACGTGTGGGAAGTAAGAAGGGAGATGCGAGACTCATCTCACTTTTTACTTCTCGCTTGTTACCACTCCTCACCACAACTAATTTCCCATTTCTTACGGGAGCGGGTCTTTTGGCATAAAGGCCAATTGACATAACGGTCATTTGGCATAGCGGACATAATTGTGAACAGCGTCAAAAGTGACTAAATGGTGCTGGAAAAACCGGAATGATTAATATAAAATCGGTAGATAATAATATTAAGAAGACAAAATTTGCATGATTGCATTAGCCAAGTAAAAAGCAATGATAATTTTTGTTCCTCCATTGCAATGGATTCCAAGGCATTAGATTCATGGTTTGTCCAGTGAAAAGAATTGTTTATCAATCACGACAATGGTGTATGTGGTTCCTTCTTTAAAGGTGGGCGTTTGCTCTAAATATGGCAATAGCAGATGTGATCTTCCTTTTAAAGTAGACGCTCACCTGGATTAAGGCAATACTAGATGTGATCCCTTTTTTAAAAGTGGGCGATGGGCCGGGTTGAGACATTTCATCCTTTGGACGTTGGCGTTTGCCCGGATTGAGACAATGGTGGATTAGATCCCTTTATCAAAAGAAAGTGTTTGTCCGGCATCAAGCAACGATGATTGAGATTTCGTTTTTGATGAATGTGATCTCTTTCTCGGAAGTAGTTCTGTCGTTTCATTTGTCCGTCTTTTCGAAAAATGTCTTCCATCAGTGTAAATTTATCAAAACGTATCCTCGACCTACTTTATCTATGTGAAAAAACATCGATTAACCCTTTTATCTTTCACAGTTCCAAATTATGCCAAATGACCCACTATTTTGTTGTAGTTCAGAATTATGCCAAAAGTCAAATCGTTGTTATGCCAAATGACCCAAACCCTTTCTATCTACCACCCCTCACTCCTGACTCCTGACTCACATCGGACATTTCAAAGTAAGAAATGAGAAAAGGCAGGAACACCGTCTTCGACCAGAGGTCGCACAGACTGACTTAAACACCTAGCATGAGACAACGGACAGGACACACCCAGTGGACCAGTGGAGAATTTTTGACCACGAAAAGTTTCCTCCGAACCGAACCCACACTCCATAGCACAGACGATTGACGTCGCTACCGCACAACCATGCAGCCCACTATGAGAGATGAGAAATGAGGAGTGAAAATATTTCTCACTTCTCACTTGTTATTTATCATTTCTCATATCTTGTTTCTCACTTGTGGGCTATTGGGTGGTTACTCAATGTGGGAATACTTTACGATTTGGGCGTACATGATTTTGTAAACAAACATTGAAAAGCAAATCCCTGCCAAACCAAGCACTACCTCAGAAAATCATGACATGTATCTGACAAAATGAAGCTTCTTTCATCAGATATGATATTGATATTGGTTTTAAAGAAAAAGTTTACATTCTACAAAATTGACAAAATAATGTTTGTTTACAAAATCATGTACGCCGAAACCGCAAAGAAGGTCTAAATTAAGAAGTGAGAAGTAAGAAATAAGAATGAAAATGAGAAGTGAGAAATAAGGAATAAGTAGTTAAAAGGATTAAATAAGAAGTGAGAAGAGAGACAGTTTTTCACTCCTCATTTCTCACTTCTTTCTTTAAAATGTGAATAGTCCGATGTGAGAAGTGGGAAATGAGGAGTGGATGTTAGAAGTGGGATATGGGATATGAGAAGTGAGCAAAATAGATACGTTTTGACAGTTTTCGCATGGTAAAACTACAGACAAACAGACGTAACACTAGAGAATAATCATCATCGATCACGACTTTTACGATCAATTTGAATTTCATTGATTGCGCATTGTAGTATTGAGATAAATTAGATTAGAACAAAATGAAAAAAATAGTGCATTGATTGTTCAGTAGTAATTAATATTACTTGCAGTTTGCTCAAATATTCGTGACAGTGTAATATGACAGGAAAAGAATTGAGAGCTTTCACGGAGAAACACGTTTACTCATTAATGGGTACTTTTTCTTTGCTATCTCTGTCTCTCTGCTGAAAAATTTACCCATTTTGGGAGAATAAGTGGATCTACTCATTTAAATGAGTAAATCCACTTATTCTTCCAAAATGGGTGAATTTTTCAGCAGAGAGAAAGAGATAGCAGAGAAAAAGTACCCATTAATGAGTAAACGATTTTTACCGGGTTGAAAACTGAATACGTGTAAACAACGGATACGTTTGAGAGAAAGAGAAAGAGATACGTTAAGAGAAAGAGATACGTTAAGAGAAAGAGAAAAAAAAATTGAGGTAGCTTGTATAGGTCGTATTGGGAAAGCTTCAGTTTTAAGATGGATGTGATTGGAGTTGGATGTGTGAGTGTGTGAAAAAAAAATAAAATTAAAAAATAAACAGTACATATTTACATATTTAATTGAAATCTTTGTGTTATTATTAGTGTAAAGTGAAGGACCCCAGCAATGGCGCTAGTCGGTAGATTGGTAAGTGCCGCAATGTTTTATGTTATGTTTGGCTCAGAAAACGCATTGGTGATTAATGACGATAGAGCGGAAGGTGTCAGCGAGTTTTTAATTTGGCTGCAAAATAATGCTGCTTTATATAGGGCTGTTTAAAACTTACTTTCGTCGACAGCAACGCAGGGCTGTTAAAGATTTTTGAAATATTAACAATTACACAGTCTGATTTTTTTTGTTCATTACTATTTGTGTTGCATGTTAGGTCTACAATGCTATTCGGAAAATGTAACTAGATCAAGATGAAGTTTAATTTAATAGTTCTTTATAGTTCTATCAAAAGGCATCGTAGAATTTTCGAAGTACAAAGAGTTGTTCTACAACGTTGTTTGAGAAGTCGAAACCGTTCTTTTGAAGATGAGTTTGGTATGAAGTTATTAATTCTGAGTGTTCAGGTGTGCATATAATCCAAATATATAAGTTAAAAGAACAATAAACCTTGCAATTAACCTTTAGTGCATTCTATAGTGGACGTCTAATCAGCGAGTCAGTATAATTTTTATTTTTTTTTTTTTTTTTTGATCACGTGAAAATAAGTCCAATCTCCGAGTGGATTGGTGCGTCGCTGAGTGGTTGATCCGGGTCGATCGTATCGAAGCAAATATAATCTCCGAGTGGTAACTTCCTTTGCTTGGCTGCATGACAAAAATAGCTGTGACATTAAATAGAGACTTGAGAAGTGTAAACTGATATGAACTGCGAATATTGTTGGATTTTTTTTCTGGTTTTGATGCAAGACTGGTTTTCTAGAGCCTGGTAAGCTTTATCCATGACTGCATGAACAAAGTCAGCTGTTGCCATGTGTGAAGTATTAGAAAGTGTAAAGTGAGCTGAACTGAGAAGATTATTGGATTTTTTCAGGTTTTGATGCAAGATTGATTATCTGAGCCTGGTAAGATTTATCCATGACTGCATAAACAAGATCAGCTGTTGCAATGTGTGAAGTGTTAGAATGTGTAAACTGAGCTGAACTGAGAATATTGTTGGATTTTTTTCTGATTTTGATGCAAGATTGATTTTCTAGAGCCTGGTGAGCCTTAGCCATGACTGCATGAACAAGATCAGCTGTTTCCGTGTGTGAAGTGTTAGAAAGTGTAAACTGAGCTGAACTGAGAATATAGTTGAAATTTTTCTGGTTTTGATGCAAGATTGATTTTCTAGAGCCTGGTGAGCTTTATCCATGACTGCATGAACAAAATCAGCTGTTGCCATGTGTGAAGTGTTAGAAAGTGTAAACTGAGCTGAACTGCGAAGATTATTGGATTTTTTCAGGTTTTGATGCGAAATTGATTATCTGAGCCTGGTAAGCTTCATCCATGACTGCATAAACAAGATCAGCTGTTGCCATGTGTGAAGTGTTAGAAAGTGTAAACTGAGCTGAACTGCGAAGATTATTGGATTTTTTCTGGTTTTGATGCAAGATTGATTATCTGAGCCTGGTAAGCATTATCCATGACTGCATAAACAAGATCAGCTGTTGCCATGTGTGAAGTGTTAGAAAGTGTAAACTGAGCTGAACTGAGGATATTGTTGAAATTTTTCTGGTTTTGATGCAAGATGGATTTTCTAGAGCCTAGTGAGCTTTATCCATGACTGCATGAACAAGATCAGTTGTTGCCATGTGTATAACACTATACACATGGCAACAACTGATCTTGTTCATGCAGTCATGGATAAAGCTCACCAGGCTCTAGAAAATCCATCTTGCATCAAAACCAGAAAGTGTAAACTGAGAATAATGTTGGATTTTTTTCTGATTTTGATGCAAGATTGATTTTCTAGAGCCTGGTAAGCTTTATTCATAACTGCATGAACAAAATCAGCTGTTGCCATGTGTGAAGTGTTAGAAAGTGTAAACTGAGCTGAACTGCGAAGATTATTGGATTTTTTCTGGTTTTGATGCAAGATTGATTATCTGAGCCTGGTAAGCTTTATCCATGACTGCATAAACAAGATCAGCTGTTTCCATGTGTGAAGTGTTAGAAAGTTTAAACTGAGCTGAACTGGATTGGTGCGTCGCTGAGTGGTTGATCCGGGTCGATCGTATCGAAGCAAATATAATCTCCGAGTGGTAACTTCCTTTGCTTGGCTGCGTGACAAAAATAGCTGTGACATTAAATAGAGAGTTGAGAAGTGTAAACTGATATGAACTGCGAATATTGATGGATTTTTTTTCTGGTTTTGATGCAAGATTGATTTTCTAGAGCCTGGTGAGCTTTATCCATGACTGCATAAACAAGATCAGTTGTTGCCATGTGTGAAGTGTTAGAAAGTGTAAACTGAGCTGAACTGAGAATATGGTTGAAATTTTTCTGGTTTTGATGCAAGATTGATTTTCTAGAGCCTGGTGAGCTTTATCCATGACTGCATGAACAAAATCAGCTGTTGCCATGTGTGAAGTGTTAGAAAGTGTAAACTGAGCTGAACTGCGAAGATTATTGGATTTTTTCAGGTTTTGATGCAAGATTGATTATCTGAGCCTGGTAAGCTTCATCCATGACTGCATAAACAAGATCAGCTGTTGCCATGTGTGAAGTGTTAGAAAGTGTAAACTGAGCTGAACTGAGAATATTGTTAAAAAATTTCTGGTTTTGATGCAAGATTGATTTTCTAGGGCCTGATGAGCTTTATCCATGACTGCATGAACAAGATCAATTGTTTCCATGTGTATAGTGTTAGAAAGTGTAAACTGAGCTGAACTGAGAATATTGTTGAAATTTTTCTGGTTTTGATGCAAGATCAGTGTAAGTGTAAAGTGTAAAGTGAAGGACCCCGACACGCATTTCACAACTAGAGGCGATAGCGTCGTGATTCTTCGAGTTTGACATTTCACTCCAGCGCCTTCTGGTGACAATGTCGTACATAACGATTAAGCGATGGATTTTTCAGAACAATGTTCAACCTGTTTCGTCTGTTTGTCTGTGGTAAAACTGTCAAAACACACGCAAACGTGTCAATTCTTCTCAGCTTTTGAGAAGTGCATCTTCTTCTTTTAAGTGTCGCAACTTCTCACGCTTACGTCTAACTTTTCGCTTCTCTTTCCTACTTCTCACAGTCAGTAGTGTAAAGTATCAAGTGAGAAATGAGAAAAGATAGATGAAATGGTAAAAGTGGAAAGTGGGAAGAGACACATCTCACTTCTAACTTCGTACCTCTCAATTCTCACTTATCACATTGTGAAGTGAGAATGGGTAAATAAGGATCGATAACTGATTCATATCATGTCTCATTTATTATTTTTCACTTCTCGTCTGTTGATTCTTATCTCTTACTTCTCACTCATCAATAAATCATTAATTACTTCACATTTTTCACATTTCGTAATGTTCAACAAATGAATGGTCGTCACCCCGTTCGGCCAAATTTTAATATTGGCAAAATAGCCCTTTCTACCAAACGACCATTTCACCCATACAGAATTTCCGACCAAACGACCTGTCCAGTATTTTGCGCTCGATAATAGCCCCATGAGTTACTTTCAGTTTGACATTCAAGAGGTAGAAATTATTGGAACTCATCAAGTTGGCCATGATGCAAAGGCAATTACTGAAGTAAATAAATAAACGTCAACCATTTACCGTTGGGTATCCGATAGCAAAGGGTTTGTTACATTTCATTATTTTGTTAATGCTTTATATATTGTAGGTTCCCATCTGATAGACTAATTGAATTAAGACGTAAACAGATCGAACAAAGGTACATGTTGAAAGACAAAAATATCAAAACGGGAATCATGGGTTTCTTCGAAGCCGCCCATATTTTATTCCAAATGAAGCATCTATTTGCTATTTCTAAGAAAACTTTGCCCTTGAAAACACGAGCACTTTCAGTTTTAGATTCCATGAGGATTGTCCTTAACGAAATTGATGTTCTGTGTGAGTGATTATCACACAGTTTTTAATGTGAATACCGCATCATTTAGATAGCCAGATTGATGTTTATTATTTCACATGTAAAAAAAGGCATGGCGTATAACAGATCTACGGGCCTTGAAGAGCGAACATGGCTAGAAGAAAATTAATTCTTCACTAAAATCATTGGCTTTGCAAGAATAATCTGATTAAAAACTTTATCCACTTTCTTCTTACTGATATGCCTAGAATATTTGAAGCGTTGGATTAATTTCAAATCTTTGAAATTATTACTTTAGACAAATACCGACACGGAAAATGGTTGATGTTTTTTATTTTCAGAATTTTTATCAGATCATTGAAGATAAGAATAACATTTTCGGCCATTTATCCTATTTGGCCAAAGACATTTTCAGCCTCGTAATTGTTTCGACCATAATATCAATTGAGCCAAATCTAATTCTGCTGAAGAGCTTTCGGCTTAACGTTTTATTTCGGCAATAGGCATACGGCCCAATGGCTTTCGGCCAAACGACCTTCCCCCTTAAAAATCGTGATGAGAAATTATAACGAATTTCCGTAAGAAATTCTAACAAATTTTCGTTTCAAATTTCAACAAACTTCCGTTGGAAATAGCGAATTTTCGTTTGAAATTGTAACGAATTTCCATTAGAAATCACAAAGAATTTCCGTTGTTGATTCCAACGAAATTCGCTTGGACATTCCAACTAGCTACTAGGAAAAGTATAAAAACAAAATTAAAAAAAAAAAGTCAAAGGGAAAAATTGATGCTATCGCGAATCGAAAATTTGTATTGTATTTGTATTGTAAGATCGATTTTAGAAAGCATATTAGTGATTTTGTGCGAAAACAAAAATTTTATTGGAAAATAAAAGAAAAATCCTTTTGAAATTAAAGTAAAAATCTCTTAAAAAGTCTAATGAATATTCTTTGAAAATTGTTAAAAATGTCCGTTAATTTTTTTTTCCTCTGTTGTTAGTCGCTGAACTATTTTGATTTTTTGTTTGTTTGATATATCAGCACATTTGATTGTTGAATGATATCTTTAAGTAATACATTTTGCTAACAGAATAACCTGATTATCTTTCAGAGAGACACACTCGACGGGAACGAAGCGTTAATGAAGTATCGCTATCGGAGAGGACCCGTTATGTGGCGTATGACAAACTGGAACGTCAATTATGTAAAGCTCATTTTCGAACACGCACTTCAGAGTATTACTTGCATTTGATATGCAGGCAGACACCGAGCGCTATCATATGGACTGCATTGTGAATGCAGCAGGTGCGATGTTGTGATAGTTCCAGCAATCTAACCGCCATTGTTTAATAAATTTCCACGTGGACTTTCATTGAATTCAATATCCACATACATACCGTGATCCAGCTCATAACCGGTGGAATTCGGTTCGAAATTGTTGCACTCTCGTCTAGACAAAAAAGCAGTTTGCCGCGAATAGTGTGAGCGGTAATCCGCGCAAAAGCTGATACTAAGATAAGCCATTGCTAATGCTGCTGCTACCACTGCTGGCGAATGGAAGTGGAAGCCGACCCATTAGAGCGCGCATTGGAATGAGGTTTTTATTTTCACAACGACCTCACTGCCAGTGACATCGCCGGCAAACGGGACACATATGTATGGGCTGGGCACAAACACCCTCGTGCCACAGCGTCCAATGTGTTATTCTATTCTTGAAAATGGCAAATGAAACTCCACAAGAATGGAAAATTGTGTCGTGGATGGCACTGGACATTGGGAGGGATTCGGTGTTCCGTGGGCAAAATCTGTGGAACACTTATTTTTTATGTTTGATAGCTTTTGAAAACCTAGTTGACGTGGTTGAAGCTGCTTTTAAACTTGGTAGTTATCATATTGATCTTAATAATTTAGACTTGATGTTGCTCAAATATCACCTGTTTTGCACAATATAGTTTGAAAAAAATTCAAGAAGAACTAGAAGTTTCGTCGAATGACAGAATAAATGTATCCCCTCCGGTATGCATCGCGTGTACTTTTCTATAGCTGGCAAACGAATCGTACTTTTTTTTATTCTTCTGTGGCCTTTGTTTCCCCTTCGTTATGGCACGAATCATATGGAGTCCGCGCATCTATGTCCTCCGGTCTACTCCTGAAGCTGAAGCTGATAGGAGCACTACCGAGTCATCTGTAGCCACCACCCGCCGACCGCCATCATCATCATCGTCATCATCTGAAGAGGTTAGCGGGCACGTTCACCCGGGACGAGCTTAACCATTTCTCATACGGTGGTGCTAGCAGTCAGTAGTGTAGTGAATACACGTACTGTTTAACTCGTTATTGGGTTGTGCTCTTTTTGGAACTGGCAAAAATGGGGGTTGCCGAACGGTTTATTTAGCCATTTTCGCGAATCCTCGGAAGCTCGTTTCCCGGGTCGTATTGGGGAGGCGGTGGAATGCCGGACGATTATGAGTTCTTACATGCAGCCACAGTAGTTGTGGAGGAGGATTGTTCGCAGATTGTGTTGTTATCCGCTGGAATTGATGGCTTTGTAGTTGAGATTAAGCTCGTTAGGATCTCGTCTCTGGTTTTACTCTTTCCGTGGGATAATTTGTTGAAATTTAATTAGAGTTCTCGCATTCGGCAGTTTGCTCATAGCAAATTGAGTTAAAAACGAGTATTTTCTTGTTTTTCAAACCTTCATTTATTTGCAAATAAATACGGGCATGTTAGCAAAAAGAGAAGCTGTTTCACAGGCGGGACAAACATTATCCACACGACATTCAACGTGTTTCATAACGCCTACTGTACACTAGCAGAGTTTCGGTTTGTATACACTTCTGAGTTCTAGGCGAATGCCAATGAAGCCGGTTAGGCCTTGGGTTGGGTACTCAGCGTTTCTGAGCGGAGATTGAAAAAAAAGTTCATACTTTTTCAAAACGCTTTCGTACCGTTACCGCACTTTGGGCTTCTTAAGGTCCAGCGGTAAAATGCACTTAATTATTGTAGCGTATTTGAGCGAGTCTTGTTAAAGTGTAAATGTCTTAAAAATATCGATAGGAACCTGGGAATCTGCAATAGGCCACTGAATCTTCAAGAACAATCACCGTTTAGCACGGACGTAACAAGTCGCAATGTCTATGAGCAGCTAAAGCCCCTTTTTAGTTCATTATTGTAGGATACCTAAACTGCCGTTCTACGCATAATTGTCCCATGTACATAGGAAATCCCAGCAAACATGGGACAAATATGCGTATGACGGCAGTAAAGTCAATACAAAATTTTCAAAACGACTTATCTGCTTTTGTAAACAAAGACTCAAACGTCGATTAGGCGAATCTGAGAGCACGCAAACCAACACCATCAACACGTAGGTGGAGGCTGCTTTTACCTGTTGATGGTATCGGTTTGCGTAGGTGTGCTTTCAGATTCGTCGAATCGACGTTTGGATCTTTGTTTACAAACGGAGATAAGTCGTTTTGAATATTTAGTATTGAAGTGTCCCTGAGGTCCCTGACGTTAAATACACGCAAAAAAAACGTTCCCGAATTCGTGAACCAGCAAAAATACACAGAACGCTCCAGAAAACGTGATTGTATTCCCGAATCCGTGACTGTTGTTCACAAAAAAATACACCGTGAACTCGTTAGTTCACGAATTCATGAACGCTTTTTTTGCGTGTATAATCTTCATCTAAAGGCTTGGTTATTGGTGCTAAGGGAGTGTTCTGTTAATGCTACTGGGAGCACTGCTAGTAACACTTAACCCACTCAACCCACTGCTAGTAACACTTAACCCACTTAACAAGCGCACAACGTTTGGCGTCTCTTGGTCATTCACGTACGGGATTTCGCGAAGCAAGGTTGGATCATGTTGTATGGCAGTGGAGCGTTTCTTCCTGGCAATAATCCCAGTTTCACAATTAGTTTTCTAGTAATGCTCGCATGTTATCTACACGAGTGAAAGAATCGAAAATGATTCAAAAACTGGATGACAAAATTGAAAAAAAAATCATTATAAACCTTTTACAGTAGTTCGTGAAGGATAATTCTGATTATTTTTCAAATACCTGATATTTAAAAAAATCTGACACCTACAGCGCAATCTTTGCATAAATTGAAAGCGTAGTTTCTAGAAGAGATGATGTAATAATTCTTGAATAATTTACTCTGGAGAAAGTTTTGAATGGAACATATGATGTAATTCATTGACGATCCCATTAAAAAAAATGTTTTCTTTACTAATTTTTTTGAACTCGGGAATGTTATGATTCCTCCACCTCCGTACTGACAGTTTTTGTAGATTTCGTCGTCCAGCAGTCTGAAGTCCGAAAAATCATCACTCTGAGTTCTTATTTTGTACGCTAACCCTTCATACCAAGAATCCTCCGTTGTTACTGTGTTCTCAACGAAAGTGGAGGTCGCAATTATCCTCGAAAGCGCATCGGGAACAACATTGATGCTTCCTTTGCGGCCTCAGAATCCACCTACTCATCAGTGCTGTAGGATTTTTCATGCATAACAGGTATGAAAGCGCTGCATGGTCTCAGAAGACGGTGAATTTGACTCCTTCTAAATATCCCCTGAACTTCTCCACTGCACGAATCACTGCTAGACATTCCTGCTCGACCACGGAGTATTTTCGTTCTGACGATGACAACTTGTGTGAAAAGTAGCTTACTGGATGTTCTTCTCCATTCACGTTCTGTGTAAGAGCCGCACCGATGGCGATATCGCTGGCATCGCATACAACCAAAAAAGATTTATTATAGTCCGACATAATCAGCACTGGAGCCGAAACAAGTGCAGCTTTGAGGTACATAAATGCTTCTTCTGCTTGCACTGACCAGTGAAACTTCGCTTTAGTTTTTGTGAGCTCAGTAAACGGTGCAGCGCTCTTTGAGTACCTATCGATGAGTCTCCTGTACCAGTTGCTTAGGCAGAGGAATCTTTGCACTTCTTTCCTGGGTGTGGGTGTTGGAAACTTCACTATGCATTATGCAAGCTATCTTTTCATCGTCCACTTTCCAGTGCTCTTGGTTCAGTACGTAGCCTAGGTATTTTATTTCCGCTCTATGTATTTTTCTGGTGATATGGTTAGATTTGCACGTCCCAGACGAACGGCCACTTCTGCTAGCATTTCCAGATGTTCTTCGAAAGTTCGTGAACAGATGATCGTCCAGGTATTGGAAAACTTGGGGCTCCAGATCAGCAACCAGTAGGCTGACCAGATCATTTCGGTGAAAAAACGGGACAAACACGCTTGCAAAACGGGACATGTCAAAAAACCTTAAGAACTGTGGAAATTGCAATATTTAGGGGCTTAATTTTCATTTTTCTTGTAAGAAATTAGAAATATTTTAGAGGGAATAATTCACCACCATAATTTTGTATTCTAAGTTAGTTGTGGAAAAATACTAAACTACAAATATTTCACTCTTCAATGGGAAGCAGCCAAAAAACACGAAGGAATATAAAAAAAATGGGAATTTTGACATTTTATTTTAATCTACTCTTATACATGCATTAAGGTTTTGTTATTGACCAATATCAAAAACTTTTCTATTCTGAACATTTGAAAATAACAAACAATAGTTAAAGTACCAATCTAATCAATTCACAATCCTTTTTGATCGAAATTGATGTTCGATTACGCTTAAAGTAACATCACACTTTGGGAATCTTGTTAATTGGTTTTGTTCCCATGTACTCCCAAAACAGCGGGACTCATGCAATTTCGTCGCGGAAAGGTAAAAAATCCTGGCCTATTTATAGCCTGATTTGAAGCTCGGACTCTCGCAGATTTCTGCCGGATTGTATTTTAAATCGAGCCGAATTTCTAATTTTCATAACGGAATCCCATAAATCTCGTCCACACACATGGGAGCGAAATTAGCAGACAAGTTCCTGATGTGTGAACAAGCCTTAAAGTACGTGCGGACCATAGATCTAGCCTATAATCCGACCAAATTTTCCCTCGGTTTGAAACTGCCTTAAACTCGATTTTGTCAGTTGATTTATTATAAATTATTTGTTTCATGCTGTCGTTTTTTTACAGTGGATGATTTCGAAATAATCAGAATTATTAAGAAAGACTTTGAATGATTCGTAAAGAATCAAACTATTGAACAACAGTACCTACTTCGGAAGATTTAAAACAGAATAATGTAAAATAAACTGAAAATTAGAATATCTGTCTCTTAGCTTCATTTCATTGACGTTGAGACGTGACCTGATTTTAAGGAAATACTTCTCGGGTACTTATTCAAAAGGACGTATGTGATTTTGTAAACAAAGATTCAAACGTCGATTTGTCCAATCTGATAGCACTCCCACGCAAACCATCAATACAGACTGGTAGGGGAAGCCTTCGGCTCAGTCAAAAATCTTTGTTTACAAAATCACATACGTCCTTTTGAATAAGTACCCGAGACTTGTCTACCAAGTTACTAATTCCGTTCAATCCACTGATGAAATTGGCCAAATTCTTATGCCTCCGGAATAAGCAGAAAAAATCATTGGATGTGTTAAAAATCTCCCGGAGAAGCACCTGTTGTCATTAACCGTTTAAAAGCTTAAGAAAAGTCGTTCAATGGAAAATACAAAACGGCATAGAAAGCATTATTTTTAAGCAACACTAATAACATAAAATCTCAAACTTTTTTTATGGGTTTTGTCCACTTTTTTTGTTGAGAGATGAGCCAGCCGAGAGCTGTAAATCTCTCTAATAGGGACGAAAAAATGATCAATGCAGAATCAATGAAAAAACGGGACAAATTGAGATTTTTTCAGATTACGACGGGACAGCACAAAAAGGTCTAAAAAACGGGACAGTCCCGTTAAATACGGTACGTATGGTCAGCCTAGCAACCAGATGCGTCTTTAATTGCGAAAGAGCCAATACTGGCTATGCATAGCCCAAATTGAACTAACTTAAATTGTAAGTGGCCTCTAGACGGTATGGTGAAAGCTGTCAAAGGCCTGGATGTCTTCTTCTTTTACTTCTTCGTCTTCTACTATTGAGTTGCCAGAATGCATTCTTTGAATCAATTGACGAGATGTACGCTCAGCTTCCAGGTTGTTGATAGTGGCGCTGATTTGTGGAATCGGATACATACTCTATACTTTCTCGTTTTTCCTTCACTGCAACGAGAGGGTTATTCCATGGTGAAAACATCGCTTCCTCAATCACATCCAGAGCTAACATGCATTCGATTTCTTTATTGACTTCATCCAAAATGTATAATTCGACATTGGATAATGCCGCTGTTTCTTCGGTTTCACCTCTCCCACCTCTATTCGGTGTTCGTATAGACTAGTGCGACCTTATTTGCCGTCTATTGCGGTTGGGAATATCGCAACGATTTGATCCATTTATTTTTTTTTACTCCGGTGTCAATTCTTTCATTGGTTCTTCTGGTGACTGTTCCAACGGAGCAGACACAAAAACGGGGGAGACAGTCTCCAGGGGATGAGCTCCCTGGGGGCCGCTCCAAAACGCGGAGGGTTACTACCCCGAACAAGGGTAGTGGGGCTGGGAAGCTGAACCCCGGCCAGGTACCTTCAAAACCGGGGGAGGAAGGACCTGGAAAGGTCCGTCCACTTAGGAAAGACGGTGGTAAGGGGTTACGGCAGGCTGAGAGCTCTCAGCCGCACCAGACTAGGGAAATAGAGGGGGATGATGCCTCCTGGACCCTGGTCAAGAACAAGAGGAAACCGAAGACTTCAAGGGCCGAAAAGAAGGCCCAGGTGAATGAGGGTAGCAAGCAGTCTAGGGTAGGCACCAATCGCTCCAGGGGCGATGCCCCAGTTATCACGGCGGACGAGGCTAAATACTCGGACGTCTTGAAGGCGATGAGGAGTGACGTCAAGCTCGGTGAACTCGGCGCCGACGTACGTCGAATAAGACGTACCCGGATGGGCGAGATGATCCTCGAGCTGAAGCGGGGCGTCTCGAGCGCCGCCTACAATAAGTTGGTGGAGGAGGTCCTAGGCGAGACGGTCTAGGTGAGGGCACTCACGACGGAGGTGAATCTAAGGGTTGAAGACCTGGACGAGATCACCGAAGTCGAAGAGCTCGTCACGGCACTGCGACGACAGTGTGAAGTGGAGGCGCCCACCGCAGCCGTTCGGCTACGGAAAGGTCCGGCAGGGACGCAGGTAGCATTGGTTCGGCTATCTGCAGCGGACGCCTCCAAGGTAGTCAAGTTAGGGAGCGTCAAGGTGGGATGGTCGGTATGCCCTGTGGGCATATACGAGCAACCCGAAGTTTGCTTCAAGTGCCTGGAACCGGGGCACAAGCAATGGGACTTCAAAGGCCCTGACAGAAGCAATCTCTGCTGACGCTGCAGATTGGAGGGACATAAGGTACAATGGTGCACGAATAGAGTTTCCATCCCGGGACATCCCGGGACAAAAAATTCCGGGATTTAGGAAAATTCGGGATTTCCCGATTCCCGGGATATTATTTTTGAAATCCCGAGAATCTAGGGATACCCGGGACAAAAAATACTGTTTCATTTCTGGTTCGCAAACAGTGTAATGTTTCTTCTTACAAAAGTAATTTGTTTTGAACGCGTAACCCAACTTAGGTGATAAACTCATATCATATTTTTATACCTCCCATCAGACATGAATTTTTTTCCAAGTTCGTTTATTTGGTAGGCTCAGGCATGTATACGGAGCCAAAGTTTTTTGTGATGCTAATTCGATCTTATTATTAAATTAGTAAAAGAGGAACAGACATGAAAATATCGGAGACACCCCCACACAAAATATTAGATTCCCCTATACCACTCAACGGAGGGCTACGTCTGATACTTTTTCCAACAGCTGCAGCTCTCTATTAATTAAATGACAAGTTTCTACAGTACAAGATCAGCTACATCTATTTGGCGCCTGCTTTCTACCCATCTCCCGTCTACAGCGAGGTTGTGTACACTAGCTGATATTCGCCTTGCTAATCCCCTCGCGCCGCCCAACATTGAGTCAGTCTTCCTGAGCTTCTTGCCTCCAAAACAATTCTTGATCCAATTCATGTCCTTCCAATCGACGTTCGTACAACAAACTTTCCAGCACATGCGCAAGTACAAGTGGTCCGACCCCGATGCTCTGCCTAATATTTTGGTGTATCGCTTCGATCAAAATCAACTCTGGTCCACAGGTTGCAATCAATTTGTCCAATTCTCGGCTTCTGTCAAAATTGTATACCAACTTTAATCGCGTAATCTATTAACCCCATTATCGTTAAATTATCGAGTTAACTTACGTTAAATCATCGAACTCCGATAATAATTGAGTTGATTTATCTTTATTGCAACAAACCATTACGTTGAACACTGGACGGGCTTGGTGGTCATATGGCTACCGCTTCTGCCTTATACTTAGGAGGTCGTGGGTTCAATCCCAGGCGCGTTCCATTCCTCCTACTTTGTATCTTTTCATATATTTCTCATGTTCTAGCAATCGCTAGAACTGGAAATGGGCTTTCTTTCATACCGTTTCCATCTTCTATCCCTATACCTACAACTTGATTAGTTCTAGCAGGTAACTGTTAGAATTCGAAATGAGCCAAAAAAAAAGCTTGTTTCGGCATCCAATTAGAATATACTCCACCCTTTCATTACTATCACATTGGCAACCCGTTAACCAAGATGAACCAAGCGAGTGCAGAGGTGTTCTCGGCTTGCAGTGGGCGAGTGACTGCATCATCAATTCCTTCCCATCCCCGATGACCGTGAGGACGTGGCCAGCGCCATTATCGACCATACAAAAATACTAGAGCTCTCGGACTGTGCACATTGAGGTTGGAGAGCAAAATCTCATGCTTCCATCCATTGGTTCCCTGTGCAATTGCGATTGTTCTGGTCGATCACGGAGTAGCAACTACAAAATGCACGGTCATCATGCAAACAAAAAAAAACAAGCGATTACATTGAACACAATTAACTTTATCGGCGATAACGATAAATTAACGATAAACATCAAGATTAGGAAGCGATCTGTTCAAGATTAGGAAGAGCTGCAGATCTTGGCAAAAGTATCAATTAGTAGCCTGTCATGGGTTGGAGGATACTCTAGTATTGTGTTTTCTTTGTGAGAGAGGTATAATATCTCTAATAGGTTATGGGCCCAGTACGATTCTACTGCGTATCTTCCATCTTTCGTCACTAGGGTATTAAATGCAATCCCAGCAACTGTCTAAACCTAATGCATATTCAAAACAATGCAAACAGTCAAGCCGACTTCAACCGCCAGCGAACTCTTCTTCTCGAACTCGGCGATCATATATTCCAAAAGAGTACTCTACCTTCCGAGAAAAACGTGAATATTATTTGCTTCTTGAAGTCGTTTTATTTTTCGAAAGAATCGATTAAATTGAGAATTAAATTGAGTTCCAATTTGACATCTGTATTATCTGGCCTTTCTAGAATATTAACTTTACCTCTGAACATTGAATAAAATTGTTTTTAAATCAAAAAATAACTTTTCCAAGGAAACATTGAAAAATCCCGGGATCCCGGGATTTCCCGGGATATAGGAACAAATTTATCCCGAATCCCGGGACAACGAAAATAGCCGGGAAATGGAAACTCTATGCACGAACCCTCCCAATTGTTTGATTTGTTCCAGCAAAGCTGTGAACAGCAAGCACTCCATGGGGGGTTCGAAGTTCCCGGCGTTTAAGCGTGCTGCAAAATCACAGTGGAGGTAACGCAGCTGGCTTGCTCGGCCTCGCCCGAGTGTTTGGTGTGCGCAGGTTTAGAGGAAACGGCGGAACACGTGTTGTTCGTGTGCTCACGTTTTCGCGCAATGCGTGACCACATGCTTGCCACATGTGGTCTGGACACTACCCCGGACAACCTAGTTCGAAGGATGTGTAAAGATGAAGTTGGCTGGAACGCCGTTTTATCGGCTATCGCCCTAATCGTCTCGAAGATACACAGAAGGTGGCGCGTGAACTCAAGGATGGCTAGTGTCGGGGCCGAGCGAATATCCTTAGGACATCCGTCGAATATCTGAATTATCGTAAGCTGTGTACTCACATGTATGCTCTGACAGAACGAGTAGCTTTAGTGATACATAGAAGATGTGCCAATGGGCGCCTACTATTCGAACACCGATTGCTTAGATTTAGAAATTCAAATCTCATTCAAATAATCCATGCTTTCATTTCGTATCTCCGATTATTATTTTAACACAATCCGCTACTACCACAGCTAGTTCAGGCGCAAATAAGAGGTGGTCCAAGGGATCGGAGTCGGCTTCATGGGTCATACCGGTGGTCATGCTCTGTGGTCGAACTCGATCCTTTTATCGAACAAGTGGCCGCGCGAAGAACAACATGGTATAGTCGCTTTCGCGGCTTCGGTCAACCGGGCGGGTTCCGAGCCCGAGGACGGAAAGGGGTCCTCGTCGAGGCTGGGGCAGGCGTAGGCATCGCGTTGGCAAGTTCGTCCTCTGTGTGCTGGCGAATAGGCCCTATCGCAGAAAGGTCAATTTGGGGTGCACGCGGCATCATCATTCTTGATACCAGTCGTGCAGAGGGAAGCAGGCGCGAAGTCGACCCGTCCCACCTTCCGAGAACATAGGGCGTGGTAAGGCCACCTAGAAAGCCGGCAACGCGTTGGCACGATACCATGATGTTCTTCTAAAAAAGCGAGTTACGATGTTCGGTGCTGCAAGGACACGCAGCTAACCTCGAGGGTGCGTTGTGCACTGGCCCCCCTTTGAAGCATTACTTCCTGGTTGTACCGAAGGGACGATGGGCTTGACGGCAATGGAAACGGTTTAGCGAGTCGGGGATGTAGTCCTGCTTCCCTCGTTTGCTGCTGGAGGTGATCCCTAGCCCCGCACTTCCTGGACAACCCAGGATGTCTGTTGAGCAGATTCCCCCTCCATTGCTTAGGAAGAAAAAAAAACACACACACACACATACATACGCTCATACAGACATCACCTCGATTCGTCGAACTGAGTCGATCGGTATATAACACTATGGGTCTCCGGGCCTTCTATCAAAAGTTTGTTTTTGGAGCGATCATATAGCCTTTACCGTATACTTAGTATACGAGAAAGGCAAAAACCTGAATTTCCTGAATTATGGTTTCAATAAATTTGAATATAAACTTGTTCGGACTTTCAGAAATGATCAACGAGTATGAAGAGTAACCAAAAACTTCTACAGGGACTTTCCTACGAATTCCAAAACAATCACTGTGAATGTGTACAATGAGTATTTTACAGATAGTCAACCATAACAACTCTTTTGCCAAATTATCATGATCTCTTTGGTCTTGACAAAAATAAACTTCTGAACAAATACAATTTCGAAACTCTCCATCTAAAACTGTCAAGCTAAGGATTCCGAAACACAATCGCAAATGATAAAATTGATTTTTCACTGAATATATTTCATCTAACAATTCTCGCTTAACTTTTCAAAAGGACCTAAGTAACATTTTTTTCATGAATTGATTTTAATAGTGCAATCAACAGAGCAACATGGAAGCATTTGATTGCAGTACTCAAATTAGTTCATGAAAAAAATGTTACTTAGGACCTTTTGAAAAATTAAGCGAGAATTCAATCTGTCCCACATTTTCAAAATCTAGCATTTTTAAAATCGATACTATTTACGCCTACAAGCTGCAGCCATTTTCCTCCATAATATAACTGCTAGATATTGAGCTACTTCGGACATATATCAATTTATGAAAAGGCTATTTGGACGAAATTCATTCGAACGAAGGCCATTAGGCTGAAGGGCACTAGGCCGAATATGCTATTCAACCGAATAAATCATTAGGCTGAAATACGTCGGGTCGAAAAACATTTAGCCAAAAAGGCTTTATGGTTGAAACAGTCGTTCGGCCGAAGCTGTTATTTGGCCAAATAAACCGTATCGCCGTAAAAAGATGATCCACAGAATATTAGGTCAAACGACCGAGAATGACATTTGGTCGAACTGAGTGGGTCATTCGGACGGACGATATAGCAGAAAAAAAAACTTGTTTTGCTGACTTTGCTGACTTTAAATTATTTTACCGATAAAATCATTCGACGAAAATGGTCGTCTGGCGAAAAAAGCCAAATAAATCGAATGGTCGAACAAATCAATTAGCTAAATAGGCCCAGACCAGATAAAAACACGTATATTGTGAGGTACAGTGAGAAATGAGAAACGAGAAGTAAGAAGTGATAAATGAAGAGTACGAAATAAAAACGAATGAGACGTCACGCTTCACAACTTACGTTTCACTTATAACTTTTCACTACTAACACTTTTTATCTCTCACTTTTTACTCTTGTTCCACACAGTAAGAAAGGAGAAGTGAAATGTGAGAAATGAGAGTAAGTAAGAAGTAAAATGGTATACGACATCAAACATCACTATTTTCCTCTTACATCTTATTTATTTTTCATTTCCTACTATAAGAAATGTAAAATGTGAAATAAAAAGTGAGAAGCGAGAAATAAAGATTAAATATTGATGATTGACGTCGCATGTTTCACTTCTCATTCCTCATTTGATTTTTCTCACTTCTCATAACTGCATTCCTAGTTTCTCTATTTTTAATATTTCTCCCTTAAAACATGGAAAATCAAAGCGACCAGTCTAACAGAAATGAGAAACAAAACAAAACTGCAGTTATGTTAACCCCTGTCGGCCTGAGTGACAGAAAAAAAATCTAATTGATGCCATTTCGTCATTTTATGTCGTATTGGCCTGGCTTTATCACTGCTCTACTCGTACGGATCCCAGAATTTAGAATACATTTTTGGGCTTGTGATGTGGTCCTTGGGTTATTCCGGTGGGTCACTGGGTCAGATGCAGTAAATTTGACCACAACTTTTTGTTTTGGCGATATAAGTCCAAGAAAATGACGTTTATTTCGGAATTAAAACAGAACCAAGCATCATAATAAGACCGGTTCCAGAAATTGCCAACAACAGGTTTCTTTCAAGTGACCCTTTGGGAACCGGACCCAAAATGTCCAGTTGAATATTTTCGCTCCATATTAGCAATATGGATATCAAACTTCAACATGTTGCAAGACAAGTGGAATTATGACATCCGGAAATGACTCTGGGGACATTGGCCACCATGGGGTCAGTTCCAAGGCCCTTGATGAAGCATCAAAATCAGGCATTTTCGATATGTTACAAACTATGGCATTATGGGTTCAAACTTCAGCATTTTGCAAGACAAGAAGTGTTATGACATTCGGATATGATTCTGGGGACATTGGCCACCCTGGGGTCAGTGCAAGCATCTTCAGCAATTTCTCTGGAAGTTCCTTCAGGAATTCATCATCAACTTCATCCTGAAATTCCTCACAAATTTTCTCCAGGAGCTCCTTTGGAAGTTACTCCAACTTTCTCGAAACTTTCTCCCGGAAGTTCTCTAGAATCTCCTCTCGGAATTCTTTCAGAGGTAGCTACAGAAATTTCTTCGGAAATTAATTTGAAATTCACCTACAAATTTATTTATAGTTTTTCGCGAATTGTTCCCCAGAAATTCTACTGCATGCATTTTTCCTCCAGAAATTCCTCCAGATACTCATCATATATTTCTTCGAGAATTTTACCGGATTTTACCTTCCGAAACCCTTCCGAAATTCACTTCACTTTTTCTTCTTTACTTACATCTTATCCACCCCCGTTAAATATTCTAGGAATTACCCAAGAAACTCGTCCTGAAACTCCTACAGGAGTTCTTTCAGGAATGTCTATTGACAATCCTAAGCGCATTCATTTGGAAATTTTTCCAGGTATTTCACCTAAAGCTCCTTTAAAAAATCACTATAAAATCGTTCCAGAATTTTTTGGAAATTCCTTCAAATTTCAATAGAAAACATTCATCCGGCTACTCCTCCAGAACTTTTTTCAGTAGTTCACCTGGAAATTTCTACAAGAAATCCTTTGAGAATCCTTTCGGGAATCCTTCCGGAGTTCAATAATTCTCTGGTAGTTATTTAAATAATTCTCCTGGCAATTCCTAACGGAAACTTCTCCTAAAATTCTTCCAGGAATTCCTGCTAAAACATTTCAAAAGTACTCTCCACAAAATTTCTCAAAAATATCGTAAAGAAATAATCATGAACATTCTTCCAGAAGTTTTGCGGATTTTGCATCAATGAACTCATGCAGAAGTTCTTCAGACATCCTGAAGCAGTTTCCGCGAAAACTACTTCAATATTTATACAAGAAATCTCTTTATTAATCCCTCTGAAAGTATGTTCCGAGATTCTTCTAGAAGTTCCTCAAGGTATTCTGCTAAGCAATCTTTCAGGAACTGCTGCGGGATTTGCGTGGGAATATCCCAAGGAGTTTTTGAAAAATTCCATGAAATAATAGCTAGTGGGTTTCTTCTCCAGATTCTAGTAAGAATTCCTGTACGAATTTCTGACACAGCACCTAGTGGATCAGTGGAAAAAAATTCGCTTTGCGTGAAGTTTCTTTCTTACCGGGGTCGTTCGAGCGGATCCCATTTGCCAAACGTCGTTTGGCCGAACGGGTCTTCCGGCCGGATAGGTTCTTTGGCCGAAAGGTAATTTGGCCGAATAGGACATTTGGCCTAATAGGACATTTGGCTTAATAGGACATTTGACCAAATAGGTTATTTGACCGAATAGGACATCTGGCTGAATGGAAAATTTGGCCGAATATGATATGTGACCGAACAAGACATTTGACCGAATATGTTATTTTGCCAAACAGATCATTTTGCTGAATAGGTCATTTGACCGAATATGTCTTTTGGCCAAGCAGAACATTTGGCCGAATAGGTCATTTGAAAATGAGAAATGAGGTGTGATGAAATGAGACGTCTACCTTTTCACTACTTATTTCCCACTTCTCACTGTAAAAAGTGAGTAGTGCGATGTAAGAAGTGAGACTGCTCACCACTCACTTCTAATTTTTTCCATCTCACAGTGAGAAATGAGAAGTGTGAAATTAGATGTTTCAATTCTCACTCGTCATTTCTCATTTATTACTGTCAAAGTGAGAAGTGAGTAGTGAGACGTCTCACTTTGCGCTCCTCACGTTTTACAGTGAGAAGTGAGAAATAAGGAGTGACAACAGAGACGTCTCACTACTCACTCCTCATTTCTCCCTTCTCACTATGAAAAGTGAGCAGTGAGGCATCTCACTTCTCACTTTGGCATCTCACTTCTCACTTTGTGAGACGCCTCACTTTTCACACTTCATTTCTCACTTTTCAAATGTCCTATTCGGCCAAATGTCCTATCCAGCCAAATGTCCTATTTGGCCAAATGTCCTATCCGGACAAATGTCCTTTGCGGCCAAATAACCTACTCAGCCAAATGACTTATTGGGCTATATAACCCTTTCTGCCAAATGACTTTCGGCCTAATGGTCTGTCAAATGGTATATTCGGCCAAACAACTTTCGGCCCAGTGGGCTTCGGCCAAATGACATTCGGCCGAACGGTGTTCTGCCAAACGGTCCTTCTCCATGTGCCTAGCCGCCAGACTGCGCTAATCATACGGTCACGAAACCCACAAATTAAGCCTACGAATTCTCGAAGAAAAAAAATCCTGAATGAATTGTTGAAGCAGTTCCAGCAGAAGCATAGTACTGTGTACTTCTTAGATTGGATACAAGTGATACTCATGTTTTTCTTCTGGGGGATCTCTATCAGAAACAGGATTCAGGATTAGTATCAGAAATCAAGGTGGGTATAGCCCCTTGATTTTAATCTAGGACAAAAATCCCAGAAGCATGACGATTAGGGGAGACTGGGTAGACTTGATCCCCTTTTCTGATTTCCGATGTATCGCAGCCAAAAATAAATAAACATACGCGATTTCCACACAGACTCTCTAAGAAATATAGTATTTAACTTTACTGATGTATGACAGTCCTTAAATTATTGTTGTTATTGATACACAATCGATTTTTGGAGTGCTGTCAAAAATCGACTTTTGAATTATTCGGGGGCAATTGATCCCTCTCCAAGAACTTCTCATCTCTCATCTCATGGATCCTGTACACCTCCGGTGGTGCAAAGGGCCGACTTGAAAGATCTCCATCGTGAGCGTTGCCCGGCTATCGCGTTAACCTGTTGCCAGGTTAGATTTCGGTCGACTTCTTTTATTTCTTTATTGAGGCTTCGCCGCCATGAGTCTCTGGGTTTGCCTCTGCTGCGATGTCCCGCTGGGTTCCAGTCTAATGCTTGTTTACAGATTTCGTTTCCGCCCCTACGTAGAGTGTGGCCGACCCAGCCCCACTTCCGATCCCGAATTTCTGTTGCTATCGGCCTCTGGTGACAACGAGGATGGAGCTCGTTGTTTGAGATCCAGTTGTGAGGCCACCAGGCCCGAATTATATACCGCAGGCATCTGTTAACGAACACCTGCAGCCGTTGAGTGTTCTCCACTGATACACACCATGGCAAGAACTTGCTTTGATAAAATTAGAAAGGTGCCCTCAGATTTTTTAAATATTTTTCCTTCAAAATACGCGGAATTTTCGAATTGCTGTGCGTATACGAAAACGATTTTTGTTATTGAATTCGACAGCACATGCAATTTTAAAATTTGGGGAGACTTGATCCGCTTTTTATAATATCTACACAATAAATATTTTTTCCTGACAACCCTTCATCGAATCTGTCAAATCTACAAAAAATTAGAAGCCTGAGAATAGATTTAATTTTTTTTGAATTTTTTCGCCAAATTTTTGTATGGGTGACTAATGGGAGATCAAGTGTCCCCATATTGAGCCAATAACTTCAAATCCAAATATTTTAAAACTTTGATGGAATGTTAACATTTTCATCAGTACAGATTAGGGTGGTTTAACCGGTAGTACCGTAACCGGTAATACCGGTATTACCGGCCGATTTTGGTTACCGAAAATACCGGTATTAGAGACGGAAAATACCGGTATTTTCGGTATTCTGAATTTTTCTGTCAGTATGATAAATCTGGAATAGTTTTTACCTACATTTATCAGCTAAACTTCATGTAATTAAATATCTGCCTCATATAAATACGAAATCCAGCATAGATGGGACAAATATTCGGTTGCAAGCAGTAAAGCATCGTGCAATAAAACAACAATTAAATGCGCGCATGAGTAACTTTGCCCAAGTACGCATCATTGACGACGTTCAGGATACAACCAAAATCGATCATCATCATCATTAATCATACGTATCAAATTGCAAATGATTTTTTCTCTATGAACATTGTTGACATCGTCGAAAATTTTCCCGTAATATATGAAATTGTGAATAAGGTACGTGCCGTAGTAGTTCTTTTCCGTAGATCATCTGTGAAAAACAATTTATTGCAAAAATATGTACGTTCTGAATTCGGAAAAGAATTTGAATTAGTGGCTGATGCCAAGGCACGCTCGAATAGCATGTTATCTATGCTCAAACGGATCTATGAGTTGCAGCTTTAATCCAAATTCAACTTCAGTGATGATTGTTTGGCGGTTGGTGAAATAATTCAAGCCCTCGAGCCTGTTCAAGCTCTGCTGTGAAATCTGCACTCTATATGAAGCCGACGTGGCGCTCTAATTTATGTTGGAACAATTATCAAATTGAGCTAAAGAAATTTCCGCCACTTATTCTATGCTTTGAAGGAATAAATCCAAGAGAGCCGATCAGAATACCCCAATTTTTTTGCTTTTTTGAATAATTCTGCCGTGAAGAAATTGATCATAAACGATTTTGTCATTTTCTTCAAGATATCCAGAGCAAGATGAATACACAGCTAGGTGTTGCAGTCTGCCCAATTTATGGACGAGAAGAGGGCGGGGGTGAAAAATTCATTTTCGGTGCAAAACATAAACAAACCGGCTGGCTCTCCCATACTAAAATCCAAGATGGCTGAATCGTGAATTTGGCAGATTGGAACACCTAGTGGTGTATTCATCTTGATCCAGAGCTACTTTGATTAAACTAGCGGACGCGATCTTGAAGCGTCTAATCCAGGCATTGAAAGCGTGAATGAAGCGGATGAGCATTGATTTAATTCAATCATAGCATCATATTATGTTAGTGAGTGAACAGTAGAGTGATTCAAATTTTGACTTTTTTGCACCCCGATGCTTAAACGATTGCATTTGCTATTTAATTAAACCTCCTAAATTTTTAGCTAATTTGGATGTAATTTGATTGTGCACGCGTCATTTGAAGTTTGTATGAAAATTACTATGGAAATCGCTATTGATGTAAAAGATCGTTCCGTGAGGTGGCCCATGAACTATTTGAATATAATAAACGCGTCGACTGCATTAAACAGTTCCTAAGCTGAAATACAGTTGTTGTTGCGAAGCGATTTGACTTTGGTAAGTAAAGTTAAATAGAAAACAAAAATGCTTATTATTGATATTGATGTTATTCTTTTACATGTTAAATTAAATTTCCCACGATTCAGTGTTTCCTTAATAACTTTTCTTGTAAGCACCAAATTGATTCGCAACAAAGACGAGCTGCTTCCTTGCTAAATTTGCTATGTAGTCGATGTATTCATACGTTTTTGAAGCTTCATGGGAAGTGTTGTGGAACGGTTTACCCAAAAGTTACTGTTTTCATATCGATTTTCATACAAACTTCATATTGCGCGTGCTCACTCAAATTACAACCAAATTAGCTAAAAATTTTGGATGATTGTTAAAATAGCAAAAGTAATCATTTAAGCACAGGGGAGCGAAAAAGTCAAAATTTGAATCAGTCTAGTGAACAGCCTTGCTCAGATGGATACAAAACAACGATTATGAGCGATCGTTGCTGCGTAAACAACGAGCAAACAGGGTTCGCCAAGCCAAACTTGGTATGGTATCCAGGGAAATTACGGCTGGAGCATTTTTGTTACGCTTGCTCTACTAGAATAAAACCAAAACACATCAGGTGTTCTGCTTTATTCAATCTGCTTTCAAGTTGCTGGGATGGAGGAGAGAAAGTTTCAAAGCCTCCCATGCAGTGCATCAGAGTTCCATTCTCATAGCGGACTTAATTTTCCTAATGTCTGAACAGATTTTTCTAACAGCGTGTGGTAACAATTTTAACATTTGAAGTGAAATTAACATTACAAATGTTGTTTTTCATCAAAAAGTCCAAATCAAAAGGCTTTCATTTAATACCTGAAATTTTCACAAAAACCGGTATTCTCCCCGGTATTACCGGTATTGGCGCTACCAAATACCGAATACCGGTATTTGTTAAAAATGACCAATACCGACCACCCTAGTACAGATCATTAAGCATATTTATGGCTTTGTGCTGTGAAAAAAACGAAAGCATTTGGTCATTGTTATAAAAAGTTTTTTGCTTGGCCAATAAAAAAATCTTTAGGAAGGTCAAAACATACAAACCGCCCTGCAGAATAAATAAGGTTGTCAATCCAAAAAATAACTCATCACATAAAGGTCATTTGTCTAGAGGATCTATACTAAAAAATACGCTGGAACAAAACTACTTTAGTTCTCGATAAAACAGGGGGTGATCAAGTCTCCCCGGGGATCAAGTCTACCCACCTTCCCCTACTACTCCTTGCCACGCCCATCTTCACCGTAACTTGTGAGAGGAAGGACGTGTCAGCGACACCCTCATAAGTACCACAGAGTTGGATATTAGGGAAGGTATTTGTTGGTTCAGGATTTGCCTGTGGCTGACAACGTCACCATGGTAGATCTTACATCGTAACACACCACGCAAAGGTGTCTACCCAGCGTTACGGGGAATTGTTGAAGAAATTCCAGCACAAATTCACGAAGGAATTCCTTGTTAGAATCACTGAAGAATTTTATTGATGATGGACCCCAGGAAAAATTCTCAAAGGAATTCCTAGAAGTGTGAAGAAATTCAAGTAGATTTTTTTTTGTATTTGAGAAGTATTTGAAAAATGTGTTCATAGGAATATCCAAACCTCCTTGGTGGATTTCACACTTTTTAAGCTAAAAATCAGCTTCATGTTTGTTTCGGTTTTGGATTGGTCGCCATCCATTGATGTCGGTTTATAGACTATAGGAAGTAAAGTTGAATTAAGATTTCCTTACTCAAGAAAATTATAGACCTGAGTGAGGATCTCTGTGGTTCGTTTAACATTCCTACTCAAAAACCTTCAGACTTCAGAAGTTTAATACATTTCTGATCAACTGAAATTTACGTTTCTTTCTTTCCACACGGGAACCTGATGGGTAGGTACTCACTGGTCACTGTACCATGATCCTACCACCAAAAACATTGCTGCAAAGCTTGCGTGGTGCAAATGCAATGCTGTTCACACATGTGTGCACTTGCTGCCATATCGCGCCGTTGTTGACCGTGGAATGCCGGATAAAAAAAATATGAACTGCTGAAGTTGCTATTGCGAAAATACCCACCCAAGCCAAAAGTGCCTGGTGCTGCAAACTGCTCATCATGTAATATAACAACCCACACTGTATCAATGCTAACTGCTGCCCCCTCGGTTCGATGCTCACGCGAGCTTCCATGGATGCGATGCTTAAACTGCTGACTTTGCCTTTGCTGCAACGCTGAAAAGGATTTCGCCCCACATACAAGTTTCCTCTAGCAGTTACCATCAGAACACAGCGGTCGTGGCGGGATTGCAGTTAAAGCGTTTTTTTTAGTTTGTAAGCGCCCTAAAAATAGCTTCACAAAATGTGTACATTTGGGGTGCCGGAAAAACTGAAAGCAAACTTTACAACAACAATTCACAATGCACATCGCTGGATTCGACCAACAACGACAGTGGTAGCGTTGCGCTCCGTATCGACCAACTGATGTGAAGTCGGATTCCATGGTTGGGGAAATAAATCTCGATGTGTACGATGTTGGCAGATTTTGAGATGCCGGATGGATGGTGAAATCAAAGCGATCTGTCTGCGGTTTTCATTTCTGCGTTGGTCGACGATGCTGACGTCCATCGCCAAGGCCCAAGGGTATGGATTACATCATTTTAGTATCCCACCAATTCAACAACCGAGAGGGATTACGAACCCTTCTAATACATCGCATACAAACAAATTTCCCCGATCACAAATTGCTGGAAACCGCTTTAATCATGCTCGGGTTGGGATGGACATTTCCTGGCCATTGTCGGCTGACGGTCGTCTTGGGAAACTGCAAATCTTCGACTGTCAACAATATTAACCACCTAAAGCAATATATCAAGCGAGATTAGACCGGAGTTTGAAGGTTCCACACCTGTTTAGTTTCCGGCGCAGTCCAACGGATTGAACACTGCTAGCGGCAACATCGAACATGGGAATTATAATCCGCCAAAGGCTTCTAAATAACAACCCATTTCGGAAGACGGTATTGCTTGCGGTAAGACCGTCATTCATCGGCACAGCCCATCTCCCATTCCATATTTATAAGTGGCAATAATTACTCAAGCTTGGGTCTATGAAGCAATTTTTTCAAAGGTTAAATCCCATAGCGTTACCAACGAAAAATGGCTATCTTTCTAATGACATGATTAAATCATCTTCCTATTCAGACAGGGTTTGTCCATTAGACGCAGTTTGCGCTTATTTTAATGTTCCAAATATGTGAATAAGTAAGCTTAAAATTCAAAATATGTTTATTTGTTTAATCTCAAAAACAAATTTTAATACGGTATAGTCCAAGAAGATGTACTTTCAGCAGATTCGGAAGATAATCCGACATCCCCGCTCTGCGGACATCATAAATACTCAGTTTCATGAGAAGGACTTCACCATCTACGAGTGGATCGCCGGCCGGTAATAAAAGCATCATGCACGCAGCAAATAAATTGAAAAACAACAATTCTTTCCTGAAAGCCTCCTGCGCACAATACATATCCTGTTTTACGAGCGGACGTCAACTTGCTCCATCTTCACATGTTAAAGCACGCCCCCCTTAGTTGGGCCACTCCGTCTGACACGGCGGCGAATAATGTGGTCCCCTGTTTGTGCCGATAATTTTCGTCCCGGGAAACATTCAGCCCGCAATGTCATCCTCTAATCCACGATGTGACCCAAACAAATAAATGCCATAAATGTTGCCATGTTTTCATTTACAATGGCAGTACGCTCGTACGTATCTATTTCTGTACCCAAAGTGTGCTCGCAGATTCGACTGTTGCTGGAGTACACCACCGACTGACGACTGTTGATTCATTTCCACCTCACCGTTCGATGTCCTCTTCCTTGTTTGATTTCCGGACTAGGTGAAGGTAGACATCTACAATGATGAATATTTATGTCGGTTCTTGGGAGATAACGGAATTCGGGGTAAGGCGGGGCAATGGATGAGGTTTTCGTGCTAGGTGAACCGTATGATTCATGATGAAGCAACTAATCCTCAATTCATTATGTGCACTCACTTGCAACATGAAATCAGCCATATGGAAATTTGCCCACCTAAGTTGAAACCGTTTAACCCCTCACTACTCTATTGCAAATCCATTCATAGTCATGTGTGTGTGCTGAATCTGGCCAAACGGGGGCAAGAAGGGGCACTATTTGCACCATCGCATCGCATCGGCACGTGACTTGACGGATGATGAAACCTTTTTTGGGACGGCCTGAAAGCCGGGACCAGGAGCTCCCGAAGTGGCATCATTATTCTTCACTTACGAAGCTCACATTCCCGGGCCAAGATGGAAATGGGTCGGCTCGTTAACATCAGAGCAACTCGGCGAGACGGAACGGACCAGATACATATATGCGGAGGAAGTGGCGGCGGTTTTAAGTTCTCACCTGGGGATCAGTGAATGTATGGCGCGGAGGACGTGGGACGCCGATGCGATGATGTCGTCGTGGGTAGAGTTGATAATGGACAGGACAGTTATGGCGTGTGATTGATGTATTTTAGTGCTTTTCGAAGAGGCAGACCTGTTACTTGGCTGCTGTCGGGGGCTATTGTACCCAGCGGGTGGCAACTAACGATAATTTATGGTTATGTCATTTCGGAGTTTGCCTGCGGAGATCCGAACTAGCTTTGATTCAATTTGGGCGGATTGGCTTTAATCCAACAAGGTGTTGATTGGGGAATCGGATCACAAAACTGGGATATAACTTGCTTTACATCGAATTGGACGTAAGTCAATTTGCATTACTATGAGGTGATGGGATGCGATTATTAGAAGTAACAGCTATGGGATACTTTTGAAATTGATTTGATATGGGTGGATGGGTAGCTTTACTCGCAAGTTGGATAAACATTCGGTGTAGCAGAAACTCGGTCGAGCAGAAATTTAGCTGGCCAATGGGGTACAAACTAAGAAAAGGTTGATTCTTTTCCAAAAGCCATTTCCAACAGCCCAAATCTAGCATAACCCTTTAACCCCTAAGACCGCCTTTCGACGGGATCTTTTGATTATTATTTTTTTAAATTTTCAACTGTTCATTTTTTGAAAAAATGCATGTTTCAATGTACACTGACTTCTATTTTTAAACGATTTTATTTTTCACGATTTTCTCGAAATTGCACGATTTTCTCGAAGTTACACGATTTTTCTATGCACGATTATCACAAAGTTCTGAGATTTTCAAAAAGTTTATTATATTTTTTTTTGTGCCTTATCGGATTGTAAAAAAAAATTAGGAGGTACAAAGTATAGAATACGTTCATGGCATATATTCATGGTCATCCAAGAAATCCTTGAAGTCAGGCATTGATGTCTTCACACGTATTCAGAGATCTATTGACCAGTTTCCATCTGGTGGGCTGCAAAATGGTGCGTTGACATTAAGGAAGGATCGCCCAACAGAGCTCTGGTCCCCACAAGTCCCTATCTCACGCTTCCACGGGTCGTCCGATGACAAAAGACCGCCAGCTAAGGGTTGTGTACTTAGCTGGTAGTGCAGCCTGGGCACTGTTGTCCTTCTGACATCAGCTAGAATGAGAAGGTACGCCTCGAGCGTCTGTTCACCAGGAGGTGCGGCTCAAACAGCGTTTGCCTGGTACCCAGCGGCTGATTAACGAAATGCTGTATCGCGTCAGCTATACCTAAGGTTGCAGCCCCATCATCGCGATGTAGGTAACGCGACCCCGGTAAGGTAGCTTACTGAAGCCTCTCAAATACCACGAAAAATGGAGATAGAAGAAAAAGAGAAGTGCAATCAACGTTAGCGACAACATAAACTATCTATGGGAGTCGATCCATGGAGCCGTGAGCACAACAGCACGAGAAGTGGTAGGCACTGCACAGAGGCGACCCAGGACGGGTTGGTTCGATGTGGAGTGTCAGAGAGTGACAGACGAGAAGAACGTTGCCAGAAGCCGGATGTTGGTGTCAGGTACCCGATCGAATAGAGATCGGTACAAGGAAGCAAGAGCAGCCGAAAAACGAACCCACCGTAGGAAGAAAAAAGAGTACGAAGAACAAGTTATTAGTGAGGCGCAGGAAAAAATGGAGCAGAACGATATGCGGAGGTTCTATGAGTCTGTCAATGGCGTGCGGAGAAAGACAGCGCCATCTCCCGTCATGTGCAACGACCAACAAGGGAATTTGCTGACAGATAAAACTGAAGTGGCTGCCAGGTGGAAGTAACACTTCGAGACTTTGTTGAATGGAGGAAGTGACAGTGCATCGGTGAACAGAATAAATGTTAGCGACGATGGACAATCTGTGGAGTCACCGACACTAGATGAGGTTAAAAAAGCTGTCAAAGAGCTGAAAAACAATAAGGCTGCGGGGAAGGACCGGCTCCCGGCTGAACTTCTCAAACATGGCAGTGAGCAGCTTTATGAAGTTCTGCACCATATTATGTCGGAAATATGAGAAGACGAGGAAATGCCTGCTAGCTGGTTGGACGGCCTCATTTGCCCTCTCTTTAAGAAAGGGCACAGACTGGAGTGCGCCAATTACCGAGGAATAACCCTCCTTAATTCGGCGTACAAAATTATGTCCCGTATTCTGTTCAACAGATTGAGACCGCTTGAAGAGTCCTTCGTCGGTGAATACCAAGCAGGTTTTCGTGAGGGCCGATCAACGACGGATCAAATGTTTACCCTGAGACAAATCTATCTATATAAAAATGAAATGGTCTGTGTTCGTATCCGCATAACTCGAAAACGGCTGGATGGATTTTCTCCATTTCTTCAGCAGATATGTTCGTTATCGTTTCCGACGGGTTTATATGATATTTCCTCATGCGAAAATTACGAGTAGAGTTAAATAAATTGTGAAAAACTAGAATTTAGATTCGTATGGAAATTTCGCATAGGCAGTTCACAGCGCGTATTTTCGCCTACTATGCAGGACAACGTCTGCCGGGTCGACTAGTCCTTGATAAATTCCGGGAGTACAACTTGCAGACACATCATCTGTTTATTGATTTCAAGGCGGCGTACGATTCAGTGAAACGGAATGAATTATGGCAAATTATGCTTGAACATGGTTTTCCGGCGAAACTGATACGGCTGATTCGTATAACGTTGGACGGATCGAAATCAAGTGTAAGGGTTGCGGATGAAATATCGACGTCATTTGTTACCTTAGATGGATTAAAGCAGGGTGATGCACTCTCGAACCTACTGTTCAATATAGCGCTCGAGGGAGCGATTAAGAGAGCTGATGTGCAAAGAAGCGGTACCATTATCACAAAATCGTATATGCTCCTGGGATTTGCGGACGATATCGATATTATCGGAATTGATCGCCGTGCCGTGGAAGAGGCTTTTGCGCCTTTTAAGAGGGAGACAGCGAGCATTGGACTCACGATCAATACCAGCAAAACGAAGTACATGGTCGCTGGCAATCAACGTGGGTTCATTAGTGGTGGTGGTAGCGAAATAGTGCTGGATGGTGAAAAAATTTGAAGTGGTACAAGAATTTCTGTATCTTGGAACATTAGTGACGTGCGATAATGATGTTACCCGCGAGGTGAAAAGGCGTATTGCAGCTGCAAATAGGGCTTATTACGGACTTCGTAACCAGCTTATGTCCCGTAGTCTGCAAATGAAAACAAAACTCGCGCTGTATACTACTCTGATTCTTCCGGTGGCTTTATACGGCCATGAGACATGGACGTTAAAGGAGGCTGATCGGAGAGCTCTCGGAGTGTTTGAGCGTAAGGTGCTGCGAATACTCGGCGGTAAACAGGAGAACGGTATCTGGCGGCGTCGCATGAATCATAAATTGTACGAGGTGTACAAAGGGCTGGCTATTATTAAGTTTATATAACACGGCAGACTACGGTGGGCTGGTCTCGTTGTTCGTATGCCGGAAGAACATCAAGCGAAGATAATATTTATTAGAGAACCCGGAAGAGGCCGCAGGCTTCGTGGAAGGCCACGTACACGATGGCTTTTTGCAGTTGAAGAGGACCTGAGGGCGCTCAATGTTCAGGGCGACTGGAAGCGATTGGCCCAGGATCGAGTCCAGTGGAGAAGGATACTCCATTCGGCGTAGGTTCATCGAAGAGCTGTAGCCCATCAAGTATCAAGTAAGTATTGACCAGTTTCAAATATGTTACATGCCCTTTATGGTACACAGACTAGAATGCGTTTATATGGGTATGGTCTTCCAAGAATTCTATGAAATCAGGCCTTAAGGTCTACACGCCTAATCAGAGATCTATTGGCCAGTTTTACATGTGGAGCATGCCCTTTGTGGTACATAGAATGAATTTTGTTCATGGCATAAGGGTATGGTTATCCGAGAATTCCCTGAAGTCAGGCCGTGAAGTTTACACACGTATTCAGAGATCTATTGACCAGTTTCAAATATGGAACATGCCCTTTGTGGTACACAGAATATAATGCGTTCATGGCATGTGGGTATGCTCATTCAAGAATTTTATGAAGTCAGGCCTTAAGGTCTACACGCGTAAGATCTATGGGCCAGTTTTAAATGTGTTTATGACATATGGGTGAGGTCATTCAATAATTCCCTGAAGTCTGGACTTAGGGTCTACACGCGTGTCAAGTTTCATATATAGAACATGTCTTTTGTGGTAGACCTGTGCGCCGCCGCCTTTAAAAAATGAATCGGCGCGGCGCCAACCGAAAATTTCCCACGCCGCCGAAATTTTTTTTACCACGACGTGGCTATTGAAGGGCTAGTAGTAATAAGTTGGGTAGTGGGCTTCGTGCATTTTGTTAAAAGATAAGTTTTACTGGTAAGTTCATCCTATCGGATATATCTTTCCGCCAAGTTCGTATTACATTTATTTACTTCCAAGTTGAGCATTTCGCACAAATGCGTAGGTGGTAGAAGCCTGGACTATTGTATGACAGTATCATCACTTCCATCCGTTACCACATATATTGATTTGGGACTAACCACTATCTTTTAGATGGAAGCAATGCACTCTCCAATAGTCGAGATTCATCTTGGCCAAGTCC
Source organism: Armigeres subalbatus (assembly GCF_024139115.2). Taxonomy (NCBI): domain Eukaryota; kingdom Metazoa; phylum Arthropoda; class Insecta; order Diptera; family Culicidae; genus Armigeres; species Armigeres subalbatus. The sequence goes on along the minus strand of NC_085139.1, from coordinate 38,565,262 downwards.
TTGCAAATGCTAAGAAAGGAGAAAGATGCTTAGTTGGACATTTGCCTAAAAAAGATGCAGATAACTCTACGACCTCTCATAGGTGCCACGGGAGGTTTTGGAATTGTTAGTGTGGAAGGCTATAACAGAAGGAATCGTTTTGGTGGAACGTGAAACACAGATACAAGTACGAAGTAGGGAAGGGACGAGCCTAGATTTGAATCCACGAGCTCCTGCCAATAAGGCAGAAGCGGCAGCGTCACATTTATTTACTCCCAAGTATGCATAACAGTAACTAGCGTCGAGCTGATTTTTTTGAATTGTTTTTGACAGATGCCTTATCGGTCTTATTGGTGTCTTTGGTGTGTTGGTCTGAAATTATTTCAGAATTTCATTAAAAATTTCAAACAAAACAAAAGTTTTTTTTTCAATTTCTCATGACCTCCATTTGAAAATACTCATTTCAAGAATTCACCCAAAACTTCTACAGTGATTCAAACAAGGAATTCCTTTAAGAATTCCGCTTCGTTTCGGCTATGCAGTCAGTCGAACTCCCGCTGCAATCATATTTACGAATTTCTCCGGAAATTTCTTCAACAACTCTTTCAGATTTTTTTTGGTAATCCTCCAGGAAATCCATTGGGAAATTATTCTGAAATTTTATTAATTATTTCCACATGAATTCATCACATAATTTCTATAAGATTTCAACCAGAACTTCCTTCGCGAATTTCTTCGTTGTTTCATGGTAAATTTTAAAAACTCCTTCGAATATTCCCATGATAATTCCATCGTGAATTCGTCTGGAGGAATACAACGGAGCAGTTCCTGGAATCCTTTTTTGCGTTTTACCTAAAATCTTTTGAGGGATTTATAGAAGGAGCCTTGAAGTTATTGCCGCGGAAACTTCCAGATGAACTCGAAGAAGATAAGGCAGGAGAATTAGTGGAAGAATTTCCAGGAGCGAAATTTGGGTGGAAGTACCAAAAAAAATGGACTCTTTCGGAAGGAATTTCTGTAAAAGGTTCTGAAGGAATTATTGAAGAATTCCAAAAGGATTTAAAGGGAATCTTGGGAGGAATGTTTTCAAGAATACCAAGAGGGATTTCTTTTATCAAGAATTATTCAAGAATTATCTGTTGAAAATCGCAACAGAATTTCCGCAAGTATTCCTAGTAAAACTGCTGGAAATATTTCTGGAAGAATTCCTAGGGGTGGGTGGATTTGGCTAGAAATTTCTCTTTCGAAAGAAGTTCAGTGAAAATTTCTAAACAGTTCTCAAAGTAATTTATGAAAAGATAACGATGGAATTTTTGAAAGAACTTCAGGGAGAAATTCAGGAAAAAATCATTGAGAAAAAAATAGTGGACATTCTACCGGACAACTTGTAACAAAATCTAAATAATCCACAGGTTCGGTAATGGAGGAAAACACGAAGGAAATATCGTAATAACTTTCCTAATAGACTCCACAGGAATTTTTACTGGGAATTTGGAAAAATTGCTTTAAGAGTTGACGAAAAAATCTAGCAGGAAGCTCCGTAGGAATTATCTGGAAGACTTTCGGACGAACTCCCTGAGGAACTTCCGAAGGAATTCCTGGAGAAAAATTCCGAAGAAATTCTTGAAGAAACTTCATGAGGAATTCCTGAAGGAATTTTAATTGAAAGAGAGAAATTCCTGGAGGAACTTCCGGAGGAATTCCCGGAGGAACTTCCGGAGGAATTCCTAGAGGATCTTCCGGAGGAATTCCTGGAGGAACTTCCGGAAAATTCCTGGAGGAACTTCCGGAGGATTTCCTGGAGGAACTTCCGGAGGAATTGCTGAAGGAACTTCCGGAGGAATTCCTGGAGGAACTTCCGGAGGAATTCCTGGAGGAACTTCCGGAGGAATTCCTGGAGGAACTTCCGGAGGAATTCCTGGAGGAACTTCTGGAGGAATTCCTGGAGGAACTTCTGGAGGAATTTCTGGAGGAACTTCCGGAGGAATTTCTGGAGGAACTTCCGGAGGAAATCCTGGAGCAACTTCCGGAGGAATTCCTGGAGGAACTTCCGGAGGAATTCCTGGAGGAACTTCTGGAGGAATTCCCGGAGGAACTTCTGGAGGAATTCCCGGAGGAACTTCCGGAGGAATTCCCGGAGGAACTTCCGGAGGAATTCCTGGAGGAACTTCCGGAGGAATTCCTGGAGTAACTTCCGGAGGAATTCCTGGAGGAACTTCCGGAGGAATTCCTGGAGGAACTTCCGGAGGAATTCCTGGAGGAACTTCCGGAGGAATTCCTGGAGGAACTTCCGGAGGAATTCCTGGAGGAACTTCCGGAGGAATTCCTGGAGGAACTTTAGGAGGAATTCCTGGAGGAACTTCCAGAAGAATTTCTGGAGGAACTTCCAGAAGAATTTCTGGAGTAACTTCCGGAGGAATTCCTGGAGGAACTTCCGAAAGAATTGCTGGAGGAACTTCGAGAGGAATTTCTGGAGGAACTTCCGGAGGAATTCCTGGAGGAACTTCCGGAGGAATTCCTGGAGGAACTTCGGAGGAATTCCTGGAGGAACTTCCGGAGGAATTCCTGGAGGAACTTCCGGAGGAATTCCTGGAGGAACTTCCGGAGGAATTCCTGGAGGAACTTCCGGAGGAATTCCTGGAGGAACTTCCGGAGGAATTCCTGGAGGAACTTCGGAGGAATTCCTGGAGGAACTTCCGGAGGAATTCCTGGAGGAACTTCCGGAGGAATTCCTGGAGGAACTTCCGGAGGAATTCCTGGAGGAACTTCCGGAGGAATTCCTGGAGGAACTTCCGGAGGAATTCCTGGAGGAACTTCCGGAGGAATTCCTGGAGGAACTTCCGGAGGAATTCCTGGAGGAACTTCGGAGGAATTCCTGGAGGAACTTCCGGAGGAATTCCTGGAGGAACTTCGGAGGAATTCCTGGAGGAACTTCCGGAGGAATTCCTGGAGGAACTTCCGGAGGAATTCCTGGAGGAACTTCCGGAGGAATTCCTGGAGGAACTTCCGGAGGAATTCCTGGAGGAACTTCCGGAGGAATTCCTGGAGGAACTTCCGGAGGAATTCCTGGAGGAACTTCCGGAGGAATTCCTGGAGGAACTTCCGGAGGAATTCCTGGAGGAACTTCCGGAGGAATTCCTGGAGGAACTTCCGGAGGAATTCCTGGAGGAACTTCGGAGGAATTCCTGGAGGAACTTCGGAGGAATTCCTGGAGGAACTTCCGGAGGAATTCCTGGAGGAACTTCCGGAGGAATTCCTGGAGGAACTTCCGGAGGAATTCCTGGAGGAACTTCGGAGGAATTCCTGGAGGAACTTCCGGAGGAATTCCTGGAGGAACTTCCGGAGGAATTCCTGGAGGAACTTCCGGAGGAATTCCTGGAGGAACTTTGGGGGAATTCCTGGAGGAACTTCCGGAGGAATTCCTGGAGGAACTTCCGGAGGAATTCCTGGAGGAACTTCCGGAGGAATTCCTGGAGGAACTTCCGGAGGAATTCCTGGAGGAACTTCCGGAGGAATTCCTGGAGGAACTTCCGGAGGAATTCCTGGAGGAACTTCCGGAGGAATTCCTGGAAGAACTTCCGGAGGAATTCCTGGGGGAACTTCCGGAGGAATTCCTGGGGGAACTTCCGGAGGAATTCCTGGAGGAACTTCCGGAGGAATTCCTGGAGGAACTTCCGGAGGAATTCCTGGAGGAACTTCCGGAGGAATTCCTGGAGGAACTTCCGGAGGAATTCCTGGAGGAACTTCCGGAGGAATTCCTGGAGGAACTTCCGGAGGAATTCCTGGAGGAACTTCCGGAGGAATTCCTGGAGGAACTTCCGGAGGAATTCCTGGAGGAACTTCCGGAGGAATTCCTGGAGGAACTTCCGGAGGAATTCCTGGAGGAACTTCGGAGGAATTCCTGGAGGAACTTCGGAGGAATTCCTGGAGGAACTTCCGGAGGAATTCCTGGAGGAACTTCGGAGGAATTCCTGGAGGAACTTCCGGAGGAATTCCTGGAGGAACTTCCGGAGGAATTCCTGGAGGAACTTCGGAGGAATTCCTGGAGGAACTTCCGGATGAATTCCTGGAGGAACTTCCGGATGAATTCCTGGAGGAACTTCCGGATGAATTCCTGGGGGAACTTCCGGAGGAATTCCTGGAGGAGCTTCCGGAGGAATTCCTGGAGGAACTTCCTGGAGGAACTTCCTGGAGGAATTCTTGGAGGAACTTCCTGGAGGAATTCCTGGCGGATTTTCCTGGAGGAACTTGGAGGAATTCCTGGAGGAACTTCTCGAGGAAATCCTGGAAGAGCTTCCGGAGGAAATTCCTGGAGGAACTTCTGGAGGAATTTCTGGAGGAACTTCCGGAGGAATTCCTGGAGGAACTTCCGGAGGAATTCCTGGAGGAACTTCCGGAGGAATTCCTGGAGGAACTTCTGGAGGAATTCCTGGAGGAACTTCCGGAGGAATTCCTGGAGGAACTTCGGACGAATTCCTGGAGGAACTTCCGGAGAAATTTCTGGAGGAGCTTCCGGGGGAATTTCTGGAGGAACTTCCGGAGGAATTCCTGGAGGAACTTCGGAGGAATTCCTGGAGGAACTTCCGGAGGAATTCCTGGAGGAACTTTCGGAGGAATTCCTGGAGGAACTTCCGGAGGAATTCCTGGAGGAACTTCCGGAGGAATTCCTGGAGGAACTTCCGGAGGAATTCCTGGAGGAACTTCCGGAGGAATTCCTGGAGGAACTTCCGGAGGAATTCCTGGAGGAACTTCCGGAGGAATTCCTGGAGGAACTTCCGGAGGAATTCCTGGAGGAACTTCCGGAGGAATTCCTGGAGGAACTTCCGGAGGAATTCCTGGAGGAACTTCCGAAGGTATTCCTAGAGGAACTTCTGGAGGAACTTCCGGAGGAATTCCTGGAAGAACTTCCGGAGGAATTTCTGGAGGAGCTTCCGGAGGAATTTCTGGAGGAACTTCCGGAGGAATTCCCAAAGGAACTTCTGGAGGAACTGATGGAGAAACTTCCCGAGGAACTCCTGGGATAGCTTCCAGGCAAACTCCTGGGGAAACTTCCGGATGCATTTTTAGAGGAACTTAAGGAGGAACTCCTGGAGGAACTTCCGGATGAGTTCCTGGAGGAATTCCTTGAGGAACTCCTAAAGGAACTTTTTGATGGATGAACTTCTTGATAAATTCATGGAGGAACTTCCGGAGGAATTCCTGAAGGAATGAAATCAGTTCACGCCGACCCACGCCGCTGCGCTGCTGCCGCCGATCACGAACGGCGTGACGCCGCCGCGGGCCGCGGGTAAATTTTCAATCGGCGCACAGGTCTATTTTGTGGTCCATAGGATTAATTGCGTTCATGACATGTGGGTATGGTAATTTTATTTCCAAGTTCGTTTATTTGGTAAGCTCAGCCGTGTATAACAATTTACGGATCCATGTTTCTTTGTGATATATACAATTAATGTCATTTTATTTTTTAGATAGTAAGAAATGGGTAGGAGCCAACGTACTCGTGGTGACTCGATGTTAGTTTACAATGTTTAAAGATGGACGGGGCTTAATATTCGGGATCAGGGAATTTCGGCAGCTCATCCGGGCATTTGGCGTAAGGAACGATGTGGCGTTTCGTCGTGTTCGAGGATTGGTTCGACTGGGAGCATCCTCCGGATGGCACGAGTAACGGAGATCTACGGATCATAACTACAGAGACAGTACAAAAAAAATTGTCGAAAGAAAAAAAACGTGCATATAACATGGCAATCCGTCGGTATGAATTGTGATTAGAAGCTGGTTTCCCAGGCTTTTGAATAACTATTACTTTGACCTGTCGCCATTCTGGTGGTGACACAATGTTGTACTCCATGAAACAATTGTACAGGTCAAGTAATCGTATTTTTGCGATATCTGGGAGGTTTTTAAGAAGATTTAATTTAATGTTATCGCATCCCGGAGCAGAGTTATTCGATGAAAGAAGAGACATGGATAGTTCCAGCATTGAGAATGGTCTACCCAAAGAACCGGGATCAGTGATTGATTCTCGAAATAGCGGTTCTGCTGGTACGGAAACTGGACAGACTTTATCTGCGAAGTTGAATATCCATCGATGATAGAAGGGAGACTGCGCTCCAAAGTTGTCGACGATTAAGTGAAGCGTTTGTTGGAATATAAACAGAAGGTATGCAAAGGTCTTTATTCTTTACATTTATTTGGTAAGCGGCGATTTCTTAGCCATTAACAACAGTAATGTGAATTCTGTAGAAGCAGTAGCACTTCTTGATCCCCAAAAGAACGCCACCATAATGATCATCCCGATCTTGGCGAATAATGGTAAAATCGTGGAAGTTGATTTAATCTTCAGATGAAAGCTACGTTTCACAGAGTGAAAATATATCGCAATTTGAATTGCGAATCAAAAACTTGAACACGTCTAATTTATTTTTCTGCAGCACAGTGATCGTATCTTGTGTAATGGTCGTATTATCCATCGAAAGATACAATATCTGCAAGAATCATCATGTGGAAATTCCTGAGAACTTATGAATTAGGGAATATCCATTATTTATTCTTCCAGTACCGAACTGTCTCTTATTGCTGTTTGAATTTCCGTCAAACAATTTGCTGTAATGTGCAGACATCATCCTTTTACGAAGCGATTTGCCTGCAAATATGGTTCGCATTATGAGGTTCATAATTTGCTGATGTTTGCGGAGCAAACTTGCCCTCACGCTCCGTGCACAAGAAGACGAATATCAACCCCCAGCCAGCAATAAGTCGGCAACTGCAAACACACATACACACAAGATTAAGCTCGTTCTTGGAATGCAAATGAGCAATTGCAACCATAGTTACGCGCCGCCGTTGTCATCATCGTCGTCGCTGACCCGTAGGAAAAATTTGCCTAACTTGGCAAATTCTTTACGCTCCTTGAAGCGCAACGGGGCGGCTTTGCTGGCTGGAACCGCAACGGTCGTACTGTGAAAGCCCTTCGCCATGGAGCTGCTCGTGGTCGTGGTTGTCCTCCGGAGGAGCAAATTTGAATAAAACAATGATAAATTCCTGGGATAGTTCGAGCAGGCGTCGGTCGACGTTGTTGGCTTTCTCGTTGTCGTAGCTACTACACGCAGTAAACCAGCTTGTAATTGTTGGTTGGCTTAATTAAAAAAGGCATAAGTTTCAGTCGGTAGTAGGACCAGTGACGAAGCTCGGGGGCGAAATACTCAAAGGAGTACATTGCGCCCATTTTCTGGTAGATACAAGAAACCGTTTCATGTGACCAATAGACAATTTTCAAAAATTACATCAGTTTTTAACATCGTTTGACATCTAGGCGTTTTAGATTAAAAAATAAAAATCAAACTACGCCAATGAAATGACTGCGAATCGTAAATAAAAAGACGATTATTTCCACCATGAGCGCGTCTGGTTGGTATGTTCAGCGATTGTACCCCGTTTGGCATAAAGTCATTTGGCATAATGCCGTTTGGCATAATGTCGTGAGGCATAAAGTCGTTTGGCATAATGGCCGTTTGGCATAACGGCCGTTTGGCATAATGGTCGTTTGGCATAAGGTCATTTGGCATAATTGTTATATGAGCTGTGTAATGGCTAAGTAAGATTTGTTTAATCATTCAGTTACGTGATTTCCTTCATATGGGCAATACATGATTATTGGGAACGGAATTGTACGGCGTGACTAATCAAGAATAAAGAAGCTTCCTGTAAAAATGGGACCATTTGAAATGTTGAGGCACCTACCAGCAAGATAGATCAGCACTATATTAAATGAACATTGGTTTTTTTTTTATTTAAGGGCAAGCCAGAAAACTTTTTTTTTGTTGTTGTCTTTATTAATAAGGTTTTCGGCCCTAGACCGGTTCACCTCATAGCCAGAAAACTTCCTTTTTATGAGCAAACCCTTGCATTCAAGCGAGCGAACCAAATGCTTGAATTGAAAGAAGGAGTCATATTCTCTCTGGCTTCTGCTGGGCAAATGCATCCTTTAAAAGAAGGGATCATTATTTACTTTTCCTTAAGCCGAGCAAATATCTGAATTGAAGGAAGAAAACATATCGTCTCTCGCCGTCTGAGCCTTCGAATGAGCCAGTACCCCCAGTAGTCCTAATTTCAAGTTTATAGTTTATTTCAGTGAAACAAAATTACATTTCCCCGTTATATTCACCAACTTTTTATATATACAACGAATCGATCAGGGAAAAAATCTTGCAAATCGGTCAACCCGTTCGCGAGTTAAATCGTCAGGATGGAAATCTCAACTCATTTTTATTATATAGAAGATTAGAAAGCAAAAAAACGCAATTGTGTGCAACGATTAATCTCTGCGACGAATGGATTTATGTTCTAGTATTGTTTATTAAACTAGAATTTCTACAGAAAAAGTTAATTATTCAACTGTTTTTTTTAATATCCAAAAAGGAGGACATTTTAGCGCGAAAGGAGGACATCTGATTTTTAATGAAAAAGGAGGACATGTGCTCCTTTAGGATACCATATGGTCACCCTAATCATAGTTTCGTTATAACTTGCAAAGGCGATCATTTAAAGGAGGTGTTATCTCTTCTGTTTGTCTCCTACCGTGCAAACGCGTTTTTTAATAGCAAGCATTTTCAACAATGTTCGCTTTAAACAGAGCAAACGCGTTCATTAAGAGAAGGCACAGACGAACATACATAACGCATTGAACAATCACTCACAAATTCATCTTCGTTCAAACACTAACTACATCTGTTGATTTCATTCAGTTGGGCAAATTACGAACCAGATGGCGGTAGTGAACAAATGTCAAACTCGAACAAATCAGATGCGCGCACCACGAGCGATCGATTGGCCAACTAATGATTATTTAAATCGATTTCGAACTTTGATTGCTTTAAATCGGACAAATGCGTTCATTAAACGAGGGCATTATCAACTATGTTCGCCTCATATCGGGCAAATGGATTCATCTAAACAAGGCATTATTATCTCTGATCGCAATAAACCGACAAAAGCTTTCATTTAAAGAAGGCATCATCTCCTATGCTCGCCTTATACCGGGCAAATGCGTTCATTAAAAAAAATATTACCAACTCTGTTCGCCTTATATCCGGCAAATGTGTTCATCTAAAGAAGGCATTATCAACTCTGTTTGCCTTAAACCGGGCACATGCGTTCATTTTAAGAAGGCATTACCTCTACACTGAGGATACTGGCCGTAAGATTTTCATACGACCAAACTTATGATAATTTTTCATACGAATTGAACTATGAAAATCGTAGGATCTTTTTTCGATCAATTCTAACTCTTTATTGGGTATCCAACGAGACAGTTTCTCGAAGCGTCAGTGGGCGTGTGGTATGAACGCACGCCTCCTAATCACGACGTCCATGGTTCGAAACTGGGTTACACTTTTTTTTAACAAACTGAAAATATTTCATAAGATTGTCGTATGAAATGCATTCCATTAGATAATCGTATGAAAATTAATACATTTTCTTGTGGCGAAATTTCAAAAGAGAAACGTATGATGTTCTTACGACCAGTATCCTCAGTGTAGGGATCCTATAATGAGAGATATGCGAAAGCGGCCATTGTGAGCCAATCGAGCATTGAGAACTGTCAAAACGTGAGCCAAATGAACGTTGTTATTGTTGCAGATTCAGAGGTATTGAGATTGTTATGAAATAGATTTTAAGAAAAGTTTCATCGAATAAACAATTTGTTTTACTTTCGCGAGTAAAAGTAATCTAGTTTATGTATCGTGTTTCACTCATTTGTATTGCATTTTTATTCTAGTGACAATGCTTATAAACACTGTTAGTGGACAGACAAACATATTCCAAATTGTAATTAAATGCAAAGTCATATACAAGCTTCAACATTTTGCGCTGCGGCAAGTGCTGGAAACGTTTGCTAACAAAAGTAACAGCGTTGCTAAATCGCCTGGAAAAGAATTTGCATATCTCTCATTATAGCAGTACCAAATTTTCAAAACGACTTATCTGCTTTTGTAAACAAAGATTCAAACGTCCATTTGACGAATCTGATGGCACCCCCACGCAAACCAACATTAACAACAGGTCGCCGAAGGCTTCCCCTACGTACTAATGGTGTTGGTTTGCGTGGGAGTGCCATCAGAATTGTCAAATCGACGTTTGAATCTTTGTTTACAAAAGCAAATAAGTCGTTTTGAAAATTTGGTATTGATAGGATCCCTAATTACCTCCTATGTTTGCATAAACCGTTATCGTTCATTTAAAGAAGGTATTATTTCCAGTGTACACGACAAAGTATGTTTTTAAAAAGATGAATATATGTCATGCAGATATAATTTCATTTGCTTTTCATTGCCTTATTGTGTAAAATTGTGTTTGCTTTTGAGCACTTACAATTTTGCTATTCGACTTTTCGTATTTTGTAGTTTGTTTTAGTCAACGACGATCTTGCTGCTGACCCAGAGGTAGAAAGATTTTAAGTGAAATAAACAGATAGTAAAAAGTCTACCAAAGTACCTTCAAGCAGTGGTTTGATATAATCTGAACTTTAATTCAAAAAATCAATTTAAAACATCTCTCTTATAACGTTAAAGTGACAATCATTATAAATATTTGAACATATTATGCATAAGTTTCGAAATTGATGATTGCACAACTATTATGCCAAATGACCATTATGCCAAACGGCCATTATGCCAAACAGTCGTTATGCCAAACGACATTATGCCAAACAACCTTTATGCCAAACGGCCTTATGCCAAACGGTGTTATGCCAAACGACTTTATGCCAAATGACCTACCACCATGTTCAGCAGTCCATTGGAAAGAGCTGTGAACGAGGTCGAAAATTATATCCAGAGCGTTGAGTGGCCTCCCCAAACTATCCGGACGAGATGCAGCAGCTTGGAAAATATGCGGTGGACAACGGTGGCTCAACAACCGGAAAAAAGTGAACTATTTTTGCGTGCTCCACCGAAGAACGCTTGATTAAAATTCATTCCACAAAGCACGGCGGAACGAGTGGTGTCCGTTTGGTTCGGTTCCGTAACGACTGCGAGAGCCGGTCGACCGACAACGAGTGCACCGTTCAAGATAAAACAAAGTAAAGTTCAACCACCGAACTGCAACTGGAAGTGGCTTGCTCGCAGGAATAGTTTGTCATTCGAATGAACCCGCTTACATTCCGAACCATGGACGATGCACAACTTTGTCTGGTAAAACTCTTCACTGCCAAGTAAGCAATCGTTCTGGATCCGGTTCCGGGAGCGTCAAAACTTTTCTGCCAGAAGATGATTCAATTCGAGTTGACATATTGTTTCGAAGAACCGCCATCGTCTCCTCGTCAGAAGAACGCACCACAGATGGGACTGATGGTGATGTTATAAATGCAAGCAGGAATGTAGTTCTGTTTCAATTTCGTCCTGTACTGCTGGTGCAACCAGTGTTTTAAGTCACAAAAAATGAAAATACATACTGCATAACATTTTGTTGTGCCCAAAACGGGGGTGCGCAAATTGAATCGGTGCGTAAAAAAGAAGTGTTTTTGGGCGTAAAAAAGGGGGGGGGGATATCTCGAAATTTCAGCATAAAAAAGTTTGCAATTCTTTTGATAAGCAAAGTTTGATATTTAACATACTTTTATTCTAAAGATTTATCTTTTGCCAATTAAAGTATTAGGGTCGTTCAAATTTTTTATGGTATCATGGTCGTCCAATAGTGCGCCAAGAAGTTTTGAAATAGTATCAAAGGTCTAGCAACTAAACAACAAGTAGTTACATTGGATTAACAACAGTTTTAGGTCCATGTTGATATATGGATACATAATAAGCAGATCTCCGATATTTTCAAGTATCCTGAGTCGTCTAAGAGCCTCAAGGAGTAAGGACCTCAGATCTACCAGCTATTCTGACAGCATTTTTGGGGTGTTCATAAAGATCCATATTGATATCTTGGCGTAGAATAAGCAGTTTATCGTCATTTTCAAGTATTTAAAGTTCTTCGAGAACCTTCCAGAGCATGAACCTGTGCTTTATGTAATATAATATATCATTTGTTGGCGGATAATTTTGTTAATTAGTGTTAATAGTCGAAGTTTCAAAACTTGAGTCGATATCTCAACTGTCAAGATGATTATTTTGCATGTGCTTTCAGTTTCATATTTTTCCCGGTACCCTCGCAATATCTGAATTATCATATGTTTCATTTTAAAGTAAGAAAAGTACAATTAGTACCTGCTGCTAATTATAATCAGCAGTACATAAAATCTCATAAGCTGCCAAACAAAATTATGCAGAAAACAACGGTGAAACTGAACTTTCCATATACACGAGAACGCATATTACTTCACTTGACAGAGCATAAGATTTTATAACAATATCCGGGGGGAAGGGATGGTACTGATGCCAGCACACTGTACCCGTAGATGACAATCATTGTTGTCGTCCTCGTCGTCGTCGTCGTTGTGAAACTGTAAATGAAACACCAAGATGACTTGCAAACAGAGCGTCAAACAAACAACTCCGGTGCTGATGATTATGATGGGCATAAAATTTAATACCATTCACCCATGTAGCTACTACACACATACATTTATGGGTAAAATCCGGTGAAAATGAGCACCAGGAGCACCTGCTTCTAGTAACGAACTGGAAACGGGTACAACATTGTACCACATAATGAGAAACTTTGGCAAAATGCTTTCTTCTGTCGAATGGATGTAGGTGTTTCACTTCGAGGTCGAGGTGAAATTGAACAATGTGCCTATTTATTTGAAACACGGAACTTGGATGGGTTTTGTTTGAAAAAAAAATCAAGTCAAATACATTTGCGATAGATAAAATCTATAATTTGTCGACTCATGTTCACTTTTCTGCCTCAAATGAATGCTAGAGCATTTTCCAAACAAGCAAATTTGATAAATAAAAAAAAACTAGGTACTTATCAACGAACTCGATTTTTCGGGAACTAATTGCATCTCAGAAAAACATTTATCAGTGTTAATCAAATACTGTTACATGTCTAAGAAACGCCGTTGTTCAGCAACCAAAATTGAAAACTATTTTACTCAAGTGACTCTACCAAAAACCGCTTATCACTAATATATTCTCTTCACATGCAGAACGAAACAATAGTGCCCTACAGCATGTATGTACTTAAAGTGAGCGGTAGTGCGGGAGGAAGGACACCGAAGCATGTCAACATCGAATCATTCGTAGCTACCGCGATACAGCACCGCCCGCTCGTGGTGGTGGTGGCGTTAGCTCCAAAATGCACATTTCCGCATTTTCATCATACGCCAGCGACGACGATGACACGGCGACGACGTCGCGGAAAATGATGGATGGGTTGTTCTTTGTCGTACGACATGTCGAGCGCCGGAACGCCGGAATGCAACTTTCTCTATCTGGGCGGAAAGTATGATAATACCCACCAGAAACGGCAGAAACAATGGGAAAGTTTTTACGAAGTGACGGCTCCGAAAGCAACCGTTTTGAATGGTTATTTAAATAAGCTAATTAAAATTTTCGCTCACCGGTTAATTACACCTGGACAGTTGTGCTTTTTTTCGGCTATGCAACAGCGATACTAACCTGAAATGAGAAGACAATGGAAATGAGATTTTAGATCGTATTTGAATACAATGTGGAAACGTGATTTCATGTGAATATGTGCAACAAAGCTACAGTTTCAATGGACGCAGAAAATAACTTTATGATGGGAAATTTCAATCTACTTTTTATTACATGGACAATGTAACTTCTGAAAGTTTCGTAACAACCGTTCCAAACGTGATTTTTTGAGATCACGAGACAAAACTTTTGCAGTTCAGTACAATCACTGTCAAATGCCATTCCTCAAAATAGTCAGTGGATTATCTGAACATGGTACAACAAATATGATCGGCAAAGAATTGCCTAAGAACCTCAATGCTCGAAGACAAAGCTTTGGTTACCCTCTCGTTGAAAGTGATATCCGGTCAAAGTTGTGTGATTCGTTTCCTTCTAGCTGCTATTTTGATAAACACATTCTCACCGATTGTGTGAATTTTTGTGGAAATCTCGTGCTATCATCTGGTAATTAGACTGGCTTGATGGTCATATGGCTACCACTTCTGCCTTGGTTCAATCCCAGGCCCATTTCATCAATCGTACTTCGTATCTTTACATATATTGCTCATGTTCTAGCCATCTTTCAAGCTGGAAATGGATTTTCTTACCGTTTCCATCTTCTAATACACACAATTTTACTAATTCAAGCAGATAACTGTTGAAGCTCGAAATGAGCGGAAAATTCGTTTTAGCATCCAATTGTAATAAAACCACTCTTTCATTACTTCACATTGGCAACCCGTTAACCAAGACGAACCTCTGTCATAGCACGTCACCCGCAAACTCTAATAAAATTACGCATGATCTCGTGGCGATTGTAAACGTGTTCGGCTTACAGCGGGCCGAGTGTTTGCATCATCAATTTCTTCCCTTCAATCATGAGGACGTGGCCACGTTATTGGCAATGATAGAGCCCTCGGGTCGTGCACATTGAGGTTGCACAGCAGGATCGCGTATGGTCAAATAGCAGCTTTCTTACGAAGGAGGGGGCCCCACAATTTTGAAGTGGATATCCACTTCTTCTGGCTTTTGACTTTAAATGCCAACCTGCTGTTATGTTTCTCGACGATATTCATTTTAATAACTGTAATTTTCACCGGGCAGACTATATCTGTTTGAGCCGCCTTCTCTATTAGGCTTCCTGTTCTGATATACACCGAAGCACAAAAGAAATAATTCTACCGACTTTTTATAAGAATTATCCATACCTGCTATGATGAAAGCGTCGACGCACTTTTCATCGTTCTAAATCAAAACTATTGGAGCAATACATTTGTCAAAGATGCATATTCGCCAAACGCCTCTTCAATGTAGCTAGTCACATATACCGATAGTACAACTAGAGGTCTGCGCCGCCGATACTTTTTTAACCGGAGCGAAACCGTTCAAAATCTGTTACACCGTCAATTTTCCACACCGATTCAAATCTGTCGAAGTTAGCAGAAGTTTCTGTAGAAATGCCCAAAAACCAGGGGAGTTTCCGTAAAAAAATCCCGATTTATACCCTCAAAACATACCGAAATACCATTTTTTTTTTGTTAAATATCTTGGCTGTGCATATGCACAGCACATGTTTCGAAATGGACAAATTGATATGAAATTTGCGAAAAAGAATCCACGTGTCTTGGAGGGACTCGAACCCTCAACCTCCTACTCTCTAGATAGGCGTGATAACCCCTACACAACAAGACCACTTAAAGGTCACGTTTGCGGAAAAGCCATCAGAATCCGAGTACCAACCTACACCGCGGTTAGCTCTTTTTTTTGCAAATTGAATATCTTTCGGATGCTTGATTTGTCCAATCTCCACATGTGCTTTACTGTTGTATATCCACAGTCAAGCGAGAAACGAGAGGATCGCACTCCATGCCCCCCAACAACGGGTTGGGCGAGATGGTATAGAATGCGAATCAATCGCACTCTGCTGTGCCAAAGGCTTGCTTGGCTAAAGCATTTGATTAATTTGATTGCCATACGTAACGTACCGAAATATTGATTGCGCGGCCGGTAATAAAATTAATCAGTTCAGTGCGTGATCTCTCATGTTTCGGACAGCAGAACGATCGCGCGGTCGGCCGAATTATTGTGTTCTGCATTGCGCG
Source organism: Armigeres subalbatus (assembly GCF_024139115.2). Taxonomy (NCBI): domain Eukaryota; kingdom Metazoa; phylum Arthropoda; class Insecta; order Diptera; family Culicidae; genus Armigeres; species Armigeres subalbatus. The sequence goes on along the minus strand of NC_085139.1, from coordinate 38,549,592 downwards.
GCCGGCAATAAAATTAATCAGTTCAATGCGTGATTTCTCTTGTTTCGAGGCGGGCTTGGTAGTCATATGGCTACTGCTTCTGCCTCATACGCAGGAGGTCTTGGGTTCAATCCCAGGTCCGTTCCATTCTCCTACTTTTTATCTTTCTCTTCATTTCTCATGTTCTAGCAATCGCTAGAACTGGAAATGGACTTCCATACTGTTTCCATTACTATTCCTATACCTTCAACTTGAGTATTCTAACAGTAATCTGCTAGAATTGGGAATGAACTATAGAGCTCATTTCCTACATCCAATTAGAAATTCCATCAGCTACCTTCTCCTATCTATCACATTGGAAGCTCGTTAACCAAGACGGATCCTTGCCTCTCCAACCTAACCCAGAAATTCCAACAAATTCCGCATGAGCTCGTGGCAAGTGCAGAGGTATATTCGGCTTGCAGTGGGCGAGTGATTGCATCATCATTTCCTCCCCCTTTCCTACATTGACTTGCATTCTGACGTGGCAGGCGCCAGTATGACCTAACAAATGAGATCACCAGTACTTGTACATTGAAGATGTGTGCTAGTCCCAAGCAAACATCTGTTGGTTCCCTGTGCAAGAACAGCTGATCTGGTCATTATGGAGTAGCAACTACGAGCAGTCAATCAAGCTCAAGCTCAAGCTTACGTAACGTACCGAAATATTTTCATCAAAATACCAATAATTTCCTTGATAATAATTTCCATACAATTTGAAGTTGAAATTTCAAAAACTTTCCGTACAAACTAACATGAACATCCAGTGGAAATTTTGAATCTATTCCCGTTGAAATCCAAAGATTTTTTCGTGGAAAATATTAGTTTTAACGAAGAAAGGCGGTTTAGTTGAAAGTCATTTGCCCGAAGGCCTCAAGTTCTAGTTTGACCGAATATGTAATATGGCTGGACAAACCATTAGGCCGGAACCCATTGACAATAAATACATTTCCATATTGATTTCCAATCCTGCTGACGATACTTTTTCTCACTTTCGGCACATGAAACTTTTCCTATGTAATAAACATATAAAGATTTCGAACACATTATACCGAAACCTATTGAAGGTAGTTGCGCTAGTTCTGAAGACATGCGTTATATGTCTTCCCAAATTTGGTGGATAAGTCATTCTTTGTGTATGGACTGTTCGATGGAGTTTTTCGATATAATTACTTTCCATTAAACTACTAGCTGACCCGGCGAACTTTGTCTCCCCAAAAATTAATCAATTTACTGATACATTTATCAAGAAAACAAATCGGTTCTTCGAAATTATTTCTCCTTTTTTTACAGTATTTCATATGTACAGATAATCAAGACTTGAAATTCTGTACGAAAAACCATTTCACCAAGGGGATTGAGTTTTGTTTTTCAATTTTTTCCAGGTTCATCGTAAATCGAGGACAAAAAACCCAACTTGATCAACAAGGCTTTGTCCCCTATCGAATGCAAATTGTTGCGAGAAAATCGGTCAAGAATTACTATATGAAAAGTGGCTAATGTTTTTCGGTTTTCGTGTGCACACACACATACACACGGGCAGCCAGATATTTGTTCAGCTCGACGAGCTGAGTCGATTGGTATATAACATCATGGGTTTCCGAGACTTCTATAAAAAGTTCGATTTTGGAGTGAAATGATAGCCTTTCGGTACAACTTTGTTGTACGAGAAAGGCAAAAAACGGAAATAAATTAGTAGAAATTAGGCTGTCTATTCTTGAGTCATGCGCGGTCGTACAAATGCCAACGTTGTTTTACATATATAGATTACTACTATCGTTCAACTTTGAAAACCTATTAATCAATAATGATTTACATTTCCTTTCCACATCATGAAGTCCTGAACGCCCGTTCGAAACTATCATTTGGCCTAACGAGTCGAAATTTTTGGCCATATCATTGATAAAATGACATTTTCGGCCAAATGATCCTCTCTGGCAAAAGATCATTTCGTCCAAAAGGCATTTTCAGTCACATTATCTACTCAACTAGGCACGGCAAATGCTGGGTAAAGCGTACCATTGGTACTTCGCGTACCTGAAGGAATAAAATAGACCCCATCTCGCGGTCCTTAGCCTCTTACCCAGCAACTCCTATCTGGCGGTGCTGGCCGGGATACGAGCAACCTTAGGGAAGATCGGGTAACCAACCCCGGTGGGAACTATGGTCGTATGCTGACAGGGAAGGGAGGGGGGGGGGGTTTGCTCCTCTCCGGAGGTGCAAGTCTTATTGAGCGTCTGTTCTTCATGTCAGGATCGGCTCACAACAGCGTCTGTTCTCCATGTTAGGGGCGGCTGATCATCGTCCGAGTGCCAGCGAGGGACTCTAAGTGAAACTGTGCACCATGGTCCACCGGAAATAAGGAGGAATGGTCCTCCGGAAATTTAGGGGGTTTGGTGTCAGGCCCTGCAAGCCAGCCAAAAAAAAACTAACGCAACGAACAATCAACAAGAGAGTACGGACCGGAACCATCGGCGAAGACCACTGCGACGAAAAAGGACTAGCGATTGGAAACTCGGTTCGTGGAACTGCAAATCTCTCAACTTCATCGGGAGCACACGCATACTCGCCGATGTGCTCAAGGACTGTGGATTCGGCATCGTAGCACTGCAGGAGGTTTGTTGGAAGGGATCAATGGTGCGAACGTTTAGAGGTAATCATACCATCTACCAGAGCTGCGGCAACACACATAAGCTGGGAACAGCTTTCATAGTGATGGGCGATATGCAAAGGCGCGTGATCGGGTGGTGGCCGATCAATGAAAGAATGTGCAGGTTGAGGATCAAAGGCCGGTTCTTCAACTTCAGCATAATCAACGTCCATAGCCCACACTCCGGAAGCACTGATGATGATAAGGACGCATTCTACGCGCAGCTGGAACGTGAGTACGACAGCTGCCCAAGCCACGACGTCAAAATCATCATAGGAGATTTGAACGCTCAGGGCGGCCAAGAGGAGGAGTTTAGACCGACTACTGGAAAGTTCAGCGACCACCGGCTGACGAACGAAAACGGCCTACGACTAATTGATTTCGCTGCCTACAAGAATATGGACATACATCTGGAGATCACCACTGCAGACAGAATCACAAGTTGACCACGTTCTGATTGATGGACGGCACTTCTCCGACATTATCGACGTCAGGACATATCGTGGCGCTAACATCGACTCTGACCACTATCTGGTGATGGTTAAACTGCGCCCAAAACTATCCGTCATCAACAATGTTCGGTACCGACGACCGCCGCGGTACGACCTAGAGCGACTGAAGCAACCTGATGTCGCCACTGCATATGCGCAGCATCTCGAGGCAGCGTTGCCGGAAGAGGGTGAGCTCGATGGGGCCCCTCTTGAGGACTGCTGGAATACAGTCAAAGCAGCCATTAACGACGCAGCGGAGAACATCGTCGGGTATATGGGTCGAAGTCGACGGAACGATTGGTTCGACGAAGAGTGCAGACAGATTCTGGAGGAGAAGAACGCAGCGCGGGCGGTCGCGCTGCAGCAAGGTACCCGGCAGAACGTGGAACGTTATAGACGGAAGCGGAGACAGCAGACCCGTCTTTTTCAGGAGAAGAAACGCCGCCTGGAAGAAGCGGAGTGCGAGGAGATGGAACAGCTGTGCCGTTCTCAAAATACACGCAAGTTCTATCAGAAGCTCAACGCATCCCGCAAAGGCTTCGTGCCGCGAGCCGAAATGTGCCGGGATAAGGATAGGAGCATCTTGACGGACGAGCGTGTAGTGATCGAAAGGTGGAAACAGCACTACGAGGATCATCTGAATGGCGCTGAGAGTACAGGCAGTGAAAGTCAAGGCAGCGGAGGAGATGACTACGTCAGTTCAGCGGACGATGGAAGCCAACCAGCCCCCACCTTGAGGGAAGTTAAGGATGCCATTCAACAGCTAAAGACTAAAGCTGGTAAGGATGGTATCGGAGCTGAGCTCATCAAGATGGGCCCGGAAAAGCTGGCCACTTGCCTGCACAAACTGATAGTCAGAATCTGGGAAACCGAACAGCTACCGGAGGAGTGGAAGGAAGGGGTTATATGCCCCATCTACAAGAAAGGCGACAAACTGGAGTGTGAGAACTTTCGAGCGATCACCATCCTTAATGCCGCCTACAAAGTGATATCCCAGATCATCTCCCGTCGTCTGTCACCATTAGTGAACGAGTTCGTGGGAAGTTATGAAGCCGGCTTCGTTGACGGCCGCTCGACAACGGACCAGATCTTTACTGTACGGCAAATCCTTCAAAAATGCCTTGAATACCAGGTCCCAACGCACCATCTGTTCGTTGATTTCAAGGCGGCATACGACAGTATAGACCGCGTAGAGCTATGGAAAATTATGGACGAGAACAGCTTCCCTGGGAATCTTACCAGACTGATCAAAGCAACGGTGGATGGTGTGCAAAACTGTGTGAAGATTTCGGGCGAACACTCCAGTTCGTTCGAATCACGCCGGGAACTAATTCAACATTGCGCTAGAAGGTGTCATGCGGAGAGCCGGGTGTAACAGCCGGGGTACGATTTTCAACAGATCCAGTCAATTTATTTGTTTCGCGGATGACATGGACATTGTCGGCCGAACATTTGCAAAGGTGGCAGAACTGTACAGCCGCCTGAATCGTGAAGCAGCAAAAGTTGGACTGGTGGTGAATGCGTCAAAGACAAAGTACATGCTTGTGGGTGGAACCGAGCGCGACAGGGCCCGCCTGGGAAGCAGTGTTACGATAGATGGTCCTAAGCACGGTGGCGGTGTGCAAGAAGCTCTACGGCGAACCCAGTATCCAGTAGGTAGCTAAAGCCGGAAGGGTACGATGGGCAGGGCATGTTGCAAGAATGCCGGACAGCAACCCTGCAAAGATGGTGTTCGCTTCCGATCCGGCAGGTACGAGACGGCGTGGAGCGCAGCGAGCGAGATGGGCAGACCAGGTGCAGAACGACTTGGCGAGCGTGGGGCGTATTCGAGGATGGAGAGATGCGGCCTCGAACCGTGTATTGTGGCGTCAAATTGTTGATTCAGTGTTATCTGTTTATATGTACTAAATAAATGAAAGTAAACCCTCTCTGGCAAACGACCATTTCGTCCAAAAGGCATTTTCAGTCCCATTATCTACTCAACTAAGCAACCGTTGATCAAAACAAAAATAAATAAGCACTTTTAAAAGCTAAAATTGCAATTATAAAAGAATCGCTACATAAAATATCCGTAAAATTTGATAAAACAACAACAGATTATCGTAACATGATAACCAAGTATCCATCGATCTAAAAACTAGTCATGAAATAGATTTGTGGGGCATTACTTACACTATTTTAATACGGGTTCATTCGATCAATAGTTTTACATTCAAATTCCAAGCATTATGGTACGAACACAATTAGTTCTTAGAATTTAATTTGTGATTTCCTAGACGTGAATTTTTCAAAATTCGTAACAGTTTCTGAGATATTAGGTGTGGAAACATGTTTCGTTTTTGGTCCAATCTTACCCCCTTGGCCCAATGTCACCCCGAACGACGGTACTTTAGCTGACTACGCAAACCGTAGAAAGCCCTACTTGCACCCGGAACACGCCTGTTTACCTTGCGTATAACTTAATCATTGCATGTAACTAGTGATCCAAGATATATGAATTCGTTGAACACCTCTAATCGCAACCAATCCATTTGTTTGTTCACAAATAACGTAACGCAGTTTCGGAGTTTTTGACCGCCTTCCTCTCCTTTGGAGCAAAAAGTAACATTTTCGATACCCTTTCCTCCCCCATGTAAAGCCCTCTGTACACCTCCCGTGAACATGAACATGAACAAGAGGTGAGAAAGAGCGATAATTTCACAGTGAACATCGTCGTGGACAATCGAGTCTAGTTGGAAGTGTTGAACTATTGCCCACGAATGCAGGCAGCAAGTAAGTGTGCAGTAGGAAACGAAGAAAATAAAAATGAAACATATTGTCGCATATATGTATATGAATTATTTGAGTGGGTAATCTACGGAACGATGTTGATCAAGTTGTTTAATTTTAATCATTTTATAGTTAATAGTTAAGAAAATACGAATTTACGAAAAGAGAAGTAATTTCTTTTAATTTTCTAGCTAGTGACTTCTATCCCATTTGAACGATTGATTTTGACATGTAGTAACAAGTTTAATTTAATGAGGAGTTATTTATTTTTTTTACTTTTGCTAGATATAATTTTTGACTTTCTCTTTTGGCTTACATTTGTTTAATACTTTTCTTCAACTCATTTTTTAAAAATTTATTATTCATTTGTTCGAATAGTGTTAATTAATGCTTGAATATTTGACCAGTTCGCCAATAAAAAATCCCAATTTTTGCTCAAGTTTTCGTGTATAAAATTCAATTGATCACGTATCGTATATCCGTACCGCATTTAATTGTTGTGTTTACTATTGAAAGTCATAATATGTATTCAATAATTTTTGCTGTGCTAAGATTTTGTTGATAGTCATTATCCAAATTATGTAAATTACTCACATAAACTGTTTCAAATAAACAACTTTATTGAATAAACTCATATAGGTATACCTAATCACAAACATTCTGAATGATAATTATTATTAATATCTGTACCTCGTGGATGGTCATCATAACGCAAAGAGCATACGAGCTTGTGTGTACCAAAAAAAACAAGGGCAGACAGACAGGCAGGATGAAAACGACAGAGAGGCAATCTACACATCTTGTTAGATTCTTCATTCTCCCTGTTTTGCTGTGGTGGATATATGGCGTATATGGTGTATATATCAGAGAGGAGAGAAGCTTTCTCTGGTAAATCAGGTAAAAAAATTCCACGGAGCTCGTTCACGTTCGAATGGCAAAAGCATTCTGAAAATCTGTTCACCGTGAACGACAGAGACGATGCACAAGCATATCGGAAGTATATCAAATGATTCAGTAGTAGCAAAGCAGAAAAAGTATGCCAAGCATTTATAACTAATGTAGCTAAGACTTTGAATAAACAAAAGAATTGATAAATAAATAAATGACTTCAAATTAATGGGTTGATAAATTAAAAAATGAACAATCGATTAAATTACAAAATTATTGATTTGAAAAACTAATAAATTCATAATTTTTTAGATTGATAAATTCAGAAATGAATGACTTTATAAATTATTGAATAAAAAAAATATAATCACTCAAAAATCTAATATATCAACAACAAAAAATAATAAATCAATAAATTTATTTCGAAACCTAGTAAATCAGTGACTCAATAAATAAGCAAATGAACAAATTATAATTAATGAACAATAATGATGGTGTTGTAAAAAATACACAAAAAAATTATATTTTTTCCTTCATTGCACACTAGGTTATCCACTTTCAAAAGAGGAAAAAATAATAACTTTCTTTACGGACAACTTACAGAAGAGATTAAGGGCTTATTCAAAAAGGAATTTTCCAAAGAATTTAAGAATCAAGGACGTGGAACACTTCTGTATGTAGTTATGAGGCTCGTTTTGCCCCAATGTCCCATACATCACGAGTTTACATATTTTTTGTCATTTTATCTTTAGGACATCGCTCTAAAATTGTGTTTATCTCTTCACTGTGGATCGACAGAAGGGCACTACATATATTTTGCTGGAAAAAGTTGAAAATTTCAGGGATTTTGGTGTTTAATAATCGTCAAAATGCATTTTATTTGAATTTTCCGGCCGCGTCGTCGCAAAGCAAATTGTCGCCAGCAAACTTGGCTATAAGATCTGTCAGATCAACTGCGAACAAAATTGTTTGATTTCAATAATCAGATTATTTCCAGAAGTTGAGTACTTTTTTTTGCATGTTTTAATGATTTGGCTTTGCATTAACACAGATTTAAATTGAAGATATTGGCGACGATTTTAAAGCGAAACTGAAAATACTATTAATTTAAATGATATTTGCCAATGATATAATGAAAATAACAAATAATCATATATTTCATTGAATGTATTGAATTATAGGGGACTTTGGGGTCACACAAGTCTAAAAGCTCATTAAATATATATATTTTTTTACAAAAAAGGATAACTTTTTTCACGGACGACAGAGGAGAATGAGAGCTTATTCAAAAGAAAATTTTCAAAGAAATTCAATGAGTGATTTTTTATAGACGCGGGATACTACTGTATGTAGTTATTGAGCTCGTTTTACTCCAATGTCCCATGAATCATTTTTTTTTCATATTTTTCGTCCTCTTATCTTTAAAATATTGTACTAAAATTGTGTTTTAATCTTCATTGAGGATCCTCAAAAAGCACTATACATATTTTGTTGGCAAAAGTTGAAAATTAAAGTGTTTTTGGGGTAAAATAATCATCAAAGCGCATTTTTGTGAATTTATTTTTAATTTAAAATAAGCTTCTGAGCTTGTTGACCTCAAAAACCCCTCGAATCATTTTTTTCAATGCAATATACGAGTATTTGCTATTTTCATAGTATAATTGACAAATTATCATTAAATTAATATTACTCCATCATCTATTAACTCACCATTATTGAGCTTTATAATTGCATAGCCCTCCTTAGCCGTGCGGTATGACACGCGGCTACAAAGCAAGACCATGCTGAGGGTGGCTGGGTTCGATTCCCGGTGCCGGTCTAGGCAACTTTCGGATTGGAAATTGTCTCAACTTCCCTGGGCATAAAAATATCATCGTGCTAGCTTCATGATATACGAATGCAAAAATGGTAACCTGGCTTTGAAACCTCGCAGTTAATAACTGTGGAGCTGCGAGGCGGCTCTGTCCCAGTGTGGGGATGTAATGTCAATAATAAGATAATAAGATAATTGCATAGAGGAATTTGGGCGAAAAGGCATGAGAAAAGAATATTTCCGATCTCATCCTATCTATTGTCACATCGACTCTCAAATAATATGATAACTCTTGTCTAGTTGTGCGATCGGGTATGGTTTGGAAATGTTCGGCATCAGCTCTATCAAGAAGTATTTGAAAATCGTGTTTTATCCAATAAATCACAAAACAAAACATTTGCGAAATGATTTACTTCATTAGTTATTGTTTCACAAACATTTATCTATGTCTGTACAGCATTTTTAGACAACAATATCAACAATTATCTGTAAATAATATTTATTTTTACAGAATAAATGAAAAATTTACATAAAATGCACTTCGATGCCTATTTGACCCCTAAATCTCTTAAATTTCTAACTATTACCATATTTAGTGCACCTCTATGGATCCACAGTGAAGAGATGAACACAATTTTAGAGAAATTTCCTAAAGATAAAATATAGAAAAAAATATGAAAACTCGTGATGTATGGAACATTGGGGCAAAACATGCTCAATATCTACATACAGAAGTGTTCCACGTGATGAAACAGCACTCACTGAATTTTCTTGGAAAATTCTCTTTCGAATAAGCCCTTGATTTCTTCTGTAAATCGCTCGTAAAGAAAGTTAAAAAAATTTCCTCCTTCGAAATCGGATTTTCCCATTGTGCATTGGCTCTACATTCCACTGAAACTTGGCTTACCTTCTAGAGTAATAATTTGAAAGCTGTCAATCGCATAAGTATGTATCTTGTGTGGCAAGTAAAATAGATACACTGGATAAGCCGATAATGTTTCCAACCGCAAACATTCTAGGCCGGACCGAGAATCGAACTCGCCATTTGTGTTGGGAATCCTACGCCTTTGCTCACAAGGCTAACTGGAGACCCGTATAAATTAATATAAAACACCAATAAAAAACCAAATCTTCCAGTCGTATTTCTTTTGTATATAAATTAACTATTACATCAAATATGAAACATAAATAAAAAAATATATGAATAAATACAATGGTTTCTAGTTAGCCTTGTCAGCAAAAGCGGAGTATTCTCGATTTTCGTTGCGGTCTAAAAGATTTTTTTCGGGTTTTCGGCAATCTCGACTGACTGACCAAAGAGTATCTTTGTACTTGCAACATAAGACACATATCCATGCAATGGACGGGTACAGAATAGAAACATCAAATAATAACTGTGGAACTGTTAAAGGAATATTGAGTAAAGAAGCAGGCCAAGATTGAAGTATTAAAATAAAAAATATTTAAAAAGAAAAAAATAATATTACCAAATAATAAAAAAGAAATACAATTAATTTATGAGAAACTATTGAGTTAGTTTCCTTCCGACCAAACCGATACGAGTATTAAAATGAGCGACAGCGACACACAAAGCAGGAACCCACCGAAACCGATTCAACGGGAACAGTAAACACTCTCGGTTGGTGTGAACTCCCAATCCAAATCAATCTATTCTCCTTGTATTTTTGAATTAACCACAGCTCCACGTTCATGTTCACCGTCGCGTTTACACTTGCGATGAGTTCACCGCAGATACGATTTCACGATGATTTCACAGGCATGACCGTGGAATGCTCATAAATCTGATATTATTGATGTTTTTCATGTTTTTATGCATCTCACTACTAAATGCAGCATCTGCCTTTCATTTTAACATGATTCCCTCACGATTTGAGTATGTATCAAGAAGTTATTATCGAAAAACAGTTTGTTCACGTTCACGTTCACGGGAGGTGTAAAATGCGCTTAACGCGTAACTATGAACATTTTAAAGGAAGATTTTATTGCGCCGCTTATGGGTTTTGGGTGTTTCAAAGTGCGAAAGCCAAATAGCCTTTCGGGAATACATGTCGGTTTGTTATGGGTTATGGGTGACGGAAGCCAATGTTGCTTACTAATCCTGAAAGCTGTACCAAAGATTATTTTCGCCGGTTTTCTGCTCCCATGTATTTAAAAGCGTATTTTTCATTTTCCCGTTCCGACATCATGTGATTTCCAACATTTCACCACATATGAAAAAAATCATGGCAAGATGTACCAGCATTGAGGCCACTTACGAGTAGTTCGGGTACTACCATTCTAGGTATGCGTGTACCAAATTGGAATATGACTATTAAGAACTTTGCGATTAGCGAAAAAAAAACATTGGGAAGCGAATATCTACTAAAACGAGCAGTTTCTGGGAAATTCCCGTATGCCTTTTTTCTATCAGATAAGGGTATTAGTTCTGAAGAAAAACGTTTGTTGTGTGGTCCAAAATTTTCCATTTCTCTCATCCAAATGCTAGGAAAATTAAGAACATTGGTTCACAGAATTAACAAAAAAACTTCGTTTAATTGAAATCATTCTAATTTTTTTCATTCGGAAATATAATTTGCAATCAAGAGCATTCAAACAGTGTAAGAGCAGTGAAAGGGTTTCCCCAAGGAGACTCTATTGTGGTCTTTAATCGTTGATGATATAGATATTCGCGCGTGATATAGATATATTGGTAAGAGGAAAATATGACTGTGTTATTTCTAACCGAATGCAAATTGCCCTGAACTGCATCACACTATGGTGTAAAAAAGAAGGATTAAACATAAATTCTTCAAAGGCCACATTGGTGGTATTTACAAGGAGAAGAAATCATTCGTATCCTATTTTAAAATTGAAAGGAGCATATATGAAACTTCTTGGAGTTAGACTTGACAGTAAGCTGAATTGGAACTTACATATTGAGGAAGCACTGAGTAAAGCTACAAATGCTTTATGGATAAGTAAGGCGACGTTCGGTGAAAAGTGGGGACTAAAGCCAAAAATGAAACCCAGAATTTCATACGCCGCATTTATATGATGGCCAAAAACAAAAGAAAGGGTGGTTCAGAAAAAGTTGGAAAAATTTCAAAGACTGGCTAATCTTTCAATAACTGTTGCAACGAGAAGCAAGCCGAATAAAGCGCTAGACGCTTTCCTCCACGTGCTACCATTGGATCAATTTATTCAGTTAGAAGCAGAGAAGAGTGCTTAGAAGACCAAAAGAGATTCAAACCTCTTCGAAGGTGACCTAAAAAGACATCTTAGTATTCTAAGCAAAATAAGCAACTCACTAATCACAAACAATGATGACTGGATAAGGTGAAGATACATTTTTTATCGTTGTTTTGATGTAATTAATCTTGAGTGAAATACATGGGCAAACGTGGACCAAATCTTCGCTCAGGATCAATTGGAGCTGGATCAAAGCTGAACAATCAAGTCGGAGCAGGCGTGACTGGTCCAGGTATAAATTTTTCGATTCCCATAGGCAAAAGGCCATCTGTTTTCCAAGCTGAAGTTCAGGTTATTCTTGAATGCTCTACATTATGCTTACGCAGAAATTATAGGCATTCAAATATATGCAAAATGTCTGACAGTCAAGCATCATTGATTGCTTTGAAATCAGCAACATGCACATCCAAACTCGTTTGGGAATGTGTTCAGTCACTCCGAACCGTAGGTAGTCGTAACAAAGTGAACCTGTATCAGGCTCCTGGCCATTGTGGCATTGAAGGCAATGAACAAGCTAATATGCTGGCCAGACTTGGTTCATCACGACAATTCATTGGCCCCGAACCATTTTGTGGTGTATCTGCGTGTTCTCTTCGAATGGAACTCGAATCCTGGAAACATTCTAGAATAGAGGAAATCTGAAAAAACATCATGATTGCGGGGCAGTCAAAACGTTTCATCACACCAAACGTATTTATTGCAAAATTCTAGATCTTTAAAAAAAATCTTAACACATGAACAGGTCTTAACAGGCCATTTCTCGAGATATGGCGATAAATATCGTATTCGGGAACACCAGTAACTTTTTCAAGAACGTTCCAGAATACGTGACTTTTGCTTAAAATACACTGTGATTTTGTTAGTTTAGAAGTCCTTCCTAGTCGCCCCACAAACTTTCAGGCTATACATAATATTCATAAGCTCTTGACGTTCTCCAAGCTGCAGCTCTTGTTCTCGAAATGGTTTTTCCCGTCAAACATTTTTATTCGCTTATTCGATTATTTGATTTATTTAAGGTCAACTTTCCCAAAGAATCCATATTTTTGACGCCTCAAACTATTTTTAAAATTTGGTACAAAAATTCGAAAAGGTGCTGTTTTCCAATTTTGGCTTAACATTCGCCCAATTTTGAACCAACACTAGGCCAATACTCCATGCCGGTTCACAGGTACAGAACTTCTTCGGTTTTTGATTTTCAAAATAGTCAGCTTAAAAATATGGGTTCTTTGTTGTCCTTAAATTAATCAAAAAATCGAATCAAAAACAATAAAATGAGACGAGATTTTTGGCGGTAAAAGTTCATTATTTTTAAGTTTTTGGCATTCAAAAGGTAGTTCCTATTCCGGCTTGGTCAAGTTCGAAGTTTGTTCGAAAATTTGGTTGATCTCGCCTTCGTAGAAGTATTCATTCACAAAATTCAAATCAACTAAGTCCGTCGTCCGTTAACAGGCAAATCGTCTCAGCTCGAGTGAGGTTTCCGTTTTATTTAAACTCTGTAGTGATTTTGAACGACTTCAAATCTGCCTTCGATCGTGTTTATCATCAAATACTGCTAGCTGGGCTTGAGAAACTTGATATAGATCAAAATATCACCTATTGGCTTAAAACGTATCTGTCGAATTAAAAGCTTGTGGAGAAAATCAAAATGGAAATACGCAATATATTCACTAAAACATTTGGCGTGCCACATTTCATTCATAAATTTCTACTGACGCCGAAGATATCGTAACACTAACTAACTCAACTGACATGAATCCATTTTCCTTTCACTGAAAAACTTCACTGCCGACAAAAAAAACTAAAGGATCATCATCATCGTTCTGAATTCAAATTTCAATGTCATCGATAGTGCTATGAATCGCGTCTTTGCTTTGAGCAAGTCTTTTGCAGCCACTATGCACCCACGTTGTAAAAAAAAACATCCTGGGCTCAATGGATGGCTTTCCGACATTGTAAATCCTCCACCGAGTTCGTTTTTCCGCGTAAGCTTTAAATAGATGTGCGCGTCGTCCTGGGCAGGCTATGTGTGCACAGCAGCACGCTTCGTAATCCGAGTCTTCGATCATTCCGATGCCGACCCGTCGTCGTTGGCATATTCGATGGCATCGTTTTCTCGTCCAGGGGTTAGGCACACCGGAAAGTGTTTGACCAATCCAGATGGTCAAATTGTGAGTCGGAACTGTGCGGAATTTGCATTTCTCGCCTCGTTGTTCAAAACGGGATTGTTCTCAAATACCTTAACAAATGAGGAAACTAATATGTTCGCAATGAACTAAGGCACTCAGTTGGATTCAATTGACTTGTTGACAAAGTCTGTACTATTTGTACTATTTATGTTTAATTAAAGTGAGTTTAATTAGTTTGGACATGCAACATACCACAAATTCTTCACCGTGTACCATGCACCGAATAGCGTATTCTCTGTGGCACGTCTTTGTATGTGTGCATAATGGAATTACCCAGCTCTCGGAATTAAATTTCCATTCTTGTCGATGCCAGAGAAATTCCAAACCATTTTTTTGAATGGTGGCACCTCCTCGTCGTTCGACGAAAGCGAACAGCAAGCGAACGGTAACTAAACGTTACTTACTTAAGGATACCCAGAAGCGCATATAAACTGTCATCACCGTTGTCGGAGCAAATCCGCAGACCTGACACTCGTTTATCTGCAGCCGGCTGCTCGCGCGAATCTTCGAATTTCTACTACAATGCAATGCTGCCGATAATTATGCTGTTCCTTCACAGAGGGCGAAACGTCCTCCCCCATTTCGTCATCGCCCACAGAGTCGACGTTGGCTGGCTGCTCCGAACGGAATGGAAATTTAATCCTTTTCGACGGAAACTGTCGCTTTGTGATGGAACACAAAGGGATGCTTGCTGCTGGTTCTGCTATGTGTTCATCCGTATGTATCTGATGGATGCTTTCCAGAATTTCCGTTCATTCCTTAGTTGGAGTTATTTACATCATGTACATCATGTTCATGCAGTGGAAGGGATATGATCCACGATGCAGTAATAGCTTTTGAAATCGTTAAGACAATCGTCAGAAATGAGAAGCAGTCATCCGAAAGGTCCATCAAATGTTTACGTAGGGATTTGCCATGGCATGAGTAATCTATGCTGAGAAAATTCGATAGAAGAGTCTTCACAAAAAATTGTCTAAACCCGGACCGGATTTCTAGGTCAATGTGGAACGCTGGTACAAAGTAGTCTTGAGGATGTTATTAGGAAGACAGCTCATCGTGCATATTACCAAAAAAAATACGATACATATCGCTAATCACACTAAAGTTGAACCGCGTAAAAAAATACGCGAGTTAATCGAAAATCGGTAGGGACGGCAATACATGGTTTTCGGGATTTACGTAGATTGTTCAAGAAAACGAGCACTTTAAAAAAAAAATCTGTGTGTGTAGGTCCTCGATATCACAGGCAATTGTACAATCCGTTGGTAGCGTGGTAATAGTAATGATGATAATACGGCACCATTCCCCTATCATTAACAACGTTCCCCGAGCGGTACTTGAATGAATGTACAAATTAATAAAAAGCCGCTTTACAAATAAACCGCTTTTCACAAATCGACATAAGAGTCGAACGCAATACAAGTTTGAATGTAATATTGAGGATGAAACTCAATTCAGATTCATTGCAGCAAAACATTATTTGTTGGATATTTGTTAAAGAGGCCCCATTCAAAGCGAAAATCATTCAAACAAATGCATCACTGTAAATTTATATTGAATTCCAATTTTTAAAATAATGCTTATAATGATGATCTTCTGCCGATTTCACACTGCTCTAGGGTCATATTTAGTTTTGATTATTTCTCTTCTGTTTGTCGGAACACTGTGTCAGTAACTTTATCTTACGATTCCAGCTTGTTCCAAACATACGTCATCGAGAATAAATTCAATCAACGAAATAATCCGAAAGCCTTTGAGTGGGCCGTATTAAAATATCGCAATTCGATTATTTATGAAAAATATCGGCAAAAGAACAGTTCGCAACCGGCAACATTGGCTTGAATATCAATCCAATTGGGTCGCTGCACCCGAGATAAATCTCGATGAGAAACGACCGGTTCCAGTCCGCACTGGCAGGATGCCATCCGGCGAAACTGGAGCACAGCGCGCGGCCCCGGAAATTTTAATTAATTTAAAATACTGCGGGATCATCTCCGCGCGCACAAAAGTGACGAGATTAAATGACGCTTTCAAGCAGCTACTGCTGACTGCTGCTGCTGCGTTGGTGCCCACCCATTATCCCACCGCAGAAGATCTGGAAGGTAGGATACGTCGTCGTAACTTACGTAAACAATTACATTTTATGAGGCACCGTCGTCCGCGGTCGTTGTCGACGGATTTGCTGGATGTGCCACTACAGCCAGGGAAATCAATGAATGGTTCATGTGGATGGACGTTGTTTACGGCGGTCATTAGAACAACTTGAGGGGCGATGGCCGACTGTGAATAAGGAACGGTGCAATTGAAGCAACAATGATTTTAATTTTAATGGGTTCGGACGTTTTGGTTCGCGGGGCATACTGTGTTGACTCAAATTACGAACAATTGCTTTGAAAGTGTAATTCGTATTCGATTTGATTCCCCGAGCCATTCATTACAGTCATCGTTAAAACTGCAATTCTGAAGCTTTGAAAATAGCACTGTCTGGAAAGTGAGGCGCTTGAATCAAAACGGTAGACTGAACCAGAAGGGTGATATTCGTTCCAAGAAATCTGAAGCCGTAAAATTTATTTTAAACAGTTGTAAAAATTATAGCGCCCCACTTGACGAGCTCCTTCGAGGAATTTAATTTCCTGTGACATCATTTGGGTGTGCCGTTTTTATTTCAATGACAGATTTCAACTTTTTCGAATTCAACGGCAATCTGCTGGGGTGTAGACGTCTTTTGGATGACATATTAGTTGTACCTTGCTAAGTTTAAAAAAAAAAAAAACATTTTTTCTGAAGCTTTTACCATTGCACGCCATTTGTCCATCTAAATCTATTTGATTGCATTCATTGGTTCTAAGAGAATGTGGTCCTAATTTCCTGATGCCGTTAAACGTTTATCTTTATCAAATCGATTTAAGATAGTACCTGGAAGCTAGCTTCGACTGCTCCGATATCCAAGGCTTGTATACAGTTTCACCTCCATTGATTTTTCCATCACAGACCAGTAGAATGATGTGGGCAATCTATCGCGTGACGACCCCAGCCAATTCCGCTTCGACATGCCACGGATGATCAGTCGGTTCCTTCTCGAATAAGGAATCCCTGGAGTAAGGACGGAAACCTCCATGTTACTATCACTTGCATCGACGCAGCAGACATTGACTCGTACCTATTTGTTTTGTGTTTTGTGTCAGTACCAATAGCTAGCACTATTTCCAGATTGTGCGCAACAGGTAATTAAATTCGATTCTGTTCTGTTTGCGCTTCGCACGAGCCGACACAAGAAAGCTCACAAAAATGCAGACCGCTCCACGCAGGGCCAGATTTAGACGGAAGGGGGCCCCGGGGCCGACGGTATGTGGGGGCCCCAAAATGTACAAAAAAGGTTGGTTTTGGTACATAAGATTTGTGGGGGCCCGGGGCCACGCCCCCCCCCGGCCCCCCGCTAGATCCGGCCCTGGCTACACGGCACAAAACTCTCATGCAGCAACAACAGTTAAACAGTTAAACTGAACAGAACAAAAAAACCAGATTCATCCACCTAGCGGCGATGTTGTCTTTCTCGTTCAATGATACAGAATTTCGTGTTGAATGCAACTTTTTGCGAGAATATCGGGTAAATATAAGTGCCCGATTTTTTTGTGTAGAAATTGTATTTTTTAAATAACTACTGAACCCATTGTCCCAGCTGCTTTATGGTAAACAATGCTATAGGATTCTGCGTCGAATGCAACTTGTTGCGAGCAAATCGGTTGAATACAAGTGCCTGGCATGAAAATTTGTTTTGAGCGTAGCTTCTGATCCATTGTCCGATCCGGACAATTTTCAATAGAATACAATAGCTTTGTTAAGAAAATTATTTGGAGCTTTTTAGTGGAATGTCTTCACTTGTCATAAGACGAGTTTGTACAATCCCATTGAATGCCACCACTTAATTGTATCTTGAAAGATACGTATTTCGACCTCAACAGTAAGGCCGTCTTCAGTGTCGAGTCAAGTACGAGACTCTGAAGACGGCCTTACTGTCGAGGTCGAAATACGTATCTTTCAAGATACAATTAAGTGGTGGAATTCAATGGGATTGTACAAACTCGTCTTATGACAAGTACAATAGCTTGTTGCGAGCTAATCGGTTAAGGGTAAGTGCCTGACAAATGGGCATGACTTTTTTACTCGTTTCTGGTGTGAAAAAAAAATATATATAGGCCATAACTTCTGATTGATCCGGCCAATTTATAATAAAAAAAACCCAGAATAATCCACCTAGCGGTGATGGTGCCTTTCTCGTGTAATATAAAACAAGAAAACACATAAGAGTAACAAGAAAGGCATATAAGAGAGGTCAAAATTGCTCTTGAGGAAGAAAGATTCAGCTATTTAAATCTATTTATATTTATTTGCGTTCATTTGAATGCATTTTAGCAGTTAAAAAAAATAGGGCTTGAAAAAAAAATTCCAAAGGGGATCTTTAAAAAATGGGGAAAAAACAATGTTTTTTGAATAACTCCGGAACGCAATGACCGATTGGATTCCGCGTCGAATGTAACCTGTCAAATCAGATAAGGGTAAGTACAAAAAAATTTGTCTCACATTGTTTGTACACACACATACAGACATCACCTCAATTCGTCGAGCTGAGCCGATTGGTATATAACACTATGGGTCTCCGAGCCTTCTAGCAAAAGTTCGGTTTTGGATACTTAGTATACGTAAAAGGCAAAACAATGAGACGGGATTCTGCGTCAAATGCAGCTTGTTGCTAGCAAGTCGGTTGAGGGTAAGTGCCTGAAAAATGGGCGAGATTTTTTCATTCGTTTCTGGTGTAAAAAAATATAGCGAGCAAATTGGTCAAGAATAAGTGCTCAGAAAATGGGCGAGACTTTTTTACTCGTTTCTGGTGCAAAAAATGTATTTTGGCCATAGCTTCTGATCCCATAGTCCGAGCTGGCCAATTTTCAATGAGAAACAATGGGATAGGGTTTTGTGTTGAACACAAACATGTTGCCAGCAAATCGATTAAGGGTAAGTGCCTGAAAAATGGGCGAAACTTTTTTACTCGTTTTTGTGGTAAAGAAAAGTATTTTGCCCATTACTTCTGATCCCATTGTCCGATCCGGCCAATTGTAAGGGTTAAGGTTAAGTGTCTTAAAATCGAGACCTTTTGGGCGCGCACACTCGTTTATGATTTAAAAGGAATGAATCACGCCTGAGTTTTCCATGCTAAATCGCATCATTTTCCAATAAATCAATTCGCTCCAAAATCGTTTAAAATCAGTTTGGGCGGAATTTATTGTCCATACATGCAGTAATATTCATTATTCTATGACAATAACGTCAATTCACTATTTCTAACGAAGGAGAACAAAATAAAACAAACAATGGTTCAAATGGATGATTCATTTTCATTTTTTAAGCTCTATTGTGTCTTTTTTGTCAGCTGTAGTGGGCTTACCCCTTAAAAATGCAACTAAGGGCTGCTCTATGAATAAAAATATAAGGAAAGCAAGTGCAAACGACACCACCATCATTATGCCGAAGCGCACTATGTTCGTGACGTAGTCTACGGTTCCGTTCGGATCGTCTCGACAGTACAGCACCTTGATGACACTGTAGTGAACAATGAAGACTATGTAGCATAGCTTCCCCAGAAAACTGAACACCGGTTTGTTGAAAAGCGAGCGAATACTACTCGCTGGACGAGCGATTCCCTCAACGAAACAGAGACGAACAGCGGAATGTAGATTCAATGGTCGTACGGTGCGTTGTATACTACGAATGATGTTGCTAAATATAACAGCTACCACCAGGCTCGACGATTGGAATCGAATGATTTTGTATATCCTAGTATCACGAAGATCAGGGTCACCATTGTTAATGGTAACGTACATATGTCCAGCTGCAATTCCACAGAGGTTTGGCCAAATGTTCGTGTATCCTGGTATGTAGAGCACAAGCATCTATCGGAACAACGGAATTCCGTAAAGCATGTCACCAAGTCCTAGCCGAAATATCGAGTCCAAAACATACGCATGAGAAATGAATACTAGGATTGAAATAGCTGACAAGCTAACGATGTCCACCATTTTCGGGAAAGCATTTGGGAACCGCCACATTAGCGTTAAAAATCCAAGTGCAGCCACAAACACCTGCATGGAGGCACCCAAGTACCATATGTGAATCATGCAGAAACTATCTCGGATCGGAAAATTGTTGGTAAATATTAAATTAGTCCACCAAAACTGCCGACATAGCTGACTGTGCATCTTCAGGGTATGATAGGCCATTGGACCGTTATTCATGGTTCCCTACAGCAAAGTAGTAAACAGCATCCATAGTACGTACGTCGGCATCAACCGAATCAATCGTTTCAGCAACTTGTTTCGCAGAAATGACCATCTGAAGGATTCTTCTTTGCTAGCTTCCGGAAGAAAATAGACCGCCATCAGCAGACCGCTTATGGTGAGGAACATCTGGACGTAAGTTGGCGACATGATGCTTATGAACTTTCCAAATAACGATATCTCGAGGAGCTTCTCCGGATTGGAAGTCGGCAGCATGATCATTTCATACCAGGTGTGCATGAATACGATGATAAGACAGACCACAACTCGGACACCCTCGATGTACCGGAAGTCCTGATAGGTCTTAGTGGTCGGGATGTCCAGGAAGGTGCGCCAAGATCGTTGTATGGCGAACCAACCAGTCCCAGCTCGGTAGAATTGTGAGATTCAGCTGTTCTGTTCGTGAGGGTTGCATACACTGTCAGAACGATTGAAGTTATACAAATACCTAGAAAGAGCAAGAGTTTCTTGTTCATTCGATTCACAATACTGCACTTCAATGGTTCCAATGGTTCCAGATTCAACTCAGGCATGAGTTTTACTTATTTTGATACGTTTCAACTCACTTTTGATTTGAACCGTTCATGCGTTTTGAGATTTTGAGCTTTCTCCACACTGGGTGCTTATCGTTGAGAGGCATACCGTCGTCTTATCTGTTAAATAAAATCGATTATACAATTACGCCCATGGTAAATTTCAAATTCACAACTTGTTTTCTGCTCCCAGTTCCGAAAGCCGAAATTTGACGTAATAATATTTGTGCAGTGCTGCAATTAAAGTCGATTGTTCGGCATAAGTAAGTTAAAAATCTGTCATTGCTTCATTGTTATGCGCTTTATGGTTAACAATGCACGTGCTTTTGAGAAATATACAGGAGAAGCACATGGTTTCCAAGATGGCCGATTATTGTCTTCTATGAAAAACCACATTGAACAGTGTCAAAAGGCGGGGTCTTACGGCACTTCTTCAAATTACATCCCCAACCCCACGGATGTTTGAATGAAAAACAATCTAAAATATAATTTGTTATTCTTATCTATGTTTTTATTTCGAGCGTGTGAGGACGCAGATAGAAATCCAACAATAATGTGACCTCAAAATAGCATTTTTGACATGCTCTCAGTAAATCTAGATTTTCTCCTGTGTCCAGTGCTCTGAGCATAAATTTATTCCAGTTTTCCTATTCTAGATGAGTTTTTTTAACCCTAATAGAACCAAAAAAATCGGTTGATATTTCACAGACTTATCGTCATTTGAACTTTGATAAAATGTTGTCTGTCCCGATCATTCTGTTCAACCCCTGTTCGGCATAATGAAAAGCAGATTTGTTTTCCACTGGTTGAACATGAATTGATATCTTTTGAATTAAATTACTATTATAATGAGATCATGTCCACAATGACAGAGTAAACAAATAAAAAAAAACATATGGGTTCAAGAGCCAAAATTATTTTCATTTATTACATTATTTACTGTAGATAAAACTTGTTTGGCAAAATTTTTCGACGAAGCAGAATAAATACTCATATTCAACAATATAATTGCGTAAACATTTTCAAAAGCTCAGTCCAAACCAGATTGCCTTATTTAATATATACAAGCATTTTTTATAGAAATGCCTTTCATATATGTAAGGGTATGCGATAACACACTTTGTCCTAACGAAACGAAACGAAATTTAAAATATCTATGTTGATTCGGATCGAAACGAAACGAAATATAGATTTCTTTCGAGACTTCGAAACGATACGAAATCGAAGTCCATTTAATTCGAAATTTTTCGAAACGAAACGAAATTTTGATTTTTTTTCCGCGGAATTTTTATTGAATTGGTTTTACATTATGTACGCAATTCTGATTTCACTTTTTCGAAGTCGAATAACTGTTTTGCGACCAAAAGAGTTTCCTGGCAGCACACATGTTCCACATTAGTTACTGCAACTCATATGTGACCGGATTTAGTCACAATCAAGTTGCTGCAACCTTTTTTGGCTGACTTGTGCTGCTCGGGTTATAATAACTGAAGAGGCAATCTGTGATAAATCGCCACATTCTCACCGCATATACCATTGGCGATAAGGCAATACCCCAGCATTTGTGCCGCTTTCATAGGAATTCATCGTGGAGCGTGTGCTCCTGAATCTGATCAGTTTTATATCAGTTTTATATAAAGTATATAAAAATAAAGAAATTGTGGGATTTTTCATATACGGATTCAAATTTCGTTTAAAGCCTTAGTTCACTTAAGAATTAGGTAATTATGCTGAAGCATACTTCATATTATCTTGTCAGCGTGGTTTTACAGTATTGACTCAGTCAAAATTTGAAAACGAATGCTTAGATTTATTTTTTGCCTTTCTCGTACAACAAAGTTGTACCGAAAGGCTATCATTTCACTCCGAAAACGCACTTTTTATAGAAGCCTCTGAGACCCATAGTGTTATATACCAATCGACTCAGCTCGACGAACTGAGCACATGTCTGTCTGTCCGTGTGTATGTATGTGTGTATGTGTGTGTATGTGTGTGTGTATGTGTGTGTATGTGTGTGCACAAAATCTAAAGAAAACATTAGACAACTTTTCGTATAGTAATCCTTAACCGATTTTCTCGCAACAAGTTTTATTCGCCAGAGGACAAAGCCTTGTTGATCACTATTGAATTTGATATCGATTGGTCATTGCGCTTAAAAGTTATGAAGAAAATGGTACACCGAACCATATAGGCCCCATATAAGGTTGGTGTCTTAACTAATTGCGAGAAAGGCATCACCAACGCTAGGTGGATTAATCTGGGTTTTTATTTAGTGGGATACTTAACTATGTATCCACATCTGTCAGGCGTATACGCAGATATAGAATTGATATTACTAGATCAACAATTGGAAAGGGTGTGTCTGCCAAAATTTATTCCTTCTTATTCCTCGTCTACATATATAGCATACATGTGCTCACTAGAAGAATCATGTGCATTTCCTAGACCGATAGTCTTATATACAATCAGCTCGACAAACTGATCTATTGTGTGTGTCTCCTTGGCAGATGAGAACAGCTGTTATGATCAGTATGTGCTGAAAGCAATCATAAGTAAAGAATTTTCAGCAATTTAAATGATCTTTCAACCCGTTCTGGATTTTTTTTGCAAATTCCATGCGTAGATCTAGAAATGCCCACAAATCTGCAATGTTCCTCACATATGGTGCAAATAGTCGAAGAAGAGCCTAATAACGTTTCTTAACTGTACACGTCGTAGTTGCTAATCATGATTGGCCGAGAAACAGCAAATATGCATAGCTCACCAATTAAATAATATTCTTGGGATACAAAAAAGTTATTCTTATTGTATACTTGCTTCGGAGTTTCCAATTCATGAACAATAACGATGCTGGTCAAAAACGGTGCTTATGGTCAATTTAGTATTAGGAGAGGAACATTGATATACACAAGCCCGAAGAACGCACCCGAACTATACGCGTCGCTTTTCTGTTTTCCGTTAATGAAATACCGGTTTGTGCGTAGAATTAATTAACAAATTAGTTAAAAGCGATTAGTTCAAGGTTTCACTATTCAATTGAACGTGATACCTGGCTCGTTTGTGTACACAAGTGTTGTATAATTCGGAATATTCTTGTGGATTTGGTAACCGTTGATTCTTCCGCCATCTACAATGAAGACATGTCCAACGTGTAGAGATATCATCGAAAAAGAAGACAGCTTCTACATCGTCTGCAAAGGTGATTGTGCCGCTTCATTCCATGGAAATTGTGTAGGAATGAGAGATATTCATCTGAATGTTCTCACCATGCTCTCGCAAAACGTCCTATGGATGTGTGATGGCTGTATTGAAGCGTACCAACATGCTAGGAAAAATAAGATGTTAGAAGTATCCCATTCCAATTCGATCGAAGCTGAAGTAGAAGAGTTGAAGAGCACCGTAGCTGGAATTATGAATACGATCGCTGCTATCACTGCAAAGCCAACAACGATACCAACAACGACGACTCTACTGCATTCTACACCTATCTCATCATGCGCGCCTTCCAACGATCACAATCAATGCGAAATGCTATCGACGGATGATGGCAGGCAACAGGCAAAACAGTGTACAATAGAAGGAAACGAATTCTCGCTGCTGCTTTCAAATATAGATGTTAGCGTTTCAGAAAGTGATATACAACGAATGGTTTCACGTGCTGTTGGACTTCAACATCCCGAACGCATTGATGTCACAAAATTAGTGTCTAGATGGAAAAGCAGAAAATTAGACTATATTTCCTTCAAAGTTGATCTTGATACCCAATATAAATCGCGTGTACTGGATCCTGCGACTTGGCCGAGAAATATTAGATTTAGGGAGTTTGTTCGTACAAATAACGATACGTGGAAGCTAGAGTAATTTTGTTGCATTGTACTTCAATATTCGCTTGAATTTTAAGTGGATGAGTGTTTGTTGATTAAATAGGATTTTGTCGTATTCTGAATGTAGCTTAATTGTTGTCATAATTGATTTTGTATTGTACTGATTATGCATTTGCCTTAATGTTAATGTTGTATTTAGATTTATAAGTTATTCAATAAGACTATCAAAGTCAGTTGGATTTAATCAAATAAACATTAGTGTAACACTCATTGTTTTAAGAGACCGAGGTATGCTCTGTATCTCCGTGAGCGCTACGGAAAAGGAATCGTTGGTTAGTTGAGAAAGTATTCCTTGAGAAAGTATTATTTGAGAAAGAAACCCCTTGGTAAGCGACAAAATATTTATTGTAAACGAAGTTATTTTGAAAACAAGAAAATGAAAACTGTGTTTCAAATCAATCCAACGCAAGATCAATGTGCTTCGTTTAATAATCTTCTACAACACGATCGATTTCGCACTAAATAATTTTGAGCTCTTTGATGCAGACATTAGTTTTATCCATTGCACAGTGGAGAAATTTTCAGCAAAAAGGAGCATAATTAAAAAATTTGAACCGAACGGGATGTTCTATACCTCTACCAACGCAGAATCTTACCAGGAATCGAATGCATGCAGTGGTTACTGATGGTATCCGGTGCAAGTTGGTCTTTTTTCACGATTTTGTATTTCGTATTTTGGGTACAATGGTCTTCAGAATGCATAAAATTGATTATAATGCCAAACCTGAGTACAATTACCAATAAAGCTCCAATTACCCTCAAAAGTTAGCTTTTTTCAACAGCTTTTTGGAAATTGCAAAACATTGCTGCTACCGACAAGGATCGGTGAGATATACCTTCCAGGAAGAAACTTGAAAAATATTATATTATCAAAAAAGTAGAGCACATTGCCTAAAATATAAAACTTTAATTTTAATACACAAATATATAAAGTCATACATGAATCATTGCAAATTCAACTAGCTTTCATTTGCCGAAAAAATATTGACAATGCGTGAACTCATTGCTGAGATAAAACGTTTACATTGACAATTGAAATATCTTCAAAACAGCTATTTTGATCAAAACCTAATTAGATGGGAATAATAAAAAATCAAGAATATGCCACCCAACCGTAAAACCAACCACTTACGTGATAAAAGTGTACGTTTCCATTGGAAATAATGCTCGATACTTCATAATTATTTACTGATTAAAGATTGGGTACCGATTACAAAAATTCCACATTTACATTTATTGTTTAAAATGATTCCAGATATACATATTACTATTGTTGATAATTATTATATTTTAGATCAGAACTGTTTGTTGTGAACATATTTGGAGATTATATTCAAATAATGCAAACAGATTTAGAATTTATTTATTGTCAAAATATTACTTTCAGGAAATATATTGGTTCTAAGAAAAGTATTTCAAGTAATACTTTCGATGTAAAATTTCGATGCAGCTTCTCAAGTAAATCAAAACATACTTCAAATATATCCATATCACATCATATTCTGCATCACGATACATGGATAGCTCATGAATTCATTTTTGATAATGGCACTAAATTTAGAAAAATTCAATTCAATCGAAAATGTATATGATTATGGTTGTCATAACATACAAGCCTAACCAATTTGAAAGCATAACGGATATTTTCTATTTCCTAACTCAAAATGATTAATCAGGAGGGGCTCAGGGCAAAATTGAGGCTTTTTAATATATTAAAATACCTCTTTCCTCTAATCTTGCTATAAATTCAAGGAGAAAAATATTGTTTTGAACTTGTTTAGTGGAATGTCTTCAGAATTATTTCTGTTCCATCTATTTCGATAATTGATAATAACTTCATAAGGTGTGTTTGCATCAAAAGAATTTTTGAAAACTCGAAAACATCTTCCAGTTCGTTTTGAAAGTTTCAATTTCCACATGAAACGTCTTTATGAGCAGTTTAGCTGTTCAAATTTTCTGGAACTAGAAATTAACCCTCCAGAGTCATATTTCCCCAATTTGTTTGCAGTAAAGTCTGTGTTTGAATATTGAAACAAGCATTTGGGCCCTTGCGGACCACCAACAAAATAATATTATATTGAATCAGGTGAATGTCATACAAATTTCTTCATCTTCCACGTCATCCTCGTATGCGTCGTAGATCTCCTCATCAGGATTTGCTAAATACTTCTTCATTTCCAGATCGAATTGGTTTTCAGGAGATCGTTGCTGCCTAGGTCTTCTCTGCAATAACAAACAACCAATCTTCGGATCCGAATGCGCCAAAGCTGTCTTCATCATGTCGGACAAGTTGGCTTCCGGTGAAGTTTGTCGAGCAAGATGAGGGCGAATGAATTTATACATCTTGTGACATCTTTCTCCAGCTTGCTCATCTATAAAGCTCATGGGAAATGGCTGTTGAAATGAATGGTTTATTATAATGTATGTTTATAACCTTAGCTATTCTCATCTTACCATTTTTTCTACAAATTCAGCAAGATGCTTGTACTTGTGCAAACAAGGCGGCAGATTTTTCACAAACGGAAACTCTTTACGTATTTGCTGCTCAAAAGTTGAGTAAAGGTCGGATACCTTCTGGGGATCTAACATTCGGCTCGATAAGGCTAAAGCACTAATAAGACGTAAGCTTTCTACAGTTCCTACGTCTACCTTCAGCACGTCTGCCAACTTTTGTGGCTCTGATAAAAGCCGGCGAGCCATGTTGCCGTTGTTGCTACTCCCGCTACCGCCGATTTTAGGTCGATTGATGTTCAGATGAAAATATTCTTCAAGTGCATCCGCCATCTGGCGGGACCGTTCTTTTACTGCTGGATTTGTTAACGCTGGATATCCTGGCACAGATTTTTTCGCCGCTGTTCTTATAAACCATTCTACACAATTCAGCCTTGAATGGTAGAAAGATGGTCCGAGCCGTGAATCCACATCAGGAACACAAAGTGGGCAAACGTGTGTATTCCGGTTCCCAACAATTGCGTTGGCCGCTTTCCCATCAATCAATGAATACAATGCAGTTATCGTGATATACAGCACTACATCTCCAACTTCGATCTCCAACCCATTTTTATTAATGTTGTCGACTTCTACGTAAAATTCCTTGTACAACTTTTTTGTGTTATGATCCGTTTCCTTAACCCATGACATTGAACGAACCCTGCAAAATAAGTCAGACTGAGGATTTGGATTTCTCCATATATCCTGCCCGCCTATCGTTTGCAAGAGTAGTGTCATGTAGTGTTCCGACAGCAAAGAATCATTTTTCCCTCTGAGATGTGGCTGGTTATAATGGCTGAAACCCGTAGCAGAGTCTGGCCCTGCCGTAACATACAGAACGCAATCAATAATCCTTTGGTTCATTCCTACCACAGTTTCAGAGACTTCGTTCGGCTCAGCAATTCTTCTTAAGTCACACGTAACCATATCTAGCAATGAACATTTTGATGAAAGATATCCTTCGTCCCAATTAGGTTGAGAAAACTGTGGGATAATACTGTTACAAAACGTGGAAACTTTCACCCAAGGCTCAAGCAGTTTTCGCCCCAAATGGGCTTTCACGAATCTGGCTACTTCTTCATATTTTATTCTGCTTAAACGAAGAGAGCTTCTTAACATCAATGATGATTCACATGAAGCAGTTGAAGATTCTTTGTAATCAGCTAGCTTACGTATTGATTCTTCTGCCCATGATTCACCCTTCTTGATTAATAAAGTCAATATTTTTACTGAAGCTTTATTACCAGCTTTTCGAGCTGATAGTCTGGCCGATTTTAAGAGATTTGGCAAGGGTTCAACTTTGTACAAGTTTCTGCTTCGTCTTTCTTGTGATTTTTGGGATAGGCTTTGAAAATCTCTGGGCTTACGGCCAGCCATTTTTCGAGTAATTTTTCTCGTGCGCGTGTAGGGTAATTGTTCTTCAGCGCATCCTCTACCGCAAGTGCTTGGATGTTCAGAAGAAACATGTTGTCGGTCAACTATGTCCTTCATTACACGTGACTTTGGAGAAAGATAAATGGCAAAAGCAATTGTAAAACTTCATAATGATAGGTATATAATAATATTATGATTTTGTCCATTCCGACTTTACACAGTTAAGTATTATTCTAAGTAATCATTATAGATAGTTCGTTTTTTAGACCGTGCACAGGCGCATATGACATCACATCCCTTAATATTTCATTGAAATTGTGACGTCATGCTCCTCCAAACGAGCGTTTGACAGTTCGTTTCTAGAGTATTTATCTTCGCTTATCTATATATTCCACTATCTATAGTAATCATTAAGTTCTAAGGTGCCTTTTGAAATATGGCTTTTCGCGGTCCTGTTAGGCCGATACAAATATTAAAAAAAAGTATGTCTCCCTCCCCCTAGAATTTGTTTGCCCAAAAATAATAAGTTGAGGGACAACAAAAAATTTGGGAATTTTTTTTTAATATTCTTCAACAAACCCGAGAAGCTTTTGATTTTTTTCATTTGAATATTTATTTTTTTACGCCACGTCATTTTAATTAAATATTTGTAACGGTCTTATATCCAAGAAACGTGACTAATCTTTTATTATAATAAAAACAAATATCAGTGAAGAAAATAGGGTAAATGCAATTATACAAGATAAAGAGAGCTCATCAATTTTAATTGCTCAAATTGCAACAAAATTTTCAAAATATTCATCAACAAACACAAACAATCCATAAAACAAATAATAATGAAAAAATGAAAAAGTACTAAATAGAAACAATTTTCCATAAATCGTAAACGTTTTCAAATGAAGCGCAATCTGTAAACTTTATTCCTTTACCTTGCAAACAAAACGAAATAATTCCAACGATTTTAAATAATTAATTATTACTTATGCACAATTAATCAAATGTGAGTAGGTTATCATAAATATAAATATTTTCCAACCCTATTTCTTATTCGATAACCATAAAAGCAACATTGAAATAAACAGTAGACTCTGTTCTCTCACCTTGAACTCTGAATTCAACCAATCGGCGTTTCTTTCGAAAAAGCGTTCTTTTCCATGGAATTTGGCCCATCTTCGATTAAATTGGCGAATCCAGTTTTCAACACCATTTACGGCGCACTTATTAGAGATGCAAAGTTCACTAGTCAAAAAATCGATTAAATGTTTTTTATTTCGACCTGATTCGAAATATTCTTCGGCAATTGTCTTATTCATCAACATTCTGTAACTCACTCTTTGTAGTAACTGAATAGTTCAACAGACGCAGTGCGATATGAATAGATACAGAATGCATATATACACAATAGTATTTGTTCGCATACAAACTTGGTGTGAGATTCAAGGGTAATAAGCACCTTTGGTCGAAGAGGTTGTATGGTGCAATATAGTAATTAATGTAATGAGCTAATTTTTTTAAGAATTGCATAATATGCTAATATTATACTTTTGAAAATTACGAGAAAAAACACATTCCATTATATTTTGTCATTTGATTGTGACTTTCCTATCGAGTACGAGATATTCGATCTAAATTTCTGTATATTGCAGAGAATCCTATTGTTGTCAATGAACTGTTCAACATTGTAAGCAGCGATATCGAAACGCGTAGAGTTTCACAAAGTTTTCAAAATATTGCTTGTAGCTATGCAAACTAGAGATAACACTAAATTATTATAATTTAAAACACTTTTTGCAGGAATGAGAAAAGCTTTTGTCATTCGAATATTATGTGTAGAATTGGTGGGCTAC
Source organism: Armigeres subalbatus (assembly GCF_024139115.2). NCBI lineage: Eukaryota > Metazoa > Arthropoda > Insecta > Diptera > Culicidae > Armigeres > Armigeres subalbatus. The sequence goes on along the minus strand of NC_085139.1, from coordinate 38,519,068 downwards.
AAAAAACCTTGGCTTAGTGAGACGAGTTGTGTAATGTTTAAGATATTTGGAACGCGAAATAACACCCCTATTCAAATGCGTACAAACGAACTTCCCAGCGACGAATACGAAGTATTTACAAAGGATGAAAAAATTACACTGTATCACTTTCTGTCATGTAAGTGGGTGCATATTCTTGATTTTTTATTATTCCCATCTAATTAGGTTTTGATCAAAATAGCTGTTTTGAAGATATTTTTAATTGTCAATGAAAACGTTTTATCTCAGCAATGAGTTCACGCATTGTCAATATTTTTTCGGCAAATGAAAGCTGGTTGAATTTGCAATGATTCATGTATGACTTTATATATTTGTGTATTAAAATTGAAGTTTTATATTTTAAGCAATGTGCTCTACTTTTTCGATAATATAATATTTTTCAAGTTTCTTCCTGGAAGGTATATCTCACCGATCCTTGTCGGTAGCAGCAATGTTTTACAATTTCCAGAAAGCTGTTGAAAAAAGCTAACTTTTGAGGGTAATTGGAGCTTTATTGGTAATTGTATTCAGGTTTGGCATTATAATCAATTTTATGCATTCTGAAGACCATTGTTCCCAAAATACGAAATACAAAATCGTGAAAAAAACCAACTTGCACCGGATACCATCAGTAACCACTGCATGCATTCGATTCCTGGTAAGATTCTGCGTAGAGGTATAGAACATCCCGTTCGGTTCAAATTTTTGAATTATGCTCCTTTTTGCTGAAAATTTCTCCACTGTGCATTGGCGTAACTACAGGGGGCTAGGGGGGCTATAGCCTCACCTGGGATCCAAATAGCTCCCCCTAGAATTTTTGCTATTTCGCATAAGTATTGCACATATCTAGCTGTCTGAGCTTAACTACAGATAGTGAATTTTATTCATCTTCTCTCTTTTCAAATCTGTTGAATCTGTTTTTGGTTTCATGTTTTTGAATTTCGAATAATTCAGGAAAAAAACAATTTTTTTGGTTTATGAAAACCACAGGGTTTGAATCCACAGGAGAAAGACAAAATCTTTCACTTTTATGTCTGTATACTCTCTAGATAGGTGGCATACCGTGAGAGATGTTTTTCGGAATCTGTTGCGATAATGAACTGATTCGGGGGCTATGTCTCATGATAAAGGCCATATCAAAATTATATCAACATACGTTATTATGTTTTAAATTTCTTCAACAAAATTTGTTACAAATTTGATGCAAAATGTTGTTAAAAGATCTAAATTTATATAAAAAATAACACTACTTTAAACAAAAAGATTTCAAATTATTACAGTTTTATCACACAGATAACATATTCTGTTAGAAATTTATAACAGAATCAGATACATAATATATTGTTTACTGTGTAGTTGAAAATTTTTACAGGACGTTATAGGTCTCAGGATTGTGATCATGATCAGAATTTTTTGTATTATGATTATTTGTCAAGAACATGAAACTAAGCCTTTGCCAATATGGCAATCTTTTTAAATTAGGTATATCAACGTATGATGATCTATTTGGCTTGAAGACTTTAGCATGCTTAGATGACCGAAGAATTTCAAACAAATCCTGATTTTATCAATCAAATTTCTCAGCAAATGAGCAATATTTAAAATTTTTCAAGTTTTCTTGAAGTTTTGTGGAAAACAATTATGATCTCATGCTTTCTAAAATATACAAGGCGCAGAATCAATAATGTGATACAATATTTCAATACCAAATTTTCAAATTACTTATCTGCCTTTGTAAACAAAGATTCAAACGTCGATTTGGCGATTCTGATAGCACTCCCACGCAAATCAACCCTATCAACACGTAGGCGAAGGCTCCTGCTACGCGTTGATGCTGTTGGTTTGCTTGGGGTGCTATCAGAATCGCCAAATCGTCGTTTGTATCTTTGTTTACAAAAGCAGATAAGTCGTTTTGAAAATTTGGTATTGATTTCATATGCATCTATCCAATTCAGGCATTTCCGATTTGTCTGCTAAAGTGTTTTAGGGACTTCGTAATGCTGCTATTTCTTGAAAATTTTAAATTTTCAGTAAACAATTTAGGCTTCTTTATTTTCGACAAAGTTTTGGCAAATCTCTCAGATTTCAAAGAAAGGTAATTTAAATTTTGATGAGAAAGAACTTGGAATGCTGTTGGATAGATTATAAAAATCCACAGTTATTCCAATTTCCAATCCAATCCAATTTTGCTTTGCTAAAGCTCGTATGATTTTTTCACGACATTTCTTTTTTTATAGGCTGAGTCGTGGACCATAATTTATAATGTTCAAGTCGTCAATGGATGTGTTGTATGTAAATAGGTCAATGTTTGTTTGGTCGGCCAACTTGCGAACAATATATACTAGTTGTTTTGAGCATTGAGCGAAAACGTAAGTTTTTGTTTTGAGTGAAAATGTAGAAATAATTTAAAAAAAAGATAGACCCCCCTAGAATTTTCCATTAGTTACGCCAATGTTTATCACTTCGCGTTCTCTCACACTAGCTGGCGTGATCAGCATCAACACGATCGATTGCACACTGGTTAAACAAATTCATGCTACGCGATCATTCCGCATTCATATTGTGCAAATAGTAAAAAAAATATCACAAAATTTGAATCATGGAAACACTGAAGACGTTTTATAGAAGAAAACTACTTACGTATTTGTCGACTAAGAATGGGGTGAGTAAGCGTTAATAGAAAAAAATGTATAACCTAAAGTTTTGAAAACAACTTAACGATTTTGTTCAGCGGCGCAGCCAAAATTTTTTTATGATATAAAGTATGGATTAGTTTAAGTTCGTTTCGAAATTCCGCGGAATTCCGTTTAATTTCGTTAGAAGCTAGTTTTTTCTAGCGAAATTTTTGTAATTTTACGAAACGAAACGAAATCAAGAAATCAGATTTCGCCATGCTCAAATTCCGCGAAATTCCGCGGAATTTCGTTTCGAACCACCTGAAACGAAATTTTTCGAAATACCGCATATGCTTACATATATGGTGTAAATTCATTTTAATTTGATTATATTCCTTGAAAATTAACTTATTAGGGCCGATAATAGTGCGGTATCCTACAATGCTGTACATCAAAATCAATTTGATTCATTCACGAATTCCCCAGAAGTACATGAAGTATTTTCGTGTTGCGATCGTATATGTTTAAACCGTGTGGTCAATTCGGTTGATTGCTAACTAAATAGCTAGTTTGCAGTCAACCAAGATTCGCATTTTCATCTTACGTTTTAGATCCAGCCTCGTTAGTTACATGAACTCGTCGTTTTATTTAGGTTTTACTACCCCACTGTCAAATTTCAGCTGACTTACTGCCACTAGAATATATATCAATTTGAGTGCGATTGAGTTGTTTTTTCACAGCTGTTATATTTTGTCGTATTCATATCCTACCGCTTCCACAATTCAATCAGATAAAGAATTTCAGAAATGTGAGTTAAGTAGTGACAAGGGATATCTCAAATAATTTTGTAGATAAATAGATGAATAAACAGACTCAAAATGTTTCATATTTGTAAATTGGTATTTTGAAACCGTAAGATCAGTGTTTCTCAATATAAAAGTAATAATAAATAATTATTTTCTAAGCATGTCCCTAATTTAACCAACATGTTCGTCGGGAGTTGATTAACGGACGATAAGCCGTGCAGACAACACGTTATTTGACTATTTTGATAACAACACTACCTTTGTCGGTAGTTTGAAAATCATGTTTTCGACACGTGAAATGTCAGCAAGAAAATACAAAGACATGTCACAAGCTCGTAGTCTGAACTAAGTGCTCGCAAAATTAATATAAACAGGAAAAATGCATGAATTTCAGTACGATATGTATATTAAAGTGTTGATTTCAAATTAATACTTACCGAAAATACAACCTTGTTTTTATTTTGTCTCAGTCGATTCTTTGACTTATTTATTATCAATTTTTCCAAGAATTCATTTTATTTGACGCCTCTAAATATTTAAAAAATTAAAACCAGAAAATCTTAAAATGTTTTGCGACCAAACGAGCTGCAAAATTGAGCTATTGTAGGATCAAAACCGGCAGACAGTAAAAAGGTGTGAGAACAGAGAGCAAGTAGGGGAACTGTTCCGATCTCCATCTCACTGTACATATATCCATCTCATCGCTAATCAAAGAAATACGGCACCAAATTCGTCGCTTCTTTTTGTTAACATGCGTGCTCACTGCTGAAAAAAAATCACAAAAATAATAAACAAACCAAATTCCTTTCCGTTGCTATGTTTTTGATGGGATGGAAATAGGGGCTATGAGATGAAGTGGCAAACCGTTCCCCTATAAAGCGAAATGTGAATGAAGAATGTTAGCAATCTTTCCCAATGTTCATCGCGTTTCGGCGATTTTTCACCACGCGTCGGCGAATCAGCATTCTGGTATGGATAGTGCGTGGAGACGCAAGTACATTGTAGATTAGTGCCACTAGGGCGTTTTGCCTCGCCAAAATGTTAGATGTTTCTTCAAAATGTGGACATTTTCGGTTTTTCCGACCTTCCCATACATTATTTTGAAACTTTTTTCTCCTAACTTACATAATTTTTGATCTAGTTTTGTTATGACCATCTTAATGACGGTAAATATGAGGGAAACCACAAAAGGCGTTTTGCCTCGGGGGGCGTTTTCGGGCCTCTTCCCCTACCCAAGCAACACCACTTGTTTCTCAATAATTTACAGCAACTATAACCATCACACTATCAGACAGCTATGTATTGGTATGAAAGTGGAAAACAATAGAATACAAAACTTTACTATTCACACGACCTCAACTTACAGCAGAACTGATGCACAACCCGGGTAGAAGAAAACAGCTAAATTATATCAAACTTTACTATTAATCAGGGTTTCGACTTTTCGTTTCAATGAGATCAAAGCAAGCGTTTTTCGGGCCAAGGGGGAATCTTGTTTTGTTGTTTATGTTATTATTTTATTATTTATTATTAACATCAACAGGCAATAGAGCCCAAATGATGTGTCTTAAAACTATAAAACAATAAACATCATTGGTATTATCATATTCACTGAAGCAATAAACAATCAAAAGCTACAACAGAAACTAACACTTGTATATCTAAATTAACAATAATTGCAAAAAAATAACTAGCTAATATGCGGGATACCACGTAGTACGGTGCTTGCTTACAAATTCTCGACATCTGATATACTGGGGCCATGTAGACGCATCCAGAGCAATGGATCTCCATTTATTATCAAGAACGACCTTGAATGAAATATAGTCCATTTCTTCGCACGACTTCCATCTTGATACGAGCTTTGTAACATTATGTGTTTCTCCTAATCCCGTTATTCCGAGTGAATTGCATACTAAAGTATCGATTTCTTGTTCTGTTACCCGATTATCGATGTTAGATAGCAACAGTGAAAACGATTGTTTCGCTTTAGCACCAGAGTTGATATTTGAGCCAACACTGCAAGAAGCCTCCAGTCCAACAAATATTTCATCCAGAGCCTTTGATGAGGTGATCGGCGTAGAACTCTGTCTTGGCGAAGATGTATCGTGCATTTTTTGCGCAAAGTCTTCCAATGTCTTCACAATGTCGGAAACTTGGCATTTCAATATGCTTATTTCGCTCATTATTTGTCCTTCTTCCGTCGCTTTTGGCCCAGTGTGCTTCTTCACATGATCTCCATCGCACGCTTGGCACTCATCGGTTTGAAACAGCAATGTAGATAAAGTACTCAAACACTCGTTGCAAAACCACATGACATTATTAATCAAAACATCCACAGTAGCTTGATTGAGTCCAACGCAGTGTGCGTGGAACCTTTCGCAGCACCTACCTCCGCATACAACAAAAATATCTGTTTTGATGTTTACTGGTTTAGAGCACTTTGGACAATCCATGCTGCGTGTGTGAACAGGTGTAATGGAGTCCCGGAGAGATGATTCCACAGCAAAAATAATAAATTCGAAGCTTCGGCAGAGACCCGTTCTTTAGCAGTAATTTCTATCCGCCAAACACGAAGATTATACAGCAGGGATTCTGTTGAGCGTTCTTCTTCAATTACAACAAGCGGAAAGACGGTTTTAAATCAGATTTTCTCGGCAACAGAAAAGTGAACCAATGTTATCGTCAGATACACAGATACACACCCCCATGTTGAGGATCATCTTTCACCCATCAATCTTCTCTCTAGAATTAGCATTGGAAGATGAACGAAAATTTTGCCTATTAGATGAAAATCCTTTTTCGTTTCATTACTTTCACCTCTCACTCACTTTTCGCGAGAATGATCGCAGAACAATTACAAAATTGTATGGCCGCGCCGGGATTCGAACCCAGAATAGTAACAATAATAGCTGTGGGGATGCGCTTACTTTTGCCACACCACCACGCTATCTGTATGAAAGCGTTAAGTTATTTGTTCCACATAAGCTACTACCATTCGCATTGGTGATGCCACGAAAAGACTCGAATATGAAAGAAAAAGAGCAAACCAACCGTTTAGCGGCAATCGAAGTGAGCGAAAAATTGTTATCACTCTCCAGGTTGTTTTTCTTTCCCGAAAAGCGATTTCTCCCCGAAAACTTTCGTGAGGGAAAATCATGTGCTCCTGAGATTGAGTGAGCATTATGAACCCTGCTATTACTATATGAATAACTGAATAGCAAAATCTGATATTAGTTTGTTTGATATAGTTGCTAAAATAGCAAAAATAATAACATACATTGCTATAGCAAATAACTCATAAATAACTCATTTTGCTATTATAATAACAAACCAATACCCGAGTAGACGAAAATAGCTCAATAATATCAAATGTTGATAAAATAGCAAAATGAGATATGGATTTGATTGATATAAGAGATAAAATATCAGACGTCAATATCAATATTTTGCACTAAAATATCATGAGAAAATCAAGTTATGCTATTTGTAATAAGTGATCAATATCATGTGCCATTAGTTTGTTCTTATGCATAGCATATCTAGATATTTAAATGATATTTCGGAGCAAATTTTTGATATTGTTGCCTGTTCTTTTATCTCTTATATCAATCAAGTCCATATCATGTTTTGTTATTCTGCTCATGGCTTCTGCCCGGGTAGCACAGTGGTGCTCAGCATTTTGGGCGTTTTTTTCCCTAAATTTGCTTGTCACACAATCAAAAAGAGCTTTCTTCTGTCAAGTTAGTACTTGGCCAAAAGCTTTCAAATATATCTGTCAGCTGAGGGTATTAAAAAGAATATTGGTGTTGAAATCACTCCGTACGACTTTATCAAAGTAAAATTACACTGCGGCCCGCACCTTTGTTTTGCTTTGATCGTTCCGTACGGAGTGAATTTAACACCAATATCCGCTTTATTACCCTCAGCAGATAGATATATTTGAAAGCTTTCTGCCAAGTGCTAATTTGTATGGCCAAAGCTCATTTTTATTGTGTGAGAAGCAAATTGAAGAAAAAAACACCCAAAGTGCTGAGCACCACTGCAATAGCAAAATATTTGAAGAAAAGAAAATATCAAAATCAGTTATTATTGATATGTTGAAAATGCAACTGATAAATGAATAACACATTTTGCTATGATTGCAAAATGTGTTCTTCATTTGTTGTTCTGCTCTTTCTTTCAATAACATATTAATAGCTAATTTTACTATTATTACAAAACTTGTTGTTGGGATGCCATTTTATGTTATTTATGAATCACATAAGAATAACTAAATCTGATATCAGAGCAAAATATGTTATCATTATGTTATTTGTTTTTTATTCACATGAGCTTCTAAATGCATGCAGGATATTGAAGAACATTGAAAAAAAAGATAAATAGTATCTGCACTACATTGTTCTTCTGCGCAATGAAGCATATCAATGTCTACGAGGCATCTTCAAGTTTCGTGAATCCGCATGACATCTCAATTAACGGGCCTGTCAGTATCATACAGTTTTGGAGACTGTCAACTCTCATCTTCCAAGCGAATAATGAGAAATAAAATGCAAACAAAAAATCCTGGCTCATCAGCAGGCCAAAATTAATTACAGTGCAACAAGCTGAACAACGCCAAACGCTTGATTTAACCGCACTGCTGTCGACCCCACATGGGCACAAACAAGTACAGCAGTACTTTTTTGTTTCTACTTTGGTGTCCGACAAAAAAAACAAAGTTGATGTCGACATTCGACAGTTCGAAAAGTTTGGAACAGGGCTAGATACGTTCTAGTCGTGTTCAAATAAAGTAGATAACTTGTTTACCGAATGTGAGGAATAATAGACGGAATTCAAGTAAATTCTTGTTCATTGAAAAATTTTACAAGTCAAACCTTGTTCATGGTTTTGAATAAAATGTTTAAATAAAGTACCAAATTCTTCAATTGAGAACGATCGAACTGATTTGCAGCACCGAAAAACAACATCCATGACTGAACCTCCGTTCCGGGGCCATCTCGCGGGGCAGGTCAGCAAATTTTTATGTCGATTTGATAAATTTGTTCCGGGAGCTTGTGTGTCACATTGCCGTTCCGTGCCACCGAGAAATTAGCGAAAGCACTGTGCCACATTCGGATGCGTGTCCGAAATTAGTTCTCGTCATTGAAGTAATTTGTTTTCGTTAGTGGCACATTGTCTCTGTCTCTTACGCCCAATTTGTTAGAGTGACCGGTCCATCCATGATTCGATTTGTTACATTTGTTTGTGTGTCGAATGCAGAGTTGTTTTGCGTCAGCGTTTCCGGAAAGCGAGGGGCTGGGCACGTGCGTTGAAATTGGATGTTTTTTTACTTTTTTATGGTGGAATGACTCTCTTAATGAGTATGCAAAAAGGTATGACTTCTACTTTTCTTGAAAAAAAAAAAAAACACTTCTAAGTCTTTTAAACTTACATTTATTGCATTCAACTCAAAATATGTTTGTATGAAGCATATCAAAACTTCCCTCGTACATCCCCAAAGTAGTACGTGGCTCCTTATCACATCATGAATTTCCGAAATTCCGTTTCTGTTTTGCAAAAAAATTCTGCACAAATATCAATTCGGCTCTGTGTTTCTATCGTATACGGAATTCGCATCATAGTTCGAACGCTACACCATGAGTGACATATTTGGGTAATTACATACCAATAGAATTGGATCGGATCGAATCAATGGAGGTCAGCCATTTTTAGTCGGACATCGCACTGCTGTTCAACAGTTCAATTACAGGCTTTACTTGGCGTGTTTGCATTCGTGCCAGAATGAGATTTTATCTACAATATGGCACTAAAATACCGACACGCGAGCCGATTTGGAATTGGTGGACGGAATGACAAATGGAGGAACCAGTCGGGGCGTGGCAATATTAATGGATTTGTGAAATTTGGCGAATGCCGTTGGGCTTGTCGTGCGTTTTTCATGCGATACTAGTTTTATATGTGGGAAGAGCTGAAAAACAATAAGGCTGCGGGGAAGGACCAGCTCCCGGCTGAACTTCTGAAACATGGCAGTTAGCAGCTTTATGAAGTTCTGCACCATATTATGTCGAAAATATGGGAAGACGAGGAAATGCCTGCTAGCTGGTTGGACGGCCTCATTTGCCCTCTCTTTAAGAAAGGGCACAGACTGGAGTGCGCCAATTACCGAGGAATAACCCTCCTTAATTCGGCGTACAAAATTATGTCCCGTATTCTGTTCAACAGATTGAGACCGCTTGAAGAGTCCTTCGTCGGCGAATACCAAGCAGGTTTTCGTGAGGGCCGATCAACGACGGATCAAATGTTTACCCTAAGACAAATCCTTGATAAATTCCGGGAGTACAACTTGCATCATCTGTTTATTGATTTCAAGGCGGCGTACGATTCAGTGAAACGGAATGAATTATGGAAAATTATGCTTGAACATGGTTTTCCGGCGAAACTGATACGGCTGATTCGTATAACGTTGGACGGATCGAAATCAAGTGTAAGGGTTGCGGATGAAATATCGACGTCATTTGTTACCTTAGATGGATTAAAGCAGGGCGATGCACTCTCGAACCTACTGTTCAATATAGCGCTCGAGGGAGCGATTAGGAGAGCTGGTGTGCAAAGAAGCGGTACCATTATCACAAAATCGCATATGCTCCTGGGATTTGCGGACGATATCGATATTATCGGAATTGATCGCCGTGCCGTGGAAGAGGCTTTTGCGCCTTTTAAGAGGGAGACAGCGAGGATTGGACTCACGATCAATACCAGCAAAACGAAGTACATGGTCGCTGGCAATCAACGTGGGTTCATTAGTGGTGGTGTTAGCGAAATGATGCCGAATGGTGAAAAATTTGAAATGGTAAAAGAATTTGTGTATCTTGGAACATTAGTGACGTGCGATAATGTTGTTACCCGCGAGGTGAAAAGCCATATTGCAGCTGCAAATAGGGCTTATTACGGACTTCGTAACCAGCTTAAGTCCCGTAGTCTGCAAACGAAAACAAAACTCGCGCTGTATACTACTCTGATTCTTCCGGTGGCTTTATACGGCCATGAGACATGGACGTTAAAGGAGGCTGATCGGAGAGCTCTCGGAGTGTTTGAGCGTAAGGTGCTGCGGACAATACTCGGCGGTAAACAGGAGAACGGTATCTGGAGGCGTCGCATGAATCACGAATTGTACCAGGTGTATAAAGGGCTGGATATTATTAAGCTTATACAACACGGCAGACTACGGTGGGCTGGTCACGTTGTTCGTATGCCGGAAGAACGTCAAGCGAAGATAATATTTAGTAGAGAACCCGGAAGAGGCCGCAGGCTTCGTGGAAGGCCGCGTACACGATGGCTTTTTGCAGTTGAAGAGAACCTGAGGGCGCTCAATGTTCAGGGCGACTGGAAGCGATTGGCCCAGGATCGAGTCCAGTGGAGAAGGATACTCCATTCGGCGTAGGTTCATCGAAGAGCTGTAGCCCATCAAGTATCAAGTATCAAGTAAGTATGTGGGAATTATGGACAGCGTAGTAAAATCACAAACCAAGTTTATCTTGAAAGCAAATTTGTATCGAAAAGCTAAACCTCAACTAGAAAAGTGAACTAAGATTTGGATAGTTCCTTAAGGTGCCGATTTATTTACCTTTTCTGCATGCGTATTTTGTCCTATCATGTAGTTTTCAAAGGCTTTCCTACTCCTACGTATTTTTTTTTACCTAATTGGTGATTTTACTTCATTGCGGATTTGTGGCTGTTTTGCTGAGTTGAAATTTGTATGGTTGACTATAAATTACCCAACGAAATTGATGTAGAATTTACAAATTATGAGCGGAAGTACAAAATAGTATTTCCTGTAATCTTCAATCTCCATAAAATATAAAATTTAAATTATGAAGTTTAAATCTAATAATTATTCACATCTTAGATAACTGCCGTCATGCACGTTAACTCGCACATTACGTGGCAAGCTGCACTTGCCTTTGATTTCAGTTTTTTTTTCTCTGCGCGCAAACTTCTCCCGCCACCGACTTCCTATTTAGCTACAACTGCACTGCTTACGGTTCAGGCCACAATCTTTTCAATTTGCAACGCGCAGAACTAAAAACTACTTCCATCGTTTCGCTCTTCAACCATCAGCATAGTTGTTTTTACTGTTTCCCACCGCAACTCGGAAAACAAGTAGAAAAACCCGGGGAAAGCCGTAATCCTCCTTAGTCCGAAAGCTTCTTCCTTCCGCAAAGCTGAAAGCCTTTCCATCTCTCGAAAAATAAAAAATAAAACGGCAGTCGCTCTTTCCCTGACTGAAGTTGAGTGTGGCTATGTGTTTGTGTCTGCCAGTGTGCACGCAAAGGGGGGGATCCATTTGTGTTTGTTAAGCACTTCCCCCCGGTTTGTCCGACCTCTGGGCCTGTGGCCTACCTCGCTGCCCGCCACGACTAACGAAGTGGTATCCTTACCTACCTCTGCCGCTTAACTGGTTGAGGTACCGGTGGTCTGTTGGTTGGTGGAAAACTTTTCCAAAGTTTTATTAAAACACAAACAGAATATGAGCCCATCTCATTCCCGTAACGACTGTGTGCGGTGCGTGGGTTTGTGTATGTGCGGCAGAAATAAGCGTTTCGCCGCTTCAAAGGGATCGCTCCTGATGCCCCCATTCAGTCAGTCAAGAACCGGCGTTCCGGACCCTTTTAAAATTAGCACAATCTGTTTTAGACTGATGCCGCTGCACACAAAACGTTCAAAAATATAATTGATTCAAATTGTATTTCAAGTACACTATCTGAAGTTTTTGGAAAGTTATCAGGAAGTTTGTTTTTTTTTCGAAATATAGACCAGAATACCATGTACATATTTATGTGTACCAATATTTGAGGCTTATAAGATAACACAAATCATAAATCAAGACTTCACTGTATTCTCTTCTAACAACTACCGCCTACACAAACTAGATTCGTCCCTCTAAAAAAAGCTGCACCAACTGCCGAGGTTTGGTTAGTGGGTGAAAAACTTTAACTCTCGCCATCGTCATCGTCACCATTGCGTTGTCGTCCGCACTGGGGGACCGGGCGACAGCTTCAAAGCGGAGACGGCCAAGTGACGGCCCGAACGATCGGTTGTGAATCCACCAACAACGGATCCAGCCGAAGACTACAGTAAGAGTTGCTGTTTGAGCACTTTCCTTTTTTAGTGATTACGGTGCCGTACAGACGACTGCTGTTCTTGTTGGCTCTTTCAAGAACCGAGCTGAACTGTGCCGCGTGCGTCGAGTATGACAAAAATTCTACAAAAGATGAGGCAAAGTTCCAATTTGTAGCTAGCGCTCGTTGCGGTTTGCGGAAGTTCAACTTCTGGCAAGAAAGTTTAGGACTGTTGTTTAAAGATTGTTCGCGGAAAGTTGGACCGGAATGGGGGAAACGGGGCGTGGAAGATCAAACGGTTTCAAGTTCGCAGAGTAAGCAATCCGGAATAACGGGGTTCGACTTCCGTTTACATACTTTTGAATGAGTGGCACTGCCTGCAAATGTAAATAGCACCAATATTATTTAGTAGAATGGAGAGTTCATGGAAAAAACTTCCAGCTGAAACTTTATCAGTTGAGAAAATCATATGGACTTTAAATTATTTTTCGCAAATACATGCATTTTTCAGTGGAAGCACGTTATCAAATCGATTGGATCAGTGAAATTTGGATGTGTGATGATTGTTCTAGCATTCACTGCTTACTTAGTAGAATGTTCTGTTTGACCAAATGCAATTCCACGAGCATAAATGTACGGATTATTGCTGACTGTCAGCATGAATTCATGAAGAATCGCTCTACAACACCCAAACTTATGTGTTATGTGGCAACAAATCCACGAGAGTCTACAGTCCAAATCTTTTTTATAGACTCACGTTGTTAGACCAAATTCGGGCTTGTAATCTAATCACCAATAATCGTACTAAACATGTTAATAACAGGTATAAACCTTGCAAAATCTATTTTTACACAGACTTCATTAAAAGAATGCAAGTACCTACATGTTTATGTACAGTAGGGTGGCTCAAAAAACACTTTTTCAAAAATTTTGAAGGGCCGCCCTCTTATTCAGTTCTATTTGATGCCCTGATGCTCAGGACAAAATTTCAGCCAAATCGGTCAACGTTTGGGCGGTGCTAAACTCGTCGGAAGTTTATATGGAAAAATGTATGCAGAAACATCCAAAAACAGTGATTTACAGTTGGACGGTACAATTTACTATCAAGAACAATGATACTCATTCAGTTCTTGTAGAATTAAATATAAAATGTAATGCTGAAAACCGCGAGAAGATTAGAGTTTATTAGGCAAAGATATTAGCATTTTACTGGAGTGTTGTAGGGGTGAATTTATTTCTTTTCAAAGATAAAAGAAACGAAATTTGCTCAAACCTCTTCCTAAGTTCCTAAGTTCCTCTTCACCGTTGGAATAAGAGGGCGGCCAATCGAAATTTTTGAAAAAGTGTTTTTTGAGCCGCCCTATTGTACATAAACATGTAGGTACTTGCATTCTTTTAATGAAGTCTGTGTAAAAATAGATTTTGCAAGGTATAAAAACATGTTTAGTACGATTATTGGTGATTAGATTACAAGCCCAAATTTGGTCTAACAACATGAGTCTATAAAAAAGATTTCGGGCAATCAAAAAAATTGATAAAAGTTTTTCCCATACTAATTTGAGCCACCCTAATGTACAAGTACAAGTTTACTAAGATTGCAATCTAAATTCGTTCTAGGAAATGAGATTTAGCTATCAGAGAAGGATTACGCAATCTACAATCTACGTTCTGGACTGAAGAAAAGCATGAAGTTGCTGCCACATTCGGATGAACTTCCGTTGTAAATTGGAATGAGTTTCCGTTGGAAATTCGAATGAATTTCTGTTGGAAATTCGAATGAATTTCTGTTGGAAATTCGAATGAATTTTCGTTGGAAATTCGGATGAATTTCCGTTGGAAATTCGGATGAATTTCCGTAGGAAATTCGGATGAATTTTCGTTGGAAATTCGAATGAATTTCCGTTGGAAATTCGGATGAACTTCCGTTGGAAATTCGGATGAACTTCCGTTGGAAACTCGGATGAATTTCCATTCGAAATTCGGATGAATTTCCGTTGGAAATTTGGATGAATTTCCGTTGGAAACTCGGATGAATTTCCGTTGGAAATTCGGATGAATTTCAGTTGGAAAATCGGATGATTTTCCATTGGAAATTCGGATGAATTTTCCGTTTGAAATTCGGATGAATTTCCGTTGAAATTCGGATGAATTTCCGTTGGAAATTCGGATGAATTTCCATTCGAAATTCGGATGAATTTCCGTTGGAAATTCGGATGAATTTCCGTTGGAAATTTGGATGAATTTCCGTTGGAAACTCGGATGAATTTCCGTTGGAAATTCGGATTAATATCAGTTGGAAATTCGGATTAATATCAGTTGGAAATTCGGATGATTTTCCGTTAGAAATTCGGATGAATTTTCGTTGGAAATTCGGATGAATTTTCATTGGAAATTCGGACGAATTTTCCGTTGGAAATTCGGATGAATTTCCGTTGGAAATTCGGATGAATTTCCGTTGGAAATTCGGATGAATTTCCGTTGGAAATTCGGATGAATTTCCGTTGGAAATTCGGATGAATTTCCGTTGGAAATTCGGATGAATTTCCGTTGGAAATTCGGATGAACTTCCGTTGGAAATTCGGATGAATTTCCGTTGGAAATTCGGATGAATTTCCGTTGGAAATTCGGATGAATTTCCGTTGGAAATCGGATGAATTTCCGTTGGAAATCGGATGAATTTCCGTTGGAAATCGGATGAATTTCCGTTGGAAGTCGGATGAATTTCCGTTGGAAATCGGATGAATTTCCGTTGGAAATCGGATGAATTTCCGTTGGAAATCGGATGAATTTCCGTTGGAAATCGGATTGAATTTCCGATGGAAATCGGATGAATTTCCGATGGAAATCGATATGAATTTCCGATGGAAATCGGATTGAATTTCCGATGGAAATCGGATTGAATTTCCGATGGAAATCGGATGAATTTCCGTTGGAAATCGGATGAATTTCCGTTGGAAATCGGATGAATTTCCGTTGGAAATCGGATGAATTTCCGTTGGAAATCGGATGAATTTCCGTTGGAAATTCGGATGAATTTCCGTTGGAAATTCGGATGAATTTCCGTTGGAAATTCGGATGAATTTCCGTTGGAAATTCGGATGAATTTCCGTTGGAAATACGGATGAATTTCCGTTGGAAATTCGGATGAATTTCCGTTGGAAATTCGGATGAATTTCCGTTGGAAATTCGGATGAATTTCCGTTGGAAATTCGGATGAATTTCCGTTGGAAATTCGGATGAATTTCCGTTGGAAATTCGGATGAATTTCCGTTGGAAATTCAGATGAATTTCCGTTGGAAATTCGGATGAATTTCCGTTGGAAATTCGGATAAATTACCGCTGAAAATTCGAACGAATTTCCGTTGAAAATTCGAATGAATTTCCGTTGGGAATTCAGATGAATTTCCGTTGGAAATTCGGATGAATTTCCGTTGGAAATTCGGATGAATTTCCGTTGGAAATTCGGATGAATTTCCGTTGGAAATTCGGATGAATTTCCGTTGGAAATTCGGATGATTTTCCGTTGGAAATTCGGATGAATTTCCGTTGGAAATTCGGATGAATTTCCGTTGGAAATTCGGATGAATTTCCGTTGGAAATTCGGATGAATTTCCGTTGGAAATTCGGATGAATTTCCGTTGGAAATTCGGATGAATTTCCGTTGGTTTCAAGTTCGCAGAGTAAGCAATCCGGAATAACGGGGTTCGACTTCCGTTTACATACTTTTGAATGAGTGGCACTGCCTGCAAATGTAAATAGCACCAATATTATTTAGTAGAATGGAGAGTTCATGGAAAAAACTTCCAGCTGAAACTTTATCAGTTGAGAAAATCATATGGACTTTAAATTATTTTTCGCAAATACATGCATTTTTCAGTGGAAGCACGTTATCAAATCGATTGGATCAGTGAAATTTGGATGTGTGATGATTGTTCTAGCATTCACTGCTTACTTAGTAGAATGTTCTGTTTGACCAAATGCAATACCACGAGCATAAATCTACGGACTATTGCTGACTGTCAGCATGGATTCATGAAGAATCGCCCTACAACACCCAAACTTATGTGTTATGTGGCAACAAATCCACGAGAGTCTACAGTCCAAATCTTTTTTATAGACTCACGTTGTTAGACCAAATTCGGGCTTGTAATCTAATCACCAATAATCGTACTAAACATGTTAATAACAGGTATAAACCTTGCAAAATCTATTTTTACACAGACTTCATTAAAAGAATGCAAGTACCTACATGTTTATGTACAATAGGGCGGCTCAAAAAACACTTTTTCAAAAATGTCGATGGGCCGCCCTCTTATTCGGTTCTATTTGATGCCCTGATGCTCTGGACAAAATTTCAGCCAAATCGGTCAACGTTTGGGCGGTGCTAAACTCGTCGGAAGTTTATATGGAAAACTGTATGCAGAAACATCCAAAAACAGTGATTTACAGTTGGACGGTACAATTTACTATCAAGAACAATGATACTCATTCAGTTCTTGTAGAATTAAATATAAAATGTAATGCTGAAAACCGCGAGAAGATTAGAGTTTATTAGGCAAAGATATTAGCATTTTACTGGAGTGTTGTAGGGGTGAATTTATTTCTTTTCAAAGATAAAAGAAACGAAATTTGCTCAAACCTCTTCCTAAGTTCCTAAGTTCCTCTTCACCGTTGGAATAAGAGGGCGGCCAATCGAAATTTTTGAAAAAGTGTTTTTTGAGCCGCCCTATTGTACATAAACATGTAGGTACTTGCATTCTTTTAATGAAGTCTGTGTAAAAATAGATTTTGCAAGGTATAAAAACATGTTTAGTACGATTATTGGTGATTAGATTACAAGCCCAAATTTGGTCTAACAACATGAGTCTATAAAAAAGATTTCGGGCAATCAAAAAAATTGATAAAAGTTTTTCCCATACTAATTTGAGCCACCCTAATGTACAAGTACAAGTTTACTAAGATTGCAATCTAAATTCGTTCTAGGAAATGAGATTTAGCTATCAGAGAAGGATTACGCAATCTACAATCTACGTTCTGGACTGAAGAAAAGCATGAAGTTGCTGCCACATTCGGATGAACTTCCGTTGTAAATTGGAATGAGTTTCCGTTGGAAATTCGAATGAATTTCTGTTGGAAATTCGAATGAATTTCTGTTGGAAATTCGAATGAATTTTCGTTGGAAATTCGGATGAATTTCCGTTGGAAATTCGGATGAATTTCCGTAGGAAATTCGGATGAATTTTCGTTGGAAATTCGAATGAATTTCCGTTGGAAATTCGGATGAACTTCCGTTGGAAATTCGGATGAACTTCCGTTGGAAACTCGGATGAATTTCCATTCGAAATTCGGATGAATTTCCGTTGGAAATTTGGATGAATTTCCGTTGGAAACTCGGATGAATTTCCGTTGGAAATTCGGATGAATTTCAGTTGGAAAATCGGATGATTTTCCATTGGAAATTCGGATGAATTTTCCGTTTGAAATTCGGATGAATTTCCGTTGGAAATTCGGATGAATTTCCGTTGGAAATTCGGATGAATTTCCATTCGAAATTCGGATGAATTTCCGTTGGAAATTCGGATGAATTTCCGTTGGAAATTTGGATGAATTTCCGTTGGAAACTCGGATGAATTTCCGTTGGAAATTCGGATTAATATCAGTTGGAAATTCGGATTAATATCAGTTGGAAATTCGGATGATTTTCCGTTAGAAATTCGGATGAATTTTCGTTGGAAATTCGGATGAATTTTCATTGGAAATTCGGACGAATTTTCCGTTGGAAATTCGGATGAATTTCCGTTGGAAATTCGGATGAATTTCCGTTGGAAATTCGGATGAATTTCCGTTGGAAATTCGGATGAATTTCCGTTGGAAATTCGGATGAATTTCCGTTGGAAATTCGGATGAACTTCCGTTGGAAATTCAGATGAATTTCCGTTGGAAATTCGGATGAATTTCCGTTGGAAATTCGGATGAATTTCCGTTGGAAATTCGGATGAATTTCCGTTGGAAATTCGGATGAATTTCCGTTGGAAATTCGGATGAATTTCCGTTGGAAATCGGATGAATTTCCGTTGGAAATCGGATGAATTTCCGTTGGAAATCGGATGAATTTCCGTTGGAAATTCGGATGAATTTCCGTTGGAATCGGATGAATTTCCGTTGGAAATCGGATGAATTTCCGTTGGAAATCGGATGAATTTCCGTTGGAAATCGGATGAAGTTCCGTTGGAAATACGGATGAATTTCCGTTGGAAATCCGGATGAAGGCCCGTTGGAAATGCGGATGAATTGCCGTTGGAGACTCGGATGACGTTCCGTTGGAAATGCGGATGAACATCCGTTGGAAATCGGATGAATTTCCGTTGGAAATCGGATGAATTTCCGTTGGAAATCGGATGAATTTCCGTTGGAAATCGGATGAATTTCCGTTGGAAATTGGGATGACTTTCCGTTGGCAATTCGGATGAATTTCCGTTGGAAATTCGGATGAATTTCCGTTGGAAATCGGATGAATTTCCGTTGGAAATTCGGATGAATTTCCGTTGGAAATCGGATGAATTTCCGTTGGAAATCAGATGAATCTCCGTTGGAAAATCGGATGAATTTCCGTTGGAAATTCGGATAAATTACCGCTGAAAAGTCGAACGAATTTCCGTTGAAAGTTCGAATGAATTGCCGTTGGGAATTCAGATGAATTTCCGTTGGAAATTCGGATGAATTTCCGTTGGAAATTCGGATGAATTTCCGTTGGAAATTGTGATGAATTTCCGTGGGAAATTTGGATGAATTTCCGTTGGAAAGTCGGATGATTTTCCGTTGGAAATTCGGATGATTTTCCGTTGTCAATTCGCATGAATTTTCGTTGGAAATTCGGATGAATTTCCGTTGGAAATTCGGATGAATTTCCGTTGGAAATCGGATGAATTTCCGTTGGAAATCGGATGAATTTCCGTTGGAAATCGGATGAATTTCCGTTGGAAATTCGGATGAATTTCCGTTGGAAATTCGGATGAATTTCCGTTGGAATTCGGATGAATTTCCGTTGGAAATCGGATGAATTTCCGTTGGAAATTCGGATGAATTTCCGTTGGAAATCGGATGAATTTCCGTTGGAAATCGGATGAATTTCCGTTGGAAATCGGATGAATTTCCGTTGGAATTCGGATGAATTTCCGTTGGAAATTCGGATGAATTTCCGTTGGAAATTCGGATGAATTTCCGTTGGAAATTCGGATGAATTTCCGTTGGAAATTCGGATGAATTTCCGTTGGAAATTCGGATGAATTTCCGTTGGAAATTCGGATGAATTTCCGATGGAAATTCGGATGAATTTCCGTTGAAAATTCGGATGAATTTCCGTTGGAAATTCGGATGAATTTCCGTTGGAAATTCGGATGAATTTCGGTTGGAAATTCGGATGAATTTCCTTTGGAAATTCGGATGAAATGCCGTTGGAAATTCGGATGAATTTCCGTTGGAAATTCGGATGAATCCGTTGGAAATTCGAATGAATTTCTGTTGGAAATTCGAATGAATTTCTGTTGGAAATTCGAATGAATTTCCGTTGGAAATTCGAATGAATTTCCGTTGGAAATTCGAATGAATTTCCGTTGGAAATTCGGATGAATTTCCGTTGGAAATTCGGATGAATTTCCGTTGGAAATTCGGATGAATTTCCGTTGGAAATTCGGATGAATTTCCGTTGGAAATTCGGATGAATTTCCGTTGGAAATTCGGATGAATTTCCGTTGGAAATTCGGATGAATTTCCGTTGGAAATTTGGATGAATTTCCGTTGGAAATTCGGATGAATTTCCGTTGGAAATTCGGATGAATTCCCGTTAGAATTTCCGTTGAAAATTCGGATGAATTTCCGTTGAAAATTCGGATGAATTTCCGTTGAAAATTCGGATGAATTTCCGTTGGAAAATCGGATGAATTTCCGTTGGAAATTCGGATGAATTTCCGTTGGAAATTCGGATGAATTTCCGTTGAAAATTCGGATGAATTTCCGTTGGAAATTCGGATGAATTTCCGTTGGAAATTCGGATGAATTTCCGTTGGAAATTCGGATGAATTTCCGTTGGAAATTCGGATGAATTTCCTTTGGAAATTCGGATGAATTTCCGTTGGAAATTCGGATGAATTTCCGTTGGAAATTCGGATGAATTTCCGTTGGAAATTCGGATGAATCCGTTGGAAATTCGAATGAATTTCTGTTGGAAATTCGAATGAATTTCTGTTGAAATTCGAATGAATTTCCGTTGGAAATTCGAATGAATTTCCGTTGGAAATTGAATGAATTTCCGTTGGAAATTCGAATGAATTTCCGTTGAAATTCGAATGAAATTCCGTTGGAAAATTGAATGAATTTCCGTTGGAAATTCGAATGAATTTCCGTTGGAAATTCGAATGAATTTCCGTTGGAAATTCGAATGAATTTCCGTTGGGAATTCGAATGAATTTCCGTTGGAAATTCGAATGAATTTCCGTTGGAAATTCGAATGAATTTCCGTTGGAAATTCGAATGAATTTCCGTTGGAAATTCGAATGAATTTCCGTTGGAAATTCGAATGAATTTCCGTTGGAAATTCGGATGAATTTCCGTTGGAAATTCGGATGAATTTCCGTTGGAAATTCGGATGAATTTCCGTTGGAAATTCGGATGAATTTCCGTTGGAAATTCGGATGAATTTCCGTTGGAAATTCGGATGAATTTCCGTTGGAAATTCGGATGAATTTCCGTTGGAAATTCGGATGAATTTCCGTTGGAAATTCGGATGAATTTCCGTTGGAAATTCGGATGAATTTCCGTTGGAAATTCGGATGAATATCTGTTGATAATTGGATGAATTTCCGTTGGAAATTCGAATAAAATTCCGATGAAAATTCGGATGAATTTCCGTTGATGATTAGATGAATTTCCGTTGGAAACTTGAATGAATCTTCGCTGGAAAATCGGATGAATCTTCGTTGGATAATCTGATGAATTTCGGTTGAAAATTAGAATGGACATCAGTTGAAAATTCGGATGAATCTCCGTTGGAAATTCGGATGAATTTCCGTTGGAAATTCGGATGAATTTCCGTTGGAAATTCGGATGAATTTCCGTTGGAAAATCGGATGAATTTCCGTTTGAAATTCGGATGAATTTCCGTTGGAAATTCGGATGAATTTCCGTTGGAAATTCGGATGAATTTCCGTTGGAAATTCGGATGAATTTCCGTTGGAAATTCGGATGAATTTCCGTTGGAAATTCGGATGAATTTCCGTTGGAAATTCGGATGAATTTCCGTTGGAAATTCGGATGAATTTCCGTTGGAAATTCGGATGAATTTCCGTTGGAAATTCGGATGAATTTCCATTGTGAATCGGATGAATGTCCATTGGAAATCGGATGAATTTCCGTTGGGATTTCGTATAGCTTTTCGTTGGAAATTGGGATGAATTTCCGTTGGAATTCCGGATGAATATCCGTTAGAAATTCGGATGAATTTCCGTTGGTAATTCGGATGAATGAAAGAATTTGGATGAATTTCCGTTGGAATTCCGGATGAATTTCCGTTGGAAATTCGAATGAATTTCCGTTGAAAATTCGGATGAATTTCCGTTGGAAATTCGAATAAAATTCCGATGAAAATTCGGATGAATTTCCGTTGATGATTAGATGAATTTCCGTTGGAAATTCGGATGAACTTCCGTTGGAAATTCGGAAATTCCGTTGGAAATTTGGTTGAATTTCCGTTGAAAATTTGGTTGAATTTCCGTTGGAAATTTGGTTGAATTTCCGTTGTAAATTCGGATGAATTTCCGTTGAAAATTCGGATGAATTTCCGTTGGAAATTCAGATGAATTTTCGTTGGAAATTCGGATGAATTTCCGTTGGAAATTCGGATGAATTTCCGTTGGAAATTCGGATGAATTTCCGTTGGAAATTCGGATGAATTTCCGTTGAAATTCGGATGAATTTCCGTTGGAAATTCGGATGAATTGCCGTTGGAAATTCAGATGAATTTCCGTTGGAAATTCGGATGAATTTCCGTTGGAAATTCGGATGAATTTCCGTTGGAAATTCGGATGAATTTCCGTTGGAAATTCGGATGAATTTCCGTTGGAAATTCGGATGAATTTCCGTTGGAAATTCGGATGAATTTCCGTTGGAAATTCGGATGAATTTCCGTTGGAAATCTGGAGGAATTTCCGTTGGACAATCGGATGAATATCCTTTGAAAGATTGGATGAATTTTCGTTTGAAGTTCAGATGAATTTTCGTTTGAAATTCGGATGAATTTCCGTTTGAAATGTGGATGAATTTCCGTTGGAAATTTTGATGAATTTCCGTTGGAAATTCGGATGAATTTCCGTTGGAAATTCGGATGAATTTCCGTTGAAAAATTCGGATGAATTTCCGTTGAAAAATTCGGATGAATTTCCGTTGGAAATTCGGATGAATTTCCGTTGGAAATTCGGATGAATTTCCGTTGGAAATTCGAAAGAATTTCCGTTGGAAATTCGGATGAATTTCCGTTGGAAATTCGGATGAATTTCCGTTAAAAAATTCGGATGAATTTCCGTTGAAATTCGGACGAATTTCCGTTGGAAATTCGGATGAATTTCGTTGAATTCGGATGAATTTCCGTTGGAAATCGGATGAATTTCCGTTGAATTCAGAAATTTCGGATGAATTTCCGTTGAAATTCGGATGAATTTCCGTTGGAAATTCGGATGAATTTCCGTTGGAAATTCGGATGAATTTCCGTTGGAAATCGGATGAATTTCCGTTGGAAATTCGGATGAATTTCCGTTGGAAATTCGGATGAATTTCCGTTGAAATTCGGATGAACTTCCGTAAGAAATTCGGATGGATTTCCGTTGGAAATTCGGATGAATTTCCGTTGAAATCGGATGAATTTCCGTTGGAAATTCGGATGAATTTCCGTTGGAAATTCGGATGAATATCCGTTGGAAATTCGGATGAATTTCCGTTGGAAATTTGGATGAATTTCCGTTCGAAATTCGGATGAGTATCCGTTGGAAATCAGGATGAATTTCTGTTTCTGTTTTCGGATGAATTCCCGTTGGAAATTCGGATGAATTTCCGTTGGTAATTCGGATAAATTTCCGTTGGAAAATCGGATGAATTTCCGTTGGAAATTCGGATGAATTTCCGTTGGAAATTCGGATGAATTTCCGTTGGAAATTCGGATGAATTTCCGTTGGAAATTCGGATGAATTTCCGTTGGAAATTCGGATGAATTTCCGTTGGAAATTCGGATGAATTTCCGTTGGAAATTCGGATGAAATGCCGTTGGAAATTCGGATGAATTTCCGTTGGAAATTCGGATGAATTTCCGTTGGAAATTCGAATGAATTTCCGTTGGAAATTCGGATGAATTTCCGTTTGAAATTCGGATGAATTTCCGTTGGAAATTCGGATGAATTTCCGTTGGAAATTCGGATGAATTTCCGTTGGAAATTCGGATGAATTTCCGTTGGAAATTCGGATGAATTTCCGTTGGAAATTCGGATGAATTTCCGTTGGAAATTCGGATGAATTTCCGTTAAAATTCGGATGAATTTCCGTTGGAAATTCGGATGAATTTCCGTTGGAAATTCGGATGAATTTCCGTTGGAAATTCGGATGAATTTCCGTTGGAAATTCGGATGAATTTCCGTTGGAAATTCGGATGAATTTCCGTTGGAAATTCGGATGAATTTCCGTTGGAAATCGGATGAATTTCCGTTGGAAATTCGGATGAATTTCCGTTGGAAATTCGGATGAATTTCCGTTGGAAATCGGATGAATTTCCGTTGGAAATCGGATGAATTTTCGGATGTTGGAAATTCGGATGACTTCCCGTTGAAAATTCAAATGAATTTCCGTTGGAAATTCGGATGAATTTCCGTTGGAAATTCGGATGAATTTCCGTTGGAAATTCGGATGAATTTCCGTTGGAAATTCGGATGAATTTCCGTTGGAAATTCGGATGAATTTCCGTTGGAAATTCGGATGAATTTCCGTTGGAAATTCGGATGAATTTCCGTTGGAAATTCGGATGAATTTCCGTTGGAAATTCGGATGAATTTCCGTTGAAAGTTTGGATGAATTTGAATGAAATTCCGTTGAGAATTCGGATGGATTTCCGTTGGAAATTCGGATGAATTTCCGTTGGAAATTCGGATGAATTTCCGTTGGAAATTCGGATGAATCTCGGTTGGAAATTCGGATGAATTTCCGTTGGAAATTCGGATGAATTTCCGTTGGAAATTCGGATGAATTTCCGTTGAAAATTCGGATGAATTTCCGTTGGAAAATCGGATGAATCCGTTTGAAATTCGAATGAATTTCTGTTGGAAATTCGAATGAATTTCCGTTGGAAATTCGAATGAATTTCCGTTGGAAATTCGAATGAATTTCCGTTGGAAATTCGAATGAATTTCCGTTGGAAATTCGGATGAATTTCCGTTGGAAATTCGGATGAATTTCCGTTGGAAATTCGGATGAATTTCCGTTGGAAATTCGGATGAATTTCCGTTGGAAATTCGGATGAATCTCGGTTGGAAATTCGGATGAATTTCCGTTGGAAATTCGGATGAATTTCCGTTGGAAATTCGGATGAATTTCCGTTGAAAATTCGGATGAATTTCCGTTGGAAATTGGATGAATTTCCGTTGGAAATTTGTATGAATTTCCGTTGCAAATTGGAATGAATTTCCGTTGCAAATTGGAATGAATTTTCGTCGGAAATTGAACGAATTTCCGTTGAAAAGTCGAATGAATTTACGTTGGAAATTCGAATAAATATCCGTTGGAAATTCGAATGAATTTCCGTTGGAAATTCGAATGAATTTCCGTTGGATATTCGAATGAATTTCCGTTGGAAATTCGAATGAATTTCCGTTGGAAATTCGAATGAATTTCCGTTGGAAATTCGAATGAATTTCCGTTGGAAATTCGAATGAATTTCCGTTGGAAATTCGAATGAATTTCCGTTGGAAATTCGAATGAATTTCCGTTGGAAATTCGAATGAATTTCCGTTGGAAATTCGGATGAATTTCCATTGGAAATTAGAATGAATTTCCGTTGGAAATTCGAATGAATTTCCGTTGGAAATTCGAATGAATTTCCGTTGGAAATTCGAATGAATTTCCGTTGGAAATTCGAATGAATTTCCGTTGGAAATTCGAATGAATTTCCGTTGGAAATTCGAATGAATTTCCGTTGGAAATTCGGATGAATTTCCGTTGGAAATTTGGATGAATTTCCGTTGGAAATTCGGATGAATTTCCGTTGGAAATTCGGATGAATTTCCGTTGGAAATTCGGATGAATTTCCGTTGGAAATTCGGATGAATTTCCGTTGGAAATTCGGATGAATTTCCGTTGGAAATTCGGATGAATTTCCGTTGGAAATTCGGATGAATTTCCGTTGGAAATTCGGATGAATTTCCGTTGGAAATTCGGATGAATTTCCGTTGAAAATTCGGATGAATTTCCGTTGGATATTCGGATGAATTTCCGTTGGAAATTCGGATGAATTTCCGTTGGAAATTCGGATGAATTTCCGTTGGAAATTCGGATGAATTTCCGTTGGAAA
Organism: Armigeres subalbatus; assembly: GCF_024139115.2. Classification (NCBI taxonomy): domain Eukaryota; kingdom Metazoa; phylum Arthropoda; class Insecta; order Diptera; family Culicidae; genus Armigeres; species Armigeres subalbatus. The sequence goes on along the minus strand of NC_085139.1, from coordinate 38,492,907 downwards.
TTCGGATGAATTTCCGTTGGAAATTCGGATGAATTTCCGTTGGAAATTCGGATGAATTTCCGTTGGAAATTTGGATGAATTTCCGTTGGAAATTTGGATGAATTTCCGTTGGAAATTCGGATGAATTTCCGTTGGAAATTCGGATGAATTTCCGTTGGAAATTCGGATGAATTTCCGTTGGAAATTCGGATGAATTTCCGTTGGAAATTCGGATGAATTTCCGTTGGAAATTCGAATGAATTTCTGTTGGAAATTCGAATGAATTTCCGTTGGAAATTCGAATGAATCTCGGTTGGAAATTCGGATGAATTTCCGTTGGAAATTCGGATGAATTTTCGTTGGAAATTCGGATGAATTTCCGTTGAAAATTCGGATGAATTTGGAAATTGGAAATTCGAATGAATTTCCGATGGAAATTCGAATGAATATCCGATGGAAATTCGAATGAATATCCGATGGAAATTTGAATGAATTTCCGTTGGAAATTCGAATGTATTTCCGTTGGAAATTCGAATGTATTTCCGTTGGAAATTCGAATGAATTGCCGTTGGAAATTCGAATGAATTTCCGTTGGAAATTCGAATGAATTTCTGTTGGAAATTCGAATAAATTTCCGTTGGAAATTCGAATGAATTTCCGTTGGAAATTCGAATGAATTTCCGTTGGAAATTCGAATGAATTTTCGTTGGAAATTCGAATGAATTTCCGATGGAAATTCGAATGAATTTCCGTTGGAAATTCGAATGAATTTCCGTTGGAAATTTGAATGAATTTCCGTTGGAAGTTCGAATGAATTTCCTTTGAAAATTCGAAAGAATTTCCTTTGGAAATTCGAATGAATTTCCTTTGAAAATTCGAATGAATTTTCTTTGAAAATTCGAATGAATTTCCGTTGGAAATTCGAATGAATTTCCGTTGGAAATTATAATGAATTTCCGTTGGAAATTCGAATGAATTTCCGTTGGAAATTCGAATGAATTTCCGTTGGAAATTCGAATGAATTTCCGTTGGAAATTCGAATGAATTTCCGTTGGAAATTCGAATGAATTTCCGTTGGAAATTCGAATGAATTTCCGTTGGACATTCGAATAAATTTCCGTTGGAAATTCGAATGAATTTCCGTTGGAAATTAAGATGCATTTCCGTTCGAAATTCGGATGAATTTCCGTTGGAAATTAGGATGAATTTCCGTTGGAAATTCGAATGAATTTCCTTTGAAAATTCGAATGAATTTCCGTTGGAAATTCGAATGAATTTCCGTTGGACATTCGAATAAATTTCCGTTGGAAATTCGAATGAATTTCCGTTGGAAATTAAGATGCATTTCCGTTCGAAATTCGGATGAATTTCCGTTGGAAATTAGGATGAATTTCCGTTGGAAATTCGAATGAATATCCGATGGAAATTTGAATGAACTTCCGTTGGAAATTCGAATGAATTTCCGTTGGAAATTCGAATGAATTTCCGTTGGAAATTCGAATGAATTTCCGTTTGAAATTCGAATGAATTTCCGTTGGAAATTCGAATGAATTTCCGTTGGAAATTCGAATGAATTTCCGTTGGAAATTCGAATGAATTTCCGTTGGAAATTCGAATGAATTTCCGTTGGAAATTCGAATGAATTTCCGTTGGAAATTCAATAAATTTCCGTTGAAAATATAATGAATTTCCGTTGGAAATTCGAATGAATTTCCGTTGGAAATTCGAATGAATTTCCGTTGGAAATTCGAATGAATTTCCGTTGGAAATTGAATGAATTTCCGTTGAAATTCGAATGAATTTCCGTTGGAAATTCGAATGAATTTCCGTTGGAAATTCGAATGAATTTCCGTTGGACATTCGAATAAATTTCCGTTGGAAATTCGAATGAATTTCCGTTGGAAATTAAGATGCATTTCCGTTCGAAATTCGGATGAATTTCCGTTGGAAATTAGGATGAATTTCCGTTGGAAATTCGAATGAATTTCCTTTGAAAATTCGAATGAATTTCCGTTGGAAATTATAATGAATTTCCGTTGGAAATTCGAATGAATTTCCGTTGGAAATTCGAATGAATTTCCGTTGGAAATTCGAATGAATTTCCGTTGGACATTCGAATAAATTTCCGTTGGAAATTCGAATGAATTTCCGTTGGAAATTAAGATGCATTTCCGTTCGAAATTCGGATGAATTTCCGTTGGAAATTAGGATGAATTTCCGTTGGAAATTCGAATGAATATCCGATGGAAATTTGAATGAACTTCCGTTGGAAATTCGAATGAATTTCCGTTGAAATTGAATGAATTTCCGTTGAAATTGAATGAATTTCCGTTTGAAATTGGATGAATTTCTGTTGGAAATTCGAATGAATTTCCGTTGAATTCGAATGAATTTCCGTTGAATTGAATGAATTTCCGTTGAAATTCGAATGAATTTCCGTTGGAAATTGAATGAATTTCCGTTGGAAATTGAATGAATTTCCGTTGGAAATTGAATGAATTTCCGTTGGAAATTGAATGAATTTCCGTTGGAAATTGAATGAATTTCCGTTGGAAATTCGAATGAATTTCCGTTGGAAATTGAATGAATTTCCGTTGGAAATTGAATGAATTTCCGTTGGAAATTGAATGAATTTCCGTTGAAATTCGAATGAATTTCCGTTGAATTGAATGAATTTCCGTTGAATTAGAATGAATTTCCGTTGAAATTGAATAAATTTCCGTTGAATTGAATGAATTTCCGTTGGAAATTCGAATGAATTTCCGTTGGAAATTCGAATGAATTTCCGTTGGAAATTCTAATGAATTTCCGTTGGAAATTCGGATGAATTTTCGTTGGAAATTCGAATGATTTTTCGTTGGAAATTCGAATGATTTTTCGTTGGAAATTCGAATTAATTTACGTTGGAAATTCGAATCAATTTACGTTGGAAATCCGGAAAAATTTACGTTGGAAATTCGAATGAATTTCCGTTGGAAATTCGGATGAATTTCCGTTGGAGATTCGAATAGCTGCCGTTAGAAATTATTAGAATGATTTTTCCTTTGGAAATACGAATGATTTTTCCTTTAGAAATTCTAATGAATTTCCTTTGGAAATTCTAATGAATTTCCTTTGGAAATTCTAATAAGTTTCCTTTGGAAATTCTAATGAATTTCCTTTGGAAATTCTAATGAATTTCCTTTGGAAATTCTAATGAATTTCCTTTGGAAATTTGAATGAATATCCTTTGGAAATTCGAATGAATTTCCTTTGGAAATTCGAATGAATTTCCTTTGGAAATTCTCGAATGAATTTCCTTTGGAGATTCGAATGAATTTCCTTTGTAAATTCGAATGAATTTTCTTTGGAAATTCTAATGAATTTCCTTTGGAAATTCTAACAAATTTCCTTTGGAAATTCTAATGAATTTCCTTTGGAAATTTGAATGAATATCCTTTGGAAATTCGAATGAATTTCCTTTGGAAATTCGAATGAATTTCCTTTGGAAATTCTCGAATGAATTTCCTTTGGAAATTCGAATGAATTTCCTTTGGAAATTTGATTGAATTTCCTTTGGAAATTCGGATGAATTTTCTTTGGAAATTCGAATGAATTTCCTTTGGAAATTCGAATGAATTTCCTTTGGAAATTCGAATAATTTCCTTTGGAAATTCAAATGAATTTCCTTTGGAAATTCGAATGAATCTCCTTTGGAAATTCGAATGAATTTCCTTTGGAAATTCGAATGAATTTCCTTTGGAAATTCGAATGAATTTCCTTTTGAAATTCGAATGAATTTCCTTTGGAAAGTCGAATGAATTTCCTTTGGAAATTCGAATGAATTTCCTTTGGAAATTCAAATGTTTTTCCTTTGGAAATTCCAATGAATTTCCTTTGGAAATTCCAATGAATTTCCTTTGGAAATTCCAATGAATTTCCTTTGGAAATTCGAATTAATTTCCTTTGGAAATTCGAATGAATTTCCTTTGGACATCCGAATGAATTGCCGTTGGAAATTCAAATGAATTTCTGCTGAAAGTTCGATTGAGCTTCCGTTGAAAATTCGGATGAATATTAATGGTTCAGAAATTCAAAGAATTTCCAAAATAATGAATTATTCAGAATAGTTTGTAATAGAACTCATTGTCAGAAAAAGGAAATGTCAGACAATTTTCCGTGTAAGATCGGAATATTTTTTTCAACACATTCGAAAGAATTATTGTTTTTTTTTTATAAATTAGGAGGACTTTCCACTGGAATTAGTTTCTTCATAAAGAGTAAGGCCGATAGGATAGGGATAGTGTCCGACATTCTGGCTTCGTGCTCGCCCCTCCGCTTTCCGATGGTTATTCCACTAGCTGATGTAATTCGTGCTTCATTCTCCTCCTTCATGAACCGTCTTCCTTCTGCATTCTCATCTAAGCTGGCATGCAGCACTTTTCTATCAAAAATTTAAAGTGTGCGCTGGCCTCAATGAAAAGTCGGAATAATTTACCATGGAAGCTTTGCAGAATTTTTCTTCATGATTAGGAAGAATTGCTTTAAAAAAATTGGAAGCATCACTCGCGAATATCTATCTATATAAATAAAAATGAATTTAACTCACGAATGGGTGAATCGATTTGAAAGTTTTTTCGCTAATCGATTTGTTTTGGGGTCCGCAAGGTTTGTGTACAAAAAGTTGGTGAATTTAACGGGGTAAGGTAAAGAAATCATTAGAATACAGTTATGGGTCAGTTGCTGAGGAAAGCAAACCAATCACGGAAATTGATCTAAAGTGCGGTGCTGCAAATAGTATGTATGTGATATTTGCCACGTAAACATTCAGGAAAAGCTGGGTACTTTTCGCTACTAACGAATAATTTTCATGAAAAATGTGAATTCCACGAATAAATTTCGTGGAAATTAAGAAAAAAACAATATTTTGATGACTTCGCATACTTTTCCAAGAATGTTACGAAGAAGTTCTTTTGAAAACTTTGTAGAATTTCTTCTGTAAATTGCGAAGGTTCTCCGGTGCGTAATTCGAAGAACTGCTTATGAAAATCTCAAAAAATCGTCTGTGGAAATTTGGAAAAAAAATTACCATCTGAAAAATGTTTATTCGATAAAATGACATTAACTGGAATGTTGGTATAATTTACCGAAAACTTTATTTTCTTCGTTCTTTATCTTCTTCAATCTTCAATTAAAATTCCTTTTAAAATTTCAATTTGTCAAATTAGCATTTTCATAGTTATTAATTGGAAGCTTTTCCATGCTCGCCTTTGCATGAGTATCTATCTTGTGTGGCAAGTACAATGGATAACACTAAGCCTGAGAAGTCGAGAATGTTCACCACCCGAAAACATCCTGGACTTGGCCGAGAATCAAACTCGCCATCTCCGGATTGGCAATCCTACGCTAACTTGAGACCCTTTTTTCGTTCATGGAAAACGATATGAACGGTTTACGTGCTGGGATTCTTAGATTTCTTTGAATATGACTTAAGTTGTTACTGTGGTTACATGACATAATGGAATAACATGAAGCTCTAAAAGATTGTTGGAATTGTTTCCATTTGCATTCTTTAATGATTCAATTGCTAGTATGATGGATACGCAGATTCCAACTTTACATTTTAAGCTACTCTCTCAGTGTATCGTATTTGACTTGATCTGATTTTACTACGCTGAATGAAATTCTACCCAACTTTTTCATGCTTACGGAGTAAGCTCCCACTATGACATTGATGAATATTTCGGCTAATATTACATAACGTCGACGGCTCGCAATATTACCTACAATGAAGTTGTTATTTCACCCGCCCCTCCAGTATCAACTCTTTCGAAAAGCAAACACGTCATCAACCACACCGGTTGGTAATCGCACCAAATCCCCACTATGTATCCACTATGGCAATCATCTGCCTCAGTCAACTTTTGCCTCTGTTCTTGGTTCCGGGAAACTATAGCCTTCGGTATCTCGCCATCCAGACAATCCCCCAGCCCTCTTCCTTGATTGATGGGCACCATATCAGTCAACCGGATGAGCCGAAGTCATTTCGAGGAGAAGGCTGCTGCTGGTTGCGAATGGCAGTATCATATTGCTTCCCGTTCCCGTTCGACCGCACACGCTCAACTCTGCACCACCTTCTTAACTTAGCTTCGAGAACATCATCGGTATGATGAAGATAAGATTGTGATTGAGAGACGTGTCCCTTCGGCTGTTGGGAGGACGATGCCGGCGCGTAGGCTTTAGTTTTATCCGCAATCGGTTCGAGCCAGATATCCATTTCTTGGCAGCTCGGGCGGAGTGCGCTGCAGTTCACCTAATGAGCGGCATTATTAACCGGATGGATTATTTACGTCCGATGATGATAAAGCAACAAGCGCATTCGAGTTGGTGGTCCGTTTGTTTGGATTTGATGCTCCACGGGATCAACTTGTGCTTATGGTTGGAATTCTATGCCGTATGAGGGATGAGCGAAACGTGGGATTAGGTCTATCAGTTTTGCCGAGCGGAGTAATGTTCACTTAACGAGAAATGAATCCCAGATCCCTGATGGGGAGATATTTTGTAGAGTCTGGTTTATGCCAAAGACATAACTAGACATTAAAGGGTCAAACAAAGCGCAGCTTTTATATTGGCTTCAATACACGGCATTGCACGGAATATTTTACTATTTGCAAAATCAGTTATAATAATAATCCGAGCATACCTAATTTAAAAAGCTTAACTATCGCTTCTAGCGCTTTTGCAATAAATGCCATTATTCAGATACAAAACATACATCGGCCATGTTCCTATCCAACAGTCCTTCTCTTTAGCAACCACAATAGGACAGCCCCATATAAAGGTGTGGCCAAAACTACCAAAAGGCCAATTTTCGATTTGGGCGAGTAAAATGTGATGAATACACAGCAAATTACCTATATTTCTATAATCAGGACGGTTTTTATTTTTTAGATTTTTTAGGGAGGGGTGGGGGGCGTTCAAACTAGCCCCTCCTAGAAATTATATTTTTACGTTTTTTGGGAAAACGGACAGCTTTGCCATGTTTTCGTCTCAAAAGTAACATATTTATATATCGTTACAAAGCTCTTAAACAAATATATGCAATAGGCTTGATAATGTAATAATAGCTCCGTCCAGAATTCAGTTTTTAGTAGATTTGTAAAAGCATATTTTACGCAATATTTAACGAACAAAACAGTTTGGTACCCCGCAATACCCCGCAGTAAAACATCATGCACTACACTATTGAACTCTTAAGCTTTGAGGACCATGAATAAAATTCTGCCCAAATTCACAACTTTGTAAGATACATGAATTTTAAAAATTGTGCATTTTTGCCTTTCTCGTGTACAAAGTATACGTAGAAGTTATATGATCGCTCTAAAAGCATATTATAAAAGCCCAAACACTAATAGTGTTGTATACCGATCGACTCAGTTCGAAGAATTGGGGTGATGTCTGTGTGTACGTGTGTGTGAATGTCTGTATGTGTGTGAGCAAAAATGGTCTTAACTCTTTTTTAAGCACTTACTCTAAACCGACTTACTCGCAACAAGTTTCATTCGTCAGAGAACGTTGATACATTGTTTCCTATTAAAAATATGCTGGATCGGACTATGGGCTCAAAAGTTATGGCCAAAATGCATTTTCTTATAATGTACGAGAAAGACAACATTACCGCTAGGGGGATTAATCAGGTGTTTTGGTAAACTTCTTATTTTTAAATTTTAATCTGAGTTACTCAATAATGCCACTTTAATTGAATTTGGTGACGAACACAATTTACATAACATTTCAAGGGAAAGGGTTATGCCTTAACGTTGCGCATAATTCAAGAAAAAATCATCTATCATATAAAAAGCGTTAAGCAGTGAGAAGGGAAGTTGTTCAAAATTTACAATTTTGACATAACTACATTATAGGAGCGAATTATAGATTTAACCATAACGTGTCATAACGTGTTGGATGAGTAGTGTGAATAACTCTTTGCCACAATACCTTTTTATAATTATGAAAGAAATCTTAATGAAATATAAAATAAATGAATCTTTATTTCGTTGATGTCACAAAATGACGCTAATTGAATCTGTTCTGCCCTCCTTTGTTGGTTTAATAAGTTCTATTCGTGAATTTTCAACACCAGAAGCTAATAGTGCTTTTTTGATCATTTCAAGAAATCTGCGTTGCGTCCATTTGTCTGTGACACGAATATACAGTATATGACCATTAGGAATTTATTTAGTATCGAACAGGCTTATTGCAAGCCAAAAAGTGACCAATTTCCGTTGGTTTTGTAGAATATGTCAAAAATCGATGCTATACCGAAAATTGGCCATTGATGACTCAGAAAAAATTTTTCATGATGAATACCACCGTTTATTGCAGGATTCATAATTTTGGCCAAAAATACCTCCTTTTTTCCTATTGTGCAACGGTGCCACACTTCTGCCGATGCAATGTTTTCTTCTCAGTGCAGCTCTGGATGATACGCCCTGCACTCCAAATAAATTTTAAAATTCACTATGGGCTTGTTTCATAGATTGTTAAACATTCGCACAAATAAAGAGCAAATCCTAATCGTTTTCGTGGTGGTCATGAACCTTGGTTGTTCGTACTATAGATTTTGTCACTCCCCGATTGTCTACCCTCGATTTGATCTTGTTTTCGACCCGATTTTGTCAAACCAAAAATTTTTGAAAATTTTAGTCGTTCTTTTCATTTTCGTAAATAATACGTTGTTTGTTGTGAAATATTTTCACCACCTGCAATTTATTATAAATGACTTCTGAGTACTCGGGAAGGAATCTGTAAACATTCTCGACAAGAAATAAATAACGGGTACGCATTTTGCCTTTACAAAGCATAAAATGATTCATATTTGTGAAATGAATTAAAAAAATTAAAGTTATTTTTTCGAGTTACATACCCTGTTTTATCACCCCAAAATTCACCAGGAGGGTGATAAAATCGGGATATTACTGTATATGTCTTTGCGTCATTCAAAAAGTTAAAGAAAAAATTTTGATCAATACTGATTGATTGATCCAATGAATGATGAATGATTTACTATAACTGATAAGCACAGTTCTTTTTTCAAAGTTTTAACACATTATCTTGTTTAGGCATGGCATATTAGAAGATTTATGTTCGGTTAAATTTGTTTTACTTACGTATAACATTTTAAATCTTTGATGCGTGACAAAATGAAGTTAACGTACCTGAAAAAGAAAGAAATTGCGGGTGAGTTAAATAAAAAACCTGATTAATCCATCTAGCGGTAATTGTGCCATTCTAGCGCATTATTAAAAATAGTATTATGGTCATAACTTTTGAGTTCATAGTCCAATCTGGAAAATTTTCAATACGATTCAATTGGTCAGGATTCCCCTTCGACTGCAACTTCTTTGACAATTTTTTCCTTAAAGAACCAATTCTTTATCCAGCACATTGCAAAGCCTCTTCCTGGACTGCAAGGTAATCCAAGGATGCCCCTGTCATTACCCATTTATAGTTTTCTCAATCTCTCCCATGACATTTGGGTTGTTTGAACAAAAATAGGTTTAATTGAGAATGAAACTGGAAATTTTACCAAACAGATTCACTAAATAAAATGCCTAATTATTTTACTCGAATAGAACAAATGCTTTGCTTATACTTTCGAGGAGAAGGCAGATGTGTGGGTGATACTCTTCTAGTATGCTCGCCTAAACATTGACTAGCTCACCCTATGTATTATGCACTCGTGGTGAGTGCCATTTGAATATGCTCATCACAGTAGGCCACCAATGCAATTTGAATACGTATATCGCAGCAGGCCGTGAGCACCATCCATAATACACTCATCGCGGTAGGCCGCGAGCTGGACCCCACTTTCGATTGCTGACCGCCATCCAGGTAAGACGTGTGATAGCACCTCCTGGGTGATTCCCTTTTCGGCCGGTACGGGCCGCAACTGACCCGAAGGTCAGTGCTAGACCTTGCAATGGCAGACAAATATTTATTTATCCGGAGCACAGCTTCAACGGAGTAATAGTCATAGCTAGAGAGGGTTACTTTAATTTTGTGAGACCAGGGCTAGCACTGGCTCGTTGCACATAGCTGAACAAATGAAATTACTAAGATGAGAGTTGAAGGCTGCTGATGGATAAGATTTGCAAAATCCAAATCCTCCATCTCTCACAAGTTACCGCCCATTTCCTCAGCCATCCATCACCCACATTCCTCGTAATATTCCTGCTCCTAATCCTGACTTCTTTTCCAATTTTCTTGCTATCCCTTCTTCTCCTTTTTCTTGTTCGGTTACTTTTTGTATTAAAAGATCCTACTATCTTTCTATAGCTCCTACTGAACATGTAGGTTACCTTAATTTTACTAGGGTGCCCTGCATACTTTACGTCCTCACCCTCAACAGTGTCCACCTCGCACGGAATCAATAATTTCATATCGAAATTTTAACTTCCAACATTTAGAATCGATTATTTCCGACATTTAGAATCGATCACCTACACAGAATCACTACAAAATACCTTACTACGCAATACTGCAATAACTATACATTCCATACTTTACAAAGAACATCCCAAAATTTCCGTATTTCCGTAACAAATACCAAAGCTGACGAACCATAAAAACGTATCCACAAACTTAACAATTTCCACACTGCATTAACTCAATATTTTCCCAAGCTTAATATCTTCCTCCAAGCTCCCAAATATAAAACAGAATTACACTCATAGACTTTCCACAGAACTATCAATATCGGCAATCTACATACCGAAAAACGTAGCACGATGACCTAAATAATATTCCAAAAATCTACAATAATTCTAAAAATAAATTTTACATAAGAAATTTGTCAAAATTGCATCAATCAATTACCGAAAACCTGCAGTTGGGCGCCATTTTGTAGTCGGCAAGGAGCGATCCGTCCTCTGTTGCTTAAGTGCCACTCCATTAAGGAGATCTCGGCCTAGTTAAATTTTGCCCGGATGAGAGTTTCTCAAGGCGAGTCCATTTGAATTTTCCCGATAAGGATTTATGGATCGGTCCAGCCAGCAACAACGAAAAGTGCCCAATCCTATCTTCCATCCATACCTTACAGCCACATCATACACTCAAAGAAACGGTGAGAGCCCACTAGAACTTAATACACTCTACGCTTGAACGCCGCTATTTTTTTTTATTTTTTTATTGACTTTATTAAGGAGACTTTCAGCCCGAGGCTGGCTCGTCTCCTTGAATGCCGCTCTCATTATATCGGCAGAATCTCTCCTCTCACCAACAACCATCAATGAGTTGGAAGCAACATAACACACCACAGTCAAACTCGCAAAGAGGACGGGACTCAAAAACTAACAAACAATATCGCGCTGTGACGTTAAAAACAATTAATCAATCAAATGGCTAGGGGGACTACAGAGAAACATTTTATCTATCATGCATGTTTATTTTCTTAAATCTAACAGGGGCGGTTTTGTTCGTTTTAGTGTTTGTGTTCGTTCATAACGTCTTACTCCCTAGTCTTGTGTGCGGTTTTCTTTTTCTCTATTTTTCTCTTCTCCTGTGCTCTGTCCTTTACGTTTTAACGTGACGTCACGGATTAGCGGAAACTCTGCTTCTCGATCGTCTGCGCTCCTGCTACTTGACCGTAATTACGGGTGGCGGCGAAAAGGACTCACGCACGCATATTTTCACGGGTCCATGATGGCGGACCCAAGCGATAGTCGGCAGGCTTTCCGACTCGCGAAACATGATTTGGCGGCTCTAGTAGCACATTTGATGGCTCTTCAGTCTACGACTGGCAAAAAAAAGTTCCCTCCGCGGCGCCCTCCTCGGACGCCGCACTTCAATCAAAAGAGGTTTGCTGACTCACCGGTTTGTTTGGCCTTTACAGACCTGACCCATGTATCGACGTCACCTTCTGCAGCGCAGGATGGATGGTCCACGAGGGTCATACTTCTAGCGACCATCAGGAGGTACGTTTTAGTGTCAGGTATACCCGGAAAAGTAGACGGTGCAACTGACCCCGGATGGCGCACCTCACAGTTCAATCAGGAACTGCTGGAGGAAGCGTACTGGTGGTCGAACACAATCGCAGATCTTCATAGAACCTGTCTTAGAGCTAAAAGAAGGTTGTGACGTGCTAGAACAGACGCTGAGCGAGTCGATAGACGAGGGGTATTCCAGACATCGAGTAGAGCTCTGAACTACGAGCGAGCCTGCTTTGAACAGCTGTTCAGGATGACGAATGACACCCCATGGGGAGATGCGTACAGGATAGTGATGGCTAGGACCAACAGCACACCTCCTGAGAGATCCCCAGAGATGTTAGCTGGAATGGTAGAGGGATTGTTTCCGAGACATGAACCATCGGACTGGCCCGCTATACCGTACGAGTCAGTTGACATGGTACCACTAGTGACTAACGAAGAGCTTATCGTAGCCGCAAGAAAACTTAAGCTCAATAAGGCGCCAGGCCCGGATGGTATTCCAAACCTGGCCCTTAAACACGCCATTCTTGCCAATCCAGATGTGTTCAGGAGCTGCCTCCAGAGATGCATGGACGAAGGAAACTTCCCAGATCGATGGAAACAGCAGAAATTGGTGCTATTACCGAAGCCCGGCAAACAGCCGGGGGACCCTTCGGCATACAGACCAATTTGCCTACTCGACACAGCTGGAAAGCTGCCTGAGAGAGTCATCCTGAATAGATTGTCGGCTTATACAGAGTGTGCTGGTGGCTTATCCAGCAACCAGTATGGTTTCCGTAAGGGCCGTTCTACCATCGAAGCAATTCGATCGGTAACGGATACGGCCAAGATAGCGAGAGGTTTAAACAGAAGAGGTATTAGGTACTGCGCATTGATTACACTTGATGTAAAAAACGCGTTTAACAATGCTAGCTGGGCAGCAATTGCTGACTCCCTGCACCGATTGAGAGTTCCGGATTACCTGTGCAGGATACTGAAAAGTTATTTTCAGAACAGGGTGCTGATATACAACACGGATGCTGGTCAAAAGTCGATCGTAGTGTCTGCGGGTGTTCCACAGGGATCGATCCTCGGACCGGTTCTGTGGAATATTATGTACGATGGAGTATTACGCTTAAGTCTCCCGGCCGGTGTGAAGATTGAAGGCTTCGCGGATGACGTAATGCTAGAGGTAACAGGAGACACTCTCGACGAAGTCAGACTGAAGGCTTCATACGCGATTGGCAGAGTGGAGGAATGGCTCAACTCGAGGCGGTTGCACACCTTGCACACCACAAGACGGAAGTTGTGGTGGTGCATAACCACCATGGGTTGCAGCAAGCGAGGATAAGATTAGGGACCTGCACAGTTAACTCCAGGAGGTCTCTTAAGCATCTGGGCGTGATGATCGACGATAAGCTCAATTTTACGAGCCACGTCGATTATGCATGTCAGCGGGCTTCATTGGCGATAAAATCTCTATCACGAATGATGTCCAACAGATCAGCGGTGCATAGTCAAGTGCGTAGGCTGATAGCTGGCGTAGCATTGTCTATCATCCGTTATGGCGTACCGGCATGGGCCTTAGCACTAAAGGCCGAGTACAATGTAAAGAAACTGATCAGAGTACACCGGCTGATGTGCCTACGTGTCGCGAGCGCATATCGCACCATATCATATAAGGTGGAGTGCATTATAGCTGGGATGATGCCGATTGACATACTCCTAGAGGAAAATGTGGAGTGCTACAACGAAAGGGACTCGGTGCAAGTGCGACGTGTCAAGAGAGCAGCCTCGTTGCTCAAATGGCAAAGAGCATGGGACACCGCAGTCAAAGGTCGTTGGACCCACATACTGATTCCGGATGTGTCCAACTGGGTTGATAGGAAGCATGGTCAAGTCAACTTCCACCTAACACAGGTGTTGTCTGAACATGGTTACTTTAAAAAATTCCTACACAGGTTTGGCTTCGCAGATTCTGCGGAGTGTTCTGAATGTGTCGGTGAGGTAGAATCGGCAGAGCATGTGATGTTCGCATGCCCGCGAGTTAAGGTAGAACGCAATGCCATGCTGCTTGTTAGTGGTATGGATACAACCCCGGACAACCTCGTCGAGAGGATGTGCCGAAAGGAAGCTATATGGAATGCGGTGAACACAGCATCTCAACAGATTATGTCGAAACTGCAGCGGTGGTGGCGTCTTGAACAAAACCAAAGAGTGCAGTAAGGGCACCTGTGATGCAATGAACACCTTGCTCACCCCGACAACCAACATGTCGCGGGTGGGCTGCGGGGACCTCAGTATGTAGATATAGAGGTCATTGCGGTTCACGCGCGGTGGTTGTTGTCGGGGTGCTCGTCTCCAACGTGAGATTATGATACGGACCGCTAGGTTACTATCATAGCTTGCGATCGACGGGTGGTGAGGTAGCCACCCTTGAAGTCGATGTTGTGTGTATTGACGTCAAGTGCGTTAGCATAGGCGTGAGCGTTCTCAATAGACCCCCTGATGTATTGCATAATTGCGGGCCGGGGGTAAGGACTGGCGAAAGGTTTTAGTGGGTCGGATAAGAGTTACATGACATACCCATCCCCACAGTACTTGAGTTACCTCCTCAGGTGTCTGTTTGCAGATTTCCGTTTACCCTTGCTCAAGAAAAAAAAAGATCTGACCCAGTCGACGACCTGCTGGTCGCCGGCGGTTGCTTGCCGGTGGTTTGCTAGTAGACTTCGTACACGTGGAAGTCCCTTGCCTTCCCAAACCGATATGGTAACGGATCGGTCCGCTTCTGGCTGGCTGGTGGTTGTTAGGAGTATTCCGTCCGTTGAAGGGGGGGTGGTTGGTGGCGTTGATAGCGTCGCGCTAGGATGCAATTGTTTTCTGCGGGCGGGAAATCAAGACGATCTGGCTGAACAACACATTTGAGCACAAGCACATTATATCACATTTATAGCACATCTTACCTATAAGGATTGCAGCACACTTTTTAGGATCTAACTAATAGAAAACGAACAAATAATTAATGAAATAATTACATCTAACGCCACTATAGGAAACTAACTTTAGACGATGGAAAAATAAATAATCAAACGCGGACACTTCCAACTCATTGGCTGATCACGGACGAAATGATTGAGTCCGGGAATCCTCAGATCAAGGAAGGTGGGCTCTAACACAACCGGAAAAACGTCATTTCCCGACTCCCTTCGTGTATGATCGTGATCTTATTGGTACGATGGATAATCTGACACGAAAGTTGTGCTGCTTTCCCTCTCTTACCTTATCCAGAAAACAAATGGCCTCGACCTTGACTAATTGATAAATGCCCGCTTGTCTATGTTAAGGGATATGTGATCCTAAACTATTGGCGATTTATAGATTGCCTTTCTTACAATCTATCCTATGCGAAGTATTTACAGTAATTTATGTACAAAATATATTAACAAAACTCCTGACTGCTATAATACACACACGCACACACAGAAAGTTTTGTCCTATACTTTGTGCAAATAATTCTGCTATTTAATTTTTCACGTTTAATCCTAATTCAGTAAGTGCAACCCATAGTGGGATATTTAAATTAGAAAAAATAACAACTTATTGGCTTTAGGTGCACTTAGTATACGGTAAAGGCAAAAATAAAATAGTCAGATAAATATAATTAGTCAGATAAATTTGATGCATGTGGTTCAATGGTATTCGGTTTAACTGACAACCGAAACTAATGGCGAAAGATTGGTGATTCCAGCAAGAATTTTCAATTTTTCGTCTCATGTTCAGGGAATGAACAATTATTCACCTTCTGAGCATTTTATAGCTTAATGTTTACGTGAATTGGATCATTGTTAGATTACTGTTTTGCACCCGATACAAAAGCATCTAATTTCGCAAATCCCTTTCGCTTGTGGAGAGAGCAGGGAGAGGCATAACATCGTACTCGTAGGTGAATATGGCGAAGGTGCTATCACGCTCCTCGGTCCATGGCAAAATTTTCATTTGAATCTTGACACTGCACTGGCTTGAAAAGACTCCAACAAATAGCTGAGCTTCATACGCGGAAAGGATTGTTTCTGCTTTTTCTTCTTTAGATCATCCAGAGAAGCGGCTCTCGATTTGGATGTTATCAATTGTACAATGATTTCACCGTCTGTATGTGCGCACCTTAGATACAAGCAAGCTCCGTTAGCCTTATTGAATGCATCGCAAAATCCATTGAACTGGATTTCAGAGCAATTTCTGCTGTAGCCGACCCAACGTGGAACTAAAAGAGACTCGAGTGCGACTAGATTTCTCCGATTTTCAGCCAATACTCTTGCAATTCATCTAATAGTGGTTCGTCCGATGTATAGCTATGCTTTCACAGTTTTTGGATGAATAATTTTGCTTGAACCACCACTGGACCGACTATTCCATGAGGGAGGATCGAATAACATCGAATCATCAGAGGCCACGATGCGATTCGTAATGCTGGTGGTCGAGTTCCACTTAGGAACAGAAAAAAGGAACGAGTCGCAATGGGGATCCCAACCTAAGCCTAGAGTTTTAATGGTGGCTTTGGAAGCGTCTAACTCATATACTGGGCGCTCGTCACACAGGTCAGCTGGAAGATTGGTCAATATCTGCTCTTGACTAGTTTCACGCCTTCTTCAACGTCTTCAACTCCAGTAATCATATCGTCCACGTAGAAGTCTACTTTCAGAATCTTTGCTGCTTTCAGGTACTTTTCCCTTCAATTGCTAGTTGCTGCAAACAAATCGTTGCTAAGTACGGAGCGGATGCTGTACCATAAGTACCCGTGGTAGTGCCGATTTTGGTATTCTGGCTGCACGTTGATCATTCGGTACATTTTTGCAACGTCAGCTACAATCGCGATGAGATGGAATCTGAATCGAATGGTGATCGCGAACAAGTCTTCTTGGATGACTGGGCCATAACCATCAATCCTTCGTTTAGCGACACTCCAGTTAAGCTTTGACATGAAGCGTCGAACCCGAACCGGAGCTTGTGCTCTCGGGCTTCAAAACAGCGTGATGTGGCAGGTAATAAACTGCTTCTGCAGTATGTTTGGTTGTCCTGAACCTTTTTCATGTGTCCCTTCGATTGGAATTCATCGAAGAAGTCGCAGTACAATGCCTTTCTTGATTTGGCGCAAACTGCCGCTCCAAACATAGAAACCGTTTCAACCGCACTTATTCTTGGAGTCCCCTAATTGTTCTTTGGCAAAGTCTTTACGAAGCGTCTGCTTTAATCTCTGGTGGTAGTGGTTTTGAAGATCTCCGCGCACATAATCCAGGGTGACCACTCTAGTCGACAAAATAAATTCCCGGGTTTTTCCCGGTTTTCCCGGTAGACTTTTCAAAATTTTCCCGAAATTTTTTAAAAGTTCCTGAGAGGCTTTTGATTATGTAAAACAATGTATAAAATGTACAACATTATGTTTAAGTATCAATTCAGTTATTTAATAATAAGCATTGAATTCTAACATTCTAACAGGCTCTTGACTTGCTGTAAAAGACTTCAAGTTCCAACTGCTGTTTTGTCCGAAAAACTTTTGAGATATTGATTGCACTCTAGAAACTATGTGGCAAGAAAATAATGAAAAGCGCACACAACGGTTTCGTGCAATACTGCCACAGCTCAAAATACTTAATTTTTTGACATTTTGATTGCAAAGCACAGAAAACAATATAAAGTTTCATCTGTCAAAGACCCAGTTCGCAATTCACAATGCATCAAAAGTTGCTTATTTTGAAATTTGACGATTTTTCAAAAAAAAATGTATACCTCAAATTTATTGTATTTTTCAAGTTTTTCTTTTTGAAACACATAAAAGTAATCCTAATGTATCAACACATGCAAAAATATCCATGCGAAATATTTACAAGAAAATTAAAGTTTTTTTTTATTGAAATTTTTTAACGTTGTTTCTGAACATTCTCAGATTTCGAGTTGTGCCTGTATTGCACGAAACCGTTGACATCTGGAAAATATATTTAAACAATTACAAAATAATTCATTGATGAGCCAATCAAAAAATACCTAAAGAATGTTCATATGTTTAATGTTTTCTCTACTTTATCGCATTGAAAATCTAACCACGTCTAACAGCACCAACAGCCTGTTCGATCTAACAGTCGTTTGCTGTAGAAGGCAAGCAAAGACTTTATTGGTCCCTGGAAATCTGCGTAAATGCAGGAGGCTCCCAAGGAATTCCAAAAATTCGAATAGACTTCATAAAAGTTCCTAAAAATATGAAAGTCTGGAAATATAGCGATTGAAGACCTAGCATTACCGTAAGTCATTACCAAATTCCAATGAGGCTAAATGTTGGTGAAAACTTATAAGAAAGTACATAATTAAAGGAATTCGTGTGGAATTATACTTCTAAACATTTAATCAAATCAATATTTACTTAATCAAAGCATTGTTTCGGGACTGATTTGCGATTCGATCCTGTAGAATGCAAACGTTTTCCCTACATATCTTTAATTTCTCAGAAAATGCTCGCTTTAGAGTAAAAATACTCCAGCGCTCCTGCGGCTCTGGCGTGCTTCTATTTGACAGATTGGTATGACCTTGAATATTAAAATTCAAATATCCCTCTATTAATTGCACTGAATGAATTAAGAATATATAATCGTTTAGATGGTGTAAAATCAAAGAGCAGAACTTTTTGCACAAAATGTAGGACAACATTGTTTGTCTTTCAAGGTTTGTTTACAAAATAAGTTACGCCCAAATCGCAAATCTGTCCTGGTTTGTAGATGCTTTTTTCTCATAATTCATTTCAAATATACAGCCTTGAATTCAAGAATT
The DNA here is from genome assembly GCF_024139115.2 of Armigeres subalbatus. Classification (NCBI taxonomy): domain Eukaryota; kingdom Metazoa; phylum Arthropoda; class Insecta; order Diptera; family Culicidae; genus Armigeres; species Armigeres subalbatus. The sequence goes on along the minus strand of NC_085139.1, from coordinate 38,474,164 downwards.
CAAGTTTTTTAAAGTTATAATCAGATCAGCTATATTATAAAATTAACATATAGGTACTTTAGGATTATAAATTTAAAAAAATTGAAAAAAAAATGCCTGCGACTTCATCAAATTCCCGGTTTTTCCCGGTGATTTCAAATTCCCGGGTTTTTCCCGGTTTTCCCGGATTCCCGGGTGAGTGGCCACCCTGATAATCTCTTCGACTGAGTGAGTATTCTTGGTACCTATGGCACGTTTCTAATTCCCACAACCTGGTGAGCTGGTCGTTCAACACCGATAGAGAACCAAGATAAACTGCTGCTTGCGGACTAGGAAGCTACCATTCGGGAATTTGACCGGTCACGATCCAACCAAAAACAGTATTCTGTAGAGTCGTTCCACCTTCACACGCCTTCAGTCGCCCCTCTCTGAGCAAATTCAGAAAATTTCAGCACCACTCAGCATGTCGATCTGGCCGTTTTCATGGAAATGCGGATCCGTCAATTCAATACGCTCCGGAATGTTCCATTGGCCAATGTCGATGCTATCAGCCGGCAGAGTAATCGTGAGTTTGGGCAGCTCGTTGAATTGGATGTCTTTTTCGAAATGCCTGCAGAGTCTCCAATGCCGTGTATAGCCCAGAAATCGACAAAAACTTTCGATTACAAAGCAATATTGAGAGCATGAGTCAAGCAATGCTCGTGCAAGCTTATAGTTGCCAAAACGATCCTTGACTCCTACAATGGCGGATGATAACAAGACTTGACGTTTGGATGATTGTGCGAGGGAGTGTAGTGCTACTGTGTTCTGATTATTGTGTGGTGGGTATGTAGCTGGGAGTGAGTTTGTGCTTTGCGACGGTGTATTGACAATTTGTGGGTGGTGCAGCATGGAGTGTGTAGCGTGCTGTGTTTTGGTTTTGGTTTTGTGGTCTCGGTTATGCTAACTGCTGGATTTGATGATAGTTCGACGGATGAAGCAGCATGTTGAGTCGTTTTTTTTACATAGGCGGCAGGACCCCAAAGCAAAGGCAGTATCGCCCGGTAGTGGATGGATGGCTCACTACCAATATCGGCTTTCTGCCTCTAGTTGAACGGGCCTGCTGGATTGTCTAACTGATTGCAGGACTGCGCAATGATTCTTCCAGAAGGTAATCAGGTTGACATACTGTGGAACTTTTTCTCGAGTTGTGATTTGTCTCCCAGAGTCGCAGCGTAACAGGATCGAGTCGTGCGCAAACCATATGGACCAGCATAGTACTCCAGCCAGCAGTGTTTTCTCCAATCTTGTATAGCATTTGGAGATTCTTCTCGAATTCACTGACCACGTTATTGAGCGACTCGTAGCTCTCACGTTTCATGAACTTCACGTTGAGAATCGCATCGCTAATCGAACACTTATCGTAAAAATTTAGTAATGCAATCGCAGTTTCATTGTTCGTTTTCCATAATAACCCCCAGAAGAGCGTTATTATTGGATTTTATGAAACTTATTTGATTGGTCATTAAAGCGGGTATACTCCGTTAGGCATAAAGACGTTAGGCATAAGTACGTTAGGCATAATGGACGTTTGGCATAAAATGACCAAAAGAACAGCCCATGACATTTAGAAGGCATAATTATTAAAAAAAATATTTTGAGCTTTTTAGAGGAATGTCTTCACTTGCCATAAGATGCACAGATAAAAATATGTTGTGATTTTAAATGTATTTTCCTGCACATATTTGGAGCATGCAAATAGACGTAACATTCAATCGATCTTACTATTCTTTTAAATTGAAATAAATTTAAACCGTGCTTGCTTGTAAAATTCAATCAAATTTAATTGAATTTTGAGTGTTAATTCGTTTGTTGGGACTAGCTGCAATTTTACACGTCGTTGAGTTTTCAAAATTATTTGCTGTGTGAGTTTGTATCATCCCATTTAATTCCACCACTTTTTTGTACCTTGACAGATACGTATTTCGACCTCAACAGTAAGGTCGTCTTCAGTGTCTTGTACTTGACTCGACTTTAGTGGCATCTGATTGCTCCTTAAACTCTTAAATTCGGTGGCCTCTGGGAGGCCGCACTGATGATGACCCGAAGGATCTTTATGCACTTTGTGCAGTGTATTACTAGTACACTCAACCCTCTTTTTACGTCACTCTCTGGGGGGACGTAAACCGAATGTGACGTAGAAAGAATTTTTGCTAAAATTTCTAGTATTTCACTTAATATATTGATCGCTGGATGCTTTTAAATACATTCACTTGCGCCTTACATAAGGTATTGTAAGATATCCCCAAATTCAGTCATATGAGATGTTATAAGATCTACAAATTATCCTGGAGTTTGATACAAAGGGTCTACCGAATCAACCAAGGCCGCCGCGATATCCCCAGTGTCAACTCGTACCCTCCAAATATTTGTCTTACACTTGCGTCTCAAGTCCAGGTATATGAGATGTTTTAAGACCTCCAAATTGTCTTGGAGTTTAAATCAAATGGTCTACCGAATCAAACAAGGCTTTCACGAAGTCCCCAGCCGCGGTGTTAATCCAATTTTGTCTTCTGAGTATTATCCTCCCACTTAAGTCCCATATATAGCCATATGAGATGTTATAAGATCTTCAAATTGTCCTGGAGTTTGAGTCAAATGGTCTATCGAATCAACCAAAGCTTACATGATGTCTTAAGCCGCGGAATCAACTCAATTATATTCTCCGAGTATTTGTCTTTCACTTGCGTCTCGAAACAAGACATATGGTCTAATGAATCAACCAAGGCTTCCACGATGTCCTCAGCCGCGGTATCATCAAAATCATGCCCTTCGAGTATTTGTCTTCCACTTGCGTCTCAAGTCCAGGTATATGAAATGTTTTAAGGGCTCCAAATTGTCCTGGAGTTTGAATCAAATGGTCTATCGAATCAACCAAAGCCTTCATGATGTCCCAAGCCGCGGTATCAACCAAATTATACCCTCCGAGTATTTGTCGTTCACTTGCGTCTTAAAACAAGACATATAAGATATTGTTAGATCTCCAAATTGTCCTGCAGTTTGAATCAAATGTGAAAGTGAAGAGAAAAATACTCGGAGGACATAATTGGGTGGTTACCGTGGCTGGAGACATCATGGAAGACTTGGTTGATCCGGTAGACCATTTGACTCAAACTCCAGAACAATTTGGAGATCTTACAACATCTAATATGCCTGGACTTGAGACGTAAATGAACGACAAATACTCGGAGGGCATAATTTGGTTGATACCGTGGCCGGGGACATCATGAAAGCCTTGGTTGATTCGGCAGACCATTTGATTCAAAATCCAGAGAAATTTGAAGATCTTAGAACAGCTCATATGTCTACATTTAAGACGCGAGTGAACGACAAATATTCGGAGGAAATAATTGGGTTGTTACCGCGGCTGGGGACATCATGGAAGCCTTGGTTGATTCGGCAGACCATTTGATTCAAACTCCAGGACGATTTGGAGATCTTACGACATCTCATATGTCTGGATTTGAGACGCAAGTGAAATACAAATACTCGGAGGACATAACTGGGTTGACACCGTGGCTGAGGACTTCACATAAGCCTTAGTTGATTCGGTAGACCATTTGATTCAAACTCCAGGATAATTTGAGATCTTAGAACAACTCTTTTGCCTACATTTGAGACGCAAGTGAAAGGCAAATACTTGGAGGACATATTTGGGATGAAACCACGGCTGAGGAGTCTATTATATTTTTGGATAACCTGAAAAGAAACGACTGCTTAAGGCTTATTGAGTTTAGTTTAATAGATCATATAGGGCATGAACCATTTTTAAAAAGAAATAGCAGCCCTTCGGTTACGCGGTTAGACCTTAAGACCATTACTCCAGGGAATTCTTGTATGACCTGGGGTTTTACGTCACGTGCCGTAAAAAGGAGACCGAAGTGACGTATAAGAAACGAAGTGACGTATAAAAAACTGCCGCAAGAAGAGGGTGGAGTGTAAAACATTTGATTCGCAGTTTTTCTTAGTATGACGTTTCAGAAATACTCGCATTTTTGGAACCGTTAGGGGTCGTTCAAAAATGATGTCACAGGTTTTAGGGGGGAGGGGATCTAAGATTTTGTGACAGTACATGTACCAGGTATACAAAAAAGGGTGACAGAGGGGGGGAGGGGGTCTAGAAATCCCAAAAATAGTGGACGTCATATTTGAATCGCCCCTTAGAAAAATGAATATTTGACGATTTGGAGTAAAGCTTGGGGTTTGGCTTGGCCTCAGATTTGAACTCTGACTTCGACACTGACTTGAATTTGGACTCGCACTCGAACTCGAACTTAGTCTCGGATATGGACTCAAATTTGGACTTGAGCTCAGACTTGGACTTGGGCTTGTATTCGGAATTGGACTTGGACTTCAACTTGAACTTGGTCATAAAATTGGACTGGAACTTACATTCGGTCTTGAACTCAGACAAGCTTGTTAAAAACTGTATGAGGTTAAGAAGGTCTTAAATGAATATAAAAACAGTAAAGCTGCTAGACAAGGATGTGATCTAGGTCGAGCAGTTGCATCAACCGATCAACGATTTTATTTACTATTCAATACTATTCAAGGCTAGAGACCTGTTCTCCGGCTGGTTACGATCATGTAGCAAGAATTCCAGATTTACCATCTTATAATTAATTTCAAATTGGAGTACAATGCATTGAAAAACTGTTAATACACAAAACGCTCGATGGCTCGAAAAAAAGTGGCCCCATACACGCTTCGACTTGTTGTACAACTTTGATTCCGCTCCCAGGAAATTCAGTTCGGTCAGAGTAAAGTCAGACCGAATCCAATTTTCTGGGGTACGGAGTCAAATTGGTTCAACATGTCAGAGCGTGTTTGGGCCCCTAAGAATTTGAATTGCAGTTGATTGTGGTAAAGTTATTAATTAACAATAAGCTGCGAGAACAGTGGGGCATGTAATACAGCAACAAATTGCTAACTGGGCGGTCTTTAATCGGACTGATTTTCAACTGAGTGTTTCCAAACTGGGCCAAAGCCCAGTTAAAAAGCAGTCATCCGTCAAAAACAAAACAAAACCTCGACTGCGAGGGGAACCAAAATATTGTATATTTTCCCTTGCTTATAAAAAACCCTGATCACAACAATGCATATCGAATTCCCTCGCCAGTCCAGTTAAAAAGCAGCATTCGTTAACTAAGCTGATGTTTTGGCCCAGTCAGTGAATGATTACTGTACCAATAGAGAAGAAGAATAGTTATTTTGGTACCGCTAGAAAATGATGTTTTATCATGTGCTCGGTTTTCAACCCCCTCCCCTTTATTTTGCCAAACTTCCCGTCACTCTTAAATCAGGTTTGGTCGCCCCACTGGAACATTCACGAATACGAAAAAAAAATGGATCAGCTCCTGGATTTGGTTTCCATGACGTTCCGCGTTCCGAGCTCTGTAAATCAACCACCGCCACCGCCGTTACCGCCAATATGCCGTCGGCTGTTGCTGCTGGGGAATAGATTATTTGCTCTGGAAATTGAATAAATCATAATGGAGAAAGCCAATTACGTCCGGGGCTCATACACAACATGCAAACATGTAAGGGACGGTGCGGTAGCGGTGGTGGCCCTTTGTGAATTCGTTTGAGTGCAAAACGCGGTCGCATTGAATTCCAATTAAGGATAATGCATAATTTTTGTGGGCTTTGGATTTGATGCTGGAACAACCGCTGTTTAGAATGGTAAAGGCTGTACAATTCGGAATTGGCAGCAAAATAAACGGTCCACAATGAAATTTAAAAAAACGTATAACAAATTAAATCATCAAAAAATACGATCTAGCAAATTTTTGTTATTCAAACTGAAAATTTCAACATAAAATTTATTATTATGCATTTTCGATAAAAAATTTAAACATTGAAAAGTCAAGTGAAGAAATAAACCATTCTAAAGATACAAAAATTTCCCAACCACTCTTGGTAATATTCATTTTTTAGTCATTTTAATGAATTCTACTAGGTTTTGCATTTATCATTCCCATTTAAGTTAAAGCCACATTACTTACTTTAACTTTTATCATGACGTCAAAACTTTTGAATCTCACTTTCGGAAAATATCTTTTGTTGAAACCTGTCCCTGACTCTAGAGTATACTAAATCAAAAGTAGAGCCGTTTGATGTGTCATGGTACCTCTATGCACTTAATCAGCTCGCTGACATCACTGGCGTCAAAGAAAGAAATCCGCCAAATGAATCAACCCCCAAGTGTCTAATTTTCACCCCAATATTTTGCGAAACCAACGGCACCACGGCATAGCGTCTGCCTCATCGTTATACTTCCTTCAGAATTCAGCCAGTGACCTATTTCACACTTCAGCGAATTCGACGACGACATCCCACTCGGCTTGATATGTTCATACCTCTCCCTACGAGGTAATACGTTTTCCGCCGTGAGCAGCTGATGCCATCACATATGCGCACAAACTCAGAGAAATATATTATAAAAATCCTCGCACTAATTTCCTCGGGGAGTCGAGCTCAACTCTCTACGCACCAAGTGTTTGAGCTGGAAAAGTTTCACAGCAGAAGTAGGATGACTTGAACTTGGTCACCTATTGCATCAATGTGTCAATCTTATGTTTCGTTATTGTGTAATTGATACCAATCTACAACGTATTAACGACGAAGCAACAGGCCCAAAACATCGTTGGATCACTCAGTTAACACAAGATCGTATATGATGCCGTATAAGATGCTAAAATGGAGGCAATATAGGTACTTACCCATACATTATGTACGTATATCGCCTCCACTTTGGCATTTTACCACAGACAAACAGACATAACACATTGTACATTAACTCATCAAATTCATCGTCGTTCAAACACTAACGACATCTGTTGAATCCAGTTAGTTGGGCAAATCACGAACCAGATGGCGGTAGTGAACAAACGTCAAACTAGAGCAAATCCGATACACGCGCCACGAGTGATCGATTGGCCAACTAATGATTATTTGAATTGACCAGTAAATCAGTGAACGATGAAAATTTGGCAAGTGTTTTGTCTGTTTGTCTGTGATTTTACGTTGCGTCATATACGATTTTGCAAGCGATTTTGTGTTAACTGAGTGATCCAACGATGTTTTGGGCCTGTTGCTTCGTCGTTAATACGTTGTAGTCACCGACTTCTGAGTATAAGCCAGAAGCAATAACTATGCAATAACATAAATCTAAAATAAACCAGTAGCTCTTGTTGCTACTTATAATAATATTCAAATACCATTCAACCGTCACTTTAATACTGATACCCTTCCTTTCATGAACTTCCAGGAAAAAAAAAAGCTTTCTTTCCTCTATGATGAATTAAAACTTAACGAGCATCGTCACACGCAAACCCCGGCTGCCTAGAGTCTGAACGGCAACTTTGCACCCACCAAGGCACTTCCATTTCCCTTGCATTATGCCCGCTTCCGTTCACCACTCGCGTAGCATCAATAGCAGAAGCAGAAAAGTCGAGTCCGCTGTGGGATTTGTGTCACTTTTCGAGTTCGGCGGAAATTTAATTTCTCCTCATGTCACATCATAGTGCGTTCGGGCGCACCCACATCGCGCGCTCGAGCCCATCACACCGCCGGCGCAACGACGACAGCCTCCGCCGAACGTGACAATGTCGATTCTTTTCTATTTTGCTTGTTTTTTTTCATTGTTTTAGAAGGCTGTCCTCCAGCGTGATCCTATGCAAAAACTTTTCGACAGCTTTTGTGCCCGAGTCGCATCGTTTTATCATTTGGAATTAAGAGCAGGATACTTTTGAAGCGGTGCGGTGCACAGTGGCCTAAGCCCACCGGTTTGAAACTTGTTTCTTTATTCCTCAAAATCGGTTGAACATGCCACTATCGTCAGTGTGTGAAATAAACTTTGTGAATTTTCATCCGAACGTTATTCAAAAATCGACCACTGCGCGTCGTACCACCGCCGTTCCATCATCGGCGGTGCGTGCTTGGGTTTGAGTGGTTTGCTTATCAAGCATTTCGGCGGTGCGGTTATCTGAGAACGTGTGCAGACTTCGTCAGCCGGGGGACCTTTTGTTTCCGAGGAATGGGAAAAGATATTTGCGAGGATGAGCAGCTCAATCAAAAATTCAGCTCCGGCTGAAGCGTGACGAGGCTTTGGATTGAGCCACAAAAGCAATTGGAGGAGTGTTATCTGTGGAAATGCTTTCTTTTTTTCATTTCGTGAGATTTGAGAGCATGAAAGGGAACACTATGGCCAAAGAATTGGTGGTTGCAATGTGCTCCTGAAGAGTCATTTCGTCATACAAAACCATTACTTTTATTGTACAATACAAAAATAACTTATAGGTAATTCAATTTTCTGGAGCAACATATTTTTTTTAAATTTTACAATATGTGAATCTTTGTTACCTTAAAGCGCGTAGTAGTATTATCAATGACGGCGCTGTACACGTTCTTGTTGTCAGTTAGGATCAGTTGGCGGGCTTTACTATTCGACGACGTGGACCGTTTTTACCACTGCCTCATCACAAAAACTATTCCAAAAAATTGGCCTTCTTTTAAGAAGCTCGGAAGCCTCCTTTCAAGAGGCTCGGAAGCCTCCTTTCAAGAGGCTCGGAAGCCTCCTTTCAAGAGGCTCGGAAGCCTCCTTTCAAGAGGCTCGGAAGCCTCCTTTCAAGGGCTCGGAAGCCTCCTTTCAAAGAGGCTCGGAAGCCTCCTTTCAAGAGGCTCCAGCCTCCTTTCAAGAGGCTCAGCCTCCCTTTCAAGAGGCTCAGAAGCCTCCTTTCAAGAGGCTCAGAAGCCTCCTTTCAAGAGGCTCAAAGCCTCCTTTCAAGAGGCTCAGGCCTCCCTTTCAAGAGGCTCAGAAGCCTCCTTTCAAGAGGCTCAGGCCTCCTTTCAAGAGGCTCAGAAGCCTCCTTTCAAGAGGGCCTGGAAGCCTCCTTTCAAGAGGCTCAGGCCTCCTTTCAAGAGAGGCTCAGAAGCCTCCTTTCAAGAGGCTCAGAAGCCTCCTTTCAAGAGGCTCAGAAGCCTCCTTTCAAGAGGCTCAGGCCTCCTTTCAAGAGGCTCAGAAGCCTCCTTTCAAGAGGCTCAGGCCTCCTTTCAAGAGGCCTCAGAAGCCTCCTTTCAAGAGGCTCAAGCCTCCTTCAAGAGGCTCAGGAAGCCTCCTTTCAAGAGGCTCAGAAGCCTCCTTTCAAGAGGCTCAGAGCCTCCTTTCAAGAGGCTCAGGCCTCCTTTCAAGAGGCTCAGAGCCTCCTTTCAAGAGGCCTCAGAAGCCTCCTTTCAAGAGGCTCAGCCCTCCTTCAAGAGGCTCAGAAGCCTCCTTTCAAGAGGCTCAGAAGCCTCCTTTCAAGAGGGCCTGGAAGCCTCCTTTCAAGAGGCTCAGGCCTCCTTTCAAGAGGCTCAGAACAGAAGCCTCCTTTCAAGAGGCTGGAAGCCTCCCTTTCAAGAGGGCTCAGAGCCTCCTTTCAAGAGGCCTCAGGAAGCCTCCTTTCAAGAGGCCTCAGAGCCTCCTTTCAAGAGGCCTCAGGCCTCCTTTCAAGAGGCCTCAGAGCCTCCTTTCAAGAGGCTCAGAAGCCTCCTTTCAAGAGGCCTGGAAGCCTCCTTCAAGAGGCTCAGAAGCCTCCTTTCAAGAGGCCTCAGAGCCTCCTTTCAAGAGGCCTGGAAGCCTCCTTTCAAGAGGCTCAGAAGCCTCCTTTCAAGAGGCTCAGAAGCCTCCTTTCAAGAGGCCCCAGCCTCCTTTCAAGAGGCTCCGGAAGCCTCCTTTCAAGAGGCTCAAGCCTCCTTTCAAGAGGCTCAGAAGCCTCCTTTCAAGAGGCTCAAGCCTCCTTTCAAGAGGCTCAGAAGCCTCCTTTCAAGAGGCTCAGAGCCTCCTTTCAAGAGGCTCCGGAAGCCTCCTTTCAAGAGGCCTGGAAGCCTCCCCTTTCAAGAGGCCCAGCCCTCCTTTCAAGAGGCTCAGCCTCCTTCAAGAGGCTCAGAGCCTCCCTTTCAAGAGGCCTCAGCCTCCTTTCAAGAGGCCTCAAGCCTCCTTTCAAGAGGCCCGGAAGCCTCCTTTCAAGAGGCTCAGAAGCCTCCTTTCAAGAGGCTCAGAAGCCTCCTTTCAAGAGGCTCAGGCCTCCTTCAAGAGGCCTGGAAGCCTCCTTTCAAGAGGCTCAAGCCTCCCTTCAAGAGGCTCAAGCCTCCTTTCAAGAGGCTCAGCCTCCTTTCAAGAGGCCTCAGAAGCCTCCTTCAAGAGGCTCAGAAGCCTCCTTTCCAAGAGGCTCAGAAGCCTCCTTTCAAGAGGCCTGGAAGCCTCCTTTCAAGAGGCCTCAAGCCTCCTTTCAAGAGGCTCAGAAGCCTCCTTTCAAGAGGCTCAGAAGCCTCCTTTCAAGAGGCCTCAGAAGCCTCCCTTCAAGAGGCCTCAGGAAGCCTCCTTTCAAGAGGCTCAGAAGCCTCCTTTCAAGAGGCCCGGAAGCCTCCCTTCAAGAGGCTCAGAAGCCTCCTTTCAAGAGGCTCCGGAAGCCTCCTTTCAAGAGGGCTCAGGCCTCCTTTCAAGAGGCCTCAGAGCCTCCCTTTCAAGAGGCCTGGAAGCCTCCCTTCAAGAGGCTCAGAAGCCTCCTTTCAAGAGGCTCAGAAGCCTCCTTTCAAGAGGCTCAGAGCCTCCCTTTCAAGAGGCTCAGAAGCCTCCTTTCAAGAGGCTCGAGCCTCCTTTCAAGAGAGGCTCAAGCCTCCTTTCAAGAGGCCTGGAAGCCTCCTTTCAAGAGGCTCAGAAGCATCCTTTCAAGAGGCCTGGAAGCCTCCTTTCAAGAGGCTCAGAGCCTCCTTTCAAGAGGCCTGGAAGCCTCCTTTCAAGAGGCCTCAGAAGCCTCCTTTCAAGAGGCTCAGGAAGCCTCCTTTCAAGAGGCCTCAAGCCTCCTTTCAAGAGGCTCAGAGCCTCCTTTCAAGAGGCCTGGAAGCCTCCTTTCAAGAGGCCTCAGGAAGCCTCCTTTCAAGAGGCTCTGAAGCCTCCTTTCAAGAGGCTCAGAAGCCTCCTTTCAAGAGGCTCTGAAGCCTCCTTTCAAGAGGCTCAGGCCTCCTTTCAAGAGGCTCAGAAGCCTCCTTTCAAGAGGCCTCAGCCTCCTTTCAAGAGGGCCTCAAGCCTCCTTTCAAGAGAGGCTCGAAGCCTCCTTTCAAGAGGCTCAAGCCTCCTTTCAAGAGGCTCAGAAGCCTCCTTTCAAGAGGATCAAGCCTCCTTTCAAGAGGCTCAGGCCTCCTTTCAAGAGGCTCTGAAGCCTCCTTTCAAGAGGCCTCAGAAGCCTCCTTTCAAGAGGCCTCAAGCCTCCTTTCAAGAGGCCCAGCCTCCTTTCAAGAGGCCTCAGAGCCTCCTTTCAAGAGGCCTCAAGCCTCCTTCAAGAGGCTCAGAAGCCTCCTTTCAAGAGGCCTCGAAGCCTCCTTTCAAGAGGCTCGGAAGCCTCCTTTCAAGAGGCCTCAGCCTCCTTTCAAGAGGCTCAGAAGCCCTCTTTCAAGAGGCCCGGAAGCCTCCTTTCAAGAGGCTCGGAAGCCTCCTTTCAAGAGGCTCGGAAGCCTCCTTTCAAGAGGCTCGGAAGCCTCCTTTCAAGAGGCTCGGAAGCCTCCTTTCAAGAGGATCGGAAGCCTCCGCGGTGTATGCGTAATATTGTGTGAAGCCATTTTTCAGTTGGTTGCCATTAATTGGAATACATAAGAGTTAGATGATGGGAAATTCCTCCCAGTAGCTCCCTTTATGATCAAGAAGTCCGTACACCGTTTCCTTGGCGGAAATATTGACTAAGCATCCCCAGAAGCTGGAGGCAGGACCTACGCCCTCAAGGTGAGAATCCAAAGACACTTCGAAAAGCTGTTGAAGATGAAAAGTTAAACGATGGTTCTGCGGTTCAGATCATTCCCCATCCGGTTCACAACCGGGTCAAATGCATTGTTTTTTGTCGGGGTTTTGTCGACTATGACACTGAAGAATTGCGTGAAGAGCTGGACGAGCAAGGTGTTGACGAGGTACATCGTATCTAAAAGAAGGTACCTCTGCGGGTACTCACCATTCGCGGGACCTCAAGACCGGAAAACATCTACTTCTTGGTTGGTCTTTTGGCCACACCAAAGCCCGCCGTAAGGCAACTAACAGCGTCTGTGGGAATTGCTCGGGTAATCACCCGATCGCAGAAGATAGGAAGTGCAATCTTCCGAGATTCTGCAGCAAATGCAACAGCGAACAGCACTGCATCTTTAGTCGTGGCTGCCCCACCTACCGAACGAAGTCCAGAAAATAAAGGTCGATGTGCAATTCAAGCTTCCAGGAATTTTTGCTTCCAAAGGTGCGGGACCCGACCGCCTATCACCGTTTTAGTAAAGAACTGTGCCACTTCAATTTCCGTTCCCGCAAACATACTTTTCAACCGTTCCATCGCAGAAGGTGTTTTTCCAAGTGCCTGGAAAGTCGCTGCCATCATTCCCATCTACAAAGCTGGGAATATTAACAACGTGGAAAACTACCGAGGTATTTCCATACTGAGCTGCCTGCCGAAAATTTTTGAAAGCCTCATCCACGATTTGCTTTATCCGCATGTGCATCACATCATATCGGAATTTCAGCATGGTTTTGTTAAAAAACGTTCGACCTCTACCAACCTGATGGTTTATGTTTCCTCGCTAGTCAACGCAATTGAAAAGCGAAAACAAGTTGATGCTATCTACATCGATTTCACAAAAGCATTCGACAGAGTACCGCATTCTTTGGCAGTGAAGAAACTACATAGAATGGGTTTTCCTAGTTGGTTGACCTGCAGGATCCTGTCCTACCTTACTGAGCGCAGCGCATATGTACGTATCGATGGAACGTCCCCGCCGGAACGACTCGCCAAACCGATTTTCTTCGTTTGCATATGCATCGCACTCTATTTGGACAGAATAATCCGTTAGATGTCTGTTGTCGACGTTTCAACGAAGTGAAGTCTCTTTTAATTTGTCAAAATGTATGTTTAGAAATAAGATTAGTTAGTAATGATATCTGTCTGTACGACTTTTAAATCGAAGACTAGTACACAAATAATAAATGAGAAGAAGTCCCTCAGAATCGAAGTACAGACTTCGAGGATTGAGAAAAATCTGTTGTAAAGGCAAAATAACAGCCGATTTGCCTCTTCCCAGTGTCACGACAATACCCAATCTGATTTCGCTTCAACCGCTGCTCAACCATCTAAGTCTCTTTCCAGCTCCTCTGCATCCGTCGCAACACGTAATCTGATCCCAAAAACGCCAAGAATTACCCAAAAACCCAGCGTACTATCAACCCTCCTTCCACCAAATTCTAATCCTGCTGCCGCTTCCAACGTGCTAAAACAAACCTTACTACTGCAATTCATGTGTCGTCACTCGATTCGGGCAGCCGGAGACCTTGGGATCGGAAGTTATACCCCAACCGAAACCTTTGTACGGACTTTGGCGTTCGTTGATGGCATAAGACGAACAAAACTCCTATGATGCCCTGGATAGTCGTGGCGCCGGACGTCTTGATCCCACCGGAATGAAACGGGTCCACCTCGGCATCCAGTGGACGAAGAAATGTCATGCAAGAAGAGCCTGTCCAGATCCCTCGGTAGTCGCCCCAAAGTGCGAACGTCTTTCCCATGCCGAAACTGGGGAATACGTTCTGGCGCTGGGAGATAGACAAAAGAGGTCAGTGATGGACTTGATTCAAATTTTAATAAAGCACTCAAATAAAGACTCATAAAAAAAAAGACGAAAGAGGGATGCATTATTCCCCTACAAATTATTTAGCATGCGCCAGGTATCGCCAGCGCCACCCGCTGTTTCTCCGGAGGACTCCGAAGAAAGCAAGCGAATTCAGTTTGGCGATCTCGGGACGTTTCTCCCCGACGGATGATGTGTGATGAAGCCTCCGAACAGTAGTCTGCAGTACAACCAAATCCAACAAACTGTTTTCGAGCACCCCGAAGACCAACTCGGCTCATAACTCCCAACAAATACAGCATTACAGGCTCCTCGGATACTGCAGTCCGGATTGTAAGACCCACCACTACCAGCATTTTTCTCAACCTTGTCCAGCTCTACCGCTTACGGACCCAAACGCCACCTTGGCCCGACCAATCAAGACTACACTACTGTTCCCCTCAGTGATGGTACCTCTACCTTGTTCAATGGCCACTCGGCCACCACCCATGATGTGACCACTACTAGCCAGTCCTTTCTTTTCGTGCAGAAATGGGAGGTTATCCCTGACCTCTACAAAAGCAACTACCACCCAATCCAGGTCACTGCGAACGCCTCTCCCTCCGCCGTCACTAAGAGGTCTCGATGACGTTATGATGCCGCTGAATATGAATCATCGATGGCAACATTCGACGCGCGAACGACGACAAAAGAAACACCCCGCTAACGCTCTCCGACTTCTCCAAAGTTGTTCTTGACGCTGCTGGTTCTTCCATCCCTAAACCAGTAATATGCCTGGAATAAGAGCTCTCCGTTGATGCTCGAATGAGACGCGTCGAGCCGTCAAAGATAGGAGAAATGCACTGCAAGCGCTCAGGAGTCTTCCACCTGGACCTTAAAATAAGGTTAAAATATTTCAAACTTCCATTTACTTCCACTATAATATAGTGGAATTAAATATAGTGGAAGTAAATGGAAGTTAGAAATATTTTAGCCTTGTAACATTTTCCCCTAAGACGCTCAATATTAATTATTTCTTAAAATAAGGTAAGTGCTTTGGAGAACGGTCACAAAAACACTGCGAATGTCGTACGATCATCCAAGGTTCCAAAAGAATCCAGCCAATTTTTAGAGGCTCATAGCCACCAGGGCCCTGACACTCCAGAACTACCGCCGGACCTACTAGTTTCTCTAATGAACCAACTTTTTTCAGTCGCCGAGCTTTCCTTCGCTCTTGCAAGACCGGAAAGTCTTCTGTTCCGGAAAGCATTGGTATTCCTCGACCTGAAAAATCAAGCCTGGACCAATCAAACCTTTCCCGACGAGTGGCACCTCAGCCACGTTATTTTGATTCCATAAAAGAGTATCTCCTCCCGAGACGCCGCCGATTACTGGCCCATCTCGCTAACCTCCTGTGTATCAAAAGTCGTTGAGAGGTTGGTAAACCGTAGGCTACATGCGTCCGCCAACATGCTTTTTGTCCGGAACCCGCTTGGGTACGGTGCCAGCTCGTACTTTGCAGGATTAGAAGACGTACTCCAGAGTGCCTTCAACCAAGAGAAACACGCCGATCTAGTTTCTCTGGATATTTCCAAGACGTTCAACCGCACTTGGACCCCACTACTGCTGAAGTAGCTAGTGGACTGAGGTTAATGGCCTACCAAAGAACATCTACGTCTCTGTTCACGCGGACGACATCCTGCTTGAAACGAAACGAAACGAAATTTAAAATGTCTATGTTGATTCGAAACGAAACGAAACGAAATATAGATTTACTTTCGAGTCTTCGAAACGATACGAAATCAGGATCCATTTAATTCGAAATTTTTCGAAACGAAACGAAATTTATTTTTTTTTGGTTTTATATTATGTATGGAATTTCGATTTCACATTTCAAAGTCAAATAACTGTTTTGCGATAAATAGAGTTATAATAAGAGAAGTAGTAGTCTGTGATAAATCGCCTCATTCCCGTTTGCAATACCCCAGCATTTGTGCCGCTTCGGAAACAATACATCGTGGATCGTGTGCTCCCGAATCTGATCAATCAGTTCAGTTTTATTTTAGTAAGTATATAAAAATATAGAAATTGTTTGATTTTTCGTATCAAATTTCGTTAAAAACCTAATTTCACCTGAATTTTCATTAATTTTTTGTGAATTTTTTCATAGGGTTAACTCATAGTTTCATTGACGCTAAAGGTCGTAATCGAGTTAAAACCAACCGCGTATAAAAAGAAGTGAGTGTAATCTACTCAGGATAAAAAAAAAATATTCACTTGCTTCGGACTTCAAAAGGGCCCTTGGAATCCACGACACGACTTTCCATCTTTGACAAAGTTATAGTGAACTGATTCATATCTGGTTACATTTACACAAATAGGATCTTCTTCTTATTGGCATTACATCCCCACACTGGGACAGAGCCGCCTCGCAGCTTAGTGTTCATTAAGCACTTCCACAGTTATTAACTGCGAGGTTTCTAAGCCAAGTTACCATTTTTGCATTCGTATATCATGAGGCCAACACGATGATACTTTGATGCACAGGGAAGTCGAGACAATTTCCAAGCCGAAAATTGCCTAGACCAGCACCGGGAATCGAACCCAGCCACCCTCAGCATGGTCTTGCTTTGTAGCCGCGCATCTTACCGCACGGCTAAGGAGGGCCCACATAAGATACATTCGTTACATTCTGGAGTACATACTGGAATCAATAGAACCAGGACGGGTATTCAAACTACACCAGAAACAACGACTGGGGTAGCGGAAACCAGGGGTGCAAGCACTTTGATCAATACAATATTTACAAAACAAAAAGTTGAATGGGCAATTGACTCTTTCGAACCTTTCAAGTCACCTGGTATGGATGGAATCTATCCGGCTCTGTTACAGAAGGCGAAAAAGACTTTAACACCTATTCTCACTAAGCTATTCCAAACAAGCTTGGAACTAAGTTACATCCCAACGGTTTGGAGGCAAGTAAGGGTAATTTTTATTCCAAAAGCCAATAAAAAAGATAAATCATCACCTAAATCTTTTAGACCGATAAGTTTGTCGTCTATAATGCTAAAAACTATGGAAAGAATAATTGATGAGCATATAAAATCATCATATTTAATCACGAATCCTTTAAGTAAACATCAGTTTGCTTATCAGGAGGGTAGATTGTCAGTGACTGCATTACATAACTTAGTTACAAAAATTGAAAAATCTTTTGAAGCAAAAGAAATTTCACTTGCTGCTTTCCTAGATATTGAAGGAGTATTTGACAACACTTCACACAATTCTATAGCAAAAGCTATGGCGAAGCGTGGCTTCCACAAATACATTATCGAATGGATTAAGGCAATGTTGGTAAACAGGGAAATATCAGCTACCTTAGGATGCTCATCTATTAATATTAGAGCAGTAAAAGGGTGCCCTCAAGGAGGCGTGCTGTCACCTCTATTGTGGTCATTAGTTGTTGACGATCTTTTCACATACTTGTCGAACCAAGGTTTCGAGATAATCGGTTTTGCTGATGATATTGTCATAATAGTCCGTGGAAAATATGACAGTATTATTGAAAACAGAATGCAAATAGCACTCAATTTTGTGGCTATGTGGTGTGATAGGGAGGGATTGAATATAAATCCATGTAAAACTACTATTATACCATTCACCAGAAGGAAAAACATTCGATTAGGAAATATAAAAATGAAAGGAACACTTTTGAAACTTTCAAATACGGTTAAATATCTTGGAGTTACACTTGACAGGAAGCTCAACTGGAATGCACATCTGGAGCAAGCAATTAGCAAAGCGATAAATGCTCTTTGGATATGTAAACGAACGTTTGGTAAGCAATGGGGCCTTCACTGGATTTACTCGGCAATTGTAAGACCCAGAATTACCTATGCTTCATTGGTATGGTGGCCAAAAACAAATGAGAAAATTGCGCAAAAAAAGCTTAACAGAGTTCAACGATTAGCAACTATCCCAATAACTGGTGCAATGAGAAGTACACCATCCAAGGCGTTGGATTGCTTACTTTTTGTACTTCCTTTACATCAATTCATCCAATTAGAAGCCGAAAAGAGTGCTCCAAAGATCCAACGATCAATGAACCTTTTGGAAGGTGACCTTACAGGTCATCTGAGTATTCTAAATATGATTAAAATAAACCCACTAGTAATAAATAATGAAGACTGGATGGGTAAAAAGTATAACTTTGAGCGTTTATTCCAGGTAATAAATCCTGGGCGTACTTCTTGGGAAAACGGCGGTTCAAATCTACGATCAGGATCAATAGTTTCTACACAGATGGTTCGAGGCTGAATAACCAAGCAGGAGCCGGGGTGGCTGGCCCAGGGCCAGCAATCTTAATACCCATGGGTAAGTGGCTCACTGTGTTTCAAGCTGAAATACAAGCGATTATGGAATGCTCTAATTTGTGTTTGCGACGCAAATACAGGCATTCAAATATCTGCATTATGTCGGACAGTCAAGCCGCTTTGAATGCCTTGAAGTCAGCGACATGTACTTCTAAACACGTCTGGGAATGTATAAATTCCCTTCAAAACTTGTCTTGTTGTAATCAAGTCACTTTATATTGGGTTCCTGATCACTGTGGAATTGATGGGAACGAGAGAGCCGATAAATTGGCAAAACTCGGATCATCAAACAGTTTCTGTGGACCAGAACCATTTTGTGCTTTATCTGCATGTGCTCTAAAAAAAGAGCTGAAAATGTGGATAACCTCAAAAGTAGAAACAAATTGGAAGCACACTCCAAATGCGAGGCAGTCCAAAAGGTTTATCATACCAAATATTTCTGTAACCCGCAATATCTTAGAACTTTCCAAAAAAGATCTTAGAACATATGCGGGCGTAATAACTGGTCATTGTCCGAGCCATTATCACTTGAAGCAAATGAAAAAACTTCAAGATGATTCATGTCGATTCTGTGGCATGGATAAAGAAGACTCGGAACACATTTTATGCCATTGCCCGGCAATTATAAATAATAAAGTTCTTCAACAAAGGGCTATAAGAACCCTATGAAGTTTGGAGAACAACACCCAATCTGGTGGTGCAGTTTATTAGAAATGTACTACCAGATTGGGAAAAGGCTACCAGTCACATATGACGGTCATTCTGAATAGTGGCTTGGCATCGTTATATAGCCATATTAAAAGGGGAATACATCACAATAGATCAAAAAACTGGTCGCAGTGATAATGATACCCAACACGGAAAAGAATACGTTCTGGAGCCCTGGTCAAACGAGTAGTTCAAACTGGAGGGTAGATGATGGCTACATTCACAGCGACCACCTGGCAGTTCGCTACATCATCTACTATAGGCACATCATTCAGCGGACGGAAGAAGGGGCGAGGCCTAGCCCTCGTTTGTGGAAGACATCGTACTTCGACAACAAGGTGTTTAAAAAGTGCTCCGCCGCGAGCACAATACTCTCGGTCGGCGGCGAGCAGCTGGTAACAGTACTTTCGCGTGCATGCGATGCCACCATGCCTAGGAAAGTCCTCCCTAGGAATGGGAGGCCACCGGCTTACTGGTGAACTCAAGCAATTGCGAACCTGCGTCGCGCCTGTCTACGGGCAAGGAGGCGGATGCAGCGAGCACGCACAGAAGAGGAGCGTGTTGAACGACGGGTGGCGTTCATGGCTGCTGGAGCCGCTCTGAAGACTGGGGTTAGATCAAGCAAAAAAGCCTGCTTCGACCTGCTTGTCATGCAAAGACGAGGACGAGGGAGTCTTCCCTGCAGCATGGTAAAGACAGAGCCTGGTCCTATTGCCAAAAGCGGAAAAACCACCGGGGGATCCATCGGCATATAGACCAAGAGGAGTGGATGAGTTCCAGGAAGTTAGAACTGGCTCAGCACAAGACTGAGGTGGTTGTTATTAACAACCAAAAGTCGGAGCAACGAGCGGTGATAAGGGCAGGCAACTGCGCGGTCAGCTTTGAACCCCCCCCCTCCAACTCTTGGGGATAATGATCGACGATAAGCTCACCTTTGGTAGCCACGTTAATTACGCCTGCAAGCGTGCCTCCACATAGTGGCATTGTCCCGGATGATGTCCAATAGCTCTACGATTTATGCCAGCAAGCGCAAGATTCTGGCTAGTATCGCTCTGTCCATACTCAGGTATGGGGGGCCAGCTTGGGGCACGGCCCTGCGTATTAACTGCTACAGAACGAAGTAAGAAAGTACATATAGGCTCATGTCCCTAAGATTTGCGAGCGTGTACCGTACCGTGTCGCACGATGCACTTTGCGTCATCATCGGTATGATGCCTATTGACATCGTTATCGATGATTTTTTTTATCTTTATTAATGTGTTTCGTTATCGATGAAGACATAGAGTGTTTATAAATGCGCGGCACGAGAGGTATCCGTAGGACTGTCTGGTTGACCTCAATGGTCAAATGGCAGCGTGCGTGGGACAGTTCCACTAAGGGTGAATGGACAACCTAGTCCGTAGGATGTGTAAAGATGAAGTTGGCTGGAACGCCGTTTTATCGGTTATTGTCCAAATCGTCTCGGAGCTACACAGGAGGTGGCGCGTGGACTCGAGAAATGGCTAGTTCAGGCGCAAATAAGAGGTGGTCCAAGGGCTCGGAGTCGGCTTCATGGGTCATATCGGCCCTGTGGTCGAACTCGATCCTTTTATCGAACAAGTGGCCGCGCGAAGAACAACATGGTATCGTCACTTTCGCGGCGTCGGTCAACCGGGCGGGTTCCGAGCCCGAGGACGGAAAGGGGTCCTCGTCAAGGCTGGGGCAGGCGTAGGCACCACGTCGGCAAGTCCCTCTGTGTGTTGACGAATTGGCCATATCGCAGAGAGGTCAATTTGGGGTGCACGCGGCATCATCTTTCTTGATACCAGCCGTGCAGAGGAAAGCAGGTGTGAAGTCGATCCATCCCACCTTCCGAGGACATAGGGCGTGGTAAGGCCACCTGGAAAGCCGGCAATGCGCTTGCACGATAACATGGTCTTCTTCTAAAAAGCGAGTCAAGATGTTTGGTGCTGCAAGTACATGCAGTCAACCTTGAGGGTGCGTTGTGCACCGGCCCCCCTTTGAAGCATTACTTTTTGGTTGTACCGAAGGGACGATGGGCTTGGAAACGGTTTCGCGGGTCGGGGATGTAGTCCTGACTCTCTCGTTTGCTGATGGTCCCTAACCCCGCACTCCCTGGACATCCAACCCAGGAAGTCTGTTGAGCAGATTCCCCCCCCCCCCCCATTACTTCGTAAGAAAAAAAAAACTAGATACCTACTCATGCAATGGTAAACATACAAAAGTTTTCAATTAATAATTGAAGAAGTACTAATAGAGTACTAAGTTGAAAAGCAGATCAAGTTCCAGTTGGGATGTAGAACCATTGAAAAAGAAGAAGTGAGCGTTAATAGAAAAAATTGTATAACTAAAGTTTTGAAAATAGTTTTATGGTTTAGTTCAGCGGCGCAGCCAAAATTTTTGATAATATAAAGTATGGTTTAAGTTTAAATTTGTTTCGAAATTCCGCGAAACTCCGTTAAATTTCGTTAGAAGCTGGTTTTTTCTATCGAAATTTTTGTAATTTTACGAAACGAAACGAAATGAAGAAATCAGATTTCGCCATGCTCAAATTCCGCGAAATTCCGCGGAATTTCGTTTCGAACCACCTGAAACGAAATTTTTCGAAATACCCTATATACTTATTCGGTACGAACGCGTATCCGAACCCAAGCAACGGTTACTGCAGTCGGTTTCACTATGTCGGCCGGGAAAAGTGTCCGCGAGCATGTTTGCAACATGCGACATCGTCTCTACGGCCCAGTCTCAAGATTAATGGGCAGCCGATGACAAACCGGAAACTCATTTCCAAACCGTCAAAACCGGCTGCAAATCGAGGATTAACCTTGTTAAAACCTTATCAAAACAATCAACAAGGCCACTCGGTATCGTACCGGGCAAGCGTTGATTGACAGCAGACTGCTTTACGGAGTTGTAAAGCACTTCGGGAGCTTCTCAGCATACTCTCCACAGTTTTCAACCAGTACCTCCGCATAGCCTCCGGATTCTACATCTGCTAAGGCTGTCTGTGTGGAAGCGGATGTCCTCCCATTTCGCCACCGGGTGCAGGTTTTGTTTTATTTGCCAAAAAACCGCAGCATACGCATCCACCACATCCGAAAACTACAGGATCCCTTCCTTCTTCAAGGGGATTGGAGCCTGCATACAATGGCCAGCGTCAGCCTCCCCCAGGGGCTAGGGTCCACTTGTATGGCGCAAGGAGCTGACACTCCTCTACAGCCAACATAAATCACTCCATTGCGAGGCGCGGAAGCTCTACGTAGATCGGTCGCCTAGCTGCTAAACACCGAGTTCAGGAACCACGAGCATCGCTACACTGACAATTCCATTTCGAGACATGGAGGTGTTACTGACCGGATAGTCTCCCTGAACAATGCAGCGTCTGCTCAGCGGAAACAAAAATCCCTCCGACAAACCGATCTTAGTCCTGACTGTTTCGGCCAGTGCCATCGCTGCGCTGCAAAGCGACCATCCAAAACACCCATGGACCCAGGCCGTTCTCGCTTGCGATCCGCAGTCAACATCCTTCGCCTGGATCCTGGAGCACTGTGGATACTGTGAACGTCACTGCGGACACTCTGGCTGGAGTCAGGCACCAAGGTCGGCGTTTCACGACATCGGTTCCCATGTTGACGTTAATGGCCCGTTTACATATTTTTGGCCCGTTAATGGCCCGTTTGCTAGTTCTAGCGGACAATGCACTGTCCAACAATACTAGGGCGATTTTAGCATAATGTAAACCCTATTAGCAGATGACAATACCTGTTTATATTATGTTAATTTTGCGCTAGTATTGTTGAAATACGCATTTGTTCGCTAGAACTAGCAATTGTGTAAATGGCCCATAAAGCCGGGATCAAAAAGATCGTCAGCCAGGATTGGGAGAACCACTGGGCAGCTTCTAGGATCACGCAGCTACGGAAGGTCAAGGGATCCACGGCACCCTGGAAGGACATGCCCAGTAGAGTGATTCAAATTTTGACTTTTTCGCTCCTCTATGCTTAAACGATGAAATTTGATGTTTTATTAAACCTCCTAATTTTTTAGCTAATTTGGATGTAACTAGACTGAGCACGCGCAGTTTCAAGTTTGTATGGAAATTACTATAGGAATTGCCGCATAAGAGAAAAATTGACCCGTGTTGCGACTCATTAACTATTCAAATGTAATCGACACCATGTGTTCATAGAATACTTCCCAAGCGAGAGGACAGTTGTTGTTGCGAAGCGATCTGACTTTTGTAAGAAAAGTTATTAAGGAAACAAAAATGCTCATTATTGATATTGATGTTATTCTTTTACGTGTTAAATTGAATTTACCACAATTCAGTATTTCTCTAATAACTTAGCTTGCAAGCATAGAATCGTTTCGCAACAACGACGATCAGTTTCATTGCAAAATTTTCTATATTAGCAACGTAGTCATTTATTTTTAGAGCCTAATGAGCAACGTTGCCGAACGGTTTTCCACAAACGTGAATGTTTTCATAGTAATTTTCATACAAACTTGAAACTGCGCGTGCTCAGTCTACTTACATCCAAATTAGCTAAAAATTTAGGAGGGTTAATAAAACATCAAATTTCATCGTTTAAGCATAGAGGAGCAAAAAAGTCAAAATTTGAATCACCCAGTCTCAAAGAACAGCAAACTATCTCCCGCCTTCGCGGGAATAAATATTCCTCAAAGATGGAGGGCTGTATTACCAGATCTAGACTCACCTTGGGCCTCCCGGGTGTAAGTCCCACCCACGGAGGTATGCGGGCCTCCCTGGTTATTCCAGGGTGTAAGTCCCTCCCCGCAATGTTTTTTCCTTTGGCTTGTGGAAGGTTCCTTGGTTGGACCTGAGGGTTGCTGCTTTCAGCCCCTCCCCTTCCAGTCGTTTTTTTTCATTTCTTAGTAAAATGTGTTTTACGAGAAAGTAAATTAAACATATTTTCTTTTATAACAAACTTTTCAAATTTATTTAACATAGTTGACGGTAATAAATACTGTAACATGTTGACATGCGTCTGCTTTGGCATTTACTTACAATTACAACTTCTCCTTGAATAAATATAGCTTGCAATCATCGGTCCCATCTGGATCAAAGCTCATTTGCCAATTCATGGAAATTAATTGTTGGATAACTTTACATACCAAAGCAAAGCACACTTGTGTGGGATCAGAAGAGACCAGAGACCGACTTCAAAGCCCTTCTCCATCAGCCGGGTTGGACTTCACCTGCTCCGGCATTCCATGCAGCCTAGTGCAGCTTCTTCGGAACAAACACAAGATGTGGTCTCCCACACATGGCTCCGGATTAATGAGAACTGGCAAATCATTGAGCACGCACACGTACCACAAACACAGCCATACTCACATGTGAATCCATTTCCGAGCTCGTTTCTCCGATCATTATTTTTATCCGGAGGGAGTATGGCTACGGATGATGCCAGGCCAGAAGTTTCGCCTACGAGAGCCGTCGAGCAAAACCGACCTAATGCCAAATTGGAGCAAAAATGAGAAGAAACGTTCATTTCTTACTCCCCCAAGACGACTCTCGGAACGGATTTGCGAATGTGTTGCTATTACGGCGAGATTGAGTGCGAGCAGGTGAGGGAGGTCGAAGAGTTCTCCGAGGTTATTAATTTGCCTATCTTTGATTTATGTTGCATGTTGGCCAGAATTATTCCCCCGTTGCGTTCATGCTCTACCTCTTCCAAGAAGGCAATTAAGTCGTAAGCTTCCGTTCTGTGAACAAAGATTTTCCCTCGTAAGACGATGCCTGATCACAGGTAGAATGTTTTCGAATACATAGCAACCTGTACAGAGCTGGTGAATCTGAATGGAGAATTTTGTTCATAATGGTTATTAATTGTGTGAAAATGTTAAGGTGAGGGTAATAAATAGACGCTGAATGCACGTCACCCGCTCGACGTAATGTTCTAATTTTCGAGCTTTAAACTTAAAATGCGATTTCAGGATTAACGCATTACGCCGGAAACGACATCATCAAATCCGCCACGATTATCGCATCATCATCCGTCGGAAATCGGCAACCGCAAACGAATTTCAATCAGTTTTTATAAATTAACCCCAATGATATTAACGATTATGACAATGATCCTCCTGCCAGCCTGCTCGGCGTTCGAGCCAATAATCAAACATTCAAACGTGACCATCCCCTCCCCTAGCACCGATCCCTAGGGTTGAAGGGAATTCTCGGGCGATGGGCCCCGGGGAGGGGGATTGTATTTTCACAAGCAATTTTCAAATGACATCATCACACGGGTCAGTCCATCGGCGTCGATGAGCAAACCAGACCACAAATCATCAGCACCGCGCCATCGTCATAAGCACCATGGGAGTGAGATTGAACGCCATCAATTACCCTTTGATGGGGAAGCGTTTTTTTACGGTCCATGGATTGTTTTTTATTACTTTGAGTGTTGCTTTTATTCGACTGTGCATTATGCAATAAATCGCTGGTTGGTCAATCGCTATGCAAAGCGGCTCAAATTTGATGGTTTGCTGATACGAGTCCAATATTATTTTTGATGAGAATCCGTTTACTTAATATGTTTTTCAAAATTGAAAATGTTGTCGATAAATTGCAAATGCTGAATCACCAAACAACAGGTTCGACGACACATGTGAACGAAATATTGGCATCCGAAATTCTTATCGCATTCCACAACTTTGAATTGCTGTAAACGTATTTAAAAAACCTACAGCAGCACAACATCAGTTGAAAAGTATTCATAAAAATTGTCTATCTATTGAGGTTTTTTGTTCATTTATATCACTAAAGTTAAAATTGAGGAACTCGTTCTTCTGCGAAAAAAAATGTAATCAGAAAAATGTACTCAGAAAAAAATATATAAAGCTCTTTTGGTGGAATGTATTCAACCGTCTAAGACGAATTCGTCTTAGACGGTTGGATGTAAGTACTACCAAAGCGATCCTGAGCCACTCAAGACTCAGTCCTAGCTTCGAATATGGAGTCCCAGATCTGTCCCGAAACAAGATAAGAGATTGGCACTTGCCAGATATGCCTTGTTTAAAACATTTATACACCGAAATCGCTTTTCATGCGTTTTATAATGTGATTTTTTAATTTATGCCGTGTAAGACCCAACTTCAGTGTTTAACAAAGTTAAAGAAGATTTGACTCTATACAATCAGCAAAGAATCTTGCGACTAGAGGTGTGACGTCGCTGAGGAAGTTTTTCTCTATTCGTGATGAAGTTAAAATTAAAATTGGAAGCTTAGAACGTGGAGCTGCAAATCGCTAGATTTCGCAGGTTGATGAATCAAATCTCTGCAACTATGAGAATGGCACAGATCTTGATTGTATAAAGTTCCTGCGTCAGCAGGAAGATAAAAGCCGCTCTATCAACATACTAAATAGATTTTTTTTCGTATCTTATGAGAAATCTGCAGTTGAGCAATTAAATCCAGTGATCTTCGTTATACCTTTCGACAACATGCTTCTGAAATCATCGTAAACTATTGTTCCGGCGAATGTAAATATTATTCCATCGCTTAGCATTCATTTTCATTACAAGCTGCTCGGTCACACTGAGCATTGTTTTCCTCGCCTTGGTCCTTGTCGAGTGCGAGCTAAGGAAGAGTAAAGCCTCGACTATGAAGGGCTGCTTTCTTTGTCTGTTTGATTTGATAAATTATTCATGGGACCCTAATGAAGTAGGTTTGCCCTCCTATCAACAACGGTTAACGTTTCCTCAGCTCGATAGTGAATTCTTTGGCAGCACCTCGTGTTCCTCCCGCAAGGCTCTCTGTTCTGACTGGAATGGCGCTCGGAACTTGGCACAAACACGTTTATGTACTACACAGAACTTACTTTCGTTAACTTAACAATCGCCCGAGGACTCAATTCTGACAGCCAAATATGCACCTTCCAATTATGTGCGTCAAAGCATAACACACAAAAAGAAAATCCCCACAGCCAGTGTCGGAGAAAAAGTCAACTCCGATTGAAGGGGTTTGGCATTGGCCTGTCAACAAAGTCTGTGATTCGCTCCACTCAATCGAGTGTGGATGGGTGCGAATCAAGACTTGTGTCGAGAAAGCCTGCGGGAAGCGGAGTCAGTTAGTTGAAAGGACATCGAACGAGAAGAGAGGTCGGAAAAGTTGGCTGGATTTGCCCTTCACAACATCAACAACAACGACGGCGGCGTCTCAATATTTATTATTAAAAGGTGGCAGTTTAACGACAGCTGCTGGTGGGTTTCGTATCCACTCCGTCTCCGCAATGATGATGGAGCTGATGAAGGGGAAAGGCCGCAAGCAGTATAGTACGTTACGAACCGAAATGGCTCTCTGATAAAACTGGGTAAAACGGCAAACAGCTCTATTTAATTTCGGTCAGTATTTAAACACAAAGTCAGCCATAATATTTCATACAACAGCTGTGTGCCACAATGATCATTGATAATGAGAAATATTCTCAAACTTGTACATATTTGATAAACATGGACTCGTTGTAAGAAATATCGCGTCAAAAAGTTAATAAAGGTCAAATTAGTTTGATCTGAAATAAAACAAGTTAATGATGTTACTAGGAATGAATATATTTTCGTTTCAAGTACCATAGACAACACAATGAACAACACCACATAACCCGAAAAAAATCATTATTTTTCACACAAGATGAATCACGTGCCTATTTACGTTCTCCGTTGGATGAGAAAAGCGCAGCTGCGATGGTGTCAGAGTGAGGAATGATGATTGCCGTTCAGATGTGTATTATGCCTACAGAACTTTTCTGCTGCTACAAGAAATCATGCCAACAAGTTCAAATTTGATGCTCTAAACTAGTGAATGGGGTCTCCAGTAGCCTTGCATGCTAAGGCGTAGGATTGCCATTTTTTCTCTTGATTCTTGAGAGAAGAAAAGAAAGAAAAGTGTAAAAAAAATCCGTTTAAAAACAGAATCGGGTGTACATTCAATCAGTTTCGCTAATAAATTGGTGCACAGCAAGAAACTGCAGCTGGCGCATCATAGAACGGAGATAGTACCCGGGGTAAGACCGTTAGGCTGAATGCCATTTGGCCGAAGGCCACTAGCCAGAAAGTTGGTTGGCCTAATATACCATTTGGCCGAACAGACCAAAGTTTTTGGCCGAAAGAGTAATATGCCGAATAGGTCATTTGCCCGAATAGATCATTTGGGCAAACAGACCTTTTGACCGAACATGTCATTTGAAAAGTGAGAAATGAGGTGTCAAAAGTGAGTCGTCTCACTTCTCTCCACTTATTTTCCACTTCTCACTGTAAAAAGTTGGAAGCGCGAAATGAGTAGAAAGAAGTCTCACTACTCACTTCGCGCGTCTCTCTTTTCACAGTGAAAAGTGAGAAATTGGGAATTAGAAGTGAGACTCTCCCTTCTCACTCCTTATTTATCACTGCTCACTGTGAAAAGTGAGAAGCGCGAATTGAGTAGTGAGACGTCTCACTACTCACTTTGCGATTTTCACTTATTACAGTAAAAAATGAGAAGTGAGACTGCTGACTTCTTATTTATCACTGCTCACTAGAAAAAGTGAGAAGTGAGTAGTGAGACGACTCACTTCTCACTTCACACTACTCACTTTTCACAGTGAGAAGTGAGAAATGAGGAGTGAGGAGTGAGACATATCATTTCTCACTTCTCAATTAATTTGCTTACTGACTGCACAAAACAGAACAAATTAACTCGGATTGCGCAAATGTGACACATTCTGAAGCTTTTTCTGTTCAATAAAAGATACCAAGCTTGGATTGTGAATTTGGTTAACAAATGCTCTGAGAATCATGGAAAACCCCTTTTTTTGAAACAGATGAGGAAATCCGGTCCTTAATAGGGCACGATACGATCTATGGGATGGGATATATTATTGCGCATTGAAAATGTTCTTCTCGTCAGTGTTGCCCAGTGCAAAATATTCTGCTCTCTAATTTTACTCCTTCTAAACGATTTTATAGTCTTGACTAAGTAAGCTCTACCAATAGATTTTTTGTCGAACAGGCCATTTAGCCGCGAAAACCATTTGGTCGAAATAGTCGTTTGGCATAATGGTCCTTTAAACTTTTCACTTTTCATATCTTATACCTCGCTTCTTACAGTGACGTGAGATATAGTGGAAGGGAAGAATTTATGACTTTTTACTTTTCTTTGCAAGAAGTAAGAAGTGAGATATGAGACGTCTCACTTCTCACTTTTTACTATTCACTGCTCATTCTCATTGCTCACTATGATAAGTAAGAAATAGAATTAATTAAAAGTTATTGCTGAGAATGAAAAAATGAGACGAGAGGATTGCGAATCTAAAATTAAAAGAAGAAAAATAAGATATAAGAATAAAAATTATCCTAATTATCCTGACCAAAATTGAGCATCTTTTTCATCTCATTAGGATCTCGCTACCAGAAAATGACTACATACTTCAAGTGCAATGCGATGAAAGGTCGTTTGACCGGAAACCATTTGATCGAAGGCCACTAGGCCGAAAGTTATTAGACAGAGTTTGCCATTTGGATCTAACTGTGCCAAACAAACCCATCTGGCGCACTTGACGTTAATACACACAACATCAACTTCAAGGGTGGTAACCTCACCACCTTGCGGTCCGTATCATAATCTCACGTTGGAGAAACGGAAGAAGTGAAAATGCCCAAGTGGCATACAGCTGAATATGTAGTTCGGTCGAACTGGTCATTTGGCCGAACAAGTCGCTTGAAGGGAAGTGTCATTTGGGTGGAAATGTCAGTTGGAAGAATGGAACACATGGCAAAAATGTCATTTAGCTCAACAAGTGATTTGGATAAAAGCGTCGTTTGGTCAAACACTTTGACTGAAAATGATGGTTGACAAAGGCCCATTTGGCCAGAAAGGTAAATCTGCTGGATGAGTCATACGACCAAAAATGTCGTTCGGCCGTAAAAGAGGCTCGGAAGCCTCCTTTCAAGAAGCTCGGGAGCCTCCTTTCAAGAAGCTCGGAAGCCTCCTTTCAAGAGACTCGGAAGCCTCCTTTCAAGAGGCTCGGAAGCCTCCTTTCAAGAGGCTCGGAAGCCTCCTTTCGAAAGGCTCGGAAGCCTCCTTTCAAGAGGCTCAGGAAGCCTCCTTTCAAGAGGCTCAGCCCTCCTTTCAAGAGGCTCAGAAGCCTCCTTTCAAGAGGCTCAGAAGCCTCCTTTCAAGAGGCTCAGAAGCCTCCTTTCAAGAGGCTCAGAAGCCTCCTTTCAAGAGGCTCAGAAGCCTCCTTTCAAGAGGCTCAGAAGCCTCCTTTCAAGAGGCTCAGAAGCCTCCTTCAAGAGGCTCAGAAGCCTCCTTTCAAGAGGCTCAGGCCTCCTTCCAAGAGGCTCAGAAGCCTCCTTTCAAGAGGCCCAGAAGCTTCCTTTCAAGAGGCTCAGGCCTCCTTCAAGAGGCTCAGAAGCCTCCTTAAAAGAGGCTCAGAAGCCTCCTTTCAAGAGGCTCAGAAGCCTCCTTTCAAGAGGCTCAGGCCTCCTTTCAAGAGGCTCAGAGCCTCCTTTCAAGAGGCTCAGAAGCCTCCTTTCAAGAGGCTCAGAAGCCTCCTTTCAAGAGGCTCAGAAGCCTCCTTTCAAGAGGCTCAGAAGCCTCCTTTCAAGAGGCTCAGAAGCCTCCTTTCAAGAGGCCCAGAAGCCTCCTTCAAGAGGCTCAGAAGCCTCCTTTCAAGAGGCTCAAGCCTCCTTTCAAGAGGCTCAGCCTCCTTTCAAGAGGCTCAGAAGCCTCCTTTCAAGAGGCTCAGAGCCTCCTTTCAAGAGGCCTCAGGCCTCCTTCAAGAGGCTCAGCCTCCTTTCAAGAGGCTCAAGCCTCCTTTCAAGAGGCTCAGAAGCCTCCTTTCAAGAGGCTCAAGCCTCCTTTCAAGAGGCTCAGAAGCCTCCTTTCAAGAGGCCCAGAAGCCTCCTTTCAAGAGGCTCAGAAGCCTCCTTTCAAGAGGCTCAGAGCCTCCTTCAAGAGGCTCAGAAGCCTCCTTTCAAGAGGCTCAGAAGCCTCCTTTCAAGAGGCCTCAGAAGCCTCCTTTCAAGAGGCTCAGGAAGCCTCCTTTCAAGAGGCTCAGAAGCCTCCTTTCAAGAGGCTCAGAAGCCTCCTTTCAAGAGGCTCAAGCCTCCTTTCAAGAGGCTCAGAAGCCTCCTTTCAAGAGGCTCAGGCCTCCTTTCAAGAGGCTCAGGCCTCCTTTCAAGAGGCTCAGAAGCCTCCTTTCAAGAGGCTCAGAAGCCTCCTTCAAGAGGCTCAAGCCTCCTTCAAGAGGCTCAGAAGCCTCCTTTCAAGAGGCTCAGGAAGCCTCCTTTCAAGAGGCTCAGCCTCCTTTCAAGAGGCTCAGAAGCCTCCTTTCAAGAGGCTCAGAGCCTCCTTTCAAGAGGCTCAGAAGCCTCCTTTCAAGAGGCTCAGAAGCCTCCTTTCAAGAGGCTCGGAATCCTCCTTTCAAGAGAGCCTCCTTTCAAGAGGCTCAAAAGCCTCCTTTCAAGAGGCTCAGAAGCCTCCTTTCAAGAGGCTCAGAAGCCTCCTTTCAAGAGGCTCAGAAGCCTCCTTTCAAGAGGCTCAGAAGCCTCCTTTCAAGAGGCTCAGAAGCCTCCTTTCAAGAGGCTCAGAAGCCTCCTTTCAAGAGGCTCAGAAGCCTCCTTTCAAGAGGCTCAGAAGCCTCCTTTCAAGAGGCTCAGAAGCCTCCTTCAAGAGGCTCAGGCCTCCTTTCAAGAGGCTCAGAAGCCTCCTTTCAAGAGGCTCAGAAGCCTCCTTTCAAGAGGCTCAGAGCCTCCTTTCAAGAGGCTCAGGAAGCCTCCTTTCAAGAGGCTCAGAAGCCTCCTTTCAAGAGGCTCAGAGCCTCCTTTCAAGAGGCTCAGGAAGCCTCCTTTCAAGAGGCTCAGAAGCCTCCTTTCAAGAGGCTCAGAGCCTCCTTTCAAGAGGCTCAAGCCTCCTTTCAAGAGGCTCAGAAGCCTCCTTTCAAGAGGCTCAGAGCCTCCTTTCAAGAGGCTCAGGCCTCCTTTCAAGAGGCTCAGAAGCCTCCTTTCAAGAGGCTCAGAGCCTCCTTTCAAGAGGCTCAGAAGCCTCCTTTCAAGAGCTCAGCCTCCTTCAAGAGCTCAGAGCCTCCTTTCAAGAGGCTCAGAGCCTCCTTTCAAGAGCTCAGAAGCCTCCTTTCAAGAGGCTCAGGCCTCCTTTCAAGAGCTCAGAAGCCTCCTTTCAAGAGGCTCAGAAGCCTCCTTTCAAGAGGCTCAGAAGCCTCCTTTCAAGAGGCTCAAGCCTCCTTCAAGAGGCTCGAGCCTCCTTTCAAGAGGCTCAGAAGCCTCCTTTCAAGAGGCTCAGAGCCTCCTTTCAAGAGGCTCAGAAGCCTCCTTTCAAGAGGCTCAGAAGCCTCCTTTCAAGAGGCTCAGAAGCCTCCTTTCAAGAGGCTCAGAAGCCTCCTTTCAAGAGGCTCAGAAGCCTCCTTTCAAGAGGCTCAGAAGCCTCCTTTCAAGAGGCTCAGAAGCCTCCTTTCAAGAGGCTCAGAAGCCTCCTTTCAAGAGGCTCAGAGCCTCCTTTCAAGAGGCTCAGAAGCCTCCTTTCAAGAGGCTCAGAAGCCTCCTTTCAAGAGGCTCAAGCCTCCTTTCAAGAGGCTCAGAAGCCTCCTTTCAAGAGGCTCAGGCCTCCTTTCAAGAGGCTCAGAAGCCTCCTTTCAAGAGGCTCAGAGCCTCCTTTCAAGAGGCTCAGAGCCTCCTTTCAAGAGGCTCAGAAGCCTCCTTTCAAGAGGCTCAGAAGCCTCCTTTCAAGAGGCTCAGAGCCTCCTTCAAGAGGCTCAGAAGCCTCCTTTCAAGAGGCTCAGAAGCCTCCTTTCAAGAGGCTCAAGCCTCCTTTCAAGAGGCTCAAGCCTCCTTTCAAGAGGCTCCAGCCTCCTTTCAAGAGGCTCAGAAGCCTCCTTCAAGAGGCTCAAGCCTCCTTTCAAGAGGCTCAGGAAGCCTCCTTTCAAGAGGCTCAGAAGCCTCCTTTCAAGAGGCCTCAGGCCTCCTTTCAAGAGGCTCAGAAGCCTCCTTTCAAGAGGCTCAGAAGCCTCCTTTCAAGAGGCCTCAGCCTCCTTTCAAGAGGCTCAGAAGCCTCCTTTCATGAGGCCTCAGAAGCCTCCTTTCAAGAGGCTCAGAAGCCTCCTTTCAAGAGGCTCAGAGCCTCCTTTCAAGAGGCTCAGGCCTCCTTTCAAGAGGCTCGGAAGCCTCCTTTCAAGAGGCTCGGAAGCCTCCTTTCAAGAGGCTCGGAAGCCTCCTTTCAAGAGGCTCGGAAGTCTCCTTTCAAGAGGCTCGGAAGCCTCCTTTCAAGAGGCTCGGAAGCCTCCTTCCAAGAGGCTTCGAAAAGTGTTGGAGTACTCATGGAAAATTGTAACTTTTACTTTGAAATCCGGCAATTGATTTGATTAATTTTTTATTGCAAAATTTCCTATTTTGACAACGTATTACATACCGGGCCAGCATGCTCTATTAAATAATGAGTTATTTCCTGTCTCCCTCCTAATCGAATGGATTATTTATTATCCCTGACTTGAAACAGGGCAGACCGTTTGAATAAAAGAACAATCTCCTCTCTTGGATTCACATCGAGAAGAAATTATAAAAAGAATTGTCCCCTGATTTTTGTCTTGTTCTTTGAAAATAATAATTATCTCCTAAAAATGAAAAAGACAAGTTTTAATCCAAAACGACAATGTTTTAAATTAAAGTAGTAATAAATATAAATGAAATGTTATGGAAACTCATATGTGAATATGTACGTTATGTGGGAGATATTGATTTGAAAAATGTATTGGAGGTAACCACTTTCCCTTCGATGGGACTCGAACCCATGACCCTACAGTACGCTAGACTGGTGCTTTAACCAACTAAGCTACGAAGGACCTCCGTCGGCCTTCGCAACCTAGCGGCTACTGAACGAGCTCGAGATTCCCAAATTGGACGCATAGTCAAATCACTCGCAATCCATTTCTCAAGCCAACACTACCACATGTGTATAGTACACGTTCATGTGGTAGTGTTGGCTTGAGAAATGGATTGCGAGTGATTTGACTATGCGTCCAATTTGGGAATCTCGAGCTCGTTCAGTAGCCGCTAGGTTGCGAAGGCCGACGGAGGTCCTTCGTAGCTTAGTTGGTTAAAGCACCAATCTAGCGTACTGTAGGGTCATGGGTTCGAGTCCCATCGAAGGGAAAGTGGTTACCTCCAATACATTTTTCAAATCAATATCTCCCACATAACGTACATATTCACATATGAGTTTCCATAACATTGTAAATTAACGTCCAAGTCGGGTGGTTTAATCCCCGGAAATAGGCAATTAACTTTGATTGAAATAAATGAAATGTTAATGAATAAACCTTTCACGAAAAATTTTGATTTCATTGCATTTGCTAGCAAAATTCTGAATCACAAGTCTCTTTTACTGCACTTGAAATGAACAAAAAATCTTTGTGTTTCAAATTACTTTTAGATTACAAATACAAAAAGCAATGCAATAGATACCCGCTATTGTTGTTGGAAACATCCAGTTTCATGGACACGTCAATATCTTCTTTAAGCGCCTTGGATAAAAATCTACAGTTGTCTCAGCTTGAAAGCGAGAATCTCAAAATAGCCACTCTTCAATCGTATCCATAAATTAAACTGAAGCCCGCCCAACGAATTTCTGTGATTCAACAAAAGCCCATTCTACAGATGGCAAGAATAAGATTACCCGAAGACGACTGTCGTAAGACCTACGCGGTCCGCCATTCCGCCGAAAACTTGTTGTTCCAAATTTGCATTGCACAGCACTTCTGATTAAATTCGTGCTGGGCGCAATCTGTTCGGCGTATCATTTTCCAACCCGAGCATTTCTAAGGCGGAAACCGCTTCGTAACTGGATTGAAATTCACCAACAGTCCTCAGTTCCGGTTCCGGACTTGGCGTAGGTTGAAATAAGTTGCAAATGTGCACCATCATAAAACTTGTGCCCTGTCAGCCGTGCTGATTTCGGTTATGTCAAAAATATGGCCCAACTTGGAGGGAGTGTTCAGCCACCCCGGGGAATGCCACGTTGGCGCCCGCGAAAAGATGGCCATGTGGTACCCGTAAGACCGTCCCATCCTGGTCCGCCAATATCGTCGTCGCAAGAGGAAGTACTTTTTATTACCTCACGCACAGCGAAACATAAAATCGGGAAAAATCCGAGATTTGACCCAGTCACGAACAATCCACCCGCACGACCAGGTTAACTGTTTTTGTTTCTCACAATTTGTAGTTCCAAACAAAAAGCTCAACTGATTTTACATCTAATCAGTATAAAACTAAGTTACATCAATGCAAGCATCAATGTCTCTTTTCTAGCTATAATTGTTCCGAATCTGAATTTGTTTATCTAAAATTATAAATATGAAATTTTTTAACTGTCCTCAAACTCTGTCCTATTGAAACTTATTTCGAGGCACATGTCGCCTACAAAGGTTCATATTTTACATTGTTTCCGATCGTCCCGAACAATCCGAAAAATATTGTCCAACATGGCGCGGGTCCAAAACTAAGTCGTGGAAAGTTTCCCAATCGTCTAAGCTACGAGCATCGTAAAAACAGACACTCCAAGACGTATCTACTCTCGCACGGAAACCAAAACGTGTTAGTTTTGCATACAAAATGGCACATTATCTACAAATTGCTTTCGTTGCTGTGGCGAACAAATGCGAAGAGAGTCTGCTATTTGTTCCGCCCTTGGACGTCTCGACGTCGTTCGTTTCTATTTTTTTTCGGGAAAAAGTGTAAGAAAAGCCCTAGCATGTGTATCAGCAGCAGGGCCAGACTCAGCGAATGCGTTTCCCTTTTCTAGCGGAGCGCCCTGGATGGGGAGACAAAACTGGGATAGAACGAGGAACAATTTATGGTTTTCCACTGGTAGAATATCAATTAGCGCAGTTCGATACTGCTACTGTCGGCCGACGAAGCGGAGGCATGAGTTGATCCGTTTGTGGAGATTTATCCCCGGGGAGCTGTTTGAGAATGAAGGAAAAAAAATGAATGGGGTCTCTTTGGAAAGGACTTGTCGTTGGTTGCTGTTGTAATGGCAGCAATATAAGGCAAGTGCGGTAAAAAATCAAACATTTGGGATCGGTTCACAAAGATGGATTGGGCCGTGCTATTTGATTTGAAATTTGTAGCGACGGTCATCGATCATGGCTAGTAGGAATATAAATCTGAGGAACAAACGGTTCGGATGGAATAGTGAAAACAGTATTTTACAACTGTATGGATAACGTTGTGTCTAAATCGACTAATGTTACATGTTTAAGCTTCGCACATTGATTGCATATCTGTCATGAGACGAGTCATTACCATCCCATTTAATTCCACCACATGATTGTAACTTTATAAATACGTATTTAGACATCAACACCAAGGCCGCCTTCAGTCTTTATGAGAAACTATTGAGTCGTTCTAATATGAGCCAAATAAACTAAATAAGTAACAAAAAAAAATGAAAATTATAGAAAAAACCAAGTTTTAGAACTTCGCACCGAAGTTCTGGTTAACGCAGTCCCGCCGTTGCTGTGAAGGACAAACGAGCTTTTTTCGAAGGTGTACTTTTTACAACGGAGCGAGTCCCGGAAGGTTGTCAAAATGAGTTATTCGGGTACACTGCCCTGAAATAATTGTTGAATGAGATGTTTGTGGAAGAAAACGCAACTGCTCACTTATTCTATAGGTATTCAAAATTAGAGGCCCAGAGGCCCTTTTACTCATACGTACGAACTAATCGTAATCTCTCGCAGAACTCACCTGTAAAGAGACAATGGAAAATAGCTTGAATTAGTAAAGCATGTACATAATAAATTTATTAATTAATTTATATCTATGTAAGTCGTCGCCGTACCTGTTGCCAACGCACCAAATTTGACTGAGTTACATTATCCAATTTATTATGCACAGTCATATCCATTTATTCACGAGCGTGTCGTCTCCCTCCATTGAAGAACAGTGTGATGAACCAAAGCAATCAAACTTTCGTTCATCGCAAAAAGGGAAATGACTACGATTAAACAATACCCCGCGGCAAATTGTCTCATTTGGAGCTTACATAGGGTAGTGAGCTAATTCCCGTCGTAGTAGGTAGTGCTTGGTTTTCAAATCTAATGTCAGTGGATACGCTAACTTAGCTACTGACTCTAACTAAGTTGTATCAGAAATACACCTTAATTTTTTTTTTAAATTTGTCTTACGAAAATCTGTTTATGTCCATGAGAATTTTCATTCGTCCATTCCAAAATTCGATGGATTGCTGTCAAATAAATCTGTTGGTATTGGTTTGCAAAAAGTACACCAAATTAGTTTTTTATGCGGTATGTTACCGTGTTAAATCTAAATTACATAAATTAATTTAATATTGACCTGTTCTGAACATATTGTGTGTACATTGTGGGACATAGAATAGAATATGTGTATGGAGGATGTTCGCGGTTATCCAAGAAATTCCTGAAGTGGAGGCCTTCAAATTTACACGAGTAACCAATGATCTACAGGCCTGTTTTGAACGTTGTATGTGTCCGATGTGGAACATATAATTGAATATGTATATGAAAAATATTCATGGTTATCCAAGAGATCCCTGTAATATAACAGAATCTGCGTATGGAAGACGTTCGCGTTTATCCAAGAAATACCTGGAGTGAAGGGCTTCAGATCTACACGCGTAACCAATGATCTACACCGTTATTGATTGATTTTGTTGTCGTTTGATTGGAATGACGTCTTATTTCAATTGATAGTTCAATATAGTTAAATTACTACACGTAGAACAAACGTGAACTTTTACAAACAAATTTTCAAATTTGATCTAGACTATCTTTTGAAAAGGGCCAAACTTTTTTTTTACTGATTTTTTCAAATGGATATTATTGACCAACGACGCATCCTAGAAAAAAAAGTGTTGTATGGGTGACTATCGCGAAATTAGTCAAACATTCTAGTGAAATTATTGGAAACAATCCAAATTTAGCCACACACTGAAAAAAATCAGTTTGAGAAATTAAAAGTCAATTTGCGAAAAAATGCCTCTTTTGATTTGAATGAAATTTCGTCTCAAGATGGATGATTATGTTCCCTACCAATCGTCCATACATCACAAGCTGGGCATTTTTAAGGGGAAAAAGTTTTTCTAACAACAACTTTTTCTAGTATAAATTTTTAGTGTCTTTAAATGGTGTCAGTGGATTCAACATATACATGCATACTTATATTAAGTATTCCAGTACAGTCAAGCAAAGTAGAATGTTTTGGTCGTTACTGGTCGCAACTAAACAAGCGAATAAAGGAATATAGTATTTTTTTGAAGATATAAACCATTTTTTAATGCTACTCTTAATTAAAAAAAAACTATATTTAGTTGCTAAATTAGGCAAAATATCATTAAAATTTAGTTGGTTGGGGTTCTGAGATAAGTATGGCATTCATCGGTTTAGTTTCGTATAAAAATACACTGAAAAAAATTCCCACAAAAAAAAGTTTTTGTCAAAAAAACTTTTCTCCCTTAAGATGAAGGTGGGTTGAGTACCAAAACAAAGCTTTGAAAGTATTGGTACAATAAAAACTGTCTTATACTGTAAAAGTATTGGTGTCGTATTTATAAAAAACAAAAAATATTTG
Source organism: Armigeres subalbatus (assembly GCF_024139115.2). Lineage (NCBI taxonomy): Eukaryota > Metazoa > Arthropoda > Insecta > Diptera > Culicidae > Armigeres > Armigeres subalbatus. The sequence goes on along the minus strand of NC_085139.1, from coordinate 38,435,835 downwards.
TAGGGTGTTCCAAAAAACGACCCAGTTCCACCACGCTCCACTAGTTTCTCACGATTCCATCTCATACTCCGAGTGTCCTCCAAACGCCGATTTGAACAAAAACTGGTTGAGTATAAGCCGGTTCAAGTTTGATTGAAAACTAGTATGGGAAATAAACCTTTCCTTACACTGGCAACAGCGCCTCCCCTCAAAACGCCAGCGAAAAGAGAACCCACATAGCTGAAAGCAACGTTCCAGAGACTTCACTGAAGGAAAACCGCACCGCAAGAAAGATCCATTGATTACGTAACGCAAAAAATAGAATGTTATACCCTGCTCACCCAATGTCACACTTCGTGTATATTGGCCAGGCCATATTGTTGAATTACACGTTTCACTGATGCCTTCTAAGAAGCCTAATTATCATACTAAAGATTCGCAACCTCGATCTAAATCGACTCCTAACTGATGGAACGACCATTCAATATGCATTGTCTATGAAGATAAAGCTCTTGAATATTTCCCCCAGTCATATGGTCTCCCCCCTCCCCCGCGCCCAATGACGGAGTGCCACAATCAGAATAATGTAAAATTTAACCTCGCCATATCAACTGTCATACAAACCTGAAATGACCTGTGCACAGTAAGCCCCTATTCAAAACAGCCCAAACCATCGAACGACACCCAAAATATGAAACATAAAAGACTGAGCCTGGCGGAGCAAAACCAGTTTTGAACCACCCTGTTTATTTGTTTGCTGCTATCGGTACCGGTGTTTGAATTCGCTCCGCGATCAGTTTTTAGCAGAGCTGTAAATATTCGATTATTTTTTATGAAGCCCATCGGCCTTCTTTGTCACTTCACTTCTAAACATATTCATATTCGGCTCTGCACCGTCAATTTTCAGAAAGAATATTGGTCAGTGAGTATTTATTTGAATATCACAAATTATTACATAATCGTTAAACTCAACACATTTTTGGTGATTTAAATAAATACACGCATAGATCTAATCCCGACGTTCAATTGAGGGGCATTTTTAGCGTCAAATGTCAATATAATGAAGGCTAATTTTGTTTTTTTTTTCGCGCGCAGTTACCATACTCAGTGGTAATCAATTGAATGAATTTATGAAGAAGTAAACTGAGTAAGACATTCTATGTTTTGAATAATCAAAACACGAATGTCAAAAGTCGGAGTGAATGTGCTTCATGAAAGTGAATATTTTATGCTCTGGTTTTTAGTCGTTTTTTTTTCGAACAAAAATAGCAGTTTATATTAAGTTTTCGCGTCAAACAAGTGACTGATTTCATAAAGTGATGTTTCATTTGCATTCTATCAATATTTCGGGCTACTCATGTGCGGAGAAGTGAGTAAAAAATGTTTTTTTTTCAATGCCCTTTGAGAAGAGGTGAAGTGCAGTGAAAAACCCACCAAAACGCGAACCTCTATTAAATCGGCACGAAACTGCCGATTTATGATATAATTCGAGCCAAAATACACAGGACTCTGTGAAGAAACATGTTTATTATCAAGGGAATAAAGAAAATATGCTGTGAACATGTTAGTAATTTGAATATTAAACTTTTCTTCGATCCTGTTCGATGCATTCGAATGTTGGTGGGAGAGGAGTGCGGGAGTTGTGGGGTTGACCCGTGGAAGGTCCGGTGCCATATTGACTGCCATCGTGGTACTCTTCCAACTATGTTCTTAAAAGTGCCCAGCTTGCGATGTATGGACGGTTGGGAACATAATAGCCTATCGTGAGACAAAGTTTCGTTCAAATCAATAGTGGCGTTTTTTCGCAAATCGACTTTTAATTTTTAAAACTGGTTTTTTTCAGTGTTTGGCTAAATTTGGATTGTTCCCAATATTGTCACTAGAATGTTTGACTGATTTCGCGATAGTCACCCATACAACCCTTTTTTGTAGGAAGCATCGTTTTTCGATTATATTCATTTGAAGAAATCAGTAAAACGTTTGGCCCTTTTCAAAAGATAGTCTAGATCAAATTTGAAAATTTGTTTGTAAAAGTTCACGTTCGTTCTTACTTACTTGATGCTTGATGGCCTACAGCTCATCGATGACCCTACGCCGAATGGAGTATCCTTCTCCACTGGACTCGATCCTGGGCCAATCGCTTCCTGTCGCCCTGAACATTGAGCGCCCTCAGGTCCTCTTCAACTGCAAAAAGCCATCGTGTACGTGGTCTTCCACGAAGCCTGCGGCCTCTTCCGGATTCTCTACTAAATATTATCTTCGATTGACATTCTTCCGGCATACGAACAACGTGACCAGCCCACCGTAGTCTGCCGTGTTGTATAAGCTTAATAATATCCAGCCCTTTATACACCTGGTACAATTCGTGATTCATGCGACGCCGCCAGATGCTGTTCTCCTGTTTACCGCCGAGTATTGTCCGCAACACCTTACGCTCAAACACTCCGAGAGCTCTCCGATCAGCCTCCTTTAACGTCCATGTCTCATGGCCGTATAAAGCCACCGGAAGAATCAGAGTAGTATACAGCGCGAGTTTTGTTTTCGTTTGCAGACTACGGGACTTACGCTGGTTACGAAGTCCGTAATAAGCCCTACTTGCAGCTGCAATACGACTTTTCACCTCGCGGGTAACATCATTATCGCACGTCACTAATGTTTCAAGATACACAAATTCTTCTACCACTTCAAATTTTTCACCATCCAGCACCATTTCGCTACCACCACCACTAATGAACCCACGTTGATTGCCAGCGACCATGTACTTCGTTTTGCTGGTATTGATCGTGAGTCCAATCCTCGCTGTCTCCCTCTTAAAAGGCACAAAAGCCTCTTCCACGGCACGGCGATCAATTCCGATAATATCGATATCGTCCGCAAATCCCAGGAGCATATGCGATTTTGTGATAATGGTACCGCTTCTTTGCAAACCAGCTCTCCTAATCGCTCCCTCGAGCGCTATATTGAACAGTAGATTCGAGAGTGCATCATCCTACTTTAATCCATCTAAGGTAACAAATGACGTCGATATTTCATCCGCAACCCTTACGCTTGATTTCGATCCGTCCAACGTTATACGTATCAGCCGTATCAGTTTTGCCGGAAAACCATGTTCAAGCATAATTTGCCATAATTCATTCCTTTTCACTGAATCGTACGCCGCCTTGAAATCAATAAACAGATGATGTGTCTGCAAGTTTTACTCCCGGAATTTATCAAGGATTTGTCTCAGGGTAAACATTTGGCACGTAGTAGTAATTTAACTATTGAATTGTCAATTGAAATAAGACGTCATTCCAATCAAACGACAACAGAAGCAATGAACAACGGTGCTCACTTGCGCTTTTGACAGCTGACCGACCAGATGCTCTTTATGGCTCTCAGCTCCTGGTTGTCAGTCTGGGTGTCACGCTTACCTAGGAGCACATGTACCCTATTAGACTTACGCAAAATGATCTTTAGTTACGCGTGTAGATCGAGAGGCCTTACTCCAGGGATTTCTTGGATGACCAATAACATATGCTGTCTACCACGAGGTCTACCATATCTTTTCTCTGTACCACAAGGAGCATGTACCATACTTAAAACAGGACTGCAAATCTTTGTTCCTGACTGTAGAGCTTAAGCCATTTCTTGGATAACTGGACGACCTATCTGTGACCTTATGCAGAATAACTATCATGTCGGTCAATTTCGAAAATCAAATTTGAAAGTTTATTTTCGATTCCAGCTAACAAAAAATTCCAAGTGCAATCCCATTTCGACCGTATAAAAAGGTTTTGATTGTACTGCCATTTAGTTAAGTGCCTCAGTCTGTCAAATAACTAACACATAAGCTTAGCATGTACGTGGATAGTGCTGCCAACAATTTTCTATTATGAAATTGTTTTTTTCTATTTCAAACTTTTGGAATAGTGGAAAATTTTAGTATGAATGGCGAGTTTGTATGAAAATATATATTTGGAAGACTTCACTTTTATTACGCTAGCGAAAAATAATTGAAACCCCCACGGGAATCCATCAAAATTTATATTTGAAGTTTTTCTTATTTTTCACGGAGAGATTTTCGAAATATCAAAAGGAAATTCATGAATTCATGAGCAAATAATTGGTATTTGAACGAAAAAATCTGTGGATCAATTGGAAAAATCTTCGGAATTTCCACGGAAGCATTTTTCGCGGATTTGAATCGACGTGAAAAATTATAGACCACCGGAGTGACAAATGTTAAACGGCGGCACGCCGAGGCAAAAATATCAACGGTGGAGGCGCACACTTCTATTTTTATTTATATAGGGGGAAAGACGGCTTTGGCAGGTTTTGTTCTATTATTGTCAGGGGGGTTTTTATCGACCAAATTTTATGAAATTTGGCCACAATATTCTTTGATATGCAAAGAATGTTTAGGCCAAATTTGAGCATAGTCAGTCATAAAAAACCCCCCTGCCAATAATAGAACAAAACCTGCCAAAGCCGTCACTCCCCCTAATTCGTAAGAAAACGACGGCCCTTCCAACACCCATAAGTGCTTACGTAATATATGTACGGCCCCCTAGCATCATTTGTTCTCCCAATATGTGGCCTGCTAGACCATTTTATTCACTTCTAACATTTTGACCGTCTTTTCTGGAATTGGTCCCACTGTGCGACGGTGGCACACACCTCTATACATGGGCGTAGCCAGGATTTCGAGCAGGGGGGCTACTTTTTTGGGTCTTCTAATTCGTAGTTTTATAGTGGTTTTATGAAAACACATGAATATTAGTGCTTGGCACTATTTCCTTCTAAGTTCCAAAAACTTTGAAACGAAATCCACAACCAACAGTAAAGGCTGGATCACAATAGCACGTTGCGCTGGGTATTGAAGTCAGCGTTTTGTACTAGAACGCAACGCTAATAAACGTGACGCATTCATGCCCACAATGCAACGTTCGCATTGTGCGTTTATTAAAAAACAATAATGATATTTGAATTTCTAAACAAATTCGCTCTGAAATAATATTTATTATCTAATAGGCAGAAAAAAACAATATGCAAGCTTCCTCCAGGAATTCCTTCGACAATTGCTCCAGTCATTCTATCCGTAGTTCTATCGGGAATTCTTTAGGAATGCCTCCAGCAACTTCTTCGGCAATGTCTTCAGTAATTTCACCATAAATTTCCGCGGGAATTGATCCAAAAATTTCACCATTATTTACTCCAAGAAATCTTCCACGAGCTCCTTTACAAGTTCTGCAGGGAATTCTTCCGATAATTCTTCGTGCTGTTTCTCATAAAAAAAATCTGAAAAATTGCACCATGAAGTTCCTAAGAATATTCCGTGGAAACTCCACAGAACTGCCAGTAAACATTCCTGAGAATTTCGCAAAAAATCTTCGAATTTCTTGTGTAAATTCCTTAAATTTTTCCCTGAAAGTTTCAAATAATTTCTTGTGAACATTTCAAAGAATTTCGAATTTCGAGAATTTCTCTGGGAGCTCCTCAGGGAATTCTCCGAGATGTCCTCTGAAGATGACGATGGTCCAGCTATATACCCCTACAAAAGGTTTCAGCTATAAGATGAATTTTCCACGATTTTTTCCGAGGATTCTTCTGATAGTTTCACAGGCATTTCCTCCGGGGGTTCCTTTGAAAATTCTCCCGGGAGTTTCGTCAGAAATTCCTCCGGAAGTTCCTACAAGAATTCCTCCGAGAGCTCCTTCGGGAATTCCACCAGTAGCTCTGCCAGGAACTCATTCAGGCTTTTTTCAGGAAATCATTTGGGCTTTCTTCAGAAATTTATATGGAAATTCCTTCTGAAGTACTTCCGATAGTTTCTGTGGGAGTTCCTCCGGGCGGTCCTCTAGGAATTCTTCTAGGAGTTTCTCCTGACATTCTTTCGAGAGTTCTTACGGGAGCACCTCCGGCAGTTCCTTCGGGTGCTCCTCCGGGAGATGCACATCAGAAGAGGAACTCCCAGAGTAATTTCCGAAGGAACATCCGCAAGAATTCCCGTAGAAATTATCAGAGGAATTCTAAGTCGCTAAGTTGACTAAGTCCCGTTTTATTAGGAAATGCTAAGACAATGTAACAATAAAACCGAACTAAGTTAACTCCTTGATAAAGGTACAATATATGTAACCGAAACGTCGTATAAAAACGTAAAACCCGTTTTTGAGCATAAAAAACTGAAAGTCATAACCTCAAATATTATTATTAGCTTTATTTGGGAAGTTTTCAGTCCAAGGCTAGCTCACCTCGAATCCAGGAATTCCCTGTGAAGCTCCTGGAGGGATTCCCGGAGCAACGCTTGGTAAAATTCCAGGAGGAGCTCCCGGAGGTACTCCCACAAGGAAGGCCTGAAATAATTCTTGGAGAAGTTCCTGAAGGAATTTCCGGAGAAATAGCAGAAGTAATTCCCGGATAAAATACCAGGAGGAATTAATGCCGAAATTCCCAGATGAAATCCTGAAAGTATTCCCAGATCAATAGCTGATGAAATTACTGAATGCATTCCCGGGCGTTTGTTCTGAAGAAATTCCTGGAAGAACGCAATGGAAGATGTCCTGGAGGAACTCTCAAATTAATTTCCGAGTGATATTCTGGAGTATATTCCGAGTGAAGTCCGGAAAGAATTCTAGGACAATTCTGCGAAAAAAATCCCGGAGTAATTCCTGAGGGAATTCCAGGAGAAGTACCTGAAGGAATTCTCGGAAAAATACCTGGAAGAATTTCCGGGGAAATACTTGGACGAACTCCTGGAGAAATTCTCAAAGAAATTTGTAGAGGAATTCTTGAAGGATATTCTGAAGTAATTGCGAAAAGAATTCTAGAATGAAATACTAGAGGATTTCGCTATTAAGTTTATGGCGGTTTTATCCCGGAGACATTAAAGGAAGAGCTCCTGGAGAAATGCCTGAAAAAGTTCCTTGAAGAATTTCCGAAGGAATTTCTTATAGATTTACAAGTGAAATTATGGAGCGAAATCGGAGAATTTCTGTCATAAATTTATACCCTAATAAGTTTTTGGGAATCTTTTGAATTTCCACCACCTATTTCTGAATATGATTGTATTGTAAAGTGCACATGTTAAGGGAATTCATTCCAGTCCCCGTTCAATCTTACCATTCAGGGCCCTGTCCCCCTCTGGCTACGCCCTTGCCTATACAGCAGCGAATAGTCTGCTGCAGAAGAATAAGAACGGACATCGGACGGAATGTCGGACAACTCTTCTGTAAGTAGGGCTTGAAAGCCAAACGTAAACAAAGTCTTGTTTTTAAGATTCTGAGCCCAAGATGGCTTGTTCGCGCAAACCAACAGCACTAGCAGAAAGATGCAGGCTTCTGCTGCAAGATCTTGGTGGCAGTTTGCCTGAAAGAAGAACATTTGGCTCAGAATCAGTTAGATAAGGCTTTGCTTATCTTTGACTTATAAACCGTAATCACTGTTTACCCGAGTACTTTTTTAGTTTGTTTGATGCATGCAATTTGACAGGACATAAATTCCGAATGTTTGGTAAATAACAGTTTTCCGAGGTACTTTTTCCAAGCCTGGCTGATTGATCGGCAGGAGAGTAGAGTTGAACGACCGACGGTTTAACACACACTGGTTAGAAGTTGCCACGGTGAAAAATTCCTTCCTTTATGAACTAGAAACTCGTCCTGCAGTCCTGCAGATATTCCAGACGGTGGAGGCGTGGAGAACCCTTCATCGTCACCAGCGCAAATAATCTGCATCAGGTTTTGCACAAATCGTTTTCAATAAATAACGAACATGAACAAAACATGTTCATCGAACTCCGTGATGAGCTTTTATAATATTAGCGGCCCCATACACGCTCCGACATGTTTGTAAAACTTTGACTCCGCCTCCAGGAAATTTGGAGCAAAGTTGGACCGTCTCTGTGGGCAAGTTGTACGACTGTTGAACAGTACAACTTGCCCACAGACGACATCCGACTGTACTCCGACCAAATCAAATTTCCTGGGAGCGAAGTCAAAGTTGTACAACATGTCGGAGCATGTGTGGGGCTCCTTAAAAATCACGTAAATAAAGAGGGAGGAAAAATGTTCATCGAACTTGAATACAAGTGCGAAAAAGCAGAATTGGATGAGCAGCCCCACCAAGAAGTGATGATAAAAGCCATGTTCTTGCTCATTTTGTGTTGGGACCACATTTTTTCCACACAGCTGTGTAAAACAAATTTAAATGCATAATCAGAACCTGTGCACTCCGCGATTGGAGCTTTTCATAAGGAATTCATGATGGGGTATATACACTGCCGTGAATCGCAAGTCAGCCCCATCTGTTTGTTTTTTTTTATCATGACAGTATGCTTTAAAAAAGCTCTCTGACGGTATGCGACATATCGTGAATGTATGCAGAGACGATAGGTAAGAGATTTTTTCATTCTCATTTGGATTCAATCTCTGATCTGGAAGAACTGCGCACCCATAAAAGAAATAATGGATCGCCGATAAAATCTGGTGGAATGTGAAGGAGCGAACAGAAGCTAGAACCGCTATAGAAGGAATAAAAACCAGAGGAGCCAGATTGAAAGCCCGTCAACGATTTCGAGCAGGGCTGGATTTAGGGGGGGGGGGGAGGGTCAGTGGCCCTGGGCCCCCACAAATCTTGTGTACCAAAACCAACTTTTTTCGTACATTTTGGGGCCCCCACAAGCTGTCGGCCCCGGGGCCCCAGTGGCTAAATCTGGCCCTGATTCCGAGTGAAGAACTTAAAAAATTCACATGAATAAAGTAAAAAAAAAAACCGTCGACGATTCTTGTCTGCGGAGAAGGAGGTGAATTGCTTAGCTCATGTCAACGGGAAAAGCTTGCGTGGTGGAACAATAGAGGTAATAAACCATAGAGGACGATTGTCGCTGCGGTTCTCTTTGTTCTCGTTCCCAAACATGTTGGGTACACAACTGTCAAAGCGTACTGATTTTTTCTTCGTTGACATCCTCGCCAGCAAAAGATGTTTCGCCAATAACGACAGCGACATTCCTCCTCTATAGTTTGTAACCTCTATTGGTTGAACTCTCTTGCCGACGAAGGAGAGTAAGCCGCAGTAACCACATTTGTTAAGATATCTCACTATGCTTAAGCGAGACGAAGATGAGTGCAACGATGATTTACCTAACTGTTTAGCCGAAAGCACTTCGAACGAATTTCCAAGTGTCAGCCATCAGGTCTGAGAGCTGCCTACGGTTCGGCGAATAACACAAATCAATACCGGAACTTCATCACTGCTAGAGATCCAAACGAATACCCAAAGCATGACATCGAGCAACTTACTTACTTATGAGTTCAGTACACTCCTAGCTGACCCCATGTTATCCGCTCAACTGTTTCATCGCTTATTTTGTAATATCTGAGACACGGTAGCTTTCCCAGTCGACTTATCTTTGTACAGGTGCCCAATACGTCCGATCACATTCGGATAGTAGCTGGTGTGAGGTAAGGAAGTTTTCTGGTGATTGCCAAACTGCGGACTAAAAGGCCATCCCTTCCCTAGCAGCACACATATTCGACATAGGTTACTGCAACTCATATGGGACCAGATTTAGTCACAATCAAGTTACTGCAACCAGTTTTGTCTGACTTGTGCTGCTCGGGTTAACTATGAAGCACCTAAACAACATGAAATTGAATCGGCGCTCTGATATGCAGAATAAAATCAACCACCTTTTTTGGGCTGCGAAATGGTGAGTTGACATCCGGGAAGGGGCGCCTAACATAGCTCTGGTCCTCACAAGTTCCAATACTCACGCTTCCACGGGTCTTCCGATGACAATTGACCGCCAGCTAAGGGTTGCGTACTTAGCTGGTAGTGCAGCCTGGGCACTGTTGTCCTTCTGACATCAGCTAGAGTGAGAGGGTGCGTACTGTGGGGTCTGCCTAGGATGTGGTGGGGTTCGACAGTGGGCTCTGTTGAACTTCTATAAAAAGCTGCATGTGTCCCCAAGCAGGCTCTATCAAAGCGACCGTGTGCCGCTCAAAGCGCACTAGCCTAGTCCTGGTGTTGGGTGGGACTTTAAACAAATTTGACCCGACTGATCGAGCGTCTGTCCACCAAGGAGGTGCGGCTCCAACAGCGTCTGTTCTGGCATCCAGCGGCTGAGTATGAAATGCTATTCCCCGGAAGCTATACCTAAGATGGCAGCCCCATCCCGGTGGATAGGGAACCTTGGGCCAACAACCTACTGTTCCCGAAACATCAATTTGTTCGAGAATCCGATAATGAAAGAATACGGACTGATTTTACGGCGACGACTCTTTGCCGAGCGCTCCTCTTAGACAGGCTTAGCCATCAAAGTAAAAAAAAACAAATCGTTCGATGTGATCACGTCACAATAGCTTGGCAATCAGTTAAGAATGTTCCACGCTTGGTTCCTCGCCAAATGGCATTAGACGGCGGTACCAAGAACGTACGTATCAAGGAAGCAAGAGTTCCGTGCTGCTATACGCTAGCCAAGCATGGTGTGTATCAGTGGTGAACACTCAACGGCTGCACGCCTGTGGAATGTAATTCATGCCTGCCCGAGCAGGAGCGACGACCTCGATAACAGGAATCGGTATGAACTAGCCTTGTATAAGAGGTAAAATACAAAAATTAATATGCACAATACTTCAGGTATAACACACTCTGTTATTGCAATACCAAATGCATCACAAATTAATATTCGTTTGGTATTGAAATACCTAAGCATTATGCCTAAAGTAGTTTGCATATTATTTTTTGGTATTTTACCTCTTATGCAAGGCTAGTTCATAACAGAGTATGGTATCAATAACAGAATGAGGTATTATTGAGTTAATCTCTCCTGCTCGGGTGGTGGTCTCATAACTCGCTCTCAAACAACCATTACCATCGTCGTTGTCACCAAAGGCCGATAGCTACCGAAATTCGGAAGTGGGATGATGGGGCTAGGTCAGCCTGTAAACAAGCATCAGACTGGAACCCAGCTGAACATCGCAGCAGAGAACATTCGCTAGGTCCATGTTTCAAAATCATGAGGATTGAAAATGTCCAACCCCTGTTTTCTCGTGTTTTCTTTCTCATGATGATGACATGCCTGCTCATGATGAAACTCGACGTTTTCCAAAGACAACCACCCAGGATCCATACAGCTCGAAGAACACTGCTCGTTTAATTAGCTTTTTCGTAGCGGAAGTGCAACTTGCTTCATCAACCAACCAAATTAAGAGTTCTAATTACGAAACCGTCACATAAATGCACACGCAGGCTTTCACAAATTTGCAGCCAACTTTTCCGCAACGACGAAACTTACAACTAGTTTCATATTTGCCGTCGCATTCGATGGCACAGTAGAAGGGGGGGTATGGTAACAAGCCGAAATCAGAAAATATGGTCCCGCATGAAGGGAAAAATCCCCAATTCAATTACGTTCATCACGGGCGAATGAATTATGCAAATGTTTCGTAAAACTTGCCAAAATCCAATATGCATGCAACTCCATTAGCATCGCCGTGGATGCAAACAACCCGCCCACCGTCAGCCATGCGGTCCGCAGAAGGCTTTGCAATCCATTCTGAGAGGGGTCTGATTCTTTATTTTTTGCCGAAGGGAAATGAACTTATAAGCACCTTGTATTCTACCAGCAGTGTACTGACTTTGATTTTAGCAACGCAACAACAACGTGGCAGAAAAAAAGAAGTAGGTAACCATTACAACCTCGGGGAGCTGCTAACGAACGCGGCATTACCAATTCATGGGATTCCATTAACGGTGCACTAATTTGACGGGCGAGCCTGTTTCGTTTTCCACAGCCCGGATCGAGACGATACGGTGGATGACAACACAGTATATAGAAGAAAAGTTGAGGCATTTTAGGTTGTGTTGCTGGTTTCTCGGTTTGCTTTTTGCGGTGCAAATGGATGGGAAAACTTTGCTGAACGTAATTAGTGCGTTAATAGTGGGTACGAATTAGTTTCAGCAAGTTGAGGATTAGTTGGTGATGAATGCGTGTTGGATTGTTACACTATTTACGACCCGGGAATACAGATATATGAGCACTTGAGGGAGATAATGCTCAAAAGAAGATTAATTTTGAAATTTTCTCTTCATTTTCTCAATATCAACGTTCAAATTCCTTCCAACTCCACATTCATTGGTTCACCACCGAACACTAATACCGAACCGTGATTTGGCACCTTCCATCGCCATTCATTTTCCACCTCATTTTTCAGGGTGAATAAATTTGGGTCAGCTCGGTAAAAAAAATACTCTCTTTTCTTTGCGGCCAGACCGTAGCCACCACCGACCGCTACGGGTGAATGGTAAGAACCTTTTCGGTTCAGAAATCTGCACCTTTTTTCACTTTCAGCTGATTTCTTCCATTCATCCTCATCCTAGCGGGGTACACTAACGAACGATTTACAGCGTTATATCAAATGAACTGAAAGACATCCGTACGAGAACGTTTCCCTGCCAAAGAACGTCGCCGTGCGTCAATCAACGAGCTGGAAGAAAATCCAGCCATCGGGGCTGACCCGACAACCAGATGACAGACCGAAAGCCGATTATTATAACGAAAGGTACTCGTACCTACCATTTACCATTTTCACCGTTTCGGAGTGGTTTAAATGATGACCGGCGGGTGCCGAGGTAACAGAAGGTGCAATTTTCCAAGCACACCACCGACCGTGAGTTTCCATTTGTCGTCGAAAGAGCAATCCGCTAGCACCAGACGCAAAAAATTGAACTAAACCAGCTACTGAATTCGAAGGAAGGTTGTTTCTATGGATTTTGCTTCTGGGAAGAGTCCGGCATCCAATTTGCGCCTCCAAACACGAAGAAAAATAAGGCATTGCCCCTTGAGTAAGGGACAAAAGTTTGAGAGGGTTTACTTAAAGGGATTGAATTTAAAAAGGTTCGAAATTAAACAAGAATTCGAAAAACCCAACCATCACTCGACAAAAATTAATGTCATCCAATTTGCTCTTTTTTTATTTTCAATAAAAATCCATTTTCAGATTAATTCGAAACAACTCATCTGAAATGTTTTGTTTCGTAAACGAAATGCAAAAGCATAATTTTCGAATTGAGAAATATTATTATTCAGATTTCTACAGTTTGACCTCACGACTTTTCACCTTTTGTGCACGGGCAAGGTTCGAGCACGACTGAAATTTATTATTTCACACTTGAAAAAATCCAACGAAATCGATGGTGCTGCTGCAGTTGCTGTTATTACGCTTCAGTTGAAAGCTTCGTCCGTGTGGTGGAGTAAAGCAAATCGAACGAGAAATTGAAAACTTTACGGCTGTTGTTCAAATAATAAAAGTCTTCGAAACTGCGATAGCTGAGAAGGGCATTCTTGACCGGAAGGGTAATTTGAGTATCCAATGAAATGGAACACTCGCTGGAAGATATCAAGCGGGTGCATTCGAAGAGCTGAAAAAAATATCATCATCCAGTGAGAAATGTAAAAAAATAAAATTGCGCTGAGTTTTTTTAATCCAATGCTATTATTTATGGGAATCCGGCGGCGTGCCCTGAGCTGATCACACCACACGCTTGATGCCGTCAATACAAATTAACTGATTTATCGAAGTATACGTCACTAAGAATTGGTTGATTGTAAATTTCAACAATTAATTTTTTCAAAGAGAATTTTAAGAAAGCTAAAATTCTTATGACGAATGTTTGAGAACGTTGTAAGGCTTCAGCAATGACGTTAAATCATTCCATCCTTGATTCGAAAAATGTAATAATTTCTTCCCTTGCTTTAAACTAAGACAGTGCATGCTTTGAAACAAGGAATCATTTGCTCTCATGTTTTGCAGCTTTTGTAGAAGAAATCTTAAATTCTCTTGTCTTATACCTGACAAAATAAATTTGTTGAGAGTATTTTATTTCTACTGAATATACTCGGAATTTCTGAATAACACATGAATTGAATAGCCACTGAAAAATTGATTCAAATTCTGTGGGCTTTGTCTAGACTAGAATTACTAGAATAAGAGATCGGTGAAGACGCCATCTTGTTTCCAATCGAACTGTCGAAAGCGATTCCAATTCGACTTGTTTACATTTTGCATCCATAAGAAGCAAGCAAAAACTTCAAGTGCTGCCAGTCGTATTTTCACGATTTCATGCATTTTCATACGTTGCCATTTCGACAGTTTTTCACTCCGCCGGTATCTGGTTATAGGGTAGCTATTCTAAACGCATGTGCTAAGGAGTGTGGGTTCGATTCCCGCCCCGGTAAGGAGGAAACTTTTCGTGAACGAAATATTTTCCACTGGTCCACTGGGTGTTATGTGTCCGTTGTGTCATGCTAGGTATTTAAGTATTCAGTCTGTACGACCTATGGTCGAAGACGATGTTCCTGTCCTGTCTTTTTATTGGAAATTCAATCGATTTTCCGTTAGAAAATCATTCAAATTTTTGCTGGTCATTCGTTCGATTTTTCGCTGAAAGTGCATTCAAATTCTTGCCAGAGGTTCAGTTGAATCCAATAGAATTTCTTTTGTAAATATGTTTAATAAAACGGTCTGAAAAGTTCATTCAAATTATAGTTCCTAATTACTTTCTCCGTTTCAATTCAATCCATTCCTACCTGACAGACTGCTAAAGACGTCATCATTATAAATACCATTTTTTTGCGGTAACAATATAAACAATTTAGAATATTTCATGTTTAGAAAAATCTTGCGAAGTCTGAAATGATGATTTCACGCAAACCACCACCTAGCGACAACATTCTAAACTAATCAATGTTTCAAGCGAGTTTGTTCCTAGAAGACAAATCTCGCCGAGTTTAACCAAAACACCAAAAAATTTTTTACAGAAACTGGTGCAGTGCATTGCAATACAACCTCAATTTGTCCCGTTTTTCATTGATTCCTCCAAAAAGCTCCAAAATATTTAAACAAATTCAATATTTTAGGCAGGAATTTGAAACCAAATACAAAGAAAGTGGACGAAACTCATAAAAAACGTGAGATTTTATGTTATTGGCGTTGCTTTCAAAAGAATGCAATATACGCCGTTATGTATTTTGCATAGATCGACTTTTCCAAAGGATTTTAACAGTTGATGGCTGATGACAACAGGTGACAACGGGAGATTTTTTCATGCAGTTTAATTTCAATGACTTTTTTCTGCTTATTCCGAAGGCATTAAAATTTGACCAATTTCATCAGTAGATTTAACGGAATTGATAACCGGTAGGCAAGTATATCCTGAAAATCAGGCCACGCACAGCGCCAATAAAATGAAGCGCAGGTACAGACATTCTAATCTCCAGATTGAGTTCATTTTCGATTTTTTTTTCCTTGCAAATTGAGTAATTCAATTTTTTTTAAATCTGTTTTAACATATATTTTTTAATCGTTTGATTTTTTTTTTCGGAACATAATCATTCAAAGTCTTTCTGAGTAGAAAATTAGAATTTTTGCCGGATTTAAAATACAATTCAAGCCAGGATTTGGTTTACTTTTCGCGACGAAATTGTATGAGTTCCGCCTTTTTGGAAGTACATGGGAACAAAATAACGGGCAATATTCCCGAGGTGTGAGGATACTTTTAGCGTCATTCAAATCAATTTCGATCAAAAAGAACTGTAAATTGATTAGATTTGACTTTTATTAACATGCGCCAACCATATTCTTTGAAATGATTAAAATTACATTATTTATTAATGTTCTTCCCTTGTTGAGATTTTTGTTATTTTTAATCCGGAGATCACTAATCCCCCTTGCTCTTCTCGCATTTTTCTTTTGACATTTTTTTTCTTAAAATTATTTTTTCTTATCTCTCTAATGCCCAGACCGGATTTTTTTCAGGGACTTTGCCTTTTTTTTAATTTTCAATTGTTCAGAATTGGAATTTTTTTTTATATTGGTCAGTACTAGAATCCTTAATGCATTTTTAAGAATGGATTAAAGTGAAATATCAAAATTCCACTTTTTATTTAAAAAAAATGCGTTTTTTTGTTCCTACGTGTTTTTGTCCGCGCTAATTTAAAGAGTGAAATATTAGTAGTTTAGTAACTTCCCACAACTTCTTACTCCGAAAATGAAAGTCCAATAAATTTTGAAATTTCCACAGCTTTAGAATTTAGCCACGAGGTTTTTTGACATGACCTGTTTTTTTCTCACCGTAACGATCTGGTCAGCCTATTCGTGACGAACATTTCTCAAATCATTGTGGAGCACCTATTCAACAATATTGAAATTCGAAAATACTCAAAAACTTCATTGAATTACGACATAAATGTTCATTCCGATTAGAGATTTGGAAATTTTTGAAAATTTTAGTTTTTTGATCAAGAAGTTTTGTATTTCAGCGAGTGACTTTAACTGACCAAAGTCATCATTGTGCACCGGCTCAGTTGTTCTTCGAGCTATGAACAATTATGCGAAAAAATATATATTTAACGATGATAGGTTGTTTGGCATAATGGTCATTTGGCATAATAGTTGTGTAATCACTGATACCGTTTCTGGTACGGCCTCTTGCCCTCGAGAAACTGCTCGACGGAACCCGGAAGGGGATGATCAGTCGTTGCTAGTCTATATCCAATCTATGGGGTGAGCACGCAAGGCCTTTTTTGGTCCTCGAGTCCCAGGGTCGGTGGAGGTTATGGGGAGGTTTTCGGACCTTGCTAGTTACTGGAGATCGGAAGGTTAGCTTTATAAACCCCTTTTTACTCATAATTTTGGTACGGTTCAATTTTGTAACTGGCGCCAAGCGACGTGTGGTCGTCCTGGTGAGGTGATGGAATGCCGGAGAAACGATGAATTGCCCGCAGGGTGGAATACAGGACGAGCGAGAAGCGTCGGCTGGGCGGAATGCCGGACGAGCAATGAAGCGCTGGTGGAACGATGAAGCACTGGCGAGGGGAAATGCCCGACGAACAATGAAGCGTCTGCAGGGTGGGATGCCGGACGAGTGATGAACTATCGGCACCACGATGGAAAGCCGGAAGGCCGGCGAATGGAAGTCGGAGCACCGGGAGGCTGATAAATTGAGTGGGGCTGTGCAGGTTAGCTTGCGTTTTTTGCGACGCCGACAGGTTGTATAATCGCAGCCGTATGACGGCGGCAAACGTTCACCGGACGAAAACTGTAATTCACTTCCTGAGTCGTCCTTGGCGGTTAGCGGATAGTGCAGTCGCGCAGTTAACAATGCGGAGGGGGACCCGCGACGACTACCGGTGTAGCTCTTTGACACTGAGCCGCGGTGATAAAAAATCACACCGGCGAGCCCGGTAAAAACTTCCAATCCTTTTCTTTTAGCCAGCTTCAACTAGTGCTACTGGTCATCGGGGCTCTCCAGCCAGTTGGACCGTCCCAGAAGCACGTGATTAACTTTTCTCCACTTGCACTTCTCAAAAAAATAACTTGGGTTCACACGATGTAACTACATCCACGGTCGCAACTAAAGAGACTGGGCCTGCCTCCAACAGACTCGCGGGAACCTCTATTTTCATTTTCGGCGTGTTCCACCAATTATTTTGGTAGCCATCGGTTATCTGGTTCGAACATTCGGTGAGCGAATGGCACTGCTACCAATTTGATTTACGCCCACCAGAGTAATAGAGCTTTGCGCCGCCCAACCTAACTCTGGCAACCAGCAAAGTGTAGTAATCACTTTGAATGCATTTTTTTCATTTATTAAAAACAATTTCATTTCAACACTTAGCGGTTACATCACCGATTTGGGAACTTATGGATAATATTGTCAATTTCATTATTTCATTATTATCGCTTGAACATTATAAGAGAGAAGCTGTTTTTAAAAAGTTTTAGGAATTTCAACTGGATTAATTGCTAAAAATTAGAATTTTCGGATTTTAGTTTAGTGTTAATAATCTGAAATCATTGACAACGATTCGATCTTGGGGTTTGGATCTTCATCAGGATTGATTAATCTCGAGCCCTGATGAAGATCCCAACCTCCGGATCGAAACGTTGGCAATGATTTAAAATTATCTACATTTGCATGTGACTGAGAGCCGAAAATCCTAATTATTTTGAAATAAAGTTTGTAGAAAATCACTGCTTGCAAATCATCTATCTTTCCCACTTAACAACTTTTTACCTCTGAGTCAATAGCAAGATCGTCTTTGACTAAGACAAACTACAAAAGACGGAAACTCGATTAAAAAAATTGAATGTCCTCAAGAACAAAAGTCTTTTTTACACGAAAAAGGCAATAAATAGCAATTGAAATGATTTTTGCTGGAGACATAATCTTCTCCTAAAAGCACACTTTGTCGTGCATTTTCCCGGCATATGATAAAGGAAGATATGATTCCTTTTCGTAATTAATGCATTTGGCCGAAATAACACAAGAGAGAATATGTATGGTTCCTATTCTCAAGGTATGCATTTATTCAGTTCAAGGAAAGGGCAGATATAAATCCTAAGGACTAAGTTGCGATTTGGGCGTAACCTATTTTGTAAACAAACATTGTTTCATAGATTCCGAAGAATGTAAGTGCTTTTCTTCAAAACTAATTCCCTTACCTGATAGAGGAAAGCTCATTCTGTCGGATACATAGTTATGAACATTATTGGATATCGACTACAACAATACCGGATACGCCATCCCTGACGCATCAAATCAAGTTTGGATATTATGGATATCAAAGACTATAGCACCGGATGCGCTATTCATGATGCACCAAATAAATAGCCTTGGTATTGCTGACGCAGCAAGTGAATGACTGACCCGAGCAACACACATGTTGTAAATCAGTCTATTATACTCATGTACGACTAAATTTGGTCATATATGAGTTATTTCAACCAAATCAACGTGAATTGTGCTGCTAGGGGACATCCACAGCGACCCTAGCAACACAGCGAACCGAATGCACCTTGACGCAGCAGAACCAAGGTGGCAACAACGACGACGACACCAAAGGCCTTACGCAGCAATTAATCAGTCCATCGAACAGTAGGGACAGTTAACCAATTTTTATTCAGAGAGCTCAGTTCTAATTTAGACTTAAAACAGATAGGACCTTCATTGTAATATAATTCTCCCGTTAAGTGAATAAATGTATTTTTTTAAAAAGCTAATTGTAGAGGTCCGTACTTAATTACATATCGTGGTTTTCCGGGAAATGCTTGTTTTAGCAGGAATTTGCCTTCCAATGTTTGTTTACAAAATAAGTTACGCCCAAATCGCAAATCAGTCCCGAAATGATGAAATAAACACATCGTGTTGCTTAATAAGTTTTGATAGAACGGTGAATCAAACAGAATGAAAGTAAACATGGATGAAGTTAAACGTAGCTTTAATATTATTTATGCGTAATAAGACATTAATAAGATATTTTTGTTCTTGCTGGCTTGTGAGGTGTATGTGGGCTACCAACATTATTCCAACCTACTACCAACATTCTTCTTCTTCTTCTTCTTCTTATTGGCATTACATCCCCACACTGGGATAGAGCCGCCTCGCAGCTTAGTGTTCATTAAGCACTTCCAAAGTTATTAACTGCGAGGTTTCTAAGCCAGGTTACCATTTTTGCATTTGTATACAGTACTGACCCGATTTTGTCACTCCCCGATTTTGTCTACCCCCGATTTTATCACGTTTTCGACCCGATTTTATCACGTCCCGATTTTGTCACGTTTTCGACCCGATTTTGTCACCCCAAAAAAATTTGTCATTCTTTTTATTTTTGTAAATAATACCAAAAACAACATTGATTTTCATGAAATAACTTTCACCGCCTGTAGTTTATTACGAACGACGTCTGAGTACCTGGGAAATATTCTGTAAGCAATTTCGACAAGAAATAAAGGGTGCCGTTCACGCATTTTGCCTTTCCAAGGCATAAAATGATTCATATTTGTGGAATGAATTAAAAAAAATGAAAATATTTTTTTTCCAATTTTGTCACATACCCTGTTTTATCACCCCAAAATTCACCAGGGGGGTGACAAAATCGGGATATTACTGTATCATGAGGCTAACACGATGATACTTTTATGCCCAGGGAAGTCGAGACAATTTCCAATCCGAAAATTGCCTAGACCGGCACCGGGAATCGAACCCAGCCACCCTCAGCATGGTCTTGCTTTGTAGCCGCGCGTCTTACCGCACGGCTAAGGAGGGCCCCTACTACCAACATTATTCCGCCCCATCTGTCGCTTTAAAATGTGCTACTGATGATTTTTTAATACAATTTATATCAGGTAATCTTGGTAAATATAAAGGTTCTGAAATCGAAACAAAACAGAAAACATTATATAGAGATCCATTATTTCATTTCAGTGCTTTATTTTTTCTTTATGTTAGTATCATGCCCAAAATACTCCTGCTCTGAAAACGGGTTTTTGTGTCTTTGTCGTCGAAATACTTATTATTTAAACGTCACCTTAAATGAAGTCATTTCGTTGTCTACAACCATCAGAATAATGTTCACAGCCGTACGAAAGTTTCCATACATTTTAACTGTAAAACACTGTCTATTTTGCACAATTCTATGTAAAATAGTTTTAGAAAAGATTTATTAATTACGGCAAGCTACAATTAATCAGTTTAAATTCCCCTTCCGTTTATTGGCGAATAAAGGATGCCTGAAGAAGCCGAAAGATAGATAACAAAATTAAATGGCACTTGAAAGCACTCGGAGAAATTTTTAAAAATCTTCTCACAAATTTAAGAATAAAGTACAAAATAACAAAATAAAATTCAAAATCGAAATGATTTGTTTATTCATACAATATAAAGAAAATCCATACCCATCATACTGCTAACCACTTGTATCTTAATCGCTTCTAGAATTTTTGAGAAGCGGTTTAAAAAATCCACCCTTTGCTTTGCCGTGATATTCCATTCAAGTATCATCTTTTGACTTCTTCTTTTTCATGCTACTTTTGTTCGCCAATTTTATACTTTTTAGCATGGATGGAGCACCAAACTTTAATGAAACCCCGCCCTCTCTAAGTGAGACGAAGATAATTAATTTTTCAAAGCAAAATATGCTTGAGTTTCAAAGAATTTCTGCGAGCATCATGGAAAACAATATCGCTCCCAAGAATACTTTGTGTTGGCCCAACTCTCACCAGAATGATTCTCTCACTTTTCGACTTCGTTCTCAGTTATCGTGTTGGCTTTGTTACACGATGAGTATCAGCGTCACTCTATGTGGGTTGAATTAAAATCTCCTCATTGTGCACAGTTTGTGAGGAAATGTCAGCTTTATATCTAGGAGAGCGCGATAATATGATTTCTCTTTTATAAAATACTTTTCAAGTTTTCACAACGCATGAGAGACTAAGAATCCGTTAAAAAAAACAGAATTGGGCAAGTTTACTGACATCCATTTACAATGTCAAATTAATTTAACGCAGCTTCTTTTTTTTAACAAGCAGACCCGACGAGCTTCGTATAAAATTGATTTATTCTCTGCTTAGTTCTCAAGTTATGCAGAAATTTCTTTTTCATTTGTATGGGAACCCCGCTTTCCAAAGGAGAGAGGGGTCTCGAACCATCTTAAGAACCTTCCCCGGCCCCAAAAACCTCTGCATACAAATTTTCACTGCCGATCGATTCATTATGCCAAACCACTTTTGGCGTCACTTAACTCAATCCAATCGACTCTCCAGATCTCGATATTGAAGGGACCATTGAGATAAGAGATCGATAATTGGAAAAAAACATTGAGATGGGAGCTAGATCGAAAAAGATCGTTGCTACGAAAAACGTCAACAGAACAAATGTCTTTCTTTTTTTTTTGTATGTGTTTGATATTGCCCCTAGTATTCTAATAACCTAGAATCGAGATAGGAAGGTTATCGAAATGCAGAAAGCAAAAAAGTATGAAGATTAAAAGGCATCGAGAAACCCATCGACATATTGAGACAATATTGAGATATTTAGCTCAGTATACAATAAAACTTGCATTCAAACCAATTAACACAATAAAAGATAACGTATTTACAAAGCTTAAAGATAAAGACCTTAAATCTAATATGTAAAACTAATGTAGTTTATTAAATACATTATGCAGTGTGCGAGAATAATGCATACATAGGTCAAAGTAGCCAATTCTTAAACAAAATATTAGACCAACACAAAAACGATATTCAAACTAAAAACCCAGATCAATCCACCTAGCATTGGTGGTGCCTTTATCGCGCATTAAAAAAATAAGAAAAACACATAAGAGGGGTCGAAATAGCACTTTAGGGGGATAGATTTTACTTTTTCTATCAATTCATATCCATTTGCGGTCATTTGAATGAATTGCTGAAACACTTGAAAAAAAAAATCGTTTTTGAAATTTTTTTCCCAAGGAGGGACCCTTGGCAAAAAACAATATTTTTTTAATAACTTTGGAACGCAATGACCGATCGGGCCAATTTTCAATAGGAAACAACTAGACCGCGATCCGCGTCGATTGCAACTAGCAAATCGGATAATGCTAAGTACAAAAAAGTGTGTCTCACATTCTTGTACACACACACATACAGACATCACCTCAATTCGTCGAGCTGAGTCGATTGGTATATAACACTATGGATCTCCGAGCCTTTTATCAAAAGTTCGGTTTTGGAGTGATCCTATAGCCTTTACGTATACTTTGTATACGAGAAAGGCAAAACCCGACTTAATCCACCTACAGTGGATGGAACCCTTCTTACCCACTCGCACACACAGACACATGCATACATGTTCTCAGTTTGTCGAGCTGAGTTGATTGGTATGTATGACTTGAATCTTCGAGCCTCGGAGAAAAAGTCAATTTTTCAAGTGATCTTCTTATGGTGTAAGCAGGGTAAAAAGTAGAAAGTACAGGTTTAGTACAACATATTATTAATGAAGGACACTGCTTTAGATTTGGAAACTCAAATTCTAGACGAGATAACTAGAGCAGCCACTAGACACTCACAGCAGAAACTAAAATTAGAGGAGAAGGAAATACTGTGAATTTACAGAGAGATTCCATCAGATTCATATCGACAAATCTAAAAATTAAAAACAACTACAAAAGGAAAAAATATTTTAAGCTCTTTCTAGTGGAATGTATTCAACCGTGGAAGACGAGTTTAGTACTTCCCAATTAATTCCACTACGTATTGTTATCTTTGCAGATACGTATTTCGAGATCGTCTTCAGTGTCTCGTACTTGACTCGACTTAGAAGTCGACGGTCTTAGACGGTTGAGCTAAAAACAACCATATCCCAATACCTACACGCACCACACAAAATGACTGATGAACAAAACAAAAGCAGAGAAGTGATGGGAAAAGATTTTTTGAATAGCATGTAAGAAAAAATATTTTAGTTACCAGATAAAGATTGTCGCCTCGGTTCCCTTTGTTCTGCTGTCCGAAACATGTGTGGAACCTAACTGTCAAATCGTATGTATTTTTTCTTCATTGACATTTAGATCCCCTATCCTTGCCAGCAAAAGATGTTCCGGACAGCGACGACAGCGACAATCTTTATCTGGTAACTAAAATATCTTTTCATGTAAGTCACTTCAAATATAAATGTTGTAGGGGAAAGGGATGCCATATATACAGATTTATCTGTATTTTAAAGATTTTTAATCGTCAATACATACATAGATTTTACACAGATTTTTCAAATAGAATACGGATTTGTACAGATTTTTTGGTATTATAAATGTTATGGCACCTATGAAATCACATGCATTAAACATTTTGAGATTCTGAAATAAATCTAAAAATTTTGACCTTGATTTAAACCATATTTAAGAAATATCAATAAAAATGAGTAGGGCAACCGGTACCGGTTTTGGCTATGGCGCCTAATTTGGCCAATTCTGCGCATAACTCCAAAAATAAAGCAGTTCTCGATGATTTTATCAGCACCAGTTTATTAGCTCCAGTTATTAGGCTTCTTCGCGGTAGAAATTGATCAATAATTTTGGCCAAAACCGGTACACTTACCCTAGTGACTGATTTCTGCGTACTTGGCAAACTCAGTTGAGTTTCAGATAGAGTACTGTTATTCTTATTGAAATTAATTGAAAGAAAGAACTCCAAATGTATTTTGAATAAGTTTCAGAAGTGTGAGTTTTTAAGCTTTGGCGTAGCTAACAAAAAAAAAACTTGGTGGGGGGGAGTTATTTTTGACGTAGGATTGCGAAGATAGGGAAGTAATTCTGCATATTCACAATGGATTAGAATGCGCTGGCCGTCGCCGAAAGTAGCAGTACTCAAGAGAAATATCTATAGACGTCGATTGCGGTTTCGTGATATCAGTGGCGGTGCTGAACTTTTATTCTTAGCGTATTAGCGGAAAATCATCGAGCGGCCGTCAGACAGCAGCAGCAGTGCGTGTATTAACGCAAGGTTCAGATTAACGTTTGATTGCTGTGAGTGATTCGAAAGACGCATTGTGGATTGAAAATCGACTCTCTTCTGGACCAGCATTTTATGAAAACAAAGGGTAGATATAGCAAACAATGGCGTCGGTTGCATTCCCGCGGTACTGAAGGTAGTATCAGAATCACAAACGCTTGTTGGAGAGCAACGCTGCACAAACGTTGGCGTTTTCGTTCAGTTTTCTTTCAGAAATCGGACTTTATTTCTGTTTGTAATTGGAATGGAACATTATTGAAAACAATCTAAGCTAAGCTAAGGAAAGAAACATTATTGAAAACAAATCGGTTTTTCTCAGATACACTAGAGGAGGTTGAGCCGAGACGAACATACTTTAAAGCTCAAATCATAATCGCTTGGCGACGCCGCAGAAGTTTTTTTTTCTCCATGGATGGCAAATCATCTGACGTTGATGTCAGAGTAGCCAAATGAAATTTTCTTTCAAAATTTTGATTTTGCCTGTGATTGGAAAGGCGCATTGTCGGTTCGTCTCAGAACCATCATTTCACAGGAGGTTGAGTGTGAGTGACGAATTTTCTGTCGTCAGATTCCAGAAAAACTTTATGCGATTAGAAAGACATATGAGCTTACCCAACAAGCATTGGAGGCTGATAAAGAGCTTATTTCGCCACAATTTGGCTTGTTCAGCTAAAAAACTAGGTTAGAGTTTTATCCATCCGCAAGAATTTCCATTCCAACTAGAGTTTTATCCATCCGAAAGAATTTCAATTTCTTCTCATTTAAATGTTTGTTACCTCTTCTTGAAAACTAAAGATTTTGCCTTTCTGGAATCTCTTAATTGATTTTCTGAAAATAGCAGAAAAATCCCCCAAATTACTATTCAAAGCTACAGAAAGAAATGCTTTCAAAATATGTGGATCGATACAGACAAAAGATACGTAGTATTTGGCTCTCACTTTTTCGGAAGGATTCTTTTGATAATTCTTTCAGAAAGGCCATGCAACTTTAAGAACTATGAGCACGCTAGGTTTAATTAAATATACTCGCAAAACTCTTTAAAAACTTTAAAATATTTAAAGATTAAATACTTGCTGAGAAAACCAATTTTAAATCAGGATTTTTTAGAAATATGCCGATAAGCTAAGCATCCCGGGTTCGTTAAACAATTTGGCCAACATTTTATGTTGTGTCAATATCAAGACCATACTGAGTAATGATATCTGGTGCTGGAGAATCAAGGGAGCGTACTAGTTTTCGTGTTTAACATTCATATCGTAAGATATAACAATTGTTCGAAGTTCGGAAATTAAAATAGATTCAATGTTTCGTAGAGAGAGAGATGTGAATGAAGAGAACTCATTCCTGGCAGGTACGCTTATATATGATCAGAGAGCTAGATAAGTGCAATATTCATGCAAAGTGGCAAAAAATCTAGAGGGGGCTAATTTAGTTCCAGGTGGGGCTATAGCTCCCCTAGCCCCCTGTAGTTACGCCAATGTTTTTAAGTTAATTAAAGGTTTCTTTAGTACATTCCGTCTCCAAATCAGTCCACGTATATCGAATTGATTACTTGGTATAAGTTATTTCTTTAAATCGGGACTGATTTGCAAATTTGGCGGAACTTATTTTGTAAACAAACATTGTTTTATGAATTCGATAAAATGCTAGCAATTTGCTCCAATACTAATTCCCTTATCTGATGGAGGAATACTTATTCTGAAGAAACCGTCAGGAAATGTCTGCTTTATCAGGAATTCACCTTCCAATGTTTGTTTACAAAATAAGTTACGCCAAAATCGCGAATCAGTCCCGAAATAATAATTACTGAATTATTAAACTGATTACGATGTTTCACAGGCACATTGAAAAATGTGTTTGCCCTTCTGATATGTTCTTCTTTTATAATTTTATTCAATTGGTAGAAGTAAATAGAAAGGTTATAAACAAATTTAAGGATTACATAACAAATTTATAATAATCCGATTTGAGTTCTTAATCTTGTGTACTATTTGTACCATGGTGCAAGACGATATGAATAACATGAGGCCATCTATGATGAAGAAAATAATTAGTATGGCATTCATTTCAAGAAATTTGTACCTTGGTAGAAATACCAACAATGTTTCATTATTATTAAGTAGATTCCATTAACGAACATCACATTCATAATTTTCCAAGTGATTTAACAATTTCAAAGAGCAATTTATGATGACGGCATCAGTTGATTGGGCATGCATAAATTGCAAAATATAGCAATTGTTGCGTAATCGAGTTTTGCAATCGTTATTTAAGCATCGACAAAAATCAATCTTTCAAACTTTCGACGGAAATTTAAAGAAGCTAGCAAAAAGATCATAGAAACATCAATTGTGGAATCATGATACATTCTATGCTGAGGTTGAATAATAATAAAAATGTGACATGAGTTTCGGAAAAGATTGAGCTTAATTATGAATTAAAAACTTTTTCAGAGTCGAGCCAGAGCTGCAAGTCTCTATAATAAAGTCATAAAACATGCTTCCATCCTAATGCTTACCAAGACATTACATGCCTAATCGTGATTAATACGATCCATAGTATCAATCCTACAGTCATCGACGACTCAGCTACATCGTCCACTATCGAGGATCGGTAAATATCTCAACTGTGCGCAAAAAATCATTTTGCCTGTAATGAATATTTCTGCAGCATAAAGCGTAAAAAATCAAATGGCAGTTGCAGTATTGAAAACTGAACTGTTGTGCATAACTGAAACAGACTCGAAATAATGACAAACGTCCAGAAAAGGAAGCAACGTGCAACATTCAACTTTTTATTATAAGATTTTCAAAGAATCAGAAGGGACGACATCTCATCATTCCCCTATATTCCAAAGCACCCCTGGCTATGATTTGTTGGTGGCACTTTTCCATCCGGCCTAGGAAAGCTTGCCCTCAGGCGTCGGCTTTTCTTTCTCCAGTTTCTCAGGTTCTCCGATTTCGGGTGCATTGTTTGCATGTCCACCATCTGCGGGAGCGCCAACCGATGAAGCTGACCCCATCCCTGCAAGGATGTGACTCTTCTCCCCACCGCATTGTTTCCGGTAGATAATGGAAATAAATGAAGAAGAATAACCATGGAAGGGAACGGCTCTGCGACTGCAAATGGGCATATTTATGGCAGTTTCTTTCTGGTATTTTTTCTCTCTTCATTCGAGCTAGTTTTGTTCCCCAACAAAAGTGTCATTCTTCGGCTGCCATGATAATGGCGCTTCCGGCGATAGAGAGGATTATTAATATTCATTGCAGTATTATACCGTGGGAGCCGACCATTCAGGGGTTTGTCCCCGTTGACCCTCGTCGAAGACGGAAATGGACCCATTAAAGGTCGATCTCAGATAGCATAAAATTTACAGCGGCGAGAATTTACAACCCAGAAAATTTGTTGAAATCACTCGGTGGATTTTCGACAAATAATCGGAATCAAAATCACCAGGCCTCCACCATCTGGAACGACTCAAATCGTTAGGGCTCGTTAGGTTAATCTCTCAAAAAGCAATCGCACATCGTCCCCCTTTTCTCGGGGGAAAAATGCTTCGCTTGTAATCTCATGGAAATTCAATAAAACCCACACTCGGCTCTGCTGCAGATCCTGCTCGAATCGTTGGCTGCTTACCGTTTTGAAGATTTGGCAGAGCACCAACAACCCAAAGGTAATCCACAAACGAATGATTGAAATTCACATGCTCTCCCACTTAGACTCGGGCCCGGGCCCCCATGCCGTCAACGAACAATAGACCCCAAAGCACACGGAACCGTGCGGAGGAAAAATCCCCCGAACAAATAAAACGGCAATAAACAAATACCTCCTCGAAACCGATCGAATGCGGATTTCACCCGAGCGCAGCTGGCAGTAATGGCTTAAGCCAAGGCTTACTCGCTTCCGACGGTTGCCACCGCCCCGGATGATTTATGCTGTTGGAATGTTTTCCCCATCAGAATAAAAATGAGGTAATGTCTCTTTAATCTAGATGAGCTCTCGTTTCCAGCTCAGGAGCAGTGTTTGAAAGTTGTTGCCACTAGCTAAAGTGGGTCAGGTACGAAGGAACTGCTGCTTGATAAAGGTGAATATTTTCGGTGTTTCATGCATGCGGCTTCGTGAGGAAGGGGATACTGTGGTACCTATACCGAGGATAAGCAAATCCATTCTTTTTGAGTGATTTCCCTTGATACCTCTGCGTATGAAAAATCGTTCGTACTGGTACAGTTTCTAAATAATCGACTTTGACAGTTTTTGGTATGAGGATTTAAGGATTTATGAAATTCGCTCCAAATTAATTCATGCACAAGTTTTAAACTCTTTCAAAGTTAAATGCAGATTACAATATTTCATAGTTCTTAACAAAAGCGAATACAGCTTTCCAGAATGATCTTAATTTGTAATGCTGATTGCGTGCATATTCTTTCAATTAAATTACAAATTACGAACTATGTGCATGAAGAAGAGGTAGTAATAACATCTCATTGCGGTGAGACTTTTGAGAATTTGTGCCGTATTAGCTCTTTAGTTTATTTAAAATATCCACTGCAAAATTTTGGAAGTTGAGTCTCAATGTACGAAATTGTGTTTTAGTAATGAAAAGCTAATGTAGCATACGTCTCCATCTCTTGTTTAAGAGCAACGCTTCTTTGAGTGTCTTTTCTAAACAAATACATTGGCCAAAGATCGATTTGAACGCCTTCGTGGCCATATTTAATACCCAAAGCGTTCAATGCTTTGCCAACAATGTTGAAATAGGACACCGAGCTTGCCTGTTGACATTGGAAATTAATGACTGCAGCTGGTGCCAGAAGCGAAAACTAAAGACAAGCCATCTATCAAACAACCCGTTCACCGAAATTATCACAGTTTGTCGATACCGACGCGTCTGTTTTTCATCCTGCCAGCTAGTGGTAAGTCGTCATGAATCAGATTTTGACTAATGATAGGAGATGGGCAATGGATTGCAAAAAGTAAATTCTCATTAATCGTCGGGTGTTAGCGCAATTTGGTGGGAGGCATCATAGTTTTTATAAATCTTAGAAGTATAGAATCGTTCCGAGTGATGGAGCAGCTGCTCGGTTTATTTAGTTTGAACGACGAGCTCATTAGGGCTTTGATCATTGCCTTTTGTTTGAAGGCGCCGACCAAAATGGGACATTGTTTGAGTTTGGAACCTGTTCGAAATTGTGATGACCGCCGGTTCAGCTGGCAGCCATTTGATAGGTTCCACATAGGTTATACTCATCACAAAATGACCTAATCATAACGCAGTCAGTACAAGAGGTAGCTGGGCAGGTTTTTTACCCTCATACTGCACAGTCCCACAATATTTTTAACGTTGGACAACGCCTTACCCATACAACACCTGACTTATACAGAATCTAAAAATTGAGACCGTCACGAAATCATATAAGATTGTGAGCCTAAATAGCGCCTCTATCCTTTGATGAATTAGAGATCTATGTATAATGATTGATCCGGAAACTCTCCATCAATTTAGCTATTTCATTTAAACTTTCGATTATTTACGATTAACTATTGAAAACTTCAATTCTTGACTTCAATTCAGAACAAATTTATTCCCTTGATGCATTCCCAACACGGACATCAGAAAAATGTAAGTCACCGCTTCATTTTCTTCATTTTCTCTGTGCCTAATTCTGGTAATGGTGTTGCTGTTGTTAGTGATTAAAATTGCACATTATTGTATTTTAAATCATTTTTTTTTTCAGAACAACAATTTTAACAAGGAAAGGTTGAGCTGAGACGTATTTTCTTCAACGTGCAAAAAATAATCGCTTGGCGACGGCAGCAAGTAGTTGTTGGCAGCGAATTTATGACAAGGTCGAACGACAAAAGGTCGAAGGGGTCCTTCCGATCTTTTGTCTTTAGACCTTTTGTCCCTAAGCCGTTGGTAGCAAGTAGTAGCAGAATCACAAGCACGCGTCGGAGGGAGATGGTGCAACAATGTATTCGCATGGATGGCATTTGAAGCGTTTGAGTAAAGTAAAACTTTCACAAAAAGAAACAATTAGGTAGGGGAAATGACGGCTTTGGCAGGTTTTGTTCTATTATTGTAAGGGAGGTTTTTGTTGACCAAATTTCATGAAATTCGGCCACAATATTATTTGATATGCAAAGAATGTTTAGGCCAAATTTGAGCATAATTGATTATATAAAACTCGCAGACGATCAAAGAACAAACCCTGCCAAAGCCATCATTTCTCCTAAAACTTTCTCGCCATATTCAGACTTTAGATTTGTTAATTTTTAATAACTGACAATTGAAAGGTGCATTATTGCAAAATATTGACTTGAACGTTTGTTCAACGGCTGAAAAGTGCTGAAAAGTGTTCTTATTTTGAATTAATTTACTGAATAAAAATTGAGTTCCTAATACAGCTACATATCTTTTTTTTCTCCTTTCCTCGAGATTGATGTTATCCAACGTAGGTCCGTCTTTCCAAATATCAAAAACAACAAAATGTCTGAATATTGCGAAAAAAATTTTCTGGCTACAGACGCTACCGCGGCTAATAAATAGTCTGCCACAACCATCGCTCACGACCATCACTGATGCCGTTTACAGCTAAACTGCAACTGTAAGTAGCGCCAAGGAAAAAAAAATCCACAACCTCGCCGATGACTACCACCGATGGCGAGGCTGGGAACGCTTTCTGCGGAATCTCGAACAAAATAGATCGCGCACACGGAAAGTCCTTTTTTATTAGCTTTATTATAGTGAATGTTTCTTGACGGGAAGTTCATCTCTTAAAGCAACTTCCTTATGTTCAACGAAGTAAACCCATTAGCCCCGCCTTTTTAGGTTTAGTTAAGCGTGCAAATGTTTTGTGCACTCATACCTAATAAATAAGGGTGGTGAAAATTCGCTATTTCGCGGAAGCCGCGAAATCCGCGAAATTTGATGTTGGCCGCGAAATTTAAACATTTTCGCGAAAAACCACGAAATTAACCTTTCTCGTCAATAAGTCGATTTCTTGACCTAGTCAATACCAACTCGACAAAAAACGCATTTTTTGACGCCTTGAAAATATTTTTTTTTAAGTGCAAAGTCCGAAATTGGTCGAATGTTCAGCCAAAATTAATTTGAAGAACAATTTTGTTTTTCTTTCAAATTTTAAAAATAGTTAGAGACGTAAAAAGCATTGGCTCTTTAGGAAAGTTAGAGATTCTCAAAGGGTTGCATTCACATGACCTGCAATACTCACATTATGGGATTGGTTGGCGAAGTTCGGAGAAAAAAAGTCTCCCAACGTGGTATGTTTCAAATCTATTTTTTCTCATTCGACCTCTTTCCACTTTCCTCAGCTCTTCAAAATAACGGTGTAATATCTGTCTATTCCTTAATTTTTTTCGGTAGATGCTGAACGTAGTGACTGCCAGTACAATTTAATCAACACTTCCCAGCGCCAAAAGTTGACGAAAAAAAAATTGGCTTTTGACCAGTAATACAAAGAAATAATAAAAAAAATTGAAATTAATAAACGCAACAATTTAAATAAATATGGAATCCACATTGTCTTTTTTATTTTTTGTACCGAAATATAATTTACCGCGAAATTGCCGCGAATTTTCCGATTTTCTGAATTGGCTGTCCGCGAAATTTTGAAAATTTTTCCCCGAATTTCCACCACCCCTACTAATAACGAAGGGGCGGGGCTGTTTAGCTCTTTATTTTGGACACAAGAAAGCCACTTTCCCGCGCGCGCGAGTCATTTTTTTTCGAGATTTCACGGAAGGCGATTCGGCATCGGAGAGCGTGCTGGGACCGCAGCATCGGCATTGGAGGTGGTCAACGATATGACTGTGTCGTCACCGCAGAATCTTCACGAACACTGGGACCCAAAAGTGCCGTCAGGTGCCTACAGTATCTGATTGTCCCGAGCCATTGCCGTTGTTGATCTTCATTCGTTTTGGTCCTGCAAATTACATCAGAGAATGGAGCTTCCGTGATCCAATAAATTACGTTTTTGAATAATTTTATCCCTGACAATGTAGGAGCTTCCAGTAGAAGTGCTATGAATCATGCTCGTTCAGTTGGTTCCGAATTGCCAAGTTAACCACCTGATTTCATGCCACTAGAACTGGGACCCCAAAATGACGAGAAATGAGGGACTTTAACTCCAGCAAAGACGTTGACTTCATTGCTGTTCCAAAATGAGAGTATCAATCCTGCAACTTCAATAATATTATACGGGTAGGCTGAGGATTATTGAAGAACAAGTATTCTACGAAACATAATACAACTGGTAGAAGAAACAAATAAGGGAAGGTTGTCGGTTGGCGGCACAATGTGGTGATATTTGTATACCAATGGAAGCCCATAGGCATAAGCTAATAACTGGTGAAGAGTTTAGATTTATTCCATCTATTGGAAAATTTTATTACCAATTTTTCCAATTTTTATGCCATTCTGAAAAAGGTGGTCGGTTGTCGGCACCCCCTAAAACTTATTAAAAATTAAAAAAATATGAACTGAGGGTGTGATAGCTGAAAATATCGAGATTTAATTTGGCAATATTAATGATTTGATTTGCCTTGATATTTCACCGTTCCCACCTGGGTGCCGACAACCGAAATTAGTAACCTTTTAGAAAAGTGGAAATGATAGATTAACGGCGACCGCTACGGTGGTATTCAATATTGAATCACAAAATAGAGTAAATTGGTTTTGTAAATATGTAATGCACGATCGGATAGTTTTACTTCAATTTATAACACTTGGAAAATGACCAAAAAAAAACTTTGAACAAGATAGTACTTTATATAGCACACGTATGACATTTGTCGAAAAGACAATATCTGTTTTTTTGTTGTCAAAAGCTACGACGGGTTGCCGACAACCGACCAGTGCCAGTGCCGGCAATCGACCATCTTTCCCTATTGTCATAGGCGTAACTAGAGTCTCGGTCTAGGGGGGGCCATGGCACCAGCTGGTGGGATGTAATTTTCAAAGGCGATTAAAAGCACTGTGCGCATGGATTGCAATAGAAATTGTTTGACTAAGTTTATCGCTCATTCGTCCTAGAACTAACATAAAAAAAATCGCGAATAATACAATTGATTTCCAATGATGCTGTGATTGCTTCAAAACGCTGTGTCTGTGTCAACCTTTCTTCTCCATGTTACTAAATGTGGATAAGTGTGTAATCTAAGATTCAAGAATCTTCTTCGAATTATCTATAAATGAAATTCGATATGAGTATATTTCTGAAAGTTTTCAAGCATTTCCATGATTACTTAATGCATAAAGATCTCGATTTTTTTGAAACTTGAAATTTTTGAAACTCTTTAGATGTGGAATAAATTCCACGAAATTTTGTCATAATCAATATAAGTATTCATGCAATTCCAAAATGTATGCTATGTGCTGAAATAGTTAAGTACCGATGAACACAAATTTGGAATCCTAAAGTGTTTTTTATGAGTCATAAATTCCATGAGTCATAAAATTATGAGTCATAAATCAAATTCCAGAATAACATAGGGTTTTTGCAGTTACTGACGTTAGGAAGAGGCTTTATTATGGTTTTCTGAATAGGTGAGAGATTTCTCTGCAAAAATCAAAGAGACTTGAGAAGCAACGAAATCGATCTGAATTGTGCTGCAAAAGAAATGTTTTCTGATACGAACTGGTTTCTGAATCTATTTTTTTTATCCTAAAAAACAAATTCTAACTAAAGCAGGCACAAAAGAGTTTTCCGATGATCCTTATGAAATCGCCAAAAAATTGGAACAAGATCTTTTGAGGATTATAAAAATATTTCTTTAACCTTTTGTCTGTGCTCTGGGGTCAATATGACCCCAGGCCACTTTGAGTGGATGCCATTTTTAATTTACAACCAATTCTCTTAATTTTTGGTGGTTTGGTAAAACTCACCGAGATCTGTCTCCTAGGTCTCCACTTCAAAAATCTTGAAAATATGCGCTACAGTGTACTTTTTTCAAAAAACTTACGTTGTCTGTGCTCTGGGGTCAAATTGACCCCAAATTGAAATTGCTATAACTTTTTTAATACTTGGCCAATTTTGGATTTTTGAGGCTGTTTCGAAAGATAATTTAATCATCTTTCAGGTCGTTACCAAAGATTGACTATAGGTGGGTGGGTACATCGCGGGGAGGGGTTTTCGTAAAAAGGGTACAGAAACAGTGATTTTTCATGCTTATTTTACTTATATCTGAAAATCCTACCCATTTTGAACTGCACCTTTTCAAAAAGGTTATGCAGGAAGGCTTGTGCTTTAATATGAGGCATTGATTAGTTTAAAGCTTGTTCGCTAGGTGGCGGTATATTTGAATTCATTAATTTATACTACTCAAGTAATTCCGATATATGGAATTTTCCTCATTGTAAATATTCTTATCGCACAAATTTGAAATTTGTAACGATGACGTCTTTAATAAAGTTCGTCTGGTGGGAATGGACTGTCATGTGACGGAATAAATAATTAGTAAATTTACAAATAGGCGGCGCTAGCTCACTAGCAATATTCTTGCATATATGAAATATTGCTTTAGCTTGAGATCCTTCGTACCTACACTCAAGTTGTATTCGGCATCATTGTTCAGGATGTCTATAGACACTACAAAGCGGTGCTCAATATAATGAGTACGTCTTCCAATTTTTGAATTTGTGCGATAAGAATATTTACACTGAGGAGAATTCTATATATCGGAATATCTTAAGTAGTCCAAAATAATGAATTCAAATATACCACCACCTGGCGGCCGAGTTCTAAACTTATCAACGCCTCATGCCAGAGCACATGCCTTCCTGCATAACCTTTTTAAAAAAGGTGCAGTTCAAAATGGAAAGGATTTTCGGATATAAGTAAAATAATCATGAAAAATCACTCGTTTAATACCCTTGTTCACTAAGACCCCTCCCCGCGATGACCCGCCCACCAAAAGTCAATCTTTGGTAACGACCTGAAAGATGATTAAATTATCTTTCGAAACAGCCCCATAAATCAAAAATTGGCCAAACATTAAAAAAGTTATAGCAATTTCAATTTGGGGTCAATTTGACCCCAGAGCACAGACAACGTAAGTTTTTTTGAGCACAGACAGAAGGTTAATGCAATCTCTGTTGTGAGTGCGAAGGTTGCCTAAGTTTGGTCCTAATACTTTCAATGGAATGCGTTGTTGATTTTTCTATCATTGTAACAAAGACTCTTAAGTTTTATAATTTTATATCTTTCTGTGCCAGAATTATATAGCGAGAGCAAAAAGCTCTATAGGAATTTGATCAACTGTTTTGCGGCATACCTTGCGAGTCGTTCGAAATTTCATTGACCGGATTTGTGTACATGTGCTCATTTTGATGTAGTTGCTTCAGTCTTTTTTGAAGCGGATGGTAGTTTAATAGAACAGAAATATTTATATCTTAATACAATTATGTTTTTATGTTTCTGCGACCAGGATACTAGTCAAACAAATGCAGAACAAATTTATTATTTTAAGCTAGCAACTGAATTAGAAGCGGCATTGATTTTAGCTTAAAAATCGAGAAAATTTTTCCGGGGGTCCAACTTAAATATTTCGATGCTTTGCTGAACAAATGGTCATAGATGTGATAACGCAACAAAAATATGTTTATAGAATTCATAATCAAAATTAAGAAATATGTAGGAAATATGTAAATGAAATAAAAACTGACTAAGTTGGAATTACTTTTCAAAATTTTCTGGGGGGGGTGCACAAGTAGGTCTGGAGGGTGCCAGGCCCTTCCCGGCCCCCCTTATTTACGCCAATGCCTATTGTTAACGATCAAGCCAGGATCGAACTCAATTTTCCATCAGAAACGCCCAATGATTTATGCTTCAGTACAGAAGATTGAAAATTAAGGCGGGAGTTTACATTCTTTTGGCACTACAAAATCATTAAACACCTTTAAACCGCTTCCGTCAAATAAAGAACACACACAACAACAGCGGGCAAGGTGGATCGATCAGGAGGAAGATGACTTGCGGACCCTCCGTAGACTGCGTGGTTGGCGACGTGTGGACCGAGCCGAATGGAGAAGACTTTTATATACCGCACAGGCCACTTCGGCCTTAGTCCGAATAAATAATAATACACAACAACATATTTCGGAGTAGGCTGCAGAAGAATCTCGTCATACACGACAGCTTTCGCAGACACAATTAGCGGCACGGCGGCAGGTACTAGGAAAAGACTGTGAACAGTCAACAAACACATTTGGGTTCACAAATGCAGAGGACCTTGTCAATCTACAGCGCTGCTTAGATTCGGATGGTACACCACACGCCATTAAGGAACTGCCCACCTTATCCGGAAGACCAAAACTGCCCCAAGACATGACCAGCTGCATAGTCTTTCAGTTCAAAATTTTGTGGATCATCTGAAGGCAGCCAATTAACGAAACCACCTATCAAATCAAACTTTGCTTGTAGATTAGTTACCTGAGTAACTGAAGCCCGATTGTCGATCACAGCGGCTCTTGTTTGGCGAGATTCCTCGGGAACATTTTCAAGTATGTATGTAGTAGACGCTGCCATATTCGGTTCTACCTGTTCGAAAATTCGCTGAAGAGTACTCCAGGACAGTAATTATCAAAAACACCACGTGGACAACTACCTCGATAGCTGCCAGACAATAAAAGGGGTGATCTGCAGGCAGGAACGGAAGTTACGCATGTCCATTTAGTATGTCCTAAAGTACTACAAGGAGTATGAAAAACTTAGGGATCTCCAAAGAAAGATCTAGGCTTAGATCGTTGCGGAAAAACGAACATGTGCTCGAATAAATGGATGCCGTACGAGGCTATCTTTGGTCTGGTAGAATACTTGCATTACGTATTTCAGGATCAACACGTCCTGACAAGACGAGAGACTGACAGAGTCTTGATAAGTTAGTTCGACCTTCTCGGATCCATGGCATTCTTCCACGTTCTTTGTGGAATTTTACTTCAAGATGATTGGGCAAAAAAAAAACGAATTGCGATACGTTGTCGCAGATCGTTGTCAAAAAGTTGTCACATGGTTCAGCGTTATCTATACAATACATAGATAGCCTTTCCTTAATGAAAAAGGCGTTCTACGAAGTCGTGGTCGGATTGGCGCAGCAGGGTATGCACCAATCGATGTTTTATTGATCAGTTCATATGTTTTCTTAGGCTCAATCGTTGTTTGTCTACTTACGGGTCCGCATGCTACATACTCAAACGCAAACCTGCCATGCTATTTCTGAGTAAATCGCCTCGCTACTTTCAAGCATCGAGCGTCCGTCACTCCGTTTCAACACGCAACACCTTCCGCACTATAGTGAGGACAGCAGTATCTATTGGCTGCGTTGACACGGTGACTACCCCGTCTTCTGGTCAAACGACACACTCCGTGTTCGGCAAGCAAGCAATAATATCCGTCGTCCTACGAATGCGCCGACGTTTCCGAGATCGTAGAACATTGACGTTAGATCGTCTCTCTCGATTCGCCTCTCTTGGCTGCCGTTGAGATCACACTGCAAACAAAGCCCTGAGGCTGAAACAGATTACAGATTAACAGAATTCGTTCGCATTAAGAGATTGCTTTCTTCCTACCTCTTGGGTGCAGAAGACTTTCACTTACAATTTTGTGCATGTGATTCAAGTGCGACGTTTCTCGTACGCCCCATGATGGTCCTGCGAACTGACGACTGCTCGACTGTGGTCTGTGGAGATCAACTTCTATGGTGTAACTCGTGTTGGCTGAATGGATTATGTACCTGTCTCTCCAATAACGTGCACTTTTTCACTTTTATCAACAATCTTTCCCACGCTTGCCGCAAGATTTATCGTCGTTGTCTTCGACCTTCACCGTGATTTTACACTCAGCGGAAATGGAGTGTGATAGTGTGCGTGTTAAAACGATGATTCGTGATGCTAACTTTGAACAAACTTATTTAACTGGTGGCTTTAACTTCAAGCCAGTTTCGGCTTTTCCCTTCTGGTGCTTTTGATTTAGGTACACAGCTAACTAAGGCATTTACAGTTCAATTTTTGTATTTCGTAAAACATATTTTGCAAATCCTAGGCTGAATATTCCAACGTAACACAGTTCCAAAACCACTCGTAAACTAACCAAACGAACCAATATATAATCTCTGAAACGACTGATTCAGCTCTTCCCTTTTCTAAAATACGCCTCCTCCCACTATCGTATGCAGCGCCGATGCAACTGACACGCCCTCCTCGAATCGATTGAAAATCCTTCGATTTTTGAACAACGCTATGCCCGATTTGTAAATGATTCACATTTGCTTACAAAGAAGTTGCTCGCCTGAACTAAATGTCATCCATTAACCGGGTGATTGTTGTTTTGATTCTGTCCTTTTATGAAGTTAATTTAGTTTTGATATTTGATGCAACCGGAAGTCTGTGACATCGCCATCGCCATTTATGTTAATTTTTTCATCGAAAAACTTCAGCAGGGAGTTTTTTGTTTAAATAAAGTTTTTCCTCGTCATAATTTTTGAGTTGGAAACGGGTTCAATGTGAATGAGTTAGGTAAGTTTGTGCAGAATTTATCAAACAAAGGTTTTCTGAAAGCAATCTTATTTTCAGCGTAAAATTATCTATTTTGTGATAGCAAAACAACAACCCGAGAGATGGAACGATGGATCGGACAAGGGTGTTCTTCGTGTCGATTACCTTCTATGGATAGTGTTTTTAAATCCAGTGATAGCGGATCTCAGATGCAGCTCTAATATAACATGCTAGTGCTAGTGATAAATCCCCAAACTGTAGAACAAGCGATTAGACAAAGCTCTATTTGTATTATGTATTTAGGCCGTTACAAATATTTAATTAACATTATGTCCATTTGGTCTCCGGAAGGTCAAGGGCTCCCTCCCTTGACCTTCCGGAGACCAAATGGACATACGCCTCAATATACGGACAATAAAAAATAAATAATAATATGAAAACAAATCAAAAATCTCCTCGGATTTGTTAAAGAAGGTTTTGAAAATTATCAAAATTATCCGAATTTTATTTTGCTGCTCCCTAAAAATATTATTTACGGGCAAAAAAATCCGAGGGGGGGGACAGAACTGTTTTCAAATATTTGTGTCGGCCTTACTTTGTGGAAATTCACTGGGCCAACTAATCGTCCTTATTTTGAAGTACGCATTTTTTTATTTTAGAAATTGATAATCCACTTCGGAAAGTAGTTAACATTTTAGAACATCATGAGAAAGATGCAAACTACTTACGAAGTAAGGTATTCTAGTATTTTAGCTTCGGAAGTCAGACATTGATGATAATTGAATAAAATTATCTAAACGAAAACTCCTTCTTTTTGAAATTCAAACAAATTCTTTCTTTCAGCGTATAAATAAGAACCAAATTTTGTTTGGAATAAATACTAGGGTAATTCGCCAAATGTTGAACGGCTAATTTCTTTGCCTGTTGTTGAACGCATGTGCCTTTCTTATGCGAGTTCAACAATAGGCGACAAAATTAGCCGTTCAACATTTGGCGGTTTCCCCTAATTGCTTCTGATTACTGTTTGAGACTACTTCAAAAACCACACACCATGTCATTTGAATTCCGATTGAAAACCAGTCGGTAGTTGGATGATTAAAATGTGATGTTCGTCATCTGGTATCTAGCAATCCAGAATGTGTACGTGGTTAAGGGACGGGAGCGAATCAACAATCATTCGCTATGAGGCGGTTGTTTTGGCTCAGTATAGGAGTAACATTAATCCACATACAAAAAGACGTAACACTCCAATTGAATATTTCGTTCACGTCTTTTTTTTGCGCGATTCTGCCTGCAGAGATGCTAGCAATCAACCACTTTAGTGTTTGACGCGCGAAGATCCCAACACGAAAACACCCTCATTTCACATCTTAGTATGGGCTTTCACTAGGGGGAGAAGGCGGAGCACTGATATTTTTAACCTAAAATCTATTCTAATTTTTTTTTAAATTTTTGAAGCAAGTTATATAAAATCCAGGCACCACATATTTTTTTCCTGACACTTCAAGGAAAATTTTCATATAAAAACAATTTTCATATGATGAAAGTAGCAGAAGTTATACTAAAAATACTGTTGACACCGAACATATATTTCATTTTTCGATAGCGAATTCTTGTGTAACTGCATATCTCATAGGGGGAATGACGGCTTTGGCAGGTTTTGTTCTATTATTGGCAGGGAATAACCGCTTTGACAGGTTTTGTTCTATTATGACTGACTAGGCTCAAATTTGGCCTAAACATTCTTTGCATATCAAAGAACATTGTGGCCAAATTTCATAAAATTTGGTCGACAAAAACCCCCCTGCCAATAATAGAACAAAACCGGCCAAAGCCGTCTTTCCCCCTACGTGTTTATTAAAAAAAAGCAACCCTGCACCACTTGTTACCATAGAAACAGAATTTAACGCTGGACAGGTCAAGGAATTATATTTCAATTGTGTTCATAATCATTTTCTGGAAGGAGGAGACTATGACACAATTTTAGACAAGAACCCTCCTCCAGCACTACATTAGCTGTTGAGATTGGTCTACCAAATCTTCGGCCCTGTAGCAAAAAAAACAATCCAGGAAAATCTGAAGTCTGGACATCCGAGGTCAACGCAACTCAGCACGCTCTACTCGGTTTCACTGGGCGTTACTGCGAAGTCTTTTAGTTAAACGGGGTGTTTTGAAAGGAAAATAATGCAATGGTTATTACAAGGTATTGGAGAGTCTACTACAGGTAGTTGATTGCTGTTTTAGTAAAACATTGTTGGACCTCTATTCAGACGCCATACGAGCTTTTTGTTACAGTTGGATAGCAGCCGGGCTACCAATCACCGAAAATTTCTAATTTTAAAATTCCATGTTCTTGAATAGAGCGCATCACAGGAAGGCCTTACAAAGTATACGGAGCAAACAACGGAAGCCATCCATTGAAATTTCTATACTATCTACCAAAACTACAAAATGCCAGATAACCATGAACAGTATGCAAGTAAACTGTTACATATTCACGGTGCGAGAATATAACAGTGGTTACATAATGCAGACGTCCATTGAGGTTCAATCAAGTTTGA
Source organism: Armigeres subalbatus (assembly GCF_024139115.2). Classification (NCBI taxonomy): domain Eukaryota; kingdom Metazoa; phylum Arthropoda; class Insecta; order Diptera; family Culicidae; genus Armigeres; species Armigeres subalbatus. The sequence continues at coordinate 38,394,478 of NC_085139.1, read as the reverse complement.
AATACAGAACATACATAAATACTACTTTGAACTAGTTCGTAGTTTTAATTTTTTGTTGATTTGAAATGTTAAAGAGTGGCATTATGTTTTTAAATTTAATAATACTTCTTCTTATTGGCATTACATCAACCACTTTGTCATGTGCCGCCTCGGAGCTTAGTGTTCATTTAGTACTTCCATAGTTATTAACTGCGAAGTTTCTAGTCCAAGCTACCATTTTCACATTCGAATATCATGAGGCTACGATGATACTTTATGCCCAGATAAGGTGAGAATATTTCCTAGACAAGACCGCGAATCGAACCCAGCCACTTTTAGCATGGTCTTGCAGTGTAGCAGTGCATCTTACCGCACGGCTAAGGAAGGCTACATATCTATTCATAATAAACCATAAGAACATTTAAGACTGGCAGTAATTTTAATATACCTTCTACTATTTTCATCATATGAAAAATGTTTTTATATAAAAATGTTTCTTAAAGCATCAGGAAAAAAAAGTAGTGGTTGGATTTTATATAACTTGTTTTAAAAAATTTAAAAAAATCAGCAAAGGTTTTTAGGTTAAAAATATCACCTTAAATAGTAAAAAAGTCAAAATTTCACCGATAAAATATTTTAATTGATGCAGATCCTTAAACTAGAGGTCAAAAACATTGTTCTAACGGCTTAACATCCGAGGTGCATTCACTTTGCATAATAGTTGGCGTACGCCAAGAATTTTGTTCCCTTCTTCTTCTTCTTCTTCTTCTTCTTCTTCTTCTTCTTCTTCTTCTTCTTATTGGCATTACATCCCCACACTGACTGGGACAGAGCCGCCTAGCAGCTTAGTTGTTCATTAAGCACTTCCACAGTTATTAACTGCGAGGTTTCTAAGCAAAGTTACCATTTTTGCATTCATATATCAATGAGGCTAACACGATGATACTTTCATGCCCAGGGAAGTCGAGACAATTTCCAATCCGAAAATTGCCTAGACCGGCACCGGGAATCGAACCCAGCCACCCTCAGCATGGTCTTGCTTTGTAGCCGCGCGTCTTACCGCACGGCTAAGGAGGGCCCCTTGTTTCCATATGGGTTCCCATATGTGATTCAAAACTCACGGGACTCGCGGAATTTTAGACCGGATAATCTTAAATCATGCCCATACAAAATACAAGGCAACCAAGTTCCAGCAAAAACTTGTTATATGCTTTAAGATTACCTTAATGTGGCTTTAATGTGGAATGTGTTAAGGATTAGTTTAGATCTGTTCCACACCTGAAACAACCGTAGAGAAATTTTCTCCTTGCTGAATCTATTATTTTTTCATCTCTGTTGGATACGATCCAAACTTCAACAAACTTAAAATACGGAGTTATATATAAGAAATTTATGAATCGGATATAGCTGAAAAGTGGAAGAACCGGATATCAGAGATGAATTTTCTAACAATCTGTATGTTAGAGAAGCAATTTGTTTGCGATGCGAATCAGATTTGCTTTTGCTGGTTTATAAAACATCAACATTCTATTATCACAATAATACTTATTATCACCATAGTAGCACTTATTAGGAATGCTCAAAGCTTTGCTGTTGCGCGTGGCGTTGCCTCAGAAGTGAATAATCAAGGTATTGCGTATAGAAGTGAAACGTCAAACGCAAATTTATCATGGTTGCCAATGATTCGAGTAGATTGAGCAATAGATGGCGCTAGTGTTATTGATTACGAAAAAATTTCAACTGGTTTTCACTAAGAGTGACGTCTGTTTGTCTGTGGTGAAGCGTTGGGTTGCATTTTCCATACTTTGAATACCTACACGGTTAGAAAAAAGTACCTAATTTTAGGTACTTTTTTCTCTTTCATATCCCTCCCTCTACCCTTCTTTGTCATAAAATAAAGAACAAAACCACTCAACAAGGACATTAAAGTGTGGGAACCCAACGTTGAGTAATTTCATGTTTACAAAAGTTGAGTTAAATTTACCTAACTTTTGGATAGTTTATATTTAAAATTAAGTATATTTTACTTAATGTTGAGTGAATTTTATTTAATTTCAAGCAAAAAATACTTAATTTTGGGTTCCCACACTGAACCCCCGATTTGAGTGAAAAGTACCTAATATTAGATACTGTTTTTTCTAACAGTGTAAACTTGCTTCATAGCGGTTCAAAGTTTCGTGGCACAACGCGGTGTTCTCATTTTTTTTATACTTTGTTAACGTGATTTTTTCAAAAAAAGAAGTTCACTTCGCGGTGTTCTCAGAGAAACATGGACCGAAGACACAACCTTATTTCACGGAACAAGAAACGAGGTGAAACTCCAGATTGACAATGCATTGGCCGATAGATTCACAACATAACAGACGACCTGGAAGTTCATCCCACCAGTGACCCTACACATTAGAATCGACTATCAATGCCAGACCTCTCACTTACCTTCCTTTGGATTTGGTTCAAGAGACCCGACCGAAAATCATTTCCTTTTTTTGGAAATTACAACGACAGGAGTCGACAACGGCTGGAAACCACGAATCCAGGGTTAGCTTTCCAGTTAGCCTTGCGAGGAAAGGCGCAATATTGCCAATCCGGAGATGACGATTTAGATTCTCCGTCCGGCTTAGGATGTTTTAGATGTTTTAGGGTGTTCTCGACTCCATGGATATAGTGTATTATACATTGTATATACCACACAATGTACATACACATGCAATGGCATGCATAGAAAAACCTTCATAACTGAGGGAATGCTAATATAATAATTAAAAGCTGGTCAAGTTCCAGTTGGAATGTGAGCCATTGATTCAGAAGACGAATTCTGAAACAGATGAATAGGGCACTGCACGGACGAATCTCTTTCTCTTTCGTTTTTCATGAGATTTGACATTTGGTGACCTTCTTGTTTTCTAATTTATTTGCAGTGAGAAAGAGACAAAGCAGTCTGTGCAGTGCCCTATAAAAGAGAGAGGTTAAGAATTTGCAATTAAAACTAACAGTTCTGGGGCCGTCAAGAATGGAATACCAAATTCCTTAAAATCTATATTTGCACTATACTATGCTATTGCGTGCGGCTCTGTCGATGAAGTAGATGTCACGTCATGTGCATTATTTTGCGCATTCCAACAAAAGATACGATAAACAACAAGCAGAAACACTAAATTGGTAGCTGAAGCTTATTAGTAGAAGATTGTTTGTAAAAATTGTAACGAATCTCCAAAAGCGATGAAACAACAAGCTAAGTGTGTTCAACAAAGTTCACTCTGATTCTTGTAAAATATAAAAAATTAACTCACTTTCAGGAGGATTTGTCATTATAATAAAGAACCAAAATAGTAGTTTGTGCAACAAGTTGCAAAAAGATGATTTTTTCAGCACGAGTTGTACGTTACTACGAGTGCTGAAAAAATCGAGTTTTGCAACGAGTTGCATACGCTATTTTTTGCAATGACGAAAAATGGACTTTAATTTGATAAATCTGTACCAAAATTTAATTTACTCCACATGCTCATTCTTGCCAATAAACTATGTTGCTGCAGAGAACAATCAGATCCATATTACCATGCCACATTGCATAGTTTGATAAGCCGTGAAGCGATAGATGTACTTTCCGTTGGAAATTTTTGATGTCATGTCCATCAAACTATTTCATTTATTACGCGACGCAGAGAATACACTATTTGAACACTTATCCAAGCTAATTCAGCAAAATGTGGTCATGTACTGTTTTGATGTTGGTTTTTCATCATAGCAACTAAATGAGTGTTATAATGAATATTATGCAACCTATTTGAGCTGCATAATGTTCATTAAAGCGCCCATTTCGTTGGTATGGAAAAGTAGGCCGTTTTATCACTCAAAGACGAACTGTAAACCAGATATTATGATTAGAAATTGCAAAAAAAAAACACTTTTGAATACAATCAGACGAAAACGGATTTTATAAAGCCTCTGAGAAAATGAAACTTGTCAGTAGGTCGCGCGCTGGTTGCATTTCCTCAGAACCCTATCAATAAGAATGCGCGAAGTCAGTTATCAAAAAAAGCAAACTGTTTTGTAAAACAATCAGAAAGTTTTTCCAAACTCCGGACAGCCAAATTGTTTCTCGAACAACCCTACGGTTTATTGATTCTAGTTGGGGACCGCACCACGTCTGTTGGGTATGGTTTTCTCTTCGTCGCTGAGCACTTACCCTCAAGCTGACTGAAACTCCCATCCCACCTCAAATGTAAAATGCTTCTTACTTTTCATTAATTATCCAAATTCATGTTTTATTTAATTCGACCCACCATCTGCAAGTTGTCCAACGCATGGAAACCGTCTGCCCGTAGGATGTTGGGCCTTTTTCCGTTGTTGTTGTTGCGTCACAAGATGCTTTTTCCCCTGCTGGGTACCGTTTTTGGGGATTCGAAAACGGTGACTCGGTTGACATTGCCGGTTCGTTCACCGACCGGAGGAAAAAGATCCCCCGCCCCTCAGTTTCTCAAGTAAATACCAGCACCAGACCGAGAAAAATGAGGTAAATATTTTAATCAGCATGATGAGATGAACTCGAGCAGGTATGAGCACTACCTGCTGCGATAAGAACACGAAATGGTGCCAAGCGGAACGAGTTCGATTAATCTGGATCGCTGTTGGGGAGATTGAATCGCTCGTTGACTAAATTATACACCTTTCTAGCAAAACTGGTAAATGTTCAAGGTTTAGGTTTTACTTTCTAATTAATACTCAGATGCAAACATTGTAAATAATACTCGGAATGTTAAAATTGACTAAAACCTTGAACTGGGACGTCAGTCGACTGCTAATTATTTTATTTACGACTCTTTAATTTCCCATGCGCTGTTCAGAAATAATTTTCTAGAAACTTCTACTTTATTTCCATACATTTATTTGGCTGCCATCGCTCAATAGACCAGTCGATTCGGCTCAAAAAAGCTGACAAACAAGTCTCCCATCAGTCTTCCAACTAAAAACGAGCACCAATTCAAAGCCATGTCGGGATTATTTAAATTCTCGCGAACGAGAAACCCGGCTAAGCTTTCTTTCATTTCTCAGATTGCAGAATTATTCACACCAGCGCGCAGCGGCTGAAGAATTTTACCCATCCCTACCCGGTGTAGCGAACACAGCTCACGTTCTGAGAATTATTACCTCTGCTTCGTTTATTTTCTGGGTGCGAAGAACAATGAATGAGCGACGGAGCGGTCAAAGACCATCCGGTGTTCTTATTCGATTACTTAGGGGGTGTGCGATATGGGTTTTGGTGTGCTTGAAAATTAAAGGCGATGAATTCCACAGGTCAAACATGCTTGCGTCTGTTTTTTCACCTGCTTGCGCATTTCGATCATCACACTGCGGTTCATAACAGTATTACCATAAAAATGTACCACGTACCCTTATAACTTTTTACAGCTCTCTGGACTCGGCTCAGTTGATTAAACTTTACCCACGGCAGCAAACCCGGTAGCGTGGTTCACTTCATCCTTCATCCCTGTTGGAGGCGCCAGGATGTCCGCCCGATTCCTTTTCTGAGTTGGCGTTCATTTGCTTTTGATCCATAAGCGTATTCAGGAGGTTAATGGAAAGGAGTAATATCCACCCAGGATTTCACTGTGTTCGATTCATATGTTGTGAACTAATACCCGTTAACGAGCTTGATTTTTAAATTAATATCCGATAGACGTTCTTTGTCTCTAATCTTCCTAATCTATTGCATTGATGTAGCTATCGGAAATGGTGTTTAAAATGGCAATTAATTTAAATTACATCTGATTAACCTTTCCTATTCTCAAAGTTTGTATTTCAACACAGCCCCTAGAAGATAAATATTCAACATTTTCCCTTTACGTTCCACGATCAAGCAAAGGTGTAACACTTTGCTATATGTTTCGAATTTTCCAGCGATACTCAGTTGCTTCCCGTTCCGCACGGCAGCAAGCAGGAAACCCCTTCAGACCATCATCACCATGAACTGTCTAGGTTGTGAAAGTTAGCAGAAGCCCGCATCACGCAGAACTCGTAAAGAAAGTCCCTCCTTTCGCTGACTTTTATTCTTTCATTTTTGCTCATCCTGATTACCGATTTTCACCGCTCTGCAGCTACAATACTTTCCACAAGCGTCGTCGGTGGACGCTACGGAGGCGGTCGAAAAGGAGAAAAATGCAAATAAAAGAAATACTAAAGTTAATGAAAGAAAAACATACTTTTATTACATTTTTTTGCTCTCCAGGTGACCTCTTTGCAGCACGGTTGAGTCGGTGGGTTGTTGCCCGAGCGAGAGACGCGAGAAAAGGAATACCCACAAGGAGCAAAGGGGTGCACTTGGAAATATTTTGTCGTGGAGGTGCTAAGCGGGTGTTTTCCGCTTTATGAATGTATTTCTAGGTGATTCAAAAAAGAAGAAAATGTCTGGAGACTGTCAAAAACCAGCATGAGGTTTTAGGCCGTTGACGTGAAATAAAGCACAGATAATTGTTTTATTTATATTGTCATAATATAGTGCTAATTACGAAGTAGACATCGCAGTTGGATTGCTCTTGCCATAAAGTTTTGCAAAAAAAATTCAGTAGGTATTAGTAAGATTGTGCCAGACAAATAAATATATTTTGGATGGACCGTTATGAGAACAAGTATCAAATGGTATAATTTAGAATTATTTATAAATTCTTCGTTATGCGATAACATGTTGAACTCGGGACTCAAGCCACATGCATATCGGGACTTCACACAGATCTTTACTAAATTCTTTACTTTACAGAAGTTTTTAGACTAGCATCTTTCCATTGTCTTGAAAGTCAGCAAAAGCCTTTTCTCAGTTTTATTCAAGCATCGTCCAAAGATGATTGCGGGCTACTTGATTCTGTAGACAAAAGTCTGGTCAAGGAACAAGCAGACTTTAAAAACAACAACCATGCACTAACTGACCTAAGATTCAAAATTCTTCTTTCTGGCTTCATTGTAAAATCACTTAAAACCATCTGTTCCGGATCTCCACTGGAAAAGAGGGTACGCCGCGGCCAAGGACAGTTGTTTAATACCGCACTGCTGGTTGACGACGTTTTTTCATCGGCGCGCCCTCTAGGCAAAGGAATTCCGAAACACTTGTTGAGAGGCCACCGAACCTCTTGAAAGGAGGCTCGGAAACTTGTTGATGGGGCTTCCGAGCCTCTTGGAGGAGGTTTCCAAGCCTCTTGAAAGGAGGCTTCCGAGCCTCTTGAAAGGAGGCTTCCGAGCCTCTTGAAAGGAGGCTTCTGAGCCTCTTGAAAGGAGGCTTCCGAGCCTCTTGAAAGGAGGCTTCCGAGCCTCTTGAAAGGAGGCTTCCGAGCCTCTTGAAAGGAGGCTTCCGAGCCTCTTGAAAGGAGGCTTCCAGGCCTCTTGAAAGGAGGCTTCCGAGCCTCTTGAAAGGAGGCTTCCAGGCCTCTTGAAAGGAGGCTTCCAGCCTCTTGAAAGGAGGCTTCCGAGCCTCTTGAAAGGAGGCTTCCGAGCCTCTTGAAAGGAGGCTTCCGAGCCTCTTGAAAGGAGGCTTCCGAGCCTCTTGAAAGGAGGCTTCCGAGCCTCTTGAAAGGAGGCTTCCGAGCCTCTTGAAAGGAGGCTCCCGAGCCTCTTGAAAGGAGGCTTCCGGGCCTCTTGAAAGGAGGCTTCCGGGCCTCTTGAAAGGAGGCTTCCGGGCCTCTTGAAAGGAGGCTTCCGGGCCTCTTGAAAGGAGGCTTCCGGGCCTCTTGAAAGGAGGCTTCCGAGTCTCTTGAAAGGAGGCTTCCGGGCCTCTTGAAAGGAGGCTTCCGGGCCTCTTGAAAGGAGGCTTCTGGGCCTCTTGAAAGGAGGCTTCCGGGCCTCTTGAAAGGAGGCTTCCGGGCCTCTTGAAAGGAGGCTTCCGGGCCTCTTGAAAGGAGGCTTCCGGGCCTCTTGAAAGGAGGCTTCCGGGCCTCTTGAAAGGAGGCTTCCGGGCCTCTTGAAAGGAGGCTTCCTGGCCTCTTGAAAGGAGGCTTCCGGGCCTCTTGAAAGGAGGCTTCCGGGCCTCTTGAAAGGAGGCTTCCGGGCCTCTTGAAAGGAGGCTTCCGGGCCTCTTGAAAGGAGGCTTCCGGGCCTCTTGAAAAAAGGCTGCTGAACCTCTTGAAAAAAGGTTTCCGAGCATATTGAAAGTAGGCTTCCTAACCTCTTGAAAGAAGGTTTCTGAACCTCTTGAAAATAGGTTTCAGAACGTTTCAAAATGAGGCCTCCAAGCCTCTTGAAAGGAGTCCTTCGATCTTCTTGGAAGGAATCCTCCGAGCTGCTTATAAGGAGGCTTTCGAAAAACGTAGGAGGATGTTTCTAATCTTCTTGCAACGAACCAACTGAGCTTATCGGCCTTCGTGTCTGTCAAATGTTGGCTTCCAAACGTGCAGATTCTAAATTTTAGTTCAGAATCATATTCTTAAGATATCATTCAGCATTTTGTTTCAATCAGGTAGATTGCATAGAAGATTTAAAAAAAAATTCAATCGTCGTTCTATCCTTTTGATTTTTTGTCCCTCTGCCCTTTATCCACTGTGCTGGTTGTGGAGGGAGTATTCAATAGTCTTTGAGTTAATAATCCCCTTGCATATTATGTACAAGACAAAATTTTGAAGTAAAAAAAATATACATACCGTCGTCGGGGGTGACAATGGGTCAAATGGGGTGGGCATGGATCACTGTTTCAACAACTTAGAATCCTTGTAGAATAGATTGAATGTATCTGAGAGCAAAAATTCTATATTATAAGAGACCTTTTTGATTGATTTTTGTATCCGACCTCCAGATTGTCGGTGAGAGCGATGACCCATTGTCACCCCCTAGACCCATTGTCAGCCCGTTGACAGTAAATCAAAAATTTATCAACAAGTTTTGATTCAAATTGATTAAAATCCGACATTCTGAATTTTTGTCCGAGGTACCCCTTGGACCCGGCGAAGGTACCCCTAGGGGTACATGTACCCCAGGTTGAGAACCGCTGCTTTACAGTATTATTCAGGCCATATTTCATGTAGGATCACGCCATTAATGTGCATAATTTTATTTATTAGCCATCATTTCCCCAAACGAGTTTAAATGTCAGCAGATGTGTGATCTTCTGTTATGATCTAATGAGAATAGACGAGAAAGATATACCAGCGGATATTTCAAGATATGGTGTAATTCGTGTGCAACGAATCACCAGGAACGAAGGCGGCCAAAGAGTAAATACGCCGGCTATTATCCTAACGTTTTGCAAGACAACATGTCCGGAGTTCGTCAAAGTCGTTCTACTGCATGTTGCCACCCAGCCATATTTTCGAAATCCAATCCTGTGCTATAGTTGCTTCAGCTATGACCAATGACCATACTCGAACCCGATGTCCTGGATCACAACGATGCCACAATTATTTTGGAAAACCTCACGGCACGGAGGAATGTGGTGAAGCGTCACTTTGTCGAAACTGCAAAGGGAACCATCGTCCCACTAGTCGTCAATGCCCAGTCTATCCTTAATTTTTTTTCTTAATTAGTCACCGGCCGGGTAGCACGTATATTAATTTTGCTCCGCTTAACTGAACCGCGCGCGTTTTAAGTTGTGTCGATTTGTTATTGCTACGTAAGTGAATCATGCCGTGCGATATCAATAACTGTACCGTGAGTGACGATAAACACGTATGGTGTTGTTTCGGGTCGTGTGGTAGAAAGTTTCACGCTGCATGCGTAGGTACCCAGAGGAATTATGAGCAACACATTCTTGCTTATATGCTGCCATTGTGCTACGAATGCCAAAAGCGCTTCGTATTGGAAGTTAATTTTGAAAAATGCTGAGTCAGCAGCAAGAGGCGATTAAGCACAATAAGTCCCTTATGGATGCTAATCACAAGTTAGCATCCGTTCTCAACCAGCTAAACATTACTGGATGCTTTGAGAACATTGAAATGGACATTAATGAGTTAAAGAAGGAAATACAATCTTCTACTCAATATCAAAGCAATATGGGCAAAAAAAACTCCTGATGTTGATGAGCTAAAAAATCACATCACGTCACTGTTCGATTCGTCATTGCAGTCGACGAAGGAAAATATGGCCGACTATGCAAAAACACTGTCAACCGACTTCACCAAAGAATTGAACCGAATATGTAATGAATTCGATAAAGTGAGTTCGCTAACAATTGGAATGGCCAACCATTGCGAGGAACACAATTCAAGCCAGAGTGAATCTACCTCAACCGACGCCATCATGAATGAATTGAAGTTGCTATCCAGCACAGTCAACGCTCTGAAAAGTGACTTGACTCCTACGGTATCAACTCCAAATTTAATGGACGAACTGAGTTCAGAGCCAGTGATACATCCGGAGCTGACTCGCAATGATCTAGATGAAGCTTCAGCTGAAAACGACACAACAACCTGGCGTGTAATGGGGCCAAACAAAGTGTTGTGCTCTGAGTCTGAATACGTAGAACTCAAAAGAGCACAGGAGCAAAAAGCGATGTGGCGTAAAAATAAGAATAGCAACAATACAAACAATAACAAATACAAAAACAAAAACAACAATAATTTCAACAACCAAAACAAAAATAGCAACTTCAATATCAACAGAAGATACAACAACAATAATTTCAACAACAAAAACAATAATACCAGCAACAATAACTTCATCAACAAAAGACACAACAACAACGACATGAGCAGAAAAATGGTCAACAGAAGCAGAAACAACAATTTCAATGGAAACAACGACAATAATCACAACCATAATCGCATGAACCACAATGATCGGAACAGCTTTATGAACCGGAATAAATGCGGAAATAATAGCAACAAGAATGTCAACCATAACGCGCACAACCATAATCACAACCGTAATGGATTTCTCCCCCCGGATAAGGATTTGCTTACAGCAGCAAAAGCCATGGGGTCGGGACCAGTTAAAAACCGCGGCATAAATTTTCAACGAGGAGAAACACTGAACCCTAGTCATGACAGTTCATCATCTCCCAATTGGGCATTTGGACCGGCGCTAAGGAGCTCATTCACAAATCACTGTTCTTCGTGCTCCTGCCAACAGACGGGTTTTTAAAGGAATTGACGCAGTCGGGAGATGCAGAATGTGACCAACAAATAGTACTTCCGATCAACTTAACGCACTCATTGGAGGAAGTCGTAGAAAATTGTAATGGTATTGACGAACTACCAAAACTTCATCAAACGCACAGGCAACAGAACTACTTGTATACTGTCAGAACTTCAATCGTATGAAAAGTGCTTTCAAAATGAACGAAATACATAAACAAATTTTGAGTTCCTCTTTCTCGGTTATTTTAGGAACTGAAACAAGTTGGTCAGAAAGCGTTAAAAGCGAGGAAGTTTTTGGTAGTGATTATAATCCTTTTAGAGATGACAGAGGTCTCGGCTTAGCGCAGAAAATGTCTGGCGGAGTTGTTCTCATCGCAATTTCCTCAAAAGATAATTCGGAGCTCATTGATTCTACCAAATTTAATGAATTTGAGCATGTGTGGGTAAAACGCATATTGATGGTGAAACTCACATTTTGCAACAGTGTACTTTCCTCCAGATCAAGCTTGTAAATCCTCATATGAAAAGTTCTTCCATAATGCCGATGAAATTATTTCCCATTTTCCTCCTGAATTCAAAGTTCACATTTACGGCGATTTCAACCAACGTAATGCAGACTTCATTCCAGATTCTGAGAATGAAAGTATTTTGCTGCCAGTTGTCGGTGAAAATAAGACTTTACAATTTATTTTTGAAAAAACTGCATGTTTAGGCTTGAATCAAATCAATCATGTGAAAAATCGACAAAATTGCTATTTGGACTTTTTATTCACAAACACTCTCGATGATTTCTGTGTAAATGAGTCTCTATCGCCGTTATGGAAAAATGAAGCATTTCACACAGCAATAGAATACTCTGTATTTGTGCATCGGAACCATGATCCTTATGGCTATGATTTCGAAAATATTCTCGATTATAAAAATGCAAATTTTGACAACATTAAACAAAAATTGAACAGAGCTAATTGGCAACAAATTTTACAAAATCAAACTGACATTGAATGTGCTGTTACAGACTTTTATGCAATTTCATTAGACATTGTTCGGAATGAAGTACCACTCGTGAGGAAACGTCGCAATTATAACTCAAAAAACCCAGATTAATCCACCTAGCGGTGATGGCGCCTTTCTCGCGCAATAAGGTAATAAATGTAGCCGTTACGCTTACACCTCGATGATTTACAAGAAAGGCAAAACAGTTACACCGTCTAATGTTATGATAGAAAATCTACACTAGTAGACGACAGATGGCACTGCCAAAAGTTTCTCGAATTTCCTATGTTCGAATTTTGACTTTCGGACAATTTCATAGTACTATGAAACTGAACGAAGAGCATACTTACGCCTAAATGCGTGCAACACGAGCATCTTTATAGTACGATGAAACTCTTAATGGGAGCAAGCAACGGATAAACTTTAAAAATATTCATAGATGCAAGGCATTTTTCATAACACATTATTGTTCTATATGACTATGTCTCATCACTATTTTTTTGTGCACACACACACGCACACACGGACAGACAGACATTTGTACAGCTCATCGGGCTGAGTCGAATGGTATATAACACTATGGGTCTCTGGTACTTCTATCAAAAGTTCGAATTTGGAGTGAAATGATAGCCTTTCGGTACAACTTAGTTGTACGAGAAAGGCAAAAAGTTCGTTTTTGGAGCGAACATATAGCCTTTACGTATACTTTGTATACGAGAAAGGCAAAAAAAACTTATGAGCGTAGACATATCAATCAATCCTTCAAAAATCCAAATGTTTTCTAAATCTTTCGCATCTACATCCAGTTACCATTTTCTCGGGGAACCCCCATGATATTACCGCGGATACTATAGGACCTCTTTATGAAACTTAGTACGTATGTGCGCTATGAACGGGTAGCGTGACCAATCAACTATACCTCATGGTTACACTAGCGGGTAAGGACTTGGCCACTGTATTGACAGCACGGTTCTATTCTCGGCTACAGGTTACTCCAGCCCAGTGTATGAGATAGCTATATATGCGGGTCGCATAATGAACTTTTGTTCGAGAAGACGAGCCGCTCAAATGTAAAAATCAGGCTACTGTCATGCTATTGTTTAGCCCATCGCCAAATCGTAGCCAGGATGTCCCGGGCTATAATTTTTTTTCATACTACTTTTCAATGATGACAGCGGTCTATGTCTATTGATGATGATGAAACCGCGCTTGTTACAGGCTCGGTAAAAATCCATCGGGTGAGTGAATTCGAAAACAGCTGTACAGGTCTATACATAAAAATGAATTTCTGTCTGTCTGACCATTATAGACTCCGAAACTACTAAGCCGATCAGCGTGAAAATTTGTATGCAGAGGTTTTTGGGGCCGGGAAGGTTCTTAAGATGGTTCGAGACTCCTTTCCCCTTAGGAAAGGGGGGCTTCCATACAAATGAAACATAAATTTCTGCATAACTCGAGAACTAATCAGAGAATAAATCAATTTTAAATGAAACGAAGTTCGTCGGGTCTAAATAACTAGAATAAATAACTGGTCTTTGATGATTCTGCGAGCGTTACGGCCCATACAAATTTTAGAACCCTTCCATACAAAACACATTACGAGGGGGTGGGCTTTTCGGTAAATGACAGCCGGTGTCACTGAGTACATCGAGAGTATTTCTCATGGCAAGTGGATACGGTGGGTAAGATTTTCATTGACTCTGTTTTGATTAGTGATTGTTGCGATTACCGGAGGGGCCAGCAGGAAGCCGCAATATTCTATATCAAGACAAAATTTTCAAAACGACTTATCTGCATTTGTAAACAAAGATTCAAACGACGAATTGACGAATCTGATAGCTCTCCCACGCAAACCAACACCACCAATAGGAAGGTGAAGGTTTCCGCTACCTGTTGATGGTGTTAGTTTGCGTGGGAGAGCTATCAGATTCGTCAAATCGTCGTTTGAATCTTTGTTTACAAAAACAGATAAGTCGTTTTGAAAATTTTGTCTTGATATTTTCTCGAGACACTCAAAAGGAAACCGAGAAGGAAACAATGGAACAGGATTCCGCGTCGAATGAAACATGTTGCAAGCAAATCGGTTAGGAGTAAGTAAAAAACATGTTTTGGCCATAACTCCGAAGCCCATAGTCTGATTAAACCAATATTCGATAAGAAACAATGAGACAAGATTCTGCATCGGGCAAATCGGCTAAGAGTAAGTGCCTAAAAAATGAAAAAAAAATGTATTTTGGCCATTACTTCAAATCCCATAGTTCGAATCGACCAATTTTCAATACGAAACAATGGGACAGGATTCCGCGTCGGATGCAACTTGTTGCGAGCAAATCGGTTAAGCATAAGTGCCTAAAAATGAGTGAGAATTTTGTACGTGTTTCTCATGTGAAAAAAGGCAAAAAAAATAAACTTTGGCCATATCTGTTAAATACCGAACTGTTTAATTTTCAATACGAAACAATGGAACAAGATTCTGCGTCGAATGCAACTTGTTGCAGGTAAATCGGCTAAAAGTAAGTGCCTAAAAAATGAGTGAGATTTTTTTTGTCAACAAATGTATTTTGGCCATTACTTCGAATCCCATAATTCGATTCGACCAATTTTCAATACGAAACAATGGGACAGGATTTCGAGTCGAACGAAACTTGTTGCGAGCAAATCGGTTAAGGATAAATGCCTGAAAAATGAGTGAGAATTTTGTACGTGTTTATCATGTGAAAAAGTGGATTTTGGCCATAACTTCGAAACCCATAGTCCGATCTGTCCAATTTTCAATACGAAACAATGGGACAAGATTCTGCGTTGAATGAAACTTGTTGCGAGTAAATCAGCTAAGAGTAAGTGTCTAAAAAGTGAGTGAGACTTTTTGTTGTAAAAAAATATATTTTGGCCATAACTCCGAAGCCCATAGTCCGATCTGTCCAATTTTCAATACGAAACAATGGGACAAGATTCCGCGTCGAATGCAACTTGTTGCGAGCAAATGATAAGTGCCTGAAAAATGAGTGAGATTATTTTGCGCACACACATACACACACACATACACACACATACACACACACATACACACACACATACACACACACACATACACACAGACATCACTTCAATTCGTCGAGCTGAGTCGATCGGTATATAACACTATGGGTCTCCGGGACTCCTATAAAAAGTTCGTTTTTGGAGCGAACATATAGCCTTTACGTATACTTTGTATACGAGAAAGGCAAAACCCAATATGGTTCAACAAACAAATCAAAAATTTGAAAAACCGAAAGCAAAAGGCTCATAAACTTTATAAACAATACACAAGTCAAGAAAATTTAGAAAACTATTTGAATATTTGCGATCAACTTAGTTTAGCCATGTCTTCGGCTCTTACGGAGTATAATGCTAAAACCGAAAATGAAATCAAATCATGTCCAAAAAACTTTTTCAAGTATGCCAAAACCAAGCTAAAATCCAGCAATTTTCCATCGAAAATGACTTTAGATGAAAAAATTAGGAGATAATGCTGATGAAATTTGTACTCTTTTTGCAACCTTTTTTCAAGAGACATATACCGAATTTTCCGAAAGTGATCGTGATTATGAATATTTTTCACATTTTCCTGACTATTTAAGCAGTGTTGGTGTAAACCAAATTAATGCAACGGAGATTTTGGCAGCTCTACAGAATTTGGATGCCTCAAAAGGATCCGGACCAGATGGAATTCCACCTATGTTTTTGAAAAAGTTGGCAAGCGAATTTACGACACCTTTATTTTGGTTATTCAAGTTATCTTTAGAAACCAGTAGCTTTCCAAAAGAATGGAAGAAGTCTTTTCTAATACCAATTTCTAAATCTGATATTAGAAATTATCGTGGAGTGGCCATTATTTCATGTATTCCTAAACTTTTTGAATCAATCATCAATAGAAGGATGTTCAACCAAATAAAACATATAATAACAGATGCACAACACGGGTTCTTTAAAGGACGTTCGACTACTACCAATCTTTTAGAATTTGTAAATTACTCATTGAATGCTATGGACAAAGGTAGTCATGTTGAGGCGCTTTACACAGACTTTAGCAAAGCATTTGATAGACTCGATATTCCTATGATGATTTTCAAGCTTGAGAAATTGGGAATTGAGATGAGACTCCTTAAATGGATTAAATCGTATTTAACTGACCGCCAACAAATAGTACGATTTGAAGGGAAACAGTCGCTTCCAGTCAATGTAACATCTGGAGTTCCCCAAGGCTCGCATATAGGACCTCTTCTATTCATATTGTTTGTAAACGATATATCACTCATTCTTAAGCATCTTAAAATCCTTATTTATGCGGACGATATGAAACTATTTATGGAAATCAAAAATACTATTGACAATGACATCTTTTTGAAGGAAATACGCATATTTGATAACTGGTGTAACAAAAGCTTACTACAACTTAATGTCAAGAAATGTAATTTGATCACTTTCAGTAGAAAACGGATCACACCATCGATAACTCTAACTCTAGGAAATCAACCAGTAAAAAATGTGAAAGGGTTAGAGATTTGGGTGTAATCTTAGATGCTAAGCTAACCTTTACTGACCACTACAACACCATTATCCATAGAGCAACAAATATGCTCAGTTTTATTAAAAGATTTAGTTATAACTTTCAAGATCCCTATACAATTAAAACTTTGTACGTTGCGTATGTCAGATCAATTATAGAATATTGTAGTATTGTATGGTCTCCGTATATGAAATCACATGATGATCGAATAGAATCAATTCAAAAGCAATTCCTTTTATATGCCTTACGCAAATTAGGCTGGACAACATTCCCACTTCCGTCGTACGAGGCGCGATGTATGCTTATAGATATCCAATCATTGAAAAAAGCGTCGTGAGTTTGCCATGATCTCATTTGTGAATGATATTGTTTCGCACCGCATTGATTCCACCAAACTATTGTCTTGTTTAAATTTTTACACTCCTACTCGGCAATTGAGAAATCGAAACTTGTTTGCCACCTGTCATCATCGAACAAATTATGCAAAATTTAGTCCAATGAATCAAATGATGTCTGTTTACAATCAGTATTGTGAAGCAATTGATTTAGCCATGCCTCGTATGAGCCTAAGAAAATATTTTAGGAACATTAGTTACAATAGAACATAGTTATAAGTTTTTTAATGTAGTCTACATTATGTTTGACGAAATAAATAAATAAATAAATAAATATCAGAAGGAAGTAGAGGTAATTCAAATAAAGGTTCAAGATCATGTTACATTCCCGGAGGCAAGAAAGCGTGCTGAACTACAAGCAGGAGGCAACTATGCGCAGGTAGCGGTACGACAAAATGAGTTCGAGTAAAAGCTGAAAGATCTGGAGCAGCGATGGAATCGAAGGACAAGGATATTATCAGGCTGCGGGAAGAAAGCAAACGTAAGGACGATAAGATGAAAATTATGTCAAACATTATCAAACAACTCAGCAAGTTTCTAGACAGGCAATTTTGCACCGTAGAGATCAAAGCATTAACCGTGATAAAACGCAGCACAGCCGAGAACAAATACGGACTCAATCGATGCCAGGCCCCGTAACACGATTTCTGAAAAACTCTCCAGCCTTTCTAGAAACGAAACGTGGTCGTACTCCGAAAAACGTCTAAGGTAAACCGGCCATCTCACCAGACCCAAGTGTGCCTCCGAAGAAAACCGTCACAAAGTCATACGACCTCTCTCAAATGGAAAACTCCAGCGCAAAGTCCGAGATGTCAAAAACACCACAAAACCAGCATTTTTTATAGCTTCAATTCTCAACAACGGTTGGACAATGGACAAGAATGATGACCTTTGCATGAACATGGACAACGAGATTAATTGGTTTGGAAGTGAAGAGTGTGTAGTACCTTTTCCGACCCAAGTACAGCAGGTTGAAGGAATCATCCGGGACGTCTTAGCCGTCGATGACGACTTCACCTCTGTAGCCGACGATACCAGAAACCTTGGATAGACGACGGGAGACAGGGGTAGCCCTTTTTTCCCTAGCTGCCGCTCTACAAATATTATACAATCAGACAAGATGCCCGACCAACGACATAACAACGAACGTGCCCACGATACTACCCGAAGTCTTTCCACAGTGTCGGCTACTGCCGATGGAAATGTAAACAATCGTGTAGTGGTTACGGCAACGGCTGACACTGTAGGGCAAACCCAATTCTTTTTCAGATGACTCCCAATGCACAATATACTGCTCACAGCAGGAGAAGGCCGTTCAAGAATCCGTCGAAAGAACATTAGACAAAGCGCTACCCCAGTGCCGGCTGTTGTCAGTATTGGAAAAGTGTAATGGTTTCGACATCAGTTGGCACTGTAGGGCAAAGCGTCCCACACGGAAGTTCTCAATTTCTGAACACATTAGCAGAGCAGAGTGCTGCATCTTCC
Source organism: Armigeres subalbatus (assembly GCF_024139115.2). Lineage (NCBI taxonomy): Eukaryota > Metazoa > Arthropoda > Insecta > Diptera > Culicidae > Armigeres > Armigeres subalbatus. Next base: position 38,376,026 of record NC_085139.1, on the reverse strand, counting down.
TCATTTACAGCCGGCTGCTCTAGTAGCAAGGTTTCGATACGGCACTCTTCAGCATCTTCTTCGTCGTTCATCATACTGTCAACTATGGATAGTCACTCTGGCGGCTGTTTCGTCCTATAATGGAACCTGCGTGGACTCAGGACCAACATCAGCGAGTTGAAGCTCCTAATTACCAACCTCTAAATCTCATCGGCAGGAACTATACGCTACTCCTGGAATCGGACAGCGTATACTATTGGCAACATGGAGTAGGTCTTACCATCCGGGAAGGCATACCTTTCCAACGGTTACAATTAGACACCACGCTGCATCTAGTCGCTGTACGCACCCTCGCACCGATTCAAGTAACTGTTGTCTCAATCCAGCGGCCACGTGGACGTCGTCGCCGACGTCGGCTCAAAAACGATACCATGGTTGTACCCCGAAGCAAAAGCGGCAATCTGTCCCCGATGGAAACGAGTAGTACTCATCGAGCTCTTTAACAGAAAAATGGAGAACATGCATGTTGTAATTTGGCGCTTACGTCACTTTCTCAGATTACGGCACCAAAGCTCTAGTTAGAAGGCTAACATCATCAATCAAATCAAAGTCGTTCAGACGTTCCATACTAAGAAGCTGCTAGAGCTCACGGTTTGTTACACTGCCAATAGCATCCATCATGATCTCGTTGATTATGCGTTAAGTAACAGTAGTGGAGGTCTAATACCCGCATTGGATCAGATAAAGATCCGTTACGCAGAACTTTACAGGCAAAAGCTCTGTACTGTGCTTCTATAAGGCCGACCATTTTATCCCTTAATTTTTCTGAAATATTGAAACTGAATTAAGTGGCTTTGGATTTTAAAACTGAAAGGTATAACATTTCCTTTAATCAGTTATTCGAAACGTGCGCTCGTCACTCTAAAGGTAATCGAAAGATTATCGGCTAATTCTTTTCAATCGAAGTTAAACCCCTCGGCAATGTAAATTCAATTACGCCATATTTCTAAGAACTGCGTCCACCTCTCGGCTGCACCCTGCAGTAACGAACCTTCCTTTTATCCCCGAAGCCACCAATCCATTCTTCGCTTTTCGGAAACCGTTTCGCATCACAATTGTTCTCGCGGTTTGCCTCCAATCATGCCACACCACCCCCACTCTGCTAAAACCATACCCGACCGAGCATCACCAGCCACGTTAGTCCGATTCACCTTTCCCTGCCGTGAATTCCCGTGCTTATCAAATTTCAGTGTAGAATTATATTGCTGACAATCATCTTGTCGTATTCTCTTCATCTCGGGACCGCTTTTCATCTTCGCCAGCCGACTCAATCCGGAAATCGGAAACCCCAAAAAGCAACCGTCTCAGGTGTCTGGTGCGGAACGGGAGAAAGGAAAACCCTTTATTTTCACCTCCAACGAATCACATCAAAGCGTGGTGGTGCCCGTCACTCATGGGAAGAAAGTTTCGATTGCCGATACCGCAGGCACCCCCCCGGTTCACCTTCGTCAGGACCGACACAGAATGAAATGCTACCTCACCGAGTGAGATCTGGGTTTCAACGATATGCTGAAACGGGAGCAGCCGGCGTCGGATAGTGACGATGATTGTGTGTGGCACATCCCGGAAAGAAGCAATCACTGATCCATTTGAGTGGATGAAGGTGCTTTTTGTGGGAAAATGTTTGTATCATGAAGTCGAACTGAAATTTATTCTTTCTTTTTTTATACACGTCCATCAAAACCGATATGTCAAGATGCATCGCTAATCTTGTGAGATAAATCAATGGTGATTGGATCAAAGAAACGCAATGGTCACTTTAGGAACTGGATACTCGTTGTGTGATTGAATTAAAGCCAATGTCTTTGTTACCCAGTACAACACCAGAAAAATATAATCATACTGAAGCAAATAAAACGAAACCCCCGAAGGGTTTCTTGGAAAATGAGGCTGATTCGCAGGACCAGCGGCTTACCCGGAATCAGAAGCAACAAACCACCCAACGAACGAGTGGATTATAATTGCTTCTCCGCCTGCAAGCAGTTCGTCGAAAAATGAGTCGCATACCTGGAATGAAAGAGAGAAAAAGGAAATTTTTGTTAGACGAAAAGAACTTTTTTTTTCATAGGTAATTACTTTAAGATATGGCAGTCGGAAAAAGGAATCAACGTTAAGCCCTCTGTACACCTCCCGTGAACATGAACATGAACAAGAGGTGAGAAAGAGCGATAATTTCACAGTGAACATCGTCGTGGACAATCGAGTCTAGTTGGAAGTGTTGAATTATTGCCCACGAATGCAGGCAGCAAGTAAGTGTGCAGTAGTAAACGAAGAAAATAAAAATGAAACATATTGTCGCATATATGTATATGAATTATTTGAGTGGGTAATCTACGGAACGATGTTGAAAAAGTTGTTTAATTTTAATCATCTTTTCGTTTAAATGTTCGGGAATTTTGTTATGAAAAGCCAGTAGGTACATATACTTAATGGTTTCTGAATGTCAAATTTTAAACTGTGCTACCAAATGTATACATTTTGCACCGTTCAAAGCTGAATTAGCATGTTCCGGTGATCAATTGACCTGAATCCAAATATTATCTTTCGACTGGTTTGCATCAAAGGAGTTCTGGCAAAACTACCCACGAAGCATGTAATTCACATGATTCATTCTGTTCCACAAATTAATACAATAATGTTCAATTATGCAATTATAGTTAAGAAAATACGAACTTACGAAAAGAGAAGTAATTTCTTCTAATTTTCTATCTAGTGACTTCTATCCCATTTGAACGATTGATTTTGACATGTGGTAATAAGTTTAATTTGATGAGGAGTTATTTAATTTTTTTTTTACTTTTGCTAGATATAATTTTTGACTTTCTCTTTTGGCTTACATTTGTTTAATACTTTTCTTCATCTAATTTTTTTTTCAATTTATTATTCATTTGTTCGAATAGTGTTAATTAATGTTTGAATATTTGACCAGTTTGCCAATAAAAAATCCCAATTTTTGCTCAAGTTTTCGTGTATAAAATTCAATTGATCACGTATCGTATATCCGTACCGTATTTAATTGTTGTGTTTACTATTGAAAGTCTTAATATGTATTCAATATTTTTTGCTGTGCTAAGATTTTGTTATCCAGTCATTATCCAAATTATAATTAAATTGTTGTAAATTACTCACATAAACTGTTTCAAATAAACAACTTTATTGAATAAACTCATATAGGTATACACCCGATTCTGGCCGTGTAAAAAAAATCCCATACAAAATTTTTACAAAGTTGCTCCATTTTGCATGATTCGTCGAGAAAACATAAAACTTTTTTTACACGGATTTTCAAATTTTGAACTGAAAACTTTTTTTACACGGAACGCATCCCCCGTGTAAAAAAAGGATCGGGTGTACCTAATCACAAACATTCTGAATGATAATTATTATTAATATCGGTACCTCGTGGATGGTCATAACGCAAAGAGCATACGAGCATGTGTGTACCAAAAAAACAAGGGCAGACAGACACGCAGGATGAAAACGACAGAGAGGCAATCTACACATCTTGTTAGATTCTTCATTCTCTCTGTATTGCTGTGGTGGATATATGGCGAATATGGTGTATATATCAGAGAGGAGAGAAGCTTTCTCTGGTAAATCAGGTAAAAAGATTCTACGGAGCTCGTTCACGTTCGAATGGCAAAAGCATTCTGAAAATCTGTTCACCGTGAACGACAGAGACGATGCACAAGCATATCGGGAGCATATCAAATGATTCAGTAGTAGCAAAGCAGAAAAAGTATGCCAAGCATTTATAACTAATATAGCTAAGACTTTGAATAAACAAAAAAATTGATAAATAAATAAATGAATGACTTAAAATTAATGGGTTGATAAATTAAAAAATGAACAATCGATTAAATTACAAAATTATTGATTTGAAAAACTAATAAATGGATATTTTTTTAGATTCATAAGTTCAGAAATGAATGAATTTATAAATTATTGAATAAAAAAAAATATAATAAAATAATCAAAAATAAAATAGTAAAATAATAAAAAATATTTCATAATAAGTTATAAGTTATAAGGTATGTTAATAAATTATTAAATTAAGTCACTGATTTACTAGGTTTCAATATATATATTTATAAAATGGGATAAATTTTTTCTCGACCAACAGAGGAGAATGAGAGATTATTCAAAAGAAAATTTTCAAAGAAATTCAGTGAGTGATTTTTTATAGACGCGGGATACTGTATGAGCTCGTTTTACTCCAATGTCGCATAAATCAATTTTTTTCATATTTTTCGTCCTTTTATCTCTTAAATATTGTACTAAAATTGTGTTTTCCTTTTCATTGTGGATCCTCAAAAAGTACTATACATATTTTGTTGGCAAAAGTTGAAAATTAATATATTTTTGAGGTAAAATAATCATCAAAGTGCATTTTTGTGAATTTATTTTTAACATAAAATAATCTTCTAAGCTTGTTGACCTCAAAAACCCCTCGAATCAATTTTTTCAATGCAATATACGAGTATTTGTTAGTTTCATAGTATAATTGACAAATTATCATTAAATTAATATTACTCCGTCATCTATTAACTCACAATTATTGAGCTATATAATTGCATAGAGGAATTTGGGCGAAAAGGCATGAGAAAAGAATATTTCCGATCTCATCTATTGTCACATCGACTCTCAAATAATATGATAACTCTTGTCTAGTTGTGCGATCGGGTTTGGTTTGGAAATGTTCGGCATCGGCTCTATCGAGAAGTATTTAAAAATCGTGTTTTATCCAATAAATCACAAAACAAAACATTTGCGAAATGATTTACTTCATTAGTTATTGTTTCACAAACATTTATCAATGTCTGTACAACATTTTTGGACAATAATATCAACAATTATCTGTAAATATTTTTTATTTTTACAGAATACATGAAACAATCACATAAAATGCGCTTTGATGCCTATTTGACCCCTAAATCCCTTAAATTTCTAACTATTACCATATTTAGTGCATTTCTATGGATCCACAGTGAAGAGATGAACACAATTTTAGAGAAATTTCCTAAAGATAAAATATATAAAAAATATGAATACTCGTGATATATGGAGCATTGGGGCAAAACATGCTCAATATCTACATACAGAAGTGTTCCACGTCCAATGAAACAGCACCCACTGAATTTTCTTGGAAAATTCTATTTCGAATGAGCCCTTGATTTCTTTTGTAAATCGCTCGTAAAGAAAGTTAAAAAAATTTCCTCCTTCGAAATCGGATTTTCCCATTGTGCATTGGCTCTACATTCCACTGAAACTTGGCTTACCTTCTAGAGTAATAATTTGAAAGCTGCACACCAAAAATGGTAATGGTCAGCCTATAGGTATGTATGGGCGGCAATGTGATTATAGGCTCGTTTATAGGTATCAGAAATGAACCAAAACAAGACTGATGTAGTGAATGTAGAAGTGCGAAACTTAGGTGAGATTTCATGTTAGGCTTCTGATGACTGAATGATAGAATTAATGACTTGTTTTATGTTCGATTAGCTTGAAATTGTTGAGAGGAGAGTTAAGTGTGCTTATAGTTATTTGAGTAGTGTAGTTATACTAGAGTGGGAGGTAAATCTAACATAGTAACATTGCACAACGAAACCCTAATACTATGATAATTTCACAGTTACAGTACGGTCTTGAACAGTGCGGAGTCAGTTGTCGCTAGTACGGTCGAATTATCGGTAGAGAACAGTAAACGTAAGTAGGCCAAATACGTACTTCCCATATCTATCACACACATGTAAATACGCACATTCGTATGGATTAGGCTAAACACGAACAAATTTATTGTCTTTTCTTCCAAAGGGATTTTTTAACCCTGGAATACCAACCACACTTGGAATAAAGGTTATCAAATCGGAAAATAGTTCTTTGTCTGCCATAACCGTTTTGCTAGCGCAACAGTAAATACAGATCATGTAATCGTTTTCTCAATGTAATTATGCGTTGAAAATCATGCACATAAACAGAGCATGAATTAAACCGTATAAATACATCACCATTCCATTATTCCCACATTCTATTGAAAACAATACTTCATTCACTCTGAAAATTCATTTAAAAACCATTAAGTTTACATGATATTATGTGAACCGAAACTAAAGATGGCCACGCTTGCGACGATCACGGTAGAATAAACAAAACATTCAATTCCATCAAGGCAGCTGCAAATGCAGCGGGAAACCTTCGTTTTCGACCATCGTCATACTAAAGTGAAGTTTTTTCATTACTACTACAAAGCAGCATCCATGATGCTGCATTTCATCGGTGTACTTCATCAGGCGTTTTCTTAAATCGATGGAAAAACTCCAAATTCTTGCACTTCATCCAGTCAGATATTTCCCCTTGACGATGCGCATGCGCTTACTCAGAGCATGTAAATTTACATTACCTAACTAGAACTCGATCACGACGGGTTCGATACTGTATGATTGAATCACCATAACTCAGAACCTGTTACTCTTTGGACAACGTTGGTTTCAAGAAGTGAAGACGGTAGAGTGGTATCAGAACGGGCTATCACTCTGCGGACCTTAGTTCGATTCTCATGTTAACCGTTTTTTTTATTTATATAGCATAAAATAGAACATGTAAATTTAAAACAACACATAAATTTGAGATGATAAGTGATGCAAAGATAAAATAAAATGTAAATTTCTATCGTTTATCATGCTCCAATTATGTGCATGATATTTGATGTAAATGTACATGATTCGTTCGAACAGTGTGTCAATCGCATAAGTATGTATGTGTGGCAAGTAAAATGGATACACTATACACTGGAAGGGAGCCGATAATGTTTCCAACCCGCAAACATTCTAGGCCGGACCGAGAATCGAACTCGCCATTACGCCTTTGCTCGCAAGGCTAACTGAAGACCCGTATAAATTAATATAATTTAATAAAAATAAAACACCAATAAAAAACCAAATCTTCCAGTCGTATTTCTTTTGTATATAAATTAACTTTTACATCAAATATAAATCATGAAATAAAAAAAATATGAATAAATACAATGGTTTCTAGTTAGCCTTGTCAGCAAAGGCGGAGTATTCTCGATTTTCGTTGCGGTCTAAAAGATTTTTTTCGGGTTTTCAGCAATCTCGACTAACTGGCCATAGCGTATCTTTGTACTTGCAACATAATACACATATCCATGCAATGGACGGGTACAGAATAGAAACATCAAATAATAACTGTGGAAATGTTAATGAAATATTGAGTAAAGAAGCAGGCCAAGATTCAGTGGTAATATAGAGCCATTGAAGAGGTAGAAGAAGAAGAGAAAGAATGAATTAATTTTTCTATGAATGAAGTAATCTATCTATGAAAATATAAATTTTTCGATTGAATATACGAATGATTGAAGTATTAAAATAAAAAAATATTTAAAAAGAAAAAATTATATTACCAAATAATAAAAACGAAACACAATTCATTTATGAGAAACTACTGAGTTAGTTTCCTTCCGACCAAACCGATACGAGTGTTAAAATGAGCGATAGCGACACACAAAGCAGGAACCCACCGAAACCAATTCAACGAGAACAGTAAACACTCTCGGTCGGTGTGAACTCCCAATCCAAATCAATCTATTCTCCTTGTATTTTTGAATTCACCACAGCTCCACGTTCATGTTCACCGTCGCGTTTACACTTGCGATGAGTTCACCGCAGATACGATTTCACGATGATTTCACAGGCATGACCGTGGAATGCTCATAAATCTGATATTATTGATGTTTTTCATGTTTTATGCATCTCACTACTAAATGCAGCATCTGCCTTTCATTTGAACATGATTCCCTCACGATTTGAGTATGTATCAAGAAGTTATTATCGAAAAACAGTTTGTTCACGTTCACGTTCACGGGAGGTGTAAAATGCGCTTTAAGTCGTATGACGGGATGTATGAATGTGTCAATGTTGACCAAAAAAATAGCTCTCCAAACATGAATATGGTCTGACGGAAGTTGTTCTGCGTGTGGCTGTGTTTATTCACATACAAGTGATAAGACGAATATGGGTTTCTATATATGGTGTTTTTCCTTTCATCCAAATGTCTGGATATCACTGACTGCAGGCGTAAATCAACTCAAGACACATTCAGCGGTAATGAGATCAGTCTGGCGCCAAGAGCTCTACTCAGGAAGGGTGGGGTTTTATTTGCAAAATGGGTGGCCCACACCACTGAAATGGATCTGTGGGCCATGTGACTTTGATGAGGTAGGAATATTTTTCTTTCCCGCTGCTGGCTTGTTCAGTATTCCGTTGCTCAAATCGTCAATCAAATCTTTTAGTCAGAGCCGTAGCTTGAATTCACAGCGCCCTTGGCGAAACCTTTATTAGGATACTAGGAAAAACAAAATGTGCAATATTTCACATTTAGAGTACAATTTCGTCTAATATAAGTTAGAATAGAAGGTTTAGTGGGCTAAAGATGCTTCAATAACAGTCGATTCTTTAGTGCGAAGTGTAGATTTCAGCTCCTAAGCTTTTTTTTAGATATTGTGATAATTTTAGACTAGTTTCAAAATATGTAAGAAAACTCGCAGAATTCTGCTGAATCTGAATCATGAATCTAATAAGTTCATAAAGTTCTGTAGACTTTTTCTTGCACTCAATTGAAGGAATTGACGTACAATAAGAGAATAAACATACACGAACTTCCGTTTTTTAATACAATAAACTTTACGAGATTAAAATCAATTAAAATATTTTTTTACATTTTTTGTAAGAACCTGTAACTCATGGTTGATTACAAATAAACCAGTGCACAGTGGTTCCATTCCCGTAGAAGGGCGGTCATAAATATAAATTACGGAAATTATACGGTAAAATGGTGTACTTTTTGTATTTTTCGGGTTAAACAGCCTATTTTTTAATTATTTAGTAGGCTCAGTCATTATCATACCTTACGGAGCCGATTTTAGTATTATGTGCAAAAATCTAACAAACAACGTTTAATTTGCATTCTTCAGGAAGATGCGTGGGTGGGAAGATGCTTATTATTGTTTAAATAGTAAACGAAAATAAACCTGATTAATCCACCTAGCGGTGTTAATTCCTTCCTAGTGCATATTAAAAAATTGTATTTTTGCCATCACTTTTATTAGAAAACATATTTTATTAGAAAACAAAAGGATATGATTCCACGTCGAATACAACTTGTTCCGAACAAATCGGTTAAGTTCTAGATCAACATTTGAAAAGGACGTAACAGCCAAAATTTATTCCTTCTGATTCTTTGTCCACATATATGGCTAAATATGTAGACGAAGAATCAGAAGGAATAAATATTGGCTGTTACGCCCTATCCAAATGTTGGTCTAGAAGTATAAGTGCCTAAAAAAGTGAGTTTTTTTTGCGCACATACATACACACACATACACACGAACAGAAATGTTTCATCTGGCATCTAATACTATGGGTCATCCGGGCATTTATACTTAGTATATGAGAAAGGCAAAAAGGTTTAATATAGCAATTTAAAGTTAAATATAATATATTTTCACATAAATTATCCATAATCCACGATATACTATTTAATAATCTGCACACAGATAGCTCTGGAATGACAGCTACAAATTTAAATATCTTCTCAGATATGTCTGAGAATGGAAATCGGGGAGAAACATGCTTTTCAGTCTCACAAAGTTGACCATGATAAAGAAAACATAATACTCGTGTTCATCAATTTTGGTAATTTTTAACCATCGTTTATTTATTTCCAAGCTCAGTTGGTAACTGAAATGCCATTTAAGCAGCAGCCAGAAATATGAATACACTTAAAGGTTATTCAAAAAGAAATTGAAGCGGTACACGATTAAATTGAGCAGAAAATATTATATCTGTTAAATAAACCTAATTTTGTTATTTGTTTACCCGCAGCTTTCTCGTGGACGGTTGCAGCTGAAATAGCCTTTAGATGAAAGATAGGAGTGTGAATATTTACACAGAGGATGTTTCTTGAGGGGATTTGAAGGGGAAACATACTTTCTTAGTGGATGGAGAAGATAACAAAATTGAGTAGAAAATTGTGTTTCCGTCATAGAAACATAGTAAAGCTATTTGTATATCATTTGCATAGTCGCAGATGGTCGCAGCTGAAATTGCCTTTAGAGGACAGATAAGAGTATAAACATTTACTCACAGGATGTTTCTGGAGGGTGTTTGAAAAGGGAACATATTTTCGTAAAGGATGAAGATAACAAAATATAGAAGAAAATTGTGTGTGAAGAAACATAGTGAAGTTATTTGTTTACCATTTGCTTGGTCGCAGATGGTCGCAGCTGAAATAGCCTTTAGACGACAGATAAGAGTGTAAATATTTGCTCACAGGATGTTTCTAGAGGGGATTCGAAGGGGAAACATATTTTCGTAAAGGATGAAACTAACAAAATTTAGAAGAAAATTGTGTTTCCGTCGAAGAAACATAGTAAAGTTATTTGTTTACCATTTGCTTGGTCGCAAACGGTCGCAGCTGAAATAGCCTTTAGATGACAGATTAGAGTGTAAATATTTACTCACAGGATGTTTCTGGAGGGGATTTGAAGGGGAAACATACTTTCTTGGAGGATAAAGATAACAAAATTTAGAAGAAAATTGTTTTTCCGTCGAAGAAACATAGAAAAGTTATTTGTTTATCATTTGCTTGGTCGCAGATGGTCGCAGCTGAAATAGCCTTTAGATGATAGATAATAGTGTAAATATTTACTCAGGAAATGTTTCTGGAGGGGATCTGAAGGGGAAACATATTTTATTGGTGGATGATAATAATGAAATTCATAAGAAAATTGTGAATCCGTTCTTCAAACACAGTAGAGTTTTTCGTTTACCATTTGCTTGGTTGTGGACGGTCCCAGCTAAAATAGCATGTAGATGACATATTAGAGTGTAAATATTTACTCAGAGGATATTTCAAGAGGAAATTCAAAGGTAAAACATAAGTTTACTGAGGTATGCCAACATTTTCACGCATAGTTTATTTAACTAAATTATCTCAAATTCGAAGCTTTATACAGAGCAAATTAGCTCAAATTCTATAAAAATGAAGATTGCATCTTATATAGTATAACATAAAGTAGCAGTTTAGGGATAACTTGTTGAATTTCGATGAAATCATGTTTTTGGATTTATGACCTATGGGGGAACCACTGTGCAGTGAAGGCAGAAACCTATAACATTTTAAATTTCTGGAAGATCAAAAAAACTTATGTATTACGAAGAAAAAGAGAAATGTGGATAACATCGTGAAGATAACGCACAAGGGGGCTATTTCCGCACTGAAGGAAAGCTATACAGTATGCGTTGGTCATTAAGTGGTTGTTATTAAAACCAATAGCAGCAACTGTCATACGATCAGATATACAAAACATTGCTATATAATATGGAAAAGCTGAGATATTGGTCATCCTTGACTGGTTTAACTCTTGAGTATTGGTCATCTCTTTCCAGCGTGTCAGTTAAATAGTTTGATCCGGTATATAATATCAACCAAACCACAGTCTTGATGTCTAGAAAAAGATTTTTCTAAGAATCAGTCCGAATCCGTCATACCTAATCCTAATATCCGAGATGCCTTTTATCCAAAAACAAATGCAAATAGATTTACCTCATATTATGTTGAGGTTGTTTGGTGAGAAACGATATAATCTATTTCAAACGTTCTGTAACAACAAAATATTATATGATATGGATTGTCAATGGCCATACTTGTGTGACATTATTATTGCATTTCTAGAGTTAGAGTAAGAAAACAACACTTTGCCATAGTGAAATGATAACTCAGAATAGAGAAGCGTGCGTAAAGAGGTTCTTGCCATAATTATTTAGTATTTATGTGAATAATATATTAATATTAATATAACGAGCATCATTATGAAAATTTTGGAAACGTTACGGGGATTATAATCAAAACTATAGACACTATTATAGGTTCCATAGACGAGCTGAGTCGAAGGCGAGTGTAACCAAACGAACTGTCAATTAGTGTGTGGTGTATACCACCCTCCGAGCGACCGTACTGTGTGTATGTAAAGATATAGCGTAAATGGTAATAAACAATGCGAATTCATATTCGCACTTCTTCTAGTCCGGACTATTGACCGAACAACACGCGTTTATTTCTCTCCTAAAAGAAAATCACATTATCCATAAAATCGGCTGCTAATGAGCAGATATAAAAGTGGCGACGAGGATAATTGGTTTACCGGTGTCGCGTGGAAGTGTTTTACGAGAGCTAGTACCTTAGTAACTACAATTTATCTTAATATATATTTATATTGATGTATTGCTAAAGCTCAACTCAGGGTTTTAGCTAAAAGTAATAACATTGTTGACGAGTACACAAAAGGTGTTCAATTATGTATCCTAATGTTAAAAGCTATAGCACGAATAATAAATTTGGAGTGTTCTATTTGCATAGCGAGTAAGTCGCATCCTATTGCTAGAGTTTGTAAGAGCAAGATTACCGGTGCCAAGCAACTGATTTGATATGAGCATCAATTTTTAAATAGAGGAATGGCCTACTAATTTCAAGTGATCAGAATAACCCAACTTTGCGTGGTAGTAGTAGTGATTTGTGATACAAGTTAAATAAGGTTATAATAAGTTTAATAATTTGACGAACAAGCTGCCCTTGTATCACAGTGAAAGAGTAAACCTATCATACATATACATACGTCGAAGGTGCTTTTTTTCATAAAGAAGTTCGAAGTGCTAGGCATTTTTTTAGAGGACGTGGTAGATGTGAGGCATTGAGCAGGTTTATAATCACAAACAAGCCTAACATGCTAGTCTTCTCCGGGTAGCGTCGTGTTTTTGTTTTCTACCTTTCGACAAAAAATCCGTTTTCGTCATCCATCAGTGGCACAGGCTGCGGCGATCTTAATATTCGTCGCATACTTTGCATATCCATCCGGGACTGCTCATGTGTTTATAGTGTGCTGGACATGTCCGGCTTGGCACCCCAGAAGGATGCCTGTCTACGGTGGCTGTGATATTTAGAAGGATTCCAAACTCATCGGGTTTCTAACTTAAACTTTCTAGATTTACAAATATGAGACTTAAACTAAACTACCTGAGTACAATTGCTTAACCTCAAGTGGTAGACTGCCTCGCAGTCAAGGTGTTTTTGCAGATTCCCTCTATTTATTTTTAGTTTCCAATAACAAAAACAGTTGGCTACTTGCCCTTGGAAATCGAAATATTTTTCCCTGGGCCTCTCATGCATGCTCCAAGTTGATTGTACAGCTTTGAATCATCGGTGTGGTTTTAATAGATTGCGAAAGAACATATCTTATCAAATAAATGAGGTATGAGAAGTTTTATTTTGAACTTACAAACAAGTTTTTTTTTCTTTTTTGAAAGTGGGATTCACGTTTGCAAGCCTAAAGATAATATTTCTACATATTTAAAGGAGAAACAATTCAATTAAAATGCTTACGATTTGTTAGCCTCTAACTGTATTGTTATTAGGTGTGGAGTTTGTGAAATGTGTACTCAATGTATTCGTTCTCGAAAATCTTCTTAAGGATATAGGCAGTACTCTCATTTTCAATGAGAGATGTCACGCGATGTTTACATTTCTGGCCCCTTTCAATATCTATAGAAACGCGAAGAACAAATGACATGCTTCAAAAGTCTAAAAAAAAATATTTGTTCCATGATGTGCATGTGTGCAATATCTGCTTTATTTTTGCGTTTATTACCATTTTCAACTCGGTGAATTAAAGGAATATTATTAATTAATCGACTAGTCACTATTCTTCGGATATATCTATTAAAATAATCTATAAATTTTAATTTTAAAATAAAGCCCAACATTCTTTCATGGCTGCCTTTCATACGAAACTGATTAAAGTAACCACGATTCTTTCATTTGATTGCTTAAAATAGAAAAAAGCACTTTGCTCGACCTTTTTCAGTACTGGTTATAGGGGAAGGGTCGTTTGGCCGAAACTCATTCCACCAGAAGCCATTTGGCCGAATGCCATTAGGCTGAACAAACTATTAGGCCGAACAAACCATTAGGCCGAATCTTATCTGGCGGAATCCTATCTGGCAGAAAGTCATACGGCCGAATAAGTCATATAGCCGAATAGACTATTTGGCCAAACAGGTCGTACGGTCGAATAGGTCATTTTGCCGAACAAATCATTTGGCTGAACAAGTAATTTGGTAAGTATTGGCGGGTCTTGACCTCGAATACATGTCCCTTGTCTACCAATACTTAAAAGATGCTGATGTTAGACTGTAACCATTGTTGTGTCCCCAAGGAAATGTGTCTTTGTTCCGTTACAGATGTGAAACATCACCAAAAATGTCAACCATGTAAACATCAGGATTGTCATTAATAAAGCACACTAAATTTCTTTCCCTTCCTACTGTATTTTTTTATTCCTTAACCTCGACCAAACCGCGAGTCTTTCTGTTCCCCAAAACTAACCCTATATATATATAAGAATCATAAAATGTATAGAAAACATGATTTCGTAAATTGGCCCAACAAGTAATTTGTCAAAATAAGTAATTTGGTCGAACAAGTAATTTAGCCGAACAAGTTATTTGGCCGAACAAGTCATTTGACCGAAAAAGTCATTTGGCCGAACAAGTCCAAATGGCCTCTTCGGTCTAATTCTAATGTCCTTTCATTTCATTTATTTAGTTAACATCTAAACAGATAACACTGAATCAACAATTTGACGCCACAATACACGGTTTGAGGCCGCATCTCTCCATCCTCGGATACGCCCCACGCTCGCCAAGTCGTTCTGCACCTGGTCTGCCCATCTCGCTCGCTGCGCTCCACGCCGTCTCGTACCTGCCGGATCGGAAGCGAACACCATCTTTGCAGGGTTGCTGTCCAGCATTCTTGCAACATGTCCTGCCCATCGTACCCTTCCGGCTTTAGCTACCTTCTGGATACTGGGTTCGCCGTAGAGTTGGGCGAGCTCATGGTTCATTCTTCGCCGCCACACACCGTCTTCTTGCACACCGCCAAAGATGGTCCTAAGCACCCGTCTCTCGAATACTCCGAGTGCTTGCAAGTCCTCCTCGAGCATTGTCCATGTTTCATGTCCGTAGAGGACTACCGGTCTTATTAACGTCTTGTACATGACACATTTGGTGCGGTGGCGAATCTCTTCGACCGCAGTTTCTTCTGGAGCCCGTAGTAGGCCCGACTTCCACAGATGATGCGCCTTCGTATTTCACGACTAACGTTGTTGTCAGCCGTTAGCAAGGATCCGAGGTAGACGAATTCCTCGACCACCTCGAAGGTATCCCCGTCTATCGTAACACTGCTTCCCAGGCGGGCCCTGTCGCGCTCGGTTCCGCCCACAAGCATGTACTTTGTCTTTGACGCATTCACCACCAGTCCAACTTTTGTTGCTTCACGTTTCAGGCGGGTGTACAGTTCTGCCACCTTTGCAAATGTTCGTCCGACAATGTCCATGTCATCCGCGAAGCAAATAAATTGACTGGATTTGTTGAAAATCGTACCCCGGCTGTTACACCCGGCTCTCCGCATGACACCTTCTAGCGCAATGTTGAACAACAGGCACGAAAGTCCGTCACCTTGTCTTAGTCCCCGGCGCGATTCGAACGAACTGGAGTGTTCGCCCGAAATCTTCACACAGTTTTGCACACCATCCACCGTTGCTTTGATCAGTCTGGTAAGCTTCCCAGGGAAGCTGTTCTCGTTCATAATTTTCCATAGCTCTACGCGGTCTATACTGTCGTATGCCGCCTTGAAATCAACGAACAGATGGTGCGTTGGGACCTGGTATTCACGGCATTTTTGAAGGATTTGCCGTACAGTAAAGATCGGGTCCGTTGTCAAGCGGCAGTCAACGAAGCCGGCTTGATAACTTCCCACGAACTCGTTCACTAATGGTGACAGACGACGGAAGATGATCTGGGATATCACTTTGTAGGCGGCATTAAGGATGGTGATCGCTCGAAAGTTCTCACACTCCAGTTTGTCGCCTTTCTTGTAGATGGGGCATATAACCCCTTCCTTCCACTCCTCCGGTAGCTGTTCGGTTTCCCAGATTCTGACTATCAGTTTGTGCAGGCAAGTGGCCAGCTTTTCCGGGCCCATCTTGATGAGCTCAGCTCCGATACCATCCTTACCAGCTGCTTTATTGGTCTTTAGCTGTTGAATGGCATCCTTAACTTCCCTCAAGGTGGGGCTGGTTGGCTTCCATCGTCCGCTGAACTGACGTAGTCATCTCCTCCGCTGCCTTGACTTTCACTGCCTGTACTCTCAGCGCCATTCAGATGTTCCTCGTAGTGCTGCTTCCACCTTTCGATCACCACACGTTCGTCCGTCAAGATGCTCCCATTCTTATCCCGGCACATTTCGGCTCGCGGCACGAAGCCTTTGCGGGATGCGTTGAGCTTCTGATAGAACTTGCGTGTATCTTGAGAACGGCACAGCTGTTCCATCTCCTCGCACTCCGCTTCTTCCAGGCGGCGTTTCTTCTCCTGAAAAAGGCGGGTCTGCTGTCTCCGCTTCCGTCTATAACGTTCCACGTTCTGCCGGGTACCTTGCTGCAGCGCGACCGCCCGCGCTGCGTCCTTCTCCTCCAGAATCTGTCTGCACTCTTCGTCGAACCAATCGTTCCGTCGACTTCGACCCATATACCCGACGTTGTTCTCCGCTGCGTCGTTAATGGCTGCTTTGACTGTATTCCAGCAGTCCTCAAGAGGGGCCCCATCGAGCTCACCCTCTTCCGGCAACGCTGCCTCGAGATGCTGCGCGTATGCAGTGGCGACATCAGGTTGCTTCAGTCGCTCTAGGTCGTACCGCGGCGGTCGTCGGTACCGAACATTGTTGATGACGGATAGTTTTGGGCGCAGTTTAACCATCACCAGATAGTGGTCAGAGTCGATGTTAGCGCCACGATATGTCCTGACGTCGATAATGTCGGAGAAGTGCCGTCCATCAATCAGAACGTGGTCGATTTGTGATTCAGTCTGCAGTGGTGATCTCCAGGTGTACCGATACGGGAGGCTGTGTTGGAAGTAGGTGCTGCGAATGGCCATATTCTTGGAGGCGGCGAAATCAATTAGTCGTAGGCCGTTTTCGTTCGTCAGCCGGTGAGCGCTGAACTTTCCAATAGTCGGTCTAAACTCCTCCTCTTGGTCAACCTGAGCGTTCAAATCTCCTATGATGATTTTGACGTCG
The DNA here is from genome assembly GCF_024139115.2 of Armigeres subalbatus. Classification (NCBI taxonomy): domain Eukaryota; kingdom Metazoa; phylum Arthropoda; class Insecta; order Diptera; family Culicidae; genus Armigeres; species Armigeres subalbatus. The sequence goes on along the minus strand of NC_085139.1, from coordinate 38,358,785 downwards.
TGGCTTGGGCAGCTGTCGTACTCACGTTCCAGCTGCGCGTAGAATGCGTCCTTATCATCATCAGTGCTTCCGGAGTGTGGGCTATGGACGTTGATTATGCAGAAGTTGAAGAACCGGCCTTTGATCCTCAACTTGCACATTCTTTCATTGATCGGCCACCACCCGATCACGCGCCTTTGCATATCGCCCATCACTATGAAAGCTGTTCCCAGCTCGTGTGTGTTGCCGCAGCTCTGATAGATGGTATGATTACCTCTAAACGTTCGCACCATTGATCCCTTCCAACAAACCTCCTGCAGCGCTACGATGCCGAATCCACGGTCCTTGAGCACATCGGCGAGTATGCGTGTGCTCCCGATGAAGTTGAGAGATTTGCAGTTCCACGAACCGAGTTTCCAATCGCTAGTCCCTTTTCGTCGCAGTGGTCTTCGCCGATGGTTCCGGTCCGTACTCTCTTGTTGATTGTTCGTTGCTTAAGATTTTTAAAGGCTGGCTTGCAGGGCCTGACACCAAACCCCTAAATTTCAGGAGGTCCATTCCTCCTTATTTCCGGTGGACCATGGTGCACAGTTTCACTTAGAGTCCCTCACTGGCACTCGGACGATGATCAGCCGCCCCTAACATGGAGAACAGACGCTGTTGTGAGCCGATCCTGACATGGAGAACAGACGCTCAATAAGATTTGCACCTCCGGAAGGAGCAAACCCCCTTCCCTGTCAGCATACGACCATAGTTCCCACCGGGGTTGGTTACCCGATCTTCCCTAAGGTTGCTCGTATCCCGGCCAGCACCGCGGGGAGGTAGGGATAGGAGTTGCTGGGTAAGAGGCTAAGGACCGCGAGATGGGGTCTATTTTATTCCTTCAGGTACGCGAAGTACCAATGGTACGCTTTACCCAGCATTTGCCGTGCCATGTCCTATTCGGCCAAATAACATGTTCGGCCAAATAACTTATTCGGCTGTATGACTCTTTCGGTCAAATGACTTTTTGCCTAATGGTCTGTTCGGGCCTAGTGGATGTCATTCCACTTCAAACTCCCACCGTAGAAAATTTTACTACAACAATGTAAGTTTGGGGAATTCGTTTTGGGGAAAGCTCATAAGGCCGGAACAAATATTCCACCACAGCGCTGATACAACACTGTATAGAGCACAATCACCGATTCAATATAGACCAAACACAGATTATCGACCACAGTTACAAAACATCCACACTACCATTCATGGAGATGTGCCATATCACCAACACCGATCACACAGTCAACAAGCGTACAGATGTAGATAGTTTAAGTACCACATACGCAGAATTGTTACACAATATTAAAAACATAAATGAACACAAGAAACCCATAAATGAAGAGTCGGATGAACACACCATGAGATTAAACTGACAATATGCCGATAGGGCACCATTGGTAGCCATTACATTTTAATGATTAGGGATATAGGTGAGAAGAGCGCCATTTGCCAGTTTTGTGATACCACGATTTGTAGTGTTCCGTAATGTAAGACTGTTTTAAAACACATAATTTACATGATTTTAACACAAATAACAACAACATTAATTCCACAGAATGTACCAACATAAAACAATTCAGACAGTGATAGATATATGAAACGATAGACGTGAAACGACACAAATCATGTAAGCCAAAATTCCCCAATATTTTCCTTTGTAAAACACACATAGTATATAAACTAAATTACTGTACCCCCTGAGGAAGACACAATCCCCGTGTCGAAACGTAGGGCAACGATTAAACTCGTTTCTACAATTAAAGACTGCGTAGCCATAAAATAAATATTAAAGTTACAGTCGATCCTGCATCAATAATAATATTTTCTTCTTCTGTCACTACCCCCCTCGATTTTGTGTGGCTTTATTTTATTATTTCTTAGAAAGCTTACGTCCTTACTAAGATTGACAAAAAATGTCCTTCACTGAGGCTCGAAACAATTTAGTTTAGCAGTAAGCTAGTGACTATAATAAATCCCTTCGAGGGTTGGCACACTCGTTCTTACACTTTTTTTCGACGAGATCTCTGCATTCTTTGTTTATTTTCCTGATGTGGGTACCACCAAGTCTCAGCAAACCTGATTTCTGCTGAGATCTCAGTAAAAGTGACGTTTGAGTTGCTGAGATACGGTAAATATCTTGCCGAAAATCAGTAATAAACCAAATTTTCTGCTGAAGTTCAGTTCTGTTATTGACTAAGTTACAGCGGTGCCTGAATTTGCCGAGCTAAAGAAAGAAAAACTTGGTGTGTGGTAAATAACTGCGACATGGCGAGTTACGTTTTATTTTTGATATTTTCACTGCGTCTTGCAGTGCATGAAGCATGTGACAACGATTCCAACTCGTCGGAAGATTGTCTAAAATGTTCTTACACACGACGTCTACGCTTTTTTTCTACGTATTGGCTTGTTTATAATAAAAGCGCACTGGTAAAAAAAACTATTGATTTGGTATTTTTTTTATTCGAAAAGAATGAGATTTCCTGGCCTTTGCCTTACTGTGGTGGCTTTCGCGTAGGATATTGAATCGTGCCTAGAAGTTCTTTCGGGCTTGAGCCTACGAGAATCGTTTCTTTTCTGCTTGATGTCTGGTGGTCATGATTCTAGCAGAACTTGAAGAATTGGCGATTGTAAGTACTTTAATAGCTGCATCCGTAGCCATTAAACCTGTTCACCATCTTAAAAGTATTCCAGATTAAAAGTGCCAGCCCTCTATTTCTACTCTAATTGTGATTTTTCATACATTTCAAAAAAATGTCATCTGAATGCATCAATTTAATCTACATTGTAGAAGAATTAGTCGCTGATAGCTTCTACAGACTATTCACGTACTCCGGGATCACCGTACATGAAAGGACTAAAATGATCGAGCAAATCCCGTACGCACTGATCCTTCAGTTGGTTGAGGAGGTAGTTGTCTGGGAGCTGAACTACTTCCACGTTTCGCACTACGCAGCGGACTGTGTTGAGCTGTGGGTACTCGATTATTGACACCGTCACCTAATTTGTTCATTTTAGACTTACGTCGATGCCCCACAGAACGATTAGAAGGAGAGGCGGAGAAGGAACGGGTTCGATGGAAACGAACCGTTGACGACCTCCATTTGTAGGATTTGCAGCGGTTCCGATATGTCCGGGAGTCCCCCCCTAGCCGGTAAAAGCGTCTTGCGGCCAACTCCACATTTAACCTCTCGCGCCACCAACCGGCACGGGCGGGCTTTGATACTTTACGAGACGGAACCGCTCCGCGAGAGAGCGATGAAAACAGAAATATGTAGTAGGTATTAGCATCGTAACGGCGAAATGTGCTCGCTATTTCTTAACCGCACTACCGTGCCCGCCGCTCAATGTCTGCGAGATTGTTCAGAGTGCGGTAACGAGTACCGTGCGTCTCCACCAAACCGATGGATAAAAGTCCACCACGCGCGCACTAGCGTCTTACACTGGGCTAGCCCTAATGGAACGTATACACGGTCAAGTAGTTTGACCAACATTGACTCCACCTCTCGTTTGTTCAAACATCCATCAAGTTTACCATTAGCGGCACGAACAATCAATTTATTCGACCAACAATATCACACACGAACGACCGAAGCGCCAACTTGAGCACTAACCATCAAAAAATATATGGGGGTTGGTGCAACTCCACTACAAATGCTCAAACATGTTCGGCGAACCTTGACTCCACCCCCGACAACTCAAACCAAAATCAAATCGTTTTAATTTTTTCCAACCGAGCCGCCAACTGTCAAATGGTTGTTCAAACAACTTCACACAGGTTCAAACAAAACAGCAACCGAAGCGTTTTCTTGGGGGCGGAGTCAATGTTCGTCAAACTGCTTGACTGGTGTGTACGTTGCATAATGCTCTACCACCAACCAAACAAAGTCTGCGGGAGCTTACGCCGGTTTTTGGAGTCCGACAACAGATCCTGGCCTTTCCCGCGCTGGCCAACTTTTGTCCCGATCCGAGTTTTAATACGGGTACGGTTCACCATCACCGTCCGGATGGCCAACCGCCAACCGCCGAATTGTTTGAAAATGTCGTAGCTCCGGCGGCTGCGGCCGGATTGCGCCGGTCTTCAAACTGCACCGACCAAGTTTTAACCGCCGATCGTCAAAACAAAACGAAGTGGAAATTTTTCCGCAAAATCGACGAAAGTGATAGTCCGGATGGGCGTCACTAATCAGTCGAATCACAATTTCCAATTCCAGAGCAAATCTGAGATACGTCCGTACTCAAAGATTGCTCTTAAGTCGAAATCTCCTGGACTGACACAAAGTTGATTAAATATTGTTTTTGTTGTGCAAATGTAAATCATACTACTGGGTTATGAAAAAGGGCACATTCTTCGAGGGTACATTTTTATGCAATCATTTCTAAGCGCACTTTGCTTCAGATTCGTTCAGCCTTTCCCCAGACAATTTCTCACAACAGTGAAAGCTCGCGTGACTTAATATTTATTCCACTTTGTACAACATCAAAGATGTCTAATCTCGCACTCAAACACTCTCACGTAACGAAAGCGAGTGCAGGTTCGCCTTTCCTCGGTACCATAGAAACTATTCGCAGCTCATGGCTCAAACAGCAGAACACAATCCCATGCAATTGACGTCTCGACGACACGTGAAGGACCTAATCTCCTGCCATTGCTTATTTATTTCCCTTGGCTGTTTACTGCGACGCTCCGCAACGTCTCGCTACAGATCCATTCAATGGCATCTTTACTCAATCCCCCCATTTCATTGCTTGAGAAGATAGAAGTCGCGCAGAACGTTCAAACGGCACCGGAGCTTCAGTGTGCAAAGGCGTCGCCCGTTCGCATCTGGTACCTCTATACTAGTGTTCCGCAGTATTCTACGTCAAAACATCGACCCAAATCCCCGGGGAGGCAAGGTGGAAGTCACTTGAAGTGTTCCGCCATAAATCTTGTGCACCTCCCTCCACTTGTGCCCTCTCTAACGAGCCCCAGTAGTTGCGTTTTTCTTTTCTTCGCGCTGATTTGTTCCGCCTCGGAAGTACAACTACATTCACTTTACACATTCGTCTGAGGAAAAAAAATAAACGGATTAGTTCACCCAACAGTGTTAAATTTTCCTCATTGTGCCATGCGAATACATTTTTAAAACTGTGTTCGCCATCAAGAAGATTTTGAATAGAAATCTTAGATGGTCCAACAAATTGCATGGTGCGAGGGCCGTTTGATCCTGTAAACGTTTTGACAAACCATGAGGCTAACATATAGTCGACCGAAATATGATTCTAGAGTATAACCGTTCACTGCACGTTTTCCAGTAAAGAAACCCCGTCAGATAGTTTGCGAGAGGTAGGTACTCCGAAAAAAGGAAACCACGACCCAAAGCGCAGTAAACACGTTCTGGCTTTGTGCTACGGGGGCGATAAGTTATGGGTCTCAGAAGCTCCGGTTTATGCCTTCCTGGGGCTGCTGGCATCCCTGATACGACAACGACGACGACGACGATGGCGATGACTGCTGCCGTTGTTCCTGCGATGATGCTCGGGAAAAAGTGCAAGCAGCACATCTTGTTTGCTAGTTTAAGCATCGGGGAGGAAGATACACGAACACAACACTGAACACATTCTCCACTATCTTCATCGACTGGCTCAAGATTTACGCCTCGGCGATGCAGGGCACGGAGTTGCGATGCGGACTGTTTCGCTTGCCTTTCAACGTCCACCGCCCCGTCGCGTCGTCGTACCTGCTCCGCTGGACCGTGGGTTGTTGGTTTATGATGATGAACTTGCTGCTCTGGGGATGCAGGGGCGCGTCTCCGAGGGTTAGTAAAAAGTAACAGAGTCTTTCAATTAGGGGCATCGGAAATTTATGCGGAAAGCTCCCGGAAGCGAAGCGAAGAAAGTCAGATTGCGGAAATATTGGACGTGTGTACGCTTTCAATCACCGGCACTTGTTCAGACTCCTCATGACTTCAATGTTGTGTTCTTACGTTTTTGTTTTCTCTTGATCGAGCTAGAAGATGTATTGGCTTCTTAGCTGTATTTCAGTGATTTTAGTGGAAAGCAAAAGCTTGAACTTACTGTTTTGAAAGTGTAAAATAGAGAAAAAATATGAAGCACCTTAACCTTAATTAACCAGCGAAAAACAATTTTGAAGCATATTGAAATAGTTTTCGAAAGCAAAATGAATTATTATGTAAATAACGTGAGCATATTTTCATGGCTTTAATTTACATCGATAAGAAAATTCAACAATTGAGACTTCTGGAGCAGCAGCCATATTTTTCTCCTTTGCTCGTCTCTTTCAGCAGCGTGTTAAAAATATTCAATTCGACTATGAAGTGACTTCATTCAATTGAACAAAAGTATTTTTATAATGGTTTCTAACTTTCCGGGGAGTATTTTTTTTTGAATTCCGAAAAGGAAATCTTTCGAATTCCGAAAGGAATTCCTTCGAATTCCGAAAGGAATTCCTTCGAATTCCGAAAGGAATTCCTTCGAATTCCGAAAGGAATTCCTTCGAATTCCGAAAGGAATTCCTTCGAATTCCGAAAGGAATTCCTTCGAATTCCGAAAGAAATTCCTTCGAATTCCGAAAGGAATTCCTTCGAATTCCGAAAGGAATTCCTTCGAATTCCGAAAGGAATTCCTTCGAATTCCGAAAGGAATTCCTTCGAATTCCGAAAGGAATTCCTTCGAATTCCGAAAGGAATTCCTTCGAATTCCGAAAGGAATTCCTTCGAATTCCGAAAGGAATTCCTTCGAATTCCGAAAGGAATTCCTTCGAATTCCGAAAGGAATTCCTTCGAATTCCGAAAGGAATTCCTTCGAATTCCGAAAGGAATTCCTTCGAATTCCGAAAGGAATTCCTTCGAATTCCGAAAGGAATTCCTTCGAATTCCGAAAGGAATTCCTTCGAATTCCGAAAGGAATTCCTTCGAATTCCGAAAGGAATTCCTTCGAATTCCGAAAGGAATTCCTTCGAATTCCGAAAGGAATTCCTTCGAATTCCGAAAGGAATTCCTTCGAATTCCGAAAGGAATTCCTTCGAATTCCGAAAGGAATTCCTTCGAATTCCGAAAGGAATTCCTTCGAATTCCGAAAGGAATTCCTTCGAATTCCGAAAGGAATTCCTTCGAATTCCGAAAGGAATTCCTTCGAATTCCGAAAGGAATTCCTTCGAATTCCGAAAGGAATTCCTTCGAATTCCGAAAGGAATTCCTTCGAATTCCGAAAGGAATTCCTTCGAATTCCGAAAGGAATTCCTTCGAATTCCGAAAGGAATTCCTTCGAATTCCGAAAGGAATTCCTTCGAATTCCGAAAGGAATTCCTTCGAATTCCGAAAGGAATTCCTTCGAATTCCGAAAGGAATTCCTTCGAATTCCGAAAGGAATTCCTTCGAATTCCGAAAGGAATTCCTTCGAATTCCGAAAGGAATTCCTTCGAATTCCGAAAGGAATTCCTTCGAATTCCGAAAGGAATTCCTTCGAATTCCGAAAGGAATTCCTTCGAATTCCGAAAGGAATTCCTTCGAATTCCGAAAGGAATTCCTTCGAATTCCGAAAGGAATTCCTTCGAATTCCGAAAGGAATTCCTTCGAATTCCGAAAGGAATTCCTTCAGAATTCCGAAAGGAATTCCTTCGAATTCGAATTCCGAGAGGAATTCCTTCGAATTCCGAAAGGAATTCCTTCGAATTCCGAAAGGAATTCCTTCGAATTCCGAAAGGAATTCCTTCGAATTCCGAAAGGAATTCCTTCGAATTCCGAAAGGAATTCCTTCGAATTCCGAAAGGAATTCCTTCGAATTCCGAAAGGAATTCCTTCGAATTCCGATAGGAATTCCTTCGAATTCCGAAAGGAATTCCTTCGAATTCTTTCGAATTCCGAAAGGAATTCTTTCGATTTCTGAAAGAAACTTTTTCGAATTCCGAAAGGAAATCTTCCGAATTCCGAAAGGAATTCTTCCGAATTCCGAAAGGAATTCTTCCGAATTCCGAAAGGAATTCTTCCGAATTCCGAAAGGAATTCTTCCGAATTCCGAAAGGAATTCTTCCGAATTCCGAAAGGAATTCTTCCGAATTCAGAAAGGAATTCTTCCGAATTCCGAAAGGAATTCTTCCGAATTCCGAAAGGAATTCTTCCGAATTCCGAAAGGAATTCTTCCGAATTCCGAAAGGAATTCTTACGAATTCCGAAAGGAATTCTTACGAATTCCGAAAGGAATTCTTACGAATTCCGAAAGAAATTCTTACGAATTCCGAAAGGAATTCTTACGAATTCCGAAAGGAATTCTTACGAATTCCGAAAGGAATTCTTACGAATTCCGAAAGGAATTCTTACGAATTCCGAAAGGAATTCTTCCGAATTCCGAAAAGGAATTCTTCCGAATTCCGAACAGGAATTCTTCCGAATTCCGAACAGGAATTCTTCCGAATTCCGAACAGGAATTCTTCCGAATTCCGAACAGGAATTCTTCCGAATTCCGAACAGGAATTCTTCCGAATTCCGAACAGGAATTCTTCCGAATTCCGAACAGGAATTCTTCCGAACTCCGAACAGGAAGAAAATTCTTCCGAATTCCGGAAGGGAATTCTTCCGAATTCCGGAAGGAAATTCTTCCGATTTCCGGAAGGGAATTCTTCCGAATTCCGGAAGGGAATTCTTCCGAATTCCGGAAGGGAATTCTTCCGAATTCCGGAAGAGAATTCTTCCGAATTCCGGAAGGGAATTCTTCGAATTCGGAAGGAATTCTTTCGAATTCGGAAGGGAATTCTTCGAATTCGGAAGGAATTCTTCCGAATTCCGGAAGGAATTCTTCCGAATTCGGAAGGAATTCTTCCGAATTCGGAAGGAATTCTTCCGAATTCCGGAAGGAACTCTTCCGAATTCCGGAAGGAATTCTTCGAATTCGGAAGGAATTCTTCCGAATTCGGAAGGAATTCTTCCGAATTCGGAAGGGAATTCTTCCAATTCGGAAGGAATTCATCCGAATTCGGAAGGAATTCTTCGAATTCGGAAGGGAATTCTTCCGAATTCGGAAGGAATTCTTCCGAATTCGGAAGGAATTCTTCCGAATTCGGAAGGAATTCTTCCGAATTCGGAAGGAATTCTTCCGAATTCCGGAAGGGAATTCTTCCGAATTCGGAAGGAATTCTTCCGAATTCGGAAGGAATTCTTCCGAATTCGGAAGGGAATTCCTCCGAATTCGGAAGGAATTCTTCCGAATTCGGAAGGAATTCTTCCGAATTCGGAGGAATTCTTCCGAATTCGGAAGGAATTCTTCCGAATTCGGAAGGAATTCTTCCGAATTCGGAAGGAATTCTTCCAGATTCGGAAGGAATTCTTCCGAATTCGGAAGGAATTCTTCCGAATTCCGGAAGGAATTCTTCCGAATTCGGAAGAATTCTTCCGATTCCGGAAGGAATTCTTCCGAATTCGGAAGGGAATTCTTCCGAATTCGGAAGGAATTCTTCCGAATTCGGAAGGAATTCTTCGAATTCGGAAGGAATTCTTCCGAATTCGGAAGGAATTCTTCCGAATTCGGAAGGAATTCTTCAAATTCCGGAAGGAATTCTTCCGAATTCGGAAGGAATTCTTCCGAATTCGGAAGGAATTCTTCCGAATTCGGAAGGGAATTCTTCCGAATTCGGAAGGAATTCTTCCGAATTCGGAAGGAATTCTTCCGAATTCCGGAAGGAATTCTTCCGAATTCGGAAGGGAATTCTTCCGAATTCGGAAGGAATTCTTCCGAATTCGGAAGGAATTCTTCGAATTCGGAAGGGAATTCTTCCAAATCGGAAGGAATTCTTCCGAATTCCGGAAGGAATTCTTCCGAATTCGGAAGGAATTCTTCCGAATTCGGAAGGAATTCTTCCGAATTCGGAAGGAATTCTTCCGAATTCGGAAGGAATTCTTCCGAATTCGGAAGGAATTCTTCCGAATTCCGGAAGGAATTCTTCCGAATTCCGGAAGGAATTCTTCCGAATTCGGAAGGAATTCTTCCGAATTCGGAAGGAATTCTTCCGAATTCGGAAGGAATTCTTCCGAATTCGGAAGGGAATTCTTCCGAATTCCGAAAGGAATTCTTCCGAATTCCGAAAGGAATTCTTCCGAATTCCGAAAGGAATTCTTCCGAATTCCGAAAGGAATTCTTCCGAATCCCGAAAGGAATTCTTCCGAATCCCGAAAGGAATTCTTCCGAATTCCGAAAGGAATTCTTTCGAATTCCGAAAGGAATTCTTCCGAATTCCAAAAGGAATTCTTCTGAATTTCGAAAGGAATTCTTCCGAATTTCGAAAGGAATTCTTCCGAATTTCGAAAGGAATTCTTCCGAATTTCGAAAGGAATTCTTCCGAATTTCGAAAGGAATTCTTCCGAATTTCGAAAGGAATTCTTCCGAATTTCGAAAGGAATTCTTCCGAATTTCGAAAGGAATTCTTCCGAATTCTTTTAAACTTTTTCTTTTCGTCAAATTTTACTGAATAATCATGGGAAGTTTAGTAACGCGTTACACTTCAATAATGTCACTTATATTGTATTTAGCGTCGAACGCAATTTACGTAACATTTTGAGGGGAAGAGGTGTACAAATAGGGTTACAAAGAGAGAGGGACGAGGTATTCAACATTTACAATTTTGACATTTTTTCATAATTGAAACGAATAATACGTTTAACCATAACGTGTTTGATGAATAGTATGTTGAATAACTCCATGCCACAATTTATTTTATTATTATTAAAGAAATCTGAATGCTATATCAAATAAATGAAGTTCGATGAAGGTAGAATATGGCAAAAATCAATATGAAACATTGGCACCACTGGCGCCATTGAAGCTACAAAAATATTTTTCTCTTCTCTCTATGTTTAATAGCAAATAGCACCATTTATTGCAGGACTCATAGTTTGGCCAAAAATCTCTCTTTTTTCTGTTGTGCATTGGTGACGTGGGCGCTGAACAATTGATCTTTTTGAGCAATTGATTATTTATCCTCGAGATGAATGAACAATTAATCAATCGTAAACGATTTTTCCCATACATGTAGTTTTGCAAATAGTCTACCACAATGATCCTTGTTCCTATTTCCACATCGATACTCTTTCCTCCCTCTTTATATGGGAGTTTGGCAGAAGGAAGGTCGTCAAGTTTATATCATCACAAATTTTGCCCTCCGCTCGCTTTCAAATCCAATTCTATAAATCATTCTTCATGCCCGCCGTATCCTAGCGAAACTATCAAACCTGAATTTTCGCCTCTAATTCCATCATTAACATGTACGTCTTAGAAGATGATATTAGCCTTTCCACAACTTATATCTTTTCTATTAATTTGAATGTTGTTGTTTCAATACAAGTGTGTTGACAAATGAAAAGAAAGAATTCCATTCAGTTCCCGAACTCTCTTCTCAAGAAACAAATCAAGAAATATCAATAAAGCTTATTTAATTCGTTGTGACCATCCAAACAATGCCAACCGGAAGTAATAATCGAATTCCGCCACGAAGGGACGAGTCTATCCAAGGTAAGAAGGAGTGAAACACAGCAACGGAGTGCCGAGGAAGCGATGTCTATATACAACGTGCAATAACTGAGCTTCGGAGCAGATCCAGTTGCCTGGGACGCCCGGACGGCCGCGAATGACAATAGAGGGAACAACTACGGAATACCCGGACTCGTATTTCGTTCCCCGCAGGCACGAGCAAATATTATGTTCAATTTCACTTGTACGGCGCTGGCAACAACAATAGGGCCCCGAAATGGACGACACCGGGCCCGTTCCGGAAGCCCGCCAGGCAAGCAGGCTGAAATGACAAAAATGTTGCAACACTGGACGGGGAGTCCCATAGTGTGTCCGCCCCGCCCTCTACCGGCTCCGGTAGTCAGAAGTAGCATCACAATATTTAAAATGTTTGTCTTCTCGTCGTACAACTGTACACTTCTGCAGCAGTTTCGAGCAGGAAGAATTGCCCGGAGACATTGTTGCGCAAATGTACAATCTGGTTGCACTTCTTCTTATTCTTGCAATCCACTATAGAACAGAACGCTTCCCCTTCACGGATTTCTAATATCGTCTCGAACTGACATCCTGACATCGAGCTGGTTCGTTGCTTCAAAAGAACGCTGACGACGACGATGAGGATGACGGGTGTCCTCCCTTCCGGCAGGGAATAGATGAGCGCTGAAATCACAAAAGAATCCCGTTCTACGTAAAAACGGCCAAACGAGCGCACGCGGAGCGGAGGCTCGGGAATTCATTTGTTGGCTCATCGTTAAAAGGCGCACCAACAGCACCGGAGGTTATATCTACTTGTTACGACTACGACGACGACGATGCACGGTGTAGAAGTCACTCGGTAACAACACCCGGCGCGTTATGTTTACATTTCATTAAAAGTACAAAATCGATTAAAGAAGTTCTGCAGCCAGCCAGCAGCGCTGAGAGGCGAGGCACCGTCTGGGTTCAAAGTATCTGACACGTACCGAAAGCAGCGGCACCAAATGGGAATTCTTCCGAAGGTGTTAGACTTTGAATTATCTCCCCTGTGGCAGATTAATCTAGGGGAGAGTCAAATAAAATGCGGTGGATCACGAAGGAGTACATGTTTCCCAATTCTACAATTGAGATTACAAAACGAAGTTCAAAACATGATTTTTAAGAAGAGTTTCCTAATTATATTCCCATCAGTATGAAGCCTTAAGCAAATTCCTATTTTAGGAATTTTAACGGCAATATCTAAGACAAGACAAGACAATCATATCACCATGGAGTGGCAATACTGCATTTTGTTTTATTGACACATGACAAGCTGCGGTTCTAGATCTGGATGCTATAAAATAAAGCGTCTAAACTAAATCTAACTAACTAAATCTTTCCGTCTCTAAATGGAGCAAATGAAATGAGGATGAATGGGCAAAGGGATTAAACAATCGTCATCTCGCCACTGGTTCGTAGCATGTATAAAAAAAAACTATTGATAGTTGATAGTAAGAAAGATCCTTCGTTAAATCTGACGATCGCATTATATATGACCTACCATATTTTGTGCCGTAACCTTCTGACAATTACACAAACATTCTGCATTTTATTTCATTTTTTTATTATACTTATTTTCTTTTTGATGCATTTTGTTGATAAAAGTCTTCATCCGATTGGGAGTCGCACTTCATTCCATCTCCCCCTTCATATGTCAAAGTGAAAAGGACGACCCGGGAAGAAAAAGTTTCAGTAACTTGATATCCTCGCAATGTTCCTTCCCAGGAAGCAACGTTGCATGTGACGCGCGCGCGAGCTCGGAATTTCAACGATGTCACAGCCAGCAAGCGTGGCTGTTGAGGTTGAGGTATAGAGCTTGATGGAACCCAATCGTGTCAAGCAGGGGTCGTCTTCGCGTGCTGCTCGGAGGGAAACTCGTTTCTTGAGGAATGATAACGACAGGAAATTAAAGTTAACGTTTTTTTTCTCGATTTTTTTTCTAATGTGGAGAGAATAAGCTGGAAGCATTGTGGTATCATGCAGAAAAGGAAGTCTTCAAAGACAGGTGCGCTTAAAAGTTTTAATTGAAACAGATGGTGCAATATGATCTATTACCATAATTTGTTATATCGAGTTTCTGTTGTTTCATTGAATAGAAACGCTTTTTCGATTAAAGTACAAACATTTTCAAAATAAAGTTGACCAAATGAAAAAAATCCATCTCAAAATGAATATTCAAAAAGTATCAAAATAGCAACATTTTCTTTCAATAATTAACGAGTGACCACAGCCATGTCTCCCGGGGAGCAACCACAAACTTATGTCCGGAAGTGTATTTCTTCACTTTTCCCATTTCTCTATTGAATCATCGATGCATCAGAAAGTCCCATGGTCAAATCAATTATGGCTCATCTTCGTCAAAACCGTTTGAGCATCTGTGAGTGGTCAAGACCTAAACCAATCAACCCTTTTTAAGAGAGTTCCCGACCACTTCCACCGACGACGACGTTGTCTGGAAAGCCAGAAGAAACCAAACCATTTAATTCGGTTCACTGAATCGAACCTAACCAGCCGGAAGCAACTTTCCAACAACTTGCTTCAGTTATGTTTGCACTTTGTGGCCGTCCCGCCCGCGCGTCGTCGGACCTGATGGGAGACGGAACGGGCGGAATTGTTCGTCAGAAACAGACAGAAAGTCGTCAGAGAAGAATCTGAATGGCCTAAGGGGTATGACAGGCGAGAGTGCCCAAGATCGAATGATTGAAGTGCATCCGTGCACGGACGAACAGAGTTGTATCTTTGCAGAATGCTCCATCTGGGCCGGAGACGACAGTGGGAAAGCGGAAGAAAATCTGCAGTTCGATAATTGAATAGAGCTGATACTAATTTCAGCATTTTTTCGGTTCGGTGGTTATCGGATTGAAAATTTTACACAGGAGTTGGTTTCGTTGGCTGGAAGAATAATTTAGTATCCAATCGTACGTTGCGGCGAAAGAAATTAAACACTCTCAATGATCAAAACCATTTACGGTGTGCCGTTTGATGTTTTGTATGTAACGCGTTGGTTGTGTGTCAAATTTGCTTTTTGATCAATCGATTCCATTAAGCGGAAATATGCGGAACAAAATAAACCTGAAAAAGCAATTATTCTTCATCGCGCCCGAAGGGTTTCGGCAACGTTTACGGCAATCGATGACTAAGTACCGTGTCTTACGGCTGTTGGAATGAAACATCAGCACACGAATTGAACATCATCTTCCATTTGACAGAATTGGAGCGGGTTGAACGAACCGAAGAAAGTTATTAGCAAACACAAGCACCCGCAACCCGATTGGGGGTCGAAATAAGTACATAGTTGATGAAACCGGATTGATTCACCTAATGTAGGAAATATTTTCTCTACTGTGGAACAAAGAAAATTACCTAATCTAAACCAACATTTTGAAAAGAGCGTAGCAGCCAAAATGTAATCAGCTCTGTTTACATCCGTAAAGCTATATAATTATAATTCCATTTGATCGAAATAAACGTTTGGCTGAAACGATTATTAGGCCAAAAGCGGTTTGACCGAAAGGGACATACGGCCGAACTGTTCATTTGGCCGGAAAAGTCGTTTGGCAGAAATGCCGTTCGGCCGAACAATAATGAATGTGAAATGTGTCAAGTGATTTTCGATAATTGAGCAATGAGAAAAGAGGAATGAAAATTGAGAAGTAAGAAGTGAAAAGTTGCATTGGAGTCTATTTTGACCGAGAGAAAGATTAAAAACTTTATAGTTTTGTAACGAAGTGAGGTAGGGGTTCGAAATTTTCTGACTTTTCATAACTTTTGGCAACGAAAAATTTTCGGTGGTAAGCAGCTTTCAACGACGTTTAGGAACGCTACATCAAAAAATGTGACACATAGTGAATTCGCTTTTAAAAGCTCATTTTCGAAGCATTTTTCAATCTTTTGGAAGCATATTGAAGGTTTACATTCCGCTGATGGTTTCTCAGTTTTGTCATTCTGAACCTCAGTAATCGGTTACTATGATACATAGATTCTCAGACAAATTTATAACGTATTTTTTTCTTTACTCGTATAAGAGCGTGGTTTTCCAAAGCTTTCGATTTTCGTACTCTGAGTAACAAAAAAATACTTATTTTTATGACCAATATTTCGTTTAACAAAATAAATTGTTCGCAAATCATAACGGATACCTATCCTTTAACCAAATAACTAAGAATACCGTGTGTCGTATTCCAGCCGAAAACGGCTGAATGGAATCCGCCGTTGAAGAGCGGTGCGACTGTTCGTTTTAAAATTCGACAACAAACTGCCGGTGCAATCTTCGTCGTTGCTACTCAACCCGATGGCGCTACCAACACCATCTCACACTGCGGTGGCAGCAATGCGCTAGCATTGCCATACCCCGCCACGCAACCTCTCCCAGCCCCTCACAAGCTACCGATTCATTGGCACACGCTTAAATGAAGCAAAGTTCGTCAGAAAATTCAATATGTTGCTCTCCATACTCTCAAATACTCAATCATGCACAGATTCTTTCACGATAGAGATCAGTATTAGCGCATATATGCAAAATTGAGAATTCGAATCAAGTCTAATGTAAAACTTGCCACATTGTACGGTAAATTGGGGCACGCGAAATATGTGATTTCACGATTGGTATATTTGATTGCTTATGTTTAATGTACAATCCGCAATAGCAGAATCAATTCATAGTCTAGAATCACTTATACAAACTAAAATCATTAGCTGCTTGCTCTGAATACTACACCGTGAGGGACCGAAAACCGTACAGCATTCATCCATTTTATGAGATATCAATAAATTAAGGAGGCTCTATGCTAAAGTATATCAAAATAATATATCCTGTCCTGTTCATATGCTTGTCAGTGAGATTGTTGGCCATTGAAATGGAAAGTATGGCCCATGGAATTAAAATAACAAAAATCTAAAACAAATCGTCTCCCTGCAAACACGGACTTTTCGGCGCCATTTTTCACGTATTAACTCACGTGTACACTCAGCGGAATATAAATGAAACGGATCTCATCTTAAGGTCAGGGTTGCCATTATGCCAGATATATCTGGCAGTGCCAGACTTTTTGATACCAAAAAGAGAAAAAGAGAAACCATCCACAATTCCAGACTTTTTAAATTTCAGACAGATTTTTGTGACAAGAATCGGTAGTATATGAGTCGCAGTAAATCATTTAATACAAGTGTGCTGTTCGGGAAGCTACAGCGAAAACAGTTCTACAAAGTACATTGACAAGTCAAAAATGGCCGCAACTTCAACTCGCTTCCAAAAACTCAATTTTAAATTATTTTCAATATTTTATAACTAAAGAGAAGGTGTGAAGATTCCGCGGATGTTGTTCCGGACTGCAGTTTAGCCATGCTCATTCCCAGAGATCGGTTTGAAAGAAACAAACAATAAAAGGGCCAATTTCAGGCGTAATTTCTTACGTTTCTAGTTCTGAAAATGCTTACATCGTTATGTAATAATAATCCCAATAATATGTAGACATAGTCTATTTTCATGGCTTATCACATTTCTTCCCTAGCAGCACAAGTCTGTGATTGCTGCAACTCAAATGTAACCAAATTCATTTATATATATAGGTTGCAGAAACTTCTATGCCACATGTGTGATGCTCGGGTTGGTTATTCAACAATAGGGTGTCCTTCTGGACGATCCGAAACATCATTAAGCTTATTTTGATAGACCTGAGTGGCCACCGGAGGTCCTTCGGGATATTCATAGCATCCGTAAGAGTAGACAGTTTGTAAAACTCATCCGTCTCTGAATAACGAATGATTGATGTGGCCCATTCTCATGGATCTGAATGGAGATGATGATGAAGATCTAGAACCTCCGTAAAAATGGTAAATTCTTGAAATTCATCTTAGAGGAGCACAATTTTGTTGAAATCATTTCATTACAAGCAACAACTGATTGTCTTTACCCCTTGGCATAGATTTGTATTGCTCCGTAAGATCAAAATCCTCTGATATGGACGATTCATAAAAATTATGAGGGCTCGATAATTTTGTTGTTGCAAAAACCTAATTATTAACTATGTTTATCAAAACTATTTTTAGAATATCTGTGGGCTTATACCATTTTTAATCTGAATATTTTTCAATTCGAGCACGTTTAATAATCAAATAAATTGAAAATTCTTTCAACGTCATTTTGAGTTACTTAGAAATTCAAATTTCAAACGAACCCTGATTCGAATTGTCAAGTAACTGGACTAGACTTAAGTTATTCCAATAATTATTTATATTTTATTTATGATTTTAAAAAACATTCAGAGCTTAGATTTCATTCAATTCAATCTGAATTTCCAGAAATATTTGAAATGCTAAAAACTTCAATAATAACGGATATAAAATTGTTTCGAGGAATATATTAGGCGGAAGCAGAACTTCTTTAAGAAGAATAATTTTTGATAAACACAGAGAAAACGCAAACATATGGTCAAACAGTGAAATTTTTTATATGTGTGAACATATTTAGATCATATTTTTAGTTAGAATCAATCAATTTAAAAAACAATATAAAGACAAATTTCTTCGCCAGATTTTGCCAGATTTTCAGAATGCATCATGCCAGACTTTTCTTAAAAAGTAGTGGCAACCCTGCTTATGGTGTGTATTGATCTATTTAAAGTGGTAGTCAATTAGTGTGCTTTAATTTAAATATTAAGTAAAAAACAACTGTACGGATTTTGATCCTTTGATTCGACAGTGGACGGAAATCGATCCAGGAGGTGTTGATTTAGTTCGTTATTTTATCATGTTTTTAATAGTTTCCAATGCGTAAAAATGGAACGCTTCAAAAATGGAAGTCCTGTTGCACATGTATCAATGACGAATGTTTCATTTGATTCATATTTTCTAGAGACTAAAGTGCTTAGGTGTACAGACTTCGATACCCACGGTACCCCACAACAAATGAATGCGTGATTGGGTGTGACATAATTCCCGTTTTCCTTGTACGAACAACATACCACAAGTCAGTCAAAAAGCCGCTCGGTGCGTTTTGGTTTACCGGAAGATCCGTAAAGATGGTCAATTCATGAAAGTCATACTAGAAGAGTGCATTTTTTCAAAACTTTCTGTTTTCTGTT
Source organism: Armigeres subalbatus (assembly GCF_024139115.2). Lineage (NCBI taxonomy): Eukaryota > Metazoa > Arthropoda > Insecta > Diptera > Culicidae > Armigeres > Armigeres subalbatus. The sequence continues at coordinate 38,340,177 of NC_085139.1, read as the reverse complement.
TTCGAACGAGCTAATTTTCAGGACCTGTTCTCACGGATATGAGTCGCCACCGGAGGTCCTCCGGACGATCCGTACCATCTGTAAAAGGGGGCTGTTCGGCCACATTGAGAGTTGAACAGCCACGAACAGCCACGAAGAGCCTAGATAGCCGTGTGGTGTTGGCAGCTGGTTATCTGGCTAAGAAACCCTGTTCCAGTGTTGAAAGTACACCATATAGGTGTCCCCTAATTCTCGGTGTGATGCGGCTTTATGCTTACCGTGCCTACGAATAAATGGTTAGGGGGGTCTAATAAGAACCTAACCGCAAATTGAGCCTGTGAAGCACCAGGGCCCCCTTCATCGTATTTAACCCTCGCTGCGCTAACCGGAGCTATGGCGTAGTTGACTTTTTGCTTCTCTGAGATAATCGGCTACTCTTATTCAATCTCAACTTGAGGTTAAATAAGGGTGAGGTTATGAATATGTCTTTTACTTAGTTGCGTTTTTTATAATGAACTTTGTGTTTATCACCTCTAATTACTTACTTACTTACTTATGGATCCTGGACACCTCCGGGCCGACTTGAAAGCAAAGGGCCGACTTGAAAGATCTCCATCCTGAGCGATGCCCGGCTATCGCTTTAACCTGTTGCCAGGTTAGATTTCGGTCGACTTCTTTTATTTCTTTATTGAGGCTTCTCCGCCATATGAGCCTCTGGGTCTGCCTCTGCTGCGATGTCCCGCTGGGTTCCAGTCTAATGCTTGCTTACAGATTTCGTTTCCGCCACTACGTAGAGTGTGGCCGACCCAGCCCCACTTCCGATCCCGAATTTCTGTTGTCACCTCTATGGATTCACATTATTCGTTTTTCACAGTGCACTCTGTGTTTCGTCTTTGACGTTCGTCCATTCTTACGTCCTAAGTGTTTTTGTGTCACCTCCCTTTAGTCCCTAGCTCAATGCGTGTGAGCCTACATGATTGGCTTTCCTATAGATGGTATATCATATGCATTCGCATTGTGTGACTTATCCAGTATATGTTTTGCTTCGCGTTTCATTGTGTTTTACAAAATGCATCGTATGTATATATTATTGAATGTATCCTCCTTCTTCAGAAACTGGTTCCATTCTCGTTTCCAACTGCACTACCTCATCCTTTTTGCTTTTCTCGTATACAAAGTATACGTAAAGGCTATATGTTCGCTCCAAAAACGAACTTTTGATAGGAGTCCCGGAGACCCATAGTGTTATATACCGATCGACTCAGTTCGACGAATTGAGGTTATGTCTGTGTGTGCGTTTGTGTGTATGTGTGTATGCGTGTGCGCAAAATATTCTCACTCATTTTTCAGGTACTCATCCTCAACCGAAAATTGGCCCAATCGGACTATGGGCTTCGGAATTATGGCCAAAATATATTTTTTTATAAGGAAAATTCTCACTCACTTTTTTGGCACTTACTCTTAGCTGATTCACTCCCAATAAGTTTCATTCGACATAGAATATTGTCCTATTGTTTCCGGAGGACGTCCAGTGACCATGTCACGACAATTCTTCCTTGCTAGGAGGACGATACATTTTTTTTTTTGAGGAGAAACACGCTCTTTTAGGATGAGTTTATGAGTTAACCACTTTAACGGTTGTTACGAATATTCAGAAGAACCTCTAGTGGCCGTTCAGATCAGTTCAGTTCAGTTTTGAATAAAATGCGCTCTTTAAGGTAAGTGTCATGAATCGGTGAATATTTCGTATCTTCCGGGGGGGGGATCTACAGATCAATCAGGACGGATTACGACAATTTTTTCTTGCGCAGAGCAAGTTTGTAACTATTCTGCAGCACTGCAACATAACAGCAGTTTTCCTCACATTCTCAAGGAGGGAGCAAAGGAGTGGGTGATCAAACCTGTTTCGAATAGGACGCAGAGCTTTAGTGAGCTTTAGAACTTTAGCGAGATCCAGATAGTTGGAACTTTTCTGTACGGTCAGAAAGTAAATCAATCAGAGCGGTCAGAAAGTAAATCAATCAGTACGCGATCAAACGTGTTTTGAGTCGTACGCAGAACTCTCGCGAGGTTGATTAGTTCTGTTGTGTGTGGTGTGAAAGTAAATCAATTTGTGCGGACGGAAAGTAAAGCGATTAAACGTGTTTCATAATCGAATTTAGAACTCTCGCGAGATCCGGGTGAGATGATTTGACCAGGGCTCTGCTAAATCGCGCCAATAAAAAAGCACCATCTTTTCAGCCCGAGATTTCGTAACTGAGGATATCCTGCTGTAATTATGTACATGAATTGATTTAAACTGATTTCCGTTTAGCCACTCTGTTCATGGGAACGGGTCACGAAATTCATGTCTTGTCAGAGTATGGCATTGAAAAGATTTGAAGAAAAAATTGCTCAGTTTCAGTTTCGTAAATCAACCAATTTTACGCATCTTCCGAAGGACCTCCGGCGACCACTTATTACGGTCATCGGACCGTCGAATAACCAGCAAATGTGGTGATTCATGGAAATAGGCAATGGGTAAATCAACAATCAAAAATCAACTGCTCGAAACAACATTCGCGAAATCCATACCTTCAATTTGATTCCAAAATATTGAAAACTGATTCAAAAATGAGCTTTTGGTAGCAAATTATTTTGAGCTTTTTAGTGGAATGTCTTCACTTGTCATAAGACGAGTTTATACAATCCCATTGATACTGTCAAGATACAATTAAGTGGTGGAATTCAATGGGATTGTATAAACTCGTCTTATGACAAGAGCAAATTTAAGTTGAAGTCGTGTTAGACCCACTAATGCACTATGTGTCACTTTTTTTAATGCACTAGGAAGGTTATTGTGAATTTTGGTTCCTCATATCTGACTACAAACTTCTCATTACAAGTGAAATGTGAGACGTTTCATTACTGAATTCTATTTTCTCACTTTTTATTCTCCCTACTCACTACTTATTGCTCTCTTCTCCCAGTGAAACATTTCACACTTTTTTTGTGTCTTTAGTATAGAGACTTGTGACCCTAGGCTGGCCCATCTTTTGTTGAAAAAAATCTTTGACAACATGTGTTTTACAGAGTGTGATTTTTTCACAAATTTCACTAATTTTGATGGTTGGTGTAAAATCCGATGAGGGTCAAGGATCAAGGCGGAGATCGTTCGTTGTTTCAAGGGGTCGTTTTGAGTTCCATTTTCCAAAAAGTTTGCATGGTTCGTGGCCGAGTTTCCATACAGCCTTGAATAGATGGAAATGCTTCAACAAATTGATGATTTGCCACTCATCGAATGTGTTATTTTTTAGGAATCTATGACAAAAGGCCGAAAGACAAAAGATCGAAAGACAAAAGGTTGAAAGACAAAAGATCGAAAGGACAAAAGGTCGAAAAGACAAAACGTCGAAAGGGACAGAAGGTCTACAGGACAAAAGGTCGAACGGGACAAAAGGTCGAACGGGACAAAAGGTCAAACGGAACAAAAGGTCGAAAAGAACAAAAGGTCGAAAAGGAAAAAAAGGTCGAAAGGGACAAAACGTCGTTTAAGAACAAGTTGATATTGTTATCAATATGTTATCAACAAGTTGGGTGTATTCCAAAAGAATTTATGAAATGCATTTAACATCAAGCAGAAATAACAAACTCATCACATCAATCAAAGTTGAAGAATGAGCAATTTTCAAAGAAGGAGTTATTTCTATAAAACAATATTATGAATATCTATATAGTTCTGTTAGATATAAAAAAGATTGTTGATTTAGGAAATGAATAAAACTTGTATTGCGCGAGACAGAGTTGTCCTTTACAGTTGGCAAAAAAGTTGCTCTTTATTTAAATTATTTTGAGCAATTAAATAAAATTCATTCAATGAGTGCAAATATTAGATGCATATAGAGGAACTGTACCGGTTTTGGCCATGTTCCTAATTTGGCCAATTTTGCGAATAACTCCACTGTTACGCAGAAACACGTAGGTGTCGAGTAGAAAGTGTAGGCGATACAACAAAAACATAAAAATACCGATAGCAAAATTCGTGATAAAATTACAGTTCAATGGCGATCACAGTGACCTCAAAATTATCGACACAGCAGCACCGGGGTGGGCGCCATTTTGATTAACCAGACGAACGTATATGGAACATGTCCATGTTTTAACAAAAAAGCGAGCCTCTATTCCTTGAAAAAGGTTTAATATAAAACCGAAACCGTCGGATGTAAAGGCAAACTCGTTTTTGCTGCTTTTACAGACTGCCAAGGCTGAAAGAAAAACCATAAAGCTAAATATCATACAGTCGTTAAGCAAGTACAGTCCAAAAATAAAGCAATTCACAAGGGTTTTATTAGTTCCATCGAGAGATATATCCTTCACGCTTCAACGCTGCTTTCAACTGATCGATTATTTTGGAAAAATATGTATTTTTCAGGGTTGGCCAAATTAGGCACTCGTATCTAGGTTTCTGAATGTCACTTCGATCTGTCAAAACAGTGCACTCCGCAGCCACGCAGGTGTACGCATTGAAAATACACCGGCGTGTAATATACACCGGGGTATTTGATGTGCGGCGTGCACTATTTTGACAGATCGAAGTGACATTTAGAAAATCAACATCCATCTATTAGCTGTACTAACTGAATGAATTTTATGTAATTGTTAAAAAAATTAAAAAAGGAGCATAGTTTTTGCTAACTGTGTAGGGCAACTCTGGTGCTAGATTGACCCTCTCCGTTTCAGTTCCTTTCGATCTTTTGAACTTATTGATCTTTTGTTTCCTTCGACCTTTTGTCCCGTTCGACGTTTTGTCCATTTCGACCTTCTGTCCCGTTCTACGTTTTGTCCTTTCGACCTTTTGTCCCTTTCGACCTTTTGTCCTTTTCGACCATTTGTCCTTTCGACCTTTTGTCTTTCGACGTTTTGTCTTTCGACCTTTTTTCCTTTCGACCTTTTGTCCCTAATCCATTTTTTTTGCGCTACTACAGCGTCGATACCATTCAGGGTTCATAGCCAAGCCAGTAGAAGCTAAGGATTTGGCAGATAGTTTCACATTCCCGGTGAAAATCACTGAAGATCAGGTAACAGGTTATGTGTGATGTTTGTGTGCCCGGTGCGCAGACGAGAGAGCATCATCTATTCCCGGTGGGTTAAAACAGCAATTCTCAATCGTCTAAGACACGTGAAGTACTCTTCATTTCATTCCACCAATTATTTTCGATATCTTTGCAGATACACATTTCGACCACAACTGTGTGGTCGAAATATGTATCTGCAAAGATATCGAAAATAATTGGAGGAATTAATTGGAGAGTACTTAACTCGTCTTAGACGGTTGAATACATTCCACTAAAAGAGCTTTATATCAGATCAGAAGATATGCTTCTGAACAAGATTTAGAATCTGAAGGTTTCTTTTAGGAGGCTTGGGTTTTTTTTCGAAATGCTCAGTTGCTTCGTTGTTTGGAGCCTCCTTTCAAGAGGCTCGGAAGCCTCCTTTCAAGAGGCTCGGAAGCCTCCTTTCAAGAGGCTCGGAAGCCTCCTTTCAAGAGGCTCGGAAGCCTCCTTTCAAGAGGCTCGGAAGCCTCCTTTCAAGAGGCTCGGAAGCCTCCTTTCAAGAGGCTCAGGCCTCCTTTCAAGAGGCTCAGAGCCTCCTTTCAAGAGGCTCAGGCCTCCTTTCAAGAGGCTCAGAAGCCTCCTTTCAAGAGGCTCAGGCCTCCTTTCAAGAGGCTCAGAAGCCTCCTTTCAAGAGCTCAGAAGCCTCCTTTCAAGAGGCTTGGAAGCCTCCTTTCAGAGAGGCTCAGAAGCCTCCTTTCAAGAGGCTCAGGAAGCCTCCTTTCAAGAGGCTCAGGCCTCCTTTCAAGGCTCAGAAGCCTCCTTTCAAGAGCTCAGAAGCCTCCTTTCAAGAGGCTCAGAAGCCTCCTTTCAAGAGGCTCAGAAGCCTCCTTTCAAGAGGCTCAGGCCTCCTTTCAAGAGGCTCAGAAGCCTCCCTTCAAGAGCTCAGAGCCTCCTTTCAAGAGGCTCAGAAGCCTCCTTTCAAGAGGCTCAGAAGCCTCCTTTCAAGAGGCTCAGAAGCCTCCTTTCAAGAGGCTCAGAGCCTCCTTTCAAGAGGCTCAGAAGCCTCCTTTCAAGAGGCTCAGAGCCTCCTTTCAAGAGGCTCAGAAGCCTCCTTTCAAGAGAGCTCAGAAGCCTCCTTTCAAGAGGCTCAGAAGCCTCCTTTCAAGAGGCTCAGGCCTCCTTTCAAGAGGCTCAGAAGCCTCCTTTCAAGAGGCTCAGAAGCCTCCTTTCAAGAGGCTCAGGAAGCCTCCTTTCAAGAGGCTCAGAAGCCTCCTTTCAAGAGGCTCAGGCCTCCTTTCAAGAGGCTCAGAAGCCTCCTTTCAAGAGCTCAGAGCCTCCTTTCAAGAGGCTCAGGCCTCCTTTCAAGAGGCTCAGAAGCCTCCTTTCAAGAGGCTCAGAAGCCTCCTTTCAAGAGTCTCAGAAGCCTCCTTTCAAGAGGCTCAGAAGCCTCCTTTCAAGAGGCTCAGAAGCCTCCTTTCAAGAGGCTCAGAGCCTCCTTTCAAGAGGCTCAGAAGCCTCCTTTCAAGAGGCTCAAAGCCTCCTTTCAAGAGGCTCAGAAGCCTCCTTTCAAGAGGCTCAGAAGCCTCCTTTCAAGAGGCTCGGAAGCCTCCTTTCAAGAGGCTCGGAAGCCTCCTTTCAAGAGGCTCGGAAGCCTCCTTTCAAGAGGCTCGGAAGCCTCCTTTCAAGAGGCTCGGAAGCCTCCTTTCAAGAGCCTCGGAAGCCTCCTTTCAAGAGGCTCGGCATCCTCCTTTCAAGAGGCTCGGCAGCCTCCTTTCAAGAGGCTCGGAAGCCTCCTTTCAATCATTTGCTGTGTAGGACCTTAACTTGATTCGAGGACTGCTTGGAAGGACGCCTGTGGCCTCCGCTGAGAAATTCGGGACGATGTCTGACAGACGGTAGAAAGCTGTAGCTAAGGTACTTTCACCGGAAATAATTTTTGTGCCTGCTCCTGGTCTGGTATTTTTTGAAGCTGCTTTTTCGGCGATAGGTCGATTTTTGCTTGTCTCCTTTGTAGTTCCTAGCTCCGAGACGGTGGAGACTGGTGATTTTTGGGAGATGCTTTTACTTTAATGGTCTTCAATATACTTCAATGGTCTTGCTGAGCAGGCTGCGGAAGCCGTTACTATCACTGGTCTTGTTCAGATAGCAGCACCGAAGGACCCTTCCTTGTAGCGAAAAGGCAACATACCAACTTCAGTACTCGGAAACACTTGTAGGTCATCATTTGGTGACCGGCTCACTGGGCTCACTTGGTAACTTTGTTGACTGCTGCTTGAACCTTCCTCCTAATGGTTATTGGCAGCGAATGTAAGACTACCACGCGAATGACAACGACATTATCCTCTCTTGTAAATATTGGGACAAACTTAACTCGGAACAAGCGTTTGTCCCAAACTGCAACAGAATAGGACAATGATTACCTGTTGCACATTTAGAAAATTAGTCGGTTTTCGATGATGTTGGCTTCTCTGATCCTTTGTTGGCATTTATTTCGGGCAACTTGATACTCAGAAAGGATGTTACCCAACGCTGGGCTATCCGGTAACAGTTGCTTTATGGTTCTTTTGAGTACCTTTTATGTTTCTTCGCTACCCCAGCGATCAGGTTTTCTTCCTAAGTTTGGGCTGGTTTAGGTATGGACAACTAAATAACTGTTGCCAGACAACTAGATAATTGTTGTTTGGGGTTTTTGGTACAGTTCTCGTTCGATCTTCTGTTGGTAATTGCTCCAGTCTACTCGGTCATAGATCCATCGTGCTCTGCGAGAGATCGCTTTCAATTAAGTTTCGAGCAGTATGAGGATCGGATATCTAGGGTCCCCGTCCGCGGACCAGAGTAGTCCACCCATGACGGAACTCGAGGCTATTGAGAATTATATGGCTGACTACATGAATCCTCTATGGCAGGTGGGTGAGTCATCGTTAAGTATGATGAGGCCGGCGTCATCGGTTGCCACACTGAGGACACTGTTTCCTCGGATGTTGTTTGAGCGGCTACCCCAGGATTGGTGATCTGGAGTGTCACCAACGATAACCAGCAATATATTGTCCGCATAGACGAAAATCCCGATTAGAACTTTAAAGGAGCGCCCTGTTAAGAAATTCCGAACAAACGCAAAGATGTTGCCGAACGTCCCCACTTGCTCAACTGTTAAAGGACGAAGGGGTCCAAGTCATGTTGAAGGCCTTGGAGATACCTCATACCGTACCGTACCCTGGACAGAACACGTGCTGCCAGAATCTGAGCCTAACTTCGGCTTCTAGTTTGTCACGCAGCTTCAACAACTTCTCTACGACTTTGGACGCACAAGAGGTCAGCGAGTTGAGCCGGTACTTGTTGACATCCCGGGAGAAGATGCTTGGCGAAAGACGGTAGGTTTTTGAGCTTTGACAACTGACAACAACTGAAGTACGTTAAACGGGACATCTCTAAGGAACCCTACCGCAACAGGATGCCAGATGTTTGTCTCTGTTAATAACTCACTTGTACTTTCATTCGAGGGAGCGATCAATTGGGTCACCCAAGCAGCATACTTGTCATAGACGAGCTAATAAATCCTATGTACGGCTACACCAAGAAGGTGTAATAAACACGGAAACGTCGGATAGTAAACGCAAACCCGTTTTAGCTTGTCATAAAGCCAAAAAATGGTTTCGTCAATAAATCAAGTCATATATGAACTGCTGTATCCAAACGAGTCACGGTTGACCTCCTGCAAGCCAATGATTTACGGTGGGCTGTCGTGAGTAGAGGAGATGTGTTCGACATACCAGTCAAGTTGTGTTGACCGGGTTTTGTGTTGAGTTGATGTCCTCTGAATGTATCCGTAGGGGTGGGTGCTCTGGTCAACCCAAAAAAGAGCTGGATGAAGATGTGACTTACACCCCAGGTTGGAGTTCGCGGATTGCCCGGAAAGCGGCCTGAAGGGGTGGGACTTACCTCCCGAAAAGAAGCTTTCGAGGTGCCCAGGATGGCAAGAGATACTCACAGCGTCGATCGATCTAACAGAAGAACAGTTGTACATTGCTACTCGATGTCTTGACTCCCACGTCGTCCATCGAGGGAAAACTATGCATTCCGAGTACGCTTAACGGGTAACGCATGAGTCCCGTCCGCACTGTTGAGCCTAGACTACCGGTGGTTCTGGACAGGCTCCTGTTTGCTGTTCCGGCGAATCATGACGATCGTTCCGGAGAATCATGACGTTCACCGTGACTGTTTTCTTCGCCTGATACCCTGATAGTTTTAGTTACTAGGTCTTTGTTAGATTTTTCAGAGCAACTTTGTCGCCCTTGGATAGTGTCCCTCCTTCCATCCTAGACTCCTTGCAAGACACAAATGCTTGCAACGGAAGGCATAGAAAGTCTGCACTGCATTATTGTGAAAAGGGCAGACCAAATTATAATAAGAACACGAAGGGTTCATAACTCAACATTTAGATGGGAGATCCCAAATTCTAGTGGAGATCAGAAATAAGAAGTTCTTTAGATTCCAACTTGAGAGCATTTTTCTTACGAAAATGTTATTCCTTGCCAAAATGTGCTTCAGGATGACATCACAAAGTCTGAAAGGATAGAATTCATAACATTCCGCATATAAATCAGACACGTAGGCCCCATGTCCGTCTGACGCATGAAAAAGTGTATCATAAATTTGCCTTTCCAGTGAATATAAAACCTCTCGCTAAACCTCCCTGTACATGAGAAAGGCAAAGAGGGTTTCCGCAACAGAAGAATAAAACCCACGTCATTTCCGACGCGGTCGGGTTTCCGGCGGTGTTCTGTGAAACCGTACCAGGGCGGGGGTTGTTCCCACTTTGAAGTGTGCTCCGGTGGGTGGTTGAAGTAAACATGTCACATCCAAATCGGATGCTGGTGGGATACCCCGAGATGGGCAGCTGCAGTGTTGGGGTTGCCGTCGTCCACACCACGAGAGCATGAACGGCACGGGGGAGGAAAGGAAAACGATAAGACATTTGCTTGATTAGACACGGTGAAGTGAATGGAAGCGATGAGATGTGTTTTCGTTGTTCGTCGCTCGGTTGTCATTTGATCAAAAAGGATGACAGCGGCGACGATGAAGAAGAGTGGATGTGTTTTGTTCGCCGTTTCCGGCGAAATCTACCGAGCGGAAATTTAGCCATTTTTTCGAGTGATTAGTTTTTTTTATCGTTTCATTGTTTGGTCGAATCAGGTTCCCGTGCGCACTGAGGACAAATATTGCGGAAATTAAATCAGAAGACTCAGTCAATTCAACTCAAATATGGTTTGATAAGAGAAGGCACCCAAGCTCGAATACTTTTTAGGTTTTCTGAGCCGTTGAGGATAAGAAAACAGTGGATACAAATTGGTAATTGAACAGTATTTCGCATTACCAGCATTGCATCTCACCTAATGATAGAAATTTATCGATAAACAGAATAATATCATACTTTCTATCATCAGTAAAAATAGTTTGATTGCACCAAAATAAGTGAATTCATTATCGACTATCAATCAATTTACAACGAAGGTAATATTCTTTTGAACTTATTGGAAACTGGAATATTGAAACAATTTAGAGTTGCCAACACCTCAATGTTCATTCTGTTTCTCTTCATAATTCAGAAACTATTCCATTGAAAAAGTGAACCCAATCCATTTCCAGTCAGCAGCACTCACATCACAATTTGGAGCGCACGTTTTCGCATGACCGTTATCGCCAATCATTTCCACCATACTTCTATCATTCGAATTTCACATCTCCCATCCAAAATCTGCCGCACTACTTTTGCGACTATCAACCCTGGGAAGAAACACTTTATACATTTTTCTCAGATCCCCGCAGGGAATGCCTTAGCCAGCTGATTGTGTGACTCCGGGAGGCAGATTGGAAACGGGAGATAGAGCCGTCAGAGCTGCGAGTGCCGCTTCTCAGAATGATAACAAGGAACAACCGGGTAGGAAAAGCAATTTCCATCTCGTCTACATATTCCCACATACACACACACATCCACACTCAGCGCAGTGCAGGTTAGGGATATGAGAACAAAACTGACTGACGAGTGCGAACAAGGACCATATCCACCCACCCGGCAGAGCGAGCAGTTGCTCGCTGACCCGTTCAATGTGTAGCAGTCGGTTATGATGTACTTCGAACAAGGCTCCCCACACGCTCCGAAATGGAGAAAAACGGGGTAGTCCATCATGTCGTGAAAGTGAGGTTCTTTTGTTGGGACAAACACGAGAATGTCGTCGACGACGACGAAGATGACGGCAGAACCGGGGGGAAGTGCTCTACAAGTAGACGGGAATGTGGTGACAGCTCATTTTTATTTCCCCTGTTGGGTGCGGGAAATTAATTTCTGTGGAATATAAATTCTATTAAGCGGAATGAAGCATGGGGTCATGCTTTTTGTTCTTATGTGAACGTCGACGCCGATGTTCAACAAACGGATGGTTTGAATCGTATTTGCGGCAACGATACGATTCTGGTTTAAAACACAGAACAACGTTATTAGTTTTCACCTGAGCTACATTCAAGCATCACTTGAGACCATGGGAAGTGTGGGGGCTCAAATAACCCTTAGATGTTGCATCACTTTTAATTTACTCACAGTCTTTTTCCGGTGATACTTGACAACGCCGTCAACGTGTCTCTGTGCTCTACATCCTTTGATCTGCAATGTACTTTCTCGTAAACCTCGGTCCGACTGAAAGGCTCTGATTTCACGCCAATGGAAAATTAAAATGGAGTGAGATTGTTGATTTTACTAGTTTAAAAAACATCAACAAAGCATTCATGCTACAACATATTGATTTTCTACTTTTGAAACTTCTTTTTCCAATCAGAATAATTCGCAAGAAGGGCCATAGATACCCTGGGAGGATTAACCATGATCGGGCACCAATAGCGACAGGCCTTTTTTGCTGCTGCAAGGCTGATAGCAAACGCGCATACACACGTCGTTATCGATATAGGTGGCAGCGTGAAGCACATTCATGAGCACCCTTCTGCCAACGAAGCTATCGTGATGCTTTGAAGAATCTTTAACTGCCCTTCGATTTTCTTCTTCAATGAAGTTCTCTAGCTTGTAATTGAATATCTTTGACATTCACTACCCTATCAACCATTATAAGGTAACTATGCAACATGTTCTCCGTGAATGTGGAATGTGAAACAGTTTAACAGGATGTGAGCTTTTTGAATGCCGTTTAGCCTGGCATTGACGAATATTTAGCTTTTCTCAAGCGAAACTAACTTGTATCTGGCCTTCCTCTTTTGCTTTAAAAACATAAATAATTTTAAACATGTAATTTTTTTATTTAACTTAAAAATGTTAGATATTCAATCACTGTATTGATCAGCGGTCGTTGTTAATGTAATCCAGTCAACTATTTCAGAAATCTGAAATTAAAACACAAGAAGTTTCGATATTTTTGTCTCTTGATAACAGTCAATATAGTTTCTTTATAATGAGAAAGCGCCTTTTTGGCTATCGCATTACGATCACTATTCCGATTTATCTTTCTTTTGACATTGGTGGTAACCAACTCTATCCCATAACACATACTTTGGACTGGCGAATCTAGGACTATGAGACTTCTTCCATTATCCGACAATCTCAGCGATCCTGAAAATCTACTGTGCTATTATTATTTATTCAGACTAAGGCCGAAGTGGCCTGTGCGGTATGTAAGAGTCTTCTCCATTCGGCTCGGTCCATGGCAACACGTCGCCAGCCACGCAGTCTACGGAGGGTCCGCAAGTCATCTTCCACCTGATCGATCCACCTTGCCCGCTGCGCACCTCGCCTTCTTGTGCCCGTCGGATCGTTGTCGAGAACCATTTTCACCGGGTTATTGTCCGACATTCTGGCTACGTGCCCGGCCCACCGCAGTCGTCAGATTTTCGCGGTGTGAACGATGGATGGTTCTCCCAACAGCTGATGCAACTCGTGGTTCATTCGCCTCCTCCATGTACCGTCCGCCATCTGCACCCCACCATAGATGGTACGCAGCACTTTCCTTTCGAAAACTCCTAGTGCGCGTTGGTCCTCCACGAGCATCGTCCAGGTCTCGTGTCCGTAGAGGACTACCGGTCTAATGAGCGTTTTGTAGATGGTCAGTTTGGTACGGCGGCGAACTCTATTCGATCGAAGCGTCTTGCGGAGTCCAAAGTATGCACGATTTCCAGCCACTATACGCCTCCGAATTTCTCTGCTGGTATCATTTTCGGCAGTCACCAGTGAGCCCAAGTACACAAATTCTTCTACCACCTCGATTTCATCACCACCGATGCCAACTCGCGGTGGGTGGCTCACATTGTCTTCTCTTGAACCTCTTCCTATCATGTACTTCGTCTTCGACGTGTTGATGACTAGTCCGATCCGCTTGGCTTCCCTCTTCAGTCTGATGTAGGCTTCCTCCATCTTCTCAAAGTTACGTGCCATAATATCTATGTCGTCGGCGAAGCCAAATAGCTGGACGGACTTATTGAAAATTGTGCCACTCGTGTTAATCCCTGCTCTTCGTATTACCCCTTCCAAAGCGATGTTGAATAGCAGACACGAAAGACCATCACCTTGCCGTAACCCTCTGCGGGTTTCGAAGGGACTCGAGAATGCCCCTGAAACTCGAACTACGCACATCACCCGATCCATCGTCGCACTGAGGAGTATTTCAGCCCAAATCCTGGCCAAAAGTCAAAAACATTTTTTTTAGATATTCCTATATTATTTTTCGTTTTTGTACTCTCAAATAGTAATACTAACTTGCCATGGGAACTTTGAAACAATGTTGGTTAATTGTAAGCAATGCTGGCTGCCAAAACTTCACCATAATTTACATGCCCATTTTATCGCAATTGACCATAAAAAATGTTTTATCGTGCTTTTTTGGATTTTTAATGATTTTCGAGATGAAAATCAATATAGGTACTAATAATGAGGGTATGTAAAACGTTTTCAAGCATGATTCGACCTAAAATTGTTTTTAGGTGATCTTTAATGATGATTTTAATTGGTAGCTTTCTTCTACCTTTTTTACAAAAATATGATAAAACTTTTGATTAGGTTCCAAAACCGATCAAGCAACAAAATTGTCAGCGTCGGAAAGATTGAAGTTTCCTTAATAAGCTCCACGAAAAACATTTCACGCATCCTCACGCAATCGTGACTTGTTTTTATTTGAATATAGTGAAGTTTGCTAGAAAAAATTAGATTTTTTTGAATATTTAATTTAAGTATTTATGATTTTGAGCGACTAAGTTCACACAAATGGTTGCTTCCAGAAGAGTTAGACATCGATGAACGATCCATAAAAAGCATATACATTTTTCGAATGTAAAAAGTTGTTAGGCGATTGATTTGCACTTCGAATTTATTTGATCTGCTCCAGTGTAATATCGATGCATTATCCAGGGACTTTAACATTATTCGATGACAAATTTATATAGTCGAAGTGAACAAACAAAGTACATCTTTTCGGGAAATTTAGTGAGTAATAAATGATGAATGAAGATTATCATAAAAATCATACTCATTGGGGGAGTCAGAGGTAGGCACCACTCGTCGCAAGCACGCTGTAGTTCTCAAAGGCAGCGTACTTGTGCCAAGTGGTGGTCTATCAAATAACAATAACTGACCCCGCCAGTGGTCATACATCACTGCTACATCAATACAAAGAGCACAAAAACAAAAAAGAATATGCTTTACTGCTCATTGTAAGCATTTGAAGAGGACAAATGATTGACATAGTTTTGGCCACTCTTTTACACTACGTACTCCTATGTGCGTCGCTTTGATCAACCGTGTCAGTTTATCCGGAAAACCGTGTTCGTGCATTAGCTGCCATAGCTGGTCCCGATCGATTGTATCATATGCGGCTTTGAAGTCGATGAATAGATGATGTGTGGGCACGTTGTTTTCACGGCACTTCTGCAGTACTTGGCGAATGGCGAACACCTGGTCCGTGGTGGAGCGTTCGCCCATAAAACCCGCCTGGTACTGCCCCACGAACTCTCTTGCAATTGGTGCTAGTCGACGGCATAACATTTGGGAGAGTACCTTGTAGGCGGCGTTCAGCAATGTGATTGCGCGGTAGTTGCTACAATCCAGCTGCGGCAAAACTTCCTCCTCCCAAATCTTGGTAATGACCCAGTGCAGCGCTCTAGCCAGTGCCTCACCACCGTGTTTAAATAGCTCTCCTGGTAGTTGGTCAACCTCAGGGGCTTCCGGCCAATCTCCTCCTGGATTTCCTGGAGATCCGGGGCCGGTAGAATTATGTCCTGCGCGCGTTCCCCTAGGTCCATCACCATACCGCCATCTTCGTCTGCCACATCGCCATTCAGGTGCTCTTCGTAGTGCTGCTGCCACCTTTGGATCACCTCACGCTCGTTCGTAAGAAGGTTCCCGTTTATGTCCTTGCACATATCAGGCTGTGGCACGTGGCCCTTACGTGAACGGTTCAACTTCTCATAGAACTTTCGTGTGTTATTAGCGCGGTACAGTTGCTCCGTCTCTTCACGGTCTCGATCTTCCTGCTGGCGCTTTTTCCTCCGGAAAATCGAGTTTTGTCTGTTCCGCGCCTGTTTATATCGTGCCTCGTTCGCCCTCGTGTGGTGTTGCAGCAATCTCGCCCATGCTGCATTCTTCTCTTCTACTAACTGCTCACATTCGCCGTCATACCAGTCGTTTCTCCGATCCGGGGGCACCGTGCCAAGTGCAGCGGCTGCGGTGCTACCAATGGCGGATCGAATATCTCTCCAGCCATCTTCAAGAGACGCTGCGCCTAGCTGCTCTTCCGTTGGGAGTGCCACTTCCAGCTGCTGCGCGTATTCTTGGGCTAGCCTACCGTCTTGTAGCCGCCCAATATTAAGCCGCGGCGTCCGACTTCGACGCGTGTTGTACACCGTCGAGAGTTTTGAGCGCAGGCAAACTGCAACGAGGTAGTGGTCGGATTCAATATTCGCACTGCGGTAAGTGCGGACGTTCGTGATGTCGGAGAAGAATTTACCGTCGATTAGAACGTGGTCGATTTGGTTTTCCGTTTCTTGGTTAGGTGATCTCCATGTGGCCTTGTGGATATTTTTGCGGGGAAAGAAGGTGCTTCGTACTACCATTCCGCGGGAGGCTGCGAAGTTTATGCATCGTTGGCCGTTGTCATTCGATACGGTGTGCAGACTATCCGGTCCGATGACCGGTCTATACATTTCCTCCCTTCCTACCTGCGCGTTCATGTCACCGATGACGATTTTGACGTCCCGCAGTGGGCATCCATCGTATGTCTGCTCCAGCTGTGCGTAGAACGCTTCTTTCTCGTCGTCGGGTCTCCCTTCGTGTGGGCAGTGCACATTGATGATGCTATAGTTGAAGAAACGGCGTTTAATCCTCAGCTTGCACATCCTTGCGTTGATTGGCTGCCACCCAATCACGCGTTGGCGCATCTTACCCAGCACTATGAAGCTGGTTCCCAGCTCGTTGGTGGTGCCACAGCTTTGGTAGAAGGTAGCCGCTCGATGCCCGCTTTTCCACACTTTCTGTCCTGTCCAGCAAATCTCCTGCAGCGCCACGACGTCGAAGTTGCGGGGATGTAATTCATCGTAGATCATCCTGTCGCAACCTGCGAAACCTAGCGACTTGCAATTCCATGTTCCAAGCTTCCAATCGTGATCCTGTATTCGTCGCCTAGGTCTTTGCCGATTATATCGAGTCGCATTATCTCTTATATTGTTCGTAATTATTGGTTTTCCAGGCGGCTTATTGGGCCTGCGCAAACCTCCTGTCTCGCCGGAGGGCCGTCGTGTCAGGGCTGTTTAGCGTCCCACCTAACACCAGGACTTGGGCTTGTGCGCTTTGAGCGGCACACGGTCGCTTTGGCGGAGCCTACTTGCGGATACATGCAGCTTTTTATAGAGGTTTAACAGGGCCCACTGTCAAACCCCACCACATCCTAGGCAGGCGCCACAACTCGCAGATGGCCTGGGGAGGGATCGTCAAGCCCTTGGATAAAGTCCCTGCTGCCCCCCCAGTCCTACTGTGCTATCCAAGCTACAATAAACATCACACACGGTAAACAGCATCCGTGGGAAATGAACGAAATGCGGAATTCATATCACTGGTGTTAACAGATTTCCATTGGAAGAACTTATCCAATATTTCAAATTTTCGATGCTTATTGCTCGTAAAACCTAGCTAGTTCCGATTCAGCTTTTCGCGCACGGTAATGACGTTTTCTATGGGACTTGAAATGTGTTTGGTATTACACTTATCTGAGACTAAGACCGAAACCGAGTAGAAACTTGGACTAAGTTGAAACTGAACTAAAGCTTTACCGGAAAAGAAGTGGATCTCGGTAGTCTAGCAAAAACTCGACCGCAAAATTCTATTAAAATCCTTCCAAGATCCCAGCGAACTTGAGGAGTTCTTCAAATTTCCAACCAAATCCTTCTGAATTCGAACGGAATTCATCCAGCTATCGAGGAGAATCCTTTCAGGACTCGAGCGAAAACCATACGAACAGAATCTCTTTCTTTTTTGCGTTTTATTCAGCGGAATCCTTCCAGGATTCGAGAGAAAGCTTCGAAGATTTGAGCAAAACAAAAGCGAAATGCGAAGGACTTGAGCAGAATCCTTCGAAGACTTCCTTTACTTTTCTTTCACAATTCGAGCAGTATCCTTACTGGATTTGAGCAGAATCCTCTCAGTATTCAAGAAGAATACTTTTAGAATTCGAGCAGAATCCTTTTAGTGTTTGAGCAGAAACGATTCCAGAACATGATTCTGTTTTATTCCAAAATACAATTTTGCTCGAATTCTGAACACGATTCTGCTTGAATCCTGAGCACCATTCTGCTCAAAACCTGTTCTATATTCGAGCAGAATCCTGCTCAGATTTCAGATAGAATCCCGTTCATAATTCGAGCAGAATCCCTTTCATAATTCGAGCAGAACCCCGAGCAGAATTCCTGTTCAGGATTCGAACAGAATCCTGTTCAGGATTCGAACAGAATCCTGTTCAGAATTCCAATAGAACCCTGTTCAGGATTCGAACGGAATCCTGTTCGAGATTCGAACAGAATCCTGTTCGAGATTCGAACAGAATCCTCTTCAAGATTCAAACAGAATCCTGTTCAGGATTCAAACAGAATCCTGTTCAGGATTCAAACAGAATCCTGTTCAGGATTCGAGCAGAATCCTGTTTGAGATTCGAACAGAATCCTCTTCAAGATTCAAACAGAATCCTGTTCAGGATTCGAGCAGAATCCTGTTCAGGATTCGAGCAGAATCCTGTTCAGGATTCGAGCAGAATCCTGTTCAGGATTCGAGCAGAATCCTGTTCAGGATTCGAACAGAATCCTGTTCAGGATTCGAGCAGAATCCTGTTCAGGATTCGAGCAGAATCCTGTTCAGGATTCGAGCAGAATCCTGTTCAGGATTCAAGCAGAATCCTGTTCAGGATTCGAGCAGAATCCTGTTCAGGATTCGAGCAGAATCCTGTTCAGGATTCGAGCAGAATCCTGTTCAGGATTCGAGCAGAATCCTGTTCAGGATTCGAGCAGAATCCTGTTCAGGATTCGAGCAGAATCCTGTTCAGGATTCGAGCAGAATCCTGTTCAGGATTCGAGCAGAATCCTGTTCAGGATTCGAGCAGAATCCTGTTCAGGATTCGAGCAGAATCCTGTTCAGGATTCGAGCAGAATCCTGTTCAGGATTCGAGCAGAATCCTGTTCAGGATTCGAGCAGAATCCTGTTCAGGATTCGAGCAGAATCCTGTTCAGGATTCGAGCAGAATCCTGTTCAGGATTCGAGCAGAATCCTGTTCAGGATTCGAGCAGAATCCTGTTCAGGATTCGAGCAGAATCCTGTTCAGGATTCGAGCAGAATCCTGTTCAGGATTCGAGCAGAATCCTGTTCAGGATTCGAACAGAATCCTGTTCAGGATTCGAGCAGAATCCTGTTCAGGATTCGAGCAGAATCCTGTTCAGGATTCGAGCAGAATCCTGTTCAGGATTCGAGCAGAATCCTGTTCAGGATTCGAGCAGAATCCTGTTCAGGATTCGAGCAGAATCCTGTTCAGGATTCGAGCAGAATCCTGTTCAGGATTCGAACAGAATCCTGTTCAGCATTCGAACAGAATCCTGTTCAGGATTCGAACAGAATCCTGTTCAGCATTCGAACAGAATCCTGTTCAGGATTCGACCAGAATCCTGTTCAGGATTCGACCAGAATCCTGTTCAGGATTCGAACAGAATCCTGTTCAGGATTCGAACAGAATCCTGTTCAGGATTCGAACAGAATCCTGCTCAGGATTCGAACAGAATCCTGCTCAGGATTCGAACAGAATCCTGCTCAGGATTCGAACAGAATCCTGCTCAGGATTCGAACAGAATCCTGCTCAGGATTCGAACAGAATCCTGCTCAGGATTCGAACAGAATCCTGCTCAGGATTCGAACAGAATCCTGCTCAGGATTCGAACAGAATCCTGCTCAGGATTCGAACAGAATCCTGCTCAGGATTCGAACAGAATCCTGCTCAGGATTCGAACAGAATCCTGCACAGGATTCGAACAGAATCCTGCACAGGATTCGAACAGAATCCTGCACAGGATTCGAACAGAATCCTGCACAGGATTCGAACAGAATCCTGTTTAGGATTCGAACAGAATCCTGTTCAGGATTCGAACAGAATCCTGTTCAGGATTCGAACAGAATCCTGTTGAGGATTCGAACAGAATCCTGTTGAGGATTCGAACAGAATCCTGTTCAGGATTCGAACAGAATCCTGTTCAGGATTCGAACAGAATCCTGTTCAGGATTCGAACAGAATCCTGTTCAGGATTCGAACAGAATCCTGTTCAGGATTCGAATAGAATCCTGTTCAGGATTCGAACAGAATCCTGTTCAGGATTCGAACAGAATAATGTTCAGGATTCGAACAGAATCCTGTTCAGGATTCGAACAGAATCCTGTTCAGGATTCGAACAGAATCCTGTTCAGGATTCGAACAGAATCCTGTTCAGGATTCGAACAGAATCCTGTTCAGGATTCGAACAGAATCCTGTTCAGGATTCGAACAGAATCCTGTTCAGGATTCGAAAAGAATCCTGTTCAGGGTTCTAACAGAATCCTGTTCAGGATTCAAGTAGAATCCTGTTCAGGATTCAAGCAGAATCCTGTTCAGGATTCGAGCAGAATACTGTTCAGGATTAGAGCAGAATCCTGTTCAGGATTCGAGCAGAATCCTGTTCAGGATTCAAGCAGAATCCTGTTCAGGATTCGAGCAGAATCCTGTTCAGGATTCGAGCAGAATCCTGTTCAGGATTCGAGCAGAATCCTGTTCAGGATTCGAGCAGAATCCTGTTTAGGATTCGAGCAGAATCCTGTTTAGGATTCGAGCAGAATCCTGTTTAGGATTCGAGCTGAATCCTGTTCAGGATTCTAGCAGGACCCTGTTCAAGATTCGAGCAGAATCCTGTTCAGGATTCGAGCAGAATCCTGTTCAGGATTCGAGCAGAATCCTGTTCAGGATTCGAGCAGAATCCTGTTCAGGATTCGAGCAGAATCCTGTTCAGGATTCAAGGAAAATCCTGTTCAGGATTCGGACAGAATCCTGTTCAGGATATGGACAGAATCCTATTCAGGATTCGGACAGAATCCTGTTCAGTATTCGGACAGAATCTTGTTCAGGATTCGGACAGAATCTTATTCAGGATTCGGACATAATCTTGTTTAGGATTCGGGCCGAGTCCTTGCCGGATTCGAGCAGAATCTTTCCCGGACTCGGGCAGAATCCCTCTCGGATTCGGGAGCAATCCTTCTCGGGAGCGGGCTGAATCCTTCCCGGATTCGGGCAGAATTCTTCCCGGATTCGGGCAGAATCCTTCCCAGATTCAAACAGAATCCTTCCAGGATTCAGACAGAATCCTTCCTAGAATCGAGCAGAACCCTTCATGGATTCGGGCAGAATCCTTTCTGAATTCGGGCAGAATCCTTTCTGGATTCGGGCAGAATCCTTTCCGGATTCGGGCAGAATCCTTCCCGGATTTGGACAACATTCTTACTGAATTTGGGCAGAATCCTTCCCGGATTTGGGCAGAATCCTTCCTGGATTCGGGCAGAATCCTTTCTAGATTCGGGCAGAATTCATTCCGGATTTGGGCAGCATTCTTACTGAATTTGGGCAGAATTCTTCCAGGGTTTGGACAGATCCCATCCAAAGTTATTTCAGGAGATTCAAAGCTCGTCATACAGCAAGCAGTCAATCCATTAATGCAAACGGAAGGTTTCGTTTTCCCGCCACATTTCTCTGTTCTCACTTCACTTTTCTCACTTTGCCCATTGAGAAGTAAGAAAAACGATTAGGAAGTGAGACGCTCCACATCTCATGCCTCACTACTATTTTATTTTCGACCAAATTACTTTCGGTAGGATGTGTTTCATCCTAACGGTTTGTTCGGCCGAACAACTTTCGTCCAAATGTTTTCCCCCGGGCTTCGGTTTCTTTCTCCGTGGTGAATTTCCATATTTGGATAGCAAGGGTCAACGTTCCCGAACATGGTGGTCCGTGTCACCATAGAGATCCTTCTGCTAACTCGTGGATAGTCATACCACGAGAGATAATATCGGCTGGATTGGAAACGTCTTTCATGATGACGGTGTTGCGGCAAGGGCGTGGCAGAAATTTTACCTAAGTCCATTAAATGTACCAACATTTTGAGAGAAGATAGATTCAACTTCTACATAAGCAATCGAATGGTGCAGCAAAGCAAGCCACCTCCGAAATATTCAGCTAACTAATGCCGGTAAAAACAGTCCCAGCCCAGATGGAATTTGTACAGAAAAGTGAAGTACTTATTCTATTTCGGCTACTTGAAAGAGAGAAAGTCGGCAGTTGATTCACAGCGTAAGTCAAACGAGGGACCCGATGCTTCGTGATCCAATTCAAGCAGCGTTCGAAATTCTAGTGGAATGGCATCAAGTAAATCCTAGTTGTTGCATCACAAGCAATGCTGGTTGTAGTTATACCCAAAATAAACATATCTAATAATCTGCAAGATTCTAATACACGAAATGTAAGCTTCCAATGCAGATTATGTATTGAAATAATACAAAATTGTTAGAAAAACTGTTGAGCTCTGTAACACAACAACATATTTGTTATACCATCCTACCTGGGATTACTTTTCGAATTACATCCACTTCATCCATCCGATTATGTTCGTCCGTACCGTTTACCCCAGTTCCATCCTCGATATTTCAAAAATAACCTTTAATACAGTCATTACCCCAGTCCTCGCACGATTACGACCCAGCAGTCATTAATCCACTGATTAATGGACCCGTAAATTGCTTTTCCATCCTTTTTTCGAGCCCAATGCCTCATTTCGTTGACGACGACGATCATCGTTGTTACTGTCCACATCCACTCACCAATCACCAGAGCTTTGTCATCTCTCTAAACAACACTCATTCCGTAACAAACAACGAAGACAAAAAAAGTAAAAGAAACGAAAAACTTGTCAGACGGAACATAAAACTCCACTGACAAATTGTTTTTCCGGTTTCCGCCGGACCCGCGTGCGTACCCCGGGTTCGGCTCCTTCCCCATTGAATTACGTATGTTGCTACGTGTGCGATTCGGTACATGCGGACGAGAACGAAACCGGGAGAAAAAAAAGTTCGCCAAGGAAAAGTTGAATCCTCTCGAATGGCCCCGCAGGCATCCCATTTTCGGGCATCCCCTTTTAAGTACGCGTGCCATCGACCGGCCGCCCCCACCGTGCACACGTCCATTTGAAGTTTATGGAAAACATATTAAAAAGTAAATTATACTCGAATTCTTCCGATGGCAGCATGTTGATGATAATGCTGCGGATGTGAGAAGAGGGTTCAGCGAAGGATGAATGGACTTTCCTAAGAATGTAAACTTTTGCTGGCCATCAGTTGATTAGATTCAGCTGGAGCGACGTGGAAAAAAATGGTTACGGAGGAGCTTGGCGCGTTCGAGGAACGTAAAAGCTCGAATGAAAGATGGAATTCATCTTCAAATTTGTTCTGTGGCTGTTCGGTACGTTATGTTCATAGACGTATGATGAATTGTTGCCGAAACTGCCTGCAAGCTCTTTTAGATGAGATCATTCTGTAATACGTTATGGGATCATTTATTACTGTACCCAGTTGGGAGAACCACGATTGGATGTATGTTCTAACTTGGAAAGAATCATTTTGCTGTCATTTAGTGATTTTTATGGTTCAAGTCATATGCCTTGAGATGTTTCGCATGTTATTGGCCTTCGAAATAAAATGGTTCACTATCATACACATTCGGTACCTCTTTTCTTTGGTTTATGATAGGAATCCAATACACAAGTAACGAAACTCCCTGAGATGCCAATAAGCCAATTCTTTATTATGATTCAAACAAGCCATAAACTGAGGCGAATCGTCGATTTTGCATTGCTCAACCAATCTAACGAAATAACGGTCCCCTTAAATTCATCGCCCCTTCAAAGTGGGCAAAGCTCAAAAGTAAATTTGTACCTTCCGGGGTGCATTCATTGCTAGACCATTATTTCCGCTGTTCGCTTTGGCCGAGTGTGCGACAGCGACGTCTTCTTCCCGGAAGGAAGATCTGTTTATTGTTCCATAAGAGCTTGCTTAAAAATTCATGACCCTTTTGAATGATTTAGCCTTTTCTCCCATCGCAAGTTTAACCAACCGTACCGGCGACGACGAACACTATGTCAGTAAGTGCAAAGCAACAGCAGCAGCACCGGCGGGGAGCAATCAGCAAACGAACGGTAGCACCAGCTTAGAGTCTCATTTTAAGTGATTTCGTTTGAAGGTGGAATCCTCTGCCGGCAGCAGAGCTAATGTCCTCTTGGTGCCGCCGGAAAGCCTCCCCGGGAAATGGAATTTGCTTCACAAGCGAGATGACAAACGAGCGCTATATTTTGTGATTGCGAGCTAGGTCGTACTCTCTTCAAAATGCTGCGTCGACTTGAAATCCGTCTATGTTTCTTGTTACCATTGACAAACGTAGGATCTGTCACAGGATCCACTCCCCCGACCCAGCAGTGTGGGAAGGTCGACATGTCTTTTACGAGAGCATCACATCTTTTGACACAATTGCCCAATTATTTTAATCCGTCTTTTTATGACTTCTAGGCTCCTTTTGGGAAACTCTCAACTTAAACTGGAAATCTTCACGAAGAAGTGGATGCTTAGATATACCTTAAATGCTGTTCAACTTTTTACGGAATGCGTTCAAGTTGAAAACGTTTTCTTGGATAAAAAAATAGTGTTGAGTGTTTATCTATGCGGCGTCTGATGGAGTTATTCAATTTAAATTTCATTGTTATGCCATAAACCATTCTGACCATCAACAAAATATGTGGAATTAAAGAGAATTCGCATTCTGAAAACTAGTTTCTAGAAGGTCATTTAAACTTCAATTGCATTAATCGTTTTATAGGATTTTGAATTCCTTCCTTAAGCAATCTCCTATTCTAAATGTTCAAAATATGGATCAAGTTTGAATTCCGAATTAAAACGTTATGTGTTCTTTGGTGAAGACTTTAGTTTAGTAAGTTTAGTTTAGCAAGCCATAGAAGATCTCGGAATACAATAATAAATGGTATTCAGTTTATAAGAATTTACAATTCTTCCATCTACATCCACTTTAATTGGGTCATATATGCGCAGCGTTTTAAATTGGCTGTGAAAAATCACAGAAGACAGCTAGGTAACCAGTTTCTTAAGTAAAAAATGTTCATCAGAATATTGGCTACACAGGAAAAATATTGGATGTCAAGTTTAACTATACCCTGAACAACACCCATATATCCAAAACCTTGGGAAGATTTTGCTTCTGACAGCATGCAGATTGTAGATGAAAAATGTTTGGATCAATACCACATTGTTTAATAAATCTAAGCACTCAATTGAGTTTAGTCAGCTTGATCGTTGAGAGAGTGATCAATTTTCAGGAATATGAGATGCTGAAGGTTCTCCAAAATGTTCTCGAATTCAGCCCAAGGCGTCTACCAGATCAACCAAAGCTTATGCAATGTCTTCATCGTCGGCATATACCCAATCTGGTCCAACAAGCACATGCACATCATGTATATCCATATTTCTTGAATACGTGATATTAAGGTACTCCCAAACGTTCTGAAGTCCAACCCAAAGTATCTACCCGATCAACCAAGGCCCAATTTTTTTTTTGAATACGAGATGTTCGAGGTACTCTAAAACATTCTGGACTTCAGCTCCAGGTATCTACCAGATCAATTAAGGCTCTTGCAATGTTCTTATCTCCGGTGTATACTCAATCCGGTAGAATAGGAATATGTGCAAAAAGTAAACCCAATTTTCTAGAATACGAGGTGTTCATGGTACACCAAAACATTTTTGAGTTTAGTTCAAAGAATCTACTAGATCAATAGTGACTTTTACAATGTCTTCATCGTCAGTGTGTACCGAGCATAGGCGTAGGATTGCCAATCCTACGTAGGAGACATTTTAGATTCCCTGGGCATCGCATATACTTTGTACTTGCCTTACATGGTACATACTCATGCTATGGCGGGCATATAAAAGCTTTCAATTAAGAACTAAGGAAATGCTAATGCTAATAGAATACTAAGTTGAAAAGCCGGAAAAGTTCCAGTTGGGATGTAAAGCAATAAAATAAGAAGTAGAAGTAAAAGACGAAGAAGAAGAAGAAGAAGAGGATGTCCAAGGTCCTCCAAAATGATCTTGATCTAAGATCAAGAGATCTACTGGATGCACAATAACTAAGCAGCGTGTTTGTGTTGAGGAAATTGGCTGCGGACTTCTTTGTTGAGGTGTATAACGGACTTAGATGATTACATAAAACAATACGACAGGACAGGACAGAACATTCTAGTCAACCTTGGCTAGTGCAAGGGATAGTTGAAGTCACATATCTAACATCATTCATAAGTTGGATCATTGGATAGGTCAAAGTCGTTTTGAAAATCTGGTATTAACATGATCTATGATCCAGGTTGTTTTGAAGATATGTAATAGAGTCGGTATATAGATGTGGAACAGAAGTTCTTGGAAAATTGTTCTAATACTACGATTAGGACTTTATTGGTCGAGTAGGTCACATGTTCCGAACTTCAGGACGTTTTGGAGAACTGAAAAGACCTGTAGTAGACTATTAGAGTATCCTTGAAAATATTTTAGTATGACATCATTTGTTTTTACGATTCGATATCGAGTTCAGGGAAATTCTACTAGCTCGATAGAACTGCTGAGATGGTTAGACATCCACGGATATACCATTCAGGACTTGATTGATCGGGTAGATCGCATGTTCGGAACTTCAGGACGTTCTGGAGAACATAACATGCTTCTAGTAGCTTGTAAAAGTAATGAATACTATTCTATTGGCTCGACGGACCTGCTGGGATGTTCAGCAATGCGCAGGTACATTGCTCAGGACTTGGTTGATCGGCTATATCACATGTTCTAAAATCGAGAACGTTTTGGAGAATCGAAAAGACCTGTAGTAGCTTGCACCCCCTTTGCAATGCTGGGGGTGTTCAACGATGCACGAATACGTCTTTCAGGGCATGGTTGATCGGGTATATCACATGTTCTGAACTCCAGGACGTTTTGGTGACCCTGAAATAGTTTACGTTTATTCAAAGCTCGATGAAATGATGTCTTATGATCACATAGATATTTATGGACATATATCTAAGCTTAGGACATTTTGTTTGTAGACATATTTCCTGATACATTCGAGGATGTGTACTACAGAACAGTTTGGATGGCCTAGAACATCCGAAAAAAATTAATATTTCAACACTTTTTCAGTTCTATCTTTACTAGTTTGGCAGGATCCAGAGAAAGAAACCCTAATTTGTACGTTGATTCTCCGTAAGAAAAAGTCATCCTGAAAGGGTTAATCTATCTGTTGATCAGGCCCTGTACTGCAGAAAACGGACTTAGATAGATTTTGACTGCATCGCACGAAGAAGCTGATGGATTGATCCAATTCTGGGTAAGAAACACAGCTGAGGCGAAAAAGAAATTAATTGGACCCCTTGAAATAAATTGATTTCATACCATGTTCGACGTGTAGAGCTATCCTTTAAAAATTTAACCAACCCAGTATTTCTGTTAGGATTTCATATAGCATTATGTAAAGTAGATTCGTTGGTACGTCATGTTTGTACTAACATGTCGCGTCCTAGTCTGCTTTCATCCGAAAAGTACATATTCGTATATATGTATATTCCGAGTAGGACATTTGGCCGAATAGGAGATTTGGCCGAATAGGACATTTGGCCGAGCAGAACATTTGGCCGTTTAGATCATTTGAAAAGTGAAAATGAGGTGTGAAAAGTAAGATGCCTCACACCTTATTTATCACTTCTCACTGTAAAAATTGAGTAGTGCGAAGTGAGAAGTGAGACGTCTCACTTCTCGCTTCGCAGTACCCACTTTTCACAGCGAGAAATGAGTAATGAGATGTCTCACTACTCACTTCGTGCTTTTCACTTTTTACAGTGAGAAGTGAGAAATGGAGTGTGAGAAGTGAGACGTCCCACTAATCACTTCTCATTTCTCACTGCTCACTGTAAAAAGTGAGAAGTAAGTTGTTAGCCAAAAGCCATTTGGTCGAATGCTACTAGGCCGAAACCAATCTGGCCGAAATTCGTTTGGCCGAACGAGTCATTTTGTCGAATATGTTATATGGCTGAATAGGTCTTTCAAGCGATCACTAGCGCAGGTCCAGAGAAGCACTCCATGTACAAGAAATTTATTCACGGTTATCAAGATGCGGGCAGTACCACCAAGTAGTCACGGGCCACTTTGAAATCGGCAGACCGTTGAACAAAATTCTCGCGCTGCCTGTGGAACTTCTGAGGATTTTTTCACGGAAATTCGACTGGTTTTCTCGTAAAATTTCAGATAGTTATCCTTCGAAGTTGTTTAGGTAAACACTCCTATTTGCAGTTCTTGTTCATAAACGTTCTTATATTTTGGTTAAGCTAAAACGGAGAAGAGCCGTTCGGCAAAACGTCATCAGTCTGACGGCTGAAACACATTAGGCTGAAACACATCTGACCGAAAGCTATTTGGCCGGAATGAACATTTGCCAAACCATGTCTTTCAGTCGAACTAATTTGGCCGGCATGGCTGTTTGACATAAAAAGCTGTTTGGCTGAATACGGTCGAACTGGTCATAAGGATGAAATTTTTTTTGACCGAATAGGCCATTTGGTCGAATTGGTCGTTAGGTCTAAATGGTCGTTTGGCAGAAAGGGTTATTTGATCAAAAATTTCATTCGGCTGAACTGGTTCTTTGACCGAAAAAGTCATTTGGTCGAATTGGTCGTTTGAACGACATATACATACGTCCAAAAATTTCTTTCGGCCAAACTGATTATTTAGCTGGAAAAATCGTATGGCCGAATAAGCTATTTGATCAACAATGTTCAGAAAAATATATTAAGCTTTTAGTGGAATGTATTAAACCGTCTAAGACGAATTAAGTACTGTCCATTTAATTCCACCAGTTAATTTTCGTTATCTTTGCAGATACGTATTTCGACCACACAGTTGTGGTCGAAATACGTATCTGCAAAGATAACGAAAATTAACTGGTGGAATTAAATGGACAGTACTTAATTCGTCTTAGACGGTTCAACAATGTTGTTTGGCCGCACACGTTTGAACAGGTCGTTAGGATGAAAAAGTGTTTTGGACAAATAGGTCATTTGGATACGGCTGTTTGGTATATAATAGTCATTTGGTAGAAAGGGACGTTCGGCCGTTCAGGTTACCTAATTGAAATGTTATTTGACCGAATTAATCGTTTGACTGAAAAAGCTTTTTGGCCGAAATGGTCATTTGGCAAATAAAAATAGTCGTTCGGATGAAACGCCGTTCGGGCGAAAATATCTTTTTACCTAGGGCTTCCATTTCGGAAACGATTTCCCAGGAAATCAAATTTCCCGGGATTCCTGATTCCCGGGATGTATACATTAGCTTCCCAAATTCCCCGGGAAATTAAAATACTGAAATATTTTGTAATCTTTCTCTTTTTTTTTATTTATTTGATGATAATTCCCAACAAACATTGGAAGTGGGGAAAGCGCTTACATGAGCAAAAGCTAGCTTATTCAGCTAAACTTTTTTGCTGGTTTGATTTTGGAGTATCGATTAAATTATGTTATAAAGCTTCCGTCACATCATGGACAGGTAGCACATAGCGGAGCTTGTTGAGATGCTAGAGATCTTACTTTCGAGTGCCCTGGTTCTGATGCAGATATGAATGCTTATGACATGGCGAACGCTTTCCAGAAGAAACTAATCAAAGACATTTTTTTGTCTTTTCAACAACACTTTGATCATTTGAAGCCAATGTAGCCATAATAAATCACCTTCAAGTGTATATTTTCATCTCAAGTTTTTTTTCCAAAGTCATATTTTACGACAAAATGAATTAAAATTCCCAGGATCGGGGGAAATCCGGGTAGTTAATGTTCCGTTCTTTCCCGAAAAAAAAATGAAAGTTCACCGACCGACCGTAAATGTCGTTTGCTCGACGGATCGTATGACCAGAAATGCATTTGGCCGAACAATAGTGATTGTGAAGTGATTCATGATAATTAAGAAAGGAGAAGAAATAAATAAGGAATAAGAAATGAGACAACAGAAGTGAGGAATAAAAAGTGAGGCGTTTCCATATGCATGAGTAGATGTAAGACTTATCACTCGTAATTTTTCACTTTTCATTTCGCGCTTTTCATTTTTCACAGTAAAAAGTGAAGAGAAAGAAATTAGGGATTAAATATGATCAGTAAGACCTCTACCTTATGACTTCTCACTTCTTATAGTTCAAAGTTAGAAATGAGAAGCGCACTTTTCGCAGTGAGAAATGTGAAATTAGGAGTTAGTTTTAACTAATACTAACGACTATTCCTGCTATATTGCCTGTTCGACCAAACGACTTTCCATTCCATCCATATCTTCTGTTCGGCCGAATGACATTTTCGGTTCAATAGCTCTAACTGCCAAACTAGCATTTCGGTCAATTGATCTATTCAGTCAAATTACCTGTTTGGCCAAACGATATTTTCGACTAAACGGCATTTTCGGCTCAACGTGTTATATTTTCGGCCAACGACCTCTTCCTATCCAGAACAATGACGGTTTAAACGAAGCAATTTGTCGTGTTTTCAAAAAATATACGAAAAGTGCGAATTTTATGTTTTTGTGCGGAATTGAGAATTGAATAGAATTAAAATATCTTTATTTAGATTCTAGCTTCCGGTTTCTGGTAATATTCAATATTAAGAATGTCATTAATGTGTATGTTTCGAACCTTTTGACGCATTCAAATAAATTTATTCACAATATGGATATAAATCACACGCAAATACGAATTTGAAGTAAATGAGCGTCAAAATAAAATATATGAGTAACAATAGAACATTCAGTAGGGGAGACTGGGAAGACTTGATCCCCTTTTCTGATTTCTGATGTATCGCAGCCAACAATAAATAAACATACGCGATTTCCACACAGAATCTATAAGAAATATAGTATTTAACTTTACTGATGTATGACAGTCCTTAAATTATTGTTGTTATTGATACACAACCGATTTTGTGGAGTGCTGTCAAAAATCGACTTTTAAAATATTCGGGTGAAATTGATTCCTCTCCAAGAACTTGCTTTGATAAAATTAGAAAGGTGCCCTCAAATTTTTAAAATATTTTTCCTTCAAAATACACGGAATTTTCAAATTGCTGTGCGTATTCATGAACGATTTGTGTTATTGAATTCGACAGCACATGTAATTTTAAAATTTGGGGAAACTTGATCCCCTTTATATGATATCTACGCAATAAATAATTTTTCCTGCCAACCCTTCATCAAATCTGTCGAATCTACAACAAATTAGAAGCCTGAGAACAGATTTATATTTTTTTTTTCGCCGAATTTTTGTATAGGTGACTAAGAGAGGATCAAGTGTCCCAAAACATTCATGGAATGTTGACATTTTCATCAGTACAGATCATTAAGAATATTTATGACCTTGTGCTGTGAAAAAACGAAAGCATTTGGTCATTGTTATGAAAAGTTGTTCAAATTTTGCGTGGCCAATAAAAAAAATCTTTGGGTAGGTCAAAACATACAAACCGCCCTGCAGAATAAATAAGGTTGTCAATACAAAAAATAACTCATCACATAATGGTCATTTGCCTATAGGATCTATACAAAAAAGTATGCTAAAACAAAACTACTTTAGTTCTCGATAAAACAGAGGTCTCCCCGGGGATCAAGTCTACCCACATTCCCCTAAATCGAAAGAAATTTCAAACGAAACACCTATGGAAACAAGTTCAATCATAAATATCTTCATTTTTTTCAAAGAATATTTCAGCAGGATGAGTTTTCAGACAAACCGGACTCATAATTTCCTAAATATTCAATAATTATTTTCATAATACCTCAGCCATTTTTTCTAGTAAGTATCCGGATTTCACCCACAAGTTCGACTCACCTGCAAAAGAAAGAAAACAAATAATTTATTTTTAATAATTGTTAGACATTGAAAGGCTGTGTTAGACATTAAAAGTACAGTATTTCATAGTATGTGCATTGTTTCTCTTAATTTTGAATTGGCCAAGAATACGCCATAATATATAGACTCCTCAATAGTATTGTCAAAAAATCCTCAGATGAAATTATGTATTCCGACATATTCGTGTCATTTTTTATCCTTATCGTTTTCGAAGTACTATTATTCTCTTTGGTATGATTATGAACAGTTCGAAAATTTATTTCAATCGAAAACTGAAGGACATGGGGAAAGATGTTTCTCGGTAACTGTGGTTTCCAAGATGTCCTTCAAAATCCCAGAGTCCAAGGTGTCCTTACCGAACTTATTCAGCATTATTTGGTAATTCAAATCTTGACTGACCCCGGGTTTTTCTAGACTCGACATTATTTGTTCCCTTCGTTCTGCAATTTACCTGGTAGAGTAAACTTGTCCAATGGACTTTGGAGAATATTAATATTCAGTTGAATATTAGTCCAGCAGGCATACTTCTGCGACGTAATTGCGAATTCAGGGCTCATACTGTTTATACACTAACTCATTTGGATCAGTGGAATGTTTTGATTAAAGGTCTAATTTTTCAGACGTGCATTAACGTTCAATTAAAAATGATGCTGTTTATTTGACTCTTTCAAAATAAGGCCAGGAGAGCTAATTCAGAGTATAGAGAAACGCATCCAGTCCCTAATTCCAATCAGCTGGCTTTTTTCAGTTTATTGGAGAGTTTATTTATTAATTGAAAAAATGATTGTGCTGGAAAATTATTCATGAAAATAGAATAAAAAATAGGTAACTCAAAATATCAGGAAAAATGCATCACGTTTTATACTTAATATCAAAATTTCAGTTTCGCCTGACCAACCAACCGTTGACTAACCTTGGACTTCATTGCTCACCTCCACTTGACATTAGTGTTGTACGATAGTTTACATACTTAGCTCGAATCAAATCAAGAGTGGCACTCCATATCAGCTAACAATTCGGCAATTTATTCTATTCAATCAGTTGCAATCAAATTCAGGGCTCATGCTGTTAAGAACCAGTTCTGCCAGTAAAACGCTTGAGCTGAGTTAGAGACCGCTTGGATCAGTTGATGCTATTTATAAGACTTATTTTGAGGTAATACAGTTTTCAACTCAGTCAGATGACAAATTTTACTCGTTCGTTGATTTATTTGTCAGCGTTACAAAGAATTGAAATTATTATGCCCGTAGAAAACTGCATCACGTATTATACGTGATACCATGTTACCATACATGTCATCTATTTCTATCTCTCCGATCCTGTCAACAACAACAGCTGTCGAGATTGCGGTTTAAAACTAGAATTTCTTCGCACCAATTCTAGCACGAAATGTGTTGTCGCCATAGAAATCTATTTTCTACGAAACAATAAACCATGCCAGTCACTTGATGTGGCAAGCCTCACTCTGTGGATACTTTTATTCCGGATTCCTTTCATTAGCTACAAAATTTGCACAAAAGCAACACTCTGCCGTCACATGTAACGATTTTGGCACCTCAGATCCAAGATTCCGATGAAGCTCGATGCAGATGCCAGCAATGAATATTTCCTACCCATCCAGTGTCAACCTTTTGCTTCTATATAAATCGTTCCCATGTTGAACGCGCCAGGCCCACCACCACCACCACACAGCATCCACAAACCGGATGTCGGCAATTATGATGCTTCTTCGTCGTCTGGAATCTCGAATCTGGCTTTCGTTCGAGCTTGAAGGACAGGCCGAAGATGGGCTGTTGGAGACCTACTTTCAATTTTAAAGACTTTCCTAACAGTGAAAGACATGTCTTCAATCTGCAGCCATCGGAGCTCAGCTGCTCGGTGTTCGGCTCCCAGTCACAGGGAGTGTTCCTACCTTCTGAGACCTGTATATAGGCAATGAAGCACGTGCACGGGAGCGCAAATTTATGCAACAATTCTTCCCAGGAAATGGCTCCAATAAATCTGGCCTTAGGAATTTATATCTGGTCGTTTCTGTGTTCTTGGGTCTATTGTCTGGGTAGTGGACGGTAGTTAGGCATGCAAACAGGTTTTTATGGGTTTCAAAGTTTCCTTATTCCCACATTCAAAAGCTGCTTGTTTCGGAACAAAAAATGAGTGCATGAATTGCAATTGAAAAACCCTCGTGGTCATAGATACGGAATAAATTCACCATTTCTGCACACGCCTCTGCTATCTTTGTGCATCCAAGCCACCCGACGAGATTTTCTCGAAGCTCCATGGCAACAGATAGTTGGTCAGTAAAATTAAATTTTCGTTTTTCCTCCCCCACTGCAGCGATTAAAACGTCTTCTCGGCTGCCAGTCAGTAGTGTGCGGCAATACGTTCCAATTAGAGCAACCCAACCCCTAAATGGTAGAATTTTTTTTGTTTATTTCTGTGAGTGGTTCAATTGAAATGCTTCGTTACAGTTACGAACCCGCTTCTCCTTGGGAAAGAGAACGACCGACATGATTGCCGCCACTGTTATGCTGACTGCCGGAGAGAACCGACTGTCGACTTTCAATTAGGGCTTCCTTCGTTAGGGCGCTTTGTCAAGAGGTTTCTCGGAAGTTGAAACGAAAACTTTCCTGTTTCCATGTTCACGGAAGACTTGAGTTTTTTTTGGGAACAGTTTGGAGCGTTCCATTTTCGGTTAGGTTATTTTTTTTTCTTTCTGGGGGCTGAGTAACAGAATA
Source organism: Armigeres subalbatus (assembly GCF_024139115.2). Taxonomy (NCBI): domain Eukaryota; kingdom Metazoa; phylum Arthropoda; class Insecta; order Diptera; family Culicidae; genus Armigeres; species Armigeres subalbatus. The sequence continues at coordinate 38,305,872 of NC_085139.1, read as the reverse complement.
AGAAAACGAGCCTGGCAGCTTGTTTGCATATTTTCTGCAGTCGAAAACTCTTGAACAGTGTCAAAATATGCATCAATTCACTTATCGGTTACAAGAGGTTTGTAGGTATGTTGCCGTGTTTCGTTTTCGTACTACGAAAGTGTATGGCAAGGAATTACTTTTACACCAACAACAAACTTTTTCATGCGAACATTTCAGAGACAAGCTCTGTATATAAGTAGGTAACATTTGAATGTGTTCAACAAACGAAATGAAGCCTGTGTGCAACTTAGATTTGTAACATCGTACAGTTATTAAGCATTTAACAGAAACAGAAATTGATTTTCGTAACGATCCGAACATAGTATGGGAAGTAACAACAAAAAGTATTATTTTTCCATCTGGTAAAGATACACACCCCTTCACATTTTTTGTTGAGGAGGCAACAGAATAAATTCCGTAAAATTTTGAGAATTTTCAAAATCCGTGGAGTTTTTTAATTTAATTTTTTATTTTATTATTTAGTTTTTATTATCCCCCCTTGACCTTTCGGAGACTAATTTATATTAAAAATTTGTAACGGCTTCTTGAACGAAAATTGCTTAGTCCAAATGTCATAGGAAACGGAGATGATTGACGTCCATCGACTCCTTTTGTCTAACCAAGACGATTATCGAAAATACCTTCCACGAATGAAAACAACACAACTTCAGTACAACTAGTTTCAAAAGAACCGAAAAAAGGTAATCCGCTACCAAGCGACGGTATTTACAAGTGCTGCGCTGTGGCCAAGTGGGTATTGTGCAAAGCTGAAACCCAAAATGAAAAAAAAATGCGACGTTGGTTGTTGGGGAAAAGTTTTCCAATTTGAAGGAAGTGAAAAAAAAACAAGTTTCGAAAGCCTCCCGTCACTATGCCAGCATAAAAGATGAACGCTCACGCATTTTCGGAACAATCGTATGCCATCGGTAGCAATGAAAAACATATCAGATGAGCAAAATTTAAGCCTCAGGGGATATTCAAATAGGAGTTTTTTTGTGCGACGTTTGCGTTTGCTGTAAATCGACACAAGTACGACTAGCATGAAACACTTCTGCGGATTTATATCTGAAGGTGGAAGTGAATATTCACTATTTTCAGTGCAACATTTTATTATGGAAATATTTCCATAAGCTTTTATCAATAACACTTAAAACTTTTGAGAGATGCCATTCACGTTATTCCAGTCCGATTTCTCCTTTAATTGATTGAGGAATCAGGAACAGCTTTGTCATCCCCTACATCCTGATTAGTCTCAGCAGTTTTTGGTGCTTCCACAAGATTTGCGCAGATGATTTCTCAGCAATCATGTTTTTGCCAACATTTTTGTGACGATATATTTTGTTGGCATAAAAATTATCTAACAAATCTCATTTGTTCCGAAATATCGGTATTTAGTTTGGTTTGGTTGCCTTTCATACTAACATGCTGTCGAAGAAAAACAAAACCTCGGTTAAGCAGACGAAACTCGCCACATTTTTTACTATTTTCTCCTCCACAATAGATCTGTCCGTAATACAATTTCACAACGAATATCCGTTTTTTGGTGGCAAATATTCATTTCATTACTCCTTACTCATTGTAGAGATCAGAACCAATAAATCATGTAGCTAGGCACTCTTTCAAGGCTGTGTTGTCTCCCTTGAAAATTGGATCGATCGGTCAATGTACTCCGGAGTTAGGTAAGATTAGGCCTACCCCGCCGAGGAGGTCTGATAAAACGCTTTGTTCTCGCTATTTTTATGTAGGGGCCATATTTTTTTCGCGCAGCTGTTTAAAACAAGTTGAAATACATCATCAGAACCGGTCTCTCTCGCAATCGGGACTTTTAAACAAAATTATCATGGGGTATAGCCCAGTTCATTATTGTAGCGGCTTCCGAAAAACGTCTCTCACGGTATGCTACCTATTGAGAGTGTATGTGTTCACTATACAGGCATGATAAGTTACAGATTTTTTCATTCTCCTTCGGATTCAAACCCTGTTCGGAATAGTAAGACCATCATTATGGTACTATCCAAAAATAGGGTGGCCCAATTCATAAAAAAAAATAAAGAAATTTATTTTGTATTTTACGGAGTACTGACTGTTCTACAAAATTGTAGCGCATCTTATTCCAAAAAGTTTTTTTTTCATCAACTTTTCTGGTTTCCAATTTTTCGGAAAAGTTCTCTTCGGGTGATTTTTAGAGCTGAATGCTAGCTTCTTCTTCTTCTTATTGGCATTACATCCCCACACTGGGACAGAGCCGCCTCGCAGCTTAGTGTTCATTAAGCACTTCCACAGTTATTAACTGCGAGATTTCTAAGCCAGGTTACCATTTTTGCATTCGTATAACATGAGGCTAGCACGATGATACTTTTATGCCCAAGGAAGTCGAGACAATTTCCAATCCGAAAATTGCCTAGACCGGCGCCGGGAATCGAACCCAGCCACCCTCAGCATGGTCTTGCTTTGTAGCCGCGCGTCTTACCGCACGGCTAAGGAGGGCTAAGGAATGCTAGCTTATATGATCACAAATCGTCCCTTAACTCCATAACTGAGGATATCTTACATCAAATGTATATATGTATTGATGTAAAATGACTTTAGTTCTCTGTGTTTAGTTGTCCTTTTACAAACAAAATATCACAAGTGAGTTAAGAAGCCGCTTGGTGAGGTTTGGCAAAACCCCGAAAAAATATGCTCAAATTCTTTTGCCGATCAAAAGTAATAATCTTTAGAAAAACGACAAAATGTCAAGATCAAGTTTTTTTTTTCAAAAGTTGATATTTCCGATTGGGGCTAACTAAGAAAATATGATTACACGGCATTTGAAAAAGCAACTTATATTCTTCATTGTAAAAAAAAAACAAGAGATATGTTATTTTAATTATCTAAAATTTTATCCATTCCACTAATGTCATATTACTTGTGCCCTTGCTATAGAGTTAAAAAATTGAGATGTAATGAGATTTTTTTTTGCGGAATATGCCAAGCAACTTTGCTATATAATTTTTATCTGCAGCTCTTAAGCACACTGATTTAGAGCAATTTTACTATTTTCTGCTTATTTTATTTTTTATGTTTAACGAATGTCACCTTTTGAAGACTGTTGGGGCTTTTCAAGACGCGTGTTTTGCGATAAGAACATCGTTTTCATTATGTCGACTGTTGGCAATGTACTCCAACGTTTCGATCCTTATTGGATCCTTTTCAAGGATTCGTTGTTGATCGAAACGATGGAGAAAGAAAACATATAGTTGTTTTTCAGACTGAAACGCCAGATAATCACCGAAAAATATAAGAATATCATCTGTGTAATTTTCCGTTGTCGAGTTATATCAATTTATATTGAAAAATATTACGTTAATCAAATTGGTAAAACTTGAGATAAAAAATAACATATCTCCATTTTATTTACATAATAAAGAGTATGAGTTGCTCAAATTCCGTGTGAACGTATGTTTTTAGTTTTCCCCAATAGAAGAAATCAACTTAAAAAAACATTATTTTGACCAAAAAAAAATTATTAAAACCTTTGATCGGCAGAAGATGTTGAGCTCATTTATATATCCAAAGTTGAATGTTTCGAACTCTAATAGTCACTCGAAGACGACTGCTCCAGAACAACGAAAACAAAAAAAGTAGATCAAAAATGCTGTTTTTTTAGGTAGGCCCTACTAATTCTGTAAAATTGTTCTAAATCAGCCAACTTGAGACCTACAGAAAAATCTCACTGTCCGGACCTGGGGGACAGCTACCGGATACAGAAATTATTATTTTTTTTATTGTAACATAACATATATTTAACAGATCATGATCGTTATTCAAAATATGGCTAAAATTGACCATCTCCACATAATCAGATTTGGATGATTCAAATATTGTTGATTCAATCTTTCTAAAGTAAGGCGAAACATCAAAATTTTGAGCATTTTTGTTGATACCCAAATTTTGCACAAAGTTCAGAAAAGGAGGATCTGATATTCCAAGCAGGTGAAATAATTTTCAATGGGTAAGGGGAGTTTGGCTGAAACCAATTCGGCCGGAAGCCATTTCGCCGAATGCCACTAGGTTGAAAAAACCACTAGGCCGAAACCCATATGGCCGAATAGCATATTTGACCGAATTTGGAAAGTGAGAAATGAGGAGTGAGAAGTGAGACAACTCACTTCTTACTCCTCTTTTTTCAATTCTTACTGTAAAAGTGAGAAACGCGAAGCACTTCTCACACCTTATTTCTTACTGTGAAAAGCGAGTAGTGCAAAGTGAGAAGTTAGTCGTCTTACTACTCACGTTTCATAGTAAGAAGTATGAGATAAGAAGTGAGAAGTGGGACATCTCACTTCTCACTTCTCTCCCCTCATTTCTAACTTATTACTTCTCACTGCGTAAAGTGAGAAGAGTAAAGTAGGAAGGGAGACGCCTCTCTGCTCACGCATCACTTCTAGCTTCTTAATTCTCACTTTTCACAGTGAGATGTGAGACTGACATGACATATTCGGACAAATAACCTATTAGGTCAAATGACCTTTTCGCTCAAACGAGCAAGTAGGCCAAATAATGTTTTCGACCAAATGACTTTTTCAGCCAAATAACCTTTTCGGCTAAATGGCCTATTTGGCCAAATAATTCCTTCTGACTTCGTCCTACTTCCTCTTTCTTTTTTTTCCATTTCACGCGTTCCTTGTTGATTCTACAGTCTTTTTTCGCTTCTTCCTTTTTACTTTTTCCATCTTTCTTTATCCTTCTTCGTTTTTCGTTCTCCCTTCTGTCTACATCACTTTGGTCTTCGTTATTCGTGGTTCACTCTTCTCTTTTTCAGATTTATTTTTTCTTTTTCCTTCTCCATTCTTTCTTTCACGTTATATTGTCCTTCTTCATTTACCTTTCTTTATTCTTTCTGCTTTCTTGTATTTTTTCATTACCTCTTCGGTCAAATGATCTTTTCGGCCTAATGGCTATTCGGCCAAATGGAATTTCGGCCAAATGACCTTTTCAGCAAAATGGCGTATTCGGCCAAATAATTCCTTCTGGCTTTGTCCTACTTCCTCTTTCCTTTTTCAATTTCTTGCCTTCCTTGTTACTTGTACAGTCTTTTTTTCGGCTTTTCGTTTTACGTTTTGCATCTTGCTTTATCCTTCTTTGTTTATCTTCTTTCGGTCTTCCTTCTGTCTATATCACTTTGGTCTTCGTTATTCGTGCTTCGCCTTTCTTTTTTAGCTTATTTTTTCTTTTTCCTTCGTCTTCATTCTTTCTTTCACGTTATGTTTTATTTCTTCTTTCTTCTTCCATTACCTTTCTTCATTCTTTCTTCTTTATCGTATTTCTTCCATTTAGTCTCTCTTGTTCTTTATTTTCCCTTCTCTCGTTCTTCGTTTCCTTCGTCCTTTTTATCTTCCATCCTACCTCTTCCTTCCCCATTCTTCCTGATTTTTTCTTCTTCTTCCTTTTCATCTTCGTTTTTTACCTTCCTGATTTTTGTTTTTTTTCCTCAAACTTGTAACATATTTTTCTCGTTTTTTTGTCTTTTATAAAGAGATTTTCAGTCCAATCCTTTTTTGTTCTTTGTTGTGGAACTTTCTTTATTCCTTATTCCTGTCTCGTTTTTCCTTCACCATTATTTTTGCCTAATTCTTTCTCCTCGTTGATATTCTTCTTTTTTCTGCTTATATCTTCTTCACTCATTCTCCTTTCTTATTTATCACCCTTTCCTTTCCTCTAGCTCAGAGGTTCCCAAACTTTTAGATATGCGACCCACCTAGCAGAATTTTTGGATTGGATGTGGATTGGACTTGGATGGAATTTGAATTGAATTTGGGTTGGATTTGGATTGGATTTGAAATTTATTCAGATTGGATTTGAATTGGATTTCGATTTGATTGGGATTGAATTTATATTGAATTTGAATTAGATTTGGATTGGATTTGAATTAGATTTGGATTGGATTTTAAATAGATTTTGATTTGATTTAGATCGGATTCGAATTGGATTAGGATTGGTTTTTGATTGGGTTTGGGTACATTTGGATTGTATAGTACTTTTTTCTACTTGCCCAAATATCGTATCTAATCTCATACATGCGTAGCCAATACTTATTTATTTATTTATTTATTTAGTAGTAATTGTCATCTGACATCTGATGTCTCAATGACTACAAGGGTAAAACTTATCACTGAATCTAACAAGCATACACATAATACATAATCATAATACACAAGAATTAATCACTACAGTAAAACAGAACTTAACAAACTACGTTTGTGTCAAACGGTGTCTCGAAAGTGTGTTGTGAAAACTCGCTGTAGATTTGCTGGCGATAGATTAAAATCAAAGAGGTGGAACACTGCGTTGAAATTGGATGACATATATCGAACTGGATCATGCTGACCATATCGACTGTTTCGAGCACCAAGCTGAATGAAGTCCCTTCTCCTCAGCGGACGCATAGGAGCGTAAAAATTCATCTTACTAAGTATTGCTGGAGAGTCAAAAGCACCATTGAGGATTTTCGCTACGAACATGGCCTGTGCCACACGGCTAAGGGTATGCGATAACACACTTTTTCCTAACGAAACGAAACGAAACGAAATTTAAAATGTCCATGTTGATTCGGATCGAAACGAAACGAAATATAGATTTACTTTCGAGACTTCGAAACGATACGAAATCAAGGTTCATTTAATTCGAAATTTTTCGAAACGAAACGAAATTTTAATTTTTCTTCCGCGGAATTTTTATTAAATTGGTTTTACATTATGTATGCAATTCTGATTTCACTTTTTCGAAGTCAAAGAACTGTTTTGCCACCAATAGAGTTATAATAACAGAAGAGGCAGTCTGTGATAAATCACCGCATTGAATCACCACAACTTGTGCCACTTCAAAAGGAATTCATCGTGGAGCGTGTGCTCCCGAATATGGTCAATTTTGCATCACTTTTATACAAGTAAATATAAACAATATAGAAATTGTGGGATTTTTCATATACGGATTCAAATTTCGTTTAAAACCTTAGTTGACTTAAGAATAATTTAATTATGCTGAAGCATACTTCATATTGTCTTGTCAGCGTGGTTTTATAGTATAATTAGTCAAAATTAGAAACTGAATGCTTAGAAAAATCCTGTGCACCTTTCTGAAATTCACAAAGATATGTATTTTAGATTGAATTTCACAGACCCATAGTCTTTTATACTGTCTTATACCTGTTATGGTCAGTATGAGCTGAAAACAATCATAAGTAAAGAACTTTCAACAGTGCCCAAAAATCTTAAATGTTCCTTACATATTGTGCAAATAGTCAAAGAAGAGCTTAGCTGGACTAACTGTACACATCGTAGTTGCTAATCTTGATTGGCCGAGAAACAGTATATATGCACAGCTCATCAATTAAATAATATTCTTGGGCTACAAACAAGTTATTTTTATTGTATACTTGCTTCGGAGTTTCCAATTCATGGCCAATAACGATGCTGGTCACGTCCTTACAGTCAATTTAGGATTAGGAGAGGAAAATTAGTTTCACACTCATTGTTATAAAAGACCGCGGAATGCTCTGCATCTCCGTGAGCGCTACGGGAAAGGAATCGTTGGTTAGTAGAGAAGGTAATTCATGTGAAGCCCCTTGGTAAGCGACTAACTATTTATTGTAAACGAAGATATTTTGAAAACAAGAAGACGAAAACTGTCAATCCAACGCAAGCTCCATGTGCTTTATTTAAAAAGCTTCTACAATATGATCGATTCTGCACTAAATAATGTTGTGCTCTTCGATGCAGACATTAGTTTTATCACTTCGCGTTCTCCTACACTAGCTGGCGTGATCAACATCAACAAGGTCGATTGTACACTGGTTAAACAAATTTCTTCTACGCGAGGTAGATTTTTTTTCACTTCGCGTTCTCCCGGACTAGCTGTTATTCCATGACCAGCAGCAACACGATCGATTCCGCATTCATATTGTACAAATAGTAAAAAATATCACAAAATATACATTTGAATCTTAGAAACATGTTTTATAGAAGAAAACTACATACGTATTTGATGACTAAGAATGTGGTTATGTAGTAAGCGTTAATAGAAAAAAATGTACAGTCGACTCTCTACAATATCTCGATGTTCTGTATATCTATATCTCTCCCTATGTAGATGGTTTCCTCGGTCCCTTCAGTCTACATATATTTAGGCATTCTACTTATCGATAACCTCCCTATCTCTCATTTCAAATGTTGGTCTAAATATTTTGTTCTGGAATCACTCTCCTTGTGTCGAAATGTTCAAATTTTTAGGCTACTAGACCATATGTGGGCAATAACAAACATATCAACAAGAGCTTTTTTGGATCTAGTACCCATTTCAATTTTCCTTCCATTCCTGGATCTCTCCCTATCTCGATGGTTCCTTCAATATCGAGATGTGGAGAGGCGACTGTAAAACCTTAAGGGCATTCCTCACGGAATCCAAATTTCAAAGTACTCACGTTTTCAAGGGCACACCGCTCGATACGGAAGTAACGCACAACTGTCATTTTTTTTTCACGCATGCTGCGACGCAGCAAAGCTGAAAAAATAAAAATGCCAGTTGTGCGTTGCTTCCGTTTCGAATGGTGTGCCTTTGAAAAGGCGAGTATTTTGAAAATTTAAATCCGTGAGGAGTGCCCTTAAGTTTTGAAAACAACTTAATGATTTTGTTCTGCGGCGCAGCCAAAACTTTTGATAATATAAAGTATGGTAAATTTGTTTCGAAATTCCGCGGAATTCCGTTAAATTTCGTTAGAAGCTAGTTTTTTCTAGCGAAATTTTTGTAATTTTACGAAACGATTCGAAATCAAGAAATCAGATTTCGCCATGCTCAAATTCCGCGAAATTCCTCGGAATTTCGTTTCGAACCACCTGAAACGAAATTTTTCGAAATACCGCATATGCTTACACACGGCGTCGAACATTTAAAGTATCCAGCCCAAGCAGCCGACAGCGGTTTTCATATGGAGTGAAATGTTGGCCATCACGCCAAGGAAGATTGCGCAAAGCAAAGCGCACGAACTTTTTTTGCACAGATTCGATCCTCGAGATCCAGGTGGCTTGATAAGGGCACCACACAGTGACAGCAAACTCCAGTGTTGATCGTACAAGCGCACAATAGAGCGATCGCAGGCAGTATGGGTCACGAAATCCTTTGGCGATTTTCATTATGAAGCCAAGTTGTCGGTTTGCCTTAGAAATCACGTAATCGTAGTGGAAACGGAAGGTTAGTGCGTCGTCAAGTATAACTCCAAGATCCCTGATTTGTTGCACTCGCTCAAGAGCTGTCCCAGCCAGCATGTAATTGTAAATAATAGGTTTTCGTTTTCTGCTGAACGTTATTGTCTGACATTTATGGATACTGAGTGACAAATGGTTTCGCTCGCACCACCCCTCTAAACGGGTTAAAAGCATTTGTAGTTTAATGCAGTCCTCAAGACTATTGACGACAATGTATATCTTTGCATCGTCAGCATAGAGTAGCCTCACTCCAGGTGGTAGCACCAGTGTCACATCGTTGACAAATATTGAAAACAATAATGGACCCAGATTACTCCCTTGTGGTACCCCAGATGGAGTAACGAAAGGATCCGAAAAAGATGATCCGACTTTCGCACGCAATTTTCTATCCGTCAGGTAGGATCTAAACCAATCCACGCACGCAGAGGAAACGCCCAACTTCTCCAGTTTACTAAGTAGAATACCATGATCAACACGGTCAAAAGCAGCTTTGAGATCTATATATACAGCATCCACTTGCCGCCCGTTATCAAGAGCCTCAATGCAAGTTGTTGTGAATTCTGTCAAGTTGGTCGCGACCGATCTCTTAGGGAAAAATCCATGCTGGTCCGTTGAGATGTACTGCTTGCAGCAAGCGAAGAGCGTGTCGTTCACTATGATTTCGAAAACTTTCGAACAAGCGGAGAGAGTGGTTATTCCACGATAGTTGCTCACATCGCATTTGTTCCCTTTCTTGTGTACTGGGAAAAGGTATGACGATTTCCAGCGCATGGGAAACTTTCTGGTTCGAAGCGAGAGATTGAAGATTTTTGCTAACGGTTTGATAAAAGCACTTGAACACCGGCGCAGCAAAGCAGCGGGTATCCCGTCCGGCCCAGCACGGAACGAAAATTTCAGTTTCGAATCGCCCGGCACACATTTTCATCACTGATGGGAAAGATGTCTAAATCCAGTACATCACGAGGAGCGTCGCGAGAAGCCTCAACGGCATGAGAGAGCGGAGCTGCGAAATCGTTGAAGGAGGTCTTGAACTGTGTAGCAAAGAGCTCGCATTTGTCAGCGGGAGTGTCAGCAGAGACACCATTCAGTTGCATTGACGTAGGAAGACCATCTTCGTTCCGTTTGGACCTAACAAATTTCCAGAATTGCTTGGGATTTAGACGCAGATTTCGTTGTGTGCGGCTGATGTATCGGGAATACAAAAACTGATTATAACTTCTGTATACGCTGCTGGCACTATTAAACTGCTGCTTGTTGTACGTGGAACGATAATTGCAGTATCTACGAAGTGCAGAAGAACGGCGACGTTTAAGTATTCGTAATCTGTGGTTGGACCACGCAGGCTTCCGTGCAGGTCTTACAATCGGAACATGAATAGCAAATGCACGAACGATACTGTCGGTGAAAAAGTCCACGGCATTGTCGACGTTATCGAAAGAATTGATGCAATCCCAATAAACTGCAAGTAGCATTTCATTCAGTGCAGAGTAATCTGCTTTTCGGAAGTTATAACTGCTCGAATCATGTCCAGACTCAAAGGTAATGGGCGGCACGTACGACACCTCCAAGGTAAGCGGAGGATGGTTGACATCTACAGGTGTCAGCGGCTCAACAGCAGGGTGTATTGTGCAACTTGGCAACACTGCATCATTAACCAGTACCAGATCAAGTACACGACCATTTGAGTTAACAATGGGATTGATCTGGGTCAATCCATGAAAGTTGAATCCGTCCAACAATACGCAACTGGATTCTGACAGACGAGAGCGTATCAAGTCTACTGATGGGTAGGAATTTTCACCCGAACACCACCGAATAGCAGATTGATTGTAGTCACCGAGAAGCAAGACCTTGTCGCTAGCTCTGAGAGTAGAAGTAACCGTTTCGATAGAATCTAGATGGCGTTGAATATCATCAAGATTGTTCATACGATCAGGTGGCAAGTACACAACCCCAATGCTGATAATGAAACCGGTCATATTGACACGAACCCACAACTGTTCAAGGGTATCACTGACGACAGCAGATTCAAGAACACAATTGAACTTTGCCAAAACTGCAATGAGTACACCACCACCACGGGTTTTACGGCTATTCCGAGGATTGCGATCAGTTCTGAACACCGAGTAGTGGTTTCCAAAAAGCTGTGCTGAATGTATGACGTCATCCAGCCAAGTTTCGGTTAATACAACGACATCGTAATCTTCTTCGCATACCGCCAAAAAGAAGTCATCGATTTTGGTACGAAGCCCGCGAACATTCTGATAGTAGATACGCAGACCACTGTTTTCGTTGCTTGATGCTCGTTGTTGGTAGGTCCCTTCACATGCCAGACCTTCCACAAGGTTGGGAGCAAATGTGCGTACCGGTGTACGATCGAGAGGATATTCTGGTGAGTGAGGCGTTGCTGCGCGTGGGCTGGAAGCAGGACACTTTTTGGAGGATGGACCGAACGTATTGAGAGCGTACTTGCCTGATAATCGCTGTTGGAAGGTCCCATCACCTGATGATCACCAGCACACCTCGGGCAGCATGAAGGGTTTTTGCAGGAAGCAGCTTTGTGACCATATTCCGAGCAATTGAAGCAACGCAGCACATCCGTAGCCTCCACGACTCTGCACCTTTCCCATCCGATGTTTACTCTCTGCCGTTTGATTAAATCATCGAACCCACGAGCATCTGTTTCGAGTATGGCCAACATATGATTGCTTTTTTGCGACTCGTTTTTGTGTATTCGGATTAATTTCAGATCGAGAGCATTCGTTCCGGGGTTCTGCTTTCTCAACTTAGGAATCAATTCCTCTTCGTCAATATCCTTGGAAATGCCAATTATTTTAACTCGTGGTTTCAAGGGCTTCTGGCTTTCAACGCAATAATTCCCGTCGAGAATATTAGAGGCGGCTGCAGCTAATTTCACTGCGTGGCCGCTGGTCTCACACCTCACAGTGACAACACCATTTTCCCTTAACCGAACATCCTTCACAGAGAATTCCGCAGGATCGAGTTTAGCGCAAATGTCAGCCTTAGTTACCTCTGTGGATTGTTCTTGTTTAGGCTTGAAAAGGACAGTTTGCTCAATTTTGGTAACCGCATTAGACTTACGCTGCGGTGAGACCGGCACTGGAGATTGTACAGGGAGTGGGAGAATACTGGGAGAACTAGCTGGTTTATTCGCATTATCGATTCTGCGGCGCTTTCCGGAACGGAGCAGACCACCTTCTTCAGAAAAAGTAGCCGGAGTTTTAGAACTTTGGATGAACTGCACACTATCGGAAGGGTCAGGAACTTTACGTTTGATTCGGTTTTCCACCACTAGAGGACTGTAACACGCTAGCAAAAGACGGAATTCCCGGAAAAGGCGCTCCACAGACATCCCGTTTATTCAAACACACTAATTCCTCAGCTACAGCTTTTTTAATCACTTGTTCGAAATTTTTGAACAGATCGACGACATTCACAAGACTATCCATTTTATTCGCAATCTCATCCAATCGTTTTTCACTGTGCCTATCATCGAACTCGGCGAGGCTCAGACATGCATCACATACAAACACGGCATTCTTTACTTTTTGCAGCAATGCTATCTCTTCATTCGTAGCCCCCGGTAGGCATGCGATGTGAATAGCCAGTTTACATCTTCCAAAGCACTCGACACAATCGTCATGATCATCGATAGGCGCTGCACACTGAGCGCACGGATGATTGCCGAAGCTGGGTTCGCTCCCTTCACCACCCATCTCCGCGGGCGCCTCGCCCGGGCGAAAGCAAAACAAACAGAAAACGCAGAAAACAAACGATTAATTGAACCAAGTTTTATCACTCGAAATCAGCAGTTTGTGGCAACGTATCAACAAAACTTTGCTTTTGCAATAGGCAGGCAAAGTTCACACATCACATAACACGAAAATTACTAATATTATCAATCAATGCACACATAAAACATGAACGTAATGATGACACATAGTAAGTTACGACAAAAATTCGCGCCGGATTATACCGTAATTAAAAGCATCCTGGAATATTACGGCTTCTGAATTCCGTCATTTTTATTTTCATATGGCCAGGCCAACTACGCAGTATGTACCGCAGAGATGACTCCTAGATATTGAGTGACTTAAGGAATACCTAAAATCACTTAATAGCTTGAAATCGAGGGGAAAGGAAGAAAGCGTGGACCTCCCGTACCAAACGCTTCCAATTTCTACTTGCCCAAATATCGTATAACAAAAAACTAATTAAAACTTGATTCCAATGTTAACTACTAGATCTTTGTAGCATTTACTTGGAACATACCACATTTTGGCACAATGACACCACCTTTGACGGTAACAAAATTATGAATTAAGATTTGTCTTTCGCGACCCACCACTGAACAGCCCACGACCCCCTGGGGGTCGCGACCCACAGTTTGGGAACCTCTGCTCTAGCTTATCTTTTTCTTCATTCTTCATTTTCAGTACTTCAAAGTTGTAACATGCCTAATTGTAACAAGTTAGAAGAAAACGGTGGAAAGTGGAAAGCTAAGACGGTTGTCTTCTCACTGATCACAAATAAAAACAAGTATGTGAGGAGTAGTGAAATGTCCGAATTCTCACATCTCGCTTAACTCTGTGGGAAAGGTGAGGGAAACATCAGAAGTAGGAAAGGAGAATGTTTCGTCCAGGGTGGGACGACACTACGTTGTGTTTAACTTCTATTGGGTTTCCGGGCGGCGATCAAGTTAAAACGACTGCAGACTAAACTTCAACTGTTGATTTATTACCTCCGAGATGCAGCGCGCCTGTTCGGAGGAATCGGTTTTAAGATACTGCACTTTACATGGAGTGTGGAGTCGCCTTTTATAGGCGACTCTTAGTATGGCAAAACAATTATTTTTATATATTACAATTATTGGGGACGTGTGCACAAACATTCAAATTTAAAATCTAATTACTAGCTTTTACTGCGCGCCAACTGCAATGCACATAACGCTAGCAATTGGCGCGAGAACAGAGAACAACTAAAAGTACATATGAACAACAGCTCACACGCTGCACTGTTGGGCTTCAATAGCAGCTACGACAGTGAGCGCAGTTCGTGTTCGAACATACTACCCCCCAAAACGAATGTTTTTCAATATCTCTTTGCGGTCGGCTAGGGCTGCTGTTGTAGATCGTTTTATTGCTACTTAGCTCCTGATAGTGCAATCAGTTTTGTGCACACGAAATTGGTTGATGCAGGGCGGGTGCCGGAATGTTGATTGATTCTCAGGTCACATTTTAGCGGGAGCAGTTGAATGAGTTGATTCGAGTGGTGATACGGCGGCTACGGCCAACGGAATTGGACGATGTGGTCCACGAAAATGGCGCTACGGCCGGAAAGGTTGACGCAGTTGGTTCAAAATGGCGCTATGGCCGGAAGGTGACGCCGGTAGTCCAAAATGGCGCTACGGCCGGAAGGCGGCGCGAATGGTTCAAAATGGCGCTACGGCCAGAAGGTGACGCTGACGGTCCAAATGGCGCAACAGCCGGGAAGGTTGAAGCTGCGATCCGCAAATAGCCCTGTGGCTGACATGGTGACAGTATCGTGATGGCTTTCTCTCCGTCGGATCGAAGTGTGCACTGGCGGGAAGGCAACAGTCCGATTCGATCGCTGCGTATCTAAACTGCGAAGCGATGGTTGAACTGATCGTATGATGCTTTCTGTCCGACGGGTTGGAGAGCAGTCCCCCAGCGGTTGCTTCTATAGTTGTCCAGGAATCCTCCAAGTACCAAGTACCAGAGAAGCGGGAAGCGAGATGGGTCAGGAGTCAGAAATGAATAGTGAATCTTCTCACTAACTCATGTTCAAACTTTCACTTTTCGCATTTATATCGAACTCATTTCTGATTAAATAAGTGGTCGAACAATATTCGGCCAAATGGCGTAAATTGTATGAGTTGGTAAAAAAAAATTCTGAAGAAAATTGTAAACAGTTCTGAAGTCAAAAAATGTTTAGAACGTAAGGACATTTCCGAAAAATAAGCCTTTGCATGAAAATTGTTCTAAATATGTTTGAAAGTATTGAAAATAATTGTTCACTTTTTTTCAATTACTTTAGTAAAGTGACTTGTCTGTAACAATTTCTTCATAAATTTGATTGAAAATGTAAACTATATGAGGTCTAAATATAATGTAATTTCTCAGACAACACAAACTCATATTCGTTTGGGATTCAGCCAAATCATACCAAGCGCCAACAAAAAATCACCTATTTTTCTGCTCGAGTTTTCTTTAAGCCGAAATCCATCTGCTAATCAATCGCCAATCGTATCGGATATCCCTCAGCCCTATAACTGAGGATGTCTTGTAACAAATCTACACTTGTATTGATATGGAATGATTTCCGTTTTGCTTGTATGAACAAAATATCACAAGTCAGTCAAAAAGCCGTTTGGTGCAGTTTGGTTGAACCCCGAACATTTGACCCCACAGAAAATGCTAGAGTGGAGGCGATATACGTACAAGTTATATTAGGAAGTTCGTATATCGCTTCCCCTTTAGCATCTTATATTATCATTTACGATATTGTTTTGACTGGGTTTTTTCCCTTCAAATTTGCTTCAACGTAATTTTTTTTCATTGAATTTTGTGACAATTCTTTCTAAACTTTTTTGATATTTGATTTTTCTATTTGAACCGCTGGGGAACATAACTTATTCTTCTATTTTTCTGCTTATGAAGACCTAGTTTTGTTCGTTGATGATTTGAATAGAGAAAACAAATCTCAGATAGGTTAATTTGATTTAAAATTCAACATTTTTCCTTAATTTACTCATGATTTTTAATGGAATATGATACCTTTCTGTATTTGTCTGAAGATTCAAAAACACTTCTTGAAATGTTGTTGTGCTGCCATTTTTAATTTAACAACGATCTTGAAGACCATTATTTACTCTACAGGAGTGCCTTAAACCCATTATAAAACAAAAAATGTTACTGAGGAATGGGTTTTCAACTAAAACCCGAAACCAAAACGATTCTAATGAGAAATATAAAAATTTACTCGATACAGATTTAAAAAATTCTAATGACCTCTAAGTCATTTTATTTCCTGTGGAAACATCAGCTCTCTGGAGTAAAGACACTATAAACAAAGACGGGAAATGTTCCAATTGGAATTCCAAATTTACTGTCAGTGCTATTCCAATCGAGCAGAAGACCTGTCATTCCAAAAAAATCACGCAGAACATTTGGTAAGGGCTAATTTAACTTCCGCAAATAAACATGTTTAAATTATTGTTGTAATATTTTTAGGTCAATGTAGCCTAATAAACCCCTACAAATGGTAGAAGATGACTCTCAACTTGTTTATATTGTATTTGCTATCTGATTTGAGTGGGTATAAGCGCTACTAATCATTTTTTTGAAATTAAGAAAATCACTTACACCAATCTGAAAACTTTATGCAATATGAGCAGTGTTGCGCATTCAGGGTTGCCTGTCGAATTATTTGCTCAGGGATCAGATTTCGCGTCTTTGTATATAGTGTCTTTACTCTGAAGATTCTACGCACCATGAAAAACGATCTACAGTCGCCTCTCTGCATTTCAATATTGGAGGAACCATCGAGGTTGGGAGAGATCGAAGAATGGAAAAGCAATGGGTACTAGATCAAAAAATTTTCACTGGTAAGAAAAACGACAACAAAACAAATGTCATTTTTTGATGCTGATGGTTTTGTTTGTTCAAAGATGGTCTAGTAGTCTGAACAATTGAACATATCGACATATAAACTAATACTTACGACTGCGATTTAATGTTTTGGAGATGGCTTTTCATCGCTCGAACCTGGGAGAGAGCTCTCGATACTACACATCAAATTAATTATATACTGTCGCCATGCAACAAGTAAATTTTCAACAAGAAAGAACAATCAACGTAGGCGCCACCTGAAAAGACTAAATTCATTTTTGCGTGTTATTGTATGTTGTTATATTGCCTTCAAAAATTTGCTTGCCGAGAGTTTCGTTTTCGGCTCACACTGACAGCTAGATTTCGGCTCTGCTTGACATACACATTTTTCGTATCTGTTTCTCCCTCCCAGGCTCGAACCATTCTCGTTTGCTTGGGAACACCCTGTGGCCTCGTGAAAGTGACCAGATATATTTTGTGCCGGCGCTGGACAAAGCATTTTAATTCAGAAACATGCTCAAGACAAACTGTGTTGTGATTCTCTTTTCTCACTTTCAAAGGGAGCGTATTTTTCGTTTTATGCAAATAGGCACACGGCTCAAATCTACTTAAAACTCCTCTAACTTGCTTCAGATTTTTTTTTTCAACAAAAATCAACTACGTTGAGCTATTTCTAGTTTCTTTTCTCATGAGATGCAACCCATTTATTTTTATTTTTCTTCGCAAACTGACAGATGATTAATTATTATTTTTGTATTATTTAGTTTATCTCATAAATAAGCTTGAGACAATAAAAAACAGAGCTACTTCAAACTCATCGAACTTGCGCAAATTTCAAGTCAATTTTACTGAAATAATAACGATAAAAGAACACAATAATTGGTTGAAACAACGCCATAAACCAGTTCCGAAGCGAATGCATTTTGAAAGCTTTCAATGAACAAAGCTGTTTTTGTTCCTTCCAATTATATATTGGAAACATTTTTGTTTTAAATTTGAACTGTATCAGATATAAAATCTTGTAAATATTATTTTTTGGCTCGAAAATAAACAATAATATGTATTTAATTTCAATAATTGTTTAAAAAAACTATCGTCGATTCTGTGGTAGAAATTTTTTTTGAAGAGTCTATTTGGGTTAAACAAGATTTTCATCTTCTTAGTATCAAGGAATTCAACGTAAATATCGGATCGCTAATAAACATATTTCCATAGGTTCGAACCTTTTATTTCACTTGAGGTAAATCTTTTAGTGGGTATCCAATTTCAATTTCAATTTCAATACATATATTAAATTATCAAAATCTAATAAGTTATTCAGGAAAGTTTACCGAATGACTGCTACTAATTTATGTTTCCTTTTTTGCGGGACATTTTCTTAAAATAAGCGAAATGCGGGACGTTTCGCGGGACACATTTTAGCGCGGGACAAATAGTGAAAATGCGGGACTGTCCCGCGAAACGCGGGACGTCTGGTCACTTTACTCGTGACAATCATTGATTCAGCAGAACCACAGAACATTGGAGTCGGGTTAAGCGCTTATATAGCAGAAAATTATCTGTCCCAGCTAAAAAAAATAACTTATTCGACATGAATTGTTTTTTGGGATTTTCCAGAGTAAAACAGTTTCTGATTTGTAATACAACAAAACAAAATAAATAAATAAATAAATAAGCATCCTTGAATAAATAAGCATCTTAGTTGAATGAAAATCAATTTCTCTCTGGTGCAATTTGCTCCCACTGATGTGATGATGCGCACCTAAATCTTCCTCCTGACAGAGATAGAAAAAGATTAGAGTGCCTGTCTAAACTCTAGGATTCTCCTCCTAAAAAATTCTTGCTTATTTAAGAGAAAATCATGAACGAGGGCGAAAATATGCGTAACATGCGAAAAATGTCTTTGACTTTGAGGATCGTACAAATGGCACTGAATACTTATTTGGGCGCAAAAATTTCAAAAATGTGAAACGTTATGACCCCGGGATTTCTTGCTGTCCCAGAAGGGGACTAGCCTAGACCCCAAGCTGCTGGTCTGACCAACGGCAGCTTCCGGGGTGGGCACGAAAGTCCTCTTTTATCCCGCGTCTCAGGGTGTGTGAGCAAGGAAAGTTTTCGAAGAGTGGGAATCCTATACAAATCAAATTCAACTGAACTTTACTTTCTGTATATTTTCTGGAGAAAATATAAGGTTTAAAATATAAAGTTTTACGGTGATCGAAACCCCACCAAATTTACCTTTCTGCATAACCGTTTCAAATCACTCAGAGACTGAGTGAAATTGTATTCCCGTCTGTTTTTTTTCTCACGGAAATCTAACTCATTTTTCGTAAAAAGTGAAACTACTCAAATTTTGAGTAGTTCCACTTTTTACGAAAAATGAGTAAGATTTCCGTGAGAAAAAAAGAGACGAGAATACCATTTCACTCAGCCTCTGAGTGATTTGAAACGGGCGTGTGGTTTATTGGACGATCGGTGCGGGCGATAGGGTACAGCCAGAGTCTATTATATAGAGTTGCGCAAAGAGGATCTTCTTACTCTTATTCTGAATGATGCTCTTGTTATTATGTTGAAAACTTTCATTTTTGTTCAACCCTTCAAGTGACTTCACGGGAGTGATCACTTCTAAAGCTTTTTAATTCGATAACCAAAGTCACCTACAGAGTGCAAACACGTGAGTTTCTTGTTGCAACTTTATTGGGGGGTGTATTGAAGTTTTTTGAAGCTGTTTCTAGAACAAATCTAATACATTTCAATTCATGAGTTTTAATTCGCCATAATAATCATCAGGCGATAACAATACTTCTGCCTTACCAACAATCATTTGTTTACTTTGCTCGATAGGTAGACGGTTTGACAGTTCAATAGGTAGATTTGGCTTCACTCTTTGCGTAACTCTATATAAAATAGACTCTGGGTACAGCGGGTTCATCAGTGGATGCAGCGCGTAGGAGGGCACCTGGTGGTAGGCTACAGCTGTAGCGAGATGTAGAGATGTCGCAAATTAATCGATTACTTCGATTAATCGATTCATCGTTGTGATAATCGATTAATTTTGAATCGATTATTACCCAACGATTAATCGATATAATAATCGAGAGGAATCGAGGGTAATCGATTAGTTACTAATCGATTAATCAGAATTTTACGACATCATAAAGATGTCGCTAATTAATTGATTACTTCGATTAATCGATTCATCGTTATGATAATCGATTGATTTTGAATCGATTACTATCCAACGATTAATCGATTCAACAATCGCCAAGAATCGAGAATAATCGATTAGTTAATAATCGATTAATCGGAATTTCACGACATCTCTAGCGAGATGTCGATCAGTTCAATGATGATTTCACGTCGATTCGGGTTTGAATGATGCCGTAACACGGCGTCGGGTCACCCGATGCAGGCGGTATATTGTTGAGGGTGCGAAGGCGAGGATGCCGGTTGGCACGAAGGCGGTCTCACGACGATTCGGGCTTGTTTGATGCCGGTAACACGGCGTCTGGTCATCCGATACTGGCGGTACGTTACTGAGGGTGCGAAAGTGAGGATGTCTGGTGACGGAGCTCGCCGCTGGTAACAGGGCGTCGAATCGCACAACGCTGACTGTAGGTGGCAGGTGGTTCGAAGGCGCTGATCCAATCGCTTCTCTTTTCGTCGAAACCTTGGTTAGCGTCGGAGCACTATAAAGGTAGGTAACAGGCTGTCTGCCAGCAAGATAGCGGGTGCATGGTGCCCCGCGTCGATTCGTTTGATGGAAATCGATCCAACTTTTTGTAATTTTGGGATGACTGCTCCAATTCCGTTCGGGAGTCGACGTGACCGAATAATCAGTCCAAAGAAGCGACTGGCTGGGCAATCCCCACGCGGAATAACGAACTATCATAACTTTTGTGGCACCACTTGCTCGATCTACCGATGTATCACGAATCCCTTATTTTTCATATTTCTATCCCCATCTCCTTCTGATTCATCGGCTTTCCAGTCTGGTTAACGGACAATATTTCCGCCTATGTAGCTGTAGTCGCTGTAGCTACGTTCACTTGCTACCCACACCACATCGCTTGGTTCAGGCATATTTTAATCGCTCGCCCAATTTGAATGGACGGTTGAATCTAGCATAACACTTTTTTCCCTATATTTCCACTCTATACAAATAATAAGTGAATGTTACCATTCGGTAGCAATGCATCCCAGAAGAACAAAAAAGGGAATAACTTTTTTCAAATTACAATAAATAATCGCAAATCTTTCAAGGTGAATTTCTCAAAGAACCATTTTTAAGCGGCGGTAATTGCTGAGCAAATATGAACACCTCCGAAGGAACGGTCTAAAAATATTACTGATTTGGATCTCCCAGAAATAACACTGAATCTGTAGGTGAAACATTGTTTGGGAAATGAATTTCAGGAAAGTGGTAATATAAACAATTGTTTTAAGAAGCATTCGTATAGTGTATAGAATTCGTATAGAATTTGAGTTAATGGTTCAAAGCTCCTGCAAATGACCATACATGAATGGACGAAAAACTGATAAAAATATATTCAAGGAAGGAGAAAATATAAATTATTTGTGAAACGTCTGTTGAATGATCTGCTGGGTAGAAATTCCTCTAAGAAATAATTGAAGTTGCTTAAAAGCTCTATTCCTGGTTCGATGCTTCTACAAATAGCACTGAATCATTGGGCGGAGAATTATTCGAGAAGATCAGCAACATGACTTATTTTTAGACATGTATTGCTTTATGACAAATCTACAGAAATCTGGATTTTATTTTTTGGATTTGTGGATTTGGAAATAATTTCTATATTGAATGGATGGTTTCTACATGGCATGTTTCAAGATTCTTTTAAAATAATATTTAATTATTTAAGAATCCCTACTGTATTCCTTTAAGCGTAATTTCTGGATTTTTTCTCGATCGAAGTCTTTTATTTTTGTGTTTGTTTGAGAACACATTCTTAGGATAAATATGACATAATAAGCATTGTCTAAAAGAACGTAAAACCTAAAAAATATGGATTGACTTAAAAGGGTCTGCATTTTTTTTAGAAGCTGTTATAATCTAAAAGTTGATGATAAACTTCCTGATAGGCTTCTCCTACCAGCCGTTTTTCATTCTAAGCTATCTTCCGTTTGTAAACCTGAAAAGTGGAACGGCACATTTTCAATATGAAATAAAACGACGTTCTACTACTAATTGAATGTGAAGCTTGGCGGGAGAACGAAAAAAAATCTTGCCCTGAATGGTAAGTGAGCGTTCTACATCCAATTTACGTCGCCCTAAATCATAAAACACCGCCCCAGTGCTCGTTTTATGGCATTTCTAAAATCTAATTTGGCTCGAGCAAAACAAACCTAGAAACAGAGCCACATCTGGTTTCCGTTAAGGATTCTGCACAAATTTTCTCCAAAAAATTTATGTCTTCTATGGAATTTGTGAAATTATTTTCTGCAAATTCTAATTTATGTGTGGAGAATTCGCAATTTGCAGTTTCATCGAGATTTCAACTGTAGGAAATTATTTATTGTCGAGAAAACATATAAATAGTGTTCACAACAATTTACGAATTGGCATATTTTGAAAATTCCCTACGCGATTTTTTCATCGAATTTATTCATTTAACGAATCATAGAGACACTTGCCATTCCCCGAGGAATACACCAGCGGATCCCGGTCTGACTGACTGGCTGACATATTTATTTGCAGTAGCTAAACGGCCAGTAGATAATCGCACCACCGACCGAAGGATCTGTCTTCTTCGCTCCACCGTCGCCGTCGTTCACCGTCGTCGTCCAAATCAAATAAGGGAAAATTCATTTTAATTAATTTAGTTTCTCGTCATCGTTGCCGTTTCCGTCGTCGTCGTTAACGTCGTTCCGGTTTGTGTCATCAGAAACCGGACGGTTTGTTTTGACGAATCTCTTCCTCAAAATAACCTACAGTCAATTTTGTTTTCCATCCAAGTCGTTTTAGCAGTGACGGACTGGTCGTCGTCGTCGGGCGGTGAAGCAATCCGTGACCGGAATGACGATCTGGTTTTTCGGTACGGAATTGTACATTAATGTTGTTGTTATTGGGACAGAGTCAGCTTGAAGTAATTCGGAATAAAAATCAACTTTTGTGTTAGGAACGTTAATTGGATTGTAATATGATGCGACTGAAATATAAATGCTGCATGGAAATTTTGTAATTTTTCATAGAACATTCGAAAATTTCCTAAAAGTTAAAAAGTTTACCATGATTACTAAACATATTTATTTTAAAGCAATCATCAAATAGAAAATTTGAAAATTTTAAATTACCATGAGCATGTCACACCATTTAGCCGAACAGATCATTTGGCCAAACAAGTCATTCCGCCGAATATGTTATTTGGCCAAATAGGTCATTTGACATCTCACTTCACAATTCTCAATAATCATTTTCCCTTCTCACTGCAAGACTTTTCACAGTGAAGAGTGATAAGTGAGAAATGAGGAATGAGAAGTGAGAAGACGTCTCTTTTTGCAGTGAGGAGTGAGAAGTAAGAAAAGATTAGTGCGAAGTGAGAAAAGGGACGTCTCTCTTCGCAATGAGAATGACTTGTTCGGCTAAATGACCATTCATCGAAATGACTTTCGGCCCTTCACCGTAAGCGATATTCCTGATCCAATCGCTGTCAAAAATAAATATTCAGATGTGTTGATCATCAATGTAATTATAATATAAAATTCCGATCCTCATAATTGTATTTTATCCAAACCATGCACTCTTTGAGTTATTGATATTGAAAAACAAGGTGAAAAACGAAGGCGGTACGCAACAGTTTTGTATCGAATGTGATTGCACACAAAGCAATGCTTCCAGTTTTCCCGAGAGGCAAATAAGTATCAATAATATTATTATAGAAACTCTGCATCAGGAAAGGATGCCCACCAAGAAGCGTTTCCACCTACGAGGTCATGCTTTCCAATGATATCGAATTGTAATCGAATCGAACTGGGTTGGTCACAAGATGCGATTTACACGTTCGTGCAGGGTACGAGATCCACTGCCCTGGATGCTTCTGAATTAGGTGTCTCTAACTGAGGGAACGATTGGGGCAAAAACTCGAATACGCAAACAACGCCATAAATCCTACTTTAACTTGCATGCATGGTTATGACTTTATCTACACTGGAGTATGAATGTTGGCGGTCTGTGCTCAAAACCAAGCAAGTGTGAGAGAAACTTAACGAGTTTCAGCTCTTATCTTGGCCCGGATGGAACAAAAAACCTTGCTGCAAACTTAGCACAGTTCAGAAGAAAAGCTATTCGAATCGGACGACATTTTGTTCCACGGATTACACTTTTTGTGGCATTGGGTGGTTGAGCACTATCAGATAATAATCTTTTCATGAAAAAGTAGTGGAAGATCAATCGGTCAACCGTTGCTCGTGAACGCAATCCATTCACATAGGTTTTGGAGCCAAGAAAATTGTTGAGTCAAAATGCGTGTTCCATGAAACAAAAAAGATGTTCATCAATCGAATTTGAAAGCAATACGATTAAATCAATTAACAACAAGTCACACTTCACCTACACTTAATAAGATCTTCGCTCATAGTGACAACTTTGTAGGAAACTTGAAATCAGTAGATCTATATACTGTGCGGAAAATTCTTCAAATCGTAAAAGATTATAAATCGAAAAGCTTTTTCTCTCGTATCTCTGCAGGTCAACACTTCACCGAAACACTGTCGCTACTTCCAATCTCCAATCTCAAAACTCAATAAACTCAAACAGTGTTTTACGACTGCCATCTCCGGTGTTGAATCCGCTGCAGCAACGCCATAATCTTCCCGACAATTAAAATCCCGCTTAGTTCCACGGACGAAAGAAGTCGTAGGTACTGGGGCGGTCCTGCACCATTTCATCATCGTCATTTTCCGCCTCTATTAACGAGCAACCAACTGTGACACTTTGCAGCAGCAGCACCTCCACCTCCGCCGTAGCATAATCATCACGATCCGGAGTTGGGCAGCAACATTTTCGGAATTTAATTAACGAGTTCTCAACATGAATAACGCGCGGCGGATCATCTTTTCCCATTCAAGCTGGGCTCCCATTTAACTTGGCGGCTTGTTAAACACGAAATGGGGATTCCAGGATTCTTTTTCTTTCCTCGTCAGACATTCTGGGAATCTCTCTGCAACATGAGGCAGACTGGCAGTACTGATGTACGTTTTATTACCCGCTCAGATTTTATTAACTCATGATTCTGGGAAAGTTCCCTCTGAATGATGGGGACGCTCAGTTGAATGCCGGTCCATCGTTGTCGTCGGAGTGTTGAACAAGACACGTTTCCAGCACGAAAACTTATCTAGGTTTGGGGAAAAATAAACAACCGGCAGTAATGGCTGTCGAGTGTCACCATCACTGCCACTGGTTCCTTCTTTTACTGTAGCTGAGTTTCCCAAATTATACTCTTCGAATAACTTCACCACACGTATGTTCTCTTCTACTGATTTTACTATAAGTGTTTCAAACAACCTACTTATTGCAAAGTCTTATTTTAATCAGCAGAAATGGACTAGTACGTGCATCGAAGGATGTACGAGTATGAAAATACTTTTTCTGCCTTTTAATCTCACGAAAAAATAAGAAAGATGGAATTTTAACACTTCCAACAGTGCATACACTCGCTGCTATATTAGGAAAAAAACATAATATTGCATATCCCCACAATTTCACAACTTAAAGCCGCATGTTGCTCCTCCTTTTCAGTATTAATTCGTCATTCGGATCCACTGCGCTTAACTCCGTCCAATCTCACCTGTCCACCCGTCAGAATTCTTGCAGCCAGGAAAAAAGCAATCGAAGCTTAAAAATTATCGTAACTCAAGACGACGTGCTCC
Source organism: Armigeres subalbatus (assembly GCF_024139115.2). NCBI lineage: Eukaryota > Metazoa > Arthropoda > Insecta > Diptera > Culicidae > Armigeres > Armigeres subalbatus. The sequence continues at coordinate 38,280,071 of NC_085139.1, read as the reverse complement.
AGTTTCAAGAACGTCCATCATCATCGTATGGTGAATGGAAAACGCTGCGCTTGCGCTTGTTGCAAAAAAGCAAACCGAAAAGTCGCAAGCACATCGAATTACATAATGTGTGGTGGGGTGGCTCGTCGTCCATCCCAACCGAACCAAGACAACCGCTGGCGCTGGCTGCGATGTGCATAGATAGGAAGACAGTCAAGCTCTTGGAAATTATGCTGACGATACAGAAGATCATAAAGCTTGCGTTGGCTGTTGGCTGGCCTGGGCTGGGCTGTGATCTCCACTTGACTGGGAGTTCAGAGTAGACGAGGTCATCTTTACAGAGGATGAACCATCATCACTGAGGTGGATATTTGCCATCGGTGAGGAAATGGGTCCAGCGCTACTTCCCATAGTTTCACCATCTCGGACCCATCTATGGTTGCTCTTTTTCTGGACTTTTTCTTTCGTCCGACACGAGTTGCTTTTCTTCGTACTGACTTTTTCTGTGATTCTAAGCGAAAATTAATTCTCTCGTCAGACAGTCACATTACTGGCGTGAGGGCATTTGCTATCGTCGATATTTTTGCCTGGGATGAATCTGCCTGACGAATCAGCAAGTGGAGCATTCCCGGCGATTAATATATTTTCATTATTTATTGACTCATGAGTAAACATTTTTCTCTACCACTAGTGATTTTATTGGGTAAGCCGTTGATAAATTTTGGAGCTAATTAAATTCAACTTTACTATGGGAAGCGGGCATAAAACAAAATACATAACGATCATAAAATTAGTATCAGCTTATCATAAAAATAATGTTCTCTCTGTAAATGAGTTTCTTATATTTTGAGCTCCGTCATGACTTGGCTGGCTGTCTGGGGTTTTGGCGTTTTGTAATGACCGTAGACCACAAATCTCATGGGGGTTAAAAATTCCAAACACATTGACTGAAATGTCGGAATTGCAACCGTAATTGTTTTCTGAGCTTGAGAAAGACAGACGAAAAAAAAAAATTATAAAACTTGTCTACATGAGCAGTTTCCAATGCGAAGATCGGATCTGACAATACTATAAGTGTCATGGATGGTCTCGAGGAAATGAGCGAAAAAGGTAAATTGTTTGCTAAATGCTGAGGCTGATGCAATAACCACATGGTATTCTGGGGATCAGTATTCAATGTTCATCTGTCGACTAGCGCACAAAAGACTTCTTGATATTCGGAATAAACGTAGCCCTGACATCGCGTCTAACCATCACCTTTTCATAGGCGAGTACCAACTACACATTGTTCTGATTCAGCGGCGGAAGGTGAGGTACGGACGGAGATTCAACACACGTCGCGTCGTCTAAAACATTCAACTGTGCAAAGATATTTTGTTAAATAACTTGGAAGTCAGCCAGCGGATGTTCCGGAAAGTGACAGCGTAAAAGAGCTATTGACGGATATCAAGAATACCATTATCAAAACCAGCGAGAACAACCTGGGTGAGCTGCACAGACGAAAAGAGTCAGTAATCCACTGCATGCAATCTGACGGAACATTTAAAGGCCGCAATGCAGCGCCAGCGGGCAGGAACAAAGACAGGCAAAAACGAAACCCTTTAAAGAATGTTTAAAGCTACCGCTGATGGTTCAATCGAGTAGCGTTCACAAGTGACTGGCAAAGAGAAGAAAGCTGCATCAACCAGATATTCGCCTCCCCTTGGAGAATGGAAATGATAGACGCGACAGCACTTCTTTAACCTTAGTAAGATGTTGGGGTCAATATGACCCAAAACGCAACTTCAAAGTAGAATAACTTTTTACCTGATAATACGATCGTTTTGAAATTTCTTGACTTTTAATATTTTGTGGAAATGAAGCATCTGACATGAAAAAAGTATTTTAAGGTGCAACAGGAACGACCCCACAAAAAAAGTTACGAATAAGATATTAGGGTCATATTGACCCAGAAATGTAAATGCTTATAAAACAGTCAAATTATAACCGAATTGCAAAGTTTATATACCGTTCTAAAGATAAACTCATCAATTTTGTGGCTATGTGGTGATATGCTGGTTCTGGAGACAATGGCCACCGGGAAACAACTTCCACGGGGACCTTGTCGGTCATATAAGGGGAGCATAAAAATCGCTCCATATATGCCATTCGATCGCTAATTCTTCATATATTCTCTTAAAACGGTAATGTATGGTCCATGAAAGGGCTTCCGATGAAAGTGGCCACTCCTAGTACATGCAAGGTGCCCCCGGGGAACCCACAGGAGGGGACATTTCCGTTTTAGCACCAAAATATGCCGTGCGGTGGCTCTTTTGTCATGATTTTCCACCAATCAGATGGTTATGCGCTTGAAATCGATAAGTGACCACATTGGCCACTCCTGGTACATGCATGGTGCCCCGGGGAATCCGCAGGAGGGGACATTTCCGTTGTAGCACCAAAATATGCCGTGCGGCGGCTCTGTCGTCATGATTTTCCACAAAATAGATGATAATGCGCTTTAAATCGATAAAAGACCACATTGGCCACTCCTGGTACATACAAGGTGCCCCCGGGGAACCCGCAGGAGGGGACATTTCCGTTTTAGCACCAAAATATGCCGTGCGGCGGCTCTTTTGGCATGATTTTCCACCAAACAGATGGTCATGCGCTTGAAATCGATAAATGACCACATTGGCCACTCCTGGTACATGCAAGGTGCCCCCGGGGAACCCGCAGGAGGGGACATTTCCGTTTTAGCACCAAAATATACCGTGCGGCAGCTCTGTCGTCATGATTTTCCACAAAATAGATGGTTATGCGCTTGAAATTGATAAAACACCACATTGGCCACTCCTGGTACATGCAAGGTGCCCCCGGGGAACCCGCAGGAGGGGACATTTCCGTTTTAGCACCAAAATATGCCGTGCGGCAGCTCTTTTGTCACGATTTTCCACCAATCAGATGGTTATGCGCTTGAAATCGATAAGTGACCACATTGGCCACTCCTGGTACATGCAAGGCGCCCCAGGGAACCCGCAGGAGGGGACATTTCCGTTTTAGCACCAAAATATGCCGTGCGGTGGCTCTTTTGTCATGATTCTCCACCAAATAGATGATATTGCGCTTGAAATCGATAAAAGACCACATTGGCCACTCCTGGTACATGCAAGGTGCCCCCGGGGAAACCGCAGGAGGGGACATTTCCGTTTTAGCACCAAAATATGCCGTGCGGCGGCTCTTTTGTCATGATTCTCCACCAAATAGATGATATTGCGCTTGAAATCGATTAAAGACCACATTGGCCACTCCTGGTACATGCAAGGTGCCCCCGGGGAACCCGCAGGAGGGGACATTTTCGTTTTAGCACCAAAATATGCCGTGCGGCGGCTCTTTTGTCATGATTTTTCACCAAACAGATGGTTTGGTTATGCGCTTGAAATCGATAAATGACCACATTGGCCACTCCTGGTACATGCAAGGCGCCACGGAGAACCCGCAGGAGGGGACATTTCCGTTTTAGCACCAAAATATGCCGTGCGATGGCTCTTTTGTCATGATTTTCCACCAAACAGATGGTTATGCGCTTGAAATCGATAAATGACCACATTGGCCACTCCTGGTACATGCATGGTGCCCCGGAGAACTCGCAGGAGGGGACATTTCCGTTTTAGCACCAAAATATGCCGTGCGGCGTCTCTTTCGTCATGATTTTCCACAAAATACAGTCAAACCTCCATGAGTCGATATTGAAGGGACCATCGACTCATGGAAATATCGAGATGTGGAATAGGAAATCTTTGGAAAGCTCTTTGGAGGGACAATCACAGTAACCCAGAAAATATTTTTTGATATGGAATAATTTGCTTCCATGAGTCGATATCGAGTCATAGAACATCGACTCATGGAGGTTTGACTGTAGATGATTATGCGCTTGAAATCGATAAGTGACCACATTGGCAACGCCTGGAACCTATGAGGGGCCCCCAGGGAACCCGTAGAAGTGGACATTTTCATTTTGACACCAATATAAGCCGTGCGGCGGCTCTTTTGGTGTTTTCTTATCGAACAGATAGACGTGGGCTCGAAATCGATAAGTGACCACATTGGCAACATTTGAAACCTATGAGGCTCCCTCGGAGAACACGTAGAAAATGACATTTCCATTTTTTCACCAACATATGTCATGCGGCGGCTCTTTCGTCGTGATTTTCCTCCAAATAGGTGCCCTCGAGATCGATTATTGACATATTGTCCACCCTTAGAACCTATGAGGTGAACCCGGGAGCTCGTAGAAGAGTACATTTCCATTTTAACACCAAAATATGCCGTGCGGTGGCTCTTTCTTTGTTATTTTCTACCAAACAGATGGTCATGTGCTTGGAGTTGATTAGTGATATTGTCTACTCTTGGAACCTTTGAGATGCCCTGCGAACCCGTAAGAGAGGACATTTTCATGGTTATATCAAATTTCTGTGCCGCTTGCGGCAGCTCTATCTTCGTCTATCATTGTCTACCCTGGCCACAAGTCTTCAAAAGTTGGTTATGCGCTTGAAATTGTTCTTCATTTGAAATTGAGTATACTGAGTCAAATTAAAAAATAGTTTCTGGGCTACTGTGATGATTCCTTCGAACAGCTCTCCAAGGGAGGGGACAGGATTTTCTATTCCGCATCTCGATATTATCATTAGTCGATGGTCCCTTCAATATCGACTCATAGAAGTTTGAGGTTTTCACCGATCGCCGTGTACAATGATATGAAAACGCAACATTTTGATATAAAAAAAATCTCTCTTTCTGTGAGACTCCTGCGGGTACCTTGTAGGTTGAAGATATTAAGTTCAGAATGAATGACCTATTTGATAGAAAAAAAACAAGAATAATCTACCTAGTGGTGATGGTGCCTTTATCGTTCGTTCAAAAGGGTTGAGAGATATATAAAAAAAAGTCTAATATAACACTAATAGGTAGATAGCTCTTATTTTTCATATTTGTTCATTTGCATTCTAAAACTTTCTGCTGAACGCAACTTATTGCAAGCCAATCGGATGAGCATAAGTGCCAGAAAAGTGATTTTCCCATGTAGCTGCTGAAATTAGTATTTTGGCCATAACTTCGGAGCCCATAGTCCGATCTGGCCAATTTTCAATAGGAAACAATAGGGCAGGATTTTCGTCGAATGCTATTTACTGCGAGCAATTCGGTTGAGGAAAAGTTCCTAAAAAGTGAGTTAGATTTTGTGTGCACAGACACTTTCAATGAATTCTTCACGGCACTCCACAATTACCGAAATTGGGCATGGGGACATTTCAAGAGCATAACCAACTATTTGATGGAAAATTATAGTGAAAGAGCCGCTGCACGGCATGTCTTTAAGGGCCGATGTCCACGTAAAGTTTTTTCACGCTGCTTGCACGCCGCGTTCACGCAAAGTACCCAGCATCAAATGGAGTAATGCACACGTAAACGTGTGCACGACTACATTTGATGCCGGATACCTTGCGTGGACGCGGCGTGCACGCAGCTTGAAAACACGCTACGTGGGCATCGGCCCTAAGTAAGAGTAAGAGTAAGCACGGAAATGTCCTCTCCTATGAGCTCCACGGCGGTACTTCATAGGTTCCAAAATGGAAGATGTGGTCACTTATTCATTTCGGTATAAAAACGGAAATGTCACCATCTACGGGTTCCCCATGGGCATCTCATTGGTTCCAAGAGTGGCCAATGTGGTCACTTATCGATTTCAAGCGCACAATCATCTATTTTGTGGAAAATCATGACGAAAGAGCGCACGACATATTTCGGTGTTAAACGGAAATGTCATCTTCTACGTGTTCTCCGAGGGAGCCTCATAGGTTTCAAATGTAGCCAATGTGGTTCAAGAGTGGCCGATGTGATCACTTATTGATTTCGAGCGAATAACCATCTCTTTGGTGGGAAAACACCCGGAAAGAGTCGCCGCTCGGCATTTTCCGGGGTTAAACGGGAAATATCCCTTCCTCCGGGTTCCTTGGGGGCCCCGGGTGGACTCAAGAGCGGCCAATGTGGTCAATTATCGATTTCAAGCGCATAATCATCTATTTTGTGGAAAGTCATTACGAAAGAGCTGCCGCACGGCATATATTGGTGTTAAAAAGGAAATGTCCTCTTTTACGGATTCCCCGAGGGCACCTCATAGGCTCCAAGAGTGACCAATGTGGTCACTTATCGATTTCGAGCGCATAATCATCTATTTTGTGGAAAATCATGATGAAAGAGCCTCAGCACCGCACATTTTGGTGAGAGAACGGAAATGTCCTCTCCTACGGGTTCCCCGGGGGCACCTTGCATATACAAGGAGTGGTCAATGTGATCATTTATCGATTTCAAGCGCATGACCATCTGTTTGGTGGAAAATCATGATAAAAGAGCCGCCACACGACATATTTTGGTGTTAAAACGGAAATGTCCCCTTTTACGGGTTTCCTGAGGGCACCTCATAGGCTCCAAGAGTGGCCAATGTGGCCAATTATCGATTTCGAGCGCATAATCATCTATTTTGTGGAAAATCATGACGAATGAGCCACCGCATGGCATATTTTGGAGTTTAAACGGAAATATTCCTTTCTACGGGTCCCAAGGGCACCTCATAGGTTCCAAGAGTGGCCAATGTGGTCAATTATCGATTTCGAGCACATAATCATCTATTTTGTGGAAAATCATGACGAAAGAGCTATCGCACGACATATTTTGGTGTTAAAACGGAAATGTCCCCTTTTACGGGTTCCACGGGGGCACCTCATAGGCTCCAAGAGTGGCCAATGTGGTCACTTAGCGATTTCGAGCGTATTATCATATATTTTGTGGAAAATCATGACGACAGAGCCGCCGCACGGTATATTTTGGTGCTTAAACGGAAATGTCCCTTCCAGCGGGTTCCCCGGGGGATCTTGGATGTACCAGGAGTGGCCAATGTGGTCACTTATCGATTTCAAGCGCATAACCATCTGTTTGGTAGAAAATCATGACGAAAGAGCCGCCGCACGGCATATTTTGGTGCTACAACGGAAATGTCCCCTCCTGCGGATTCCCCGGGGCACCATGCATGTACCAGGAGTGGCCAATGTGGTCACTTATCGATTTCAAGCGCATAACCATCTGATTGGTGGAAAATCATGACAAAAGAGCCACCGCACGGCATATTTTGGTGCTAAAACGGAAATGTCCCCTCCTGTGGGTTCCCCGGGGGCACCTTGCATGTACCAGGAATGGCCACTTTCATCGGAAGCCCTCTCGTGGACCATATATTACCGTTTTAAGAGAATCTATGAAGAATTAGCGATCGAATGGCAAATATGGAGCGATTTTTATGTTCCCCTTATATGACCGACAAGGTCCCCGTGGAAGTCGTTTCCCGGTGGCCATTGTCTCCAGAACCATCATATCACCACATAGCCACAAAATTGATGAGTTTATCTTTCGAACGGTATATAAACTTTGCAATTCGGTTATAATTTGACTGTTTTATAAGCATTTACATTTCTGGGTCAATATGACCCCAACATCTTATTCGTAAGTTTTTTCTAATATCCGAAGAAGGTTAAGTTTCTCCGACCAACCAACCTATAATATCACGAAAGGAAAAACCAAAGAAGCAACGCATTACCCGCGTCATCCCCGACATGCTCAAAGCTGACTCAATACTATAACCAACGCACTAAAAGAACCTCTGCGGGTATTCCACCCGTAAAACTGTGATCAATCAAATGCGAGAATTCCATCACGCAGAATTTCGATTCACAATAACACTATTATTTTTGCGGGCATTCCAACAACACATAGAACAAACTTTTGAATGCAGTCGTCCCACCCGCATAATTGTAATTCATCCAATCTCTTAAAAGCGGACGTTTTCGTTTTACGAGCGTCCCACCAGCACATAAAAGCCAGCAAGCAGGCGTCTCAGCTGTCAAAATTGTGATTCAACCAATCCACAATAACACCATTCTTCGTGTGGGCGTTTCACTAAAACAGGGACAAAATCTCATGGCTACGGGCGTCCTACTATAATCCATCTTATCTACAATAACGACATTACTCTTGTGGGCGTCCCACCAACGCGTTGCAACGCAGGGAAAAAAAATCATGAATGGGGGATTACCACCTTACTTTTGTACTTTTGAATGCAGGCGTACGGAAAATTGTTATTTATCCAATCTATAATAACAACATTCTTATTCCGGTGTCCCATCAAAGCAGAGGAAGAAACTCCTGAAAGTGATCGTTCCACCACGCAGAATTGCAATTCGCACACCATTCCTCTTGCAGGTGTCCCACCGACACAGGGTACAAAATTATTGAATGCGGACTTCTCTCTACACAGAGTTTGTAACTCTTCGTGATATCCACACGTCTGTAGGGTGGACGTCCAAACGTCCCTTCCTAGCAGCACACATGTTCCACATAGGTTACTGCAACTGTGATCGGATTCAGTCACAATGAATTTACTGCAACCATTTTTGTCTGACTTGTGCTGCTCGGGCTAACTAGCTCACCGAAACCAGTGATGGCTCATTTGCGCGGCTCGTCGACTCATTACAAAGTACTTTTTTTACGAATGAAGCATTAAAGCAAACTATTATCTGTGCTATTTTACTATTAAACTATTTTAAACTATAAAACTATTTTATGATATGGTGCTTGTTTAAAAATTTAAATTCGTCCAGTCAAAAGTTCGACTAAATCTTTTTATATTTAGAATCAGACAACTGTGAGAAGGTATATGCTCTTTGCCCTCCGATTTCAGTCGGGTTATTTTTTTTTCGTTCTTAACATCGTAACATCGAAACGCTCATCCCTGACAAGTGAGTTTCAGCGAAATTCTTGTCACCTTTGATAATTGCATTAATCGATGAATCCTTTGAATCTAGAATCTTGCTGAGCTATTCATCAATTATTTGCAGTGATCAGCTTCAATTCTTCAATTCTATGACCGTCGCTATTTTTAGTTTTTAAATTATCTACAAATCTTCATCGCCTAATCAAGTCTGCAAGCAGTTCAAAACAAAGTTTCTAGATATTTTCCGGCGTAAATGTAGCATCACACCATGGGAATCTTGTCCTAGGATTTTATGCCCATATTTTCAAAACGGCAGGATGAAGGCTTTTGTTTAAAGATTTCCAACACAGAAAATCAAAATTTCGGTCTGTATTTTAACATGGGAATCAGAACTGTTCCGGAAAATTTGCCCAAGGTGTAATGCTTCCTTAACGTACAAAAAATCATTTAAGCATTGTCTACGCATGCAAAAATTACCAATCTTACTTGCACGTTAATATTTACGAGCTACAGTTACAGATGTCAAACAATCAGATCATGGATCCCAAATGCGACGGACAGTTAAGTTGGTCACCCATATATTCAAAATGGGCAGACTTTACGATTACGAAACAAGAAATCCTAAACAAAATTCTCAAGGCGTGAGGCTTTCTTGTACACCAAAATTAAATGACTAAACGAGGGAACCAGCAGTCGTTATTTTTGAGCCATTGATTCATTTTAACAGCGACCGTTCATTTGAGAGCCGCGGCTCAAAATTATAGAGTCGTGGTTCGTTCGCTCTTTCTCACGAACCGGTTCAACTGAACGGCTCGTGAGCGTTCGCCCATCTCGCTTTGTGTTTAATTGATCTTAGCTTTAAGCTTTTTTCATATTTGTATTAGGTTAGTGGTTAGGGTTGGATACGTTGCGGCTGATTGAGGAGTTGGGAGACGTATGGGTGGCATGCTTACTTGGGGAGATCGATCTTCAAGACATAATTTTGCCTTAGTATTTGCCACGATGTCCTAAAGACGGGTCGCATACCACGCAGGTGCGATTGACGCAGGTGACGCGACGATCGAGTCAGGATGGCGTTGGTGTGGCCACCGTATTGGCCACTCCCGAGCGCTTGGTCCGATGTCGTGTCCTTTCAATTCGACGATAGCTTCTTGTTTCTCAGCCGGCCACCACCTAGGAACAACCTTCCAGGAGCTCGTGGACTTGGCGTTAAAGATGACGGGTTTTCACTTTACTGTCACATACTTTTGGATTCGTCTGTACACCTTAAGTGTCTATCATCGACTGCCTTTTTTTTCTCTCATCCTTCTTTTTTTATTTCGCTCTCGGGGTTGGGGTTTCCCGAGACAAATTCGCTCGAATTATGGCATCTCACAGTAGTGTTAGGGGCCATCCACAAAGTACGTCACGCTTCTAGGGGGAGGTTCCGAGCAGCGTGACGAGTCATACAAAAACTTTAGAGGTTTAATACAAAAAGTGTGACGAAGGGGGGAGGGGGGGTCGGAAATCGTCAATTTTTGCGTGACGTACTTTATGGATCTTCTCTTATAGTAATAACAATATTAGAAGAGGAATAGTCATTTTACTAATAAATAGATGCCTATTCCCCCTTGTTGGCACTACATGCGGAGTTTCACATTGGATTTAGATTGTTATTGTTTTAGTTATTTTTGCATGCAAGTACGTCAATTCCCAAAAAGTATTGTAATCGTTTTCGGGAACAAGTTGTTATCCATTTGTGACGGTGAGATATATTAGGAGTTGGGCAATCCAATTTTAGAGTGCATTGATGACAGATATGCAAATATCGTATAACGGTGTGGTGGCCAACACTAACTAGTAAATAGTAGAGGCCTGAATAAGAAAAACGCGGATAGGTATGTGCCGCCAATCGAACCGTCAAAAAACAGCAGCCAATCGAGCAGGAGACCTGTCAAGCAGCCAAAATGTTGGCTCAAATACTGAAAACAGCCAAATTAGATTTTATGCCATTTTCAAATAAACAAAATTGAATGTATTTTACATGACTAAAATAAATACTCCCCCTAAACAATTAGAAAATTCCCATAAGAAAATAGAAAATTGCCAATATAGAAATCAGGGTATGAGCAATAAATAAATATAAAATTTCCACAAATAAAACAAAATTTCCATAAACAATTAAAAATTTTCCACAAAACAAAAATAAATAAGCACTTTTAAAAGCAAAAATAGCAATTATAAAAGAAGAATTTTCCATAAAGAAATGAAAATGTTCCACGAAAAAAATACAAAATTTCCATAAATAAATCAATATTAGCAATAAACAATTACAAAATTTTCCACAAAATAAATATATTTTTTCCATAACAAAATAAAAATTTTCCACGAAATGATCAATAAAAAGCAATAAAAAAAAAAGAAAATTTCCATAAGGAAATATAAAAAAACAATCAAACTGTGCTTTTTTCCATAGACGACCCCTTCTTTAAAAGCGTTTAAGGTTCATGTAAAATTTCATCAGCTTTATTGCTTTCTTGTATTTTTTAATGGAAATTTTCTTATTTTTTTATTGCTCTTTATTGATTATTTTGTGGAAAAATTTTATTTTTTATGGAAAAAAAATATTTATTTTATGAAAAATTTTGTAATTGTTTATTGCTAATATTGATTTATTTATGGAAATTTTGTATTTTTTTCGTGGAACATTTTCATTTCTTTATGGAAAATTCTTCTTTTATAATTGCTATTTTTGCTTTTAAAAGTGCTTATTTATTTTTGTTTTGTGGAAAATTCTTAATAGTTTATGGAAATTTTGTTTTATTTGTGGAAATTTTATAATTATTTATTGCTCATACCCTGATTTTTTTATTGGCAATTTCCTAATTGTTTATGGAAAATTTCTAATTTTAAATGGAAATTTTATTTAGCTGCCATTTTACATTAGTTTGCAATGATATATGCAAGTCATTTATAGATTATGAAATGAAATTCCATTGTTTATTGGATTCTACTGTTATGTGATGTGAGCACATAAAAAAGCGGATTGTGAGATTTTATCTACATAAACCATTTCTTCCTTTTCATGTGTTGTTCTTTGATGAAGAAGATTGAATGCAGTGTTGGCAGATTCATATTTTCTATCCGCGTTTATCTTATTCAGGCCTCTAGTAAATAGCAGGCGATTAGACAGCACACCTCGTGATAGCTCGTTCGGCAGAACTAGGCCACACATTTGGCGATCCTGCCAGGTTGTTCCTGGTTGGAAATAATTGTTTTGTAAGTATCCTGTGGGCGTGATTGGGACATTTTTCATCGGTTTCGACTTGTAGTGTCGAAGACGCTGGATTAACATATGTGTTGTTTCTTAACGGTTTTTACTTTAAAAAAAAAGTTGAAGGCGCTCTGGAAGAGCGCCAGCAGAGATGATTTGTTTTCTCAACGGTTTCGACATGTGATGTGGAAGCTGCTATGGTAGAGCACTGAATTGAATGTTTTGACTTGTGACGTTGCAGACGCTGTGGAAAAACGCCGAGAAAAAAAGTTAATTGTTTTCTCATTGGTTTGACTTAAACGAGTTAAAATGTCGAAAGAATTCTGGAGTAGTGCCGAAGCAAATTATTTGTTTTCTCATCGGTTTCCACTTGTAATATTGAAGGTGCCAGATTGAATGATTCTTGAATGTTCTTCGGTTTCGACTAAACATTTTCCTATCGGTTTTCTGCTTGTGTTGTCGAAGGTGCTCTAGAAGAGAATCGGATTGTTGCAGCTTTTGATGGTGAAGGTGGTGTAGAAGAGGGGCGGATTGATCGCGTCAAAGCAACGTTAATGCGGATCAGCAGAACACAACTTTTCAAATTTGAATTTCGAAGGTGTTGTGTTAGAGTACCGGACTTATTGGCTTCAGCTTGAAGGGCATAGTATGTTTGGCGAGCCACCGATATTGTTTTGATTTTCCCATTGGAAGGCCATCAAATTGTATTGGATATAGACTGCCGGATCGAATTCTATTGGTTTTGGATGCTGAAAATATTTGCAAAAAAAATAGAAGGAATAATGGGAATATCCTGGAATAATGTTTAATGAAATACCAGGCAAATTTCCAAAGGAATTGCTTAAAAAAAGTTGAAGGTTGATATTTTTGGATGACTTACCGAATTAATTCCTGGAGGAGGAATTATTTTATGTATTTATAAAAAAGTAATGGGTAATGTTTTAAACATAACCGCGAGTAGACGTAGGACTTGAATAATCGTGGCGTATTTACATTTATCTTTTGAATTTATGGGGTTTGATTGGTATAGATATTGATATTGGAAACGACAACATTCATCTTCTTCTTCTTCTTGTCCCCACACTGGGACAGAGCCGCCTCGCAGCTTAGTGTTCATTAAGCACTTCCACAGTTATTAACTGCGAGGTTTCTAAGCCTGGTTACCATTTTTGCATTCGTATATCATGAGGCTAACACGATGATACTTTTATGCCCAGGGAAGTCGAGCCAATTTCCAATCCGAAAATTGCCTAGACCGGCACCGGAAATCGAACCCAGCCACCCTCAGCATGGTCTTGCTTTGTAGCCGCGCGTCTTACCACACGCTAAGGAGGGCCCCCTACTACTATTCATACTATGTAGAATTATTAGCGATTTGTTTTTTCCAAAAATTTCTGGAAATGAAACTAATAATTAAGTACATAATTAGAATCGCATTGTTTCTAACTATTGAACATTTATTTACTCAAGCAAATGTAGGGAATTCATAGATTTTAGAAATTATTTTTGCAATTTACCTGGTACCTATAATACCTGGTTTACAGTTCATCTTTGAGTGATAAAGGATGTAATTTTAACAACTCGTGCTGAAAAAATCATCTTTTTGCAACTAGTTGCACAAACTACTATTAATGTTTTGGTTCCAAACAAAAATGTTTATTAAAAATATTCTCCTGGAAATTATTTTTTGCTGTCTATTTTAAAACATTTACATGTAATACGTCAAAATTTCCTAATTTAAAATGGATATCAACACCATTGCTGAATGTGTATCATTTAATTGCCAATGTCTGCTGCAAATGAATGAAAATAATTAATTTTAATCAATTTCTATATTCAACTACCGCGGGGCATTGAAATCCTTACACTTAAGCACCTTAGTATATGAAAATGTCATTAGAAAATAGGAATCGAATGTAAATAAAACGTTTTTCATTGACATAGGAGCATGAAGGCCACCGTGGACGGATTTCGAATCAATGGATCTAAATTCGTACAGCTATTTTTTAACTAAATATTTAAATTGAAACAGTCTGATTGACTAAACTACTACTGTAAATAGTTCAATACGCACCTTGAGAAGCGAACCATTCGATTTGTATTCCGCTTATCTTATGTAATGATTCATAATTAGCAAAGAAACACAGTTACTTTTGGTGCAATAATGCTCTACCCAAAAACAAAATGGCGACAAAAACTCTGCGTTTGGTGGGTGGCGATTTATTTTTGATTTTTGCTGTTTTAATTTCAAAGCCTTCTTTCCATTTCTATGCCCTAAATGCTTACTGCCAAGTATCTGAACAGGACAAGATAAATTATTTCTACATTAATTACCTTTAACCCCCTTAAATTTATCGATATCTCATGAGGTGGACGGATTTCGGTCCCGCACGGTAGCGAAAGAAACCCAGCTTTGCAAGGGTGTTTAAAATGTCACAATGAACTATTTGCAGCACCGCACTCTAGATCAATTTCCGTGCGTTTGTTTTGTTTTCCTCAACAGCTGACCCAAAATAGTATTCTAATGATTTTTTTACATTTCCCCGTTATATTCACCAACATTTTGTATATACAAAACCTGCGGTTCCCAAAACGAATCGATTAGGGAAACAAATCTTGCAAATCGGTCAACCCGTTCGCGAGGTAAATGGTCAGGAAGGAAATCGCAACTCGTTTTTATTATATAGATTGGGTTATTGATTTTTTTGCTAAGAAATCATAACTGTTATAGTTGTGGATTATTAAACCAATCACTCTCCCTGGATGATCAGACTAAATCTCTCTGGGCTAATTTTATTATTCTTCATCCACCACCGCTGCCCTCGCAGCCTCTAGCCGTGAACTCCGAGCGAGGCAATTGCATCGATCGCAACCGACCATCATCAAGCATAGAACGGCAAAAAAAATGCGCCCTCTTCTTTCATGCACACTCGCAGACCCACCGGGAGCTCTCCTGTTGGCGACTGTATTCTGTGTAGGTAGAAAAATGCGAGAAACAATGGTGGAGCGAAAAGCACGTCAATACGCGTTGCTGTCACAAACTGTAATGACTCGCACACGGAAGGCACTGCTTCTTTTATGCACAAAGTAAATTTTGTGGTAGATCCAAAGGCACGTGACAATGCATTCTGATGTCCGTGTTAGGAATGCATGAGATTGATTATATATGAAATTTTTATTGACCTTGACAAGATTTGACATTTTCAATAGCTTGTCGTTAAAAATCTAAAGTTTCAATGAAGTTGGCAAATTGCTGGAGAGTGTCCGAATCGATTGATTTATGAATCTTAAAAATCCATCGAAAGATAAAGGCGCTAGTAACGTTCGAAATCTTCCCTTTCAGCGTAACGCTCTCAATTTCCAAAAACCTAAATGACACCCAGTATAGTAAATAGTAAAGAAAGACGTAAGTTGTACGTTAAAAAAATGTCTGGAAGACTTTCCAAAGATTTTTTTCGAGAAATTTCTGGAGAAACTCCTGAATCAAATAGAAATCGTGATTTTGTGGGGGATTATCTTGGTTAGATATCCTAATTTCAGTGTCAAAAACTTTTCTCTGGCTTGTTCCCATGTAGGGTCGTTATCAATAAACACAATATTACTATTCGAAATTTTATTTTGTGATATTACACTTAACACACAGTATAAGAAAAGTCCAACCCCGTACTTCGTATGGTTTCCCGTGGAGATTTTTTCGATTATCATCTTTCTGCTTCTTCTTCTTTATGCAACATCAAAGCGCCAACCCGAGCAGGAGCGACGACCTCGATAACAGAAATTGGTATGATTCAGCTATGCATAAGAGGTAAAATACCAAAAAAATAATACCAAAAACTTCATATATATAATAGCCCTGTTTGTCTGTCCGGTGACTAGCCAACCAGACGCAGCACGCGGGGAAATTCTCACAAAAATAAAATATTTGACACTTCAATTCTTTTTTACTATCAGATGCAGAAAACAAAACCAGTGACAACCTTAGACAACCAGACACAGCATTTGATGAAAAAAAAATCACAGACAATAGACGTTGAAAATTTTGATTTCTTTTAAATGCAGAAAAGAATCTATCACTCTTAAAAATTGAAAAAAAAAACACTTGCCACGGGCGCTATTGCGTCCACAAATAAACTAGTATATGCAGAATACTTCGGCATACACTGCTTAGGTATTTCAATACCAAACGAAGAATAATTGGTTATGCATTTGGTATTGAAATTGAATTTAATAACTGAGTTTGTTATGGCTCAAGTATTGTGCATATTAATTTTTGGTATTATTCCTTTGGTATTTTACCTCTTATACAGGGCTAGATCATAACAGAGTATGGTATCAATAACAGAATTAGGTATTATTTAGCCAATCTCTCCTGCTCGGGAATAGACGCTTGGAAACAGTAGGAAGATACCGTTCATAGTAGAACCACGAGCGTGCCGAAACCGGAGACGCTGCAAAAATATATTCGCCTGGATGGTATCTGTAGCAGTCATGTGAAATTTTCTGTAAAGATCCTGTTTTGGTTTTGTTGCAGTTAGTGATTGGAAAGGCGCATTATGAAAAATAATACGGTTCTATTCAGAACTACAAATTCATAGAAGCAAAGGTTGAGTCGAGACAATCTTTCTAAAAATGGAAAATTATAATCGCTTGGTGACGGCAGACAATTTCCGTCGGTAGCAAAATCACTAGCGCGCGTCGAAGGGAGACCCAGCATAAAATTATTTACATCAGTAGCAGTCATGTAAATCCTTCTTTCAATATTATGATTTTAGTTAGTTGCCTGCTTCTGATGACATCCATGCAAACAAATTTATGCAGCGTCTCTCTCCGATGCGGTTCCGATTCAGCTGACGAAGACCACTTTCTGTTGTCGCCAAGCGATTATGATTGGCACTTTGAACAAAATTAGTCTCGGCTCAATTTTCCCTTGAATGAAATGGTGATCCTGAAAAGAACTGATCTATTGTCTGTAAAGTGCATTTCTAATTACTAACTGCAGCAAAACCAGAGCCAGAAGTATGCGATTCACCTTAGCGCTGCTAATGCCGACGACGCAACACTTACGTAAATTCTCGAGCAAAAATGACGCGCGAGCGCGAAACAATAGTCTTTTTCCATCCAGATAAAATGATGCGGTTGGCCAAAAAGCTCGTAACTTACATCATTCTGAGATATCAGCTTCCACACTGATACTTTTCCTCCCTCTTCATACGGGAGCTTGGGATAAGGAAGGTCGTCAGGTTTATACCATCACAAATATTGCCCTCGGCTCGCTTTCAAATCGACTTAAAAAAATATTCTTCACGCTTGCCGTATCCCAACGGAACTATCAAATATAGGGTATCTGTTCCATAATTAATAACATGCTCCTATATCAATAACATTCGCAAAACAGTCAATTTAGGCTCAATTTGTGTCGTGTTTTGTTGTTTTCCGGCGTGCTCACTGCTGAAAAAATCACAAAAATGAGAAATAAAACAATTAGCGCACCAATTCTTTGTTTTCGAATGGTATTGATTTGGGTACATGGTATGAATTCAAGGAGCAGTTCCCCTATACTTTCGCCTCTAATTCGATCATGATCATGTACGTCTAAGTTTGGAAGATGATATTAGCATTTCCTTATCATTGTAAATCATTCTGATGTTCGTATTGGAAATGCATGAACGGGATTGGTTGGTTCTGAAATTTTGATAGCTTATCGTAAATAGTCTTGAGTTTCAATGCAATGGGTAAATTTTCGAGTCGATTCATATATAAATCTCCAAAAGCAATCGACAGATAAAGGCGCCATGAACGTTCAAAATCTTACATGATATCGCGACAGTCTTCAAATTTTAGACTCTGAATTGACATTGACACTCAGTACATTCGGGTAAGACCTTCTCAAACGTTAATAAATCGTTGCATAACAATCGTTATGAAATTTGTTCTGTATAAGTGGTGCTCGGCTGCAAGTCTCTCCGCTTATTATGGTGCTCAAAGATCTATAAAATGTGATCCATGCCCGAATTCAGTTGGATTCCTCTCTCAGGCGCAAAGGGGGTTTCTGGAAAAATCATCAAAATCATTGAAGCACAGTACGAGGCTTTCTCCTGCAGATTGATGGACATGGACAATGACTAAATCGATTTGCTGGTTAATTGAATTTGACTTAACGTTAACTATATTCTGCTAATTTACATAATCAATAGCTTTGAACCTGAAACTTTATCTGCAGAGCTAAAATCACTGCCGTAATATGACCCACACGTGAACAACAAAGTCGACTACCGAAAAAAAAAACAGAATCATCAGCCAAAACAACACGCCCATCTAAATCCAAACTCACAGACAGTGATTATGAATGTTCGCATCTACATTCGGACGACTGAAACGAGCAAGAGCAGCAAAATTGTTCTGTGAATTACAATCGTTTACGAAAACAATGGTCCCCGATGTTTGCTCCATCGCAGATGGGGAAAAGCGGAAAGCATTCCAGCATAATGAAATAAATACTTGTCTTGTTGTAGGACTACACACCAGACAAGGCCGTTTCATCTGCGCCTTATGCGGTGCCGCTCGGATCGGGGCACATTTCACCAGGTTAGAATGTGGGAGGACAAAATAGTTTGCAGATTTTTTGTAGCATAAAGGTCCAACCAATTTGTCATAAGTTTTCTAAACAGAATGGTACGAATGAATATAACTGATTTTTTTAGATTAAAATGAAAATTTTATGTTGGGCGATTCTTGTCCTAGAGTAAAAATATGGAAAAGTTGATTTTTAAATTCGAAAGGGCAATTTATCTTAAATACGAACAAATTGAAGTCCTTTCAGAAAGTTATTCCAGATTATCTATTCTGCGAATTTATAATCTTAGGTCCCAGCACTTTAACCCGAGTCCTATCCCTGTGAATCCCAGCTAACATCGCAATAACGAAATGATCTATTTTTACAAACATGTTGTCCGGTTTTGCTATGATGCTGGCAAACGGCTGAAGTGGCCTTCTCGTTTCTGTTTTCCAGCAAGGATTCCAAACGAAGGTTCCGTACGAATTGGTGTGCGCCTGTGTATGTTGTTTATGTGTGCATAAGTTTGTGCGAGCAAGTTTGACCCAAAAATGGATTTCTGTTGATGCAGCTGCAAAATTTTCGGTAAACAAGAATATCTGCGGGTCGAGGCAGCACTGTGTAAAGAAAACTATGACGCCAGCAGCAGCCTACCATCATAATGATAACGGCGGGGCGGTCAATGTTTGTGAAAACGCTTATGAAAATGTGTCGCTATTTCGTGGGGTCTAGCGCTGGATCGCGTGAGTTGTTATGGAAGCTGCAGTGTGATTAATGTGAAAAGCCAAATTTGACTAGCAGTTCTGCGAAGGAAATTGCCGAAATTGTACAAACAGTCGCGTAAATTCACATGATTGAAATACGACGATTAGAATATGAAATATTTACAATTACGATAATGTTAGCATGAATGACACTTGTTTCGAATCGTATTGTAAATAATGATTCAAAATCAATTTCAACATCTCGTTGAAGCGAACTGAAAAGCAAATCTTAAATATTATAATTTAAAACAAATTTTCACTGAAATCGGAATCCATGCCAAAAGCAAGCCAATTAAAATCCCTTATAATGCACACCAGACAGAGTTCGCCGACTGGCTTCTGCCATGGCGAATGTTTAATTTAGACTAACCAGACCAGCACAAAGGAAGGATACCGATACCATTTATCTTCTTGCGAAAGTATTTCAGCGGGGCCCGCTAGCGCTGGGCAGCTGGGCCATTTGGTTGGATGTTTGCCGGTCGGTAGGTTACGAGATGTAAGAACCAAGAAGAATAGCTCTGGTTAAACAGTGGAATAAATGGCCTCCGGGCAATAAATGGAGCGCGCACGGTTTGCGGTGTCTGCTCGAGTCGCCACAACACCAAGTGACCAAGACCTAATTCGACCGAGAAGGTCCAGAGCCGAGCGAGTGTGGTTTTTCGGGCGGAGAAATAAATATTGCACCATTATCGAGTAATTACCGTGCTTGCAAAACTGAGACGGGGACTATGTGGTACAGTTGTTTCCCGCCAAGAAACCATTAGCATTTCTATTTGCCGTTTGGGGTGTTGAGTACTTTAATCGATTCTTAGTTACCTCTTTAAAGCCATAATAATGGTTCCTTGATGGACTTGAGTAAATATACAGAAGTAGTATTTAATGAAAGTTTGAAGAATCTTTTAGGAAAAAAGAACCCTTTTTAACATAAGAAGAATTTAAAAAAATATTTGAACTCGACAAAAATCCATAGAAGTCTAATTTTTTAAACATGCCGCTTGAATCTTTATCTTTCAATGACTTGGTTTACATCCAGAATGAATTTTATTAGAATGATTTCGTCAGGATTCAAGGAGAATCCTGGAAGGATTCTGTCCGAATCCTGGAAGGATTCTGTCCGAATCCTGGAAGGATTCTGTCCGAATCCTGGAAGGATTCTGTCCGAATCCTGGAAGGATTCTGTCCGAATCCTGGAAGGATTCTGTCCGAATCCTGGAAGGATTCTGTCCGAATCCTGGAAGGATTCTGTCCGAATCCTGGAAGGATTCTGTCCGAATCCTGGAAGAATTCTGTCCGAATCCTGGAAGGATTCTGTCCGAATCCTGGAAGGATTCTGTCCGAATCCTGGAAGGATTCTGTCCGAATCCTGGAAGGATTCTGTCCGAATCCTGGAAGGATTCTGTCCGAATCCTGGAAGGATTCTGTCCGAATCCTGGAAGGATTCTGTCCGAATCCTGGAAGGATTCTGTCCGAATCCTGGAAGGATTCTGTCCGAATCCTGGAAGGATTCTGTCCGAATCCTGGAAGGATTCTGTCCGAATCCTGGAAGGATTCTGTCCGAATCCTGGAAGGATTCTGCCCGAATCCTGGAAGGATTCTGTCCGAATCCTGGAAGGATTCTGTCCGAATCCTGGAAGGATTCTGTCCGAATCCTGGAAGGATTCTGTCCGAATCCTGGAAGGATTCTGTCCGAATCCTGGAAGGATTCTGTCCGAATCCTGGAAGGATTCTGTCCGAATCCTGGAAGGATTCTGTCCGAATCCTGGAAGGATTCTGTCCGAATCCTGGAAGGATTCTGTCCGAATCCTGGAAGGATTCTGTCCGAATCCTGGAAGGATTCTGTCCGAATCCTGGAAGGATTCTGTCCGAATCCTGGAAGGATTCTGTCCGAATCCTGGAAGGATTCTGTCCGAATCCTGGAAGGATTCTGTCCGAATCCTGGAAGGATTCTGTCCGAATCCTGGAAGGATTCTGTCCGAATCCTGGAAGGATTCTGTCCGAATCCTGGAAGGATTCTGTCCGAATCCTGGAAGGATTCTGTCCGAATCCTGGAAGGATTCTGTCCGAATCCTGGAAGGATTCTGTCCGAATCCTGGAAGGATTCTGTCCGAATCCTGGAAGGATTCTGTCCGAATCCTGGAAGGATTCTGTCCGAATCCTGGAAGGATTCTGTCCGAATCCTGGAAGGATTCTGTCCGAATCCTGGAAGGATTCTGTCCGAATCCTGGAAGGATTCTGTCCGAATCCTGGAAGGATTCTGTCCGAATCCTGGAAGGATTCTGTCCGAATCCTGGAAGGATTCTGTCCGAATCCTGGAAGGATTCTGTCCGAATCCTGGAAGGATTCTGTCCGAATCCTGGAAGGATTCTGTCCGAATCCTGGAAGGATTCTGTCCGAATCCTGGAAGGATTCTGTCCGAATCCTGGAAGGATTCTGTCCGAATCCTGGAAGGATTCTGTCCGAATCCTGGAAGGATTCTGTCCGAATCCTGGAAGGATTCTGTCCGAATCCTGGAAGGATTCTGTCCGAATCCTGGAAGGATTCTGTCCGAATCCTGGAAGGATTCTGTCCGAATCCTGGAAGGATTCTGTCCGAATCCTGGAAGGATTCTGTCCGAATCCTGGAAGGATTCTGTCCGAATCCTGGAAGGATTCTGTCCGAATCCTGGAAGGATTCTGTCCGAATCCTGGAAGGATTCTGTCCGAATCCTGGAAGGATTCTGTCCGAATCCTGGAAGGATTCTGTCCGAATCCTGGAAGGATTCTGTCCGAATCCTGGAAGGATTCTGTCCGAATCCTGGAAGGATTCTGTCCGAATCCTGGAAGGATTCTGTCCGAATCCTGGAAGGATTCTGTCCGAATCCTGGAAGGATTCTGTCCGAATCCTGGAAGGATTCTGTCCGAATCCTGGAAGGATTCTGTCCGAATCCTGGAAGGATTCTGTCCGAATCCTGGAAGGATTCTGTCCGAATCCTGGAAGGATTCTGTCCGAATCCTGGAAGGATTCTGTCCGAATCCTGGAAGGATTCTGTCCGAATCCTGGAAGGATTCTGTCCGAATCCTGGAAGGATTCTGTCCGAATCCTGGAAGGATTCTGTCCGAATCCTGGAAGGATTCTGTCCGAATCCTGGAAGGATTCTGTCCGAATCCTGGAAGGATTCTGTCCGAATCCTGGAAGGATTCTGTCCGAATCCTGGAAGGATTCTGTCCGAATCCTGGAAGGATTCTGTCCGAATCCTGGAAGGATTCTGTCCGAATCCTGGAAGGATTCTGTCCGAATCCTGGAAGGATTCTGTCCGAATCCTGGAAGGATTCTGTCCGAATCCTGGAAGGATTCTGTCCGAATCCTGGAAGGATTCTGTCCGAATCCTGGAAGGATTCTGTCCGAATCCTGGAAGGATTCTGTCCGAATCCTGGAAGGATTCTGTCCGAATCCTGGAAGGATTCTGTCCGAATCCTGGAAGGATTCTGTCCGAATCCTGGAAGGATTCTGTCCGAATCCTGGAAGGATTCTGTCCGAATCCTGGAAGGATTCTGTCCGAATCCTGGAAGGATTCTGTCCGAATCCTGGAAGGATTCTGTCCGAATCCTGGAAGGATTCTGTCCGAATCCTGGAAGGATTCTGTCCGAATCCTGGAAGGATTCTGTCCGAATCCTGGAAGGATTCTGTCCGAATCCTGGAAGGATTCTGTCCGAATCCTGGAAGGATTCTGTCCGAATCCTGGAAGGATTCTGTCCGAATCCTGGAAGGATTCTGTCCGAATCCTGGAAGGATTCTGTCCGAATCCTGGAAGGATTCTGTCCGAATCCTGGAAGGATTCTGTCCGAATCCTGGAAGGATTCTGTCCGAATCCTGGAAGGATTCTGTCCGAATCCTGGAAGGATTCTGTCCGAATCCTGGAAGGATTCTGTCCGAATCCTGGAAGGATTCTGTCCGAATCCTGGAAGGATTCTGTCCGAATCCTGGAAGGATTCTGTCCGAATCCTGGAAGGATTCTGTCCGAATCCTGGAAGGATTCTGTCCGAATCCTGGAAGGATTCTGTCCGAATCCTGGAAGGATTCTGTCCGAATCCTGGAAGGATTCTGTCCGAATCCTGGAAGGATTCTGTCCGAATCCTGGAAGGATTCTGTCCGAATCCTGGAAGGATTCTGTCCGAATCCTGGAAGGATTCTGTCCGAATCCTGGAAGGATTCTGTCCGAATCCTGGAAGGATTCTGTCCGAATCCTGGAAGGATTCTGTCCGAATCCTGGAAGGATTCTGTCCGAATCCTGGAAGGATTCTGTCCGAATCCTGGAAGGATTCTGTCCGAATCCTGGAAGGATTCTGTCCGAATCCTGGAAGGATTCTGTCCGAATCCTGGAAGGATTCTGTCCGAATCCTGGAAGGATTCTGTCCGAATCCTGGAAGGATTCTGTCCGAATCCTGGAAGGATTCTGTCCGAATCCTGGAAGGATTCTGTCCGAATCCTGGAAGGATTCTGTCCGAATCCTGGAAGGATTCTGTCCGAATCCTGGAAGGATTCTGTCCGAATCCTGGAAGGATTCTGTCCGAATCCTGGAAGGATTCTGTCCGAATCCTGGAAGGATTCTGTCCGAATCCTGGAAGGATTCTGTCCGAATCCTGGAAGGATTCTGTCCGAATCCTGGAAGGATTCTGTCCGAATCCTGGAAGGATTCTGTCCGAATCCTGGAAGGATTCTGTCCGAATCCTGGAAGGATTCTGTCCGAATCCTGGAAGGATTCTGTCCGAATCCTGGAAGGATTCTGTCCGAATCCTGGAAGGATTCTGTCCGAATCCTGGAAGGATTCTGTCCGAATCCTGGAAGGATTCTGTCTGAATCCTGGAAGGATTCTGTCTGAATCCTGGAAGGATTCTGTCCGAATCCTGGAAGGATTCTGTCCGAATCCTGGAAGGATTCTGTCCGAATCCTGGAAGGATTCTGTCCGAATCCTGGAAGGATTCTGTCCGAATCCTGGAAGGATTCTGTCCGAATCCTGGAAGGATTCTGTCCGAATCCTGGAAGGATTCTGTCCGAATCCTGGAAGGATTCTGTCCGAATCCTGGAAGGATTCTGTCCGAATCCTGGAAGGATTCTGTCCGAATCCTGGAAGGATTCTGTCCGAATCCTGGAAGGATTCTGTCCGAATCCTGGAAGGATTCTGTCCGAATCCTGGAAGGATTCTGTCCGAATCCTGGAAGGATTCTCTACGAATCCGGGATGGATTTTTTTTATCGGAATCTGGTAAGGATTTTGTTGAGAAAAATTCTAACCGAATCCTGGAAGGATTCTGTCCGAATCCTGGAAGGATTCTGTCCGAATTTTGGAAGGATTCTCTACGAATCCGGGATGGATTTTTTTTATCGGAATCTGGTAAGGATTTTGTTGGAATCCGGGAGGAGTTCTGTCCTAGTTCGAGAAAAATTCTAACCGAATCAGGGAAAGGTTTTGTCCAAATGGAAGAACGATTTCATCTAAATCTGGAGAGGATTTTGTTTGAATCCAGAACTTTTTCAATTTAACTTCTTGAAGGATTTCATTTCTAACCCATTACTTCAAATCTAACCGTGAAAACTTTTTTGTTTCGATTAGAAGTTAACATCATCATCATCTTAAAACGACGAAGATCGGATTGAAATTTTCGCAACATCCGGTTTGATGCCTGCAATAAAGCTTCCGGTTAGTCTGGTGTTGCGGTATGACGGCAAAACAACAATCGGTAACCAGGTCGGAAGTAATTCCATTCATGAAAATTTCACCGTATCATTTTCCAAAAAAAGTTCATTTCCCCCCGGGCATCAAACTGCTGCTGTCTAATGCCATAACCAGAGCGAAGCAATTATCATTAGCGGGATGACGGTAATCGCTTGGTAGCACAAACGCAAAATCAAAACAGCACCAACGACAACGCGATGGCTATGCGGAGACAGAGCGCTTCTTCGCAGCACAAAAACGATAACCGGCAGTTTATTCGCCTGGTAATCGTTCTGATGGCGCGAGTGCTGGAGACAAAGTTGATAACATTTGAACACACAGAAAAACGAGAACTAATTTTCGGATCAATGGTCGCGCATTACTAAGTAAATGGTCACCATAGGACACGTGGTCATATAAGGCAAAAGTTGCTTAGCTACCGAAATTTTATGTCGAGTAAGTTAAAATGAATTGCGTTCAATAAAATATTGGCCATGAACTTTCAGGCACAACGTGGAGGAAAATAGGTTTTGAATATCTTCCGGCCACTGTGTTGGAATGGAATGACAAAGCATTGGAATAATACGGAAATCGAGTGAAAAAGCCATTAACACACAATTCGTAATGGGAACCAGACGAAGAGCTCGCGAATGTTGATAACTACCGTCGGCGTGCCGAATGCAAAGTTTACGATTATTGTGATTCTGTTTGGCAGAGGGAGATTTCTAGGGCCCTAAGGACATATTATTCATTCGACGATTGTTATTGTACTCACTGTTTAATGAATCGCCAACTCTGGCTTGGATGGTATTTACCTGGAATAATAGGAGAAAACCAAACGTTAGTAAATGTTACATCAAGCGTAATGATTCAGAAAATCGTGCTGCTAGTGGAAAGTCCTACTGAAGTTGTTATGCGGTTAATCTATCTGCTACCCAGAAACCACCGAACGGAAACTCGTTCGACATCCAACCAACCAACCAGACCAACATGTCGCTGCATAACCCTTCTTGTTCGCGTACGACCGACCACCCTCTCTCATGAACAACTTAGCTTATCGTCTGACACATGGCCACCAAACCAACTAACTCGTCGCTTCATGTCGAGTCTAATCCATCGGCTCTGGAAGTCATCGTCACAATTTCACCAAACCACATTAGTTCACTCTTCACTCGGTTCGTCGTTCGATGGGCTGCCGGTTGGATGCGCGTTGTCGTCGCATCTCTTCTATAAGGGTGCACTTGTGCACCTCTTCACTACATTCTCCCATCGCAACGTTGGCCTGGAGCAAAAATGTTGTGCTATCATACACACGCACGCAGGAGGTAATAGTTGCAAAGAAACATTCGATTGAGTCTCACAAATGAGTTGTTCGTTCTCGGCGCTTTATCGTGTATTTTTGTATTTTTTTTTTTCACTTTATTATTGTGTTTTTTCATGATACATCACTAAACACAGTATAATATTTTGAATCTGTGGAGTTGTGGAACACAGTCCTACGTCAATTAAGCAAATTAATTCAAGAAGAGATGATGATGCCATGTTTGTGTTTTATGGAGAGCAAGTATATAAGTACACTCGGTTCTCTCTTACAAGTGGACTGGGATACAAGACATACCAACATCTTTGATCTTGCCTGTGGGCTTTGTATAGATTACAAATACTGTATTATTATTATTATTATAATCTTTATTAAAGAGGTTTTTAGCCCAAGGCAAACAAATACCGTACAGAGTTTTGATTAGGGTAGCAAACTAACAGACACGGTTGTCGAAGAGATAAAAACGAGAGAAATATTTTGGAAAACTTGGAAATTTGGAAATTTAGGAAAGTTTGGTACAAATACAATGAATAACAAAATAATCAATACAGATACATTGATTTATTTATTCATTTATTTATTTATTCATTTATTTATTTATTTCGTCAACCGACGTAGACTAGTATGTATATAATATACATGTATTTCTTTATTTTCTTAATGCTATAAATACGGTATTATAGTGTATAAAAATAAAAATAGTTCGGTTAAGTAGTGTTTAATTTTGCGATTTAATGTAAATTTAGATGTGTAGGATTCGAATTGTGACAAAATATTTGTTTAGGTTCTGCCGAGGCATTGTAAAGTCAATAGTTTCGCAGTGTTGATTATAGATGGCCATCATCTGATTGAGAGGTCCGAATTTTGCATAATTTGTACGGCAGTGATTAATTAAAAATGTATGTCGATGACGCAGTTGTCGAGATGGTATGTAGAAATTTAATTTCCGACCATTTATCCTTTCATCTTGAGATTTGGAATTCGTTATATTTTGAAAAACATCATGCTTTTTAGGCACAGTCGATACCACGTCATATTAATCCTTTACAAAATTCTTCAGTGGTAATGAAAACATGAGTGCTGTTGATGCAGATCGTCCTTGTCGGGTGATGATTCAAAGCACATGTGTTTAAAGTCTATCGCCTCTGGAACTGCATAGGCATCGGAACTGTACCACCGAGGAGGTTTTGAAAATATTTTTGTTTTGTAGCCGCGAGAAGAATACGATCAGACGATGTAGAGTTGCTGCCTCCGGTTTCACTCCAAAAGTTAGCAACATTTCTTGGATATATATATTGAGGACGCGGTTGTCATCACTAAGCCGAACACGCATTTCACGTTTTCTCGTTTTATCAGTTTGCTTCTGTTGATTGAGGCGTTGGATTTTCCTTCTGTCATAGTCACTCCAATCAGGTTTCCACACTATTTTCGTCCCAAGATGAAGCCTGCCTGATCGATCAGTCTCATCAACCGTATCATGAACAGTTATTCTCTTAAACACAATGAGTTCCGGGCTGCTGCTTGAAATTTTGGACTCTATGGCATTAATTCTTGCTGATAAATATTTCAGCTGGTCGAAAACTAGCATCGGGGTGTGGAGCATTGATCCAGTAGAGGCATTAGTTGCATTGTCCACTGTGAGGCTTGAGAGTTGATTCACTTCGTCGTTTATGCTTCTTAAATCATAAAATCTTTTTTTTCACTGAATTGTTTGATCGCGATATCGACCAGAGAAGTCATTTGATTCTTTACGTCAATAATATTTCCAGCTGAGCTAGTTCGACTTCTTGTCGCCTTAACACTGCAAGTACCAACCCCTGCAAAAAACGTGGAACGGCAACTTTGCCCCGATATATCTCAGGTGTTTTAAGTCCAATTGAAATGATTCTTTTCAGTTACACACTGTAGGATATCAGGATTTCGCAAGTGACTACAGATTGTAAACCCGTACATTGGCCGCTGAGAACCAGCCGGAATGTTCCGTTCCACGCTTTTTGCAACACTTACAAGTCGCAATATGTTGCTTGCAAGTCGTACCGCTTGTATGAAAGCCGTTCGAATTGAAACCATTAAACATTTTATGCCAAATGAAAATTACCATTATGTTTCATCCATTGGCGTAACTACAGGAGGGCTATAGCCCCACCTAGGATCTGACTAGTCCCCTCTAGACAATTTGTTACTTTGTATAAGTATTACGCATATCTAGTCCACTGATTATATACGGGGGTAAATGCAGAGAAAGGATTGTTTTCATTATCCAATTACTCTCTTCGAAACACTACAGCAATCTATTCGCTCAAGTTTTTGAACTTCGAGCAATTGTTATAAGGCTTGCTCACGACAAAATTTAGATCCCTCAAAACACGTTATAACTTATGAAATACCAAAGGAAATACCTCATCAACAAGTAAATTAAAAAATATATTATTCATTAGTATTACAAGTATTTAATGAATAATGGACAATTCCTTGAGATTTTCAAGTTTTTCCAGGGTTTTGTGAGTAATTGTTATCTAAATCGAGCGTATGATCTCAACCTTCCTAACTAATACCAATATTAAAAGATGCAGATCCTAGAAGTTATTCTAACAGAAAAGAAACGTTAGTTTGTTGTGGTTAGATCGCCGTTTGAAAGCTCGTAGGAATTGTCAGGCCACTGAATTCAAAGCTAGCGAAAAGAGTTTAACTAACTATTTTATTCAATATTTAATTTATAATGTATTCTAGGTTCGAAGCAAATTAAAAAATCCTTGAAAAATCAGGATAGTGCTTCACATTCTATTTACGGTTAGCCCAACACCTATGGTTTTCTGAACCTATCAAGGATTTTAGAAATTCTACGAGATTTCTAGATTTTTGAACCAGGGCTGAGCGTCGATGAACATCATTTGAAATATTTAAGTCGTCCATTACATTGATATCTGGTAGACCAACAATATACATCAGTTGAATCGAGCGAAAATGGTAAACTTTCTGTGTTATGAGTGTTAAAATAGAAAAGTTTGAAAAAAAGTTAGCCCCCCCTAGAATTTTTCGTTAGTTACGCCAATGGTTTCATCAATAGTTCCGCCAACGGGGGTGTCATTGGGCCAAAATGTGGTATGCTCCAAGTAAATGTTACAAAGCTCTAGTAGTTAACATTGGAATCAAGTTTTACTTTGTTTGGTACAAGTTTGAATAATAAAATTACCGCTGAGTGGGGAAAAAATAATGAATTATGGAATTTCTTCAAAGTTATTTGTTGTTCAAAATTGGCCCAATTGGTTCAAAATTGGTGACATTGGGCCAGATGAAATAGTTCAGCGGTGACGATGAAACGATTCAATCGTTCATTCTAAATAATTGCCTACATTACGGCTCTTACCAACTATGAAAGGCAAATCAACTGAAGGCTTGGCAAAATTTCACCCATTTTTTGCGTGCATTGCTCGTTGCTACGAAAAACCAGAACCGTTATATAAATATTATTAAAATTCGATAAAACAACAACAGATTATCGTAACATGATAACCAGGTATCCATCGATCTAAAACTATGTTATGTAATAAATTTGTGGGGCATTACTAACACTATTTTAATACGGATTCATTCGCTCAATAGTTTTACATTCAAATTCCAAGCATTATCGTACGAGCACAAGTCGTTCTTGGAATTTGTTTTGTGATTTCCTAGACGTGAATTTTAATATAATTTCGAACCGTTTGAAGTTTTCATCAAAATTCGTAACAGTTTCTGAGATATTAGGAGTTGAAACATTTTTCGTTTTTGGCCCAATCTTACCCCCTAGGCCCAATGTCACCCCGAACGACGCACGGTTTGTTTAATCTGTGTTTCTAAAAATCCATTTTGTGAAAAATGTGCAAGAAAAATAAATAATTTTCTTATACCGAGAAAACGGGATTAGAATTTGGATGATTTGTGCAGTTGGTAAGATTATGGTCACTGGGGGAAACGAAGTTGGATCGCGGCGCAAGTGCGCTGGCCAGACTGAAAACTGCAATCTGAACAGGTAAACTAATGACAATATATGACATTTTGGAATTTAGAAATTTAAAATTCAGGATTTTTTAGGGATTTGTATTGATTTATTTAGTATGAGAGATAATCGATCAGCAATAGTTATTATTTCAAAATCAACAGATTGAAAGCCGATCGCTAGGGTACGAACTTGTATGAAGCGACAGAATATGAATGGGAGGCATAGATACCATCTATTGAAAAGTACACAATCGAGGCGTGAATCGTCTAACGTCCTGATTGTGGGCGGCGACGATTTTAGGAACTAAAGAACTTCAAGATTTAAGAATTTAGGAATTCATAAATCTAGAAACATCGGAGTTCACGATTTTAGAAAATTAGAAAATTGGGAATTGAGCAATTTATGAAATTAGTGATACAAGAATGTATGGATTTAGGAATTCAGGAATTTGGGAATTTAGGAATTTGTGAGTTTAGGAGTTTAGGAATTTGGGAATTCATGAACCCTCGTTGAATACTTTCTAATGTTCTTCCAGAAACCCATCGTGGAGATCCATGGGTTCCATTCAGGAGAATTCCACAGAAATTACTCCTGCAGTTCTTAAATGAATTCTTTCTGGAGTTCAACCAGAAATTCCTCCTGAAATTCCTGAAGGAGCTATACATAAAGATATTAGAGAAATTACCCATAAATTTCTTCTGCAGTTCCTCCACGAACATCTCCTGAAGTTCAACCGGAAATTCCCCCCTGAGGAGCCCATAGCAATTTCTCCTGCAGTTCCTGCACAATTCCACTCTGAAGTTCTTCCACAAAGGTGTCATGAAGTTCTTCCAAGAATTCCTTCTCGAACTCCACCAGAAATTCTTGCTGGAGTTCCTACGACAACTCCACCTAGATATTTTTAAGAGTTTCTTCAGAAAATCAATCTAGAACTTCTCCACTGATTCCTTCTTTGGTTCCATCAGAAATTTCTCCTCGAAATCCAACCTGAATTTTCCAAATTTAAAATATCGCTGCCGAATGATTTTTTTTCTCACATTTGTCACTAAAAGTTGTAACCGACGTGAGTTATTCCAAGAATAAGAATTTCTGGAGGAACCCCAGGTAGAATTCTTGAAGGAGCTCCAAGAAAAAATCCTGAAAGAACTTCACAAGGAAGCCATGGAAAAGCTCATGAAAAATCAAAGGAGAAATATTCGTAAGAACAACAGGAGTACAAGAGTAATTTCTGGAGGAGCTCCAAGAAGAACTTTTGAAGAAACTCCAGGAAGGAATCTTAGAGGAGCTCCAAGAAGAATTCCTAAAATTCATCCAGAATTCCGCCAGGAATTCATTCTAAGTTCTACCAAGAATTCATTCTGAATTTCGCCAGGAATTCATTCTAAATTCCTCCAGGGATTCATTCTGAATTTCCCCAGGAATTCATTCTAAATTCCTCCAGGAGTTCATTCTGAATTCCTCCAGGAGTTTATTCTGAATTCCTCCAGGAATTCATTCTGAATTCCTCTTCAAAAATCAATCTGAATTCCTCCTCGAATTCATTCTGATTTCCTCCACGAATTCATTCTGAATTCCTCCACGAATTCATTCTGAATTCCTTAACGAATTCATTCTAAATTCCTCCAGGAATTCATTCTGAATTCGCCCATTCTGAATTACCCCAAGAATTCATTCTGAATTACCCAAAGAAATCATTCTGAATTACTCCAGAAATTCATTCTGAATTCCCTCAGGAATTGATTCTGAACTCCCCCAAGAATTCATTCTGAATTATTTCAGGAATTCATTCTGAACTCCCCCAGGAATTCATTCTGAGTTCCCACAAAAATTCATTCTGAATTCTTCAAAAAATTCATCCTGAATTCCTCCAGGAAATCATTCTGAGCTCCTCTAGGAATTCTTCCAGGAATTAATTTTGATTCCCGCTCGGAATTCATTCTTATTTTTCCCAGGAATTCACACTGAATTTCCCTCAGGAATTCATTCTGATTTCCTCCGGGATTCTTTCTGAACTTCCTCAGGAATTCGTTCTGAAATGCTTCAAGAATTCATTCAGAACTCCCCAGGAGTTTAGTACGAGTTCCACCAAGTTCCCAAGAAATCATTCTGAACTGCCCTAGAAATTTATTCTGAATTCTGCTAGGAATTTCTCCAGGAGTTACTTGAAGAATGCCTTGTTGGAGTTCCTTCAAGAAATCGCACAGGAATTTCTCCAAAAATTCTTCTTGAAGCTCCACCAGACATTCGTACTGGAGTTTCTCCAGGATTCCCTCCTGAGTTCACCAAGAAATTCCTCCTGGGATTCCTGCAGGGATTCTATATGGGGTTCATCCAGGATATCTTTTTGAAATTCCTACTGGAATTCTTCTTTGGAGTTTCTTCAAAAATTCTTCTTAGAGCAGAAATTACTCCTGGAGTTCCTCCAGGATTTCCTCCTGGGGTCCTTTCAGAAATTACTCCTGGAGTTCCTCCGTGAATTCCTCCTATAGTTCCTGCAGCGATTCCTCCTGGAGATCCTTAAGGATATTTCAGGGATTCCGCCAAATGTGTCTCTTCGGAAATTCTTCTTTCGTTTTCCTCCAGGAATTCTACCTGGCGTTTACCCAGGATATCTTTTTGGAGTTCTTTCGGGAATCCTTACTGATATTCCTCCAGAAATTACACCTGGAGTTCCCCATGATTTCCTTATGGAATTCCTTCCAAATATTTCTACTTTAATTTTCAGGAGCTCTTTCAGGAATTGCTTCTAAAGGTCTTAGTTTCTTTTTGGAGTTCCTCCAAAAATTCATCTCGGATTTGATCCAGTAATTCCTCGTGAAGCTCCTCATGGAGTTTCTTCAAAAGTTCATCTCTGGTCTCTCCAGAAACTTGTCTTGGAGCTACTGCATGAATAACTCACGCCTGTTGGAATTCAGAATTAATTCCTGGAGGAATTCAGAAATATTTTTTTTTTTTTTAATTTATAGCGAATTCTTGGGGAGATTCGGAATGAATTCCTGGGGGAATTTAGAATGAATTCTTGGGGAGATTCAGAATGAATTCCTGGGGGAATTTAGAATAAATTCTTGAAAGAATTCGAAATGAATTCCTAAAGGAATTCGAAATGAATTCCTGGGGGTACTCAGAATGAATTTCTGGAGTAAATCAGGACGAATTCCTGGATGAGATCTCCAGAAGTAATTTCCGGAGGAGCACCAAGGAGAATTTTAGGAAATTCATCCTGAACTTTTTCCTGATAATCCTCCAGCTGCTCTTCTTAAAATTTCTCTGAGAGTTCCTCCTGGAACTGCTATAGGAGTTGTTCTTGGACTTTCTCCAAATATTCTTACTAGAATTCCTGAAAAAACTTCTCATGGAAATCCTCCTGGAATTTCTTTTGGAATTGCCGCGGGAATTCACATATTTTTCCTGGAATTCCTTCAGATATTCATTAACGAGTTCCTGCGGCAATTACTTCAGCAATATTTCCCAGGAATTTCTTTTAGAATTCTACTAGGTTTCAGAAGCATCACTGAAAAATCCTCCTGCATCTTCAATGGGAATCCAAATCCAAAAATTCAACTGAAAACTCTTTAGGATCTAAACTGGAAGCCCATCCTGTCTCAATAGAATGAATTCCCCATAATTTCAAAAGCAACACCCTCAGATCCATTCGTGAATTATATTGCCTCAAAGGAGATGTAAACTCATTTTTATATATAGAAGTAGAAGAAAGAAAAGAAGAAGAAGAAAGAAAAGAAGAAGATAGAAGAGAAGAACATTATACATTTTTGCATATACATACCTACTTTTCTAAAATTTTCTTCAGAGGCTCTAAGAACATGTTTGGATATGTTGGATTGCTTGTTTGATGTTCGATCAGCACTTACACAGTTATTAACTGCGAGGTTTCTAAGAAAAGTTATCATTTTTGCGTTCATATATCATGACGCTAACACGATGATACTTTTATGCCCAGGGAAGTCGAGAAAGTTTTCATGACCGGGCCGGGAATCGAACCCACCCACCCTCAGCATGACCTTGCTTTGTAGCTGCACACCGTGCAAGACCGTGCAACGTAATGTTGGTACCGAAATAAACAATTATTTTCAATTTTCATTTTATTTTTGATTCTGTAAGCAATGCAAAATTGAATAGCATGATGAACTAATTGTGTACCTACCTACTTTCCACAATTTCAATTATAATAAAAGATTTTATTCACTTTTTTGTCGGTTGTTTGCTATCATATTGTACTCATTCAAACATTGTTCTGTTCTGCTAAATAAAGAAGGATCCATAACGTGTATCACGCGGAAATTGCCCATATTCAAACCGCCGCCTCCCTTCGTCACGATCTTTGAATTGAACAACTAAAATCGTCATACTTTTAGAAACGCGTTAGGTTTTGTTTTGGAAGGATCCTGGATTGCATTTTTCGGAATTGTAGTTTCCGCATATTCTTTGAAATCTCAAAATAATCCTTTGATTTTCATGGCCAAATGTTTCTTCTGCTCCACATAATTTTGCATACAAGCTGTGTGGTACGACTTGCATGCAACATGCTGGATGGCAACAACAGACTGCAAAAAGCGTGGAACGGAACGATTCGGCTGGTTCTCAGTGGCCGTTACATGAAAATGTTATCTGTCTTCAGTAGTCGATTTTTGGCATCCCACAGATTGCTCGGTGAAAAAAAATCAAAAGATTTGGTTGAAAAACGGCTGAGATCTGGGTGCTCGAAGTTGCCGTTCCAGGTTTTTTTGTGAACTTGATACTTTACGTTACAAATCTTGGCTCGGTACTTGTAGTGTTAACCACTCTATGCATTTCAAATAGCAGCACATCGATACGATCAATAGCATCGGTAACGAAATCCACATTATTTTGCTGACTGGTACGATGTGTGACCTCGGTGTTTAAGTTATTCAACTCTGCTTATTTCGACTTTTGTTTGGTCAGCGTTTAAAGCTTGAAATTCAAAGTGCTGAGCGCTTGACAAGAACTGCAGCATGGAAGCACATATGACTGAACGTATGTTTTATTGTCCTCCTTCCGCAATTAATTCAGTTGAACAGCACCCCCACAGGTGGGGTGAAAAGATCGGGAACTTCGTTGTCGGATCATGCCGAGATGTTGATGGTTGGTCAGGTGTCGAAACATGAAGAAGTTGTTCGAAGTGCCCGAACCAACGTTTCAGCTGTTCAGTGGGGTCGGCGAGTAACTGACCTTTCGCGTCTTTCACCGGCATCCCCAGATTCATCCTTGCTCCAATCAGGCATCATGAGATATCGTAGAGGAGGCGAATATAGCCAGTTGTTGTAGTTTTCTGCCCTTCGTCGGCCAGCGAGTCCACCCACGCTCGTTTGTCCCGTCTGCAGCAGCGTTTAACATCCTTCTCTTGAGCCGTATACTGTGAAAGGGACTCGTACTTGGCTTCTCTGGTTCTTGCCCGCTGTATAGAGGCCTTTGCTTCTGTGGGGTCGTACACTAATTAAGTAAGCACATTTTCCGGGTTTTGCGAACCCTTCCCATTCAAATTAATTTTTGTTTATATAAAGCGTAAGAAACTGACAAACCTCCCCTACCTCCAAAAGTGCTTACGTAATTATTGTACGACCCCTATACGCTCCTCAGTTTTTCACTAGGTTGCATCTTTAATCCACTATTTCCGCTGAGTGCGCAGCTCACCCAGGTTGTTCTCGCTTGTTCCAATAAAGGCATTCTTGATGGCCGTCCACTTTTCTTCTGCTCTGCCGCCTTCCGGAACATCCAGTGGACGAGTTCCAAGTTCTTCAATGAACGATTTATTCAAGCTGGGCATGTTGTGTTTGTCTAATGGAGTCTATTTTCAAAAAAGTCAGTATCTCCAAAACACCCACTACACGTAAGTTTAGGTTTTCCTTTTTCATTTAAGTGCATTTTTAAAATGTTCTATCGGGGGTCATTTTTCCACATATTTAGGCGGGGGGCTTCAAATTAGCTATCATTCGAGATTTCTATGGAGTTTGCACTAAAAATACCGAAAAAGATAAAAAAAAAAGTTGTAGATCCGCCGATAGAACATTAGCTTACCCACGACACGAAAGAGGAGAGCAAATACTTTCGTGTGGTGAGTGTTTTAGAGATACTGATTTTTTCAAATTAATATTTCTCCATTGAGCACCGTGTGGATCTTCTAGTAGGCGTGTGTTGAATTGCCGCCCGAGTCTCTCCCGCCGCCGAATCCGAGCGTATAACATTGGATTATCATGAGGATCTTTACCCGTGTTTTGACTCTGGTGATGATGAATAATTGGTTTCCACTTGATGAACGCCGCCTAGGCCTGGGCGCTAAGCAGGAAATAACTCCTCGGTGCCGGGAACAAAAATACCGGAATATAATAATACCACACAATACTGCAGACCCGACGGTAGTTTGTGTTTTCCAAAGTTTGGCCAACGAACTTCACTCAGTCCCAGGATTCCGAGCTTCATGTGCCATGCCTCGCTGACGAGTTGTGCCAGTAGCTTACCTTGCTGAGCTAACGTTAAAACACAGAGAAACAGACGTCTCACTCAACATATGTTCCATCGTACACCTTTTTAACGGTTTATTTAACTTTTTGTAGGCGCTTCCATCGATTTTGCTTGTTTTTGACGTTTGAACACTACCGCCATCTGGTTGCCGCTTGGCCACTCACCGGGATTTTAGCATTGGGCAACAATGTTTTCGTGACGATGATTTTGATTGCAATTTGTTCTAAGTGAGACGTCTGTTTCTCTGTGGTTAAAATATTCTTGCCATTTGTTTCATGCCGTCAATCGTCCCCGTTATATCAGTTTTCGATTTTTCTTTGTTGGTTTCTCGAACGGTTTGTTGAATTTCTGGGACAGTTGTTTGTAGGCCCAATGTTCATTGTCCACCGGGATGGGGCTACCATCTTAAGGTATAGCTTCGGGGGAATAGCACTTCATACTAAGCTCCTGGATGCCATAACAGGGACTGTTGGAGCAGACGGCAGTGGTGGAAATCTATGAACCTCACAAAACGAGAAGTAGGCAATGCAAAATACTCGCGAACACTTGTTTTGCCTTTTTCTTGCCTACCTACTACTCGCAGAGAAAACAAAAAAACGAACCCCGAAAAATGTTCGTGAAGCTTCGCGAGTCGTTCGGGTTAATTTGCAAAATGTCATAAAACAACTTCGGAACATGTTTATCACAGATGTTCGAGGTGTTCGAGCAAGAACACCTTTGTTTATAGTTATTGTGTTTGTCACAAGTGAAGTTTATCCATTGTATTCGAAATAACCACAAATACTCGCAACCGTGATTTTTACTCCCGAACAAAATACTGCCCTGCTTTTTTACTTTGGTCTGCCCGTACTCGCGAACAAAGCAAGCACCAGAAAAATGCAAGCAGTAGGTTCGCGCGAGTGTGGCATTTTTTGTAGGCCCAATTACACTCTTTTCTTACTCGTGAAGCGAGTATTTCCACCACTGGCAGACGGTCGATCAGTCGGTTCAAATTTGCTTAAAGTCCCACCCAACACCAGGACTAGGGTGGTGCGCTTTGAGCAACACACGGTTGCTTTGATAGGGTCTGCTTGGAACTACTTGCAGCTTTTTATAGAACTTCAACAGAGCCCACTGCCAAACCCCACCACATCCTAAGCTTGGATCATATGACAAAAATTATGGATAATATTACTGAAATTATGGATCAAAATATAGTCTTACTTTTAACTTGACACTCCTTACTTCGAATTTCTCATACCATTTCTCACTACTCACTTCTCACTCCTCAATTCTCAATTCTTACTTCTTATTTTTTAATTTCCAAATAGTGTATGTATGTATGCTGTAAAACGCAAATATTGTTGAGGGTACCAACAACTGTCGCACCCTGGCAATGCCGTATTCTACCCTATCAAAGTGAACAATAAAAATATTCTCTATAGAGTGTGTTATGTCTATTTTAAGGGTATGCGTTAAGACAATTTTTGCTAACTTAAAAACGAAATTTAAAGTGTCTATGTTCATTCGAAACGAGACGAGATTTACTTTCGATACTTCGAAACGGTACGAAATCAAGGTTCATTTAATTCGAAATTTTACGAAACGAAACGAAATTTTAGTTTCTTCCGCGGAATTTTTTTTAATTGATTTTAAAGCAAAAAAACTGCTTTGCGACCAATTGAGTTATAGTAACAGAAGAAGCAGTCTGAGATAAATCGCCGCGTTCCCGTTTAAATATCATTGGCGAAAAGGAAATACCTCAGCATCTGTGCCGCTTTAAAAAAAATCCTCATCGTGGAGTGTGTGCACCCGAATCTGATCAATTTTTTATTAGTACAGCTTTATATCAGTAAGTATCTAACAATATATAAATTGTGAGATTTTTTAGTATTCTGATTCAAATTCTGTTGAAAACCTTATTTCACTTAATAATTATATGATTATGTTGAAGCATACTTCATAACTCGAAGACGAAAACCGTGTTTTAAATCAATCCAAAGCAAAATCAATGTGCTTGGTTTAATAATAATGTTTCCTAACGGCCTTCTTAACTCTTAAGCGGAGCTTAGTCATGCGTTTAAGCCTGGTTTGAGGCCTAAGTGGTGAAACAGTCGGCCTTTAATAAGAAAGAGGCGCTCTAAAAATACTTCACAAGGGCCCTAGGAATCCACGCCACGGATTTGCTTCTTTGACTGATCTGATTCGTATCTGAATACATTTACGCCTGTCATCTTAAATTGGACCCCTTTCAAAAAAATAAAATAGAATATTTAAGGATATTTTTCGTTTTCTGTTGGACATTTCTACCAAAACACCGAAAAACACGTTTTATAGAAAAATGTGTGTTACATTAACATTCGAACCACCTAAAATGATTTTTTTTAAATACCGCATATGCTTAATCTCACCAATCTTTCTATTTTCACTTTTATCATCACTTTCTGGGGAATTATTTCACCGCCGTGTTCCACAGTGTGTGCCGCCGTCATCACCGCACCCCACACTCTTCCCTTCTCTAACATCCCCTCTTTAATCCTCCTACGAAGATATGTAAAGATTGTGTGTACCAAATTTGTTCGAAATCGGTTAACAGATTGATATTTATATATTAAGAACATTGTCATGAAACTTTTTCCAAGTAAAAAAAGAATTGTCTGACTAAATTTAAAAGCGATTGGCTTAGGGAATATAGTTCTATATAAAAAACAAAATCGGCAAACCCGTAACTTATAAGATTATCGAAAAAACGCTTAATGGAAGTTCGGAATTTTTAATAAAACCGAAATAGTTCAATTAACATTGAAATGCAAATTACAAAATAAAACAAAAATCTTCACCTGTCATAAGACGAGTTTAAACAATCCCATTGAATTCCACCACTTAATTGTATCCTGACAGATACGTATTTCGACCTCAACAGTAAGGCCGTCTTCAGTGTCTTGTACTTGACTCGACTCAAGTCGATATATGTCAGGATACAATTAAGTGGTGGAATTCAATGGGATTGTTTAAACTCGTCTTATGACAGGTGAAAACATTCCACTAAAAAGCTCAAAATAATTTTCTTAACAAAAATCTTGTTTCTCCGAATCTGAACAGATTGTCGTTATTTAAATTTACATTGGCGAATTGAGAACTTTCTCATATTACCACCAAATGAAAACTTCCAAGAATTGTTTTCATGATGTTTCAACATTCCACAGTGTTGACATTTCCACTGAACCGCCGCATTTTCAATCGGTTACAGTTTGCAATCTCGCTGTTGATTTCTTCCTCCTACGTGGAATGCGATTAACCATAAACGCACCGAAGCGTACACTAGGGAGGGAATCTCCCACACACA
The DNA here is from genome assembly GCF_024139115.2 of Armigeres subalbatus. Taxonomy (NCBI): domain Eukaryota; kingdom Metazoa; phylum Arthropoda; class Insecta; order Diptera; family Culicidae; genus Armigeres; species Armigeres subalbatus. Next base: position 38,239,908 of record NC_085139.1, on the reverse strand, counting down.
GCCACTGCAGATAATTTCCGCTGCACCGAGCATTCACCGACCGCATTAACTCCCACCATGATAGTCAACTGATAGCATCGTAGTCGCATCCGTGTTCGCTAAACTAAATTCAACTCGATGGCATCGTCGTCGTCGTCGTCGCAGACTTATCGCCTCCGGCCGAATGCCGGTGAGCGCCGACTGGCATGGAATGCGTAGTATCCGTGTGTTGTTCTATTTTACACGACTGGGTAATTACCATCCCTCAGAATGGTGGGCAGTTTTTAGACTGATTCGACTGTGTCTTAGGGAATTCACGAACAACCAAATTTGAATAAATCAAGAAAATACAAATAATTTGCAAAACAACGAGACAGATAATACACATTCTAAAATATTAACTAAGATTATTTTTCTGATCCAGATATCCGAGCTAGTCTAACACTGCAACGGAGGGGTCCAAACTCATCTGACGACATTTGCAACGCGATTATCTACTCGCAATCGACGGCGACTTTCCGCGCTTATTTCCCGATAATAGCCACCAACCGACCGAGATGCGACCGCGGTACTTCCCATGCGGGTACAGTACCAGTAGTGGTGACCTCTTCTGTCCATTGACATAAAATCATCCGGGAGGATCATCATTACAAGGTTGAATTCTTGTACACACATGCTCCACCCCACCAGTTGAAGCTCAGGGCTAGAAGCACCTCGAAGCGTAGAATATGGGTTTCGATAGGGGTTGTAATTTGGTCGTTCGCTTCAACTAACAGCTGGGCGCGCTCGCTCTAGGTTCTAGGAAGCATGATTCGGACGGCGATGGCGACGATGAGAATAGCGCCGGTAGCAAATGGTGACTGGCAATTGAAATTATTATAAGCATCTTGTAAATTGTGTTCCGCTGCTTGACAACTCGGCGATGATTGCAACGATGGTATGTCGGCATTCGGCAATGATGGAGCCACAGACAAGCTGACCTTGCATCACGAGACCCACCGATAATGAATTGAGCGTTTGTTTGAAATTTGTTATAATCTGTGTACCAATTCACAAATTCTCAAAAACATGAATGTATTCAAGTCTGTTTATCTGTGACTGTGGGTTCGAAAGCGGAGAAGAACCCAAGGACCCGGTTCCGTCGTAAAAGCGTTACAGTCCATCTCGTCGCATGTGTATGTGATAATGGGATTATGTTTGCTCCCAGCGCTCAATTGATCTAACGACATGGGCGGGGAGCGGCTCTGTCGGGTTGATTGTTTGCAACATAGGATAGACCCCATCAACCGTATACCGTTCCTACATTTATGAATTGAAGCAGCCTTATTATGAATGGTTGATTGCATCGGAAACCAAATAATGAGTAACATGTTTCCACTGCTGAAAAGGCTTTGTGATGAGAACATGGGAATATTAATTGACAAAGGAAGCGCAAAACTGATATCAATTTGCAAGAAATATTAACAATTGTCTCTGAAACAATTCGCAAACAAGAACGTTATTAGCAATCAGCAAATGTCTGAATCACTCAAGGGTACTTTTAGTGGAATCTTGTTTGAATCATTTTGAACTTTCAGAACCAAAAAAAAAACAATTTTGAAAACTGTGACATTAAAAAAATATTGGAAGGAACCTGTCTGAATACTTGACGAGTTCCGACCAAATCTGGGACGGATTTTGACCACATCCAGGACGGATGCTGACCGAATTAGGGACGGATTCTAACAAAAATGAAATATTCTGACCGAATCTTAACAGAATTCAAAGCGGATTCTGCTCGAATCCTGGAAGGATTCTGCTCGAATCCGGAAAGGATTCTGTCCGAGTCCGGAAAGGGTTCTGTCCGGATCTGGAAAGGATTCTGTCCGAATCCGGAATGGATTCTGTCCGAATCCGGAAAGGATTCTGTCCGAATCCGGAAAGGATTCTGTCCGAATCCGGGAAGGATTCTGTCCGAATCCGGGAAGGATTCTGTCCGAATCCGGGAAGGATTCTGTACGAATCCGGAAAGGATTCTGTCCGAATCCGGAAAGGATTCTGTCCGAATCCGGAAAGGATTCTGTCCGAATCCGGAAAGGATTCTGTCCGAATCCGAAAAGGATTCTGTCCGAATCCGGAAAGGATTCTGTCCGAATCCGGGAAGGATTCTGTCCGAATCCGGAAAGGATTCTGTCCGAATCCGGAAAGGATTCTATCCGAATCCGGAAAGGATTCTATTCGAATCCGGAAATGATTCTATCCGAATTCGGAAAGGGTTCTGTCCGAATCCGGAAAGGATTCTGTCCGAATCCGGAAAGGATTCTGTCCGAATCCGGAAAGGATTCTGTCCGAATCCGGAAAGGATTCTGTTCGAATCCGGAAAGGATTCTGTCCGAATCCGGAAAGGATTCTGTCCGAATCCGGAAAGGATTCTGTCCGAATCCGGAAAGGATTCTGTCCGAATCCGGAAAGGATTCTGTCCGAATCCGGAAAGGATTCTGTCCGAATCCGGAAAGGATTCTGTCCGAATCCGGAAAGGATTCTGTCCGAATCCGGAAAGGATTCTGTCCGAATCCGGAAAGGATTCTGTCCGAATCCGGATTCTGTCCGAATCCGGAAAGGATTCTGTCCGAATCCGTAAAGGATTCTGTCCGAATCCGGAAAGGATTCTGTCCGAATCCGGAAAGGATTCTGTCCGAATCCGGAAAGGATTCTGTCCGAATCCGGAAAGGATTCTGTCCGAATCCGGAAAGGATTCTGTCCGAATCCGGAAAGGATTCTGTTCGAATCCGGAAAGGATTCTGTCCGAATCCGGAAAGGATTCTGTCCGAGTCCGGAAAGGATTCTGTCCGAATCCGGAAAGGATTCTGTCCGAATCCGGAAAGGATTCTGTCCGAATCCGGAAAGGATTCTGTCCGAATCCGGAAAGGATTCTGTCCGAATCCGGAAAGGAATCCGGAAAGGATTCTGTCCGAATCCGGAAAGGATTCTGTCCGAATCCGGAAAGGATTCTGTCCGAATCCGGAAAGGATTCTGTCCGAATCCGGAAAGGATTCTGTCCGAATCCGGAAAGGATTCTGTCCGAATCTGGAAAGGATTCTGTCCGAATCCGGAAAGGATTCTGTCCGAATCCGGAAAGGATTCTGTCCGAATCCGGAAAGGATTCTGTCCGAATCCGGAAAGGATTCTGTCCGAATCCGGAAAGGATTCTGTCCGAATCCGGAAAGGATTCTGTCCGAATCCGGAAAGGATTCTGTCCGAATCCGGAAAGGATTCTGTCCGAATCCGGAAAGGATTCTGTCCGAATCTGTCCGAAAGGATTCTGTCCGAATCCGGAAAGGATTCTGTCCGAATCCGGAAAGGATTCTGTCCGAATCCGGAAAGGATTCTGTCCGAATCCGGAAAGGATTCTGTCCGAATCCGGAAAGGATTCTGTCCGAATCCGGAAAGGATTCTGTCCGAATCCGGAAAGGATTCTGTCTGAATCCGGAAAGGATTCTGTCCGAATCCGGAAAGGATTCTGTCCGAATCCGGAAAGGATTCTGTCCGAATCCGGAAAGGATTCTGTCCGAATCCGGAAAGGATTCTGTCCGAATCCGGAAAGGATTCTGTCCGAATCCGGAAAGGATTCTGTCCGAATCCGGAAAGGATTCTGTCCGAATCCGGAAAGGATTCTGTCCGAATCCGGAAAGGATTCTGTCCGAATCCGGAAAGGATTCTGTCCGAATCCGGAAAGGATTCTGTCCGAATCCGGAAAGGATTCTGTCCGAATCCGGAAAGGATTCTGTCCGAATCCGGAAAGGATTCTGTCCGAATCCGGAAAGGATTCTGTCCGAATCCGGAAAGGATTCTGTCCGAATCCGGAAAGGATTCTGTCCGAATCCGGAAAGGATTCTGTCCGAATCCGGAAAGGATTCTGTCCGAATCCGGAAAGGATTCTGTCCGAATCCGGAAAGGATTCTGTCCGAATCCGGAAAGGATTCTGTCCGAATCCGGAAAGGATTCTGTCCGAATCCGGAAAGGATTCTGTCCGAATCCGGAAAGGATTCTGTCCGAATCCGGAAAGGATTCTGTCCGAATCCGGAAAGGATTCTGTCCGAATCCGGAAAGGATTCTGTCCGAATCCGGAAAGGATTCTGTCCGAATCCGGAAAGGATTCTGTCCGAATCCGGAAAGGATTCTGTCCGAATCCGGAAAGGATTCTGTCCGAATCCGGAAAGGATTCTGTCCGAATCCGGAATAGATTCTGTCCGAATCCGGAAAGGATTCTGTCCGAATCCGGAAAGGATTCTGTCCGAATCCGGAAAGGATTCTGTCCGAATCCGGAAAGGATTCTGTCCGAATCCGGAAAGGATTCTGTCCGAATCCGGAAAGGATTCTGTCCGAATCCGGAAAGGATTCTGTCCGAATCCGGAAAGGATTCTGTCCGAATCTGGAAAGGATTCTGTCCGAATCCGGAAAGAATTCTGTCTGAATACGGAAAGGATTCTGTCCGAATCCGGAAAGGATTCTGTCCGAATCCGGAAAGGATTCTGTCCGAATCCGGAAAGGATTCTGTCCAAATCCGGAAAGGGTTCTGTCCGAATCCGGAAAGGATTCTGTCCGAATCCGGAAAGGATTCTGTCCGAATCCGGAAAGGATTCTGTCCGAATCCGGAAAGGATTCTGTCCGAATCCGGAATAGATTCTGTCCGAATCCGGAAAGGATTCTGTCCGAATCCGGAACAGATTCTGTCCGAATCCGGAATAGATTCTGTCCGAATCCGGAAAGGATTCTGTCTGAATCTGGAAAGGATTCTGTCCGAATCCGGAAAGAATTCTGTCTGAATACGGAAAGGATTCTGTCCGAATTTTGTGATGAATGCTGCTCTAGATGGAGATTCGATTGAATACTGGAAGGATTCCTTCCCAATCCAGTTCAGTTTGAAACGAGGGTTGTAACAAGAATTTCTCAAATCCAGGAGGATTCTGGTCTGAACTTTGAATGGAATAAACTCTTAATTTAGAGAGATTTTGATCTAATTCCTGAAAGGCTTCTTAGTTTCGTTTGACTTAAAATTTAAATTCAAGTTTAGTTCAATTTCAATCTGGTTCGAGTTTCCGATAGATTTTAGCTCAATCAAAGTTTAGCTTCTCTTCAATTCGAATTCCTTTTTATTCCGCTTTATTTGGTCCAATTCCAGATCAGATTTAGTTACATTTGATATTCAGTTATAAAATTCGTTTTCTGATCAGTTCCAATACGATTTCAATTCAGTTCATCTACAATTCAGATATCATTCTCTGATCAGATTTATTGAAGATTTTTTTATTATTTCAAAATTCTAATCGAACATCATCAGTTTTTGCTTCTTCATTCGCAACCAATCAATGTGTTCGGTTGCCAAACAATCAATCAAACATCACAGAAAATCTGAACGAATGAAGCCGCACAATATCGGATAGCAATTGCATCAAATATGGAAAATAGAACCGAAATTCAACTGCAGATATCCAATGCCAACGCCCACCAGCATTTCGCCGGAAAGCAAATGGAAACTGCATGAAAAAAAATGTAACACTCATGTTACTTTCCACCTCGCTTTCCATTCACAATCATACATTCACAAAAATACTTTCCAATTTTCCCAGTACGCCACCAGCCGCAATCTTCCAACTTTTCAGTCAGTCAGTAGTTGAGCGTGCAGGAAACCAAACAACTCCCATTTAGTTACAATGAGTGCTGTGAATGTTGGTTCTTGTTCGAGCAATGTATTTTCTCGTTACATATATTCAAACACATACGCACACACCCTTTCTCTCGAATATGATGGAAAACCGATTAAATTTGCCTTTTTCACTGGAATTCATTAAACATTCAGTTCCAGAGCTTTTTGAATATTTGAACAGTGTTCGGCTTTTCGGTTCCAACTGCTGCCTTTCCTCCCCCCGTGTGGCAAACACACTCACACTCTCGCTCAATCTCAAGCGAAGTTAGTTTTTTGGAAGCGTACCGTCGAGCGGGCGACGAAAGCAGCCTTTGCCGAAGCCCCCAAGGCATAGAACAACCCGGTCCCGTACCCGTACCGTTCCGTCCGAGGGTGCTGCCGACGAGGATGAAGCACAGTGCGCCCCATCCGAGTGACAGAATTTGAGAAATGACGTTTTGAAACGTTGATGGGTCTAGTTCCGGTGGAAATAATTCATTTTTACGGCCTCGGTGGGTGGTGGCCGCTTGTGAGGTTTTGCCGAGGCAGCTCGAAGGGGCTGCAGTTCAGTTAGCTAAACCGGGTAGTATCATTACCGTTCCGGATAATACAACATTCATGATGAGGTTTTAATTTTAATGGGAGTGGCGAAAGTTTGTTAATTTTATGTTCAGGGCGAATTTTAATTACGGGGAAAAGGACCTTGTTTAGGTTGCACGCACTTGAAATAATTACCGTACACATTGTTGTCCGCCATATCACCAATTTCGTCATGGCATAAAATTACTGATTGAAGGGTATCTCATTAAGAATTTAACGTTTGTGTTCAAAATATATTTTGGAAACCTCATACCTCAATTCGAATTGACGTTTTTCACGAGAAAGTTCTTTTCGACTTACGCTTTAGAACTCAGAAAATAATTTGCATTTCCCTTGAAATTTAAAAGCAAGCGTTGCATATTTAGGTTGATCCTTCGACAGCTTAGGACTCAAACAAATGTAACTCATTAAAAGTTTTAACGAGATCGTCGAAGATTTCCTCGAGGAAACGCCCACCGGCATCCGACCGGGTAATATCCTCGCTCTTGAGATGAACGTTACCATCAACTTAACAATTGATGCGCATCTTTGTCGAACGGCGGCGAACGAACACATTGACTATGAGACTGCATGTCATGTTCGTTCGGTTGTTGGGGGGTTTTACGCTGGCAAATAATTTCCCACGTACCGGGCAATTTGCCAGATGCTGGCGCTCCCACCATTTTTCTCTCCCAGGTCCCAACAGGCAGCAGCATTGAAGTGTGCCTCCCCCCTTCGCACTGGTTTTATGGCTGATAATGAAGCAATATGTCGAAACGTGTTTACTCTTCACCCAGTTGAAGTGGAGGAGACCTTTTTTCGCCAGTTGGCACATGGTGGCATGGCGTTCCCAAGGTGAGTGATGGGAAAGTCTGCCACATGACCGATGGTGCTGTGCGTTGGAGTAATGCTTCGGCAGCGGTTCCCTCCTGAGGATGGAAAATATGACAAATACTAAGAAACACTCGTTCAAGATGGGAGGTTCTTCTTTTAAAATATTCATTCATGCAGAGAGCAGATGCCTCCCTTCGAATTTCTGGCTGGGTGACTGTGCGTTGCGGTTAGTTGATTATCATGCCAACAAATAAGTGGTTGGAGGGACTCAATGATACGAATATGGTTACCCGACTCGTGGAAAATTGGAAGAATCAAACATATTTCAAGACATGGCTTGCATTTGGGGATGAGGAGGCACAAAATTCAATGAGTGCAAAAAGTTGGTGAAGAAATTAAATACCATGAAGTCTGAGTTTGAAAGGAATTTGAAAAAAAAAAAACGTAATATCATGATCGCAATGCACATAAATTTATTTATGAGATGAAGATTTACGATGAGGTCGAAACGTTGGTCTAGATGTAGTAAAATGTTCCACTGAATAAAATTGATGTCTCTTAGGTGTCACTTTTTAGTATGCTTTTCCGTGGTTGGTACTGTCTTTCTGGAATTTCTTGGAACTCTGATTCTTACTGAGTCCATCATCTTGCGAAAGTACTGTATTTTCGGTTCATTCAAAATGACATATGAGTGACATTTTTTTGTCAATTATGAGGACATTTTCAAGATATTATTTTCAATTTTTCGAAGAATTAGCTCAAACAATTATCCCAGCGGTTCGGATAACTGCTTCGAACCAGAGTGGACGCTTAAAGTGGATTCAGAAATAATTCGGCAATTAAATCACTGTTCTATGAACAAACCAATTCACTCAGAAGTTGCAGAGCGGTCATCGCAATCCGGATTCCCTAATCACTTCCGACTGCCTGAGGGACTGCCTTCATATCCGCTGGGCGCTTCATTTACTTCAGCAAATAGACCGCCATTCAATTCCACTATCTTCGATGAGAGAAAGAACTGTTTGGACGAAAGTCATTCCGCCGAAAGCCATTTGGCCGCAGGCCATTAGGACGAAAGCTATTTAGCTTGATACGTCATTTGACTGAATAACTTATTGGGCCAAAGCCCATCTGAGCGGACATTACTCGGCCGAAAATGCCCAATGTCAATCAGCCGAACCAGTCGTTTCGTCGTTTGGCCGAAAAATCCGTATGGACGAAAAGGTCGTTTGACAGAAAAAGCCTTTTGATTAGCTTGTTTAACTATACACATCGTAGTTGCTAGTCGTAATTGGACCTAAAAACAACAAATATGCACAACTCACCAATTAAATAGTCTTCTTGGGATTAGAAAGCTATTCTTACTGCACATGATTTGGGGCTCCATTAATTCAAGGCCAATAACGATGCCGGTCACGTCCTCACGGTCAATTTAGGATAATAAGAGGAAAATTAGTTCGACACTCATTGCTACAAGATACCGAGGAGTCCTGTGCATCTCCGTGAGGGCCACAGGAAAGGAATAGTTGATCAGTTGAGAATGTCACCTTGGTAAGCGACTATATATTTTTTGCTAGTGAAACTATCTTTTTCTTCTTTTCTTTTTTTATAAAGGTCCCCCGCTAACCCCCACACCAAAAAACTCGTGTCTAAAAGACACGAAGACAAACCCGTGTTTCAAATCAATCCAACGCGAAATCGATGTGCTTCGTTTAATAAGCTTCTACAACACGAACGATCCATTTTTCATAATTTTATTGCTATTCGATGAAGACATTAATTTTTGATTTCTCGTTTGCCCGGACTAACTGGCGTGCCCAGCATACAAGCACGATCGATCCCGCACCATTTTATTTTCTGCCATTTTGACAGAAAGGGGCATTTGGCCGTACAGGTCATATGGCCGAAAATATGTGATGAACTTATTATTAAAAACCCAGATTAATCCACCTAGCAGTGATGATGCCTTTCTCGTGCATTATAAAATATATTGAAAGAATAACATTAGAAAGGTCAAAAAAGCTTTTTAGGAGAATAGATCACATTTTTTCGATCATTTTGCATGGTTTTGCATTAGTTAAAATGCATCGCCACCATTTTAGGAAAAAAAAATTTTTGGTTTTGATTTTTTTTTCCAAGGGGGGACCCTTGGGAAAAAACAATGATTTTTCTATAATTCCGAAATGCAATGTCCTATCGAGCCAATATTCAATAGCAAACAATGGGACCGCATTCCCCGTCGAATGCAACTTGTTGCGAGTAAATCGGATAATGCTAAGTTCCAAAAAGTGTGTCTACAATGTTTGTACACATACACACATACATACATGCATACATGCACACATACAGACATCACCTCAGTTCGTCGAGCTGAGTTGATCGGTATATAACACTATGGGTCTCCGGGCCTTCTATCAAAAGTTCTTTTTTGAAACAATCATATAGCCTTTCGGTACAACTTTGTTGTACGAGAAAGGCAAAAATAAATCAAAGAAATAAAGATTAAAAAAAATGCACACACACTTAAAATAAATCGCAGATTTCTGTGAAATTTCACCGAAATTTCAACAGCAGAACTGTTCGGTAAAAATTTTACAGATTTTTTGGTAGTTTTGACAGTTGAACAAAGGAAAATATCGCAGAAATCGGTGAAATAATTACCGAACAAATCTGCTGTTGAGATTTCGGTGAATTGAAGCAAAATTCACCGAAATCTGTGAAATGATTTAAGTGTGCAGAAATTGTCATCTGACAGAAAAAGCCATCTGCCCGAAAATGCCGTTTTTCCACAAAAGTTGTTAGACAGAAAGGGTATTTTGGTCGAAAATTTCTTTCAGCCGAACAGGTCATATGAGCCGAATAAGCCATATGGCCAGAAATGCCGAAATTGTCGTTTGGCATAACCGCACATATCGTTCGGCCAAACAAATTTGGAATGTGTAAATTGATTATTTTTGATTGAGAAGTGAGACTCAAGAAATGAGATGTGTGAAGTGAGGAGCAGCAAAAGAGGAATGCTAAGTGAGATGTCTTAACTTTCATTTCCCATTTCTCACTTTTTACTTCCCAAGTAGAAATTGAGCATTGGAGGATATTGGGTTTTTTTGTCTACTTTATATTAAGACCAACATTAACCTTTAAAAATTGAGAAAATTATTTTGAGCTTTTTAGTGGAATGTCTTCACTTGTCATAAGACAAGTTTGTACAATCCCATTGAATTCCACCACTTAATTGTATCTTGACAGATACGTATATCGATCTCAACAGTAAGGCCTTCTTCAGTGTCTCGTACTATTCATACCGAAGGATTTTTTATTGAGCATTATTAAAATTATTAGTTCATGGGGCAGTACCAGGCATGATTCATGGACAAACTAAGCGGTTCGGGCTATCATCATCACGTCGAAGACAAAGAGCATGATAAGAATAGGCTCACGAGAAGACAACGTGAGCTACCCACCCCGAGTTTGCATCGATGGTGACAAAATCGAGGTGGTTGAAGAACTCGTGTATTTGGGCTGGTGACCGCCGATAACGATACCAGCAGAGAAATTTGTTAAGTTGTTGTTAAGAGAATCATTCTTCGTTCACAAAGCAAAATCGAATGACTGTGGTGGACCGGGTACATAGCCAGAATGACGGACAATGAAAATAGTTCTCGAAAACAATCCGACGGGCACAAGAAGGCGAGTAGCGCAGCGAGCAAGGTAGATCGATCAGGTCGAAGACGATTTGCGAACCATCCATAGACTGCGTGGTGATGAGCCTTTTATTTCAATAAAAATTACGTAAAGTTATAGAATAAAAAAAGTTTGCCATTTGGCCGAGCAAATTGTTAACCCATCTCGCTGACAATAAATTGGCCGAAAATGTCGTTCAGTCGAACCAGTCATTTGGCCGAAAATGCCGTTTGACCCATCAGAATGGGCCATTTAGCCGAGAATGTCATTTGGCCGAAATGAACATACGGCCGAAAAAAGTCAATTTGCCGAATAAGTCATCTGGCCGAAAAGGTCGTTTGAGAGAAAGAGTAAGTTGACTGAAAATGTCATTCAACCGAAAATGTCGTTCAGCCAAACATGTCGGAAATGCCGTTTGTCTGGAATCGTCGTTTGGTGGAAAGTGGCATTTGGTCGCAAATTTTATTTGGCCGAACAGTACCTACGTCATTTGACACAGATCATTTGGCTGAAATATTCGTTCGGCCGAACAGATCATACGATCGTAAATGACGTCTCACTTCTCACTCCTTATTTTTCACTTTTCATTTCACGCTTCTTACTTTTCACTGTGAAAAGTGAGAAGTCCGAAGTGGGATTGAGAAATAAGAAGTGAGAAGTGAGGAGTGAGACGTCTCAGTTCTCACTGTTCACTGCTCATTTCTCAATTCTCTCTTCGCTTTTCTCATTTTTCACAGTGAGAAGAGATACATCAAGAGTTGGAAGTGAGAAAACAGACATCTCACTTCTCACTCCTCATTTTCATTTCTAACTTCGCGCTTCTTACTTCGCATTCTAAAAAGTGCGAAGTGCAAAGGAAGAAATTAGAAGTGAGCAATGAGGCGTTCCACTTCTCACTGCTCACTCCTCATTTCTCACTTCTTCATCACATTCTCTCAATCCTCACTTTGCTTTTCTTATTTTTTTATAATAAGAAGAGAGGAATGAAGAGTGAGAAATGAGAAAATAGACATCTCACTTCCCACTCGTTATATCTCATTTCTCATTGTTCACATCTGATTTCGCACTTCTCACTGTGAAAAGTAAATTCTCACTCGTTCGGGTAAACGACACTATTTTTAAACTCCAATCATTCCTTATCCTATAATTTTGCAGAGTATTTCGGTTCAAAAGGCCTGGAAGCCTCCTGCCCTAGTAACATTTTGGTTTCATATTGGTTTTATAACACTCTTATGGAGTAAATGACTTGAGCTGGAAGCCTCCTTTCAAGATGCCTGGAAGCCTCCTTTCAAGAGGCCTGGAAGCCTCCTTTCAAGAGGCCTGGAAGCCTCCTTTCAAGAGGCCTGGAAGCCTCCTTTCAAGAGGCCTGGAAGCCTCCTTTCAAGAGGCCTGGAAGCCTCCTTTCAAGAGGCCTGGAAGCCTCCTTTCAAGAGGCCTGGAAGCAACCTTTCAAGAGGCCTGGAAGCCTCCTTTCAAGAGGCCTGGAAGCCTCCTTTCAAGAGGCCCGGAAGCCTCCTTTCAAGAGGCCTGGAAGCCTCCTTTCAAGAGGCCTGGAAGCCTCCTTTCAAGAGGCCTGGAAGCCTCCTTTCAAGAGGCCTGGAAGCCTCCTTTCAAGAGGCCTGGAAGCCTCCTTTCAAGAGGCCTGGAAGCCTCCTTTCAAGAGGCCTGGAAGCCTCCTTTCAAGAGGCCTGGAAGCCTCCTTTCAAGAGGCCTGGAAGCCTCCTTTCAAGAGGCCTGGAAGCCTCCTTTCAAGAGGCCTGGAAGCCTCCTTTCAAGAGGCCTGGAAGCCTCCTTTCAAGAGGCCTGGAAGCCTCCTTTCAAGAGGCCTGGAAGCCTCCTTTCAAGAGGCCTGGAAGCCTCCTTTCAAGAGGCCTGGAAGCCTCCTTTCAAGAGGCCTGGAAGCCTCCTTTCAAGAGGCCTGGAAGCCTCCTTTCAAGAGGCCTGGAAGCCTCCTTTCAAGAGGCCTGGAAGCCTCCTTTCAAGAGGCCTGGAAGCCTCCTTTCAAGAGGCCTGGAAGCCTCCTTTCAAGAGGCCTGGAAGCCTCCTTTCAAGAGGCCTGGAAGCCTCCTTTCAAGAGGCCTGGAAGCCTCCTTTCAAGAGGCCTGGAAGCCTCCTTTCAAGAGGCCTGGAAGCCTTCTTTCAAGAGGCCTGGAAGCCTCCTTTCAAGAGGCCTGGAAGCCTCCTTTCAAGAGGCCTGGAAGCCTCCTTTCAAGAGGCCTGGAAGCCTCCTTTCAAGAGGCCTGGAAGCCTCCTTTCAAGAGGCCTGGAAGCCTCCTTTCAAGAGGCCTGGAAGCCTCCTTTCAAGAGGCCTGGAAGCCTCCTTTCAAGAGGCCTGGAAGCCTCCTTTCAAGAGGCCTGGAAGCCTCCTTTCAAGAGGCCTGGAAGCCTCCTTTCAAGAGGCCTGGAAGCCTCCTTTCAAGAGGCCTGGAAGCCTCCTTTCAAGAGGCCTGGAAGCCTCCTTTCAAGAGGCCTGGAAGCCTCCTTTCAAGAGGCGTGGAAGCCTCCTTTCAAGAGGCGTGGAAGCCTCCTTTCAAGAGGCCTGGAAGCCTCCTTTCAAGAGGCCTGGAAGCCTCCTTTCAAGAGGCCTGGAAGCCTCCTTTCAAGTGGCTCGAGAGGTTCCTTTCAAAAGGCTAAAAAAATTTCTTTCAAGAGGATCGAAAACCTCCCTTTAAGAAGCTTAGAATTCTACCTTCAAGTGGCTTGGAAGCGTACTTTCAAGAGTCTCAGAAGCGTCCTTTCAATATGCAAATCCTCTTATCGAGAGGCGTGGAAGCCTACTTTCAAGAGATTTAGAAGGTCCTTTCAAGAGGCTCGAAAGTCTCCCTTCAAAGGGCTCGGAATTATTTTTTTTCCAAAGGCATGGAAGCCTACTTTCAAGAGGGGATACCTCAATTAATGCAAAAGTTCGAAGGGGTACCTCTCAAGAAAAAGGTTGAGAACCACTGCTCTAGATATAGCATGTATTTTGGACCACTCTTACCTGGGCTCTTATTTTGGACCACCAAGAGGAATTTTCACTCAGTGTTCCAAAATATGAGCCGTCGAACTGGTGTCCAAAATACCTCCCTTACCCTACTGTTTTTGTTTTCGATCTTACGGTTATTTGAAAGCTAATCTGCAATATTCCCCTTAAATGATAGAACTTTTCTATTTCTATTCCCCACGTTCCCTTCAGGCAGAGAAAAAGAAACACCAACAACATTATCAAATAATAAAAAAAAAATTAAAATCAAACTGCTTCTACCAGGGACAAGTGAGTACAATTGCTCCAAATTGGTTAACTGTAAATTTAACAAAAAAAAGGTTTTCAACAGATTAGCAAGCCTACACTTTTGTAGAACAAAACCATTATTCCTGTCTTTATTCCCATTGTAGAACCAAACCATTATTCCTCTCTTTTTTCCCTTAGAGAGCTACACCTAGTATTCAATTACATCAATTTCAATTATAAGAGAAAATTCTTCGAAAGAATAACATGCCCTTGTAGTTTTTGAGCAAACCGCATCGTTTTTTTCCTCGTATTTTTTTCTCTGAATATTGTATATTTAGAGAAGCATCATCATTGGTTCGGCTCGTTTTGTGTTTTTCACATTTAAATACCGATTTCCCAATAGACATAATACAAATGTGTTCGCCTTTTGCGCAAACAAAATCTATCACCATAATGAATGCTTTCCAATATTCCATTTTCATCTATTTATTTACTGATTCTTACACAAATTCCCACCGATATCGGCAAATGCTCCTTCACGTCATTTGTCTTTCCGGAATAAAAAAGGCATTATCTTATTTCCATTATACCAGCTTTCTCCTTTTCGCTCCTCGACCACTGACAGTCAAACACAATTTCATGTACTTTTCACTTCCGGTTCAAATTAACCTCCCCTTCTCCATCAATGGAACTGCTTCATCCGTCCAGGGGGGTGGTCCATCCATTCATCTTCTGTCATTCGGGCGGGCATCATATTCGTTTTCCGACTTAGCTCTCTGGTCGCCTTCCTTCTCTATTGGCCATCCAACCAACCACTCCAAACGGTCGTGATTGATTAGATGCCTTAAAATCAATTTACGCTCTTTATGCTTCTGGGCTTGTTCCATCCAGTTGCCGTTCGGACCCAGACCCTCCAAGTTCAATCAATCCGGGCCATTCATCCAGTCACTTTACCGCACAATCAGGGCAGTTTTCCGAATTAAAGAGGCGGCTGCTGTTGTGTCTCTCGACAGCACTGTGGATGTTCGCAAGTTACGAAGAACTGAGCCCAGAACCTAAGGCTTCGGTTGCATGTCGAAGCTATTAATCTGAAAGCCGAAAATGGAAGGGTAAGGAAAGTTTCGCTCCAAGATTATCCTTCTTTCGATAGGCTACGGGAAGGCGAAAGACTTTCGGGAAAATTGCCCCCGACGTGTACGACGAAAATGAAGGGAAGATTTCGATAATCTCCAACGACAACCGTCCCAACAAGAGCCGAAATTAATTGAGTTTAATTATTCATGTATTTTGGTCTTTTTGGTTGCTGGGGGGACCGGTGGAAAGTTTCGGGAATCGTTCCAAGAACGCGCCGTGAGGAAGTATGCTGTTAAATTTTGAAATCGTTTTCTGAACATGACGCCAGTGGTGTGGTCTTTCAAGACGAATTTCTTTGGCAGAAATATATTCCCGCTATCATGGAAAATGATAAATTCATTTATGAAAATTAGATTTCTGAGTTGAATTCAGGTTTCAAATCGAAGTTTGTTTTGGAATGAAAATGATAAATAACTGTTACCTCTGTTCATGACTGAAACAATTTTCAATTTTGTTGTCGACATTTTTTCAAATATTTAGATTTTCAGAAATCAAAAATGTTCCGTTTTTTTTTGCTTCTTTCACGCATGTGGAAATGTTCAACTCTTTCAAGTGTCATTTACTCATCGGCCATGACAGAGTTTCGAAGGTTATCACCAGATTTCGCTAAGACCCGGCATGATAACACACACCGGCAACATTTTCGATTCGCCTTATGTTCCGGAGAAGTTGGTGGTTTTCTTTCTGGTTGTGTCATAGCTCTGCTTGTGTCTTGTCTAGGCTTGCCGTTGGCGTCGACCGGATTCAAGTCGGTTTGTTGCACATTTCCAGCAAACTCGAGCATGAGGTTCAACTTAACCCAACCAATATGTCAGCTGGTGGGGGGCGGGGGTAGTCATTTTGGGGATCTGGACTCTGATTTCATATCATCTAGCCAAATATGGGGAACTTGGGAAAAGTTTTATCCACACACTCGCACATACATACACATAGCACTGTTTAGCAACCCATTACTGGGTTTGAAATATTGAATTGTAAGACACAGTTTGTGCCCGAGTGATTTTACGGAAATGTGATCGCCTCGGAAACGATGCAAATATGGGAAAACTTTGGCGCAGAATTAAATTGGGTGATTAGGAAATGGGATCCCTGAATTTGTGATGTTGCTTTTGGAACTTCAAGCTCAAAGCGAGCTAAAGAACTGCTAGACCGCAAGCTTTTTTGGGAACACAGATTGGGGGTAGAGTGCGCTTGAAGCACCGAACTTTTCTACTTTTATTTCAATAAACAAATAAGTCGATCTCATCGGAATAATATTATCAAAGTGTTGGCAAGGTCCGTTCGTATCAGATGCAGCATCTCAAGTAGACCTGTGCGCCGAAGTATTTGTGAACGGCGGCGGCGTAAGGCAATTTTTACACCGGCGGCGGCGGCGTCGGCGGCGTCACGCCGTAAGCAATGTTCGGCGGCGGCGGCGGCGGCGTGAATCGGCGTGAAGAATTTTGAGCTGAGAAAAAAAGTTTCACGCAGCAAGCCATACGATGCTTTTATTAATTTTTGTACAATTACTAGCTACAGTCAGACTGATGGGGTGAACATGAACATCGTAATAGGTGTAGCTTGTATCTCCACAGCAAAAGTTTACATCACATCCTCCACTAGGACATTGCCACATCAAAGCACATAAGTTTATTGGAAAGTAATTTGGATATAAATCCTGAAATTCGTTTGGAAATTCCTCAAGATATTCCTCAGAAAATTCATAAAAGGAATTATAAGAATTAATTTAGGATTTTCCTAATGAATTCCTTCAGAACTTCCTCTAAGAATTTCCTTGAAAATTTATTTGAGAATTTCTTTAGAAATTCATTCGAAAACTTTTTTAGGAGTTCCTTTGAAAATTCCCATGGATAACCTTTCAAGAACTTCTATAGAAATACCTACGGACACTGTTTTAGGCATACAATCGGAAATCGCTTTTGAAGAAAACCTTTGAAATTTGAATTAGGATTTTTTTAAAATTTCTTCAGGAATTTCTTTTTGGAATTTATAATAAAAATTCTTCCAGTAATTCCTCAACAATTTCCTTTGAAACTCTAGAAAGATATTTTTGGTATTTTCTCGAAATTTCCCTCTGGAATTTATTTAGAACTTTCTCCAGGAATTCTTTCCAAATTGCAAATTCTTTTGGAAAATCTTCTGAAATTTAGTTTGAAAATTCCTTCATTTTTTTTTTAAATCATTGTTTACGTTTTTACTTCGAAAATTCCTTTAAAAACTCCTCCATATTATAATTTTTCCGGAGTTATTCCTGCAGAAATTTTGTATAGTTTCCTGGAGGAAGTTCCAAAGGAGTTTCTAAAAAAATAAAAAGCCGTTTCGGAAGGTTTTCTGAAGGAATCCCTAGATGAATATACAAATTCATTGCTGTGACTTCTCTAAAGAGATTTTCGAAAAAAATCCTGGAGGAAATTCTGACTTTTTTTTCGAACAGAATTTTAAATGAAGGGCTTTTTACTAAGTTTTTAGTGGATGTTCCAAACAAATAGCTATTGGTATTTAAATAGAAATTCCTATTACGGAGAAAAAGAAAAAGCAGTCAGCTATCTCCGCATAGAGTAAATGTTGCATAGCAAGCATTGAATAATTCATGTTTCTGCTTGTTGACAGTAAGCTGTGTTTTGCATTTATCATTAGATTGTACCTTTTCGTTTAGTCTATAAATTGTTAACTTAAATTTATAAATTTCTAAGCTCAACAAAATCATTAATTGGATTATCTGGTATGGGCCAAGTTCATCTTGCTATTCAATGCGAAAGTTATCCATTATAGGGCACTGCACGGAGAGATCTCTTTATCTTTCGTTCTTCATAAATTTTGACGTTTACTGGCCTTGTTGTTTTCTAATTTCTTTGCAGCGAAAAAGAGACAAAGCAGTCCGTGCAGTGCCCTATTTCTTGGGTCCTCCAGTGCCTGTTGATGCGGTGAAGATGCTCATAATATCATCGAATAAAGAATGCGTATGAAACATTCTAAGAACTGGGTGGGTTGAATAGTTCATAATCATAAATAACGCTTATAACGTTCTGAATATCGATATGCTTCTATACATTTTTCATATCAACTTCCAATAAGATTTATTAGCACCGCCCAACGCTTTTCGATTTGGATAAAATAGAGTACAGTGATCGTTCGCTAATTGGGGCACGACCTCACCCCAACTAGCGAATGCCGTTCGCTAATTGGGGCGTTTTGACAAGCGCCAATGTTGTTTACTTTTTGCATTGAACAATGGAAAATTTTGCGCGCAAAAGCGGGCTTGGTAGTCATATGGCTACTGCTTCTGCCTCATACGCAGGAGGTCGTGGGTTCAATCCCAGGTCCGTTCCATTCTCCTACTTTGTATCTTTCTCTTTATTTCTCATGTTCTAGCAATCGCTAGAACTGGAAATGGACCTCCATACCGTTTCCATTACTATTCCTATACCTTCAACTTGAGTATTCTAACAGTAATCTGCTAGAATTGGAAATGAACTATAGAGCTCGTTTCCTACATCCAATTAGAAATTCCATCAGTTACCTTCTCCTATCTATCACATTGGCAGCTCGTTAACCAAGACGGACCTCTGCCTCTCAAACCTAACCCAGAAATTCCAACAAATTCCGCATGAACTCGTGGCAAGTGCAGAGGTATATTCGGCTTGCAGTGGGCGAGCGATTGCATCATCATTTCCTCCCCCTTCCCTACATTGACTTGCATTCTGACGTGGCAGGCGCCAGTATGACCTAATACATGAGATCACCAGTACTTGTACATTGAAGATATGTGCTAGTCCCAAGCAAAACATCTGTTGGTTCCCTGTGCAAGAACAGCTGATCTGGTCATAATGGAGTAGCAACTACGAGCAGTCAATCAAGCTCAAGCTCAAGCTCAAGCTGAACAAAGGAAAATTTTACGCGCCAGAAAATATCGATCCCGCCAAACACGGAAATAAAACGTCAACGCGTCAACGCGAACCCCCAAGTAAAAAACGCCCCAACTAGAAAAAACCCAATTAGCGAACGTTCACTGTACAGACTTCAGGGCATCAAATCGGCAAGTGACCCATCGAGATGTTTAAGAAAGACTTGTTTAAACTTATATTTTTCAATGTTTTTAACAAAAAATGTGTCCACTTCGTAGAATACTGGCTGAACACTGGCTGTCGATGTATTGTGACTACATTATTTGGAATTTTTCGGGAACATACCGAAATGTTAATTTCGTGAGATATGGGGCAAAAGGGCGTCAACATTTTCCCTTTCAAAACACCTCGCTCTTCAAACGATTTCTGTCCTTCCATTTTTTGTAAATTGCAGCTAAAATACAAAAGAATTTCTTCTGTATCTGAGCATCAGGGAAATCTTCCGTACGGATATCGGTGAATGAAAATAAGATACATATATAAGAAACTTCAGCACGAGCTTCAGAGCTTTTCAATTCAAATAGAATTCATACTGATGTTGGCTCTGATTAGATTCATACTGATGTTATTATTTAAATTCGCCATAAAATACCTTTCAATGACAGAATATTTTGGACACACAAGCACGTGATATCATGGACGACTATGATGATTTGGGTGGGAGATTTACTGGTAAGCGTGCTAGAATTTCCCTGAAATCCAAATTTTTCTTGCAATGCGTAATATATTTCTCCAAGAATTTCTTCGACAATCTGAAAAGTAGTGAAACAAACTCAGTTTTGACTCTAGAATCAAGACTACATGCCAAGAAAAACTCCCAAAATATCGAGATTGCGGATCTTCGGATACTCTCAAGAATTCATAGGGAATTTACTGCATGAGTTCCTTCGAAAAGTTCTACAGACTTTTTTGTAAATGCCTTAAATAATTCCCTAGAAGATAAATTCATAAAATAATTCGGTAAGACATCAAGATACTCATTCTAGTATACTTTCAAAAACTCTGTCAGGAATTCCGACGGGAATTTCTCTAGAAATTCCTTCAAAAACGTCCACAAATGAATCCAGTTTTTTCTTTGAAACTTCCCTCAGGAATTGTTTTGGAACTTCTTAGGACCTTAGGAAATATCTTAAGGAACTTTTCTGCAATTTCTTATAAAAATTCTTCTGAAATTGATTTTGATAATTCCATCAGGAATTACTTTAGAAATTCTTTTTGAAATTTTTAAATAAAAATGTCTACTTATTTAAAGGAACTGCTCTTTGAGTTTATACCAAGTACCCGAATCAATACCAATCGAAACCAAAGCATTGGTGCGCAAACTGTTCTATTTCTCTTTGTTTTTATTTTTTTTTTTTCAGCGGTGAGAACGCCGGAAAACAACAAAACATGACACAAATTGACCAAGGAGCATATTATTAATAATGGAACAAATATCCTAGATGGGTACACTTCCCAAGAGTTTTAATCGATTTGACGCGCCCTTCCTCAAAGAAGTCACCACTCGAAAAGCTCAAAAAGGATTGCGAATCTATTTATTAGTCTGTTGGATTACACTGTTGAAAGGAGATTCTCTCTATCCCGCGGGCTTCGCGTAAGTGTCTCTGCTTACGCCTCCATTTTTAGCCGTTCATACAGGAGTGTGTTGAAAGCAAAATGGTAATTTAATTCGACTGTAATATTGGGTGGAGCCGTATTCAGAGCAAGACTCAAGCCAGAATGATGGATAACTGTACATACATACATACTTTTGAAAAATTCCTTCGGAAATTATTTTAACAATTCCTCTGGATCTTTTCCAGATATTCCATAGTACATTTCATTCCCTCGGAAATTCATCTAGTAATTCATTTGAAATTTCCTCTGCCATTTCCTTCCTAAATTCTAGGACGAATTTTCAGAAATCAGATATAATTTCCAAAGGAATTATCGACATTCTTAAATTTCTTCAAGAATTTTTTTTGGTCATTCCTCCAAGAATTCCTTCTAAATTTTCTCCAAGGATTCCTTCAGAAAATCCTCCAAAAATTACTTTGAAGATGGATCCAGAAATTCATTAAGACTCTAAAAAAATTCTACAGGTATTCCTTAAGATCTTTCTCCAGGACTTCCTTAGGAAAATATTTCAAGAAAACCAAGAAATTTCTTTGGGTATTATTTATCAAAATAAAGTATTGCATATCTATTTATTAGTCTGTTGGATTACACTATAGAAAGGAGATTCTCTCTATCCCACGGCACAATGGTCCGATTCAGTTATTTAGCAGGAAAAAACTATTTTCCTCCGTTTTCGTTCTATTTAGACACTTGGTGTCTTCAGTGAAGTTGTTTATAATAAAATATTGCTTCTTCGGACAAAAAGTTCGATAGGGTGGTCCTTATCGTTTCTCAAAACTGAAATTAAACTTTTTTTTTCGGGTTTTTTGTGGATGACCTCTTCAGCAAACTTGCAGTAAACATTATTTGATGCAACTTTGCCGAAGACACCTTGTGTCTAGCACATAAATTGAGTTCAGTAAATTAAATTTTCGATTTTAACCTAGGGTGGCCCCAAAAAAATCAGTTTTTCTATTCTAACTTTTTTGTTTTGAGTTTTACGAGAATGCGGTCTTTAGAAGAAATGAAGAGCAAGTGATGGTGCATATTTTTGCTGAACACATAATGTTTATAAGTCTTACCATTTAAAAGTTATATGCAATTTATACCAAAAAACTATGCAATCTCAAAATGCCTATATCTCATGGAGATGGTTCGATTAATTTTGTTTGAAGGTGTTATATGAAAGGGCACATATATAGTAATTTTTACTGCAAAAATTACGGGAACGTATTTTTTTTAAATTGAATAAATCGACTTTGAAAATTTCTTCGAAAAAATTTAAATTTACTAGTATTTCACTATATATTAAAATTATGAGTAAATTACCTTCGGCAAAAGTTCAAATTTAAACTAAAAATACATATCCGATTATTATTATTTAATCAGACTAAGGGCGAAGTGGCCTGTGCAGTATACAAGAGTCTTCTCCATTCGGCTCGGTCCATGGCTACACGTCGCTAGCCACGCAGTCTACGGAGTCATCTTCCACCTGATCGATTCACCTTGCCCGCTGCGCGCCTCGCCTTTTTGTGCCCGTCGGATCGTTGTCGAGAACCATTTTCACCGGGTTACTGTCTGACATTCTGGCTACGTGCCAGGCCCACCGCAGTCTTCCGATTTTCGCGGTGTGAACGATGGATGGGTCTCCCAGCAGCTCACCCGAGCAGAGTCGGCCATCAAAATATTATCAAAGTGATAACAAATTCAGCTTTTGATATCATAACTATAACATATTTTGATATAGAATTGCAGAGTCTCTAGCAAATATCATATTTTGATATTATTGTGATAACTGAAAATAATAAATAGAGTCACGGAGTCTCTATGGGGAAATATTATCAAATAGTATCTCTGAAACACCCAACACGCGAAAGTATACGCTCTCCTCCTCCATATAGTGGGTAAACTAAAATGTTCGATCGGGGGATCTATAACAATTTTTATTTTTTTCACTATTTTTGGTGCAAACTTCATAGAAATCTCATCGGCTATCAGATTTAATTCCTCAAAAATGTGTGGAAAAATGACCCCCGATAGAACGTGAAACAGGAAAACCTATACTTTCGTGTAGTGAGTGTTTTAGAGATACTGATTTTTTGATAATAAGCCTCTTCGGACAAGGACACCGTGAGAGTCCGTATTCTATAAACCGCATGAAAACATATTTGAGGCTGTACACTTATTAACTGAAATTAAACTCAAAAGTGACATTTCTATAATTATCGAAAAACCCTGCTCGCAGAGCAATATTACCTTTAACAGATATCGAATAATTTTGCATCGATGTCTTATTGGAATTGCTGGGTAGCACCAGCCATTTTTATGGCCGGGAGATTTTCTAATTTTCGAACTGTCACTTTTAATTTTAATTCTCCAAATGAGACAGACCCTTAAAAAGGGAGGAAGGGTCTGTCATTTTTACGTTCTTATGAATGAAAAGTTATTTGCAAAAAAAGATTATTGAAGGAAATCTAACACTGGGAAAGGGCGGTTGAAAAATCTAAAAAAATATCATACATAATAAAAGTACGATCCCTATCTTCTATATGAATAGAAATTATTTTCCGTCAAACGGTATATGAAGATTTTTCTTACGGATTGAAAAGATAAATTATAATATCTCCTGCACGACGATCATTCTGCAGTCATCAAAGTGGTTTCGAACTACAAGAAGCTTATTCATTACGTCATAAGCAATAAATCGAGATAGAATTATTTTCTTTTATCAGTTATCGAATAAGACTGAATAATAATGAAATAAAATGATTCAACACCAAAAGTCAAACTAATTTTGATATTTTTATTTTGATATCATCTCAAATAAATTAAAACAAAACAGGAACTGACTTAGATATTTTTCTGATATCAAGACTTATAGCAAATAACTAAATGATAACTAATCTAGTTTGTAAATCTTGATATCGCATAATATGTGTTCAATCAAACGAGTAACTGAATTAGATATCATTATTTTGATATCAGTATATGATTCATGAATCAGAATAATATCAAATTGAGATTTTTTTTGTTTTTGCTCGATATAGTCATTATCATAATAAAAACTCATTTGCATAAAGACTCATTAACCGTAGAAAATATGCGTAATATCAAAATAAGTTTTGTTTTCTTTTCCGTGATATCAAAAATTGTTATCATTTTGCTTATTTGGATACAACATTAAGTTCTCAACTTTTGATGGGATTACTATTAACTCGACCACAGGGTCACCAAAATTTGATATTGCAAATGAAAGTATCAAAATATCAAAATAAGTTTTCAGTTTGTTTTCATTCTCTGCTCGGGCATGCAACTCGTGGTTCATTCGCCTCCTCCACGTACCGTCCGCCATCTGCACCACACCATAGATGGTACGCAGCACTTTCCTTTCGAAAAATCCGATAAAAAACTTCGCGATACTTCGATATAAAGTCGCGAAAATCGGACGACTGCGGTGGGCCGGGCACGTAGCCAGAATGTCAGACAGTAACCCGGTGAAAATGGTTCTCGACAACGATCCGACGGGCACAAGAAGGCGAGGTGCGCAGCGGGTAAGGTGGATCGATCAGGTGGAAGATGACTCCGTAGATTGCGTGGCTGGCGACGTGTAGCCATGGACCGAGCCGAATGGAGAAGACTCTTGTATACTGCACAGGCCACTTCGGCCTTAGTCTGATTAAATAATAATAATCGGATATGTATTTTTAGTTTAAATTTGAACTTTTGCCGAAGGTAATTTACTCATAATTTTAATATATAGTGAAGTACTAGTAAATTTAATTTTTTTCGAAGAAATTTTCAAAGTCGATTTATTTAATTTAAAAAAAATACGTTCCCGTAATTTTTGCAGCAAAAGTTACTATATATGTGCCCTTTCAGATAACACCTTCAAACAAAATTAATCGAACCATCTCCATGAGATATAGGCATTTTGAGATTGCATAGTTTTTTGGTATAAATTGCATATAACTTTTAAATGGTAAGACTTATAAACATTATGTGTTCAGCAAAAATATGCACCATCACTTGCACTTCATTTCTTCTGAAGACCGCATTCTCGTAAAACTTAAAACAAAAAAGTTAGAATAGAAAAACTGATTTTTTTGGGGCCACCCTAGGTTAAAATCGAAAATTCCATTTACTGAACTCAATTTATGTACTAGACACAAGGTGTCTTCGGCAAAGTTGCATCAAATAATGTTTACTGCAAGTTTGCTGAAGAGGTCATCCACAAAAAACCCGAAATAAAAAAGTTTAATTTCAGTTTTGAGAAACGATAAGGACCACCCTATCGAACTTTTTGTCCGAAGAAGCAATATTTTATTATAAACAACTTCACTGAAGACACCAAGTGTCTAAATAGAACGAAAACGGAGGAAAATAGTTTTTTCCTGCTAAATAACTGAATCGGACCATTGTGCACGGGCTTCTCGTTAGTGTCTCTCAGCCTCGGATATTCATCTAGTATTTCCTTCGGAATTTCCTCTGCGATTCGCTTCCAAAATTCTAGGACGAAATTTCGGATATCACCGAACGAATTTCTTAAATTCCTTGAAGAATTTTGTTGAACATTCCTCCAAGAATTTCTTCAGAATTTTCTCCAGGGACTCCGTCAGAAAATTATCCAGAAATTACTATGGGGATAAATCCAAAAATATCTTAAAACTCTAAGAACTTTCTCCAGAATTTCCGTCGGACATTATTTCAGGAAAACCAAGAAATTTCTTTGGGATTTTTTTTATCAGAACAAATCGAAATCTGTTTTTTAGAACAATTATGGCAATTTAACCCTCTAAGACCCGGGACGAACGGATTTTTTTCAAATGGCTCGCATTCAGCACCTGATCGTCGGAATTCCTCGCGGTTTCGTTTGTGCTCAATGGGAATAGCTATATTTTTGCTCTAATACATTTTCAAATAAAAATTTCTGTTCAGGTCCGAGTTATTGCTAAAAATAAGTGTGCGCGGGGGTGTTTTTTCTATAATTCAAACATCTCTTCAATATTCTGGACGTGTTCATGCCCAAAATTTATCAAATCACCCATCAAACCAACCCAAAAAGATATTTGTAAAGATTTTTAGTCGATTCCGATGTTTTCACCATTTGAGTAGGGCAGGATTGACTGAATTCAGGGCCGCATTCAGGGGTTACAATGGTAGAGTATGGGCTAAAAATTCAATTACAATGAAATTTGCATGAGCATGCGGCTGCACAAATTTTACAAATCAGGAGTTTTAAATATTTAATTTTCAATTGAAATTGACCTTCTGAAATTCTTATCAGGGCCGGATTTAGGGGTCGAAACGGGGGTGACCAGGGGCCATATCACCAATTGCAATGAAACTGGGCATGCGACTGCTCAAACTTCATGAAAACACATCAGGAGCTCAAAGAACTCTGTTTGAATTTGAAATTGACCTTCTGTAATTTTGACCAGGGCCGGCTTCAGGGGTCTAAATGGGGAGAGCAAGGGCCATATCCCCAATTGCAATGAAACTGGGCATGCGACTGCTCAAACTTCATGAAAACACATCAGGAGCATAAAGAACTCTGTTTGAATTTGAAATTGACCTTCTGAAATTTTGACCAGGGCCGGCTTCAGGGGTCCAAAAGGGAAGAGCAAGGGCCAGGTCACCAAAAGCAATGAAACTGGGCATGCGACTGCTCAAACACCATGGAAACACATCAGGAGCTCAAAGAAATCTGTTTCAAATGGAAATTGATCTTCTGAAATTTCAACCAGGGCCGGATTTAGGAGTGAAAATGGGGAGGGCAGGGGCCATATCCCCAATTGCAATGAAACTGGGCATGCGACTGCTCAAACTTCATGAAAACACATCAGGAGCACAAAGAACTCTGTTTGAATTTGAAATTGACCTTCTGAAATTTTGACCAGGGCCGGATTCAGGGGTCTAAATGGGGAGAGCAAGGGCCATATCCCCAATTGCAATGAAACTGGGCATGCGACTGCTCAAACTTCATGAAAACACATCAGGAGCACAAAGAACTCTGTTTGAATTTGAAATTGACCTTCTGAAATTTTGACCAGGGCCGGATTCAGGGGTCCAAAAGGGAAGAGCAAGGGCCATGTCACCAAAAGCAATGAAACTGGGCATGCGACTGCTCAAACACCATAGAAACACATCAGGAGCTCAAAGAAATCTGTTTCAAATGGAAATTGATCTTCTGAAATTTCAACCAGGGCCGGATTTAGGAGTGAAAATGGGGAAGGCAGGGCCATATCACCAATTGCAATGAAACAGGGCATGCGACTGCTCAAATTTCATGAAAACACATCAGGAGCTCAAAGAATTCTGCTCGAACTTCAAATTGTCTTTCCGAAATTTTAACCAAGGTCGGCTTCAGGGGTCCAAATGGGGAGAGCAAAGGCCATATCACCAATAGAAATAAAACTGGGCAGTGGGCATGCGACTGCCCAAACTTCATGAAAACACATCAGCATCTCAAAGAACTCTGTTTGAATTTGAAATTGACTTTCTGAAATTTCAACCAGGGCCGGATTCAGGGGTGAAAACATGGAGAGCGGGCTGCTCAAACATCATGAAAACACATCAGGAGCTTCGGAAATCCCTCCAGGAATTCATTCGAAAATTCCTCCAAGAATTCATTCGGAAGTTCCTCCATGAAATCTTATAGAAGTTCCTCCGGGAATTCCTCCGGAAGTTCCTCCAGGAATTCCTCCGGAAGATCTTTCAGGGAATCCTCCGGAAAATGCTCCAAGAATTTCTGCCGAAGTTCCTCCGGGAATTCCTCCGGAAGTTCTTTCAGGAATTCCTTCGGAAATTCCTCCAGCAATTCATTCGGAAATTCCTCCAGGAATTCATTCGGAAGTTCCTCTAGGAAATCCTATAGAAGTTCCTCCAGGAATTCATCCGGAAGCTCTTCCAGGAAACCCTACGGAAGTTCCTCCAGGAATTCCTCCATGAATTCCTCTGGAAGTTCCTCTATGAATTCCTCCGGAAGTTCCTTCATAAATCCCTCGGGAAGTTCCGCCATGAATTCTTCCGGAAGCTCCTCCAGGAATTCATCCGGATGTTCCTACAAGAATTTCCCTCGAAGTTCCTCCAGGAATTTCGCGGACGCTCCTTCAGGAATTCCTTCGGAAGTTTCACCAGGAATTCCTCCTGAAGTTCCTCCATAAATTCCTCCGGAAGTTCCTCCATAAATACTTCCGAAAGTTCCTCCAGGAATTCTCCGGAAGTTCCTCCAGGAATTCCTCCGGAAACTCCTCCAGGAAGTTCCACCAAGAATTCCTTCCTAAGTTCCACCAGGAATTCCTTCGGAAGTTCCACCAGGAATTCTTTCGGAAGTTCCACCAGGAATTCCTTCCTAAGTTTCACCAGGAATTCCTTCGGAAGTTCTACCAGTAATTCTTCTGGAAGTTCCACCAGGAATTCCTTCGGAAGATTCTCCTGGAATTCCTCCAGAAGTTCATGCAGGAATTTCTGCAGAAGTAACTTCGCGAATTCAGGAATTCTTTCGGAACTTTAAGAGATCCTCCAGGAATTCCTGGTGGAACTTCCTGGAGCACCTTCTGGAAAAATTCTTGAAAGAACTTCCGAAGAAATTCCTGGAGGAATTTCCGTAGGAATTCCTGAAGGAACTTCCGGAGGAATTCCTGGAGCAACTTCCAGAGGAATTTCTGGAGGAACTTCCAATGGAATTCCTGGAGGAACTTCCGGACGAATTCCTGGAGGAACTTCCGGACAAATTCCAGGAGGAACTTCCTGGAGAAACTTCCGGAGGAATTCCTGGAGGAACTTCCGGAGGAACTTCCGGAGGAATTCCTGGAGGAACTTCCGTAGAATTCCTGGAGGAACTTTCGGAAGTATTTATGGAGGAACTTCCGGAGGAATTTATGGAGGAACTTCCGAAGGAATTCCTGAAGGAACTTCCGGGAAATTCCTAGAGGAACTTCGAGGGAAATTCTTGTAGGAACATCCGGATGAATTCCTGGAGGAACTTCCGGAAGAATTCATGGCGGAACTTCTTGAGGGATTTATGAAGGAACTTCCGGAGGAATACATGGAGGAACTTCCGGAGGAATTCATGGAGGAATTCCTGGAGGAACTTCCGTAGGGTTTCCTGGAAGAACTTCCGGATGAATTCCTGGAGGAACTTCTATAGGATTTCCTGGAGGAACTTCCGTATGAATTCCTGGAGGAATTCCGGAGGAATTGCTGGAGGAACTTCCGGAGGAATTCCTGGAGGAACTTCCGGAGGAATTCCTGGAGGAACTTCCGGAGGAATTCCTGGAGGAACTTCCGGAGGAATTCCTGGAGGAACTTCTGGAGGAACTCCTGGAGGAACTTCCGGAGGAATTCCTGGAGGAACTTCCGGAGGAACTTCTAGAGGAATTCCTGGAGTATTTTCCAGAGAAATTCCTGAATTTGTATCAGAGCAGTTTCAAGTTCAATCAGAATACTTTGAGCTCCTGATGTGTTTTCATGATGTTTGAGCAGCCCGCTCTCCATGTTCTCACCCCTGAATCCGGCCCTGGTTGAAATTTAAGAAAGTCAATTCAAATTCAAACAGAGTTCTTTGAGATGCTTATGAGTTTTCATGAAGTTTGAGCAGTCGCATGCCCACTGCCCAGTTTTATTTCTATTGGTGATATGGCCTTTGCTCTCCCCATTTGGACTCCTGAAGCCGGTCCTGGTCAAAATTTCGGAAAGACGATTTGAAGTTCGAGCAGAATTCTTTGAGCTCCTGATGTGTTTTCATGAAGTTTGAGCAGTCGCATGCTCTGTTTCATTGCAATTGGTGATATGGCCCCTGCCTTCTCCATTTTCACTCCTAAATCCGGCCCTGGTTGAAATTTCAGAAGATCAATTTCCATTTGAAACAGATTTCTTTGAGCTCCTGATGTGTTTCCATGGTGTTTGAGCAGTCGCATGCCCAGTTCCATTGCTTTTGGTGATATGGCCCTTGCTCTCCCCATTTGGACCCCTGAAGCCGGCCCTGGTCAAAATTTCAGAAGGTCAATTTCAAATTCAAACAGAGTTCTTTGTGCTCCTGATGTGTTTTCATGGTGTTTGAGCAGTCGCATGCCCAGTTTCATTGCAATTGGTGATATGGCCCCTGGTCACCCCCGTTTCGACCCCTAAATCCGGCCCTGATAAGAATTTCAGAAGGTCAATTTCAATTGAAAATTAAATATTAAAAACTCCTGATTTGTAAAATTTGTGCAGCCGCATGCTCATGCAAATTTGATTGTAATTGAATTTTTAGCCCATACTCTACCATTGTAACCCCTGAATGCGGCCCTGAATTCAGTCAATCCTGCCCTACTCAAATGGTGAAAACATCGGAATCGACTAAAAATCTTTACAAATATCTTTTTGGGTTGGTTTGATGGGTGATTTGATAAATTTTGGGCATGAACACGTCCAGAATATTGAAGAGATGTTTGAATTATAGAAAAAACACCCCCGCGCACACTTATTTTTAGCAATAACTCGGACCTGAACAAAAATTTTTATTTGAAAATGTATTAGAGCAAAAATATAGCTATTCCCATTGAGCACAAACGAAACCGCGAGGAATTCCGACGATCAGGTGCTGAATGCGAGCTATTTGAAAAAAATCCGTTCGTCCCGGGTCTTAGAGGGTTAAGGATGTGAAGGAAATGTTCACTTTGATGGGTCACGTGTCCCATCGTGCTCCAGCTCTAGAAGCCAAGTTACCATTTTTGCATTCGCATATAACGAGGCTATCACAATGATACTCCATGCTCAGGGAAGTTTAAAACAAATCCTACCAGACTGAGAATCCAAATCTAACTTCCATAGTGTGAACTTGTAGACGCGAATATAAGTACTAGACCAATTAAGATATGTAACATTCAAACCTTTAAAAAAATGATGAACCACCCACTGCGACCGTAAACGCACTGCATAGGTACTGTGATTTTTGTGTTGATCAATCATCGGCGTGAAATACGAAATTCGGCGGCGTGGAGCCAATCGGCGTATGGCGCGCCGCCGACACCTTGACCGGCGTCGGCGTACGTCAATAAGTGTCGGTGGCGGCAGCGTGGCGCGGCGGCGCACAGGTCTAATCTCAAGTTACCTTTTAAGTTTTATTCCACTCTGGTTTTCAAGATCAAATTATAAGAACTAACAATAAAACCCAATACTACAGGACGACCTTCTGATGACCACTATAAGAGTAAGATATGGGCAAAAGACCCTCTCTAGATTACCACTATAAACCTATTATAAGAGTATATAAAAAGCCGTTTTAGGGCCGCCCGTAAGAATGGTAAATTTGCTGCGGCAGCTGTCAAAAATGTTGCTTCAAAAAAGAGAAACAAAACTTTGCAAACAAATAATAACAATCATGATGATATTTGTTTTTCAATGTACTTCCATTATGGGGGAGGTTCCTTCATCAGTGTTGCCACCTGGAAAAGTTTAGAGAAAAAGTAGAATCATGGAAATTTGACATGGCATGACATCTTCTTCTTCTTATTGGCATAACATCCCCATACTGGGACAGAGTCACCTCGCAGCTTAGTGTTCATTAAGCACTTCCACAGTTTTTAACTGCGAGGTTTCTTAGCCAAGTTACCATTTTTGCATTCGTATATCATGAGGCTAACACGACGATACTTTTATGCCCAGGGAAGTCGAGACAATTTTCAATCCGAAAATTAGAACCTAGACCGGCACCGGGAATCGAACCCAGCCACCCTCAGCATGGTCTTGCTTTGTAGCCGCATACTACGCGCCCATAAAATAATATTGTTCTGGGCAATAAATTTAAAATGATTATAACAGCAATATCGTAACTCTTCAATGAATTTATTGATATTTGGAAGAACCGCGGTGTGTTTTCGTGTCATTGGTTTGCTGTTTCTTATGGAACGTACACACGGTCAAGCAGTTTGATCAATATTAACTCCACCTCTCGTTTATTCAAACATCTATCAAGTTTTACCAACAGCGGCATAAACAATCAATTTATTCGACCAACAATATCACAGACGAACGACCGAAGCGCCAACTTGAGCACCAACCATCAAAAAATATATGGGGGTTTGTACAACTTCACTACAAATGCTCAAACATGTTCGGGGAACCTTGACTCCACCCCCGATGACTCAACCCAAAATCAAACCGTTTTATTTTTTTACAACCGACCAAAGCAGCAACCAAAGCGTTTTCTTGGGGGCGGAGTTAATGTTCTTCAAACTGCTTGACTGGTGTGTACGCTGCATAAGACTGTGAACAATAATTTTTCCATCAAGGTAATTTAACGTTTGCCTTTGCGATGTTGCTGATTTGCAGACGAGCCGTTTTAGGCCGTTGTGCAGTTGTCACATCGCTAATGGAACGTACACACGGTCAAGCAGTTTGACCAACATTGACTCCACCTCTCATTTGTTCAAACATCTATCAAGTTTCACCAACAGCGGCACGAACAATCATTTTATTCGACCAACAATATCACACACGAACGACCGAAGCGCCAACTTGAGCACCAACTATCAAAAAATATATGGGGGTTTGTGCAACTTCACTACAAATGCTCAAACATGATCGGCGAACCTTGACTCCACCCCCGACAACTCAAACCAAAATCAAACCGTTTTAATTTTTTCCAACCGAGCCGCCAACTGTCAAATGGTTGTTCGAACAACTTCACACACGATCAAACAAAGCAGCAACCGAAGCGTTTTCTTGGGGGCGGAGTCAATGTTCGTCAAACTGCTTGACTGGTGTGTACGTTGCATAAGAAAAGGGAAACAGTGCTGGTTGTTTTGCTATAGCTATAGCTATAACTATAGCTATAACTATAGCTATAGCTATAGGGCAAATGTTGCACTGACGGTTTCTCTACTCGATGTTGTTGGTTTGCAAGACGAGCCACTGTAGGTCGTTGTGCAAACGTCACATCACGGCGTGAAGGGAAACAGTGCTGTTTTTTTTGCTAAGGCAAATGTCGCACTGACGGTTTCTCTGTTCGATGTTGTTTTCCAGATGAGCTGCTTTAGGTCGGTTTGCAAATGGCGCTTTTATGTTGCATGAAGAAGAAGAAGCAGAAAGATGATAATCGAAAATAAGCACATGCGGTATTTCGAAAAAAAATCGTTTCAGGTGGTTCGAAACGAAATTCCGCGGAATTTTGCGTAATTTGAGCATGGCGAAATCTAATTTTTTGATTTCGTTTCGTTTCGTTAATTTGCATAAATTTCGCCATCAAAAACTAGCTTCAAACGAAATTCAACGGAATTCCGCGGAATTTCTAAACTAATTTAAACTCACAGTCGCTCAGTAAATTAAAGACTATTGACTCCTTCTCTCCACAACCAACACAGTGGATTAAGCGATATGGGACAATAGATCAAAAGAACAGCAAGACGAATGAACAAATTTTAAAAACAGAGAAACATGAAGCTCAGTTGCTTCAGAGAATTGAAAGCATCCTTCGACGCATCTCATAAGCCTCCTTCTAAGCAGCTCGAAGGACTCCTTTCAAGATGCTTGGAAGCCTTCTCTTAAATGGTTCGGAAACCTACTTTCAAGAGGCGCGGTAGCCTCCCTTCAAGATGCCCGGAAGCCTCCTTTCAAGAGGCCCGGAAGCCTCCTTTCAAGAGGCCCGGAAGCCTCCTTTCAAGAGGCCCGGAAGCCTCCTTTCAAGAGGCCCGGAAGCCTCCTTTCAAGAGGCCCGGAAGCCTCCTTTCAAGAGGCTCGGAAGCCTCCTTTCGAGAGGCCCGGAAGCCTCCTTTCGAGAGGTTCGGAAGCCTCCTTTCGAGAGCCTCGGAAGCCTCCTTTCGAGAGCCTCGGGAGCCTCCTTTCGAGAGCCTCGGAAGCCTGCTTCCAAGAGGCTCGGAAGCCTCCTTCCAAGAGGCTCGGAAGCCTCCTTCCAAGAGGCTCGGAAGCCTCCTTCCAAGAGGCTCGGAAGCCTCCTTTCAAGAGGCTCGGAAGCCTCCTTTCAAGAGGCCCGGAAGCCTCCTGCCAAGAGGCCGGAAGCCTCCTTTCAAGAGGCCCGGAAGCCTCCTTTCAAGAGGCCAGGAAGCCTCCTTTCAAGAGGCCCAGGCCTCCTTTCAAGAGGCCCGGAAGCCTCCTTTCAAGAGGCCCAGGCCTCCTTTCAAGAGGCCCGGAAGCCTCCTTTCAAGAGGCCCGGAAGCCTCCTTTCAAGAGGCCCGGAAGCCTCCTTTCAAGAGGCCCGGAAGCCTCCTTTCAAGAGGCCCGGAAGCCTCCTTTCAAGAGGCCCGGAAGCCTCCTTTCAAGAGGCCCGGAAGCCTCCTTTCAAGAGGCCCGGAAGCCTCGTTTCAAGAGGCCCAGAAGCCTCCTTTCAAGAGGCCCGGAAGCCTCCTTTCAAGAGGCCCGGAAGCCTCCTTTCAAGAGGCTCGGAATCTCCTCTCCAAGAGCTCGATATAAAGAAAATTTCAGCCAACTTCATAGAGAGCCACATATCCTGTTAATTTTCAGTACCATTTCTTATATATCTTATGAGATACACTTCTTTTCATTTACAGTAAAAAAAGGGTACCTCAATTGATACAAAAGTCCGAAGGGGTACCTCTCGAAAAAAGGTTGAGAACCGCTACTCTAAAGGGTCGAAGGCCACCTATCAGAGGGTTACGGCCCATACAAATTTAAGAAACCTTTAATGCAAAAAAACGTTAAGAGGGGGTGGGTGAGGGTTTAAGATGGTAATTTTTTGCGTTACTTAATTTGTAAATGAACCCCTCAATGAATATACAGACAAGTTTTCAGATTCCCTGAAGAACTTCCGAGTTCCCAGATTCCTTATGCATGTTGCAGTTTTTTTCTGTAATCTTCCGAGTGGTAGTAATTCGGTAACTCCTTCTAAAACCCTTCAGTAAACCGTCTTTAAAGTTCTACATAAAAAAATTGACAGCTCCGAAATTTAACACGACGAAATCGGGTGCCTTCCAAATCGACCTATTTTGGCACCAACGATGTCGATTGTCGTAGGCTACATATTTTCGTCGTCAGATTTATTCAACGATTAACTCGCGAGTACTCTCCCAAATTTTATGCCGTCGACTAGCACCAATTGCAAGGGAGTTCGTGGGGCAGTACCGTGGGCGAACGCTCCACCACGGACCAGGTGTTCGGTTCGCCATTCGCCAAGTACTGCAGAAATGTCGCGAATACAACGTGCCCACACACCATCTATTCATCGACTTCAAAGCCGCATATGATCCAATCGATCGGGACCAGCTATGGCAGCTACTGCACGAACGCGGATTTCCGGATAAACTGACACGGTTGATCAAAGCGACGATGGATCGGGTAATGTGCGTAGTTCGAGTTTCAGGGGCATTCTCGAGTCCCTTCGAAACGCGTAGAGGGTTACGGCAAGGTGATGATCTTTCACGTCTGCTATAATACGAAGAGCAGGGATTAACACGAGTGGTACAATTTTTAATAAGTCCGTCCAGCTATTTGGCTTCGCCGACGACATAGATATTATGGCACGTAACTAACGAGATGATGGAGGAAGCCTACATCAGACTGAAAAGGAAAGCTAAGCGGATCGGATTAGTCATCAACACATCGAAGACGAAGTACATGATAGGAGGAGGTTCGAGGGAAGACAATACGAGCCATCCACCGCGAGTTTGCATCGATGGTGACGAAATCGAGGTGGTAGAAGAATTTGTGTACTTGAGCTCACTGGTGACTGCCGAAAATGATACCAGCAGAGAAATTCGGAGACGCATAGTGGCGTACTTTGGACTCCACAATACGCTCCGATTGAATAGAGTTCGCCGCCGTATCAAACTGACAATCTACAGAACGCTCATTAGACCGGTAGTCCTCTACGGACACGAGACCTGGACGTTGCTCGTGGAGGACCAACGCGTACTTGAAGTTTCCGAAAGGAAAGTGCTGCGTACCATCTATGTTGGGCTGCAGATGGCGGACGGTACGTGGAGGAGGCGAATGAACCAGTTTAGTTAGTTTAGTTAAGGTACAAATGGGCGTTGTGATCCTTATGCTTTTATTATTTTCAACCTAGACTGGAATGAAGAATCCTTCTCCTGCCTATCTTAATTTTTGGTAGAATTCTATACATGGATTTAAAAAGAAAAACATGAGCTCTAGTGTCAAATCTACAAATACATAGCAAGAGCGCCTAATAAATATGTCGCCAAGAGCGCTGGGAATCCACGCTACGGATCTGAAGCCACGCACAACTGTCAATTTTATTATTCCAACTTTGATGCATCACAGCATAAATGCATGTGAGTTGAACCTACAAATAATTTCACAAAAAATCAGAAAAAAATAAGGAAGTTTTTAAAAGGATGTGAAAAAATACAGATAAAGAAATCGATTAAAGTTATGCACGTAAAAAACGACCCCAGTGCATTTGGTAAATGGTTTGAGCTTCATTTTCTATCAAACCTTAAAAACATCTACCACAAACTCCTTTTGTTGAACTTCTGTTAAATGAGTATTTGAACAAGTAGAAAGCATCCTTAATTTTTATTTTATGCCCTCTACGAACTCAACTTCCTGAGGTTGACCACCTTTAGACTGAATAACAACGAACTCAGAGTAATCCAATTTCTTTAAAAAATAAAACCATAATAACCGCCACCTGAAACGAAGAACCCACTTTCGAACGCAAATTAGTCCTCCAGGTTCATCCTTCTTGGAATTAAAGTATCACTGGAAAAGCAGAACTAATTGAGATATGCGTATAATTTATGGCCGTCGCAGTCAACGGAACCAACAAGCCAACCTCACCGAAGGGATGATTTATGAGTTCGGTGGAGGAAAAACTTTTCTCATTGTTTTATCCTCCTCGCACCTGATGGACGCCGGTGGTTCTGGAGTTGAAACTTATTATTAATCGCTAATAAAAGTCAAGATTCTCTTCGTCTATCCGGCGGTCGATGTGGAAGGGACCTGCAAACTGGAGAAATATCGATTACCATTCCACCTACCTGATGTCCGGAGCAGATCGATCCGTTCGGCACTCGTATTCTAAATGGACTATGTACAGGACATGATGTTCGCGGACCCCAACGCGACGGTCCGGGTAATGGCACTGAGTTAAAACTATTGGTATTGCTGCAGGGATTACAGAGGCCCGGCGGTGGCATCGGCCCGTGCAGCGACAGCTGCGACGGCCCGTGAACCAACGGTGGAAGACCGATCCCGCCTCCGCCGAGGCTGCCAACTCCGACTCCGCTTCCGCCGCCTCCAACTCCTCCGAGTCCGCCAGGCACCATCCCTGGTCCTCCGGGTCCTAGCCCGCCACCTATCATGCCGCCCAAGCCCGGACCGGGCCCGGGACCGGGACCCGGTGGCCCCGGGCCTGGACCGTGATGACACATCGGACCACCGCAGTTCGGAATCGGCCATTGGCCACCGGGACCACCACTGTTCAGTCCGGCGCCGCAATATGGATCCACGGCGAAGTTTTCGGCGCTACCAGAGCATTGCAAGCGTAAGGTCGGCGGCGGCGATGATTGTCTCGAGTATATTTTGGGAAGCTGCTACACTGGTCACGTAATTGTGTTCTGGGCCGCGTCTGTGTGCGTGAGAGACTTTCGGTTTCGCTTCAACGGTTTGAACGCGACGAGACCAACGACCGCGCGGGGGGGGCTCACGAGCTCTTATCACTTACTTCTGTTCCACCCAAAAGCAACGATGCTTGGCGATAGTTGACGTACCATTATCACACTGTTCAGTTCATTGGGCAATCCGTTTTCACACTTTTAATCGCGATGTTATGTGGTGGGATTTTTGCTGTTCCACTTATAATGCTGTTGGGCAGACTAACTGCTGCAGAATGATGATAATTTTGATTTTTTTTTTCTTTTTTGTCGAGCACCACTTTTGTTCAGCGTCGGGTCTGATGCTGTTAAATTCGTTCTGGGAACTTTTTCTTCGTTTTAGTTTAAACTTTTAACGTGTCTTCGTATTTAAAAAAATCTAATTTATTCAACTACAAACATTTTCTGTTGATAATGATTGCAATTTAAACGGTTATTCTTTTGTTCTGATTTAGGTCAATTTTATATAACTCTGGTTGACTATTTTACGTTTCCGTTTTAGTTGATTTAGGTACATACAAAAATTAGTTTAGAACTTTGTTAATCTTCTTCTTTTCTCGGTTTTCAATAATATACATCTGTATTACATTTGATGCTACTCTTGGATGATTTGCTTTGCGGAATGTTGACGTGTAGGAGGCAAAACAATGGAAAACAACAACGATAAAAATTTATTTTTAATTGGTTGTAATCACTTCTCTTCGCACTGATCGCGTGTTCACTTGGCTGCCTTGGGAAGACTGTTGATTGCACACTTCCTCTGGTAAATGTTGCAGAGTTTCATTTATTCGTATGTATTGTTTTCAGATGTTTCCTTAGATTGTTGCTTGCTAAAATTAGGGAAATGCTTGTTAGTTTTTAATTGGATGTACTTCGCTGTAGAAACGACGATGGTGGCAGATATCACGGGAGGGAATACTTCCTTTTAGATTTTTCCTCCCTTGGGATTATGTGAGTGTGTTTTCCTAACAACATTTTCAATTTTCAGGCAGAGGCTATGTAAACAATTTTAATTACCGTTTTGACTCAAATCCCGAACATGACTCATATTCCTAAAACTAACGTTTTAGATCCCTGAAACTAAACTTTTCATCAGTTTTTCGTATGGAGGACAAGGATTACAAAAGAAATAAATGTCTGATAGAAGAACCACACTAATAAGATTAAAATAGTTATTTAAATGCTAGTGTTCTGAATATGAATTATGTTCGGGACTAAAGTCAAAACGGTAAGTAATTTTGAGAATTCAG
This sequence comes from Armigeres subalbatus, assembly GCF_024139115.2. Classification (NCBI taxonomy): domain Eukaryota; kingdom Metazoa; phylum Arthropoda; class Insecta; order Diptera; family Culicidae; genus Armigeres; species Armigeres subalbatus. The sequence continues at coordinate 38,201,503 of NC_085139.1, read as the reverse complement.
CAAAAACATGTTTAACGTTAATTACTAGTTTGCAAGACACATTTCAGATAATGAGAAGAGTTGTTATATCCTCATTCATAATCATAAAATCATAAAATCATAAAAATAACAACGTTATGTGTTACTATTTAGAAGCATTATTCCCGTTAATTTAAAATTTTACAAGTTCTTAAGATTAAGTTACGGAAAAATGATGGATTCCATTCCGTTCCATTTATTACCAAACAGATTTCCACTCGAAATTCAACTTGATTCCACCGGAATCTCAGTAACTAATTCAGTATAATAATTACTTTAAGATGAACAACATTGATCCAAGTGGCACCTTCATGCTCGGGATTTGAGGCTTCAACTAGACAAATAGAACCGAAAACACACAAAAATGAATCTTTCTGCTTCCGTCATGGCAATTCACCCAACATTCCTCGGTACTGCTTTTGTTCCAAAAAGTTAAGTTTATTAAGAGGCTTGCCATCCAAGACTGTTACAACAGAGCTGCGAGATTAGCCCGCCAGAAACCCTTACGCCCAATCTAATGCTCAAGATCCGTACTAAAGATTTCCCGCGGTCCGGACTTAACCTTCCCGGATAGCATTAAACCGGATCAAACCGCCCCACATTGTTGCATATCTCTCCTCGCATATCTTCACTTAATTTCCCGAACCAACTTTTCCCGAGAGTTTTTATTACCCCAACAATGGTGGTTCGCAAAAAAAAAATGGGACGACGATGACGGCGGCGACCGTTAAACTGCTGGGACAAAGTTTAGCTGCCAGCCACCCTCGTCATCGAGAAATCAAATCATCCATCCCATCCCGATATGGCCAGTCAGGCGGGCCCGGAGATCAGGTAAAGAGCGAGGCTGCAGCCGCGTAGCGCGCGGGCGCAACGTCGAGGGAATATTATGCCTATCTCCGTCCACACAACAATGTGGGTGGCGGCTGGTCAATCCACAAATCGTACACATGGAAGACGGGCTTCCGCTACGGGGTGGGCCATGCGGGTGTCGAACTGAGTGAAAACTTTTTTCATCATTGTGCCATAAATTGGCTGGATGGTCAGTTTTCAGCCCGCACACGGCCGCCTTTTTCTCCTGAGGAAACCGTTTTCTCCTTTTCTGGTTGGCTGTTGATTTTAGTGGCGTTTTCGCGTACCAACGACAACACGACTCTTTCAACAGATTGTCGTCGTCTTCTGCGCCTGGCTTCTGACTGCCGCCCAAGTTTTTCCTCATTTGATCTATTTTATCGGAGCTGCTATTTCCAATAAAAAAAAGTGAATTTCGGAGGATGCGCGCAAAAATGTTAACTCAGCGCTTCTGGGTAGAATGTTAGATGTTGGATGTTTTTCCAGTGGGTAGATGTTGGCGAAAAAATTCAGATTTAATGACCTAATCGATTTCGCTCGGTGGGAGGCAGCGGAATTCAGCGTTCTTATGCTGCGAGCGAAAGGACAATCTCCGACTTTCGAGATAAAAATCCAATTAGGTTGAATCCTAATTCCATTCGCCAGGCAATTAGTCTTCCAGCGGAATGCTGAGCCAGGGGGAATTCAGTCGCATAAATTTTCGACTGTCAACTGTCCTTCTGCGGTGCTCACTATACGGGAAACAATAATTGGATAACCAAACTTTTCCGATTTGAAAGTATCAACAATTGAATTATCACCCCCACTCCCGGGCGCCTTGACGATCATCGCCCTTATCATTTTCAACTCTTCTATTCATTCGTCCTAATTAGAGTCGGGATTTCAGGAAATCCTTCGAAGATTATCGTTGCTTCTTTTGTTTGTGCCGCTAATTTGTTTCACAGCCCTCAATACAGTTTGCTTTGGATTCATCACACGCATCCGATGGTTTTAACAATTTACATTGAAATTGTTTAGAAAAAATCAACTTATGCGATAATAACCGTCATTTCTGAATAATAAAACTGTGAAATAATAAAAATTAGTTAATAAATGATAAAATTCTTCCGAGTGGAATCTATTATGATTTCGGATTGAGATGCCATTGAGAATCAGATTGGAACTCATTGGGATTTCATAATCCCTGTGGTTTCCATTCAGAATCCCTGTGGATTCTATTCGACATCTGTGTGGACTCCATTCGAAATCCCTGTGGTTTCCATTCGGAATCTCTGTGGATTCCTTTGGCATCCCAGTGGATTCCTTTTGGAGTCCCTGTGGATTCCATTCGGAATCCCTGTGGATTCCATTCGGAATCCCTGTGGATTCCTTTTGGAATCCCTGTAGATTACATTCGGAATTTCTGTGGATTCCATTCAAAATCACTGTGGATTACGTTCGGAATCGCTGTGGATTCCATTTGGAATCTCTGTGGATTCCTTTTGGAATCCTTATGGATTACTTTTGGAATCCCTGTGGATTCCATTCGGAATCCCTGTGGATTCCATTCGGAATCCCTGTGGATTCCATTCGGAATCCCTGTGGATTTCATTCGGAAACCCTTTGGATTCCATTCGGAATCCCTGTGGATTCCATTTAACCGAAAATGCCGTTTGCCGAAATGGTCGTTTGGCAGATTTTTGTAACTTTACTTCCGTGAATTTTAAAATGACTTTAGTCCACCACTGTTGGCTTAAAATTTTATTTGGGCATACGGCCGAAAATGTTGTTCTGCCGAACTGATCCTATGTGGTCAAAAAAGTCGTTTGACAGAAAGCCCATCTGATCGAAAATGTCATTTGGCCAAACGGATCGTCATTTTTGATCATACACAATTAGTTTTTATTTCTGGAAAATCCGCACAGACGTGTGCCCAATAAATAAACAGATATCTCAACAACAAAAATGTTTGCTGTGGATCGGCTGTGTAGATTTCGGTAAAAGTTTAACAAATTGCTGAGATCTACCGTGACCTTCCGCAAAATGGCATTTTTAACCAGATGACCTATTTGCCGAAACGACCTGTTGGACAAACGGATTCTTCTGTCAAATTTCACGATCGGTCAAATTAAATTAACGGTTTTCGAATCATTAACCGTTTCGCTCAAATATTAATTTCGGCCAAATGGAATTCAGCTAGATTACTTTCAGCGTAACATGTTTTTCGGCCAAATATCTTTTTTTTCGTCTAATGACTCTCGGTCAAACGACCCTTCCTTTTTTCGCATTCTCCTTCTTCTTCTTCTTCTTCTTCTTCTTATTGGCATTACATCCCCACACTGGGACAGAGCCGCCTCGCAGCTTAGTGTTCATTCAGCACTTCCACAGTTATTAACTGCGAGGTTTCTAAGCCAAATTACCATTTTTGCATTCGTATATCATAAGGCTAACACGATGATACTTTTATGCCCAGGGAAGTCGAGACAATTTCCAATCCGAAAACTGCCTAGACCGGCACCGGGAATCTAAACCAGCCACCCTCAGTCTTGCTTTGTAGTCGCGCGTCTTACCGCACGGCTAAGGAGGGCCCCTTTTTTCGCATTATTTCCCATGAAATTCTTATGGGCAATACAAAAGTATTTCCGGAGAATCCTTAAGAAACACCCTTAATTTTCCAAAAAAATATGTATATAAAAGAAATCCGTGGAACTTCCTCATGGAAATTCCAAACAATTATCCTTTAAAATCCAAAGAATTTATTAAATCCACTTTTTGAACAGTTTTCAACAGAATTCAACAGAATTTTAGAAGAGCTTTACCAGGCTTTTATAATTTTCTAATAATTTTCTAATAATTAATAATTCTAATAATTTCTAATAATTTAGTAATTTTATAATTTCTAATAATTTTCTAATAATTTGAAACAATTTCCCGTGACAATTCTAAATATTTGTTCATGATTATTCTGTAGAATATTCTGCTATTTTTTTTTTGGGAATTCCGAAGACCCTCCCTTGAAAATTCTACAAAATTTTCTTGAGGAAACTTTAAACTAGTTCCCATGGAAAGTTAGAAAATAAGTTCCATATGAATATTTTGGAAATACGTTATCTGGGGACGTACATTGAGTTTCTTTCAAAAAATACGTATTGCTAATTTTGCCAATTTTGAACCCCTGGGCTCTCTTCGTAACTTTTGTATGGAAGCTTTATTTTTTGTTATGAATCGTAACGCTTGGCCTGAATCCACCCTCCCCCTATAGCGTTACGTAATTTGAAAAAAGCCCCTTAGATTGTTCCGACGATATTCTAAAGATTCTCCCGTAGTCGGAATACCTGTGGATTCCATTCGGAATTCTTGTGGATTCCATTCGGAATCCTTGTGGATTCCATTCGGTATCCCTGTGGATTCCATTCGGAATCCCTGTGGATTCCATTCGGAATACCTGTGGATTTCGTTTGGAATCCCTGTGGAATTCCGTTTGGAATCTCTGTGGATTACGTTTGGAATCCCTGTGGAATCCGTTTGGAATCCCTGTGGATTCCGTTTGGAATCCCTGTGGATTCCGTTTGGAATCCCTGTGGATTCCGTTTGGAATCCCTGTGGATTCCGTTTGGAATCCCTGTGGATTCCGTTTGGAATCCCTGTGGATTCCGTTTGGAATCCCTGTGGATTCCGTTTGGAATCCCTGTGGATACCGTTTGGAATCCCTGTGGATTTCGTTTGGAATCCCTGTGGATTCCGTTTGGAATTCCTGTGGATTACGTTTGGAATCCCTGTGGATTCCATTCGGAAACCCTGTGGATTGCATTCGGAATCCCTGTGTATTCCATTCGGAATCCCTGTGGATTCTATTCGGAATCCCTGTGGATTCTATTCGGAATCCCTGTGGATTCCATTCGGAATCCCTGTGGATTCCATTCGGAATCCCTGTGGATTCCATTCGGAATCCCTGTGGATTCCATTGAAAATCCCTTTGGATTCAATTCGGAATCCCTGTGGATTCCATTCGGAATACCTTTGGATTCCATTCGAAAGCCCTTTGGAATCCAATCGGAATCCTTTTGGATTCCATTCGGAATCCCCTTTGGATTCCATTCGGAATCCCCTTTGGATTCCATTCGGAATCCCCTTTGGATTCCATTCGGAATCCCCTTTGGATTCCATTCGGAATCCCCTTTGGATTCCATTCGGAATCCCCTTTGGATTCCATTCGGAATCCCTGTGGATTCCATTCGGAATCCCCTTTGTATTCCATTCGGAAACCTCTTTGGATTCCATTCGAATCCCCTTTATATTCCATTCGGAATCCCCTTTGGATTCCATTCGGAATCCCTGTGGATTCCATTCGGAATCCCTGTGGATTCCATTCGGAATCCCTGTGGATTCCATTCGGAATCCCTGTGGATTCCATTCGGAATCCCTGTGGATTCCATTCGGAATCCCTGTGGATTCCATTCGGAATCCCTGTGGATTCCATTCGGAATCCCTGTGGATTCCATTCGGAATCCCTGTGGATTCCATTCGGAATCCCTGTGGATTCCATTCGGAATCCCTGTGGATTCCATTCGGAATCCCTGTGGATTCCATTCGGAATCCCTGTGGATTCCATTCGGAATCCCTGTGGATTCCATTCGAAATCACTGTGGATTCCATTCAGAATTCTGTGGATTCCATTCGGAATCCCTGTGGATTCCTTTTGGAATCCCCTTTGGATTCCATTCGGAATCCCCTTTGGATTCCATTCGAATCCCTGTGATTCCATTCGGAATCCTGTGGATTCCATTCGGAATCCTGTGGATTCCATTCGGAATCCTGCGGATTCCATTCAAAATCCCTGTGGATTCCATTCAGAATCCCTGAGAATTCCATTCAGAATCCCTGAGGATTCCATTCAGAATCCCTGTGGATACCATTCGGAATCTCTGTGGATTCCATTGAAAATCCCTTTGGATTCAATTCGGAATCCCTGTGGATTCCATTCGGAATCCCTGTGGATTCCATTCGGAATCCTTGTGGATTCCATTCGGAATCCTTGTGGATTCCATTCGGAATCCTTGTGGATTCCATTCGGAATCCTTGTGGATTCCATTCGGAATCCTTGTGGATTCCATTCGGAATCCTTGTGGATTCCATTCGGAATCCTTGTGGATTCCATTCGGAATCCTTGTGGATTCCATTCGGAATCCTTGTGGATTCCATTCGGAATCCTTGTGGATTCCATTCGGAATCCTTGTGGATTCCATTCGGAATCCTTGTGGATTCCATTCGGAATCCTTGTGGATTCCATTCGGAATCCTTGTGGATTCCATTCGGAATCCTTGTGGATTCCATTCCATTTTTCTTTCGGAATCCCTGTGGATTCTATTCGGATTACCTGTGGATTCCATTCGGAATCTCTGTGGATTCAATTCGAAGTCCAAAAAGCTCAATTTGACGACTTAGAACCCTGAGAGGATAAAAAATGTTTGCATCATAATGTATCTTGTTGTGGGCACTTCATCCGCCTCAAGAATCTTCTCATATTGAATTATTTTCCTCCGTTATATCCGATCGATATTGTCGCCCCATAGCTGGTTGCCTTAGTCTGGGGCACGACCAAATTATCCCACTTTTATCTTCTCCATTGGCTTGCAATGGAACGTATTGATTTTTTTTATTCATTTGTCTACGCCCACGTGACGAAACCAAACACCGTCGCGTCGTCCAGCTCGAGCGGAATTGATTTCTCGTTCCACTAACGTGTGGGTTTAGAAAACAAAGTGGCTTTATCTCCTATATGAAGAACCGGATAGGAAGGTCCAAGACAAGGCAGACTCAACGGTTTTCAAAGGCCAATGTATGGTAAACATTTGAACAGCCCTGTCGTCGATTCAAACGTCAAACGTTAAAAAACATCCACCTAAAGTGCAATTTAATTTATTCGATGGTGAATAAATTTAATGGTGAAACTTAATTGCATTATCGGAGCAATGCAATATTTAGCAATATTTAGTAAGTTTGTGCCAGCTTGTGTGAATTAGTTCGTCGATAGTAATTTTAGTAGAATTTTGCTCTCGATGTACTCAATTTCGAACTGAGGTTTGATCCAACAACAATACTCACTTTTATGTTCGTGGCATCTTTATATTTTTCTCGTTCTACTCGAGAAGGTGAAGAACAAAATTCCCATCCAACATTTGAAAAGCCGACCTGAGATATGACATAGGCCAAAGGGTAACATTGCTCTGAACAAAATTATTGAACCTTTTTGGACACGCATGGTCTTGCGCACTCGCCCATGTTGTATAAGATTAGCGTGCTTTTTTTGACGGTGGTTAAAAACCACTATTAGAAAATCAAATTACAATAATTGAGAGCTGAGTTTCACTAATCTACACAGGATTACTTTGCACTTTTGCTTTATACATTTTTTACAGTGACTTCAGTGTTCGTTCGTGGTGCTATTCTTGTAAAGCTCAATTGTTCCTTTCCAGTTGCGAAATAGTCGTGCTTCGAACAGAAAAGTTTTAACGCACACATTTTTCACAGGGATATCTCCGTCTGTTGCAAGTGATTATTGAACCTCTCGCCTGCCAGAAAAATCGCAACAAAGTGATTCTCGACTCGGATTGGTCCATCACTTCGAGTGCAGCACAGTCAGTGCTGCCGTTTGATGCTGCTGCTGCTGCAATGCTTCTCATGTGAAATGCATGAGTGCAATCAATAAAGTTCAATTTTTATACCCCGACGACGATCGTCTGTTGCAACAGTTTCCTTCCATTGATTCACGTGGTTCAGTGACTGTGGATGGCGGTGGTGGCAACAAACAGCGGCAGGTACCGGTTGCGCGCGGTAGGAGCTAAAAGTTGAGCCCATTTCGATTGACCCAGCGCATGATCGGCAGGAGGAGAAGGCAGCGGAGCAGGTTTTACTGGGAAATCACGGCAAATGGAAAAACGACGTCGAAGATTCTGCTTGTCAGAGGATTTTATGGATTTTTATCGTCTCTTTTCGATTCGTAAGCTTAAAGGACAACGCCGGGGGTTTAATCAATGGAGTTGAAATTTTTGCTGTAGGAGTTGCTGCTGAAAATGTGAAACTTTGTGTACCGCTGACCAGATTTTTCTTTGTTCATCTCTCGCTGTCACATGCACACAACATCGAGTGAAAAATGCAAATCAATTGACATGTTTCGAATTTATGTTACAATTGTTAGCTTGTAGCAAGAAAAAAAATATTGAATCGATGCTTTTCCTTTTTACTTGTTGGATGGAAAAATGGGCTGATCCCATATTTAATCGTCTTCTAAGTGCAAAATAAAATCCGCTCCCACAGTACGAAGGCAAAAGGACAGCCATTAAACACTCTGGACCATCCAGTTTGGGTGTTAGCAGCTCAAATTCGAATGCAAATAGTCTTCAACACGTTTAGCCGCCCATAATCCGGGCACGTTCGCAAGATTTAGTGGCTAAAGTTTGTCTCGACTGTCGAGCCAACTTTTCCAAGAGCCATTCAAGCCGGGCCATCCTTAGTGCGGTGACGGAAGTATTCCACCCGGGGCACAAACCAAGTGGGCACTGTGCACTAAGGGGCGGGCCACTGATGGGAGCGGCGCCATCTTGGTCCAACACCACCCCCTCCGGGAGGGATGCATAATTAGGACGGCGAATTATTATTCAAAATGAAAATTAATTTTCAATTGTCGTTTTTATCACCAGTAGTACGCTTGGAGACATGCCTTGTGGGGAAAAAATCAAGCAAATTGCTGCACGTGGGAGCAAACAAATTACGCTGAATTATAAAAATCCATATACCTAATTATCGCAACACAGCCCGGGAGATGATTAATAGGTTGTCTCATGGAGAACCGAGGCGTCCAATGTGACTCCCCCGCAAAAAAGGCCTTTTCATTGCGGCAGTTTTAAATTTCAAAATTAACGCCGCCGTGTTCGGTCAGGTTAGGTTTCGTGGTTGGCCAAAGTGTGGATGCAAATGAATATGAAAATATACGGCTTTGGAAGCCTGTACCGGTATTAATCCTGGGAGAAGGTGAGTCATCGAGACCGAGGATATCAAATTACTTCAACACGTAAAACGTGTGTCAATACATCTGCTGTGCATTTTTATTTTACCATCCCTTATATTTTGACCCACGAAAAGAGTATGTACTAATTTGCTTTAAGCGTAGTTGAATTTGATAGATATCGGATATTCATCTCCTGAATTCATCGGACTTAAGAGTGACAGATTACACACAACAAAAACCTTAAGTATGAAAACCACTCTACATAAAATAAGCAATTCATCAATAACGATTCCCTCCAAATGATATTGTGCTTCGTGAATTTGTTATAGTTTAAGTCTTTCAGAACAGCGTAAGACAAATCCATGACGGTGCAGTTGTTAGAAAGAAGCTAAGAAATTTGAAATGTTCGCATTGTTAGTACTGTTCGGAAATAATTATGCTTCGAATTTACATTGCAGATCATGTTATGTTGACAACGCAGGAAGGCTGAATAAATACGACCGGAAATCATTAGCCGATACAGGTTGTTTCCTTTGGAGTGGAAATTAAACATCGACCAATTTGATTATGCTTTCAATTATCTTTTTCGGGTGGTGCGCCATTTATTAATACAACATATCCACATTGTATCGGTTGGTAAATAAAATCCGTTTAATTAGTAATGTTTACCGAAGCATCGGACAATAATACCAACATTCATCATGAATACAACCCATCGAGAATTTTCAACTGCGCAAAATCGGTAAAACTAAGGGAAGGATATACAATCCTGAAATATTGAAATTTGCGATTGTCCAAATTTTAGAAGTTCTATGAAGTTCCGAAAGAAATCTGACGAAACATGAACAAATAAATGAAAGAACTTGAACAAACTCGTCACAGGTACTCGTTCTTTATACCACCTGAAAAACAGATTTCCAATTCGAAATCTTTGAGTTCATTGTACTTTTTGTCAAAGTGGAAGAATCTATTGTGAACGAGTAAACAAACACTTTATATTTGTTGTACACAACAAAAAAGAAACCACTCCAAGTCCGAACCCCATGCTGTTTGTCATCCATTGATCTTGAAGGCACGTGCCATCCACCGCTCGTCGAGCAACATAACAGATAATATGACGACCATATCGACAGATTGTTATTGCTGTTTATTTTCTCCGAGCACGGAACATTCTGTTTGTTCCGAAATATTTTCCAATTTGCAGCAAATTAATAAAATGCAACCACTGTTCGTTTGGTAAACTTCCAGTTCGTTGACCGTGAAATCTACTCAGTCGCCGCTGCTACAGTCGAGCCAATTCGGGCAACTCTGGCGCTCATTCTGAAAGCAAACGTCGAGCCGTCGTCGTTGAAGACAGCAGATTGGAAAAACGAACTGAACAGCAACAGTAGTAGGTATGTAGTAGGAGCAGCCAGTCGTCATGTGGCGGAATGAAGGGAAAATACAATAAGCAGCAGTGCGCGGTGGTGGATGAAAAGATGTCGACGAAAACCAAAATATAATACTGACGCCTGCCTGCAATGGAATGGCTGAAAACTCATTCAGTCAGTCATCACAAAAAGCAAAGCTGTTCCAGTACAAGGCATTCACTGGTTCAGCAGCATGGGGATGAAAGAGTCTAAATCTGGTTGAATAGTTGTAAGAAAAAATCTGACAAAAGGTTGAGCTCATTTCCAAATAAATTAACTTTCTAACAAGTCCATTTGCAAAAAAAAAATCAATTCAGAAATTTGGGAAATCTAAATAATCCAAATAACTTTCTGGATTCCCCAAGCAACAGTTACTGACGAAAAATAAAACATTTTAAATCAAATCTTTTGCCAATAAAAATGCCTGGAATTTAGAAAGATATTCTTAAGCTATTCAGAAGATTTTCCATCAAAGGAACAAAAACTCCAGATCAATTCTAGATTGCTCAATATTCGTCTTCATAAAACCAGAGAGCATCGTTCAAAAATTCGAAGAATGAATGTTTTTGAATCCAAAGAATGAATATTATTCAACAGTCATTTGATGCGTTCATTTTATCAACGAAATTCGAACAATTCTCCTTTACGGATGTAGAAAATAATTGACAGCAACTCCTCATTAACTCAACAGTTGCAGCTGATATGAAAACTCATTAAGTCTGTTTCCAAAAGAGTTTTTTTTTTCAAAAGAATCTTTTGAAAAATTAAAAAAGGCCCGTGCATTCGCTCGGAAGCTATTGAAGGAAAAAAGTTTGAGGAATTTATGAAAGTCAGACCCGAATACCATTTTGATTGTCTAAACAGATGCAGCAAATCTATCTAACCCCTTCCAAAATAAATATTTTTCAGTTGTTCATCGAAGAAAAACAATGAAAGCCAAAAATTCTTTCGCAGACTTCAAATAATCAAGTGCATAAACAAATCAACGTTTCAAAATCTATATTTTTGTAGTATCACAAAGTTTTTTTTATATCAAAAGCATTACCCGGCAAGATTCAAAATACATGATTCAGTAACTGCCCTTAAACTATTATAACAGCAGACTTTCAGAATCATCTTTTTCAGGAAGTCAGAAAATATTCCAACAAAAGATTTGGAAAGAAAAAGCTTCGTTTTGATTTTTCAAATAATCGTCTGGGAAACATGAAAACGTTCCAAAATTCCTCTTCTCTAGTGTTTCGAAGGGCAAAATATTAAGAAACATCAAATCATAGTCAAAATATCTCCTCCAGAGATTGAATCCAAAAGAGAATGAGACAGTTTCTCTCTTATCATCAATGTACACCCGATGCTGTTTTAAGACGGATTTTTTTTACATGGCCGTGTAAAAAAAATCCCATACAACTTTTTTGCAAAGTTGCACCATTTTGCATGATTCGTCGAGAAATCATAAAACTTTTTTAACAAGGATTTTCAAATTTTGAACTTAATTTTTTTTTACACGGAACGCATCCCCCATTTTACACGGAACGCTTCGGGTATACGATATGTAGCATATCGTGAGAGACTTTTTTCGCAAACTTCTGTCATGATAAAGAACTGATTTGGGAGACTATACCTCATGATAAACTTCTTTTAAAAAAAACTCCAAACGCGGGGAGCACTGGTTCTGATAATGCATTTCAACTTGTTTTACACAGCTGTGCGGTCCCCAACACGAAATGAGCGAGAACAAAGCGAGAATCATCACTTCTCTGAAGGGGCTGCCTATCCAATTCTGTTTTTCCGCACTTGTATACAAGTCTGATAAATTTGTTATCATGGTTTGTTGTGTTTCGAAACAGTTTTTGCCTTTATTTTATCGTTGTTTGTTATTTACTGAGAGCGATTTCTGCAAACCCTGCTCTTCTCTGGTTTCAAGAATTACCTACTGCACAGCTGCGACTAAACGGTTGAACGCTTTCTCAAAACAATTTATTAACAAATTGAAAATCCTATTCAAATAATAAAAAAAATCCCTTTGCTACTTGCTTCCATAAAAGAGTCTTCTTCAGAGCTTCAGTTTCACTTTTTTTGGAGTTTCAAAAACATTTTTCTCAGTAGTTAGCATTAGCATTGGCATTGAGCAATTCGCACAAATTCGTAGGTGGTACAAGGTGGATGTGATTTTACAAGTCATTTAAAGCTTAGAATCTGTATCCAAACATTCAAAATTATAAACGACCCTCCAATTTACCTTTGGAGATTTCTTCAGACATGCGCCATGCGTACCTAGATGCCTTTCAAATAGATGTTGGCCGAATATACCTTTTGCAAAAAGACTATCTAGCCTAAAGTTATTTTGCCAAAAATGTAATGGTTGAAAAAATCGGTCAACCGAATAGCTCAATTGGCCGAATATGCAATTTGGCCGAAAGTTTCGTTCGGTTTAATAAGTCATTTGGGATTTGCAAGACATTAACGGAAGAATCTTTTGAATTTTACCTGAAAAATCTGACCAACTTCTCTAGAAAATGCTCATTTAGAAATTATTTAAAGATTATCCAGATTCGAGAATTCTTTGGAATTACCAAGAAGAGCTCAATGGATTTCCCAAGTAAAGTAGTTTTGAATTTCAGTGGAAAATTCGTCGGATTTTACATGCGAATCTATAAAGAACTTTTACGGGAAGTTGTTCCAAATTTCTACAGGAAAAGATTCGGAAAAAAACGCTGAAACTTCCTGTTGAGTTCTGTTGAGTATTCTTCAAAATTTACACAGAAAATCATAGGAAGGATGCTTTAACGTTGATATTCGATATTCTTTCAGAATAGAATGAAGCTAATCATCTAAAACGCGTCAGATTTCTTTCCGACTCAAAAATCAAAAGCATAGGTTTTTATTTTTAAATATAAAAGCAGATGGAAAATGCTTCGTCGACATTTCCGGTCTTGTTTGACATGGAGAATAAAGGGGTATAAAATGGTTTCAAATGCACTAGCAAAACACCGCATTTCAACTTTTGACAGTTAATATATGGAGCTGACGTTTTGGATTGATAATTCATTCATTATGAAATGTTGCATTTTAAGTAAAAGGGGTTGCTCAGCCTTAAATATTTCTTAAAGCACTATCGTTTAAAACCATAGACAAGGTGAGGCTTTAGGGCCCAGCTAAGACGGCTAGTTTTGCATAGCCAACGTAAAATCATGGAATTTGCCCGGAAAAATCTTCAAAGTTTTCGCGGAAGATTGTTCAAAATGTAGATTTCAACAAAAACAAATCCTTGGTATTCAATGAGAAATTGCTCGAAATTTTCAAGGAATTTCTTTGGACAGGAAATTCTTTGTACTTCCCATAAGAACTTCCTGGCCATTTGGCCGAAAATGTCATTTGGCATACTGCCAAATGTCAATTACTGAACGGATAATATGGTTAAAAATTGTAACTCGTTTGACGTAATGGTCTTTTTGTCATTAAACAAAATTCCGTAATCTCTCTATTTTTAAGTCGATTCATCTAGCCAAATTCCATTTAGCCGAGCCAAACTGAACGTTTATCTAAAACTATCATTAGGTCGAAAATGGATTGACCGACAATGTAGTTTGGCCAAAAAGAACATTCGGCCGAACTGGTAATTTTACTGAAATAGCTATTTGCCCTTACAGGTCATGTGACTGAAAATGAAGTTCGGCCGAAAAAGCCGTTTGACCTAATAGATCATTGACCAAAAATGCCAAATGGTCATTTGGCAGAAACACCAAATGGTGTTCAATAATTTTTCTTCTCTTCAAAACAACCATTTTAACAAATGGCATTTTCTGCGTAAAGTTCGGCTGAATTGATTTTTCTTGCCAAAAAGTCGTTTAGCCGAATAGGCTGCTAAATGACCAGTCCTACCAAACGGCATTTTTGGTCAAATGATCATTGGGTCTAACGATTTTTTCGGGCAAATTACCAGTTCAGCCGAATGTCCCTTTTGTCTCAGTCAAACTACATTTTCGGATAAACCATTTTTGACCTGATAACAGTTTCGGATATACGTTCAATTTGGCTTAATAAGATTTGGTTGAATGACTTGGCTTACGAAATTTCGTTCAATGGTAGTTTGACAAAAAGGTTATTTCGCCGTAAATGTCATTTGGCGGAACGGATGAGCATTTACGACCATATTATTGTTAACTTTCTACAACCGCTTTAACGTTATAACAAGGTGGACTATAATCGAGGTAGATATCACTTTCCAGGAATAAGAAACTCTTTCGTATTAATTTAATAAACGCTGTAAGTTATTCTCCGCTCTTGATTACGGCTCAAGTTCAAATGAATCTTTTATTCATATTCCATCTCTTCAGAGACTCTCGTGCTTGTTTTACCGAACGCACTCTCAATACATTTAACTCGAACATTACAATTATCTGTTCAGTAATTCTGTCAAACGACCATTTCGTCAAATGGCATTTTTGGACTGATGACCTATTGGGCCAAACGACCATTTCGGTCAAACGGCCTGTTAGGGAAAATGACTTTTTCGACCAAATTACCAGTTCAGCGAATGGAATTTCTCAAGAATTTCTTACAGACAATGCACTAATTGTTAGATAACTATACACCATGTTTATTTTTCAGTTAGCGAATGTCGTTCGATAACTGCAATGCTTTCTAGACATCAAACGGTTGTTTGCAGACTGCAGTAGAAGTGCACCTGATTGTGCAGCGTAATGCAGCTATCATCGACTTTGACATCGTTTTGAAGTTCAGCGGCCCGATAACTGTAAAATTGTTGCAAAAACTAACAAATTGTAGTTGAAAAGTATTGCAGTTATAGAACGTCTTCTGTACAAAGAATTTCTCGTAGAAAACCAAAGATTAATTCAATAAATTCCGAGCAACTTTCCGTTAAAGCGCAATTTTTTTTACTTAAATCTACATTTTGAACAATTATCCGCGGATTTTTTTTAAAGAAGTTTCCGTTGATATACCGGGGAATTTCTCGTGGAATCTCCAGAGAATTTCCCTTGAAAACTCTTTAGAGTCTCCCGAGGATATTCTGAAGAACTTTCTGTTTTACCGTTGGCCATGCCAAACTATCCGTCCTAATTATTTTAGACTGAGCAAGCCAACGTTAAAACACCCATTCTACCAGCCGCATTCTTCTACAATTATGAATAATCTTCTGTGTGAATTCCAAAAAATACTCAATGGAAACATGGAACAATTTCTCGTGAAAGTTCGGGTCCGCGACGTTAGGCATAAGTACGTTAGGCATAAGGACGTTAGGCATAAGTACGTTAGGCATAATGGACGTTTGGCATAATTCTGCCTTCTTTATGTCATAGGCTGTTCTTTGGATCATTTTATGCCTATCGTCCGTTATGCCTAACGTCCATTATGTCTAACGTACTTATGCCTAACGTATTTATGCCTAACGTACTTATGCCTAACGGGGTATACCCTGAAAGTTTTGAAAAATTTCCCATGTAAATTTCGACGAATTTCCTGCTGAATTTCCAAATAATTTTCTTTAAAAATACCAGAGAGCCTCTGTTCCTAATAATTCTCGAAAATTCCAAGTAGTTCCCTTGGAAAATCTGAAAATTATTTTTAAACGAATATTTTGGAAAAACTTTAAGAATTTTCGGGAAAAGCTCATCAGATTTCTTAGGTGAAATTCGAAAAATTATACCGTGATTGTCTAGAAAATATCCCGAAAAAAGCAAAAAAAAAACCTAAAGAAAAGTAATGAAAAAATTGCCACGCCGATACACGACGGTAGCGGCCGTCGACCGAAATTCTGACAAACGCCTCCACCGCTAAATATCGTACCGGCGCACACCTCTACTTTCAAATAGTTTAAAAGAACCTTATCGTTTACGAGCCATACAAATTTGGAA
This sequence comes from Armigeres subalbatus, assembly GCF_024139115.2. NCBI lineage: Eukaryota > Metazoa > Arthropoda > Insecta > Diptera > Culicidae > Armigeres > Armigeres subalbatus. The sequence continues at coordinate 38,185,367 of NC_085139.1, read as the reverse complement.
TGATTTAAGGTACACTGGGGGAAGTGGAAAAGGTAAAATCGATAGTGCATGTTCGACTTAGTGTAAAACCAATTTAAATGATCTAAACGCATTAAATCAAAATGGGCTATCAAAAACAGTCAATTTTGCATCAACTGTGTGGTAATTCACACAATTTTAGTTGCTTGAAATTGATGGAAAAAGATTTAAAAATTAGGAGTTGTTTTTCCACTTAACCCAGTGGGATGGGGTAAGTGGAAAACCCATGTTACCTTGACCTTTAATTGTGATGAGTAGTTACATATAACACAAATCAAAACGGTAATTGCTCTGAGTATCTTTTGTTGGATAATTTCATTGGTTTAACGGAATAGGTCCCAAGGAATTCTAGTAATAGCTAGTGGATGGCTGGTTTTGCCTTCTCGAACATTAAGTGTACGTAAAATCTTTATATTCGCCCCAAAGATGAACTTTTTATAGGAAAAATGGGGCTTACAAGTTTATAAACTAATCAACTTAGTTTAACGAATTAAGGTGATGTCTGTGTGTGCGTGTTTGTATGTATGTGTGTGCGCAAAACACGTACAAAATATTCTCCTATTTTTAAGCACTTGTCCTTAACCAATTTGTTCGCACAAAAAAATGCATTCAACTGCAAAACTTGATAAAAAATATAAATGAACGTGCATTATGGAATATATTCACCTACCAGTGCTATTTTTTTCATTCTCATAGATTTTTTTCATATGTAAAACATGTGAAAGGCATTAATACCGATAGGTGGATTGATCAGGCGTTTTCTTATGTACATCAGTCCAATTACCACTGAAATCACAATAATAATAAATTAGGAACAAATTAAGATTCACAGCTATCCAAATAAACCCTGGAGGGAAGGAAAAATTTGCGTGATCAGAACATTTTCCACTTCCCCCGCAGTGTTTGATACCAGGGGTAAGTGTAAAATCTTTGAATTATTTGCTTTCATGGTAATAACCACTACAAATTGAAAGGGATTAGTTTAATTGTATTGTAATAGTTACCTGTGATATAAATTCACTTGAAAAAGGGACAATTGGTGCAAATAAAATGTGATTTTATGAATGGAAAAATCAACTTCTCGCGAAACCTAAAATGACAGTTCAAGCGTTAACCGTGTTAGTGTATGTATTATACAAATTTTAATATAGTATTAGTGTGGGCATCAAAGTATATTCTTGCACAATGTTATGGTGTGGTAAAAACTGTAAAATATGTACAATTCCAATTTTTCGAGTCGATTTTTACACTTACCCCCTTTTTCCACTTCCCCCAGTGTACCTTGCCTCGAAATCAAAGGAATGAAAGAAGTTTTTCTACTTTTAAGAGGAATTTGAATAAATTATTTGGTATATATTCATTGGTATTAGATGTGGCATAGTAGCATACGCTTTGAAAATTAGTAGATAATTATTTTGTATTACTAGGGGAACTGTTCCGATCTCCATCTCACTGTACATATATCAAGCTCAACGCTAAACAAAGAAATACGGCACCAAATTCGTCGCTTCTTTTCGTCAACATGCGTGCTCACTGCTGAAGAAAATCACAAAAATAATAAACAAACCAAATTCATTTCCATTGCTTTGTTTTTGATGGGATGGAAATAGGAGCTATGAGATGAAGTGGCGAACGAACTCTATATAGTTTGTTAATAAATAAATAAATAAAAAAAATAAAGATTTTTTTTATAAAAAATCCTTATCGAAAAGAAAACTTTCATGAAATTCAGAAGAATCTTTTTGCGTCAATCAGAAGATATTCCATCAAAAGATTTAAGAAGAAAAAACTTCGAGTCTATTTTTTAAATAATCGTCTTCAGAAAACACGAAAAAAAATTCTAAAATTCAGATATACCAACTATCTAAAATTCCTTATCTCCAGACAACCGAAAGGTTTTAAGAAACATTGATCATCAGGCGGCTATTAGCCTCCTGAATGTTCAAAAGAATCATTTTCAGCTATTCCTGTTTTGGGTTGCATTCACAGCTGAGTCTCAACTGAGAAAAGATTTGATCCTTTTCTAGAACCTTTCCTAAAACCAAAAGAGCCATTGCCAAAAGATAAATATTATTTATCTCCAAATAATAGTTATCAAAATCTCAGTCAAATAGTACTTTTATTCCATAGGCAGTTGTAGCTGACCATGGACTGAATGCTTTTCATGAAACATCATTTGCAAAACGATACTTTTAAAAGATTCAGCACGATCTATATCAGTTGTTAAAGTGGTAGGTATTCCATCCAGAAATTTATAGAGCAAAAGATCTAAAAAGATTCAAAGGGGTTCCTTCTCATAGATCCAGGAACATCATTGAACCCCTTCAGAACTATTTTCAGATTTTCGGATTCTAGCTTACCTCTGCAGCTGCGACTGATATATATATATTTTTCCAAATATGTTTCAAATAAATAAACAGAAAACTTTTTGGCTTTCTCGTACAACAAAGTCATATTTATCCATGTCTTGCTCTCTCCCATCAACTACAGCATGCAGAAAAGCAACAAAGTTTTTTACGCCAAAATGTAGAAAATTAACATTGGTTCTATTCAGCAACATTTAGGCAAATAACTGTGGGTTGTATTTACCGCACTAAGTCGAATTCAACATATCGAGGAAGGTTTCATTACTCCACGGGGGGATAAATTTGGGTTTTTCTAGTTAGCACTGTTTTAATAGGGGAGGAGAAGACCGCTAGCTGTCATTGAGTGAAAAAGTAGAATTATTGAAATTATACTCGGTGTGGTATAGAAAATGAAGCATATTTTTGTTATAAGCAGTTAATGATTAAAATTATTGATTTTCTAATCCCACAAACTAAAAATTGTTTAACTAAAACATTTTTTATAACGTTCAAGAGGCATTTTATTCTTCGTTTTCTATATCATGCCGTGTCAAATTTCCATGATTCTACTTTTCTCGAAAATTTTCTAGGCTGCAGCACTGATGAAGGAACCGCCCCCATGGAAGAAAAAGTATGAAAATCTTATCTAAATACCATTTTTGTTCCCAAGCATCTGTTTCAACCCTTCTCGTAAAAAAAACCTAAAAATAAACTTGATTCAGAAACAGTCTAGAAAAAAATCAAGAAAATTCGAATGACAAAAACTCGATTTTTAATCGCTGTTTCCAAGAAATCATGAGACAACTTTCAATAATTTAGTGGCATCAATATTGCAGAGTAACTCATTTACAAAGCATCAAATGATTCTTATTTATAGATTGATAAGCATCACTCAATTAGATTTTAACGAATTAGAAAAATCGAAAAGAATCATTTCCATTGTCTCATAGATAATGAAGTATTGCATTCAAATAGTTGGTATCAAAAATATTCTTGAGACTCGTGATATGTTTCAGTGAAATGAAAGATTTTCAGATATTTAAACTATTTATTTGAACTGCTTGAGCTCCTCAAGATACTATAAATAGCCACTATTGAAAACGCGTTTTCATGAAAACAGTAGAACACATCTAGAATTATATTTTCCGAAGCAGCAAAATTTTCTTGAATTATACTTTTACGCAGTGATCCAAGACATTTTTTTTCTTGCAGGATATCGACAAATTCGTGAGCACCAATTTGAAAAAAAAAATGAAATTTTATACCAACAGATTCCAAACAATCGATTTAATTGAAGAACTCCATCCAGAGACGTGGAAGAATCAATCACAAACGCACAGAAGAAACTCTTCAAAGAATCCTATTCGAAGATTCGGAATAATGTTGATTGCATGATTCATCATAATTCATGCTTGCTTGAAAAATCGAGAGATCTGTTAGCATGCTTTCAAACATTCAGTAGAATTTTTATACTGAGAATTCAGTAAAACCAATGGCATTTTGTTTTCAGAGATTCAGAGGAATTCGCTCAATAAAACGTTTCCAGAAGTTCTGTAACGGAAAAGTGCCCTTTTTTACGAAAGTCATTCGGCTGAAAGTTATTTGGCCGAAGGCAACTGGGCCGAAAATGTTATTTTATTGAACAAACCATCAGGACGAGACCCATCTGGCCGAAAATCGTTTGCTTGAAATGTGCATACGCTCGAAACAGGACAGGACATTTGGCCGGAATGGGTTGATTGACAGAAAGGTCTATTTGATTGAAAAAGTCGTTTGGCCTGGTGGTTCGTTTGGCAGAGAAAGTGTTTTTTTCCGAACCGTGGTGAATTGTGAAGCGATAAATGACATTTGAGAAATGAGAACTAAAAATATGAAGTGAGGAATGAGAAGTGAAAATTAAGAAGTAACGACTGACTTCGCACTGTGAGATTCCTAGTCCTCATTTCTCATTCCTTTCTTTTCACTGTAAAAAGTTAGAAATCATAAGTGAGACACGAGGAGGCAGGAGTTACAAGTGAGATGTCTCACTTCTCACTTTTCAAACTTCATTTCACACTTCATACTTCTCACTTTTCACTATGAGAAGTTAGACGTCTCACACTTCACTTTCTTTTTCTCACATGTTACTTCTTACTTCTAACTTCTCGTTTCTTACTTCTCATAGTGCAAGCGATAAGGATTGATAAGTATAAGTGAGAAGTGATACGCTTTACTCCTCACATCCAATTTCTCGCACTCTTTTTTTTTAATTTCTCATCTCATGCCTCTCACTTCTCAATAATCTTCGCCTTCAATCGCATCACACCTTTATCTTTCATCTTTTTCCGATCAAACGACACTTTCGACAACGCTCTTTTTTGTCTGACGACCATTTCTCCCAAATTACATTTTAGTTAAAATCGTTTCAACCAGAAATTCAATTCGGCCGAAAGGAAATCGGCTAAATTATTTTCGGCATAACGTGTTAATCGGTTAAATGACTTTCGATCGTATGACTTCGGGGATCGAAGTGTGCTGCGCTCGCGTGTGGCCGCATTTTTCTGCCTTGCAGCCGTCATTTTTTGTTGAATGTTGCCTGATGAAAATTCGAAATGTCCGGTTCGACTGTCTACTTCAATAAGCTTTAATCGTGCCGCTCAATGTACATGTAGGTAGTGAGGGTGGCATCGGAGTTCTCCATTCTGAGACTCCTCGCTTCCAAAGTGAACTTCTCGAGAAGCGTCGACACTAGTCGGATGACAGTGTCGGAATGGGTTCATCACTTAAGTTCCTGGAATTGATGCTAAACTTCCCATTTCAATCATGTGGGTAATAAAGGCGGAAAGCAGCTCAGCTCATTAGAGTGCACAAGTAAGATCCACCCATTTAAGTCAATTTCTTTTCGACTCAACAATCCGTACTACAAAGCCTTTTTATTAAACGAAAGCGAGCTATATCTCTTAAATTCTATAAACAAGTCTCATTAATTCTTGTCGATTAGTCAACCTGCACAAACAGATAAATTGCTACCACACGGCTCAATGATTTAGCGTAGTATTAGCTCAAAGGAATCAGAACGATGTTGTGCTATTCACCGCACCATTATTACAGGAAAGCTCATCAAATTTCCCAGCCAAAAAGACTTGAAACCTGATTTGTAGATTTGATAGGAAAATATAAATTTAAACTTAATCGTCCTAACACTTATTAAAAATTTAATTTAATTTAAACTAAATCATTCTAATAGTCATGACTCTATATTTTCTCCGAAATTTTGTGCGATATTCAGCGAAGTGTTCTTTTCATATCCGTTTTAGACCATCATTTATGGATTACTGTACAGTTTCGTACTCCCACGATCCTTCACCCTGCCAGGACTTATTTGAGGATTCTACAAGTAGGGGGAAAGACGGCTTTGGCAGGTTTTGTTCTATTATTGGCAGGGGGGTTTTTGTCGACCAAATTTTATGAAATTTGGCCACAATATTCTTTGATATGCAAAGAATGTTTAAGCCAAATTTGAGCCTAATCAGTCATAAAAAACCCCCCTGCCAATAATAGAACAAAACCTGCCAAAGCCGTCATTCCCCCTATATAGAAATAGTCAAAATTTTATTCTTTATTTGTGTAATTCAAATAAAAAAATTATCAAAGAAATAAAATTATTTTAGCTAGATTTTTGGCTGTGACATCTTCTTCTTCTTCTTCTTATGGGCCTTACATCCCCACACTGGGACAGAGCCGCCTCACAGCTTAGTGTTCATTAAGCACTTCCACATTTATTATCTGCGAGGTTTCTAAGCCAGGTTACCATTTTTGCATTCGTATATCATGAGGCTAACACGATGATACTTTTAAATGCCCAGGGAAGTCGAGACAATTTTCAATCCGAAAATTGCCTAGACCGACACCGGGAATCGAACCCAGCCACCCTCAGCATGGTCTTGCTTTGTAGCCGCGCATCTTACCGCACGACTAAGGAGGCTGTGACATATACTTAAGAATATGTCTATGTGTAACTGTTTTTTTTCTGCGCGTTATTTTTTCTCTATTTGAAACTAAACATTTTCGAGATATGTAGTAGGGGGAATGACGGCTTTGGCAGGTTTTGTTCTATTATTGGCAGGGGGGGTTTTTTATGACTATCTAGGCTCAAATTTGGCCTAAACATTCTTTGCATATTAAAGAATATTGTGGCCAAATTTCATAAAATTTGGTCGACAAAAACCCCCTGCCAATAATAGAACAAAACCTGCCAAAGCCGTCTTTCCCCCTATATGAGAATATGTCGGATATCCAGCAAGAAGTGATGTGTAGTGCGGTTATTTGCGAAGGATTTGAATCGGAAATCATAAGTATAATCCTTTTTGTTTCTATTTTGGCTCCAGAGAAGAAGGCAATACATTCTCGTTTATAGGAATATTATTGTAGAACTCCCACATTCAATCATATTTAAAGTATTCAGTAATTCAAATGAACAATCGTTTTCGTTTTGGATGCTTCCAATAGCATTTCTCCAAGATAATCTCTAACAGACTTTCGGTGGGGAATTGTTATTTTTGAGAAAATGTTTATACTTTTACAGGAAATACAATTTTCAGAGAAATTTTAATTCCGAGAAAATTTAATTTTCAAGAAAACATTATTTTCGGGGAAATGATACTTTCGGAGCAATCTCATTTTTACAAATATTTTATTTTTGAAAAAAAATCCATTTCGAAGAATTGTGCAATCCCAAAGAATCTCATGTGAGAAAGTCAATGGAGAATTTAAATTATGCTTAACGTTTATCATGCCTGACGCACATTATCCCTTGTCTGTTACGCACCCGTTCTGTAGTATACATGAACGTCAAGCGATATCAGCACTCCACACAGGATGTCTCTGACAGTAAGCCATTCAAAGTTGTGCTGCGGGGCTTCAACGATATCGAAGTGAAGAACCTTAAGGTAATATTGGAGAACAACAGTCCGAAGCCTCCGAACATCTTAAACATCATCCGGTATGAACAATCCCGCTTCTATCGTGATTATTACACCTCAAGAACCGTTCCTTCCAAAACAATCTTTAAGCAGAGAGAGCATATAATCGACGAATGTGAACAGAACAAGGGGCTCTCTGGTCAAAACCATTTCCAAACCCCTTAGAATAAGGGTATGCGATAATACACTTTTTTCTGGCGGAACGAAACGGAACGAAATTTAAAATGTCGATGTTGATTCGAAACGAAACGAAACGAAATATAGATTTATTTTCGTGACTTCGAAACGATACAAAATCAAGGTCCATTTAATTCGAAATTTTTCGAAACGAAACGGAATTTTTTTTGTTCCGCGAAATTTTTGTTTAATTGTACGCAATTTAAATTAAATTAATGGAAGTCAAATAAGGCTGTTACAAAAAAATAATTTTAATTTTGTTGTCTTCGACAGGTCGAGGGTGGGTAGGAGAAGAAAATGAAATTAATCAAAAAGCTTCTCGGATTTGTTGAAGTATGTTTTGAAAATCCTCAAAATTAACCGAGCAGAAGCAGGTTACGGAAGCGATTCCAAAGGAATTTATCGTGAAACGCGCTCCCCCGAATATGATCAGTTTGCAATTCTTCTGATGAATTGATGAACACTTATTGGATATTATTCTGTTAAAACCCTTATTTCACTTCAAAATTAATTGAAGCATACTCCATATCGTCATATAGAGGAGCAAAATGTATCAGCAATATACAATCTGCACGAGCTATCAAAGGTTCGATAGCGAATCCGATTATCGACCGATCCACTTCATCTAACCATCTAACCATCAGCTAACCATCTCGAATTTGTATATCTCTCGCGTCGATGCTTTCTTTTTAACAATGCAGCGAATGTAGACCACACACAATCACTAAAAAAATAAGGATTTGTGTAGTGGTTCGATGCCAATATTTGTTTCCCCTTAAGTGCAAGAAACTGTTGCTATGGGCAGTATGAGCTGAACCTTAAGGCAATCAGGCAATCATAAGTCTTTACTTTCAGCAATTCTACTGATCTTTCAAACCGTTCTGGACTTTGAAAAATTGCATATAAAGATCTAGAAATACCCGCGACTCTGCAATGTTACATACATATTTTGCAAATAGTCAAAGAATATGACAAAATTTCAAACTTTATTAGGGACTAAGTCGAGTCAAGTATACGAGACATTGAAGACGGCCTTACTGTTGAGGTCGAAAAACGTATCTGTCAAAGGTACAATAAAGTAGTGGAATAGTACTAACTCGTCTTATGACAAGATTGTATAGGTAACCAAATTTAAAAACAGCCGCTATGATTTTTTTTCTGCGACGCAGCTGAAATTTTGAGTAATTTGAAGTATGATATTAGTTTAATTTAGTTTAGCAATTCCGCGAAATTCCGTAAAATTTCGTTAAAAGCTTGAAGACGATATTTATGTAAATTAACGAAACGAAATCAAAAAAGCGGATTACGTCACGCTCAAATTCCGCGAAATTCTGTGGAATTTCGTTTCGAACCACCTGAAACGAAATTTATCGAAATACCGCATGTGCTTACCTAAGAACAAATAACAGGGTACTCCTATTCCGGATTGGACAGGCAGAAAAGATGTAAAGGATATTTTATCACCGATTCTTAATCAGGTTTGTGCGAATTGCTTCCAATCTTCTAAAATCTAAAACAAAAGAATCTGCCTATCTGTAGCAAGACAGACATCCTACCATTTCGTCACCGTGTGCTGGCAACTATCGGAAAGGCGTCTCTTTCGCCTCAGCATCGTCCGGAGAACATGGAAATTAGGGATCCTGCATTCAGAGATATGCGAAAGCGGCCATCTTGAGCCAATCGAGCATTGAGGACTATCAAAGTTTGAGCCAAATGAACATTGATATTGTTGCAAATTGAAATGTATTGCGATTTTGATGAAAAAGATATTACGAAAAGTTTTGACGAATAAACCATTTGTTTCATTTTCTCAAGAAGAAGTGGTCTAGTTTATGCATTGTGTTTCGTTAGCCTGTTTTTTTAATCTATCATTTATTTGGAAGGCTCATTTGCCGTTTCGTTAGTTAGTGTATTGTACTTTTATTATAGTGTTAATGCACTGTAGGAGGATAGACAATATATATCAAAAAGTGTAATGATATACAAAGCCATGTACGTGCTCCAACATTTAGCGCTGCGGCAAGTGCTGGCAGCGTTTGTTTTCAAAAGTAACAGCGTTGCTAAATCGTCTGGAAAAGTATTCGCCCATCTCTTGATATAGGATCCCCAAATGGAAACCATCTCCTCGTCGATACTTTTCGGAACTAGCGTACGGTGGTCGGGGTCGGCTATCCGCCTGTGATCATTACCAGTCCACAGGTATGGAGCGAGGAACTGGCACTCCTCTACATCCACTATAAATAATTTCATTGTGACACGACTCAGGAGAGGTGTGAACTTGGTGACACTTCGTACATATATTAGCGGAATCACAATCTTTTGGATTTTGATAGTCTTCTAGCCCAGTTGAACATCTTTTCGGCGAAGATAGCAGCGGTTTGTATAGCCACCACCTATCCATTTAAGAAACTCGCTTTACAGTTTCCACCAAAAGAACACTGCATGGTTCAGAAGAAAGTGTCTATGGATTTCTTGACTGGAGTTGGCCATCAAAGAAGGCGCTTCACCTCTTCGACTCATGGCTGACGCCAACACCTGGATTAAGAAGATCATCAGATCAAGATATAAAAACCAGAGGAAGGTGTCAACCCCATATTGCGGTAGGTGAGAATGAGCCTGGAATGACTTGCCCTGCAACAAAAACCATCTATTCGTTGCCAGCCTCCATAGCGGACACACCTGGATCTCGCAAAATTTGGACAGCGAATGGATTTAGCATCAGATTTAAACTACTTCAACATAGGATTCCTAAGAACCCCAACACAGGTTGTGAGACTCATTTCCGGATCGGTTCAGATAGACAGACAGACATATTCGAGTCTTATCAAGATTCTGTATGCTCGACAAGCATTCATATCGACCAGGTTTTGTCATAATAATTTTTTTTAATTCTTAATTTATTAGTTTTTAGCCGTTCTCGCATCGCCGGTCCCAAAGCTTCTTGCTGGACATGCCGTTTTTGATTCTTACGGAATCCACTCAAAAGCCAGATAAAATCAAATTTACTTCCTTATGAGAGTTTTAAAATAAATCCAGTCTGTTTCCGGATCCGGGATCCTCTAGAACTTGATTGAATTTTATTTGCATCTCAACTATATAGATGTTTCGTGAATCGGTCTTCCATTTTGATACTTCTAAAAATCCAGCTTGCGACACATATAATGTCATAATTCCGCTAGAGGTTTACCCGGCTTAAATTATACAGCGTATGGATGTGCACAGATTTACTAAACTAAGCTCATTCTGGTGAGTCGTAGATCCGGAAAGTAAAAAAAAGCCCAGTCTGAAAAGTTTTCTTTATGGTGTTATTATTTTTTCATCCCTCGGTCCGTTTCCATAGTCTCAAAGCCGCCACATTTCCCAGCCCGATCCGTGCACACTTACACCGACATCTGTCTCTTGTGTTGAGTTTAGTGTTCGCATAGCTTTGTTACGTAACCATTAGGAGAAAAAGAACGTATAAGTAAATACCTACGCGAGCAAGATGGGTCAGTTTTTGCCTCGCTTCGCAGACTTCCGGAGTTAACGCCGAGAGGGCTGGGCTGAATCACATCTGAGATCGGACAAACCTCGCTTCGCTGGTCTGACAGTGCAGAGTGCGCTAGATGTGAAGCTCAGAATGGACGATTACAATACTACGGGAACTGGCTGTGAAGTTATGGGCTATGTTGGATTATGATGAAGAAAGTTTTTTTTTATATTTTCTAAAAGAAACTTTGAGATAATAACTCGCGCTAAGCATCACAGAGGCGTAATCAGATGCGAGAAATATTTTTAATCCCACTAAATCATGCAATCCTGAAAACATCTAATAGGCAGGCTGGCTAATCATTACTTCAGAAATGTTGTTGATTAACATTCATTCATTATTACGACTAAGTGATTTATTTGGAGATAAAAAAGTTTTTAAAAAAATGCTAAATAGACTTGCTTTGAATCCACTCAAACCTCAAACGATGGCGTGCTTGCCCAAAACCCAAGTTAAACCTAATTCTTCCACCAATTTCCCAGGAACTTTGCAACCAAAAATGTACATTTGGGTCATTTGAATCTGAAATTTATCTCCCGTTTCTGACTGACTGGCCCGAACATAATTAAATCCAGTTCAAAATTCCAGGGAAAACACAAACTGAAAACGATGTGCAAACTAGCAGCACAACCCACTGGGAATTGTATCATTCTCGGTCATCACAGTGCAGAAAACCGGTCGGCATCGAAGCAGCAGCAGCAGCACCATTTTCCATTTTCCGCAGGTACTGCCCGGTTCCAGAGGAGCGAAAACCATCAAGGCCACTACAGATGACGATGATGATGATGCTGGTGGTGGAAGCTCCACCGTCCTACTCAAACGTCCCATTTGCAGTTCGTCAAAATATTCATGATTCACCGGGCCCCGAACACACATGCTGTTCGCTTGAGCAAAGCGTGAACCACCTAATTGGACATTTGTACCCGTTGCCGCCTTGATGCGCCGCCCAGTAGAAACGAGTCAGAATTTTCGAACACGGTGGAACCGTGTGCCACGATTGCAGAGTGTGCTGCTGATCGTTCTTGAGGGTAGTTTCCGTCGCAAAAATCGACACACGCCAAGGGACCGACGACCGTTGCCTGGCTGTTTTTGGACGCTGGAACTGCGGTCGTCGTCATCGTCATCGTTCCGTGCAACAACAGGGCAGTTGCCGTGGATTTTCAACGGTACGCGTTCATCCTCGTGGGATGAAAGCCCCAGCAAAAAAAAAGAAGTTGTGTGCTCCGGTTGGAACTGGGCCAATCACATTTCTCGGAATGGTACCCAACGAGCCGCTTGCAGATAGATCTGCAAAAATGAACGGTTACAAGTCGGTGCTGTCCGGCCGGGATTACCAAGCGTGAAGAGCGACGCTGAAAGTCACAGGAGAGTAGCCAGGAAAAGGGTTCGAAAACGGATGTTCGAGGATTCTGTCGGATGAGCCCGACAAAACGTTGGACCGGCTCCGGCTGCGGCGACGACGGATGGGAACGACGAAAAGGATGATCTACCGACCGAAACATAACAAAAAAAAAAGTTGGAATTGAAGTGGATTTGGCGAAAATGTGTTTTATTTGTGAATAATTAATGGGATCCGAGTGTGTAGCGTGCGGCGAATGTGCGATGAGCGGATTGTGAAGTTTCCTTTTTAGCTCGGTAGGAGTTTTATGGGATTAAAGAACCCATGAGGTTGACGCTTTCTTGTATGGTCGGAAGCGCTTCAAGTCTTGGCTGTGGTTATGATTATCGAACAAATTTATAATTCACTGTGGCTTGGAAATTCATAAAAATTATAAGATTTCCGCTTACAAACTTGACAAGGTATTGAACACTGAGATATGTTTTTGTGCGATTTAAAAGAGGTGAATGTGTCCACCTCTAGATTAGTATTTAAAGAAATTAAATGATTTGGTGGTAAATTAATTTTATCATATTCACTTGGACTGGACTGTCGAAAATCGAAGCATTTTTCAGCACATGTCCTTGCAGTACACGTTAGTAATACTTGTTTTTAACAGATATTTGCACTTCATCCCCATCAGCCTTTCTAAAGTATCTTAATTTAATTGAATTCGCTAGAATTCTAAACCTTGATTTTCCATATTAGAAACCATTGAACATTTTGGTTCTAGGGCGTTAAACCGTCAGGGTTTGGAATGTAAGTCATATTTGGAGCTTGAGTCAAAACGGTAATCCAGAAAAAATGAACATAGAATTTTGAATAGATTCTAAATGATAGAATAATGGTGGGCTCTTATCCTAGAATTTTTAAATGTACCAAATGTGATAATTATTGGCAGAAATTCAAAGGAAAATCTAAACGAATTATGAAGTCCAAGGAAATGTGATGGTACAGCAGCAGTATCTTTGCTCTGCTTTGTTCATCCCTGAGGTACCGGGATAGAAATATTTGTATCACAAGCAAGAAAAGAGTGTAACTCATGAGATACTCCGTTCTAAAGTTAAAGGCCAAAAAGCGTTGCAATACCAGAGTGCTTCGAGCGAAACGCGTTAATCTCGAAATTACACGTTCATGAATTCATGAATTAACAAGTTCACGGTGTATTTTGAGTCACGGATTTGGGAACAACAGTCACGTTTTCTGGAACGTTCTGGAAAACATGACTGCAGCAGGTGTTCCCGAAGACTCTACGACACTATCCATAATTCACTATACCCCGAATGAGCCAATACCCTGAATGAGTAATTATTTAAAACAAAATAAATGTTACTTAATGAAAGTTTATTCCGAATTCATATGAATGATCAAAAGTTTGCCTTAAACTTTTTTTAATACAGTATAGAGCTAAGTATTCTTATTGTTTGATTTAATCACCGCGGGATTTTATTTAATTTTTCCGCTTTATTGGCTTTTCTCGGTGATAATGAACAGAAACAGCATTATTTTCCGTGACGCGTTTCGGCTTACTGACCTTCAGCCATCATCAGACGTCTATAAAAAGACATATACACCCGATTCTTTTTTTACACGGATTATTTTCGCACGGATTTTTTTAACACGGCTTTTTTTACACGGATTCTTGAAATAACACGGATTTTTTTTGCACGGTTTCTCGAAATAGCACGGATTTTTTTTACACGGATTCTCGAAATAACACGGATTTTTTTTACACGGATTTATTTTTACACGGAACGCATCCCCCAGATTAACAAGGACCTGGTTACTTTTTTTACACGGATATTTTTTGCACGGCTTTTTTTACACGGTTTCTCGAAATAGCACGGATTTTTTTTGCACGGATTCTCGAAATAACATGGATTATTTTTACACGGTTTCTCGAAATAACACGGATTATTTTTACACGGATTTTTTTCACACGGCACGCATCCCCCGTGTAAAAAAAGAATCGGGTGTATTCAAATTAACAATTTTCACAAAATTTTTTTCACAGACATTTTGTTAACAAACATGGATATTACAAACAAACTCACAACGTGCTGGATGTAACCTGTCAGCTTGGCCAGTCAAATTACACTAAATAGAATTTCCCTCCCAAGCTTAGCCTACTCTGCATATGGTCAACACCCCATCTCGTTTATCGCGTCATCGTTGTTGTTATTCGTGTTCGATCTCGTCTGCAGTTCGCCACCCAGTATTCTTACTCCGTAAAATCCCGTTCCACTTCGTATGGCACCTTTCAAGAGTCCTGTAGGGTAGGGGGAGATTAAGCAGCACGTTCTCATGCACAAGGTACAGAGAGTCGGAGTCAGCATGGCTACAAGGGCAACAAGGTTGACGTTGTTCCTTGGTCGCCAAAGTAAAAGCAACGGATTCTGGATGAAGCGTGGTCCAAATCTCAGAATCGGCGGGTGGTTGAGTGGGTGAGTAAGAGTGAGCGAGTAATAGTTAGTGATAAAAGTGTTAATGAGTGAGTGAGAGTGATAAAGAATGAGTGAATGATTAGTAGGGAATGAATGAGTGAGTGAAAGTGAGTGAGAGAATGAGTAAAAGTGAGTAAGTGAAAGTGAATGAGTGAATAAAAGTGAGTGAGTGAGTCCTCAATCTTACTTAAGAATGAGTGAGTAATCAAGAGTGAGTGAGTGATCAAGAGTGAGTGAGTGAGTAAAAGTGGGTGAGTGAGTAAGAATGAGTGAATCCCGGGTAGAATCCGAGATATTGATAGCAAAACACGATATTAACTTGTTTGAAATAAGAGTAAAAATAACAAGCGAAAATAACAAAAAATCGCACCGAAATATCAAAAAAATATCAGATTTTGCTATTAACAAGAACAAACTAATAGCTCAAGATATTGATAAGTTCTCGCTTAACTTTTCAAAAGGTCCTAAGTAACATTTTTTTCATGAATTAATTTGAATACAGCAATCAATAGCTTTCATGTTGTTCTATTGATTGCGCTTAATGGCAAAACCTGATATTTTTATGAAATTTCGGTACAAATTTTTGTTATTTTCGCTTGTTATTTTTACTCTTATTTCAAACAAGTTAATATCGTGTTTTGCTATCAATATCACGTTTTACTGTTAATGAGCCATTTTCGTCTACCCGGGATGAGTAAGATGGAGCGAGTAAGTAAGTGAGTAAGTGTGAGTGCATGAGTGCATTGAGTGAGAAGTGAGAAGTGAGTCAGTAAGCAGGAGTGGGTGAGTGAGTCAGTAGGTAAGAATGAGTAAGTGAGTAGGAGGAAGTGAATGAGTAATAGTAAGTGAGTTAGTAAAAGTGAAAAAGTGAGTAACAAGGAGTGCATGAGTAAACGTGAGTGAGTCACTAAGAGTGAGGGAATGAGCGAAAAAGAGTGAGGGAGTGATCTAGCAAGAGTAAGTGAGTATGAGTGAGTTAGAAGGAGCGAGGAAGAAAGAGCGGGTGATTGCGAGTAAGCTAGCGAGTAGGAGTGGGTGAGTGAGTAAGAGTGGATGAGTGAGTAAGAGTGGGTGAATGAATAACAGTGGGTGAGTGGGTAATAATTAGTGAGGCAGAGGAAGTGAGTGAGTAAGGAGGTGTGTATGAGAGAGAGGGAGAGGGCATTATCGTTGTTCGCCTTATATCGGACAGACGCGTTACTTTTAAAAAGGCGTTATTTCCCAAGGGCAAACGGGTTCATTTTAATCTCCTCTGTTCTCCTTGTATCGGGCAAACTCTTTATTTTAAAGAAGGCATTATTTCCTATGTGTGTCTGTTACCGGGCAAACGCGTCCATTTTAAAAAGGCATCATCTCCTTTGTCTGCCTTACGGGGCAAATGCATTCATTTAAAGAAGTAATCATCTCCTCTCTGTTCCTTATACCGAGACAACGCATTCTATCGAAAGAAGCCTCTCTTACTCCTTTTCGTAGACTAGTACTTTTCCAGGTTATAATGTAATAGAATAACATTTAATTATACGAAAAATCAAAACTAGTGGTTGAAAAGAATCTTCAATTCATTTCTTTAAGTAAATCTTTTTTTTATTCTTTGCCAAGATTGTCATTTTGCGAATCATTGATATCTGTTGGTGTTAAACATAATAATGGAATACTACAGATTCAAAATGTTTTCTGGGTAATAGCCTTTCGGGGTAGTGTCCCATTCGGGGTAATGGTTTTTGAGGTACTGTCCCATTCAGGGTAGTGGGGTGGAGCCGTTCCCAAAGCTATGATTTAAATCACGGTGTATTTTTGTTGGTAAATGATTTTTATAAATTTTATAAATGATTTTTGATTATATATTAATGATAGCTCAAAAACGGTTGGCCCGAATTTCACGGGGTTAGAACTTTTGGAATCTACACATGGTGGTGTCTTAGCGGAAAATAATCAAGCGTACGTCGGAAAGCATTAGTAATTGGGTGAAATTTTTACGCAAGATTTGGAATAACGTGTGGTTACTGTGAATTATTAGAAAGACATATTGAAGATTGAAAACTGGGTCTTTTCAGAGTCAGCATTTCATGTGAAGAAAGGGTTGTAGCAGTAACAGTCTGTAGTTTTCTTTTAAGATTTTGATTTTGGTATTTTTGCTTATAGTGATTGGAAAAGTGAGTTATTGAAAATAAATCGGTTCTTTTCAGAACTACCAATTTATAAAAGAGTAGGTTTAGACGTGACAAATTTTCTTCAAAGTGCAAATCGTCACAGCTTGTTAATGACAGAAAGATGCCGACGGTAGCGGAATCACAAGTGTTCGTCAAGGAAGTTCGTCAAGCAAAACTTATTCGCATGGATGGCGTTAGAAGCACCCTGAAATTTTGGTTGTGTTGTAGTTAGTGATTATTGAAAATAAATCGGTTCTTTTCAGAGTCACCATTTTGGAGAACAAAAGTTTGTCCCAAGACGAGACGGATTTTCTTTGCGGTGCAAATCATAATTGCTCGGCGACGGAAAAAGTTACCGTCGGTAGCAAAGTTACCAGCGCTTGTCGAACGGAGACGCAGCAAAAAAAAACTATTTGCACACGAATAAAGTTTATGTAAGAGTAATTTTCTCTAAATTACAAACACAAGTGCAGAGAATTCATGGCGGCCAATAGAAAACACACATTTTTATTTCCCAATAATAATACATACAGAAAAGCTGCTTGGGAGTTTCTCTTGGAGTTCTTGGAGTTCAATCGCAGTGATGGCATCGTTAGCGGTTACAGCTGTCTAAGAAAAGGTCAGAAAACATAGTCAGAATATCAAAATTAAATAACACTTCTCGTAATCTCACGTCCAACTGGCGGTCGTGTCTAGGATACGACCTTCGACTTTTTAATTTAATAAATAGCTCTTCGGCACAAGCTTGGACATAAAACCCTGATTTTATTTTCAAAACGTTGCCAATTTTTAATTTTTTTAAACATAATTTCATTTAAAATTTAACATACGATGACAATCGTTTTGGTTGTAGCTTCTGTTCGCACACAAAGCGAACGTGATAAAAAGTCCAAAGTAACTGATCCTAAACTCGTTAACCCAACTCCCCTCACCTACTAAGACTAACCTCGCGTAGACCGTCGGTGTTTCGGTCCCCTTCCTACTAACAACAATGTTTGAAAATGGACATGTGCTTCTCATCCAAGCGACAATTCAAGACAAAATTTTCAAAACGACTTATCTGCTTTTGTAAACAAAGATTCAAACGACGAAACGCAAACCAACAATATCAATAGGTAAATGAAGGATTCCGCTATCTGTTGATGGTGTTGGTTTGCGTGAGAGAGCCTTCAGATTCGTCAAATCGTCGTTTGAATCTTTGTTTACAAAAGCAGAAAAGTCGTTTTGAAAATTGTATCTTGAATTGATAGCTTGCGTGCTTGAATGCTTGTCTTACAAAGTTCCGTTAGCAAAAAGTCTCGTCAGGAAATGGACGATAGCAGCGTGCAACAGCAATAAAATGATGATGATGACGTTATGGCTGCCAGAAGAACGGGAAGACGCACGCTGATTGGCCGACATCGACCAATCGGGGACCAGAGATAGATTAAAATAATGTGTAAGAGAAAAGTGCGTTGAATGGCACAACATTGGCCACTACACGATTCTGAGCACAGGTCGAAAAGCCGGACAGATTATTAGGCCGAAAAGGTCATACTGCCGAACAGGTCATTTGGCCAAACAACTATCGGAAAATCGATTTCCACCAAATTTTTTTTAAACTTTTTTCGAAGGCAGATATACGCAAGAAAACCCCAAAATGTTAGTCCCCACGAGTTATAGCTTTTAAGACAGTCGATATCAAAGTTGAGAAATGGAAACTAAACTAGATTTACTTCAAGCCAGCTTTTGATAAGTGTTTTCTAAGACAATACCAGAATCACACAGAATACAGAATTTTCTAAGACAATACCAGATATCAATATATAAAAGAGCTTTAAAATATTATTATTATGATATTAATTGAGGAAAAAAATAGAATTTTAATAAGAAGAACACTCGAGGTAATTTTAAATTGAAAAGTCAGCCAACTTATTCTAATCTCCACATTTTCTCGCTAAGATGTTTATTTGGGGATCATATTCAGGATGTACACTTTCAGGCTCCGAAGAAAAATCCTGCGCAAACTGTAACATTTTGAAAATGTGTAACATTTTGAGAAAACACGATTTGAGAAAAAATGGCCATTTTACTTCCACGCGATGATGAGATTCAACTACTCTTCTGGTTAACATTACAAAAATCAGAAGGCTTGTGTTCAAGACACGACTGCAAGGTAGCTGAAGAATAACGTAACAAGGATATTATCGATCATTTAGTAATATGCGTTCGATCATTTAGTAGTTTGTCAAATACTCATTCCAGAAGCTGAATTTCAAAATGTGTTGTATGGTGGACTTCTAGTGCGAAGGTTTTTCTACAACTCTGCCTAATGGTTCGTTGTTTGAATTCCACTAGTAACGGAGTTATAGCTTTAGTTTTAGCAACTTAGACTAAATGATAACAAAATTCCAATCATTTAGTTTAATTATTGCAACTAGCGCTATTATTCCGTTATTAGTTGAATTCCAACAACGAACCCTTAGACAAAGTTGTAGAAAAACATTCGCACCAGAAGTCCATCATACAAGACATTTTGAAATTCAGCTTCTGTAATGAGTTATTGACAAACTACTATATGATCGAACGCAAATTGCTAAATGATCGTAAACATCCTTGCAACGTAAGGCAAGCGTTTCTGCCGTCTCTTAGCGATTGTGTTTTGTACTTTGATGAAATTTCTTCTGGGATCAAATTTCTTTTAGGTGATACACCCAACTGGCGATTGTTAGATTTTCTAACAATTTTGTATAAAAATTCAACAAAACCTGTATGAGAACTGGACATATGCGAAGTTGTTAGTTGTCACTTCTCACAAGTAAGAAGAGCGAAGTAAGAAGGGAGATGGCTTTCTTCTCAGTCATTATTTCTAACTTCTCATTCGTCACTTTTCGCACTTTTTCTAAAAGATAACAAATGGCTCCGACTTTCGCGAATGCACTCATGGATGAATAACGTTCCCGTGATATTTCCCTTATGAGTTTTTCACCTAATTTATGGCGCTAAATCTACTACCTCATGGGGTTTGGTGGCGTACCAGTCATTCAATAAATACTCATTCAAGCATATCATTCAAAATTGATCATTCTATAATCAATCATTCACGACGATGGAGAGTAGGCTACAAAGTTCAATCGTAAGTTGAAACACACCTAACTCTGCTTACTCTTACTATGATACTCTGGCGTGCTTAAACAATAAATTGCCCCAAAATTAATTTTGAACGATTCTTGGGACGAAATGAATTGTTGACAAAAGAGTGCAACGATGTGATTTGCCATGTACTAAGGCGTGAAACAAGTTCGCAAACGAGTTTAGTCGCCCGAAAGGGCCCGAATATTGAAATTAATGAATGATTTTAGGAACACTGATTGTGATGTTTCTGTTTTCCACACTAGTACTTTGCAAATAAAAGCCGTATATGTAAAAAAAAGTCATAATTCACAAAAATAGTTTATATATCATGCCAAAGACTCCATTAACACTTCAGATTTTTCAAAATGAGCAGTGAAAATTTGAATTGAGAAATAAGAAATCAAGGAGTAAGAAGTGAGACATCCTGTTTTTCTATTTTCTTTTTTAGCTTCTCATATCTAGCCAACTCATTCATTCGACTGTCACTGAGAATGCTTACTATGTGCAAAAAAAACATAATTAGCATTGTTTATGTTGATGTTTACCGTTGAAAGTGCCTTGCGCATGAAAATCGAATTCAGTTCTATGTGATAAATTACTTTACTCATTTGAAACGTGTTCAGATTTCAGATAATTTATCAATTTGTAAAATGTGCATAACTATTCAATGACTAATATTCAACCGAGTATTGACAGCCCAGAGCCGACTATGAACGTGTCTGGAAGTGAGCTGACAGGTGAAGAAAGGTGGACTTCACAAAAAAATCGATTATTTTACACTCTGGTGAGAAGTGTAAGTGAGAATTAAAAAGTGAGAAATGAGAAATGATTTGGCATAAAAAAAATGTGGCAAATTTTTATCATCATTCTCACTAGTAGAATGGCGCCACGCAGAGATAACGACATAAATCAAGGTAACGGTAATACAAAGCACATAAAACATATCATTGAACTGTGATTTTTGCATAAAATCCTGTTCACAAACTACGTTACGGCAAAAAATGCCATTTGAGATCCCATCTCTCCTCCATGTAATACTTCATATCTCGCTTAACTTTTCAAAAGGACCTAAGTAACATTTTTTTTTTCATGAATTAATCTGAGTACTGCAATCGAAAGCTTCCATGTTTTTCTGTTGATTGCGCTATTAAAAATAATTAATGAAAAAAAAATTTTACTTAGGTCCTTTTGAAAAGTTAAGCGAGATATATGAATTATCTAATTTTTTGGGGTATGAACCAAAAATCTTTAACTGATAACCTGTCCTGCTACAGCGTTGAGTATTTTGTAAACAGTCCCTAATTTATTTTGTTATGTATTTATGTCGTAGCGCTGCAGGAAATCTGCTGGACAGGACAGAAAGTGTGGAAAAGCGGGCATCGAGCGGCTACCTTCTACCGAGCTGGGCTTCATAGCGTTGGGAAAGATGCGCCAACGCGTGATTGGGTGGCAGCCAATCAACGCAAGGATGTGCAAGCTGAGGATAAAAGGCCGTTTCTTCAACTATAGCATCATCAACGTGCACTGCCCACACGAAGGGAGATCCGACGACGAGAAAGAAGCGTTCTATGCGCAGCTGGAGCAGACATACAATGGCCTCCCATCCTCCCGCGGAATGGTAGTCCGAAGCACTTTCTTCCCCCGCAAGAATATCCACAAGGCCACATGGAAATCACCTAATCAAGTAACGGAAAACCAAATCGACCACGTTCTAATCGACGGTAAATTCTTCTCCGACATCACGAACGTACGCACTTACCGCAGTGCGAATATTGAATCCGACCACTACCTCGTCGCAATATGTCTGCGCTCAAAACTCTCGACGGTGATCAACACGCGTCGGAGTCGTCCGCCGCGGCTTAACATTGGGCTGCTACAAGACGGTAGACTAGCCCAAGACTACGCGCAGCAGCTGGAAGTGGCACTCCCAACGGAAGAGTAGCTAGGCGCAGCATCTCTTGAATATGGCTGGAGAGATATTCGATCCGCCATTGGAAGCACCGCAACCGCTGCACTAGGCACGGTGGCTCCGGATCAGAGAAACGACTGGTATGACGGCGAATGTGAGCAGTTAGTTTAGGAGAAGAATGCAGCATGGGCGAGATTGCTGCAACACCGCACGAAGGCGAACGAGGCACGATACAAACGGGTGCGGAACAGACAAAACTCGATTTTCCGGAGGAAAAGCGCCAGCAGGAAGATCGAGACCGTGAAGAGACGGAGCAACTGTACCGCGCTAATAACGCACGAAAGTTCCATGAGAAGTTTAACCGTTCACGTAAGGGCCACGTGCCACAGCCCGATATGTGTAAGGACATAAACGGGAACCTTCTTACGAACGAGCGTGAGGTGATTCAAAGGTGGCGGCAGCACTACGAAGAGCACCTGAATGGCAATATGGCAGACAACAGTGGCGGTATGGTAATGAACCTAGGAGCACGCGCGCAGGACATGCGACTTCCGGCTCCGAATCTCCAGGAATTCCAGGAGGAGATCGGCCGGCTAAAAAATAACAAAGCCCCTGGAGTTGACCAACTACAAGGAGAGCTGTTTAAACACGGTGGTGAAGCACTGGCTAGAGCGCTGCACTGGGTGATTACCAAGGTTTGGGAGGATGAGGTTCTGCCGCAGGAGTGGATGGAAGGTGTCGTGTGTCCCATCTACAAAAAGGGCGATAAGCTGGATTGTAGCAACTACCGCGCAATCACATTGCTGAACGCCCCCTAAAGGGACTCTCCCAAATTTTATGCCGCCTACTAACACCAATTGCAAGAGAGTTCGTGGGGCAGTACCAGGCGGGATTTATGGGTGAACGCTCTACCACAGACCAGGTGTTCGCCATACGTCAGGTATTGCAGAAATGCCCCGAATACAACGTGCCCACACGTCATCTATTTATCGACTTCAAAGCCGCATATGATACAATCGATCGGGACCAGCTATGGCAGCTAATGCACGAACACAGATTTCCGGATAAACTGACACGGTTGATCAAGGCGACGATGGATCGGGTGATGTGCGTAGTTCGAGTTTCAGGGGCATTCTCGAGTCCCTTCGAAACGCGTAGAGGATTACGGCAAGGTGACGGTCTTTCGTGTCTGCTATTCAACATCGCTTTGGAGGAAGTAATACGAAGGGCAGGGATTGACACGAGTGGTACGATTTTCACGAAGTCCGTCCAGTTATTTGGTTTCGCCGACTACATTGACATCATGGCACGTAACTTTGAGAGGATGGAGGAAGCCTACATCAGACTGAAAAGCGAAGCTAAACGGATTGGACTAGTCATCAACACGTCAAAGACGAAGTACATGATAGGAAGAGGCACAAAAGAGGTCAATGTGAGCCACCCACCACGAGTTTCTATCGGTGGTGACGAAATCGAGGTGGTTGAAGAATTCGTGTACTTGGGCTCACTGGTGACCGCCGATAACGATACCAGCAGAGAAATTCGGAGACGCATAGTGGCTGGAAATCGTACGTACTTTGGACTCCACAAGACGTTCCGATCGAATAGAGTTCGTCGCCGTACCAAACTGACTATCTACAAAACGCTTATAAGACCGGTAGTTCTCTACGGACACGAGACCTGGACGATGCTCGTGGAGGACCAACGCGCACTGGGAGTTTTCAAAAGGAAAGTGTTGCGTACCATCTATGGTGGGGTGCAGATGGCGGACGATACGTGGAGGAGGCGAATGAACCACGAGTTGCATCAGCTGTAAGGAGAACCATCCATCGTTCACACCGCGAAAATCGGAAGACTGCGTTGGGCCGGGCACGTAGCCATAATGTCGGACAGTAATCCGGTGAAAATGGTTCTCGACAACGATCCGACGGGAACAAGAAGGCGAGGTGCACAGCGGGCAAGGTGGATCGATCAGGTGGAGGACGATTTGCGGACCCTCCGCCCGCAGACTGCGTGGTTGGCGAAGTGCAGCCATGGACCGAGCTGAATGGAGAAGTCTTTTATGTGCAGCACAGGCCACTCCGGCCTTAGTCTGATGATAAATAAATTATGTTAGGTAAACGATTTTTTTGACCAAAAACATATTTGGCTTAGATTGGAATGTCTTTTCCTGTCAAGCGATCTATTTGTTTGAATCTATTTATTCATCGTCGCATTTGTTTGACCCAAACAACGTTTTCAGTAATATGGACCATTCGGCAAACGACATTCATCCAAACGACAATTTCAGCCGTATTTCATTCAGATTCATTCAGACCAAATAAACCATTTCAGGCTATCCGCATTTCCGACCAAAGGACCGCTTAACCTTCTGATCGGTCAAATAACCGGCCAGCTCGTTGACCTGCTCAGCCAAACGATTTTTTTTTGGTCAAATCACACATTTCTTTTCGGCCAAATGATACTTTGAGTCGTATGACTTGTTCGCCTTATTCGACAAACTAACGTTCAATTCATTCAAACAGAATTCGGCCGGTGATCGTCATCTGACTTTTGGTGTTATTCGTCGAGACAGCTTTCGGCATAACAACCATTCCCCGATTTAATTGTAATGTAATTTGCTATTCTCGATTTTAGTGCGATCGACCATTATTACTGTCATTAGAAAACATTTCAGATCCGAATCAGAAATACAAATCCATTTCAAAATCTTTACGTCTTTGCGCCATGAATCAATCAGCTGGGATTTTCCCTGAATGTGACAACCATCAAATGATCATCATTTATTCTACTTACAGCTCAAATGATTAAATGATTATTGCTTTACGTTTATCTTCATTTTTTAGGTGAAAGGGATTTGAGTTACACTTTTTTGTAAAACTCATTTCCATTACAGTTTTTGGATACCAATCAAAGTCCATAACTTTTTATTGTATTGCAGTGTACATTGTGTAGGATGAATTTATCATTCGAATCGCATACATAATCAAAAAGGTATCATTACTCGCCAATATGTACTGTGCGTGTTTTTTCATGAACCGTCCCAAATGGTGGCATATTGACATTCAAAGCGATTTTTCATCCTTTCCCATAAAGTGAAGATCTGCGGTTTCGACGAATTGCAAAACATTTTTCTTCATCCCGACCCGAGCCGAGCTCGGCGTTGCCGGTCGATTTGAATAGGAATTTATTTGGAATTGTTTTCAAGGTTTATCTCAGTGGCTGTGTATGCGCCCGCGAGTAGATGGGTGTGTCGGGGAAGGCAACCAACGGCTTGATCCTTTTTACCAAGGATTGAGGCAATTCCAAGATTACGACGACGACGACGACGACGGCGGCGGCGGTGACCATTCGCTAGTCTATTCTACCAATAATGGATCGCTTTTGGCTCGTGTCCTTCGTAGCATTTTCCCTTTTCTTGACTGCCCCCGGTGGCATTTTGAGGGACGATGACGATTCGTCTTGGACGAGGAAGTGAGCGAGCGCGTACGGCTATCATCTCGTCCCTTCGCATTTATTCATCGCTTACGGAGAAGGAATCGATTCCAAAGAATCCATTCCGGCTGCCATCAACATCACCATCAGAGAAGTATGTGGCACCATCACCATCAGCATCATCATAACCATCGCATCGGTCGGCATCAGACCCCGATTATTGAGTTGTCCTTAGCAGCGGAATTGGATGTATACAACCGGGTAAAACTATAGACCGGGCCAGTTGACCCATGTTTGAGAATGCTGATGTGTCCGGTTATATTGATTCTTTTAGATGTTATCCCATTTTGATTGTCCGAAATAAGCGCATTCTCAGGGCTATTTGCATTACAGACATGGGAAGTGATCCCAAATTCCTTAAGAAATCGATTCCGATGTAAAACATTCAAGATTATTCTTGGAAGGGTGTTCAGCTTAATGTTTTGACTCTTGATGTTATTGAGGGAATGCAGGAATTTTCTTATTTAATTTGATTCTCACCGGGCCAGCATGAACCTAATAAATTAATATAATTATGAATTGAAAGCTTCCTTTCGTCTAATTCAATTAATTAATTCTCATTTGTCAGTTAACTTCGATACACAGATAACTCAACTGCACACATTCCAGTCACATCTGGATCGGGTTCTATCAAAATTGAAGATTAATGTCCCATTCTATAGGTTAAAGACGCATGTTCAAAATATGAAAATAAAGATACCAACCATCAATTCCAGTCCCAAAGCTGAAAAAGTTTCATGTTGTTGTTGTGGTTGCTGTTTACATCCAGGCTGAGCTTCCGCCAAAGTCGCAAAGGAAAATCAGAAACATCGATATTCAATAAATATTCATACATTTTTTGGGATTCTCCAAGAACCGACCCCCGAAGAAGATAATAAAAAAATGAAGAAAAAAACGGAATGCCTTCTTGTATACCCAGTCCAACGATGTCGCGACGATTGAAGCCCCTGCCAGCAGCACACGCGTTTCTGGCCGTGACACGTGAGCCAGAAGCGAAACGAAGAAAAATTAGGAAAACACACGCACCATCTCATCCTTAGCGTCCTAAGCGCACCCACAATGTGTACACAACTGTACAAAAAAGGGCGTGTGCTGCTGGTGGTGATATGCGACTGGGAGGGAGGGAAGACATTGAAATTCAATCAAGTGCCAGCGGACCACCATCATCCATTTCGGTACCGAAATGGGAGGCGGCAGCAGGGCTCGCGCTCGCTAGACGAGCGCGCGTGCCCTTTTGCACCGTAGGCTGCGGCGATGTCTTTGTCAGCCGCTTCTCGGATCCGAGTGGCACTCGCGTTGACATGTTTTCCTTTCATCATCCGACAACGGAGCTTGGTGACCAGTGGGTCGGTCGGTCCGGTCGTCGAATATTGTCGATGTCGAAATCCCAATATGGACAAGGTTCGGTCAATGTAGAATTGATGATGGATTGATTGGGACGTTTTGAAAGGTTTGTCATAATGCGTGTTTCACGAAATGTAAGTCTGAGAGCTGAGGTGAATTTCAACGTGATCGTTTTTTATTTCTTCGAGTTCGAGTCCCCCAAGTAAAGAAACGAATAAAGCAAATTGATGACCCTTTTCGCCAATATTGGCAGTGACAAAACGATGTTGTTATCGTTTTGAACCTCTCTTCACTGAAACTGAATGCCCTAGCTAAGTATGTTACCTCCCCATAATTTAGTATTCACTAAGCACTTTCATGGTAATCAACTGTGAGTCTTCTAAGCCAAGCTACCATCCGCAGCTTCACACTTTAGACACACACACAGAAAAGAAGTGTTCCAGAATTCGTGACTTAGTAAAAATGCACCGTGATTTAAATCACGGGATCACCAGTCACGTTCTCAGGAACGTTCAGGACTGGTGTTCCCGAAAACGTGACTTAATTCACGGTGGGGGCATTTTCGGCTGCTCACGTAATAGGGAACGATTACGTGTGCGAATGTGCGTTGCAGAAGTCGTGCAAATTTTCAACCCGAGAAATTGTTAGATCCGACAGAGAAAGTATTTTTGTTTGAGTTTCTAATTTATAAACTTCCTTCTAGACGGTCGAAATTCCATTAATGAAACATTTTATAACAATACCCATTGGCTTTTACAACACATTGGAAAAAAATAAAAACATTGAACTACCAATAAAACCTAACCGGTTCAGTATCAATTGGTCTCCACACTGACATAACGTTGAACGAACTCTGAGCCGAGTTCTATTCAAATCCTGAGCAACATTCAGTTCGAATTCTGAATAAGATTCTGTTCTTTACCTGAGCAAGATTCAGTTCAAATGTTGAGCTGAACTCCGCCCGAATCCTGAGCAAGGTTAAGATTAAATTTGGAGCGGGATTCTAATCAGATCTATCGAATGATTTTAGTTTGATCCTGCACAGGATTTCGCATGAATACTAAACAGGAGACTGCTCGGGTCAAGAAAGGAATATTGCTCGATCTGAAAACTGTTCGAAATCTGAACAGGGTTCTGGTTCTGCTCCAATCCTAAGCAGGACTCTGTTCGGAACCTGAGTAGGTTTCTGCTCCAATCCAATTTTGTTTAGACACTTTGCAGGATTAAGTTCAAATCATTTACAGAATTTCGTTTGAATCCCAAACTGAGCTTATTTCGAACCCTGAAAAAGATTCTGTTCCAATATGATTCAGCTCGAATTTTGAACAGATGTCCGAAAGGGGTGAACCCTGAACACATCCTGAACGAAATCCTGCTCGAATCCAGAACAGGATAGTGCTTGAAACCTGAACAATATCCTGATAGATTGCTAAACAGGATACTCCTCGAATTTGGAGAAGAAATCTGTTACAATTCTAAAGAGGAAACTTTTCGAATGCCGACTAGAATCTGTCCAAATCCCAAATATGATGTTGTTGAATTCCGAAATGGATTAACTCGAACCTTGAATAGAAGTTTGTTCAAATTCTGACCAGTATTTTTTTTAAATACTAAGCAGGATTCTGCTCGAATAATGAACAGAATCCTGTACGAATCCTGAACAGGATTCTGATCGAAACTTGAACAAGATATTGTTTAAGAGGTGAGCCAGTCAAGGACTGAAAACCGCTCAAATAAAGACAAAAAAAAGATATTGTTTGAATCTTTAAAAGGATTCTGTTAAAATCCTGAATAGGATTCTGTTCGAATCCTAAACAAGATTCTGTTCGAATTCTAAACAGGATTCTGTTCGAATCCTGAACAGAAATCTTTTCGAGTCTGGCACAGAATTTTGCTTGAATCCTGAACAGAAATCTTCTCAAATCTTTTGATCCAGTCTTGAAAAGGATTCTACTCGATTCCTGAAAGGAATTTTGCTGGAATCCTGAATATGATTCTGCTTAATGCTTGGTTCTGCTCGAAACATGAACAAAATTCTGCTCGGATTCCGAACAGGATTCTGCTCGAATCCTGAAAGAATTCATCAGGAATGCTGATCGGGATTCTGCTCTAATCCTGAAAATAATTTGCTCGAATCCTAAACAGGATTCTTCTCGAATTCTGTAAAAGGATTCTTCTCGAATTCTGTAAATGGATTCTGCTCAAACATTGAACAAGATTCTGCTCAAACATTGAACAAGATTCTGCTCAAACATTGAACAAGATTTTGCTCAAACATTGAACAAGATTCTACTCGAATCCTGGAAGGATTCTACTCGAATCCTGGAAGGATTCTACTCGAATCCTGGAAGGATTCTACTCGAATCCTGGAAGGATTCTACTCGAATCCTGGGAGAGGATTCTACTCGAATCCTGGGAGAGGATTCTACTCGAATCCTGGGAGAGGATTCTACTCGAATCCTGGGAGAGGATTCTACTCGAATCCTGGGAGAGGATTCTACTCGAATCCTGGAAAGAATCCTGCTCGAATTCTTGAACGGATTCTACTCGAATCCTGGAAAGGATTCTACTCGAATCCTGGAAAGGATTCTACTCGAATCCTGGAAAGGATTCTACTCGAATCCTGGAAAGGATTCTACTCGAATCCTGGAAAGGATTCTACTCGAATCCTGGAAAGGATTCTACTCGAATCCTGGAAAGGATTCTACTCGAATCCTGGAAAGGATTCTACTCGAATCCTGGAAAGGATTCTACTCGAATCCTGGAAAGGATTCTACTCGAATCCTGGAAGGATTCTACTCGAATCCTGGAAGGATTCTACTCGAATCCTGGAAGGATTCTACTCGAATCCTGGAAGGATTCTACTCGAATCCTGGAAGGATTCTACTCGAATCCTGGAAGGATTCTACTCGAATCCTGGAAGGATTCCAATCGAATCCTGCAAGGATTCTTCTCGAATCCTGCAAGGATTCTTCTCGAATCTTGCAAGGATTCACCTCGAATCCTGCATGGATTCCCCTCGAATCGTAAAAGGATTCCAATCGAATCCTGGAAGGATTCCAATCGAATCCTGGAAGGATTCTCGTCGAATCCTGGAAGGATTCTTCTCGAATCCTGGAAGGATTCTTCTCGAATCCTGGAAGGATTCTTCTCGAATCCTGGAAGGATTCTTCTCGAATCCTGGAAGGATTCTTCTCGAATCCTGGAAGGATTCTTCTCGAATCCTGGAAGGATTCTTCTCGAATCCTGGAAGGATTCTTCTCGAATCCTGGAAGGATTCTTCTCGAATCCTGGAAGGATTCTTCTCGAATCCTGGAAGGATTCTTCTCGAATCCTGGAAGGATTCTTCTCGAATCCTGGAAGGATTCTTCTCGAATCCTGGAAGGATTCTTCTCGAATCCTGGAAGGATTCTTCTCGAATCCTGGAAGGATTCTTCTCGAATCCTGGAAGGATTCTTCTCGAATCCTGGAAGGATTCTTCTCGAATCCTGGAAGGATTCTTCTCGAATCCTGGAAGGATTCTACTGAATCCTGGAAGGATTCTACTCGAATCCTGGAAGGATTCTGCTCGAATCCTGGAGGATTCTACTGAATCCTGGAAGGATTCTGCTCGAATCCTGGAAGGATTCTCCTCGAATCCTGGAAGGATTCTACTCGAATCCTGGAAGGATTCTACTCGAATCCTGGAAGGATTCTACTCGAATCCTGGAAGGATTCTACTCGAATCCTGGAAGGATTCTACTCGAATCCTGGAAGGATTCTACTCGAATCCTGGAAGGATTCTCCTCGAATTCTGGAAGGTTTCCCCCCGAATCCTGGACGGATTCTCCTCGAATCCTGGAAGGATTCTACTCGAATCCTGGAAGGATTCTCCTCGAATCCTGGAAGGATTCTCCTCGAATCCTGGAAGGATTCTACTCGAATCCTGGAAGGATTCTTCTCGAATCCTGGAAGGATTCTTCTCGAATCCTGGAAGGATTCTGCTGAATCCTGGAAGGATTCTGCTCGAATCCTGGAAGGATTCTACTCGAATCCTGGAAGGATTCTGCTCGAATCCTGGAAGGATTCTGCTCGAATCCTGGAAGGATTCTGCTCGAATCCTGGAAGGATTCTACTCGAATCCTGGAAGGATTCTGCTCGAATCCTGGAAGGATTCTACTCGAATCCTGGAAGGATTCTACTCGAATCCTGGAAGGATTCTGCTTAATCCTGGAAGGATTCTGCTCGAATCCTGGAAGGATTCTGCTCGAATCCTGGAAGGATTCTACTCGAATCCTGGAAGGCTTCTAATAGAATCCAGGAAGGATTCTACTCGAATCCGGGAAGGATTCTGCTCGAATCCTGGAAGGATTCTACTCGAATCCTGGAAGGATTCTGCTGAATCCTGGAAGGATTCTGCTCGAATCCTGGAAGGATTCTACTGAATCCTGGAAGGATTCTGATCGAATCCTGGAAGGATTCTACTCGAATCCTGGAAGGATGCTGCTCGCATCCTGGAAGGATTCTACTCGAATCCTGGAAGGATTCTACTCGAATCCTGGAAGGATTCTACTCGAATCCTGGAAGGATTCTACTCGAATCCTGGAAGGATTCTACTCGAATCCTGGAAGGATTCTACTCGAATCCTGAAAGGATTCTACTCGAATCCTGGAGAGGATTCTGATCGAATCCTGGAGAGGATTCTGATCGAATCCTGGAGAGGATTCTGATCGAATCCTGGAGAGGATTCTACTCGAATCCTGGAAGGATTCTACTCGAATCCTGGAAAGGATTCTACTCGAATCCTGGAAAGGATTCTACTCGAATCCTGGAAAGGATTCTACTCGAATCCTGGAAAGGATTCTACTCGAATCCTGGAAAGGATTCTACTCGAATCCTGGAAAGGATTCTACTCGAATCCTGGAAAGGATTCTACTCGAATCCTGGAAAGGAATCTACTCGAATCCTGGAAAGGATTCTACACGAATCCTGGAAAGGATTCTACTCGAATCCTGGAAAGGATTCTACTCGAATCCTAGAAAGGATTCTACTCGAATCCTTGAAAAAACTCTACTCGAATCCTGGAAAGGATTCTACTCGAATCCTGGAAAGAATTCTACTCGAATCCAGGAAAGGATTCTACTCGAATCCTGGAAAGGATTCTACACGAATCCTGGAAAGGATTCTACTCGAATCCTGGAAAGGATTCTACTCGAATCCTAGAAAGGATTCTACTCGAATCCTTGAAAAAACTCTACTCGAATCCTGGAAAGGATTCTACTCGAATCCTGGAAAGAATTCTACTCGAATCCAGGAAAGGATTCTACTCGAATCCTGGAAAGGATTCTATACGAATCCTGGAAAGGATTCTACTCGAATCCTGGAAAGAATTCTACTCGAATCCAGGAAAGGATTCTACTCGAATCCTGGAAAGGATTCTACACGAATCCTGGAAAGGATTCTACTCGAATCCTGGAAAGGATTCTACTCGAATCCTAGAAAGGATTCTACTCGAATCCTTGAAAAAACTCTACTCGAATCCTGGAAAGGATTCTACTCGAATCCTGGAAAGGATTCTACTCGAATCCTGGAAAGGATTCTACTCGAATCCTGGAAAGGATTCTACTCGAATCCTGGAAAGGATTCTACTCGAATCCTGGAAAGGATTCTACACGAATCCTGGAAAGGATTCTACTCGAATCCTGGAAAGGATTCTACTCGAATCCTAGAAAGGATTCTACTCGAATCCTTGAAAAAACTCTACTCGAATCCTGGAAAGGATTCTACTCGAATCCTGGAAAGGATTCTACTCGAATCCTGGAAAGGATTCTACTCGAATCCTGGAAAGGATTCTACTCGAATCCTGGAAAGGATTCTACACGAATCCTGGAAAGGATTCTACTCGAATCCTGGAAAGGATTCTACTCGAATCCTAGAAAGGATTCTACTCGAATCCTTGAAAAAACTCTACTCGAATCCTGGAAAGGATTCTACTCGAATCCTGGAAAGAATTCTACTCGAATCCAGGAAAGGATTCTACTCGAATCCTGGAAAGGATTCTACACGAATCCTGGAAAGGATTCTACTCGAATCCTGGAAAGGATTCTACTCGAATCCTAGAAAGGATTCTACTCGAATCCTTGAAAAAACTCTACTCGAATCCTGGAAAGGATTCTACTCGAATCCTGGAAAGAATTCTACTCGAATCCAGGAAAGGATTCTACTCGAATCCTGGAAAGGATTCTACACGAATCCTGGAAAGGATTCTACTCGAATCCTGGAAAGAATTCTACTCGAATCCAGGAAAGGATTCTACTCGAATCCTGGAAAGGATTCTACTCGAATCCTGGAAATGATTCTACTCGAATCCTGGAAAGGATTCTACTCGAATCCTGGAAAGGTTTCTTCTCGAATCCTGCAAAGGTTTCTGCTAGAATCCTGGAAAGGATTCTACTCGAATCCTGGAATGGGTTCTACTCGAATCCTGGAAAGGATTCTACTCGAATCCTGGAAAGGATTCTACTCGAATTCTGGAAAGGATTCTACTCGAATCCTGGAAGGATTCTACTCGAATCCTGGAAAGGATTCTACTCGAATCCTGGAAAGGATTCTACTCGAATCCTGAAAAGAATTCTACTCGAATCCTGAAAAGGATTCTACAAGAATCCTGGAAAGGATTCTACAAGAATCCTGGAAAGGATTCTACAAGAATCCTGGAAAGGATTCTACAAGAATCCTGGAAAGGATTCTACAAGAATCCTGGAAAGGATTCTACAAGAATCCTGGAAAGGATTCTACAAGAATCCTGGAAAGGATTCTACTCGAATCCTGGAAAGGATTCTACTCGAATCCTGGAAAGGATTCTACTCGAATCCTGGAAAGGATTCTACTCGAATCCTGGAAAGGATTCTACTCGAATCCTGGAAAGGATTCTACTCGAATCCTTGAAAGGATTCTACTCAAATCCTATAGAGGATTCTACTCGGATCCTGGAAAGGATTCTACTCGAATCCTGGAAAGGATTCTACTCGAATCCTGGAAAGGATACTACTCGAATCCTGGAAAGGATTCTACTCGAATCCTGGAAAGGATTCTACTCGAATCCTGGAAAGGATTCTACACGAATCCTGGAAAGGATTCTACTCGAATCCTGGAAAGGATTCTACTCGAATCCTAGAAAGGATTCTACTCGAATCCTGGAAAGGATTCTACTCGAATCCTGGAAAGGATTCTACTCGAATCCTGGAAAGGATTCTACTCGAATCCTGAAAAGGATTCTACTCGAATCCTGGAAAGGATTCTACACGAATCCTGGAAAGGATTCTACTCGAATCCTGGAAAGGATTCTACTCGAATCCTGGAAAGGATTCTATCCGAATCCTGGAAAGGATTCTACTCGAGTCCTGGAAAGGATTCTACTCGAGTCCTGGAAAAGATTCTACTCGAATCCTGGAAAGGATTCTACTCGAATCCTGGAAAGGATTCTACTCGAATCCTGGAAAGGATTCTACTCGAATCCTGGAAAGGATTCTACTCGAATCCTGGAAAGGATTCTACTCGAATCCTGGAAAGGATTCTACTCGAATCCTGGAAAGGATTCTACTCGAATCCTGGAAAGCATTCTACTCGAATCCCGGAAAGGATTCTACTCGCATCCTTGAAAGGATTCTACTCGAATCCTGGAAAGGATTCTACTCGAATCCTGGAAAGGATTCTACTCGAATCCTGGAAAGGATTCTACTCGAATCCTGGAAAGGATTCTACTCGAATCCTGGAAAGGATTCTACTCGAATCCTGGAAAGGATTCTACTCGAATCCTGGAAAGGATTCTACTCGAATCCTGGAAAGGATTCTACTCGAATCCTGGAAAGGATTCTACTCGAATCCTGGAAAGGATTCTACTCGAATCCTGGAAAGGATTCTACTCGAATCCTGGAAAGTATTCTACTCGAATCCTGGAAAGGATTCTACTCGAATCCTGGAAAGGATTCTACTCGAATCCTGGAAAGGATTCTGCTCGAATCCTGGAAAGGATTCTACTCGAATCCTGGAAAGGATTCTACTCGAATCCTGGAAAGGATTCTACTCGAATCCTGGAAAGGATTCTACTCGAATCCTGCATAGGATTCTACTCGAACCCTGGAAAGGATTCTACTCGAGTCCTGGAAAGGATTCTACTCGAATCCTGGAAAGGATTCTACTCGAATCCTGGAAAGGATTCTACTCGAATCCTGGAAAGGATTCTACTCGAATCCTGGAAAGGATTCTACTCGAATCCTGGAAAGGATTCAAATCCTGGAAAGGATTTTGCTAGAATCCTGGAAAGGATTTTGCTAGAATCCTGGAAAGGATTTTGCTAGAATCCTGGAAAGGATTCAAATCCTGGAAAGGGTTCTGCTAAAATCTTGGGAATAATTCTGCTCGAATCATGGAGAGGATTTTGCTCAAAACCTGGAGAAGATACTGCTCGAATCCTGGAAAGGATTTTACTCGAATCCTGGAAAGGATTATGTTCGAATCCTGGAAAGGATTTTGCTCGAATCCTGGAAAGGATTCTGCTCGACACTTGAACAAGATTCTGCTAGAAATATAAATAGGATTCTGCTTGAATTATGATTCTGTTCCTTCTGGAATCCTGAACGTTCTACTCGAATTCCTAAAAAGGTTTCTGGTCAAATACTGAACAGGATTCAGCTCGAAATATGAACAGAACCCTTCGGAATTCCGGAAAGGAATTCACGGATTCTGAACTGAATTCTCCTTGAATTCTGGATTCTGATTTTGCTCGTATCCTGTACAAGCCTATGCTAGTATTCTGATCAGGGTCTGCTCGTATTCTTGGCAAGGATGTTGAATTCGCAGGGCCGAAATGGCTTCAAGAGTAATTATTTGTGGTTCATTAATTGTGGTGTTATGTAAATTTATTAGCACCGCCATCGGAACCGAATATTCGTAGGAGTTTCAATAATGCTAAATAAGTCTTGACAAAATCAATACACTGTTAATTAATCTTGTCCTACGTTTCGGTCCGTTTGAGACCTTCCTCAGGGCTGCAAATCTTACAGTTTTACCCTCAACTGTGGTTCTGGTGAACCATTGATTGTCACGAGGTCAGAATTTCCCCACATAAACGATAATGGTTCGAACGTCGCGTTTATGGTAAAACTCTGACCTCGCGACAATAAATTGTTCAGCAGAACCACAGTTGAGGATAAATCTGTAAGATTTATAGCCCAGTGGGAGCTCCCAATCGGACCGAAACGTCGGACAAGATTAAATAACAGTATTATGATTTTGTTAAGACTGAAAATCCATCTCTGAAGCATAAAATAACAGTCGAAAGTAATAGAAAAAGTAGGATGGAAATTTCTTAACCTTCCGGGACTCGCACCGTTGTAAAAAGTACAAAACTGTCGACAAAAAGGTCGCTTGTCGTTCACAACAGAGGCGGGACTACGTGAGCGATCCAGGACCAAGCGATTCCCGGAAGGTTAAAACTAGATCCTTAATGGTCGAAGTTGTTTCAAAAGGAAACAAGTGACATGTTCCGCAAATAATTTCGCAAACAGTGTATCTTTGAATGATTTTTCAAAAAGAATATGTTAGCGATCCATGTGGTTTTATAATGATTATTTTTTATGACAAATGTTAGAAGAAAAATCTGGCACAAGCTATTATGAAACGTGTCATTATGAAACTCGCAAAACTGATGAATTGCAGCGTAGACAAAAGCCGTTTTAAATAAATCATCTTAGACCAAAAATTATTTCAATCCATTAAAAATAGTAATTTGCTTTTCTTTTTATCTAGTGACAATGCTTGCAATATATTTTTCTAGTAGTAGTGATCTTGGAACGTAGTCAGTCATGCAACACATTTATGACCTCAAGTGACCAATTTAGAAAATTTGCCTTAAAAGGCATTCTAAAATTATTTCTAAATATTGGGATTGATTTGCACCGCATGCCTTTTTGAAGAAGTGAAATATGCGACGGTTTTAGGAAGACCCGAAACATTGGCGAAAGAATATAATTCTATTACACATGTTTGAAGCCAAATCACCACCTACTATCTTTTTGTGGTTTATTAATATTCGTAAAATATGGCTAACTTATGAAGCTCGTTTCACATCAGCCCCATATTTATATGTTCTCTGAAGCACATTGCCGTTGAACGAACTGAGAAGAA
Source organism: Armigeres subalbatus (assembly GCF_024139115.2). NCBI lineage: Eukaryota > Metazoa > Arthropoda > Insecta > Diptera > Culicidae > Armigeres > Armigeres subalbatus. Next base: position 38,148,336 of record NC_085139.1, on the reverse strand, counting down.
AACAAGATAAATTATGAGAGAAAAGTAATGTATGCAAAGGTGCTTAGACGCAGAACTTTTTACACCCATCTACAAAGTTTGAATGGAATCCGAAAAAACATGCTGGTAATAACATAGCCGCATGTGCGTTCAATTTATCAGTGCACTAACATTCTCCATAAAACACATTGTACACAGGTCATTGCCATTGATAAGAAAAGGTGACTGTTTTACTACTCAATCACGAGGGTGTATTATGACCCGAAATTGCAAACAATGTCATAAATCCAATATTGTTGTCTGGAGCATGACCTAATATATAGGTCAAATACCCTACCCCGAAAATATCAAATTTCATCACTCGTGCAAGTTTTTGATTTATTTTTCATTTGCTGGGATTCCCAAAAGCTCACCGTCGTTACCCTTCGTTTCCTTCCGACCTCCCCCCCCCTCAGACAAAAAAGCAAAGTCACGCACCGATGGAAGCCTTCCCGCCCAACCCGTTGAGGTATCGAACCGTTATGGGAGCTCAACGCAAAAATGTCCCCCCAAATCACATTCTTCGACTCTCTGACACGCACGTTTCGGGGATTTTGTTCTCCGACCCCGGCCGGGTGTGCTAACTTTATTGGTCGATATCGAGACGGGCGGCGCGCGCGGTATGGTATCCCTTCGGCTATTTTCTTTGTTTCGTTTGTTTAAGGTACGCCTGAATAGTTTCCGATGTTGCTACCACTACTGACTGCGGCACAGGTGAACCCGAAGGTGGGTGATGGATAAATATGCGACTGACTGTGAACGACCGACGACCATCATCATGCAGGCAAGGATTTCGGTCCTCGTAAAACTTGTTTATGCTTTCCGCCCGGGTAGGTACACCAACGGCAATCTCTATGGAAAAAATGGCAGCTGTGACAGCTTTTCCTCTCCACCCACACCCGGGTGAATAGTTTCCGGCTTTGAAGGAAAGTTCCATCCTGATGGATGTGTCGTTATATTTTTTTTTTAGTTGTATCACGAAGCAGAAGCCAGCTTCCACACTATCAATGGATCACCCCCTTCTCCCACTTTGGAATTCCTTCGGCTGGTTTATTACTTTGTTTGTGGAGAGAAATTTGTTTTCAGTGTAATACTTTTTATTTTATGAAGTAGTAATTCAACACCCGTACGAGATGAACAGCTGGGACTTCCATCGTCCCAGGTTTGCCGTATGTTAGCTTGTTCGAGAAAGTAATGAGAATTTTATGCAGTTCATTTTGATGCCGAGCTAAGATTTTTTACTGCAAGGATCTGGATTTAAAATCATCCGATAGGAAAGCAAAGAACGTACAAAATGTATACGTTCAAAGAATATGTTAAAATTTGCAAAAAAAATGTACCGAACGATGAAGTTATCATTTGTTTATCCAACATTTACAGATTTTAATACAGCTCTGTATAGAAACCTTTGTTTATATGTTTATATTAGTTTTGAGCATCCGAAAGACTCGCGGTTTTGTCAAGGTTAGTTAATACAATAATTATTGTAATACTGCCGCCAGAGAGAATTCCTTGTCAAATTCATCTAGAAAATTCCTCAAAAGTTATTTTCCAGCAAATTCTAAAAATATATATATTTTTCTTCAATAATCATAAATATTTTTTAATGATTGGTTCCAACATTCGTATTATTGAATATTAAAGTTAGAAACTGCAAAAAATATTGACCTTATAATGGTATGGCAATTTGGATGCAAATAGCTTAAGAACCTGTAGATTCAATTCACTTGCGAAACTGAGAAGGTTCCGCAGAAGGTCAACGGCGAAATAAAAAGGAGAAACCCAATTTTCCTTCGGAAACCATCTGGAAAGGTTTTTCTTTATCGAGCAGCTGCTGCATCGTTTTATGGCGGAGAAGCAAATTTTCCCAACCCACCCAAGCGCTGAACCTTTTCGATGCAGTAAAGCAAATCCATGCTCTGTCTGTTTGGGGCATACTCCCACGTAGCGCCAATCCAGTGCATGAGTTCTGGCCGGGCAGTCAGTGTCTGCAGATTCGGTTCGCCCGTATTATTTCTACATTATCTGTAAAATATTGATTTAATCATTATTCTCTTATCTTCTCAGATCCGGTCGGCCACGACGACGATGGGAATAATGGTAGTGGAACTTCTAGACAATGTGATTGCTCCTTGGCTGCCTTCAGTGCTATAAGTGCTCTGGTTTTCCTACGCTTTAGGGCAGTTTGAACGAGTTTCGTTTCGTTCACTTCCACTACTGCCATTAAAAGTCGAATGATCGTTTATCCGGCAGATAGAAAGCTGAACTGTTCTGTTTATTTTTTACTGGTATGGAACATTGTCGCTTACCAGCCTAGTATTCATAAAAAAATCACAGTTTTAACACTGAGATTTCTAAGCCAAGTTACCATTCATACCATTCATGATATAAAATTGTAAAGACATTGAAATCCTACAATCGTCCGGCTACTGAAAAGCTTGAGGGGCTGTTCCAGTTGTCACTCAGCTACCCGTTCCTGCTGACGTTGATAGTCAGACCCGCCACAAAGAAGCATACGGTCAGCTTGTTGAGTCCTTTCTGCATAAAAGAGCGTCACAGCACTAATATAGAATTTCGTGATCCAAGGTATGGTACACGGTCAATCGCACCCACCAAGATCTCATCGATTGAGAAGTAACAGTGGAGATGAAATGCTGAAATTGCTGATCCATTTCCAGAGGAGCCAAATACTAGTCCTATCAACTAAAAGGGACTCTAAAAAAGTAAGTCAAATGTTGCTGGCTGCAGATGGGAGAAGCGGGTGAACTCCTCGGTTGACGATGGGAAGAAAGCCGCAACAACCGTCGATAATCACCTCCTGTACGATCAGCTGAAACGTTACTCGACCTTAGAACAACTTCTTCAAATTTTGACGACTTATTCTAATTCGGATATAGGGAAAGGTTGACAAATCTCCGCCGTATTCCGCCCGGGTGATCATGTGAGAATCATACTATAAATATACTAGCCTCGCATCATCCTTCGATCGTCTGAATCGCAAAAAACTGCAGGACGTCTAGACAAAATCCATACTCCAGCACAATGGAATCGCTAGAGGAAGGCAAGGGTGGATGTATTATATCTCTGTTGCAATTGCCCATCGCAATCTAAAAAATCATTGGTCGCTCCAGCAGCCCACCACCAGAGAGCAAACGAATGACCTCGACCCAGATGATGATAATGCTCTACCAATGCAACACCGCTCTACCATGTAGAGTATGTAAACTGAACGACTTGATCGTACGCTCCCACTCATCAAAGTCAACAAGACCAAATCATTGGATGTGAACAACTCCAACTCCACGGTAGACGAGCAAACAGTGGAAAGAAGGTCAAAAACCAAAGTCAGTCACAGTCCTTACAACTGGACCCCGAATGTCGAGCCAAATGCTGAGCCCCATCGATTATGCCTTCGAAATTCGATATTTACAGCAACTCCACAGTGTGAATGGACGTAGGCCGATAATGCACCACATATTTAAGAACGGAGACGAAATCTGCAGGCAACTACTCAACTGATTGCGGAAGTACATACAGACACAACTGATTAGCAACCACTGAAGGCAGCCAATATGTTTGGCAGCTTTGGCTACGTTTTACAATGGAATGATCATCGCGCCATCTACAAATGATTGCCAATTGTATTCCCAATGTTGAATACTTTTGAATTAACGGTTGTGGATGTTTACACACGTATCGGATACCAGCCTCAATATTTGTTATCTGTGGTCTAATTTTGATTAGCTATTTTGACAAAGTAAAAGAGATTTATTTTAGGACTTGTTTGGAAGAAATAAAACAAGTGGAACTGTAACCCACAAAAAGCTAGGTTGTTTTCAGTGTTTCGTACCTTTGCTTGGAGTAAGGTAAACGAAAATCTGCATCTAGACACCTGAGAAGACATCTCAGATCATGCGGGGGTTGGGATGTGCGCAGGCAGCAACCGCCGTGCATGAGCCGAAATGACTTCCTTACGACACTTGCATGAGTGAATTTAGCGTCCATTGCATCCTCTCCACGGGTTAACCCGAGGTTGTATCTATGTCACCAACAAGTAGCATGGCATTCCAATAATTTAAAGAACATGGACATGCTGATATGATGTGCTCCACCGATTCTACTTTAGACTTCACTTGTATTCCGTATAATCCGAGAAGCCTGCAATTCCAAACCTAACAATCTATGTCTTTCTTTGCTCGTCTGACATCAAAGTCTAATATTTCATTTTTTTTCTTTCCAAGTTTTTTTTCTTGTCTTTGTCTTATTGTTCCGTGTACCATGAAGCTCTGGCCATCCGGAAGATGCTCCCTGACGAACCACAACTGGAGCACGACGCTACGCTACAACGTTTTTGACGTCAAATACCCGGATGAGCAGCTGAAAAAACCCAAAACCAAAATCCCAACCCTGTCTATCCTGAAATAACGCAATCTAACCTTGAGTCACCACGAGTATCTTGGTCAATGTCCCTTTCCCCTTACTAACTGTTAATAATAATGATATAGTTTTTAAATATCATAAAGAGTCTCGGCTCCGTTAAGTGTTATACACGCCTGAGCCTGTCAAATAAATGCAATAGATAAAAAAAAATCCAAACCTATGCAAGAACTTCATAAAACAGCCAGGTTCAGACAACACATCTGTGATCTGTCATAAGACGAGTTTATACAATCCCCAGTCAAGTACGAGACACTGAAGACGGCCTTACTGTTGAGGTCGAAATACGTATCTGTCAAGATACAATTAAGTGGTGGAATTCAATGGGATTGTATAAACTCGTCTTATGACAGGTGAAAACATTCCACTAAAAAGCTCAAAATAATTTTCTTATCACATCTGTGATTTCAAATGTACGTCTGACCTTATTAATTCAACCAGTTTGAGTTTCAGACTTGACTTAAACAAAAGCTTCTAATTCTAACAGTAAAAAAAAAAGTGTTATGGATTCAACGGCACTTTCCCAAAAAGAAAAACCAAAATTTATAAAGAAATAAGTTCCAGTATTTTTTTTTATTTTATGAAGTTTATGTTAAATTCACTTCTGGATAAATATGTTACAAATATTCACATCCTTTGCTTTCTCTAAACATTCTTCGTTATCATTTTTTATTAAAATTTTAAATTTTTCATCGATTATGCATTTTGGACTTTTTTTCATTTCCTTGTTGTTTTTTTATTCCCCCCCCCCCTCGTACTTTCCAAGAGCTGTCGGACATAAAATAAATTTAATATTTGTATCGGACTTATCCACAAAAAAAAAGTTTTTTTTTTCGAGATAACACCAGATCTCGAAGTTTTATGTATTTCTAAGACATTTGGCATAAAAAAAATGATTTTACCGTACCCCCCCCCCCTTTGGGAGATGTTTCATGGTTCAAAACAGTTAAACTTCGGAAATTATGATGCAATCACTCACCCACTGCAAGTTGAGAATATCTCTGCACTCGCCACGAGTTCATGCGGAATTTTATTGGAATATTGGGGCTAGGTTCTATTGCAGAGGTTCTTCGTTAAAGGGTTGCCACTGCACTGTAATAGTCATGAAAGGGTGGTATTTATTCTAATTGGATGATGAAACGAGCTGAGCTTTTTCCATTCATTTCGAATTCTAACAGTTATTTCCAAGAACTAGTCAAGTTTGTAGATTAAGAAAATTATTTTGAGCTTTTTAGTGGAATGTCTTCACTTGTCATAAGACGAGTTTGTACAATCCCCTTGAAGTGGTGGAATTCAAGGGAATTGTACAAACTCGTCTTATGACAAGGCAAGTTTGTAGGTAAAGGATGGATTGCTAGAACATGAGAAATATATGGAAAGATACAAAGTAGAAGGAATGGAACAGGCCTGGGATTGAACCAACGACCTCCTGCGTACAAATCAGAAGTGGTAGCCATATGACTGCCAAGCCCGTTAGTGAAACAAATAGGACCCCAAATGGCACTTAATTAAAGGCCACTGCATAAAAGCTGCTTTTATATGAGGCTCCATATAAAAATGGTATACGTTATAATTATTTTGCGCTGAAAAGGGCATAATCAACAAAACTGCATACAAATAACATTCGAAATTAAATTCAAGTAATTTCAGACTGGACGACAAAAAAATAAACCAATCTAATCGCTGCGAATCGAGATATTGATCCTCAAACATGAGCATTATAGTGGGACAAAATTTTATTTTTATTTTCAGCATGGTTTTTGAAGCCTTTTGGGTCCTATAATGCAGTCGGTAAAAATATATTTTAGTGATGGTGATTTTAATTTTCCATCGGATTTACTACGGGGAATTTTAGCTTCACAAATAAAAAATCCTCAAGGTGTCGTATTATTCTCTAGCGATAAATCGCTTCAACTACATCCTAGGAAATTTTACCAGAAAACTTTAATTGGAAGACCGCAAAGTGATCCGATGCTCGCGGAAAATGTTATTTAGGTAAAACTAATTACTGTACGAACGCAAGGCTCATTTCACTTTTTTGTTCCAGCAACATTGCCGTCTGCCATATTCCATACTACAGACAGTATTATTAAGCGAATTTGCTCAATATGGTTAAAATAAGTGTGGTTACTTTATGGTTTTTTAATACTTCTCAAAAGAATGGGGAAGAAAAGGATGAAATGGGTTACTTGCCAAAGTCTGACCTACGCGAAACCATCACTATTAGATTCTAAGCATTTTACCGTTTGGAAACGCTTTTTTGCAGAGCTTTTATGTAGCGGCTTTTAATAAAGTGCCACTTGGAGTCCCTTTTTTTTCGCACTTTGCGTCTGCTTGAGTGTCGGGTGCTTTTGTGGTCATTTCATCGCTCGTCGCACCGCTTGCTATGTTCTGGTTTTGAATAATGTAAAATCAAGTTGTTTTTCATTGAAAGTGTGGTTGGAGTAAGGCTTTCGTGTACATACCAGTTGACTAAAAAAATACATTCCAATTCATTTTACATCCTGTGTTACTGTGTCATTCATATAATTCAATTAAGTCACATGTATGATTTTTTTTGTGTGTAGCGTAACACTAGAGTATATGTACTGCATTCACATCTCGATCTACATATATTTTTGCTTCAATCTACATATATTTTTGCTTTCTACATCTCAAAAACCTCCCTATCTTGATATCTCTCGATGTGTTCTTGTCATATTTTGTTCAGGATTCTCTATCCCTATGTCGATATATTCAAATTTTCTAGGCTACTAGATCACCACAGACAAATAAGCATGATGTACTGAATATAAAGTACTAAGGTTAGTTCAATGAGTTCAATGATTGTTATGCTGCATAAATCAACAAAATGATGATTTAACTGTGTCTATTATGTTAAAAACAAGCAAAAGTCTATTAACTTTCCATCAAAAATATGTTTGAATAATAGAACAGGAAACACACCAAAGGAGATTAGCAACCTATTTGCTGAATTTGCTCAGAACAATTATTTATCTCATGATGACTCTGAGCGAGATTTTCAATACTTTTCGTACCTGACCGAACATGATATACACATTACAGTTTCAAATATACTCTTAGAATCAATCTTAAATGCGTTAGAATCCTTAGATGTCTCAAAAGGTGCTGGACCGGATTGCTTACCACCTGTATATCTGAAAATCTCTCAAAACAACTAGTTCAACCTCTATGTTGGCTATTCAATTCTTCTTTAGAGATGGGTATTCTTCCCCCAGTTTGGAAGGAATCATTTCTAACCCCAATTTTTAAAAATGGTAAGAGATCCAATATAAGCAACTATCGAGGAATTGCTATATTATCTAGCATTCCAAAGTTATTTGAATCCATAATTAACGACAATTTATTTTCACAGGTCAAGTCTTTGACTACCAGACAACAACACGGTTTTTAAAGGACGATCAACTACAACTAATTTTACTCTCGATGCAATGGACAGAGGAAACTACGCTGAGACTTTGTTTACTGATTTTAGTAAAGCTTTCGATAGAGTTGATATACGTTTATTGCTTTTCAAGTTATCTAAACTAGGTTTCAATTCTAGACTACTTAAATGGATTGAGTCATACTTGGGAGATAGAACGCAAAGAGTAAGATTTGAAGGAAATTTATCGAAAATAGTAAACGTAACATCTGGTGTTCCAAAAGAGTCGCATCTTGGTCCACTATTATTTATTTTGTTTGTTAACGATGTTGAATATGTTCTTAAGCATCTTCAAGTTTCTATATACGCAGACAACATGAAGCTTTATATGGAAATACATAAAGCCTCTGACCTCGAAATATTTCAAAGTGAAATAAAAATGTTCCTCAATTGGTGTAATAAGGATCGACTTCGAGTCAAGTACAAGACACTGAAGACGGCCTTACTATTATTTATTATTTATTCAGACTAAGGCCGAAGTGGCCTGTGCGGTATATAAGAGTCTTCTCCATTCGGCTCGGTCCATGGCTACACGTCGCCAACCACGCAGTCTACGGAGGGTCCGCAAGTCATCTTCCACCTGATCGATCCACCTTGCCCGCTGCGCACCTCGTCTTCTTGTGCCCGTCGGATCGTTGTCGAGAACCATTTTCACCGGGTTACTGTCCGACATTCTGGCTACGTGCCCGGCCCATCGTAGTCGTCCGATTTTCGCGGTGTGAACGATGGATGGTTCTCCCAACAGCTGATGCAATTCGTGGTTCATTCGCCTCCTCCACGTACCGTCCGCCATCTGCACCCCACCATAGATGGTACGCAGCACTTTCCTTTCGAAAACTCCAAGTGCGCGTTGGTCCTCCACGAGCATCGTCCAGGTCTCGTGTTCGTAGAGGACTACCGGTCTAATTAGCGTTTTGTAGATTGTCAGTTTGGTACGGCGGCGAACTCTATTCGATCGGAGCGTCTTGCGGAGTCCAAAGTACGTACGATTTCCGGCCACTATGCGTCTCCGAATTTCTCTGCTGGTGTCATTTTCGGCAGTCACCAGTGAGCCCAAGTACACAAATTCTTCTACCACCTCGATTTCGTCACCACCAATGCAAACTCGCGGTGGGTGGCTCACATTGTCTTCTCTTGAACCTCTTCCTATCATGTACTTCGTCTTCGACGTGTTGATGACTAGTCCGATCCGCTTAGCTTCCCTCTTCAGTCTGATGTAGGCTTCCTCCATCTTCTCAAAGTTACGTGCCATAATATCTATGTCGTCGGCGAAACCAAATAGCTGGACGGACTTATTGAAAATTGTACCACTCGTGTTAATCCCTGCTCTTCGTATTACACCTTCCAAAGCGATGTTGAATAGCAAACACGAAAGACCATCACCTTGCCGTAACCCTCTGCGGGTTTCGAAGGGACTCGAGAATGCCCCTGAAACTCGAACTACGCACATCACCCGATCCATCGTCGCTTTGATCAACCGTGTCAGTTTATCCGGAAAACCGTGTTCGTGCATTAGCTGCCATAGCTGGTCCCGATCGATTGTATCATATGCGGCTTTGAAGTCGATGAATAGATGATGTGTGGGCACATTGTATTCGCGGCATTTCTGCAGTACTTGGCGAATGGCAAACACCTGGTCCGTGGTGGAGCGTTCGCCCATAAAACCCGCCTGGTACTGCCCCACGAACTCCCTTGCAGTTGGTGCTAGTCGACGGCATAAAATTTGGGAGAGTACCTTGTAGGCGGCGTTCAGCAATGTGATTGCGCGGTAGTTGCTACAATCCAGCTTATCGCCCTTTTTGTAGATGGGACACACGACACCTTCCATCCACTCCTGCGGCAAAACTTCCTCCTCCCAAATCCTGGTAATGACCCAGTGCAGCGCTCTAGCCAGTGCCTCACCACCGTGTTTAAATAGCTCTCCTGGTAGTTGGTCAACCCCAGGGGCTTTGTTGTTCTTCAACCGGCCAATCTCCTCCTGGATTTCCTGGAGATCCGGAGCCGGTAGAATTAAGTCCTGCGCGCGTTCTCCCAGGTCCATCACCATACCGCCATCTTCGTCTGCCACATCGCCATTCAGGTGTTCTTCGTAGTGCTGCCGCCACCTTTGGATCACCTCACGCTCGTTCGTAAGAAGGTTCCCGTTTATGTCCTTACACATATCGGGCTGTGGCACGTGGCCCTTACGTGAACGGTTCAACTTCTCATAGAACTTTCGTGTGTTATTAGCGCGGTACAGTTGCTCCGTTTCTTCACGGTCTCGATCTTCCTGCTGGCGCTTTTTCCTCCGGAAAATCGAGTTTTGTCTGTTCCGCGCCTGTTTATATCGTGCCTCGTTCGCCCTCGTGTGGTGTTGCAGCAATCTCGCCCATGCTGCATTCTTCTCTTCCACTAACTGCTCACATTCGCCGTCATACCAGTCGTTTCTCTGATCCGGGGGCACCGTGCCAAGTGCAGCGGTTGCGGTGCTACCAATGGCGGATCGAATATCTCTCCAGCCATCTTCAAGAGATGCTGCGCCTAGCTGCTCTTCCGTTGGAAGTGCCACTTCCAGCTGCTGCGCGTATTCTTGGGCTAGTCTACCGTCTTGTAGCCGCCCAATGTTAAGCCGCGGCGTCCGACTTCGACGCGTGTTGTACACCGTCGAGAGTTTTGAGCGCAGGCATACTGCAACGAGGTAGTGGTCGGATTCAATATTCGCACTGCGGTAAGTGCGGACGTTCGTGATGTCGGAGAAGAATTTACCGTCGATTAGAACGTGGTCGATTTGGTTTTCCGTTTCTTGGTTAGGTGATCTCTATGTGGCCTTGTGGATATTTTGCGGGGAAAGAAGGTGCTTCGCACTACCATTCCACGGGAGGCTGCGAAGTTTACGCATCGTTGGCCGTTGTCATTCGATACGGTGTGCAGACTATCCGGTCCGATGACCGGTCTATACATTTCCTCCCTTCCTACCTGTGCGTTCATGTCACCGATGACGATTTTAACGTCCCGCAGTGGGCATCCATCGTATATCTGCTCCAGCTGTGCGTAGAACGCTTCTTTCTCGTCGTCGGGTCTCCCTTCGTGTGGGCAGTGCACGTTGATGATGCTGTAGTTGAAGAAACGGCCTTTAATCCTCAGCTTGCACATCCTTGCGTTGATTGGCTGCCACCCAATCACGCGTTGGCGCATCTTACCCAGCACTATGAAGCCGGTTCCCAGCTCGTTGGTGGTGCCACAGCTTTGGTAGAAGGTAGCCGCTCGATGCCCGCTTTTCCACACTTTCTGTCCTGTCCAGCAAATCTCCTGCAGCGCCACGACGTCGAAGTTGCGGGGATGTAATTCATCGTAGATCATCCTGTCGCAACCTGCGAAACCTAGCGACTTGCAATTCCATGTTCCAAGCTTCCAATCGTGATCCTGTATTCGTCGCCTAGGTCTTTGCCGATTATATCGAGTCGCATTATCTCTTATATTGTTCGTAATGATTGGTTTTCTAGGCGGCTTATTGGGCCTGCGCAAACCTCCTGTCTCGTCGGAGGGCCGTCGTGTCAGGGCTGTTTAGCGTCCCACCTAACACCAGGACTTGGGCTTGTGCGCTTTGAGCGGCACACGGTCGCTTTGGACGGCCTTACTGTTGAGGTCGAAATACGTATCTGTCAAGATACAACTAAGTGGTGGAATTCAATGGGATTGTATTAACTCGTCTTATGACAAGAAGAACTTAATGTTAAAAAATGTATTTCAATTTCATTCACAAGGAAATTAAACTTAATTCACGAAACGATAACTCTAGGCGAAAAAAATATTCAACGATACAATCAAGTTAGAGATTTAGGTGTTATTCTCGACTCCAAGCTAACTTTTGTTGATCACTATAATCACATAACATATAAAGCAAGGAATATTCTCGGATTCATCAAACGTTTAAGTTTGCATTTTAATTACCCTTATACAATGAAAACACTTCATGCAACGAGACCTTTTCTTGAATATTGTAGTGTTGTTTGGGCCCCATATCAAGATACACATGTTAATCATGAAGAGTCAGTTCAAAAACAGTTTTTGTTGTTTTCTTTAAGAAAATTAGGCTGGACGTACCATCCGTTACCATCTTATGAGTCACTTTGCATGTTAATTAATTTAGATGGGCTCAAAAATCGAAGAGAGTTTGCAATGGTTGCTTTTATAATAGAGTATGCTCTTCGGAAATTTCAGAAAATTTAAACTTCTCTGCTCCCTTGCGTTTCTATTTCGCTCATTAAGAAATAGAAACTTGTTTTGTATAAGTAATCATAGAACAAACTATGCCAAACATGCACCTCTGAACAGAATAATGTCTTGTTATAACTCACATAGCGTCAAAATTGATGTGACAACGAAAAGAAAAACTCTTAAAAAAGCATTTTTTGATATAAGTTAAACCGGCTAAGGATAGTTAAAATAAACTAATGTACTATAGTATAGCCACATATATATATATATATATATATATGTAACGGGCTACAAAATGATTGACGGCAAATTAAAAAAAACAAATTAGGACAACCCTGAAAAATGCATATTTCCCAAAAAATATCTATGAGTTTCAACAGCGAAGAAAGATAGGAAATATAGGGGAACGGTTCGGCACTTCATCTCATAGCTCCTATTTCAATTCCATCAAAAACAAAGCAGTAAAAAGTAATTTGGTTTATTTATTATTTTTTTGATTTTTTTCACCAGTGAGCGCGCGTGTTAGCAAAAAAGCGACTAGATTGGTGCTGTATTTCTTTGTTTTGCGGTGAGATGAATATATGTTCAGTGAGATGGAAAATAGACCAGATACTCTATTTTCTGTTAGAGCTAATAAAACTCTCGAAAATTGCTTTATTTCTGGAGTTAGGCAAGAAACTTGCCAAATTAGGAACATGGCCAAAGCTAATAAAGTTACCCTATTAATGTTATTCATTAATAAAAATCGTTAGAAAATCTGGAACTCTTTATTTGGACATGACGATGCTCTTTACAGACATTCGATAATTCCGTCGAAAGTGATAGAGGAGCTATAAACAAACACCTCGTTCCTTTTTCCCTCTGAGGTTGGGATTTTATTATTTTATTATTGGAGTGGTTCAATCATTGTTCAAGTGTAAATTAATGCTCATTTTCAATAAATAAGTAATCAAAGTTTTCCTGAAACAATCGGTCAAATCACTTACATAGTAAATGCTCCTAAACAACAAATATTCCCCATTGGTTCCTTCAGCTGTCAAGGAGAGAACTGACGTGCACGTTGGTTATTTCAATGTTTTCATTTCACTTAAACTTTTACATTGAGAAAGATTGATTAATCCTTGTAAGTCATTCAGTGCTATTCCATTGTGGTGAATGGAGAAGACTTTTAAGTGCAGCACAGGCCACTCCGGCCTTAGTCTGATAATAAAATAAAATCCATTGTGGCAGATTTATCACGGAATGCCAATCATAGATATGTTTATAAGTCTAACCTAAAGAAAAATTCGGTGGAATCGTCTTTAGCCGACATGAAATACGAAGCCCATCAAGCAGTTCACAATCCAACAAGTATTCCGAGGAAATATGATTTCACCCAATGTTTTCAAATTAATTCCGTGCATTTCTCATAGCAAAGTACAAATACAAGTATTAGAAAAGGATAAATTATATTTATCGAGTGTTTTAGATAGTAGCCTTGCGAGCAAAGGCGTAGGAGGAAACAATCAAATCTAAAAAAAATCGAGGATGATCAAACTCACCCGCGATATTACTATTAAATTTCCAAGTGATAAAAGTTCGCCAGCGATTAAGAATCGTTTGAAAATAGTATCTTGATTTGAAGCACCTACCGTTATATTTTGAGCTCTTTTCTCTTACTACCATGAAACCATAACGCCAAATAGAAGATTTAACGAGACTGTTGACAAATAGCTGATATTAGTAAAGATGTGTTTGAATGAAAATTCTGTGTTTATTATCGTTTGAGAACAAAATTTGACAAGCTGTCGCCGGCGACAACTCGCCTACTGTTTTCACGTGAAAAGTTTTCACGTGAAAATTGCAATCATTATCGTCTGATAATGATTCAGCACAACACTGCTTAGGATTGCTAATACGGAGATGGCGAGTTAGATTCTCGGTCCGGTATAAGATGTTTTCGGGTTGGAAACTTTCTCGACACCCTGGGCATAGTGTATCCACGAAGAAGAAGAAGAAGAAGAAATCTGTATGCTAAGCAAAACTACTGAGGAATTGTCTTTAGCCGACAAGAAATACAAAACCCATTATCCAATTCAACAAGTATCCGAGGAAATGTATTTTTAGCCATCTACATTTTTAATTTAATTATTTAATAAAAAATGTTACAAAAAGATAGATTTTTATCGAGTATTTAAATCGTAGATAATGTCACATTTCATAACATATTCTTCTCTTAATATTGAACTATTCAACCAGTGGATTAAATTTTATACTCGATAATCGTTTAGACCGGACAGGAATTCAAGCTTAGCCACCTTCAGCATATATAATAAGCATGCATGCATTGGTGGTTGAATAGAACAATGATTCTTAGTGCATGCATTGATATTTTTCGAGTTAGTTGGGGCTCATGATTTCATTAAATATGGAAAATTATTTATCAGAACCATCAATAATCTAATATAAGAGACTCATCTGCTCAAGAAAGCTCAACAGCCGAAAATACAGTCAAATGAATTCATCAGCAGAAGCAATCAACAGTCTCATATTAAAGCTATAGCTATAGCTATAGCATTGAGAAGATATTCAAAAATTTACAAACCCAAATTAAAAGTGATCGTAAGAGAAGAATTCATCGCCATTAAACACATAATCAGATCCAACACCCGTGTGATAAAGCTGATTTAAGATAATTTAATATTGACCTACTGAGCACAACGAGGCAATATTGCTCACCCAATGAGCTTGAAACTGATTCTTGAAGCACTGTTCCGAATAATAAAAGAAAAGTAATAACAGATAAGCCATAAAAAATCTTAATAAATCTCGTGCTGCGTTATGAGTTTCGACTATAACTTATGCTCTGGTGTCTACACGTTTTGTAGATAAAACTATATCACGAGAAGACAAAACTGAGTCCATATTCAATCAGTTCAGAACAGAGCTTCAGAGAAATAATTCGATCTCAGAAGAGCAAACATGTATGCTCATATTTTTTTGTTACCCTGGCAATATTTCAAGCTCCAAAAACTACCTCCCTGATCCCCAGCCTAAGCACGCTCCTGTCAGTTACCGTGACAATTGCCTCTAAAATAAAATCCATCCCTTCCAGCAGAACGAGCATGCGACCCAACAGAACTGTACGCTCGCTCACATTCCCATGTCAGGGATAGGGAAATTTTCACCTGCCAACTAACTGGACACACAATCATGGGGCTAGGGCTGGACCCTTCTCACCAGTGCTTATGCCTTCGAACGGCGACGGATGTTGGTTGTTTTCAAATTGGTAAGCTTCCTCGTTCGTGTGTTGTTGGCCCATTCATTCGAACCAACCTTCATCATGTTTGCTAATGCAAACGCTGTTCCACCTGTACCTTGCAAACGATTTTAATCCCTCCCCTCTGGCTTGAGCATCGGGTTTTTTTTCGTCGAACATGGGAACCTTTCCCACTCGTTCCAAACCTATAGTTTGATATGTTTTTGATACACTGCCGTGGAAAACGAATGGTGCATGATACCTTGGAGCTTTTTTTTGTTGTCGAGTTTACTTTCGCATCTTGATGAATCACACTCACATAATCCGAAAGGGACTTCTTCTGGACCGTTCCGAATGTACGAATGGGAAAAAATATTCCACAGGATGCAAAAACACACTCACTAGGGTCTTCTTGTGGAGGAAGTTTGTGTTGTTTGCTCGTAAAGTTGGGCTCGGTCTTTTTTTGGTCCTACGGGGATCAGGATTACAAAAACGAAAATATAACAAGACTGACACAGTTGGTTTCCTGCCGATTTAGGAAAATGTCGGAGATTTCCACCACCATCGTAATTTTCTTCTTCGCAGTAATGTTCCAGCTGTCAATTTGGTTGATGTTTCAGCTTCGTATAGTCGCACACTAAAATTGGCCGCGGCGAACAGTCATATCCAGCGTTTTGAGGACACATGAACTCTGGCGAAAAACTAACACTGGATCTACACACAAACGGCACTCACTCTTCGAGAAGATTTAGGTCAGCCGTGAAACTGTGTGAATCCGACCACACATAAAAACACAGAAATCCAACACGTTGAAAGCGCTTGAGGTTATTTTTTCCTCTTATAGCGGTATGAAAATCGTATCACTATTGGCAATCGCGGAGTCCACACTCGCCATCAAAGGTTAGAGTTCGCGAAAGGAAAAACTGCAATATTGAACACAAAAATAAAACCACTGGAGAAAAAACACACAAGTGGCAGGAAACGTACACAGGAGTTTCTGCTTTGACTGCGGGAGGATGGTGAGATGAAGATGAGAAGTGTTGGCGTTCTTGTCCGAAAGAAACAGTCCTGCTTTTTCAGCACCCTCTCGGCTGAAGGGCTTCCGCTATACTGGTTCGGAGTTCTGGACCACTAAGAATCTAAGGTACATGGAAGGTACCTTTCACGCTCCAGCAGCAGCCCCGCGACCAGCTCCGGACGTCTGTCACTCTATTACTCACTGTCGCACACTCCGGAATCAACCGACCGAAACTGTACTCCTCCGCACCAAGACCGAAAAACGGGGGCTCGAACAGAACTCTCGAGCATTCGAATGGGGCCTCTATCTCGAAACTCCACTCCAGCCAAAATGGTCGTTCGACGGGCTCGGGCTGGGAAAATTCTACCCATTCATCGATATTTTCCGTCATTGAACCATTTTGGGATCGTCATCGAGAGCGCAGCCCCCACTCATACACAGCAAAGGCCCTGCTAACGGATGGAGCACCGAAGAGAAGCCCTCTCGCACAGCATCCTTCCCAGTCTGTATCCGTTACAACACATGGAATTCAGAATGCATCGCGTCCACCGCCGTGGCTACATCTCGCACACGTGATGGTTCTCCCGGCGAGAGAACCCACGAGCCACACCATGGGAAAATTCCAGCTGTCACAGCATCCCGAGCGAAGGCCTACACAGCCAAGAGCAGACAAGCTTCCAAGTTACCTAGACGACACAGCATCCGTGCGACCGGACATGCGCCTCAGCCGATCTTTTCGTTCTCTTCCACTCTCGCAGCATCTCGCGCCCATCGCATCGGGACAGGCTGCCAAACCACGAGATGCTGAGACGAATCGTGCGGGCTGTTGCTGCTGCTGCTGAACCATGTGAGAGACTACTCTTGGCGATCATCGTCAGTGGAAGTGTGTCGTCGTGGAATAGCATCCCAACACACGTCGGGACGGGACAAAGTTCTAGGATCAGTGAGCTTTTCGGATGCTGCTCGGTGGGGTGGTGGGTTGATTTGCCCTTCCCGCTCGGCCGGTGCAGATGGCCATGGTAGACGGCGTTTGTTTGAAGCGGAGCTTTGGCAAAAGCTTGTTTGAATTGTTTGAAACTAGAGCAACTGAATATGTGTTTGTAGTTCGAGGCCCGAGTTGTGGGATGAGATGAAATTGTATTAACAGTTTATATGGATGAAGATTTTGAAATAACTCAACTTTATTTGTGATACAAAGCATATTATCAAACCGGATACAAACTTTCGATTGTCCTACGGCATGTAGAGCAAACTAACGAAAATGATAATGTGTTTGGAAAACAAACTTTTTGAGTTGGCACAATAATTATTTAGGCAGGAATGGTTTGTTTAGCACGAGTTCTATTTTACCACAAGAGATGAACGAAGATGAATTTTTGGAACACGTTGTTCACACACATTTTAAAGATTGTAATTTTCATCATATTGGGTAATATCTTCATTATTCAGCATTCGTACCAGAATCACTCAACATAAACATGGAACAGACAATAATAATTTGGACAGAAAGTTCTAGGCAAAAATCCAGTTTTTAATTCCAAAAATTTCGTTTTACTCGCGTTACTCCTTTAGAGACAAAACAAAAATTCTTTTTCCGAAATTTTGTCAATTTTTATAAAAGACTAGTCGACCCGGCAGACGTTGTCCTGTATAGTAGGCGGAAATGCGCGTTGTGAACTGCCCATGCGAAATTTGAATACGAATCTAAATTTTATTTTTTCACGATTTACTCAACCTTACTCATGATTTTAGCATGAGGAAATAATATATAAACCCGTCGGAAACTATAATTAACGTAATTGCTGAAGGAATGAAGAAAATCCATCTAGCCGTTTTCGAGTTATGCGGATACGAACACAGACCATTTCATTTTTATATATAAGAGATAACACAAAGAACTTTTTTCATGCGAGCTACACAGGAAGATAATCTGAAATGTGGACATAATTTACAGTGCTCCAAAACAAATTCAGATTAAACCAATAAAAACTGACTTCCACCGACCACGAACATATGTTTTTGATGTCAGCTAAATGTCATGCGACCTGAATCCACTCCACGCCATATTCGTGCGAAATTTACGGAAGGTATTGTTGTTCAGTTCTATGTAAGTGAAGTATTGTTTGAATTCGTTTTTTATTATCTTGTATAGATACCCGAGCAAAGGTAGATAACTGAAATGATATCAAACTGATAACAGGATTAGTTATCCTTATTATCATCTTGATATTTAGTTATCAATCATGTGATTAACTGATAACTGAATAATAACAAAATGTATTATCAATACAAATTTGGTATTTTCTTCTAAATTTCGCGTCGTTCAGACATGGGGCTAAGCATTCTATTCTTTCAAATATATTGTACAGCGCATAAAAAAATCTACTCATCCGCTTATTTTTCGACGCAACCAAAAATAAGCGCCAGATAGGCGCCTAAGAAAAATATACCTGTAGCAAAAAAGCTACTTTGATAATTTTGAAGATTTGACCGCCACGCGGTGGTTTGTAGCGATGAATGCCAGATCTGTAGAAGCCTTGAAAAAATGATAATGAAAGATGTCAACAAGGCACAATACTTCTGCTAAATGTACCCGGCCAAGCTATGAATAGTGTGTCAAGAGCTGTTTCCAAACACTGAACTGAAATTATCGTCTAAGCAGACTGTGATTTTCCTCGTTACTAACGATATCTACTGTTTTGTTTATTTCTCTGTCAACATAGGAATTTCCACAAAAATTGAAATTTTCCTATCTGTTTTATACTCTGCTTATTAACTTTACTTTCATTTCAGGTGTTGTTGAATGGTGAAATATGTATCTGAGAACCAAGCGTTGTAGTTTGATAAGTACTTAAAATAGCCTTGCAGCTCCCGGAACATATGATCCAAGGGCTCATTCAGGAACGGTGAATAGTATTGACTAACCGCAATATAATTCGTTTTGGGATTCACAGTGCTTATGTATATGGGGAAGCGGAAAATTTAACTGGAAGTGTCGGATAATCAAGAAATTTCAACGTTCTGGTGTGTTGTGGAGAAAACAATTATGCTCGCACTTTAGTCGATTTATTAATGTGCTCAACCAAAGAGTAATTGCTTAACTGCTGACAGTTTAAACCTAACGAGCAAGATCATCTGCAGTCAAACCTCCAATAGTCGATGTTGAAAGGACGGTCGACTCATGGGAATATCGAAATGTGAAATAGAAAATCCGTTGGAAGGTGTTTGAATGGACCATCACAGTAGCCCAAAAAATATGTTTAATTAGTCGACCCGGCTGACATTGTAAGCGAAAATGCGCGTTGTGGACTAGGAAAGTCATACGAAATGGGCATGGCCCCGGGCTCTCACATAACCTTATGTACCAAAATCATCCTTTTTCGTACATTTCGGGGCCCCGAAAACTGTCCGGTCCTGGATCATCTAGGGTAACCGTACCCTTAGTGGAGGTAGCACCAATAGTGGAGGTAGTGGGGTTTTATTGAGATTTATAATATTTATATAGTTTACGATGGTGTCAGTTGATGCGTCGTGCTGATTTTCCTTAAGAAAATTGACTCCCTTGCACCTATAGTGGTGCAACTGTACCAATAGTGGCGAGTCTCATAAGAAACCAATGGATAGCACCACTATAGGAACCAAAATTAATGTTTACCGCCACTAAAGGAACAGTGTACCCATAGTGGTGCAAGCAATATTTGGTAATTGTTGATGTTAAATGACATCTATCTCATTTTTATTAGCAAATTTATTAGTTTATCTATTGACTAAGATATTAAAGCAGTAAATTTCCCATAATTATCAATTTTTAAAAAATATTTTCTTTTGTGGATCTACTAATATCTCCACTATTGGTACCGTTACCCTACCGAATAGCAACATTTTTTCACGGAATAATTCTTCCTGGGATCAGCAGTGTTTATGTTTATATATGCATATGAAAACATGAAACATTTCACTGTGAAATGCAAGGCTAGGGTTTAGTTTGAATAAAACCTATAAACGAAATCGAATGACAGCATGGTGCTGCTAGCAACCTAATGATTGATAATATAAGAGAGAAAAACTAACCTAAGCCTATTATTTAATTGGTCACAACTGAAAACAAAATGTATTCAATAAAAGGACGATGAACCGTATTTATCCTAATTGATTGCTGGTTCGCAATTTTAAATGAAATTCATTTCGGTTATCATTTTTGCTATGTTGACTTGTAATTCAACCAGAATGATAACAATTCTAGTTATCAATACAACTGGATAATTAGGTTTGTTATTAATAAGCTATTCTGCTTTGCACTCTGTCCAGCCGACTGTTATTTACATAAGTGGTTATGGTATCCTGATTTGATTATAAATAGTCTTCAGTAAATGCAAGATCGTCGAAAGCGTAATGCTCTTCTCTCCTGCTCCTCAAGAAAGCGTAATTGGGTGAGTGCCTAGAGACGACGCCGTACAATCATTCGATTCGAGTTCGAATCCCAGTGAATGCCAATATTTTTTTCAATGCGTAACGAAGTCGGCAAAGAAGATTTAAGTATTTTGGTCGATAAAACAGTGATGGCTGATAACTAAATATTAACTAAATTAGTTATTTGAGTGAATAACATGTATAACAAAATGTGTTATCAATTTGGTATCAGTGATAACTAAATTTGTTTTCATTTAGTTATTTCAGGAGCAAAATTCTGGTATCATTTTTGTTATGTTGGCTGTTAATTCAGCCAACATGATAACAAATTCAGTTATCAAAATGTCTGATAACCGGATAATAGAATTTTTTATCAATAAGTTATTCATTTTTGCTCGGGTAGTAGCACACAATAAATATCTAAATATCTCAATCCCAGCAACGTATGATAAGGTGTACAATTTCTGAACAATGTTTAACTAAGACAATGTACCAAATGCTGCTTATTATAAACTAGTTGACCCGACAGACGTTGACCTGATAGAAGGCGAAAATGTGCATTGGACCAGTGAGAAATTTTCATGCGAATTTTTATTTTAGTTTTTCATGATTTAAGTAAAGTTGAGTTACTGGTAATTTTCTCATGAGGAAATATTATATAAACCCGTCGGAAACTATAACGAAAGTATCTGCTTAAGGTGAATCGCGATGGAATCTAATTTCAAATCTACATAGCACGATCATAGCACATGACTACAAAAGCAAACGACAGGCAACAGCGAAAAGCAGTTTTTTCACCATTGCTCACATCAAATATACTAGCGGCACTGTTCCGTTTTCCATCTCAATGAACTCAAGACAAAATTTTCAAAACGACTTATCTGCTTTTGTAAGCAAAGATTCAAACGACGATTTGACGAATCTGATAGCTCTCCCACGCAAACCAACACCATCATTAGGTAGGTGAAGGATTCCGCTACCTGTTGATGGTGTTGGTTTGCGTGGGAGAACTATCAGATTCGTCAAATCGTCGTTTGAATCTTTGTTTACAAAAGCAGATAAGTCGTTTTGAAAATTTTGTCTTGAACTCATCTCATCGCAATACGGAGAAATACAACACCGATCTTGTTGCTTCTTTTTGCCAACATGCGTACTCACTGCTAAAAAAAATCACAAAAATAAAAACAAATCAAATTTCTTTTCATTGTTTTGTTTTTGATGGGATAGAAATGGGAGCTTTGAGATGAAGTGCTGAACCGTTCCCCTATATTAACAATATGATTTACTCTCGTGACGTTTTGGCGACTCACAATGTGGCGCCACCCGTGGCCAAAGGGTCGATACACGTTTAAACTAAACTTCGCAAAATATGAGAATCGTTATTCACACATACACTTCAAAATGTCATCATAAAAAGAATAGAGATATCCGATTTTTTGTGTACTTAATCTATCAAAGTTAATCGAGTGTCAACAGAAAATAAAATGTATAGTTGATATGTGGTAGATAAAATTTATAATAAACTTGCCTTGCTTTCGTGATTATTTTTAAAGGCTCTCATAGATGTGTAAAATTTATCCGCAGTACTTATTTTTCGTTGCGACTAAAAATAAGCGGATGAGTAAATTTTTCTATGAGCGGTACAATAGTTGTCAATCGTTTGTTTGATTGCAGCGTGGCACGTTAACATTCTCCATTCATTAATCGCATTGTACTCGCTCTCTGTTATCCAACCCGCAGACAGACGTTCAAGCTCGACTCATTAACTTCACTAGTTTACTCTCCAGATTAGACAATGTTTTCAAGATAATAAACCCATATGTCAAGACATGTTATAATATTGAGTAAGTGATATGTTCCTAATGATCATAAAGATCGATCACGAAAAGCGCCGCAACTTAGTTTACGCTCTGTGTTTGGAAAGGAAATCCTAATAAAAGATGTGAGCAAAGGCCAATTCACTATTGCATTATCACGAAAAATTCAACGAATTTTATTGGATAATAGGTATTGTAAGAAAAGTGTCACATGTAAACATAATAAATTAAAACAAGCATAAAATATTCGCTTTCCTAATGCATCAGTAATTGTCTGAGCACAGAGATGTAAAATTAAATGATTAAAATAAGAACAAATCACTGGTTACAAAAACTTACAAGGACAGATAAATCAATCCAAAACATGAGTTCCAAAAACCTACTGAAGAGAACATCGCAACAAAATTTACCCAAAATTTGAGTAGTTTTTCCTGTCCTTGATTCTGATAGAACGAGGACAAGATGCAAGAACCTCACTGGGGTAGTTCGGCCCAATAACCCAATTTTGAGTAAATTTAATATTTTCAATTTTAAGTGTATCAAAGTTTTCTTTTGGGTAAATTAAACTTAGCTTTCAGTAATTTTTTTACATGTGATTCAAGGCAAACTAACTAGTGCTAGAAAAGTAATTTTATTTAAAATTGGGTTATTGGCCTAAAGTACGGTTTTGACTGAAGACAACCCACTTTCGGGTAGCTTTGGTTTTCCGTGTAGCGAAAGACTCAATACTTATGCAATCTTTAAACGACCAGCTTAGCAAGTATTTTACATCCAAATTACTTGATTTTTAAAACATGGATAATTTCACCCACATAAATAAATAGTTCTTTTTACTTTCCCAAAATGGGTAAATCTCCCAGCAGAAGGAAAGAGATAGCAAACAAAAGTACCCATCAATGGGTAAACATTGGCATTTGCACACATCTTTTATTAGGATTGGCTTTCCAAACACAGAACGCAAACTAAGTTGCGGCGCTTTTCATGATCGATCTTCATAACTATTGGGAACATATCACTTACTCAATATTATAACATGTCTTGACATATTGTTTTATTACCTTGAAAACATTGGATTGTCTAATCTGGAGAGTAAACTGTGCAATTAAGAGCAAAAACTTACGCGTTCAGCACTGTTGTACCATCAGATTCATAGTTCTACCATTCTTAATGTATGACAGACTCACTTGGGCTGGACATATTACCCGAATGTCGAAGAACATTCATTTATTTGGAAGATTTCGTATTGCTGCTGGCATTTCAACAATACTTGATCTAATTACTATTGAAAGGGGAAGCACTATATATTTTGCAGCTAACATGTATGTATATGGGGAAAATCATAAAATTTTAAAATAGGGCGTATTCAAAATTTCACCGATGAAAGATTTTAAAACACCCCGTAACCTTTTCCTGGTGCTCTAAGCTTTCTTTTCGTGAGAAAACCACGGAGGTTCATGAAAGTGCGATAATATTCGCTTCTGGGGGCACCGTGGGTCATTTGGTCGAAAGGGTCATTTGGCTGAAATGGTTGTTTGGCCGAACAGGTCATTTTGCCGAATAGTTCATTTGAAAAGTGAGAAATTATGAATGAGAAGAGAGACGTCTCACTTCTCACTCTTCATTTTCCTCTTCTCACTATAAAAGTGAGTAGTGAGATTGTTTCGGCCTAACGACGCTTCCCCGGCAAAAAACGATATTATACTTTTGGGAAGTATCGGCCTAAAAATATACACTTTTATTCACATATCGAATTGGTGTTCATGCATTTTCGCTATTCCTATTGATTTTTTATTTGAACTGCCTTGATTTTGTTGATTTGAGAGCATTTAGTTCAGATTACGAGCTTGTGACATGTCTTTGTGTTCTCTTTATGCCATGTCAATAACATGTTTTTCTCAGACCTGTGCGCCGTCGCCGGTGCCAACGAATTTATCCAGTATCACAAATTTTTATTTTGAAATCAATTTTCAAATATGATTGACAAAGCCAATTGGTATATTTCCTTGGTGGGCAGGTACAAAACGACTTGGCGAGCGTGGGGCGCATTCGAGTATGGGGAGATGCGACCTTGAACCGTGTCTTGTGGCGTCAAATTGTTGATTCAGTGATATCTGTAACTAAATCAATCAATAAATAAAATTTCCTTTCTAAATTCCTCCAGTTATTCCTCTGAAAAGTTTTCTTTAAAAAACCTTAGAAAATTACTTTAGGAATTCTTCCGGAAATTTCTTACGAAATTTCTCCAAAAAACCATTTCTAAAATTAGAAAAGCTTTGATCACCGCGTGACTTTATCCAAAATAATTTCTTGGCTTTTTTCGGTGATAATTATACTACTCAAAGCGAAAGGGAATAGATGAAAGAATTGAAGATACAGATTTGATTGACACCGCAAGCGAGCGGCAAGTGTGAAATGGATAGAAACTGAAGATTAGCAGAGGGCCATATGAAAGAACAAGCATTATTGAAATCGCTGTTATTCTGCCTAACGTCCACCCAGGAACGGCTTGGATAGTGACGTGGTGATCACTGTACGATACATGCATACGAAAAAAATGTTTCAGGAATTCAAACGAAAATTTTGTTTGGAATTCCTTCGGAGACCCCTTAAGGAATTCCTTCGGAAGTTCATTTAGCAATTCTTCCGGAAATTTCTCAAGAAATCCCATTGAGGAAATTTCTTTGAGAAATCCTTCGGATATTCCTCCTTATGAAATTTCTTTGGCAATTATTCCATTATTATTTATTATTATTTATTTATTCAGACTAAGGCCGAAGTGGCCTGTGCGGTATGTAAGAGTCTTCTCCATTCGGCTCGGTCCATGGCAACACGTCGCCAGCCACGCAGTCTACGGAGGGTCCGCAAGTCATCTTCCACCTGATCGATCCACCTTGCCCGCTGCGCACCTCGCCTTCTTGTGCCCGTCGGATCGTTGTCGAGAACCATTTTCACCGGGTTATTGTCCGACATTCTGGCTACGTGCCCGGCCCACCGCAGTCGTCCGATTTTCGCGGTGTGAACGATGGATGGTTCTCCCAACAGCTGATGCAACTCGTGGTTCATTCGCCTCCTCCATGTACCGTCCGCCATCTGCACCCCACCATAGATGGTACGCAGCACTTTCCTTTCGAAAACTCCGAGTGCGCGTTGGTCCTCCACGAGCATCGTCCAGGTCTCGTGTCCGTAGAGGACTACCGGTCTAATGAGCGTTTTGTAGATGGTCAGTTTGGTACGGCGGCGAACTCTATTCGATCGAAGCGTCTTGCGGAGTCCAAAGTATGCACGATTTCCAGCCACTATACGCCTCCGAATTTCTCTGCTGGTATCATTTTCGGCAGTCACCAGTGAGCCCAAGTACACAAATTCTTCTACCACCTCGATTTCATCACCACCGATGCCAACTCGCGGTGGGTGGCTCACATTGTCTTCTCTTGAACCTCTTCCTATCATGTACTTCGTCTTCGACGTGTTGATGACTAGTCCAATCCGCTTGGCTTCCTCTTCAGTCTGATGTAGGCTTCCTCCATCTTCTCAAAGTTACGTGCCATAATATCTATGTCGTCGGCGAAGCCAAATAGCTGGACGGACTTATTGAAAATTGTGCCACTCGTGTTAATCCCTGCTCTTCGTATTACCCTTCCAAAGCGATGTTGAATAGCAGACACGAAAGACCATCACCTTGCCGTAACCCTCTGCGGGTTTCGAAGGGACTCGAGAATGCCCCTGAAACTCGAACTACGCACATCACCCGATCCATCGTCGCTTTGATCAACCGTGTCAGTTTATCCGGAAATCCGTTTTCGTGCATTAGCTGCCATAGCTGGTCCCGATCGATTGTATCATATGCGGCTTTGAAGTCGATGAATAGATGATGTGTGGGCACGTTGTATTCGCGGCACTTCTGCAGTACTTGGCGAATGGCGAACACCTGGTCCGTGGTGGAGCGTTCGCCCATAAAACCCGCCTGGTACTGCCCCACGAACTCCCTTGCAATTGGTGCTAGTCGACGGCATAAAATATTTGGGGGCAGCAGGGACTTTGTCCAAGGGCTTGACGATCCCTCCCCAGGCCATCTGCGAGTTGTGGCGCCTGCCTAGGATGTGGTGGGGTTTGACAGTGGGCCCTGTTAAACCTCTATAAAAAGCTGCATGTATCCGCAAGTAGGCTCCGCCAAAGCGACCGTGTGCCGCTCAAAGCGCACAAGCCCAAGTCCTGGTGTTAGGTGGGACGCTAAACAGCCCTGACACGATGGGCCTCCGGCGAGATAGGAGGTTTGCGCAGGCCCAATAAGCCGCCTGGAAAACCAATAATTACGAACAATATAAGAGATAATGCGACTCGATATAATCGGCAAAGACCTAGGCGACGAATAAAGGATCACGATTGGAAGCTTGGAACATGGAACTGCAAGTCGCTAGGTTTCGCAGGTTGCGACAGGATGATCTACGATGAATTACATCCCCGCAACTTCGACGTCGTGGCGCTGCAGGAGATTTGCTGGACAGGACAGAAGGTGTGGAAAAGCGGGCATCGGGCGGCTACCTTCTACCAAAGCTGTGGCACCACCAACGAGCTGGGAACCGGCTTCATAGTGCTGGGAAAGATGCGCCAACGCGTGATTGGGTGGCAGCCAATCAACGCAAGGATGTGCAAGCTGAGGATTAAAGGCCGTTTCTTCAACTATAGCATCATCAACGTGCACTGCCCACACGAAGGGAGACCCGACGACGAGAAAGAAGCGTTCTACGCACAGCTGGAGCAGACATACGATGGATGCCCACTGCGGGACGTCAAAATCGTCATCGGTGACATGAACGCGCAGGTAGGAAGGGAGGAAATGTATAGACCGGTCATCGGACCGGATAGTCTGCACACCGTATCGAATGACAACGGCCAACGATGCATAAACTTCGCAGCCTCCCGCGGAATGGTAGTCCGAAGCACCTTCTTTCCCCGCAAAAATATCCACAAGGCCACATGGAGATCACCTAACCAAGAAACGGAAAACCAAATCGACCACGTTCTAATCGACGGTAAATTCTTCTCCGACATCACGAACGTCCGCACTTACCGCAGTGCGAATATTGAATCCGACCACTACCTCGTTGCAGTTTGCCTGCGCTCAAAACTCTCGACGGTGTACAACACGCGTCGAAGTCGGACGCCGCGGCTTAATATTGGGCGGCTACAAGACGGTAGACTAGCCCAAGAATACGCGCAGCAGCTGGAAGTGGCACTCCCAACGGAAGAGCAGCTAGGCGCAGCGTCTCTTGAAGATGGCTGGAGAGATATTCGATCCGCCATTGGTAGCACCGCAACCGCTGCACTTGGCACGGTGCCCCCGGATCGGAGAAACGACTGGTATGACGGCGAATGTGAGCAGTTAGTAGAAGAGAAGAATGCAGCATGGGCGACATTGCTGCAACACCGCACGAGAGCGAATGAGGCACGATATAAACAGGCGCGGAACAGACAAAACTCGATTTTCCGGAGGAAAAAGCGTCAGCAGGAAGATCGAGACCGTGAAGAGACGGAGCAACTGTACCGCACTAATAACACACGAAAGTTCTATGAGAAGTTGAACCGTTCACGTAAGGGCCACGTGCCACAGCCCGATATGTGTAAGGACATAAACGGGAACCTTCTTACGAACGAGCGTGAGGTGATCCAAAGGTGGCAGCAGCACTACGAAGAGCACCTGAATGGCGATGTGGCAGACGAAGATGGCGGTATGGTGATGGACCTAGGGAACGCGCGCAGGACATAATTCTACCGGCCCCGGATCTCCAGGAAATCCAGGAGGAGATTGGTCGGCTGAAGAACAACAAAGCCCCTGGGGTTGACCAATTACCAGGAGAGCTATTTAAACACGGTGGTGAGGCACTGGCTAGAGCGCTGCACTGGGTCATTACCAAGATTTGGGAGGAGGAAGTTTTGCCGCAGGAGTGGATGGAAGGTGTCGTGTGTCCCATCTACAAAAAGGGCGATAAGCTGGATTGTAGCAACTACCGCGCAATCACATTGCTGAACGCCGCCTACAAGGTACTCTCCCAAATTTTATGCCGGCAATTATTCCATGCATTCCTGAAATAAATTCATCCAGATATAAGGGATGTTTCGAAATATTCCTAAGGAATTTCTTCAGAACTTCTCTCAGCAATTCCTTTAAAATATGATCCGGGAATTCTTGCTGAACTTCCTGCAGGAATTCCTTCATGAGTTCTTTCCGAAATTTTTTCAGCAATAACTTCGGAATTTGTTTCTAGTTTTTATTGTGTACTTTTTTGGTTTTTTCTTCGAAAATTAAATTAGTAGCTCCATCGGAAACTCTTTCACCATCTAACTAATGCTCAAATGATTTCTTGGAAGAAATTCCAAAAAAATCTTGGAAATCTTAAATCTTGGAGGCTTTTCGAAGGAACTTTTTAAATCCCCGGAGAAACATCCGAAGAAATTTTTGGCGATTTTTTTATTATTGAAGAAAAAATCTTGAGGAGTTCTCAAATGAATTTAGGGTATTGTGCAGATATTTCCAAATAAATTTTCGAAGGCATTTTGAATGGATTATCGAAAATAATTCCCGTTGGAACTGCTTAAAGAGTTTTTGAAGGTATTTATAAAAGACTACCCAAAAGAATTCGTAAAGTAATTTCCGGAGGAATCCATAATGGATTTTTGGAAAGAATTTTTGAAGGAATTCTCTAAGGAATCAATGAAAAAATCTTTATAGAATTTCAGAGGAAATGCTTATTGATATTTCTTGTAATTCCTAGATTTCGCCAGGAATGTTTCCTAGTAATTGATTCGCATTTCCTCCAGAAATTCCTTTGCAGATTCGTCCATGAACTCCCTCGGAAATTGCCTCAAGGAGTTCTACAAAAATTCCTTCGGAAACGAATTCCAGAAAGTCTTTCGGATTCTTTTGAGCATTCTTTGGAATTTCCTTCAGGAATTAGTTCGGAATTTCTTTCACGCGTTCCTTCAGAAATTTGTTTACGAAAACCTTGGGAAAATCATTAGGGTATTCTTCCGAAAATTCCTTCAGAAAATCTTCTAAGAACTCTTTAAGAATTTCTTGCAAATTCTTGGACGAAATTTCCTTAACTCGACAGTCTTGAATTTCTCAAAAAATTCCTTTGGACATTCCATCAAAACTTCGTTCAGAAAATTCGAACAAGTTTTCTAAAAATTCTTTGCAAATTCCTTTTGAGTTCCTTCGGAAATTGTTTCAGAATTTTTCAAAATGTTCTCTAAAAACATCTTAAGAAATTCATTCACGAGTTACTTCGGAAATTACTTTAAGCTTTGGAAATTTGCTTAGTAATTTCTTCGAAAATTAATCTACGAATTCCATCGAAAGATTCTTTTAGGAATTCCTTCGGATTTTTTTTAGAAATTCCTCTATGTTCCTTGACAAATTTCCTAAAATTTCCATAGAAATTCTTTCAAAACTACCTTAAGCAATTTCTAGACAATTTCTCAGGGTAATCCTTTGAGAATTCCTCCAGTAAATTCTTTAGTAACTTTAGGAAGCTACCTACAGACACTGACAAAACTAGATCTGTACACATCGTTCATTCGTCCAGTCGCCCTGTACGGGCATGAAGCATATACGTTAAAAGATGCAGACTATCGAGCTATCGGAGTGTTCAATTGGGAAAATACTGTGCTCAATACTTGACGGTGTGGTGGAAATAGCCGCATGAATCAAGAGTTGTACTAAGTGTGTCAAAATGCAGCCTGATAAAATACGGCATATTACAGTGGGCTAGACATGTAGTGCGTATGCCACAAGAGGTGATCAGCAAAAGTCATGCTTAGCACAGAACCGCACTCACTGGCTGTGTGCAATCAAGGAAGATGCGCGTGCGGCCGGCGTGCAGTGAGACTGGCGACTAGCGGTCCAAGAGCGAGCGACCTGGAACAAAACATTATATTCGGTTTTGCTCCGTACAACACGTACACCCATCATAAGTATAGGTAACTTAAGGATGAAATTTTTAAACATTTCTCTCCGGAATTCCTTCACAACATACTCCATTTCGATTTTTTTTCGAAATTTTCCTAAAAGTTTCCTATTGATTTCATCGGGAATTCCTTCAGCACCCAAAGTTCTTACGGAAATTCCTTCAAAAATTTTCCGGATATACTTTCATAAACTCTTTTCGACATTATTTCAGGAATTCCCTAGGAAAGTTGTATAGAAAATTCTCTTAGGAATTCCATCGGAAACTAGTTCATTCTTTAATAATGTTTCGAATGAATTCCTGCAAGAATATTGTATGGTTTTACTAAAGGAATTTCCTAAAGAGAACCTGAATGGATTTTGAAAAGAATACCTACAAACTTATTTTTTTTTACTGAAATCTCAGCAAAATGTTAAACTTTTACCGAGATTCACACAGCCATGCCGCAGCAAACATGTTTTTGCTGAGATTCCCGTTAAAGTTGTTGAAAATCAGCAAATAATTTGCTGGAAAACAGCTTATAAACGTACTTTTATTGATAAAATTTGATTCATCAAAATTAGAGAATAACAAAATAGTGGTAATTTAAATAACATTAATTAGTATCGCCGGCAATTGACTGTTTGACTGGGTTTGAATCCAAAGGAAAATGAGAGAATCTTTCACTTATTCTTCTTCTTCTTCTTCAATCTCTCACTTATCATATCTTTTTCATTCACGCTGACCACCGCCGGGACAAAAGTGACCACCACGCCGTCGCCACCGAAATATGACCGGCGTACAGGTCTGGTTTTTCTAATCACTGTCAAAGGAAATGTCATCAAAATATCCAAATAACTTGTTGTCTCCACGGCTTATCATACGTTAAGCAAATCCCGATGAACTTTTTGGTTTAGTAAGCAACTTGCTAGGACAATGATTATTTATTATTACATTCTATTGAGAATAAATGATCTCATGGTTTTAAAATTATTTACAAACTTACAAAAATTAAACTTTTTCAATCTATTTATTTATCTATTTATCTAGAAAATTAGCTAACCTATCAATTCACATTTTGAAGATAATTTTCTGATTGAATCGTGGTAGTATATCATGTATCTGTACAACAAGTTGGTAGATTAGTGGAAGATAAGTGGAAGAACAGCTAAAATACATCATTTGGCGACTACAACATCCATAAAAAAACAAAAACAAAATCGTGCTAAAATGTATACGGAATGTGGAATTAATCCACCTGAGATTTGACATTATTTATTTCATTATTAGTTCTACCCAACAAACATTGGAGACGTGTGAGGCGCTTTCATATCCAAAAATAGTCTCTTCATCAAATCGGGTGGCATTGCCGATCACCGAAAAATCGCGTCATGCTGCACTGGCATATTGTTTTAACAAATTCAAATGATATTTAGAAAATTCGAATATCTTGCTTAACTTCATTACTATTCTATGGGCTTAATTGTTCCTCTTTTTGGAACATCACTTATTGATTTGTTTTCTTATCAGTTTTCTTTCAAGGTACTTACCATTAAATATGACCCATTTGAAGAAATTGTAGATATTCTCACACTATACATCGGTTATTCAATGTTGAGGAATGTTATTGTTGTACCCTACCTTACATTTACAGAGGATTCATCTGCTCGAAACATGTTCATACCTGAAAATAAATAAATGTTATATTCCATTAAATTATGTTATTTTGACATGTAGGATTTTCTTCTTCACTTAGGTTAATTTTATTCCCAAAAGCAAGGAGTTATTTTGTTTTTGAACGTCTTAGCTGAAAATGCAAAAAAAAATAATACCCACAAATGTATCTTCCGTTTATTTATACAGTCCCTTCCCGATTTTGGCAACACGACCGGATTTTAATGTTGCCAAAATGGGGATGTTGCCAAAAACGGGAAAAAAATTTTACACAAAATTTCCATTTTGTTTTTGTTTGCATGATTGAAGCTAAATACTTTGAATATGTACTACAAAATATGTGGAGTGTGTTTAAGTGATGCACGTGCATCATAATTGTCATTTTTGCGATATTATTCATAACTCGAAGATTGTAGCTCAAACAAAATTGAAACAAACTCAAGGATGGTAATCAAACAATAATGTAACTAATTAGCCAATTTCATAATACAAATAATAATAAACAATATTTGAAATTAACAATAGCGTCGGCCATGTCCTTACAAAAAAATGTAGTGGTAAAAAAACGTTTATATAGTAGTCCATTGAAGTGCTGACTTCAATCTGACATCTCATATAAATTTTAGTCCACCGAAAATGCTTGTTTTTATCATAATTCACTATATAAATCAAATAGCCAATTGACGGATACCAGACGACTAAATGTGCTACAAATTCCGGATTCTTATAAAATGGATTTTGATAGAGCCAAACTTACTTGTGGTCGGTGTGACTGAGAGTAAAGTTCTGTGCACAATTTTTGCTGACATTATGGAAAAAAAAGAACGCAAGGCATAAGACGTTCCATTGTTTTAGAAAATGGTAACGGAAACCTGCATTCTGCACATTGGTCAAGCGTAGTGCGAGTATGGGTTAACTACACTCGACTCACTAAAATCAAATCCCTTTGCACTAGTCGGTCTCCTAGCACTCAACCCAGGAATATTTCAGGCGACAATGATTGATCCATGAGCACTATGTGCACCTCGCACTACGAGTGATAGTGTTGCCAAGTGGAAGCTGGAGGACCATTTGCGGCATGCCACCTCTGACACTCGATAGTAGTCAACCTACTGGTGCTCACTGCAGGTCATCGTTCTCCATGCACTACTTTCTTTATTTTAACTTTGAAAAGATGGAAGAATCCTACATCAGACTAAAGAGGGAAGCAAAGTAGATCGGACTAGTGATTAAGACGTTGAAGACGAAGTAGGCTCAAGAGAAGTCAACGGCTATTCGACAAAATCAAGGTGGTTGAAGAATTCGTGTACTTGGGCTCACTTGACCTCCGAAAACGATATCAGCAGACAAATTCGGAGACGCAACGTGGCAGGAAAGCGTACATACTAGATCTGGACTATGCTTGTGGAGGACCAACGCGCACTTGGAGTAAAAATGGTTCTCTACAACGATCCGACAGGCACAAGAAGGCGAGGTGTGCAGCGATCAAGGTGGATCGATCAGGTGGAAGACGATTTACGGACCCTCCGTAGACTGCGTGACTGGTAACGTACAGCAGTGGACGGAGACGACTGTTATGTACCGTAGAGGCCACTCCGGCCTTAGGCTGAATAAATAATAATAAAACCACATGTGACGCATCACTCGTCTTTCGAAGCAGTTAGAATTACACCAGCGATCTCATGGGAACTTGACAGGAGCCACTTCTGATACTTCGCCATCACAAACAGAACACTCGAGAGCAGGCATTGGAAGTGTGAGTGAACATTGTGACCATTGATCTTTTGCAATCTATGCTACATCCATAGCCAATGAGTGAACTGCCTCACTCAGATAGATGCCAAACAACGAGTAGGGGTGATCGTTACTGTGATAAACAATTAGCAACACCGTTTAACAATCCAAGCCGTGGTGAGGTATCTATGTAAGCAACGATAAGACAGTCTAGAGAAAGTATCAACGCCTCCCATTCAGTGTACTAGAGTTACAGACTCATAGAGGTCTTCATTTTTAGAATGATTGAATGGCTTCTGCTATTAGCGCACCGGAACGACGCTCATTGTTGTGTTACTAAGTGATTCGCTTCACTCACTCGGCTTCCAGTGGTGAGCGTTGAAGATCATTGAACGGTGAATCATCGAACGTTCAATTTCAAAGATCTTAGGAAGCTCATAACTTGCCCCGCGGCAGAGCGTCAAGTAGGTTTAGATTAACCCGATTTTTTCTCATAATCCGATGTAAGTCAATGCCTGCTCGAGAGCCTTACGGTTGCATGTTACCAAACTCTTACCATTACTGGAATCAAAAGGCTCGTTATGCAATTGACACAATATTTTAACAATATTTTCGAGGTTGTTGCCAAAATCGGGAAAAAAATGTTGCCAAAATCGGGTGTTGCCAAAATCGGGGGTAGACAAAAACGGGTGTTGCCAAAATCGGGATGGGACTGTATTATTAGCTGTTTGTACCTGGCCTTGCACGGAGTTGCCAGGTTGATTTGGTTGTTGTTGATATAATTGTAAAATGATGAAACAGATTGGTCAACTTGATGATTGCGTTACTTATGTTTAACCAGATAAATAAGAATAAGGGCACAACCACAACATATAGGTTAGAGATCATCTAGTGATTGGAAGAAGGAAGATTTCACCATTGAATCCAATAATTCCGCAAAATAAAGAAGTGTAAAGGATAAGTTTAAGAATATCCTATGATTATAGAAGACAGATTGCGCTTTGGAATACATTAATTATGTAAGTCTTTTTTGGAGAAATATCATTTTCAGGGAAATTTTGAAAATTAGAAATGTTATTCTCGGTAAAATGTTATTTATATGCTATTTTCAAGAAGTTTTCCGTTTTGTGGAATTGGTTTACATTTTAAAGCTTTACATATTTGTAGGAAAGAACGGTCCAGAATGCACCCTCTAGCACCGGTGCACTGGTCCAAAAATATTCAACGGCGGCGTTCATCACAATTTTGGTCGGCGTGAATCGGCGTGGCAATTTTTTCATCATTTTTTTCATTTCTAAACATTTTTTTGATGTTTTCGTAATGTTTTTAAAACATTAACTAGTGATGGGCAAAATGGTTCAATTAGGTGAGCGGCTCTGAGCCAAGCATTCACTTGAACGAGCCATTTGAGCGGCTCGTTGACTCATTACAAAGTTTTTTTTTTGCGAATGAAGCATAAAAGCAAACTGTTTTATGATATCTGTGTTTTTATTGCTTGTTTAAAAATTCGTTAAGTCGTTAAGTTCGAAATTCGTTAAGTCAAAAGTTCGTCTAAATCCTTGTATATTTAGAATCAGACAACTGTGAGAAGGTATATGCTCTTAGCCCTCCGATTTCAGTCGGGTAGTTTTTTTTTCGTTCTTAACATCGTAACATCGAAATGCTTATCCCTGACAAGTGAGTTTCAGCGAAATTCTTGTTACCTTTGATAATTGCATTAATCGATGAATCATTTGAATCTAGAATCTTGCTGAGCTACTCATCAATTATTCGTAGTGATCAGCTCACTTCAATTCTATGACTGTCGCTATTTTTAGTTTTTAAATTATCTACAAATCTCCATCGCCCAATCAAGCCTGCAAGCAGTTCAAAACTGAACGAGGGAACCAGCTGTCGTTATTTTTGAGCCATTGATTCATTTTCACAGCGACCGTTCATTTGAGAGCCGCGGCTCAAAATTATAGAGCCGTGGTTCGTTCGCTCTTTCTCACGAACCGGCTCAAATGAACGGCTCGTGAGCGTTCGCCCATCTCTATTTGACTGTCTCGGGTGAGGAAATATTTCGAGCGGTTTGCGTCTCGGCTAAGCAAAGTGGTATACTGTTTCAGTGAGTGCAGTAATGGCTCCTGAAACTAGATAGCTCTTTTTCAACCATTTGCTCGATCCTGGGCAGGCGCCAAATTGATATCGCCATTTGAATCTGTGTACATAACCAGTAATTGTCCTTCAAGGTTTCTTGAAGGTAGAAATCCTTAAGCTCGTTCATTTTCGCTCGCACTAGAGGAAGAGAAGTATCGCGGTTTCCAAGTTCCGAACCATTTAAGGATTTCTACAAAGTGAAACGTGTTCCTTCAAAGTTTGCTGAAGGTAATAATTGAGAACAGTGGTAAAGTGAAGTGCTTGAAACAGAATCTTTGGTGTCTTCCAGATAGCTGCTTATTTCGGTCAGTGCGTCTGACAATTTTGCGATTCTCTCCATTTGCCGGAGCAGATATAGAGACAAAAAAAAGGTAATTTAAATTTACGATTAGAATCTTGTGTGTCCGCTAAGGCCCGCCTTCCGAGGTAGTCAAACGGAGGGGAGTGAAGTTCGTTTAGTTAGTCGAGCGAAACTCACCCGACAGTCGCCTAAAACTGTCGATAAGACCACCATTTCGCTACAACCCCCCTGGTGGTCAGGTGTCGAGAGCGCGGTTCCCGTACGTCACCAATTATCGTACGCTGAACCGAACCCGAACCAAGAATTAGCAGCTTTCTTTTAGTCCTCGCCCGGTGAATCGGAAAGGTACGTGAAGCCGGGTCGTAAGGGAAAGTGGGCTACTAGTTCGAGGGAATGGTTATTCCGGACGCTCTCGACGGTTTCAAATCGGAAGCCTTCCGTCCAGCCGCAACTCCCTCCGCACCTTTAGTTCGGCCATTTTGACACAAGCTCACGCCGCCATCGTGTGGAGCATCAAACGCCCACTGGAAGATTGCACCTCGGACTTCTATTCCTTTCTTGGTTTTGCGTTTTTTGTTGTGCTTAAGTGATTAGAAGGGTAACCAGGGCAAGGGATTTTAGGGTGGTTTTCCAGGATTCAGCGGGTGATTTTGAACATTCAGCCAGCAACCGTTCGAGGATTCCCCCTGAGGAATTGTCTCAAAAATAGTCGGGCAAGCCAACAAACTGGTGGTCTCTCGTACGCGAGAGTGGCGCTAAAGCCACCAAGGTTTAATTAATTCCCTCAGACGATTTGCGAACGGTTACAATTTTTACGGAAAGTTGTTCCAAAGTGCTACAGGAAACTGTTCAGAATATCTACGGAAAATTGTTCGGAATTTCTGTTGAGTATTCTTCGAAATTTACGCAGAAAATTCTTCAAAATATCCGCAAGAAACTCTAAAGAGTGTTTACGGCAAAATCTCTAGAATTTTCACGAGAAATTCTTGGGAATTTCAACGGAAAGTTCTTAAGAGTTTTCGCAAGAGATTTTTAAAGATGTGAATTTCAACAAAAATGCTTTGGATTTCTACGGAAAATGGTTTGGAATTTCCATAAAAAAATATTCGGAACACGAAAAAATCTTCGAAATTTGCATATCCACTAAATTTCTTCAAAACCTCCACGTATTTTTTTTTTGATTTTTGCAGACAATTTTTTGGAATGTGAATGGAACATTTTTCGAGAATTTCTTTGTACTGTCCATAATAAATTCTTAGGCAATTCCACGGAAAATTATTAAAAAGGGAAATAATTTAACGAGAAGCCATTTGGCCAGATAACAAGTCAAGCTGAAAGTCCTCTAGCCGAGAGTCATTTGGCTGAAACGATCATTAGATCAGAAACGGTTCAGCTGGAAATTCCATTTAGCCAAAGCGTTTGCCCTAACATGTCGTTTGGCCGAAATAATCGTTTGACTGAATAAGTCATCTGGCTGAAAATGCCGTTCGTCTGGAATGGTCGTTTGAGAGAAAGGGCTTTTTGGCTGAATATGTCATTTGCTAAACGGGTAATATGGTCGAAAATGTCGACCCATTTGGCTAAATGACATTTTCGGCCAAATATCGGCCAAATGATCATTTCGGCAAACGGCATTTTTGGTCAAATGACCTATTAGGCCAAACGACTTTTTGCCGTCGCCCAAAAGTCATTCGGTGGGAAGCCATTTAAGTGAATGCCACTTGGCCAAATAATACGTTAATCTGAAAACCATAGAAAACCATCATCTAGGTTATTTAGTCGGAAAGGATTTTTTGGCAGAGAGCAACATACAGCCAAACACAGAAAAGACTTGCAAAAACGTTGCTTCTTTTTGCTTGTTTTGTCTTTTGGTCTTTTCTTCAGTCCTGTGTAGGCTTTTCTTAGCACAGTAAAAATGCTTTCAATTCGCGAATTGGTAAACTTATTCCCATAATATTTTTTTATACCGGGATTGAAACACATATTTATAACTGTTTAATATTAAGCTGTTCGGCTAAGTGGAAAAGTCTTTGTGAGACATAAATCAGGTGAAATACTTTATATTAGATACCAATACTTCTACACAAAAGGCTGTTGTATGCATCTGACAGCTCAAACAAACCGGGGATGGGACTTGCAAAGAGGAAAAAATGTAACGAAATCTGCTGCTAGGCAATCGCTGTTCCTTTAGACAAAGGAGTTGTGCCAAATGACATTTTTGACCGTATGTCTCTTTCGACCAAATGACATTTTCGACCAAAAAATGTCAGGCTACATAGGCTTTGACCGAATAAACTGTTCATTTAAATGACACATTCGGCTACCCAACAACAACAAATGGCTTTTTGCCAAACGGTTCTTCTCCGTTTAAAAATTTTGTTTTAACAAGAGTCGTAAGTCGAGTCAAGTACGAGACACTGAAGACGACCTTTTTGTTGAGGTCAAAGGTACAATAAAGTAGTAGAATTAAATGGAATTGTACAAACTCGTCTTATGATAAGTAAAAAAACAAAAACATTGAAAAAAATCAAAATCGATGATGATGATTTTCTCTTTAATAAGAAAAGCAGATATGTGATATAACCAAATGAACAAAAAAAATGCATGAACCAATCAAATATCGCTTCTGAGAACATATTTCGATTCCCACGTGCTTAATGCAATTGATTTTTTTTGTTCATCGTTGAAAAACATTTTATAATTAACTCAATTGTTCAATTGCTATGGCATTCACAACTCCGAAACAACAATCACAATGCATTCCCACTTTAATCGATTCCACTTCATGAAGCCAAGTATGCACTGGTGGCGCACTTTCGAGCATTTGTACTCGAGAGAACTGGAGCACACAGGTGTTGCACATACATCAATTTCATCGTAAGCAAAAACTTGTTAGACGAACACGTCCCCCTCGACTTGGTCTTCACGTTTGCACAAATTGTGCCTTCCACCATCGTTCACCGTCGAGGAAGTAGAGAGCACCGCCAAACCCGAAACAGCAGGGTGGAAATCATATTTCTATCGACGAAAGGAGTTTCGTCGCCCCCCACCACGACTGATAACAGATTGACTAGCTGACTACCAATGCCGGTGGGCTGAGCTGAGCTGAAGCTGAGACACGCGAAACTTCGTGCAATTGCATGGGAAATTTTACTCAAATTTACGCTGCTGCCGAAGCTAAAAAAAAACTGCAGCAACGAGGAAAGCATATGCGATGTGTCGTTCCGAGCCAACAACAACAACAACGTATCGCATGCAGGAGGTTGAAGCAGCTGGCCGAGGTGACACGACGAGGACGATCAAGAACAAGCACGTAATGCAAAAGAATGAAGATGATAAACGACACTGGTGAACAGTTCAGTAGCGTTATATCGATGGAGATTTGTTCCTATTTGAATAAGTACATACACCCAACCGGTGATTTCTAACAATTCTGTATAAGAACTCACCAAAACCTATGTAAGAACTGAGCATATGCGGAAAATGCAAGATTCTTTACAGTCGCTGGTTGGGTATAGTAGATTGATAGCGTATACGCACCCAACATATAAAATCTATGAGGTTATGGTTTAAATCGGATTAAGAAATTCTCGAAGATTTATAAGAAAACAGATCCTTGCTGCTATCTCCATCGATTCGAGTCCTTGCTACGTCAATGGCAAAAAAGAACAAACGAAACAAGTGTGTCGCTTCAGCAACGTGGCTGCTATTGATTCAAATGCAATCGTCTTTTACTGGTGATTGCACGCTGGAAGGGGGAAGAGAAACTGGAACGAAATTTTTCCGCGTATCATTGGTGCTATTTTTCCTTCATATAGCGCCCTCGACTGTCAGAGAGTGTTGTGTGTCTTCTGCTGATGTGCCACAATGATGGAATGTATGTTGAGGATCGTGCCGGAATCCCCTTTGTGCCAGCCACGCTGGCTACTTCTGGCTGGTTGGTGTCATGAAACGGCAGAAATGTAAATTGCGCTTAAATAGCCCCCGTGACAATGTCAATCTGTGAGCGCGAACAGCTGGTTTCCCCTTATTCGTTGTGATGTTTCCGCTAATGAAAGTTCAACCATTCAAATTAATATAAATTTTCCCACGCAGTATTGCGTCAAATCGGGCAATGGAACACAACAATATGTCAGGGTGCAACAAAATAGCTATTATGACAGTGCCATGGTATCCTAAATGACACGGACGGGTGCGTGGAAAGTGTAACAACACAACTCGATGCGAAAATACAATCGCAACCCTGCGGCGTCACATGAAAAATGAAGCCTCACTCATTCAGTCGTGTTCGCTGTTTCAGTCAATGGGAAAGC
Organism: Armigeres subalbatus; assembly: GCF_024139115.2. NCBI lineage: Eukaryota > Metazoa > Arthropoda > Insecta > Diptera > Culicidae > Armigeres > Armigeres subalbatus. Next base: position 38,107,649 of record NC_085139.1, on the reverse strand, counting down.
AACAACAAAAAATCAGCAACGTGTGAAGTTGGGTTGCGAAAAAGCCGGATTAATTCACTTACGGTCATAGGGGCTGACGATGGAAGTACAGTAAGTAAATGGACATCAGCACTAAACTTTGAAACAACTCAAAATAGTAAAATTATTGTATGTACATCAATAACAAAAGATTGTAAATGATCGTTAACCAATGATTTTGTATCAACAGGCTAGAAATACATCGTTACCAAGAGACGAAATAATGCAAAATGAATATAACAATATTGCATTCGGTCGGACAAATATGACTGAAATAATTTTATAAGGATTCTACTTTAACTTGTTACACAATTGCTTATGATCAATAGATTATAACGCTTTATTGAAATCAAGAAGAACCAGTAAAATGGCCATCTTCTTGTCTAGCGCTTCTCTAATGTCGTTTTCTAGTTTAATAACGGCAGTCATGATTTTCTATATCCAGACTGGAAAGGACATAACAGATCATTATGTGTCTAGAGGTGTGTGCCGCCGCCGCCGACAGGTTTTGGCACACACCGCCGACAGGTTTTGGCACACACCGCCGCCGACATTTTTCCATCGGCGCGCTGACGTTCTGGAATTCGTCACGCCGCCTATGTATAATTTTCCCCAACGATTCAAATTTGAAGACGCCCACAAACAACATGACATTGAAATTCCAGAGAATTTTCAATGAGAATACCCATGATTTTCTTAAAAATACCATATAATTTACTCTCCGTAAAAATTCAAAAAAAAATCGAGAGGAAAATCCGAAGGGTGTCCCATTGAAATCCAAAGAATTTCCCTATAAATAGAAATTTTGAACGGAAAATAATGGATTGGCAAAAGCCATTTGGCCGCAGGCCACTAGACTAAAAGTTGCTTTGCTGATTATGTCGTTTGACCGAACATACTATTTTGCCGAAGCCCATCTAGCCTAAAGGTATTTGGCCGAAAATGTCATTTGGTCTAGAGGAGTGCGCCGGTCCGAAAATTGGCGGCTGTGGCGTTTGTCACAATTTTGACCGACGACGGCGGCGCGAATCGGCGCGGAGTTTTTCTTACGTTCGTTTCTTTCTCTGCATTTTTTCAGGATGTTTACGAAACTTCAACGGGACAAACTTTTCAATTTCGTCGCAAAAATTTGATAAACTTCTTCCATAAATTCTCTGAGCTGCTCCAAAATATTCTTTTGAAAATTATTTTTCGATTTTCTACGGCAATTACTCTGAAGTTTTGAGAATTCTCTGGAATTTACAAGGAAGTACTTTGAAATTTCTAAGATTTTTTTTTGGGTTTTCCGTGGGAAATACTATAGGATTCACACGAAAAATTCTTCAGAATTTTCACGAAAAATTGTTCCAAAACTCTACAGGAAAATGTGAGGAAAATCCACATAAGTTTCGGTTGAGCATTTTTCGAAATTTACACAGAAAATATTTCTAGATTTCTCGGGGAAGATTAATCAAAATGTGGACATCATAAAAAATGGATTTCAACGGCAAATTGTTCGAATTTTCCACGGTGAATTTTACGAAAATTTTAACAAAAAATGTTCAGAACTTAATCGTCATTAAAAAAAATAACGATAAACTGGCCGGTATTTCAACGAATAAAATCGGAATTTTGACGGAATTTCTACAGATAATTATTTGTATTGTCCATAAGAAATTCTACGGAAGTTCAATTTTAAAAAAAGGGTCGTTTGGCCGAAGATCATTTGATGGAAAGCCATTTGGCCGAATAATAAGTTAAGTCAAAAATCATCGAGCCGAAATGAACGTTTGGACGAAACGGTTATACAACGAAGAGCCATTTTTGTCATTTAGCCAAAGCGACATACGGCCAAATTGGTAAAAGCATTCTTCCCTAACACGTCGTTTTGCCGGAATTGTCGTTTGGGCGAATAGAATATAAGGCCGGAAAAGTCATGGTTGTTTGACAGACGGGGTCATTGTATGTGTATGTGTATCTTCAATCCAACCCCCACTGTCCGGCAGTGGTATTATGGAAGAAAGCTGTCTTTAATAAAGTCAGCTTTAGCCCGGGAGTTAGAAGGTGTTAGCTCTACTGCAGGTCCAGTGACCCATTTCAGACTGCCTGGTAACTCACGTCCAGTCCGAGATCACTTTCACTTGCAATAAGGCCCGCCTGTTGATGCTACCATTATCAATTGGATAATGGATCCATTAACAAACTTCCGGATTTTAGAATCCAGCGCGTATTTAGTTTTGGAATCATATAAAAACATATTGAAACAATCTCACACAAACTGATCAAATTTCAGATAAATGAACTGAGAAAGAAAAGACCACAACTAGTGTCAACTAAAAAATCACTACTCTTCTAACGCTATTCCGAGCAATTCGTTTTTGATCTATATTTTCCTGGTATTATCACACATTCAAACACATTTTCACCAAATTCATCCGCGTATACAAATTACACAAACGGTTTCGCGCGATCTAATAAGAATACACTTGAGTAAATGTCACTAAATCTCAAACTTCAGATAACTTAAACTTTTTTCTTCTAGTACATATGCAAAATATATACATCGGCCGAATCTATTTCTTCCGGAAACGATAAAAAACGTAACAGCAAATTTAAAAGCAACCATCCGCGCGCATGGCTTGCTGCGATGTCCAAGCGAACATCACTCCTAGTGTTCACGAAAAACTAAGTTTACTCTTCCAGAGCTATCCTGAGCAATTCGTTATTTATCACGTGTTTCTGATATTATCACAAAGCCACAAATAAAAAAAATAAAATAAAATAAAATAAAATTTTAGTTTTGATTCTGTCGGTATAATTAGAAACGGAGTATTTATTTTTGTCTTTCTCGCACACCAAGGCGCAATGAAACGGCCACCTGCTTACTCCAAAAACAAACCTTCCCCAGTAGGCCGAAGACCCACAGTATCACACCCCAATTGACCCAGTAAAGTAAATCCTCAATTAACTCTCCCGCAACAACAAACAACACTCGATGGCAAGGATGCTTTCTATCGCCAAGTAATCCGGACTCGATCGCTCAGCAGTCCATCAACAACCCATTCAAGAGCCCGAGCCCCAAAATGCGCTGTATGGCGAACCTCCAGTGTGAAGATTCCTTCACAACTCTGTCCAGCAACTCGCCGTCCGAATTCCACCAATAACGAGCTAATTTCATGTTCTCCATCCGCTTTAAGGACTAGATCACCTCATTTTGTTACCAATTATCACTGGACAAATCAGATAAAGAACTCGAAAAAACACCAAAAAACGCAAAAGAAAAACGTCATCGTTATTTAGCCGAAAGGTACATGGCCAAAATGTCGTTCGGTCGACTGGCCATTTGGCCGAAAAAATCGTTTGGCAGAAAGGCCATTTGGCGAACTGGCGAACTCTATTCGATCGGAACGTCTTGCGGAGTCCAAAGTACGTACGATTTCCAGCCACTATGCGTCTCCGAATTTCTCTGCTGGTATCATTTTCGGCAGTCACCAGTGAGCCCGAGTACACACATTTTTCTACCATCTCGATTTCGTCAACACAGATGCAAACTCGCGGTGGGTGACTCACATTGTCTTCTCTTGAACCTCTGATGTAGGCTTCCTCCATCTTCTCAAAGTTACGTGCCATAATATCTATGTCGTCGGCGAAGCCAAATAGCTGAACGGACTTATTGAAAATTGTACCACTCGTGTTAATCCCTGCCCTTCGTATTACTCCCTCCAAAGCGATGTTGAATATCAGACACGGAAGACCATCACCTTGCCGTAACCCTCTGCGCGTTTCGAAGGGACTCGAGAATGCCCCTGAAACTCGAACTACGCACATCAGCTGATCCATCGTCGCTTTGATCAACCGTGTCAGTTTATCCGGAAAACCGTGTTCGTGCATTAGCTGCCATAGCTGGTCCCGATCGATTGTATCATATGCGGCTTTGAAGTCGATGAATAGATGATGTGTGGGCACGTTGTATTCGCGGCATTTCTGCAGTACTTGGCGAATGGCGAACACCTGGTCTGTGGTGGAGCGTTCGCCCATAAAACCTGCCAGGTACTGCCCCACGAACTCCCTTGCCATTGGTGTTAGTCGACGGCATAAAATTTGGGAGAGTACCTTGTAGGCGGCGTTCAGCAATGTGATTGCGCGGTAGTTGCTACAATCCAGCTTATCGCCCTTTTTGTAGATGGGACACACGACACCTTCCATCCACTCCTGCGGCAAAACTTCCACCTCCCAAATCTTGGCAATGACCCAGTGCAGCGCTCTAGCCAGTGCCTCACCACCGTGTTTAAATAGCTCTCCTGGTAGTTGGTCAACCCCAGGGGCTTTGTTGTTCTTCAGCCGGCCAATCTCCTCCTGGATTTCCTGGAGATCCAGAGCCGGTAGAATTATGCCCTGCGCGCGTTTCCCCATCACCATACCGCCATCGTCGTCTGCCACATCACCATTCAGGTGCTCTTCGTAGTGCTGCCGCCACCTTTGGATCACCTCACGCTCGTTCGTAAGAAGGTTCCCGTTTATGTCCTTACACATATCAGGATGTGGCACGTGGCCCTTACGTGAACGGTTTAACTTCTCATAGAACTTTCGTGTGTTATTAGCGCGGTACAGTTGCTCTGTCTCTTCACGATCTCGATCTTCCTGCTGGCGCTTTTTCCTCCGGAAAATCTAGTTTTGTCTGTTCCGCGCCCGTTTATATCGTGCCTCGTTCGCCCTCGTGCGGTATAGCAGCAATCTCGCCCATGCTGCATTCTTCTTTTCCACTAACTGCTCACATTCGCCGTCATACCAGTCGTTTCTCTGATCCGGGGGCACCGTGCCAAGTGCAGCGGTTGCGGCGCTTCCAATGGCGGATCGAATATCTCTCCAGCCATCTTCAAGAGACGCTGCGCCTAGCTGCTCTTCCGTTGGGAGGGCCACTTCCAGCTGCTGCACGTATTCTTGGGCTTGTCTACTGTCTTGAAGCCGCCCAATGTTAAGCCGCGGCGTCCGACTTCGACGCGTGTTGTACACCGTCGAGAGTTTTCAGCGCAGGCATACTGCGACGAGGTAGTGGTCGGATTCAATATTCGCATTGCGGTAAGTGCGGACGTTCGTGATGTCGGAGAAGAATTTACCGTCGATTAGAACGTGGTCGATTTGGTTTTCCGTTTCTTGGTTAGGTGATCTCCATGTGGCCTTGTGGATATTCTTGCGGGGAAAGAAGGTGCTTCGGACTACCATTCCGTGGGAGGCAGCAAAGTTTATGCATCGTTGGCCGTTGTCATTCGATACGGTGTGCAGACTATCCGGTCCGATGACCGGTCTATACATTTCCTCCCTTCCCACCTGTGCGTTCATGTCACCGATGACGATTTTGACGTCCCGCAGTGGGCATTGTATGTCTGCTCCAGCTGTGCGTAGAACGCACTCGTCGTCGGGTCTTCCTTCGTGTGGGCAGTGCACGTTGATGATGCTATAGTTGAAGAAACGGCCTTTTATCCTCAGCTTGCACATCCTTGCGTTGATTGGCTGCCACCCAATCACACGATGGCGCATCTTACCCAGCTCTATGAAGCCGGTTCCCAGCTCGTTGGTAGTGCCACAGCTTTGGTAGAAGGTAGCCGCTCGATGCCCGCTTTTCCACACTTTCTGTTCTGTCCAGCAAATCTCCTGCAGCGCCACGACGTCGAAGTTGCGGGGATGTCATTCATCGTAGACCATCCTGTCGCAACATATGAAGCCTAGCGACTTGCAGTTCCAAGCTTCCAATCGTGATCCTTTATTCGTCGCCTAGGTCTTTGCCGTTTATATCGAGTCGCATTATCTCTTATATTGTTCGTAATTATTGGTTTCCAGGCGGCTTATTGGGCCTGCGCAAACCTCCTGTCTCGTCGAAGGGCCGTCGTGTCAGGGCTGTTTAGCGTCCCACCTAACACCAGGACTTGGGCTTGTTTTGAGCGGCACACGGTCGCTTCGGTGGGGCCTACTTGCGGATACATGCAGCTTTTTATAGGAATTTAACAGGGCCCACTGTCAAACCCCACCACATCCTAGGCAAGCCCCACAACTCGCAGATGGCCTGGGGAGGGATCGTCAAGTCCTAGGATATAGTCCCTGCTGCCCTGGCTGAATACCCTTAGGCCGAATAGTTGAAAAAGATTATAAGGAATGAAGAGTAAGAAATGAGAAGTCAGTAATGATGATTGCTAATTGAGTGATGATAAGTGAGAGGTGAGAAGTGAGAAGTAAAAGATGTGAAGTGAGAAGTGAGAGGTGAAAAGTGACACATGACAAATGAGAAGTGAGTTGTGAAAAGTGAGGAGTTAGAAGTGAGATATGAGAAGTGAGATATGACAAGTGAGAAACGAGAAGTGAAAAGTGAAAAGTGAATTGGGAAAACTAAGAACTGAGAACTAAGAACTGAGAAAAGAGAAACAAGAAGTGAGAACCAAGAAGGGAGAAATGCGAAATTCTTTCCCCTTTCTTCCATCTTTCTTCTTTCTTCTTCTTTCTTCATTTTCCTTCTTTCTTCTTACTTCTTTTATCTTCCTTGTTCCTTCTCCCTTCTTTCGTTTTCCTGCATCTTTCTTTCTTCCACCTTATTCCTTCCTTATTCGTCTTTCAATCTACCTTCATCTTTTTCCTTTTTCATTCTACCTTTGGTATTATAATAATAATATTTTGTCTGAAGTATTTTTATACATAAATTTTTGTATCATTTTTTGGTATTTTACCTCTTATACACACCAAGTTAATTACAGTGTAGGGATTAGGGTATCAGTAACATAATTGAGTATCATTGAGTTATTTTTTCCTGCTTGGGTATTAGATATTTGCTGACAGTCACCGAAATCTAGATATGGGATACCGAAATCAATGAAGTCATAAAACGGTCCACAGTTTGTAAACGAAGTGTTGGAATAATTTTGCAAAGAACTTAGAATTGAACGACGCAAAACGACGTCCTATTTACCACAAGCAAAAAGCCAAGAGGAACCGAATTCTCACCGGAAAAGTAACTTACGAATGTACCTTCTAATGTACAACTCAACACCCCATGCAGCAACCGGCGTGACACGACCTGCTCTGATGTTTGGAAGAGTGTTGCAAGACAATGCATACAGATCCAATGTAGACTACCTTGTAACGATATAGAGAATAAACATGATTTTTGAAATCGTATGTCCACGCTACTAATAGTAACGGATTTTTTGGTTCAACATTCGTGACAAAGCTATCATCTTTTGACTTGTCTTGGAAAACTCTCTGTTATGGTTTGTAGCTGTACGAGAGTGTGAAAAATCGGTATTAATCCATTCGAATGGCAAATAAATTATCTAATGGTTTCAAAACTGTTGGATACTTTTAACACGATTCAACCACCCTGCGTCAATGATAGATGGTGATAGATGTATAGCTGAGGAGAATGTTGTGACCAGGGCCGATGTTAACCATGGACCGGATAGAAGTTTTCCACACGTGTCGGTTTGACGTCACCAAATGGTTATTAAAAGCAGGTTCTATCGCACGAATCCCACTTTCACTTTTTATCATCGCCGAGGCATTGATTAATACCATCAGTCTTTCGAAGCAAAGTTTTGCGGCTGATTTGGTTACCACCAAAATAATTAGTTATTTTTAACTCCAGGATGATCAATCTCCGATTTCAAACGCCAACATTGTTATAGACGGATATCTGTGACGCGAACAGGTACGACAAAATCAAGTCTTTTTAGAGCCTTGATTACTAAATCATCGCTATCACCAACTTTAAAAAACTTGATTTCAGATGTAATTCGTTGCAAAAATAACTAAAAACAATTTTGCTTCATCATCGAGTCTGAAAATTCGACAATTCAATGATTTTCATGAAGTCCAGCCATAAACCTGGTGACAACAACGCTTTTCTGTGGTGGATACCAATCAAACATGTCGTGACATTGGGTGACGAAGTGGGACCGAATGAACAAAGTAACAATGAAACACATGCACGCACACATATGAGTGCCGGGAACAATTGTATGCTTCTGGCAGTAAGCGCTGAGAAGAGCAAAACATTGAAAAAAAAATAGAACAGATCCGACGACAGCGAACCAGTTTAACTGATGAACCGTGACGACGGATGAAAAGGACTCATTTCCGGGGCCTAGTTGATTGGTATTTGTTATTCATGGCACTGCTGTTGGATACGCTCTTCTGTCGTTATGTCAGTAGTTGAAGTGTTTTTGTTTAGTGTGTAGATAAAGATGACATAAGCTTTTTGAGATTTGGGGACGTTGGGTTTCATGTCTATTTGAGCTTTCATCCAGCAAGTTTAGAGAGCAGCCCTTGATACGATTTTCCCAAAGGTACATGATGTAGCATCGTCAGGCCAAGTAGCTGATGGACCCTCTGAAAATGGACATGCTCGTGTTGAACTCTGACCTTCGTGTTACATGACTCGAAGTACGCAAAGCCTCCAAAACATTGGGCTTCATTGGCACGAGTTTCTCGATGGCTTCGTAATTCGTTCGATGTCATTCCGTTCCATCCAAATTCCAACTGTTCCAGATAAAGTGCATTCCAACGTCGTATTCAGACTTCGATGATACTGTTCGAGAAAATCAGTGCTTCATTCCTATTTATCATATGTCAAAATATGAAATTATTTTTCACCCTTTTCAGCAAATGCGAACCGACGCCTCGACTACACATTCCGTTCATTCCATTCCGGCAGCCGGTTGCGTGGTCGTTTATGGCCTCCTCCAAACAAACACCAACTCATCTAGCGAAAGGCTATTAAAAGTGATTGAAATTTAATGAAGCCTAAACAAACTGTCCTCGCCACTAGCTGCTGATGCCGCCACTTCTTAACTTTCCTCGAGCATGATACGATAGTCTCCAAATCTGACAACTCTGGTATCTTCGAACGTCGTTCGACGGACTTTGATGTCTGCTAAGAAGATTCACTTCCTTTCTAGAGAGGGCGAGCTGCTGACGAAGCGCCGAAAAGGATGGTTAATGGATAATAACGACATCCGTGAGGATGATGCTGCTGGTGCTGTTGCTGCTGATGATGATGATGGCAACATGTTTGTCGTCGTAGTCATCTGGGTTCCACTCGACAATGTCAAGCAACAAGCTAGAGTAGTTTTGTTCGCTCTTAAAAACAGCAGACTGTTCCCCGGACGGTAGGTGTAAGATTCTAGTTCTATCTCACGACGAGCAGTATTTTTCTAATGATGTATGCTTGGTTATGGAGAATTAATGCCTTATAATCGCATGTGTGCTAATCAAATATTTGAACGGTGCTGCTTGCCTTCCGACGTCGTCGTCGTCATCATCATCGTCTTTGAGCGGTTGTTTAGATGGTCGAGTTTCAAGGGAGTGATAAATTGGAGGAATCATGACGTGAGCTAATGTAACAAGCAAAAGCCGGCACATGTTTGTGTTGCTGGTGGGTATCAAATCGAGGGTACAGGAGCCAGACATTGATGTTTGACCATAAACTGATGTTTGACCATGCGGAATGGTAACCGAGCTGCATCAGCTTCAAAATTATCTTTTAGGGCTTGTTTGTTGAATAAGCTTAATAATTCTAAATTATTAGCACTGAGAAGAGTAAAAACAGCTTTAAACTGGAAAGCCCTTAGAATATTAAATTAGATTTCCCGGTGATTCCAGATTAGAGTTTCATATCCACAAACAAAAAATCAATTTTTCCCTCTATCATACAATAGAACCATCCAAACCTTCTATGTTCTAACCAACCCGGAAAAAAGAAGCAAAAATAGTATCCGCTCTCCGAATCGAAAAGCTAAAAAACTTTCAAAAGGGATCAAATAGCTTAGCCACGAACATCGTCTTTCCATGGTTTGCAAAGTTTCCAACAAGAGCGTCGGCACCGATTCAGAACCCCTCTGCTTATATAATTTCATATTTGATTATTGCGCTTTATTGCCTAGACGGGATTTAAAAGGAAGCTTTAGAGCCACACAATAAATGCTAGTAAGAAAATGCACAAAGCGTATGCCTGAAATATGACTAACAACCATACAATGTAGTCCTATGAAGGGTCCGCTCCGCCCTGATAGAAACGATACCACATATTTACCACAGTTCCTGACATAATTATCCCAACTTTATGATATGAGCAGCTGATATGATCGTGGTCGAGATGACGCAAAATTCGAAGGAACGACGGTACCAGATGCGGCGCTGCAGGGGCGAAGGGCAGTCATTATCGTTGTTACCACCATGAGCAAAACAATAGACCCACAAACACTGCAGCTCAGGAACAACAATGGCCGGAAGGATGCGGGAGGACTTGTCTCGGACCGGGGCTGATGGGCTGGGCTGCTGGCTCAGGCCGGCATTTTCAAGGCGTCGAGTTACCGAAAAGTTGATCCCATTCATGTTGCGGGTGACGTTGATATGTTGCTATGGGCGAGCTGGGAGGAAGAACTCGAAATATTGCCCCGGTAAGGGCTTTGTAGGCGAAGACACATGAAAATGAAAATGCTTTACGAGCCATCCCTGCTGATGCCCTGACGGATGCTGTTGTTGGGTACCTTCCACCACCATTCAAAGAATGGGAATGGAAGCCCTGACCGAAAGAATAAGAGCATTACGAGAGCAAAGCGCATAAAACACTTGTTTATTGTGTTATGAAAATCGTGCGGGAGAACAAAATGAATAATAAAGTGGAAGGTGGGTTGGTTGCACTTGCATGTGATACTTACGCGAGTCAGAGAAGTTCGGGCTCCCGGAGGCAGTGCCACTGGCGGTGGAAACTGATTTTTGTTATTATCTCCAAGGATGTGTTTTTTGTCGGAAGTGCTTTCCTCTTCTTTTTATACCAACTGATGATACAGGATCCTGGTTGGTGGCGCAGCTGTGATGGTTCGGATCCTCCCGTAACCGACACAGGCGAATTGTTATTCCCGGATGTTGCAAATTAGTAATGGGCTAGAAGCATATGGAGCAACATGCGGCGTGGCTTCAATCTTCGTGTTGTAATTCGACATAATACTCGAGTGGACTTTAACAGGAGGAGGTCCAGATGCTTCATTATCCAGGGAAAATTACGAAACAAATCGCACAGGCAGACAGGTTCGATGGGAGATACGTTTTTAAGGCGAATGGAGCAAGGCGAAATAAAAGAGCAACGTCGAGTTAAGATCGCTACCACAACAGAATCGATTTGAAAGGAAAAAAACACGCAAATTGGCAATTGAACACAATGTGGATACGTTCATTAAATTTTAATTTTAAGAATTCTTAGATTTTTGAAATTTTTAGATTTTTAGACTCTTAAATTCCAAAGATTTTTTTGATTTTTAGATCTTTAGATTTTTAGATTTTTGAATTTTTTTATTTTCAGATTTTTCAATTCCTAAATATTTTGATTTTTAGATTTTTAGATTCTTAGATCTTTAGATCTTTAGATTTATAAATTTTTAGATTTTTAGATTTTTAGATTCTTAGATCTTTAGATTTATAGATTTATAGATTTTTAGATTTTTAGATTTTTAGATTTCTAGATTTTTAGATTTTTAGATTTTTAGAATTTTAAAACTTTAGGTGTTTTAGATCTAAATCTAAAAATCTGAATTTTTGGATTTTCAGATTTTTCGAATTTTGTTTGCACATTTTTAAGATTCTTAGAATTTTAAATTTTTAAATTTCACAGTTTTAAAAATTTAAAATTTTGAGATTTTTAAATTGTTTAATTTTAAAACTTTTGAAATTTTGAAATTTTTAAATTGTTTAATTTTAAAACTTTTTAAATTTTTAAATTGTTTAATTTTAAAACCTTTTAATTTTCGGAATTTTTAAATTTAAAAATTTTAAAATCTTTAAAAATTTTCAATTTTTTAATTTAAAAATTTTAAAATCTTTAAAAATTTTAAATTTTTAAATTTTTAAGTTTTTAAGTTTTAAAATTTTTAAATTTTTAAATTTTTAATTTTAGAACTTTTTAATTTTTTACCAAATTTTTAAATCTTTAAATTTTTAAATTTTCAAATTTTTAAATTTTTAAATTTATAAATTTTTAACTTTTTAAATTTAAAATTTTTTAAAATTTTAAATTTTTAAATTTTTAAATTTTTAAATTTTTAAATTTTTAAATTTTTAAATTTTAAATTTTTAAATTTTAAAATTTTAAATTTTTAAATTTTTAAAATTTTAAATTTTTAAATTTTTTAATTTTTAAATTTTAAAATTTTTAAATTTTTAAATTTTTAAGTTTTTAAATTTAATTTTTGCATTTTTTTAATTTTCGGATTTTTAGATTTTTTAGATTTTTACAATTTTAATTTTTATTCTTAGATTTTTAAAATTTTTAGATTTTTAGATTCTTAAATTCCAAAGATTTTTTTGATTTTTAGATCTTTAGATTTTTAGATTTTTGAATTTTTTTATTTTCAGATTTTCCAATTCCTAAATATTTTGATTTAAGGATTTTTAGAATCTTAGATCTTTAGATCTTTAGATTTAAAGATTTTTAGATTTTCAGATTTTTAGATTCTTAGATCTTTAGATCTTTAGATTTATAGATTTTTAGATTTTAAGATTTTTAGATTTCTAGATTTTTAGATTTTTAGATTTTTAGATTTATAGATTTATAGATTTTTAGATTTTTAGATTTTTAGATTTTTAGATTTTTAGATTTTTAGATTTTTAGATTTTTAGATTTTTAGATTTTTAGGGTTTTTAGATTTTTAGATTTTTAGGATTTTAAAACTTTAGGTGTTTTAGATCTAAATCTAAAAATCTGAATTTTTAGATTTTTAGATTTTTAGATTTTTAGATTTTTAGATTTTTAGGGTTTTTAGATTTTTAGATTTTTAGGATTTTAAAACTTTAGGTGTTTTAGATATAAATCTAAAAATCTGAATTTTTGGATTTTTAGGTTTTTAGAATTTTGTTTGCACATTTTTAAGATTCTTAGAATTTAAAATTTTTAAATTTCACAGTTTTAAAATTTTGAGATTTTTAAATTGTTTAATTTTAAAACTTTTAAAATTTTTAAATTTGAAATTTTTAAATTGTTAAATTTTAAAACTTTTTAAATTGTTTAATTTTAAAACTTTTTAATTTTTTAAATTGTTTAATTTTAAAATTTTAAAGTTTTAAAATTTTAAAATTTTTAAAATTTTAAATTTTAAAATTTTTAAATTAAAATTTTTAAATTTTTAAATTTTTAAATTTTAAAATTTTTAAATTTTTAATTTTAAATTTTAAATTTTTAAATTTTAAATTTTTAAATTTTAAATTTTAAATTTTAAATTTTTAAATTTTAAATTTTTAAATTTTTAAATTTTAAATTTTAAATTTTTAAATTTTAAATTTTAAATTTTAAATTTTTAAATTTTTAAATTTTAAATTTTAAATTTTAAATTTTAATTTTTAAATTTTAAATTTTTAAATTTTTTAAATTTTAAATTTTAAATTTTAAATTTTAAATTTTAAATTTTAATTTTAAATTTTTAAATTTTAAATTTTAAATTTTTAAATTTTAAATTTTAAATTTTAAATTTTAAATTTTTAAATTTTAAATTTTAAATTTTTAAATTTTTAAATTTTAAATTTTAAATTTTAAATTTTAAATTTTAAATTTTTAAATTTTAAATTTTAAATTTTAAATTTTTAAATTTTAAATTTTAAATTTTAAATTTTAAATTTTAAATTTTTTTTAAATTTTTAATTTTAAATTTTAAATTTTAAATTTTAAATTTTAAATTTTAAATTTTAAATTTTTAAATTTTAAATTTTAAATTTTTAAATTTTAAATTTTAAATTTTAAATTTTAAATTTTAAATTTTTAAATTTTAAATTTTAAATTTTAAATTTTTAAATTTTAAATTTTAAATTTTAAATTTTAAATTTTAAATTTTGAATTTTTAAATTTTGAATTTTAAATTTTGAATTTTTAAATTTTTAAATTTTTAAATTTTTAAATTTTTCAATTTTTTAATTTTTAAATTTTTAAATTTTTCAATTTTTAAATTTTTAAATTTTTAAATTTTTAAATTTTAAAATTTTTTAATTTTTAAATTTTTAAATTTTTAAATTTTTAAATTTTTAAAGTTTTTAGTTTTTAAATTTTCAAATTTTTAAATTTTCAAATTTTTAAATTAATTTTTGCATTTTTTTATTTTTAAATTTTTAAATTTATAAATTTTCAAATTTTTAAATTTGATTTTTGCATTTTTTTAATTTTTAGATTTTTAGATTTTTAGATTTTCAGATTTTCAGATTTTTAGATTTTTTAGATTTTTACAATTTTATTTTTTTAAATTCTTAGATTTTTAAAATTTTTAGATTTTTAGATTCTTAAATTAATTTTGATTTTCAGATCTTTAGATTTTTAGATTTTTGAATTTTTTAGATTTTAAGTTTTTTGGATTTTGGATTCTTAGATTTTTGCATTTTTTTTATTTTTAGATTTTTCAATTCCTAAATATTTTGATTTTTAGATTTTTAGATTCTTAGATCTTTAGATCTTTAGATTTATAGATTTTTAGATTTTTAGATTTTTAGATTTTTAGGTTTTTAGATTTTAAGATTTTTAGATTTTAAGATGTAATGCCAATAAGAAGAAGAAGAAGAAGCTGGACGAATGTCAGCAACGATGTAATTAGAGCTCCGTTTTACACTTTGTAGATCCATGCCAGCTCTGTAAAACAATACGTTATTGAAACCTATAAAAAGGCATATTGGGATATCATTTCTCATTATCGTGAGTAAAAAGGCTGGAAGCAATATTCTTGCAATTTCCCTTTCTGTTCCAGCTTTAAATTCTCTCCCACCGTATGTCCTTGATAGAGTTCACGTCACAATGCATCCCAATTAAAATTGCTGAAATTTTCAACGACAATACCATGTCCGAAACAGCCCGACTCTATTTAACTCGCGTCAACCGCCACGCATGCACTGCCATCGTCAGAAATTGAGCTGCCAGAACCATGAAACAATAACCAGCTCCTTGTCTGCGGCGACGAATGATGTGGCGTCAGTTCATCAAACGCATACATATTAAATATATGTGCCTGCATCCCTCTGCCACCCATCACATCTCATTTGTTGGCACCCCATCCAATTTGCACCAATGCAATATCAGTAGGTACGCTTTTCCACTGAGGATCCCGGAAATGGACAACAGAGTATCGGGCAGGTACTAACTTTACCTACTCATCCCCGGAAATAATCTCCCGAGGTGCGGGAAATTTTTCTGGATCATAATTGAATCATCCCGGGACACTATGCTGCCCGTCTATGTGACCATCAGCCCGCAGCCATAAGTGAGCCATCCAGCCGCCCCAGCCTCGGCAACCAGTTTACGATAATCCCATGCTCGATTTTGGCCACCTGAAGCTCCTGTTCGGGGCTTGTTGTTGGTCGACGGAAATGCTGTACATACAACCATCGTTGCCGTAATGGAACCGTGCGTGAACATGAGGATTCAATGACCGACACAGCGCGTCGCATGCCGCCGGGCAAAGAGAGAGAGAGACAGTGACACACAATGAGATGATTTCGAGCGCTGGATGGATGCCGGATGGGTGTGCAGCGGAATGATGGGATTAAGGCCCGTATCCAGGATTCGATTCGACATGTGTGTAAAATTGCGCTTCCTACCTGTTCGTGGAGGTGTTTAATCTCATTCTCCAAACTCCAACTGATTGTGGTGCGATGGGCGGGCTTACCTGGAATGAGATGGGGAGAGGGATGCCGGAAATTAATACAACAGGCAGATATTACGTGATGATAGAATTCGTTGATGCTTGTTTAGTGGAACATCGTTTCAGGTCTATGAGAAGAGTTTGTGTTATTCCAATTAATTCAATCAAACACAAGTACGCGTATTTCGACCTGAACAGTGAGGTTGTCTTCGGTGTAGGGATATTTCCATCCACGTTCTAATTCCCTGCATAGGCTCTAAAACCAATGATAGCATCATCCGCATACTGAAACTCCACTGCATGAGAAGGATTCTTCTCAGCCTACGTTTTGATATGAAAGAATATTAGCAAAATTCTGTCACTTTCATTGATTTTTGCACTTCAGGCGGGAATTAAAGCGCAGACGGAAATACCTGCCACAACCCTACTTGTTGAAAATAGTAATTCTGAGGATTTTCAGAAATGATATCGCAATAATCCTACAATGATAGAAGCAGTCTACAGGAATCAATTTCAACATCGTACAGAGCTGTTTGCATTATGTGTGAATATTTGAAATGATGTCACCAATACTTTTTTATTTTATGTAGTGTCAACAATTTCAATCGAACTCACAGCATTATGACTATTTCCTAGGTTCCACAAATCTTAATAACCAAACGAACATTGAATATTCTGGAATACGACTGGAGGTCAAGTTTCATTTTACAGCCTATTTACCGCAAGCGCCGTTTAATTACACATTTTATTCTTTATAAGCCTGCTACTTCTTTCATCTAGATGATTCGATAAGAAAGGCTAAAATTGATAACTGCATCGATTTCATACTCGACCAACAATCACGATAGCAATCTCTACGGTTTCCAGTTCACCGGACGCACATAGCAAAATAATTACACATTGCAGTGTCAAACCGAAGCATCGTCGAGAAATGCAAATGTGATAATTGAACCTTTACTTCCGTGCAGCTCGACAGGAATGATTCTGAACAATGTCATCAAAGATATGAGATGATGAGAGAGGTGGTGATGACCCGAGCGTGAAGCACGTTGCGTGGCTAACTGTAGCATTTGGCAAGAATCTTATTTGTAGTACAAATCGAGTATTATTCATTCAAGATATATAGATACTTCTGATAGATAGATTGATTTGATTCGTTCATACTTATTTGATTTTATTACATCTATTAATCTATACTCTATCTATCGATATAAATAAAAATTAGTACAATTTGAGCACAATGAGTACAAATTGCATATTATTCGGCAACTCGGCCGTACGAAAATAATTTTTTTGTTAAATATCTTGGTTGTGCATATGCACAGCACATGTTTCGAAATGGACAAATTGATATGAAATTTGCGAAAAAGAATCCACGTGTCTTGGAGCGACTCGAACCCTCAACCTCTTACTCACTGGATAGGTGTGTTAACCCCAACACAGCAAGATCACTAAAAAAACGGAGGAAGCACTAAGTTTTTTCACAGTTGAAAGCGAAAAAAATAAAATAAAACCCAGATCAATCCACCTAGCGTTGGTGGTGTTTTTCTCGCGCATTAAAAAAATAAGAAAAATACATAAAAGAGGTCGATATAGTGGGGATAGATTTTACTTTTTCCATTAATTTATATCCATTTACGGTCATTCGAATGCATTGCTGCAATCCTTGAAAAAAATTTTTTTCGTGTTTGGAATTTTTTCCCAAAAAAAACAATTGTTTTTTTAATAACTTTTGAACGTAATGACCGATCGGGCCAATTTTCAATAGGAAACAATTATTATTTATTTTATCACACTAAGGCTGGAGTGGCCTGTGCTGCACATAAAAGTCTTCTCCATTCAGCTCGGTCCATGGCTGCACTTCGCCAACCACGCATTCTGCGGAGGGTCCGCAAATCGTCCTCCACCTGATCGATCCACCTTGCCCGCTGTGCACCTCGCCTTCTTGTTCCCGTCGGATCGTTGTCGAGAACCATTTTCACCGGATTACTGTCCGACATTCTGGCTACGTGCCCGGCCCATCGCAGTCTTCCGATTTTCGCGGTGTGAACGATGGATGGTTCTCCCAACAGCTGATGCAACTCGTGGTTCATTCGCCTCCTCCACGTACCGTCCGCCATCTGCACCACACCATAGATGGTACGCAACTCCTCCACGAGCATCGTCCAGGTCTCGTGTCCGTAGAGAGCTACCGGTCTTATAAGCGTTTTGTAGATAGTCAGTTTGGTACGGCGGCGAACTCTATTCGATCGGAGCGTCTTACGGAGTCCAAAGTACGTACGATTTCCAGCCACTATGCGCCTCCGAATGTCTCTGCTGGTATCGTTATCGGCGGTCACCAGTGAGCCCAAGTACACGAATTCTTCGACCACCTCGATTTCGTCACCACCGATAGAAACTCGTGGTGGGTGGCTTACATTGACCTCTCTTGAGCCTCTTCCTATCATGTACTTCGTCTTCGACGTGTTGATGACTAGTCCAATCCGTTTAGCTTCGCTTTTCAGTCTGATGTAGGCTTCCTCCATCCTCTCAAAGTTACGTGCCATGATATCAATGTTGTCGGCGAAACCAAATAACTGGACGGACTTCGTGAAAATCGTACCACTCGTGTCAATCCCTACCCTTCGTATTACTCCCTCCAAAGCGATGTTGAATAGCAGACACGAAAGACCATCACCTTGTCGTAACCCTCTACGCGTTTCGAAGGGACTCGAGAATGCCCCTGAAACTCGAACTACGCACATCACCCGATCCATCGTCGCCTTGATCAACCGTATCAGTTTATCCGGAAATCCGTTTTCGTGCATTAGCTGCCATAGCTGTATCATATGCGGCTTTGAAGTCGATAAATAGATGATGTGTGGGCACGTTGCATTCGCGGCATTTCTGCAATACCTGACGTATGGCGAACACCTGGTCTGTGGTAGAGCGTTCACCCATAAATCCCGCCTGGTACTGCCCCACGAACTCTCTTGCAATTGGTGTTAGTAGGCGGCATAAAATTTGGGAGAGTACCTTGTAGGAGACGTTCAGCAATGTGATTGCGCGGTAGTTGCTACAATCCAGCTTATCGCCCTTTTTGTAGATGGGACACACGACACCTTCCATCCACTCCTGCGGCAGAACCTCATCCTCCCAAACCTTGGTAATCACCCAGTGCAGCGCTCTAGCCAGTGCTTCACCACCATGTTTAAACAGCTCTCCTGTTTGTTGGTCAACTGCAAGGGCTTTGTTGTTTTTCAGCCGGCCGATCTCCTCCTGGATTTCCTCGAGATTCGGAGCCGGAAGTCGCATGTCCTGCGCGTGTGCTCTTAGGTTCATTACCATACCGCCACCGTTGTCTGCCATATAGCCATTCAGGTGCTTTTCGTAGTGCTGCCGCCACCTATGGATCAACTCACGCTCGTATGTAAGAAGGTTCGTGGTCGATTTGGTTTTCCGTTACTTGATTAGGTGATTTCCATGTGGCCTTGTGGATATTCTTGCGGGGGAAGAAAGTGCTTTGGACTACCATTCCGCGGGAGGCTGCAAAGTTTATGCATGGCCGTTGTCGTTAGATACGGTATGCAGACTATCCGGTCCGATGACCGGTCTATACATTTCCTCCCTTCCTACCTGAGCGTTCATGCCACCGATGACGATTTTGACGTCCCGCAGTGGGCATCCATCGTATGTCTGCTCCAGCTGCGCATAGAACGCTTCTTTCTCGTCGTCGGATCTCCCTTCGTGTGGGCAGTGCACGTTGATGATGCTATAGTTGAAGAAACGGCCTTTTATCCTCAGCTTGCACATCCTTGCGTTGATTGGCTGCCACCCAATCACGCGTTGGCGCATGTTTCCCAGCACTATGAAGCCGGTTCCCAGCTCGTTGGTGGTGCCACAGCTTTGGTAGAAGGTAGCCGCTCGATGCCCGCTTTTCCACACTTTCTGTCCTGTCCAGCAGATTTCCTGCAGCGCTACGACATCAAAGTTGCGGGGATGTAATTCATCATAGATTATCCTGTCGCAACCTGCGAAGCCTAGCGACTTGCAGTTCCATGTTCCAAGCTTCCAATCGTGATCCTTTATTCGTCGCCTAGGTCGTTGCCGATTGTATCGAGTCGTATGATCTTCTATGTCGTTCGTAATAGTTGTTTTTAAAGGCGGCTTATTGGGCCTGCGCAAACCTCCTGTCTCGTCGGAGGGCCGTCGTGTCAGGGCTGTTTAGCGTCCCACCTAACACCAGGACTTGGGCTCGTGCGCTTTGAGCGGCACACGGTCGCTTTGGCGGAGCCTACTTGCGGATTTATGCAGCTTTTTATAGAGGTTTAACAGGTCCCACTGTCAAACCCCACCACATCCTAGGCAGGCGCCACAACTCGCAGATGGACTGGGGAGGGATCGTCAAGCCCTTGGACATAGTCCCTGCTGCCCCTGTAGGAAATAATAGGAAACAACTAGACCGCAATCCGCGTCGAGCAAATCGGATAATGCTAAGTACCAAAGAGTGTGTCTTAAATTTTTGTACAAACACACACATACATACATATATCATCTCAATTCGTCGAGCTGAGCCGATTGGTATATAACAATATGGGTCTCCAAGCCTTCTATAAATAGCTCGGTTTCGGAGTGATCCTATAGCCTTTACGTATACTTAGTATACGTGAAAGGCAAAAATATGACAGCAACACACACAAAAAAATGCTGCCCGATGCTGTTGTAGCCGATGTTCCTTTGTAGCCATTCAACTCACGTCCATCCGCAAGCTTGTTACAGATCAGCCAACCCGCGAGTCACTGTCTATCCATGCCCCGCCGCTAGCAACATGTCCCACCTCCCACCAGGGTTATGGAACCGGTAGTACCGGAACTGAAAATACCGGGAATGCCGGCGTATTTTAGCTCCGAAAATACCGGTACAAAGGTCCAATGAGAAAAGCAATAAAATATATGAATATGCATTAATTGATTAATTATTAACTACAGGGTTCGTACTTTTCGTTTCGATGAGACGAAATCAAGCGATTTTCGGGTCGGAGGAGAATCTTTTTTCAAAATTTGTAGTGAAAAACATCTCTATCCTATCCCTCTTTTCTCTAGAGCGAACCTAGAAGGTTTGGGATGAGATAAGCGAAAATCGTGCCCACTTGATGAATTTCTTTTTTCGTTTAATCACTTTTACGTCTCACTCATTTTTCGCAAAAATTTTCATTTAGCAATTACAAAAATTGTATGACCGCAACGGGATTCGAAACTAGAACATCAACAAAAATGGCGGTTGGATGCGGTCACTATAGCCATACCACCACATCGACTGCATGTAGGGATTAGGTTATTTGTTCCATAAAGGCTACACTTTTTGCAATTGGTGATGGCACGAAAAGGAAGAAAGGAGTGAGAAAACGAGCAAATCAACTTTCCACGGCACTGGTAGTGAGGAAGAAATGGTTATCTCTCATCACACCTTTTTTCGTTGTTCGTTGTTCGTGAGAATTACGATCCTTGCTATTAAGTCTTACATTTTTTACATCCAGTTTATTATTCACCCGACGTTTTGACACGGGGATTGTGTCTTTTTCAAGAGGAAATATTTTTATTGTTAGTCGTCGTATGTTTAGTCTAACTTGCGTCGTCTGTTCGTCTAATTGTCCGTACATGCTATGAATTGATTATTCAATTTAATTTGTTTGAAATTTTGTTTATGGATATTTAGGAAATTTGTTTAAATTTTTACACTTCGGAACATTGGCATCAATTTCCATTTTTCGTAGCTAATGGTGCAAATTCCCTTGTTCTACCTACCTACCTGAATGACCATTCATTTTGGTAATTAAAT
Source organism: Armigeres subalbatus (assembly GCF_024139115.2). Classification (NCBI taxonomy): domain Eukaryota; kingdom Metazoa; phylum Arthropoda; class Insecta; order Diptera; family Culicidae; genus Armigeres; species Armigeres subalbatus. Next base: position 38,086,185 of record NC_085139.1, on the reverse strand, counting down.
GTCCTATCAGCGTAATTTATTCCCTTCCTACATTGTGATCATTTGCTCTCTTACTTATAGCCTATTCAGATTACGCCATTAATGACATAATAATTGGCGTTTCAGGGTAAATACGCTTTATGATGTCATTATTTACGTAATATTCCATACATTTTGCGCTGTCAAAAGATACCCGCTAAAAAGAATTTATTACGAACAATTATTACGAGAGAGCTTTCGTTCTAGCTGGGATGCAGGGGAAATTCTACAAAACAAAACTGAAAAGCGTCACGCTCTCTTTGCCAGAGAGGAAATTCTCTCTGTTTTCATTTCGTTTCGTAGTTGACAGTCATGCTCTTTCTGTCGCAGCAGGGTCGAATGCATGTTAGATGAAAATCTTCTGAGCGCTGAAGAATAACTCGGATTGTGATGGTTTTGTGGAAAGCATTTTATATGATGAAAAATAATGATGATAATTATTTATTCTCCACTTATTCAACATGAATTGTTTAAAAAAACAGATGCTCTCTAGGATTAACATGAAGTATTTAACTTAAACCTAGATTTACTACTCACTCACTGCTCACTTTTCGTTTCTCTTTTTTTTCTTCTCATTTTTGCAGTGAGAAATCAGAAATGAGGAGTAAGAAGTGAGACGCCTCACTTCTCATTTCTCATTTCTCACTGTGAAAATGATAAGTAAAAAGTATTGAGACATCTCACTTCTCACTTCTCACTACTCACTTTTCCGTTAGAAGTGGGAAATAAGTAGTGAGAAGGATTGTATACTATTTCGCGGAAAAATATTTCACGATACGACATTCCGCGGAATGTACCAAATCTCCGAAACACATTTCGTGGAATGCACCCTTTTTTACCAAAAGACCCTTCCCGGAATGTACCGTTTCGCTGAAAGTCATTCCGCGGAATGCCATTGTGCAATGCAATCCTATCTAAATTCGTTTGACTTGTAATTTGAATCAATGGAATAAGGTTAAATGACCGCATCCGGTCGGTATAAGGCAAAGTGAATAAAAAATGCCTGTATAGGGCGAACGTAGTTGACAATGCCTAATTTAAAAGTACCCGTCTACTCGGTATAAGGCGAGGGAAGGTTGACGCCTTCTTTAAATGGATGCGTCTGCCCGAAATATGGCGAAATAAGTTGATAGGGCGAAAGGAATAGATAATGTCTTCTTTAAACGAACGCGTCTCTCTGGTATAAGGAAGGCGAAGGAAAGGGTAATGCCTTCTTAATAGATCAAATATCTGGTCGCAGTGGATATTGTACCCGACAGCAAAGAAATGCCTTCTTTAAATGGTAGCCTCTGCCCGGTACAGAGCGAAGGGAGGATATAATGCCTTTTTTATGTGAATCCGCTTTCTCGATATAAGGCGAAAAGAAGAAATAAAGGATTATTCATAAAAACGACTGTCCTTAACAAAGTAATGAGAGGAGATAATTGCTTCATTAAATCCGCCCCGTCTGCCAGATATAATAAAGGATTTGAAAGGGGCAATTGAAATTTCGAAAACTAATTCTACATATTCTGGGAGGCCTTCCTTAACCGTGCGGGGAGATGTGTGGTTGCCAAGTAAGACTATGCTGAAAGAGACTGGGTTAAACTTCTGGCTCGTCCTAGGAAATCCATTGATTAAAAATTTTCTCGACTTTTTGGGCATAAAAGTTTCAACATATGAATCTCGTGTTATACGAATGAAAAAAAAAAGATAACTTGGCTTAGAAACCTAGCAGGTATTAATTGTAGAAGTGCTGAATGAACACAAAGCTACTCTTATTATTATTCCGTGAAACAGTACATTCCGCTAAAAGTCATTCGGCAAAAATGTTCAATTCTCCAAATGTCGTACAGCGGAAAGTTACATACCGCTAAATGTTATTCTGCGAAATGTTCAACCGCGAAAATGAACTCCGCGAAATCGGTTTCGGTGAAATGTTAAACAATCAGTGAGGAGTGATACGTTTCACTTTTTACACCTCATTTCTCACTTTTCAGATGTCCTATTCGGCCAAATGACCCATTCTGCTAAATGTCCTAGTCGTCCAAAATACCTATTCGGCTAAATGATCCTCTCGGCCAAATGACTGTCGCCCTAATGGTCTGCTCGCCATACAAACATTCACTAGTTTAACTAACATCAGTGTGTTGATTCAGGTTTTGTTCACACAATTTTTGAGAAGTTATACAGCTACAACATCTCATTTTGAAAAACAACTTTATTACCTGATTCGTTAAACCTTTAATAAGCATTTTACTTAGCCTTAATTCAGCCACATGTAAATTCTTCAGAAATAATAACGCATTGAGAGTAACATCATCAAGATCTCCATAATACGTATTGTTGAAGCAATTGCTATTTTCATATAATCATAACTTTTGAACACTGGGAAAAATATAAGAAAATAGTCTCAAAACGATAAAATAAAATCCGTCTCCAATGATGGGGTTTATGAAAATTTGCTGAATTTATGTTCGACCTTGCTCGGAATCCCTGAATAACCGGTTGCGATATGATTGTGCCATCAATATCACACATGCAGCGAGTAAATAACTACACATATCGACATTTATTTACAGATAAAAAACAACTAATACATAAGCATGAAATCTGCAACAGACATGCAATATGGTCGTTTTTTATGAATGTGTTTATGTTCGTTTCCGCACAACTTTGGAACAAAAGCATGAATTTTCTTCATTTCTCCAGCAATTTTGTTCGTAACAATCTCCAACAGCGTTATAGATCAGGAAATAAATTACACAGCTCAACAAGATTTTGTCCCTAACACCAAATAATGTGTCCCTAATAGATTTTTGCTCGCTGAATCCGAATCTGACTTCAGATTTGCTCTAACACGTCGAGATTTTGAGATATACCTCAATAAATGTCGTAAAATCAATGATTTTGAGCATTTTGAAACAGCCATCGTTAACCCTATAAAAAGAATTACTAGTCAATCAAGGTCCAAAATGGACCACAAACATCTAATCTTTCGAAATATGGTGCATTTTGAACAAGTTAAACATAAAAAGTATGATTTATCTACAATTTTAGTAAGTAAAAGTTATTTAAAAATATGTTTTATGCAAGCCACCTTCGAAGACTTGTATTCAAGCCTGGTTATATTCTGTGAACGGTTTTGAGAGGAAAGTAACAAGAATTCAATATAATAGTTTGTCCAAGCAAAAAAATAATATGCTTTCATTTGTTTTCATTCAGTTCTATTGAATGTAAATATGATATTGTATTTCCTCTGGCGTGGTCAATTTTTAATAATTGTGAGTGATATGGTGTATTTACTGTCAATTGAAGCTCCTTTATTATGTTCATTCGAATAGAGCAAGTAGGAGATCTGTGCGGAGTTCTATACATTTTGATTATTCCTGCTATTTATGATCATTCCAATATTCCTATGATACAAATTTGTGCGGAAAACTATTGCTTTTCTCACCGAAGAATAGACTACCGTGCAAATTTGTCGAAGTACCAAAACAAATGCTCACACGTCCAATTGTATAGAAATTAGCGAAAGCACAATCCAAAACATCATTCTTGCACCTTATCTCACACCCCAAACAGCTCTTTCTTGCAGTGGAGACGTCATCCATATATGGAGAAACTGGTGGGAACATATTTTGGTGGGACAATATTTTTTGCATGGGAGTCGAACACGGCGCAAAATTTGCAATATCAATTAGCTAAATCAATCAACGACTCGATATGTTGCATTCGACCGTTCTTGTGTATAATTGCACACAAGCTGAAGCGACGTTGACGGCTACGCAACGTACGCAACACTGCAACAGAAACCGGAAAACGTCAACAACCTACTCGTGCGTGGAGGACTTTTTATTTGAATCGCGTTAAAAATGCTGCGTGAATGTTGCAATAATCCCAATTCAATTTCTTTTATCTATGGACAGTTTATAACAGTGAAACGAGAAAAAGTTCACTAGTTTTATCAAGCTTTGTTATGTGATAAGACGCAAGGTTATGCGCCAGAAAAAAAAAACTTGGGCTCCGCTCCACTTCTGTGCTGTTACTGCTGTTCAACATGTTACAGTTACCCGAGCATATGGTTGGATGATCCGCCAATTCTGCACTCTGATATTTCTCTAAAACAACGGCATGAATGAGAAAATTTACAATGAAGTTACAAAATGTTCAAGTTTCAACTTATTTTCCGAGTGCTGGAATGTATTTTATTATTCAATGTGGCTTGAATGCTCTGGTAGGGGATCTAGTAGAGGATTTGAATTTGTTCAAATTGCAATCCGATCTGTTTCCTTGTTGATAAAAAGAAAGGAACTCATCATGTTTGCACTATATTCTAGCACAACATAATTGCAACATGATAACATATTACGTGTGGTTATTGGAAGTTGTTCGATTGAAAAAAACAACCAGAAATCAAGCAGAATAACATTTTAGGAGGAGGAGAAATGTTGAGCATAAAATGAAAAAATGGATATTTTATTAAAAGTCGAATGAAACAGATATTTATAAACTAACTAGTATCTCTATAATTCATTCAACATTTTCATATTCCAGTTTCTGTGGCCGCATGTTGTTGAATTTTTGGTGGCTTCGAACTGGGGGTGATGGCGTTTGCATCAGAGGCGACTCGTCCATACGTTCTACCTGTTCATGGAACAGGTAACCATTTTTAGGTCAGAAGTAGGAAATTAATGTCTTGACTCTTGGTAATTAATTATTAGGGCAAATAATTTACTCAGTAAATTTTTTAAACAAAGTTTCACGTAATATTTCCAATGATTTTAACATCTAAACATCTAAAGAAACAAAATATTTCGTAGGCAGATCAAGTTAACGCCACATGCTTGGCGTACAGTCAATTTGCAGCTAAATGTGTGTTTCCCCGACACACCACACCTCATCACAAAGAAAGCTTTTGCCAGTCGTACGATCCATAATGAAGAACCAACAGCAGCGCTACCAAAAGACAAATTTTATGTTTTGCGCCATGACAAATGATTTGAAATAATTTCCTCCTTGGTATGCTCACTCGTTCTCCGCGCGCAGAGAACCAGCGTGAGCGTTGCCAGCTTTCTCCGTTTCCTCACATCATACTCTTTCGCATGCGAAGCAAGCACGTTTAGATGCAAGTTCTGCTATGCGCGCAGCAGGAGTCGAACCCGTTCGACGCGCTGCGAGAACAATCAACGACGCGACGCACCTTCGGTTAGACTCGATCGTAGTGTCGACTGTGCTGTGCTTTGCCGAAAGGCGCACCGCGTACGCTTTCGTTCATACTTCGATGATTAGAAAAAGTTTGTTTTTCTTTTTTTCTCCTGATGCATATGCAGTGCATCAAGAACAATATTAAATTAATGTTTGCGTTATCAAAAGAGACATTAAATAATGGTTATTAAAGAATACTTAAAATCATTCAACATAGAGAAAAAGGTATAGTTTTCACTAAATTTGAAGAATTAAATAACTGGAACACATGTCAGCTTCTAAATGTGACTAATTGGTCGTCACAATCTGGGGTCGCATCAAACAATAATTTTATAATTATATACTAATTATATACTATTATAATTATTATACTAATAATGGTTAATAACATTTCTTTTATAGCAACAAAATATGTGAGAGTTTAAATATTAGCGGCGATGGGACCCGTGTACCCCGAATTGTGGAATGAGCCGATTTGAAAGATCTCTATTCTGAGCAATATCCAGTTATTGCCAACTGTTACCAAGTTAGATTTAAGACGATTTGCGAGAGTTTAAAATTTTAAGTGCATCTAAATTTAAAACATTTTTGTAACAAAAGAGATAAATAAGCTATTTATTGTTTTGTGAATCCTTTCTATTTAAATTGTTTTTTTCCTAATGTTTGGTTAAGTTGTACAAGAAAAGGTTGTAATATTAGATTAAATGCACAACTTTCATTCGAAACCACTCAGCTTGATGAATATTTTTTATCAGCATGGTAGAACAGGTGTAGCAAAAGTCCACGAGACGCCCCTGGTTTGCATGCAAGTTTTTGAAACGGACTTGCATGTACTATTTTTAAATAAAATTCACTGAACTTAAATTCAAGGAAAACCGAATAGAAAACAATTGTAACGTGCAAATCTGATGGAAATTCATTAGATCAGATGTGCTTATACAGTTTCGGGTATTGATTGACCTAAAATTATACACAGCAAAAAATGTTTAAATTTCAACGACGTGTAAACAGGCTCAGTCGTAAAAACACATTAATTGAAAATCTAATTTGATTGAAATTTCCATTAAAATCGATGCACATATTCAGAGCATCAAAAAAGATGTAAAATTAAACGAATTCTCATTTATTTTTCAATTGCTGTAAAAATATGTCAATATGAATTTATTTTTACATCAACAAAACTTTAATTTCAAACGATCGTGCAAATTTAAACCTACATTAGTTTATTGTCAAAACAACATGGTGGCATCGTGCGTTGCATTTAGTTACTCTGGAAAGTAGGGATTTTTTGTCCCAAATAACCCGTTCAAGCTAAGTATGAACGATGTTGAACAACTACGTTAATGGTAAGCATAAATTGCATGATTGTTCATTTTATGAAATTCATGATTTTCTTATTTACAGCTATCAGTTTTGCTCCAGCTGCTTTCGATTTCGGCTATAGGGAGAGGAGTAATTGCAGCTCAATCAAATGTACATAGCAGTGGAAAGAATTACGACACCATGTCATACATTAGACCTTGAATCATTAGAAAGACTTTATAAAACTTTTTTTCTTTATTTAACTTGAAATAAAACAAAGTGAAATAGATTATTTCTTCTGATTATTATTTCAATTGGATTATATTATGTAAGAGGGTGGCGATAGAAGGGCGATTAAAAAATAGATTTAATTTTACATGCATTGAAATCACCAAACGTGTAAAATTCAACGATCTTGATTGAATTTCCAATTCATGTAAATTTAACGTCGAACCTAATTTTAGATGTTTTTTGATGCTCCAATTATGTGCATCAAAATAAACGTAAATTTACACAAAAATTCTAACTGTGTATACTTCATGAAAGTCCTTCGAAAAATGCCAATTTCTTCAAAATAGCGGTATTAATCTAGCTATATCTCAAAATTTGGACGTGTTAGAGCATATCTGAAGACAGATTCGGATTCAGCGAGCCAAAATCTACTGAAGACACATCAATTGATTCTGAGGACCCGCAAAAGGTTAAATTTTGTTGCCCTGTGTTATGTATCATGAAATAATTGTGTTGCCCCACGAATCTAAAAAGCTCGAGTGTTCTTGACATTGAATACAACAATATCCTGAAAATTGTTTTTATTATTATTTATTATTATTATTTTCCTATCCAAATACAGTAGCCTCTCCACTTCTCGATATTGGAGGGACCATCGAGATAGGGAGAGATCGAGGAATGGAAGGAAAAATTGAAATGGGTACTAGGGAAGATCCATAAAGTACGTCACGCAAAATTTGGCTATTTTCAACCCCCCCTCCCCCATTCGTCACACTTTTTGTATTGAACCTCAAAATTTTTGTATGAGTCGTCACGCTGTTCGGAACCTCCCCTCCCCCCTAGGAGCGTGACGTACTTTGTGGATGCCCCCCTAGATCCAAAAAAGCTCGTTGCTATGAAAAACGACAACAAAACAAATGTCGTTTCCTGTTGTTGATGTGTTTGTTATTGTCCAGAGATGGTCTAGTAGCCTAAAAATTTGAACATATCGACATGAGCAGAGTGAATCCTTAACAAAATATGAACAGAACACATCGAGATAGAGGGATATCGAGATTGGGAGGTTATCGATATGTAGAAAGCTCAAATGTATGTACATTGAAGGGACTGAGGAAACCATCGACATATGGAGAGATATCGAGATATAGAACATCGAGATGTAGAGAGTAGACTGAATCATTAATTTAAACCATCGCAATTTTCTTACAAACGAAAAAAGCATAAACTATTATAATATTTTCTTCCACCGAACAAGAGCGTGTATTCACTGAAAACATGATTACCAGCGGACTGCATCAAATTTGTGACGTTCTTGACTTGGCTTTTGTGAGCAACAGTAACGAAATTGAGGTGATCGAAGCCCCAGTTACAATCTTACCGTCTGACCGACACCACAAACCAAGCCACAAACCGTTTATTCTACGTTCTACAAGTGCATCGAGGATTCCGGAAACGATCGCAGAACAACTATCAAACCTCATAATTCGTACAACTATCCATATGGTGGAACGCCGAGCGTAACGTTCTTCGTAAAGCTCGCCTATGTTTTCTTCGAAACCGTTCTGGTGAAAACAAGACAGTTCTTCGAATGCTTGAAACAGAATATGACGACTGTTTGTCCTCCTCTTTCCGTGTTTATATTTTTCGAGTTGAGGATGCGGTCAAATCAGATCCTTCTTGTTTTTGGCGTCACATCCGTAGTACTCAGAAAAACAAACAACATATGCCGTCGGATGTGTCTCTCGGTGACGAAACTAGCATAGACGAGTCCAACTCTGCCGAACTCTTCGCAAAATTATTCAAGACTGTCTACAACACTGACTCTCCACGAATTCTTCCGGAGCAATTAAACATGCTTCCATCCTACGACATTAACCTTCCATTATTCACCGTAGCAGACGTTATCAGATCATTGAACTCTGTCGATGCTTCCAAAGGTCCGGGATCAGACAAACTACCTCTCGTATTCATTCAACGATGCGCAGATGCTCTCGGAGCTCCGGTATGCTTGTTATACAATCTCTCGTTGGCGGAATCAGTTTTTCCGGATGTGTGAAAGTTGGCAGCAGTTACTCCTATACACAAAGCCGGAAACATTCGTGATGTCGAAAACTATCGTCCCATTTCTATTCTGTGTTGCCTGCCAAGGTGCTTGAGCCTTTGATGCACGATATGATGTTGTACTCCGTTGCGAGACCAATAATTTCGCAATACCAACACGGATTTGTAAAAAACCGTTCGACCACATCTAACTTAAGGTGATTATAGAATGAAGCCAGTGGTAAATTTATAATTCACCACACGTTTATCTACATACATTTCCAAAAGCCCAAATCTGGCGTAATAGTTTTCGTACAGTGCCGAAACTCAAATTATGATTGTTCAGCATAACTAAGCAAACGATCTAACATTATTTCAGCCCCATACGCGTTATGGTTCTTTCATCTCGTGCTCTAGAAAAAAATATTGGAAAAGCAAAAAGTTTACAAAATGGCCGATTTCTGGCTTCATTGCATAATCACCTTAATGGTAAATACTAGCACGCTCAACTCCTGCTTAGACAAAGCAAGCTGAACTTCAACGAGCATATTACCACGACAACCGCAAAGGCTTTCGCTGTACTCGGCTTCATTCGTCGCAACGCATCCGGGTTTCGCGACGTGTACGCGCTGAAGGTACTGTACTGTTCGCTTGATCGAAGTATTCTAGAATATGGTATGAAAGTCTGGGCACCATACCAAGAAACGCACATCACTAAAATTGAAAGAGTTCAACGATGCTTCCTCCGTTTCGCTTTGCGACGACTACCGTGGAACAATCCAATAAGGTTGCCCCCGTACGAAAACCGGCTCCAGCTAATACGATTGGAGTCTCTACGAAAACGACGCATATTTCTGCAAACAATGTTCGCCTTTGACATAATCAGCAGCCGAATAGACTGTCCGGATCTTCTACAGCAGGTGAATATTTTTGTTCCTGCTCGCCGCTCCCGCCAGCGCGCTGCAGCGTTTGCTGTTCTGGACTGCACGCCATCGCACAACCTTCGGACGAAACAACCCGCTTAAGAGATGTTTTGTGCTTCTGAACGATGTTGAAGGCTTTGATTTCAATGTCAAACAACTAGATATTTGAGTTTTAATCAGTCTGTAATGTCATAGCTGAAGATAAAGTGAAATAAATAAATAAATAGATAGATCCGGTAAATGTAAAATCCAATAGTTAAGAAGGACAAACCCTTTTAGAGCATCACATCATAGTCGAACAGAGAATTTTGAAAATTATTTGTTCGTACATTGATAAACTTCCCCCATGTGCTGAAAAGTGATAAAACTAAAACGTTAGTTCGACCTCAAATAAAGGTGGTAGAGAAATAAATAGGCTAAGTCGAATATTAGTTAGATCAAATGTTGAAATGAAATCTGTCTAGCGAATTATTCAGCATCCATTTCATTCATTTCCTTTCGAAAACTCCAAGTGCGCGTTGGTCCTCCACGAGCATCGTCCAGGTCTCGTGTCCGTAGAGAACGGCATGGCGTTCACGAAAGTTGCGCACGCACTTATTTCGTGTTTCTTGCGCTTCTTCGCTGCACATCCCAATAGGCAAAATAAGGTGTCGCATAATGGTAGCTCCGTGTACTAATAGTTTGTGTAAGGTTGGTGAGAGTGGATACCATTTATACAGCTTGACGTATAGTTTGTGGGTTTCTTCTGTATACTTCTGGAATGCTTCAATGTCTGCTTCACTTTTGCAATTAATTACAACCAGAATTGTATAAAATCGCTCTAGGAGACAAGCATCCAGTAATCTGAGCGACCAGTTTCCAATTCTTGAAAAACTTTCGAACCCTATTTCCATCATTTGAATTTCCGCCTCCAGGTCTTGGTTCGTTAATCCGCAAGCCAAATGTTTCTTTCAAAAGCTTTGCAATTTCTTTTCCGCGTTCCTTCACCGTAGTATTGGATTTACTTATACGCCATGTCGGTTTCTTCATGGCAAGTCTAAGAACATTTTGTTTCTATAATATTTTGTTAAACTTCTGGATCATCTGAGTCTTTGCTAAACCTAAAATCATTTAGCTGTTTCCCAGATCGACCACATATATAACATGCTTGTGAATTTGTGCCAGTAACATCGTTTATTACTTTTGTATCCACCATCGAGAAATACAGTTTCGGCTCCACAGAAATGTTCGTGTCTCCCAGCTTATACATAGTATGGCTAAGACACGATATCTGACTGTACATTAAGTCAACCTCTGTTCTGCAGTTTATTTGACAAAAATAAGCTTAATTGGACGACATAACGCTATCGAAAATGGCAATACGTTGTTTCAAATGATTTCTTCTACTTCGGTTCCATCTTTTTTGGCCATCAACCGCTAGCAGGTCTTGTAGGTTTCCCTGCCACATAATCGCCGACCACCTATGGGGGACACTATCAGCTCGGTTTGGTTACGACCTTAGAGGCGTTCAGGCATAATCCAACGAACGTAGCGTTATACCAAAGTCCGGTCGAACTAGTATTGAGCCAGTGGTTCGAAGCTGTGGTTCCTTTCGTACTGCACAGCATTTGCGTTAAGATAGCGCGCGCCGTGTTTTCCATTCGCTCACCAAAAACTAATCTGTCTCACGACGGTCTAAACCCAGCTCACGTTCCCTTGAAAGGGTGACCAATCCTACGCTTTGTGAATTTTGCTTCACAATGATAGGAAGAGCCGACATCGGAGGATCAAAAAGCCACGTCGCTATGAACGCTTGGCGGTCACAAACCACCCTAGCAGCACACATGTTCCACATAGGTTACTGCAACTCATATGTGATCAGATTTAGTCACAATCAAGTTGCTGCAACCATTTTTGTCCATTTGGTGTTGCTCGGGCAGTCATCCCTGTGGTAACTTTTCTGACACCTCTTGCTAAAAACTCTCTAAACCAAAAGGATCGTGAGGCCTAGCTTTCGCTGTCTCAATATGTACTGAACATCGAGATCAAGCCAGCTTTTGTCCTTATGCTCAGCGTGTGGTTTCTGTCCATACTGAGCTGACCTTTGGACACCTCCAAAGTACAAAGAAGTACAGCTCAATCTGATATATGTCATACAAAGAGTTGTCCTTAGTCTTCAAACTAAGACTAATCAATATTGGCATATGGTCCGTAGTTCGCCGTGCGGCGCATTTTAGTCTTGCTGGTATAACATGACCGCTGTACGGTTCTACCTCATCGATTTTCGGAATTCTTCTTCTGATCCGGCTTATGAATTGCTTCGTGTCCTTGGCCTTTCAATCACCTTTGTATGCAAAGGAGCTGAGTATACCAAATAATGCCATGACAGTTTTTGAAACATTTTAACGCTTAAAATGTTTAATAGTGTACTTTTCCCATGATTTTTTTCGCTTGAAAAATTTACAATGCACGCCGCAGTATTTCTTGTTTCTACGGCATGTTGTGAAAAATGTTGGAGTGAAAGTGTGTGTGTGTGTGATAATTCTAAGAAGTCATTCACATAAAGTCATATCTCTGTGAAAGCATTATTATTCTGAAAGAAAAGTATCGAAGTCATTCCAATTTTTTAGTTGCCACCCGTTATACCGAGCGTGATTAATACTTCCATCACACCCCCATTTGTACACTAATTTGAAAGAGGAATCAGCAAGCCTTAGTAAAATATCCGGATCTAAACAGCTCAGCAATCTTTTTGTCGTGTGCTCAATAAGTTCCTGAAGTGGAACCTCCGCTACGGATGATGTTATGTTAATTCCTTTAATATAAAATCAATTATAATGCAAGTAGTTGGTTGTTATTGCTATAAACTGTACCTGAAGCATGTCTGTCTGAAGCATGTCTGTTTTGCTTCAAGGATTTTTCAATATGCTGGACACATATCACAGCCGTTTTGTAGAGTACTGAGGCGAATGTCGGTGTATTGGGCTTTTGAGAAATTGTTTCGTGAAATGAAAGCTAGTGCTTCTTCAGGTGAAAAGGTGCATGAGCATGAGCATGATTGACCGCCCACGGTTGCGACTCCGTTATTGACAGGTCAACTGTAATAACACAGAGAAGCAACAGATGAAGTTTTGGACTATCATCATCTTCAATGTGTAAGAACTGGTGACCCAAAAATAAGCAATACCAGCGCCGGCCGTGTCCGAATGCAGGTCAATTAAGGAATGGGTAGGAAAATGTTGACATGATACTCGCTTTGATAGAAGCCGACGAGTCATCTGCCCTTCCAAGAGAAATCACTGGGATGTTGGATATATGGGGTTGGTATTGCGGCAAGGTTCGTTTTGGTAAACGGCACGCCGTGTATAGCGTGTAGTTTGATCAATTCAAAAGATAATCGAACGAACACTAATTATTTTAATTTCCGATCGCACTAAGCAGAACAAAATTGTCGATGGCCAGCCGATCTCTCTGCTAACCGCACAAAGCAGAACAATATCTTCGATGACCGGCCGATCGTTCTGCTTACTCACGCGAACTGCATCTTCACTTTCTAATTAATTTACTCACCCGAACAAAGCAGAACAACATTTCGATGATCGGGCGATCGTTCTGCTAACCGCACAAAGCAGAACAAATTATGTCATGACCGGCCGATCGTGTGCTTCTTCAGGTGAAAAGGATTTGATTTTCTTAGATTCGTCGTCTGCACTTTCAACTGGATTTTTCATGATGCTTTCTATTTGCTTCTTAGTATTCTTCATTCCTAATGTGTAGTAAGTTTCAAGTATTTTGATTATTATAATTAATGTCCAATCAAACCTGCGAGTTTTGCGCTAACTGCAGCTGCCAACATCAGCTCATCCGTTGAATGATTTTCGCATAGCGCACGTGTTCTGTTTCTCTTCGTTCTAGTACTCGAATCTTTGAACGTTTTTTTTGGGACGTCCGGTCGGAGTTTCCGAAAGACTTGTCATGTTTAAGAATATTCTTCCTTTAAGTTAAAATGAAGAAATCTTACGTCGGCACATTATGTCTTGAATCGAAAATTTGATCTTGGACTACGTGGAATGTGGTAAAAGAATGGTGAAACGATGGCGTACTTTTCGGCTGAACTTATACTCTTTGGATGCGCTTCACAGTATAACGATCTATTCGCTTCAACCTGTTGATAACGTTTGATGTTTTTCAAGTGAAGCCTACTTTTTACTTTCTGTCATTTTAGGTAAAGTAGGATTGGCCACCTTTGATTGAGTAAGCACCAGACCGACCGCAATTACTATGAACAATTTTAGTGAGTAGTCTTAATAAAATATATTTGACCTTTCTTAGCTCAGCGGTAACATACATGAAGCAAGATCATTCTGTCGGTGTTATTATTTTGGCATTAAAATACCACCGAAAAAAATATAGAACTTTCATATGGAGCTCTATACAAGTGGATTGGATTTATAATTATTCCGGGGATGTATTATGCGTAAAGTATTGGGCCTTGCAACAAAATGACAACTTTCGAGAACATTTTCCAAGGTACTCATATACAGATGTGAAAATTTATCCGCAGTACAAATAGCACGTGCTATCAAAGCACGCCACAATCCACCACGTGGCGGCCGAATTTTCAAAAATATCAAAGTAGCTTTTTTCCTGGAGGTATGTTTTTTTAGGCGACTGTCTTGCGTTCATTTTTTGCTGCTATTAAAAATAGCTGGAGGAGTAGATTTTTTTATGAGCGGTACAATATTTTGCATATACATTTTTGTAATTAGTTTATTTTATATTAACTCTTTGCCTTTTTACCTTAACTTTTATTTATATCAAATTCATACCATACCCTTCCATATCACGAAGAAAGCCATGGAAAAAACACATAAAAATAGCAAATAGTGGTTGAAAATGTAAAAAAAATGATAATTTTCAAATGCATTTGTATGGAGCTAATTCAAACTTTCCCCTTGATTTATATAAACGAAAACACATTATAAAAGTAGTAGAAAAATGTCGGGGAAATAAATTAAAAAAATGTTTGCGCCAATCATAGATACAGCCATTTGGAAAAAAAAACATTTTTTTCGTAGAAAAACCTCAATAACTTTTGATCCGCATAAGATATCAAGAAGCTATGGTCACGAAAAGATGCGCCTTGCAAAGTTCTAAAAGTGGTCTGAACACCACATTGCTGAGAAATTTGAAACAAAGAAGTTAGAGCAAAATAACGGTTTATTTAGGGTCACCCTAAGTATGTTTGAGAAAATTGCTCCAAATCGGTCAATTTAGGACTCAGAGAAACAATTTTTTAGCTAAATATATGGAAACTAGCTAAGCTGCAACTTTGTAAAGCAATGTATTCTTGTATCTCTGTAAAGACCCTAGCCATCTAGAACAATTTTGTAGAACAAAGTTTTTTTTCTATCTCTGCTATTTTTGGCTTAAAAAGTTATTACCATTTTTGGGCTACCTGGACCATTGTGCAATGTTATCGAAATGCACCTATCATTGCATAATGGACAGGACACTTACACAACAACCAGTTAACCAGTGGAGGATTTTATGCTTTTCAAAAACTTGTCTCCTTACTATAGCGGGAATCTAACCCGCACTATATAGCACGCAAATACACTTAGAGGGCTGACGCCACTAACCGCACGTCATCAAAGCCCACTATTTCAATGCATCCTGCACACATCCTACATAATTTTAGAACTATTTTGTTGCACCCACCTCAAGAACAATAAATAAGAAGAAATGCAGAGATATGTTATGGGGTCTCCTACCCCAAAGCGTACATTTCCAAACGTGAGAAAACAGCTAACTGCCAGCTTGACAGAACTTGTCGTGAAACGAATACAATAACTGAAGTGCCATTCATTTGAACAAGACAAGTTCTGGGCTACAGTTGTAACTCACCTCGCAACTAATTGGAATAGGCAGCATTGTTTGTACCGATCCTCTTCAAAACGTTCATTTGATTTGACGCTATGCATATTTCGAGTGGCAGCTGTTTACTTCATACTTTTGCAACTGTTTCATATTCCTGGCACAACAAGTTAAACTTCTGCAGAACGATTTCCACTCAGCGACAAGTTGCAGATGGACAGAAATGCATGTTATTAGGAGAAGCAGTATAAACGTTGTGATTTTTCAAAAAGTCGATATTGTTCTGTAAGTTCAAGACTAGACAGAAAGAATAGATCCTATTCCATCTACAACATCTACAGTTTAACCAAGGGAGAATTCAGAAACAATCCAAAAAAGTGTTTTTTGCCGTGTCAAGAATATATGCATAGACCGATTAATAATGCACAAAACAGTGGTTTATTAATGTAACCTAACCTAAATTGAGAAAATTTCCGTGGTAAATATTTAAACGCCATTAGGTAGTGGGTCAGTTCTCAATATTTGTCCGTAGAGGAATGGACGCTGTATGGCATTGCATCGTAGCAGCAGCAGCAGCAGCAGCAACTACGCTTCAGCATCGACAGAACAAAATCCCGGACCATTTGGGCGCGCAACAATGACGGTGGGTAGGAAAAGGTAAACTTTTGCTTCCAGAGAGAAAATTTAATTTTATGCTTCTTTTCTTTTAAACCGCTCGGGACAACTTGGGTGCAAAATTGCATTCATTTTTCCTCCGTGTCGCTGACACAAGAAGGAAAAACATAGTTTTTTTTCGAGTTTTCACATTGTTGCTAAATAACTGAACTTCAGGATGATATTTTGCGAAAGATATTCCCTCCATGGATGGTAAAAGAACTCAAGCCCCTCATTTGGGTGGGAATGCAGAGAAAGAGAATAAATTTGAACTATCACCGTGGGATGGATATTTATTGTAAGGATTTAAGGATTATCTTCTATGCAATGTTTGCACATATTTATTATAACTATCAGAGTTTCATCGCTTTTGCGTTATAATTTCTAATTTAAAAGCGGAATGCGTACATTTGTGTGTTCGGCTGTTTTTCATAAATACACATTACAGTATTTTAGTTATCGAGTTCGGTTACTGAATTGCTGAGTATAGGTAGGCAAACCTATAATTAAAAACCCAGATCAATCCACCTAGCGTTGGTGGTGCCTTTCTCGCGCATTGAAATAATAAGAAAAACACATAAGAGAGGTCTAAATAGCACTTCTGGGGGATAGATTTTACTTTTTCCATCAATTCATATGCATATGGTCATTTGAATGCATTGCTGCAATCTAAGAAAACAAATTTTTTTTTTTTCGTTTTTGAAATTTTTTTTTCCCAAGGGGGGACCCTTGGCAGAAAAACAATGTTTTTTTAATAACTTTGGAACGCAATGACCAATCGGGCCAAATTTCAATAGGAAACAACTAGACCGCAATCCACGTCGACTGTAACTTGTTGCGAGCAAATCGAATAATGATAAGTACCAAAAAGTGTGTCTCACATTTTTGTACACACACACACACACATACATACACACATACAGACATCACCTCAATTCGTCGAACTGAGTCGATTGGTATATAACACTATGGGTCTCCGAGCCTTCTATCAAAAGTTCGGTTTTGGAGTGATCCTATAGCCTTTACGTATACTTTGTATACGAGAAAGGCAAAAAATAAATCGTTTAGTTTTACTTGCATTACTACCAATCAGTGGCGTGGTCAGTTTACATACGAATTGCAAGATAAAAATTATAAGTAAAGGGCATTTCACTTCCTTAAGAAAAACATACCCATGGATTGTTGATAACAGCGTCACCCTAGAACGGCAAACATGTTTTATATAAAAATCGCTTCAATTGTAAGCTTAAGTCCGTTGAAAGCTCATTTCTCTTTCACTCCTTATGCTTCCCTGAAGTAAACCCCGACACAAAGGCATGCCATCAGGCGAAAGATTGAGCTGATTGCGATCGAAATCACTGCAAAATCTGGTACCATTGGAATGCACTTCAAGTCCATGTCTGGCTCATAAAGCATCTGATACTATCTCTGCTTTCTTTTACAATCCGGTCATCTCTTATGCAGATTCGATCGATACATGGACCCAGAAAATGGATATCTGGAATCAATTTGTTACTGTATCGTAAAAACCTGTACTTGTTGCTTCCCAGTCGAGAGTCGATAAATAATCAACAAAACAACGGCAAAAAGCACACAAAGAGAATGCACATTCCGCTCATCTCCATCAGGAAGCACTTGCCGTTGTTGTCAGGAGCTCATAAAGTACTACGGCAGCTGAACCGACCGACCAATTCCTGTCGGACGACTTTCCATCGTAGAGCGCTACCTGTACAAGCTGTTGGAAATCCATTTCCGTCCCCATCTACACGTCCCAGTCCCAACGAAGTTTCGAGATGGTAGTTGAGAAACCACCTACTCCCATTCGAACAACCCAACTCAACTTATTTTATACTTTCCTGCATTTCTTTCCACGGCAACACATCTCAGAGTAACGAACAACAACACACAATGCAGAAATTCCACCCATCCGGTTTTGAATCGACTTCACAAATCCACTCTCCCCCACATTTAAAAAGGGACTCCCATCCCGAGTGGTCTTGTGATACCGTTTCTATTTGCGCTTTAACGGCATCCTACGTCGCCATCGGATTTCGATCGCTTTTGCAAATCAAGTCATAGCTGGAGTGCATTTTGATTTACCTACGCCAACTGTTTTCACATGGTTGTCGTTTTGCAGCCATCATCGGAGAGGTGAAAAAATAAATGAGCATCGTATGCTAGTGTTGAACAATTCCCCTAACAAGAGAGATTCACTGTAATCGCTTTGCTTGAGTCAATCTTGCAACAAAATCCGATCCGATCCGATAGCAATTTACCAGGTTTCAGCTGCTGGTTATGAGCATACCGGAGCAATCAGTATTGGGAAAAACTTAAAATCAGAAAACTCATGAACGATTCAAATCAATGTTCTCCTTCGTTCAAAAACAGTTACGTTCTTCGCATAGAACAATTGATACTGTTGAGTCTGTAAACAATAAATCGCCAAATTGATTTTAAATGCTTTTTGAAGTGAAATGATTCTTTGATAAATTTTGGCATGAAAAACTCAAGCGTGATGCATTCCTTCAAGTTTGCAAACGAGTTTACTCGCGTAGGGTAACACAATGACTGACATTTGTTAATGATTTTACCATCATTGGCGCTCCATCCGCATTTTACTTTTGAAACGACCATTCAAAAATTATCCTCCTCCTTCTTCTTGTTTAACTCATTTGCTTAAATCTTCAGAATGCTAATTGCACAAGGTATGTAATTCAAAGTACATTCGTATTAGTGACTCAAAAAAATGCGACAAGGATGGCGTAGCTTGTCATCCCCGTGCAAACAAAATGTAAAACCATTTATAAAACATAAACAAACATTGCACTCTTCCATTACGCTCAACGACAGTAGAAAAGGTACAAAATGATTTCCAAAAATGTGTACGTTAAGTGCTCAAAACGTTGTTTGAAGAGACCAAAACATTATTTTAAACCTTCGTATGCCCGTTTTTTGCTACAATTACGCTCTTAAAACGCCTTTGTTCTGTCAGTTTTTGGGTTGTTTCTGGGAAGATCTTCTGCCACTTTTCCATAAGAAACTTCTTCGATTGTTTTAAGTTCCACGGGAAATAATTTGAAATTACTCCGAGAAATGAGTACCGTGCGGGACCAAAATCCGTACAGCACCGAAATTCGTCCACCTCATGAGATATCAATAAATTAAAGGCGGTTAAAGGTAAATAATGTAGAAATAATTTATCTTGGCCTGTTCAGATACTTGATAGTTATATTAATAGATACTTGATAGATATATTAAAATTTATGTACAGACTTGCGCATTTTCAACTGTTTGAATGATTCTTCGGATTAGTAATGGGCTATCTGGTAGAGTTTTGTTCCCGTGGTTGATACCGAAACTTTTGATATCGACGGAGCGGTAACACAAGTTTTAGTTTTGTTGACGACTTAGATTATTAATTTTATTGATGCTTACGAGTGATAAACGTGGTCTTGTATAAACATGAAACGCGATTCTTGGTGGAACTTTTGAAATCTGTGCGAGAGGTATCACAAGTTTTGCATTTTAGTATAAACTCGAAGTATCACTACCGATGCTTATGAGAATCTGTAGATGAAAACAACAGTTTTTTTTAATTTACATTTTTTGCTGGATAGTAATGAAAAGTTATGTAATTCATATCTGTGATGGTAATCAGATCGTTTTTGTTTTTTGCAAATCTGATTAAATTGTTATTATATCATTCAATTAATTATCTTAAAGATAAATCGTCTAGCTCAAACCTTTGTAGGGGTATGTGGCGGGACCATCATCATCATCATCATCATCATAGTAAGCTTTTAGTGCATATAAATGGAAAGAAGGCTTTGAAATTAAAACAAAAAAAATCGAAAACAAATCGCCACCCACCAAACGCGGAGTTTTTGCCGCCATTTTGTTTTCGGGTAGAGCATTATTGCACCAAAAGTAACTGTGTTTCATTACTAATTACGAATCATTACATATGATAAGTGGAATACAAATCGAAGGGATCGCTTCTCAAGGTGCGTATCGAACTATTTACAGTGGTAGTTTAGTCAATCAGACTGCTTCAGTTTAAATATTTAGTTAAAAAATAGCTGTACGGATTTTGACGTCCACGGTGGACGGATTTCGAGTCAGGAGTAGTTGATTTTATTCATTATTTTATCAGGTTTTTCGTAATATTTAATGAGTAAATGTGAAACACTTCAAAAGTAGAAGCTTTCATTATCCTGTGTTAATAACGAACGTTTCATTTACATTCAATTCCTATTTTCTATTGCCTTTTTCATATACTAAGGTGCTTAAGTATACGGATTTCGATGCCCCACGGTAGGGTGAGAATTCAAAAATGCCAAATTGAGCTTTACGTAATTTGTGAACAAACTCTAATTCATTAACGTTTAAAACCATGGGCGTAGCCAGGATTTCGAGTAGGGGGGGGGGGCAACTTTTTTAGGTCTTCTGAATCGTAGTTTTATAGTAGTTTTTAATACTTCAGATAATTTCGCGCGGTTTCTCATAAAAAATTCTGAAAAATTGCTCCGTCGAATTCTCAAAAATATTACGTAGAAATTCCTGAGAATTTTGCGAAAAATCTTCGAATTTCTTGTGTAAATTCCAAAACATTTTCCGTGAAAGTTTCGAATAATTTCTCGTGAAAATTTCAAAGAATTTCTTCAGGAATTCCACCGAAAACTTATACAGAAATTATACCGAAAATGAAATCAACAATGGAATTTTCGGAGGAATTCCTAGAATAATTCCCAAAGAAATCCTAAAAGAATTCCGGTGGAAACTTCAATATTTCCACTGAGAGATCTTACAGGAGGTTCTCCGAAAATTCCTTTGGGAGTTCCTCCGAGTAGCCGGCAGCTCCTCCAAGAATTCCTCCAGAATTTCCTTCGAGAATCATTCCGGTAGTCCTATCGGCAGTTCCTACGGGGATTCCCATGAAAATTCTTCAAGGAATTCCTCCAGAATTTATATAGAAATTCCACCAGAAGCTCCTCCGACAATTTTTCTGGGAGCTCCTAAGGGAGTTCTCCAGGAGGTCCTCTGATGATGATGATGGTCCAGCTACACACCCCTACAAAGGCTTCAGCTAGACGAGATTTGTTTATAAGATGAATTCTCCAGGATTTCTTCTGGTACTATCACTGGCAGCTCCTCCGGGGATTCCTTTGAAAATTCTCCCGAGAGTTTCTTAAGAAATTCTTCAGAAAGTTCCTTCGAGAATTCCTCCGAGAGTTCCTCCGGGAATTCCACCGGGAATTCATCAGAGAGTTTCTCCAGGAATTCCTCCGGAAGTTCCACCAGTAGCTCTTCCAGGAAATCATTCAGGCTTTTTTCAGAAATTTAGCTGAAAATTTCTCCCGAAGTTCTTCTGATAGTTGCTCTGGGAGTTTCTCCAGGAGGTCCTCTTGGAATTCTTCTAAGAGTTCCTCATGAATTCCTCCGGGAGTTTTTACGGGAGCTCCTCCGGCAGTTCCTTCGGGAAATCCTCCGGGAGTTTCACCGGCAGTTCCTTCGGGTGTTCCTTTGAGGAGGAACTCCCAGAGTAACTTCCGGAGGAGTTTCTGGAGGAATTATCAGAGGATCTCTCGGAGAAACTGCCGGTGGAACTTCTGGAGGAATTTCTTGAACTACAAGAAGAATTTCCGGAGGAATTCCTGAAGGAACTCTCGTAAGAACTCCTGGATGAACTCCCAAATGAACTTGCGTAAGAATTCCAAGAGGAACTCCTGGAAAAATTCTTAAAGGACCTGCTGAAGGAACTCCCAGAGAGATTCTCTGAAGAACTTCTGGAGGAATTTGTAGATAAATTCCTAAAAAAAACCAAAATGAATTCCTGAAAGAAAGCCTGAATGAATTCCCGGAGGAACTACTGGTGGAACTCCCGAAGGAATTTTCAGAGGAACGTCCGGTAGAACACCAGGAGTTTAGTTTCTAGAAATTCTTTCTTAATTTCTAGAACTTCCCAATCCCATTTCGAAATCCCATTTTCCGTGAAATTCCTGCCAAATATCCTCCAGGAATTCCATGTGAAGTTCCTGGAGGGATTCCCAGAGGAACTCTTGGAAAAACTCCTGAAGGAGCTGCCGAAGGAATTTCCACAATCACTTCTATAGGAATTTCCACAAAGAAGTCCTGAAATAATTATTGGAGAAGTTCCTAAGGGAATTTCCGGAGAAATATCTGAAGGAATTCCCAATTCCCGGAAAAATACCAGGCAGAATTGATGCAGAAATTCCCAGATAGAATCCTGAAAGTATTCCCAGATGAATTGCTAAAGAAATTATCGGATGAATTTCCGGGAGTTTGTTCTGAAGAAATTCCTGGAAGAACTCTTGGAAGATATCCTGCAGGAACTCTCTAATTAATTCCCGAATCCTGGATTGATTTCCGAGTGAAGTCCGCGGAAAAATTCCCGGAGAGATTCCTGAAGGATTTCCTGGAGAAGTACCTGAAGGAATTCCCGGAAAAATACCTGTAAGAATTTCCGTGGAAAATACTTGAACAAATTCCGGGAAAAATTCCTAAAGAAATTTCCAGAGGAATTCTTGAAGGATATTCTGCAGTAATTGTGAAAAGGATTCCAGAATGAAATCCTAGAGGGTTATTGAATTTATGGAGGTATTCCCGGAAAATTTCCTGGAAGTTATCCCGGAGGAATTAAAGCAAAAGTTCCTGGAGGAATGCCTGGAGAAGTTCCTAGAAGAATTTCCGAAGGAATTTCTTATGTATTTACAAGTGAAATTATGGAGCGGAAACGGAGGATTTCCGTCATAAATTTCTGAAGAAACTTCTGGAGGAATTTTGGGAAGAAATTCCGTATGTATTCTTGAAGGAACTCTCGAATGCATTCCTGAAGGAAATGCCGGATTTTTTTCTGGAAGGATAGCCGAAGTCTAAAAGTAATACTTGGAGAGCAGAAAAGAAATCTTCAAGAAATTCCTCCATGAATGTCCTAAAATAAAATGTAGTGATAGGAGGAGCTAAAATTACATGAGAAAGATTTTCGAACGATTTTCAGAGTTTTGAAGTTTCATATATTCTGGATCCTGGATACCCTAATAAGAGTTTGGGAATCTTTTAAATTTCAACCACCTATTTCTGAATATGATTGGATCGTAAAGTGCACATGTTTAAGGAAATTCATTTCAGTACACGTTCAATCTTTCCACCATTTATGGGAATGCCCCCCCCCCCCCCGGCCCCTCTGGCTACGCCCTTTTATGGAACAGTGCAGAGGAAAATATATTTCTGTGGTAGATCAAAACCCCTCCCCATTCTGGAAAGGAAGAATTCCATACAAATGAAGCATACATTTCCGCATAACTCGAGGACTAATCAAAGAACCAATCAATTTTAGGCGGAATAAAGTTCGTTGGGTCTGCTAGTTCTAAATAGGATTTCCACAGAAACACCTATAGGAATTTCGGCTGTTCGGATGTTCGGCCACATTGAGAGTTGACGTAAAGTCAATGTCAACTTCTCTCCACGAACAGCCTAGATAGCCGTGTGGTGTCGGCAGCTGGTTATCTGGCTAAGAATAACATTACGGATTGCCTGTTCCAGTGGTAAAAGTCCACCATACAGGTGACCCCTAATTCTCGGTGTGATGCGGCCGTGCCTACGAATGAATGGTTAGGGGGGTCTAATAAGAACCTAACCGCAAACGGAGCCTGTGAAGCACCAGGGCCCCCTTCACAGTATTTTAGCCCTCGCTGCGCTAACAGGAGCTATGGCGTAGTTGACTTTTGACGTAGGACTTACGTCTCTCTTCACTATACCGGGTGTCATTTCAATATTTCTAAATCGACCGCGTTACGCTGTGTTGAAAGATTTTGAATGATAATAGCGTTTGTCCCAGTGAACGGATCTCTTCGGAAAACCCCTTAATCGACAGATCTTAAGTATGCCTTTAATATTCATACTTGATATAACCCGAAAAACTTGTTTCAATAGGCCTAAAGCTGTTTTCGAAGCAAAACATTGACTGCACTGAAACCTATAAATATGGGTGCCGCTTGTTCCTCGCGTCATTTGATCGCTTGATTCTGATGGGTGCAGACGCTAGCGGATAAGCTGCAGCTGCGCACCAAAATAAGCCATAAAAGAGGGTGACGCAATTTTTCCTTCTCATTCTGTTCAGAACTTCCAACGGAACATTTTTCTTTCATTCTAACCGGGACAAGCAAAGCCACAGCAGGATCGATTCGACAGCACTCGCAACTTTTCGCAAAACAGCATCGTCCGCATCATCCGCTTTTCGGCCCGGCAGCGCCGAGGCCACCATCAGCCAAAGCATGCCAGTACAGCCGCAGAAAATGTTCCAGCAGCAGCCCATTCTACAGACCCGACACCGCAGCAATGCCGAGGAGATACCGGCAGCAGCAGCAGAGTCGAGCCGAAACTAGCCGGCATCAATGAAGAGCTGAGGCCGACCGGCATCAGTGTTGAGCCGAGACCGGCCGGCATTGGTATCGAGCCGAAACAAGTTGAAGAAAATCAAGAGAAAGAACTGCAATCGCGTGTGTGTGTGTTTTGGTTTCGAGTAAAGAAACCCCCTCGGTCAACCAGTTCCCCGAAAGGAGTTAATTTTCGGCCCTTATCAGGGCCAAGAGAGTTAATAATAATTTTCGCAATTGGGTGGCATTCTTCACTGGTTCGTCGCATGCTGCATTTAGACAATTCACATCCCGCTGGTTCCATTGAAAAAACAGCACACGTCAAGCGGATACGCTACATGAAGACAGCTTTGGTTTTGCGCTCCACCCAGGAGCACCCAGCATCAGCCTTACAGTCCGCTGCAACATGACGCAACAGATGGAGATAGAAAATGTATTTCTTTGAAGCAAACGGTTCTTCTGAGAGCCACTGATATATATAATATCAAAGTTTTAAATACCCTCCGCGTTAGAAAATGTACTTGGGTATCAAATCCAATATTCTAGAGATAAAATGTTATACGCGAATAGCAGATTTTCAAGATTTTTTCATAACCGTTACATAACAAGAACTGTGACATATAATGAAATAAATCACAAAAAAATTCACTATTAGATGAAAAATCGATTGAGAGCTTTTCTTTTTGAGATATTTTTTCCTATATTGCTCATGAAAATTGTTATAATAATGTTTTGGCTGTTATCGCCGATTTTTTATAAAAATTAGGTGACGTGAGAGATTTGGATATATTATACATATTCAAAGGCATGGTCAAGTCAAGTCCTACGTCCACTGCGCGGTTATGTCACAGACATTACCCACTGTTCGTTTTTACTTCTCCGAGATAATCGGCTACTCTTATTCAACCTCATCGTGAGGTTAAATAAGAGTGGGGTTATGTATGTGTTTTACTTAGTTTTCAACAAATTGTCATCTATATGGATTCGCATTATGCGTTTTTTACAATGTGCTTTGTGTATGTTACCTATATGGATTCGCATTATGCGTTTTTCACAGTGTACTCTGTGTCTCGTCTTTGACGTTCGGCTTTGGC
Organism: Armigeres subalbatus; assembly: GCF_024139115.2. Taxonomy (NCBI): domain Eukaryota; kingdom Metazoa; phylum Arthropoda; class Insecta; order Diptera; family Culicidae; genus Armigeres; species Armigeres subalbatus. The sequence continues at coordinate 38,060,484 of NC_085139.1, read as the reverse complement.
TACTCTTGTTCAATCTCAACGTGAGTGTGGGGTTATGAATATGTGTTTTACTTAGTTTTTCAACAAACTTCCACATATATGGATTCGCATTATGCATTTTTTTTACAATGTACTTTGTGTATGTTACCTTTCTGGATTCGCATTATGCGTTTTTCACGTTCGTTTTTGCGTTTTTGCGATTTTGACGTTCGGCTTCGGCTACTTCTGTTCAATCTCAACGTGAGGTTAAATAAGAGTAAGGTTATGAATATGTGTTTTACTTAGTTTTCAACAAATTGCCACCTATATGGATTCGCATTATGCGTTTTTTTACAGTGCACTCTGTGTTTCGTCTTTGACGTTCGTCCATTGTTACGTCCTCTGTGTTTTTGTGACACCTCTCTTTAGTCCCTAGCTGAATGCGTGTGAGTCTACATAATTGGCTTTCCTATAAATGGTTCCATTCTCCTTTCCAACTTCACTTCCTCTTCCTTTCCCCTTTTCACTTCCTTTTCCGTCAGGTAAATGATGAGAAAGGCCAGTGAAGGCGATGGCACAAATCTCCCAAATTGAGGGGAACGTGCCTGCTGAGCCGACGTTCTGATACCTGATACCTGATTGGAGAGCAGAAAAGAAATCTTCAAGAAATTCCTCCATGAATGTCCTAAAATAAAATGTAGTGATAGGAGGAGCTAAAATTACATGAGAAAGATTTTCGAACGATTTTCAGAGCTTTGAAGTTTCATATATTATGAATCCTGGATACCCTAATAAGAGTTTGGGAATCTTTTAAATTTCAACCACCTATTTCTGAATATGATTGGATCGTAAAGTGCACATGTTTAAGGAAATTCATTTCAGTACACGTTCAATCTTTCCACCATTTATGGGTATGGGCCCCTCCCCGGCCCCTCTGGCTATGCCCTTTTTTGGAACAGTGCAGAGGAAAATATTTTTCTGTGGTAGATCAAAACCCCTCCCCATTCTGGAAAGGAAGAACTCCATACAAATGAATCATACATTTCCGCATAACTCGAGGACTAATCAAAGGACCAATCAATTTTAGGCGAAACAAAGTTCGTCGGGTCTGCTAGTTCTAAATAGGATTTCCACAGAAACACCTATAGGAATTTCCGAAGACATTCCTAGATTATAGGTAGTAATTCTTTCGGAAATTTCATCATTAATTTATTCGAAAATTTCTTAGAAGATTATACCAGGCATTCGTTCCCAGAGGGATTTGCTAAGAACATCCTCAGAATGTTAGTTCAGTAATACTTTTGATTATTTTTCCAGGAATACCTAGTCTAATACTTCCACATGGAATTTCTACGGATTTTTTTTTTTATTTTGCAATTTTTTGAGAAATACTTTTAGATATTCTCTTAGGAACCTTACAAAATTATACAACAAAATTCTAAGAAATTCCTGAGGAATTTCTGAACGAATTCCTGAGGAATTTTTGGAAAGAACTCCTGAAAGAACTTCCGACATTCTAAGATATCTTCAATAATTTCTTTGGGCATTGCTTCAAGATTTATTTAAAAAATTCCTACAGGGATTCATTTCAAAAATCCTCCGAAAACAACTTTGGAAGTAAATTCAATTTTTTTTTTTTAAATTCCTCCGATTAGTGCTTCGAAAATTAAATGAAAGAATTGAAAGAACTTCCCCAGAACCTACCTCAGGAGTTCCTTCGGAATTTCAAACTTCTTCCTGAAATTATTTCAGATATTCTTTAAAAAAAATAATTTAGAAGCACATTTACGAATTCCTTTAGAAATGTCTTCGGAAATACCTTCCGTAATTCCTTTAAAAATACCTGTTGAAAATATTTTGAAAACTCTTTCGGAAATTACTCCTTAGGGGATGCTTTCGGAATTTCACCAGGTTTTGAAAATTCGCGTAAAAATTTCTTCAGAAATTTATTTAGAAACTTTTTTGGATTCTTTTTAAGAATTCATTTATGAGTTCCTTAGGAAATTGAAGCAATGAAGAGTTTCTTTCTGGAATTCATAAGAAAATATCTAGATTTTTTTTAAGACATTCGCCTGCAAATCTTTCAGAACTTCCTCCGGTTAGGGAATTAATGCCTGTCCACGTTAAATTTCGGACATTGAGACAATGTCCAATTGATTTTTGGCTGTTTTATCTCTTTGAACAAGAATAAAAACCCGCTGAAAGAATAACATAAAACGTAGAGATTCAACTGTCATGTAAATTAATCTCCTCAATGCCTTGTAATTTTTTTTTTAAATCGCGGTGGATGATGGGTGTCCGAAATTTAACGTGGACTAAGGACATTCCTCAGAATTTTTTGCAGCAACACTTTTAGAATTTTTTTTCATGATTTCCATAGAACATTCCAATAAAAAATCGTAGTTCCTTCAAACATTTCTTAGGAAATTCCTTTAGATTTTTTTCGGAAATACCGTCGGAAAATCATTCGAATGTTCTTTCGATTTTTTTCAGGAAATAATTTGTAAATTCCTTTAGGAATACCTTCGAAAATTCCTTTAGGAAGTCATTCCAAAACTCAATTTGAAATTTCTTAGCAAAATCTTTTAGGAAATCTTTGACTATTCCTATTCCAAATTCTTTGAAACATGTTGTTTGAAATGCCTCCATAAGTTCTTTCCGATATTCCTTCGGGAATTTATTAAAGAATTCCTTCGGAAAGTCCATATAGTACTCTTTCAGAATTTCCTTTAGGAATACCATCAGAAACTATTGTTGTCTTTAGTACAGTAAATTTCTGGAAGAATTTTTCCAACAAATTATTGAATAGAATTGAGGTATTTCGCATGGTTTTACTAAAGGAAGAAATTCTCAATGATATTTATGAAGAAAAAATCCTGAATTTTTTTCAGGAGATGCTTCATGAATAGCTTCGGAAGTTTTGCCAAGATTTATCGAAATTGGCAAACATCAGTTTTTTTCCTAGTTTAAATCCGCTAAAGATCACTGATAACCAAGTTATGAATATTCATGCAAACAGTGGCAAGCCCTGTGTTCACAAATTATTGCCTTCGATTTAATAAATATTAATAAGAAATTCAACTTTTCGGGTAATTTATCTTTTCGGTGATTTATCTGGCGTTTCAGTCTGGTTTTTTGATCAAAAACAACACATAGTTGTTTTTAATTAAAAAACCAGACTGAAACGCCAAATAAATTACCGAAAAGTACATCGGAATTAATCGACACCATCAAAACAAGGGTCATTTTTCTTTAAAAATCAAGTTTGTAGGAATTGTTCCCAAAAAAGCTGTTCCACACTGCTTCTTCTTCTTATTTGGCATTACATCCTCCACTGGGACATTGCCACCTCGCAGCTGATTATTAAGTAAGCATTTCCACAGTTATTTACTGCGAGGTTTCTAAGCCAAGTCACTATTTCCCGGGCAGAAGTCATGAACAGAATAACAAAACATGATATGGACTTGATTGATATAAGAGATAAAAGAACAGGCAACAATATCAAAAATTTGCACCGAAATATCATTTAAATATCAAGATGTGCTATGGATAAGAACAAACTAATGGCACATGATATTGATCACTTATTACAAATAGCATAACTTGATCTTCTGATGATATTTTAGTGCAAAATTTTGATATTATCGCCTGATCTTTTATCTCTTATATCAATCAAGTCCATATCTCATTTTGCTATCTTATCAACATTTGATATTATTGAGCTATTTTCGTCTACTCGGGTTTTGCACACGATGATACTTTTATGCCCAGGACTGGGAAACGAAACCCAACCACCCTCAGCATGGTTTTGCTTTGCGGTAGCGCATCTTCCTGCAAGGCTAAGAGGTGTTCCTCTGTTCCGTACTGCCATCTGAACCTTGTTTTAGAGAAATAATCGCCCATAAAATACATGGTTGAATAACATTTAAATACCGTGAAATAAGGATGATTAATCGTGCTCCGATATAAAGTACAATTTTGAAATCGAAATGTGCCTTTATTGAAGCTTACCTGTAGAATAAGGCTCAAAAAACACTTTTTATTTTTTTGATGGACCGCCCTCTTTTTCGGTTCTGTTTGATGCTCTGATACTCTGGACCAAATTTCAGCCAAATCGGTCAACGTTTGGGCGGTGCTAAACTCGTTTAACTTTTATACAGGAAAACGTATGCAGAAACATCAAGAAACAGTGATTTGCAGTTGGACATCACAATTTACGAAGAAGAACTATGATACTCAATCGGTTCTGGTAGAATGTTATGCTGAAAACTGCGAGAAGATTGGGATTTGCCCAGCGAAGTTATTAGCATTTCTCTGAAGTGGGGTTTGAGCAAATTTCGTTACTGTTACCTTTGAAAAGAAATAAAATCACCCATACAACACTCCAGTTCAACAACTAATCAAATTTCATTGATGGATCTTTCTTTTCGAAATAAGCAAATAAATCATCACAGCAGGCTGTAGAATTTTTCAACAAGACTCCTCGCAATTAAGTGACAAACAACTTCTCTGAAAAAATCATATTTTAAAAACGCTGTTTGACCGATTTAGCGTACCATATGCGAAAATCGCTTAAAATTATGAATATTGACCAAAATATATTGACACTTATTATCCATTTCATTATTTCTATTACTGCTAGGTGTTTTCCATGTTTGGAAAAGGGCTGCCCCAGTGTGCGTCTGTGTTCAAAAGCATTCAAAGATTATAACGCTGTAAAACCACATTCCTTGACCGATTCTTTCGCAACAAACGGCATTTGAATCCGGATGAGTCCCAATTTGGATTTGAGTCAATCACCATTACCGTTCCAGAATTATTCCAGAATCCGTTGGGGAAAGTTGTCCCCGGACAAAGCGGTCATTTATAAATTTAAGTCAAAACAGGTTGTGTGACATCTTTCACAGAACAATGATCATAAAGATATTTTCAGGGTTCTTGGGTCATTCGATTTCATTCCGGTCACAATCCTTCGGTACCCCTTCGGAATGTCCATTTCCTAAACTAAGCCAAAATAGGTTGTGCGATACCTTAACCTTCCTGATTTCACGAAACAATGATGGGAATGATATTGGGATCCATTCTGATCGAATGCAACTTGTTACGAAGGAATCGGACAAGAAATGTTTTACAGAAGTTTAGAAGAAGAAGAAGAAATCCCTGAAAAACAGACGTCAGGTACGGGTGACCTACCTTCCCGTCAACTTGGCTTCAGATATAGTGATAGCGTATTGGATCAGTGACCACGGTCATGCAATGCACGCATATATGGGCGAATGTGTTAATTACTATCTCTTAAATCACTTAATTAAAGATCTGCATTGATTATTGGTAATGAAGAAAGATGTCTCAAAGTCATTGGAAGGCAGGTACTATGTCCAAAAGCTTTACAACCCCTCTCCTTGTCAATGCGATTTGTAGAGCTTACCTGGTATGTGACAGGATTTGAAAGTGAACAGAGGCATTCCACGGGGGCATGTCAGTCGATCCTGAGCGACCATTTCGAAAATATTTGAAAGCACAGTTTTTCAATTTCATCTAAATCGTCATTTTTCGATATCAAATCTTCATATTGAGTCACGACTAACTTTTCAAAAGGGTGTATGTGAAAATGGTTCAAAAATATTTAAAAAGCTGCACAGCAAAAACGGAATGTTCGATTGTTATGATTTTTTCAGCAAAGTTAGACAACTAAATGGTGATTCTTAAGAAAATGTGCACAGTAAAAAAAATTTTTTGCCTTTAAAATATCATTTTGTCACAAAAACTCAAATATCTCAAAACCCTATCTATTTTCGAACGTATTTTTTAGGGAAAACGGTCCATTATATTAGCTATCTACCATAAAAATTTGGTGATGGTAAACTAATAAACAAAAAGTTATGACATTTCAAACATTTCACAATTTTCACATTTAGTAAAAATTTTGTTTTCTGTGTAAGTTATTTCGAGAATTGCAGTTTGATGCAGATTTTATTGTTAAGGGACGTGATTTAAACAAGTTGTTTTCATGATATTTTGATTTAATTATTCATAGCATCTATAAGAAACTTAGACACGATCCAGTGTTGTGATCAAAAGTATTGATAGTGTCATAATTTTCATTGCACGTGACTGGCGAAAAATTCTTTTAATAGTGTTGAAACCTGTTGATAATAACGTTGATAGAAACATATCAGAAATGTTATTTTTAAGACAAAAGCTGCAAAATCAAAGATTTATATACACGTGTACGTCTATAGTTTACCTGCAAAAAATATACCTCTTAGAGAATAGACTTTATGATCGTGAGGAAACGGGTATCTTCAACAACAACAAATGCATGATAGGTACATACCATGACAATGCTCACGAAAAAGTAAAAAATTTACTACTACTAAGGTTGTTAAAGATCTTATAGTAATTTTTTTCTTCAGTCAAGCAAATGACACCAAACTAGTCAGTAAAAACTTAAAAGTGATTTTGTTTATTGAAATATTACGAACAACATGAGTAGCCGCTTTCTCAACTGTTGTAGGCCGTTTGATGGAAAAAAGTGTTCAAAAGAGTTACGAAATCTCACCGAAAGCACCATAGATAAACTGAAAGCGACTGGTTATGCTCCAATGTCCACATTGAATACAAATTTACGCATTTGCACGTCCTGCCGTCTAAACGTTGACAAAAGAGCAATCTGTATATCATCGGTTGAGCAGAGCGCAGGAAGTTCGAAAACGACAGCAACTGAGGAATTGCCAGATGTATCGACAACAACTGAGGAATTACCAGAAGTATTAAGTGCTGAGAGCCTTGCCACCGTACCATCAGCGAAATCTGTTTCAACAAATCAATCGGAAGATGAGTGTATCCAAAAGGTCAACATCGAACGCTTTAAAGAGGGCATAGCTGGGATAAAAGTGACTCCGATTAAATGGAGTAAGATGGACTACGTTTATTACCCGGAGAAAAATACCGTGAAATAAACGAAGCTGTACGAAGAAACCTCTTCAAATTAGGACCTGATGATGTGGAAAATACAGACTACGATGAGGTAATTATAAATATGAAGGAAAGGTTCTCGAATGCAGCCACGACAAGGAAAGAAAAATTATTGATTTTGTCGATGCTGCCAAGTTCGTGGTCTATTCAGGATGCCATTGATGAGTTCAAAACCAATAGAAATACAGTAAAAGAGGCAAAACAATTGAAGAATAACTGTCTTTCAACCAAAAATACTAGGTCTAGTACTGCATTAACAGATGAGACAAAACAAATAGTAGTTCAATATTTTGAAGATGATGAAGTAAGTCGAGCTATGCCTGGTCAAAAGATTATGTATCAGTAAAAAGATGGAAAGCGTCAAGCAATCCAAAAACGATTAATGATGACGACTTTGAAAGAAGCGTACACACGCTTCAAGGAAATTCACGATAATATTAAAATAGGTTTTTCCTCATTTGCAAGCCTTCGGCCAAGGCAATGTAAGCTTCTTTCCAATTCAGGAACACATAATGTGTGTGTGTGCACAACCCATGAGAATATTAATCTTATTTTACATAGTTTGAAAAGAATCAATTTAACAAAGGATATTAAAATGTTACCTGGTAGTCTTTTGTGTAAAAATACAACATCAAATTGCTATCTACGATCTTGTTCGGATTGTCCAGATTCTTCATCATTGGAAAATACTTTATTCGCTGAGTTTGAAGAAAAATATATTGATCAGTTATCATTTGAGCAATGGGTGACCACGGATAGGTGTGACATAGAAACTATTGTAGATGATTTGTAGATGAGTTTGTGTCATATTTTTGCTTGAAATTAGAAAGTTTAATCCCTCACGATTTCATTAAAACAGAACAATCCAGCTTTTTAAAAAATACGAAAAATACATTACAAAATGGTGAATTTTTAGTCATTTGTGATTTTTCTGAAAATTACAGCTTTGTATTGCAAGATGAAGTGCAGTCCCATCACTGGAACGTACAACAAGCTACAATTCATCCATTTGTTATTTATTTTAATGGAAGTACGCAAATTGAACACTTAAGTTTTATTATAATTTCCGAAGATTTAAGACACGATTCAGTATCCGTAAACTTGTTCATTGAAAAATGATTAACTTTTTACGCGTTGATAAGCATAAAGAAGTCAAAAAGATATATTTCATGTCTGATGGAGCAGCGTCGCAGTACAAAAATCGTAAGAATTTTTCGAGCCTATGTCAATTTAAATCAATGTACGGAATTGATGCAGAATGGCATTTTTTTGCTACATCACATGGCAAAGGTCCTTGTGATGCTATTGGAGGAACAATAAAGCGCATGGCCACAAGAGCAAGTTTAGCCAAAGAACGTGAGCATCCAATTAAAACTGCGAAAGAACTTTTTGATTGGGCAAATCGTAGAAAAGAAAAAGATTTAACCAAATTATCATTTTGTTTTACTACTACTGAACAGTACGAAATAAGGGCTTCAGAGCTCAGCGAGCAATTTAATAACGCGAAAACGATCCAAGGAACCCAAAAATTTCACTGTTTCATTCCATTGTCGGAAAATAAAATTAAAGCAAAACTATACTCAAACTGTGCTGATAATAATTCAAAAGTGTTCGATATTTTAAAAAATTTGAATAAAAATATAAGTATTAATAATAAGTATTAATAAACTGTTTTCATGATATCATAACCCATACCAAAATTCAAACCCAAAACTCTTAGACTTTCTATAACAACATTGTGTAACTGCCACATTTAATTTAATACTTAGGATAATATTAATTCATTTTATTTATTTATACATATAATATTTATACATATAATATACATAATATCGATGAATACATAAATATGGAATATCATACAAACAACTTGTTTAAATCACGCAAGGCCCTTAACAATAAAATCAGCATCAAACTGCGATTCTTGAAAAAAAATACACGGAAATTTTTTTTTGTTTACTATATGTGAAAATTGTGAAATGTTTGGAATGTCATAACTTTTTTTTTATTAGTTTACCATCACCAAATTTTTATGGTAGATAGCTAATATAATGGACCGTTTTCCCTAAAAATTACGTTCGAAAAAAGATAGGGTTTTGAGATATTTGAGTTTTGTGACAAAAATGATATTTTTAAAGGCAAAAAAAAATTTTTTTAACTGTGCACATTTTCTTAAGAATCACCATTTAGTTGTCTAACTTTGCTGAAAAAATCATAACAATCGAACATTCCGTTTTTGCTGTGCAGCTTTTTAAATATTTTTGAACCATTTTCACATACACCCTTTTGAAAAGTTAGTCGTGACTCAATATGAAGATTTGATATCGAAAAATGACGATTTAGATGAAATTGAAAAACTGTGCAAAGTTTCAACTCAATAGAAAACCATGAATTAAAAATTTTCTTAAATTTTGATGCTGTTGCTTGGAATCGCTCAACAACGTTCAATAAAAAGCTGGAAGCTTGGAGCAAGGAAGAGCAAGTCATTAAGCTTAGTAGATTGCGACAAGATAATACACAATGAATTACATTCCCTCAACTTCGACGTCAAGGAGCGACTAAAATAAAAACTCCCCCTAAAAAATTGAAAATTTTCCATAAACAATTAGGAATAAAGAAGTCAATGAAGAAATCATGATATCAGCAATGAATAAATACAAAATTTCCACAAATAATGCAAAATTTTCACAAAACAAAAACAAATTAGCACTTTAAAAGCGAAAATTGCAACTAGAAAAAAAGATTTTCCATACAGAAATCAAAATGATCCACGAAAAAAAAATACAAAGTGTCCATAAATAAATCAATATTAAAATAAACAATTACAAAATTTTCCACAAAATAAGTATGTTGTTTCCACCAAAAATTAAAAACTTTCCACGAAAAAATCAGTAAAGAGCAATATAAAAACATGAAGAATTCCATAAACAAATACAAAAAAGCAATAAAAGTAAACATTTTTCCATAGATGACCCCTTCTTTGAATGCGTTTAAAGTTTATAGAAAATTGTATCAATTCATTGCTTTTTTTTATTCATTATTTTTTAATTTTTTCTATCTTTTTATTGCTTTTTATTTATTATCTCGTGTAAAATTTTTGATTTCTTATGAAAACAAAATGTGGAGAAGCGATAATTTATTTTTGTTTTGTGGAAAATTCTCAATTGTTTATGTAAATTTTGCATTATTTGCCAACAGGGAATCATTTTTTCTTGGATGTGCTTGCGAAACAAACGACTAAGGAGAATCAACGACAAAGCTTTGTTTTTGTCGGAGATAATAATGACAAAGATCCAAACATTTTGGTCAGCAACAAAAAAGAAGACAATTTTGTTGCTAACCTTTTATCCCGTTATTTTGCATTATCTCTACAGCAAATTCCGTTTTTATGATATCGTAGTTTCTGCTTTTATGGAGATATTTGAGAATCTAACACTGATTAGAAAAAATAGCTTCGTATTCTCGGAAATATCAGAGCATACAATGCAAATGATTCTTGTCATATTGTGTTCGGCTTCTGATAAAGGTTTGTTGCGAGTTGCGTTTGTCAGTAACATACTCTGTCGATGACAAAGGGTATATTGCTAGACGTTGCTCAAATATTGATTCCCTGTTTGTCAAATATAGATGAGAGGTGTAAGTGACATTTTGGTCAAATTTGAAATAACTATAGCAAAAAATGCTTTGGGTCTTGTGCTTTGCGGCAATATGTTGATATAGTTTGTATGATATTTATAAAAAATGTGAAAATTCACAGAAAATTAGAATTTGTTTGAACTTTCATACAATTTGTATGAAGCAAAAAAAATTATTGAAAAACTTTGCACTAATTTTTCTCAAAACTAATTTTTTGTCACTTACTCCCCTTTGCGTTTGATCTCATTTATTTATTGATTGAAAAATAAACAGCTGGAGAAATAGCTCAATTGGCTGAAATGGTCATTTGGACAAGTTCTGCTGAATTGTTCATTCTCTCAAAAAACTGGTTCAGCCGAATAGGTCATTCGGCAAAAAATGCCGTTTGGTCGAAATGTTCTGCATAAAGGACGTTTTCGGGCAAAATGGCTCGTTCTGCCAAACGTCCATTTCTACCAAACGACATTTTCGGCCAAACTATTCGGGCAACAGATTTTTTCAGCCAAAGAACTATTTCGGCCAAATAACATTTTTAGCCAAATGGACCAAATGGACCAATTATCAGTTCGGCCGAATGTTCCTTTCGGCTACTTGTCGCTATCGGCCAAATGTCATTTTTGATCAAACCATTTTCGACCTTATACCGTTTTTAACAAACGTTTAATTCGGCTTTATGAAATTTGGCTAGATTACTTTCGGCCTTACGCGTTATGGAACCGAGCGTTATAAACCTTAGGCCAAAACTCACGCAGCCGAAAATTTTATTTAACTGAGATGAACATACGGCTAAAATTGTCATTCGTCCGACTGGTCATTTGGCCGAAAAAGTCGTTTGGCCAAAAAGGGTTTTTTTTTGCCGAAATGGTCGTTCGGCAGAAAGGCCATTTGACTGAAAATGTTATTTGGCCTAACATGTAGATGTGTTCAACCATATAACCCGGTTCAATAATCAACATTTGGTCGTTGAACCAAATGACATTTTTGATCAAATGGCCCTTTCTGCCAAACAACCATTTCGGCGGAATGACATTTTTGGCCTTATAGCATATTCGGCCAAACAACCAGTCAGCCAAACGACATGTTAGGGAAGAGTGCTTTTTCGGCCAAATTACCAACTCGGTCGTATGTCGCTTTGACCAAATGAAATTGTTGGCCAATCTGTTTTCCAATGTATAACCGTTTCACACATTCATTTCGGCCAAATGCAGTTCGGCTTGATGATTTTCGATTATTCGGACAAATGGCTCTCCGGCAAATGATTTTCGGTCGAACGACCCTTCCTTTTTTATAATTTCCATTGAATTTTCAAAGAGTTTCTTATGGATAACACAAATATTTCCCTGTAGAAATCCAAAGAAATTCCTTCAAAATTGCGATTTTTACTTCTTTGAAATACCGAACAGTTTTCCGTAAAAAACAAAAAAATACGTAGAATTTATGAACAATTTAGTTCATATTTCGTAAAATTCGTGGAAATTTCTAAGACGCCGCCGACGCCGCCGACTAAAATTCTGACAAACGTCGCCGCCGCTGATGTTCGGACCGGCGCACACCTCTGTTTTGCCGATGACATTGATTAAAGAAGATGGAAGAGCCTATATCAGACTGAAGAGGGAAGCAAAGCGCTTCGTTCTAGTCATCAACATGTCGAAGACGACGTACATGATAAAAAGAGGCCCAACAGAGGACAACGCAAGCCATCCACCACGGGTTTGTATAGTTGGCGACGAAATAGAGGTGGTTGAAGAAAGCCTTTACTAGACGATACTAACAGAGAAATTCGGAGACGCATGGTGGTAAGATATCGTACGTACTTTAAACCCCGCAAAAAGCTCCGATTGAATTGAGATCGCCGTCGTACCCTACACAGTATAAAAATGTTACAGCATATATGATGTAACAAAAAGGCTCCGTTCGATTCGACTCATTTTTCCATCACTTTTTAAAATTACAGGTCGTCGTTACTATGGAGCTTGTATTCAATATTGCGTACAAGAAAAAGTTGGATGTAAAATTATAGGCTATTGAACACAAACATATGCGCTTAAATATTTCCATGGCGTGTAGTTTTCAGAATTTTTAACTGTGTACCTACAAAACGCTTATCAGACCAGTAGTCCTCTACAGACGCGATACCTAGATGATGCTCGTGGAGCACCAACGCGCACTTAAAGTTTTCGAATGGAAAGTGCTGCTTACCATCTATGATGGATTGCACATGGCGGACGGTGCGCGAAAGAGGCGAATGAATCACGAGTTGCTTTTATTGAGATATCGGTTAAAATTTGAGTCAATTTGTGTTTACTCGGCTAACCTATCTGAATCGTACTCACAAAAGTAAGGTTTTCCTGAAAACTGTTATTCCGTTTTGTGGGGTTTTGAATATACATCCCATCGAACCACGTTCTAGAAAATCGGATGTAAAATGATTCGTGCTACAATCCATCCATATATATAAAACTCAATGTTTGTATGTTTGTATGTATGTTTGTATGTATGTTCCAGCATAACTTCTAAACCCATTGACCGATTTCCACCAAATTTGGAACACACATTCTTTATCTTTAGGAGACGACTATAGAGTAGTTAAGCATACTCTTTGGACAAGGGGGAGGTTGTTGGGGTAGGGGCATTGCATAGTTATTAATCAATTCAGTGTAGCTTTTGAACCCCTTGGCCGTTTTCAACCAAGTTTGGAACACACATTCTTGATATTAAGGAAACGACGATAGTTAGGTTAGGGGTGCTCTTTGAAAAAGGGAGGGTATGGGGGGAGCAGTATTATTCAGCAATCGATCAACTCAATGTAAGTCTTGAACCCAATGATTGATTTGAACCCTATCAAATATTGTCAGTCCTAAGGAAACAATTTTAGTGAATGTGGGTAGGTCATTTGAAAAGGGGGTGGGTTTGAGAGAGGGATATTGTTTAGTTATCGATCAATTCAGCATAACTTTTGAACCCATTTACCGATGTCCACCAAATTTGGGACCCGTATTCTCTGTTTAAGGAAGACCATATCAGACTGGGTAGGAGTGTCATAGCTGAGAGAGAGGATATTTATTAAACGAACAGTTTAGGCTGTGAACCATTCCACCGATTCGTTTAACTTTTAGTTAAAATTTGACACTTCGATGGTTGTTATTTTTCCATCGTGGTTAAAATTTTACTCCGAAGCCGACCCATTTGAGTTTTGACAGATTGATAGTTATTCGGAACGAAATGAATTTGGCACCAATTTTCTCGCGAACAAAGTTTAACTAGAATCGTCAAATCTAACCATGCTCTGGAGCATGTTAACTAAAAGTTAAACGAATCGGTAGAATGGTTCACAGCCTTAGTATACCTTTTTACCGCATGGGTCAATTCAAACCAAATTTGTAAACACGTATTCTCTACCCAAAGGAAACTATTATAGAGAGGCTGGGAGGGCTTATTTAGTTCATTCGAGGTTTTTTGACATTGTACAATGCTCCGAAAACAAATTTCCCGAATTCCTCAAAAATAGCAAATCCTTGGCAATAAAATTTTCCCAGTAATAACAATTCCCCAAAAATGACGAAAATGATGTATTCCAAAAGTGATTCTTACCGATACACATATCCCAGAATATGACATTTCCCTGAAAATGACATATCCCTGAATGAAGCAGTCCATTAACATAACACTATTTAAGGCCTTGCTGGGTATAAAGCAATGATAATTGTTACCCTTCATCGGAATCATGGTTAGCCCATTCAAAAGCAATGATTAATGTTTTCCTTTTGGATGTTGGATGTGATTGCTTCTTTAAAAGTAGGCATTTGCCCGGAATAAGGCAATGGTGGGTGTGACCCCTTCTTTCAAAATATAAATGAATTAATAAAGCATCGGTGGATGTTTTTCCTTCTTTAGCAATTGACGTTTGCCCGGAATAAGGCTATTCAAAACAACGATCCCTTCTTCAAGATCAGTCAATGTTTCCAAAAGCCTTATTTTCATCAATCTTTCATCAAATCTTGAAGTACCAATAAGTTAACACAATTACCCTGTTGACCAATCGGTTTTATCTTTTTCTGATTGTGAACAAAAAACTGAAAACCAAACTGCCAATTCCGAGCAAGGCCGGGTACATAAAGCTAGTATACAATATAAATTAAAATTGCCAGAAATTTCCTCGCTAGCGTACAGATAAAAAAACGTTCTCCTGAGCAAACGGCAACACAGAAACACTTGAAATTAGTTGATACATGGGGGATCTAGTACCCCACGAAATCCACTAAAACCATTCGGTCAACCTTTCCCTTCGGCCAACCAGCCCCGTTCTCCCCTACATGCGAAATTGATGTTAGCGAAGTTTGATTGCAATAAAAAAGGACGTTGAGTAGCGTTTCACATAACTGCATACGTCAACCGAAAGGGAAAAGATGGCAGAGAAACTCAAACACACTGAACTATCGAAATTTACAAAGAAATATTTGATGTGAGAGACCATGCAAATACCTGCGGCACCAAGAGCGCGAGACATATGTATATTGCATCTGGAACCATACGGCAGGAAGTTATCGGCAACACAAACGCTAAAAAAAAAACACAAATGTTCCGTTCTAATTGGGCCGCATATGACACCCATTACGGAAAAGGTCATGCACTGGAATGCTGCGCAAAACATACAGGTGGTGCCCATGAGCACGCATCCTCCAAATGCAATGGAGCGCCACTTAATCGAAAGAGATTGGGTCTTCCACATACGTAAACTGAAGAAGCCTCGAAAAACCTTTGTGAGCGAGGAGCAATTCAATGTAAACTGGCATTCTGCGGCGAGCAAAGTGGACAAGAAAGCTGTACGAGTTTGACGATAAGCTCGATTCGCTTTCAGTATTAAAAGGAAGCTCTACTGAATATTTTTTTCATATTCTATATTGAGTTCGAAAATAATAATTTTTTTAATGAAAAACGACGGATTTAAACGCTTTTTGTCTCAAATGGGAGTGTATTTCTCGAAGACGATTGATTTTCCATTCTCTATAGCGTATCTCATTCAACATGGCAACTTGAATGAACTACCACCGACTGCCCCTCGTGCTGGAGCCTAGAGTGGCTGACAGGGGCTGGGCCCTCGTCACCGTCTCAGCACAGTACCGATGGATGGACTGACTGACAGAGGACACGCTGGCGAAGGCGTGCTTCATCTTTTCAATCACCGACAGACGAAGAGTGACGTGATGTTTGATTCGTTCAACTTTTGCGCCAGTTTCCGACTGCCCGCCGTCATCGCCTCGACACCCTTCACGGTCCTGCCTGTCCGTGTTTCGCACCGCACAGTTGCACGTGACAGCGAGTCAAGCCGCAGCGAATGTACGGTTGCACTGTGGGATGACTTAGTTGCAGCAGGAGAACCCCTTTACTTCTGGGCTTAGCAAAAGATTCGCATGGGATCATATGAAAGAACGGATTACTTTTTGCGATTTTTATTAAACAGTTTTTGAGATCGTGTATCCGATTATCATTGTAGATTTCTGTCAAGTTAACTTGAAATCCAGTACTTTTTAGACGAGTTCGCTAAGATTGAAAATTAAATGGATTAAAATTCTAATTCCACTGAACAAATTTCATTACGGATTCAATCGATAAAATTTATGACCAACTGTACTACAAGTGTGCTATGGCAAACGTCGAACCAGGTGATTGCGGTAGATGCGCTGTAGAAATTGGAACGTCAACATTTGATTCCGGGCCTGGTTGGCGCTGCGGCTGACGCTGACCAATCCTCCAAGGAACGAACAAGACGTATCTATTCATGAGTTCGTCGTTGTCGTCGTCGTAGTCGAGAGGACTACGTATGTTTCACTGATGGCTTGCCCATCTATTGGTTCATTCTTTCGATCTATCTACCTGTGTACATATAGACAACGAAGAATGGTACTTGTGGACCTTGCCCGTTGTATGCAGTCAAATCCAACGGGTTATCCTTTGCCATGGAAGAAGCGATTTTAATCTAGTGGAACAGTGGTTCGCCAATTGTTGCGCCCTCCGGATCGGCTTGCTGCAGCGAATTTATGTCGGTCGTGAGCAATCGCACGTGGGAAACCTCTCCACCACAGATAAGAATGATTCGAACGAAAGCACAAGTAGACAGATGAAACTGGGAGCGCACATCGCCGAAGGCGAATTCGACATTAGTTTCCGATTTCTCACACCACGTAGACCAAAACTCCCATTTGCATGGAACGCTATTTCCAAATTCTGGCACTGCCGGGTGGTAGCGAAGAATGTTGTGTGTTGTATTGCGGAATGCCGGATACACAACCGAAGAGCAACCGATATAGCAACTGTCATGGCGGACTGCAGCAGACGTGCATATACAAATGACGTCTTGTTGTTGTTGTACATTGGAACATTGGAATGCAGCGCACGTGATAAAAATGCGGAAGTAAGTGCCTTTCAAGTGCACTTAAAGTGGCACACGGACTTCAAAGATTGTTGTGGACGGACACGAAATGTTGTCCTACTACAGAATGATTTCTGGCGCGGCGCGATAGCTGGATCGTTGGGTAAACGTGGACCTATGAAGCAATAATAAATACAACTAATCACAGATTACAACTCAAATATATTTTTAACATATCTGATTGATATTCATATATTTCTTAAGTATTATTCAGTTATTGAAATTTCAGCATAAAACTGATGTTATAACTTTTTGCTATGATTTCTTATATTTTTTTTGTCTACACACAAATCCATGGACATGTTATTTTTCGAGTTGTATTTCTTTTGTAACACTTTTTGGTGCAATATTTTAAATACAAACTAACTTGCTAATCTGAGTACACAGTTATACAAATAGCCAAGGGGGATCCACGAAAATTATCGTTAAGCTTAAACAACATTTGCACTGATAAATGACGTACAAATATCACCCCCACGATGCCCTTTTCCTACAAAGCTATTCCATTAACCAAAACATCCATAGTCAGAGCCCGGTCTTTCATCAAATAGCGCCGATTACAATGTTATCCTAATTGAATCTAACCTCGACAAAAAAGCGCAACCTAATTATTCACACCGAAAATAAACACAAATCGTCGACCGCATTTTGTCATTTGGAATCCTACCCCACTGCTGGACCATCGTTTCATCGCTTCACGGAGACAAATTAGCCCACCAACCAACCGCCGCGTAGTGTCGCCGCCCCAGTGCCAATGACTTCCGCCTCGACGCGGCGGAAATAGATAATTAGCACGTTTTTATCCTGAGTCGCGTCACCATCCCAACCACGATCCACCATCAGCAGCAGGGAAACCAACAACGTTGACAGTCAAGTGGCCGGCAGCAGTGCGGCGGTGCTCGATGTTTTTTCGTTCAATTAGCAGTCTGTCGTCGACAAACAAATTTAAAACCAAAGCGCCAAATCACGATACGCTGCGGCGGCGGTGACGGTTTCCGATTGCTGCTCTAATGAAAACATGACACTGTTTATGGGAGGTTTGTTTCGGGCGCGATGATATGTCGGGGAACGAAGGAAAATGAATGTGGAACAAAGTTTTGATAAATTTGAATTTGATAGAAGTCTTTTCGTTTAGTTTTTCGATCATTAATCAATTTTCTTCAAATGTCTTTCTCATATGATTTCTGAAGCTTCCCTTGACAATAAATTTAAATTGGGATCAAATCAAAATACAGGAATCGCCATTAAATATAATATCAAACGATATTTTTGAACCAATAATAAATTTCTCCCCTAATTCGGAAATACTAACTGGTTCAATCAAAGTTAATTACCTATTTCCGGGGATTAAACTACCCCACTTGGATATTAATTTACATTGTTGTGAAAACTCATATGTGAATATGTACATTATGTGGAAGCTATTGATTTGGAAAATGTATTGGAGGTAACCTCTTTCCCTTCGATGGGACTCGAACCCATGACCCTACAGTACGCTAGTACATAATGTACATATTCATAATGTCAGTACATAATGTACATATTCACATATGAGTTTTCACAAAATACTAATTAATCTCCTTTGCCGATCTAAACTATGAACCAAAATGACAAAACCCCAATTAACTGACATTTGATTAAAACTAAAACAATGTACAACATGAGCATATTCCCTATTTTTTTTGTTAATAGAGTGGAGAGGCATGGTACACTCCCAAGTAACCAATAAGCAGTACCATTTGCCAGATCGCCTTATAGGACCAATATACGACTATTCAAAATCTTATCAGCATCAAAGTAGCACTATATTGTACTGGCGAATTATACTGCTTATTGGTTACTTGGGTTGCCTCCCAAAAATTGTAAAACATGAGGATTGTGTCCTAACGTTGGGCAACAAATAAACCCGTTTTTACTAATAAAGACTGCGTAGCCGTAAAGTTAAATATAAAAGTTACAGTCGATCTTGTCTTAATCTTTCCTTACTTTTATGTCTACTACACCAACACTCATTTCATCCAACTTACGTCATATTATTAGTTTTGCCACATGTTTCCACCTCTCGCAACAAGTTTGTGGAAATACCGAAAAGGCGTTTTGCCCTCTGCACCCGTTGTAGGATATCTTCTCCTACCAACAACAGTAGGATCCAAAAAAAAAAAAGAATCACCTTCTCGACTAAATGAAAGTGAGGACCTAACATTGGTTGAATAATAACAGAAGTGAGGGCAGAATTTGGATGCGGATGCTACTTCGGGATAAAAATCCTTTGAAGTTAGTTTTTGTTTTCCGACTCTATGCGATAGATTTTTAAGCATTGATAATTTTGTTTCAAATGGAATAAAAAGTATCCAGGGATAATAGCCTAGTAGAGTTCGGTTTAGGATAAAGACTATAATTGCGCTTTTTTCTAATGATTAATTGATTCTTGATTGAACAAATTTCGAACAAAGTAAAGTAGAATCGTTGTAATTATTCAGAACTGGCAAGAGTAACTTTCAGAAACACTTTTGCTTATATATGTACTAGTTTATCAGGCGAACTTTGTCTCATTTTTCTTATACAATTTGTTGCGTACCTAATTTATCTAGAAAACAAATCGGTTTTTCAGAATGATTTTCATTTTTATAGAGTTTTGTAGTAAACATTGTAACAAACTAAATTTTCCTAGCCTAATTGAATTTCTCTTTGCAAAACTCATTGACCAAATATTCAAATTTATTGCAAAGCTTCTGTGCCCAAAAGAAAGCTTTAGTAGAGTCCAAGTGCGGCACGTAATCTACCTTATGGCGAGTTAGTTAATTCAAACAGTTAACCCTCGGTAAGCTACGCAGAATTACTGATGTTATTTTCTTTTGGTTCTTAATTCGTCAAAACGAGTGGAAAGTTTTTAGATCTTTTTGAGTTCACCAGAGCTGACCAATAAAAAAACTGCTTTAAACTACCGAGTAAAGCCCGAGGTGGAAATTGCGTCGTAGCTAATCGCTCTATACAATTTTTTCCGCGCTCTCCATTTTATTCTGGTGGAGATAGTTAAATCGATCGGATCGTTTTTCGAAATTTTCTTGGAAGTGACGCCAAGTTTAGAAGTGGAATTAACTTCAATTATTTCTAGTTTTTATCTTAATTCGAAGTAAGTTCGCGAGTTTTTATTATAAAATTACAATATACTGATGATTCGGTTCAAATTTTAGTTTCCTAAATTTGGAGAGTTCGGATAGTTTGACCAATTGCTGAAATCTTAGTAAAATAATTGTGACTATTCAGGTAAGCCTTCTTAGTGGAAAACATGCAATATGTTCATTAGTGAAATATTATCACGTTGAATAGGCGTCGTCAAGCCCATCCAACATGGGCGGCCTGTTTTGGATTGGGTCACGTGGTTTCCACGCGCACGGTAGTCGAAGGTTGTGCCGGCTATGCTTCACTACGCCTAGACGAAGGTTGTTTCGGCTAGGAAAGTAGTGTGCCTGCGGTGGAAAGTTGGGAACCCAAGTTCAGCAATCGTTTGCAAGGTGTGCGTCTCGTTCGAAAGGCTCGTTCCGTCAAAGCGGGAGGCGTAAGAGCAACACCAATTCGCTCTCTCTCCACCAACATCAGGGACGCCTCTACCCTGCATCAGCTCACGCGTGAACCTACGACGAGAAGCACCGAATTCCAATTAGAATCCAGATCAACTGGCTTCGAGTCAAAATGCAACGTCGTCGTTGGAGCACCTCGCCAACGCTGAGCTAAGGTCAGATCGACAAGTGTATGAAAATCTCTGTGAGAAATCCGAAAATTGTAAACCTTATGAATAAGCCAGTTAAATGCGTGACGTCATCAGATGAGGTTTAGGTGCAACTGAATTTTCACAATAAATGGGTTATTGCTAATTTTGGGAAAAAGGTCCTATGCAAAGAATTTTCTAAATTTGATTTTTATTTAGAGTTCGTTGAATAGACGAATCCAAGTAAAAATAAGAAGAAGACACACGACGGTGTTAACTTTGACAGATCCTACAGCACAGCATAGGAAGATCATTTTAAAATGCTTATAATAAATTCTAGACAAAATGTAATTAAAATCTGATTGAAGCATGAGACGGAAAAAGTTCTGAACTGTATGATAGATACATTTTTGGAAAATATTCAAAAAATTGAGATAAGCTTCCCAATATGTAATTCAGAACTTTTTCCGAACCCTACATTAATCAGATTTTAATTACAATTTGTCTAGAATTTATTATAAGCATTTTAAAATGATCTTCCTATGCTGTGCTGTAGGATCTGTCAAAGTTAACACCGTCGTGTGTCTTCTTCTTATTTTCACTTGGATTCGTCTATTCCATTGGAGTACAGGGTGTTCAATAAGTTTGAATACACTTTCAAAAAATGTTTAAAAATTGTAATTAAATTATTTCTTTTCCCGGTTACATTTCATTGAAATTATTGTTTAGAAGGAACGTTTGTATCATTTCTTCTGGAATGACCTCTATTTTGTACTTCTTCACGAGCTTCAAACGTTTCTGAAATCCATCGCAAGCGGCACGCACGGTCTGCATGGGCATTTCGTTGCAGATTTTGAGAATTACGTCTTGAACTGTTCCAAGTTACTGACCTTGTATTCGTACAGCTTTAACATAATAAAGGACCAAACAAGAAAGTTAAGAGGGTTCAAATCCGGAAAGCTGGGAGGTCGCAAAGTTTTGTTCAAAATGTCGATGAAATTGTCCCCATATAAGGCTTAAATCGCATTTTCCGTATATAAAAGTTTTTCGTCCTATTGGAACACGTAGAGCTGATCTCCGTCTTATCACCGGGCCACTGGGGGTATCAATCTTCCCCAAAATCTCAGTTTTGTAGTACACCGCAATGATTTTGACCTTCAAAAAATGCTGTTGTCCCAATCCTTTTTCACCGCGCGTAATAAACAAACAACAAGTGACAGAATGTCAACACCACACACATCCGTTAGCGTATATATATCGCTAACGCTGACACCAATACTTATACAGAATATGTACATTAGGCTTACAAACACAATGATCAAACATTTGTATTCGAACTTATTGAACACCCTGTATTAAACATTTATTTTGAGCTTAGATAGAAATTCACCTAAATTTTGTTCGAATCTCAGGTAAATTTAAATTTGATGAGTTTTTAGCTTAAACGTTTTCTGCCGCTCAGTTCTGGTTGACTTTCATTTATTAGTTTCTTTTGTTTAATCATTACATTTGCTTTAGGTTCCTTTTAGTTTGTCCTAATTGCGCGTGCCAACTTGTTCAGTTTGAATCCTGTCGAGAACTTTGCAGCCCGCCCTGATAAGGAAGGTCTCATACCGCGCTTAGACAGAGGAACGGTCCTTCGAATAAGAAGGTGGCACTTAAGCCGTTACTTGAAGAGCAGAGAAGAACGTTTCAACATGTTTACTATTAGTTTAATACACAAACAAAAATTAGCACTTACCGTTCTTTCCATTATCGGTTGATGATGCCAACTTCGTTCCGAAGTTATTCAAAAAACATTGTTTTTTCCCCATTTTTCCCAGGGGTCCCAGTGGAAAAAAAATCAAAATCGATTTTTTTATTCAAAAACTGCTGCAATGCATCAAATGAACGCAAATAAAGTGCAATTTTGACCTCTCTTATATGCTTTTCTTGTTACTTTTATGTGTTTTCTTGTTTTATAATACACGAGAAAGGCACCATCACCCGCTAGGTGGATTATTTTGGTTTTTTTTTATATAGGGTGGGTGTACCAATTGTCGCCATACATAAGAACAACTTTTTTTTTTAATAAGTAATAGGCATGTGTGTGGACTTTATATATCAAGCGAAAGATTTTACCTCCTGCTCCTTAGAACAGCTGTGAAAACCACAATTGAATAATCCATAATTGGAACGCATGCACGCAAAAAAAACGTTCTAACGAGTTCACGGTGTATTTTTTCGTGAACAACAGTCACGGATTCGGGAATACAGTCACGTTTTCTGGAACGTTCTGGAAAACATGACTGGTGTTCCCGAATTCATGAATTAAATCACGGTGCATTTTTGCTGGTTCACGAATTCTGGAACGCATTTTTTTGCGTGTGCACCAGTTGTGACACTGTTCTTAATTTTGGTTCCTTATTTGGCAAATCCCATTGCTTTCTTATGGGACTGGCCAAATAGGGAACACTAGTGTGACAACTGGTGCAAAGGAAGTCAAAAGTTAAGCAAAATCAATTTTTACAATTATGCTTTGCTTGTTTTGGAGGAGATCAAAGGTTTTATCGTATCATATGAATACACCCGATTCTGTTTTACACGGATTTTTTTTACACGGCCGTGTAAAAAAATCCCATACAAAAATTTTGCAAAGTTGCTCCATTCTGCATGATTTGTCGAGAAATCATAAAACTTTTTTTACACGGATTTTCAAATTCTGAACTGAAAACTTTTTTTACACGGAACGCATCCCCCGTGTAAAAAAAGAATCGGGTGTATGCTTTATCGGTAGAAACTTGGTTTACGGTAATTTGATTGGCTATTTGGCATATAAAGCACTAGTGCGACAACTGGTGCTATAGCCACAACTGGTACATCTAGCCTAGATGATCAAAATTGAAAAAAATCATGCAAATTGTACGAAAAACAATTTCATCGAAAAAATTGAGCATTGATCTTAAAAGTATTCTAGTTTAATCATAATTACTATGTCTGAAACTTGATTATGCATATGTACAACATGTGATAGATTTAGTTCGGAAAAGGTATTGGAGGGTAACCGCCCCTTCGGTGGGGTTTGATCCCACGACCCCAACTTGCTTAAAGAAATCCTAACGTGCAAATTTATTACAAATGTTCAGCTTCTGATTTTTAAGAATTTAACGGTAGATCGCACATGGGCAATTATATTACTCAAATCTCCAGGGATGAAAAAGAAATAATAATATAATAAATTAACAATCATTTGTCATAAACTCAAGAATTTTGTAGAACAACGACTTTTGGGGGAAACAGTATTTTTATGCACTTAAAAGCTTGAAAATCACTTTAACATGGACAAAACGTGAACGAAACGAACGGCAATGTTCACAAGACTTGTAGAGCACACCAAAAGCTTCCATATAGAGGTTGTTGCGATAGTTTTCGACGTTTATATCTCTTGTTAGATTTTTTCCAAAATTGAAAATAGCCCAAAAACACTAAATCGACTTGAGGCACCTCGAAATTTTATCCGAATTAGCTGAAACTATGACAGGAGACTTATTTTAGCATAAGAACTGTGATGCTGGGCTGACCGATTGAATTTTTGATACTTTTTGAAAACATGAAGAGGTCTAACGTATATGTAAAAGTATACGTATGTAAGGTGGAATTAAATGGAATTGTGCTTAAATCGTCTGATCCCATGGAGTGTTAAACATGGGACGTAAAATGCCAGTTCGGGTAGTCGGCGAAAGTGGGCTGATTCAAAACTCAATCTGGTACACAACAATACAAGTGATATCGACCATAAAATTAGCATCAGGACAAAATAAATCAGTTTTTAGAAACATTTCTTCAAATTCAATATCCATAGATATATATTTCAATCAGTTAGCCTTGCATGCCAAAGCCCAGGATTGCCAATCCGGAGATGGCGATTTTAGTTCTCGGTGTGGTCCATGATTTTTTTTCGGGTAGGAAATACTTTTCACTCCCTGGGCATCCATTGTACTTGCCACACAAGATAGAGAAGCTTTCAATTAACAACTGGGGAAATGCTAATAGAACAATAAGTTGAAAAGCAAGCCAAGTTCCAGTTGGAATATTGAGCCATATAATAATAAGAAGAAGATACATATTTAAATCTCAAAAATCTCAGCAACTGCTGAAGTTTTTGTCGAGACGAGATTCACACAGTCAAGCGCTTTGCAAACATATTCCTTTGCCGAGATGTTTCATTTTCGAGGTATTTCGAGGCATTTCTTCTTTTTTATTAATTCTTCTTCTTCAATGGCTCTTCATTCCAACTGGAACTACCCCTGCTTCACTTGTCATAAGACGAGTTTGTACAATCCCATCTAATTCCACCACTTAATTGTACCTTTACAGATACGTATTTCGACCTCAACAGTAGGGTCATCTGAAGTGTCTTGTACTTGACTCGACTTACTGCTTTTCAAATTATTTCTATTCTATTTCAAAGCATTTCCTCAGTTATTGATTGAAAGCGTTTCTATGCCCACCATTGCATGGATATGTATTTTGTGTGGCAAGTACAATGGATACACTATGCGCAGGGTGTCGAGAAAGTTTCCACCCCAAAAACTTCCTAGACATGACCGAGAATCAAGCCTGCCACTTTTGGATTAGCAATTCTACCGTTTCATGTGTTAAATAAAAAAAAGATTTAAGGCCACCTGCGAGTAGTTCGTGTACTGCCGTTCTGGGTATGCCTGTACCAAATTGGAAATATGACTTTCAAGGACTTTGCGATTCGAGGGTACATGATTTTGAAAACAAATATTGGAAAGCAAATACCTGCTAGAACAAGCATTTTTTTGGGAAATCACGGTATGCAAAATAGATTTCTTCTATCAGATGAGGGTATTGGTTCTGGAGCAAATCGTTTATTGTGTATTCCAAAATTTTCCATTGCTGTTGTCCATCTGGTTAAAAATTCAAGCACATTGGCTCACAGAATTGATAGGAAAACTTATTTTGATTGAAATCATTCTAATTTTTTATTCGGAAATAGAATATAACAGCTGAACGGGACAGTTCTGCTGAGAAATACAATATTCGTGTGGTGTTTTTATGCAAATAAGTTTTGCTTGGTGCTTGATTTTGTTAATGATCTGTTAACGTGGTTCAAATAGGTAGACTTGAATTCAATTATTCCGAAACTCTCATTAACTTTGGCATGGTTTAGAAGATCGAATTAGAAAATAGTTTTCCAATAAATGACGTTTCATAAAATAACATAATTTGCAGAAATGGTGAATATTCATCGCTAGACAAAAAAGCAGGTGGGCAAACGGACACCGTTACATCTTTTAGTGTAACAAAGTATAACACAAGGTGGACCTCCCCCTCCCCCAAACGCGTTACCTAAGTGAGTGAGAGTGGATGAGTGAGTAAGAGTGAGTGAATAAATAAGAGTGGATGAGTGAGTCATAATTAGTGATGCAGACGAAGTGAGTGAGTTAGGGAGTGTGTTAAAAGAGAGATGGAGATCTTGTTTGTCTTCGGGAAGTCGCGTTGACTTAAAAAAGGCATCCTCTGTGTTCACCTTATATCGGGCAGACGCGGTACTTTTAAAGTGGCATCTATTGAATGAAGGTTCTCTTACTCCTTTTCAAAGAATAGTATTTTTTCAGGTTATGATGGTGATTAGAAATGTTTTCGGGGTCATTACATTTCGGGGTAGTGTTCCTTTCGGGGTTATGGTTCTCGAGGTACTGTCCCATTCGGAGTAGCGGGGTAGACCCATAAAACACAATATCTCTCCTTTGATGTAAAACGACAGTAATTATAAAGAATTAAACATATTTTACATTAGTTTCGAAATTGGTGATTTCACAATTATTATGCCAAATGACTATTATGCCAAATGGCGTTATGCCGAACAACTTTATGCTAGATGACCAACCACTTCTAGAAAAGGCCATAGGGGAGTACGGGTAGGGGAGGAGCTGTAAGACTAAAACAAAAACTCCCCCTAAAAATAAAAAAAAAATCCATAAAAGAATGGGAAATTGCCAAAAACTAAATCAGGGTATAAGCAATAAACAAATAGAAAATTTCCATAAACAATTTGTTATTTTCCGCAAGACCAAAATAAGTTAACACTTTCAAAAGGTAAAATTACAATAACAAAAGAAAATTCCCATAAAGAAATCAAAATGTTCCAGATAAAAAATAAAAAATTTCCATAAATAAGTCAATATTAGCAATAAACAATTGAAAATTCCACGAAATAAATAGTTTTTTCCCAAAAAATAAAAACTTTTCTGTCCTGTTCGGCCAAATGTCCGAATTCCATTCGCCCGAATGTAACACATGCCCTATTTCATTCGCTCGAAAGAAGGAAACATTTTAGAACTACTTATTATGTGGTGAAATATATCACATTAGATCTAACAAATGGTCGCAGTGATTAAAATACCCAACATGGAAAAAAAATCTGGTGAAACACAAACCTGGACATAAATATGCAAAACTCGAAAGAACAGCTCATAATTAAAAGAATAAAAATCTAGAATAAAACCTTCAACTTAAAAGAATTGGAACTGTTGGAGATGGAAGTCATATGAAACTGAAGTATTTGAAAACACAATTTGTTTTAATTTACCTACACTAAATAGATTGTGCTTACCCTAAAAATTGTATCTTGAGCTACACACATTATTGTAAAGACACCAGACACATTAACAGATATTAGCATAATAAAGTTTAGTTTGAACTCCACACTGATCCTGAACACACGGTCGTAAGGTCGCTCTGGCGAAAGAAGATAAAAAAAGGGTGAATCTGCCGTTAATGTATTTCCCGTTCTGTTCGCCACGTCGTTCGTTTACTTAAAGCCAAAATCGGTTGAATAGTGTTCCCACGTGAAACTCCTGGTGAGAAGTTGTGCGCATTGACAAATTGCGCCAACAGGAATTTTTAACCCAATTATCTTTTTTGTTATTCCTATCTATTAACTCTCAAGGTTTAGAATGAGTATCCAAAGTAAAAACAACTATTAGGCCAAGGCCTTTTGATCAAGATAGATCTTTGTCTGCATAATGCCGATTGGCATGAAAGCATAATTCTGCCTGCTTTATGGCTTATGAGTTCTTTAGCGACGTCTATTATGCCCTAAATTATCTTTCTAAAACACGAGAGTCCAGAAATGCAAAGAGAAAATGATTTCTTCTGCAATTGGATTCCATGCTAAGAAGAAAACTATCACGATAAAAATAGTTGAAAAAAGGCATTGTACACTTTTCGCATTTTCTAGGTATGTGCGTGCCATTCAAGAAGGAACCAAATTCCCATGTGATTTATTCCGGACAAATGCGAATTGAGATGGAATAAGTTATTATTCACGCTTTGCATCATGCAATCGAAGAACAATTCAATTTTACTAAACGATTGGTTCGGGCATTTCATACGTTCAGATCAACGGTCCATTCGGGCAAATGTTTTTTTCGGGTATTAGGTCTTTTCGGGCATCTGGTCCATTCGGCCGAATTCGGGTTTATGTCATTCGGAAATTTGTGAAGAACCCCGACCAAATATCCTATTCGGCCAAATAACCTATTCGGTCGGATAACCCTTTCGGCCAAATGTCTTTCGGCCAGATGGGTTTCGGTCTAATGGTTTGTTATGCCAAGTGAAATTCGGCCAAATGGCTTTCGGCCGAATGGGTTGATAATTCTAAATCATCACCAGATTACAGGCAGGTTGGTTAATTCCAAGCTCTGATGAAGATCCAAACCACCGGTTCAAAACGTTGACAATGATTTAGAACTATCAAAATTTTCATGTGACTGGAAGCCGAAAAATCTGATTTTTAGCAAATTCAGTCGAATCTCTTATAAAATAGAAAAAGAATTATACTAAAAACCCAGAATAATTCACCTAGCGGAGATAGTCCCTTTCTTGTGCATATAAAACAAGAAAACGCATAAGAATAACAAGAAAAGCATATAAAAGAGGTCAAAATTGCACATTATAGAAATAGATTCAGTTATTTCCATCAATTCACATTTACTTGCGGTCATTTGAATGCTTTGCAGCAGTTTAAAAAAAATCGATTTTGGATTTTTTTCACCTTTCCCTTTTTTCCACCCTTGGGAAAAATGGGGGAAAAAATCATGTTTTTTTAATAACTCCGGAACGCAATGGCCGATTGGTCAAATTTTCAATAGCAAAAAATAATGAATTCCGCGTCGAATGCAGCCTGTTGCAAGCAGATCGGAAAAGGCTAAGTACAAAAAAGTTTGGAGGGATCCTATAGCCTTTACGTAT
The DNA here is from genome assembly GCF_024139115.2 of Armigeres subalbatus. Taxonomy (NCBI): domain Eukaryota; kingdom Metazoa; phylum Arthropoda; class Insecta; order Diptera; family Culicidae; genus Armigeres; species Armigeres subalbatus. The sequence goes on along the minus strand of NC_085139.1, from coordinate 38,031,511 downwards.
ACTTAGTATACGCGAAAGGCAAAAATTGAGTTCATGATCTAACAATATAAACTTTCCTAAATCTGTGGACTGCTTCTGTTCAATTCTGAAAACTAATTGACTTAACTGTACTCTTTTCGTGTGACGGAGCAGACATTTGGCTCTTATATATGTCGCCGCAACTATGGATATGGGCGATGGTGAAACATATACGACGGCGTGGATAATTTTCATTTGACGGCGCGCGTATTCATTTTTAACGGTAGCGACACACATGTTGCAACTGCGTTTCCTAAAACATATTTGGTATGTACTTTACACTTATTAAGGTACCAGTCAAAACGATTAATGCAAGAGATGGCGTTTTTTCAATGGTAGTAAAATCGAAATTTCATCACTATTAGACTACTAATCAGTGCAAACTAAGTGCAGGAGATAATCTTTTCACCTCATACTTCATTTCTTATCACTACTTTCTTCTAAAACAGCACCATTTTCCATAAATTTACGAAATACTTGATTTTCCCATACATTTTAACGATTTCCTCATGGTGAAAATTTTGAAAATCTCAGAACATAGAGTAGCAGGCTTAACAACATAGATAGAAACGCCGGTATCGCCACTCAGTGACGAGTACCGTAAACATGGTGCACGGAAGGTTGTTGTCTACACTTTTTACTGCTGCTGCACCCTGGAAGTAAATGTCACCGAAGTAAACAGTCGGTCCCTCATTTTTATTTCTGTTGCTCGGCAAAAATCCGCACATTTTCGGTGCAAAACATAAACAAACTGGCTGGCTCTCCCATACTAAAATCCAAGATGGCTGAATCGTGAATTTGGCAGATTGGAATACCTAGTGATGTATTCATCTTGACCTCATTCTTCCTCAAACACTATGGATCAATCAAGGTAACTCATCTTGCACCCACCGCATCAAAACAACGGTGACACTGTATATGTATATTTATATTCGTGTGGTTTTGACAGAACATGTCTACGGAGGCGCGATCTGTTCGTTTCATAGCGGCAGTTTTTGCTCATTGATTGATCCATTCAATACTCTTTTTCTTGTTTACTGCTTTTTTCTGTCATAATAAAACGCAGTGAATGCAATGTCAAAAATCTTTTAAATTGAGGAGAATGTGCTCCCTAAGCCGACATGTTGATACCTGATTTGACGCAGTTGTCTAGAAGAGGTTGCCATTAGAAAAATCTGTAATTTTTCGATGAGCAGAAATTGGCTACATGAAGCAGACAAACGGCATTACCCAGTACCCGGCAGGGTTACTGGAAATCGCATCAAGTATCTCGCATTCACTCATACTTTGCGAACGGAATCGGAAAAGAACGATAAATGATGCATCCCGAATGAAGCGCACAAAATACATCTTCCCAAAACTGACGAGTGAATCCTGTATGAATATGTTTCGTATTTATTCGTACTGCATTAGCTTCGGGTTTGATTCATCACTATGTGGTGAGTGCAAAAGTGTTGTACTGTTCGTACTGCTTTTGCATCGGCCTCGATTTATCTCCAGCAGAATTTGGAGATTTGCGATCGGATGCGATGATGAATGGCGATGAGTGGTGATGATGATAGAAAAATTGAATCATCGCAGTCCGCCGGCAAACATTGCAACGGACAGCAAGCGATGCGGGTGGAGAATAATATATACCTATCTAGGTATGGGAGGTATGGAGCGAGGTTCAAATGATATCGCTGCTCGTCGTAGTTTACCATAGATTACTGATAGCATGGCAAATTGAACATTATTTATTTATTGCTATATGCCTATGTGTTTATGTAAGTTTCTATTGATATCGTCGAGTCAAGTACGAGACACTGAAGACGGCCTTACTGTTGAGGTCGAAATACGTATCTGTCAAGATACAATTAAGTGGTGGAATTCAATGGGATGGTATAAACTCGTCTTATGACAAGTGAAGACATTCCACTAAAAAGCTCAAAATAATTTTCTTATCTATTGATATTGTTATGCGGATATATTTAATACTTGTAAACATGGCTTAGTATTTCTTATGAAGAACAAAAATAGATTGTGCTATGCATCATCTTACCACATTGGTTTATGTGATTAGCACTGTTCAAAGAATTTATTCATTATAATGCATTGAAGAAGTTATGAATTTGGGTTGAATTGCCCAAGATTTCAACGTGATAGCAAACATTAATTTTCCAATAGGTTTTTGATATGTTGGCATCAAACAGAAGTCTTAGATTTCTAAAATAGGGCGCGGAGTGCTTCTTCCAATTTGTCTTCAGGGAATCTGTACTAAAACGGTGGTGCTATTTGAAAGAGATGACGCCACAACATTTAAAGTATAACTAATTTCCTTGTTTGGACAAATCACCCATTCTCACCATGCGTAGTTCTCACCAACTACGCATCTAATCGATATAAAATACGGATAAAAAATGCTTGGAATATTTAATAGGTTTCAGTTCAAAACAATAAAAGAGCTTTCATTATGTCTCCATACTAAACACTAGTTATTTACTTTAAATTTCTTCAAGGCTGTTCACCACCTCGTGTGTGTGGAGGGAACATAGAAAATCTACTATATTGAACAGCAGATACAGCTAGTGTTTATGCTGAAGCTGAACCACACTGATACAAATACGCACCAACATAACACCATCTGTCACCTGGTAATGTATATTTGCAGTTATAACATCATGTGTACTGTGTAGTAGGCCTCAGCAGAATTTTTACTATAATGCAACTGACGACGTTCTATAGTGATAGTCTTATGAGACATTCAATGACCTAAAAGACTTTTTTACTCAAGTCAAATATCGGTAGCGAACCAACATGTATTCCTCAAATAACTTAACCTGCATTCAACAAAATGATTTTCGCTCATTTTTTGAGGTGGAACAGGACATTTTTTTGAGGCAGCCTTCACAAAACCAAAAATCCATTTGGTTTGTAAGAACAGATAAGAACCATTATTATGGAAGTAAGTTTAGTCTGCAATTCAATAATTTAATAATTTAAAGTATATGCACTGATGGAGCTAGGGCGTGATGGGGCACGTGACCTACCAAATTGAATGTTTATTCTGAAATTTGATTATTTCCGAAGGAATGTCTTAAAAAATTTGTAAAAAAAATCTCCAAATTATTTTCTGAAGAAATTCCTGTAATTTCTTGAACAATTCATCAAGAAGTTTTCTGGAGTTTCACCAAATACAAATACTAAATTAATTGAAAGAATCCAAAAGCATTTATAAAGAAATTTCAGAAAGGATTCCTAAATAAATTTTCATCGAAACTCCTATACTGCCCCACTCACATAACAATAAAATTTCACTTTTCATCACTTTTGAGTTAACCCAACCCGGGCAGAAGCCATGAACTGAATAATAAGGCATGATGTGGACTTAATTGATATGAGAGATAAAAGAACAGGCAAATATATCAAAAAATTACACATAAATATCATTAAAATATCAACATATGCTATGAATAAGAACCTATAAGAACTAATGGCACATGATATTGATCACTTATTACAAATAGCATAACTTGGTCTTCTCATGATATTTTAGTGCAAAATATTGATATCATCGTCTGATCTTTTATCTCTTATATCAATCATGTCCATATCTTATTGTGCTATCCTATCAACATTTGATATTATCGAACTATTATCGTCTACTCGGGAATGGATAGTGTTGATCTTGTATGTCCAAAAATACAAAGTAATGTGCGTTCAATATTGAAAGTACTCGCATAATAGTTCCATTAAGAATGTGTACAACCTGACTGCACAGAACCAAACACTGTTTAACCCTAACTAAATTGTTTCAAGGTAATCTATCGAATGATGAACTACTCAGCAAAATTTTAATAACATCTAATGTAAAACATCATTATTAGATTTTTTTAAACTTTATATGAAACATGCGATTTGAAACATCAATGGCTATTATATCTGTATGCGACAAAAACGGCATGAGACTGGCATATATGCGAATGGGGGAAGTATATTAATTTCTTAGGAATTTCTTATCGAATTGCAATATTTTACAAAGATATTTCCGAATTTTTTGAAGGATTTTTCAAAGAAATTCCCAAAAGAAGTTCCAAAGAAATTCGTAAAGAAATTTCTAAAGTAAACTCCGGAATTTCCAAAGTTATCGTAGACATTACGGAGGGCTTTCCCTGTAGGAGTTTTTATAGAATTCTTGAAGAAAATTAAAAATGTCGACAAATCCTTCGTCGAAAACATTCAATATTTGGCAGCCACTTAGCTTCGGACGGCGGAACTAAGCATGACACAAGAGCACGTATCAAGAAGACTAGGACTGTTTTTGCGAGTTTACGGAACATATAAATATCCAATCAGATTAGCCAACGCACCAAATTTAAAATATTTCCGAATCTAAAGTGAAATCTGTGTTTTTATACGCTAGTGAGACTTGATGTGTATTGAAGTTACTGGTGCCCCACCATTACCATTACCAGAACTCTGGCTCCGCCAATGTGTATAGGGTAAATGGGATAAATGATGTATAGAGCAAATGATGTACAATCAATCAATAGTATCATTAGCAATCTAGAAATTTTGTTCGAGCCTCCATGTCTGTTCTCTGTGTTATAAGGTCGAGGGAAACAGTGGTTCAAATGGTGATGAGAATGGGTCACTGTTTCAGCTACATAAAATTGAAGATTAGATTTAGTGTATCTGAGAACAAGAAAACTAAATTATAAAAGACCATTTTGAACAATTTTTTCCGACCTCCAGACTTTCGGCGAGGACGCTGGCTCATTCTCACCCCAGACCCATTGTCACCCCCGACGACGGTATGCTTTAATCCATTTTTTCCATGATACTTATTCTCGGAGTCGAGTGAGTAAGTTTAAAAAAAATAAAAAATCACAAATATGAAATTCGGAACAAAAAAATCACACGTATACTATCAGCGATGAACTTTATAATTATTTAAAAATCACTTTAATAAAGAATTAAAAAAAATCTAGTAGCTATATTTCATATCTAGTAACACTCCAGATGAATTTAAGCCATAAAAATTGAAATGTCAATGTCAATTTTTTTACAAATAGGTCGTAAGTTTCGAGTGAAAGAAGGGTTTTCAGTTGTAATTCGTTAAAAAACGACAAAGATATACTTTTTCCCATTTGTATTAATTATTTTGTATCTTCTGTGTTAGATTATAAGGTGTTTAGCGTGAAAAATGCGTTGCTTTTCTTATACATATATTTATTTTGGATTTTCGGCGAAATTGCGTTTTTTTAGTTTTGTATTCATGGTGACAAATATTTTCACATTATATTTCGAGTGGAAAATTAGTAGGAATGCAACTAAAAGCACTCGTTACGAAATTTCACGAGATTCAGCAGCTAAATGGAGCAAGAATGTATGTAAACAACCGTAAAGTCTTGTGGAGTCTAGCGCATTTGTGCGCTTTCATGCAGCATGGAAAGCAAAATTCTAAGAGCGGGAAATGTTTGACAACCAAGTAACTGCAAAATAATTTTGTTTATGGGAGTGATTTCAAAATATCCTTCTACTCGCTTGAGCGCAGAAAAGCGGCTCTATCCGCAGCACCCAGCGTAAAACCTAATTTTTAAAAATATTTTACGTCGTCGCACATCCCGAATAGAAACTACAATAGAATTACATTTAAATATCATAAAAGTACAATACATTTTATTTATGAACAATCAATTCAATTGTTCTTCTATTGTACCAATTAAATTGCCTTATTGTTGTTCCAATTGACGTACAATAAAATCTATTGGCAGAAAAATTTTGACAACAAAATTACAATAAATTCTATTGTAATTGAAAAATTTTGTTCGAGAAAAAAACGATTTTTTTATTGTTACGGTAACTAACAACCCCTATTTTCTATTGTAAAACTGCCATTTACAATAGAATTTATGGTGGAAAACAATATTCTTAATTGTTATTCTATTGTGAGCAGCAATAGATATTATTGTAATAACAATTAAATTTATCGTATTGTTACAATAATTTCTATTGTAATTCTATTGGACTTTTTTATTCGGGATACGCTACCGCTGTCAAGCGGATGAATCCCTGAACTCATCTTCAACTAAAAGCCCTAGATCTCCCAAATAACTTTAATGAAGACTGTAAGCGTTTATCTTTTAAGTTTGTAGCGATATTACAATAATTAACGTCTAAATGTACTAAATACAAAGCTCATGGGCTCGCGCTTTAAATGTTCCGAAAGGCTAAAGCAGAACCTCTAGGTTTATATCCATAAGAGAATCCTGTGTAACGCTCCCTACAACTTCCAATCATACCCAATCATCATCACTCGCGATGCGTTTTGGCGATCCATCGCTCGTGATGCAATCAACAAGGAATCTGATGAACACTTTATACGCAAAGCAAGAATCCGTGCAGATACGAATGACTGGTGAGTGCCGTTTGCTTCCAATTTGCAGATACTGGTAACTCAGTGATTGGCAAAAGCACGGATGAAAAGGGAAGCCCAAAACGTATGGTTTGGTTCATTGCGTATCGTGTTCTCACGCGTGACGAATACACACGAACAAAAGCTGTGGTATTCATAACTGAGCGGCATCTCAAGCGAAAGATGATGCTATGTAGGAATCAGTAACCCTGGACCCGGAGAAGTTTTTTAGAAAGAATCATTAAATACCATCTAGGAGAAATGCACAGTGGCACAAAAGCGACTATAGTCGTTTCAGAAGCAGACTCGCCTCAATATGATAATCGATCGCACTATTTTGTGATTCGAAGCAGTTGACTGCTGCTCAATACCGAAGTGCAGTAAGAGAAAAAGTACGAAATGTTGCTAAAGTAAAATTTTATGGATATTGGGAATTGACATACAGTAATATCCCGATTTTGTCACCCCCCTGGTGAATTTTGGGGTGATAAAACCGGGTATGTGACAAAATTGGAAAAAAAATATTTTCATTTTTTTAAATTCATTCCACAAATATGAATCATTTCAAGCCTTGGAAAGGCCAAATGCGTGAACGGTACTCGTTATTTCTTGTCGAAATTACTTACATAATATTTCCCAGGTACTCAGAAGTCGTTCGTAATAAACTACAGGCGGTGAAAGTTATTTCATGAAAATCAATGTTGTTTTTGGTATTATTTACGAAAATAAAAAGAATGACAAATTTTTTTGGGGTGACAAAATCGGGTCGAAAACGTGACAAAATCGGGACGTGATAAAATCGGGTCGAAAACGTGATAAAATCGGGGGTAGACAAAATCGGGGAGTGACAAAATCGGGTCAGTACTGTATATCTTACTCTCATTAGTTGATTATAGAATAGTTTGTTGCAAGGTTAGCTGTTGTGTAATTTATCATATGTCCGTGTACGTTGGAAGTGTGTGGATTCAAGTCTCATCGGCTGCCAAATATTTTGTTGCATCATTTAATGAAAATCACGTTCCATGGGTTACTCAGGGTATCGGAATTGAAATTATTTCCTAAGCAAACCTGGTTAATAGATAGTTAAGATAGATAGTTAAAAATAGTATGATCAAAGTATTCCTATAAATTGGAATAAATATCTAGCATTCCACCTTTCATTGTGATTTAGCTACTCTGGTTCTTCTTCTAACTGATCACAGGAATAAAAGAAATGACAAACATATGTACTCGTTTCTCATTTATGTGATTTTTTGTATGTACGTCTCCCTGCTCAAATTATATTTTGACAAATCAAATACAAATGTCCTCTGTCTGGCAAGTGCACGTATTTCGGCAACACAGCTTTCGACACGAGTTGCCACCAATTTTGATAGTAGGCAGCCACTACTGGAGTGCTTCCGGACACTTCTCGATACCCATCAGTTCGATGCCACTTCTCGCGATCCACACGATTTGTTGTTTGAGTTCGATGATTCCGGTTTTGGCGCTGTTGCTGACCGCACAGATAGGCTGGCTCCATCATCAAACTAGAATCAACCGGTCCCGGCCGTTCCGCTAATCAAATATTGAAATTTAAGTCATGAAATAAACACACCCGGTTCGGAATCAATCGGCGCGCTGCTGCGGTTTTGCCACCGGACAGCACCCGCACTACTGTTTGCGGTAATTTCGGCACTGACTGAAGACTGACCATTCCGGAGATCGACATAGTTATTATGGTCGTTCGTATGGAGGGAAGTCCGATTCGGATGTGTGTGGCAAAATTTGTTTGCGTGCAGGCAAACTTCCTATTTTAATAATTTTGCCGATTGGGATGAGAAATTCATGTGATTCGCGGTGGATTGGTGAGCTGAATTTCGGAAACGGTTTATTGTCAGATTCTGCTTTATGAATGTTGTTTAGAATAACAGCTCTGTTTGAGGGGATTTCATATTTGAATGGAAATGTTTTTGTTAAGCAATGCTTACTTTTAAAGTAAACTAAAACAACTATGATGCACGAGCAAATACGCAATCACATTGATTATTATTTAGTTTTATTGCACGAAAAATGACAATCAAATTTATGTTTTCTCAAACTTAATGTGAGATTGAGCTCACAACCATAAAAGCCGGTCAAACCGTTTGTTATTGTTCTCAGGATGTACACATTGTGAACCACATTCTTTTTCTATCAATTTAAAAATTTTGTGAATTCTGGCTGTTGTACAATTAAAATCACAAAAACTTGATGTTAAAACTTTGAATGATTCCCACATTCTTGTTTGACAAAATTCTAAAACATCCTTTATCTACACATATTTTGTATAAATCTTTTCGCTATCAAATCATGATCCATTTATTCACTACTATAAAATTGCTATAAAATTTTAATAAGGGTCTGTTCACAAATTACGTAACGCTTATGAGGGGAGGGGGGATGTCCAACTTGCGTTATACTTTGTTACACTAAAAGGTGGGGGAGGGGGTGGGTACTACCAAATGTTACGCATAACGCAAATAAAATTGAATTTGAATGTCTTTTTTTTAATTACTGATTGAAGTAATTGCTGTTTATCGTTATCGTATATTAGTCATTATCGAAATCAAGCATGCTGATATGCGTAAAAATACCAAGCGAATATTGTATTTCTCGACACCACAGTTCCGCAAAACTATGCAAATGGTTATAATCGCAAATTCTATTTTCGTTCCTACTATCTGCATTCTTGATATCCTTGATTTTTGAACATATGCCGTCCCTATTCTAACAGTGTTAAAAAAATACCAAAACCCAAATGCTTCAGAGAAGGGAAAAAAATGCCTTTAAAATTTTCACAGTTACGCGTTACATGGGGGAGGGAGGGGTACCAAAAATGTTACTTTTTGTTACGAGGGGGAGGGAGGGGGTCAAAAATTCGGATTTTTGCGTTACGTAATTTGTGAACAGACCCTAAGTGCTAAAATTATTTGCTATTCATTCATGCATTAGCTATGAAAGTAAAAACAGAACGTATCCATAGGAAGATTGCAAACTTTTTCTCTAAATAAGCAAACCATCCATTAGAACGAGGGACAATGCACTTCAACGCTGTCAGCCGCGACGCACCTAGGTATTAAGTAGCAAATGCTCTCGGGGAAGCAAACTTCGCCCATTCTATCCTAATTTTGGATTTACGCTCTACCAACACAGCACCAATCTCGCAAGCTGTTTGTCGAACCGTTCAAACATTAGTTAGCTGTGGAAGGTAGCTCATTATGCAATAATAACTCGTCGTGGTTCTTGTAACGCTCCGACGCCGAGTCTAGCATTCAGCGCCGTCGTCGGTAAGATATCTAAACGCACTCGCAAAGGCAAAAGGCAGAAACGTGCGCTGAAACCGTGCCACCTAATCTCCCAAATGAATCCTCCTGAGTCCTGACACATCGCATCGGAGCAGTGCCAGTCAGGATCCAAATATTTGCGAGATGGCTTCTGCTGCACCTAACTGAGGCGTCCGTCGTCGTAATCGTCGCCGCTCATGTGCTCTTCGGCTGCCACACCGAAGTTGGCCAAAAAGTTGGTCTGTATGAGGTAAGTCCCGAGTGCGAGGAAGTAACAGAATTATTCATACCCACTTTAAGTTGGTACAATCCGTGAAAATCGAGGCAAAAATTAGTTGTACTCCATTCCATTAATAAAAAACTCAAACAAAAATCATCCAGCATGAGTGATTTATTTGAGTTTACTACAGCTCGAACATAGTAAAGTAGTTCATGGATATTCCCTTTTGCTCGGGTTTGGATGGCGTCTCTCTGTCTGACTGACTTTAGGAAACACCTGGCGGCGACGACCGACAGTGGCACACATGCTCTGGTGGATACTAATGCCAGAATTATCCTGCGGAAGGAGAAAACAGGTGTGTGCTTGCGTACATGCCTGCCACAAGTGCCACAATCCCGTCGAGCAAGAAGTCAGCAGCAGTGTTGTGCGAAGAGTGACGGCGTGTGCGAAACTTTACAAATATTTGGCACTGCAACACTACACTTTCGCGAATTGGGAAGTTGCTACGGGATTTGACGGTTGAAGCCGTTGATTACGAAGTATGGATGGATTGCGATAAGAAGGCTTTATATTTTGGTGGAGAGCTTCGGATATTTGCTGTATATAAACAATAGGCCTTTGGTTCGGTGACCATGTGACTTAATGCATATTTCAACCATATTATCCAAGTGTCATATAAATAGATCAGCTATTGTGAGTGCTCAGCGATCTTTACCTCTACTTCAGGTGGAAATGCTAAAACGTAAATCAAATTTCACATTTTCATTGTTCAAATAATTCCCACCACATTTGATATGGCTGTTATAAATCATGGTTCAAAATAACTACTACTGCTGACAACACAATGCCGCTAAGCTCACTCGAGTTACGAGAACACTTAAAGCAGTACGTGATTAAACTAAAACCGAGTAAATACCATTCTCACCATCACTGGCAATAGTCACGCACCCGTTTCTAAATACGAGCCGATCTCGCCAATAATCTGACACCCATTCAACCTCCCGACTCCCCTGATGAGGAATTCGGCAATATGAGGTAACATTTCGCCACCGCTTTCCCGATCGGGCACCGGGAATACGATCTGTTTGTTTTCAATTTCATTAATAATACACCCATCAGCTGAAATAATCTCAATTTTCCATAATTAATACACACCCAATTATTGCACGGTTGTAATTGTGATATTGGCTTGATGCATGGGTGTTGAGCGGGCAAACAGGGAGAAGAAATTTAATTCATTTGTTCGATATTCGGGTTTTGTGCTGATGAAGTCGAGCAAAATCCAACCCAACAATCGATTATACTACCAACTGCCAATTTTAGCGGTGGTAAATCCATGTCAGATTTCAACATGAATAAAATTAAAAATATTTCAAAAAAATGTCAGAACATTGCTAGTTGCTGTCTCATTATTGCGATGGAAATACGATAGAAAGAGTAATACAGAAACTGCGAAACAAAAAATCATTTAAAGGGTGTACGGAATCAAATTGCAACACTTTGAACTACTCGCCAAAAATTAGTCTATCAACCCATTGTCATGGAATTTTCAGGGACTGAAATACAATATAGAAGCTTTGACTATGTATCACTGTTTCACTGTAATTCATAAATACATCCAAATGCTGAAACTTTTTTCTTAAATGAACTCATTAGATTTTGTATATGTCCCTGACTAACATTTTTCATCCTGCAATCTATCCCAACAAAAAAATTAACTAATTTTATTGTCGCAGTCGATTATTTAACTTAATTAAAGTCAACTTCAGACTGCATCGTGCTTTCGTGCTGTGCGGTTCTTTCTCTCTTTGCGGAAGGAAGTTTTTAATACTACCCGAAGCTATTTTAATTTCAACGGTGCTTCATAGCGCTATTTGTACCCACTGATCCCGTTACGATCTTTGCAAGGACCCGTGCCTTCGTTTTACGTTGGACCCGTTTGCGGAAGTAAAATTCCGACAAGCGGTGGTAATCCTGCAGGGACACCGTTCTGGGAAAAAACCTCTTAGAAGGTCACGTCTCCACGCTCAGCAATGATCATTAATAAAAACAAGAGGAAGGGGGAGTCTCTGAATTCTCCACTTCCTTCAAAGAAACAAGGTTTCAAGACCGTCCTGCCAAAGCGCGGAAAAAATAGAAGGAAGCTGGAGAATTCAGATATTCCTTCTAACTCTAATATCGGAAATAATTCTTCTCCAATCGAACTGAGCAATCAGTTCGATTTAATTAATGATGAAATTGAGCAAATTGAATATACCTCTAGCCCAGGTGATTCGATTCATGCGAAAAAGCAAAGGATTCCGCCAATTGTGGTATCTGTTGCCGAGTTTTCTGGCTTCCGGAATGAGATTTTGAGTAACCTTCAGGGGATCAAGGTTTCATTTCAGATTGCTAGGAAGGGTGACTGCCGCGTTTTGCCGGGATCCTTTGACGATCGCAAACGTCTTCTTCAGTATTTAACTGAGAAGCGCCATAAATTCTTCACATACGACGACAAAACTGAGCGATTGTTCAAAGTCGTCTTGAAAGGTCTCCCCAGTGATGATAAATCATTGGATGAGATTAAAATTGAAATTTCTCAATTACTTGGATTTTCACCAGTCCAAGTAATTAAGATGAAAAAGAAATCCCACTCAGGTATTTCCCAGAGGGGCATTTCTCAAGAATTTTATTTAGTTCATTTTAACAAAAGTGAACTAAATAATATGAAAAGTTTGGAAAAGGCCTGTATTATGTCCCATGTCCGAGTTACATGGGAACATTTCCGCAGGCCAGGGGGAAATATCCAAAACCCCACCCAGTGCCGTAAGTGCCAAAAGTGGGGTCATGGAACCAAACATTGTCACATGGATGCTAAATGCATGATTTGTGGTGGAACCTCTCACGCCAAGGACGTATGTCCTGTGAGAGAAGATTCCAATAAATTTAAGTGCGCAAATTGTGGGGGCAATCAAAAACCAATTTCTGGGAATGCCCTTCACGCAAAAAAGTTTTGAATTCCCGTGCAAAATTGATGACGGGAAATTCCAATCGGATCCCAGATTCGACGGGTAGAAATTTTTCAAACGCTCAAATTTCGAAACCGGTTACCGGTCGAGCAATTCATACCCACCACAATTCACAAACAAATTTTGCCGCTCGTCAACGGGTAGCAAGCACTTCAGTAAATTCCAATTTTTCCAATGTATCCACGTATGCAAACATCGCTGCTGGTAGACAAAATTTCTCTTCTCAAAATGAGGTTTATACCCATGTCCCAACGGAAAATAATGGTCATGTTGCCGATTCAGGTAGCATGACTGCTTCCGATTTTGATTTTTTAACTGAACAATTGCATCACATGATTGATGCAATGTTCAAAGCAAATACCATACCAGAAGCTGTTCAGGTTGATATAAAGTACACACAAAAAATTGTTATCGGACTCCGTTTTAATGGATCTAAATAATTGTGTGAAAGTTCTAAATTGGAATGCCCGCTCTCTAAAGGGTAAGGAAGATGAATTATTCAACTTCCTAACAGTTCATAATGTGCATATTGCCATTATAACTGAAACCTATTTGAAACCAGGACTCTCCATTAAACGAGATCCAAATTATTTTATCTACAGAAATGATCGTCTTGACAGCGCCTGTGGTGGGGTCGCCATTGTCATCAATAGACGTATCAAACATAAATTATTTTCTTCGTTTGAAACCAAAGTTTTTGAAACCTTGGGAGTTTCTGTTGAAACAAATTTTGGTCAATTTTCCTTCATTGCAGCATATTTGCCTTTTCAATGCAATGGGCAGCAAAAGAATTTGTTGAAAGCTGATCTTCAAATTCTGACTCGCAACAAATCAAAATTCTTCGTAATTGGTGACTTCAATGCCAAACACCGTTCATGGAATAATGCTCAAAGCAATTCCAACGGCAACATTTTATTTGAAGATTGTTCTGCGGGATATTATACTATTCAATATCCCAATGGCCCAACTTGTTTTTCATCCACTCGAAATCCTTCGACAATTGATTTGGTTTTAACGGATTCAAGTCAGCTGTGTGGCCAATTGGTAACTCATGCTGACTTTGACTCTGATCACCTTCCTGTGACATTTGAAATCTCACAAGAAGCAATTTATAATCCAATCAGCTCTACTTCCAATTATCATAGGGCTGATTGGGATTTATATAAAACGTATATCGATAGGAATTTTGATGTTGATATTCCTCTCGATACCAAAAGTGATATTGACAATGCGCTCGTATCTTTGACAAATTTAATTGTCGAAGCCAGAGGCATTGCAATTCCTAAATGTGAAATTAAATTCAACTCCATTATTGTTGACGACGATCTTCAGCTACTGATCCGTCTTAAAAATGTGAGGCGAAGGCAATACCAAAGAACTCGCGATCCCGCGTTGAAAGTTATTTGGCGAGATTTGCAAAATGAAATTAAAAAACGTTTCGCTATTCTGAGAAATACCAACTTTGAGAATAATGTCTCGAAGTTGGATCCCAGTTCGAAACCCTTTTGGAAATTAACGAAAATTCTTAAAAAACCTCAAAAGCCAATTCCAGCGCTTAAAGACGGAAATAAAATTTTATTAACAAATGGCGAAAAGGTCCAAAAACTTGCTCAGCAGTTCGAGAGTGCCCATAATTTTAGTCTAGGTCTCACTAGTCCAATTGAGGATCAGGTTACACGGAGCTTCGAAGACATTCTCAACCAAGATAATGTTTTTGACCCTTTGTTGGGAACCAATTTGGATGAAGTGAGATCTATTACTAGAAAATTTAAAAATATGAAAGCCCCGGGTGATGATGGTATTTTCTACATACTTATCAAAAAACTTCCTGATAGCTCTTTATCCTTTTTGGTTAATTTATTTAACAAATGTTTTCAATTGGCATACTTCCCAGATAAATGGAAAAACGCCAAAGTTGTTCCAATTTTGAAGCCGGACAAAAATCCAGCTGAGGCTTCTAGTTATCGACCAATCAGTTTGCTTTCTTCAATAAGCAAACTGTTTGAAAAGATTATTTTAAATAGAATGATGGTTCATATTAATGACAATTCTATTTTTGCTGATGAGCAATTTGGTTTTCGCCATGGGCATTCAACCACTCATCAGTTATTAAGAGTTACGAACTTAATTCGGCTCAACAAATCTGAAGGATATTCGACTGGAGTTGCTCTTCTTGATATAGAGAAAGCATTTGACAGTGTTTGGCATGAAGGTTTGATTGTAAAATTGATGAATTCTAATTTTCCTCTGTACATTATTAAACTGATCCAAAATTATTTATCAGATCGCTCACTGCAGGTAAACTATCAGAATTCTAAATCTGATAGATTACCTGTAAGAGCTGGTGTTCCCCAAGGCAGCATACTGGGGCCCATTTTGTATAACATTTTTACTTCTGACTTACCTGATTTACCACCAGGGTGTCAAAAATCTTTGTTTGCAGATGACACAGGTCTCTCAGCCAAAGGGCGTAGCCTTCGTGTCATTTGTAGTAGATTGCAAAAAGTTTGGATATTTTCTCCACTTACTTGACAAAAAGGGAAAAATTTCCCCGAATGCCTCCAAAATTTTCCCACATAAGCCGAGAGCTTCTTATTTGAAACCTTTTACCAGACATATTGTCATTATGAATGGGGTTCCAATTAATTCGTCTAGCGAAGCTAAATATTTAGGACTTCTGCTAGATCAAAAATTAACTTTTAAAAATCACATTGAAGGCCTTCAAGCCAAATGTAACAAATATATTAAGTGTCTATATCCACTTATAAACAGAAAATCAAAACTTTGTCTTAAGAACAAACTTTTGATTTACAAACAAATTTTTAGACCTGCCATGTTGTATGCTGTGCCAATATGGACTAGTTGCTGCAATACCAGAAAGAAGGCACTTCAGAGGATTCAAAATAAAATTTTGAAAATGATTCTGAAGTTGCCTCCGTGCTATAGTACCAATGAACTTCATAGAATTTCTAATATTGAGACATTTCAAAAAATGTCCAACAAAATAATTTCCAATTTTAGACAAAAATCGTTGCAATCTTCTATTGCAACGATTAACTCCTTGTACCCTTAGTATAAAATATGTTAAGATTAGTTTAAGTTGAAAACATTGTAATTCCTACATGGTTCAATTCAACCATAGGAAAAATTCTAACTGCCAGAGGCAATTGAAATGTATTAATAATAACTAAAAATATAACATAGCAAATAAGGATGATAGTGTAAAGAAAACACGGAACATCTAGTCTAAGAGATAAATGCATGTATTAGATAATTAGCAAATAAAATTAGTTAAAAAAAAAAAAAATTAAAGTCAACTTTCCCAAAGAAACCATATTTTTTGACGCTTCTAACTATTACAAAAATCGAAAACAAAAAATCAAAAAAGTGCTGCAGTGTGAACCGGCCTGAACAATGAGATTGATGCTCTCTCAAAATCTGACAAATATCAGTCCAAAATTAGATTTCAGCGCTTTTCTTATTTTTTTGATTTTGGTTGTTTACTATAGAAGCGACAAAACAGAAAGTTTTTTGAAAAGTCTACCTGTATTAGTCGGATAAACGAAAATGTTAACGTTGGAGTTGGAAACCAATACGAAATGTTGACGCGAAAGGCCAAATTAACATTTTATGTTCCGTAATAATCAATTTTGGAGGCTTCCAAAGCTCGTGTTTTCATTCCAGACCAGTATCTTTCAATCTGCCGCAATTCTGGTGATATCGGGGTCAAAGGCAAAAAATTGGATTAATAACATCTTTTTATAAGATGTGGAATATGGAGGTGAATGCGCAAGATTTATTTTCACACGTCCTGTTCCTTCGGCTGTATTTTCGAAACTACTGGAAGTTTCTTAATGAAATTCACGCAGTGTGAATAACACATGCTGAAGCCGTCTTTCACAAAATGTCTTTGTTATCAGCCCAGTAGGTGAAATGTTATCGACTTTTGAAAGTGATGCAATTTGATTTCGTACACCCTTTACTAAATACTGATGTCATTAAACAGCTTAGAATTAGTACTCGTTGAGAGAAACCTTCTCTGCATTCCCATGCGACAGTCTATTAGCAAACTGTACCACCCTCCTTCCACCAGTGCACAGTGAGTTAAGCAGGAGCAGTGAAGAAGAAATAGTTCTCACTTGGCAAAAAAAGAATAATCGTTCGATATATATCGACACAAAAAAAATTGTCCTTCGCTCGTCTTCAAAACCTATTTCTTCGTGAAATTATTCATGCCTGCCGTATTCTAACGAAGCTATCAAATCTAGGACAAAAACGTTCAATATGTGCCCCCTAAGCAAATCTTTAACGATGATAACAATCGAAAGTATGAACTTCCAATGTGTTACCCATTAATTTAACTTACCATCTATAATACGGAATAAAAATTTGGACGAAAAACCAATTAGGGTAGAAACCGATTTTCCGATAGGCGCAAGGGAAAAAAGCTTATTAACTTTTATTTCACGGAAAGCTGAAAAAAATCTGGATTTTGAGTGTGTAGTTTAGAGATAAAATATACAACTCCTCAACGTAGTTTTGACGGACGTTCAGGGATTGAATCCAATAGAGAATGAAAAAGTCTCTTACTCATCATCTCAGCGTATACAGGTATACATAGCATACCTGTCATGATAAAGCACTGGTTCGGGAGTCTATACCTCATGATAAATTTTATTTTAAAAAGCTTAACCGATTAAAACTTTGTAACAATAAAATATTTCATAAAACTCTTAACTACCGTGTAAAGCTTATGGTATCTTAGACCCGTTTGCACCTTGAGCGCCATCTCTAAAATGGATGAGACATCTGAAGCTTTTTTATCAAAGTTTACTGATTGTTTCGCGAGATCCCGTGAGTACCTCCGCAAGTAATCTAATTTAGCTGACCACCGAGAGAATTTAAAGAAAAACCTATTTGAACTGGACACTCGATTTTATTCAAGGAACTACTACAGGTAATCTTCGATATAACGTACATATCGATTTCAAGTTTGTACGTTATATCAAATTGTACGTTATATCGAAGCATGAGTAACCATTTTTATTTTACACTACTTGAATGTTGTATTATCATGTACTTTATGGGCGAATATTATTTTTTTATATAAGGCTCAGCTAGCAGTGTGAAACAGCTTTTCTTGTGAACAATTCCTACAAACTTGTTCGTTGCTATAAAAAATTACCCGAAGAATTGTATTCGTCATTTTATTTCTATATAAAGTACATGAAATAAAAGGCTAAGAAGCACTGGAAACACAAGGCTTGCTTTTCGTTGCACCGTTTGTTTCATTTATTGAGTATCCGCGATCTTTAATTGATTTAAACTAGGACACGATGTGGCACGTGACTGGTCAAATTAAATATTGTCATAGATATTTAATTATATACGCCAACAATATTCAGAAAAAAATCTCATGTCACGGTAATTTTGATCAATTTTATTAGAAATTTCCGATGAAATTTCTAGAGAAGTTCCTGAATAAAAGTCTGGAGAATTTTATGATCTTTTAGCATAGCATAGGATAGCATAGCATAGTTACGGTGTACTTCGTAGATTGGACACTAGTGATACTCATGTTTTTCTTTTGAAATCCTTATTCCGATTGCTATCAGAAATCAAGGTGGGTGTTGTCCTTGATTTCATTCTAGAATAAAAATCACAAAAGCATGAGGATTACTACTCCTGGCCACGCCCATCTTCACCTTCTCCGGTATTCGTACGGTACGGTATTCGTTCACCGTAACTTGGGAGGGGAGGGAAGTGTTGATGTAGTACTTACTTAACGAGAGGCTCCCGACTCAGCGACACCCTCATAAGTACTACGGAGTTGGATATTGGAGAAGGTATTCGTTGGGTCAGGACTTGCCTGTAGCTGGCAATGTGACCGTGGTAGATCTTACACCGTAACACACCACGCAAAGGTGTCTACCCAGCGTTACGGGGGATGGATAATTTTATGATCTTTTCATCGGAAATTCCATTGATAATTTTTTCAGAGATTCCTTTAGGAATTCTTTTTTTCAATTAAATAATACAAAATACCTGAAATCTCCCTTATATTTTGTTGGATGTATTCTTCTAGACATGTTAATACTTCCTTGAAGGTATTTTCAACAGAATGTTTGAAGGAATTTTTGATGGAATTTTCAACGAAAAAGTCAAAGATTTCCTAAAGGGATTTTTCAAGAAATTCCAAAGAGCATTTCCTAAAAAAGATCTAATGCAACTTCCGAAGAAATTCCTAAGCGAATTTTCAAAACCTTAATAATTTTCCGAAGGAATTTGTAAAGTAATTTCAGAACGAATCCCCACAGGAATTTTTGAAGGAATATCCGAATAAATTACCAAAATATTTTCCGTAGATCTTTCCTAAGGAGTTTCGGAAGGTATTTCCGGATAATGTTTAAAAGGAATTCGTGAATTTATTTCTAAATGAATGATTCGAAGAATTTCCCAAAAAATTCTAGGAAGAAGTTTTGAATTCCGAAGGAACTCATGAGGTAGATTCTGTAATTCTTAAAATTCATTCTTTTCGAAGAAACATTGAGGAGGAGTTTAAAAATAATTTTTAGATTTATTTCCGAAGTTGTTTCCGGAGGATTTTTCAAAGAAATCCCAGCTAGTTAACCTTTCTTCAGAGACCCTGGCCTTCATCACAGCACCTTCCTTCTGTGGCTGTGCGGGCTTACCGGTGGTATAGCCGGGGTGGCTTGGAGATCTCCCTCGCTTGTTGCTTCGTTACAACTCTAAGAAGGGCGATCAACTATCAGCGGAAACAACGCCGGATTAGGTCGACTACGGAACCGAGAATTACGGCGATTCCTGCTGGGGGTTTCAACGCAAAGACAGTAGAGTTGTCCTAAACGCCTTCTCTTGTCCCACATACTTTCTCTCTACTCTTCAACTTCCAACTTTGGTAACTTTGTAACTTTGTAACATCCGTTTGCTCCAAAATACTTTGGAATAGTGACCGCATCCCAGGGTCATGACCTCCTTTTTAGGTCATTGCCCTCGTCTAATAGTATCGACCCAATTACACCACCATTTAATGGCTACTTAACGAAGGTACTTCTGGCTCTCTGGTGTTGGGTTGGAGGACTATGGTGAGTGGTTGGATGCGGTCTTATAGGGTGGTGAAGGCTGCCCTGCTCTACTGCAGTTGCTAAAGTACTGGGAAAACCAACGAGACGAGTTTTACCTTTTTTGTGTCTTTATTAAGTAGACTTTCAGCCCGAGGCTGGCTCGTCTCCGCTAGAGTTTTACCTGCCATTCGCAAACAATTAACGCATTAGACTACATTTTCAAGAATTTCTCGGAAACACTCATCACATAACATAACCAAAATTTACAGATTCGTTTGGAGTTTTTTTATTCTAGAATTTTTTGAGAAATTCCTGGGATAATTTTTAAAAGTGTTGCTCAAGGAGTTTCCGAAGGAATTCTTGCAGGAATTTCCGGAGGTCTTAGGATTTTCTTGAAAGAAATTAAAGATAGAATTCGATGTGAAAGTATTGACCTAATGGCTAAGGGAAATTCCGAAGGAATTCCTGGAAGAATTTTCGAAGGAATTACTGGATTCATTTCTGGATGATGTTTTGAAGAAATCCCTCTGAGAATTGCCGAAGACATTCCTGGGGTAATTTTCAAAGGATTTTTTGGAGCCATTTGAGAATAAATTACTGGTACATTTTCCGATAGAACAACTACCTGGGGCTCTTTGTGAAGGAAATCCAGGAGAAATTCCAAATGGAACAGTTCCAGAAGGAATTCTGGAAGGAATTCTGAAGGAATTTCCGAATTCCTGTAGAAATCTAGGAATTTCTTCGCAAATTCTATTTCGAGTTCCTTCCTTAATACCTTTAGGCTTGAAAATATATTCAGCAAACTCTTTCGGAGATTCTTTTAAAAATTCCTTAAAAAATAACATTGGATATTCTTTGAAATATTCTTCCAGAAATTACTTTACATATTCGTTTCGAAAATTTATTCAGTTTTTTTTTAATCCCTTCATGATCAGATTTTTTTAAAAAATTAATTCGGAGATTCTTTTTGAAACTCTTTTAGAATTTCCTACGGGAATTCCTCTACAGAATTCGCCAGAAATTATTTTGGGAACTCCTCCAGGCATTTCCTTTAGGATTAATTTCAAAATAATCTGGTGCACATTTCAAGCCTGGATCTACAATATCATTACTTTACTCAACATAAGCTGACTCAGACCTGAAAACAACCCGCCATCAATTCTGACTCTGACTAATATCAACTAGACATTTGTCCATAGAATATGCCTAAAACCTCATTAACTTAATATCATCCAATACCTCGGGAGAATTCTGAGGATAGTGCAAAGTGGGGAAAACAGTAGTAAATGCCTCTAGCTGATAAAATTAGAATCCATACAACAATGCCATCCCTGCATGAATGATCATAATAATTTAGTAAAATATTTTGTAATAACTATCCAATTTAAAATTATTTTTCAAAGTGTACGTTATAACGGGTTAAAATGTACGCTATATCGAGTGACGTTATATCGAGTGTACGTTATATCGGGGGTACGTTATATCGAAGATTACCTGTACCTACTCGTATCGAATCTATACCAGCGGTGGTAGAAAAAGATTCATATAGGCAGCAAATAACAAGGCAGAATGAGATGGGGTGCTACCATTGCGTTCACTAATATAGATATGCAAATTTTGGGGTTTTTTATAAAACTAATTTTTCGCCTTACGTTTTATTCTCGTGCGATTCGTCAACGGTTGAAATTGGTGAAAAAATTAAGCAGACCTAACTCGTTTGAATAAAGACTCGACAGTTAAAATTTAGCCAAAGTTTATGCCGCAGTTTAAAGATTGTAATTTCTAAAAATCGTAGTGCCGTGCAGGTGAAACTATATTGTAATAACTAGAAAATTATTATAATTAAAGAAACTGTGTATTTCCCTTAGATTGAAATTTAGATCAGGGAAGCCATTTTGAATTTTATCCTTACATGTGCTAATTATCAAGGAGGTGTAAGGTAAGAAGATGTTTTAAACCCTATCCGTTATGCTTGATGATAAAATTGTGCTAATTCGAATGACCAGGAAAATCCCGCTGGTCATCGCGGGTGTGAGTTTGGGATCGAGAGGACCGGACGAGTTCTGTGATCTAGGAACCCCTGTGCATTGTTGCAGTGCCCTATAGAGCCCCATATCGACGCTCACGAAAGCTTCCCACCGCCACGCGACATCGTTACCTGTGCAACCACAACATAGACAGAGCTTGCTAAGGGGTTGCATACTACGCGGAGAACCCATCGCACGAACATCGCACGAACAGTGCAAGGCACCGACGTTTCCAAGTGTGCCTGCTCTCCGCTAAGCAACGATATCATCGCGTGTGTGCTGTGCGAGTAGGAACCCAACTCACCTGTAGTGACCCGCAGTGCAAAGGCGCGCGGTGTAGTGCACCTGCTAGAAGCGCGAATTATACTGCACGGTAGCATGCGCATGCTGAACAAGACCACGTGGCCGAAGTCGTCGTTGGATGTGCTGTCCCCAGGATTTTGGGCGTAAGCAGAACCGTTTCAGCAAGGAGTTAAGGAAAGTGCAACGAACATCAAGGTCAGAGATTTTATTGTAATTTAGCTTTGAGATTCAAAAATTAGCCTAGGAAAAGAAACCCAATAGTGGTGACGTCACCTTCGAGCTAGCGTTAGGCCTCTGTAAATTGATTGAGAGCAATAAACGGGATTTGAAAACCTAGGCCACCACAGTTATACGATTTGAATCGACACTGGTATTTTTCAAAAGTGTCTCATTGGGCCTTACCCTTAAGGTAATTTGCTTTCTTGGTCGAATTTGTTGTTAAGTAGTTGATATCAGTTCAGTTGGGTATAATTTTGAAGCCTTTTTGTGGTTAGCTAAGTGCTTATGAGTGTTTGAGGAAATATTCAACCTGCCCTAGAAAAGAGCCTTTGCCGGGCCATTAACAGGCTCAGCAGCCTCACCATTGGTGAGTGGCGCATAAGCTGCTGTAGGTCTTAAACCTAAAGCATTCGTTTCAACTTAATTAAATTAACCGATTAAAACTTAATTAATTAAAAAAATTAACCGATAAAAGTTAACCGATTCAATACGGATACGGGGTCATAGCTGTCAAAAATCAGTTTTAAGAGATAGAGCCTTGCTTTCTTCAGCAAAAATGTTCAAAATTAATTGTTCCATCCATGAAAAATATTGCCCAGGTCAGGTTACGGGCTTAAGGATGATCTAGAGCATCCAAACTATCCTTGAGTTTTAAATTTGTTGTTCTAAGGAATCAACACAATTTTTTAACAAATTCTGATTAAATAATTGAAATGAAAATGCTTCATACTAATATCCGGCGCCTGTCCAGCGATATAACAGATCTTTCCAATATCTACGATACTCCAAACAGTTCTTGAACTCAGATCGTAATATTCAAATCGATCAACATGAAGATCTTCAATGTCCCCACTAGTTCTATGAATTGGAATAGCTCCAGGGTTCCTAATTACACCATTATAGATACACTAAAGAATTCGTTCACTGGTAGCCGTGAATCTTTCTCTAAAGGTAGGCGTTTGCTCGGAGTATGGCAATGGTTTAAGTGACCCCTTCTTTGAAATTAGTGGAAGTGATTCCTACTTTAAAAGTAGGCGATTGCTTGGAATAAGGAAATGGTGGAAGTGATTCCTTCTTGAAAAGTAGGTCTTTGCTCGGATTAAGCCAATGACGAATGTGATCCCTTCTTTTAAAGAAGGCGCTTTCCCGGATTGAAGCAATGGTGGATGTGATTCCTTCTGCAAAAGTAGGCGTTTGCTTGGAATAAGGCAAAGTATGCGTTTGTCCGGATTGAGACAATTGTGGATGTAATCCCTTTTTAAAAGTAGGCGCTAGCCCGGGTTAAGGCAATGGTGTATGTGATTCTTTCTTTAAAAGTAATCGCTGGCCCAGGTTAAGCCAACGAATGTGATTTCTACTTTAAAAGTACGCGGTTTGCTCGGAATAAGGAAATGGTGGCTGTAATCCGTTTTTGAAAGTAGGTGCTGGCCCGCGTTAAGGCAATAATGGGGCATGTGATCCTTTCTTTTAAAGTGGGTGCTCGCCCGGATTAAAGCAATAATGATGGATGGGATCTCTTCTGTAAAAGTAAGCCTTTGTCCGGATTAAAGCACTAGCGGATATGACCCCTTCTCGAAACGTAGACGCTGCCCAAGGTTAAGGCAATGGAGGATGTAATCCCTTCTTTAAAAGTAGGCGCTTCGTCCTTTCGAACAATGTCTTCCATCAGTATGAATCATAATTATAATTGAAAAGTGAGAAGAAAGAAACGGAATGTGCGACGTGAGAAGAGACAAATAAGTAGTGGGAAGCAGGACGTCTCACCTATCGCTTTTCATATCTCACTTTTCACTTCTTACTGTAAGAAAGTGAGAAGTGCGAAGTGAGAAATGAGAAGCGATATATTTACAGTGAGACGACTCGATGAAGTCGAAGTCGAGGTCAAGTGATTGGGGTGACCATTCCATCACCGATACCTTTTTACTATGAAACGCTTTTTGCGATATGTTTCGGGCCGTTAATTTGCTTCAATATTAAATTTAATGGCAAATATTAATTAGCGTGAGACAGGATAACGTCTATGGGGCCCTCCTTAGCCGTGCGGTAAGACGCGCGGCTACAAAGCAAGACCATGCTGAGGGTGGCTGAGTTCGATTCCCGGTGCCGGTCTAGGTAATTTTCGGATTGGAAATTGTCTCGACTTCCCTGGGCATAAAAGTATCATCGTGTTAGCCTCATGATATACGAATGCAAAAATGGTAACTTGACTTAGAAACCTCGCAGTTAATAACTGTGGAAGTACTTAGTGGACACTAAGCTACGAGGCGGCAATGTCCCAGTGGGGGATGTAATGCCAATGAAGAAGGAGGATAACGTCTATGAGTATGTTGTATAACTCCATAGTTTAACGAGTTGAATCACGTCCGTCAGCGGAAAACTTCCTTTCTGAGTACTCCAACCAATATGATATTGAGCAAACGGAAGTCTTTTTTCCTACTATTCAACAATATCAATAGCTCGTCTTATAATTGTTCAATTCGAAACAATCAATTAAAGTTCTGCACTCTATGGAATTATTTAAAGAGGTAATTTTTGATACATTTGAGTGAAACGAGGGTGGCACTTTTTCCTCTATGATTCATTACAATATTTTCTGTTTAACAAAATTTGACACAAAATCCCAATTTTGTATTAGTATTATTAAGTATTTTTAACGACATATAACGACATTTAGAATTTATTTTTTATTTCTCCCCGTTTAATAGTCGGTGATGACTTATATAGGGGAACGGTTCGTCACTTCATCTCATAGCTCCTATTTCCATCCCATCAAAAACAAAGCAATGGTAAGGAATTTGGTTTGTTTATTATTTTTGCGATTTTTTTCAGCAATGAGCACGCATGTTGACAAAAAGAAGCGACGAATTTGGTGCCGTATTTCTTTGTTTAGCGATAAGAAAGATATATGTACAATAAGATGGTGATCGGAACATTTCCCCTACATGACAAAAGTTGTGGCTTTAATTTTCAACATTAAACGAATGAACAAAACAAAAATCCGCGAAATTTATATATTTTGAAGAAATTTTTACTTCAATGAAATCTTTTGTAAATGTTTTGTCCAACAGTAAAGTAAATTGAGTAAAGTAGTTGCTGTTGTTGAGTAAAAGTTGAGTTCAGTAAAATTTTAAGTAAGAGAAATACTCCGAGATTTCTGTGCATTCATATTGCATATATTTTCCCCTGATCAAACATGGAATGATTCCATGATGTCCATAGCTAGTTGATGTAACGAATATGATTGGAAGCTGTATGTGGAAATGAAAGGAAGGGTCGCCACGATTGTATCATTGGTTACAGGGCGCAATAAAACCATGGTGCCAAACTATCGACGAGATCTGTGCTTGCCCGGGCACTGTTGCTGTTGTCGAGTGGACAAATTCACAGCAGCATACATACATACAGGCACACAAACATTCACTGCACACTGCACACACAATGTAGCAATCCAGATTACAAACATTTACCAGAACAACGGCGACGGCATTCAACCGTCGAATATCGCACAGGAGGACAAGTTCATCGTGGAGCATTTAATTATTGTCCTGTTCGTTTTACATTCTATGGATTTAAACAATGTCCCGTTCCCGCTCTCCACTATTTTCGACCACACTCCTCCTGTGGTTGGGTCCCACTTTAAAGCCAAACTATAGTTCTGAGAGCTGAAACGCGAATAAATTGTTTTCGGTTTTTTTTGTTCTGCAACGAGAATCGTTGGTACTCCATTCGGAATGAAATTACGACATTCAGTCGTCCGTCGTCGGTGGCAAAAGTGTTGACCGGATCGCCCGGGCAACAATATTGGATCGTTAAACTCGCTCGAAATGGGGCGATTTTCTATTGCTGATTATTATTGCAATCACCCCCCAGTTGGAATTCAGACAACTTTGAAGGGCCTCTTTGTGCCACTTGATTCATACAGCCTGGGGCAACCCCTCAGGGATGTGAGCTAATTTAGGTTCGCCTGAATTTGGGTTGAAAAGTTTCTCTAATTTTGACTGAAATCTCCAAAGGGATTATTCCCTTCATAACCAATCGACCAGCTGCCAAGCCTTGGTTGGTAAATAAATAAATCGTTCGCCGTTACTGGGGTGAACTGTTTTGGTAGCAGGCTGGCTGGAGTGGGTCATCTCGGATCGTTCATCCGTAGTCGTACGGTCGGTTTAAGGGATGGACGTCGTCGTATTATTTAGTTTATAACGGCAGCATGCCGACTAGGTGACGTACCGTTGTGGGCAAAGTTTTATTGGATTTTTAATTTTAATTAATAGTATGCAAATTGCAGCTAGTCAGAAGGATAGTATTTTACCGACATGAACTACCAAACAGGGACCCCGTATTGCTTATTATCAGGGAAGGGAAAATGATTATATTCTGAATTTTTCATCAACAAAATGGCAATTTTAAGAATAGATATTTCGCAGTAAATAATTCAACTAATGGTTGCATATCCTGCTATAATATATATTAGCCAAACAAATTATTTTTCAATCTGTACAAGATATTTGTTTCCATTTGAAAAACCCTTTAGAGAGGTTTGATTCATCTGTCCATGATGCCTGCGCGTAAAACCTGGTCGTCGTCAAAAACAGAAGTCATTCTGATAACCAATTATCATTCAGCAATCTCACACTCATCACGAGGGGGCTCGTGCAAAGCACGTGTTTCCTAGCAGCAGCCGACATAGACATTGAATTGAGACAACAATCGTAACATTTTTTGGAAGCTTATCAGTTTGTACTTTTTGACAACGGTTTCTGGTCATTCACTTATTCACGATGCAAGTGCATGAAGCCATACAAGTAAAATAATGCCGAAACCATTTTTGTTGAGTGGACGGTTATCTTTGGATTGAATCAGTGAATCATTATCAGTGGCACACAATTGAGCAGCATGCACTCGATTGTAGGTACATATTTATCTTCAAAGGAAGAATGTAAAAAAGACAATAACGCCATTAGTCAGCAGTCTTTCCCTCAACTCAGATATGAGGGGTAGCCCCACGGAATCTCGTCCCAAATGATTCAAGGCGAATGTTCGCCCATCACACACACGACATGCCAGAAACGTGACACGCTATAAATTGTGAGTGTGCTTGCGAATGCCACATGAATTTCCGATAGTAACACCGGTCGGTAAGATGCTTTATTTTCGAATCTGTTTCGCAACAGCAGCTTGTCGCACCCGTTATCAGGAAGGCGATGTGTTTTTAATATGTTTATTGGTGATCATCGATTATGTTTCAGTTTATGGCAAGAACGTGAGTTCGGTATCGTGACCTCGTTTTCATTTCAAGTTCAATCCGTGGCTTGTTGTTATCATGCGTGATTGCAAAAAAAAAATCAAACACGCGCTACTTCAATCCTTTGTTTTGGGGGAAAAATTAGAATATTGCATGGGCGTAAGCCCAAAACGTTCTATCCCAAAATTAAAAAAATCCATGTCTTCTTTAGAATTGTAGTTTCAGCTGATAAAACTAAAGCATTTTGAAATAGATACCAAATAATTGTTTCAAAAGCAAGTAGCAATCGAATGTTAAATTTATCAACTGGAACTTCATTTGAGCTTGAGCTTGAGCTCGATTGACTGCTTGAGCTTGCTACTCCATTATGACCAGATCAGCTGTTCTTGCCCAGGGAACCAACAGATGTTTGCTTGGGACTAGCTCACATCTTCAATGTACAAGTACTGGTGATCTCATTTGTTAGGTCATACTGGCGCCTGCCACGTCAGAATGCAAGTCAATGTAGGGAAGGGGGAGGAAATGATGATGCAATCACTCGCCCACTGCAAGCCGAATATACCTCTGCACTTGCCACGAGTTCATGCGGAATTTGTTGGAATTTTTGGGTTAGGTTCGAGAGGCAGAGGTCCGTCTTGGTTAACGAGCTGCCAATCTGATAGATAGGAGAAAGCAACTGATGGAATTTCTATTTGGATGATTCGAAACGCGCTTTATAGTTCATTTCCAATTCCAGCAGATTACTGTTAGAATATTCAAGTTGAAGGTATAGGAATTGGGTTGGAAACGGTATGGAAGTCCATTTATAGTTCTAGCGATTGCTAGAACATGAGAAATATAGAGAAAGATACAAAGTAGGAGAATGGAACGGACTTGGGATTGAACCCACGACCTCCTGCGTATGAGGCAGAAGCAGTAGCCATATGACTACCAAGCCCGCTGGCACTTCATTTGATTTTAAAAACTAATCTATATACATAAACATGAATTTCTGTCTGTCTGATCCTTACAGAAACTACTGAACCGGCGTGAAAAATTGTATGCAGAGGTTTTCGGGGCCGAGGAAGGTTCTTAAGATAAGTCGAGACTCCTCCCCCGTTGGAAAGGGGAGCTCCCATACATATGAAAAAGAAATTTCTGCATAACTCGAGAACTAATCAGAGAATAAATCAATTTTAGGCGAAACGAAAATTGTCGGGTATGCTAGTTGAAAATAAACTAAAGTAAACAACATTCTGATAACGCATTAAAGCTAGATCTGTGCGTTGTTGAAATAAAGAGAGCGCAGCTTCTGGCAGAAGTATCAGTAGTATCAGCTGTACAGTAGAGGAAACTCTAGCATTTTTTCTTTATTTGTGAGAGGATTCCCGTATCTCCAAAAAACATCGATGTTTAAATTTTATTACTTAAATTTGGTAACCACCTAATTGACATTATGTACACATTCAATTTTCACTCAGAAGTATACGTTTTAGAAAGTTGAAAATTTGAATAAACAATGATAACATTTTCAGTATGTATTATTTCATATTCCTTTAATAATATTAGCTGAGTAAGCGACTTAGTTCCAACCAGGCACCGGCCTTGCAAATTTCAGTTTAAAGTTGATTGTTCAGACCAGAAATCTCTTAAGAAGATCCCATTAAATTATCCGGAGATCAATATAGGAAGAAGAATTACTCTGAGAATTTTGAAGAATTTTTCAGAATTTCTAAAGCATTTCTTCGAAAACCTTGGATAACTTCTTTAGGCATTCTCGAAAATTGACCTTTCCCGTCAAAAATTGTATCTCGTTTTAATGTCTCTTTATTATTATGCCTCTAACTATTTTGAAAATCGAAAACAAAAGCCGAAAAAGTGGGGTACGTGTGAACCGACCTGAAAAATTCAACAAATGTTCGTTCAATATTGGGCAAATGTTAGGCCCATCTTGAAAAACAGCACTTTTTAAATTTTTTTGTTTAAAATTTTAAAAATACTTAGGGCGTCAAAAACGAACAGTGGGTAATGTCTGTGACATAACCGCGAAGTGGACGTAGGACTTGACTTGATCATGCCTTTAAAGATACATAACATGCTCAGATCTCTCACATAATCTAATTTGGATGGATAATTCGGCTATGTCAGCACAATTATTATTACAATTTTAGTGACCAATTTAGAAAAAAAATCTCAAAATGGAAAGCTATCTATCTATTTTCAACTAATTTACTTGTAATTGATGAAAATACAAATGTAAAAAGATGAATTGAACCCGCTCGAGCTATGGTTTTATCATTACATCAGAACAACTCTATCCGAAGCTCCGCCCCTTTGATGAATAAGGCCAGTACTGTAAACAGCTTGTTGGCTTATCCTTCATTCTTGACCGACCCAGCGAAAATAGTTCGTATGTTTGTATAAATGACAAGAAAATCTAACATTAGATGAAAATCAAATGATGGCTGACCTTTTGGAGATATTCTCTTAATTGGTCACGAAAATTTTGAAAATTTGCTATTCGCGTGTAACATTTTATCTCTAGAATATTGGATTTGGCTCACAAGTACATTTTCGAACGCGAAGGGTATAAGAACTTTGATATTATGCTCTTTAGTGCGCCTATTTGTGGCCTAATGTAGCGATCAACGAACAAGCCAACGACGAATGCCAATCAATTGGGGCCAAGTGCCGGAAATTAACTCTTTCAGAGGCAACTGGTTGACCGTGGTTGTTTCTCGTAGGAAAACAAAAACAGACACACGACGGGAATTTTTCTCTTGCTTTGTCTGATGCCGGCCGGTCTCGGCTCGACTCTGCTCGGCAATGCTGCAGTGTCTGGTCTTGGCTGGGCTGCTTCTTCTGCCGCTGTCATCTACTTGATGTTCGTCAAAATGCTGATTCATAGTGCTGGGTGGCACCCAGTTTGCTTGAGTTGTGTCAGATTGAGTTCGGCGTTGGGCGCAGACAATGACGATGGCGGCGCAAAAAGGCGTGGAAGGGCCGTTTGGCCGAATACCGTTAGGCTGAATGCCATTTGGCCAAATGCCACTAGGCTGATAGTTGTTTGGCCGAATATACCATTTGGCCGAACAGACCGTAAGGCCGAAAGTCATTTGGCTGGAAGGGTCATTTGGCTGAAAGGGTCGTTTAGCCGAAAGGGTTGTTTAGCCGAAAGGGTCATTTGGCCGAATAGGTGCTTCGTATGAAAAAGCAAAGAGTTTTACCCCACCAGTCTGACCTCATTTCTTCTGAAATGCTTAGAACGTATTATCGATCATCACATTCGTGATGACTGTTTGGCAAACCTCATGTTAATCAACATGCTTACCAATCTGGAAAGTCCACCGTGACTCTTCTACACAAGGTTGTCTACGATATCGAGAAATCATTCGCTCAAAAGCAATCGTGCTTGGGTGCTTTCTTAGATATTAAAGGTGTTTTCGACAACGTGTCTTTCAATGCAATATTGGAAGCCGCACGTTGTCATGGGCTACCTAATATAATTACCAAATCTCGCGCTTAGTTTCATAGGGGCGTAACTGTATTGATCGATTTCTCTTCGTCGATGTTTTCTTTTTATTATTGTACCGAATTGCGCTAGTTTGTCGATGATTTAATGGTTTGGTGTGATAAAGGATGATTGTATCTTGCACCAGAATCAATAATCACGGTTGTAGCTTTTTAAACAATTGAGTTATTAACAAAATATAAAATCGATTAAGAGAAATCGATCAATACAGTTACGCCCCTATAAAACTTAGCGCGAGAAATGGATTCACCAGATGCTTAAAAACCGACATCTCTACTCGACATTACGTCAAGCAGCGATTAGGAAATTAAATGTCTGCAGATATCCTCAGGGGAAGTATTATCTTCACTTTTGTGGAATCTCGTAATCTCGTTGCAGATAGGCTATTGAGGTTATAGTGGGTTTGTGCATTACTACCTTATTCGACCTGATGCAAAACGCTCTCCAGGTAGTTGAAAGTTGGTGTCACCAATATGGCCTTTCGGTCAATCCGAATAAAACATCTATTGTTCTTTTCACGGAAAAACGTAAACGTAATGGTATTCGTCTATTACATCTTTTTGGTTCTGAAATCAATGTAACTGATCAAGTAAAGTATGTGGGTTCAATTTTGGATTCAAAGCTTTCCTGGACTCCTAACATTGAGTTCAGAATCGAAAAGGCGTGTATGGCTTTCGGCCAATGCCGACGAACCTTTGGTAAAACTTGGGGTCTTAAACCCAAATTTATCAAATGGAATACATAACTGTTGTACGACCAATTTTGGCTTATAGATGTCTTGTGTGGTGGCAAAAGGGGGAAGTGAGGACAATTCAGTCTAAATTAGGCCATCTTCAAAGGATGTGCCTAATGGCAGTGACTGGTGCGTTCTCTTTCACTCCCACGGCTGCCCTCGAGGTTCTCTTCGACGTGGCTCCATATATCTCAAGCAAGAAGCCTTTTCTTGTACACCTGTAAACCGCAGTTCTATACACACTTCGTTGTTACCGTTTATGGTTAATTGGGACAAAATTTTCCTTGCTCCAAGTGATCTCACACACGTTAGTAGTTTTCCTTATAGGACATTTTCAACACAATTCCCCTCGCGGGATGAGTGGACATCTGGCTATTTGGAGAGAAGTATGTCGGACAGCATTGTTTGTTACACTGACGGCTCCCTCGGCCAACTCAAGGTCGAAGTTAGTAATCGCATGTCGAACTCAAATTGAGGAACTGAATTCAGTTAATACTTCACACTTTATATGGGTACCTGGCCATTCTTCCATAGCTGGAAACGAATTGGCTGATGAGTTAGCTCGTAATGAAGCATCACATGGCTGTATTGGTCCTGAGCCAGCTATTCCAATATCCAAGTGTTGGATGAAGCTTTTGATCAACTCTTGGGCTGACACTCAGCACAAATGGCATTGGAGTAGTCTGGATTCATGTCATCCGGGAGCCATCTCCAGTAGTAGCAAGCTATTTAGCTAATCTGTCTAAACAGAATTGCAGTGTCTTATTCAAGGCCTTGACAGGTCACTGCCGACAGAACTATCACATGGTAAATATCCAACGCGTTGAATCATCTGTTTGTGATAGTTGTGAATCCGATTACGGAACTTCTTATCATCTAAAATGTAACTGCCCAGTCTATGCACAATTGCGCTTCCAAATATTTGGTAAACACTTAAGTGAAATTGACTTAAGAAACCTGAACCTTTTGAGTATTTTGTTGTTCATAACCCGTTGTGGTAAGGAGCTATACTGCCGCTAATCGCAAGTCGAGCACATCTGTATATGAGCCTCCATATACAGATGAGCTCGACTTGCGGTTAGCGGCAGTATAAGTATATGTACGCTTATGCGTAGTATGCCCTCTTCAAGGGCCCCTTTTCCAAACTTTCCTTTTGTTCTCCCATCCACATTGGTTTCCTTTTTGTTCACTTCCTTTTCCGTCAAGTGTGTGACGTCCCAAATTGAGGTGACAGACCGTTAGGCCGAAGGGAAGGGTTATTTGGCTGAAAAGGTCGTTTACCCGAAAGGGTCATTTGACAGAAAGGGTCGTTCGGCTGAAAGGGTCATTTGGCCGAAAGGGTAACTTGGCCGAAAGGGTCGTTTGGCCGAAAGAGTCATTTAGCCGAAAGGATCATTAGGCCGAAGGGGCCATTCGGCGGAAAGTGTCATTTAGCCGAAAGGGTCATTTGACCGAAAGGGACGTTTAGCCGAATAGGACATTTGGGCGAATAGTTAATTTTAAAAGTGTGAAATTTGGAGTGAGAAGAGAGACGTCTCAATTATCATTCCTCTTTTTTCACTTCTCGCTGTAAGAAGTGAGAAGCGCGAAGTGAAAAATGAGACGCCTTACTACCCACTTCGCACTACTCACTTTTCACAGTGTAGTGAGACGTCTCACTTCTCACTCCTCATTTGTTACTTCTCACTGTAAAAACTGAGAGACGTCTCACTACTCATTTCTCATTTCTCAATAAAAAGTCACTATAAAAAGTGAGAAACGTGAAGTGAGTATTTAGAAGTAATGCTGGGTCATTAGGCCGAATGAGAACTGGGGAGTGATAAATGAGAAGTGCGAAGTGAGGAAGAAGTAGAACGGAAGGAGAAAAAAGGAAAAAGGAGGAAGAAAGAAGAAGGAAGAAGTAAGAAGGAAGAAGAAGAAGGAAAGAAGACGAAATAAGAAGGAAAAAGGAAGAAGAAAGAAGGAAAAAGGAAGAGGAAAGAAGGAAGAAGGACGAAGGAAGAAGGAAGAAAGAAGAAGGAAGGAGAAAGAAGAAAGAAAAAAGGAGGAAGACGAGAGAAAACAGAAGAAAGAAGAAAGAAGAAGGAAGAAGAAAGAAGGTAGAAGGAAGAGGGAAGAAGGAAGAAGGTAAAAGGAAGAAGGAGGAAGGAAGAAGGAAGTAGGAAGGAGGAACAAAGAAGAAGGAAGAAGGAAAAAGGATGAGGGAAGGAGGAACAAGGAAGAAGGAAGGAAGATGAAGAAAGAAGGAAGAAAGATAAAATAAAGCAGGAAGAAAGAAGAAAGAAGAAGGTAAAAGGAAGGAGGAAGAAAGATAAAAGAAAGCAGGAAGAAAGAAGAAAGAAGAAGGTAAAAGGAAGGAGGAAGTAATAAAGAATAAGGAAGAAAGCAGAAGGAAGAAGGTAGAAGGGAGAGAAAAGCGAAGATAGAAAAATGCAGAAGAAAGAAGGAGGAAGAAAGTACCAGCAGAAAGAAAGAAGCAACAAAAAAGAAAAAGAAGAAAGAAGAAGGGAGAAGAAGAAGGAAGAAAGAAGTAGAACAAATAAAGAAGGGAGAGGAAGGAGGAAGAAGGAAGAAGAAAGAAGGAAGAGGAAGAAGGAAGAGAGAAGATGAAAGAAAGAAGGAAGAAGAATGCAGAAAGAAGAGGGAAGAGAGGAGAAGAAATAAGTAACAAAGAAGAAGGAAGAAAAAAGAAAGAAGAGCAAAAAGGAAAAAAAGGAAGAAGAAGAAAAATGAAGACAGATAGAAGAAGGAAGATGCAAGAAGGAAGAAGGAGGTAAGGTGAAGGAAGAACTTCTCAGTTGATATGGTACAGAAGAAGAAAGAAGGTAGAAGGAAGAGAGAAGAAGGTAAAAGGAAGAAGGAAGAAGGAAAAAGAAAGAAGGAAGAAGAAAGAAGAAAGAAAGAAAAGGAAGAAGGAACAAGGAACAAGGAAGGAAGATGGAAGCAGGAAGAAGAAAGAAGGAAGAAGGAAGAAGGATGAGGGAAGGAGGAATAAGGAAGAAGGAAAAAGGAAGAAGGATGGAGCATGAAGAAAAAAGGAAGAAAGAAGAAGGGAGAAAGAAGAAGGAAAAATAAAGGAGGAAGTAATAAAGAATAATGAAGAAGGCAGAAGGAAGAAAAAAGCGAAGATGAACAAATGAAGAAGAAAGAAGGAGGAAGAAAGTAGCAAATAAAGAAAGAAGCAACAAGAAAGAAGGAAAAAGAAGAAGGAAGAAGGAAAAAAGAAGAAGAGAGAAAGAAGAAGGAAGGAAAAAAATAAGAAGAAAGTAGAAAGAAGAAGGGTGGGAAAAAGAGAAGAAAAGAAACAAGGAAGAGGAAGAAGAAAGAAGGAAGAGGAAGAAGGAAGAGAGAAGAAGAAAAAAAGAAGGAAGAAGAATGCAGAAAGAAGAGGGAAGAGAGGAGAAGAAATAAGTAACAAAGAAGAAGGAAGAAAAAAGAAAGAAGAGCCAAAAGGAAAAAAAGGAAGAAGAAGAAAAATGAAGACAGATAGAAGAAGGAAGAAGGAGGTAAGGTGAAGGAAGAACTTCTCAGTTGATATGGTACAGAAGAAGAAAGAAGGTAGAAGGAAGAGGGAAGAAAGTAAAAGGAAGAAGGAAGAAGGAAAAAGAAAGAAGGAAGAAGAAAGAAGAAAGAAAGAAAAGGAAGAAGGAACAAGGAACAAGGAAGGAAGATGGAAGAAAGGAAGATGGAAGCAGGAAGAAGAAAGAAGGAAGAAGGAAGGAAGAAGAAGGAAGAAGAATGAGGGAAGGAGGAACAAGTAAGAAGGATGAGGGAAGGAGGAATAAGGAAGAAGGAAGAAGGATGAGGGAAGGAGGAATAAGGAAGAAGGAAAAAGGAAGAAGGAAGGAGCATGAAGAAAAAAGGAAGCAAGAAGAAGGGAGAAAGAAGAAGGAAAAATAAAGGAGGAAGTAATAAAGAATAATGAAGAAGGCAGAAGGAAGAAAAAAGCGAAGATGAACAAATGAAGAAGAAAGAAGGAGGAAGAAAGTAGCAAAATAAAGAAAGAAGCAACAAGAAAGAAAGAAAAAGAAGAAGGAAGAAGGAAAAAAGAAGAAGAGAGAAAGAAGAAGGAAGGAAAAAAAATAAGAAGAAAGTAGAAAGAAGAAGGGTGGGAAAAAGAGAAGAAAAGAAACAAGGAAGAGGAAGAAGAAAGAAGGAAGAAAAAATAAGGAAGAGGAAGAAGGAATAAGAATGCAGAAAGAAGAAGGAAGAAACCGGTGTTGAACTTAGTCTGTAGATTGAAAAAACACCTTAATAAAGAATAAAAAAAAAAGGAAGAAAGGAGAAGGAATAAGTAACAAAGAAAAAGGAAGAAAAAGAAAGAAAAGCGAAAAGAAAAAAAAGGAAGAAGAAGGAGAAATAAGACAGATAGAAGAGGGAAAATGCAAGAAGGGAGAAGGAAGAAGGGATCTTCCCAGTTGGTATGGTACAGAACAATTTCACAGAACATTGTATTATGATTAAATGAACTTTTATATAGTTCATTTAATTATTGTAAAACGTTCTTTGAAATTGTTCTGTAACATACAAACTGCTCATTTTGCCATTCTGAGCGCAATCGAGCAATCAGAACCAATTAAATGAACTTTTATATAGTTCATTTAATTATTGTAAAACGTTCTTTGAAATTGTTCTGTAACATACAAACTGCTCATTTTGCCATTCTGAGCGCAATCGAGCAATCAGAACCAATTTCCAGATTGATTGAGTGACAGAGGTGTATTTTCCTATATATTTTGGTTGAAATCCCCATACAAACTTCAAATCAATTGTGCCAGCTTATGCAACAAGCGATTGAGCTGAGAGATTGATGTTCTCACCCAAAGACACAATCCTAGGGGGTGCTCCGTGGAATTTTTTTCTCCCCATACTAAGCTGGGCCAGTCTAATATATATACTTGCAAAAAGCAACCCCAGTAAGGTACACTGAGGGAAGTAGAAAAGGAAAAGTCGATAGTTCATGTTTAAATTATTGTAAAGCCAGTTTGTTTGATCTAAATCCAATAAATTATTATAGGGTATCAAAAACAGTCAATATCGTACCAGCTGTGCGGTAATTCATACCTTTTTGGTCACTTTAAATTTATGGAAATAGATTTGAAATTTAGGAGTTATTTTTTCACTTATCCCAGTGGAATGGGGTAAGTGGTAAACCCAAGTTATCTTGACCTTCAATTGTAATGAGTAGTGACATACAATTGAAATAGGTCCTCAAGGAATTCTTGTAGTAGCTAGGGGATGGCTGATTTTGCCTTCACGTACACTAAGTGTATGTAAAGTCTATATGTTCGCCCCAAAGATGAACTTTTTAGAGGAAGTATGAGACTTACAGTGTTATAAACTTATCGCCTCAGTTTAACGAATTGAGATGATGTCTGAGATGAGATGACCGAAGCGCCAACTTGAGCACCAATCATCAAAAAATATATGGAGGTTGTGCAACTTCACTACAAATGCTCAAACATTTTCGGCAAACCTTGACTGCGCCCCCGACAACTCATACCAAAATCAAACCGTTTTAATTTTTTTCAACCGAGCCGCCAACTGTCAAATGGTTGGTCGAACAACTTCACACACGTTCAAACAAAGCACTAACCGAAGCGTTTTCTTGGGGGCGAAGTCAATGTTCGTCAAACTGCTTGACTGGTGTGTACGTTGCATAAAAGTTCCACCAAACACACGCGACGCGACAGTCGCGACGCGATTCTACCGCTTGGCGACAGCGATTCTGTCGCCGTTAGTATGGAAGCGTAAATAGGACATTGCCTGCAGCGACCCAACGATAGAATCGCAGCGACTAGTTGTCGCCGTCGCGGCGATGTAATCGCTTAGGTCTGGGGGAGCCTTAAAAGTGATCGGCGGTGCGGGCCAAAATAAATGACAGCGACGCGCTGGTCAAAAATGGTGGCAGCGACGGCGCTTAAAAATTGTTGGAGCAACTTTCGAGTTGATTAGTTCTGGTTAATACAATGATAAACATTTTTACGAGGTAAACATTTCATTAAGCTCGTTCGATGGAACTTGTTGAATTAATTAACCCTTGTTCTTACGCTCTCGTTATCAGCCACGTAGCAATCTCATTCAGGAAAACAAGTTGAAAAACTGCTAGTTCATAACCATCAAACTTATCGTACTATCAACCGTGACGACCAGCACCTTCAATGAGCCAAAAGAAGTGGAACTCTTACCGAGCTCAGAACGGGAACTCCGACTGTTGATTCTGCATCGTTCAATGACCGTAGAATAACCGTTTTATATCGATAAAGTTTCAAGAGCCAATCAGCTTGTCCCACCCGGCTAGTGAAAGGGTTGTCTGCTTTGGTGGATGCTCCAACGAACGGCAATAGCAGTGCATCCCGTATCGTGTCCCTTCCAACACTTTCTACACCTGAAGTGCTCCCGAAATCTTTCACCAGTCCGCCCCCGGCCCCCCTGGTCGTCTCATCTAATTAAGATAATGGCTGTCGATTACGACCGGGTTTAATGGCACTTTGAGTGATTTCAATTTAGAGCTAATTGAAAGTTTGTTGTTTTTTGAATAGTCCTGCCTCGGCTGATATTTGATGGCCGACGGCAACACGACCGTGTCGCCAACCCCCGGAAACATCATGCCAGCTCCTGCAGGTTCAGTGAATGAACCGGTGGCAAATTTGTGTACACGCCTAATCGAATGTTATCGGTTAATGACGACGGGGAATGAGCCGTGGAAAATTAACTCCTGTGACAAGCGGAATCTCCAGTAGGCTTGTGAGCAAAGGCGTACGGTTGCCAATCCGGAGATGGCAAGTTCGATTATCGGTCCGGTTTAGGATGGCAGGCAGAGAAACGCTTTTAATTAATACCTGAGGAATTGCTTATAGAATACTAAGTTGAAAAGCAGGCCAAGTTTCAGTTGGAATGTAGAGCCATTGAAGAAAAATAAGATAAGCGGAATCAGTTTGATTGTCAATTTTGCAACTAACAGATAGCGAGGAGAATTGATTGTCGTGCAGATCCAGCGCAAAACTATGTCGATAATAAGTATGGAGCTTGAGCTAACATGCAGGATGTGTGCATATCAGCCATTCATAATTTCCCTGCATCAACCAGTACTCTAGCAAGGCTGTGAATCGGTATTGACATACCTATTATGATTGCATGATGTGCAATGCTTACCTTCAGAGGATATATGTTTTACGAATTCCTACGAACTGGAGAAATAGGTAACCATGTTGTTTACATTTCCGGTAGCTTGGTTGATGCAACTGAAGCCGGAAACTATCATCCATTTTGTGGAATATTTAATTTCCTTCGCAGACGAAGAGAACGATGAGCAATAGCTGGGCACTGAGACGGTGCGCATCGTGCCAGTCCAGTGTACGTCGAGATAGTTTATGTGCTGAATACGGATGGTTTGTAAAAACAACTTCATAGATATGTTTCAAACTAGTGCAAGGACGTTCCCAGAGGGGAGCAGGACAGTGGGCATTGCCCTGTCCTATATGGTGGAGGTTTGAAAGTATTAAAATAAATTACCGTAGCCTTATACACGAGAGCTAATTTGGGATCTAATCATGTCCAGGAAAAGGTGGTTGAATATCAAAAGATCATTATCAAAAACCTAGGAAATCCAGGATCCGAAATATTTCAAAGTCCCAAAAAACTCGAAGCATTTCTTTAGAGTCTCAGATTGCTTCTTAGAATTCCGTAGTATGTTTGGAGTTCTTCACATAAAAAGCAATAAAATTTTCAAATCTACTACCAATTAGTATGTTTTTAAATCCTTAGATTCTCTAATTCTTTCTACTTTTGCAAAAAAAAAGTCATAGCAAGCTTCATGTTGTATCAGAAAAAAAATAGTCCAGAAGAAAACCTTTTTCTGAGCTATAAATAATTAGTTGTGCCTATATTCAATTTGTGCCTATATTCAATCCCAATCCCTGACTTTTTTTAATTTCCGGACCTCGACTACTGCTTTACAGTTTGACCAAAACCAAATTCAAGGTTCATTTGATTAAAAAATAAGGAAATCATTTCAATACTTGTACAAAAACTGAAGATCGTCCGACAAAAGCACCACAGCGTATGTATTGTGTTACTAAATGACCATCAAAATATCATGTCCGACGAATAGACTTAGAATATGAAATACAGTCGTCTCTTCACATCTTGATATTGAAGGGGCCATCGAGCTAAGGAAAGACCTAGGAATTGAAGGAAAATTAATATGGGAACTAGATCGAGAAAAGCTCGTTGTAATGAAAAACAAACGTCATTTTTGTTTTGATGTATTTGTTATTGTTCAAAGATGGTCTAGTAGCCTAAACATTTGAATATACCGACGTAGGAAATATGACCAGAACCCATCGAGATAGGGAGATAGTTATCGAGCAGAAGGGTGCACAAATGAATGAAGATTGAAGAGACTGAGAAAACCATCGACATAGAGAGAGATATCAAGATGCAGAACATCGAGATGTAGATGGTCGGCTGTAATTTTAATATGTGCCAAATTTTTTGTAATGTTCAATAATGTCAAATTTATGATTGATAAAATCTTTTTAAAAAAATACCCCTCTTCCCCCTGTTTGAAATCCTGGCTACGCCCATGAACTTGTGTTGGATTGAGACAAATTGAATGACAAATGAAGGATCACTTAGATCAATTATTTAGTTGGCTATATTCTATTTGAAATGGATAATATTAGTTGACCCGGTATACGTTGTGGTGCATGTTAGTCGAGAATACGCGTTGTGCTCCTGATCTTATACTTGACAGTAAGCCATAAATCATTGAAATGAAAAGTAGGCTCTGCAATTGAAATGACATAAATCAAAAACAAATCGTCATCCCGCAAACGCGAAGTTTCAGGTGCCATTTTGTTCGCGTGTCGGACCTAATTGTACCGAAAGTGACTGTGTTTAAAATGCAAATCGCAATTAATAGAGTAGGATCAGCAGCATAGCAGCAATAACGCACGAAAGTTCTATGAGAAGTTGAACCGTTCACGTAAGGGCCACGTGCCACAGCCCGATATGTGTAAGGACATAAACGGGAACCTTCTTAAAAACGAGCGTGAGGTGATCCAAAGGTGGCGGCAGCACTACGAAGAGCACCTGAATGGCGATATGGCAGGCAACGGTGGCGGTATGATAATGAACCTAGGAGCACGCGCGTAGGACATGTGACTGCCGGCTCCGAATCTCCAGGAAATCCAGGAGGAGATCGGCGGGCCGAAGAACAACAAAGCCCCTGGAGTTGACCATCTACCAGGAGAGCTGTTTAAACACGGTGGTGAGGCACTGGCTAGAGTGCTGTACTGGGTGATTACCAAGGTTTGGGAGGATGAGGTTCTGCCGCAGAAGTGGATGGAAGGTGTCGTGTGTCCCATCTACAAAAAGCGAGATAAGCTGGATTGTAGCAATTACCGCGCAATCACATTGCTGAACGCCGCCTACAAAGTTCTCTCCCAAATTTTATGCCGCCGACTAACACCAATTGCAAGAGAGTTCGTGGGGCAGTACCAGGCAGGATTTATGGGTGAACGCCATACCACAAACCAGGTGTTCGCCATACGTCAGGTATTGCAAAAATGCCGCGAATACAACGTGCCCACACATCATCTATTTATCGACTTCAAAGCCGCATATGATACAATCGACCGGGACCAGCTATGGCAGCTAATGTACGAAAATGGATTTCCGGATAAACTGATACGGTTGATCAAGGCGACGATGAATCGGGTGATGTGCGTAGTTCGAGTTTCAGGGGCATTCTCGAGTCCCTTCGAAACGCGTAGAGGGTTACGGCAAGGTGATGGTCTTTCGTGTCTGCTATTCAACATCGCTTTGGGCAGCGATTGACACGAGTGGTACGATTTTCACGAAGTCCGTCCAGTTATTTTGTTTCGCCGACGACATTGATATCATGGCACGTAACTTTGAGAAAATGGAGGAAGCCTACATCAGACTGAAAAACGAAGCTAAACGGATTGGACTAGTCATCAACACGTCGAAGACGAAGTACATGATAGGAAGAGGCTCAAGAGAGGTCAATGTAAGCCACCCACCACGAGTTTCTATCGATGGTGACGAAATCGAGGTGGTTGAAGAATTCGTGTACTTGGGCTCACTGGTGACCGCCGATAACGATACCAGCAGAGAAATTCGGAGGCGCATAGTGGCTGGAAATCGTACGTAATTTGGACTCCATAAGACGCTCCGATCGAATAGAGCTCGCCGCCGTTCAAAACTGACTATCTACAAAACGCTTATAAGACCGGTAGTTCTCTACGGACACGAGACTTGGACGATGCTTGTGGAGGACTAACGCGTACTTGGAGTTTTCGAAAGGAAAGTGTTGCGTACCATATATGGTGGGGTGCAGATGGCGGACGGTACGTGGAGGAGGCGAATGAACCACGAGTTGCATCAGCTGTTGGGAGAACCATCCATCGTTCACACCGCGAAAATCGGAAGACTGCGGTGGGCCAGGCACGTAGCCAGAATGTCGGACAGTAATCCGGTGAAAATGGTTCTCGACAACGATCCGACGGGAACAAGAAGGCGAGGTGCACAGCGGGCAAGGTGGATCGATCAGGTGGAGGACGATTTGCGGACCCTCCGCAGACTGCGTGGTTGGCGAAGTGCAGCCATGGACCGAGCTGAATGGAGAAGACTTTTATGTGCAGCACAGGCCACTTCGGCCTTAGTCTGACAATAAAATATCAGCAGCATAGATAACAAAGGAATCGCTTCTGAAGGTGTATATTGCACTATTTACAGTGGTTAGTGTGGTCTAATGGTCTGCCTTCACAGTCTCTGTATTGATCTGAGGTGAGAGAAATGGGTCGAATGCTCGCCTGGGTCTATGAGGGCGGACGCAGTATCAAATTGAGTACAATATGGGTAATCTGAGGCGTTCATAATAGATTGAGCACTCATATGAAGCCACGAGGGTGGATGCAGCATATTCTAAGCTTCTTTTCTTTTCTTCTCTTCAAGGGATATAACTGGAAAAGTAGTTTTGTAAAAATGTAGTATCTTGAACACGAAAATCACCCCGGGACAGCTTGTTAGTCGTCGACTAACCACGACTCCCCACGACCACAGGTCTGGTCTGGTCCAATTGGGATATTCACGCACAATAATATTAATCTAATTGAGAATTTTGTTTTTCTCGCCCCCTACTTCCGACACCAGTTTCGTTCATCGACCAAACAGCTTTGGAGTTGGGATTTTATTGACTCAACTATGTGCAAGTGTTTCAAACCACCAAATATAGATTCAGTTTTGATTGACCCAACTAAGTCCATTAGTTCCTTCAAACCACCAACCAAGCTAAGCCAGTCTTAGACTTTTTTATCCGACTAGGTTCGATAACGATGTCCTATTTGGCCAAATGTCCTATTCGGCAAAATGTCCTATTCGGCCAAATGCCCTATTCGGCCAAATGTCCTATTCGGCCAAATGTCCTATTCAACCAAATGTCCTATTCGGCAAAATGTCCTATTCGGCCAAATGTCCTATTCTGTCAAATGTCCTATTCGGCCAAATGTCCTATTTCACAAAATGTCCTATTCGGCCAAATGCCCTATTCGGCCAAATGTCCTATCCAGCCAAATGTCTTATTCGGCCAAATGTCCTATTCGGCCAAATGTCCTATTCGGCCAAATGTCCTATTCGGCCAAATGTCCTATTCGACCAAATGTCCTATTCGACCAAATGTCCTATTCGGCCAAATGTCCTATTCGGCCAAATGTTCTTTTCAGCCAAATATCCTATTCGATCAAATGTCCTATTCGACCAAATGTCCTATTCGGCAAAATGTCCTATTCTGTCAAATGTCTTATTCGGCCAAATGTCCTATTCGACCAAATGTCCTATTCGACCAAATGTCCTATTCGACCAAATGTCCTATTCGGCCAAATGTCCTATTCGGCCAAATGTCCTATTCGGCCAAATGTCCTATTCGGCCAAATGTTCTATTTCACAAAATGTCCTATTCGGCCAAATGCCCTATTCGGCCAAATGTCGTATCCAGCCAAATGCCCTATTCGGCCAAATGTCGTATCCAGCCAAATGCCTTATTCGGCCAAATGTCCTATTCGGCCAAATGTCCTATTCGGCCAAATGTCCTATTCGACCAAATGTCCTATTCGGCCAAATGTCCTATACGGCCAAATGTTCTTTTCAGCCAAATATCCTATTCGATCAAATGTCCTATTCGACCAAATGTCCTATTCGGCAAAATGTCCTATTCTCCCAAATGTCTTATTCGGCCAAATGTCCTATTCTGTCAAATGTCCTATTCGGCCAAATGTCCTATTCGGCCAAATGTCCTATTCGACCAAATGTCCTATTCGGCCAAATGTCCTATTCGACCAAATGTCCTATTCGGCAAAATGTCCTAATCTGCCAAATGTCTTATTCGGCC
This sequence comes from Armigeres subalbatus, assembly GCF_024139115.2. Lineage (NCBI taxonomy): Eukaryota > Metazoa > Arthropoda > Insecta > Diptera > Culicidae > Armigeres > Armigeres subalbatus. Next base: position 37,987,028 of record NC_085139.1, on the reverse strand, counting down.
AAATGTCCTATTCGGCCAAATGTCCTATTCGGCCAAATGTCCTATTCTGTCAAATGTCCTATTTGGCCGAATGTTCTATTCGGCCAAAGTTCTATTCGGCCAAATGTCCTATTCAGTCAAATGTCCTATTCGGCCAAATGTCCTATTCGGCCAAATGTCCTATTCGACCAAATGTCCTATTCGGCCAAATGTCCTATACGGCCAAATGTCCTATTCAGCCAAATATCCTATTCGATCAAATGTCCTATTCGGCCAAATGTCCTATTCGGCCAAATGTCCTATTCAGTCAAATGTCCTATTCGGCCAAATGTCCTATTCGGCCAAATGTCCTATTCGGCAAAATGTCCTATTCTGCCAAATGTCTTATTCGGCCAAATGTCCTATTCGGCCGACCGACCCGTTTGGCCAGATAGGTTGCGGCCTAATGGTTTGTTCGACCTAGTGGCATTAGGTCAAATGGCTTTCGGCCGAATGGGTCAAACGACCCTTCCGAGTTTTTCATAATGCGATTTAGGCAAGTGTTTAGTCGTCAGAAGTCAGAAGTCAGAAGTCTGACTCTGAACCACTCTAGTAAGTACATTCAAAGTTAATTGCCTATATGCCGGGTATTAAGCCACCCGGAGTGGAAATTAATTACTATGTCTGAAACTTGATTATGCATATGTACAACATGTGATAGATTTAGTTCGGAAAAGGTATTGGAGGGTAACCGCCCCTTCGGTGGGGTTTGATCCCACGACCCCAGTTCGCATGACAGGTGCTTTCCCTACTAAGCTACGAAGGACCTCCGTCGTCCACCGCAGCTTAGCGGGTACTGATGAAACCAAATTCCCAGCACCAGGTACCGGCCGATCTCTCGCAATACATTTTCAGAACTAACTCTCTCAAATGTATTTTTGTACACAATGTCAACCAAGTAGGATGAGTATTTAATATACCTGGTGCTGGGAATTTGGTTTCATCAGTACCCGCTAAGCTGCGGTGGACGACGGAGGTCCATCGTAGCTTAGTAGGGAAAGCACCTGTCATGCGAACTGGGGTCGTGGGATCAAACCCCACCGAAGGGGCGGTTACCCTCCAATACCTTTTCCGAACTAAATCTATCACATGTTGTACATATGCATAATCAAGTTTCAGACACTCTAGTAAGTTTGCGTAAGCTTCTTTTTTGTTCAAATTTCTAGTACTTGAAAAACGAGTACAACAAAACGAACATTCCTTACTGCATTAATAAATGTTGACAGACTTACAAAACCATAAAGAAAATATTTATTTAGTACATCACGTAATGATCTGGGTAAGACACACAGAAATCGCCCTCACCCCAGTTTTCGTCCACCTATTTTAAAATCTGCGTTTCTCGGAAACTAATGGTTGGAAACAGTTAATGTTCATGTTTTTCATAATTGCTTGATAATTGTATAGAAAAACTTTAACTTTAACTGTTTTCAACTACTAGTTTCCGAGAAATGAATATTTTAAAATTGGTGAGGGCGATTGATGGGTGCCTTACCCTTAAATTTTGAGCCCGCTCCAGCTGTTGGTTTAAAAATCCTTAATGTTTATATAATTTAAAAGCTTCCCAAACCCAATATACATTAAGAGACAGGCGTAAAGAAGTTTAAGTAATTTTTCAATAAACTTTCAATCCGGCTCTGCAAGGTTCCTCAAATTTATTGCTTCAAAAAGTATCGCAAGAATATACGAGAAAGGCAAAAAGGAATTTTTTTTTCTGCAATCCACATGGACATTGTAATACCTTCTCATCTTACTTCTTTTTGGAAAGATTCAAATTGTTCTCCAAATGTAAAATTGCATTTTATTTCCCTTAGAAAAAAAAGGGGCGCCCAACAAAGGTTTCGCCAAGGGCTCTGTTGCTGAAAATCAGTACTTACAAGTTACAAAAATAGGTCTACGACCAAGTTGCGAATGTTGTTGCAAATTTTATAGCATTATGTGAAGACATCTGATCGCATTCATTCAAACTGTTCGCGTTTCGCAAGATTTTTGGTGATTACCATAAATAAGCCAAACAAATATTTGACTACAAACTTAAATTTATGAACCAGTAAACACTTCCCCATCCAGCCATTGCTTTGATGCAATTAATTTCAAATATAGCCCAATGGATCATCATCTCCCGGTTCTCAACAACATCGTTTAGAACGCGATAAGAATTAATTGCTGTAGACTACATTTGTTACTCCAGATTTCCAAACTTCATTTAGATGATGACAAAAGATACGCTTCAGGGTTTTCATCTTCTTTCAGGAAACTAAAGCCCCGAGAACGTAATTTCAGTAAGCGCACTGATGACGTTGGACATTAGTTTAAGCAGTTCCCAGAATCAATTACGGTAACGAGAATCGTAAGCCAAAGTCTATTTTTCACCCGATATCAAACTCACATTTTGGGATCGGCATTGAAAGTGTTAGTGCAAGGATTAGGATGATCGAGTTGAATCTAAAACAGCACTCAGTGGCACATTGTGCGACCATTTTTGCTTTCGACATTCACCGCATTTCCGTTCGTCCATGCCATAGCTGGGAAGGTATTTGATTTGGAAATGTCAGCGAACATGCTCTAATAATCAAATCAAGAGGATTGCAATTTTACAAAAATTGACAACGCCTGCATTTTATTCGTCGTCGGATTGTACAATCCGGCATGTAGGGTTGCGCGCAATTTCTGTCATGTTGAGCGGAAGTTACGAATTGTATGACTTTTTTTTAACTTAATTCAAGCTCGTAACATGCAATAATGTGCAAAAAGAGACTAATAAAAAAAATGGTAGAGCTAAAGAAGAACGCCTAGGCCATTACCCTTTACCATGTCCGCAATCAAACGGGGCACAGATTCGTGGTATCCATAAATTTCTGTCTCATTTCCATCGAATTTGATCCGTCTGTGTCGAGATGTGTGGGTGGGTGTAGGTACAGTTTTCCTGCAGCTATGCAATTCAATCCCACAGTTCAGGACAACGACGACGACGACGACGATAATTTTAGAACTACAGCAGCTTTCAATCGTACCGAACCTCTTTCTCGCCTGTGGCAATATTTCCTATCGGAGCCGTATGTGTTTGATGGTGTTGTCGTCACCATTTCTTCCTTTTGGATGGAAGGACTCAATCTGACCGGTCGGTGTGCAGATTGGTGGGTGAGTTGCCTGCTGTTGCCGGAGAGATAGATGGTTGAACCTACATTATTATGCACTGACTGTGGGAGGGAGCCTTTGTTCCACGAACATATTTTTCTTCGTAACCCGAGCTGCTTTAATTTTGTCGGCATATACTCCGGCTCATGCTGTGATACGAGATAACGTCTATCTCTGGTTTACTGTGACAGAGGAAAGACATTTTCAACTGTATGAATTGTAAAAGTATTTTAGTTAGAGGCCTTCGTAATTCAACATAAATTTGATGCGATGGTAGGATTTTCCTAGCCATCATAGGATCGTATATGATGTTGAAATGAAAGTGCATATCACCCCATACAATTGGAACGTATATCGTCTCCGATTTGTTATTTAAAACAGCATTGCATGCGACTCTGTCTATGCGAAATGGAAATCACTTTTTCAGCAAGGTGTATATATTATATATTTGTATATCGGCCTTAATACTAAAGTAGTTTATCTTACATGGAGAGATTGTATAAACGGCAATTCGAATTTTTCGAAGACACCAAATTTGTATCTCTCAAGTGGACTAAGTAGGGGAGGAGGTTCGGTTGTGGGCACCGTTCGGTTATGGGCACCCCTATGTATCTTTTGACAGATAAGAGATGCTGTCATTCTGACAACCGTCATTTGTTTGCTATAATAGCATGATGTTTTGTGCCCAATATCAAACCGGATGGGCATCTCTACTTTGAACTAGAAACAAATAAATTTTTCGTTCAAGAAAAACAACACGAAAGTTTTTTTTTGGCCTTTTTCAAAGTGTCATAAATTAAAGGATTTAATTCAAAAAGTGAGTTCTAATGCGTATTTACACAGTAAATTTAATCTATTATATATTAATTTTTCTCGTTCCAAAAAGGCTGCGAAATTCGGTTGTGGGCACCTTTATTCGTTCGGTTATGGGCACCCTCATTTTATTGATAAATCATTCAATATCGTTTTACTTGTCCTTTAACTTATTTTTAATAACGTTTTAAGGTAGTTTTTATAATTAGTTTGAAATAATTGTTCGAAATAATGAGTTTATTTAATTCTTTGGGCATGTCTAGTCATTATACACACACTTTTTGGAACAAAGCGTTGACTGATTTGCTTACAACAAGTTGCATTCGACGGGGAATGCTTTCCCATTGTTTCCTATTGAAAATTGGTAAGATCGGACTATGGGATCAAAATTTATGGCCAAAATATTATTTTTTGAAATGAACGAGAAAGGCACTATTGCCGCTAGGGTGATTTATCAGGATTTTTTTGACTGTGATGCATACCAATAAAACGTAAATCAATGAAAAATTAAAACCCATTTTCCTAAAGTGCTATTTTAGACCTTTCTTATGTGATTTTTTTCAACATCCTCCTTAATGCACCGAGGGAGGCATCATCACTGCTAGGTGAATTGATTTGAGTTTTTTTAGCGTCTCCTGGCTTTTAGAATGATTAAACTATTCCTTGTCTTTAAATCTGGGTGGTTTTTATTCATGCTTCTTTATTTTTAGCTAAGTTTTCAAGGGTGCCCACAACCGAACCACGAAATGAAAATATCCAAAAATGTCAAATTTTCTAAATTGTCAATATTTTTTTCTAAACCGATGAAATCATATTAATTTCTTTGCTAGTAGTAAGGTTATAAGTTTAGCTTTCGATTGCTATGCAAATGTCGACATAAGATCAACCAGGGCCAAAGTTATGGACCAAACACAAAAGGGTGCCCACAACCGAACCTCCTCCCCTAATAATGATGCAAAGTTAGAACCTCCTTAAAAAAAAAATTATACCTTTTTTACAAAACACATACTGTCTTTAATAGAACTTCTAGCCGAAAAAAAACATGTTGTCTTGAAATAGCAAACTGATATGGCTAGGGTGGTCGGTATTGGCCATTTTTGACAAATACCGGTATTCGACATTTGGTGGAGTCAATACCGGTAATACCGGTAAAATACCGGTATTTGTGAAAATTTCAGAAATATAAAGCTGGCCAAAGTGAAACTTAAGTGGACATAACATACTGAGTGATTCATCTCCCAATCCGCCTCGGATTTTGTTGCCAGATACTGAAAATGTTTTCTCTGGTTCAACAGAAGTTGGATAAATGGTGCCAAGCGCATCAAAAATCAGTGTTAAGTACTTGCCCTTAATCCCCTTAGATTAACATTAGGATATTTAGTTACGGATTGCTTTCAAGAATTCAGGTGTCAACGTAGTTGCCATCGGCAACGCAAGTATTTATCTCTGCTACAGTCTCTTCAACCTCTGGAATGATTAGACGCTTCGAGATCTCGTTAAAAAGAAAATGTAAAAATCGTTTTTGATCAATTTCATCACGCCAGGTTAATTCAAAAAAGCAAAAAGATCGGCGTATTCTAACCGTCTCTCACGAATTCGTTCTTTGAGAAAACCGTATATGTAAGTTGGCGGCCGGAACAAATTTTATTATCTTCTTCTGTTTCCGCCCCCCACAAAACTTCGTGGTCAAATTTAATTATTTGAGGGGGAATTTCAAATGTTCACCAAAAAATAAATAAAATTTGGGACATCCATAGACAATTGTTTAAGAAAACATATGAGTTTTTCGATTTTTTCAATTTATTCATATGTTTTTTATTTTCCACCCCTCATATTTGAAAGATCCATGGGACAAAAAACTAAATTAATGCTTTTTCCGGCCTAATTGCTCCAACATAAAATGGAGCATTTTGTTGGTTTCATATAGAGTTCAGAACTCACGGCAGAGTAGTTCCGCAGCAGCTTGGACATGTTCGACGGCTTGTATTATTTCACTTATCACCAGAAAATCTTCATCACTGAAGTTGAATTTGGATTGAAGTTTCAAATCGATCAGAGATTTTCGAACGGACCCCATCGACTCATTGAACCGTTTGAGCATGGATAACCTGATATTCCAACGTGTCTTGGTATCAGCCACCAGTACATGTTCTTTTCCGAAATCAAAACGGAAATATTTTTGCAGCAAATTTTTATCACTGATCTCTGGAAGAGAATTTTTACGACACGTACCTTAAACACAGTTTCATATATTGCAGGAAAATTCTCGAAAATTTTCATTGAAGAAAAAAAGTGATTGGCAAATAAACAGATGGCTAAGAGAATTAAGCAAAACGTATAAATAATGATGATGCGTTATGGAAACATCGGAACATCGTGCCACTCAGGTGCACCAATTGCAGTCAGATAACGTGGACGACCCAAACTGCTAGATCAGCAGTTTGTACATTATAAATAACCCGCGAACGCGTGGCGCGCTCTTTTTCCTTTGGCAGCTTTGGACAATCACCGGTGGTGCTGTATTGTGTTAGTATTATTAATAAAAGTGTTTTAGAGTTTCTAAGTCTTTTTTTAAAAGTGAATCCGTATCACGATTCGTGACGTGATCATCAAACCCCTCGGATGTGGATATCATTTACGTGAGTAACTCATTTTTATTATCTTTTATAAAATAATTCACTAAAACATTGCCAGAGACCAGGCAGTCAGAGATTGAGGCGCTGAAGGCTGAAATTGAGCAGCTTAAGGCATTGATGACATCGGGGAACAGTAGTAAATTTACTATCCCCGATCCCATCAAGAACCTATCGGAGTTTTCCGGTAGTAAGAAAGAACTTTCAAGCTGGCTACGGGAAGTAGACGAGCTATATGAAATGTTCAAGATAAAGGGGGCCAACGGCCAGCCCGATTCACTAAGCTCTATGTATATTAGAGCGATCAAAAATAAAATAAGAGGAGACGCTCGCGCGATTGTATGCGCAAATGGCGATCCTGATACCATTGTTGGTATCAAACAGATCCTGTTAGAACAATACGGTGATCGATTTGACTTTGCGACAAATGTGTCGACACTGTTTAACATTAAGAAAAGTGATAAAAGTCACCTGAAATTATTTAACGAATGCAAGGAGATTAACACAAGACTTAAATCTAACTTGAATTCCAATCCCATCACAGGAAAGGAAATCATAGATATACTAACCGTTATTCGATATCTTGACAATATCGGAGAACCTTTATCCGCTATCATTAGATTATCCAAGCCTAAAACCTTAGAAGATGCATACGAGTCAGTGTGTATAAACCAGAACGCGGAAATTAGATCTAGACCCGCGAAATCTCAATTCAACAAATTTCCCAACAAAAGCAACGGATCCACGAGTAGCTCCCTAAGCAGCATACAAATTCGAAACCCCATATAGGAATCCGATGCAAAACAACAGTTTAAATCAGAGTTCCACGCGAACGAAGTAGACGTAGATAACGATGACGACGACGATGACGATGAGGATGACAATGTGCAAGGTAGAACGATGCAACCCAACGTGTCAAATTTTCACTTAGAGGAAGACGATCTCCAAACAACGTAAACAATTTTATACCGTTTATTCGCTACAAGTCTAATAAAGGGATATTGAATTTCTTGATAGACACTGGAGCGAATAAATCGTACATTAATCCGGAGCATGTGTTAAAGTGCCAGGAAACCAATCGACCCGCAATAGTGACTAATCAAAATGGTACATTTGTTATTGATAAAGTATTGCATGTCAATATGTTTCCTAGAAGCTTTGATAAAACTCTACTGTACCACGTATTCAAATTCCATAACTTTTTCGACGGTCTTATCGGATATGAAAATTTGGCTACTATGAATGCCAAAATCGATACCGGTAGCCATGAACTTTCGATTGGAAATATAAAATATCCTTTAGATAAATACTACCCAAGTTCCATGAACTTTCAGGAACAAACGGAAACCCTCATAGAGATACCGACTACTGCAGACGGGGCATTTCTCATTGAGGAAGAAATTAATTTGACGACAGGTGTCACATTACGACCTGGCCTTTATGCGGCTAGAAATAATCGTGCCACTGTACACTTGTTTACTACTAGGCAAGCCAAACTGGAGAGATTAAAACCTTTTGAGAATGAACGTTTCTTTCTCAACCAGCATGAAACTGTTCCGCAGCTTAACTTCCCTGCAGAACATTTGAATAAAGAAGAGGTTAAATTATTAGCCAAAACTCTTCGGCCCTTCAAAAGTGTTTTCTTCCATGATGGACAGAAATTGGATTTCACCCATCAAGTAAAGCACAAAATAGAAACCGGTGAAAGTAACCCCATTCACCAACGAACTTACAAGTACCCATACCATCTACGGGAAAAAATTAAGTGAGCAAATTCAGAAAATGTTGGAGACTGGAATCATAAGAGAATCCTCTTCTGCATGGACTTCCCCGATCTGGGTGGTCCCAAAGAAAACGGATAATTCAGGTATAAAGAAATATTGCGTAGTTGTAGATTATAGGAAACTGAATAAATTAACGCCAGCAGATAGATATCCTATACCCGAGATCAGCGAGATTTTGGATCGCCTCGGAAAAGCACAATACTTTTCTTTACTCGATTTAGCCAGTGGTTTTCACCAGGTAGAGGTGGCGCCGAACGATATTCCAAAGACGGCATTCAATGTAGATAATGGAAAATACGAGTTTTTGAGAATGCCGTTCGGGTTGAAGAATGCGCCCGCGACATTGCAACGTTTAATGGATGCTATTCTACGAAAACATCTGGGGATAAGATGTTTCGTCTATATGGACGACATCATTATCTTTTCAACTTCTTTACTACGGGCCGGAAATCATAAATAAATTTAGAAATCAGCTCATCATTAATATTACCAATAAGTAAGTCCTCTCACATTTATTATTTTATCTTTTCAGGTTATAGTAGACACGTATTCCACCAGGAGGAATATACCGAAGAACAACTATTGAATATTCTTAAAGCTCATTTATCTCCAAAAATAACAAATGGAATCTTTGCCCCACCTAATATTGCAAAATTGTGCTCTAAAATTCTAGATAAATATTTCAAGGGAATGCGAGTTCAATTCTGCAATCTTAAGCTACCAGATCTAATTTCTAAAAAAAGATCAAGACGAATTTGTTCGTAAGAGTCACAACTTTAATCATAGAAGTTGGAAACTCACATATGAAGAGATTCGTCAATCAGTCTACTTCCCAAACATGTCTTCAATTGTTAGGACCTTTGTAAAAAATTGCTGGGATTGTAAATACGCTAAATATGAGCGTCATGCCTTTAAAATTCCAATCACACGTAGAATCTATGAAAGACCTTTAGAAAGTCTATTCATGGACGTCTACGTGAAAGAAAACGAAAAGTTTCTAACAATTATAGACTCCTTTTCCAAATTTGCGCAAATTTACAAAATCCTTCACGAAACTTCAGAAGAAATCATTGAAACGCTCATCAAGCAATTCAAAATTTTTGGCCTACCGAAACAATTAACTTGCGATCAAGCCACTTATTTCCGCAGTCAAAATTTTAAGGAATTTCTAGAAACCCATGGTGTTGCCGTTCACTACGCTAGTAGTAGCAACAGTAATGGCACCATCGAGAGGTTCCATAATACACTTTTAGAAATGTATATGGCCAACCGCAGGAAATTCGACCAACTTTCACTTTACCAAGGACTGTCCATGACGACTGCCCTTTACAACGACACAAAACATGCCACGACGAATTTAGCACCGAGACAGATAGTATTTGGAAACTCGACGTCATTAGACTTACAGGACATTAACTTAACGAAACAACGCACTATTATGACAGCAAGAGACAATATTGTATTTGAGGCTAACAAACATAATTCCAAAATTAAAATACAGGACAAAGACTATGAGGATATTGAAGACGATACGGTTTTATTTAAGACGAAGGGAAAAGCCTCTCCTTTTAGCAACCGATATAGACTAGTAGATATCAAAGAACAAAACGAAAAAACAATTACAGACGCAACAGGAATCAAAATTCATAAAAAAGATACAAAGAAGTAACAAACTGACTAAAACTTGCTTTCCGACTTCCTTACAGATTATGGCTCGGTATACTGACGCAGACGACTCTAACGGATTTAAGACTACACGATGTAAAACAAAATCCAATCATAATGATTCCCTTAGGAGAAGCAAGGATCAGTAACAGCTTTTTCAGAATAATGCATCCGATAAACCTTACCACCATTGAATCGACAATAGATGTGTACAATGATGTAGCCCAAACCGGAAAGCTTAATCAGACCTTTTTCGAGTTATCTATCAGGAGAAAAATAGGCAGAATTAATCTGTTGTTCAATAGAATTAGGCCACAGCGAATCAAACGATGGGAATCATTAGGTAGAGCGTGGAAATACATTTCTGGAAGTCCAGACGCCGACGATCTTAAAGTCATAAACTCTTCTCTAAACTCCTTGGTAGATGAAAATAATAAACAAATTCAGATAAATCACTTGTTTGAGAAACGTATGAGAAACTTGACAAAAACTTTCAATTCACTGTTAGATAACGAGCGGAATTTGGAAAAAGTAACATTCGATAGTTTAGACTCTTTGAATTTCATATTTGAGATTGATGAATTATTATACTATTTAGAGATAATTGAAGAATCTATAACACTAGCCGGACGAAGCATCCCAAGCAGCCGCATCATCCACCCTGAAGAACTTTCGGTTATTTGCCATACCCTCAACGATAACGGTTTTCGATTGAACTCGGTCGACGATATGTTGAACATTGCTAGCGCGTACGCAGTATATAACAACGAGATGTTCATGTATATACTCAAAATACCAAAAATCAAGGATGTGCAATACAAAATTGGTTTGATTGAACCCGTAATTGCCAATAATTTACGAATTCATCTCACGGCACAATTTTATATTGAAGGACAGAACGCATTTATGTCAAAAAACCCGTGTCCAAAGATGAAAGATCTCTCTATATGTTCCTCCAGCAACTTGGAACCGCCTACGGAGTGCATTCAACAATTAGTTTCAGGACAACACACAGCCAAATGTCCTATGGAACGAATTTACGAAGCTAAAACTATTCGAACAATCACAGAAGGCAACATCATGGTTACAGGATCCAACATTACACTTTCATCAAATTGTTCATCCGAACGATTACTCAATGGGTCATTCCTCATACAATACTCCAATTGTACTGTGAAGCTGGACGACGAGGAGTATGCTAACTCCGACATGGAAATTCAACCATTCATCCCTACCACAGGAATTAAGGTCAGTCCAACTATACTGATAAACAATATCCCGTTACAGCATCTGCAAGAGATGCATTTAGAACACAGAAACCAGATAGATCATCTCAACTTAACTACGAACAATCTGCATTGGAAACTACATATGTTTGGATGGTTAACCTCATTATCAACAACAGTTATAATCATATGTATCCTGGGCCTGATCATAGCCATCATCTTTAAAATATTTAGTTGGAGAAAACATCTCACACTTAACACAAAAGAAGATATTCATATCAATTTCAGCCTAGCAACTGATGGATGTCCCGAGTCAAGAGATATACCACTTATCCCACAGCAATAGAAGAAAGCCGAGGACGGCTTTCAAACTAAAAGGGGAGCCGTTATGGAAACATCGGAACATCGTGCCACTCAGGTGCACCAATTGCAGTCAGACAACGTGGACGACCCAAACTGCTAGATCAGCAGTTTGTACATTATAAATAACCCGCGAACGCGTGGCGCGCTCTTTTTCCTTTGGCAGCTTTGGACAATCACCGGTGGTGCTGTATTGTGTTAGTATTATTAATAAAAGTGTTTTAGAGTTACTAAGTCTTTTTTAAAAAGTGAATCCGTATCACGATTCCCATAAGTATGATAACCGGTTTTTACTGTAGCGTAAACGTCGTTATTGATGCTTACATGTGCAAAGGTTAATTCATGCACGCATACAATTGTTGTAAGTGTTGTCTGTACGGTGAGTCTTTAGCTGATATATGTGAATGTAGGTGAAAACCATGCGAGATATTTTATATTGACAGCAAAGTCTGTATTACCGAAATTCATTTTCATCCCTAATACCGGTATTTTCGGTATTGAAAATTGGCCGGTAATACCGGTATTACCGGTTTCGGTACTACCGGTATTACCAGTTTCGGTACTACCGGTTAAACCACCCTAGATATGGCTCTTCAAAATGGAAGGGTAGCGATTTCCTATATTCTATGACACAGTGTTTTCTTAAAATCGAAAAAATGAAAAAAAAAACAGATTAATCCACCTAACGGTGATGGTGCCTTTCTCGACCTTCTTTGAATGTGTTAGGCTCGAAAATAGATGAGCTAGTAGCAAGGAGTAAAATAGAAAAAAATGTGTGTCCGTTCTATGAAAATCGGATAATTTCAAGCAAAGTTAAATATTATAGTGGGGCGCAGTTGTATGGAAAAACGCAAACTTCGTCCGATCAAGTGAGATCAAGGTTTTTCTGAATCTTTTTGGGACCCCAATCAACTGTGCAAAATACGGGCTCGATTGGTTGCAACCGCGCATGCCGCATCGCGTTTTAAATTTACATGGAAATTAGTATGGGAAAACGTATTTTTTATATATTTGCACTTAGCGGCTTCAATTTATCATCAATCATGTGACTCAATATGTAAGCATATAGTCTGGAAGATGCCGAAAGATTTTGTCGAAGAAGGTACGTGGCTGGAAGGTCTACAAAAAAATGTTATTACGTTTCGAAAATTGATTGTTCAAACCTTATGTAAGAAATCAATGTTTCTGCCAGCACTACCAGATAACCTATGGTTATCGAAGGGCAAAACTCATCTTCCTTCTCGTCGGATTTTTTTCTTTGGGCAATAATTTCAGATAGCTCCCATTAGCTCAATAGCCCTATAAGATCAATTATTTTGAAATAACACTCAGTTAAGCTATTGGTCTACGTAGTACGGCAGTGCCGGCAGAATAAACGATTTTTTGCATATGGTTTGAACACTCGATGTCGAAGCGTTACAACTTTTTTCGTGGACGTTCCAGCAACGTGCCTTCTTCAGCAAAGTTTTTCGGCATCCTTTGGGTTAAACTTTAACGCAATGTGCCACTTGGTTTACGATGAACTGAAACCTCTAGTAGTAGAAATGAAAAAATATACGTTCTCCCATACTAATTTCCATACAAACTTCAAACGCGATGCGGAAAGCGAGGAAGCAACCAATCGGTCCCAAATTCTGCACAGTTGTTCAGGACCCAGAATGGCTTCGAAAAACCATTGATTTGAAAAAAATGACCATGACGCCCCACTCTATTCTTCTTCTTCTTGGCATTACATCCCCACACTGGGACAGAGCCGCCTCGCAGCTTAGTGTTCATTAAGCACTTCCACAGTTTTTAACTGCGAGGTTTCTTAGCCAGGTTACCATTTTTGCATTCGTATATCATGAGGCTAGCACGATGATACTTTTATGCCCAGGGAAGTCGAGACAATTTCCAATTTGCCTAGACCGGCACCGGGAATCGAACCCAGCCACCCTCAGCATGGTCTTGCTTTGTAGCCGCGCGTCTTACCGCACGGCTAAGGAGGGCCCCACTCTATTAAATATGCTAATAAGAATTTCGATAAAATGTTTCCTATTATAACCTTTTTGACGTACATACCCCTGTTTTATTTTACCCAGTCATATATTTTAAACATATCACTCTTGGATGTTTGTTAAACTGAAGCTCCGACTACACAAAAAGAAAACGAAAATGTCATTCCCATCAAGCGAGCGGAGGACAATATTTGTTTTGTTATAAATCTCATGACCGTCCTTCTGTCAAACTCCCGTATGAAGAGGGAGGGAAGTGTATCAGTGTGGTAGCATCCAAAGTTCGTTTTCGTAGAAAAATTATAGCCTTTCGGTACAACTTTGTTGCACAAGAAAGGCAAAAAGCCATAATTTCTAAGGTAATAGTCCACTCTGGTCAGCTTTCAAAAGAAAATAATAGAACAGGATTCCGCGTCGAATGCAACTTGTTGCGAGTAAATCGGTTGAGGGTAAGTGCTGTAAAAGTGAGCAAGACTTTTTTACGCGCTTTTTTGTAACACAAAGTATTTTGACCATAATTTTTGAGCCGATTGTCCGATTTGCCAAATTTGCAATAGGAAACAATACGACAGGATTCCGCGTCGAACTTGTTGCAAGTAAATCGGTTGAGAATAAGTACCAAAGTGATCCAAGCTTTTTGCATATTTGGTGGGCTGCAAAATGGTGGGTTGACATCAAGAAGGAGCGCCCAACAGAGCTCTGGTCCCCGCAAGTTCCTACCTCACGCTTCCACGAGTCGTCCGATGACAAAAGACCGCCAGCTAAGGGTTGTGTACTTAGCTGGTAGTGCAGCCTGGGCACTGTTGTCCTTCTGACATCAGCCTCGAGCGTCTGTTCACCAGGAGGTGCGGGTCAAACAGCGACTGCCTGGTACCCAGCGGCTGATCAACAAAATGCTGTATCGCGTCAACTATACCTAAGGTGGCAGCCCCACCAGCGCGATGTAGGTAACGCGACCCCGGTAAGGTAGCTTACTGAAGCCTCTCAAATACCACGAAAAATGGAGATAGAAGAAAAAGAGAACGTTATTTTTGGCAACCGACCCGGCAACGAAATAAGGGCTATGATTGGAAACTCGGTACCTGGAATGTCAGGACCCTAAATGAATCTGGACGAGTGAGCCGTCTGGCTTGTGAACTTTTGAAGGTTGAAGTGAACGTGGCCGCTATGCAAGAAGTCCGATGGCCTAGATCCGGAGAACGCGAATTCCGAGCCGTGGACCCCGCGACCAACACTTTATTCAAGTCTACATCTATCACAGCGGTGGCGGAAAAGAAGAGTATGGAGTTGGTTTCGTAGTGATGGGCAAGCAGATGAAGCGAGTGATGCAGTGGAAACCCATTAGCGAACGAATCTGTGTGTTGACGATACGGGGCAAATTCTTCAATTACAGCCTAATCAACGTTTACGCACCGACAAACGATAAATCCGACAACGTGAAAGATACGTTTTATGAATGTCTTGATAAAGCCTATGGATAGTGCCCATAGCATGACGTGAAAATTGTTATCGGAGACGCTAACGCTCAAGTCGGTAGGGAGAGCCTTCACTTCGCTACCAATGACAACGACCTACGGCTAGTAAATTTCGCCGCTGCCAGAGGGATGGCCATCAGTAGCACCTACTTTGCACGAAAGAATATCCGTAAGCACACCTAGAGACACCCAAATGGTGAAACTTGCAACCCGATAGACCATGTTCTGGTGGATGGGCGCCATTTCTCAGATGTTATCGATGTGCGAACATTCAGAGGTCCGAACATTGACTCTGATCACTACCTCGTTGTCAGTAAAATTCGATCACGGTTGTCAACTGTATCGAACGAAAGATCACAGCGAACTATGCGTTACAATATCCAGCGATTGTCGGCGGAAGGAGTATCGGCTGAGTACCGCCAGAAGCTCGACGAACGGATAAGTGCAATCAACGTTAGCGACAACATCATCGATCTATGCTGCCGTTCTACGCATGCTTGTACCAAATTCAAAAAACGACAAATGAGAAAATGGCATTTGAAATTAAACACTAATTTTCATTGCTGGCGTATAACCATAATGCAATATAAGATTATTACATCACAGAAACATTCAGAATACTTAATTTAATTGCAATCATTCTTATTTTTCACTCACAATTATAATTTGCGACAACGATCATGAAAATAGTTTGGCGGGACAGTTATGCCGAGAAATAGAGCACTTGTTTTATGGTTTCTACGCATATCAGCCCCGTTCAATGCATGATTTTGTGGGTGACTACTGCGATTGACTTACGTCTCCACATGCTTTATCTATGGAAGTGAACCTGCCACGTGGTTGAAGTGATTATGTCGCTTAGAATGAGTATTGTATAAATTGCCCCCATTAAACCAGTGCAACAGGCTAAGATTGCAAGATCTAAACAGAAAATGCTATTTCAATGCGTGTTGCTTCATAAAATAACAGAATCCGCCATAACGATGAATTTAATCACCGCGAGACAATTATGCGTAGAAATTAAGCAATGGGACAAATAGACTTGATGTTGTTTTCAATGATTTTCCGAACTAAGTTCGAAAACTGTTAGAGTTTTCTAAAAGTATACATCAAAATAGACTGCTCTATGGTGAAAATTCAAAATCCACAAAAACTAACATGGGACAACTATGCGTAGAAGGGCAGTATGGGAGTCGATCCATGGAGTGGTGAGCACAACAGCACGAGAAGTAGTAGGCACTGCACAGAGGCGACCCAGGACGGGTTGGTTCGATGTGGAGTGTCAGAGAGTGACAGACGAGAAGAACGTCGCCAGAAGCCGGATGTTGGTGTCGGGTAACCGATCAAATATAGACCGATACAAGGAAGCAAGAGCAGCCGAAAAACGAACCCACCGCAGAAAGAAGGAAGAATATGAAGAACAAGTGATTAGCGAGGCGTAGGAAAAAAATGGAGCAGAACGATATGCGGAGGTTCTATGAGTCGGTCAATGGCGTGCGGAGAAAGACAGCGCCGTCTCCCATCATGTGCAACGACCAAGAAGGGAATTTGCTAACAGATAAAACCTAAGTGGCTGCCAGATGGAAGCAACACTTCGAGACTTTGTTGAATAGTAGAAGTGACGGTGCATCAGTAAGCAAAATAAATATTTGCGACGACGGACAAGCTGTGGAGTCGCCTACACTAGATGAGGTTAAAAAAGCTGTTGAAGAGCTAAAAACAATAAGGCTGCGGGGAAGGACCAGCTCCCGGCTGAACTTCTCAAACTTGGCAGTGCGCAGCTTTATGAAGTTCTGCACCATATTATGTCGAAAATATGGGAAGACGAGGAAATGCCTGCTAGCTGGTTGGACGGCCTCATTTGCCCTCTCTTTAAGAAACGGCACAGACTGGAGTGCGCCAATTACCGAGGAATAACCCTCCTTAATTCGGCGTACAAAATTATGTCCCGTATTCTGTTCAACAGATTGACACCACTTGAAGAGTCCTTCGTCGGCGAATACCAAGCAGGTTTTCGTGAGGGCCGATCAACGACGGATCAAATGTTTACCCTGAGACAAATCCTTGATAAATTCCGGGAGTACAACTTGCAGACACATCATCTGTTTATTGATTTCAAGGCGGCGTACGATTCAGTGAAACGGAATGAATTATGGCAAATTATGCTTGTACATGGTTTCCCGGCGAAACTGATAAGGCTGATTCGTATAACGTTGGACTGATCGAAATCAAGTGTAAGGGTTCCGGATGAAATATCGACGGCATTTGTTACCTTAGATGGATTAAAGCAGGGTGATGCACTCTCGAATCTACTGTTCAATATAGCGCTCGAGGGAGCGATTAGGAGAGCTGGGGTGCAAAGAAGCGGTACCATTATCACAAAATCGCATATGTTCCTTGGATTTGCGGACGATATTGATATTATCGGAATTGATCGCCGTGCCGTGGAAGAGGCTTTTGTGCCTTTTAAGAGGGAGACAGCGAGGATTGGAATCACAATCGATTCCAGCAAAACGAAGTATATGGTCGCTGGCATTCAACGTGGGTTCATTAGTGGTGGTGGTAGCGGAATGGTGCTGGATGGCGAAAAGTTTGAAGTGGTAGAAGAATTTGTGTATCTTGGATCATTAGTGACGTGCGATAATGATGTTACCCGCGAGGTGAAAAGGCGTATTGCAGCTGCAAATAGGGCTTATTAGGGACGTCGTAACCAGCTTAAGTCCCGTACTCTGCAAACGAAAACAAAACTCGCGCTGTATACTACTCTGATTCTTCCGGTGGCTTTATACGGCCATGAAACATGGACGTTAAAGGAGGCTGATCGGAGAGCTTTCGGAGTGTCTGAGCGTAAGGTGCTGCGGACAATACTCGGCGGTAAACAGGAGAACGGTATCTGGCGGCGTCGCATGAATCATGAATTGTACCAGGTGTATCAAGGGCTGGATATTATTAAGCTTATTCAACACGACAGACTACGGTGGGCTGGTCACGTTGTTCGTATGCCAGAAGAACGTCAAGCGAAGATAATATTTAGTAGAGAACCCGGAAGAGGCCGCAGGCTTTGGGGAAGGCCACGTACACGTTGGCTTTTTGCAGTTGAAGAGGACCTGAGGGCGCTCAATGTTCAGGGCGACTGGAAACGATTGGCCCAGCATCGAGTCCAGTGGAGTGGGATACTCCATTCGGCGTAGGTTCATCGAAGAGCTGTGGCCCATCAAGTATCAAGTATCAAAGTTCAGTTTGTCAAGGTAACTAAAGTGATTGGAGTGATTTAGTACGTGATTGTAATTAGTTTATTCGTTCGTTTTTTAGATTTGATTCGATTGTCGGTGTAAATTGTCTCGCAAAGTTCTATTTTAAAAGTGTAGTGTAGCAAAAAAGGTAAATTTTTGGCGAACTAATCGTTATCTGTTAAATGTTAATTAATGTTTCGCGTTGGACTCCAAATGCGTGGCGTTTTTTTTTTTGACTGTCTGGAATTTTCGGAGTCGACCCGGGGTCGATGAAAAGGGTTTACGGCATTTCCGCCGTTTGATCGTTTAGAGGAGTTTTTGTGGGGTTCGACGGTGGTCCGAACCGTTTCATACTCTACGGACCGTTCAGAGAGCTCGGCGTGTGGAATAAGTCGCCAATTGCGTACCACAGTGCCGGATTGAAACCGAAGGCAGGGGGGTCATTTCATCACGGGCGGTCATAGCCGTAAAAAGCGAAGGCTTGCGGAAGTACGTTGGCCCTTGTCCGGAGGGTAAGATCAACCCGGGAAGCACGACATCCGTCGACGCAGCTCTTTGGAGTAAATCCAAGGCCTTCCGTCCAGAATCCACCCACTTCGCAACTTTAGTTCGTCCATAATTGCACGGGTTCATGCACGCCACCCTGCAGCTAGGCGATTCTTCTGTCGCCGCCATCTCCGCGAACAGGTTCGACACCACCGTTCCGAACCGATTCACCGCCATAGCGCCGGCGAAACCCAGCAAGTCGACGAAGAAGCAAACCTGCGCAGATATGTGACTAGTGTGTAGACATGACCATGATCTTGAATCTAGAAACGTTTCCATTTCCGTACCAACCCCGAATATGTGTCCAAGCCGAAACAAATAAACCCCACGAATTTTTGAGTAAAAAGATCGAGTAGTTCCGTTTAAGTTTTTGCCTTTCTCGTATACTAAGTATACGTAAAGGCTATAATTTCACTCCAAAACCAAACTTTTGATAGAAGACTCGGAGACCCATAGTGTTATATACCAATCGACTCAGCTCGACGAATTGAGGTGATGTCTGTTTGTGTGTATGTATGTATGTGTGTGTGTGTGTATGTGTGTATGTGTACAAATTTTGTAGACACACTTTTTGGAACTTAGCATTAACCGATTTATTCGCAACAAGTCGCATTCGACGGGGAATGCGGTCCCATTGTTTGCTATTGAAAATTGGCCTGATCGGACATTGCATTTCGGAATTATTGAAAATCATTGTTTTTTCCCAAGGGTCCCCTTGGAAAAAAAATTCAGAATCGAAAAAAAAAAATTTTTCAAGAATGGTGGGAATGCATAGTAATTAATGCAAAAACATGCAAAATGATAGAAAATATGCGATCTATCCCCCTAAAGTGATTTTTTGACCTTTCCTATGTGATTTTTCAGTACATTTTACGATGCACGAGAAAGGCATCATCGCCGCTAGGTGGATTAATCTGGGTTTTAGTTGGAGTAATCGCTGAGAGATCATTCCGTTGTCTACTTTGATCATTCGC
The DNA here is from genome assembly GCF_024139115.2 of Armigeres subalbatus. Classification (NCBI taxonomy): domain Eukaryota; kingdom Metazoa; phylum Arthropoda; class Insecta; order Diptera; family Culicidae; genus Armigeres; species Armigeres subalbatus. The sequence goes on along the minus strand of NC_085139.1, from coordinate 37,967,169 downwards.
TTCGCATAATTTCTGCCGGGATTTGTTAGCGGGTTGGAAGAGTTTGAGAGTTCGAGTAACGTAACTTGGGAGGTGGCCAAGTTGGAAAAGAACTTGGCGCAAAGCGTAATATTAGATTTCAGCCAGTTACCGTTCGGGTGAGGAAAGTAGTCGAGAATTAGTCGGGCAAAACAACTGGACCGGTGCACTATGGGGCGGCTCCATACAAAGTGGTGGCCAAAAATATTTTTTTGGTTTTTCCGCATTATTTTATAGTATTCTAGTAAGATTAGCATATAATTAATCATATTTATGCATTTTCATCGCATCCGGAAGGTGTAACTAGTATTTAACCCAGTAATGAGCTACGTATTCCTAAACAATAAACTTGAACGATTGTTTTTAATTTTAGGGCAGTTCAAATGCAAATTAAAACTAGAATAAGGTTGCTATGTATAAGATTAAACAGGAGAAGTGGAGGTGGAAGACCCCGCCCCCCCCTAACCAAGATTTGTCCCCTTCCCTATTTTTTAACTATGTCATATAAGAGTATTCTTTTATCAATCAGGTATTTTGGTGAAGAATTATTTGTCTTCCGAACCCCCCCCCCCCCCCCCACAAAGTTATCTGCCCCCCCCCCCCCCCTGTAAATATTTTTTTCCGTACAAATAAATCAATCATCATCAAGTTGTTCAACATCATCCATTAATTCGTCTAGTGCATTGTCTTCAGTGTTTACATTTTCAGAGCTGTAAAGATCTTCGAATACTAAAATTGATTTTACAACATCTGGATATTCATGTGATACTTTCTTTCGCATTCTGCTACCTAGATTTATTGAACTTATCAAAGGATCAGATGAGTTCATAGCTCGAATAAAGACGTCATGTAGATTATCAACTCGTGACCTTTTCCTAGCATGATGGGTACGACATTTTTTTAATAGTTTATGGTGGCATTCTGCTGCTTCTTCAGCTAACTTGCCAAGAGGAGCCAGTGAATGGATTATTATGCTTCCAGCGTGATTTGATTTGATTTGAAAATGTTTCCCCCGTGCTTTTTAATGCAAGTAGGTAGATAATATTTATTAGGAAAATAAATATACCTGAGTATAGTTGGTACAAATTGTAAGATGGCACATGAACAGAGAATTATAAACAAGGTTATCATGAAACCATTGAAAACTTTTTAGTCCAGTTGGGTAGATCAAGTTTCTATATGGAATGATAATTTTCGGTTTGTTTTTACCCATTTTCACAAAAATAATAATAAAGTGGGTAACATTTTTAAGACTATATTTGACATTTAAAAGTTCCATTTAACGATAACGATTTTTTTTGTTTGTGCTCGATAATTGTTATTAACAAAATAAAAATCCATTTTTTTTCGACTTCGTGCCAAAATGACGCTCATCCGCAGCTATGCGCAGCTGGATTCTCGTTCCGCAGATAGTATAGACCCCAAACTAAACTGTGGTAGTAGTCTCTTGAGATTGCTCGGCCCTGCATGTTAGATATAGTCCAACTCAGACAAAAAACACATTTTTTCAATAATTACCCACTTTTGACTATTGACCCGTGTGGGCTCAACAGCATACCCATTTTAAAGCTTAGACAATTATCTTTTCAACGGTGTATTAATTTCCAAAATTGTACCGTTATTCGCTGAGAAATTTGCATTGGTTTGAAATGCATTTTTGTTACAATTTCCACAATTTTCCTAAGTTTGATGTCTGTGGCACAATGAGTTTTCATCACAGAGGGCTGAAATTTTGGGAATCTAGGTTTGAATTATCCTTCTTTCAAATGGTATACAAGACACGTCATTCAAAGCAAGTCAATTTTTCGATTTTTGGCCACCACTTTCCCCATAGTGCGGTGGTCTTCCGGATACCGGAAGTGGCACTTAAGGCACCGGTTATTGATAAACCTCGAGCTGAAGCAACGAACTGTTACAAGATGAAATCTTGGGTCAAAATGGACCCCAATGCACAATGTGTAACTTTTTTCTAATGCATTAGGAAGGTTAAGTTTTCACCGATAGAATATTTTGATCACAAGATATTTGATTATTAGTACCTACGAATATTGTCATTCCTGGGATGCGCGTGTCGATTTCAATAACAGTCTCGTCCATGAATACGCACAGCCAATCGGAAAATTTGCGCATTTTAAGGATTTTTGTTCAAATCAAATAGAACCTTTCTACTTTCATCAAACTCAATTCGTTCTCTAACAAATAAAAAATCAGATAAGAATAATATGAATAAGGAATTAATTACTCCCGAATACGTATTTTTAGATCAAATCAAAAAACAGTACGTTAAAAAAGCGATTGAGTATAATAATAACAACAATTGTCAAACTATCGAACATCAGTTCAGATAAATTATATATTTTTTAAAGAATTTGTGTGAAACCATTCTGACATTCGCTTCTATGCACAATATCACACCTTTATAATAGATAACCAGTTCAAACCAGTTTGTTACCCATGTTATTAGTTGAATTTAGCAGATGGTAAGACAAATAAGTAAATCGATACTGTTACTGTTTTATAAGGACTTAATTAGCAAACGTTATTCTTGCTCTGGTTCCTGAATAAAAAAGAACTCAATAGAATGCACTAAAAGTATATTCCACTTCCATCCAATAAAAATAGTGAGGCTGATAATGTTATGCTAATTGTCGGTGAATTCGCATGAAACGCTTGTGACTGAGGCCCTTCTGAAACAACAATCACGAATTATTCATGAACAGCAGACGAGCAGCTGCTAATGAACGACGATAAAGTGTCAAATATTGGACCATATTTTATCTGCTTGGCGCCGTTTAAAATCTACGATCAACGTTAAAAAATTTGAACAAATGATCCAATTTCTATTTCCGGACTATGATGAGGAACAATCAATTACGAATCGAATTATTCGTTTTTTTTTTGCTCGGCAACATTTGTAACATTCGCATTTTGGTTGATTTTGTAAATCGTTTTTCAATTTTCCCCACAAACTCAATAATGTCCAGCTTATCACAGATAAGCAAGATAGTAAAGCCTATTTTACTGTTGTGGGATTAGATGCAATAAACTGAGCTTTTTGAACGATTCACAGGCTTTTTAGAAAATGAACAAATATGCGAGTGTCACAAATATGCGATCATGGGCAGTACTTTATTAATATTTTGACAGATAATTGTCATACTGATTTGCACCAAGAGCTTTCAACCAAATAATATCTGAGTTCGCGTTATTAAATGCTTGTGTTCAATTAGACTGGAGTATTTTTAAATGAAATCATCATGAAGGAGTTTCTAAGAATGTGGAGTCCCAGCATTTTTTGCTCTGGAACAGTGGGAGTGGTGCTCCAAGGGCCTATTTAATTAAATTCTGAGAACCGTGGATGCGATGAGTTATGTTAATAAAACAGAAATAAATACTTACTACTGGTGCTCGTCAACACGACTTTACCTGAAAAGAAAAACAGCACTGGATTACTATCAATTAAATAGATATGATGTTTACAATCTAATTTAACGCCCTGGAGTTTGTTATCTTCAACATCAAAACAAAAGCAAAAACCAAAACCAGCCAAAACTCAACTGCAGAACACGCGTGATCAAACACGCACCTTGTCAAACCACAACAATCCATTTGCTAGAACCGCAAAACACATCGCCCCTCCCCAATCGACGAAGCCGGATGCCTTGTGCTGTATGAATAATTAATCCTTCCTGTCTGTTGTCTTTATTCAACAAACCGCAAACCGCACGGAACCACCGAAGACATTCCTTCCCGCATTTTGATGGGTTCTCACTAACGGTACGGACGAAGAAAAGAAAGACAGTGTCGATCGATGGCCGTTCGAATAGACTCAACCCTTCTTAAGTTTATCAACAGGTCAATCTTCTTAGCGATTGGATTGTGTTCTGCATATTTTTGAGCAGTTGGCCCACGTTTTAAATTCATGTTTTAAAGGCATTTTCAAATTCCAATTGGACGGCTTCCCGATATGTCTTATCGTGGTTATCGCACACAGATAATGCTGATAGTAAATTGCCTACCAACAAATTAGCAAACAATTTCCCACACCCTTTCTTAGGATGTAACGAAGGTAGAAACGGAGAACAATAACCCATATCTCGTCAGCTAGACCATCATCGGAAGCATCATCGCCTCGCAAGGTGTTCAGTGCCAATCATACGCACCTTATTGGGCCCGGCTATCATCGAAAAGGGTTATCAAAATATAAAAGCGACCGGCCCAACCGCAATTTAGTTCAGTCAGCTGAAAACAAGTTTTGCGGTTACCCGCGTGCGCGCGTCTGAAGATCTCCGGCTCTGTGTTGCCTGCCACTTGGGGAGGACCCCAGCAGACTCCGACCGTTGTTCGTCCGCACATTGTGGTGGACTGTGAATTAATTCCAAAGTTCAGCAACAGCGCGGGAGGAAGAAAGTCCAAAAGCTAGAATGGTCGTCGTCGTCGTCGCTTTCGGTCGTGCTGTGCGGGTGACGTTGGTTCTGCTGCTGTTGGTGCAGGTTGTGGCGAAGGTGGTGGACGGTGCGGCAACCGGGATGGAAGAAGGTTAGCGCCCTGTGCTGTGTGCTCTTAGAATAGACGATGCTTTCGTTGGAAGAGGGTCCTCTACTCTGTGTGGTTGCGGTTTCGGCAGGAACTGATTACGGAGGGAATGTGAAGTGCAGTGGGAATTCCAATAGTGCGGGGTTTCACGCATTCACTGTCTTCACTGTTTAAACTGAAGTGTGTTGAAATTGAAAAATTATCTAAACTGGATAAAATGAATAACGCAAAGCAACCCAATTGAAAATCGTGATTTTCTTCAGAATTAAAGCTCCTTTTAAGGTTTCTAAAATATTCAATAGAGGTTTTGAGTAACGATGGTGTTTTAAGATCATAAAAAATGATATAATGTTTTCCGATACGAGAAAGACAAAGAAACAAACAAAAGTAAATTGAACGAGATTGAATAAATTGTTAATTAAACTAAATTTAATCTTCAACGGATTAAGATAACGTATTCCGCCAACCAACGAATCCGATTCCTCACTGTAATCCAACTCTGAAAACCCTGCATCAAGAGTGCCAATTTTCGTCTTTCCCATCTTTTCAGAACCCGACCGGAAAATGCATCCACAGTCGTTTATGTTCGAAGAAGAAGTAACGATGACGACGGCAACGAGGCAGAAGCGTTCCTCGGGGAAGATGCCAAGACTTCGGTTCATGCCGTCCGATATCGAGCGGCACCAGGACTACTGGAGGAACGTCGCCCAGAGCACGTTGGCCCGGCAGTTGGGCAAAAATCAACTCAATACCAAGGTGGCCAAGAACATCATTCTGTTCCTGGGCGATGGGCTCTCCATTCCGACGCTGGCAGCCACCCGGGTTTTCCTGGGGGATGAGAGCACCGAGTTGTCATTCGAGAAATTTCCCTACGTCGGATTGTCCAAAGTGAGTGCGTTCATTCGTTCGGTCCATATTGGTTCGTTCATGTGGTCACTGAAAAATTCAATAAGTTGATGTTGGGGTTGCGGTTCACTGCACTGACTGTAGAGTAAGATGTTGTAATCGGATTTGCCTTCTCGATTCTCTATTTTCTCGTGTGGCGATTTGATCCATTCTATCCGGCATATCTAGACGTACTGCGCCAATGTGCAAGTTGCGGACTCTGCCTGCACGGCCACTGCTTATCTGGCGGGAGTGAAAGCCAACTACGGAACCATCGGTCTGTCGGCAGCTGCCCCTCTGGGGGATTGCTTGGCCCAGAACAACACCGACCATCATGTGCAGTCGATTGCAAAGTGGGCGCAGGACTACGGAATGGCAACCGGTACGTGCAGAACTACACCGAAAACTAAAATTAAACCGTCATCCCACATCAAGCGGAGCGGATGTTTCTTGCTAAATTGCTCCTACATCAATCATTCATCAATGCTTGCTCCGAATTCAAATATTTTCACTCCTTTCTCCCAATGATATACAAAACTCATTGCTCATAAAATTTCAATATTTGATGACCTTCAATGCACATCAATTGACACACTTCCATTTTTCTGTTTACTCATTCTTTCTTGGACCGCATCTAAAATACGACCAACCCACAAAAAAAAACAGGTTTCGTCACCAACACTCAAGTGACCAATGCATCACCAGCCGGTGTATACGCGAACGTAGCCAACCGCAACTGGGAGAACGACGCTGCTGTCCGGCAAGACGGGTTCGATCCAAACATTTGCTCGGACATTGCCACTCAGCTGATCCACGGGGAAGTCGGACGACATCTGAAGGTGCGTATCGGTCGAACACCCAAACTAAAAAAAAATAGCTAACGTGTGTTTGCTTCGGTAGCAAAATATGCAAATTTGATGGTCAAATATGCTTAATGAGAGCGAAGAATGACACTGTTCAAATGCCATATGCTACATAAAAAAAGACATAATAGCCATTAGAGACCGATCTTACAGGTGGTAAGAAAAAATGTGGTGAATATCAGTCAATATTGAATACTGATAGAGACACCGAACATATCTTTTGTTACGTAGTACAACAGGGGCTTATCTGAGCGATAAAATTAAAACAAAAAATTTCGGTTTCATATAAAAAGCTATGAAATGAATTCAAAATAATCAATGGCATGATTTGTAACAAACTCTTGTCAGAATTTGTGGATTTGGGACAAATCTTGTCAGGATTTGAGACAAATCCTTGTCAGAATTTGAGACAAATCCTCGTCAGGATTTGAGACAAATCCTTTTCAGGATTTGAGACAAATCCTTGTCAGGATTTGAGACAAATCCTTGTCAGGATTTGAGACAAATCCTTGTCAGGATTTGAGACAAATCCTTATCAGGATTTGAGACAAATCCTTGTCAGGATTTGAGACAAATCCTTGTCAGGATTTGAGACAAATCCTTGTCAGGATTTGAGACAAATCCTTGTCAGGATTTGAGACAAATCCTTGTCAGGATTTGAGACAAATCCTTGTCAGGATTTGAGACAAATCCTTGTCAGGATTTGAGACAAATCCTTGTCAGGATTTGAGACAAATCCTTGTCAGGATTTGAGACAAATCCTTGTCAGGATTTGAGACAAATCCTTGTCAGGATTTGAGACAAATCCTTGTCAGGATTTAAGACAAATCCTTGTCAGGATTTGAGACAAATCCTTGTCAGGATTTGAGACAAATCCTTGTCAGGATTTGAGACAAATCCTTATCAGGATTTGAGACAAATCCTTATCAGGATTTGAGACAAATCCTTATCAGGATTTGAGACAAATCCTTATCAGGATTTGAGACAAATCCTTATCAGGATTTGAGACAAATCCTTGTCAGGATTTGAGACAAATCCTTGTCAGGATTTGAGACAAATCCTTGTCAGGATTTGAGACAAATCCTTGTCAGGATTTGAGACCAATCCTTGTCAGGATTTGAGACAAATCCTTGTCAGGATTTGAGACAAATCCTTGTCAGGATTTGAGACAAATCCTTGTCAGGATTTGAGACAAATCCTTGTCAGGATTTGAGACAAATCCTTGTCAGGATTTGAGACAAATCCTTGTCAGGATTTGAGACAAATCCTTGTCAGGATTTGAGACAAATCCTTGTCAGGATTTGAGACAAATCCTTGTCAGGATTTGAGACAAATCCTTGTCAGGATTTGAGACAAATCCTTGTCAGGATTTAAGACAAATCCTTGTCAGGATTTAAGACAAATCCTTGTCAGGATTTGAGACAAATCCTTGTCAGGATTTGAGACAAATCCTTGTCAGGATTTGAGACAAATCCTTGTCAGGATTTGAGACAAATCCTTGTCAGGATTTGAGACAAATCCTTGTCAGGATTTGAGACAAATCCTTGTCAGGATTTGAGACAAATCCTTGTCAGGATTTGAGACAAATCCTTGTCAGGATTTGAGACAAATCCTTGTCAGGATTTGAGACAAATCCTTGTCAGGATTTGAGACAAATCCTTGTCAGGATTTGAGACAAATCCTTGTCAGGATTTGAGACAAATCCTTGTCAGGATTTGAGACAAATCCTTGTCAGGATTTGAGACAAATCCTTGTCAGGATTTGAGACAAATCCTTGTCAGGATTTGAGACAAATCCTTGTCAGGATTTGAGACAAATCCTTGTCAGGATTTGAGACAAATCCTTGTCAGGATTTGAGACAAATCCTTGTCAGGATTTGAGACAAATCCTTGTCAGGATTTGAGACCAATCCTTGTCAGGATTTGAGACAAATCCTTGTCAGGATTTGAGACAAATCCTTGTCAGGATTTGAGACAAATCCTTGTCAGGATTTGAGACAAATCCTTGTCAGGATTTGAGACAAATCCTTGTCAGGATTTGAGACAAATCCTTGTCAGGATTTGAGACAAATCCTTGTCAGGATTTGAGACAAATCCTTGTCAGGATTTGAGACAAATCCTTGCCAAAATTTGAGACAAATCCTTGCCAGGATTTGAGACAAATCCTTGCCAGGATTTGAGACAAATCCTTGCCAGGATTTGAGACAAATCTTTGCCAGGATTTGAGACAAATCCTTCGCCAGGATGTAAGACAAATCCTTGTCAGGAATTGAGAGAAATCCTTGTCAGGATTTAAGAGAAATCGTTGTCAGGATTTGAGTCAAATCCTTGTCAGGATTTAAGACAAATCCTTGCCAGGATTTGAAACAAATCCTTGTCAGGATTCGAGACAAATTCTTACCAGGATTTGAAGCAAATCCTAACCAGGATTTGAAACAAATCCTTTCCAGGATTTGAAACAAATCCTTACCAGCATTTGAAACAAAGCCTTACCATGATTTGTAACAAATCCTTACCAGGATTTGAAACAAATCCCTACCAGGATTTGAAACAAATCCATCCCAGGATTAGGGACAAATCTTCGTCAGGATTTAAGACAAATCTTCGTCAGGATTTAAGACAAATCTTCGTCAGGATTTGAGACAAATCTTCGTCAGGATTTGAGACAAATCTTCGTCAGGATTTGAGACAAATCTTCGTCAGGATTTGCAATAAATGCTTGTCAGGATTTGAGACAAATCCTTGTCAGGATTTGAGACAAATCCTTGTCAGGATTTGAGACAAATCCTTGTCAGGATTTGAGACAAATCCTTGCCAGGATTTGAGACAAATCCTTGCCAGGATTTGAGACAAATCCTTACCAGGATTTGAGACAAATCCTTACCAGGATTTGAGACAAATCCTTGCCAGGATTTGAGAAAAATCCTTCCCAGGATTTGCGACAAATCCTTCGCCAGGATGTAAGACAAATCCTTGTCAGGAATTGAGAGAAATCCTTGTCAGGATTTGAGAGAAATCGTTGTCAGGATTTGAGTCAAATCCTTGTCAGGATTTAAGACAAATCCTTGCCAGGATTTGAAACAAATCCTTGTCAGGATTCGAGACAAATTCTTACCAGGATTTGAAGCAAATCCTTACCAGGATTTGAAACAAATCCTTTCCAGGATTTGAAACAAATCCTTACCAGCATTTGAAACAAAGCCTTACCATGATTTGTAACAAATCCTTACCAGGATTTGAAACAAATCCCTACCAGGATTTGAAACAAATCCATCCCAGGATTTGGGACAAATCTTCGTCAGGATTTAAGACAAATCTTCGTCAGGATTTGAGACAAATCTTCGTCAGGATTTAAGACAAATCTTCGTCAGGATTTGAGACAAATCTTCGTCAGGATTTGCAATAAATGCTTGTCAGGATTTGAGACAAATCCTTGTCAGGATTTGAGACAAATCCTTGTCAGGATTTGAGACAAATCCTTGTCAGGATTTGAGACAAATCCTTGCCAGGATTTGAGACAAATCCTTGCCAGGATTTGAGACAAATCCTTACCAGGATTTGAGACAAATCCTTGCCAGGATTTGAGAAAAATCCTTCCCAGGATTTGCGACAAATCCTTCGCCAGGATGTAAGACAAATCCTTGTCAGGAATTGAGAGAAATCCTTGTCAGGATTTGAGAGAAATCGTTGTCAGGATTTGAGTCAAATCCTTGTCAGGATTTAAGACAAATCCTTGCCAGGATTTGAAACAAATCCTTGTCAGGATTCGAGACAAATTCTTACCAGGATTTGAAGCAAATCCTAACCAGGATTTGAAACAAATCCTTTCCAGGATTTGAAACAAATCCTTACCAGCATTTGAAACAAAGCCTTACCATGATTTGTAACAAATCCTTACCAGGATTTGAAACAAATCCCTACCAGGATTTGAAACAAATCCATCCCAGGATTTGGGACAAATCTTCGTCAGGATTTAAGACAAATCTTCGTCAGGATTTGAGACAAATCTTCGTCAGGATTTGAGACAAATCTTCGTCAGGATTTGAGACAAATCTTCGTCAGGATTTGCAATAAATGCTTGTCAGGATTTGAGACAAATCCTTGTCAGGATTTGAGACAAATCCTTGTCAGGATTTGAGACAAATCCTTGCCAGGATTTGCGACAAATCCTTGTCAGGATTTAAGGCAAAACCTTGACAGGATTTGAGACAAATTTTTGTCAGGATTTGAGAGAAATCCTTGTCAGGATTTGAGAGAAATTCTTCGTCAGGATTTGATACAAATCTTTGTCAAGATTTGAGACAAATCTTCGTCAGGATTTGAGACAAATCCTTGTCAGGATTTGAGACAAATCCTTGTCAGGATTTGAGACAAATCCTTGTCAGGATTTGAGACAAATCCTTGTCAGGATTTGAGACAAATCCTCGTCAGGATTTGAGACAAATCCTTGCCAGGATTTGAGACAAATCCTTGCCAGGATTTGAGACAAATCCTTCGCCAGTATGTAAGACAAATCCTTGTCAGGAATTGAGAGAAATCCTTGTCAGGATTTGAGAGAAATCGTTGTCAGGATTTGAGTCAAATCCTTGTCAGGATTTAAGACAAATCCTTGCCAGGATTTAAGACAAATCCTTGTCAGGATTTGAGACAAATTCTTACCAGGATTTGAAGCAAATCCTAACCAGGATTTGAAACAAATCCTTTCCAGGATTTGAAACAAATCCTTACCAGCATTTGAAACAAAGCCTTACCATGATTTGTAACAAATCCTTACCAGGATTTGAAACAAATCCCTACCAGGATTTGAAACAAATCCATCCCAGGATTTGGGACAAATCTTCGTCAGGATTTAAGACAAATCTTCGTCAGGATTTGAGACAAATCTTCGTCAGGATTTGAGACAAATCTTCGTCAGGATTTGAGACAAATCTTCGTCAGGATTTGAGACAAATCTTCGTCAGGATTTGCAATAAATGGTTGTCAGGATTTGAGACAAATCCTTGTCAGGATTTGAGACAAATCCTTGTCAGGATTTGAGACAAATCCTTGTCAGGATTTGAGACAAATCCTTGTCAGGATTTGAGACAAATCCTTGTCAGGATTTGAGACAAATCCTTGCCAGGATTTGAGACAAATCCTTGTAAGGATTTGAAACAAATTCTTGTCAGGATTTGAGAGAAATCTTAGTCAGGATTTGAGAGGAATCATTCGTCAGGATTTGAGACAAATCCTTGTCAGGATTTGAGAGAAATCCTTCGTCAGGATTTGAGAGAAATCCTTCGTCAGGATTTGAGACAAATCTTTGTCAAGATTTGAGACAAATCTTCGTCAGGATTTGAGACAAATCCTTGTTAGGATTTGAGACAAATCCTTGTCAGGAGTTAAAACAAATCCTTGTCAGGATTTGGTACAAATCCTTGTCAGGATTTGAGACAAATCCTTGTCAGGATTTGAGACAAATCCTTGTCAGGATTTAAGACAAAACCTTGACAGGATTTGAGACAAATTTTTGTCAGGATTTGAGAGAAATCCTTGTCAGGATTTGAGAGAAATTCTTCGTCAGGATTTGATACAAATCTTTGTCAAGATTTGAGACAAATCTTCGTCAAGATTTGAGACAAATCTTCGTCAGGATTTGAGACAAATCCTTGCCAGGATTTGAGAAAAATCCTTGCCAGGATTTGAGAAAAATCCTTGCCAGGATTTGAGAAAAATCCTTGTCAGGATTTGAGACAAATCCTTGCCAGGATTTGAGACAAATCCTTGCCAGGATTTGAGACAAATCCTTGCCAGGATTTGAGACAAATCCTTGCCAGGATTTGAGACAAATCCTTGCCAGGATTTGAGACAAATCCTTGCCAGGATTTGAGACAAATCCTTGCCAGGATTTGAGACAAATCCTTGCCAGGATTTGAGACAAATCCTTGCCAGGATTTGAGACAAATCCTTGCCAGGATTTGAGACAAATCCTTGCCAGGATTTGAGACAAATCCTTGCCAGGATTTGAGACAAATCCTTGCCAGGATTTGAGACAAATCCTTACCAGGATTTGAGACAAATCCTTACCAGGATTTGAGACAAATCCTTGCCAGGATTTGAGACAAATCCTTGCCAGGATTTGAGACAAATCCTTGCCAGGATTTGAGACAAATCCTTGCCAGGATTTGAGACAAATCCTTGCCAGGATTTGAGACAAATCCTTGCCAGGATTTGAGACAAATCCTTGCCAGGATTTGAGACAAATCCTTGCCATGATTTGAGACAAATCCTTGCCAGGATTTGAGACAAATCCTTGCCAGGATTTGAGACAAATCCTTGCCAGGATTTGAGACAAATCCTTGCCAGGATTTGAGACAAATCCTTGCCAGGATTTGAGACAAATCCTTGCCAGGATTTGAGACAAATCCTTACCAGGATTTGAGACAAATCCTTGCCAGGATTTGAGAAAAATCCTTCCCAGGATTTCAGACAAATCCTTCCCAGGATTTCAGACAAATCCTTACCAGGATTTGAGACAAATCCTTACCAGGATTTGAGACAAATCCTTACCAGGATTTGAGACAAATTCTTACCAGGATTTGAGACAAATTCTTACCAGGATTTGAGACAAATCCTTACCAGGATTTGAGACAAATCCTTACCAGGATTTGAGACAAATCCTTACCAGGATTTGAGACAAATCCTTACCAGGATTTGAGACAAATCCTTACCAGGATTTGAGACAAATCCTTACCAGGATTTGAGACAAATCCTTACCAGGATTTGAGACAAATCCTTACCAGAATTTGAGACAAATCCTTACCAGAATTTGAGACAAATCCTTACCAGGATTTGAGACAAATCCTTACCAGGATTTGAGACAAATCCTTGCTAGGATTTGAGACAAATCCTTGCTAGGATTTGAGACAAATCCTTGCTAGGATTTGAGACAAATCCTTGCTAGGATTTGAGACAAATCCTTGCTAGGATTTGAGACAAATCCTTGTTAGGATTTGAGACAAATCCTTGTTAGGATTTGAGACAAATCCTTGTTAGGATTTGAGACAAATCCTTGTCAGGATTTGAGACAAATCCTTGTCAGGATTTCAAAGAAATCATTCGTCAGGATTTGAGACAAATCCTTGTCAGGATTTGAAACAAATCCTTATCAGGATTTGAGACAAATCTTTGTCAGGAATTGAAACAAAGCCTTGTCAGGATTTGAGGAATAATCTTGTCAGGATTTGATTCAAATCCTTGTCAGGATTTTAGGAAAATCCTTGCCAGGATTTGAGACAAATTCCTTTTCGGATTTGATAGAAATCCCTGTCCGGATTTGAGACAAATCCTTGAAAAAAAATGAAACAAAATCCGGATTTGGAACAAATTTCTGTCCGGATTTGGGACAAATCCCTGTCTGGATTTGAGACAAACGTCTGTCTGGATTTGAGGCAAACCCTTGTTCGGATTTGAGACAAACCCCTTTCCAAATTTGGGACAAATCCTTGTCAGGATTTGGGACAAATCCTTGTCAGGATTTGAGACAAATCCTTGTCATGATTTAAGACAAATCCTTGTCAAGATTAAAGACAAATCATTGTCAGGGTTTGAGACAAATCCTTGTCAGGATTAGAGACAAATATTTTTCAGGATTTGTGACAAATCCTTGTCAGGATTTTAGCCAAATCCTTGTCAGGATTTGAGACAAATCCTTGTCAGGATTAAAGACAAATCATTGTTAGGATTTGAAGCAAATCTTTGTCAGGATTTGAGACAAATCCTTGACAGGATTTGAGGCAAATCCTTGTCAGGATATGAGACAAATCCCTGTCCTGATTTGAGACAAATCTCTATCCGGAATTGAGACAAATCCTTTTCAGGATTTAAGACAAGACCTTGGCAAGATTTGAGACAAATCCTTTTGCAGGATTTGAGACAAATCCTTGTCAGAATTTGAGACAAATACTTTTTCGGATTCGAGACAAATCCTTTTTAGATTCTTGTCAGGATTTGAAACATTTTTTTGTCAGAATATGAGACAAATTCTTGTCAGGGTTTGAGACAAATCCTTTTCAGAATTTGGGACAAATCCCTATCCGGATTTGAGACAAATTTTTGTCAGAATTTTAGACAAATCCCTGTTCGTATTTGAGACAAATCCCTGTCCTTGTTAGGATATGAGACAAAATCCTTATCAGGATATGAGACAAATTCTTGTCAGATTTTGAGACAAATCCTTGTCCAGATTTGAGACAAAACCCTGTCTGGATTTGAGACAAATCTTTGTCAGGATTTGAGACAAATCTTTGTCCGGATTAGAGACAAATTCTTGTCAGGATTCAAGAAAAATCCTTGTCATGATTTAAGACAAATCCTTGTCAGGATTTGAGACAAATATTTTTATCATGATTAAAGACAAATCATTGTCAGGGTTTGAGACAAATCCTTGTCAGGATTAGAGACAAATATTGTCCAGGATTTGTGACAAATCCTTGTCAGGATTTTAGCCAAATCCTTGTCAGGATTTAAGACAAATCATTGTCAGGATTTGAAGCAAATCATTGTCAGGATTTGAAGCAAATCATTGTCAGGATTTGAAGCAAATTTTTGTCAGGATTTGAGACAAATCCTTTTCAGGATTTGAGACAGTGAAATATTTATCGCATTTCTGCTCAAATGCCTTCCAAATTCATGCCGAAATGCTTTCTGGATTTCGTCGACAATTATTTTCTTTCATGTGAAATCCTTATTAATTTACGAAATGAAATACTCAAATTTAATTGGATTAATTTTGGCCGCCTTAGTTCCTATATGCTCTCTCCAAATGTCTCAAAATATTCATCATTCCCTTTCTTACAGGTAATAATGGGCGGCGGACGCCGTGAGTTCTACCCGAACACCAGCACTGACGTCGAAGGTATTCCCGGGCGCCGAACCGATGGCAACGATCTAATCAAACATTGGCTTCATCACAAGCGTTCGCATCATAGCGGGGGAGAAAGAGCGGCATTATACGTTCAGAATCGTGATGAATTATTGGAGGTAACTAAGCGTGCCTAGTCACATAACTCTAAAAGTCAATTGTGCCAAAAACTCGTAACCGACAGACAAATGTTTGCCTTTTTATGCTGACCCAAACACGTGGTCATTGTTATTCATTACCAATAATTCGATGTTGTTTGCTTCTTCTCTGCGTTCATCGGGCGACTTAACTCGTTCTTGATGGTGTTTCAGGTTGGCGAAGACACCGAGCACTTGCTGGGTCTATTCGATGCAAATCATCTTCCGTACCATATTGATGCCGATGCCAAGGTGATACCAACACTGGAGGAAATGGTCGGCAAGGCGCTGGATGTGCTGGAACGGGACAGTAACCATCGGGGCTATTTTCTCTTTGTGGAAGGTACGTGACTTTTCGGAGCTATTTGTTGGTTGATTGGTAGGTTGGGGTAGGATGTAGACTTTCGAGAGCACTATCGAGATAATATTCCTTCATGGATCCGACATTTTTTTGGTTGAATCCGACAATGCTCAAACATGATTCTCCATCTTCAAATGGAAATATTGAACTTATCTTCAAACGATTTGAGACGCAAAACAATGATTGGAAACCACTGAGCCAATGTACTTTGTTCTTGCACCACCGAATGCGATTCATGTGGTTCAAAGCAAGATAACCCGATTGACGATTGTGACTTCGTCTACCACCCACAGGAGGACGTATTGACCATGGCCATCATTATACCCAGCCTGTGAGGGCTTTCGATGAGACGGTCGAATTTGCCAAAGCAATCGAGCTCGCTCGTCGGAGGACATCGCTCGAGGACACGCTGATTGTAGTCACAGCGGACCATTCCCATACCATGACCATGAGTGGATACTCGGTGAGTGCTTGTTCTGTGCGACGAGATTGAATTGTTTGGCCGCTTATCTCGAGCGAGAATCAAATTTTCCATTGATTGCAGAGTCGACGCAACGACATTCTCGGTATCAACAACGGGCAGCATGCGGATGATAGTCTACCTTACGCCACCATCAGCTACGCCAATGGACCGGGGTACGAGCGCAACGTGGACCGAGATGGCCGGTTAAATCTGGACCAGGTGAATATGCACGAAAAGGGCTTCAAATTCCCCAGCACCGTCCCGCTGAGTCTGGAGACGCACGGCGGGGATGACGTGGCCGTGTTTGCCAGCGGTCCCTGGTCCCACCTGTTCTCGGGTACCTACGAGCAGAACTTCATTCCGCATGGTATGGCTTACGCAGCCTGTATCGGGTCGGGACGAACCGCCTGTGGTGATCAGTGACTCCAACCCTTGCCACCCCTCATGACGACCGAAAGTAACGAATCTCAGAAAGAATAAATCCAATTTATCATACACACAGGGAAACTAAACCATCTTTGTTTCGCATTATCATGACTTCCCACTAGGAAAACTTCAACCCGAGGAAATTTAATTTGCCTTCTTTGCTTCTTGCGCCCGTTCATTCGTGTAATTCTTTGATGGACTTGAGCGTAGCCAGACGTTTGCGCTGGGGTGTAAAAGTCGTTATTTGAATCTAGTTCCAGTTGCCTTTCAAGTAACCATAAACGAGAGAGTGCAATCCTGCATCGATATTTAGTTTCGCCATAGCAATGAACTGGATTCACACCAAAAATGCTTAGCACTCTTTGGGGTTCATTTTCTGGTCTGATGACATTCATATTATTTTAAGGAGGTAGAAATCAAATGTCACCAAATACCAGAAGGCACTCAGCCAAACATCTCCTATAGCCGATTCAATGGGATTGGGCATGTATGACCCAAGACGAAAATCAGCTGTCAAAAATCGGTTTCAAGAGATAGAGTCTTGCTTTCTGCAGCAAAAATGTCCAAAATTAATTGTTCCATTCAGGAAAAATATTGAACAGGTCAGGTTATGGGCAATAGGACGATCTGAAGCATACAAATTATCATTGAGTTGCAATTTTGATGTTCTAAGGAATAAACACCATACTTCACCATATTCTGGTTAACTATTTTAAAGTGCGTTATGCTAAAATCCTGGTCCTGTCCAGCGATGTAAACAATTTATTTCAATATCTACGACACTCCAAACAGACCTTGAATTCCGATCTTAATATTCAAATCGATCAACAAGAAGATCTTCGATGTCCCCACTATTTTTAGGAGTGGACAAGCTTTATTTGAGTTCGCAATTCTCATTTTTATTGGTTGGAATGTAATATCATGATGCACCTTATCGGTTGTACCAAAAAGTGAGCTAAACTTGAACCGCAATTTTAGTCTGCGAAAAAATTCAAAATTCGAAATCCCATAAATCCTCCTTTCAAAAGGCTCGAAATCCTCCTTCCAAGAGGCTCGGAAGCCTCCTTTCAAGAGGCTCGGAAGCCTCCTTTCAAGAGGCTCGGAAGCCTCCTTCCAAGAGGCTCGGAAGCCTCCTTCCAAGAGGCTCGGAAGCCTCCTTCCAAGAGGCTCGGAAGCCTCCTTTCAAGAGGCTCGGAAGCCTCCTTTCAAGAGGCTCAGAAGCCTCCTTTCAAGAGGCTCAGAAGCCTCCTTTCAAGAGGCTCAGGCCTCCTTTCAAGAGGCTCAGAAGCCTCCTTTCAAGAGGCTCAGAAGCCTCTTTTCAAGAGGCTCAGAAGCCTCCTTTCAAGAGGCTCGAAGCCTCCTTTCAAGAGGCTCAGAACCCTCCTTTCAAGAGGCTCAGAACCCTCCTTTCAAGAGGCTCAGAAGCCTCCTTTCAAGAGGCCTCAGAAGCCTGCTTTCAAGAGGCTCAGAAGCCTCCTTTCAAGAGGCTCAGAGCCTCCTTTCAAGAGGCTCCAGCCTCCTTTCAAGAGGCTCAGGAAGCCTCCTTTTAAGAGGCCCTGAAAGCCTCCTTCAAGAGCTCAGCAGCCTCCTTCCAAGAGGCTCAGAAGCCTCCTTCCAAGAGGCTCAGAAGCCTCCTTCCAAGAGGCTCAGAAGCCTCCTTCCAAGAGGCTCGGAAGCCTCCTTCCAAGAGGCTCAAGCCTCCTTCCAAGAGGCCTCAAGCCTCCTTCCAAGAGGCTCAGAGCCTCCTTCCAGAGGCTCAGGCCTCCTTCCAAGAGGCTCAGAAGCCTCCTTCCAAGAGGCTCAGAAGCCTCCTTCCAAGAGGCTCAGGCCTCCTTCCAAGAGGCTCAGAAGACTCCTTTCAAGAGGCTCAGAAGCCTCCTTTCAAGAGGCTCAGAAGCCTCCTTTCAAGAGGCTCAGGCCTCCTTTCAAGAGGCTCAGACATTTCAAGAGGCTCGGAAGCCTCCTTTCAAGAGGCTCGGAAGCCTCCTTTCAAGAGGCTCGGAAGCCTCCTTTCAAGAGGCTCGGAAGCCTCCTTTCAAGAGGCTCGGAAGCCTCCTTTCAAGAGGCTTGGAAGCCTCCTTTCAAGAGGCTTGGAAGCCTCCTTTCAAGAGGCTCGGAAGCCTCCTTCAAGAGGCTCGGAAGCCTCCTTTCAAGAGGCTCGGAAGCCTCCTTTCAAGAGGCTCGGAAGCATCCTTTCAAGAGGCTCAAAAGCCTCCTTTCAAGAGCCGTTTCTCGTCGTTCACCATTCACTTCGAAGATCTCACTTCACTCAATAAGGAAACAAATTGTAACTGTTCGGCTAAACGGCATTTGGCCAAAAAGAAATGTGTTCCCTATCTCGAACCTTTGAATCATTCTGCTGGTCTTTTAGATCTCCAATATCTGAACTCAAGAATGGTTTGGAGTACCGTAGATATGGTGATATGATGATATCCCATGGGGTTTATCAAACTAACTCACAAGCTCGAGACCCTATGGATCCCTATGTTTGTCTTATAGACTTCCGAAATCTGTTTTCAAGAAAGGGTTTGGAGTACCGTAGATATTCTGGGAATGTTGTGTTTTTTATATACTGGTGTAATGGTGTCCCATGGCCATGGGGCTTCTCCAACCACACACAAGCTCGGGAACCTATGAACCACTCTGTTGATCTTGTAGAGCTCCGAAGTTTTAACTCAAAAATAGTTTGGAGTACCGTTGATGTGGTAACACCGTGGTTTGATAAAAAATAGTTTAATTATATCTCAAGTAGAATTGCCAACTTCAAACTAGGATTGAGGCCCCACAAAACGCTTTGTCTTTCATGTGGATCATCAAGATCTGAACTCAAGTAAGGTTAGGAAGCCCTAAAAGATCTCATTTTCCCCCATATTTTTACTTCTTCATAGTTTGCATCCGTTTTTGAAGCAGTATGTCCAAAATTTATATTAAAATACGGTGAAAAAATCCGTATCGAATCGGCTAGACCTTGTTTCGATTGTTGACTCACCAAACCCTGAGCACTGACACCTCTGCATGCCCGCCGCAATAATTTTCCACTTTTTTCCCTTCCGGACAAAATTTTTCCTTCCACCAATGACGTCCATACTTTAAATAAATGATTGCAATTGTGTGCTTAAGCTGGAATTAATTATTCCGCACTCCCGCATGGCAGCAGCAGCCTCGGCAGCTTTGTGCCGCAAATGGAAAAGACAAAAAGATCACGAACCCTTTCAAACCATTGCACTGCGTTGGGGAATGGTGGGCACAACTTCGAACCAAAGAGTTGTGAGCAGAGCAGAAGTTGAACGAAACTATTGAAGATTGACGACCTTTCCGAGCGGGAGCAGCGGTCTCGCGCCGTTGGTCGGTTTTGTCTTTGCGCTCGATGCCGTTTAATGGTTTGCTTGGGACTCTTTTTCCCTCGCTGTGTCGCCCTTTACAACAATTTGCATTACATCAAAGAAAGACGTGGTGGTCAACCGGGAGGGACGAGGCGACGCGTGGTAGCGATGACACTAAATGGCTACGTGCGGGAGGAAGGCGACGTGGCACTGCACGAGAGGTCAGTTTAATTACAGTAAATGGGGAGCTAATTATTCACGTTACTGAGGTGGCACAAATGAAAAAGGGGATTAATTAAACAATAGTTGACAGAACGAATCAGAGAATGAATACAAGTTTTTGTGTGATAAATCAGATTTGCTTGCAGAGCAGAGGTCGTCTATAGATCAAAGAATACAGGAGATTATTTTTCAAATGCCATACATATGGAGATTAGTGTGAAACTTTTAATAGAAGTTTCCCTTTCGTCGGCTCGTCCATAGACACTGTGAATCAATTATTCTCTATGATTACAATTCATTTTCCGCATCGAACTTAATTTATATTTAACTCGTGATGATACATTATTATATCACCCGCGTAATTAATTATCTGGAGTTAAATTTACACAAATAGAATACCAGTGAAAAGTGTCGGATTACAAAAGAATGCTTACTCACCAACTGCCCCATTTTGCAATGCATGGTCTACCTCACTAAACTGGAGAAACACAGCATTTTTGGATAAAGATTGTCTCCTGTGTGAAATAAATTAGGGGATTTCGGTATTTTCTGAAATTTCTCAAACGCAATAAGTCATGTAAGGCTATAATCTTTTATGTGGCTGATATAAGCCTAGAGCGAGTTGGTGGCAATCTCCGAAGGGTTATCGAAAACTATACACTATGCCACTGACCAGCGCATTCCGTACCTCTATCCAAACCACCACCTTTTCTACCACACCAAAGGAACTAATTGCATATACTCTCTTTCGCAGAAGCAAAACTTTTCATATTTCGCGCCCAATTTGAACACTCCACATTTCAGTTTCATCATTCTCATGCATTTCGGGCCATTAATGAGATTTTGACCGATTCGCATCCCCGAGCAGAAGCCGTCACTATTAAAACCAAAAACAAACTTTCCCCTGTGTCGTGTACAGCCGGGCGAGTCAGCCAACAGCAGCGCTTAAACAATTTCCCAACATCCAGAAAAGGGCGGAGGAAATCCTTCATCTCGCAATCCACCGCATGCGAATGCGTCCACCGAGAGCCATAAGCCAATGCCTTTCGTCCAGTACCTATAGTGGATAAAACTAGCCGTATAAAGGTAACGTTGCCAAGGCCCTCGAACGGAACTCCTCCAACAACGGCGGCCGGTGGCTTTATTGAGGCTCCGTTGTGCGGATGGGAAAAATGTGTGCAACCGGGGATTAAATGCGAAATATGGAAATAGTTTTCACTGCAATACGCCAGATGAGGTCCGGCCCGGCCGGGTGCGTCCAGCAGCGGTCGAATCTATGGGATCTATCGTTGTTGTTGCTAACTCTTCGGCTTTCGACGGCGTCGTTGTCGTTGTTAATGCAAGCTGCCAGAGTAGTTTGTCGTAGATCTCACTATTTTTTCGGTATTTCGGAATGCCGGACGCAATAATGTATGGATGGGAAAGAGCCGAACGGCGAAGTTGGAACAGTCGGCGGAGCAGAGGATCGACCATCAGGGATAAGTTGGATGGAGGCTTTCGCGGTTTGCTTTTGCACGGGTGATTATCGTAAATATTAAGAGATGGGAAGCGGATGGATGGGCTGGAAATTGCGTGCTGCTTTCTCCAGACACGGTGGATAGATACGAGGAGAATGCGAGGATTCAATTCGAACGAAACAAGAAAAAAGTAATCATCAGAACTTGGTTCAGTAAATCCTCTTACATTGCTGTCTACCATCGCTATCAAACGCAACGAAAAGTGTAATGGACGTAATGGTTTCTGCGATGCAGCATGAGTTGTTGTTTATCCATTTGGTTTTGCATAATTTATATTTGAATCTAACAATACTGTCCAATTTTTCCAGAATAGCAATCGTCGGTACAAACTTTCCCAAGCACTTATCGCACTTACAAGCCACACAATTACAATGAAGAGTGGCTGTAATTAGAGATCCTATTGTATTTAAAATAGAATTCGGGCTCCTTCATACATGTTGGTAGGTTGAGAGTTACACATTGTGCATTGTGGGTTGAAAATGAACCAAGGCTCCAGAACGGTCGCATAAATTCATATTTGAACTAATTATTGATCCTTTGGTACTAAAAAATTCAATTAAATAATAAATCTTATATAAAAAGGATCAGGCTCAGGAAAAATTGTGCATTGCTTCCAAAACTAAATTTAAATTTAAAAAGAAAAACGATATAAATAAACTGATTCCCTAAAAGGCAACAAGTTTAAACTTTATCTGTCTTGCTCAAACTTGGTTTCCAAGTTATTGTGATGCAACTAGGGCATCGAACGATACGTTTTCATCTGAAACATTCTTGTAAAAATTTCCATATCATAAATCTCTACAGCTGTTTCAAGGTCTGCCTCCTGTCCCCGCAGTCCAGCCCAAACCAACGAACTGCAAATCCCTATTTTAAATAACCCACCCACCATCGATCGTTTAGCATTTTCGAATTCAATTCCGGCTTCCCTGTTGACGACTTTCTGGACCATGCTGTGACCGCAGAAGACAGCTTTACCAGGAGGATTAAACATTCGGAAGCTTTCTCGTGAACGACTCCGTCGTTTTGTTGGGATTGAAAGTTCAGCAGTAGACAAAAAAAAAATGGTGCGATGAAAAATCGTCGATGAAAGTTTCAGTCAATTGGAAAATTTTGACGATAATAAATTATTCTGATTTATAGATATATCCCTTCAGCGCAGACAGTGGTGATAACTTTCTGCTCTCTGAGCGATGGGCTAAAGTTTTATCTGTGGTTCGCATCTTTTTGCAGTTTCTCTCGCGTTGCTCGATTATCGAAATGATTGTTTGGAGGGAAAAAAAACGTCAGTGCAGTAAAACTCCCATAATAAATTGTAACATCCTCTGCTTTATTTACGAAAAGAAAATAATGTAAAATTATGTGAATTAAGAATTATTGAATTTGAATTAATAAAACATAAAACAGAAAAAAAAATTTAAAAAAAAATTTGAAATTTTAAAGATTTACAATAAAAAGTTCATAAAAATTTAATAAGCGGAAAATTGAAAAATAATATTATAATATAAATGGAAAATTGAACAATTGATATTTTTATCTCTCATTCGATTTGTTTTTCATAGAAAGCCCATATTTATCTGTGTGGCGTTTATGTTTCAGTTTATACAAAATGTATCACCGTGCCCGGGCAAATTTGTATCGTTTGCAAACCATTTCGTAATGCGACCCCGTACTGTGTAATTGCTTATGAATATTTATTATGTGGTGGTGGTGGTGTTGGTGGCGGCGTCGGCCGCTGCAGCAACTTTCCGAAGAAATCGGGCCAACCAAAACGAACTAACTTCGGAAAATTGATTTCCTCCGAACAATTGAGTGGCTTTATTTGCTGTCGGGAAAAACTTCAATGCTTGTAATTCGATCACCGAAGTTAAGTTTTATTTCGTTCCCAGCGCGGCATGATTTCTGCCAGTAGTTTTGCCGTTGCCGGAGGCAGTTTCGCTGCACCGGAGTGCTACTACTGGCGCTGCTGGCTGCTGCCAATTGTTGAAGTGGGATGCACTGTACCTATAGACCAACAAGGGAGAATGCAGGGAGAGAGTACCAAGAAGTTCATAAGTAGAATTTTCCTTTTGAATACTTGTTCAAAATGGGTTGGGCGTTTGGGCTAAGTCTTCGCGAAGCAAAGCGATTGGGAAATGGAGTGCTGTTCTTTGGATGATATATACAGAGCTTAAATGCACGGAAAATTCTTAGATTCATCTTTATATAGAAGATTTTTATTAGTATAAAAAAATCTAAATAAAAAGTTTTCTGTTTAGAGTAGAGCATGAAAACACATTTTTTCCCTCAACATAGAAAGTTTTTAGTGGATGTCAATGGTGTGAGTCGCAAGAATACGCCAGTGATCTTCGTGTGCAATAACTGAGATGGAAGTTTTCCAAACGCAAAGAATTTGTTGAACTATGATATTGAAGGTCCGCCAACGATGAATAAAATACACAAAACCACTCTTTAAATGTTGTAAAAAATTTACAAAATTTGTAAAATGTGTATGGCAATAACAACTACTAATGAACACTGGACATTGGTGCTTTTAATTTGAAACACACAGCTGGTTTTATTTTCAACGGTTATTGAACAAGATCGAGTCGTCTACCCACCTGGATACCTGGTTGGCTACAGCGTCGATACACCTATGCCGGGCGTATAGTTGAGCTCCATAATCGTCGGTCTTGGGCGATGTTCCTCCAGTTTCCCCGAACGTTCAGGGTCCCCAGGTCCAATTCCACCGCGTCCAGCCAGTGTGTTCGTGTCCTTCCACGAAGTTGCCGGCCCCTGTCTGGTTCTCTGTTGAATATTGTTTTCGCTATTCTTTCTTCCGACATTCGCACTAAGTGACCAGCCCACTGAAGTCTATCGTATTTAATACGATTCACAATATTTTCTGCTTTGTATACTTGATACAGCTCATGATTCATGCGTCAATTTCGTTTCCGTCTGCATGTTGCGGGACCTAAGCTGGTTAAGTTATCCGTAAAAGGCCCTATCCGCAGCAGCAATACGTCTTTTCACTTCACGGGAAACGTCATTGTCACATGTCACAAGCGTTCTAAGGTAAACAAATTCTTCAACAACTTCAAACACATCCCCATCAAGCACTACCTCTGCACCAACACCACTAGGTCTTCCCCTGTCTCTACCTGCCACTACTGCTCTGCGATCGATTGCAATAAGGTCGATGTCGTTCGCAAACCCAGGAGCATATTCCACCGTGTGATGATAGTGCCGTTCCACTGCACGCCAGATCTCCTAATAGCTCCTTCGAGTGCAATGTTGAACAATAAATTCGAAAGTGCATCACCCTGCTTCAATCCGTCTAGGGTCACAGACGAGGTTGACACTTCGTCTGCAATCCAAATACTTGATTTCGAGCCATCCAGAGTTGCACGTATCAGTCTAATCAGTTTCGTCGGAAAACCATGTTCGGACAATATCTGCCACAGCTCATTGGTGGTTCCACAGCTTGACCGACGCCGACTATGACCATCCTGCTCCTTAATACACCTTCATTTTCACCTTTCTACAAATCTTCGAAGTGCTCCTTCCACCTGGCTGCCACCATAGTCTTGTCTGTCAGCAAATTCCCCTCTCGGTCATTGCACATGGCGGGCACTGGCGCAGTCTTATGCCGCGCACCATTGACAGTTGCATAAAACCTCCGCATATCGATTCTATCCATTTTCTCCTGCGCTTCAGCTATCACACTCTCTTCGTGTTGCCTTTTTTTCGCGGTGGATTCGTTTCTCTTCTGCCCTTGCTACACTGTACTGCTCTCTGTTTGAACGGGTACGAGCAACTAGCATTCGACTCCTAGAAACATTTTTCTCGTCCGTCACTCGCTGGCACTCCTCATCAAACCAACCATTTCGTTGGCGTCGCTGTACAGAGAGAATATTTTGATATATGTATTTTTAAAGATCAGGAATTATATGATATCCCACACTAAGCGTTATGGTTTTATATAAATCACATTAACCCTTCCAGGACGACTTTTTTCCCGAGACTAATGCACAGATTTGAAGGTTTTCACAGGATCCATTCAAAAGTAGGATGGAAATAATAAAAATGCATTGAAATATATTTTTCCGGATGGCTAGGGGGGCGCGTCTTACTGCATGGCTAAGGAGGGCCCTTTTCAACTATGGCAACACAATTTTTCAACCGCTGAATGACTGCAGTCGCTACCACGGAGAATAAATTTTCTGCAGTAACCATCGCCGACGGCCTTCACTTAGGGTGACCATATGGTATCCTAAAGGAGGGCATGCCCTTCTTTTTAATAAAAATCGGATGTTCTCCTTTCCCACTAAAATGTCCTCCTTTTTGGATATTCTGAGTAATTAATTGAATAGACTAAGAAACTTTTTGCCTTTCTCGTATACTAAGTATACGTAAAGGCTATATGTTCACTCCAAAAACAAACTTTTTATAGAAGGCTCGGAGACCCATAGTGTTATATACCAATCGACTCAGCTCGACGAATTGAGGTGATGTCTGTGTGTGTGTGCGTGTGTGTGTGTGTGTATGTGTGTGTGTATGTGCGCACCAAAAGGGCAAAAAGTTTAGCTCACTTTTTTTGCACTCACCCTCAACCAATTTACTCGCAACAGGTTGCATTCGACGCAGTATACTGCCCCATTGTTTCCTATTGAAAATTGGCCGGATCGGACTATGGGCTTGGAAGTTATGGCCAAAATACTTTTCCTCATAAAAAAGCGCGTAAAAAAATCTAGCTCACTTTTAATGCACTTACCCTAAACGGATTCCCTCACAACAGGCTGCATTCGACGCAGTATCTTACTCCATTGTTTCCTATTGAAAATTGGACGGATGGGAGGATGGGTTTGGTAGTTATGGCCAAAATACTTTCTCTCATAAAAAAGCGCGTAAAAAAATCTAGCTCATTTTTAATGCACTTACCCTGAACGGATTCCCTCACAACAGGCTGCATTCGACGCAGTATACTGCCCCATTGATTCCTATTGAAAATTGGACGGTTCGGACAATAGGCTTGGTAGTTATGGCCAAAATACTATTTTTTACCGCACGAGAAAGGCATCATCACCGCTAGGTGGATTAATCTGGGTTTTTTTATTCTTTATTAGCAGACCCGACGAACTTCGTTTCGTCTAAAATTGATTTATTCTCTGCTTAGATCTCGAGTTATGCAGAAATTTCTGTTTCATTTGTATGGAAGCCCCCCTTTCCAGAGGAGGGAGGAGCCCCTAACCATCTTAAGAACCTTCCCCGGCCCCAAAAACCTCTGCATACAAATTTCCACACCGATCGGCTCAGTAGTTTCGGAGTCTATAAGGTTCAGACAGACAGAAATTCATTTTTATGTATATAGATTAAAGAGGCTTGCAGCCCTAGGCTGGCAATCCTCTGGAGAACTACGAAACTTTAGACTATTGAAAATAATTGAGATCAATTCGCTCATAAAGTAGTTGTACGCGTTTGCGTTTTTACTTTCTAATATGAAAAATATTTTCCATAAGTGTTTGAGTTCAATCATTGTGCATAATGAACATATAAATCGTGAATTACAGTGATGCAGAGGTGTCGAAGATATTGAAACAGTCGATATTGTGAAAAATAGACTAAGAGAAAAAAAAACTTCGATAACTATCAAGGTTTGCTGCGAATAAGCACACATCAAATTGCGTTTTGCTCGCGTTACGCGATACGTTCCCTAAAGTAAACATTTTTTTATTTATTCAAACAACAGTTCAGAAGTTCGAAGTCTTACAGTTACGGTGTCATTCTTATCTGCATGCATGGATTTGTGAATATTTGTTAAACTGGAGGAAAAGTCTCCGCAGGTGTACTGAGCATCTTGTGTAATGCTTAGTCAGTTATCATTTGCTGAATGTTCAGAATTGAATTTGATTAGCATTGGAAATTGGGCAGCATAAGCGAGATTGCTGCAACACCGCACGAGGGCGAACGAGGCACGATATAAACAGGCGCGGAACAGACAAAACTCGATTTTCCGGAGAAAAAAGCGTCAGCAGGAAGATCGAGACCGTGAAGAGACGGAGCCACTGTACCGCGTTAATAACACACGAAAGTTCTATGAGAAGTTGAACTGTTCACGTAAGGGCCACGTGCCACAGCCTGATATGTGTAAGAACATAAACGGGAACCTTCTTACGAACGAGCGTGAGGTGATCCAAAGGTGGCGGCAGCACTACGAAGAGCACCTGAATGGCGATGTGGCAGACGAAGATGGCGGTATGGTGATGGACCTGGGGGAACGCGCGCAGGACATAATTCTACCGGCTCCGGATCTCCAAGAAATCCAGGAGGAGATTGGCCGGCTGAAGAACAACAAAGCCCCTGGGGTTGACCAACTACCAGGAAAGCTATTTAAACACGGTGGTGAGGCACTGGCTAGAGCGCTGCACTGGGTCGTTACCAAGATTTGGGAGGAGGAAGTTTTGCCGCAGGAGTGGATGGAAGGTGTCGTGTGTCCCATCTACAAAAAGGGCGATAAGCTGGACTGTAGCAAATACCGCGCAATCACGTTGCTGAACGCCGCCTACAAGGTACTCTCCCAAATTTTATGCCGTCGACTAACACCAATTGCAAGAGAGTTCGTGGGGCAGTACCAGGCGGGTTTTATGGGCGAACGCTCCACCACGGACCAGGTGTTCGCCATTCGCCAAGTACTGCAGAAGTGCCGCGAATACAACGTGCCCACACATCACCTATTCATCGACTTCAAAGTCGCATATGATACAATAGATCGGGACCAGCTATGGCAGCTTATGCACGAAAACGGATTTCCGGATAAACTGACACGGTTGATCAGAGCGACGATGGATCGGGTGATGTGCGTAGTTCGAGTTTCAGGGACATTCTCGAGTCCCTTCGAAACCCGCAGAGGGTTACGGCAAGGTGATGGTCTTTCGTGTCTGCTATTCAACATCGCTAATACGAAGGGCAGGGATTGACACGAGTGGTACGATTTTCACGAAGTCCGTCCAGTTATTTGGTTTCGCCGACGACATTGATATCATGGCACGTAACTTTGAGAGGATGGAGGAAGCCTACATCAGACTGAAAAGCGAAGCTAAACGGATTGGACTAGTCATCAACACGTCGAAGACGAAGTACATGATAGGAAGAGGCTCAAGAGAGGTCAATGTGAGCCACCCACCACGAGTTTCTATCGGTGGTGACGAAATCGAGGTGGTTGAAGAATTCGTGTACTTGGGCTCACTGGTGACTGCCGGAAATGACACCAGCAGAGAAATTCGGAGACGCATAGTGGCTGGAAATCGTACGTACTTTGGACTCCGCAAGACGCTTCGATCGAATAGAGTTCGCCGCCGTACCAAACTGACTATCTACAAAACGCTTATAAGACCGGTAGTTCTCTACGGACACGAGACCTGGACGATGCTCGTGGAGGACCAACGCACACTGGGAGTTTTCGAAAGGAAAGTGTTGCGTACCATCTATGGTGGGTTGCAGATGGCGGACGGTACGTGGAGGAGGCGAATGAACCACGAGTTGCATCAGCTGTTGGGAGAACCATCCATCGTTCACACCGCGAAAATCGGAAGACTGCGGTGGGCCGGGCACGTAGCCAGAATGTCGGACAGTAATCCGGTGAAAATGGTTCTCGACAACGATCCGGCGGGAACAAGAAGGCGAGGTGCACAGCGGGCAAGGTGGATCGATCAGGTGGAGGACGACTTGCGGACCCTCCGCAGACTGCGTGGTTGACGAAGTGCAGCCATGAACCGAGCTGAATGGAGAAGTCTTTTATGTGCAGCACAGGCCACTCCGGCCTTAGTCTGATGATAAATAATAAATAAATAATAAGAAAGTTTAAAATAGCACTGAAAGGTAAATATATTGTATAACTCACATTAATTTTTATTCATAACAAGTTTCGCCGTTGAATGCATTTTTTTTTTGCGAACAAATTGGTTAAGTACAAGTGCTTAAGAATAGTTGATAATTTTGTACGTGCTGTGCGCACACACACATACAGACGTCAATTGGTTAAACTAAGTTGATTAGTTTATAACCCTGTATCCTTTTTCTTTTAAAAAGTTCATCTTTGGTGCGAACATATAAACTTTACGTACACAGTGTTCGAGAAAGCAAAACTAGCCATCCCCTAGCTATTAGGAGAATTCCTTGAGGATCTATTCCGTTAAGGTAATGAAATTATTCCTCAAAAGATACTCAGAGCAATTATCGTATTTATTTTAGTTATATGTAACTACTCATCACTATTGAAGGTCAAGGTAACATGGGTTTTCCACATACCCCATCCCACTAGGGTAAGTGGAAAAATAACTCCTATTTTTAAAACCTATTTCCATAAATTTCAGGCGACCAAAATGGAATGAATTACCGCACGGTTGGTGCAAAATTGACTGTTTTTGATAGCCCATTTTGATTCAACGCATCAAGCATATGCGGTATTTCGAAAAAAATGGTTTCAGGTGGTGGAAATGTTTACCAGAAAACGTAAAGTATCTTTAACTCAGTTTTGGGATATCCTATGTTTAAAAAAAGTGATCCTACTCAATATTTAAGAAGTCGAGCTTAGAGTGTTAATGTAATTAGATATTTAAAAAAATAATCAGATTCAGGAACACGATTAATTGCTTTCGCCAATAGTATATAAACGGGAACGCGGCGAATTATCAAACCCACTATAACTGGGTGAAAAAACTACAACTTAGTGACAAAACAGTTATTTGACTTAAAAAAAAAATATCATAATTGCGTACTTTATGCAAAACCAATTCAATAAAAATTCCGCGGAAAAAAAATAAAAATTTCGTTTCGTTTCGAAAAATTTCGAATTAAATGGCCCTTGATTTCGTACCGTTTCGAAATATCGGAAGTAAATCTATGTTTCGTTTCGTTTCGAATCAACATAGATATTTTAATTTTCGTTTCGTTTCATTTCGTTAAGAAAAAGTGTGTTATCGCATACCCTTACAAACATGCACTATCGATTTTTCCTTTTCCACTTACCCCAGTGTACCTTATACAGAAAAAATACTGGCAAAAAATAGCCAGCTTTGCCTGGGTGTTTATGTTGAAAATGTCACATACTGAACTATTTGCAGCACCGCACTCTAGATCAATTTCCCTGCTATTGTTATGTTCCCCTCAACCACTGACCCAAAGTTGCATTCTACTGATTTTTACCTTTCCCCGTTTAATTAATAAACTTTTTGTACATACAAACCTTACAGGAAGGGAACCCAAACCCTAATTTTTATTTATATTCAGATTAAGTATTCATAGAAAAAAAAATGGTTATTTTGTTTGTTTGTTTTTCAATGAAGTATGTGAGTAGTTACAGTTTTTTTTATATTATTTTCAACCAATAAAACTATTAAAAATATTACATCTGGCCTGCCGAGCTACTTATTAGTTTCATCAGCGATTTTGTGACCCAGAACAGTTGAACATGAACATGAACATCTGATTTTCAGTGCTCTTCTCTATAACGCGCAAACATCAACCTGCTTAGCATCCCGGTTCTATGACATCCATCCAAAGCAAAGAGCTCCTCGAACGAAGCATGTTCTTTGCATTCTACCGAGGCAAAGCATCCAGCATTCACGACGAACAAACAGCTAAGTGTCGTCTACTCAAACAGAGAAGACGACTTAGTTGTATTATGTAGAGGAAGCACCTTCTACGATAGTAGTAGAGCCAAACAACAACAGAATTGGTACCTCGGCCATCGTTTTAAACTTCCCAATAAAGAGGCTCGCGAATTGCGATTCATGCTCGTCAGATGATGAAAAGGTAGTCTACCGATTTATCCTTGCGTAAAATATTCCGGTTTGTACGTCTGTTTGTCCGTGGCAGTAGTGGTACAACTTTCTTCAAATAGTAAAAGATAAACAGCACGAGCTCAAGCGACATTCTCGACCCACCCACCCGACATTGCACCAAAGCAAAGTACATCACAATGGGTTCGCTACGGTTGATGGCAGAATTTGATGCTGGTGGGCGGAGGGGGACTTCCGTCGGGGTTAAGTTTCCAAAGCAATGGTTGTCTGTAATAACCTGGGCCACCGGCGACGGCAGAGTTGGTGGAATGCGGCCGAGAACGATTTTCCGCGAACTGTTCCGAGTTCACAAATGAACGACGACGGCGAACCGTTGTTGGAAGGATGACGATTTCTCAAGAGATGATGCCGAGTACGGCAGTGGCGGACGTGGAGGAGTGCAATATTTAATTAAATATTGGATGTTATCTGCTTTGTTGCACTTTCTAAGGAAAAGTCTTGGCTGAGTAAGGCGCCTCAGTTTGGTCGACAGATGGGGAAAGTTTCGAGATTGAATCCTGACGTTGCTGTAAGGAACCACTCAGCGCCTGTAACCAGCTAGCGGTCTATTCAATCAACAATGGAGTTCTCCGTAGAAACTGGGGCAGGTGAATTGATTGGATTGGGTTTCCATTTATTGGAGGCTGATCATTGTTCAATTAAGGATGAAACAATGGCCGTTGATTAGACGAAAGAGTTATGGTAATTCGATACGTTATTTCTAAGGATTGAAACGATGCCATGGATTATTCATTAATTGATGTAATTTACAGAAATAGTAGACGGAAGCGAAGAAATCCAAAACCATGATGCCTTGAGGCATAGGAAATTAAATCTACAAGGTTTTGTTATTATGAATACGGAAGGACGTGCAGTATTGGATCTAAACCATACATCACTCAATGTCATATCATTGCCTTTTTTCATACCACAGTCCCCTAATTGCTGTAGTCCTCTTCAAACAACTTCAAAAGGTCAGACACTAACCCGCAAACCACTGCATCATAATTACCACCCGAAAATTTCTTAATAACATGCCAAACCCGGTTTTGTCAACTATCCGCTTGTCGTACCTCGGCCTGCACACGGACACAAATCTCTCGTCCAGTCCGTGTCTCATAATTTGATCTAAATATTCATAAGCAAATTCCCCCGAAAAAAAAGAACGACGGAAGACTTATCCGACACGAACCGACTGCAGCAAAACAAATGAGGATATGCGGTTTTATATTTTGTGATTTACAAAAATCAAACCCAATTTCTCAGGCGTGTGAAAAATTACTTGAAGTTTGATTTGCTACCATTAATCTTCGGAGCAGACTAATCGATTCCCTGGAAATTTCGCTGTATATAATTTCCATGTGACATATTTTGAATAGCTTTTTTGATGAACCGTTCCTAAGTTTCGTATGCCGCATACCTTCAGCCTCAGTATAGCGACAGCAGCATCAGACGGCAAACAATTCCGACCGAGCACCTTCATCAACCGAAGCGCATTGAAGATTCTCAGACCAAGAGGATTCCGCAGCAATTTTTAGTCACGCTTTTCCCCCATGAACTTACCCCCATGAATCGGGCCGGAAGGATGCAAAGCGAGCTGCCGCTGCTGCTCAAAATGAGAGGATTGATGTTGATGATGATGATGGCGCGGGCGATGCTATCCTTGTCCAAACAGCAGCAATGACACGACACGGCACCCGGTCCTGTACGGAGGTTTTCCCGGTTGGGGAATATTTTTCATCAACTTCGTCTGCTTTGTCACCGCGCTCGCTGATGCTGCAGCAGCAGCAGCAACAACTTTACCGAATGGAACGCTGAGAAGTGCAAACGCCGATGAGGGGAGGCAACCGGACTCGGGGATCTGTTTGCGTTGAGGAAGGTAAAGTAGCAGCATTTTTCAAGTGCTTCCAAAGTCGTTTGTCATCATTTCGAGGCTTCATCTAGTTGAAAGATGAGGATACGATGGGAAGATGCGAGGATGCTTATTCAAGCTGGGTGAGCGCGTTCGCTATCGATTCATTTGTCGAAGCAATTGCTTGAATTTTATGAGTTTGCTAGCCGGGAGGGGATTGTTGAAATTAATGACCTCAAAAAAGGAACTCATGATGATTTTTACGGATAAAGAAGAACGAGAAGTCGTTCAGATTATCATGGGTTACGGTGGCATCGGGAAAATATCTATGTGATGTTTATTTTACCACAAAATCGTTCTAAATCGACATGGTTAACAAGAATTCTAAATTTTACTTCAATTTCTCTGTTTTCCTACAACAGAATTACTGAATTTAAAACAAAAATTCAATTAATTGTTTTGAGAGATTTTTATTTGTGCATTTGTCACTGCCGAATCTTACGACCGACTTTTAGTGCAAGAACAAACTTAAGCCATATCAGCAATGACCATATCCGAATGCGGGTCAATTAATTCCTCCCCTACCGAGGTTGACGTGGTATTTGCCGACAAGTTACCTGGATCTGGGATGTTATTTACATGGGGTAGGGAGTATGGCAGGGTCGGTAACAAAAACACTATCAAACGTGCACTTATTATTTGACTTAGAAAGAAAACAGAAAGAAAAATTTATGGTGGGCTCTGTATATAAAAAGTTGACTCAAGCCTAGTAGAAGTTATCCAATATAAATGTTTCAATGAAGTGACCGAAGGCGGTCTGATCGACGCACTTGGAGATCACGCACCGCGGTGCTTGAACTATTCCAACAATAAGGACCATAAGCACCCCAGGAAAGGTTTGCCCGGCCTTTAGGCAGGCTCAGAGCTACGCAACAGCTGTTGCAGCTGCTGTGCAAAATTCATAACCACAGATTAAGAACATAAACACAGTTAAGTTCGTAGATTTTTCAGGTTTGATTGACGTTATACCATGTTTTACGAGTCACGTTGATTATGTGTGTAACAAAACGTTGCTAATGATGCGACCTCTCTTGCAAATGATGTTCAACATATTGTAGATAGTGAAGATTCAGGCACGCAACTTAATGTAGCGATTATTTAACGGTAAGACAACTCACGGAATGTACAACTTTCCGAAAGATATCGGAATGTATAATTTCACCGAAAGACATTTCGCGAAACTTCATTTGGCGGAATTCAGTTAGGCTTACTAATCACTGGAGTAATTAATCTTTAGTTTGGTGATTATTTACCGTACAAGTGCACCCTCTTAAAAGCAAATTGTTTTGTTTTTTTTTACGTTGGATTACATCCTTCAGAGAGATCACCTTATCTGACCCCCCTGGCCATTATGCAGATTCAAATTTGAGACCCCCACGAAAAGTGCTCAAGAAGTATGAGTTAATATCTCAGACGTCATCTAACCGATTTCGGATATTTTGGTATCCATCGATCGACGAACTCTCTAAGATTGTGCCCAACTATATAAAAACAATGGGTTATAACTGCTAACCTTTTGCAAAATTGAACTCGCTGGGAACTGTCAAACATCGGTAGACCAATCGATCTCGTATGTGCATCGCAAACACAGACATCAAAATCGTGCAACTTAGGGGCTGGGCTCATAACCTCATTTCAATCAAGATTTCCTGGAAAGCAAACACGAGGGCCGCACAGTACTGTTGCAACGATGACACCGGTAGCAGCAGTCCCAGCAGAAAGTTTATCATCTAAAGGCCGTCGCCAATAGCAGCAGCACTCAAGAAAATTTTCCACGCAATGTTCGGACCATCGTTTGGTTGTTGTTAGTGATTAGAAAGGCGCATTGTGGAAAGAAATTAGGTTCTGTTCAGGACCAACAACGGGGTAATTTTGGCGCCGG
Source organism: Armigeres subalbatus (assembly GCF_024139115.2). Taxonomy (NCBI): domain Eukaryota; kingdom Metazoa; phylum Arthropoda; class Insecta; order Diptera; family Culicidae; genus Armigeres; species Armigeres subalbatus. The sequence continues at coordinate 37,931,908 of NC_085139.1, read as the reverse complement.
TTGCGGTTCCAGGACATCAGTGGAGGGTTTGGAAATGAATTTTAAATGGTGGCATCTTAGAGTAAAAATCACCGAGTGACTGTCGGACAACAGCAACAGTGAAGTGGAAATTTTACGCATGGTTCGGATTAACGTTTGGTTGTTGTAGGTGATTAGAAAGGTGCAATGTGGATTTAATGAATCGAGATTTTCAGAAACACCGTTTTCTCGTAAAATTCGGATTTTCTCCGTGCGCGGTAGGAAAATCTCTTTCTTCTGTGAGTGCCTTCAACACCTTGTAAATGTAAATGACATAGTTTTCTCCACTCCGTAACTTCCGCTTTGGTTCTTTGTTGATTTAAAAAAAAGAAATTTAAAAGCAGACAGAAAATGCTTCCTCGACATTTTTGGTCTTGTGTGACGTACAGACTAAAGTGCTTCAATATAGTTTCAAACGCACTAGCAAAACACCGCGTTCGTTATTATATGGGCCTGACGTTTTGGGTTGATGATTAATTCGTTCTGAAATGTTGCATTTTCGGTAAAAGGAGTTGCTCAGCCTTTTTAAAATGTTCTAAAGACAAACATTTTTTTTTAAGGACTTCGACTATTTACAGATTTTTTTGAGATCGGTGCATGAATTTTTGATCTATGCACTATCGTTTGCAACCATTCATTTCATTTATTTAGTTAACATCTAAACAGATAACACTGAATCAACAATTTGACGCCACAATGCACGGTTCGAGGCCGCATCTCTCCATCCTCGGATACGCCCCACGCTTGCCAAGTCGTTCTGCACCTGGTCTGCCCATCTCGCTCGCTGCGCTCCACGCCGTCTCGTACCTGCCGAATCGGAAGCGAACACCATCTTTGCAGGGTTGCTGTCCGGCATTCTTGCAACATGTCCTGCCCATCGTACCCTTCCGGCTTTAGCTACCTTCTGGATACTGGGTTCGCCGTAGAGTTGGGCGAGCTCATGGTTCATTCTTCGCATTCTTGCACACCGCCAAAGATGGTCCTAAGCACCCGTCTCTCGAATACTCCGAGTGCTTGCAAGTCCTTCTCGAGCATTGTACATGTTTCATGTCCGTAGAGGACAACCGGTCTTATTAGCGTCTTGTACATGACACATTTGGTGCGGTGGCGAATCTTTTTCGACCGCAGTTTCTTCTGGAGCCCGTAGTAGGCCCGACTTCCACAGATGATGCGCCTTCGTATTTCACGACTAACGTTGTTGTCAGCCGTTAGCAAGGATCCGAGGTAGACGAATTCCTCGACCACCTCGAAGGTATCCCCGTCTATCGTAACACTGCTTCCCAGGCGGGCCCTGTCGCGCTCGGTTCCGCCCACAAGCATGTACTTTGTCTTTGACGCATTCACAACCAGTCCAACTTTTGTTGCTTCACGTTTCAGGCGGGTGTACAGTTCTGCCACCTTTGCAAATGTTCCGCCGACAATGTCCATGTCATTCGCGAAGCAAATAAATTGAACTGGATCTGTTGAAAATCGTACCCCGGCTGTTACACCCGGCTCTCCGCATGACACCTTCTAGCGCAATGTTGACCAACAGGCACGAAAGTCCATCACCTTGCCTTAGTACCCGGCGCGATTCGAACGAACTGGAGTGTTCGCCCGAAATCTTCACACAGTTTTGCACACCATCCACCGTTGCTTTGATCAGTCTGGTAAGCTTCCCAGGGAAGCTGTTCTCGTCCATCATTTTCCATAGCTCTACGCGGTCTATACTGTCGTATGCCGCCTTGAAATCAACGAACATATGGTGCGTTGGGACCTGGTATTCACGGCATTTTTGAAGGATTTGCCGTACAGTAAAGATCTGGTCCGTTGTCGAGCGGCCGTCAACGAAGCCGCCTTGATAACTTCCCACAAACTCGTTCACTAATGGTGAAAGACGACGGAAGATGATCTGGGATATCACTTTGTAGGCGGCATTAAGGATGGTGATCGCTCGAAAGTTCTCACACTCCAGTTTGTCGCCTTTCTTGTAGATGGGGCATATAACCCCTTCCTTCCACTCCTCCGGTAGCTGTTCGGTTTCCCAGATTCTGACTATCAGTTTGTGCAGGCAAGTAACCAGCTTTTCCGGGCCCATCTTGATGAGCTCAGCTCCGATACCATCCTTACCAGCGGCTTTGTTGGTCTTTAGCTGTTGAATGGCATCCTTAACTTCCATCAAGGTGGGGGCTGGTTGGCTTCCATCGTCCGCTGAACTGACGTAGTCATCTCCTCCGCTGCCTTGACTTTCACTGCCTGTACTCTCAGCGCCATTCAGATGTTCCTCGTAGTGCTGCTTCCACCTTTCGATCACCACACGTTCGTCCGTCAAGATGCTCCCATCCTTATCCCGGCACATTTCGGCTCGCGGCACGAAGCCTTTGCGGGATGCGTTGAGCTTCTGATAGAATTTGCGTGTATCTTGAGAACGGCACAGCTGTTCCATCTCCTCGCACTCCGCTTCTTCCAGGCGGCGTTTCTTCTCCTGGGTCTGCTGTCTCCGCTTCCGTCTATAACGTTCCAATAGTCGATCTAAACTCCTCCTCTTGGCCAACCTGAGCGTTCAAATCTCCTATGATGATTTTGACGTCGTGGCTCGGGCAGCTGTCGTACTCACGTTCCAGCTACGCGTAGAATGAGTCCTTATCATCATCAGTGCTTCCGGAGTGTGGGCTATGGACGTTGATTATGCTGAAGTTGAAGAACCGGCCTTTGATCCTCAACCTGCACATTCTTTCATTGATCGGCCACCACCCGATCACGCGCCTTTGCAACCATAAACCAGATAGAGCTTCAGGACCCAATTAAGACGGTTAGTTTGGCATAGCCAACGTTAAAAGTAGCCTCACACCTTGGTAATTTGGCACGCGGAATTTTTCCCCATGTATTTTACATATGCGATGTTTTCGGGATTTGGACACGGAAAATCAAAATCCCTGACACATTTGAAATGCACGGGGACCAAAATCAGGCGGAAAATTTTCCCGAGATGAAAAGAAGCCTTAAAACAGAAAATTCTTCGAAATATCCGCTGGAGAATCTCCCGAATTTTTACGAGAAAATCTACGGATTTTTCAGAAAATTCTTCAAAGTTTTCCCAGAAGATTGGTTAGAATGTAGATTCTAACAAAAATAATCTATGATTTTCGACAGAAAATAGCTTGGATTTTTTAAGGAATTTCTTTGGATTTCTACAGGAAATTCTTTGTATTTTCCTTAAGAAATTCTTGGGAAATTCCATTGGCCAAAAGTGATAGACGGCCGAATTGGTAATTTGGCCGAAAAAGCCGTTTGCCCTAACAGGTCGTTTGGCCGAAGAAGTCATTAGGCCAAAAAAGACGTTTGTTCATTTGGCCGAAAATGTAATTGGGCATACGGCCATATTTCAATTACTGAACGGATAATATGGTCAAAAATAATACTCGTTTGGCGAAATGGCCTTTAAGTTAAATGACCATTGAACAACATTCCGTAATCTCTCTTCTTTTTAAATCGATACTGGCCTTTAAGGCAAAATTCATCTAGCCAAATTCCATTTGGCTGAGCCAAACTGAACGTTTATCTGAAACTATTGTTAGGTCGAAAATTATTTGACCGAAAATGTAGTTTGGCCGGAAGCGACATACAGCCGAAAGGAACATTCGGCCGAACCAAACTGGTAATTTGACCGAAACAGTTGTTTGCCCTAACCGGTCATTTAACTGGAAATGCCGAAAAAAAGTCGGTTGGTAACAATTTTGGCCTAATGGCATTTTCAGGAAAATGTGTCGCTCGGCTGGAATGATCTTTTTGCCAAAAAATCGTTTAGCTGAATATGTCATTTGGCAGAAAATGCCGTTTGACCGAATGGTTTGTTTTGTAGAAAGGACATTTTTGGGCCAAATGGCTAATTCTGCCAAATGACCAAATGCCAATTATCGGCCAAATGGTCTATTCGATCTAACAATTTTTTCGGCCAAATTACCAGTTCGGCCGAATGTCCCTTTCGACTATATGTCGCTTTCGGCCAAACTATATTTCCGGACAAAACATTTGCGACCTGATAACAGTTTCGGATATACGTTCAATTCGGCCTAATGAGATTTGGTTAGAGGACTTTTAGCTTAAAGGATCATCTTTAAAAGTGGAAAGGTTACGAAATTTCATTCAATGGTCGTTTGACAAAAAGGCCATTTCGCCATAAATGGCATTTGTCCGAACGGGTGGACATTTTTGACCATATTATCAGTTCAGTAATTGACATTTGGCCGTATGACCCGTTTGGCCAAACGACATTTTCGGCCAAATGGCCAATTCTGTCAAACGACCATTTTGACCAAACGGTATTTTTTGGCTGATGACCTATTCGGCCAAACGACCGTTTCTGTCAAACGATCTTTTAGGGAAAACGACTTTTCGGCCAAATTACCAGTTCTGTCGTATTTTGCTTTCAGCCCAGGATTTCTTCTGGACTGGACAATGCACTATTTGTTAGATAACTGAAAATGATGACGTTTTACTTAGCGAATGTCGTTCGATAACTGCAACGCATTCTAGACGTCAATCGATTGTCTGTCGACGACAAATGCAATAGAAGTACACCTGAGTGTGCAGCGAAAAGCAGCTATCATCGACTTTGACCGCATAATTACTCGAGAAAATTCCAAAGAATTTCCTCTTGAAAACTCTTTAGAGCGTCCCGCGGATATTCTGAAGAATTTTCTGTTTAAATTTTAGCCATGCCAAACTATCCGTTCCGTACTAATTATTTTGGACTGAGCAAGCCAACGTTAAAACACCCATTCTAACAGCCACATTCTTCTACAATTATGAAGATTTTTCTGTGGAAATTTCAAGAAATATTCAACAGAAACTCAACAGAAACTTTCCGTGGATAATCCGACATTTTCCTGTAGAAATTTGGAACAATTTTTCGTGAAAATGCTGAAGAATTTCGACTGTTAATTCCGACGAATTTCCTGTTGAAATTCTGAACATTTTTCTTTAGGAATTCCAAAAAGCTTCTGTTAGTAATTCCATAGAATTCTCGAAACATCAAAGTAGTTCCTTTGAAAATCAGAAAATATTTTCCAATTGAATATTTTGGAAAAACAAAAAGAAATTTCTGGAGAAGCTCATCAGATTTTTCAGGTGGAATTCGAAAGATTTTTCCGTTAATGTCTTGGAAGTATGTATCCAGAAAAAAGCAAAAAAATCTTAGAGAAACGTAATAAAAAAATTGCCACGCCGATTCACACCGCAGGCCTAAATTCTGAAAAACGCCGTCGCCCGCCGCTGAATATTGGCAAATGATTTGATACCCAAATTCAGCCGTATGTCGCATTCAACCAAACAATATTTCTTTTTCTTCTACCAACTCTTCTTTTTCTTCTTCCTCTTCTTCTTCTTCTTCTTCCATGGCTCTACGTTCTTGGCCTGCTTTTCAACCTATCAGCATTTCCTCAGTTATTAATTGAAAGCTTTCTATGCCCGCCATTACATTAGTATGTATCCGAAAATGTCGTTCAGCCGTACTAATCCTTTGACGGAAGAACCCAGTAAACCACATATCGTACAACAAACAGCAAATAAAGTCGCATTTGAGTCCATTAAAAATCTAAATCGCACTGCATATCAAACTTTATCAGATTATTGTCGACAAATGTTGTATAGAATGTATCATATACGATAATTTTTACCATAGTGAAAATCAATCGTAATTGTTAAATAAAAACTCATAATGACTTATATTCCTTGCAATATCCTGTATCAGTGTGAATGAATGTCTACGTGAATCGTAATACAATCGAAACCACTTCAGTCCACATGGCTTGCAGAAGTTTCAAGCAGTTGTAAAGATATAAATTTCATAGTTTATGTTGGACAAAAATCCGACTCACTTCAAGATGTGCAGTATGGTGCAGTGATAGAGTATCCGCCTGCAGATCCAAAGGTCGCATGTCGAGTCTTGGTGCTGGTAGATTTGTTTTTATTTTTTTTATTTTGATATTTAATCGTAATACTGTTCGTATGATGTCGGAAAAAATCGTGAAATAAAACTCGTATGTACCTATATCGCTTTGATACGTATATATCCAATCTGTGCATTATATACGATTTAGTTGGTTCTTATATATTGTGGATTTACTTGACCAATGGATTCGAAGATCGGTTCACTTGCCTATTTCAAACGTTCCCTTTTCCAGCAAGGTTTGCCAAACTCAATAAATGTTTGGTAGATTACCTCGTTTTTTGCTCCTTGTCTATCAAAACAGATGTCAAAACATCGTAAAAAGAAAGAGAAGTCCGAGGGAAACAGCAAAAAGCACGTGGCAGACTTGTCAGTTTTGACAGATTTTACTATGAAGACGGGTGTGAAGGTGAAAAGGGCGATTTCAACGACCGTTCAAGGAGCGACTATTTCGAACGGTCGGGTCCAATAGGGGAATCCACGTACAATAATAACTTATATCAAGAGTTATAGGTACCAAAATGTTGACTGGGAAGTCAAATGGCTAAATCGAAATAATTGTTTGCCAGAAACGACCTTTTGGTCGAAAATTCCATTTCGCCGAACAGGTCAACATGTGTGGCCATATTTTCCGTTCCACATGGCATGGCCCATTTGGTCAAATGACATTTTAAGTCATAAAGCCGTTTCTGTTAAATTACTATTCCGACCAACACGATTTTCGGCCACCTATACGGATTTTTCGGCCACATGACTATCATCTTAATGTGTTATTCACCAAGTGACATTGGACCAAATGGCTTTCCGCCGAAAGACTTTCGGTCAAACGATTCTTCCCCTTTTTGAACATTTTTTTGGAATTTCCAAAGAATTGCTTATGGACAACCCAAAGTCAAGAAATTCCTTCAAAATTCCGGAAAATTCGTTGAAATTCCGAAAATTGTACTTCCCGAATACTTAGATACGCTTGCCTTGTTGAGATTTTCTTAAGCTTGAATAAGGAAGTGCTTCCAATCATTGGATGGATTTCTTTCCAAAAAATTACTACACTCTTTTTGTATAAAAATCTAAAAGCATAAAAGTTTGGATTTTCAACGGGTCTGAACAGACCTGTGGTTGTGGGGTCAATGACTAATCAGCTGACTGGGGACAATTTTTATTATCAAGGTACAGCGTTGTAACCTCAGGCAAAGAAGAACAATTTTTATTCTTTGCCTCAGGTCAATACCGTGACGCAGATTCTACTTTACTATACCCTTCATAACCTTCCAACAAAATTTTGGGTGACCTGAATTGCTGAGCGTCGATGAACATCATCTGCGATGTTCAAGTCGACAATGAACGCGCTAGAAAAAGCACGTAGCTGTAAATAAAATAAACAATCAGGTTTTTGTGTATTGGAAGTGATATTAGACAATTTGAAAAAAGTTGTTCTTCTTCAATGGCTCTACATTTCAACTGGAACTTGGCCTGCTTTCCAACTTTGTATTGTATGAGCATTTCGTCAGTTATTATTTGAAAGCCTTTCTATGCCCGCCATTGCATGAGTATGGGTCAGAGCGTTAATGAATAAAGTATCCAATGAATGATTAAATTTGTTATGATTCAATCATTCAACTCTATGATTACAGATTATGATTGAGGATTTATTCATTTTTGATAATGGTTAATGATTATGATTAACGATTGAATTATTTTTTGACAATGATTAACAATTACGATTAAACTAGTCGACCCGGCAGACGTTGTCCTGCATTGTAGGCGAAAATACGCATTGTGAACTGCCCATGTGAAATATCTTATTTTCAGTTTTCACTATTTAATCAACTTAACTAATAATTTTCGCATGAGGAAATATCATATAAACCCGTCAGAAACGATAGCCAATATATCTGCTAAAGAAATGAAGAAATTCCATCCAGCCGTATTCGAGTTATGCGGATACGAACACAGACCATTCCATTTTTATCATATAGATAATGAATAAAACGTTTGGAGTATGATTAATGATTAACGATCGAAATGATTAATGATTATTGATTATGAATAATCAAATTATATGATTTGCATAGTGATCAATAATCAAGTAACGTTTCCATCAAATTGTGTTAATAAAAGGTATAAAAATTGTATCATTATGATTAAAGATTAATGAACAAAAGCGATGTAGGCAATGATTAATGAATAAACTCAAAACAATCATGAATATGATTCGTGATTAACAATTAAATATCAAAATCTATGATTAACAATTAGTGATTAATGAATGAAACGTATTTTTTGTATGATTATGATTAATGAATAATGATTAAATAACCCATTATTCATTAATCATGATTAAATCTATGATTAATCACTAATGTTCTGGTATGGATACAAGTAGAATGGATACACTATGCCCAGGGTATCAAGTATGTATCCAACCCGAAAACATCCAGACCGGACCGAAAATCGAACTCGTTATCTTCGCATTGACAATCCTACGCCTTTGCTCGCAAGGCTACTGGAGATCCTTTGATACCTTCGAGGTGGTCGATGAATTCGTCTACGTTAGATCCTTGCTAACAGCTGATGATAATGTTAGTCTTAAAATACGAAGGCACATCATCTGTGGAAGTCGGGCCTACTACGGGCTCTAGAGGAAATTGCGGTAAAAAAAGATTCACTACCGCACCAAACGTGTCATGTACAAAACGCTGATTAAATCGGTAGTCCTCTATGGACATGAAACTTGGACCATGCTCGAGAAGGACTTGCAAGCACTCGGAGTATTCGAGGGACGGGTGCTTAGGGCCATCTTTGGCGGTATGCAAGAAGACGTTGTATGGCGGCAAAGGATGAACCACGAGGAGCTCAACCGGCTCTATGGTGAACCCAGTACAGGCCGGACTCGATTATCCGGGGCTCGATTATTCGGAGAAAATGGCTCGATTATCCGGAGTAATATTTTTAGCCATCTTACAAAAATAGAAATATGTATTATCAGTGTGTATCCGTAACGTATCCAATTTGTGCAAGACACCTAGTAATGATAGTGCCTTTCTCGCTTTCCTGAAGGACTATTTACAAATTACGCAACGCTTTAGGGGAGGGAGGAAGTCAGACCAAGCGTTACGGTTCGTACAAAAAATTAAACTCTCCATAAAAAAGGGTTGCGAGAGGGAGAGTGGGGTATCTAAATTATCAAATTCAGCGATACGAATTTTGTGAAAGAACCCTAAGGGAACGGAAATCAAGAACATTCATAAAAATGGCCAATTTATGAACTTCAATTCAAAGCACCGATATTTTTCAAGCATTCGTATGTACATTCTGAGTACAGCATTGACATTGTGACTCATGCTACTAAATGGTTCTCCGGAATATCCAGAATGGGTTCGTTTACAAATTACGTACCGCTAAATTTGACGATTGTTAACCTCCATTCTCCCCCTCGTAACGCGTTTTGTATGGAAGGATTAATTGGTGTGCATGAATCGTAACGCACGGACTGATCGGCTGCCTCTCCTTCCAGCGTTTCGTAATTTGTGAACAGCCTCAATATTTATATGAAAAAATGGTTATTTCGCTAACGGTGGTCCATGTATTGATTTAACCACTGGAACTGGTGTACACATTATAACAACAAAAAATCCTTGTGTTTAGGGAACATCAATTAATTAAGTAACCCTTAGAGGGGGCGGGGGTTCCCTGTGTGACATTCCATACAATTTTTTTTAGATACCTTATACAAAAAGTGTGACATAGTGGGAGGAGGATTGTAAATGGCCATTTTTTGCGTTACGTTATTAATGAATCTTCCCTCAATTCCCGGAGGACCACACGGTGGTTAGAGGTGTGCGCCGTCGCCGCCGACAGTTTATGGCAATCTCCGGAGGATTTCTCGTGAAAAGGCAATTTTTCTTGAAAATTCCTTACATTTTTTCGTTTAAAAATCTAAAAAGCTTTTCGTAAAAACAAAGAATTTTTTATGAAAATTCTGAAGAAATCCTTCGAAATCTCGAAAACACTACTATTGAAATTCTTTGACCAGAGCTCGCACAGACTAAATACTTAACACTTAGCATTAGACAACGGACAGGAGATTCACGCAGCACCTAGTGAACAAGTGGAGCGTTTTCCGCTTCACAAAATGTTTTCTCCTTACTAGGGCGAGAATTATACTCACACTCCATGGCTTACAAATACGCTTAGACGACTGACGCCACTAACAATGCAAATTCCAGAAATTTCCCTGGTGAATTATAAATAATTTGGGAATCTCGAAGAATTGCCTGCGTAAATTTCCAAGGATTTTCTGTTGAAATCCACAGAATTTCAGAAATCAAATGTTTTGACGGAAAATGGCCGTTTGTTATTAATCCGACTGGCATAAAATCATTTGGCCGAAATAGAAATATGGCCGAAAATGTCGTTCGGCGAACAGGTCATTTGACTGAAAAGTCTAATCGTCGTCTAATCGAATAGGTCATATAGCCCGTTTGCCCGAGCAGTCGAAAAAATAAATTATTGGCCGAAAATGCTGCTTGACTGGACGAGGTGACATAAGGTCGAAAATGGCTTGCGACGTACGCGTGAAGATCATACGGCCGAACTGATAATTTTACCGAAAAAGACGTTTGCTCCGACAGCTCATTTGTTAGAAAATGGCGTTTGGATGAACGGGTCGGCGTTTTTCGCCGTATAATCCGATCAGCCAAATAACATTTTTGGTCAAATTGCCCTTCATGCTAAACTACCGTTTCGGTCAAATGGAATTTTCGATGACAAGACCTATTCGACCAAACGACCTGTTAGGGCCAAATGACTACCAAATGACTAGTTTGGTCGTACCGCCAAACCATTTTCCACATAATAATCATATCGGACAAATAGAATTCGGCTAGATAGCTTTCGGCTTAACGTATTATTCAGCCATGTGGTAATGTGTCAAATGACTTTCAACCAAACGACAATTCGTCTTTTCAAAATTTTCTCGTAGAATGTCCGAAAAACTTCCAATAGACAACATAAGGAATTTCACGTAGATATCCAAAGAAATTCCGTAAAAAATCCAGTTGAAATTCCATTTGAAACAGTTTTTGTGAAACTTTAAAAAAAATCACAAGGAAAGTCTGTTAAGAAAATTATTTTGAGCTTTTTAGTGGAATGTCTTCACTTGTCATAAGCCGAGTTTGTACAATCCCATTGAATTCCACCGCTTAATGCCATGCCTTCGCCGACCAAAATTATGACAAACATTGCTGCCGACGATTTTGAATCGGCGCTGACCTCTAACGGTAGTCAGAATCTATGAACTGATCAACGGGATATTTTATTAGATGTTATATAATCAAAATAAAGATTATTTGAGCAAAAGTTAAATTTTCAGCAACAACAAAAAATGGCTCGATTATCCGGAGGGTTCGATTATCCGGAGTGAAATTTATTTTCAACACTCCGGATAATCGAGTCCAGCCTGTATCCAGAAGATAGCTAAAGCCGGAAGGGCACGATGGGCAGGGCATGGTGTAAGATGCCGGACACCAACCCTGCTAATATGGTGTTCGCTTTAGATCCGGCAGGTACAAGACGGCGTGGGGCGGCGTTTATTGGGGCGTCAAATTGTAGATTCAGTGTTATCCGTTTAGATGTGAGCTAAATAAATGAATCAACCAAGCCACCCACAACCAGGGCGGTAGGCAAGAAGATTCACGCTTCGATTGTGTGCTTTTCACTAGAAGGTCTCTATGCCTCACTTTCACATTCTGTCGCTTCAAATAATTTTCAAATAATTACTTCCGATTATCTACTCCCTCATACTATTCCAAGCTACACATGTTGCCCAAAATTGTCTGTGCTTCATATGCAATTAAATTTAGTCTCATTTGAGCTGCTGCAACCAAATTGGTCTGGATTGTGCTGCTAGGGTTGAGTAGGACTGACCGATGAAGCCGATAAATAAATCAATCTAAATCCCTAAATTAATTTCTGAATCTAAATTCTAAATTCTAAAATTTGATATATCGTCATTACTTGTCATGATTTATCAGTTCAGATTGCGGTTTTAAGCTTGCGCACTTGCGCTGCGATCCAACTTCGTATAAGAATATTATTTATTTTTCTTGCTCATTGTTTACAAACTAAATTTTCAGAAACACATAATGATAAAACATGATGCTTTTTTTCATTTGGCATAAAATTGTTGGATGGTTTCAATTCGAACGGCTTGCATACAAGCATAATGCGACTTGTAAGTCCTGCAAAAAAAACGAGCAAAGGAGCATTCCGACAGGTTTTCAGCGGCCAATGCATGGATTTACTGCTGTCGCTTACGAAGTCCTGGTATCCTATAAAATGTAATTGGAAAGAATCATGACAATTGGACTAGAACACATAGGATATATCGGGGCAAAGTTACCGTTCCACGTTTTTTGCAGGGTTGGTATTTGCAGTGCTAAAAAAATAATAATGGCTTATTTAAGAAAGTCTAAAATCCTTCTTATATTTCCTAGTAAAATAAATCTATTAGAAAACAGCAACGATCATATCTTTATATTTTGCCAACGAAAGCATGCACTTTCCAAAAACTCCTCCAGCTATGAATTTTCCAAACGGAAGAGGGCGGAACCATCAGAGCGGTAAATTGATGAAATTCATCATGCTTTTCTCGTCTGGCTGCTGCAGTCTCGGTGTGGTGTCTTCCGAAGAAAATTTGTTTGAACTTGCTCAACCCCGAATGCATCGCCTATGTAGTCGGGCGTGAATGTCTCGAATTTCGAGCAATCCCGTAAAATTTAAAAGCAACTGTGGGCGTAATACGATAGCATAAACGAATGCACCACTTTTAATTTGGCTAGAATTCAACTAGCAAAAGCCGAAATGTGAAGATAGAAACAACATATTTTTTCTTCGTCCTTTTTGTTCTGTTTGAACTGTTTCAAGTTCAAAGGTTTTACGCTTTTAATTGCAGAATATGGAACTTTCTTTGAATGCTTTAAAGATTTACTTCCCGGAATCTCGACCAAAGGTGAACATGTTTTCACCATAAATTTGAGATAAGACAAATTAGACTGTGTCAATACTTAGAAATATATAAATAGTTGGCGTATTTTAAAGGATGGTCCAGAATGGTAATGGTAAATTATGTAAATTATGTATTTGCAGTTCAGCTATTAAAAATGTGTGAAAAGATGTTAAAAATGCTTCCATAGTTACTATTTTAATAATTATTATTTATGCCTACATAAATATTTACCTTTATAGTATTGCATAAAAAGCAAACAAGACATAATCAAAAAGGCAATCGCCGTAACCCAACAAACCCATTGAAACAAAGGACCAACGAAATCAGTTTAATGAAACAAGATGTTTGATTTATCGTTTTATGACAGTCCGTACAGGAAGGCACAGTCCAACATGGCTAAGCAAGCGCCAAGGTGTCATAATTCCGTCGAATGAAATTTAACGATTTTGGAAGCGCACTTGGAAACCCTTTTGAAAAACACGCCCGTCATCGTCGTGGTGGCCCTCTTAGTCAAGGAGTTACTGTCGTGGCACGTTGATCCAGAATGTCAAAATTGCTCCCGCACGTCGTATTTTTATCTCACGGCCCTCATATTCATGATATTGAAATAAATGAACGTTCGTAAAGTTCGACAGCCAAATTTTAATTTTTCTTAGAAAACTTAGAAACTGGCAATGAAAATTGTTACCAATTTTCATTGCCAGTTTCGAAGTTTTCTAAGGAAAATTAAAATTATGTTACCAGCTTTCTATATAATACAGAACAGAACAAAATCAGCTATTAGTTGCACTTTAAAATACGATTTTTCTATTTACCGCTTTTAATAAAAGAGAAAAAAAGTAATGAGTGTTTCCGTTTCTTTCTTTTGAATAAAAAAATATTCAGCAAAACCTTGTCAAAAATTTAGTTTATTACGTAATTTGTTATTTCGAAATAAAAAAACAAATGTCGAAATGACAATCACCTATTTAAGGATTAGTTAATTAGTAAATTAAAAAAAAGTTGTAACTTTTGTCACAAATGGATCACCGTTTCACAACCTTAAGAAAACAGCCAAGTTTGTAAGTTATATTCATTAATTTAAATAGTCCCACTCCCCGGCTACCTTTCGGTTGTGTTGTTTTGGGTGGCGGCAGCAGCAGCGCCGCGGCCACTAGTGCTTTATTGTTTTACGACCTTTCATCGGGGGTGCAGCTTGGCTTTGTTCGGCCATTTTTTTTCGGAGGTGCAATGCGTTGGCGTTCCCTCTGCCATTGGTGTTGGTGGTGGTGGCGGTGCCGGATCCCTTTATTCAACAGGGGGATTAATTTTAATGTCGCCCTCCCATCGTCGGCCCATTCGGACAACCTTTTTCCGGTAGCGCACCAAACTAACCGTTCGGGCGATATTTTTATGACTATTTTTAAGCTTCAAGTTTTTACGGGAAAGTTATAACTCTTCGGTATGGCTGGCGAACAGCCGCAGTATTTACGAGCAGCGAAAAACTTGCCATCAAGAATTTTGCAAAACGAGCAAAACTTATTAGCAAACCGGAGCGCGCGGGAGGAGTTCGGAAGTCAGTCATATGGTCCATTTCGTAAAGTAGTTTTCATTAAAATGACAAAGTTGGCATCGTTACCATTAGGAGTTTTATAGATACTTGAGGGGGAATTTCTGCGATGAAGAGTTTCTTGTTGCGATGCAACAAAACTTGCCGTGTGACGGTTTGAAGTTTGCAGCTGCGAGATAGTTTGGTAATGGTTACTATTATTTTTTACGCTGGGGATCTTGAACGTACCATCATTTTGAGTTGCAAGAAAAAGCGAAAAAGATGAAGTCTGTTTATTCTTCAACATCAGGCGGTGAGCATACAATCTCAAACATTAAACTTGGAGTAAGTTCATTAATCAAAATGTGTTTATGCCAGTAAATGCATTACATCAGTGCAGATTTTATCGGTTAGAAGCCGAGGAAGGTTAGAGACGATAAAGCAAAATTTGGGATAAATATTGTAAAAACCACTTTGCGGCAATAAGTTGAAATCAGACGTCAGCCATAATAAATACACAGCAAATAATTTTGAAAATTCAACGACGTGTAAAACTGCAGGTTACCCCATCAATCGAATTAACATTCGATATTCAATTAAATTTGATTGAATTTTACAAGCAAGCACCGTTTAAATTTATTTCGATTTAAACGAATAGTGAGATCGATTGAATGTTACGTTTATTTGCATGCTCCAAATATGTGCATGAAAATACATTTAAAATCACAACATATTTTTATCTGTGTATGATATTTGCGATTTATTAAAATTCCATACTATCTAGACGGAACGAAAAAAAATTGCATTAACTATTTTTGAACCATGTAGAGAAATTGTGAGTAAAACCTACACCCAACCGGCAGTTGTTAGATTTTCCAACAATTATGTATAAGAATCTACCAAAATCTGTATAAGAACTGCACAGCTAATAATTTTGAAAATTCAACGACGTGTAAAATTGCAGCTCATACCATCAATCGAATTAACATTCGATATTCAAATAAATTTGATTGAATTTTACAAGCAAGCACCGTTTAAATTTATTTCGATTTAAAAGAATAGTGAGATCAATTGAATGTTACGTTTATTTGCATGCTCCAAATATGTGCATAAAAATACATTTAAAATCACAACATATTTTTATCTGTGTGGGCATATGCGAGATTGTTAGATTCTTATACAAAAAATGTAAGAAAAGCTTACAAAACTGTTAGATTTGCCTTACTGTTATAACCTTCCACACTAACAATTCCAAAACCTCCCGTGACACCTATGAGAGGGGCTCCATCTCAGTACCCCGAATCCCAGTACCCCGAATGCCATTACCCCGAAGGTCACTAACCCGAATGGGACAGTACCCCGAAAGTCATTACCCCGAATGGGACACTACCCCGAAATCCATTACCCCGAAAGGCCATTACCCCGAATACATTCCGAATCTGTAGTTTTTTCCAGCATTATTTTCAACATCCACAGATACTGATGAATCGTAAAATGACAGTCTTTGGAAATAATAAAAGTATATACACTGATCACACATATATGGGTCACTTTGTAACAATAACTAGTCACTCCATTTTGCACATTCGTTAAATGGAAATGACTCATATTGGTGTGTGAACTATGGACCATGAACAATAATGCATTATTGTGGGGTTAGTGTACTACTTAGAGTTACTTAGAGAAGAGCAATAAAGTTTCTATTTAACCAACATTTTTGTTTTTTTGTCTAATTACCTTTAACTATCATTCTACGCCATTATTATCTGGGAAAGTGTTATTCTATGAAATGGAGTAAGTGAGGAGATAACGCCTTCTTTCAATTAACATAAGGCGAACAGTGAAAATAATGCCTTCTTTAAATGAACGTGTTTGCCTGATATAAAGCAGAAAAAAAAAGAGATTTGCCTGCTTAAAATGGACGTGTTTGCTCATTTTGAGGCGAACAGAGAAGATGATGCCTTCTTTAAATCAATATAACAAATTATTCAGCAATTCAACGAATTTCCCGATAATGCATTTAATTGTTTGTTTGGGTTGTTTAATAATGCACGAGAAAGGCACAATCACTGCTAGGTGGATCAATCTGGGTTTTCAATGAACGCATCTCCCCGGGATGAGGTGAACAGAGTAGATGAGTAGATGATTCTTTTATTGAATACAACTGCCCGGTTCTTTAAATGAATGCATTTAGCCGGTGTAAGGCGAACCGAGTTGAAAACGCGACGGAACGCATTTGCCCGGTATATGGTGAAGAGAGTAGATGATGCCTTCTTTAAATGAATGCATTTACCTGCCGAGCCGAGCTGATAACACCTTCTTTAAACTAAAGAATTTGCCTGGTTTAAGGCAAACATAGGAGATGCTACCTTCTTTAAATAAACACGTTAGCCCGGTTTGAGGGGAACAGAGTTGATAATGCCTTCTTTTAATGAACGAATTTGCCCGGTATAAGGCGAACAGTGGAAATAATGCCTGCTTCAAGTGAACGCGATTGCCCGGTATAAAGCGTTTACCCGATATGATGCCCGTTATGAAGCAGGAAGAAGAGATAATGCCTTCTTAAAATGACTGCGTTCGTCAGGTTCAACGCATCACTTATTCGGTTTCTTGGTGCCGAATGCTTACCACGAAGATGGTCGTGCAACCAAAAGTCATGGTGATTTCCGTAGTCACTTCTTCACATAATTGATTGCACGTCACTATGGACAGACTAGATCAAACCAGAATGGCTTCTCAAATGAACAAATAGTAGGAACTCTGGTAATATAAAGGTATCAAAAACCCCTTTATATGTTAACTCAAATTCATTATTAAAAAGGTTTTAAAATATTTCCGAGTGGCAGCTACCGCTTGAAGAATAATAGTATGAAGTCTTCGTGCTTTGGTGTCGTCATGACGATTTGGTTGCCGGAAAGTTATTGTCGTGTGCGTCAATGACGATGCAACGAGTATCAGAGGCGACACTACAACTCGTCGCTACTGTGGCATTTAGGGCTGCGACGGTGACTATTACCAGCCCTGAAAATTTGAATGAAATAAATCCACCGTTGAGTACCGAGTCTAACACGGTGAACCTTGTCAAAGGTATGGAAATGCTAATATCATCTTCCAAACTTAGACGTACATGTTCATGGAAGAATTAGCATTTCCATATCATTGTAAATCGTTTAACTTCACGTAGAAGTAATATACTCATATCATTAATAGTGTACTTGTCAAAGGATCATCGGTTCGAAAAATAAGTACGGATATACGATCAAAATCTTTTTGAAAAATATGTAATTTGCTCGACTGAAATTACTTTACTGTTGTATAATTCGTAAAACAAGTAATTATTCACTTGTCATAAGACGAGTTAATACAATCCCATTGAATTCCACCACTTAAGTGGTGGAATTCAATGGGATTGTATTAACTCGTCTTATGACAAGTGAAGACATTCCACTAAAAAGCTCAAAATAATTTTCTTAAGTAATTATTGTTAAGAAAATTATTTTGAGCTTTTTAGTGGAATGCCTTCACTTGTCATAAGACGAGTTTGTACAATCCCAATCGACTTTCGTCGAGTCAAGTACGAGACACTGAAGACGGCCTTACTGTTGAGGTCGAAATACGTATCTGTCAAGATACAATTAAGTGGTGGAATTCAATGGGATTGTACAAACTCGTCTTATGACAAGTGAAGTAATTATTATTCACATGAATACTAAATGAACTTCTTTTGATTTATGTTTTTTCATTGAAATAAACTATAAACTTGAAATCATGACTGAATCGGGGTACTGACTTATTCGGGGTAGTATCCCATTCGGGGTGATGGCATTCGGGGTAGTGACACATTATGGGTAATGGCGTTCGGGGTAGTGGCCTTCGGGGTAACAGCATTATGGGTAATGGAATTATGGGTAGTGTCGTAGAGTCATGAGAGGTCGTAGAGTTCTCTGCATCTTTCTTAAGTAGATGTTCGACTAACCATCCTTCCCCTTCCCCAGCATTCGCAAGGACGTGGCCAGGACAGATCTGGACTATTGGAGAGTGCATTGTTTCCTTCTAAGAGATAGTGATTAGTCCCAAATAAATATCTGTGGTAACGGATGAATGTGATGCTACTCTCATACAATAGTCTTGGCTTGTGACACCTACGAATTTGTGCGAATTGGTCAATGCTAATGCTAATGCTAATGCTAAGCACCTTAAATGATGCCTGGTCCGAATGCGAGCATCGAACCCTAAACCTTCCCTCAGGAACTTGTTTTGCACTTGTTGGAGCTTCAGTTATTGAGTTTAAGCGCAGCTCTCCCAGACCGGCATGCCATATTCGACACGGGAAGGATGATTTGCTTGTAGACAGCAAGCTCATTTTTCAGGGGCTAAGACGACCGGAACCGGACGGTTGATCAAAGGGTACAGAAGATTCAATAAAACGTTACACTTTGTCACCGTCTTGTCAACCTGTTGATGGTATTCGGCCTTATTGGGCCATTTCATTGTCGTGCCATTGAGGATGAGTTTACGGTCCCCAGACGGAACATGTTTAGGGGTTTTGAAGTGGGGGAAAGTGATGGCCTGAGTCTTAACCGCGTTGATACAAATTTTCCTGCTGGTGCTCTGTCAGGGTATCCATGCCCCGTTGGAGTTCTGCCACAAGCGCTCTAATTACTCTACCGTTGTAGACGATGGTGGTGTCATCTGCGAACAGAGACAGGATGCCGCCTTCTGGAGGATCTAGCATGTCGACGCCTGCGACGATGTCATGCGCATTGGAACTCGCTCTGCTGATTAAGACCCGGAATTCCATTGCCGACAGATAATTGTTTATGATTTTCACCAGCAAACTTGCCCAATTCTCCCTTTTATTAGGCAAGGAATTCGTACTCTCACATGCGTTATGAATAGGTTTTTTTTTTAATAAATCATATTTTCGCGCTCTACCAAAATGCTCATACATGCAGACATGGAACTCCAGGCCATATATCAGGACATATGTTCTACTCTAGACAGGACTGATGGATGCTTTAAAATAAATAATCAAAGAAAAGAAACCTGCATGATTTTTGAAAAGGATTCATTTTGAAGAATGGATTATATTTTCGCTTGCCTTGAACCTAACAAATGCATCTTTTAAAAGAAGGGATCATATCTCCCCTAGCTTCGAATCGAGCAAATGCTTGAATTATAAAAAAAGAACGATATCATATTTTTTCATTAGGCCAAAAGTCATTTAGCCGAATAGGACATTATAGTAGGACATTTGGCCGAAATGGGCATATTGCCGAATAGGACACTAGGCCGGATGTGACATTTGGCCGAATGAGACATTTTGCCGAATAGGACATTTGGCCAAACAGATCATTTGGCTGAACAGGTCATTTGACCGAACATGTCATTTAGCCGAATAGATCATTTGAAAAGTAAGAAATGAGGTGTGGAAAGTGAGATGTCTCACTACTAACTACTTATTACCCACTTCTCACTGTGAAAGTGAGTAGTGCGAAGTGAGACGTCTCACTACTAACTTCTCACTTCTTACTGTAAAAACAAGTGAGAAGTGAGAAATGAGGAGTAAGAAGTAGGACGTCTCACTACTCACTTCTCACTTCGCATTACTCACTTTTCTCAGTGAAAGTGAGCAATAAGTAGTGAAAAGTGAGACGTCTCACTTCTCACTCTTCATTTCTCACTTTCCACTGTGAAAATAGAGTAGTGCGAAGTGGGTATTGAAACGTCTTCGCGCTTTTTTCTTTCTACAGTGAGAAATGAGGAGTGAGAATTGAGACGTCTCAATTATCACTCTTGATTTTTCACTTCTCACTGTGTCCTGTTCGGCCAAATGTCCTATTCGGCCATAGTTCCTTCTCGACCAAATATCCTATTCGGCCAAATGTCCCATTCGGCCATATTACTTTCAGTCAGATGGGTGTCGGCCTAATGGTTTGTTCGGGCAAACAGCTTTCGGCCGAATGGGTTTTGACCAAATGACTCTTCCCGTCTGCCCGGATTAATGCAATGGTGGATGTGATCACTTCTATAAAGGTAGTCGTTTATCCAGAATATGACAACACGGTGGCAGAGGATCCTTCTTTGAAACATGACTTTTGCTCGGATTAAGACAATGGTGGATGTAATCCCTTCTTCAAAAGAAGGCATTTTTCAGGATTAAGGCAATTTGGTGATTCTTTCTTCAAAATAAGGTGCTTGTCCGGATAAAGATAATAGTGGATGAAGGCGTTTGCCAGGATTAAAGCAATGGTAAATGTAATCCCTTCTTTAAAAATAGGCGCTTGCTCGGGTTGAGGCAATGGTGGATGTGATTCTTTCTTTAAAAGGAGGCGCTTGTCCGAAATAAGGCTATGGTAGATGTGATTCCTTCTTTAAAAGTAGGAATTTTCGCGGAATAAGGCGGAATAAAAATGGATGTTCGGCAGTTGTTCGGATTAAGGCAATGATGGATGTGATCCCCTCTTTAAAAGTAGGCCTTTGCCCGAAATAAGGGAATGGTGGGTGTGATCCCTTTTACAAGTAGGTATTTGCATAGATTAAGACATTAGTGGATGCGATTCCTTCTTTAAAAGTACCGCCATCGGGGGTGACAATGGGTCTGGGGGGTGAGAATGGGTCATCGCTCTCACCGGCAGCCTGGAGGTCGTAGAACAAAATCGTTCAAAAAGGTCTCTTATATTTTAGTCTTTTTGCCCTCAGATACATTCAATCCATTCTACAAGCATTCTAAGTAGTTGAAACAGTGACCCATTCTCACCCCCATTTGACCCATTGTCACCCCCGACGACGGTAGGCATTTGTTCGAATTAACCCTTTCAGGACTACATTTTTTTACGCTGAGTTGACGTACAAATTTTGTTTTTTTCACTGAATTCTGCCAAAACTAGTATAGAAAGAATTACAAAGGCATTGAATTATTTTTCGGATGCCCTAGGCCGCCCAAACTGTTCTGGGATACATATCCTCGAGTGCATCAGAAAATATTTATTTATTCATCATCAGACTAAGGCCGGAGTGGCCTGTGCTGCACATAAAAGACTTCTCCATTCAGCTCGGTCCATGGCTGCACTTCGCCAACCACGCAGTCTGCGGAGGGTCCGCAAGTCGTCCTCCACCTGATCGATCCACCTTGCCCGCTGTGCACCTCGCCTTCTTGTTCCCGTCGGATCGTTGTCGAGAACCATTTTCATCGGATTACTGTCCGACATTGGCTACGTGCCCGGCCCACCACAGTCTTCCGATTTTCGCGGTGTGAACGATGGATGATTCTCCCAACAGCTGATGCAACTCGTGGTTCATTCGCCTCCTCCACGTACCGTCCGCCATCTGCACCCCACCATAGATGGTACGCAACATTTTCCTTTCGAAAACTCCCAGTGCGCGTTGGACCTCCACGAGCATCGTCCAGGTCTCGTGTCCGTAGAGAACTACCGGTCTTTTAAGAGTTTTGTAGATAGTCAGTTTGGTACGGCGGCGAACTCTATACGATCGGAGCGTCTTGCGGAGTCCAAAGTACGTACGATTTCCAGCCACTATGCGTCTCCGAATTTCTCTGCTGGTATCGTTATCGGCGGTCACCAGTGAGCCCAGGTACACGAATTCTTCAACCACCTCGATTTCGTCACCACCGATAGAAACTCGTGGTGGGTGGCTTACATTGACCTCTCTTGAACCTCTTCCTATCATGCACTTCGTCTTCGACGTGTTGATGACTAGTCCAATCCGTTTTGCTTCGCTTTTCACTCTGATGTAGGCTTCCTCCATCCTCTCAAAGTTACGTGCCATGATATCAATGTCGTCGGCGAAACCAAATAACTGGACGGACTTCGTGAAAATCGTACCACTCGTGTCAATCCCTGCCCTTCGTATTACTCCCTCCAAAGCGATGTTGAATAGCAGACACGAAAGACCATCGCCTTGCCGTAACCCTCTACGGGTTTCGAAGGGACTCGAGAATGCCCCTGAAACTCGAACTACGCACATCACCCGATCCATCGTCGCCTTGATCAACCGTATCAGTTTATCCGGAAATCCGTTTTCGTGCATTAGCTGCCATAGCTGGTCTCGATCGATTGTATCATATGCGGCTTTGAAGTCGATAAATAGATGTGTGGGAACGTTGTATTCGCGGCATTTCTGCAATACCTGACGTATGGCGAACACCTGGTCTGTGGTAGAGCGTTCACCCATAAATCCCGCCTGGTACTGCCCCACGAACTCTCTTGCAATTGGTGTTAGTCGACGGCATAAAACTTGGGAGAGTACCTTGTAGGCGGCGTTCAGCAATGTGATTGCGCGGTAGTTGCTACAATCCAGCTTATCGCCCTTTTGTAGGTGGGACACGACACCTTCCATCCACTCCTGCGGCAGAACCTCATCCTCCCAAACCTTGGTAATCACCCAGTGCAGCGCTCTAGCCAGTGCTTCACCACCGTGTTTAAACAGCTCTCCTGGTAGTTGGTCAACCCCAGGGGCTTTGTTGTTTTTCAGCCGGCCGATCTCCTCCTGGATTTCCTGGAGATTCGGAGCCGGAAGTCGCATGTCCTGCGCGCGTGCCCCTAGGTTCATTACCATACCGCCACCGTTGTCTGCCATATCGCCATTCAGGTGCTCTTCGTAGTGCTGCCGCCACCTCACGCTCGTTCGTAAGAAGGTTCCCGTTTATGTCCTTACACATATCGGGCTGTGGCACTTACGTGAACGGTTCAACTTCTCATAGAACTTTCGTGCGTTATTAGCGCAGTACAGTTCCTCCGTCTCTTCACGGTCTCGTTCTTCCTGCTGGCGCTTTTTCCTCCGGAAAATCGAGTTTTGTCTGTTCCGCGCCCGTTTGTATCGTGCCTCGTTCGCCCTCGTGCGGTGTTGCAGCAATCTCGCCCATGCTGCATTCTTCTCCTCAACTAACTGCTCACATTCGCCGTCATACCAGTCGTTTCTCTGATCCGGAGTCACCGTGCCTAGTGCAACGGTTGCGGTGAATCCAATGGCGGATCGAATATCTCTCCAGCCATCTTCAAGAGATGCTGCGCCTAGCTGCTCTTCCGATGGGAGTGCCACTTCCAGCTGCTGCGCATAGTCTTGGGCTAGTCTACCGTCTTGTAGCCGCCCAATGTTAAGCCGCGGCGGACGACTTCGACGCGTGTTGATCACCGTCGAGAGTTTTGAGCGCAGGCATACTGCGACGAGGTAGTGGTCGGATTCAATATTCGCACTGCGGTAAGTGCGAACGTTCGTGATGTCGGAGAAGAATTTACCGTCGATTAGAACGTGGTCGATTTGGTTTTCCGTTACTTGATTAGGTGATTTCCATGTGGCCTTGTGGATATTCTTGCGGGGGAAGAAAGTGCTTCGGACTACCATTCCGCGGGAGGCTGCAAAGTTTATGCACCGTTGGCCGTTGTCGTTCGATACGGTATGCAGACTATCCGGTCCGATGACCGGTCTATACATTTCCTCCCTTCCTACCTGAGCGTTCATGTCACCGATGACGATTTTGACGTCCCGCAGTGGGCATCCATCGTATGTCTGCTCCAGCTGCGCATAGAACGCTTCTTTCTCGTCGTCGGATCTCCCTTCGTGTGGGCAGTGCACGTTGATGATGCTATAGTTGAAGAAACGGCCTTTTATCCTCAGCTTGCACATCCTTGCGTTGATTGGCTGCCACCCAATCACGCTTTGGCGCATCTTTCCCAGCACTATGAAGCCGGTTCCCAGCTCGTTGGTGGTGCCACAGCTTTGGTAGAAGGTAGCCGCTCGATGCCCGCTTTTCCACACTTTCTGTCCTGTCCAGCAGATTTCCTGCAGCGCTACGACATCGAAGTTGCGGGGATGTAATTCATCGTAGATTATCCTATCGCAACCTGCGAAGCCTAGCGACTTGCAGTTCCATGTTCCAAACTTCCAATCGTGATCCTTTATTCGTCGCCTAGGTCGTTACCGATTGTATCGAGTCGTATTATCTTCTATGTTGTTCGTAATAGTTGTTTTTTAAAGGCGGCTTATTGGTCCTGCGCAAACCTCCTGTCTCGTCGGAGGGCCGTCGTGTCAGGGCTGTTTGGCGTCCACCTAACACCAGGACTTGGGCTTGTGCGCTTTGAGCGGCACACGGTCGCTTTGGCGGAGCCTACTTGCGGATTCATGCAGCTTTTTATAGAGGTTTAACAGGGCCCATTGTCAAAGCCCACCACATCCTAGGCAGGCGCCACAACTCGCAGATGGCCTGGGGAGGGATCGTCAAGCAACAAGCGTCAAGCATCAGAAAATATGCCTAGAAGCAAAATGTCCTAAACCGAGATGTATGTCATGCTATCATAACACATCAATTAATCGAGTTTTGAATAAAAGTAAAAGATTTCCAGTTATCCAAAACGTCCTGAAGCTCAGAGCATGTGATCTACCCAATGAACTAAGCCCTGAATGATGTATCCGTACCAGTACTTAAGCATATGCAGTATTTCGAAAAAGTGTTTTGTTGGAAATGTTCAACAGAAAACGAAAAGCATCTTCTACTTTATTTTTTGAGGTTATTCTATTTTTAACGCAATTTTTAGTACGTCTGACTTAGGGCCGATGCCCACG
Source organism: Armigeres subalbatus (assembly GCF_024139115.2). Classification (NCBI taxonomy): domain Eukaryota; kingdom Metazoa; phylum Arthropoda; class Insecta; order Diptera; family Culicidae; genus Armigeres; species Armigeres subalbatus. The sequence continues at coordinate 37,906,846 of NC_085139.1, read as the reverse complement.
TAGCGTTTTTTCATGTCTGCGTGCACGTGGCATTGAAAAAACGCAGGTGTGCATCGGTGGGGTAACGCTGCGTTACCGCTTTTTCCCGATGCACATCTGCGTCCTTTTAACGCCGTGTGCACGCAGCGTTGAAAAGACACTACGTGAACATCGGGCCTTAGAGGGAAATAGGTAAAAAGAATTAGTTACACTGATAACTTTGTCTAACAGGCAACGTCGTGGATTCCTAGCGCTCTTGACGAAGTCTTTCCTGGGCGCCTCTTTTGTACTGAAGGCCTTCACCTCCACTTAGGCCTTAAACCAGGTTTAAGCGTATGAATCAGCACCGTTCAAGAGTTAATTGTGCAACATTTCACATTCAAACTACAATTTGAATCGCACCGAAAGTAGGAATACATTTTTTAGAGGATCCTCCATTATCTGTGATATAACAGTCAATATTCATCGAATCAATTAAATATTTATACAGTCCTTAAGAAGGTTTGGAATTTTGTCATATTGTTTTACTATTTGAAGTCCAGAACGGATTGAAAGATTAGTAGAACTGCTGAAAGTAAAGACTCATAATTGCCTTCAGGTTCAGCTCATACGAGAGCATTTTTCATCGTCCAACTCTCCTTGAACCTTAATTGAAGAAGTCAACGTACTTAATAGTAGGGGAGGAGGTTCGGTTGTGGGCACCCTTTTGTGTTTGGTCCATAACTTTGGCCCTGGTTGATCTTATGTCGACATTTGCATAGCAATCGAAAGCTAAACTTATAACCTTACTACTAGCAAAGAAATTAATATGATTTCATCGATTTAGAAAAAAATATTGACAATTTAGAAAATTTGACATTTTTGGACATTTTCATTTCGTGGTTCGGTTGTGGGCACCCTTGAAAACTTAGCTAAAAATAAAGAAGCATGAATAAAAACCACCCAGATTTAAAGACAAGGAATAGTTTATTCATTCTAAAAGCCAGGAGACGCTAAAAAAACTCAAATCAATTCACCTAGCAGTGATGATGCCTCCCTCGGTGCATTAAGGAGGATGTTGAAAAAATTCACATAAGAAAGGTCTAAAATAACACTTTAGGTAAATGGGTTTTAATTTTTCATTGATTTACGTTTTATTGGTATGCATCACAGTCAAAAAAATCCTGATTAATCACCCTAGCGGCAATAGTGCCTTTCTCGTTCATTTCAAAAAATAATATTTTGGCCATAAATTTTGATCCCATAGTCCGACCTGACCAATTTTCAATAGGAACCAATGGGAAAGCATTCCCCGTCGAATGCAACTTGTTGCAAGCAAATCGGTCAACGCTTTGTTCCAAAAAGTGTGTGTATAATGACTAGACATGCCCAAAGAACAAAAATATTAAATAAACTCATTATTTCGAACAATTATGTCAAACTAATTATAAAAACTGCCTTAAAACGTTATTAAAAATAAGTTAAGGGACAAGTAAAACGATATTGAATGATTTATCAACAAAATGAGGGTGCCCATAACCGAAACAATAAAGGTGCCCACAACCGGATTTCGCAGCCTTTTTGGAACGAGAAGAAAAAAAAATTCGCGCTAAAATTTTGATGGCAATCGACATTGGGCCTCAAAATAGATTAAATTTACTGTGTAAATACGCATTAGAACTCACTTTTTGAATTAAATCCTTTAACTTATGGCACTTTGAAAAAGGCCAAAAAAAAAACTTTCGTGTTGTTTTTCTTGTACGAAAAATTTATTTGTTTCTAGTTCAAAGTAGAGATGCCCATCCGGTTTGATATTGAGCACAAAACATCATGCTATTATAGCAAACAAATGACGGTTGTCAGAATGACAGCATCTCTTATCTGTCAAATAATACATAGGGGTGCCCATAACCGAACGGTGCCCACAACCGAACCTCCTCCCCTACATCACGGAGAAGAGGGCTTTAAAAACATGACAAACCGTGAAAATATCTTGTGCATAGTTTCATAAGAGCGTAACTGCATTGATCGCTTTTCCCTTCATATATTTTTTCTTTCGTTAATAACGCAAAAGATTCAAAGCTACAACAATGATTGTTGCTCATCTTTAGTATGCTTTAGCATCATCAATTAATTTTAAGGTGAAATAAGGGTTTTAACAGAATTATATCCGTGTGCTCGTCACGAGAAGAATTGCAAACTGATATAAAACTGATCATATTCGGGGGCATACGTTTCACGATAAATTTCTTTTCAAACCGCTACCATAACCTGCTTCTTCTGTTACTAAAACCATATTTGTAGCCTATTAGTTATCGGACAATACAAATATTTAAAAACAATTTTGTAACATTGTAACGGCCTTATTTGACTTCCAAAATTTTAACTTAACAAACATTCCGCGGAAAAGAAATAAAATTCCGTTTCGTTTCGAAAGATTTCGAATTAAATAGACTTTGATTTCGTCTCGTTTGGCGGTCTCGAAAATAAATCTATATTTCGTTTCGCTTCGTTTTGAATCAACAAAGACATTTTAAATTTCGTTTCGTTTCGTTTCGTCAAGAAAAAGTGTGTTATCGCATACCCTTACCAGTACTAAGATTTTCATTTTTATTGAGAAAGGTCACGTGATATTTACATTTTATTCTTTCCCGCTTCCTCAGAAAACATAACCAATGAAAGGAATTCCGCCAATTTTTACGGATTTTTATTTCATGAAAGCGCATCAAACAATTGAAAACAAGGTGTTTCTTTCTCAATTATGTGAGCTCTAACTCGAAAAACAGCAACAATATAATCATTTTAAGTATACTAAGTATACTTAAAGGCTATATGATCACTCCAAAACCAAAATTTTGATAGAAGGCTCGGAGACCCATAGTGTTATATACCAATCAACTCAGCTCGACGAATTGAAGTGATGTCTGTTTGTGTGTATGTATGTATGTGTGTGTGTGTGTATGTGTGTATGTGTACAAATTTTGTAGACACACTTTTTGGAACTTAGCATTACCCGATTTACTCGCAACAAGTTACATTCGACGGGTAATGTGGTCCCATTGTTTGCTATTGAAAATTGGCCTGATCGGACATTGCATTTCGGAATAATTGAAAAATCATTGTTTTTTCCCAAGGGTCCCCCCTTGGAAAAAAAAATTCAAAATAAAAAAAAAATGTTTTTTTCAGGAATGGTGTGAATACATAGTAATTAATGCAAAAACATGCAAAATGATAGAAAATATGCGATCTATTCCCCTAAAGTGCTTTTTTGTCCTTTCCTATGTGATTTTTTCAGTACATTTTACGATGCACGAGAAAGGCATCATCGCCGCTAGGTGGATTAATCTGGGTTTTTTCTGATACATCCCAGAATACGTCCATCAGATGGCCTTGGGTATTTAAAAAAAATATCAATGCATTGTTGTTTGCTTCTGGTTTGACATAACCTTTTGCCGGTTTTGACATAACCTTATCAAAGAACACCAATCTGTGCATTAGATATGCATAAAAAAGTCATCTTGAAAGGGTCAAAATAGGATTATTAGCCATAAACTTTTTGTTTTTAAACAGATTTGATCGTTTTATGAATTTTAAAAAAGCTGTGTTCATAGGTCTTTTAGCTCTAGTAAACACCTGACATTTTGCCGAAGACATAATATTCTTATTTAATGACAGTTTTGGAAAATTTCAATTTACTTAATTTTAAAAATTAACGTTCTTGTAATTTTTGCAGTGAATGCTACCTCATAAGGTAAAATGCCCAATAGTGGACCCCCTAGTAGCAGAATTTTGTTCTTCCTGTCATAAGGAGCAAAAATTTTCAACATATTAAATCTGCTTGATATCTAATAACAAGTTCTGCATCTCCTTTTCACGATACATACACAAAACACTCAAATACACGACGTTATTCATTGAAATGGACATTTTAAAGTCTGACTGAATTCGCCCTATAGTAGACCCACTGGGGATCCATAATAGGAAATTGCTTCCCTATAGTCGACACACCATTTGATTCTCATGTTCCATTTATGGACCCCCAAAATATTCCTATGGACACTCTCGTGTTAATTTTTTATAGAATTGTAAAAAATCATCTAATTTTACCATTGGCGTAACTACAGGAGGGCTAGGGGGCCCCCTAGCCCCCTATAATTGTTGCTGTTCTACCTAATTAATATAAATATCTAGCTTTCTGACCATATGTGGGATTTATTGCAGAGAATGGATTCTTCTTCAGCTTTCTTCGAAGCACTACACCACTAAGTTGGAAATATTTATCAAGTTTTCGAACTTCGAATAATTGACCTTTCCCGTCAAAAATTTGTATTCACTCAATCCATTCTTTGTCTTTGTCTTAAGGTCAACTTTCCCAAAGAACCCATATTTTTTGACGCCTCTAAGTATTTTTAAATATTAGAACAAAGATCGAAGAAGTGCTGTTTTTGAAATTGGCCCGAGTTTGAACGAACATCGCATCGGGTGGTTTTTTTAGGCCGGTTCAAACGTGCAGCATTTTTTTTTTGTTTTTGTTTTCGATTTTAAAAATAGTTACACTAATAAAAATCCACACATTTTAATTGGCAAAAATCTAAAGAAATTTTCAAATAAAGTTTATGTGTGCGTAATAACCACTCGCTATAGGAGAATCCACATAAAGGTTATTAGTTAATAACGGGTATGTGTGTTTCCACATATATGCTATGCGAATTCACAATGCCATTATGTGGGAAATGTTATAGTCAAAATTTATGTGTGCCACACATAATGGATATGACTGGATTTTTGTCAGTGTGGAATATGGGTTCTTTGGGAAAATTTACGGGAATGGTCAATTGTTACATATTATGCTAAGTATGTCAAGCACGAAGGTTATTACGCTCCCTTTATCCTAAGCTTAAGATTACGAAAGTTGGAGTAGAAACACTGATTTTTTTTTGTTATTCAGTGCTGATTGAATAAATAAATGAAGCTACAGACAAATAGCCAAATATTATTTCTGAGATGTTGATTGAATGAAGAAAAATAATATAAAATGGTAAATAAAAGTTTGGTCAGCTGTGATCTTAATATTGAGATATCATGAAATTTTTGACAAATCAAATTGTTGAAGTTTCATAGGGCCATTGATTGTCAAAGTTTCAAGCAGAGCTTCGTTAGTATTTCCTACAAAACCGAGTGTATAATCTCTACCTTTGTAACATAAAAGGTGCTAAAATATGTATGGCATTTCTGAAAAGCTTATTAAATAAAACTTTCGGAAAATATGAATGCCAAATGCAGCGAATCGTATGCCTGTATCGAAATAACATTTTGAAGGCAGTTCTTTCTGCAGATTTGTCTGCTGAAGTAGTCAAGGGATTTAAATGCTGTTTCCCTAAAACTCTGAATTTCCAATAAACACGGTAAAGTTCTTGGGGCTCGAGAGATGTTCGACGAAACCGAAAAATTTTAAGAAAAGGTAACCTTAATTTAAATTAGACAGAACTTGGAATTGTTTTGGTTGGATTTATAAAGTCTACAAATTTGTTTTTCTTCACTACGCTTTACTAGGTCGATCGTAGAGACTTACTAAAATTTAAAAAAATCAAATGAAATTGAAAAACATCTTTGACTGTAAAATTAGTAACATTTTCAAAAGTTAACCCCCACTAGAATTTTTCATTCGTTACGCCAATGAATTTTACTTTCCATAGCATTTCAAATGCATGTAATCAAATCATAGGACTGTAAGGTAGGTTCTCCCGATGGAATTTCCTAACAAAATGTTTACATTGTGCTGTAATAATGCCAAAAATACTAGAGCATAGTTTCCCAAAGTGGTGGGTCGCGACCCCCCAGCCTGTGTAAATCTTATGGAAGGGGGTCGCGACCTCCCAACTTTGGGAAGCTATGGACTATGGAGGGTCCACTATTGGGCACTCTACCCTATGTGCTCTTTCATATGCCACCTTAAAAAAAGTTATTGAATCAACTTTCTACGACATCAACATTTTAAGACTGCATAGTTTTATTTCAAAATTGCACATAACTTTGAAATGACAAGATTTATAAATGTGTTATGTTCAGCAAAAACACAAAAACACACAAAAACACTGCGTACACTAAAACTCTTCTGAAGACCAAAAAAAAAGATTTTGAGGGCCAGCCTAATTTAAAGTGTAGAATTCAAGCTATTGACCTTCACTTGCTCATTGTACATCTGGAAGATATCTTGATCTTAGGTCAAGATCATTTTGAAAGACCTTAAACATCCCATGTTCGAAGAAATTTGAATCATATGCTTATTGAATCGAATTGGATTTATACTTGATGATGGGAACATTTCAAAAGACCTGCTTGATCTGGTAGATACCTTTAACTGAACTCGAGAACGTTTTGGTGTACCTTGAACATCTCGTTTTAAAAACAATCAGTTTAAATAGTGCGCATATGCATTTTGAGCCGGATTAGGTATAAGCCAATGATGAAGACATTGCCAAAACCTTGATTGATCTGGTAGATAGCGTGGGATAAACTCGAGAACGTTCTGGAGAACCTTGAACCACTCGTATTATAGGAAATTGATCATCGGCTTGATTGAATTTCATATCAATGTTCAAAATTATCATACAATGCAGTATAGAACTCAAAATATTTCATATTCGTTTGCATGCGAAATCTTTCCAAGGTTTCAGATATCTGGGCGTTCAAGGTATAGTTACACTTGACCTGCGACATTTTTTTTTTCTGTAAAGCCAACATCCTGATGAACAACTTTACTGAAGAAAGCGAGAACCTAGCTCTCTTGTGGGATTTTACACAGCCAATCTAAAACGCTGGGCATATGTGACCCATTCGTCCCGAAAGGGTCAAAGGGCTAATACCTTCAATATCACATATAAAAAATCAAAGAAACAAAGTTTTAATAATAATGCTTAAAGCATATTCCAAACTTAGACGTACATTTTCATGATAGAATTAGAGGCGAAAGAACAGATTGGATAGCTCCGTTAGGATACGGGTGGCATGAACATTTTAAGTATAGATGTTGATTTGGTAGCGAGCGGTGGGCTATTTTGGAGACGATATAAATCGCATGATCATCCTTCTGTCAAACTTCCGTATGAAGAGAAAGGGAAGAGTATCAGCGTGGAAACTGATATACTGATACAAACAGAGTTATGCATATTTTTGAGAATCTAGATTAATTTCGTAAGTATTAAAGAATCTGGGCATTCTGAAGGATCAATAAAAGTTGAATTAATTAAAGTGGATATATTAAGGATTTGGAATGATCTGAGTCAGCTACAGAATCCGGAAAAATGGGATATTCCAAAATGTGTAAAGGACGAGCGACCTCAAATCTGCCCAGTTAACATTTTGATACGTATAGCTTTTGATATTAATTGTCATATACAAGCAAGAGAACTTGTATATAATGCACTGAATCGCTATATACCTACCAAAGTGGAGGCCATATACGTACTAAACAACGACTTTCTTGAGTTTTCGTAAGCTTAATTACGATCTAGTAAACATTTGAAAAAATAATTGTAAATGTCTCGAACATTTGACCTTTGGATCTAGAGGCTAATGCTCTACCAATGTGCTATACAGCAACTCTTGAAAAGCAGCAACTTTTTGACAACCATAATCTAGATAAAACTCTAGTGTTGCGACGATATTGCAGTAAACGATGATTAGAACATTTATACGATTCTAGAATCATGTTGTTGTTCGTACAAATGTAGCTTGAGTCTTATATGCAAATTGTTTGTAATTGTTACGATAATGTTCATACATAAAACGATTACGCAGCATTCCAAACGATTCTGCCGACATATAAACGATGATGAAATGTCAACATCAGTGATATTCTATTTCGCCGTGTTTACCTCTGAGTTATTTTCATTTTGTTGAAGTTTAGTTATTTTGTTCGATGTTTGGCAGTGGTACGGAGTACAAATCGACAGGATTAAAAGAATGGTATCAAAAACAACATTTATGGAGTAGAATTAAGTCACATCGGATGGAGTGAAGTAAGTAGAAATGATATTTATTTTGTCGCTGAGATACAGTGGGTTTTGACCAGCGCGCTGGAGTAAAAACTATATACGCACAACGCACACGCGTATACGATTTTCATGGCACCACGTATGTATGTGGATATACGATATTTGCGATTTAATCTGATTAAGTGGATATTGTTTATATCGTTTTAGGACTTTTTTGAACTCAATCGTAAATATTCCATATGCTGGTATAAAATACGATACTAATCATATTTGGGCTACCCTAATAAGTAATTTTATACGAGTGCGATAAAAAACAGCAATATATGCGATCAAATATATATTTTCCTATAAGATCTGTGGTTGACTGGGTGCAGTCATTTAGGAATATTTGGAGATTGAAAAAAAAACAATTCACCATCTTCAAACAAAAGTTTTACAGACTAAACACTAATACATAAGACATCCCTTACAATATCCAACATAATACAAAGGTGAATGGTTTTTGCTACCATCTGTTACTTTTTGGAATCTGAAATCGCAAGGTTAATAAGATTAGGATTGGATAGCAGTGAATCTGGCGCAAAAAATCACCATTTAAAATCTAACGCATTTCCGTTTTGTTACTAATCTAATGTGTCGTCCAAGTACAAAGCATTTGGAATCGGAATGATCTGTTGAAAAGTGTACAGCTCCATTATATGGCCATCATTTTTACTTTCTACTTTTTATTTGGACAATGTAGGAATTGTGCGCTAAATCATGGTACAGTAGAATCACATGTCTGTTGCAGGCATTCCAGGCCCTTTTTAATATTACGATTTTGGTAGTTACTTTAGAGTAGCTCGAAATTTCTTACCGATAGTAGAAACATATAATGTCGAAATGTTCAGTAACTCCACCTATATGTATTTAATGCTTCGACTGCAGAAAGCTGTACTGTGTTTCCTCTGACACGCAAGAACTTCAACATACCTCGAAGCTAAAAGCTCTCTATCGCAATGAACTTACAAAGGATATCTAGACAACAATGGATAAAATTGTCATTACCATGCATTCTGACACCCACCCATTAGCAAGGAAGCCACTAGAACCGCACTGCGCAGGCTCGAGCTTTAGTTCCTCGTGACGGGGCCACCTATTGGAAAAACGTAAAGCTTTCCGTCTCTTCTTCACTGAATATCGATAATACAGAGCATACCCCCCAAAAGAGGTCGAATAAAGTAAAATAAACGAAAAGCTCCAACAGTTAAATAGAAACGCATAGAACAAACCACTCACCTGTATATGTGGCGATCCGAGCAGGTTGATGAGTTCGGCCTTTTCCCGGCCATACTTGTGGCCCGGGGCCGAACTGATGGCATCGATGGCGTCCCGGCAGCGGCTGATGGCATCGCCCGGAGGGGCCCGTGACGGATTGATAACGGAACTACTAACTCTATCGTACAGCTGATAGTTTGAGGTTTTTTTTTATTTAAAGGTGTGCGTGTGTGTGCGCGCATTTTATTTCGAAAGAGAAATCAATCGGGATATTCCAGCGAACCAAAAACGACAATAAAATGGAAACGAGAAACAAGAACAAGAGATGTGAATGTTGATAAAAATAAATTGATTTATTGATGGCCCAGAGGTTCAGAAGGAAGTAACTGTAGTTGCTGATATTCAAAAACTCTTAGAAAAACACTTTCCTGTTTTTCGGTTTATAAGTAAGATGGATATTACAAGTGTATAAGCCAGACATCGCAACCAGAAAACATTATATCAGTGCCGTTACCTCCAAATGAGATACTGCTTATATGTTAAACATTTTACTCATTTATTTTATCTGACTTGCATTAAGCAATTGTTGGCCGAATTAACTCAATTTCAGATCAATGGAAAATATTTTTCTTGAAATACTCGAATGTCAAATTAATGACCGAAGAATATTATCGTATTAATGTTAGAAATAATCAAAAAATCAACTTCTGAACCACTGTGCAATTGAAAGATGTTGATGAATGGCGAAGGAATGCATTCAAGGATACAACGATGAGGACCGTGTGCGCATACATCTGAATGAATGTGAGGGTGAACGGATGGAGGCGCGGGTGGGCCAATGATTACCTGCAGCAGTTCATGCAGCTTGACGTCGCGTAGCATACTGGCCAGCACTTCCGGGTCGCAATTAGCGTCTTGCAAAGCGGTAATGTCGTCTAATGAGTCGAGAACCTTCTGGATGGCCTCCAGACCGGCTTCTTCGTCGGCCCACTCGTTCAGGCTCTCGGAGGCGGTCCCGATCGCCACTGCAATGAAAACCGGGGGAAGAAACAAACGGGGAGAAGAAACGATAGAAATAAAACAATAGGCGAGAGAAGAAGCCTCGCAGAGCTTTTCGAAAGGGCCGAAACAACAAAGAGACCATCATTGAACTTCTTTTACGATTTATATGATAGATTAGTTTTCGTCTACATTTCCGTATGCGAAACATCTGAATATAATTGAAAAAATAAATGTCTCATTCTTGTTTTGGTCTTTTTAAAAAGCGCTGCAAGAAATGTGTAGCTTTTCATGAAAAAGGATATGAATTGTAATCTTTTTTTTCGGAGGAAGAGCGCGACTGAATAGCGTGTGATTTGTGTGAATATCTAAAACAGTCAACATGAGTTAGAGTGACTTTGTGGCATGATCGAAAACTGTGATTGAATGGGTTCTGAATATTGAATATGATAACAAACAAGTAAGTAATCTTGAAAAGTATAAAAAGCTTTTGAAACAAACTTTTAAAACGGATTTATAAGCATTGTAAGTCAATTAAACTACGAAGCAACTAAATTCTAATTTACCAATATAGTTTTTCTCTCGTTGGGCCGTTACAAATATTTAATTAAAATTACGTCCTACTGGTCTTCAAAAGTAAAAATAATAAAAAATGTATATATCAAAATAAAATAAAAATAAAAAAACTCCTCGTATTTGGTAAACAATGTTTCGAAAATCGTCCAAACTATTTCATTTTTTTTTTGCAGCCGCCTCAAAATATTTTTTTTTGGCAAAAAATCAATGGGGGCGACATATTTTTTTTTTAATATTTGTATCGGCCATAATGAAACCCAGGATCCATTCAATAGACAGTTGATCTGCAGAACATGCGAATTGATCGTATTTTTTATCACATGTTTCAGCTAAAATAAATCTTTTTAAGAAAATCGGATACATACAGAAATAACATATATTTCACATTTATATGGTAATATAAGTTTTTATCACAACGGGAACCGAATTCCATTATCGCTCTGCATTCTAAGACTCCTTGGCACTTACTATAACTTCGAGAATTTCTAATCAAATCCAATAATTTCCTAAACCATGCAAAACCAACCGACTTTACCATTCAGCATTCAGGAAGGCATCTAGTCAAATTGAACGTTTGACTGAAACGGTTGTTAGCCTAAATAATTGACCGAAACAATTCAACAGACAATCAGTCTGTGTTATGTTTCTAATCGTATTCCTAAACATTGACGTCAAACAAACATCACTGGCGTAATTAAACAATTTTAAACAAATATCAAATAGATTATTGTACCCATAGAAGGTTCTGTGCCGTCTAACGGAAAGAATAGGCCTTTTGCGAAGCTGACGTGTAGGGCCATACAAATTTAAATATGTTTTGGAGAAGTGAAGAAAAAAAAGTGAAGGACTATCTATGTTAAGATCAAAAATGGACATTCATTGCGGTTTTATACGTCTGATAGCTAATGTTTCAAGGTCTGTGAGCCAGCATCGACTGGTGTAGTCAGGAAGGTCTAGGGAATCATTCCATGCGAGTTGTCGTAAAGCGTATCTTAGAAAAGAGCGTTGACCTCTTTCCATTCGGAGGGTTTGGACTGCATAGCAAGGCAACCAAACACAGACATCATATTCCAAAATGCTGAGGACTAAGCAACAATGAAATGATTCCCCAGCCATCACAAAATCATACATGACGCAACATAATATGCTAAATTGGAGGCGATATACGTACACATTTTATGGGGAAGTACCTATCGCCTCCACTTTAGCATCTTATGTAACATCATATACGATCATAACATTTTAGAAGAAAAAATAAATTTTAAAAAATGTGAAGCTCTAGTGGTAGTTCGTTGTGATATTCAGTAATATATATCAATAGGCAATCTAGAGTTCTTCGAGACAAGGGACAGATCTCGGCAAGTTTTACCAAACTACCAAATTAGGAGAATCGGTTGAACACTTAAAAAATGGCAGCCACTCAAAGAGGCCTGGGGTCATATTGACCCCAGAATTGTATTGAAATCTTCCATTTGTATGCTATAAGATATATTTTTTGGAATTCTTAATGATTTCAACTTTGACTTCCTTACATTACGGCTATACTCAAGACATTAAAAATAAATTAGATCACAACCATGGCGATAAATGTTTGTGACTTGATCGGTAGTGAAATTTCCCTAATGGCATTATCCCCGGTTTTATTCATGGTCGTGTCCCGGTTCTTCCGTTTTTTTCCGGTTTTCCTGACTGGTTGGATATCCTGTGGTTTTGAGCAATAATATGGTTTAAAGTAAAAGGCATTTGGCATTTCGGAATAAATTTATTAATATTTGAATTTTTGGTTGATCAGAGTGTGTATCCAACTGAGGGATTTTTAAGTTGGACAACGTTCATCACAAAAATCTCAGTGACAAGTGAGAATGAGAAGTGAGAATACGAAGTGAGAAAAGATTGAAACCGTCTGCTTAGAAGCCGTACACTTATTACTAAAGCACTTATGGGGATAGCGGTCTTTTTTTACGCTCCAAGTAAATAAAAAAATAGGTGGGTCCTCCTTAGCCGTGTGGTAAGATGCGCGGCTACAAAGCAAGACCATGCTGAGGGTGGATGGGTTTGATTCCAGGTGCCGGTCTAGACAGTGTTCGGTTTGAAAATTGTTTCGACTTCTCTGGGCATAAAGGTATCATCGAGTTAGCCTCATGATATAAGAATGCAGATATGGTGAAACTGTGAAAGTGCTTAATGAACACTAAGCTACGAGGCGGCAATGTTCCGGTGGGGGAGGTAATGCCAATGAAGAAGAAGAAGGATAAATAAAAAATAATACGGATAAGAATAATTCTACATTTAGAGGGAGGGGGTTGAAAAACCAGATTTTTTTTACTTAATATATGTAAGATCCCTTATTTCTCATTTATCACTTCTTATAGTGAGTAGTGCCAAAAAATGGTTCGCTTTTCATTTCTCACTTCTTTCTTCACACTTATCATATCGTTCACTTTCCACTTATCACTGCCAAGAAGTAAAAAATAAGAAATAAGAAATGGGGAGTAAAGCGGCGCACTGTGAATAATGAGTAGTCTCCCTTCCCCTTGATCACTATCGCTCTCTGTTAGAGATGTGCGCCAGTCGGAAAATCATCGGAGGTTGCGTTTGTCATAATTTTGGTTAGCGGCGGCGACCTTTTCGCTGTCACATCATAAGCTAGGCTGACCAAATCATTTCAGTAAAAAGACGAGATAAACCCATTTGCAAAACGGGACACGTAAAAAAAAACCTTGTGATAAAATTCAAGAGCTGTGAGATTTCAAAATTTATTGGCGTAATTTTCATTTTCCGGGTTAAAAAATAGAAATATTTTAGAGGTTTTCAATAACAATGATCCTTGCGCCATCTCCAATCGATTGCCAAACGCGGTCCCAATTTAAAATACATTTGAATTAACGGTTGCGGATGTTTACACACGTATGGGATGCCAGCCTCAACATCTGTTATCTGTGGTGGGAGGTAAGTCCCCTTAGGGCACGCGGAAAGGTGAGTGCAATTTTCTTTTAGCTTTTTTTGTAGTACGGTATCAAGTCCAGGAACTTTCAATTGGCCTTAATTGTGTTTGTCTTCAGATTTTGAAATGTTATTTTGTACTATTGACATTACTTCCGAATAAAACAGAATGCATGCTTTCTGTTGTGCATGTAAATTGACGAAAATAGTATGAATTAAGAGCACATTTTCCGTTCTTTCAAGGTCAGAATCAATAACGTTCATCTGATAAAAAGTTCTTAGATTATTGGCTGCATGAGCAGAACAACGATGATTATACTATTGCTTTATATGACGAATATTCATAGATTGAAACAACCTAAGACAAGATCCATAAAGTACGTCACGCAAATATCAGCAGTTTCCAACCCCCTTCCCAAAGTGACAAAAGGACTTTTTGTATTAATCCTATAAAACTTTTGTATGCAACTATGTGTATTGAAATTGAACAACAGTCGATCGCGTTTGAATTACATACATGTGCTTCTGCCTGTCGTATTAAGGCGGGTTTGCTTCTGCTACGACAATAGAGGCTTGTTTACAGCCGTTTGATCATTTATTCATCCACTTAGAATTCATCAAAATCATTATCATATCAGGGGGGAAGGGGAATTTAATTTCTTTTTGCTCTTTTTTCGTTTCAGAGAGCGAGCAAAGGCGCTTAAACCTAGGCTATTAGCCAGGGCAAGGCTAATACCTTCGCCCCATCCGAGGAAAATCTTGGGCAAGGATAATGGAGTGACATAAATTTCTTAGCAAAGTCACTCCCAACGTATTTCCACAAATTTTCTATCATTTGCTTATAATGATACTCCTAAACCACATACCCTACCCACCATCCAATTCCTTGACATCTATGAGGGCGTCGGTGAGTCGCTGGCCTCTCTTTAAGTAGATGTCATATCATCATTTCCTTCCCTTTCCTAGTAACGGAGAAGATGGGCGTGGCCGGCAATGATAGCTTTCATGTTTTATCATTTTGGACCCCCAATTGGATTTCCATTGAATCCCAAATGGAAATCCATAAGCAATTGGGGTAAGAAAGGTAAAGAATATACATAACAACTATCAGTATGCAATCTACGAAATACTCCGTTACAACGCAACGCAACGCAACGCAACGTAAAAAATAGAAATATTTTAGAGTTCTTCTGTATGGTGGAAAAATACTATCTTCTATACTTCTCTCTAAAAAAATACTATCTTCTATCTATACTTCTCTCTTCAAAGGGACGAGGACAAAAACACGAAGGAACAAAAATTCCCATGGTAATCGAAATCCGTACACTTAAGCACCTTAGTATATGAAAAAGTCATTAGAAAATAGGATTCGAATCTAAATAAAACGTTTGTCATTGACACAGCATGGAGGCTTCTACTTTTAAAATAATGAATAAAATGATGCTGGGTCATTAGGCCGAAGGCCGTTAGGCCGAAGGTCATTAGGCCGAAGGCCATTAGGCCGAATGGTCATTTGGCCGAACGGTCATTAGGCCGAATGGTCATTAGGCCGAATGGGAACTGGGGAGTGAGAATTGAGTAGTGCGAAGTGAGGAAGAAGTAGAACGGAAGAAGAAAAAAAGAAAAAGGAGGAGAAGGAAGAAGGAAGGAATGGAGAAGGAAGAAGAAGGAAGAAGGAAAAAGAATGAAGGAAGAAGGAAGAAGAAAGAAGAAAGAAAGAAGAAAGAAGAAAGAAGGAAGAAGGAAGAAGGAAGAAGCAAGAAGGAAGAAGGAAGAAGGGAGAAGAAAGAAGGAAGAAAGAAGAAGGAAGAAGGAAGAAGGAAAAAGGGAGATGGAAGAAGGAAGGAGGGAGAAAGCAGAAGGAAGAAACAAGAAGAAAGAAGGTAGAAGGAAGAGAGAAGAAGAAAGACGGAAGAAAGAAGAAGGAAAAAGGAAGAACGAAGAAGAAAGAAGAAAGAAGGAAGAAAAAAGAAGGAAAAAGGAAGAAATAAGAGAGAAGAAAAAAGACGAAAAAAAGAAGAAGGAAGAAAAAACAAATAAAAAAGAAGAAGAAAGAAGGAAAAGGAAGAAGAGAGAAGGAAAAGGAAGAAGGAAGATGGAAGTAGGAAAAAGGAAGAAGAAAGAAAGAAGAAGGAAGAATAAAAAAGGAAGAATAAAGAAGAAAGAATAAAGAAGGAAGAATAAAGAAGGAAGAATAAAGAAGGAAGAATAAAGAAGGAAGAATAAAGAAGGAAGAATAAAGAAGGAAGAATAAAGAAGGAAGAATAAAGAAGGAAGAATAAAGAAGGAAGAATAAAGAAGGAAGAGTAAAGAAGGAAGAAGGAAGCAGGAAGAAAGAAGAAAGAGGAAAGAGAAGGTAGAAGGAACAGGGAAAAAAAAGAAGAAAGAAAGAAGAAGGAAGAAGGAAAATGGAAGAAGAAAGAAGAAAAAAGGAAGGAAGAAGAAGAAAAAAATTAAGAAGAAAGAATGAAGAAGGAAGAAAGAAAAAGAAATACGGATGAAAGAAGAAGGAAGAAGAATGAAGGAAAAAGAAAGAAGAAAGAAGGCAAAAGGAAGAAGGAAAAAGGAAGAAGGAAGAAGAAGGAAAAATAAAAGATGGAAAAAGAAGGAAGTAAGAAGGAAGAAGAGAGAAGTAAGAGAGAAGAAGAAAGGAGAAGGAAGAAGGGGAGAAAAAAGGAAGAAGGGAAGAAGAAGAAGGAAGAAGGAAAAAGGAAAAAGGAAGAAGGGAAAAGGAAGAAGGAAGAAGAAAAAAGGAAGAAGGAAGAAGAAAGATGGAAGAAGAGAGAAGGAAGAGGGAAGAAGAAAGAAGGAAGAAAAAAGAAGAAAGAAGGAAGACGGAAGACGGGAGAAAGAAGGAAGAAAGAAGAAGGAAAAAAAGAAGAAAAAGGAAGAAGGAGGAAGGAAGAATGGAAAAGGAAGATGGGAAAAGGAAGAAGGTAGAAAGAAGAAGGAAGGAAGAAGAATAAAGAAGGAAGAACGGAAAAGGAAGACGAATGAGGGAAGGAGAAAGTAGGAAGAAGGAAGGAGGAAGAAAGAAGAAGGAAGAAGGAAGAAAGAACTTCTCATTTTGCTTCTTTTTGCTAATTCGGCCTAATGGCCATTCGGCCTAATGACCTTCGGCCAAATGGCCTGACACCGAATAAAATCTACTTCTCCTGACTCGAAATCCGTCCACCATGGACGGATTTCGAATCAATAGATCAAAATCCGTACAGCTATTTTTTAACTAAATATTTAAATTGAAGCAGTCTGATTGACTCAACTACCAGTTCGATAGTTCGATACGCATCTTGAGAAGCGATCCCTTCGATTTGTATTCCGCTTATCTTATGTAATGATTCGCAGTTAGCAATTAAAACACGGTTATTTTTGGTGCAATTATGCTCTACCCGAAAACAAAATGGCGGCAAACACTCCGCGTTTGGTGGGGGCGATTTGTTTTTGATTGATTTCTTTTAATTTCAAAGCCTTCTTTCCATTTCTATGCCCTTAAAGCTTACTGACAAGTATCTGAACAGGATAGGATGAATTATTTTTACATTTATAACCTTTAACCTCCTTCAATTTATTGATGTCTCATGAGGTGGACGGATTTCGGTGATGTACGGATTTCGGTCCCGCACGGTATAATATTCGGAAAAAAAAATGTGGGGTTTTGGAATTTTTTTATCTGCTCTTATCATTTCTCATGCATAAAGAATTTTATTATTGACCAATGTCAAAATCTTTTCCATTTCTAAACAATTGAAAATAACAAACAATAGTTAATGCACCCTGCCTGAAGCCAGTTTTGGGCATTAGAAGGTTAAATAAAATAGTTTGAATAAACAAAATGTCAAAAGACAAATGCGAAAAGAGCAATAGGGTGGGCCTATTGATTTCCCGTGCCAAATCCCTTTTTCTTGTATATAAAGCCTGTCCACGTTAAATTTCGGACACTGAGATGAGGTTCAAATCGTTTTTAGCCATTTCATCAATTTGTACGAGAATCAAAATATGTTGAAAGTATCACATGAAACGGAGAGGTTCAGCTGTGTTGGTTTGTGAACATTTTTAAAAACCGCATTTGAAGATGGGTGTCCGAAATTTAACGTGGACAGGCTTTAAATAGGAAAAAATCTGCGGACAAGAATAACAAGAATATAAATAAGAGAAAAAACATAAATCAAAAGAAATTTTAATTAATTCCATGGCACACACGTCGAATCTTATCAATTCACAGTCCTTTTTGATCGAAGCTGATTTAAATAACGCTAAAAGTAGCGTCACAACTTGGGAATCTTGTCCATTGATTTTGTTCCCATGTGCTCCCAAAAAAACGGGACTCCTGCAATTTCGTCGCGAAGAGTAAAAAATCCTGTCCAATATTATAGTCTGGTTTACGGCTCGGACTCTCGGAGATCTCCGCCGGATTGTATTTTAAATCGAGCCGAATTGATTATTTTTCATAACGGAATCTCATAAATCCCGTCCACACACATGGGAGCGAAATTTGCAGACAAGCTCCTGATGTGTAAACTAGTCTTAAAGTACATGAGGACCTTAAATCTAGGTTTTATTCAGACCAAATTTTCCCTTGGTTTGAAACTGACTTAAACTCGATTTTGTTCAGTTGATTATTTTTTTGTGCCGGCGTTTCTTGCAGTGGATGATTTCGAAATATTCAGAATTATTCAAAAGGACTTTGAATGATTCTCAATGTATCAAAAAGAATCAAATGATGTAAAATTATGTTGTAAAGCAGATTTGAAAAAAATGAATTACCTACTTCGGAAGATTCAAAAACAATAATCGAAAATGAACTTAATCTGAAAATTAGAATGTCTGTCCCTGCGCTTCATTTTATTGACGTTGAGGTATAACCTGATTTTCAGGAAATAGGTACTTGCCTATTTCTAATCCCGTTCAATACACCGATAAATTGGCCAAATTTTAATGCCTCAGGAATAAGCAGAAAAAAATCTTTGACGTGTCGTCGTCACGTGACATCACGTGTCTGTCCCGTTAAATACGGTACGTATGGCCAATCTACAAAAAGCCATTTCAACATTTTTTTTAGATTTCCATGAAAAATTCTTCAAAGTGTCCACGGAAAGTTCTTTGGAATTCCCAACAGAAGTTTTTTTTTGAATTCCAGAAGAAATTTTTTCGTTATTTCCAAATGAAAAAGTTTGTAATTTCTAAGCGAATTTTTTTGGTCTTTTCTGCCAGACAAACCAGAACAAAAGTCTTAGAAATATACTTAGAATCCATCATAGGAAATTTTTGTTAAGAAATTCTCCGGTATTTTCAAGGGAAATTCTCCGTAATTTCCAAGAAAGCATCTGTAGAAATTCTTCAGAGAATTCTTCATAGTTTCCGCAGGAAATTGTGCTAAATGCAAACTTTTCGCCAAAAGGGTCACGTTTTCAGGTGAGAGGGAAGGGTTTCTTGCGCCGTGACGATCCATACAAAATATCTAAAGGATTCATTTTTGCATTAAACCTGTATTGTGTGACGAGGGGGAAGAGGTGGTTGAAAATCACCAATGTTTGCGTGACGTACTTTATGGATCTTCCCAAACGATATTTTCGGCCGAAGGTTTATTTCAATTAAATGTCCCTTTTTGCCAAACAACCATTCCAGCTAATAAACATATCGGCCGAACGACTTTTTCACACTTTTCACATTTACTATTGTTCGGCCAAACGACATGTTCGTGAATTATTAAACGACATTTACGGTTGAATGGCTCGTTCAGTTAAATGAAGTTTTCTGCTTAATGGCATGGCTCCTCCTGCCAAACAATCATTTCGACTAAAGGATTTTTTGGACAAAGATTTTCGCGGCCAAACGACATTTTTGGCTGTATGGTCCTTCCTGGGGGACGTTCATTTAGGCAAAACGGCATAAAAACAAGCGACAACAGAAAACGCAACTAAACCGACCTACTTTCAGTAAAACTACAGGTGGGAAAAATTTTAAGGATTCTCGGATTCACCCAACATCGCACAAATGAAAAGCTGTCAATAATTTACCATTAGCATTCATAGGTGGTATAAAGCTTAGAGTTTTGTATGAGAGTAGCATCCCTCTCATCTGCTACCACATATATAGATTCACGACAAATAGCAATCTCTTAGATGGAAGCAAGGCACTGCAAATTGTTACACAGTTATTCATGATTTATAATCTACCATTCCAAGCATTATTTACGTGCTTTGCTATCCGAGCACTTCCGATGTCATATTCTAACATCAAGTTCTTCGGAGACATGTTATCAGATAATGCCTCAACCCACGATACAAAATTGGTCTTACCCTTCCAATGATGTAAGTTGAATAAGGATAACACTCGAGCTGCTGTTACTAAACCCGCCATGCACCTTTGTTACACAACATAATCACGTGAGGTGCAAACAGTGGTATCATTATTGTCATCAAGGAGGGAACGAAATCAATGGATATTCAACCTGCAATGGAACAGTCTACGACGTTGTCGAGGGAACAGTCCTTATCAGCAACAACCCAAAAGAAGAGAGTGTTACAGCAAGCACAAAATGAGTTTCTCCTTCACCATACATGCTCACAGATCATGCCAAAACTGGGCTAAGCATAGGTTACTTAAAAGCTTAAACCAAAATAAACTGCATTTATTTATTGAAGGCAAAACGATAATAAAACTCGCAACTAACGAGTGTTTAAAACAGATCTTTTGTACAGCGCTCCCCTATGATATCACCAGGGTCGTAAAAAACCCTTCGAAAAACTTTCGGGTGAAAGTCACGCTCATACTTTTTTCCGCTCCTAAGATTCTCTCGAGAGTATATTAAGAAGTATTATGTTCGGTCTTAAAGCGATCTTAATAGTCGCCCGAAGGGTTTTTACTCTACCTTTGCTCCCGTATGCATGCGGTACGGTACGGAAGGAACCGGCAGTGACTGGTGACTTACCGTGTGCCATCCATCCTCACCGTCATCGGTCGTCGTTCGGAGGAGATTACATTTATCCTTTGCCCACACAAATTTCCAGCACCGTTGTTCGATCGGAAAGCCCTGGGCAGGAGTAATGGATGGCGGAGAAAATCGCGCCACAACAAAAGCTTTTATTACCGTTTTGTGGCACTTGTTGCAAACTTTAATGCAACCCCGTTCCGCTGCTCCCTTACGAGCAAGTTTCACTTAGGGAGGTGAGTTCGCTAAAAAGAAGGGAAACGACTTCGCCTCACCCACTTGGGACGACGTTTTTAGTAGTATGCAGCCCTTGCGCATCAGAGACGACTTAATGATTTCAGTTTTAGAAATCCGCTGGGTGGATTCTCGTCGTCGTCATCTGTTTCGTTATATGTGAGCGGTTTCTCATTTCTCGGGTACTTATCTGAAAGGACGCATGTGATTTTGTATACAAAGATTCAAACGTTAATTTCTCCAATCTGATAGCGTGACTCGGCTACCTATTCGTGACGTTGGTTTGCATGGGAGTGCCATCGTATTACAAAAATCGACGTATGAATCTTTGCTTGCAAAATCACATACGCCCTGTTGAATAAGTATCCGAGATTTTCTTAGATATGAGAAGCAAAAAAGTTTCAGTTTCAAAAAAACAAGTGAGCCCTTGAGGATACCGAGAAGTTGTAGATTGACGTCGTTGAGTCGCATCTTCAAAATGTTATCAAGAGAAATGTGAAAAATGTCTGTCGTAAATAGCGATAATTGGATCATTGTGTGCTTGCATTTGTTTTGTTTTGTGGGGACAGCCCGTTGCTAGTGGCATAGTGTGTGAAAATAATAAATAATATGGGCTTTCTTGACTGCGAATATACAACAGTAAAGCACATGTGACAATTGGACAAATCAAGCATCCGAAAGATGTACAATTTGGAACAAAAATAGCTAATTCCGCTGGAGGTTGGTACTCGGTGCTGGCTTTTCCGCAAACGTGATATTTAAGTGCTCTTGTTGTGTAGGGGTTATCACGCCTCTCTAGATAGTAGGAGGTTGAGGGTTCAAGTCCCTTCAACGTGTATTCTTTTCCGCAAATTTCACATCAATTTGTCCATTTCGAAACATATAATGCATATGCACAGCCACAATATTCAATGAAAAATTTATTTTCGTACGGCCTAATGGCCGAATAATATGCAATTAATTGCTTCCCTTGTTTCTGGACTTTAGAATTAATGACGCATTGAATTTAAAAAGACGTATTTCCACGATAGTTGTTGTCGTATCGCTTATCCCCACTTTTCTATGCGCCGCCCTCCAGCAGGCTGAAAACGTCTCGTTAGAAATGGACGCACGTGTCTTTTCAAAAGAGCTAAAGGAAATCCATCAGGTCTCAGATTGAGAAAAGATTTCAGTCGAGAAGCTACACACGATATCATTATTTCATCGATATGAATAGAACCGATAGCTTGACCCATGAGTGAAACATTGCTTGATGCGAGTCCATTTGGTAATCACCAAGCCACACACTAAGCAAACTTATCCTAGAAATACGAACATACGGATTGATTTACATAGAGCCACTCGCTAAATTCTTCTTTGTGCACTTGTTTTCCAAGGAAGGCCGGTTTTTGTATTGCACGCTCGTTTGGGAACGTACCGATCGATAACGTATGCTAAAACTTTGGAGAAAGCTTGTGCCGCGTTTTCTACGTTCCCGAGGCCCAAAATTATCCCCAGTCCCCAGTCGCTGAAATCGTGTTTTTAGCGTGATTATTGCATAGTACCTTCATTATTTGATTTATCGCAATGGTGTCTTTGAGACATTTTATCAGTAAGACGCCAAAGTCGTATTTTCAGGACTTTTGGAGATTTATTACTTTCTATGCCAACAAGCTTTAAGGTTCCCCCAGTCGTAGGCGATTTCATCGTCGCGACGGAGACAACTAGTCGCCGCGATTCTATCGTTCGGTCGCTGCCGGCAATGTTCTATTCACGCTTCCATACCAACGGCGACAGAATCACTGTCGCCAAGCGATAGAATCGCGTCGCAACTGTCGCGTGGCGTGTGTTTGGGAGAACCTTTACATATCATATGTATAAGCATACAAGCATATGGAGACGCATGGTACATTGTTTCATCAACTCCTTGAGTATAAACTTTTTGTGCAAAAATTGAAGGTTTATAATATTCAGCATACCATTTGCATCAAATTACGATTAACAACAACCTGGATTGAGATTAAGTTTCACAGCGGTAATAATAAAATAGGGAAGATTAATTTCCGCTTTGCATAGCAGGAAATGGTTTTTGATTAAACATACCTTACATTCAAAAAGTCGATTACTTGTACTTTGTTATGCGTTTGGTATTGTCTGCCACAAGTTGCTTCTTGCCAGATTACAGTTATATCAAATATGACTAAAAAATACAATAAAAATGTTTGATTTTTCAAGTTTTCAAGTCGCAATAGCCACCAAACGGCGTATTTTATTATTATCTAAATTTATCAAGAGCAAACAAAAAAATTTAGCTATAAATATTAAAAAAGATATGATGTGAAAACCATTTATAAGAGGTTATCAGCATAAAATGTAAAAAATCCCCACAAGTAACGGAATTACGAATTTGGCGTCTTTGACAAAGTTTTGTCGCTAGTCTTATGCCTTTCTTTACTATACTGGGAGTCATTTCAATTTTTGGAAATCGAGAGGGAGATTTCTAACAGAGTCAATCTGACTGAACGGATTTTCAAGATAAACCCTTTAATCAAAATATTATAAATACACGTGGTTTGGTTGCAATTGTTAATCGGTTCTTTTCAGGACCAACCATTTATTAGAAGAAAAGTTGATTTCAAATGGCATCGGCTGCTGTCTCGACACCGGCAATGCTGAAAACTTATTCTCAGTGCCTTAGGACAGCATTGCTTGGCGGTGGTAAGAAAATGCCGTCGGTATCAGAGCCATGAGCAGTCGTCGGAGAGAAACGATGCACATTTATTTGCATGGATGGCGTCTATAACGTTTCAGTGGCAAATCATGGCTCACGTTGGAGTCAGTAGCAGTGAAGGCACATTACGCCTGATTCTGTTTTACACGGATTTGTTTACCGGCTGTGTAAAAAAAAACCTTACAATTTTTTTACAAAGTATCTCCATTTTGCATGTATTGGCAAGACATAGTTTTTACACGGATTTTTGAATTTTAAACTGAAAAACAAAAATAATAGAGCAAAACATAATTGATTAGTGATGGGCAGAAAATTGCCATCGGTAGCATAATCACAAGTGTTCGTCGACGTGGACGCTGGAAAAATGTTTTCGCAAGAATGAATTTTACAGCGCTTCAGCGGCTAGTGCAAATTTCTCTCAAGATTCTGACTTTGCGTTTGCTGCTTTTAGACATAGAAAATGCGCATTGTTGAAAAAGATTTGATCATTGTTTGGCCCACCATTACATACAAAACAAAGTTATCGAATGCTAACGGCCAACGATGCATACATTTCGCAGCATTCCGCGGAATGGTAGTCCGAAGCACCTTCTTTCCCCGCAAAAGGCGACATGGAGATCACCTAACCAAGAAACGGAAAACCAAATCAACCACGTTCTAATCGACGGTAAATTCTTCTCCGACATCACGAACGTCCGCACTTACCGCAGTGCGAATATTGAATCCGACCACTACCTCGTTGCAGAATGCCTGCGCTCAAAACGCTCGACGGTGTACAACACGCGTCGAAGTCGAACGCCGTGGCTTAACATTGGGCGGCTAGCAGACGGTAGACTAGCCCACGGATACGTGCAGCAGCTGGATGTGGCACTCCCAACCGAAGAGCAGCTAGGCGCAGCGTCTTTTGAAGATGGCTGGAGTCTGGAGAGATATGCGATCCACCATTGGTAGCACCGCAACCGCTGCACTTGGCACGGTGCCCCCGGATCAGAGAAACGACTAGTATAGTAGTAGCGCGGAACAGACAAAACTAGATTTTCCATAGGAAAAAGCGCCAGCAGAAAGGTCGAGACCGTGAAGAGACGGAACAACTGTATCGCGCTAATAACACACGAAAGTTCTATGAGAAATTGAACCGTTCACGTAAGGGCCACGTGCCACAGCCTGGTATGTGTATAAACGGAAAACTTCTTACGAACGAGCGTGAGGTGATGCAAAGATGGCGGCAGCACCGGCTCCGTATCTCCAGGAAATCCAGCAGGAGATTGGCCGGCTGAAAAACAACAAAGCCCCTGGGGTTGACCAACTACCAGGAGAGCTAATTAAACACGGTGCTGAGGCACTGGCTAGAGCGCTGCACTATGTCATTACGAAGATTTGGGAGGAGGAAGTTTTGCCGCAGGAGTGAATGGAAGGTGTCGTGTGTCCCATCTACAAAAAGGACGATAAGCTGGATTGTAGCAACTACCGCGCAATCACATTGCTGAACGCCGCCTACAAGGTACTCTCCCAAATTTTATGCCGTCGACTAGCACCAATTGCAAGGGAGTTCGTGGGGCAGTACCAAGCGGGTTTTATGGGCGAACGCTCCACCACGGACCAGGTGTTCGCCATTCGCCAAGTACTGCCGAAATGCCGCAAATACAACGTGCCCACACATCATCTATTCCTCGACTTCAGAGCCGCATATGATACAATTGATCGGGACCAGCTATGGCAGCTAATGCACGAACATGGATTTCCGGATTTACTGACACGGTTGATCAAAGCGATGATGGATCGTGTCTGCTATTCAACATCGCTTTGGAAGGGGTAATACGAAGAGCAGGGATTAACACGAGTGGTACAATTTTCAATAAGTCCGTCCAGCTATCTGGCTTCGCCGACGACATAGATATTATGGCACGTAACTTTGAAAAGATGGAGGAAGCCTACATCAGACTGAAGAGGGGAGCCAAGCAAATCGGACTAGTCATCAACATGTCGAAGACGAAGTACATGATAGGAAGAGGTTCAAGAGAAGACTATGTGAGCCACCCACATCGAGCTTGCATCGGTGGTGACGAAATCTAGGTGGTAGAAGAATTTGTGCACTTGGGCTCACTGGTGACTGCCGAAAATGACACCAGCAGAGAAATTCGGAGATGCATAGTGGCTGGAAATCGTACGTGCTTTGGACTCCGCAAGACGCTCCGATCGAATAGAGCTCGCCGCCGTACCAAACTGACAATCTACAAAACGCTCATTAGACCGGTAGTCCTCTACGGACACGAGACTTGGACGTTACTCGTGGAGGACCAACGTGCACTTGGAGTTTTCGAAAGGAAAGTTGCGTACCATCTCTGGTGGGGTGCAGATGGCGGACGGTACGTGGAGGAGGCGAATGAACCACGAGTTGCATCAGCTGCTGGGAGAACCATCCATCGTTCACACCGCGAAAATCGAACGACTGCGGTGGGCCGGGCACGTAGCCAGAATGTCGGACAGTAACCTGGTGAAAATGGTTCTCGACAACGATCCGACGGACACAAGAAGGCGAGGTGCGCAGCGGGCAAGGTGGATCGACCAGGTGGAAGATGACTTGCGGACCTTCCGTAGACTGCGTGGTTGGCGACGTGTAGCCATGGACAGAGCCGAATGGAGAAGACTCTTATGTACCGAACAAGCCACTTCGGCCTTAGTAATAATAATAATAATACCGGCACATGATAAAACCGTTTACCAGTTCCAATCGGTTCAATGATGGTATTCGCCTATTTCCGTAAAGTGACCCCGTAACAGGTTCCGGCGGAACGTCCGTATTCCGGAGTACAGGCCATATTTCGGACCGATCAAATTCCTGATCAAATTTGGTATAGTTTATGCGTCGTTTCTATTCAAAATATATAAATAAATGAACCGTGCATTGTGGCGTCAAATTGTTGATTCAGTGTTATCTGTTTAGATGTTAACTAAATAAATAAAATAAATAATAATAAAATAATCATTTCCGAAGTATGCGTTCTGGCATATGGCCAAAAGCTAACACCCATTTCAAATCCGGAATAACTCCGGTATCAAGTGGCCAGTCCTAAAAATCCAAAGAGCCCCTGAAACTTGCATAAATTCCGCTTCTTTTGGTGAAAGTTGCGAGAAAAAAAATATCGATAGACAAAAAAGTTAGTCAAAAAGATTTTTACTTTCGTTTTTAAAAGGGGGGTTGGTAACGGAAGGGTTAAAAATCCTACAAAACGGTATACATTTTTCTAGGGTAACCTCACTTTTGTGTTTGTAAATTTTGATTGTTCTCGAAAACATCTCGTGGGGTAGGTTGGCCGATTTTTGTATGGTCTGTTTGGCCGAGTTGAAAACTTAGTAAATACCAATCGACACAATTTTTTAACGATTCCCCAATAAAATCAGCATTGAAAAAAAAGACAATGCTCGAGAATATTATATCAAATGTAGGTATATTATGGCAGAGGAAATGAAAGTAGCGAGAGTTGTAAAAAGTTCACTAAAAATGTTTTAAAAAGACTAAAAAGTAAAGAGTTGAGATTTTTTTAAGGGCATAAAAATTACATTTTCCCTCTTCTAAACATTCCCCACTGATTGATTTGATGTGTTTCACTTATTTCAACAAACTTGGCCAACCCACCCCAGCCCTGGGATTGGTTGGCCGCTTTTATCGCCCCATTTGTTTTGTTATAACTTTTTCCTCAATTTGTGTTCATGGATAAAAATATGTCATAAATGTGCTCAAGACATTTATATTTATGACAGTGAAAACCGTTATTTGAAAAGTCGAACCAGTAAAGATATTCCGAAAGCAAAACTCGGCCAACCAGCCCCGGTCTCCCCTAATATTACACTAATTTTAACCATGTCGAACAGATTTGCACCGTACCATATAATCTATTTTGCCCGATTCTCCCCTCAGACATCATCTGATATTAGGATACATCATCTGATATTAGGAACAAAAGGGAAAACAGATTGATTTCAAATCTACTGCCATAGTCAGATAATGTGTACATAAACAAATTAGGGATATATTTGTTGTATATCCTTCGTCATTTGTCCATTTAGATCGACTCTTCCCACATAATGGAGAAATAACTCCGGTTTCCGAAATAGAAGAATATTGAGTTTAAGGCTCTATAAACCGTAATCAATCCGATGATGACGATGATTGTATTCGAACCCGCACTAATTTTTTATTTATTTTTTTTTTTATTAAGATTGACTGCTCGTAATTGCTACTCCATTATGACCAGATCAGCTGTTCTTGCACAGGGAACCAACAGATGTTTGCTTGGGACTAGCACACATCTTCAATGTACAAGTACTGGATCTCATTTGTTAGGTCATACTGGCGCCTGCCACGTCAGAATGCAAGTCAATGTAGGAAAGGGGGAGGAAATGATGATGCAATCACTCGCCCACTGCAAGCCGAATATACCTCTGCACTTGCCACGAGTTCATGCGGAATTTGTTGGAATTTCTGGGTTAGGTTGGAGAGGCAGAGGTCCGTCTTGGTTAACGAGCTGCCAATGTGATATATAGGAGAAGGTAACTGATGGAATTTCTAATTGGATGTAGGAAACGAGCTCTATAGTTCATTTCCAATTCTAGCAGATTACTGATAGAATACTCAAGTTGAAGGTATAGGAATAGTAATGGAAACGGTATGGAAGTCCATTTCCAGTTCTAGCGATTGCTAGAACATGAGAAATAAAGAGAAAGATACAAAGTAGGAGAATGGAACGGACCTGGGATTGAACCCACGACCTCCTGCGTATGAGGCAGAAGCAGTAGCCATATGACTACCAAGCCCGTATTCGAATCCGCACTAATACTAATAAAGTTTTGAACTGCGGGACTGCGAAATGGTGAGTTGACATCCGGGAAGGGGCGCCTAACATAGCTCTGGTCCTCACAAGTTCCAATACTCACGCTTCCACGGGTCTTCCGATGACAATTGACCACCAGCTAAGGGTTGCGTACTTAGCTGGTAGTGCAGCCTGGGCACTGTTGTCCTTCTGACATCAGCTAGAATGAAAGGGTGCGTCCTGTGGGGTCTGCCAAGGATGTGGTGGGGTTCGACAGTGGGCTCTGTTGAACTTCTATAAAAAGCTGCATGTGTCCCCAAGCAGGCCCTATCAAAGCGACCGTGTACCGCTCAAAGCGCACTAGCCTAGTCCTGGTGTTGGGTGGGACTTTGAACAAATTTGACCCAACTGACCGAGCGTCTGTTCACCAACGAGGTGCGGCTCCAACAGCGTCTGTTCTGGCATCCAGCGGCTGAGTATGAAATGCTATTCCCCGGTAGCTATACCTAAGATGGCAGCCCCATCCCGGTGGATAGGGAACCTTGGGCCAACAACCTACTGTTCCCGAAAACATCAATTTGTTCGAGAATCCGATAATGAAAGAATACGGACTGATTTTACGGCGACGACTCTTAGGGCGAAACAACGGACACGAATAGGAACATGGAACGTTTTAACCCTAGCCCAGCAGGGTAAATTGGCACAACTTGCCAATGAGGCACGCCGCATGAAGCTTGAGATCCTGGGACTGAGTGAAGTCCGTTGGCCAAACTTTGGAGAACACAGAACGCCGTCGGGACAAGTTCTGCTATACTCTGGTTTACGAGGTGAACACGCTCCCCGGCATCGCGGAGTTGGCTTCCTACTAAGCGCTCAGACACACTCTGCGCTTATGAAGTGGGAACCTATAAGTGAAAGGATAATCGTTGCCAGATTTAGAGCACGGGTCCGAAACCGATCTGCAAGACAAAGAGAACTTCTACAGTCAACTCAATGCCGTCGTAGATACAATTCCGAAGGGTGATATCAAGATCTGTTTGGGCGACTTCAATGCGAAGATCGGATCCGACAACTCGAACCATGAGCGCATTATGGGACGCCATGGTCTCGGAGAAATGAGCGGAAACGGAGAGCTGTTCGCAGAATTTTGTGGTAATAACGACATGGTGATCGGGGGATCGCTCTTTCCTCATCGACCGGTTCACAAGGTCACGTGGGCCTCCCGTGACGGCTTTACAGAAAATCAAATCGACCACATCTGCATCAGCCGAAAATGGAAACTGAGCCTTCTTGATGTACGGAATAAACGTAGTGCCGATATCGCGTCTGATCATCACCTCCTCATCGTCGAAATACGCCTGCGCATTGCGCGGATTCGTCGGCAGGAGGAAAGAGTTGGACGACGATTCAACACACGCCGACTGGAAGATGCCACGGTGAAACGGTCCTTCGTTGAAGAACTGGAGACGCGTGCTGCAGATATTCCGGAAGGTGGCAGCGTGGAAGACCAATGGACCGCCATCAAGAATGCCTTCATCACCACCAGCGAGAACAATCTGGGCGAACTGCGCACCCAGAGAAAACAATGGATCACCGATGAGACCTGGAGGAAGATAGAGGAGCGAAGAGAAGCCAAAGCCGCGATAAAGCGATCGAAAACCAGAGGAGCCAAAGACTTAGCCCGTCAACGATACGCGGCTCTTGAGAAGAAAGTAAAACGCTCATGTCGACGGGACAAGCGAGCGTGGGTAAACTCTCTGGCCGACGAAGGAGAGAGAGCCGCCGCAACCGGGGACATTCGCCTCCTCTACGATATCTCACGACGCTTAAGCGGGGCGAAGATGAATGCAACGATGCCTGTGAAAGACACGAATGGTCAGTTATTGACCGACCCAACTGACCAGCTGAAACGCTGAATCGAGCACTTCGAACGGCTTTTTCAAGTGCCAGCCAGGCCATCACCACCTTGGCATGATCTGCCTAAGATCCGACGTATAACACGCGTCAATACCGAAGCCCCATCACTGCTAGAGATTCAAACAGCCATCCAAAGCATGAAATCGAATAAAGCCCCAGGGGTCGACCGCATATCAGCCGAGATTGCCAAAGCTGACCCCATGACATCCGCTCAACTACTGCATCGTTTATTTCGTAATATCTGGGACACCGCAACTTTCCCGGTCGACTGGATGTAAGGTGTCTTAATGAAGGTGCCTAAAAAGGGTGACCTGACTGTATGCGATAACTGGCGAGGCATTCTGTTGCTGTGTACCTCAAAGTTCTGTGCAAAATTATCCTAGACCGGATTCAGGAGAAGATCGATGCGACTCTCCGGCGGCAGCAAGCCGGATTCCGTGCCGGAAGATCCTGTGTGGACCATATTGTCACGCTCCGCATCATTCTGGAGCAGGTCAACGAATTCCAAGAGTCCCTTTACTTGGTATTCATTGACTACGAAAAAGCTTTCGACCGTCTCAATCACGAGAATATGTGGGGCGCCCTAAGACGCAAAGGAGTTCCTGAGAAAATCATCGGCCTCATCGAGGCACAGTACGAGGCCTTCTCGTGTAGAGTGCTGCATAATGGGGTCTTGTCCGACTCTATCCGGGTCGTAGCTGGTGTGAGGCAAGGATGTATTCTATCACCGTTACTGTTCCTCATCGTAATCGACGAGATTCTGGTAGATGCGATTGACCGTGAACCAAACCGCGGGCTGTTATAAAGCTGTGCTACGAAGTCATTTAGGTATAACCATAGAGCACCTAAATGACTTCGAATTGGCGGATGACGTTGCACTACTCGCGCAGGTTTAGTCAACGTCAACAAAACCAAATCGCTGGATGTAAACACGGTGACTCCTTCCAGTTTCACAGTAGCCGGGCAACCAGTGGAGAATGTTGAAAGCTTCCAATATCTTGGTAACCAAATGGCGTCAGACGGCGGTACCAAGATCGACATAGGCGCACGGATCAAGAAAGCAAGGGCTGCCTTTGCGAGTTTAAGAAATATCTGGAAAAACAGGCAGATAAGTGAACGCACCAAAATACGAATTTTCAACTCTAACGTGGAATCTGTGCTGTTATACGCTAGCGAAACATGGTGTGTATCAGTGGAGAACACTCAACGGCTGCAGGTGTTCATTAACAGATGCCTGCGGTATATAATTCGGGCCTGGTGGCCTCACAACTGGATCTCAAACAACGAGTTCCATCGTCTTGGTCACCAAAGGCCGATAGCAACAGAAATTCGGGATCAGAAGTGGGGCTGGGTCAGCCACACTCTACGTAGGGGCGGAAACGATATCTGCAAACAAGCATTAGACTGGAACCCAGCGGGACATCGCAGCAGAGGCAGACCCAGAGGCTCATGGCGGCGAAGCCTCAATAAAGAAATAAAAGAAGTCGACCGAAATCTAACCTGGCAACAGGTTAAAGCGATAGCCGGGCAACGCTCAGGATGGAGATCTTTCAAGTCGGCCCTTTGCACCACCGGAGGTGTACAGGATCCATAAGTAAGTAAAGTTTGAACCAAATTCAATATTTTGGGGATATTTACGGACCCGCCATCATAATATATTCATGGCATTTCCATATTAATTTTTCACTTATCAAAACTAGCAATTACTGAGGTATTGGTGGAAAAACCGCTGAAAACTGCATTTTTCCTAGGCCGATATTCGTATGTTCATCGAACTTAAACTAACGTTCGAACGTTCGGATCAAACACATACACACTCACTTGATTTTTCACTTGATATTTTCCCATTGTTTTCTTGATTTTATCACTCCCAAAACATATTCACTAGAAAAATATATTAAGCTCTTTTTAGTGGAATGTATTAAACCGTCTAAGACGAATTAAGTACTGTCCATTTAATTCCACCAGTTAATTTTCGTTATCTTTGCAGATACGTATTTCGACCACAACTGTGTGGTCGTCTTCAGTGTCTTGTACTCTTGTAGTCGAGTCAAGTACAAGACACTGAAGACGACCACACAGTTGTGGTCGAAATACGTATCTGCAAAGATAACGAAAATTAACTGGTGGAATTAAATGGACAGTACTTAATTCGTCTTAGACGGTCATATTCACTAACTGAGTTTCACATTTTTCTTCAATCTTGACAACCAATTAATTCACAAATTTGACAAATTTGACGACCGTATTGTGAATGCAATAAAATGCGGAAGACTCAAATTCACTAGCGCAATAAGTGAAATGGTGAGTACAAAATCTTCGCGATGCAACTTCATTCAATCCGAACAATACAACCTATACGCCAGCTAACACGCAAACAAAGATGTGCATACACAAGAAAATAATCATCTCTTCCCCGTTGCCAGATTTATTTATTGGAAAAAATAATTGCTGTTTGTCGGATTGAACAATAAAACCAAAAATAAATATTTATACATGTTATGTAAGCTTCTATTACATTCCAAGTGGTGTATAATTTTTTTTAAATCGATAAATACCCATATATTTGATACACCATGAACATGTCTTATGATATAAAATAAACAATTCGTCAAGTCTGGCAACATCATGCATCAGCTGACATATTTACACCACCCCAGTTGAAAACAACATTTATTTATCGCTGCTGCACATTTCCATACCAATTGCATCACTATTACAAACACGTGATACAGTCATTAATTTGTGATGAAGTCTTGAGCCTTAATTGCTCTGTATATCGTAATAATGTCTACTGAATCCAACGAAGAAGATCTAGCAACCTCCATCAGTTGCCCGTTTGGCCCAATGCTGCTCAGTTGAAATATCTCCCTATGTTTGAATTAGACGAAAATTCAATACAACTGATATTGATACCTAGCTTTGTTGAAAAATTTGAAATTGAATATAGCGCGGAATTTGGAGCACGCATATTATTGGCGTAAGAAGGAAGACGTGAATTAGAGCTTTCAAGCACTTCTTTCTTAGGAACCTGAATTCAGGCATAACACACTAAGCCGTGAAATATTTTCTTTTTATCATATTGCAATTTACATATTATTATTCTGCAAAACAATTAGCAAACAGTTCTTATGGTAATTATTCTGTGAGTAAACCTTTGAATGTAAAACTAAATGAATGAGTGCTCAATTCATTTATTTATTTTTGTTGATAGTATACATACACGCAAAAAAATGCATTCCCAAATTCGTGAACCAGCAAAAATACACCGTGATTTTAGACATGGATTCAGGAATATTAGTCACGTTTTACAGAATGCTCAAGAAAACGTGACTGTTGTTCCCGAATCCATTACTGAAAATATACCGTGAACTTTTTAGTTCACGAGTTAATGGACGCTTTTTTGCGAGTAAGGTTGTAGTGGCTTGAATAGTACGTAAAAGTATTAAATAATTTCCTATACAATATGTATTGTATATAACCAAAAAATCATCTAAACATTCACATTAGCCATTCATTAAGAAATTTGGTGGAGGGATGGTTCAAAAAATATCAAGCATACCCAAATTAAAACTACATGCACTGCTGAATTTCAGAACAATACACATTAATGAATACGTTCAGCAAGACGAATGATCCACATACATCAAAAGAAAAATATTCCAAAAATTAGTTAGCACCTTCAACTTATTATTATCAGCACATTCATTTAAAAAACTATCAATAATTGATTGCACCACTAATGAGGACACTGTTGCATAAGTGAGAGAAAAAGCCTTCGTTGGTATCCACAGTGGTACTGTTGTTTGATTTCGTATGTGACCCACATTTTCTTGGTACAATAGGTCAACTATAGGTGCAAGGAAATCATTTTTATCAAAGAAAATTATTGTTTTAATACATTATTGTTTCAATTAAATTGTAAATTTTTGTAACCTTGTACCTTTACTATGGTAGTGATTCAAGTTACTGATCAAGGAAAAATCAGAAAATTGAGAAAAAACTAATTTATTCGGAAATTTAAAAATCAGATTGTTATTTTGTTTCGTCCAATTCTTCCTAAATTTTGTCAGATGACGTGAATATGAACAACAAACAGTTTAATATATAACTTAATATAATATATTATAATAAGTGTAACATACTCGCAAGATGGTGACAGAGGATCTGGACAATGGATTTTTCAGAAATATGTTCAAGCTGCTACGACTGTTTGTCTGTGCTAAATAGCTTCCAAAAAATATACTTGAACGAACATTTATTCTTACAACTTACGTATTCATGTACCAGCCTAATAGACATTGCGTGAAGAAGTATGGAGGCGCGTGGTACATGACAAAATAGTGTTAGGGCATTTTGTATCCCAAAATCGTTAGATGTTTCAACTAAATGTGGAAAAACTCAGTTTTATAAACCTTCCTATCTATTAATTTTACCCTTTTTCATCCATCCTCCATCGTTATAGGCCCATTTTGATACGTCTATTCAATTCACGAATAATATTAGGAAATACGTTGTACGAAATACGTATAATATTACGAAAAGGCGTTGGTAATAAACCATCAATCAAACTGGCCAAAATTAGTAAAGGTTAGGATAATTGAAATTCAACAAATAATCTTCAACGATTGAGGAAATTACTTTTCAGTTCTTCCTAAAAACAACTTAAGCTCGCTCTCAAATTGATATTCTTTTTAAGAATTTCTTTTTCTAATATATCCTTTCTCAACCATCCGATATTTGATCGAACGTAGGTTTTCAAATCAATTGTCATTAATTTCGTAAAATATTCAATTTTCGAACACTCCAATGGGACGGCACAAATTCACACACTCAACTGAAACGGAACAGACAACGAAATCCTGCCAAAGGCACTTACTTGAGTCGGTATCGGCACAGCAGAGGGGATCCAGGGCGACCCCACCGGCAACCGCCTGCACCGCTCCTTTCAGCTTACGGCGAGCATTGTAGCGCTTCAGTTCTTCCACCGTGTCCCCGAGATGGTTCCGCTGTAGTTTGTCACGGTCCTTTGCGCGGCCAACCGAGAAACAACAAAAGAAACGAAAAGTAAGAACGAGACAATTATTTCAACTGACCCAATCGCATCCGCATGGATCGTTGTACGAGGAGGGCTGCATCATTTACCCTTATCCACGGATGCTCGAGAATCTCGGTGATGGTTGGCCTATTAATTGGATTCGGGGAAAGCATTTTTAGCACCAGATCTTTTCCGGTCGAGGAGACGTTTTTCCATTCCGGTGTGTCCAGCTGTGAGGCGGGTGAGAGAAAAAGTAAAGTGAGAACGAATAATTTCGACACGTGAAATAGTTACAGGTAACTTTTAATAATTATCATTTTAACAGACCGGATCGGATTAGAGATTTGCGGGGATCGGGCTGTTCATATGGCTCTTCTTTAATTCGCTTCCAGTTGTTTTTTAAAATTTTGTAGCAACATTGTTCAAGGGATTAGTGCGTTTACGAACATTTCGAAGTTTTTCGTGGAATAGATAGATACATACCGAAATTCATTATTGTTTACAACTTGACTTTACTGCGCTTGTTCACATGCAATAATTTTTCAAATGAAAATCATGAATCTAAAAGCTGATTATTTCTACAATTTTGTTCATGATTTATTCATCATTACGTAAAGTGGCATTTACAAAGAAACCCTTCAGCTGACGTCAATAATTTAATAAAAATCTTTTAAAAATCTTTGGCATATTTCGGCAAATAATGGTCTTCTGTAGGTGGAAATAAAAATGAAACACTAGTCTGCTCAACTGTTTACTTTTTATACAATTCAAGAGAATTACCCTCTTTAACACGTACGTCCCCAACCCCCATTTTACGACAAAACTCAAAATTCAAAACCACGTAGCTCAGCCAATTTCTAACGGATTTTCAAGCAATCTTCTGGAATCGATCACAAAATTCCTATAGTCTTAGGAACCGAAGTCAATTTTTGTCCAATGGCCATGGTTCCGGATATATTCCGGGGAGTACTGGGGTTACCTCCCTCCCGGAAAAAATGGTCACTGGCAGATCGGCTTCGAAATCCATCGTGCGACATGTCAAACTTCATGATTTTGCAAAACAAGTACACTGAAGTACACTTCGGCGATTTTCGATCGAATTGGCCACCCTCCGGGTACTTCCAGGGCCTGGTTCCCTTGGGGAAGTGGCCATTTTTCGTTCAATCTTGGAATCCATCTTGCGACATATCAAACTTCATGATTTTGCAAAACAAGTACACTGGAGCACATTTCGGCGATTTTCGATCGAATTGGCCACCCTCCGGGTACTTCCAGGGCCTGGTTCCCTTGGGGAAGTGGCCAATTTTCATTCAATCTTGGAACCCATCTTGCGACATATCAAACTTCATGATTTTGCAAAACAAGTACACTGGAGTACATTTAGGCGATTTTCGATCGAATTGGCCACCCTCCGGGTACTTCCAGGGCCTGGTTCCCTTGGGGAAGTGGCCAATTTTCATTCAATCTTGGAATTCATCTTGCGACATATCAAACTTCATGATTTTGCAAAACAAGTACACTTGAGTACATTTCGGCGATTTTCGATCGAATTGGCCACCCTCCGGGTACTTCCAGGGTCTGGTTCCCTTGGGGAAGTGGCCAATTTTCGTTCAATCTTGGAATCCATCTTGCGACATATCAAACTTCATGATTTTGCAAAACAAGTACACTGTAGTACATTACGGCGATTTTCGATCGAATTGGCCATCCTCCGGGTACTTCCAGGGCGTGGTTTCCTTGGGAAAGTGGCCAATTTCCGTTCAATCTTGGAACCCATCTTGCGACATGTCAAACTTCATGATTTTGCAAAACAAGTACACTGGAGTACGTTTCGGCGATTTTCGATCGAATTGGCCACCCTCCGGGTACTTCCAGGGCCTGGTTCCCTTGGGGAAGTGGTCAATTTTCATTCGCTCTTGAAACCTATCTTGCGACATATCAAACTTCATGATTTTGCAAAACAAGTACACTGGAGTACATTTAGGCGATTTTCGATCGATTAGGCCAACCTCCGCGTACTTCCAGGGCCTGGTTCCCTTGGGGAAGTGGCCAATTTTCATTCAATCTTGGAACCCATCTTGCGGCATGTCAAACTTCATGATTTTGCAAAACAAGTACACTGGAGTACATTTCGGCGATTTTCGATCGAATTGGCCACCCTCCGGGTACTTCCAGGGCCTGGTTTCCTTGGGGAAGTGGCCAATTTTCATTCAATCTTGGAACCCATCTTGCGACATATCAAACTTCATGATTTTGCAAAACAAGTACACTGGAGTACATTTAGGCGATTTTCGATCGAATTGGCCACCCTCCGGGTACTTCCAGGGCCTGGTTCCCTTGAGAGTGGCCAATTTTCATTCAATCTTGGAATTCATCTTGCGACATATCAAACTTCATGATTTTGCAAAACAAGTACACTGGAGTACATTTCGGCGATTTTCGATCGAATTGGCCACCCTCCGGGTACTTCCAGGGTCTGGTTCCCTTGGGGAAGTGGCCAATTTTCGTTCAATCTTGGAATCCATCTTGCGACATATCAAACTTCATGATTTTGCAAAACAAGTACACTGGAGTACATTACGGCGATTTTCGATCGAATTGGCCATCCTCCGGGTACTTCCAGGGCCTGGTTTCCTTGGGAAAGTGGCCAATTTCCGTTCAATCTTGGAACCCATCTTGCGACATGTCAAACTTCATGATTTTGCAAAACAAGTACACTGGAGTACGTTTCGGCGATTTTCGATCAGATTGGCCACCCTCCGGGTACTTCAGGGCCTGGTTCCTTGGGGAAGTGGTCAATTTTCATTCGCTCTTGAAACCTATCTTGCGACATATCAAACTTCATGATTTTGCAAAACAAGTACACTGGAGTACATTTAGGCGATTTTCGATCGATTAGGCCAACCTCCGTGTACTTCCAGGGCCTGGTTCCCTTGGGGAAGTGGCCAATTTTCATTCAATCTTGGAACCCATCTTGCGGCATGTCAAACTTCATGATTTTGCAAAACAAGTACACTGGAGTACGTTTCGGCGATTTTCGATCGAATTGACCACCCTCCGGGTACTTCCAGGGCCTGGTTCCCTTGGGGAAGTGGCCAATTTCCGTTCCATCTTGGAACCCATCTTGCGACATGTCAAATTTCATGATTTTGCAAAACAAGTACACTAGAGTACGTTTCGGCGATTTTCGATCGAATTGACCACCCTCCGGGAAGTACCCGAATGAAGCAGGGCTTGGTTCCATTCGAAAAGTGGCCAGGAATTCCTTTGGAAGTTCCTCCAGGAATTCCTCCGGAAGTTCCTCCAGGAATTCCTCCGGAAGTTCCTCTAGGAATTCCTCCGGAAGTTCCTCTAGGAATTCCTCCGGAAGTTCCTCTAGGAATTCCTCCGGAAGTTCCTCTAGGAATTCCTCCGGAAGTTCCTCTAGGAATTCCTCCGGAAGTTCCTCTAGGAATTCTTCGGAAGTTCCTCTAGGAATTCCTCCGGAAGTTCCTCTAGGAATTCCTCCGGAAGTTCCTCTAGGAATTCCTCCGGAAGTTCCTCTAGGAATTCCTCCGGAAGTTCCTCTAGGAATTCCTCCGGAAGTTCCTCTAGGAATTCCTCCGGAAGTTCCTCTAGGAATTCCTCCGGAAGTTCCTCCAGGAATTCCTCCGGAAGTTCCTCCAGGAATTCCTCCGGAAGTTCCTCCAGGAATTCCTCCGGAAGTTCCTCTAGAAATTCCTAGAGGAACTTCCGGAGGAATTCCTGGCCACTTTTCGAATGGAACCAGGCCCTTCTTTCTTCGGGTACTTTCCTGAGGGTGGTCAATTCTATCGAAAATCGCCGAAATGTACTCCAGTGTACTTGTTTTGCAAAATCATGAAGTTTGATATGTCGCAAGATGGGTTCAAGATTGAATGAAAATTGGCCACTTTCCCAAGGAACCAGGCCCTGGAAGTACCCGGAGGGTGACCAATTCGATCGTAAATCGCCGAAATGTGCTCCAGTGTACTTGTTTTGCAAAATCATGAAGTTTGATATGTCACAAGATGGGTTCCAAGATTGAATGAAAATTGGCCACTTCTCCAGGAACCAGGCCTGAAGTACCCGGAGGGTGGCCAATTCGATCGAAAATCGCCGAAATGTACTCCAGTGTGGTTGTTTGGCAAAATAATGAAGTTTGACTAGATGGATTTCGAAGCCGATCTGCCAGTGACCATTTTTTTCCGGGAGGAGGTAACCCCAGTACTCCCGGAATATATCCGGAACCATGGCCATTGGACAAAAATTGACCTCGGTTCCTAAAACTATAGGAATTTTGTGATCGATTCCAGAAGATTGCTTGAAAATCCGTTAGAAATTGGCTGAGCTACGTGATTTTGAACTTTGAGTTTTGTCGTAAAATGGGGGTTGGGGACGTACGTGTTAATTGACCATAATTTGATTGCCTACTCATTGCCACAAACACGAATATTTACTTTCACGCGTTACGTTTCCCTCATTCAATTCTACTCACCATCACCCGTCCTCGTGCGATGGCCTCCTGAAGTCGCTTGCCGGAGCCCTGAAAGGGCAACCGGCCCGACAACAGTACGTGTAGCATCACTCCGGCACCCCAGACATCGCACGCCTTGCCGTAGATCCGCCTCGTTACCACCTCCGGGGCGATGTAGTGTGGACATCCGACGCGACCTGCAACAGAAAAGAGGAAACGAACAAAATTTTAATCAGTTTTTGTGAGAAAAACTTTTTTTTACTTTTCTGCAAATCTATCGATTTTGTATGACTCCTGTCTGTATTCATCGGAGTGGATGAATTCAAACGAGACTTGTCCAGTTGAGTGTTAAACATTAGGAAACAGAAAAGGATTACACAAAAGAAAAAGTTGAAAAAGGAAGCTCGGTCTTGATCTTGGTCCTAAGGGGAAAGTTTCTTCCAAATTTGTTCCAAATCAGGCTAGACCTAAACAAATGAAAAGACATAAATCACCAGACGCCGCTGCCAGCGTGATGCCAATTGCCATATAGACAGTCGCTGTTGGTCGGCCGTGTTTGCTTGGCGGCGAACCACGGTCATCAAGAGCGATTCACACCCGCCCGGTGTGCTTCCAATGGGAATACTCCAGATGACGACCATAATCCAACAAAGTTTATGGGCTCCAAAATTGACACCCACGAAAATCACCCTCGGCTTTTTCTTTCCCAACCCAGACTATAGAGCGGGTGATGGTCGGCGAAAGTTGGAAGCAAATGGTAAACATCGGTCACGCGTTTAACAACCACTCACGGCCAACAGTGGCACCATACCAGGCCGCCGGCGTGATTTGGGATATTCATTATTAGCAGGTGGTATACGAATAACTTTGCTAAGGTTCACGCAAAAATTAATGAGATAGTAAATACACCACCCAAGTTTCCAATGGATTTTCGTTTTGTTCTAATAAATTTGTACGTTTTGGAGTTTTCAATACATATCATGAGATGACTTGCTTTAATACGATCAAGATTTTTATCCAGTTATGCAATTTCACTCGCAGCACAAGATTTTTCCCAAATTTGCCTGACCAGATGCGTTCCCATAGTGCCACGGGGCGAAACCACCACCCTCACTATTCCTCGGCTCTTCATTGATGGTAGCTGAGCGGTGCGGAATAAATTATGCAAATTTGATTGCCGACCAACGACCGAAGCCCTCTCATACCCATTTTCTTGGGACCAATGAATGCAGGCGGAGGATAAACAACGAGCAAAATAACCATCGTGGATTATTCGGTGGTCAGCAGTTGGTCCGGCCAATGGGTCGAGTGGGGTTTGGTTGGCCGGATGATCAGCATCCGACGACAGTGCGGCACTCCGTGAGTAGGGGACACTGATTAGTTAAGCTTCGACACAGGCCATTTATATTTGTGGGTTTTTGGTGCTTCAAGAAAATAGTTGCCAAGATCGTAAAAATAACATTTGATGCTCATGCCATGGTACATTGGGCAGTGGTCAGCCGAAAACTTTGAAGTTCGGAAGATTGTGGCTCGTCTACTAGGCGTAAGGTGAAGGAACATTTAGCTTGAATTTCATTACATTAATCTCAATGCATATTTTGAGCAATTAAAAATTATGCATGACTTGAAGCTCAATGATCCGGTAAGGATGTAGTTAACTCATTTTCACTAAACAGACTGCAGACTGGACTTGTGTGCGCGATCGTGGCATGCCATTACCACTGACAATTGATATTTAATACACTTCCGCTAAGTCGCAAGGATAGGAGATCACAGCAAGCCAAGTGCGGAGAGTTGCTTTAGAAGTTGCTGTCACGTTTTTGTTAGTTGACGTCAAATTTAGAGTTGGGCTCAGCTTAGCTCATTAGAAGAAAAAATGTTTAAGGTTTTCGTTCTACGCGTTTTATAACTATTACTAAAGTTTAATTCTTAACAAAGCGCGCACGATCGTTTGTGTAGGTTGTATACGAGTTTTGAGTTTTGAAAATATGTACGAATGTGTGATACAATCGGAAAAACCATAATCATAACAAAATTTGCTGATAATTGTTCTGGAAAACTGACGTGAATTGTTTCGTGGACACTAGGTGTGATCTACGCTTCTCAGTTCAATTATCCGATTATCAATGTGATTGTTTCAGTATGGTCTCACTATAATTTCATTATATTTATAATGCGTTGTATTTGACAAATCCGTAGGTTTGTTTATGAATCCATCATCCAATTAATAATGGTAGCCTAAACAAGATCCCCTGTGTAAGTGAAAGTGACCTCGAACTGGTCATTAGTTACCAAGCAGTCTGAAGTAGATCACTGGAGCTGCAGTAGAGCTAACGCTTTCCAACTTCCTTTCTAAATCTGGCTGTTATACAAACAGCTTTCTTCCATAATATCACTGCCAGACAGTGGAGATTAGATTGGACAAACACATGCCACTATATTGCACAGTTACAATTTCTCATGTCGATTGTAAATGAAATGAAATACATTGCTGACCGTTCCGGGGAAAATGCAATTCATTGGAAAAGAAGTACCCATTTGGTAGCGGTGTTCACACCATCGAATATTTTGTTACCTCCGGTTTGCTGCAAAAACATCACCAGTATGTAGAAATATTAATTTCGAAATGATAATTGCTATTTCTTAGAATGAACAGCAATGCAATTTGACGAATGTGATACGAATATGTTCGTATGCAGCCATCTGAGAATTAAGCAACAACCATGTTTCAGTTTTCCTACAGGTAGCGGTACAGTGTGAATTAATTCGTCAAACGTATTCAAACTTCGGCTTCTTGAGTTTACACAAAAAGTTTTTTGAAAAGATATAGGCTTGAAAGGAAGCTTCCGAGCCTCTTGGAAGGAGGCTTCCGAGCCTCTTGAAAGGAGGCTTCCAAGGCCTTTTAGAAGGAGGCTTCCAAGGCCTATTAGAAGGAGGCTTCCAAGGCCTCTTGGAAGGAGGCTTCCAAGGCCTCTTGGAAGGAGGCTTCCAAGGCCTCTTGGAAGGAGGCTTCCAAGGCCTCTTGGAAGGGGGCTTCCAAGGCCTTTTGGAAGGAGGCTTCCAAGGCCTCTTGGAAGGAGGCTTCCAAGGCCTCTTGGAAGGGGGCTTCCAAGGCCTTTTGGAAGGAGGCTTCCAAGGCCTCTTGGAAGGAGGCTTCCAAGGCCTCTTGGAAGGGGGGCTTCAAAGGTCTCTTGGAAAAAGGCTTCCAAGGCCTCTTGGAAGGAGGCTTCCAAGGCCTCTTGGAAGGAGACTTCCAAGGTCTCTTGGCTTGAAAAGATTTAGGCTTGAAAGGAAGCTTCCGAGCCTCTTGGAAGGAGGCTTCCAAGGCCTCTTGGAAGGAGGCTTGGAACGGCCTCTTGGAAGGAGGCTTCCAAGGCCTCTTGGAAGGAGGCTTCCAAGGCCTTTTGGAAAGAGGCTTCGAAGGCCTTTTGGAAGGAGGCTTCCAAGGCCTCTTGGAAGGGGGCTTAAAAGGTCTCTTGAAAGGAGGCTTCCAAGGCCTCTTGGAAGGAGGTTTCCAAGGCCTCTTGGAAGGAGGCTTCCAAGGCCTCTTGGAAGTAGGCTTCCAAGGCCTCTTGGAAGGAGGCTTCCAAGGCCTCTTGGAAGGAGGCTTCCAAGGCCTCTTGGAAGGAGGCTTCCAAGGCTCCTTGGAAGGAGGCTTCCAAGGCCTCTTGGAAGGAGGCTTCCAAGGCCTCTTGAAAGGAGGCTTCCAAGGCCTCTTGGAAGGAGGCTTCCAAGGCCTCTTGGAAGAAGGCTTCCAAGGCCTCTTGGAAGAAGGCTTCCAAGGCCTCTTGTAAGGAGGCTTCCGAGCCTCTTGGAAGGAGGCTTCCAAGGCCTCTTGGAAGGAGGCTTCCAAGGCCTCTTGGAAGAAGGCTTCCAAGGCCTCTTGGAAGAAGGCTTCCAAGGCCTCTTGGAAGAAGGCTTCCAAGGCCTCTTGGAAGAAGGCTTCCAAGGCCTCTTGGAAGAAGGCTTCCAAGGCCTCTTGGAAGAAGGCTTCCAAGGCCTCTTGGAAGAAGGCTTCCAAGGCCTCTTGGAAGAAGGCTTCCAAGGCCTCTTGGAAGAAGGCTTCCAAGGCCTCTTGGAAGAAGGCTTCCAAGGCCTCTTGGAAGAAGGCTTCCAAGGCCTCTTGGAAGAAGGCTTCCAAGGCCTCTTGGAAGAAGGCTTCCAAGGCCTCTTGGAAGAAGGCTTCCAAGGCCTCTTGGAAGAAGGCTTCCAAGGCCTCTTGGAAGAAGGCTTCCAAGGCCTCTTCGAAGAAGGCTTCCAAGGCCTCTTCGAAGAAGGCTTCCAAGGCCTCTTCGAAGAAGGCTTCCAAGGCCTCTTGGAAGAAGGCTTCCAAGGCCTCTTGAAAGGAGGCTTCCAAGGCCTCTTGAAAGGAGGCTTCCGAGCCTCTTGAAAGGAGGCTTCCGAGCCTCTTGAAAGGAGGCTTCCGAGCCTCTTGAAAGGAGGCTTCCGAGCCTCTTGGAAGGAGGCTTCCGAGCCTCTTGAAAGAAGGCTTCCGAGCCTCTTGAAAGGAGGCTTTCGAGCCTCTTGAAGGAGGCTTCCAGGCCTCTTGAAAGGAGGCTTCCATGCCTCTTGAAAGGAGCCTTCCGGGCCTCTTGAAAGGAGGCTTCCGAGCCTTTTGAAGGAGGCTTCCGAGATTCTTGAAAGGAGGCTTCAAGGCCTCTTGAAAAGAGGTTTCTGGGCCTCTTGAAGGAGGCTTCCAGGCCTCTTGAAAGGAGGCTTCCAGCCTCTTGAAAGGAGGCTTCCAGGCCTCTTGAAAGGAGGCTTGAGCCTCTTGAAAGGAGGCTTCCAGGCCTCTTGAAAGGAGGCTTCTGAGCCTCTTGAAGGAGGCTTCCAGGCCTCTTGAAGGAGGCTGAGCCTCTTGAAAGGAGGCTTCCAGGCCT
Organism: Armigeres subalbatus; assembly: GCF_024139115.2. Taxonomy (NCBI): domain Eukaryota; kingdom Metazoa; phylum Arthropoda; class Insecta; order Diptera; family Culicidae; genus Armigeres; species Armigeres subalbatus. The sequence goes on along the minus strand of NC_085139.1, from coordinate 37,862,121 downwards.
CTTGAAAGGAGGCTTCTGAGCCTCTTGAAGGAGGCTTCCGGGCCTCTTGAAAGGAGGCTTCCAGGCCTCTTGAAAGGAGGCTTCTGAGCCTCTTGAAAGGAGGCTTCCAGGCCTCTTGAAGGAGGCTTCCAGGCCTCTTGAAAGGAGGCTTCCAGGCCTCTTGAAGGAGGCTTCTGGGCCTCTTGAAGGAGGCTTCCGGGCCTCTTGAAAGGAGGCTTCCGAGCCTCTTGAAAGGAGGCTTCCAGGCCTCTTGAAGGAGGCTTCCAGGCCTCTTGAAAGGAGGCTTCCAGGCCTCTTGAAGGAGGCTTCCGAGCCTTCTGAAGGAGGCTTCCAGGCCTTCTGAAAGGAGGCTTGAGCCTTCTGAAGGAGGCTTCCAGAGCCTTCTGAAAGGAGGCTTCCAGGCCTTCTGAAGGAGGCTTCCAGGCCTCTTGAAGGAGGCTTCCAGGCCTCTTGAAGGAGGCTCTGAGCCTCTTGAAGGGGGCCTTCCGGGCCTCTTGAAAGGGGGCTCCCGGGCCTTTTGAAGGGAGGTTCCCGACCCTCTTGAAGGGGGGTTCCCGGCCCTCTGGAAGGAGGCTTCCGAGCCTCTTGAAAGGAGGCTTCCGAGCCTCTTGAAAGGAGGCTTCCGAGCCTCTTGAATGGAGGCTTCCAAGGCCTCTTGGAAGAAGGCTTCCAAGGCCTCTTGGAAGAAGGCTTCCAAGGCCTCTTGGAAGAAGGCTTCCAAGGCCTCTTGGAAGAAGGCTTCCAAGGCCTCTTGGAAGAAGGCTTCCAAGGCCTCTTGGAAGAAGGCTTCCAAGGCCTCTTGGAAGAAGGCTTCCAAGGCCTCTTGGAAGAAGGCTTCCAAGGCCTCTTGGAAGAAGGCTTCCAAGGCCTCTTGGAAGAAGGCTTCCAAGGCCTCTTGGAAGAAGGCTTCCAAGGCCTCTTGGAAGAAGGCTTCCAAGGCCTCTTCGAAGAAGGCTTCCAAGGCCTCTTGGAAGAAGGCTTCCAAGGCCTCTTGGAAGAAGGCTTCCAAGGCCTCTTGGAAGAAGGCTTCCAAGGCCTCTTCGAAGAAGGCTTCCAAGGCCTCTTCGAAGAAGGCTTCCAAGGCCTCTTCGAAGAAGGCTTCCAAGGCCTCTTCGAAGAAGGCTTCCAAGGCCTCTTGGAAGAAGGCTTCCAAGGCCTCTTGAAAGGAGGCTTCCAAGGCCTCTTGAAAGGAGGCTTCAGCCTCTTGAAAGGAGGCTTCCAGGCCTCTTGAAGGAGGCTTCCGAGCCTCTTGAAGGAGGCTTCCAGGCCTCTTGAAGGAGGCTTCCAGGCCTCTTGGAAGGAGGCTTCCAGGCCTCTTGGAGGAGGCTTCCAGGCCTCTTGGAAGGAGGCTTGAGGCCTCTTGAAAGGAGGCTTCCGAGCCTCTTGAAAGGAGGCTTCCAGGCCTCTTGAAAGGAGGCTTCCGAGCCTCTTGAAAGGAGGCTTCAGGCCTCTTGAAGGAAGGCTTGAGCCTCTTGAAGGAGGCTTGAGGCCTCTTGAAGGAGGCTTCCAGGCCTCTTGAAGGAGGCTTCCGAGCCTCTTGAAAGGAGGCTGGAGCCTCTTGAAAGGAGGCTTCCGGGCCTCTTGAAAGGAGGCTTCCGGGCCTCTTGAAAGGAGGCTTCCGGGCCTCTTGAAAGGAGGCTTCTGAGGCCTCTTGAAAGGAGGCTTCCTGAGCCTCTTGAAAGGAGGCTTCCTGAGCCTCTTGAAAGGAGGCTTCCAGGCCTCTTGAAAGGAGGCTTCCAGGCCTCTTGAAGGAGGCTTGAGCCTCTTGAAAGGAGGCTTCCAGGCCTCTTGAAAGGAGGCTGGGGCCTCTTGAAAGGAGGCTTCCGAGGCCTTTTGAAAGAAGGCTTCTGAGGCTCTTGAAAGGAGGCTTCCAGGCCTCTTGAAAGGAGGCTTCCTGAGCCTCTTGAAGGAGGCTTGAGCCTCTTGAAAGGGAGGCTTCCTGAGCCTCTTGAAAGGAGGCACAGGCCTCTTGAAAGGAGGCTTCCGAGCCTCTTGAAGGAGGAGGCTTCCAGCCTCTTGAAGGAGGCTTCCGGGCCTCTTGAAAGGAGGCTTGAGCCTCTTGAAGGGGAGGCTTCCGGGCCTCTTGAAAGGAGGCTTTGGGCCTCTTGAAAGGAGGGAGGCTGGGCCTCTTGAAGGGAGGCTTCCAGGCCTCTTGAAAGGAGGCTTGAGCCTCTTGAAAGGAGGCTTCCGGGCCTTTGAAGGAGGCTTGAGCCTTCTGAAAGGAGGCTTCCTGAGCCTTCTGAAAGGAGGCTTCTGAGCCTTCTGAAGGAGGCTTGAGCCTTCTGAAAGGAGGCTTGAGCTCTGAGGAAAGGAGGCTGAGCCTCTTTGAAAGGAGGCTTCCGAGCCTCTTAAAGGAGGCCTGAGGCCTCATTAAGGAGGCTTGAGCCTCTTGAAAGGGAGGCTTCCGAGCCTCTTGAAAGGAGGCTTGAGGCCTCTTGGAGGGCTTCCGGGCCTCTTGAAAGGAGGCTTCCGAGCCTCTTGAAAGGAGGCTTCCGAGCCTCTTGAAAGGAGGCTTCCGAGCCTCTTGAAAGGAGGCTTCCAGGCCTCTTGAAAGGAGGCTGGAGCCTCTTGAAAGGAGGCTTCTGGGCCTCTTGAAGGAGGCTTCTGAGCCTCTTGAAGGAGGCTTCCGGGCCTCTTGAAAGGAGGCTCTGAGCCTCTTGAATGGAGGCTTCCAGGCCTCTTGAAGGAGGCTTCCGGGCCTCTTGAAAGGAGGCTTGAGTCTTGAAAGGAGGCTGGGCCTCTTGAAAGGAGGCTTCCAGGCCTCTTGAAAGGAGGCTTCCAGGCCTCTTGAAGGAGGCTTCCGGGCCTCTTGAAAGGAGGCTTCAGGCCTCTTGAAAGGAGGCCTGAGCCTCTTGAAAGGAGGCTTCCTGAGCCTCTTGAAAGGAGGCTTCTGAGCCTCTTGAAAGGAGGCTTCCAGAGCCTCTTGAAGGAGGCTTCCAGGCCTCTTGAAAGGAGGCTTCCGAGCCTTGAAAGGAGGCCTGAGCCTCTTGAAAGGAGGCTTCCGAGCCTCTTGAAAGGAGGCTTCCAGGCCTCTTGAAAGGAGGCTTCCAGGCCTCTTGAAGGAGGCTGGGCCTCTTGAAAGGAGGCTTCCGGGCCTCTTGAAAGGAGGCTTCCAGCCTCTTGAAGGAGGCTTCCGGGCCTCTTGAAGTGCTTCCGGGCCTCTTGAAAGGAGGCTTCCGAGCCTCTTGAAGGAGGCTTCCAGGCCTCTTGAAGGAGGCTTCCGAGCCTCTTGAAAGGAGGCTTCCGAGCCTCTTGAAAGGAGGCTTCCGAGCCTCTTGAAAGGAGGCTTCCGAGCCTCTTGAAAGGAGGCTTCCGAGCCTCTTGAAAGGAGGCTTCCGAGCCTCTTGAATGGAGGCTTCCAAGGCCTCTTGGAAGGAGGCTTCCAAGGCCTCTTGGAAGGAGGCTTCCAAGGCCTCTTGGAAGGAGGCTTCCAAGGCCTCTTGGAAGGAGGCTTCCAAGGCCTCTTGGAAGGAGGCTTCCAAGGCCTCTTGGAAGGAGGCTTCCAAGGCCTCTTGGAAGGAGGCTTCCGAGGCCTCTTGGAAGGAGGCTTCCAAGGCCTCTTGGAAGGAGGCTTCCAAGGCCTCTTGGAAGGAGGCTTTCAAGGCATCTTGGAAGGAGGCTTCCAAGGCCTCTTGGAAGGAGGCTTCCAAGGCCTCTTGGAAGGAGGCTTCCAAGGCCTCTTGGAAGGAGGCTTCCAAGGCCTCTTGGAAGGAGGCTTCCAAGGCCTCTTGGAAGGAGGCTTCCAAGGCCTCTTGGAAGGAGGCTTCCAAGGCGTCTTGGAAGGAGGCTTCCAAGGCGTCTTGGAAGGAGGCTTCCAAGGCCTCTTGGAAGGAGGCTTCCAAGGCCTCTTGGAAGGAGGCTTCCAAGGCCTCTTGGAAGGAGGCTTCCAAGGCCTCTTGGAAGGAGGCTTCCAAGGCCTCTTGGAAGGAGGCTTCCAAGGCCTCTTGGAAGGAGGCTTCCAAGGCCTCTTGGAAGGAGGCTTCCAAGGCCTCTTGGAAGGAGGCTTCCAGGGCCTCTTGGAAGGAGGCTTCCAAGGCCTCTTGGAAGGAGGCTTCCAAGGCCTCTTGGAAGGAGGCTTCCAAGGCCTCTTGGAAGGAGGCTTCCAAGGCCTCTTGGAAGGAGGCTTCCAAGGCCTCTTGGAAGGAGGCTTCCAAGGCCTCTTGGAAGGAGGCTTCCAAGGCCTCTTGGAAAGAGGCTTCCAAGGCCTCTTGGAAGGAGGCTTCCAAGGTCTCTTGGAAGGAGGCTCCCGAGCTCCCGAGGAAGGAGGCTTCCGAGCCTCTTGAAAGGAGGCTTCCGAGCCTTCTGAAAGAAGGCCCAATCTTATCCGTTTTTGGCCCAATCTTACCCAATGTCACGCCGAACGACGGTACCTTCAAACTACAAGTTTGACATTGCTCATATTTGTCGTATTTCTTTCTTCTTATTGGCATTACATCCCGCACTGCGAAATTGCTGCCTCATTTTGCACTTTAACAGTTTTCACCTGCGAGGTTTCCAAATTACCATTTTTGCATTCATATATCATGAGGCTAACACGATGGTTCTTTCATGCCCAGGGAAGTCGAGAAAATTTACAACACAAAAATTTCCTGAACCGCACCGGGAATCGAACTCAGTCACCTTCAGCATGGTCTTGCTTTGTAGCCGCGCATCTTACTGCACCGCTAAGGAAGGCCCACCTCCTCGAAGGTATCCCCATCTATCGTAATACTGTTTCCCAGGCGGTCCCTGTCGCGCTCGTTTCCGCCCAAAAGCATGTAAGGGAACTGTTCCGTTTTCCATCTCATTGAACATATATTTATATCATCGCGAAACGAAGAAATACAACACCATTTTTTTTCGCTTATTCTCGGTTACATGCGTGCTCACTGCTGAAAAAAAAGTCACAAAAATAAGATGCAAATCAAATTCCTTTCCATTGCTTTGTTTTTCGTAAGATGAATATCGGAGCCAGATGAAGTCCAAGAGCAGTATGACTCACAACTAAGGCCGACCTATAACCAGAAACTTTCCCGAACTTATGCTAAAAAATCAACACTATTGCATAAATGATTATAATGGCGCAGACCCTGAAACAAATTCGCACAGAAACATCAGATTTGGGGACTGCTTTAAATAAATCAAGTTGAAAAATGTATCAGTAGCGGGGTAATGCTTTCAAGTGTTTCTCTAATTAATTCGTAAACTTTTGCGATCTATCTATCGGATTTCATTACCGCAATTCCACCACTCGTGTCCCGGTTCGATGGTTGTTATTCCAGTTGAGTACCATGAATAAATTATTTGACTCCCATCACCCTCATCGTTGTTGATGAAGTACGGTTATCGTTACTTTCCTCTTGTTTTGTCTCTATGAAAGGGACATTGGAAGTGTCCTAAACGATGATAGGAACAGAAAACCACTAGATTTCTCAAAAAGCAGGTCAATTTTGAGCGGTGTAAGGTGATTCGGGGAATAATGACTAATAAATACAAGAAAGGTTCTGTATTTTCTGAACTATGAGCAGCTTCACAATATTAACTGATCTACAGCGGTAAAGATAGAGATTTGAATAATTAAAATGTCCAAAGACCGTGAATTTCGATGTTGAACATTCAACTAGCGAATTCCAAGTAATTTATTTTCCAATAATTTTAAACCAGCTATTCTGAGAAACTCGTTCTGTCTGTCTGGCGGACGAATTGAGACGTGTCCGAAACACACAACTCTGTCCAAGAAAGCAACAATGTGCACTTCGGAGAAGACCCCGTTGACAAGATGAAACCGGAAATGTAGAAACAAAAACCAACTAACCACAATGATGACGGGGAAAATACAGGGGAAGTAATTTTCCATCCTATTTGTCTTCTCGCTCAATGAAGTGAAGCAGCTTTGTGAAACTGAGGGGAAGCTATGCGGAACCGATAGGACTGTTGTTTGTTGTTCTTACCGATTGGATTGCCATCGAAACGGAATGATGTTATCTTTTCATCTTTCAGGACCGGAAATGTGGCTGAAATAGAAAACCAAGTGTCAAGTTTTTCCATTCCGTATTTCGGTAAATTTTCCTTGATCGATTACATCGCTGAAAATAGCGTTGGTGGAAATCAGCAGGACTACGTTATCCCTTTATGCTGTCAAGACAGTTTCCAACTTACCAATTACTTGGTAAAATACATCTTCCTCTTGAGTCAGCATCAGCTCTCCGTCTGTAGCCAACTCGTACGATAGTAGTTTTGGCAGGAAAATCGAAACTTTTCGCCATAACTAGCTCGGTTAAACATCGGAAGCATTTCTCTAACCGGCCGGCCGATTCGTTATTGGGGAAATGACAAATTTTGCTCTGACGATGTAAAGCTTGTTTGTACGGGGACTCCGTTTTCCAATATTGCTTGCATCAACCTAAATCGACGAAAGCGATAAGCTCCAGGTCGTTTAGTAGCCAAACGGAGTTCGGTAAATATTTGGGATAGTTTTACGGTCGATGTCTGAGTTGACTTTTGCAGGCTGAGAAGTTTCGTCGAAAAAGTGGGGCGATGGAGTTTGTTTGCTTTAGTCTAGGTCGCAGTTCGGTCACTTCTACCACTCTGCTAGACGAAGCAAGTTGGGAAAGATCAGAAAAACAAAATAGCATAGCTATTTATTATTATCTATCGAATCGAAAGCAAAGCAAGAAATCGGTTTTCTGAAATCTGAAATCTAAATAAGAATTTGGATTAATGAGTCCCAAACAACATTTGGGATTCTGAGTACTGAATTTATAAATTTATTTTTTCAATTCTAAAATCTTAATGTGACTGATTTCTTTAAATCTTAAATAAATTTATGTACAGGAAAGCACCATTATGCGTTGTTTCAAGCTTCGTCCGATATTTAAACGTATCCGGCAAAGAAGGATCTGAAGAAGAAGGATTGATTCACCCTTGCTAAATTGCACAATAAAATTCAAATCAATAAATTTTATGACATACCGTCACGATATGATAACGGGTCATCAAAATAATGCCACTGAGTTCAGATGCCCATCGTTCACCGTCTGCTTCGCCCTCCATCAGCAAAGGTCGCCTCCAAAAAGCCCTAAATGGCTCAAATTACATCGACCCTCATCCCCTCTGACACCGGCTCTCATCGCCGACACCGGAACATTAATTCAATAGCTTGTTGAATTGTTGCTCAAAGACGCTGAAATCCAGCGTACTCGTCATCATTCTCCTTTGTCCTTTCGTCCGTTCACCCTAATTTAATAACCGGTTCCACTTAATATCACTCGAGCGATGCTCAAGAAGCCAAAAGACAAGAACGTCCGTGTCGTCCTCGGCGTCGTTGCCGTCGGTCGGTGGGAAATTACAAGGAAGCCTTCTTAGCCATTTCCGAGAGGAACGGAATCCTTTTCGAGTGAGACGAAGGCTCATCATTGCGCACCGATCCCTGGCTGGCACCCTGGAAAGTCCGAGAATGACGAGGGTGTCCCTCCAATGTGGGTGGAGACGAGTAGCAAAGGGCTTTACTTTGTTCTTTTTAATGATACTTTCCAAGTTACCGACTCCCAAAAAGAGACAATTTAGCACGTTGTCACCTTGGAAGTCTGGTCAAAAGCCGAAAGTTTTGAGAACGGTGAAATCGTAGGGAAGCAGCGTGGCTCAACAAATGGTTGATGTCGTTTCATACGCGGTTCTTTGGCGGAAATTTAATACAGACGCAATATTTAAAGAGGAGGAAGCATGATTTTTTTGGCGCGTGTTTATTAGGCTGGCCCAGGAAACAAAAAGTTGTCTAATTTCACGGGGCACCCCCCAAGATTGTGTCTTTGGGTGAGAAAAACAATCTCTGAAAATTTCAGCTCAATCGCTTGTTGCATAAGCTGGTGCATTTGATTTGAAGTTTGTATGGGGATTTCAGCCAAAATGTATAGGAAAATACACCTCCGTCACTCATTTGATCTGTAAATTGGTTCTGATTGCTCAATTGACCTCAGAATTGCAAAAACGGCAGTTGGTATGCTACAGAACAATTTCACAGAACATTGTATGATGATTAAATGAACTTTTATATAGGTTTTGGCTGATGCAATTCGATCAAAAAACCTAAAAATACAAAAAAATCAGCTCCTAATAAACCAGCCGAAAATTATATAAAAGTTCATTTAATCATCATGCAATGTTCTGTGAAATTGTTCTGTAGCATACCAACTGCCGTTTTTGCAATTCTGAGGTCAACCGAGCAATCAGAACCAATTTCCAGATCGAATGAGTGACGGAGGTGTATTTTCCTATACATTTTGGCTGAAATCCCCATACAAACTTCAAATCAAATGCGCCAGCTTATGCAACAAGCGATTGAGCTGAAATTTTCAGAGATTGATTTTCTCACCCAAAGACACAATTCTGGGGGGTGCCCCGTGGAATTCGACAACATTTTTTTCTCCCCATAGTAATCTGGGCCAGTCTAATAACACATGCTGAAGCCGTCTTTCACAAAATTTCGTTGTAATCAGCCCAGTAGGTGAAATGTTATCGACTTTTGAAAGTGGTGCAATTTGATTCCGTACACCCTTTAGTAATTAGTTCAAAACACTTGTATCTATCATTTATATATAGGTATTAAACAGCAGTATTTAATGCGACAACATATGAAACAGAATTCAACTGAACGGGGAAGGACCATTTGGCCGAAACCCATTTGGCCGAATGCCACTAGGCCGAAAGTTGTTTGGCCAAATATACCATTTGGCCGAAAAGACCATAAGGTCGAAAGCCATTTGGCCGAATGGGTCGTTTGGCCAAAAGAGTCATTAGGCCGAAAAGGTAGTTTGGCCGAAAGGGTCATTTGGCCGAAAAAGTCATTTGGCCGAAAGGGTCATTTGACTGAAGGGTCTTTTGGCCGAAAGGGTCATTTGACCGAAAAGATCGTTTAACCGAAAGGGTCATTTGGCCGAAAAGATCGTTTGACCGAAAGGGTCATTAGGCCAAATAGTTCATTTGAAAAGTGAGAAATTAGGAATGAGAAGAGTGACGTCTCACTTCTCACTCTTCATTTTTCTCTACTCACTGTAAAAACTGTGAGAGGCGCGAAATTAGTAGTGAGACGTCTCACTACTCACTTCGTGCTTCTCACTTTTGACAGCGAGAAGTGATAAATGAGGAGTGAGAAGTGAGACATTCATTCTCCTCATCTCACTGTAAAAAGTGAGAAACGCGAAGTGAATAGTGAGATGTCTCACTACAGTCAAACCTCCATAGTCGATATTGAAGGGATCATTAACTCATGCAAACATCTAGATGTGGAAGAGAATTTCTTTGAAAAGTTGTTTCAAGGGCCCATCACAGTTACCCAGAAATTATTATTTAATATGGCATAAATTGCTTCTATGAGTCGATATCGAGTCATAGAACATCGACTCATGGAGGTTTGACTGTACTCACTTAGCGCTTCTCACTTTAACAGAGAGAAATGAGAAATGGGGAGTGAGAAGTGGGACTTCTCTTCTCTCACTTCTCGCTGTAAAAAGTGAGAAACGCGAAGTGAGTAGTGAGACGTCTCACTACTCACCTCACGCTTCTCACTTTTTACAGTGAGAAGAGAAAATGAAGAGTGAGAAGTAATACGTCTCACTCCTCATTCAACACTTCTCGCTGTGAAAAAGTGAGAAGCTCGAGGCGAGTAGTGAGAAGTCTCACTACTCACTTCGCGTTTCTCACTTTCTACAGTTAGAAGTGAGAAATGAGGATTGAGATGTGAAACGTCTCACTTCTCACTCCCTATTTATCACTTCGCGTTTCTCACTTTTGACAACGAGAAGTAAAAAATGAGTGATGAGAAGAGAGATATCTCACTTCTCACTCCCCATTTCTCACTTCTCACTGTGAAAAGTGAGTAGTTCGAATTGTGTAGTGAGACGTCTTACTACTCATTTAGCGCTTCTAACTTTTTACAGTGAGAAGAGAAAAATGAGGAGTGAGACGTCTCTCTTCTCATTCCTAATTTCTCATTTTTCAAATGAACTATTCGGCTATATGACCTATTCGGCCAAATGATCCATTCGGTCAAACGACCCTTTCGGGCAAATGACCCTTTCGGCCAAGTGAAAAATATGGCTTTCTCCTATCTGTCACATGGGAACTCGTTAACCAAGACGAACCTCTGCCCCTCGAACCCAACCCAAAAATTCCAATAAATTCCGCATAAACTCGTGGCAAGTGCAAAGGTATATTCGGCTTGCAGTGGGCGAGTGATTGCATCATCATTTCCTCCCCCTTCCCTACATTGACTTGCATTCTGACGTGGCAGGCGTTAGTGTGACCTAACAAATGAGGTCACCAGTACTTTTACATTGAAGATGAGTGCTACTCCCAAGCAAACATCTGTTGGTTCTCTGTGCAAGAACAGCTGATCTGGTTATAATAGAGTAGCAACTACGGGCAGTCAATCAAGCTCAAGCTCTGTTCTCTCGAAAATCAATAAATACTTAAAGTCGATACCGTTTACGAAAACTAAATCTCGAGCGTAATGTTGAAGCAATCGTCCGTGAACACTGTGTTATCTGTTATTACGCTTTGTGGCCAAAGTGAATTCAGATCGAATGTGGTCTAGTGAAAGGCTAGAATCACTATCCGCATTTGAATGCCACACAGTGGCGAAGAAACCCACTTCAATACCGGTAATTAAGTACGGCTACGGCCCCATCAGACCACCAAGAGCGTATACCCACAAAACAGATAGACAACATAGAACAAATTACACGCACAAAAAAGCGTTCATGAATTCGTGAACTAACAAGTTCACGGTGTATTTTTTCGGGAACAACGTGACGGATTCGGGAACAACAGTCACGTTTTCTGGAACGTTCTGGAAAACGTGACTGGTGTTCCCGAATCCATGAATTAAATCACGGTGTATTTTTGCTGGTTCACGAATTCGGGAACGCTTTTTTTACGTGTACCGTTTTCAAAATCAACTCACTGTGCATCAACAGTACAAACAACCGAGGAACAAGAAGGCCCGTGTACTCAAGGTGAAAGAAAACGACAGAAAAGCATGCGCTGCTGTTCTGTCTCATGCTCGTTTTTCAGTAAAACTTGACTTCCACCAGTAGGTTCGCTAGTGTTCCAAAATCGAAGATGAACCACATTTCAAAGCAATGATGCATTTATGTATGTGGTATACCACTTTTGAAAAAAGTCGATAGACCCATGGTTACGCGTGTAGATCCTAAGACTTGACTCCACAGACTTCTTGGATAACGCAGAACATATGTTATGATCGCATTCTATTCTAAGGACCACAAAAAGCATGTACCACTTTTTAAAGAAGACACATCTTCGGCTACGCGTGTAGACCTTATGGCCTTTTTCCAGGGAATTCTTGTAAAACTGACGCCTTATCCTAGAGATTTCATGGATAGCACAGAACATATGTAGTGATCACATTATATTATAAATACCATAGAGAGCATTTATCACTTTTAAAACCACTTGATAGACCTGATTGACAATTAGGCCTTACTTTAGAGACTTCTCGGATAATGCAGAACATATGTTGTGGTCACATTTTATTCTAATGACTACAAATAGCATGTTACACTGTTGAAACCAGTCGAACCACCTTTGGTTACGCGTATAGACACTAAGGATTTTCTCCAGGGATTCCTTGCATGACTGAGGCCTTATCGGAGCGATTTTTTGATAGCGCAGCACATATGCAGTGATCACATTCTACTCTAAGGATCACAAAGAGCATGTAGCACTTTTGAAACAGGTCGATGGACCCATGGTTACGCCAGAGATTACTTGGATGACCCGCAACATATAATGTGAACACCTTCTATTCTAAGGACCGCAAGAGCATATAGCATATTTGAAACTGATTGATAGTCCCTTGGATACGCGTGACGACTCATAGCCCTTACTTCAAGGATTTTTTGTATAACCATGAACAAAAGCTGTAAAAATGTGAGTGGACAAAAAGTGTATGAGTTTCTGTTTCCAAAACGGACAAAATTATCTAAATCTGTTGAAAATTGTTATAAAAAGCTATGAGAATATCAACTTATGTGCACACGTGTACCCTGTCGGCCAACCAGGTGTTTTTTCGTTGGCCGCATAAGGGTTAATCAGTTCTCATGTTAGTTGGTAAACCCCAGGGGCTTTGTTGTTTTTCAGCAGGCCGATCTCCTCCTGGATTTCCTGCAGCTTCGGAGACGGAAGTCGTATGTCCTGCACGCATGCTCCCGCCACCGTTGTCTGCCACATCGCCATTCAGGTGCTCTTCGTAGTGCTGCCGCAAACTTTGGACCTCGCGCTCGTTCGTAAGAAGGTTCCCGTTTATGTACTTACACATACCGGGCTGTGGCACGTGGCCCTTACGTAAACGGTTTAACTTCTCAAAGAACTTTCGTTAGCGTTAGCGTTGTTACGGTATACTTCGTAGATTGGACACTAGTGATACTCATGTTTCTTTTGAAATTCTTATCTTGATTGCTATCAGAAATCAAGGTGGGGAGTAATCCTTGATTTCAATCTAAGCTAAAAATGACAAAAGCATGAGGATTACTACTCCCGGCCACGCCCATCTTTACCGTAACTAGGGATAGGGAAGGAAATGTTGATGCAGAACTTACTTAGCGAGAGGCCCCCGACTTGGCGACGCCCTCATAAGATCTACGGAGTTTGTGGTTGGGTAGGGTTAGGTAGGTCATGGACGTTTGCCTCAAGCTGACAACTCGGCCCATTGCATATGTTGTTTATGTGTTTATAATTAAAACTCTTGCCAGCCGGCTGTCGAAAGAGTTTATAGTAATATTTATTTTATTTATATTTTTGTTCTTAAAATGTTCATGAACCGAATACTCCTTATTTTGAAACGCGCAGAACGATAACGAGCTAACCAAGCAAGACGAATAGACAACACCAACGCTATGGGGTGATGGTATCACGCCAGTGAAGAAATCGCGCCCCTACTTTTCAGCAAGGCCGCACACTGAACTCGACAGTCGGTAAACGAAAACAGAAAAAATGGGAAATTTTCCCCGCACTTACTATGTACTGGGACCGGTCAGCCGAATGACGTCACCATCCGGGACGTAAAATCCGAATCTCCAGTCACCTCGGACCGAACGGGCTGATTCTTTGGCCACATGATAAGAGACCCCACCCAGGATGCACTGTCCAGAAGCACCGAACGCTACGGGAAGTCCACTTTTCGCGCACTGAAAAAAAACGCGTCACCCGCCGACTGAAAAATCATAAAAATATCCGAATCTCGGGCGAATCGGGCCTGTTTTCACTGTACGGTCCTGTATGGAAACCTGGTCCCTGACGCACTGGCCAAATATCACCCAACGGACGCTAGAAAATGGCAGGTAACTTTTTGGCCGAAAATCCACTAAAGGGCTGACTACCAGCCGAATCACCAGCCGAAACTAGGAAAACACGCGACCGAAAAGCAAAACACGTCCGAACTAGTTTCTTGTTTGATCTGAACTCCTTTAACTTCTCAAAGAACTTTCTTGCGTTATTAGCGCGGTACAGCTGCTCCGTCTCTTCACGGTCTTGATCTATTCCTGCTGGCGCTATCTCCTCCGAAAAATCGAGTTTTGTTTGTTCCGCGCCCGTTTGTATCGTGCCTCGTTCGCCCTCGTGCTGTGTTGCAGCAATTTCGCCCGGGCTGCATTCTTCTCCTCAACTTACTGCTCACATTCGCCGTCATACCAGTCGTTTCTCTGATCCGGGAGTACCGTGCCTAGTGCAGCGGTTGCGGTGCTTCCAATAGCGGATCGAATATCTCTCCAGCCATTTTCAAGAGACACTGCGCCTAGCTGCTCTTCCGTTGGGAGTGCCACTTCCAGTTGCTGCGCGAGGTCTTGGGCTAGTCTACCGTCTTGTAAAGTTTAGCCGTGGCGGACGACTCCGACGCGTGTTGTACACCGTCGTTAGTTTTGAGCGCAGACATACTGCAACGAGGTAGTGATCGGATTCAATATTCGCACTGCGGCAAGTGCAAACGTTCGTGATGTCGGAGAAGCATTTACCGTTGATTAGAACGTGGTCGATTTGGTTTTCCGTTTCTTGATTAGGTAATTTCCATGCGGCCTTGTGGATATTCTTACGGGGGGTAGAGTGCTACCATTCCGCGGGAGGCTGCAAAGTTTATGCATCGTTCGTTATGCTATAGTTGAAGAAACGGCCTTTTATTCTCAGCTTGCACATCCTTGCATTGATTGGCTGCCACCCAATAACGCGTTGGCGCATTTTGCCCAAAACTATGAAGTCGGTTCCCAGCTCGTTGGTGATGCCACAACTTTGGTAGAAGGTAGCCGCGCGATGGCCACTTTTCCATACTTTCGGTCCTGTCCAGCAGATTTCCTGCAGCGCTACGACATCGAAGTTGTGAGGATGTAATTCATTAACTTATCCTGTCGTAACCTGCGAAGCCTAGTGACTTGCAGTTCCATGTTCCGAGCTTCGTGATCCTTTATTCGTCGCCTAGATCTTTCCGATGGTATCGGGTCGTATTATCTTCTATGTCGTTCGTAATGGTTGCTTTTAAAGGCGGCTTATTGGGCCTGCGCAAACCTCCTGTCTCGTCGGAGGGGCGTCGTGTCAGGTCTGTTTAGCGTCCCACCTAACACTAGGACTTGGGCTTGTGCGCTTTGAGCGGCACACGGACGCTTTGGCGGAGCCTACTTGCGGATACATACAGCTTTTTACAGAAGTTTTGCGGAGCCCACTCTCAAACCCCACCACATTCTAGGCAGGCACCACAACTCCCAGATGGCCTGGGGAGGGATCATCAAGCCCTTGGACCTGGCCCTCACTTATGTGTAATCCACGAATAGAATAGAGAATCTCTTTCCAGAAGAATGCAGATGTTACAGGGGTTAGGCAAAATGATTGAGATAGGCAAAATTTGGCCCAAATTCAAATCCTTATAACTTTTCGGAAGCATTCGACGACAAATTTAGTCAAGATTTAGGAACATGCACGGTCACGGATACTGGCCACCGGACACCGGAGATGTTCCGGATTTTCGGAGGCCATGTCAAAAACACATTTTTTCTGCCGCTCGTATTTTTGTGGGTTTGAAGTTACATCGATAAACACTATTTTCCTAGAAACTTGATCTTACTAAAAATTGAATGCGGGCGGTTGCGCTAAGATCCGTTGAAAAACATCCGAGATATGGCCATTTCAGTAAACCTGGTTCCGGATACTATGGTCAATTATGTATATCCTTCCAATCACGTATATATTATCCGGTACCATATCAATATTGGTATCAAACTTCAAGATTTTTCATGGAGATGCTTCAGGAAGCATATTCAGGATGATCAGTTGCCCTGACCCCTCTGTAGAAGGTTCCAGGTGCCCCGGGGGAAGTGGCCAATTTGAAAAACGTACAGAACCCTATCATTATGGGTATCAAACTTCAAGATTTTTTATGAAGATGCTTCAGGAAGCATATTCAGGATGATCAGTTGCCCTGACCACTCTGTATTAGGTTACAGGTGCCCCGGAGGAAGTGGCCAATTTGAAAAACGTTCAGAACCCTATCAATATGGGTATCAAACATCAAGATTTTTCATGGAGATGCGTCAGGTAGCATATTCAGGACGGTCAGTTGCCCTGACCACTCTGTAGTAGGTTCCAGGTGCCCCGGGGGAAGTGGCCAATTTGAAAAACGTACAGAACCCTATCATTATGGGTATCAAAAATCAAGATTTTTTATGAAGATGCTTCAGGAAGCATATTCAGGATGATCAGTTGCCCTGACCACTCTGTATTAGGTTACAGGTGCCCCGGAGGAAGTGGCCAATTTGAAAAACGTTCAGAACCCTATCAATATGGGTATCAAACTTCAAGATTTTTCGAGGTGATACTTCTAAATGCATTTTAGAACCAGCAGCTATCATGACCACTCTGTAGTAGGTTCCAGGTATCTTGGGGAAGTGACCAATTTGCAAAATGTTCGAAACCATATCAAATACTCAATACTCATTATCAAAGCTCAAGGTTTGTCATGCAGATGCTTTTGGACTCTCCTGTCGAATAGAGTTCGCCGCCGCACGAAGTTAACCATCTATAAAACGCTCATTAGACTGGTCGGCCTCTATGGCCACGAAAGTAGGATGTTGCTGGCGAAGGACCAACCTGCCCTTGGAGTTTCCGAATGGAAGGTGTTGCGGACTATTTATGGTGTGGTGCAGATGAAAGCCAATGGAGGTGGTGGAGGCCAATGAACCACGAGTTGTAACTGTTAGGAGTACTACCACACGGTACAATTTTGGCGGTTACGGTGGGCCGAGCATGTAGCCATGCTTGTTGATATGATGACAAATCCTGAATGACGTCTGTTTTTCATTTTTGGTCAGGTCGCGTTCCACTTGGTCGATCCACCGTGACCGCTGCGCGCCTCTTCTTCTCGTACCGGTCGGATTGTTATCGAAGCATCATCTAATTCGGGTTATCGTCTGACATTCTGGCATCATGCCCGGCCCACTGTAACCGCCAAAATTGTACCGTGTGGGTAGTTCTCCTAACAGTTACAACTCATGGTTCATTGACCTCCACCACCACCTCCATTGTCTTCCATCTGCACCCCACCATAGATGGTCCGCAACACCTTTCATTCGGAAACTCCAAGGGCGCGTTGGCCAGCAACATCCAACTTTCGTGGCCATAGAGGCCGACCAGTCTAATGAGCGTTTTGTAGATGGTCAACTTCGTGCTGCAGCGAACTCTATTCGACAGGAGAGTCCAAAAGCATCTCCATGAAAAACCTTGAACTTTGATACTCATTTTGATATGGTTTCGAACATTTTGCAAATTGGCCACTTCCCCAGGACACCTGGAACCTACTACAGAGTGGTCATGACAGTTGCTGGTTCTAAAATATATTTAAAAGTATCACCTCGATAACCGGATAATATATACGTGATTGGAAGGATATACATAATTGACCATAGTATCCGGAACCAGGTTTACTGAAATGGCCATATCTCGGATGTTTTTCAACGGATCTTAGCGCAACCGCCCGCATTCAATTTTCAGTAAGATCTAGTTTCTAGTAAAATAGTGTTTATCGATGTAATTTCAAACCACACAAAAATACGAGCGGCAGAAAAAATGTGTTTTTGACATGGCCTCCGAAAATCCGGAACATCTCCGGTGTCCGGTGGCCAGTATTCGTGACCGTGCATGTTCCTAAATCTTGACTAAATTTGCCGTCGAATGCTTTCGATTTTGTCCAATTTCATCAATTTTTCAAAAAGTTACAAGGATTTGAATTTGGGCCAAATTTTGCCTAGCTCAATCATTCTGCTCAACCCCTGTATATTCACCTTCCCGTATTTTGACAAACGTCGCATGACTATTCAAAACATAAAATGATTTACTCAGTTTTCTTCTTCACAGATTCATTCATGTGATAGGTACTTACTGAGAATGGTCACTGCGTTCGAATAAAACATAATCGGTATTGATTATATTTACATATAAATGTCCCTCAGTCACAGTCCGGGGTCACATCTATGGGGGCAATTGTTTAAATCATCATAAAAGTTTTCAGTTTTAAGTTAGTTTTCGAAATCAAAATAAATACTCACTGTCTGACCAATTAAACTATGATGTTTGCTGTTTCTACAATCCTCCTTCATTTTTATTGAATATGCTAGTAATTTGTCTGAGTACGTTAGGGTGGCTCAAAAAACACTTTTTTAATTGTTTTTTTTTTTTTTTGATTGGCCGCCCTCTTATTCGGTTCTATTTGATGCCCTGATGCTCTGGACAAAATTTCAGCCAAATCGGTCAACGTTTGGGCGGTGCACTACTCGTTGGAAGTTTATATGGAAAAATGTATGCAGAAACATCCAAAAACAGTGATTTGCAGTTGGACGGCATAATTTACGATCAAAAATCATAATACTCATTCAGTTCTTGTAGTAATCAATACAGAATGTTATGCTGAAAACCAAGAGAAGAGGAGTTTATTAAGAGTTTATTAAGCAAAGATATTAGCATTTTACTGGAGTGTTGTAGGGATGAATTTGTTTCTTTTCAATGGTAAAAGAAACGAAATTTGCTCAAACCCCACTTCAGAGAAATGCTAATAACTTAGCCGGGCAAACTCTAATCTTCTCGCGGTTTTCTGTATAACATTTTGTATTAAATCAACATCTGAATGATTATCATGGTTCTTGATCGTAAATTGTGCCATCCAACTGCATTTCACTGTTTTTGGATGTTTCTGCGTACATTTTTCCATTTAAACTTCCAACGAGTTTAGCACCGCCCAAATTTTGACCGATTTGGCAGAAATTTTGTCCAGAACATCAGGGCATCAAATAGAACCGAATAAGAGGGCGGCCCATCAAAAAAATTGAAAAAAGTTTTTCCCATACTAATTTGAGCCACCCTAGAGTACGTGCAGATTGAGGTTCGTGTATGGAAATTATTATGAAAACAGTATTTTTTTTGTGGAAAACCGTTCCGCAACGTTGCTCATCAGCTTGAAATCCCATACATTCTGAATCGTTGAAAGAAGCACTTTGTAATGAAAACTGTGAAACTTTTCTACTTGCTGATGTTGGTAAAGATTTAATTGAAATCAGTTCAAGCATAAGATCAAACTTTCAATCTTTATTTTGCACTATAATTTAATTAAAGTGCACCAACTTCCCTATCAGCAGATTGTCTGTTGTGCAATATACTACCACGGAAGTTCACAAAAAAAGCATCAAACACATAACTGAGAAAATTTAGCCAAAAGAAATACACAAACTCCATTAAGGCGATTTCACTTATTGCCCCAACAACAAAAAAGAACATCATCTCCGCCGAGAACACACACTCGAGCGAAAAAAAACTTTGTTCGCACTGGTAACGTGAGGGCAGCTCAAGCATACGTAAGATACCAACCTGTCGGACATATAATTTTTCTCCTCCTCATATGGGTAGTTCAAATATTTGGGTTGTACCTTTGTAGCTGCCTTTCATCGTACATTATTGGATAGTGCGTCAAGAATTTCCCCTGTGGGATAACCCGAATGATGAACTGATTTCATGTTTTTACGTGAGCCTGCTTTCGAAACCGATGATGATGGTGGTCGGACGGAAAGATGGAGAACGAAACCAAACATGTCGGAGCATAAACGAACCGCAAACTGTAAAATGTTGAATTGTGCCCCGGAAACTCCCTTCTGAAGCATCTATAGAGAGCGCGCTTCCGGGCAATCGATGTGGTCGAATGAAATGTTGACCACGTCTTTTGAGATGAGAATTTTCTGATTTTGATCCTTTCGTTGAGAGCCTGATTATGATACCTATATTTGGGACGTGCAACCGTGAATGTTTTTGCACTGATTTTTTCTAATGCAATTTAATTTCATATCTGAGTAATCCATTTCAAGGCGGTGTAGAGCTTTAAGATCTTTTATGCCAACGCATTTTATTCGGTCTCGAATTGAAGAGAAGCAGCCATTCTGATAAGAAATAATCACAATTATCAACATGTTTATGAAGATCTGTATTTTAAGAAACTCTGCAACGAACAAAACATTCTTTGATCCATTTTGAATTGTTTTTCTTTTAGGTTCGGTGCTCAGAACTAACCCAAAGCCTGATGGGTGGCAACATAGACCTCGTAAAGCTAAACTTTTCAAGAGCAAATCTTTCTTGTTCAAGTCTTTACACCTAACACGTACGATGATGCTAAAAGGAAACTCCTTATATAGAACTTACACATAGAGGTTATTTGTTTGGCTATCGTTGCTTTTTGTAAAACAGTCAGCTCTAAATGTGAATTAAAATTTAGTTTGATCTACAAAATGAAACAAATGAATCACCGCAAAAACAGAATTGAAATTTTCATTGTCTTTGAGAAATATAGAGATGTCAGGTGAGCTTTATTTCTTTATTGTCAGGCTTTGTCTCCTGCAAACCTGTTGAAACTGTCATATATCATAGCTATATCTTTATGTGGTGAGTTACAACTAGCTATTGCATCTATCTTCAAAGCAAGAAGCACATTGTCTTCCTAGAAAATAAATTAGATACATGAATCAAAAGTTTATAGTTTTCTTGTCGGTTGTAAGCGAAAAACTACAGCGCAAGTAAGAACTCATCAATTCTCCCGTACTCATACATGCCGTGGGAAAACGGAAAAGAAAGTTATCGATAATTTACCATCTTCTTTAAAACTTTTTCAACCAGTAGAGGTAGAGTTGCAAAATAAAATAAAAAAGGTGCACGTTATTGAACGAATCAAACCGACACGGACGACTAGAGAGAGGTAATGCCTGCTATATCGTAAAATTTACCGCGCATGAAAAATGGCACATAAAAGTTCAAATTTCATCCGTTTCAGGAGGGCTTTGAAGTAGTCGCAGTGTTACTACTTCATCACAAGATGAATGATGTACGTACGCCCCAGGAAAAAAAATGATCAAGAGGTGATGTACGTACGGTGGAAGCAAAAGGGAAAGTTTTACTGCGGTACAGCTTAAGTTTGAAGCTTTCTTCCTAAAGATTTATTGCTGATATGTTTTCTTTGGTGTTTGCGAAAAGTGAATTTATGAGGAGAGATGGCTACGGCTATGTTTTGAAGTTCCGGAGCTTTTATTTCAATAGGATTTCGTCACGAAATAGATTTTTATCCTAACTTAGCACAACATTTAATTAATTTTATTCTCTCGCTTATCGAAAAGATCGTAAACTTGCGTTTTTCGTGCTCTTGCTTTGTTCGCGAGCATGTGGCAAAATTTGATTCGTGAACAATAATCACGGTAACATGGTTTCTCCAACTAATAAGAAATAATTCTGCCTAAAATAGATAATACACAAGCATATTTTTGCTAAAACATTCGTAAAAACTTGTTTTATAGTATTTTTGTTTGTTCTGCTCGTATTCTATTTTAAGCATTTTTTTTTGTTGAGCAATTTTTAAAAAATATATTGTCAATTATTTTTATTCATGAGTATTCAGAATGTAAAATTCTTATTTTTGTCATAAATGTCACAAACGATGTTTTCTAAATAAACGAATCATGTGCCTTTTTGTGCTACTTCTAGAAAGAACACAACAAAACGTTAGGCACGTACACGATGAGCACCTGTACTAAGTCTAGTCCTATGTCGTTGCCGACAAGGACCAGCCACACTCCAACATACCTGCCGCAGAGAGCAAAATTTATAGCTTTCAAAAGTAACCGTATGGGCCGTCTTTTTTTATCCCCTTCCAGCAAGGGACGGCTATGCCGGCTGCTGGAAGGCAAAATTCGGCGGGGCTTAATTTAACGTTCTTGTACCTTCACTGTGTCTTGTTCACTGGCAGCCCAGCTTGGTTGGCAGGCGCATTCACATGAGCGGGCCCAGCATGTCGGCACGTTCGCACGAATCTTTTCGTAATGGATGGATGACGGATGCCAAGGTTGACTCTTCTTTTCATGTGAGGTCAGGTGGAAGTGAGTCGCATCTTGCGGATCACGTCACTAATAATTTCGGTTGAGGCTTCGTTCGTTACTGATGGATACTGTTGTGTATACTCGAGTGTAGTGTGGAGCAAATATAGGCCTCAAAACAAATAATTGTCTGTCCTTGGTTTGACAGAAAGAAAAACGGACAGCTCTCTACTAACGAGATCCGGAAAAGTGGCGTGAACGCCAGAATGTGATGCGTTGCATTAACGCGTTTATTAAACAAACAAAATCTCTTATGCGTACACTTTGCCATAGAGTAAAGAGGCGAAAGAAATTTCATTCCAAATAGAACAAGGCAGATGAAGAGACGACGTTGCCGGAAGTACCTAGATTCCATCAAAAGAGTTATGATGCGGTACTTGACACTGAGTTGAAGATCCTCCAGCTCATTTCGACAGCAATAGCGAACATAGAACCTCGTTTTTACATCATCATATACTACTTCAAAAGTCACAACCAAAACCGTTTAAAAGATTGATGCCGCGATATCTAAAAAGATGTAGGATTTTTGCCTAAGTCGTCGGCTTTTTTGTGAAATGGCAGTGGTGCTCATACTTTCACCTTTCTAGTACACTAGTACATAATCGTTTTGGTCCGCTCCAAAATCAAAGATTTGTGAGACTCAGAGCTCAGAGTTATCATACTTATCATTAATCCCAAATGTTTCACAACAAGTGACGTTCGACGGAGAATTTGATTTATTTTTGCAATTATGTCCGATTGGCCATTCCCATGAAATAAAATTTCATTTCTTTTTGCCTAATTTTTGACGCAGGATTAAGTGCTTCGGAAAGATAGGGCAGTCATTCTACAGATTTGAGATCATCCCGAAAAGCGGTCAATGAATTAATAACTCAGCAGTCTTGCAACCGATTTTTGGAGATTTTGGTATCATTCGATCGCGAACTCTTTATGATTTTGCCCAACCATTAAAAACAATGGTTTAGAGGCACCATATTGTTTAAATACTTAATTTCGCCAGACACTGTTGAAAATCGGTAAACCGATCAATACTGTACGTGCAACGCAAGCACAGACATAAAAAGCATGCAACTTACGGGCTAGGCTCTAATCCTCAGTTCGTTCAAGACTTCACGAGGGCTACACAGCAGCTTTGACGCCAGTAGCAGTTGTCCCAGATTCATCGATTGACCTGCAGCAGAAAGTAAATCATCAAGAGGCAGTCACCAACAGCATCAGTACTGAAGTGAAAATTCATCGCAAAGCTCGGACTATCGTTTGGTTGCTATCGTTAGTCGGTTCTTTTCAACCATTACGAATGACATAGAAGATAATACGACTCAATACAATCGGCAACGACCTATGCGACGAATGAAGGATCACGATTGGAAGCTTGTAACATGGAACTGCAAGTCGCTAGGCTTCGCAGGTTGCGACAGGATAATCTACGATGAATTACATCCCCACAACTTCGACGTCGTAGCGCTGCAGGAAATCTGCTGGACAGGACAGAAAGTGCGGAAAAGCTAGCATCGAGCGGCTACTTTCCACCAAAGCTGTTGCACCACCAACAAGCTGGGAACCGGCTCCATAGTGCTGGGAAAGATGCGCCAACGCGTGATTGGGTGGCAGCCAATCAACGCAAGAATGTGCAAGCTGAGGATAAAAGTCTATCTTCAACTAATAGCATCATCAACGTGCACTGCCCACACGAAGAGAGACCCAACGACGAGGAAGAAGCGTTACCGCAGTGCAACTATTGAATCCGACCACTACCTCGTTGCAGTACGTCTGCGCTCAAAACTCTCGATGATGTACAACAGGCTAAACATTGGGCGGCTACAAGACGGTAGACTAGCCCAAGACGACGCGCAGCAGCTGGAAGTGGCACTCCCAACGGAAGAGCAGCTAGGCCGTAACCGCTGCACCAGGTACGGTGCCCCCGGATCAGATAAACGACTGGTATGACGGCGAATGTGAGCAGTTAGTTGAGGAGAAGAATGCAGCAAGGAGATTGCTGCAACACCGCACGAGGGCGAACGAAGCACGGTACAATCGGAACAGACAAAACTCGATTTTCGGAGGAAAAAGCGCCAGCAGGAAGATTGAAACCGTGAAGAGAGGGAGTAACTGTTCCGCGCTAATAACGCACGAAAGTTCTATTGTAGCAACTAACGCGCAATCACATTACTGAACGTCGCCTACAAGGTACTCTCCCAAATTTTATGCCGCCAAGTAACGCTAATTGCAATTTTGTGGAGCAGTTCGTGGGGCAGTACCAGGCGGGTTTTATGGGCGAACGCTACACCACGGACCAGGTGTTCGCCATTCGCCCACACATCATCTATTCATCGACTTCAAAGCGGCTTTGTATATGATACAATCGATCGGGACCAGCTATGGCAGCTAATACACGAACACGAATTTCCGGATAAACTGACACGGTTGTTCAAAGCGGCTATGGATCGGGTGATGTGCGTAGTTCGAGTTTCAGGGGCATTCTCGAGTTCCTTCGAAACGCGCAGAGGGTTACGGCAAGGTGATGGTCTTTCATGTCAGCGGGCAAGGTGGATCGATCAGGTGGAAGATGACTTGCGGATCCTCCGTAGACTGCGTGGTTGGCGACGTGTAGCCATGGACCGAGCCGAATGACCACTTCGGCCTTAGTCTGAGTAAATAAATAAAAAATAAGTAGCTGTTTTGTATCGACAACATTTGCCTTCAACAATTGTTTTATTCGGCACGACAAATGCTAAGCAATGCGTACTATTGGTAATTTGCGTACCTGAAGGAATACAATAGACTCCATCTCGCGGTCCTTAGCTTCTTACCCAGCAACTGCTATCTCTACTATGGGAACTATGATCGTATGCAGATAGGGAAGGGGAAGGGGTTGGTCCCTATCAGAACAAACCGGGCGGATTTGGTTGCAGCAACTTGACTGTAACTAAATTCGGTTGCCAATAAACACTCTGCGCTTATGAAGTGGGAACCTATAAGTGAAAGGATAATCGTTGCCAGATTTAGAACACGGGTCCGAAGCCTTACTATAATCCAATGTTATGCGCCAACTGCTGCCGATCTGCAAGACAAAGAGAACTTCTACAATCAACTCAATGCCGTCGTAGATATAATTCCGAAGGGTGATATCAAGATCTGTTTAAGCGACTTCAATGCGAAGATCGGATCCGACAACTCGAACCATGAGCGCATTATGGGACGCCATGGTCTCGGAGAAATGAGCGAAAACGGAGAGCTGTTCGCAGAATTTTATGGTAATGAGGACATGTTGATCGGGGAATCGATCTTCCCTCATCGACCGGTTCACAAAGTCACGTGGGTGTCCCGTGACGGCTTTGCATCAGCCGAAAATGGAAACGGAGCCTTCTTGATGTACGGAATAAACTGAGTGCCGATATCGCGTCTGATCATCACCTCCTCTTCAGCGAAATATGCCTGCGTATTGCGCGGTTTCGTTGGCAGGAGGAGAGAGTTGGACGACGATTCAACACACGCCGACTGGAAGATGCCATGGTGAAACGGTGCTTTGTTGAAGAACTGGAGACGCGTGCGGCAGATATTCCGGAAGGTGGCAGCGTGGAAGACCAATGGACCGCTATCAAGAATGCCTTCATCGCCACCAGCGAGAACAATCTCGGCGAACTGCGCACCTAGAGAAAACAATGGATCGCCGATGAGACCTGGAGGAAAATAGAGGTGCGAAGAAAAACCAAAGCCGCGATAGAGCGATCAAAAACCAGAGGAGCCAAAGGCTTAGCCCGTCAACGATACTCGGCTCTTGAGGAAGAAATAAAACGCTCATGTCGACGGGACAAGCGAGCGTGGGAAGACTCTCTGGCCGACGAAGGAGAGAGATCCGTCGCAACCGGGGACATTCGCCTCCTCTACGATATTTCACGACGCTTAAGCGGGGCGAAGCTGAATACAACGATGCCTGTGAAAGACGCGAATGATCAGTTATTGACCGACCCAACAGACCAGCTGAAACGCTGGTTCGAGCACTTCGAACAACTTTTTCAAGTGCCGGCCAGGCCACCACCACCTCGGCATGATCTGCTTAGGATCCGACGTATAACACACGTCAATACCGAAGCTCCATCACTGCTAGAGATTCAAACAGCCATCCAAAGCATGAAACCGAATAAAGCCCCAGGGGTCGATCGCATATCAGCCGAGATGCTCAAAGCTGACCCCATGACATCCGCACAACTACTGCATCGTTTATTTTGTAATATCTGGGACACCGCAACTTTCCCGGTCGACTGGATGCAAGGTATCTTAGTGAAGGTGCCCAAAAAGGGTTACCTAACTGTATGCTATAACTGGCGAGGCATTATGTTGCTGTGTACCGTTCTCAAAGTTCTATGCAAATCCTAGCCCGGATTCAGGAGAAGATTGATGCGACTCTCCGGCGGCAGCAGGCCGGATTCCGTGCGGAACATGCTGTGTGGCCCATATTGTCACGCTGCGTAGCATTCTGGAGCAGGTCAACGAATTCCAAGAGTCCCTTTACTTGGTATTCATTGACTACGAAAAAGCTTTCGACCGTCTCAATCACGAGAATATGTGGGGCGCCTTGAGACGGAAGGCACAGTACGAGGCCTTTTCGTGTAGAATGCTGCAAAATGGGGTCTTGTCCGACCTTATGCGGGTTGTAGCTGGTGTGAGGCAAGTATGTATTCTATCACCGTTACTGTTCCTCATCGTAATCGACGAGATTCTGGTAGGTGCGATTGACCGTAAACCAAACCGCGGGCTCTTATAGCAGCCTATAATCATGGAGCATCTAAACGACTTCAAATTGGCTGATGACGTTGCACTCCTTGCTCAACGGCGCTCTGATATGCAGAGTAAGCTCAACGACCTTGCCGAGCGCTCCTTTTCGGCAGGCTTAGTCATCAACGTCAAGAAAACCAAACCGTTGGATGTAAACAGTGACCCCTTCCAGTTTCACAGTAGCCAGGCAACCAGTGGAGAATGTTGAAAGCTTCCAATATCTTGGTAGCCAAATGGCGTCAGACGGCGGCACCAAGATCGACATAGGCGCACGGATCAAGAAAGCAAGGGCTGCCTTTGCGAGTTTAAGAAATATCTGGAAAAACAGACAGATAAGTGAACGCACCAAAATACGAATTTTCAACTCTAATGTGAAATCTGTGCTGTTGTACGCTAGCGAAACATGATGTGTATCAGTGGAGAACACTCAACGGCTGCAGTTGTTTATCAACAGATGCCTGCGGTATATAATTCGTGCCTGGTGGCTTCACAACTGGATCTCAAACAACGAGCTTCATCGTCGTTGTCACCAGAGGCCGATAGCAACATAAATTCGGGATCGGAAGTGGGGCTGGGTCAGCCACACTCTACTTAGGGGCGGAAACGAAATCTGTAAACTAGCATTAGACTGGAACAAAGCGGGACATAGCAGCAGAGGCAGACCCAGAGGCTCATGGCGGCAAAGCCTCAATAAAGAAATAAAAGAAGTCGACAGAAATCTAACCTGGCAACAGGTTAAAGCGATAGCCGGGCAACGCTCAGGATGGAGATCTTTCAAGTCGGCCCTTTGCACCATCGGAGGTGTACAGGATCCATAAGTAAGTAATTCCTTGTTAACTGGCGCACTACAGTCAGTGCCTTTTCCTAAAGAGTGGGCAAATGAGGCCATCTAACCAGCTAGCAGTCGTTTTCTCATATGGTGCAAGACTTCATTAAGCTACCACGTTTGAGAAGTTCAACCGGGAGCTTGTCCTTCCCCTCAGCCTTATTGTTTTCAGCTCTTTATTGGCTTTTCTAATCTCATCTAGTGTAGGTGGCTCCACAGCTTGTTCATCATCGCTTATGTTTTTTCTGTACACCGATGCACCATCACTTCCACTGTTCATCAGTATCGAGTTATAAAAACAAAAAACCTGCTCTCGCTGTTCTTCCTCTCATCCATAGAAAATTCTTTTGAATTACAATGAGAAATTCTTCCGAATCTCTTAAGAAAGTTCTGCTGAAGTTCCAAAAGAGATTTTGTGCAAATTCAAAAGAACTGACTGTGCAAATTCAAATTCATACGTCTTTTCTCAGAACTCCAACTCCTCTTCAATTTCTTCTCCGTGGAAATGGAAAATATTTTTCAAGGGAACTTTGGAAAGTTTCTCAGGTAAACTTATAAAAGAGTTTTGGAAAAATTCCATAGATTTTATAAAAAAATATTCTGGTAAATTAAAGAAAAATGTCTCAAAGGAAATTCTGAAGAAAAATGCTGGGCATTTTAAGGGTTTTTCCTGAACAAATTTAAAGCATAGGACCTCTACCACCACCGACAATTTTCGGACTAGCGCATAGCCCGCTCCGAGTACAGTTTAAACAAATATCTTGAGCTCTTTTTCCTCATGGGTGAATTTTGATCATTCTCCCCTACACCAGAAATATTTGCATTGTCATCGTGTCAATCGTGAAGATTGATTCCTATATGGATATATTTGAAAAACGTATACATATGGCCACTTTGCTCAGAACCAGTTTCACGGATTTCAATTAAACGACCATACCTTAGGTGTTTGTCGGCCGATCGGTGACATCAATATATTAATCAACTCAGGAAAAGCTCTAGTTACTGTAAAAATATTTAAAAAATGTAAAAATACAAGCAACCAAAAAAATCATTTTTGACATGCCGGTATCTGACGGTCTAAACCAAGATGAATACACAGCTAGGTGTTTCAACTTGCCCAGTTTATGGAAGAGAAGAAGGCGGGGGTGAAAAATTCATTTTCGGTGCAAAACATAAACAAACCGGCGGGCTCTCCCATACTAAAATCCAAGATGGCTGAATCGTGAATTTGGCAGATTGGAACACCTAGTGGTGTATTCATCTTGGTCTAAAAAAACATTTGACCTAGTTCCGCAAAACAAGATTGATTAACATAGAACTTTAGCAAAACCAAAGAAATCGGTTGCCGTTTCACAGATTCATGGTCATTTAAATTTTGATAAAACGTTGCCTGTCCCGATGATACTGTCCAACCACGGTACATACTTTTGCAGGCAAACGGTTTTCTTGGTATGAACCAGGACTGATAAACGCCAGGAATTCTGGATGGATGGCCTGGTTTTTGCATCACTTTCGAAATTGGCGTTGTACGTATCTCGGGCAGAAGCAATGAACAGCATAACAAAACATGATATGGAATTGATTGATATAAGAGATAAAAGAACAGGCAACAAAATCAAAAATTCGCACCGAAATATCATTTGAATATCAAGATATGCTATGGATAAGAACAAACTAATGACACTTGATATTAATCACTTATTACAAATAACATATCTTGATATCCTCATGATATTTTAGTGCAAAATATTATTATTGTCGTCTGATCTTTTAACTCTTATATCAACCATGTCCATATCTCATTTTGCTATCTTATCAACATTTGATATTATTGAGCTATTTTCGTCTACTCGGGATGCCATGTACAAAGAGTATGGCTCACGATGGCAATATAAATGAACCCTTTCCATAGGGTAGAGGTTGTTGATTGTTTAAAAGTGTTTGACTGACATATGGTTGATGAATTTGTTAATTGGCGAGGAAAACTGAACAGTTTATTATAAAGCGCGATATGATCTATCAACCTCGTTGATGGACAGTTTTGAGAACATAATATAAGTTAGCGAGGGTTTTTTTTTATTGATTTATGGGGTTTAAATGGATTTGCGTTTGACAATTTATCATCATATGTACTACTTGTTAATTATGATGAAATATCTTGGCAATTCGAGCTGTTTTGGATAATATAATAAGAGGTCGAATGATAAAAATAATTTTCAAAACTTTTTCAGAAAAATTTCAAGCTGTGCTACAAAACATATTTGATTTTTTTTTCAGGGTTCGTAATGCTCACTCAATCTCAGGAGCACAGGATGCTCCCTCACGAAAATTTTCGGGGAGAAATCGCTTTTCGTGAAAGAAAAACTGCCTGGAAAGTGATAACAATTTTTCGCACACTTTGATTGCCGCCAAACGTTGGTTTGCTCTTTTTCTTTCACATTCGGGTCGTTTCGTGGCATCATAAATGCAAATGGTAGTAGCTTATGTGGAACAAATAACTTATCACTTCCATACAGATAGCGTCGTGGTGTGGCTAGAGTAAGCGCATCCTCATAGCTATTATTGTTACTATTCTGGGTTTGAATCCCGTCGCGGCCATACAATTTTATAATTGTTCTTCGAAAATTCTCGCGAAAAGTGAGTGAGCGGTAAAAGTGATGAAACGGAAAAGGATTTTCATCTAATAAGCAAGATTTTCGTTTATCTTTCAAGGCTGATTCTAGAGAAAAGATTGATGGGTGAAAGATGATCCTCAACATAAACAACGAAAAAAGATTCTCCCTTGGCCCGAAAAACGCTTGCTTTGGTCTCATTGAAACGAAAAGTCGAAACCCTGATTTTTTTCGTTACACACCAATTCGAAAATACAAACCTCAATGCTAGAGAACATTCGTAATAAAAATAATAGGTATTATGCATAGACAGTAGACTGAAATCACATACTGAAATTCACGCAATTGGGACTATTCCGACTACCTTCTCCGATCGACTTTGCATGCGAATTAGTTGGATGGTATCAGAACGTCGGCTCCAGGGGCAAGTTCACCTCAATTCGGGAGATTTGTGCCATATCAACACATTTAGTCGATTTTGCTACGGCTGCAATCGAATCAATCTGAATTGTGCTTCTAGGGGAGTCATGTTCGAAACATGAAAGAAATTGTTAGAAACATATTTATGAAGAAAATATAGGTACTGAAAATTTCTTGTTCATTTGAGAAATTGCAAATGTGTCCGCACTTTGAAATGAAATTATGGAATACTGGGAGCAGTTCTCGAACTGCAAGGTTTGCCTCAACTAATGACCTGTGTTAAAAAATCGAAGCAATAGGTTTTTATTATCAAACTAGTCGTACATGCCCGATCTTGGTCGGGTTGTTTTTTCTTCGTCTTCAGTGTCAATCAGTCGTCGCCCTCTAGATCGATTTCAGTTCGATCTTGATGGTTTTCTTCAGATACGTAGTATGGAAATGGCAACGTAGTATTTTTACATTTGTTCAACTTTCCCAGCAAAATGTTCTATTTTTTCATGAACATAAACACAGAAGAGGCCAAAACGATTTCATTGATGAGTGAATTTTGCAAATCGGTCAGCCCGTTCGTGAGTTATATTGCTTCAAAGGAAATGCAAACTCATTTTTATTATATAGAACATTTTGTGCGTCTTTTCCCTTAATTTGCTTGTCACACATTAAAAATGAGCTTTTACCTTACATGTTAGTACTTGGACGAAAGCTTTCAAATATATATATATCAGCTGAGGATATCAAAACGAACATTCGTGTTAAAATCACTCCGTACGACTTGATCAAAGTAAAATTACCTTGCGGCTCGCGGGCCGCACTTTTGTTTTGCTTTGATCGTTTCGTACGGAGTGAATTTAACACCAATATCCGTTTTATTACCCTCAGCAGATAGATATAATTGAAAGTTTTCGATCAAGTGCTAATTTGTATGGTTGAAGCTCATTTCTATTGTATGAGAAGAAAATTAAGGAAAAAAACGCCCAAAGTGCCACTGATATAGAAGAAGATATGAATCGTGTAGATAATAATAAAGTTACCAATATAGTCTCAAGCCATGTTTGTCAAGTACAAAACGTTTCTTTAAACCAGTAGTCGTCTACAAATGGACTGTTCACGGATTACGTAAAAAGGGGGTCAATTCAAGAGTTGCGATTAACACAAATAATTCAAATCCCCTATATGGAAAGTGTTAGACGAGAACAGCTTCCCTGGGAAGCTTACCAGACTGATCAAAGCAACGGTGGATGGTGTGCAAAACTGTGTGAAGATTTCGGGCGAACACTCCAGTTCGTTCGAATCGCGCCGGGGACTAAGACAAGGTGATGGACTTTCGTGCCTGTTGTTCAACATTGCGCTAGAAGGTGTCATGCGGAGAGCCGGGTGTAACAGCCGGGGTACGATCTTCAACAGATCCAGTCAATTTACTTGCTTCGCGGATGACATGGACATTGTCGGCCGAACATTTGCAAAGGTGGCAGAACTGTACACCCGCCTGAAACGTGAAGCAACAAAAGTTGGACTGGTGGTGAATGCGTCAAAGACAAAGAACATGCTTGTGGGCGGAACCGAGCGTGACAGGGCCCGCCTGGGAAGCAGTGTTACGATAGACGGGGATACCTTCGAGGTGGTCGAGGAATTCGTCTACCTCGGATCCTTGCTAACGGCTGACAACAACGTTAGTCGTGAAATACGAAGGCGCATCATCTGTGGAAGTCGGGCCTACTACGGGCTCAGAAGAAACTGCGGTCGAAAAAGATTCGCCACCGCACCAAATGTGTCATGTACAAGACGTTAATAAGACCGGTTGTCCTCTACGGACATGAAACATGGACAATGCTCGAGGAGGACTTGCAAGCACTCGAGAGACGGGTGCTTAGGACCATCTTTGGCGGTGTGCAAGAAGACGGTGTGTGGCGGCGAAGAATGAACCATGAGCTCGCCCAACTCTACGGCGAACCCAGTATCCAGAAAGTAGCTAAAGCCGGAAGGGTACGATGGGCAGGACATGTTGCAAGAATGCTGGACAGCAACCCTGCAAAGATGGTGTTCGCTTCCGATCCGGCAGGTACGAGACGGCGTGGAGCGCAGCGAGCGAGATGGGCAGACCAGGTGCAGAACGACTTGGCGAGCGTGGGGCGTATCCGAGGATGGAGAGATGCGGCCTCGAACCGTGCATTGTGGCGTCAAATTGTTGATTCAGTGTTATCTGTTTAGATGTTAACTAAATAAATGAATGAAAATATGGAAAGTGTTACGAAGAGGACGGAGACGGTTTATAAATTATTAAATTTTGCGTTACGTAATTTGCGGTAGACTGTAGATCATGTAGCCAGAATGTCAACTAAAACTCAGTGAAAATTGTTTTAGATAGTAATCTGAACGAAGTACAAGCGAAAGTGATGGAGGACTTAGACGGCATGAATAAAATATTGTCGCAAGGCAGTAGTACTCTTCGGGCATCAACTCTTCAATGGCAAACGTATATGTATGTCATCAGTATCAGTAACATATTTTAGAGATAGGTAGAAAAGTTCCACCAGAACCAACAAATGTCTCCGACACAATTCCGCCAGAATTTCAATATCGGTTGGTCTTGAATACAAACAACGTGTGCCCTCAAGGGGTCCTTTTTACAATCAGTACGGAAGTTTGTACATATGCCTCGATGCTTATCGTAAACAAAATTAGGACATGATACCTATCGATTGACCAAAATGTCAATACAAACCATATCATCAGTTACATTTTCCCGTCTACAAAACGAGATATCATAGCATGCACCCGCACTCGTACGAATCACATCTTGATCCCACACTCCTACTCCCATGTTTATTTATTCATAGTCGATAGTCGTACACTTGTGCTAAGCGGAATGCGGAAGCTCGATTGAGTGCTAACTGCATCGTTGTGCGGTGCGGTTTGCCAAATTTAGCTCGCAGCCATAGATAGTCCCAACTTCTGCCACTGGAACTCTGGTGCTAAACATGCCACACACTGACTGAGTGGAGGCACCGAATGTGACAACTTTTCCGTAGACGCCGTCGTTCCTGGCTCATTTTCCTTCTGCTTTTTCGTTGGAAGAAAACCCAGAAAATTGCCAGTAGAAGTTGAAATCCAGCAAAGCGGCACCTCAAGCACTGCGCGCGGTTCCTGATCCGCACTACTGAAGCCAGAGTTTGAGGAGTGCCATCGAACCGTCGCGTCGTCGCAACTTTTCCCGTATTATGCACATTGATGGGGTGTCATGACGGTTGCTGGGAAAACCCCGGAACGCGGATCATTGCAACATCGCTGGGCCAATGATATGTCAGTAGAGAAGAAATTTACATCACCGCTGTCGTTTGTGGCAATCGTTGACATAATAAAGTTTGAAGATTAGCATTCAGTTCTTCACAAGCTGGCGATATCTGGTTTGCTTTATTGTGCTCGATTTTCTCGCATTTTTTCGTAGGTTTTGTAGCAATTTTTGTGTTAAAAGGCTTTAAAATATCATTCATGGTTTTCAACATTCAAATATATTTCTAGGAAAATGGAAATTTAATACAATGACTTTGTTTTGTTTTTGTCGTACAAACCTGATTTAGTTGTAAGATCTGGTTTCGTTGATTAAAATATTTATTTGGTTAAAATATATCAACATTTACATAATAGAAAAAAATGATGAAAAAGTTTTATAATACAGTAACCAACAATAGAATGAAATAAACAGATTAGTAGTATTAAAATGTGTTGTGACATTAGTGCGTAATAATTACTACAGTATGTGTCAAGCGTGTGTGAAAGTTATTTTTTGAAAAGCGTGTAGCTCAGTGTTTTTCCTTTGTGAGTATCTTATCAAAGCATGTGGCGTGTGCAACAAGTAAGAGTACCGTTGAAAAAATCCATCCGAAATCCATATCAACATAACATTTCAGATGCACTTTTCCATCTGGATGGGTCGTTACACATCGAAACGCTAACGATTCCATTAAATATACTGCACAGTTTCATCATTTCATAAATTCCGATGATAACGAAAACAAGAACATAAAGTGAGTAAGCCAACAACAGGAATTCGATTAAAGCTTAGAGTGGAACAACAACAAACAACAAACTAAACCTGAAAAGCTCTGGGTCACGAAAGTGAAACAGATTATAATTCAATTTTACTCCACATACACACATTCACATAATTCACATCCACTGCGACCCGATTGGATAACATTGCGCAGACAAGGGTGGGAAAACTTACAAAAGTAAAAACAAATAGTTTCTAGCACCGTTCAAACGAATGAAAAAATAGTAAAACAGTCTGAGCTCAATGCATCTGCTAGTGCTTACCCTCGCCGTCGGATTTCAGGTAGAGCTTTCCTCGGGGACTCAAGTACGACCGAATCGGTTCTGGTTGTTGTTGAATTGATTTTTGGGGATGTTGTTTTGATGATGTTTGTTATAGATTTGTTGTCATTGTTGTGTTGTTAGAGTTGGAGTAGGGGTCGGTGTTGTTGGGTTAGTTGGAAATCGTATCGGATAAATCAAGTAAGCGCAGGAAAAGAGAGAAAGAGAAAAAGAACATAATGAAATGAGAACAGCTCACGAAACATTGAACATCTTTTGGTTGAAGAAGTGATGGGCATGATATGGTACGACTCACAAATATAATGGAAATATTATGAGAAAATTATATTTATTTTAAGTATTTTTTCAATATGTACTATAATAAACCATATATTCACTGCAAAAGTAGCAAACCGAACAGTAGTAAACTGTTTGAAATTTTTTTCGAATAATACTTGAAAGCTGATGCACCATTTACAATTATCTCCTATACATTTTTGTTATAATTCATTTTTGCCTATTGTAAGAATCCTCTGTTTTCCGAGATGAACCAACCAAAGGCCGAAAATCTTAAAAATAAAGCTAATAATTATAAAAATAACACACGAGGCTGCAAGGATCAGGTCATCATTGATGTAGTCGTTGTTGGGCAGGCCACCCACAAGCAAAGAAACCTGAGCATGGCGTATATCGACTATAAAAAGGCATACGACTCAGTACCTCATTCGCACCTTCTTAAGGTACTGCAGTTGTATAAGATATTTATTATTTATTACATCAACAGACTTGATAGATAGACGGTAACGTCATCAGGCTAATGCAGCACGCTATGGGGATGTGGAGCACATCCCTACACATTACCGATGGAGAAAAGGTGTTACGGCTCAGGACTCTTAGCGACAGGAGGGGCATATTCCAAGGCGATACCTTTAGTCCTCTATGGTTTTGCCTTGCCTGGACCCCTTTTAGCAGAGCACTCAACCAACACAACTATGGCTATCATTTGAAGAGTGGGGAAAGGAGTACAAACATTACCAAAACCTTCTTTATAGACCACTTGATGCTGTTTTTTGCGGAATCTGTGGAGAAGCTGCACCAATTTCTGCGGCTTGTAACGGTATTCAGCAACGACATCCGGATGGAGTTTGGTATCGATAAATGTCGATCCATACATCTACACCGGGGTCACCTGGTGGATGCCGACAGTTTCCGCGTCAACGAACAGGAGGAGATTCGAAACATGGTTGAAGGCGAAACGTACAAGTTCCTAGGTTTCCTGCAACTGAAAGGAATTCGCCATACGACGATCAAGAAAGAGCTGCAGGAAAAGTTCTTGCATCGTGTCAACGGTATTTTGAAGAGCCTCTTGTCGGCCGGCAACAAGGTGATGGCGATTTTGCTGTGCCCTTGTTGACATACAGTTTCGGGGTGGTGAAGTGGACCAATACTGACTTGGAGGCGTTAGAACGAGCAGTACGAGTGGCGTTCACTAAGCATCGCATGCGCCATCCAAAATCGTCCATTGAGAGAGTCACCCTGCCACGTACAGTAGGAGGAAGAGGCGTCACGGATATACAAACACTATGTGTTTCCCAGATCCAGCAGTTGCGAAGATACTTCGTGGAAAGCCAGAACCGCCACGAAATCTATCGCGCTGTGTGTGAAGCTGACCACGGATTCAGTGCCCTGCATCTGGCGCAGGAGGACTATCAGCTGAATTGCGACATCAAATCTGTCGACGAGATGATCGCATCGTGGAAGCCGAAGGAGTTGCATGGGACGCACCCCCATCAACTGGAGCTGGAATATATCGACAAAGCGGCGTCGAATACGTGGCTGGTGCGGGGTGAACTCTTCTCAGAAACAGACGGATTCATGGTTGCCATCCAGGACCGGGTAATGTGGCACCTGGAGGACGTGCGTTTAACTCCGGTTGTTATCTCAGCACCCGGAATCGTCCCGAAATCTCTTCTGAGATCCTTAGGAGAGCTGGAACTATCTCAAAATCTCCATAGCATCCAAAAGACAGTGGTTCTTGGAACTTGCAGCATCGTAAGAAGATTCTTGAACCACCATAACTAATACATCCGGTGCAAACGTTTATTATAGGATTTTAAGTCAACCGGCGAATGAAATCCACAGAGCCTAATCTTCTTTGGCATACAGATTGCCCGGGGTAGGTGAAAATTCCCAGCACGCCTGCTGAGGAAGTACCAAAACTCTATAATAATAGTATTTTCAGAATCAGATTCTTTCCCTATGTCAGGGAACTTTATTATGGCAGATATATTTACATTCAAACACTTCGTTCTTCGACAGTAAACATTTTTTCGTCAGAAGACCAACGCACAGGCTACACAAATCAATGACACTTCACGTGCCTGCACTGCCCATGATCGCATATTTATAACCATTGCATTTTGGTTTATTTTGTAAATCGTTTTGTAAGTCCTCCCCACAAACTCCAACTTTTCCAGCTTACCACAGATATGTAAGATAGTGAAGCATATTTTACTGTTGTGTGATTAGTTGCAGTAAATTGAGCTTTCAGAACAATTCACAGGCCTTGCACAACATAAACAAAAATGCGAGTGCTACAAATATGCGATCATGGGCAGTGCACGTTACCCAAAAAACAATTTCAGCTGAATAAGCCACACACCATATAATTTTGAAAATTCAACGACGTGTAAAATTCAAACGAATTAACATTCGATATTCAATTAAATTTGATTGTATTTTACAAGCAAGCATCGTTTAAATTTATTTCGATTTAAAAGAATAGGGAGATCGATTGAATGTTACGTTTATTTGCATGCTCCAAATATGTGCATGAAAATACATTTAAAATCACAACATACTTTTATCTGTGCATATTTTTAGCTGAAGAAGACGATCTTGGCTTATAAATGTTTATTGGGAAAGTGCCCAAACAGGAGGGGATCGTTTAGCTGTAACCCATTCGGTCGAAAGCCATTTGGCCGAATGCCATTAGGCTGAACAAACCATTAGGACGCACCGAAACCCATCCGGTTGAATGGGTCTTCCGACCGAATAGGTCATTTGGCCGAATAGGACGTTTGACCGAAAACGACATTTGCCCAAACAGGTTATTTAGTCGAATAGGTCATATGACCAAACATGTCATTTGGCCAACCTGTTAGGTTATTTGGCCTAGAAGGTCATTTTGCTGAATGGTTTATTGGGCCGAACAGGTCATTTGGCCGAATAGGTGATTTGAAAAGTGAGACGTCTTACTACTCACCTCCCATTTCTCATTTCTCACTGTATTACCTATTCGCACTTCCCACTTTCCAGATGGAGGTAATGGGTAGGTTTTCGGACTTGGTTACCTAAGAAATTCGGGGGTTCGTTTTAGAATTTATATTCATTTACAAAATGGATCTGTAGCTGAACAGTCGGTCGTTCCTGCCGGGCGGCAGAGGGAGAAGGATGAACAGCACCAGTCGCGCAGTCGGTCGGTTGGGCCCGAACGGGTAGGGCGGCACGTCGGCGACGTGGGGTGGGGCGATGCGACAGACCGGTGGAAGCGGGTCACTGCGACAGTAACGACGATGAATAGGTGGAAGGCAGGTTACGGCAGTAACACTCAATCGCCGCTCCGGCTTCGGTAGCCGACTTGGTCCGGAAACTAGGGCCGGAGCCTTCCTCGTACAAAAACTGCTACACTATCTCGGCACTACCACGTTATCCCCAGCAAACACAAGATCGTATATTATAGCGAATAAGTGTGCAAATTGGAGGCCATATACGTGCACTTTGCATGCAGTTAAATGGAGGAATGCGCCTATATCGCCTCCACCTTGTACACTTATTCGTTAGCATATGCGACTTTGTGTTGGCTGGGTCGGTCCAGTATCGTATGGCTGTTAGCTTATTCGCTTGACTTCAATTAGTCGATCTTTTCAGAAACACCTTTTACGATCCGCTTTGGCGTACAGTCTATGATCGAAGACCTCTTTTCCCACGTATTTCGTGCGAACCCTCCAGATCGATCCGTTTTCCTCCACGTTCCTTGCGCCATCCATCGCAGCCGTGATTTGTCACCCCGTCGGCTACCAAAATCCATCCACCGGAGGACTTATTTTACTGTCCTACTTGGTAGCAATGCCACATGCGAATAGGGTTCTAAAACCTAGCCCTCCTTCCGAATGTAACTAAGCAGTGAAAATCGCAAGTAAAATATTTTCTCATTTGCAATGAACAACTTGTAACTTTTATTGTTGCAACATTGTGGAATGTTTAAAGATTACGTAACTTTGGAAGAGGGAAGGGGGTCCTAGAAATATGAACTTTCATACGAAAAAAACATTGTTTTTTTAAATACCAAAAAACTATGAAGGCAAAAATATATTAGGTTTCGCGTGGCGTAAACAAAGGAATTTTTCTTAAAGAAAGTCCACTAATTACGTAACGCAAAATTTGGCCATTTTATCACCCCCATCATTATCATTTTTGTATGAATCCTCTAAAAAATGCACGGATCGTCATACATCTCGCAAACACCCCCCCCCCCCCATCCAACTAAGCGTTGCGTAATTTATGGATGTTGCTTTTGATAAATAAAATGAAATAGTTATTTTGATGAAATTGTGTTTGCAGACTATGTTTAGATGCTAAACAGTACCTAATACAATCTCATGATTTCGCTTCAGCGCTTTGTTCGCTAAGTCGCTTCTAACACCAAATGATTCCAGCTTATACTTAGAAGCAAAACTTAATTTATAATTTTCAATTTCTATCCTACGCTTCGGAAGTAGTCTTATTTCGGCCGAAAATAAGGGTTTGACATCAGAATATGAAGATTCAAATGCGTACTCTCGCCCCACACGTTCCTGCGTACTTTTACCCCTTAGCCCTAAAATTTATACAGTTAATGGTTTTGACCTCTTGGAAAACCAACCCAATTATTGTTCTGCACCATAAAGTACTCTATACAACAGGGTATCGAAATGGTATAATGTTCACCTGATTGAACGTATATATGGTAATGGAATACTAGTTGCGGAACCCGAGCAAAAGCGAAGACCTCGATAACAAAAAATGGTATGAACTAGCCTTGCATAAGAGGTAAAATACCAAAAAATAATACCAAAAACTTATATACAGAAAACCTGAGGGATAACATGCTTAGGTATTTCAATACCAAACGAATAATGATTGGTTATGCATTTGGTATTGAAATTCAATTTAATAACTGAGTATGTTATGGCTTAAGTATTCTGCATATAAATTTTTGGTATTATTTTTTGGTATTTAACCTCTTATGCAGGGCTAGTTCATAACAGAGTATGGTATCAATAACAGAATTAGGTATTATTGAGCCAATCTCTCCTGCTCGGGAAACAATATTATTTTTTGCAAAATGACCGAAAAATTATCTTACTTCATATTTCCCTTGTTGTTTATTCAAATCGTTTACAATTACACATGACAATAGTTGGTCAGAATACCTGTCAAACTGATGCAGTGCTGCTAATTTATCTTTTTCATAACTTCAAAAATTCGAAAACGTACTTTTACCCCACGCACACTCTTTTCCCACTCTACTCTAATTCACCGATCGCAGAAGAAGGGAAAACAAGTCAAAATTATCCGGATTTCGAATTAGGTTCCGCGTCTTGAACGAAACACGATTGATCGCGCACTAATAAATTTGCTCACCGACCGATCAAACCAGCACAAAATCACCTGAATCTTAAAAATGTTCCGCATCCTGAGCGAAACACAATTGATCATGCACTGAATGATTTATTCACACATCGTAAAAAACAGAACAAAAGCACCCGGAAACCCAAAGAACAAATAATGATGCTTTCTATATTCATCATTTACATTCAACAATTGTTCCATTCCAGGTCATCCAAGAATTTCCTGGAGTCTACACGCGTAATCAAGGACCTAAGGTCTACAAGCGTAACGAAAGAGCTGTTATCTCTTTTTAAAAAAGGTTCATGCCCTATTTGGTATATTAAACAAAATTACGCTTAACCGCGTAACCGAAGGCCTGATATCTCTTTTTTAAAATGGTTCATGCCCTTTATAATCTATTACACCAAACTCAATATGCCTTTAGCAGCCGTTGCTTTCCAGGTCATCCAAGAATTCCCTAGACTCATCAGCCGCGGTTTGATTTCAATGATGTCCTCCGAGTATTCTAAGATCTCCAAATTATCTTGGAGTTTGTATCAAATGGTCTGCCGATTCAACCAAATCTTTCATGATGTCCTCAGCCACGGTATTATCCCAATTATGTGCTCCAAGTATTTGCAAGTGGAAAACAAATACACGGAGGGCATAATTGGGATAATACCGTGGCTGAGCACATCATGGAAGTCTTGGTTGATTCATTAGACCATTTGATTCAAACTTCAGGACAATTTGGAGATCTTACAACATCTCATATGCCTGTATTTGAGACGTAAGTGAAAGACTAATACACAGAAGACAAAATTAGGTTGACACTGAGGCTTGGACATCGTGGAAGCCTTGGTTGATTCAGTAGACAATTTGATTCAAACTCCAGGATTTTTCGAAAAATTAGTATAAAACCTCTAATTTATCAATTTTTTCAAGGTTTTTCGCTGAAACACATAAAACTAATCCGTTTGTGTCAGATCCTAAAATAATGAAATTTGAGATGTAATCACAAAAATATGAAAGTTTTATTTTTTGAGTGAAATTTTTTAATCGTTGTTTCTAAATATTTTCAGATTTCGAGTTGTACCTGTACTACACGAAACCGTCAACCGCAATCGCTTGAATTGGAATGGACTTCCATACCGTTTCTATTTGTATCACCTATGTCTTCTAACTAACTAACTTGACTATTCTAGCTGACTGGGAGAATTGGAAATTAATAAAACTGCATCCAATTAGAAATCCATCGCAAGTTTTCATATCACATCGGCAATTAACCAAGACGAATCTCTGCCCCTTGAACCTAACAATAAATTCCGCATGAATTTGTGGCAAGTGCAGAGCCATAATCGGCTTGCAGTGGGCGAGTGATTGTATCATTATTTCTTGCTCTTGCTTACATTGATTTGTCTTCTGACGTGGCAGACGCCAGTGTGACCTAACAAATGAGATCACCAGTACTTGTACATTAAAAATGAATGCTAGTCCCAAGAAAACATCTTTGTGGTTCTCTGTGCAAGAACAGCTGATCTGGTCACAAAGACGTAGCAACGACGGGTGATCAATCAAGCTCAAGCGCAAATGACCTGCTCGGGCAAACGACAATCTCGGCCATATGACATGCTTAGTCAAACGATATTTTCATCCTTATAAACCCTTCAGCTTTTCTGTTAAATGACCATCTCGGCCACATGGCATTTACAGCCAAATCACCGGTTGAGCCAACTAACCAATGAATTGCTGGGTCAAACGAGATATTTGGCTCCGCTTTGAATGGAAGCATGTTTTCACGAGCTACAGTTTTTTTTTTCAATTAGTGCGCAACGCATCCAGAATAAAAAAATCAATTATATGAAGAACAGAAATATTAACAACGCCGCTTGAAATCTAAATTATTAACATCAGCATGAGTCTTCGGCGTGTCCTCATGTGTCGTTTCCATGATGAAGAAACATCGGAAAACGTCGTTCAAAATTCCAAAAAGAAAGTGAATGAAAAGTATGAAGTATGCTGATAAATTACCGAAAATTTTAGTGAATTAGTGAACGAACAAAATGTGAGCTCATTCGAGTTGTTTGTCATTTTGTCTTTCATTCCTTCAACAATTTACTATAAATACGTACAGGGCATCTTTTACTGCTTCAGCCACGGATATTATGGGAGTCCCAGATATCCGGTACCTACAAGTTTTAGTTAGTAAAGGTGGTTCTTCTCTACCTTCTACTCCCTGAGTAGTTAGTACGAATAAAGGCGTCCTTGTGAAGTTTTGCTGTCCACAGTGATTACCCCCAATACATTTTTCAAATCAAAATCTTCCACATAATGTACAGGGGTTAGACAAAAAGGTTGAGATAGGTAAAAATAAGTCGAAATTCAAATCAGCATAACTTTGCGTATAATTATCCGATTTTGATAAAACCAGGACCATCA
Source organism: Armigeres subalbatus (assembly GCF_024139115.2). NCBI lineage: Eukaryota > Metazoa > Arthropoda > Insecta > Diptera > Culicidae > Armigeres > Armigeres subalbatus. Next base: position 37,819,654 of record NC_085139.1, on the reverse strand, counting down.
GAAGCGGACACTCTTCTAGTATACTGTCCCTCAGCAAAACCTAAGATTGGTCTTTGGCCACCGGAGATGTTCCGGGTTTTCCGAGGGTATGTTAAAGATGCATTTTTTCCACTGCTTGTCATTTTATGTGACGTTTACTTTCATCTTGTTTTATGCTTTCTCCAAAAACTAGAACTAATATGCCGACCAATGGTGGCTGTAGATCGAGAATCCATCTAAACTACGCAGAGATATGGCCATTTCCGTAAAAACGGTACTGGGAACATGATGAAATGATAACAGATCGGAATAATGCAAATATGAGTATTCTGACTTCATGGCTTTGCGAGACGATGATTACAGAAACATTTACAGAATGATAATGTCCACTGCCACCCTTACAGCAGGTTCCATGGGCCTTCCAGGAGGAGCCGGTTTTGGCACCCTCTGGAACCATGCATATATGGGTGTCAAAAGTCATGTTTTTCCAAGACGATGAATGTAGGATCTTTATTAAAGATACATTTTGAGGACTGTAAAACTCTCTGGCTAATTTGTAACATGTTCCGGGTGTTCTGCAAAAGTGACATTTGTTCAGGGTGTATGGCCAATCCTGTACCGTTTTCACGAAAATAGCCATATTTATGCGTATATCTAACGGATTTTCTATCTGCAGCCAGCGTTGATCAGCCTATTAATTCTAGTTTCTGAGGAATGCATAAATCATGATGCCAGTAAACGTCATATAAAATGACAAGCAAAAGAAAAAATGCATTTTTAACATATCCTCAGAAAACCCGGAACATCTCCGGTGGCCGAAGCCCAATCAGAGGCATGGGAACAGTATACTAGAAGAGCTTCCGCGTCCGATGGTCCCAGTTTCATTAAAATCGGATCATTCTACGCAAAGTTATGCTGATTTGAACTTCGACAATTTTTAGCATGTCTCAACCTTTTTGTCTAACCCCTGTTCAGAACATTGTAAATTAATGTCCAAGTAGGGTGGTCCAATACCCGGAAAATAGGCAGTCCCTTTCACTTTGATTGAACTTAATTTTTTTTTTCGAGACCACATATAAAATATAGATTGTATTATTACTTTGCGTGAAGAGAGGTTATGTGTGCATTTATATACTAAATAATACCAAATACATATAGATTTTTGCTCATAAATGTATGTGGAGTTTTGACATGCAATGTGTGTTGACAGTTATAATTGTCAGATATTAAAGGCGGCATCGTGACAACATCCAGCAGCAGTTCCTTCAACGCGATGTAGGTATTTCAACCCTGCTAAGGAAGCCTACCCAAATTCGCTCTTCAACCATCACCTCGAAAGTTGAGGTCGTTAAACGTCAAAAATTGAAGCCCTGATAATGCTCCTCAACAGTATCCAAAAAGCTCGTAAATAAAAGCATTCTCACTAGCGAAGGGCGTTGAATATTATATCAGAAACGATGATGGCAATTGCGTGTATAAACATTAACGCAAATGACGAACAAAAGTAACTTTCTCAAAATGAAAAAAAAACTTGAAACCCGTAATTTAAATTTCAATTTCACTTCTTTTTCCACATTATGTCCCACGCCTTCCATCTAAATATCTTCTAACAATATGCTTACCCGAAAAAGGTTGATATACTTCCCATTGAAGCGCTCTCAACATGCTCAAAAGCCAGATGAGCAGAGTCGCACGTGCACGGAAGACAGCCTCCACACAAACACCTGCTTCACCGGCTATCACCGGCCGTACCGATTTGCTTAAGCCCCACCAATTTGCAAATCATTCCGGTGCGGTGCGAACCTTCGTGCATCATAAATTGGGTAAAAATTTTCCGAGTCAAGTTCTTTTTCCTTTTTTTTTGTTGCCAGCAGCGTGTTGTCGTCGTCGTCGAGCCGAGTTGTTCAAGAAGACAACCCTTCTTTTGTGCATCGTCCCACCGGCAGCTACCGTCTCTAATGGACCACAAGTGGAATGAAGAGAACCCTCACCACCACCCCTGACGGCCATCGTCGTCGTCGTCGTCGCCGGTCTACTTGAGTTGGGTCCTGATGGGTATTGGCATGGATGGCGTCCGAGCGGATCCTGCTAATCTGATTACGGCGAACAGTGATTATGCGATTACGTGATTCGGAGGACAATGATGTTTGGTTCATAACGGTGCGAGATATTCAACCAGTTTATTTTATATGAAGGTATAATATAGTTGGAGAACGTGTTTGAGGAAATTCTCCGCTGGGTAGTTAAAGTGGCTGGAAGGCGAAGCTTTTGGTACTAATTAGCTGGCAGGTTTGAATGCTTTTCAGACACTATGGAGTCCATTGATAGAACCAGCCGAATACGGCTTTTTAAATATTTTAATGAAGCATTCGTAGAAAGTTTTCTGATGTGGGTCGTTAGAAAATATTCAAAAGAGAAATTCAATTGATTGCTGCTTGGAATCGAAATATTTTCAAAAATTTCAACAACTGACTTTAATAAATTGAAAAAAGGGAACGTTGTGACAAAATGAGACTAAAACGTAACATAATATTAACTTCATCTTGGCTTTACACCATGTCCAATATATTCTCATACAAATTCAAACTACGATTATTTCATATAAGTTGTTCGGATTTGATTGATAATTGTTTTTTGCCTTTCTCGTATACTAAGTATACGAAAAGGCTATATGATCACTCCAAAACCAAACTTTTGATAGAAGGCTCGGAGACCCATAGTGTTATATACCAATCGACTCAGCTCGATGAATTGAGGTGATGTCTGTTTGTGTGTATGTATGTATGTGTGTGTGTATGTGTGTATGTGTACAAAATTTTGTAGACACACTTTTTGGAACTAAGCATTGACCAAATTACTCGCAACAGGTTCCATTCGACGGGGAATCCTGTCCCATTGTTTGCTATTGGAAATTGTCCAAATTGGACTATGGGATCAGAAGTTATGGCCAAAATACTATTTTCTATGCGCAAAACACGCTAAAAAGCACTCACTCATGTTTTTAGTATTTTTTTTGCACGAGAAAGGCATAAACACCGCTAGGTGGATTAATCAGGTTTTTTTTTGAAAGTCAATCTAATTTCATACAGCATGTGTTTCGGACCTTTTTGACCAGCTTCATTTTTCAAAACTATTGCAAGTGGCCCGAACGTATAACTACGGAATAACGACATTCTGTAACTCTTCCATTTTATAATAGAAAGCTTAATCTTAACTCCATTCTCGATAAAAAACAAACTGTAGCTTGCCACGCTTGCATATAACTTTTCCACTACGACGGGATGAAAAAGTGTATGAAAATATATCCGACACGGTGTATGTGTTGCGCACATTTATCAAGTAGTGGCAGTCCATAAACATTATTATGTTTTTATTCATACTATTTTACCTACGATTAAACTTACACTCCATATTATAGCTCCAAGATCCGGGAGCAATATCAGACCCCGGCCATTCTCCAGTTCGACAATCTGCCCTTATTCATCCCTTTATCCTCATGGTTATGGACCGCTTCGCATGAAGAAGGGTCAGAGAGACGTTAGTTGCAAAGCGCTGACCAAGGAGATCCGTATTACGCAGTGCCCCAGGATCCAGCAAATGTCGTGTTTGGACACGTGTTTGTGAGAATCAAATTTGAATCCAGAGATGGATTCCATTCTAATTCTGAGTTCAATTCATGACGAGTCCCGAAATGGCATCTAGTCGAATCTTGAGCTAAAAAACTAAGCTGAATTCCGGTAGAATCCTGAGTTAAATTTTGGTCGAATACTGAGCTGAAATCCATTTGAATCCAAGGTTCAATTTTTATCGAATCCTGGATTGGCATCTGGTTGAATCTTAAATTGAACTTTCTTTCGAATCCTGAGCTGAATTTTGGTCAAATCGTTTTCCTAAGTAATATTCGTATCCAATCCAGTGCAGAAATCTGATGAAATCCTGATGAAATTTAATTCTAGTCGAATCATGAGCTGATCAAAACCTGAGTGGGATTTAGTCGAATCCTGAGCAGCAATCCAGTAAAATCATGAGTTTAATTCTTGCTGAATCCTGGACTGGAATTTGGATGGTTCAGTTGAACTCCTGTCGTTGGTATCTCATCGAATCATGAATTGAGTTCTGGTCGAACCGTGAGCTGAAATTTGGTCAAATCCTAAGTTGTTTTTTTGACGTAGAATTACGTCCTTCGGTGTGATAGGGGGGTTATTCCAAAGTTTCAAATTCGGATCCGTCACGAAAAGAGGTCAGGAAGAACGAGTCAATAACTCAGCCGTTTTTCAACGGATTCCTGAGATTTTGGTATGAGTCGATCAGTAGACTCTCTAAGATTCTATACAACTATTGTCAACGATTGATTCAATGCTTTTAACTATTGAAAAATTCGATTTCGCCGGCCAATGTTGAAATTGCACTTTAACAGTAAATTGCCTACATTTCGGCATCCGGCATGAACGAACATGAAAAAAATGTTGATCAAATTTCGCGTCCACTATCGCACTATAGGGGAAACTGGGGTAATATGCTCCCCGGGGCAATACGACCCTTTGGCATTTTTAAGTACATTTTCGGCAGTTTTTCGAGAGTATTTACTACAGTGCATGTAGTTCGGATCTCGAACTACCAATCCAGTAATAAATATTCTTGAAAATGTTCCTGGAACACAGCTAAAAATGCCAAAAGATCGTTTTGCCCGGGGGTGCATTTTACCCGTAATTCTACGTTCAATTTGCAGTCGTATCTTTAATACAACCCTCTACTTTTTTAATCCTGTAATGAATTCTGGTCGAGTTCTGAGCTAAAATCAAATCTTGAGCAAAATTATGGTCGAATCTTGAGTTGAAATCTGGTTGAACCGTGAGCTAAAATATGATCGAATTCCGGGACTGTTACAACAGTCGCGGATTACGCGATTTTTGCGTTTTTCGCGCATTTCGTCGTGGATTGCCGGAACGCCGAATTGTGTTTAGAAGTTAGTCTTTGTTCTCAATATTTTTGAGAGTGATTCCCATGAATGTCGTTACGAATATTGTAGATTATTTTTACAATTTGGGGCTTAACATTTTGTCTTTTTTTCTCTTCAAGGGTGTTCATTCATTTATTTAGTTAATATCTAAACAGATAACACTGAATCAACAATTTGACGCCACAATGCACGGTTCGAGGCCGCATCTCTCCATCCTCGGATACGCCCCACGCTCGCCAAGTCGTTCTGCACCTGGTCTGCCCATCTCGCTCGCTGCGCTCCACGCCGTCTCGTACCTGCCGGATCGGAAGCGATCACCATCTTTGCAGGGTTGCTGTCCGGCATTCTTGCAACATGTCCTGCCCATCGTACCCTTCCGGCTTTAGCTACCTTCTGGATACTGGGTTCGCCGTAGAGTTGGGCGAGCTCATGGTTCATTCTTCGCCGCCACACACCGTCTTCTTGCACACCGCCAAAGATGGTCCTAAGCACCCGTCTCTCGAATACTCCGAGTGCTTGCAAGTCCTCCTCGAGCATTGTCCATGTTTCATGTCCGTAGAGGACAACCGGTTTTATTAACGTCTTGTACATGACACATTTGGTGCGGTGGCGAATCTTTTTCGACCGCAGTTTCTTCTGGAGCCCGTAGTAGGCCCGACTTCCACAGATGATGCGCCTTCGTATTTCACGACTAACGTTGTTGTCAGCCGTTAGCAAGGATCCGAGGTAGACGAATTCCTCGACCACCTCGAAGGTATCCCCGTCTATCGTAACACTGCTTCCCAGGCGGGCCCTGTCGCGCTCGGTTCCGCCCACAAGCATGTACTTTGTCTTTGACGCATTCACCACCAGTCCAACTTTTGTTGCTTCACGTTTCAGGCGGGTGTACAGTTCTGCCACCTTTGCAAATGTTCGGCCGACAATGTCCATGTCATCCGCGAAGCAAGTAAATTGACTGGATCTGTTGAAAATCGTATCCCGGCTGTTACACCCGGCTCTCCGCATGACACCTTCTAGCGCAATGTTGAACAACAGGCACGAAAGTCCATCACCTTGTCTTAGTCCCCGGCGCGATTCGAACGAACTGGAGTGTTCGCCCGAAATCTTCACACAGTTTTGCACACCATCCACCGTTGCTTTGATCAGTCTGGTAAGCTTCCCAGGGAAGCTGTTCTCGTCCATAATTTTCCATAGCTCTACGCGGTCTAAGCTGTCGTATGCCGCCTTGAAATCAACGAACAGATGGTGCGTTGGGACCTGGTATTCACGGCATTTTTGAAGGATTTGCCGTACAGTAAAGATCTGATCCGTTGTCGAGCGGCCGTCAACGAAGCCGGCTTGATAACTTCCCACAAACTCGTTCACTAATGGTGACAGACGACGGAAGATGATTTGGGATATCACTTTGTAGGCGGCATTAAGGATGGTGTTCGCTCGAAAGTTCTCACACTCCAGTTTGTCGCCTTTCTTGTAGATGGGGCATATAACCCCTTCCTTCCACTCCTCCGGTAGCTGTTCGGTTTCCCAGATTCTGTCTATCAGTTTGTGCAGGCAAGTGGCTAGCTTTTCCGGGCCCATCTTGATGAGCTCAGCTCCGATACCATCCTTACCAGCGGCTTTATTGGTCTTTAGCTGTTGAATGGCATCCTTAACTTCCCTCAAGGTGGGGGCTGGTTGGCTTCCATCGTCCGCTGAACTGACGTAGTCATCTCCTCCGCTGCCTTGACTTTCACTGCCTGTACTCTCAGCGCCATTCAGATGTTCCTCGTAGTGCTGATTCCACCTTTCGATCACCACACGTTCGTCCGTCAAGATGCTCCCATCCTTATCCCGGCACATTTCGGCTCGCGGCACGAAGCCTTTGCGGGATGCGTTGAGCTTCTGATAGAACTTGCGTGTATCTTGAGAACGGCACAGCTGTTCCATCTCCTCGCACTCCGCTTCTTCCAGGCGGCGTTTCTTCTCCTGAAAAAGGCGGGTCTGCTGTCTCCGCTTCCGTCTATAACGTTCCACGTTCTGCCGGGTACCTTGCTGCAGCGCGACCGCCCGCACTGCGTCCTTCTCCTCCAGAATCTGTCTGCACTCTTCGTCGAACCAATCGTGCGTCGTTAATGGCTGCTTTGACTGTATTCCAGCAGTCTTCAAGAGGGGCCCCATCGAGCTCACCCTCTTCCGGCAACGCTGCCTCGAGATGCTGCGCGTATGCAGTGGCGACATCAGGTTGCTTCAGTCGCTCTAGGTCGTACCGCGGCGGTCGTCGGTACCGAACATTGTTGATGACGGATAGTTTTGGGCGCAGTTTAACCATCACCAGATAGTGGTCAGAGTCGATGTTAGCGCCACGATATGTCCTGACGTCGATAATGTCGGAGAAGTACCGTCCATCAATCAGAACGTGGTCGATTGGTGATTCTGTCTGCAGTGGTGATCTCCAGGTGTACCGATACGGGAGGCTGTGTTGGAAGTAGATGCTGCGAATGGCCATATTCTTGGAGGCGGCGAAATCAATTAGTCGTAGGCCGTTTTCGTTCGTCAGCCGGTGAGCGCTGAACTTTCCAATAGTCGGTCTGAACTCCTCCTCTTGGCCAATCTGAGCGTTCAAATCCCCTATGACGATTTTGACGTCGTGGCTTGGGCAGCTGTCGTACTAACGTTCCAGCTGCGCGTAGAATGCGTCCTTATCATCATCAGTGCTTCCGGAGTGTGGGCTATGGACGTTGATTATGCTGAAGTTGAAGAACCGGCCTTTGATCCTCAACCTGCACATTCTTTCATTGATCGGCCACCACCCGATCACGCGCCTTTGCATATCGCCCATCACTATGAAAGCTGTTCCCAGCTCGTGTGTGTTGCCGCAGCTCTGGTAGATGGTATGATTAACTCTAAACGTTCGCACCATTGATCCCTTCCAACAAACCTCCTGCAGCGCTACGATGCCGAATCCACGGTCCTTGAGCACATGGGCGAGTATACGTGTGCTCCCGATGAAGTTGAGAGATTTGCAGTTCCACGAACCGAGTTTCCAATCGCTAGTCCCTTTTCGTCGCAGTGGTCTTCGCCGATGGTTCCGGTCCGTACTCTCTTGTTGATTGTTCGTTGCTTATGATTTTTAAAGGCTGGCTTGCAGGGCCTGACACCAAACCCCCTAAATTCCGGAGGACCATTCCTTCTTATTTCCGGTGGACCATGGTGCACAGTTTCACTTAGAGTCCCTCGCTGGCACTCGGACGATGATCAGCCGCCCCTAACATGGAGAACAGATGCTGTTGTGAGCCGATCCTGACATGGAGAACAGACGCTCAATAAGATTTGCACCTCCGGAGAGGAGCAAACCCCCCCTTCCCTGTCAGCATACGACCATAGTTCCCACCGGGGTTGGTTACCCGATCTTCCCTAAGGTTGCTCGTATCCTGGCCAGCACCGCGGGGAGGTAGGGATAGGAGTTGCTGGGTAAGAGGCTAAGGACCGCGAGATGGGGTCTATTTTATTCCTTCAGGTACGCGAAGTACCAATGGTTCGCTTTACCCAGCATTTGCCGTGCCAGGGGTGTTATTGACCGAATTTAACGCATTGAAATTTGCACCTGGGACCGCCGCAATTGAGCTAAGGCATGCTGGTTATCAAACGAAATTATGCTGGTTGTTATCAACTCTGTCCACTCGGTTGAGCGATAGAGAGACGCTTCATCTTTCCGACCTTCTTCCTTATCATGTTCTGCTCCATAGTGACTCTCAGGACTCCTGGCTGCCTATTCCATGTATTGGCCATCTATTTGCCATCTTTCCCTTCAAACATTGTATCTCTTTTTATAGTCTCAGTCAATTATTTGATTCGTTTGAGGTCAGCTTTCCCGAAGAACCCATATTTTTTAAAAATCGAAACAAAAACTGAAAAGTGTTGCCGGCCAGGATTCGCCTGATATTGGTTCAAAATCGCGAATGTTAGGTCAAGTTTGTCAACAGCTCTTTTTTGATTTCTTGTTATGAATTTTAATAATAGTTGAAGGCGTCAAAAAATATGAATTCTTGGGAAGGTTGATCTTGAATGAATTGAAGAATCGATTGAGCGAATACAAATGTTTGACTGGAGAGTCCAATTACCATCATTGCTTGATTAGATATTTTTTCGATAAAAAGCGTTTCTGCCATTTAGCGGTTCAAAGTTCATCGTTTCGTCGTTCGTGGGTGCCCTAATCTGTCTAAAACTTTTTTTTAGAAGCCTGTTAGTCTTATATTTTTTACCAAAGGTACATGTCAAAATGTCGCTTTTTAAATAACATTTTGCATCCCACGTGTCAGACTATTTTATCAGCAATGTCCTGTTAGACAAAGTTATAGGACATTTCAAGCGCTATAAGTTCGTTACACCTCATAATTTGATATTGTGTTTTTGAAAAAGGTTTCGAAAAATTAGACAAATTTATGCCAATGACATTTTACAACACTGCTTGTGCTTGAGTACATTACAGAAATTGAGACACCATGGAAAATCACGGTTGGTTGCAAATCCGACGATCCACTGCTCGCAATAGACGATGCAATTTCTCCGACTGGGTACTTGTATGTTCATGAGGAGCAGAATATCGCAAGTCCTGTATTTCCCTCTGCGTTTAGACAGGGCAAGTGAACTGAATAATTTGCTCGAATTTAACGAACGCGAATTGAACGTCTGGACATTTCCGTTTAATTTACTCGAACGAAAAGAAAGTTGACTTTTGTTTGTTTTGACATGTTCAACTTTTGGCAAGTCCATTGAATTCAACTGCGTTGTTCAATTCACTTACCCTGTCAAAAGGTAGCGTAAGGATTCTAGTCATCTGGGTTTTTTAAATAGTTAACACATTTCAAGTTATTGCTCTTCAATATTACCATTAACCAAATTGTGATCTACGTGTGACCAACGCCATCTAAACAACCTACTTAGAACGATGTTAGTTCTAGTGTTCTAGTGTGGCGGCTTCCCACTTTGGTTCCACCATGAGTTCGCAGTCGTCAACTGTTCTTATCACTCTATATCCCAATTCATGCTACTGAAGGCCTCGAAACCCTTGAATTGACTGTGAAATAGCCATCAACTATTTTGGCTGCATTTGGAAGTCAGTTTTACTTGAACGTATAACGTTTTACAAGTTTATTCCTTTGATAAAATAATGTATCTTGGTATGAAACGTCATGTACTTTATTTTCAGTGAAATTTAAATCTGTGAACTTTGACATTCGGAGGTGAACTAGCCTTGGGCTAAAAACCTCTTTAATAAAGATTATAATAATAATAATAACTTTGACATCAAAACTCTATGAAGTGAGAAATCCTGGAGACTAGGCTATTAGGAATGCAACGATCCATTTATTTATAAACAATAAAATTATATCTGATTCGCCATTCAAAACATCACCTTCGTACCCTCGCCCTGGAATTCTGAGTTGAGTTTGTGTAGACTCCGGAGTTGAATTCTGGTCGAATCGTAAGCTAAAATCTGGTCGAATTCAGAGTTGAATTTTTGTTGACTCTTGAGCTGAATTCCAGTCGAATCCTGTGTTAGCGTCTGGTCGAATCCTGTCCAGAAATCTGTTCAATTCCTTAGCATAAATCTGGTCAAATCATTAGTTAATTTATTACTAAATCCTGGGCTGAAATCTGGTTGAATCTTGAGTTAAATTATTGTCAAATCCTGAATTGGCATCTCGTCAATTCTTGAATTGAGCTCTGGTTGAAACTTAAGCTGAAATTTGGTTAAGCTGTTTTTTTTAATCCGGAGTCGAATTCGGGTCGAATCTTGTGCGTGATTCCATTCGAACCTTGAGTTGAATTTTGGTCGAATCGTGAGATAAAATCTTGTCAAATCCTGAGTTTAATTCTGACCGAATCCTGAGATGATTTTGGTCGAATCCTGAGCAAAAATCTGGTTAAATCCTGAGTTTGAATCTGGTAGAATCCCGTCGAACTTTAAGTTGAATTCTTGTCGAATTCTGAGCTGAAATCTGATCAAATTCTGCGCTTATTTTTATCGAATTCTGATTCATAGGCTAAAAAGTGGTTACATTCTTAGCTTATGATCAAATCCTGTACTGTATTGCTTTCGAATCCTGAAATAAATTCTTGTCAAATCCTGCATTGGCATCTCGTCGAATTTTGAATATGTTTCTGTTTGAATTCTAAGCTGAAATCTGGTCAAAATTCGCACTGATTTTTTTCAAATCCTGAGCTGAATTCTGGTCGAATCTTATGCTGATTTCCGTTCGATTCTTGAGTTGAATACTTGTCGAAACCTGAGTTGAAATCTGGTCAAATTCCGCGCTTATTTTTTTGAATTCTGGGCTGAGCTCTGGTAAAATCTTGTGCTGAATTTCATTCGATTCCTGAAATGAATTCTTCTCGTAACCTGAATTGGCATCTCGTCGAATCTTTATTGAATTCTGGTCGAATGCTGAGTTTAAATTTGGCCGAATCGTGATCTAAATTCTAGTCGAATCTTTTGTTGCTTCTTGAGCTAGAAACTTGTCAAATCCTGAGCTGAATTTCTCTCCAATCCTGAGATGAATTCTAGTCAAATCCTGCATTGCCATTTCGTCGAGTCTTGAATATGATTCGATTCGAATTCTGTGCTAAAATCTAGTTAAATTTTGCACGGATTTTTTTTTCAAATCCTAAGCTGAATTCTGTTCGAATCTTGTGCTGAATCCCGTTCGATTCTTGAGTTGAATTCTTGTCGAATCCTGAGTTGAAATCCGGTTGAATCGTGAGCTGAATTTTGGTCGTATTCTGTGTTTGTTTTTTGTTGACTTCTGAGCTGAATTCCATTCGAATCCTGAGCTAAAATCTGCTTTATTCCTAAATTGAATTCATTCGGAATTCAGAGCTGAGTCGATACCTGAGTTGAAATATGGTCAAATTATTGCCGAATCCTGAATTGGTATCGTCGAATCTTGAATTGAGCTCAGGTCGAATCTTGAGCTGAAATCTGCTCAAATCCTAAGCTGGTTTTTTTTAGCATCCGGAGCTAAATCCTGGTCGAGTCTTGTGCTTGATTCCATTCGATTCCTGAGTTGAATTTTCGTCGAATCCTGAGCTAAAATCTGACTAAATCCTGAATTTAATTCTTGTCGAATCTTAAACTGAATTCTGGTCAAATCCTGTGCAGAAATCTGGTGACCTCCTGGGCAGAATTCTGGTCGAATCGTGTGCCTAATTTCATTCGAATCTTGAGTTGAATTTTAAAGAATTTTCACATAATCTATTTTAAGATGTCCATAATTCGTTATTGTTGTCGTTGCCAGTCTATTTCATCGTGGGTTCATTTGTCCATATGATGAATCCAATGATCGTTGCTTTGTTTGGTTGTCATTTATCCAGGTAAGTTTGAGGAATGCCTCCGAGAAGAACAGTTTTGTCAGCCGTCATCAGGCAGCCGGGTTGGTGAGGCGCGTTCCCCAAAACGCCACCGTACGGACTGCACTTCCGCCGACTGACGAGGGTTTGGTGAAGAGGCTGGGCAACGAACCCATAACCATTGGCTTATAAGGCAAACGTGTAGCCAACTACACGGACCCCCTTAGTGTAATCATTGTCGATAGAAAAATATATTAGCTCTTTTAGTGGAATGTATTCAACCGTCTAGGACGAATTAAGCACTTCCACTCTGGTGGAATTAAATGGAGAGTGCTTAATTCGTCTTAGGCATTGTCGATAGTTAATCGCACTTTACCCTTTTTTTCTATTTCGCTTATTTGTTAGGCTCAGTCGTGTCTAACACTTTGCGGAGCCGCAAAACAATATTGTTGTAACAGTATACTTCTCACAGGACGAATTATTTCAAATCTCGACCTCCATGTGACCTATGCGCCACCTGCCAGTGGGACCCGAGACTCTTAAGCTTTTTCATTTTAAGCTTTCTGACGAGTTACCGTCGCGATGTCATTTAACTTTACGAACAGGGATGAACAGCTCACTCCGGGTTGCTACTGAGGTCAGTTTTCGATTTTGTTTGCTCAAATTCGTAAAACTGGACAATGCACAGCAGTTTGGAGAAACCCATATTGCAAAAATGGGATGGGATGACCAATCAATTTAATAACGGACAAAGCTGTATATGTAGGCTTTGTAAAGCGGATTTGATTTCGGTCGTTCGATTTTTGAACCTAAAACTCAGATCATTTCCAGTGGAGCCTTTGACTTGAGAAGATTCAAAACCAGTGGAGATAGTGTCCAAATGAAATAGTCCATAAAAACGTGGAAAGTTTTATAAGAAAGCCTTTGTACCGAACGAATAAGTGCTTAGAAGTGAGTTGAAGAACTTCGTGATCTTATTTTGTGATGCATAATTAATTATATTATCGAATTAGGCTATATTGGAACGTTTTTTGATAATTCTAGGTAGGCTAGTGTCTAAAAGCCATACTAGAGTCAGGTAAGCGATGCTAATTGCGGGTTTTTCGGTGATCGATTAAGCTAATTTGATTATTTGTGGCGTTGAATAGGAAAGCCCACTATTCAACGTGGGGCTTAGGTGGAGTGGCCCGATTACCATCTAACGTGCCGGTGGAACCAGCCCCGAGTTCGATTTGGTCGGTTGGAGACTGGCCCTCACGGAGCATTTCCATCAAGTGCATTGACGAGCTTCCCGCCAAAGACCGAGGCTCTACCTCACGGTCGCTACCAGAAACATACTCGTTACGAGCCGTTCCATTACGTCACCAGCATAACCGTTACGTCATCGCGAATCGACTGTGACACCGAACCCGTAACCACAGACAAACAGACATAACACTCATGAAATTCTCATCGTTGACTGATTTACCGGTCATTTTAAATATACATTAGTTGGCCAATCGGTCACAAGTGGCGTGCGCATCGCATTTGCTCGAGTTTGACGTTTCTTCACTAACGCCATCTGGTTCGTGATTGGCCCAACTAAGTGAAAGCAACAGATGTCGTTAGTGTTTTTACGACGATGAATTTGATGAGTGAATGTTCAATGTGTTATGTCTGTTTGTCTGTGCCGTAACCATCGGCCTTGATCGAGAGTGTGCGTGTTCTCTGCTGACAACTCGAGACGGTGTATTTGATCTCGCATGCTCTCTCGGCCCTGCTCGTGGCTTGAGACGATGGTGCTCGAAGCCTGAATCGATCGCCCCGCACCGCTTCCACTGCCCACTGAGATCGTCGCCCACTGATAGAACCGAGTCGTCGCATCGCATGTCAAGGTCAGACCCAACTATTGTATTAAACTAGGTTAAGAACAAAAATTGTTAAAACTCTAGGAGCACAGTACCCGTTAGAAAGTTGGCGTCAACGTAGCTAGGCCAGGCATGATTGAATCATTCGAATATACTAGTTGCAATGAACAATGATTTTTTGTTGATCAATCGAGTTGATGATTCTTTTTTGAAATGATCTGAATCGGTTTCGTATTAGTTTTTTTTCGCTTTTAATTGGTTAGCACCTCCTCCCATTAGGGGTTTGATTTCATTGCATGCAGAATTTTGGGATGGTTTGTCGCATGTTCGGAATCGCTAAAATGAGATTGGATGTTTGAAACTCTTATCAACCCGCCCGAGTTTGAGTCTCAGCCGCGCAATTGAAAAACGCCTCAGCAGCCTCTTCCCTTGAAGAGTGGCGCTAAAGCTGCTGTTGGTCGAGAGGGCAAACACATTCGTCACATTGTATTAATAATAAACTAACTATTTGTCAATGTAAAATTCGATTTCATCTGCTTTTACATTCATAGCTTTTGCTATCCGAATTTTATCCTCCTCTATAATAAGCTGTCGTTCGCATTCGTCTTCGATCTACTCGTACGAAGCGATCCTGTACTTCGTCTTCTCCCGGGAAACATCAGGAACGAATGCAGTTGCCTTTGTATCGCTGCGTCGCTCTTGCAATATCGGACACGACTTTTTCAGGTGTGTATCCGATTTACAGGCAAAACACTTTGGCTTGAGGCCTTCATAGAAGATTCTGCCCTTCAAATTCCGAAAATAAAGAATTTCCGGAATAGGCTTTTCAAATTCTATGTAGACACCGCGAACTCCGGTGAACATATCCAGTTGGTATTCCACCGGGAACCGTTCACTTTTCCAAACTTTGACATCACGGATGTCAAATCGGAATCAGGAATCTCCGGCGGTAGATCAAAAATACGAACGTACCGGGTGTTTCCTCCAGCTTCAGACATCTTCACCATTACACTTTTTCCATTCGTGTAGTTGAATGGCAGCATCTCTGCATTATTCTCCAAAGCAAATTTCATCGCTTCCTCCGTTTTGAAGCGTATGAACACCGCCTTTTCGTTGGAACTATGCAGATTTAATCATTTTCTGATTTCCACTCAAGAATTTCACGAAACGCGCCATATCAACCAGAGTTGGTTGAGCTGCGCATTCAGGGAACGAGAAAGCCAGCGTTTTTTTTACCGTAATTTCGCAAGCCATTGTGATGCTTACGAATACCGCACACGAACAAAAAACAGCACCGAGAGCAAACCAGTGAACAAGCGCGTCTATTCACGTCGAGGTGAGAACGTCCATTGCACTTTATCCTTGTAGCCATCTACTTCCATTTCGTGTTGTTCATTGTGTGTGAATACTGACTACATCTTCTGCTGTTCACAGATCCGAACATTTGTCATGCATGCATTTTTAGAGTGATGTATTGGAAAGTTTGACCGTTACGGAACGTTACGGAACCCATCTGGCCGAAAGTCATTTGATCGAAAGGGTCGTTTGGCTGAAAAGGTCATTTGGTCGAAAGGGTCATTTGGCCGAAAGGGACATTAGGCCGAGAGGATCATTTGGCCGAAAGAGTCATCTGGCAGAAAGAGTCATTTGGCCGAAAGAGTCGTTTGGACAAATAGGTCATTTGAAAAGTGAGAAATTAGGAATGAGAAGAGAGACGTCTCACTCCTAATTTCTCAATTCTCACTGGGAAAAATCAGTAATGCGAAGTGCGCACTTCTCACTTTTTACAGTGAGAGGAGAAAAATGAAGAGTGAGAAGTGAGACGTCTCTCTTCTCATTCCTAATTTTACACTTTCAAATATCTATTCGACCAAACGACTCTTTCAGCCAAATGACCCTCTCGGCCTAATTACTCTTTCGGCTTAATAACCCTTTCGGCCGAATAAACCTTTTGGCCAAACGACTCATTCGGCCAAATGACCCTTTCGACCAAACGACCCTTTCGGCCAAATGACCTTTTCGGCCAAATGACCCTTTCGGCCAAATGACCCTTTCGGCCAAACGACCAAATGACTTTCAGCCAGATGGGCTTCGGCCTAATGGTTTGTTCGGCCTAATGGCATTCGGCCAAATGGCTTTCGGCCGAATGGGTTTCGACCAAACGACCCTTGCTACAAAAATAATGCTCATCAAAGAAGCGCATTGAGCAAAACAGTTCTTCTCAAAGAGAGCCGTTCCTCATTTTCCCGCAATGCAGAGCATCATTTGTTTTATGTTTTGATCAGGGTTTGCAGATATCGCTCTCAATAAATAACGAACAACGATAAAAGAGAAGCAAAAACTGTTCCGAATCATAACAAGCCATGCTAACAAATTTATCAAACTTGTATACAAGTGCGAAAAAACAAAATCGGATAGGCAGCCTCCACAGAAAAATGGTGTTTCTCGCTTTGTTTTCGCTCATTTCGTGTTGGTTACTGCACAGCTGTGTAGAACAAGTTGAAATGCATCATGAGAGCCAGTGCTCCCCGGATTTTGAGCTTTCTTTAAAGAAATCTTTCATGGGGTATAGCATCCCGAATCAGTTCTCTATCATGACAGCTTGCGAGAAAAGTCTCTCGCGGTATGCTACATATCGTATATGTATACAGAGATGATAAGTGAGAGACTTGTTCATTCTCTTTATGATTCAATGACTGGCTTTGATCATAACCGTGATGTCATGTTGCTCATTTTTGATGAACTTTTTTTGCTCATTGAGCTCATTGTGCGAGTAAATGCCAAGCCTGACTAGGGGACAATCACGGCCCTAAGACTTGTTCGGCCAAGTGGCCCGTTTCTCGTGAGTCGTTTAATCTAATAGTTAATTAGGCCAAACGGCATTATGACCTAATTAACTATTAGATTAAACGACTTTTCCAGCCAAATAGCTAAGTCCGCCAAACCATATATCCAGTCAACTGACCAGTTCAGTCGAACGACCCTTGTCCCTTTCGACTAAATGATATTTGCAGCCATATGACTCATTCGACCAAACGACTTTTTCTGCCGTATGGCCCAATTGTACTAACGAAATTTTCGACTTTTTCGCCTAAATTACTTTTCAACCAACTTACCAAATCTCACAGATTCTGGTAGGTATGGTCCATGTACTTTTCACAACATTGAACTGATTCACTCCTCACGCTAAATGCATTCTGTTGTCACTTGCCTATAGTATGATTTCTAAACAACACCCATCCCAACATATCAACTAAAATCATCTACGAGATGTCATGAGTAGCCGGCTTCTTCTTTCAGTGATGAAAAATCACTAGAATAATAATACAAAAAATCCGGTCTCTTGATACGATGGTGCCATATCATCATTCTGTCCCTAATCTTATCATATATGAAATAGGGATGGCCAGTAGAAGTTATTTTCGTGCTCTCTAATTTTTGACCATGCAAGTGCGTTGCCATTGACTCTCAAAGAGCATTCCTTAATTTGGAGATGGTTAACGATATATATACATGACAACAATCAGAATGCAAACAGTCACCTGTCAAAGCCTCTTAACACGATCGGCCACATGATATGTTTAACCAAACAGATTGCGGCCAACTTATGTAGGGTAAGACGGTATAATATGCCCCCCCTAAGGCAACTCCTCGATAACTTTTTACTTTTGAACGCAATTTATGCAAACTTTGTGTTATTTGGTAGTCCAGGAAGTCGCAAATGCATTGCCTGTAAATAGTAATATATAAGTATTACAGATAACACGTAATAGAACTTTTTTGAAAACTCGTAAAAAATGGATTTCAAAAAGTGCCTGGGCAATACGCCCCACCTTAACCAAAGACGTTTCATAGCCCTTCATTAGTATTTTATCAATCATATAATGAAAAGGTTACAAATTCTTATGTGCTTGACAGTAAAAAACCAACATAAGTCCATTTAAGCAGGTTGGAATTACATTTCAATATTGTCCATACAATTTGGAAGCAACTGATGCAAGCTCGCCGCGCTTGTGTCCAATTGGTAAGGGCATATTGTCCTGCCTACACTGGGGCGTTTTGACCAGTGAAACATGTTTTTGGAAAACGTTACATTTTTGAAGATGGAAGCAATTTTATATTATATTAACCACTGAGAAAAGTTATTTTGTTGCCCAACTAAGTGTTCCAGTGCAAGTTTTGCGGACAGTATGCTAGAGTCGCTCCAGAATGTTGAGCAAACAAACATTAAAAGTTACATCAAAACGGTGACTTTTTGTATTTTGCAAATATTTTCATTATGTAATACAAAAATACTCCCATATTCACATAGGATGATGGTTTTACAAATATTTATAGGTACCAACTGAATTTGACCCTTAGTTAGTTATAGTTTTCTAGAAATCAAAGGGGGGCGTTTTGGCCAGGTGGGGCGCATTATACCGTCTTACCCTAATGACCGTTTGGGTTGAAATTTGGAAATAAAATCGGCAGGTTGCCTTCATGTTACCATGTTTTCAACCCATCTGGTATTCGAACGAAACACTTTTTTTAGGTCAGCTGATGATTCACATAGAAAGACATCCAGATTACCATCCATCATGTGGTACCGAAATTCAAACACGTTCTGAGATTTTGATGAATTTAAACGATTTTCATAAAATTCATTTATGTCCTTTGATCAACATTCCGACTAAAGATAAAGATTCTTCTGTGTTGATTCCCAGTCGATCTCTGGTTCATCAAACGCTTGAGACCATGTATTACAACCTAGCCCTACTTTGAATTATGGCTCATATATTGTGAAGGTTCTCGGAATCAAGCAAACGCATTTAAGAAGCGATGAATTTGGAATTATACATCAACGATGACTCGTAGGACAAATTGGTTCTCTTAGTAAATTATTGTTGGAAATTTGGCTATAATCATGGATCAGAAGCATTACATCTGGAAGTTTCTATGATAACTAGGTTAGAGTCATTTTACCTCAATCGAAGCCTAGAGGTGGGATAGTATTGAAATACACCCACCTGCTGATGTTTAAGGAATTTGATCTCAATTACTTTTTACACATAGGCATCGAAAACGCCAAAAGTATGTTCTACATTAAAGCTATAAAAATATCTGAAAAACTCAACTCGCAACAAGTGTTTGCCCCAAACTGCAACAGAGCATCACAATGATCGCCTGCCATCCATTTAGGAAATTAGTCGGTTTTCGATCGATTAAAATGTAGCAACTCACTGGACAGTAAAATTGTATTCGCGATGCTCATGTGTTGCATTTGTAATTCAAGACCTCTAAAATCGGATAGATACTGACGTTTTTTGTTTGATTAGGAAAATTCTGAGATTATTTGATCTCAAAGTAGGAAAGGGATCATCGCTTTAACGGCGTTGAAGTCACTTGAATGCTTGCATGATTGCGTGTTCAGATAAGTTAAAATACAAAGTTATTACAATAATTTAAGTTGAGGTATTAGATAGAGGTCGAGAACTACTAACGCAACAAATTAGCATCGCGAATACACACTTTTTTCTGATTTTATCGTCCAGTGTTATCAATATTCACACATAAACAAAGCCCTCTATTTACATATGTTTTACTACTGAAATATACAAACTATCGCAATTTGAAAAGTTTACAACAATTTCCACACAATTTTTGTTGCAGATTAAATAGAACGTAACATTGCATTTATCCCCTGCAGATGAGGACAAAGAATTGTGCCTATTCTCTTTTGTTGCTTTTTTGCATTTTCCAGCTACAATTACACTCATTGTGTGCTAATGAAATGCTTTCTTTTCCTTCGTATTTCATCAAGTAAGATATTCCTTTATCTATACAAGCAATGAATTATTACTGATTAAATGAGTATTCAGTATTCTCGGATGGCAATTCTTTATTTCATGACTGTATCATTGCCTTGTCATAGAAGATTCAACACTTTGACAATAATGGAGCTTTCATAATTTAATATCACATCATTCATGGTATTCCTGACCAAATTAAAGTTTAGAACCAACACCTCATACTTCCAGCGTAAACCACTCGAATTGGGTATCGGCAAGTGTATTCACCCTGAACCCAGGTCGTGGAAGTTTCGCAAAAGAAGTGGTCACATATGTCCACAATCCTTGAATGAACTTTTGTGTGCTTAACCACACCGAAGCACTATTCTCTTTTCCACATTCAAGCAACCGCCAGGAAAAGCTCTCCCACAACTGTCCTCTATGACAGTATCCAGTTACAAACCATTAAGCAAAGCAAAGAACACGTTTCTTCTATGGAGAATTAATTAATTATCTACCTACCATTAGGAAATCACCATGGGCCGAAGAAGAGAAGACATCTTATAAATACTTTGTGTAGTATTGCTGATATGGAAATCAAATAATTTCTCACTACATTTTTCACTATGTGGGTCTTATCAATTGGAATTGAACATTTAAAATTTGAATGCTGAATTTCCATATTTTAACTGTATACCGCCCACTTGTTTGGATTGACAGCCTGAATGGGTGTTGACAAGCTCTCGACTCAGGAAGTGTTTGATCAAACTCAATCAATACCGAAATCAAACGTGGCATAATGTTGATATATGTACATAGAGAAATGATTTTATGACAGCGAACATAATTACGAACGATGCTGATTACATACGAATGGCTATCGAAACAACTTACCGTGCGTCTCCACCGAGTCGCGTCCGTTGGGTAGCTGAACGGCCGATCCGAAGCCACCCAACTTCACCGGGGCGGAATTGTCGGCGGTTGCCAGCAGGGCACAGGCCGGCCGCACGTCCCGATGGATGATGTCGTTCTCGTGGCAGTAGCGTAGCGCTTCCAGAATCTGTCGCATGTAGTGGCTGCGGAGGAAAGGGAGAGTGGGTTAGTGCATTTGATAGTAGCGGGGCTGCTCATAGTCGGTGAGCATTATACACATAGGTGCAGATTAAAATTACGGTTCAATGGATAAACTACATCTGCCAATAATTGCAATGCTTCGGTCTGATTGCAAATAGTTATGAACCTAGCATCCAAAATTATTCATAATGTAAAACAAATTTCAACTCACTATTAGTTTCAAAGAATATGGACATTTGTTCCCCAGTCATTAAAAACGGATTAAACTTTTTTGTTCTTTGCAAACGCCATTTTTCACCAATCAAAATTTGATATAATCCAGCTCTGATCAACCATGGAGTAGCAACCTTTAAAATGTACAGTCAGTTTGAACTAAGCTAAGCTAATCAAAGTTTAATAATGATCAATTGTTAATCATCTTTTCTATCGAAATTAAAAATTCGAAAAAAAATATTAATGAATTGAGCAACAAACATCATTTGATGAGGATTGAAATCCTCGTCCAATGGAACTTGTTGCGAACAACAAACAGTAACTATATTCAAACTTGAGGAATGAATTCTGATCAATACTGAGACATCGTAAAACTACTCACGTCCAATCGTAATACAGAATACCGTATTATGTACCCATCCCAGTTTACGACCCCCACAGATTGTAAAACACTTCACCCGCTGATCATCGGTAAATAAATCTACCCATCACGGAATACTTCACCCGGTACAATTACCCTAATGTAATACATACAATCTCCATATATCTCTCTCGCAAAGCTTCCCCTGCCTCAGATCCACTAAATCCATCGTCCAATCCAAACATCCCCCGACCGTATTCCCAAACTACTTCTGCCTGAGTGCTTGAGGTCTCCCGTCCCCTCCAGATCCACAATTTCCTTCCGCTTTCAAGAGCATACGCTAACCTAAATCAACCGGGTTTCTTTATGTTTGCCCATCATTTGATTAGGCGTCGCAGACCACCACCGACTACTTACTATCGCATTTCGGTTGTGGTTGGCCGATCGAATTTATGACATTCAGCTATCGGCAATCGATAAGCCAAGGCAAGGATCTTCCTTTGAGTGGGTGAAAACTGCGCCGCTATTTCCGGAGCGCCACTTTCCTCCGGGTGCCATTTCTCTCGACTACTATCTCTCATGCTTGGCATTAGTCCGAATGACTGTCATTTATTTCGTACCGGCTCAAGCCGACACGTTGCTCGGTGGTGTGGTGTTCGATTCTGCTGACTAGGTATTAGACTGGCAGGGAAAAAAAATGATGACGTCTTCCAATATGTGATCAAATCTCAGTGATGGTTAAGAGGTCGCCACAATAGCTGCTGACTCGAATGCCATCAACATACTATTAGTTTTGCATCGCATCGTTATATAATTAGTAAAAGTTGTGAGCATCCTTCCCACAAACGACACATTTATGTTTTAGGGTGCTTTGTATGTTTTTACGTTTTAGGATGCTTTGTAGTAAAATTTAATATATTCTTTCAGTTACATGAAGTTGATTTACCGATTAGATTTACTCTAAAATTCTTACGTTTCAAGTAGATGGACAAGTTTTCAGATTTATTGTTTATTCACTATTTTTTGCTCTTTTATCACAGGTGTCTATGGGAGTAGCTATAACGAGTTTTGGATAAATTCGATTTTTTCAAGAATATGTCATCCATTTGAAGATTTTGGTCAAGCGGAATATTTTATTCTAATCATGATGGATCTTCGGAAAATGTTACTGCCCTCGCACGGTCACGGAAAGGTAGATAAGATTTGCCATACATTGAAGGGTACAATAGACTGTTGCATTTATTGCCTATTTTTGCATCTGATGACTAAAAATGAGCTTGCTGTCTAAGGTTACTCAGAGAATACCCTCTTCGGGACGTCAGCATCGTCTTCGGCGAATTGGCCACTCAGATTGGAAGAGAGGAAAAATGCATGCCGGCCAACAATGTATAACATAAATGCAAATTTGTAGCATCTCTTCAGTTGTTAGTATCCCGATTCAACTTTTTCTTTCGCAAGAATATCCACAAGGCCAAATAGAGATCAACTTATAAAGAAACAGGAAACCAAAACAACCGCGTTTCAACCGACGGTAAGAAGAGAACATAACTCGCACACAAATCAGTAACATGTACATCATGCTAAAATAAGTCTCCTGTTTTCGAGGTGGCTCAAGTCGATTTGGTGTTTTTGCGGTATTTTCAATTTTGTAAGAAATCTAACTAGAAATAAAAACGCCGAACACCATCACAACAATCTCTATACGGAAGCTTTTGGTGTGCTCTACAAGTCTTGTGAACATTGTGATTCGTTCCGTTCACGTTTTGACTATGTTAAAGTGATTTTCAACCTTTTAAGTGCATAAAAACATATATAATTGCAGAGACCATTTCTTGTGCATTTCACAGGAATTCTTTTGGGAATGTCCAGGGGAATTTCTGAAAGAATTACTGAAGAGTTTCAAAACGATTTTCCGGAGGGCTCTATGGAGGAGTGTGGAAATACCTGGAGTGGAAACACCTGGAGGGATTGCCTTAATTTCTAGATAAATTCGCAATTCATGTTCCATAAGTATTCCTAGAAAAAAATTCGGGTTTGGGGTGGAGTTGGTTTAGATTTTTTTTTGAGATTCGAAAGAAGTTCAGTGGAAAGTTCTGAAGAGTTCTTGAAGTAATTTATGAAGAGTTCTTGAAGGAATTTCCGGAGGAACTTCAGGGAGTATTTCGGGAAAAATTTCTTGAGGCAAAATTGGTTGACATTCTAGGGAACCATACGCAAAAAAATCCCAGGCGGATTTCTGGAAGAATCCACGGGGAAAATTCGTGATAGTTCCTATGGATTTTTTTAACTTCTGAGAAATTTTCAAAGAGGATTTGGAGAAAATGTCTACTAGAATCTCCGGAGGAATTATATGAGGGACTTCCGATCGAACTTTCTGAGGAACTTCGAAAGAATTCTTGAAGAAACTTCCAAAGAAATTATTGAAGAAAATTACTGAGGAGGAATTTTGATGGAACTTTTGTAGGAATTGCAGGATGAATTTATGGATGATCGTTCCTAGGAATTCCCGAAGAAACTTCCCGAAAAACTCCCGGAGAAACATCCCAACTAATTTTTCAGAAAATTCCGGAAGCCTTTCTGGAAGAACTTCAAAAGTAATTCCTGGAAGAACTACCAGAAGTATCCCTGCAGAAACTTCCGAAGATTTTTTAAAGAAACTTCCTGATGAATTCCTGACGGAATTTAATTAGAACTTTCATAGGAACTCTGGAAAAATTCCTGTAGGAACTTTTCAAGGAAGTCCTGGAGGAACCTCCCAACTAATTCCTGGAAAAAACTTCCTGTGGAATTCCTGGAAAAACTTCAGGAGGAATTCCTAGAGGAACTTTCGGTGGAACTTCAGGAGGAATTTGTCGAGGAGTTTCCAGAGGAATTCTTGGAGGAACTTCCGGATGAATTATTGAAGGAACTTCCGGAGGAATTCCTGGAAAAAACTTCCGGGGGTTTTTCTGGAAGAACTTCCGGAGGAATTCCTGGGGAAACTTCCGGAGGAAATCGTGGAGGAACTTCCAGAGGAATATCTGGAGCAGGAATTTCTTGAAGAACTTCCTAACGAACTCTTGTATGAACTTCCAGAGGAATTCAATGAGGAAGTTCCGAAGAATTCCGGAAAAATTTTGGCGCTTGAAATTAGTTCACACCGGCTCACGCCGCCGCCGTGGCCGATTACCGACGGCGTGACGCCACCACACCTCCACCGCTGGCTAAAAAATGATCTATCACGCCGCCGCTGATACGGTTGATCGGTCGGAAATCAAACATCTGAAGTCAAATTAGAGTAAGATGTGATGTTCAGCAGATCCACGTAGCCGGCCGTAAATCGTCTTTTCAAACAACTCGTATAACCCTGCGAGGAGGCTGATGCGATGATTACTTTTAGGAGAAGCAGGACCCTTCCCGGGCTTCCGGATCGGAAGTAGCTTAGGTCTGAAACACTGATTAAAGATTAGCGAATGGTGCTCAAAAAACAGAGAACTGTTGTGTTTGGGTTCGAGATTCAGGATGTTGTCGGCTTTTCGTTGGGAGATAGATGTTGTTGACGGCTGCTTTGTGTGAACGACGCTGTTCTGCCGAAGATTGTGCGAATTGACGAAGTGACGACCTTTTACTGCTACCTTTTCTGCAAGAGTTATTAAGCCTAATGGAGTCAAAGATGGAATAGGTCGAGGCTTGAATTTTAGAATTTTCGTCAATTTATAGAACGGCTTGGAAAAGTTTTGAAAGCGCGGATCTTATTTCGGTCATTATTTCTTAAGTCCAACATTCTGGCCTACAGTGTTGGTAAAATCACAAATCTCAATCATCGAACCTTCCCGTGATGGTATGGTATGCATCTCGGATGAGTTTTTCATTCCAAGTCGCATCGTTAAAAGGCTTTTGTCAAGTGATTGAAACGTGTCTCAAGCGCAAGCAGGCCACCCGAGCAGCACAAGTCAGACAAAAATAGTTGTAGCAACTTCAATGTGACTAAACCTGATCACACATGAGTTGCGGTACCAGTAACCTATGTGGAACATTTTTGCTTCTTAGGCAGGACGTTGGTACTGTCTGTGAGTGACATTTCGCAAACCAATCAAATCCTTGGTGAGTCTATCAATGGTTATGGTGTTGCTTACCTGCTGAGCAATTCTTACGTGTTGTTCAAGGATCTAGGAAAACGCACTCAGGATCCACCTGGTTGGGCGCAAGCCAGTACTCATTGCAGGAGACTGCAATGCGTGTGCGTCAGAGTGGGGAAGCCACTGTACTAACCGGAGAGGGCAAACGCTAGTAGAGGCCTTAGCTGAGCTGGACGTCGCACTGGGCAACGACGGCTCTTCGGATACCTTTCAGCGAAATGCAGTTTAAGTTTGTCGGGTGATCTACTTCTTCTTTCCGCCTTCTGCTATATTCCTTCTTTCGTCTACTTTTTTCATTCTGCTGTTCTTTTTCTTATCTTCCTTCTTCCTTTCTTCCTTCTTTTTCCTGCTTCATTCTCCCTTTTTTCTTCTTCTTCCTTCTTACTCCCTTCTTAATTTTTTTTTTTTCATATTTCCTCTCCATTCTTCTTTCTTCTTCTTTTTCCTTCTTCTGCTCCATTCTTCTTCTTTTTCCTTCTTCTGCTCCATTCTTCCTTCTTCCACATTGCTTCTTTCTCCTTCCTTCTTCCATCGGCCATTACCACAGATTTATGGATTTATTATGCTGCTCAATTGAAAAAATAGTGAAAGTAATGAAAATAATCAAATAACTATTGATTAGAATTCATTTTTTTTCTCCGTTTTCCACTATTTTAAGCTAGGGCTTAGGCATTTTCTTCATTTGAAAAAAAAAAGTCGTGGGAAGGAAAAGGTTTAATTAATGCGTTTGTCCGGTACAAGGCGAACAGAATAGATGATGTCTTCGAAGAAACGCGTCTGCCCGGTTTAAGACAAAAAGAAGAAACAATGCCTTCTATAAATGAACTCGTTTGCCCGGTATTAAGCAAACGGAGGATATGATGCCTTCTTTATAACAACGCGGCTGCTCGGTATAAGAATCACAGTGGAAATAATGTCTTCTTTAAATGAACGCATCTGCTCGGTACAAGGCACACAGGGGAAATAATGCCTTCTTTAAATGAACGCGTTTACCAGGTATAAGGCAGACACAGGAGATGATGCCTTCTTCAAATGGACGCGTTTGTCCCGAATAAGGTAAATTATTACTCACTTACCCACTCTTATTCGTTCACCCTCTCACTCACACACTCTTAGTCACTCACTCACTCTTACTCAATCACTCACTTTTACTCATGCACTCCCTGCTACTCACTTATTTATTCTTACTAACTCACTTACTCTTACTCCCTCACTCCTTCTTACTGACTCACTTACTCTTACTTACTCTCTCACTCTTACTAACTCACTCACTCTTGCTCACTGATTCACTACTACTCACTCGCTCATTCATACCACTAATTCACCTTTACTCGCTAACTCACTCTTACTCACTCAATCTTACTCATGCACTCTCTCTTACTCACTTACTCACTCGCTCCCTCTTACTCATTCACTCACTTTTACTCACTCGCTCACTCTTGCTCATTCACTCACTCTTACTCATTTACTCACTCTTACTCACTCACTCTTATTTACTCAATCAATCACTTTTACTCACTCTCACTCACTCATTAACTCTAACTCACTCACTTTTACTCGCTCACTCTTACTAACCCACTGACCCACTCGTCGATTCTAAGACCACGCTTCATCCGTTGCTTTTACTACAGCGACCAAGAAACAGCTTCAACCTTGTTGCCTTTGTGGCCATGCTGACATGGACAGCAATTGCCTCGGATTCTCTGCATTGTGCATGAGAGCGTGCTGCATAATTTCCCCCTGCCCTTCAGTACTCAGGAAGGGCGCCTTGCGCAGTAAGAATACTTAGTTATATATTGCATTGAAACAGTACCAGACGAAGCGCAAACTATTATCCTTTCATATGAATTCTGAATAAACTTTTGTTGAGTAACATTTTTTTGTAATTGAAATGAAGTATACATTTGAAATAATTACTGATTCGGGGCACTGGCTCACTCGGGGTAGTGTGCCATTAGGGGTAATGACATTCGGGGTAGTGGCGTTCGAGGCAGTGGCCTTCGGGATAATGGCATTATGGGTAATGGAGTTATGGGTAGTGTCGTTGAGTCTCTTCCATCTTCATTCTTCCTGCTTCATTCATCCTTCTTCTTTCTTCCTTTTTTTCTTCCTCCTTCCTTATTTCTTCTTCCTTCTTTTTTTTGTCTACATTTTCCCATTTTTTTCTTGCTTCTTCTTCTTTTACTTTTCTCGTTTCTTCCTTCTTTCTTCTGTCATCTTCCTTCCTCTCCCTTTTCATTCTTCCTTCTTTCTTGCACCTTTGTTCTTTATTCCCTATCCTTTCTTCTTTCTTTATTATTCCTTCTTCCTTCTGCCTTCTTTTTTCTTCTTTCTCCATTTCCTTCCTCCTTTATACTTCATTTTCACTTCACACTTCGTATTTTTCCATTTTCTTCTTCTCAATTCTTATCTTTTACTTCTCACTTCTCACTACTTATTTTTCTGTTTTCACTGTTACTCTTCACTTCTCACTTCTCATTCCGTAATGCCTAACCTAACCTCATTTTTAACGTATTGTACTCTGTTTTAAGTATTTGCGAAAAAAAATCAGCGTCCCAACAGGGCTATTTAGTGTGGAAATCGAGCCTGTCTTGATACTTATCTCCACTAGTATATTGAATGCCATTCAAAGGCGATTGACATAAGTTTTATCATGGCATGTAACTTTGAGAAGATGAAGGAAGCTTACATCAGACGTGTCGAGGATCGAGTATTCTTTCTTGGAATCATTTTCAACGTAAAAAAAACTTTTTAGTTGCGGAACAATGGGAAGGAACATTTTTCCGCAAGGAAAAGTGACAGCTCCATTATCTTTACGTTGTAGACGTCATGAGCGTTACAGTATTTGATCTATATGCCAGCTTCTTACGGCTCAAGGAAATAATCAGCGGAATCATTTAACACGACTTTTTACATCGATTTGCATAGTACTTAAGAAGTCTTTACTACCCACGAAGACGCAAAAAGATTGGTAAATCGCCGACATCACTCAAATACATATCATAAACGCATTTTAAACCATATTCGATCCGTTACTCCTGTACACTGCATTTTTTTTGCTAATTTGTAACCAACAGTTACCTACTTCTCCGCGAATATGAACCAGTCTGCTTGATTTCAAACGGCATTCGATGGTTGTTTTGTTGTTGAGCATCCAACAAATGTATAGGAATACGCTAAAAAAATCACCGAAACACAGATCACATCCACACTTACCATGCTACTGCTTCGCTGTACACAAATCCGGCCACGGCACGTCTGACCACTTCAAAGCAGATATCCGATCCTTCCATGCTGGGGTTTTGGGCGCGTTTCGTGGATAGATGAAAAGAGAAAAACAGTAGGATTGTATTAGAATAATGCGATCGAATAGAATACAAATTAACACCATGTGTTGTGGATTGCAAATGCGGCAACGGTAGTTGAATACGAATTTTCGATACTTCGGTACCGGCTGGGTGCGAATTGAGCAACAAATCAATGAATCGAGCATCGGTCGTATTAGGATATCAATGGTATTTCTAGGTATAAAGAATATATTGAATCATAAAAATCTTTAAATCAGATTTCGATGAATGCAATTTCATTTAAACTGACAATTATGGAAGGTAAATCACGTTTTGATCAATCATACAACGTAGTGTGGCAGATAAGACATCCGATCTGTTTACATACAGACAATAGAAACAACGCATAAGAGATAATGTAGATGCTTATTATGGAATATTCTTTACCTTAATATTTGAGACATAGAGTAGATCAGACATTTTCCTAAGCCTTATATAATTCTTTCCAGATCCAGATTGACACAAAATGCGAGAGAACGACTGCGACAATTAGGCACCGAAAGCCAGTGATTAACGGCACTATACCAAGCGCTATATTTCATATCAATTCGGAAGTCATCAATCAATAGTTCAGTCCTCCATTTGTCATGGCTCTAATGGCATGATTTTGCTGTGTGCCACTTTCAGATCCAAATGCCCTTGGTACCAGCAGAGTATTAGCTTTCCTGAGCAAATCTGTAATGGCAGGAGGATTTCAGATAGATATGTACACACTGCCACATAGCGTCTTTAGAAAAGAACCACTGGTCGACAACCGCAACGCATTCCAGCCGTCCAACAACGGTTGCCTATTGAACTTAAATGCACAGGCGCCGTGTTTACTTGTCTGGTCTGGCATCTTTTTTTCAACGCTTAGGAGCCCGATATGGGTATTCATGTCCCGGAAGGTGGAAAAGCATTGCAATAATTCGTCGTTCAAGTGTCGAACATCGTTGATTTATTGTCATAATATTAGCTGACTAAAGTAAAACGCGAACCTCTCTTTACATCGGTAGTCTAGCACCTCAGTCAATAAGCTAAATCGGGGGGTCACATTAAAGAGGCAATTCAATTCTGAATAGCTTTCGGTTCAAGTTGATGGCCACCATTATCACAATATTCACAAAATTGTTCGGTTTGTTTTCATCTTCATTTTCAAAGATAGCTTCCGCACGTGTTTGGTGCTAAAAAAAATAAGACCAGAGACCATGACTAATGACCCGTTCCATTATCTCGCAGTAATGAAAGCAAGAAAAACACTCCGAAGATGGGCCGCAAAAAAATCGTTAATTTCCATAATTTCCAATTGGCTTCCTGCACCAAACTGTATCCTCCTTAATGTGCCCAAAAATTGCGTTCATTCAAGCACGAGTGACTGCGCGCTGAAAACCTTGCGTTAAAGTGATTTATGCGCACATAAAATGCGACATGGGGATTCACATTGGCGCAGTACGCACCAAGGATCATAACTATGACGTATGACCTCGGTTCATTCCGGCACGTATATCGTCAGCCATTAAATATCATTTTGTTTTTGATACTCTATTTGTCAAGTTTACGCACTGTAAGGAAGGTAAGCCCAAGGAGCACACGTGCCGTTGAAAAAGAAAACAATTTCTGTGAAATATTTGCAAACACTTGCTGAAATTGTTGCAACCAAATCAGTCTAAAATGGGTGCTTTGTTGGTAAATCTTCGCTTCGCTCGATTTATATTTATCTTAGATCATAACTTTAGGAAGTGGTAATCAATAGCCATTTAGCTAAAGCCAATATTCGAACGGCTGTTGCTGTTCTTATTACGTTCGAATTATTTGCAGTTATACCGTTTTTATGTGTTTAACAACAAAAGAGGAGGAGACGAGCCAGCCTAGGGCCGAAAGTCTCCTTAATAAAGACAATAAAAAAGCAAAAGGGGTTTATTCATTTTTCGAACCCATATGTAACTCTGAATTCATTTCAAACCATGTATTTACTTCTAATATTTCTATTTAATTGTGACCAATTGTGAATAGAATCCTAATGATTGAAACCTTCCCAACACCATCCATTCAAAGTGGAGCACAGAAATCAATCTTCCGAAACAAGGCGACACAAAAGAGATTATGTTTTCGATTTATTTCAATACGCATAGAAAATAGTATCGCCATATGTTCGACTGATATCGATAAACAATTTCAATCTTATAACGAATAACACTTGATGGAGCACACTCCAGTGCGGCAAAGATGGACGATAATCCCCTTGAAGGCTTTACTTTTCATGTGTAGTACATCCCGTTGTGTGTGTGTGTGCTGAACTCCGGCCATCTATGGTTGCTGGACAAATGAAACCATGTTGCGTGTAAGGTTCAACCGACGACGAGCCAATCTCCACCAAGTCGTCGTCGTCGTCGTCATTGTGAAAGAGAAATGGAAATATTTTCATTCCGATTCGACAGCGCAAACAATTCTCCGAGCCATTAGGGATTAGCAGCAGCAATCTGGAAAATGGATTGTGTCAAGTGTGTTCGACATGTCCGACAGTGTTTTCAATATCGATGATACCATTATTGGCGAGAAGATGTTGGAAAACAAATCAATCGCTATTTCGCAGTGATATACGTGGTTTTAGCTCCATATTGTTGTAAAGCTACAATGGAAACTGAAATTTGAAGAAAGTTTGATAATCTTGAAACATATGTCACAATTCTTCTGGTTGCAGCAGTAGCCTTTCTGACCTAGTGATGAAATACAAAACCATGCCCCACATGGGCTCTAATTGAAAGGTGCAACTCCACGTCCGAGCTTTCAGTTCGTAACGATAAAAAACTGCTATATTGTGAGGATGCTTTCCGAGCACTATCGACAAAATGTACGAGCGTTGAGAAAATCCGGTCTGGCCAGAATGAAAGGATGGAAATCTAAGCCTCAGGTGCCAGACCAAAGTCCATGCAACCCATTTTCCTTACTATACCTGGTCCGACTGTATTCGACACATCACAAAGCAAAGTTCTGTGCAAATTTTTCTACCTTCTAGCTCTATTTTCGAATGCTCTTCAACTGAGCAGAATGATACAAAGAGCATAAAGAATTAATGGAATTAGTTAGAACATTTAAGATAGATTCCCATAGAAATACAGAAAAAAAATCCTGTGGAAACTTCGAAGAATTTCTTGTGGAAATCCCAAAATTATGACAAACTCTGCCGCCGACTACATTCGAACCGCCGCACACCTCTACTTGTGTTATTTAGTTTGTCTATTATTGTCTCGTTTACGGACAGTTTGCTCTCTCGCAAACCGGTATAAACCCGGTAACCATGGCCGCCAAAGTCATAACCCACTCGTTGATGAAAGCCAAGTAGTGTGACTAATCTGTAGCTTGATTAATTTACAGCAATACGTCGTCCCTATATGCTCTGCAGTAGCTAGGGAACATGCCTAGAAGCTTTTCACTCGTTCTTTCACTCTACACACAGTACGAAAAAATCGTCAAAATTGAAAACATTCATCTATATCCCCAGAAAATTCGGTCAAAATATGCAACATTGTTGACTTTTAGTATGCAAAAACAGATCAGTGGAATCCGATCATTAGAACAAAGTTCGTTTTTCAACTGTGTGCTGCTACCGCCGAGCAGCGGGTTGCTGATGAACGCGATGAACTTGGGCTGCGAAATCCACAGCGGAAACAAGTGTCAAAATGCGTTATCAGAAGCCCGCAGGAAAATATTGCCTCGCTGTCTCTCTCTCGTAGGTATGCCGAAACCGTCGCTTTATAACCCCGGCGAAACGCCCACAGCGAAATTAAAAATTCGGCTACAAAGCACTGCTGAAAGGGTTGATTGGCGCTGCGTTATAACGCAGCCGGGGCGGGTTCGCTTCAGCATCCCGGAAATGCCGTCGAAAAGTTGTCCTGTTCAATTATTTCGCTCGTTCGTTAACTTTTCGACACATTTAAAAGCACAACAAGGGCGTTTGATTTGATTTCCGCTGAACTAGGTTTTGACTGAAAATAGTGGATTTTCGATGGTGTCGTGTTCGATATCCCTGCAATCGAAATTAATCTAAATGTTAGATCAACTATTTTGTCTTGCTTTGAAAATAAATTATTTGATTGTTGATCTTTCGCCTTCAATATTTCATTCAGAGCAATCAGAGCTATCTCCAGTTAGCCTTGCGAGAAAAGGCGTAGGCGTGAGTGGGCTGCGAAATGGTGAGTTGACATCCGGGAAGGGGCGCCTAACATAGCTCTGGTCCTCACAAGTTCCAATACTCACGCTTCCACGGGTCTTCCGATGACAATATGGTTTCACAGTGTGACGTCACACGTATGTAGCCACGGCTGCGTCCTGATGAATTTCTTCCATATTTGACAGGTATCGGTGGTTTGTATATAAACAAAGGTTCATCCGCTTGCTGCGGGAGACAGGATGAACCTCATGAACCTACCACCGATAAATGTCAAATTGAGTTCATTCGATTGAGTTTTTGAGGTTATGTTTATTTGATGTAAAACCTTATTGACCGCCAGCTAAGGGTTGCGTACTTAGCTGGTAGTGCAGCCTGGGCACTGTTGTCCTTCTGACATCAGCTAGAGTGAGAGGGTGCGTCCTGTGGGGTCTGCCTAGGATGTGGTGGGGTTCGACAGTGGGCTCTGTTGAACTTCTATAAAAAGCTGCATGTGTCCCCAAGCAGGCCCTATCAAAGCGACCGTGTGCCCCTCAAAGCGCACTAGCCTAGTCCTGGTGTTGGGTGGGACTTTAAACAAATTTGACCCGACTGATCGAGCGTCTGTCCACCAAGGAGGTGCGGCTCCAACAGCGTCTGTTCTGGCATCCAGCGGCTGAGTATGAAATGCTATTCCCCGGAAGCTATACCTAAGATGGCAGCCCCATCCCGGTGGATAGGGAACCTTGGGCCAACAACCTACTGTTCCCGAAACATCAATTTGTTCGAGAATCCGATAATGAAAGAATACGGACTGATTTTACGGCGCCGACTCTTAGCGCGAAACAACGGACACGAATAGGAACATGGAACGTTTTAACCCTAGCCCAGCATGGTAAATTGGCACAACTTGCCAATGAGGCACGCCGCATGAAGCTTGAGATCCTGGGACTGAGTGAAGTCCGTTGGCCAAACTTTGGAGAACACAGAACGCCGTCGGGACAAGTTCTGCTATACTCTGGTTTACGAGGTGAACACGCTCCCCGGCATCGCGGAGTTGGCTTCCTACTAAGCGCTCAGGCACACTCTGCGCTTATGAAGTAGGAACCTATAAGTGAAAGGATAATCGTTGCCAGATTTAGAACACGGGTCCGAAACCTTACTATAATCCAATGTCATGCGCCAACCGATGCTGCCGATCTGCAAGACAAAGAGAACTTTTACAGTCAACTCAATGCCGTCGTAGATAGAATTCCGAAGGGTGATATCAAGATCTGTTTGGGCGACTTCAATGCGAAGGTCGGATCCGACAACTCGAACCATGAGCGCATTATGGGACGCCATGGTCTCGGAGAAATGAGCGAAAACGGAGAGCTGTTCGCAGAATTTTGTGGTAATAACGACATGGTGATCGGGGGATCGCTCTTCCCTCATCGACCGGTTCACAAGGTCACGTGAGTCTCCCGTGACGGCTTTACAGAAAATCAAATCGACCACATCTCCATCAGCCGAAAATGGAAACGGAGCCTTCTTGATGTACGGAATAAACGTAGTGCCGATATCGCGTCTGATCATCACCTCCTCATCGGCGAAATACGCCTGCGCATTGCGCGGATTCGTCGGCAGGAGGAAAGAGTTGGACGACGATTCAACACACGCCGACTGGAAGATGCCACGGTGAAACGGTCCTTCGTTGAAGAACTGGAGACGCGCGCTGCAGATATTCCGGAAGGTGGCAGCGACCAATGGACCGCCATCAAGAATGCCTTCATCGCCACCAGCGGGAACAATCTGGGCGAACTGCGCACCCAGAGAAAGCAATGGATCACCGATGAGACCTGGAGGAAGATAGAGGAGCGAAGAGAAGCCAAAGCCGCGATAGAGCGATCGAAAACCAGAGGAGCCAAAGTCTTAGCCCGTCAACGATACGCGGCTCTTGAGAAGGAAGTAAAAAGCTCATGTCGACGGGACAAGCGAGCGTAGGCAGACTCTCTGGCCGACGAAGGAGAGAGAGCCGCCGCAACCGGGGACATTCGCCTCCTCTACGATATCTCACGACGCTTAAGCGGGGCGAAGATGAATGCAACGATGCCTGTGAAAGACGCGAATAATCAGTTATTGACCGACCCAACTGACCAGCTGAAACGCTGGTTCGAGCACTTCGAACAACTTTTTCAAGTGCCAGCCAGGCCATCACCACCTCGGCATGATCTGCCTAGGATCCGACGTATAACACGCGTCAATACCGAAGCTCCATCACTGCTAGAGATTCAAACAGCCATCCAAAGCATGAAATCGAATAAAGCCCCAGGGGTCGACCGCATATCAGCCGAGATGCTCAAAGCTGACCCCATGACATCCGCTCAACTACTGCATCGTTTATTTCATAATATCTGGGACACCGCAACTTTCCCGGTCGACTGGATGCAAGGTATCTTAGTAAAGGTGCCCAAAAAGGGTGACCTGACTGTATGCGATAACTGGCGAGGCATTATGTTGCTGTGTACCGTTCTAAAAGTTCTGTGCAAAATTATTCTAGCCCGGATTCAGGAGAAGATCGATGCGACTCTCCGTCGGCAGCAGGCCGGATTCCGTGCCGGAAGATCCTGTGTGGACCATAATGTCACGCTCCGCATCATTCTGGAGCAGGTCAACGGATTCCAAGAGTGCCTTTACTTGGTATTCATTGACTACGAAAAAGCTTTCGACCGTCTCAATCACGAGAATATGTGGGGCGCCCTGAGACGCAAGGGGGTTCCTGAGAAAATCATCGGCCTCATCGAAGCACAGTACGAGGCCTTTTCGTGTAGAGTGCTGCACAATGGGGTCCTGTCCGACCCTATCCGGGTCGTAGCTGGTGTGAGGCAAGGATGTATTCTATCACCGTTACTGTTCCTCATCGTAATCGATGAGATTCTGGTAGATGCGATTGACTGTGAACCAAACCGCGGGCTGTTATGGCAGCCTATAACCATGGAGCACCTAAACGACTTCGAATTGGCTGATGACGTTGCACTCCTCGCGCAACGGCGCTCTGATATGCAGAGTAAGCTCAACGATCTTGCCGAGCGCTCCTCCTCGGCAGGTTTAGTCATCAACGTCAACAAAACCAAATCGTTGGATGTAAACACGGCGACTCCTTCCAGTTTCACAGTAGCCGGGCAACCAGTGGAGAATGTTGAAAGCTTCCAATATCTTGGTAGCCAAATGGCGTCAGACGGCGGTACCAAGATCGACATAGGCGCACGGATCAAGAAAGCAAGGGCTGCCTTTGCGACTTTGAGAAATATCTGGAAAAACAGGCAGATAAGTGAACGCACCAAAATACGAATTTTCAACTCTAACGTGAAATCTGTGCTGCTATACGCTAGCGAAACATGGTGTGTACCAGTGGAGAACACTCAACGGCTGCAGGTGTTCATTAACAGATGCCTGCGGTATATAATTCGGGCCTGGTGGCCTCACTCACAATTGGATCTCAAACAACGAGCTCCATCGTCGTTGTCACCAGAGGCCGATAGCAACAGAAATTCGGGATCGGAAGTGGGGCTGGATCGGCCACACTCTACGTAGGGGCGGAAACGAAATCTGTAAACAAGCATTAGACTGGAACCCAGCGGGACATCGCAGCAGAGGCAGACCCAGAGGCTCATGGCGGCGAAGCCTCAATAAAGAAATAAAAGAAGTCGACCGAAATCTAACCTGGCAACAGGTTGAAGCGATAGCCGGGCAACGCTCAGGATGGAGATCTTTCAAGTCGGCCCTTTGCACCACCGGAGGTGTACAGGATCCATAAGTAAGTAAAAGTAAGTAGGCGTGAGTTCGATTTTTGGTTCAGTCTAGGGTACCTTGCGTGGACCCGGCGTGTTTTTGGAATTTTGAAGGAATTTATCATAAAGTTATAATTCCGCGACCCAGTCATTTACCATAACAACTTGCGAAAAACGGCTCTGACGGTATGCTGCATCTCGTGAGTGTATACAGAGGGGATAAATATGAGATTTTTTCATTTTGTTTTGGATTCAACACCTGTCAATTTCACAAATCAAGTTTTCAAACATAAATCTGGTTAGTTTTTAACCGGAAAGTAGGTATATGATGCAACATAAGATGCTTGGTCACTCCCGACGGAATCCAAGTTTAAAAGTGCTCGCGTTTTCGGGGACACACCACTCGATACGGAAGCAACGCACAACTGTCATTTTTATTATTTCACGCATGCTGCGACGCAGCAAAGCTAAATCAACAAAAATGACAGTTGTGCGCCGCCTCTGAATCGAGTAGTGTGCCCCCGAAAACGCGAGCACTTTAGAACTTGGATTCCGTCAGGAGTGACCTTGGAGGCGATATAGGGAAACTGTTCCGTTTTCCATCTCACTAAACAAATATTTATCTCATTGCGAAACAAAGAAATACAACACCAATTTGGTCGCTTCTTGCTCA
This sequence comes from Armigeres subalbatus, assembly GCF_024139115.2. Lineage (NCBI taxonomy): Eukaryota > Metazoa > Arthropoda > Insecta > Diptera > Culicidae > Armigeres > Armigeres subalbatus. The sequence goes on along the minus strand of NC_085139.1, from coordinate 37,782,086 downwards.
CTGCTGAAAAAATAAGAAACAAATCAAATTCCTTTTCATTGCTTTGTTTTTCGTGAGATTAATATCGGAGCTATGAGAAGTAGCGGGCTTGGTAGTCATATGGCTACTGCTTCTGCCTCATACGCAGGAGGTCGTGGGTTCAATCCCAGGTCCGTTCCATTCTCTCTTACTTTGTATCTTTCTCTTTATTTCTCATGTTCTAGCAATCGCTAGAACTGGAAATGGACTTCCATACCGTTTCCATTACTATTCCTATACCTTCAACTTGAGTATTCCAACAGTAATCTGCTAGAATTGGAAATGAACTTATAGAGCTCGTTTCCTACATCCAATCAGTTGTTTTCTCCTATCTATCACATTGGCAGCTCGTTAACCAAGACGGACCTCTGCCTCTCCAACCTAACCCAGAAATTCCAACAAATTTCGCATGAACTCGTGGCAAGTGCAGAGGTATATTCGGCTTGCAGTGGGCGAGTGATTGCATCATCATTTCCTCCCCCTTCCCTACATTGACTTGCATTCTGACGTGGCAGGCGCCAGTATGACCTAACAAATGAGATCACCAGTACTTGTACATTGAAGATGTGTGCTAGTCCCAAGCAAACATCTGTTGGTTCCCTGTGCAAGAACAGCTGATCTGGTCATAATGGAGTAGCAACTACGAGCAGTCAATCAAGCTCAAGCAAGCTCAAGTTAAGCTCAAGCTCAAGATTAATATCGGAGCTATGAGATAAGGTCCAGGAGCAGTAACCCTACATACATATTTTATGGGAAATTACCTATTTAAAGATTGTTCATACATTGTTTAACTTCTGGTAGAGCAACCATGTTTATAGGACAGCTTGATTTTGTCTCGAGCTCATCTTACAATTGTCTGGATTTATCTTTAATTGACTTTAATTGAGCATTCAACAATTAGTTGACCGAGGTGAAACAAATGCCAACTGAACTTGTTGCACCTCGGCCAACTAATTGATGAATTCTCAATCGAAGCCAATTAAACTACAGCTGCGTGCCAAAATTAATCATCAAAGCAAATCAATAAAAATCGCAATCAATAATTTTAGAACCCTACAGCATCTTCTTTTCCTTCTTCTTCTACTTATTGGCATTACATCCCCACACTGGGACAGAGCCGCCTCGCAGCTTAGTGTTCATTCAGCACTTCCACAGTTATTAACTGCGAGGTTTCTAAGCCAAGTTACCATTTTGCATTCGTATATCATGAGGCTAACACGATGATACTTTTATGCCCAGGGAAGTCGAGACAATTTCCAATCCGAAAATTGCCTAGACCGGCACCGGGAATCGAACCCAGCCACCCTCAGCATGGTCTTGCTTTGTAGCCGCGCGTTTTACCACACGGCTAAGGAGAGCCCACATCTTCTTTTCCTATTGTGTATTTATACTCCCTAGTCTCGAGTCAGATGCGAGTATGTCGGTTACCCAAACTAACCCTAGTTGTAAGAATATGAATTACAAAAGTTGTGTAATAAATTGATGAAAAACCCTGATTGATCCACCTAGAAGTGTTTGTGCCTTTCTCGTACATTAGATTTACTAAAAAATGGAGTAAGATTTTCTTAGCGTGTTGTATAAAAATATAAATCGTATTTTGGCCATAACTTTTGATCCCAAAGTCCGATCTGGGCAATTTTCAATAGGAAACAATGGGACAGGATTCACCGTGCAAACAAATCGAATCAAGATAGGTGCCTAAAAGTATAGTGGGTCGACCGTAGACGCTATCTTGTCGGTAACCAAATCCGCGGAGATAGCTATCCAGCGTAAGAGGAGGGGAGTAGGTTTAGAGGAAACAGCGCAACACGTGCTGTTCATGTGCCCACGTTTTCGCACAATGCGTGACCACATGCTTGCCACATGTGGTCCGGACACTACCCCGGACAACCTAGTCCGGACAACCTAGTCCGGAGGATGTGTAAAGATGAAGTTGGCTGGAACGCCGTTTTATCGTCTATCGTCCAAATCGTCTCGGAGCTACACAGAAGTTGGCGCGTGGATTCAAGGAATGGCTAGTTCAGGCGCAAATAAGAGGTGGTCCAAGGGTTCGGAGTCGGCTTCATGGGTCATACCGGTGCCCTGTGATCGAACTCGATCCTTTTATCGAACAAGTGGCCGCGCGAAGAACAACATGGTATCGTCGCTTTCGCAGCGTCGGTCAACCAGGCGGATTCCGAGCCCGAGGACGGAAAGGGGTCCTCGTCAAGCCTGGGGCAGGCGTAGGCACCGTGTCGTGCAGAGGGAAGCAGGCGCGAAGAGGACCCTTCCCACCTTCCGAGGACATAGGGCGTGGTAAGGCCACCTGGAAAGCCGGCAATGCGCTGGCACGATACCATGGTGTTCTTCTAAAAAAGCGAGTCACGATGTTCGGTGCTGCAAGGACACGCAGCTATCCTCGAAGGTGCGTTGTGCACTGTCCCCCCTTTGAAGCATTACTTTCTGATTGTACCGAAGGTATGATGGGCTTGGCGGCAATGGAAACGGTTTAGCGGGTCGGCCTTCCTCGTTTGCTGTTGGAGGTGGTCCCTAACCTCGCACTTCCTGGACAACCCAGGATGTCTGTTGAGCAGATTCCCCCTCAATTCCTAGCAATTTGGTTGGCCAACGACATTATTGATATCATGACACGTCACTTTGAGAAGATGCAGGAAGCCTACATCCGACAAAAAAAAGGAAGCTTAGCAGATCGGAATAATGATTAATTATTTTAGAGCGTCTTAGGGGAAATGCTACAAGGTTAAAAGACTATTATTCTTCCATTTACTTCCACTATTAACTTTTTTATGTATCAACAAGCAGATACGTATTTCGTTTCCTACTTGGAAACTTCTTCAGTGTTTGTTATCGTTTGTTGTCGATAACAAACACTGAAGAAGTTTCCAAGTAGGAAACGAAATACGTATCTGCTTGTTGATACATAAAAAAGTTAATAGTGGAAGTAAATGGAAGAATAATAGTCTTTTAAGATCGGAATAGCCATCAACACCGAAGACGATATGCAGAATGTTGAACAATAATCCGGTGGGAATGGCTCTCGATAACGAAAGTTCACTTAATTTTTGCTAATGTTTGGGTTTCTCATCGATGGTTTTTTGACGAGTTAAGACTACACATTTATTTGCCAGATTGTCCCAACATTTCGGCCGAAAACAAAAGTGGGACAACTCAACATTTTCAGCTACTCATCGATGAATACTAGACCAACATTTGAAAAGGGCGTAAGAGCAAAATTCATTCCTTCTGATTCTTTATCTACAAATATAGCTATATATGTAGACGAGGAATCAGAAGGAATACATTTTGGCTGTTACGCCCCTTTCAAATGTTGGTCTAGAATAGATGAAAGTTAGATTGTGGGTAGGTAGAGCAAAATGTTTATATGGAGACGCATGGTTGGTACACTAACTTCTAACAATTAAACTTTTCCTACAATTTCACCATTTTTTTATTACCTTTGCCTTTGAACGAAGGTCAGTTTTGGGTACACTGGCACCGGTTCTGGGGCTTTAGCTGAATAATGTTTATCAGAATACTTTCAAATGTGCGTGAGCATGATTGACCGCCCACGGTTGCTACTCCGTTATTGCCAAGTCAGCTGTAATTACACAGAGAACCAACAGATGAAGTTTGGGACTAACATCATCTTCAATGTATAAGAACTGGTGACCCAAAAATAAGCAATACCAGCGCCGGCCGTGTCCGAATGCAGATCAATTAGGGAATAGGTAGGAAATTGTTGACGTGATACTCGCTTTGATAGAAGCCGACGAGTCATCTGCACTTCCACGAGAGATCACTGGGATGTTGGATATATGGGGTAGGAAGTGTGGCAGGGTTCGTTTTGGTAAACGGTATGCCGTGTATAGCGTGTAGTTTGATCTATAAAAACAAAACTGAAATTTATTATTAAAGGCCGCACAAAGCAGAACTAAATTTCGGTGATCGGCTAATCGTTCTGCTTACCGTACAAAGCAGAACAAAACTTTTGATGACCGGCCGATCGTTCTGCTTACTGAAGAAAACATATCTGGATTTTAACTTTTACTTTCTAATTATTTTTTTCACACACACACGAAGCAGAATCAAATTTCGGTTACCGGCCGATCGTTCTGCTTACTGAAAAAACACGTATGGACGCTTTCTCGATCGTTCTACGTGTAATACAAAACACGAACAAATCTGCACTGAACTGATGGTTTCACTATCCAATTTACTCGCCCCCTCAAAAGAATCAGACATTTTGATAACCGAGCGACCGTACTGCGTCCAACACAAGAGAAAGCACTCTATCCAGAACATGATTTAAATTTATACGGAGAAAATTTGAAAAATGAAATACACAATATATAATACTAGTCGACCCGGCAGACGTTGTCCTGCGTAGTAGGCTAAAATGCCCATGTGAAATTTCCATACGAATCCTAATTTTAGTTTTTCACGATTTGCACAACCTTACGCGTAATTTTTGCATGAGGAAATATCATATAAACCCGTCGGAAACGGTAACGAACATATCTGCTGAAGAAATGAAGAAAATCCATCCAGCCGTTTTCGAGTTATGCGGATACGAACACAGACCATTTCATTTATATATATATATAGATATCAGTAGAGTATATGGGTAACTGTAATGGATGGGATTTATAAAATGATGTGAATAACAATAATAAGATATATTAAAAATATTAAAAAAAATTCCTCATATCGAAAGAAGCTTTGGATCAGAACATATAAAGCTACATAAAATAGCAATTGTTGAAGTATACTGTATGGAATCACTCGTCGTACGGCACCTCTCTGAACAGCTAAGCCAGATTGGATCCTTATTCTGCCTTTAATACAACATGCTGCTTTCTAAACATCCAATTCAATGTATGAAAAAAAATAAATAAAACATGCTATTCCTGTAATGTTGATGGAGCAAAACAATGTTTATTAATGGGTTTTTTTTAAACAATAATCGTTGAAACAGGTGGAGTTGTATGCGGCGATGTCTTATCAACTTTTCTGGGTTATGCGAGCAAAGCGTGGGAGGAGGTGTGACGTACTCACATTAGATACAAAATCAGCATTTCTGGAACAGGATACTAGGATGGTTAACTAATGACACTTAGAATACATCTCGAAAACCTATAGGAACTTATAGAATGAAGTAGAAACCAGTAGGAGAGACAATCTGGCATGATGTTTTATTTAAGTCGATTCAGCTTATCTAGCATGCTATAACAAAATCGTTAATATCGTACACAGACAGAATGTTTGAAAGAAAAACTTCATTGATCAGTTTATATTTATTATAATATTTGCATGTTTTATCAAGCAGTTTTTTTTTTCTATGGCAGGGTTAGGTTTTTTAAATGCCTAAATGTCAGTATATTATAGTAAAATATTGAATCATGGAGAGACCCGTAATCATTATCATTAACATGATTAGACGGAATATGACGTTTTCATTACAATTGATATAATAAATTTGGCGTCTCAATTAGCTTTACGAGTAAATCTCAGGATTATAGATCGGGAGACAATAAGTTGGACTAATACATTTATCCTGGCTTTCTGGTCTTAGTGCTTCATTTTGTCCGCTACACAATATGTACTCTGATTACTACAATCCCACTTTTTAAAAGGTATTGTAAGTTCGTGGAAGTGGGCTGATGTGTAAACGCGGATAGCATTGACATGATTAAATTCTTATGCTTTATCTTGGTGTTTTTAATTATTTTTTTAATGATAAAGATATGGAAATATCAATTAGGTATTTTTCTGTTCTCTGATCGCATTATTGTAGTTGTCTGATGTTTTGTAGCTAATTCAGATAGTATATACGTTTTATTTTTGACCCGTTCGTTTAAGAAACATTTGAAATAAAATCCAAGAGAGCAAAACAATTTAATTTTTCCAAAAGTACTGAATTTAAAAGGTACATAGTGGCAACGACGACAACAACGAATTATGGATATCTAAAAATAGATTCTGTGTGGATTCTGCACAATAGATCACGGCACAGCAGCGGTTAAGAACACAGAGTGCCTATCAAATAAGGCCGATACAAATATTTAACAGCTATTTTGTCTCGCACCTCCCCCCCCCCTCTCCCCTTCGGATTTTTTTTGCTAAAAAATACCATTTTGAGGGGCAACAAAATAAAATTCGGATAATTTTTTGAAATTTCAAAACATTCTTGAACAAATCCGAGGAGTTTTTTGATTTTTTCCATTTTAATATTTATTTTTTATTATCCCCCACCCCCTTGACCTTCCGAAGATCAAGAGGACAAAATGTTAATTAAAAATTAGTAACGGCCCAAATATAAGAAATAAAAAAAGGTGCATAGTATTTTCCAAAATATTTAAAATTACATCATCGTCGTTTTGCACATTATCATTTAAATCATTGTCAGTGTTAGATTCTTTTAGGAGGTCGCCCAAAAACATTTGAACAAGTAGAAAAATGTGGGGAATTGTAGGAGCACATAGGCAATAAATAACATTAAATTAGACTAATTTTAGTTCCAAGAAAACAACAAGCAGTTTGTTGAATTTTCTTTACAGTTTTAATCTATGTTTGTAAATTGTGAAAAAAATAAGCTGGGATTACTCAATCGTTTTTACAAAACCGAGTTAGAACAGGTAAAAACAAAATTTAACGAATGCTTTTAACACGAAACAGATTATCACCCGTATTCTTGTTTGCGGACGAACGATACTTTCGAACGAATGCGATTCATTCGAACAGTTTCTCCATTTGATTTAGCTGGCGTAAATGGGAATGTGCATCAACTTTCGTTCGAATGAGCGCTCGAACGTAAACAAGAATAAGGGTGTATAGCTATGGGAGGAACCAGAAAATTTAATGAGAAGTTAACAAGTTACATAGAAGAAAACGAAAAAGAAGTAGAAATATTATGAAAATAAATTATACTTAACAAACTGTTGATTTTTATCTCTGGCAAGGAACATCGGTGACGGCACACACGCAGCCAAATGAACATTTACTTCTGCGAATAGCGACCCAGGTTCTACAAAAAGTAACAGGATCACACTTAGAACTGATTGCTCGATGTTCTTCAAACGTCTATGCGTTAAAAGTCTTCGTATATCACTCCTTGATGGTTCCAATACAAGGTGTTCTTGAAAACAGCCGTTTCCCATCTGGATTGCCGAATTCCGGCGCTGCCTCTCCATCTTTTCATAGATACTTGTTGCTGCCGTAATATCGCCAAACTTCGGTTTGCATAAGGCCCGTGGAATTAGATTTCACTTGGAGGATCCTTCATTACTTTTGTTGATAATAAACTCCCTTCGGAATCAATTTTCTAAATTTTTGACGGGAGATGAAAAAAATGCTTCCGCTTCTCAGTATAGCTTACTATCTATCAGAATACTTTCAAATGTGGTACATTAATGTTTGACCTCGAATATACCCTATAGTAATCAATATTTTAACAGATTTTGAATCTGCAGGGAGACTCAACTAAACAGTAGCTCTTCAGAGTTTTCCGGGAATCTCCCGATTGCCCTGGATTTTTTGATGATTTCTTCTTCTCATTGGCATTACATCCCGCACTGGGACATTGCCGCCTTGCTACTTAGCGAGCACTTGCAAAAAAAATTTTAACGCTTTGTTGTTTTTATCAAAAGTGAAAACCTTGAAGAAAAATCGAGTAAAGAAACATACTCCACACAAAAAAACATGATGAAGTTTGTTGGAAGATCTACAACAAATATCCTTATTATTGTTTAGCTTTCATAGTCGTGAATATTAGAATTGAATGCAAGCCCCAACATATAAGTTTTAAATCAGCTTCGCGTATAATTATAAATCCTTTCCCGCAAACCGTTTCATGTTGAAGATGCCGGAATTCAGAAACAGAGCCACACCAACGATCACGAACACCGATACAGCATTTGACTCTCAATTTGATTAATCATGGCAGCTATGAATAGAACGGACATCGTATCATGTTTATGGTAAAATCCGACCGTAATCTGGTAGTGGTTCGCAGTACCATCAAACCAAAATACCACTCATCATTCGATAATATCGAGGAATAAGCTTTCATTACGCGTTTATTCCCATCCATGCAGCATTATAACTGAACGGAAACGATGCGTTGGTGTTCAAAAGTCGAGATGTTGCAGCGATTCACCTTTCAATGGATTGAAAACGTTGTGTTTTTTTTTCCTTCATTATATGTCAGGATGTCTATTTTACGCGAGTATATGAAGCGCGCAAGGATTGGGTTGTGATAGAAACATGTGTTCCACACCAATTAACAAGCCAATGCAGCGATGCCAAATGAAGGGGTACCTAAATGGTTGGTCGTAATTAGCGGTATTGGTATCCGATTGAATTGGGATTCGAGTGGGCTTAAGGTATGTGGTAGGGAAACGTATGATTTATGGAGGGCTATTGAATCGGTTGATATGTGGAGCGTAGTTCTTGCTACATGGAAACTCTTTTAGTGGTTCACTCGGTACCAGAGCATTTAGTGATGTGAAAAAACACGAACTCATCAATTAAACCCTTGTACAATGTAAAAACAAGTTTATAATTTAAATAAAGCATGTTTAATTATGGGTTGTTTTCAACAGGTCAAAAATATTTAACTGTGAAATTGTATTTAACTCCCGATTGCACACCGTTCATAATTTGCTAGATCAAGCGTGATATGAGGAACTGGAATCCGCCTTATTACTAATTTAAAATACAGGCGTTTCTGCAATGCCAATTTTAACCTTAAATGTTTGATTTTGGGTATAATTTTAAAGGCTTGATTTGTACAATTTGAAAGCGAGCTTCTTGTATTTTGAAAGCATGTTTACAAAATATGGATTTTCATAAAAAAAGCAATTATTCTGGACCAAAGTAAGAACAAAAGTAACCCTTTATATGGATATGACTGTCGAAGCTCCATGGCTTGACTCATTCAATTTACCACAATCGCTGCTCAGAAAATCTTTGTTTCAAATTCATTCCGTTGAAACTGGAAAACGCACCTCCTCTGCCGAATTATTCCCAAGCGAACAGTCAGGACCTATCATACAATGTGACAGTCCACAGCTGAACCTTGCCAGTGAAAATTTGATCCATACAGAAACAGAAAAGCATACCGTCTGTCCCAGTTGATTCTTACCATGGCATAGACCTCGTCATCTACCGAGGTATGGAAAGCGTAAAAAGATGCGTTCAAAGTTCATCCCCGTGTCCACTCACGTTCCAACGCAAAGCCCCAGTGCATCGTCGTCAGTCTTCTCGTTCCAGATTTTATTGTTCTATTTTCTGGCACGTATCCATCTGGCCATCTAGAAGATGGGAGGCATCTCACAGTCGACCGAGGCAATCCATCCTCGCCCACTTACACTGCGTAGGTTGGCCTGTCTTGTTTCAACATTTTCAATTGAATAGGACTCGGTCGGTGGAGATTCGTCAAAACGCATTATCATGTTTTTTCGTCATGGAAAGTCTGTGCAGGAATAGGATCGCAAGGGAGGTATGGAGAGTTCTAAATATATTTCAGTGGCTGTATCATCTATCCTACGATACTGATGGGTCTGGGTGATGTTACCAGCTGTGTAAACAATTACACAAGAAATTTGAATGACAAATTCCGGACGACAAATTTTGATTTGTTTGTTTTTCAAGCTCCAATAGCGAGCCTTCAGCATGGATTGGACAACAGAAGGTTGCTCAATTCGGGTATTGATTCAAGTATTTTTCCATTCTTAGATACTAAATAGAATTTGGTCATATTTACTATCCATAGGATACTTGATTGAATGAATAGGCGGAAAGAAAACCTTATTCGAGCTCAGGAAATTGCATGTTCCCCAATTACAAAATAATAAGCTAGCATATAGAGTTATTGAACTGGTTTCCTTTCAAAAAAAATAAAAATAAAACGACTATTCGTGAATTTCGTAGTCGTAAGGCAGGAAATAAACAATTCTTGTATTATCATAATCCAACTAAATTAGTATGGTTCAAGGAGGGGCTAACCCAGTCAACATTTTGGTACCTATAACTCTTGATATAGGTTATTATATAAGAACCAACTAAATCGTATATAATGCACAGAATGGCTATATACGTACCAAAGTGGAGGCGATATAGGTACATACGAGTTTTATTTCACGATTTTTCCCGACATCATACGAACAGTATTACGATTAAACATTAAAATATGACAAATAAAAAAATCTTACCAGCACCAAGTCTCGAACATGCGACCTTTGGATCCGCAGGCGGATAGGGTTTCTCACCCCATTCCCGGCCTAACATGCGCACGACTGCATTATTTAATTGATATTTATGACTAGGGGCAACTTTTCTGAATTTTGTGGGCCGTGTAATATTGCGATGGGGTTCGCCTCTGCTTCAAAAATAGTTATTCTTGCTAAGCACCGCTTGAAAAAGCTTTTATTTGATTTAAATTAACATGGTGCAGCACTCATTTCAGTCATAGGCGATTGCTTATCCGGCATACCCCAAATCTCCTCGGCATACGCAATATTTTACTCAATCTCTCAACATCTTACTCTCATTCTCTCTCTCGGGACGGTAGAAAATGCGACGTAAACAAAAATATGCACGTTCCACGACAACAAGATGCCAGATGGTGTTATTCATAATCATTTTTATTTGGTTGAGAAGATATATTTACTCATCCAAATTTCTTCCAAACACTTAAAAACAATATCTTTTCCACCTTTTGAAATCGAGAGAATTATAAATAACATGATAGCTTCAACGTATTAGACAGTTTTCCTATTAACGATGAAGGATTATCTTCATACTAAAATAAAACTTATGGCCTTTTGGCAGCACTGTACAGCTAGAAGTTCTTGGGCCGAGGTGATTTTTTGTTCGGTTTGAGGATACATTTTTAAATGTATTCCAATATGTTCATATAAAATTTAGTGATACTAACAATTACAAAAGATTAAAGTGCGTGAGTTTATCATTATTGTGTGGTGATAAACAGCCTGAAGCAATGGTTGTATCGAGCACTGTGACGATTTTCAGGTAGGTGTTTATTTGATGATACCGTTTTGTAAAAGTGGAAAGAATCACTTCGGCTCAGTGGTGTTGCAACGAAGAGCAAAAGTTTGAAATCTACATTTTTATTTTCTATAATTGGATCGCTTAGGAGTGAAATAAATGGTTGAAAAATATTGAGTATTGTGCGAGATAAATAGGAGACTTTTTTAAAATGATCAATCATAAACCTACGGCTACTAAACAGTATAAATCATTAGCTTTCTGTGCAGTGAGCCGGGAATGGGGTCCATAGTAGAGCTGTGCGCCGCCGCGCCGCGGCCGCCGACGATTTTCAAGCGCCGCCGCCGCCACCATTTTTGACCGGCGCGCCGCTGGATTTTTTTTACCGCGCCGCCGGTAAATTTTAGGCGAGCCGTTGAAATATTTTTATTATAAAATATTATTGACGTAGTTACGTTTTTGTGGTTAATTCCCCACCCCCAAATTGTTCAAAGAAAAACTCCGTTCAAATCCAAATAAATTTGAAAAATTTCGGCTGCGCCGCTGATATCAATATGAAGTAAATACATAGCCTTTTCTGACACGAAATTAAAGGAACTAACGAGTAATGCCTTCCAATCCAGAACTCGTTAAAGCGTTTTAGGAAAATGCACACGATTATAGTGCGCAAATACAGACATTGCATTTCTCTGCTATTATTCCCCTTGCAAATTGATAAAAGTACAAGCATGGCATGTGCTAGAGGTTGCGGATTATACTCACGACAACCCAAACGATTAATAACTCATGTTTATCTATGCTTTGAAGTAAAAATAAGATTTTGCATTCGGAGACGAGCCAGCCTCGGGCTGAAAGTTTCCTTAATAAAGACACAAAAAAAAAGATTTTGCATTTTTTAAATCATGGTCTAGATACAGGAAAAGCCAATAAAAAGTGGTTCATCATTTTTTTAAAATTCCGTCTAATCTATCAAAGTTACTGTTTCTGGTTGTAATTTATAATTACAAAAACATTCTCATATAATGTGTTATTTGCACGATTTGGGAAACGATCCGTTGCGCTCATTATTTAACTTGTTAGAAAGAAGCTTAAAAATGAAAAGATTCTGAATCATTATTTTTGACCACTCAGGACACAAAGTCGGACAGAAACATAATTCTTGCATAATCAAACGCAATTCAGAAGCCATCCCCCTCCTACAATACAATTATCTGGTTATGCTATCTTTTGAAGTCATCTGATTTTACCACTGATGACAGACATTTTGAAGTAAGATGCCATCAGAGGATGCGATGAGGTGATCAGGATAGCCTTTCAGGCAATGGTAAAACCACAATTGAACAATTTCATACACAAAAGAGCTAGACATAACAGCGAACAAATTTTACATAGCTGGTGTCAGCCCTGGAAATTTTTCTGGTAACATTTTTGGAAAGCCCTTCCTACGAAATACTTTCTTCTAGAATTCTGGAAAATTCATTCAATTTTGGAGAATTGCCCTCCTTAGAATTGTAGAAAAATGCCTGGAGTGGCATTGTGTAAATTTGCTTCATCAAGAATCCTATAGACTTCATTCTTCTTTAATTCTGGGAAGTCTGCAAATTTTTTTCTCCAAAAATTCTGGAAAACCTTGGCTTTTTCGAATTGTGAGAAAACTCTTCCCTGTGAATCCTAGGGAATTCCCTGCTCCATGAATTCTGGGAAACTGATTATCCAAGCATTCTGAGTTCTTCCATCTCTAGGAATTCTGGGAAACTCTTTCCAATGAATTCTGAGGACTTACCTTTGCAGGAATCATGGCCAAATAATCTAAAGAACTTCAGCATACCCTCTCCCCCTCAACACTGGTTTTTCTTTTTCTCGAATTCTCAGTAAATCTCCAGATATTCTGTACAAATTCTTCGTCACAAATTCGGGACAGTCGTTATACAAGAATTGTGGTATAATCTTCTGATGGTACCTCCTTATGAGATTCTGGGAAATTTCACCTTCAAAAATTCTCAAACATTTTTGGAAATTGACCTCACAAAAGTTCAGGGCAATTGCTCTTTCACGAATTTTGGGAAATCCTTCTCTCAGACTTCAAGAGGAATTCCTTATTCAGGTATTTCCAGGAATCCCTCATCTGTGGATTCGGGGGAGATACATCAGCTCAGATATGCTATAGAGATAATTCCTCTCATTTTCCACTTATCTTTCAGGATGATCTTGAAAGAAACATAATTTAGGGTTTTGTCATCTATATGCTTATAAACTAATTTAAGGGTTCATTCACAAAATATATAACGCCAAAATTGATCATTTTCCACTCCCACCCACCTCTTTGTAATGCTTTTTGCAAGGAAAGGTTTGAAAATGTGTATAGGCCGTAACGTTCAAACAGATACCCACCCACCCCTAAAGCGTTATGTAATTGGGTTTTCCCTCAGATTTCACATTCACTCGAGAATTCCTTTTCTTTGAGTTTGAGCGATTCCTTATTTAATAATACATTTCCTAGAATTCCTGAATGGGGAACTCCTGTGAATTTCTTTTGCTCTTCTTTGTTGGCATTACATCCTAATTTGAAACTCGCTATATCGCACAAGGTGTCTACTCATCTGTAATTGATGATCAATTCAAAAAAGTAAATATTGCAAAAAATATTATTTTAAAGAATGTGTTGATGGCTTCACAAAACAATGTTATAAATAACTTAAGAAATTCCTCCAGGAATTCCTTCGCAAGTTTACCCAGAAATTGCTTCAGCCATTCAATCAAAATTCCTTCAGGAAACACATAGGAAATTCCTCCAGGTATTCCTTTGAAAATTTCTCCATAGATTCCGTCGGAAAATAATTCCAGAAAAAAATTAGAAAATTGCTAATCATTCTTATGGACACTCTTTTATTGATTTCTTTGAATAATTCCTTGGAAAACTGATCCAGAAATTCCTTCGGAAGTTCCTCCAGGAATTGCTTTGAAACATGTCTTTAATATATTCTTAAAGGCATTTTCCAGGTGGGGAGAAATTCCCTGATAATTTTAGGTTTTCCAGGTTTTTTACAGGTAGTAGACACCGCAGTTTAGTGTTCATTAAGCACTTCCACAGTTATTAACTACGAGGTTTTTTCAGCCGATTCACCATTTCTGCATTCCTGTGTAATAAAACTAATATGATGATGCTCAAAGTCATCGTCAAAATGTCAAAGTCAAGTATCAAAAAACCTTCGCCGTAACATGAAATGAATCCAGTCACTTTCAGCATGGCCTTGCTTTGTAACCACCAGGATAAGGAAGGCATAATTCAGAATGTTTGCTGGTATTTTTATCACGAATTACACTCCCTCCCGGAAAAACTATTGAAGAAATTCATGAAGAAAATTTATAAAGAACTCCTGTAGAAATCACTGGAAGAAATCGTAAAGAAATTCCTGATTTTTTTTAAAGGAATCTAAGGAGAATCTGCTCATAGAATTCCTGAAGGGATTCCTGGATAAATCTATAAGGAATTCTTGAAGAAGTTCTTGGAGGGATTCTAGGGGTCAGCTTTCGAAAAAATACTTTACTTAAATATTCTGGTAGTTTCAGAAGAATTCTTTGGAACTTTCGAAGATTTTTCTCATGTAGGATCTCTGTGAAATTTTATGGGATTTCCAAAAGATTTCAGACCATTTCACCATTTCACCTCAAAATGTTTATTAATTAGAAAAAACAACAAAAGTTTTCGCACACTTTCTCGCTAGTGTACAGTGTTAAAATTATATATATATATATATATATATATTATGCTTTTATTGCATGAGAAATGCAGACATTTAAATTGCTTGAACTGTTTGAAGGAAAATTTTGGACCACGCCGATTGAGCCGCCGCCGCCGCCGCCGAAAACAATCGCGGCGTGGCGCCGGCTGAGCCGCCGCCGCCGTTAGAAAAATACATTCACGCCGCCGCCGGTTCAAAGTAGATCGGCGCACAGGTCTAGTCCATAGGCCCAAGTAGTGATTTACCCTACTCTACCACGGCACCATAATGCACATCTTGAAGTGAGTCGGATTTTTGTCCAACAAAAAATAACACAATTTATATCTTTACAACTGCTTGAAACTTCTGCAAGCCACTTGGACTGAGGTGGTTTCGATTGTATTACGATTCACGTAGACATTCATTCGCACTGATATAGGATATTACAAGGAATATAAGTCATTATGAGTTTTTATTTACACAATTACGATTGATTTTCACTATATGGTAAAAATTATCGTATATGATACATTCAATTCAACATTTGTCGACAATAAACTGATAAAGTGCAGTGCAGTGCGATTTAGATTTTTAATGGACGCAAATGCGACTTTATTTGCTGTTTGTTATACGATATGTGGTTTACTGGGAAAATAATTAAATTATTTCGGGTTTCGAGATTCCGGATGTAAAAATTCTCGGGTACGGGTCGGGTTCGGGTTTGATGAGATTTTCCACTCTGGGTTCAAGTCGGTTCCGGGTTTTAAAGAAATTTATAAATCGGGTTCAGATTCAGGTTCATATTGTGAGGGTGAGATATATTAGGAATTGGGCAATCCACTTTTAGAGTGCATTGATGACAGATATGCAAATATCGTATAACGGTTTGGTTGCCAACACTAACCAGTAAATAGCAGGCCATGACTTTGCCTCTTTCATCGTGGGACAACAAACGGAGTCACACGCGCGATTAGACAGCACACCCCGTGATAGCTCGTTCGGCAGAACAAGGCCGCACATTTGGCGATCCGGCCAGGTTGTTCCTGATTGGAAATAATTATTTTGTAAGTATCCTGTGGGCGTGATTGGGGCATTTTTTCATCGGTTTTCGACTTGTAATGTCGAAGACGCTGTGGAAGAGCGTCTGATTAATAAATTTGCTCATCGGTTTCGACTCGTAGTGTCCATTAAATTATTTGTACATCGGTTTCGACTTGTGATGTCGAAGACGCTCTGGCAGAGCATCGAATTGAATGATTTACACATCGGTTTCGACTTGCGATGTCGAAGACGCTATGGAAGAGCGTCGGATTGATAAATTTGCTCATCGGTTTCGGCTTGTGATGTCGAAGACGCTCTGGAAGAACGTCGGATTGAATGATTTGCGCATCGGTTTTGACTTGTGATCTCAAAGACGCTATGGAATAGTGTCGGATTGATAAATTTGCTCATCGGTTTCGACTTGTAGTGTCGAAGTCGCTCTGGAAGAGCGTCGGATTGAATGATTGGCACATCGGTTTCGACTTGCGATGTCGAAGACGCTATGGAAGAGCGTCGGATTGATAAATTTGCTCATCGGTTTCGGCTTGTGATGTCGAAGACGCTCTGGAAGAGCGTCGGATTGAATGATTTGCGCATCGGTTTTGACTTGTGATGTCGAAGACGCTATGGAATAGTGTCGGATTGATAAATTTGCTCATCGGTTTCGACTTGTAGTGTCGAAGGCGCTCTGGAATAGTGTCGGATTGATAAATTTGCTCATCGGTTTCGACTTGTAGTGTCGAAGACGCTATGGAAGAGCGTCGGATTGATAAATTTGTTCATCGGTTTCGGCTTGTGATGTCGAAGACGCTCTGGAAGAGCGTCGGATTGAATGATTTGCACATCGGTTTCGACTTGTGATGTCGAAGACGCTATGGAAGAGCGTCGGATTGATAAATTTGCTCATCAGTTTCGACTTGTAGTGTCGAAGACGCTCTGTAAAAGCGGCGGATTGAATGTTTTGTCTATCGGATTCGACTTGTGATGTCGAAGACGCTGTGGGAAGCGTCGAATGAATGATTTGCTCATCGGTTAGGACTTGTAGTGTCGAAGAAGCTCTGGAAGAGCGTCGGATAAAATGATTTGCACATCGGTTTCGATTTGTGATGTCGAAGACGCTGGATTGACAAATGTGTTGTTTCTCAACGGTTTTTTACTTAAAAACGTTGAAGGAGCTCTGGAAGACAGCCAGCATAACTGATTTGTTTTCTCATCGGTTTCGACATGTGATGTCGAAGACGCTGTGGTAGAGCACTGGATTGAATGTTTTGGCTTGTGACGTCGCAGACGCTCTGGAAAACGCGAAAAAAAAGTTATTTGTTTTCTCATTGGTTTGACTTAAACGAGGTAAAATGTCGAAAGAATTCTGGAGTATTCGAAAGCAAATGATTCGTTTTCTCATCGGTTTCCACTTGTAATATCGAAGGTGCCAGATTGAATGATTTGTTGTTCTTATCGGTTTCGACTAAACATGATTTTTTTTTCGGAATAAATAATTTGTTTTCCCATCGGTTTTCTTCTTGTGTTGTCGAAGGTGCTCTGGAAGAGTATCGGATTGTTGCAGTTTTTGATGGTGAAGACACACAACTATTCTAATTTGAATTTCGAAGGTGCTGTGTGAGAGTACCGGACTTAATGGCATGAGCTTGAAGGGCATAGTATGTGTGGCGAACCACCGATATTGTTTTGATTTTTCCATTGGAAGGCCATCAAATTGTATTGGATATGGACTGCCGGATCGAATTCTATTGGTTTTGGATTGCAATGCTGGAAATATTTGCAAAAAAAAAAATTGAGGAATACAGCTGGAGGATCATGAATCTGGAATAGTTGACATTTTCAGAATGTTAAAAAAGGCTGGATCAATTTGCTTAGTAAATATGTACTTGTGTATTTGTATGTGGACTTTGAATTGAAATATTGAACTTGAATTGTTTTTGATATTGGTTCTCAATGAAACATTTGATTTTTGATAATGGGTGAGGTAACATGATTATTAGATTTGAAAATTGGAATTGGCTTGGTTGCAAATATTTAATATTATTTTAGAATCAACTTTTGGTTATAAGCTAGAGATTATATTTGAAAGATGGAGTTGGATTAGAATATTAGTTGTGAAAATTGGATGGACAAAATACATAACCATGCAATGGCAGACATAAATAAATCTTTCAATTAATTACTGTGGAAATGCTAAAGAACACATAAATAGTAAACCGAGAACTAGTGGTAATGCAGAGCCATGGAAGATGAGGAGAATGAAAAAAAAAACTTGATCATTTTATATGAATGTTTGATTTTAGTATCCCATTATAAAAACGTTCCAATGTTGGTCTGGGAATAAAACTTTGTTCATGGAATAGGAATATTGGATTTGCTTTTCGGGTTCATACATTGGATTTGAGTATCAGATTGGAAAATCATATTGAAATATTTGAATTCAAATTTGAATTAGGATGATTTTGAATATAGAAATTGAGTACGGATATTGGATACTGGATTGTAAAATTTAAAAAAAATTGCGATGTAAATAGTTGTTTATGAAAATCCTAAGTCAATGGTTTTTTTTCTCTTTTTTAGTGAGAGAAGAAGGGGAATGTGAGGGTGAGATATATTAGGAATTGGGCAATCCACTTTTAGAGTGCATTGATGACAGATATGCAAATATCGTATAACGGTTTGGTTGCCAACACTAACCAGTAAATAGCAGGCCATGACTTTGCCTCTTTCATCGTGGGACAACAAACGGAGTCACACGCGCGATTAGACAGCACACCCCGTGATAGCTCGTTCGGCAGAACAAGGCCGCACACATATGAAAGCCAACCATCTATAATGTGGAAGTAGACGATCCGCCGTTGTAGACCGGCAACAGTCCTTGAGGAGCAACAAAAGAATTTCGAAAGATAAACTTGCAGATCGTCGGCTAATACCTGAGCTGCCCAAGTTCTGCGGTAATCCGGAGGAATAGCCATTGTTTTCTTTCACATATGAAGATACATCGACTATGTATGGGTACACAGAAGCAGATAAAATGGTTCGTTTAAGAAGCTGTCTGAAAGAAGCTGACACTGCAAATTAAACTGGACTATGGACTGGAGGTGAAGCTGTCTTTGATAAGCCAATGGACATTCAGCCAAGCGGAAGATGTCATAGTGGGTTTCGAGCTCCAGTGTCGTGGAATCCAGAATCAGGAGATCAAAAGAACCCAAATGGAGAAGTATGTCAACACGCATGCAGAAGCTCCTCCCAAGGTTAAGAACCAGCCTGTACATCGAATGCCTACAGCTCGTCAGTTGCCGGAGTGAGCAGAGAAAGCAAACCATGTCCCACGTACAAAGATAATTGCAAATATCTCGGGAAGTGAATCGAACTTCTGGAGCTGTCGTACATGGATTCAACTGCAGCACAAAGGTGGCTGCAATTTAGGAGAGTGTGCCCTATTAAGCATCACTTGTTGCTCCACATTTTATCCTCCACAGATATCTTTTATCTTGGTGCGGAAAAATCGTGAAGGGAAGATGCTCAATCCGGTTGTCGTAAAAACCATTCTCGGTTGGTCGGTGGCTGCGTCTGCGTTTATTTGTATTTGTGGCGAAGAAAGCGAGACGCACCCAAGCTAGGTGGTCAAAGACTGCTTTTCAATCGACAGTCCAACCCATCCAACTCGAACGAATTTAGAATCTTGCATGCTATTCAATAAAGGGCGGTACGAAACAGGCCTGAGAAACGGATGATACGGAAAAGGCGAACGCTTTGATCGAGAAAATCATGATATAGAAACCGAATAAACCAGAATGTGAGCGGCGTACGAAACATCGCTGAATTCGTTACTAATTACTGATACTGATCAGTTATCATTTTTAGTTTCGTGCACATTGTGTCGGCGTGTGTAGCGACATTCGGGAGAGATCAAACAAGTAGGGATAGTTCCGGAAGATCAGCATTGCCAGCGGTTTCTGTGGTGCAGTAGGAAAGAAAATAGTGAACATAGAAACTAATGACGCAGATAATCCGCTCTGCTGCTATAGCTGCTACAGTTGTATACAACTCAATTCGTGAAGAACAGAAACGCAGACAGATACGTGAACAAAAAAAATAGACGCTCGTGGAATTGAATTCAAAATATCTCGGAAACGGTTACTTTTAGGGAGATCATTAGTATAAGCATTTACATTAGAAATTTAAGTGGCATTGAGAAGTATTTTTGAAAAACATAAATTGTTTTTGAGAAAATCTTGAAAAAGTTGCTATTAGGAAAACTTTTTAAGCCACTGACCATGATGCCCTAGCCTCTAAAACAATGGTGTTTTCGTCCAAATTTTACCACCATTATTTTTTTTAATCACGTATTTTTTTATTCGAACCTTAAGTTTCAAATACGGTTTTTTCAAGTAAAAAATTTTTTAAGTTTGTATTTTTTTCATGGACATATTGATTTCCTACCATTTCTCAAACTTTATTCTCTAGAATGAACCATTTCCGAGCTAAGTTTCTGTTAAATAGCTGTATCAGAAACACGTAAGTCCTTCTCAAAAGCTACTGTTTTTTATTCCTTTCTTTATTTTATAGGCACTCTGTGTTTCTTAACCGCTACTGTGCCGAAATATACTGTGGTATTCTGCTGTACACAGAAAAAAAATCCATGGTAATCAGTATTTTGTAGACTACGCCATGTTTTTAAAACAACCACAAATTTTCAGTTAAATTAAGGTGATTATATAATGAAGCCCGTGGTGAATTTCAAATTCACCACACGTTTATCTACATACATTTCCAAAAGCCCAAATCTGGCGTAATAGTTTTCGTACAGTGCCAAAACTCAAATTATGATTGTTCAGCATAATTAAGCAAACGACCTACTATTATTTCAGCCCCATACGCGTTGTGGTTCTTTCATCTCGTGCTCTTGAAAAAAATATTGGAAAAGCACGTGGTTTACAAAATGGCCGATTTCTGGCCTCATTCTATAATCACCTTAACCACGCATTCGGACAAATTCACCACTGATTCAGTTCATGTAACAACATTCCATCAGGACCACAGTTTATTTTTACTGCGCGCATGGTAAGATCAAACGCGCATGGTAAGGGTTTGTTGTCTGCTGAAAATCGTCGGTGCGTATTCTTAAATTAACCCTCGGAATGGTAGTTTCGACGGCAACATTTTTTTGCGTGTACAAAATCCACATAGAATCTATTTTTAGATTTCCATTACTCATTATTGCTGTCGTTGCCAGTCCATCTCATCGTGAGTCCATTGTGTCCGTTTGTCCATGCCGTGCATCCACTGATCGTTGCATTGTTCGGTTGCCATTTATCCGGGTAACCTTGGAGTAATGCCTCCAAGAAGAACAAGTTGTCAGTCGCCATCAGGCAGCCGTGACGGTAAGGCGCGTACCCCAAACGCCACCGTATGGGCTGCGGATCCGGCGACTGACGAGGGTTTGGTAAAGGGGCTGGGAAAAATCGAACCCATGACCATCCGCGCTTGTAAGGCGAACGTGTAGCCAACTACGCTACGGGACCTACGGATGATTGTTATTCTTTTACGTGAGTCGCGTCGCATCGCTAGTCGCGTTTACTCTGGCTTGCCCCTAAGTCACGAGTTCGCTGGTTACCCAAACTAACTCTAGTTGTAAGAAAAAGAATCACGAAATTATGAAAAAAAAAAACAAATATTTCCACATAAGCGGATGATTTAAAAAGTTTGTGTACAAGACACGACCAGACGCTGTAAACTACGAAAAACTGCAATAATAATTATACCGATGGTCACAATTCATTTAATTTGCAATTTGAACAAAATTTCTGGAAAATTTAGTCTCACTTCTGTGTAAATAATGGTTCTGAAAAGAACCGAATTCCAAAGTGAATACGCCTTTTCAATTAACAACACAAAGCTTATGCAGTTAAGTGTCGTGACATTGTTCGTTCGATCGAAGATTTTTAAGCAGTTGACGGCTTTGCGCGATCTTGGAAATATAAATGCCAAGGCGAGATGACTCTATGTGTTTAGAAGTGAACCAGTCAAAAGGGTCGAATACCCCTATAATAAAGAATAAAACTCTTCGAGGGACAGCCCTATGATTGGCTGTACGAACTGTAGAAGTAGAAAACGAAAATACTACAAAAATTGTGGCCGAATCTAATAAAATATTCAACATGTTCGCACGTTCAAATAATTGGAAGTATATGCAATTGTTGCAACCTAAAGTCTATCATTTTTTCATGACGCGCTGATTTTTTAAGCTTTTGCAGTGTACCCCTGCATCTTTACTCGAACAGGAGAAATTAACTCAATAACACCTAATTCTGTTATTGATACCTTACTCAGTTATGCACTTGGCGTGCATGGGAGTGGGAGGTAGAATACCAAGGCGATGGTACCCAGAATTAATACAAAATACTCTGTTATTACTGTACCAAACGTATAACAAATTATTATTCGTTTGGTATTACAATACCTGATTGTGTTGTGCCTGAAGTGTTCTGCATATTAATTTTTGAAATTGTTTTTTTTTTGTGTTTTGGATCTTATATTTAGTTCATACGGAATTCTGTTACTGAAGTCGAGGCTCATGCTCGGGTACCGAAAACAATGAAGTATTCTATGACTTAATAATTTCAAATGGAAATAAATAGGGGAAGGCGCATTTTAATTTACTTTCTTTCTCGTTGCAGAGAGCGAACAGTGGCGCTTAAACCTAAGCTAATTTGCCAGGACGAGTTTAATAGCTTCGCCAAGGAATTAACAATGGAGTGACATAATCTTCTTATCATGGTCACTCCCATCGCTTGGTCAAACCTATAAAATAATTTGCTCACAATGATAATCCTAAACTGTATTCCCTGCCATCCATCCAACTCTTCGACAACTATGCGGGCGTCGGTGAGTCGCTGGCATCTCGTTAAGTAGATGTCATATCATCATTTCCTTCCCTTCCCTAGTAACTGAAACGATGGGCGTGGCCAGCAATGGTAGCTTTCATGCTTTATCATTTTTGACCTCCGATTGGGTGGTATTAAATTCCAAATAAGCAATTGGGGTAAGAAAGTTAAAAAATATACATGTTAGCTATCAGTATGCAATCTACGAAATACTCCGTTACAACCCAACGTAAACGATTGCTCGAAGCTTGCGAGAAAATTTTACTTGTATCTGACAATAATGGTCACTGGATGATTTCCTACAAGAGAACAGATGCCATCGTTGCGTACTCTCGATGACTTTGATTTTTCAAAAAAATTTACTCCCACTCAACCCTACTTTTTCCATGTAGAATGTATTGCCCTTCAAAAGACCGTTTAACTTTCGATCATGCGGCTTTCTAATCACTAGCTCACTAGCAGCCAACCGATAGTCCGATTCTTGCGAAAAAAAAAAATGCACTCGAGTGCTGCTGATGCTGACGGCGATGACCACTCGACGGTTTCCATAGAATGCTGAATTCTCTGCCGCAAGCTCGCCATCGGTGGGAACGAATTTTCCGCAGCAAGAACGCCGACGACCATCACCGATACTGATGACAAACTGCTGGGACCGCTTTCCACGAAATCTCGACCAAATTATGCGCACCTATGCCGATGCTAGGACCTCATCACTCTCGACGACATCTCGAGAAAAAAGGATCGGGCGCGTGGTAAAGCAGCTTTCATGTAATCAAAAAAGTGAATCCTGAAGCCCCGCCCCTTCGAAGCGTGCTATGATTGCAAATAATATTTGCACCCATACCGATTAACAATGAGGCGGGCCTAATGGGCTTAATTTATCGATTACAAGAAGCGCGCGAGTCATTGTGTTCAAGATGTCGCGGAGAGCGGAGAGTGGTCCCAGCATCGGCATAGGAAAATCCCAATTTTTACCAATGACAGCCGAAGCGATAGCTTACCGATGAAACGCCATCCATCCATCACGCTAAAAATGAACTACTCAAAATTGAATCGAATCCGACTTATTTTCATTAAAAACGGGATAACTAAAAATTTGAGTAAAAGATTCTAAAAAATTCCACTTAAACTAGGAATCTGTTTGCTGTAGAATGCACTCACTCAGATAGATAGACAAACTAGATAGACGACTTAGTCGAATCAAGTACGAGACACTGAAGACGACCTTACTGTTGAGGTCGAAAAACGTATCTGTCAAGGTAATGGGACTGTACAAACTCGTCTTTTGACAAGTTAAATTTTGAGATGTCCCGTTTTTATGAAAATGAGTCGAATTCGACGGTTTTTTTTTTGCTATGCGTCCGTAGAATGTATCAATTCTTTGAAAGAAATTTTGCGGAATGCACCTTTTTTACCAAAAGACATTTCACGGAATGTAGTTTTTCACCGAAAGCCATTCCTCGGAATACCGCTTAGCGGAATTCAATTAGAATAACCGTCTAAGACGAATTAAGTACTGTTCATTTAATTCCACCAGTTAATTTTCGTTATCTTTGCAGATACGTATTTCGATCACAACTGTGTGGTCGTCTTCAGTGTCTCGTACTTGACTCGACAAGTACAAGACACTGAAGACGACCACACAGTTGTGGTCGAAATACGTATCTGCAAAGATAACGAAAATTAACTGGTGGAATTAAATGGACAGTACTTATTTCGTCTTAGACGGTTGAATACATTCCACTAAAACAGCTATATATATTTTTCCAATTAGAATAATTGTCATTGAATTATTTGTAGAATTCTACTGAATTACATGAAAGCAATGAAAGAAGGCAATGCTTTCTTGAAATGACCGTATCTTGCCAGTATAAGGCAAAGCGAGGAGATACGGCCTTCTTAAAATGGACCGAGCAATCGGTATAAGGTGGTTATACAACAAAGCCAAGAATCGGCCATCTTGGAAACCACGTGCTTTTTGTAGTGATTTTTCAAGAGCACGAATTGAAAGAACCACAACGCCCATTGGGATGATACATCCGTAGAACGTTTGCTTACTTATGCTAAACAATCGACTTTAATTTCAGCATTGTACGAACATTATTTCGCTAGATTTGAACTTTTGGCAATAGGAGTAGAAAACCGTGTGGTGAATTTGAAATTCACCACATGGCTCGATTGTATAATCACCATAAGGCCAAACGAAGATACTTCAAATGGATGCGTCTGCCCAGAATAAGATGAAAGTAGTAGATAATGCCTTCTTTAAAAGAAGGCGTCTGCCCGGTATAAGGCGAAGTTAGGGGTAATTCCTTCTTTAAATGGTAACTTTTTCTCGGTACAATGAGAAGGAAGACGATAATGCCTTCTTTAAAAGAAGGCGTCTGCTCGGTAGAAGGCGAAAGAAGGGGTAATGTCTTCTTTATATGGTAGTGTCTGCCCGGTACAATCCGTAGAGAGGAGATAATGCCTTTTTTTAATGAACAGGTAGTGAATAATGCCTTTTTAAACAGAAGGCGTCTGCCCGGTATAAGGTGAAGAGATGGGTTATGCCTTCTTTAAATGGTAGCGAGGAATGAGATAGTGCCTTCTTTTAATGAACACGTTTGTTCAGTATAAGACAAAACCCGATCAACACCCATGTTGTATAGAAGATTCTGTCACCCATGCACAACCAATAATGATCGTATTTGAGTTGATAAAATCAAACCATACTGAATTGTGCTGTTAGGAAAGGAAGATTCTTAAAATGGATGCGTCTGCCCGTTGAAAGACAAGGAGAGGAGATAATCCCTTCATTGAAGGAGCCCGCCTATCAGGAACAATGAAGGGGCAATAAAATATTCAAAAACTTCTTCTATTCTGAGAGGCCTTTCTTAGGCGTGCGGTGAGATGCGTGGTTGCACAGAAAGACTATGCTCAAGATGACTGGATTCGACTCCCGGTCCGATCAGGAAATTATTCGAATATTTCTGGGCAAGTTTCAACGTGTTAACCTCATGATATACGAAAAAAAAGTAACTTGCTTTTGAAACCTTGCAGTTTATAATTGTAGAAGTGCTGTAGAATGCCAGTTGGCATTATGAATTCTATACCATTCCTTACTGAAAAATGCCAATATGTTAAATACAATATTCCGCAGAACGAAAAGGTACAATCGACCAAAAGTCAAGGTATAACAGTACCATAAATTATGTTTTTATTTTAACTAGAGTTGTACAAAGTACCACAGAAACAATGCATTTCCCCATCGCACTATCTTTTGAATTCTAACACTACTTTAAGTGTTTACCGAAAATTTTCATTTTATGCACTCAGTAAATCTCTAAACTGAATGAGTTCCACTCAAATTTAGAGCACACCGTAGCTTGAAACTCTTCGTGACGTCCACACGTCTGTAGAGTGGACGTCCAAACGTACCTAACTAGCATACAGGGACAAATCACTCATGGTCGCCTGTCTTGGTACAGTGATCACCACGTCACTATCCAAGCCGTTCCTGGGTGCATTTAATTTGCAATTTGAACAAAATCTCTGGAAAATTTAGTCTCACTTCTGTGTAAATAATGGTTCAAAAAAGAACCGAATTCCAAAGTGAATACGCCTTTTCAATTAACAACGCAAAACAACACAAAGCTTATGCAGTTAAGTGTCGTGACATTGTTCGTGGATCGAAGATTTTTAAGCAGTTGACGGCTTTGCGCGATCTTGGAAATATAAATGCCAAGGCGAGATGACTCTATGTGTTTAGAAGTGAACCAGTCAAAAGGGTCGAACACCCCTATAATAAAGATTCAAACTCTTCGAGGGACAGCCCTATGATTGGCTGTACGAACTGTAGAAGTAGAAAACGAAAATACTACAAAAAATGTGGCCGAATCTAATAAAATATCCAACGTGTTCACACCTTCAAATAATTGGAAGTATATGAAATTGTTGCAACCTAAAGTCTATCATTTTTTCATGATGCGCTCATTTTTCAAGCTTTTGCAGTGTACCCCTGCATCTTTACTCGAACAGGAGAAATTAACTCAATAACACCTAATTCTGTTATTGATACCTTACTCAGTTATGCACTTGGCGTGCATGGGAGTGGGAGGTAGAATACCAAGGCGATGGTACCCAGAATTAATACAAAATACTCTGTTATTACTGTACCAAACGTATAACAAATTATTATTCGTTTGGTATTACAATACCTGATTGTGTTGTGCCTGAAGTGTTCTGCATATTAATTTTTGAAATTGTTTTTTTTTTGTGTTTTGGATCTTATATCTAGTTCATACGGAATTTTGTTACTGAAGTCGAGGCTCATGCTCGGGTACCGAAAACAATGAAGTATCCTATGACTTAATAATTTCAAATGGAAATAAATAGGGGAAGGCGCATTTTAATTTACTTTCTTTCTCGTTGCAGAGAGCGAACAGTGGCGCTTAAACCTAAGCTAATTTGCCAGGACGAGTTTAATAGCTTCGCCAAGGAACAGTCTTCAAGGTGCAGCCCCGCGCAAATGTTTATCCGTGCTGCCGCACTCGAATGAACATTCGCTTCGGGCTCGAACGTGCACTCGTAAAAATGAGCATGAACCCGAGCGTAGGCTGGATGCTCATGTTTTGCACCGCGCTCACAGCGGCGCTCGAACATTGATGTTTTCAGCGCGGCTGTGAGCGCCGCTTTGAGCACGGTACAAAACATCGGTTACAATCAACAGACATTGCTTGGTTGGCTTGGCTTAGCATTTTGGTGTTGAAACTATAACTATATAATTGAATTTCAATCGTTCGATGATCATCTTATTATGCGCGTAGATATTTGAAATATCCTCAATGACAGAGTATAAGGACATTCTACGAAAAACATAAGCATAAGAAAAGTCCAACCCCGTATTTCTAACCATTTGTAATTGAATAGCCTTTAGACTTGTTAAGAATAGTTTCAAAAATTCTTTCGGTTGCTTTCCTGTGCATTTTTTTTTTAAATATTGTCTTTACGTTTCTTCTTTGACTTTGAAAAAGGTGGGAACTTTAAGTTTTATGTAATTTCCTTTAAAAGTCGCACTACCCGAATTTTATAGAATTTTACGTAATGTGACTAAGTTGCACTGACTTATCTTTACACAAGTGAAAAATTGTGTTATGATTGTGTATAGTTGGGTTGCTTTTTAAGCGGATTTCATAAATCACACGATTTTTTAAGCGAATTTCGACATTTACGCCGTTTTTCTACGCGATTGTTTTCACAAAGTTGTTCTACGCCGATGTACGTGGAACGTATTCCCCTCGCAAAGACCGACCTCATTGTATTAGATTCAAGCGAGTAGGAACGCGGTTATATTTTAAAATGCCGCTAAAGTTTACGATATTGGAGGACGGTTTTGTAATCCGTGATTTTTCTTACCTTCAGTCATTATCAAGGTACATCATCGGAAAACATGTTCAAATAATCAAATATGGATCGTATATTTTGTGTATGCAGGGTACCCCAATTTTATAGAATTTTACGTAATGTGACTAAGTTGTCCGGCACTGAGGGATTTCTCTCTACTCAATGTAGATCTCAATGTGTGTACATATTTTGGCAATTTGACAATGCAATAATCAACAATCAGGAGTATTCATTATATAAGCCTTCATGTGAAATCGGAATTATTGAACAACTAGTGCATAAATTTTAACTCACGTGCTTTACTATGTATCTACCTACCAAAGAAAAAAAAACAATTCTATATGTTCAACACATTTTGTTGAGGGTTTGTGGAAAACAAAGTAAGTTGACACACAGTCTACAATATCGAAACATTTTTTTTCTTCAATGGGTCTACATTTCAACTGCAACTTAACCTGTTTTCAACTAAGGGTTCCCTATTAGCATTTAAAGTAACCGTTATAATTGAGGCTTTTCTATGCCTGCCATTGTATACATGTGCTTTATGTATCTTATGTAGCAAACACAATGAATATACTGGCAATCAATTAACTAATCCGTTTATTGTACACTTTTTATGTTTTTGTTTTTAGGAAGATTTTATATTTCATTTGTTTCCCCAATTGAGTTTCATTCTTTCAATGAAGCTGGATAGAAACAATAATGTTTTGTATAATCTTTGCTTACAAACTAAATTTTTATTTTAAAGTTAGTTTGTTTCACGTTTTGGATTATTTTCAACTATAAAACATAATTCGCTTGCTTTTCACATACTAAAGGGCCACGCAGAATTGGTACTTTTGCGAACGTTTTGATTGTTTTACCGTTTTGACGCACGCAAATGCAAATGCTGAAACCATAACTTGTTTTCATCTACGAGCTCCGATTCGTATTTTTTTTGCTATGCCGCTCAACTATGGCGAATACGAAACGTGCCGCATAATCGTAAAGCATCGCGCTCGGCCCAAAACCTATTCTCACAGCCTCAGTTCTCAGCCTAAGCACACAGTCTGAGCACACAGCATGCTGGATGAGCACACAGCCTGAACACACAGCCCAAGTTTTGAACTTGAGCTCGAGCCTGAGCTCAGCCGCACCGCGTTCATTTTTCGCACCCATGTTCGATGCTGATGGTGAACACGAGCTTGAAGGAGAACGCGCGCTCGGGATGAACATGAACTTGCAAAAACTGCACTCAAGCTCAGCGCCGCTCATGTTTTCGTGAAGACTGCCAAGGAATTAACAATGGAGTGACATAATCTTCTTATCATGGTCACTCCCATCGCTTGTTCAAACCTATAAAATCATTTGCTCACAATGATAATCCTAAACTGTATTCCCTGCCATCCATCCAACTCTTCGACAACTATGCGGGCGTCGGTGAGTCGCTGGCATCTCGTTAAGTAGATGTCATATCATCATTTCCTTCCCTTCCCTAGTAACGGAAAAGATGGGCGTGGCCAGCAATGGTAGCTTTCATGCTTTATCATTTTTGACCTCCGATTGGGTGGTATTAAATTCCAAATAAGCAATTGGGGTAAGAAAGTTAAAAAATATACATGTTAGCTATCAGTATGCAATCTACGAAATACTCCGTTACAACCCAACGTAAACGATTGCTCGAGGCTTGCGAGAAAATTTTACTTGTATCTGACAATAATGGTCACTGGATGATTTCCTACAAGAGAACAGATGCCATCGTTGCGTACTCTCGATGACTTTGATTTTTCAAAAAAAAATACTCCCACTCAACCCTACTTTTTCCATGTAAAATGTATTGCCCTTCAAAAGACCGTTTAACTTTCGATCATGCGGCTTTCTAATCACTAGCTCACCAGTAGCCAACCGATACACTGAGGAGTATTTCAGCCCAAATCCTGGCCAAAAGTCAAAAACAAAAATTTTAGATATTTCCATATTATTTTTCGTTTTTGAACTCTCAAATAGTAATACTAATTTGCCAATGGATTTTTGAAACCATATTGTTTACTTGTAAGCAATGCTGACTGTCAAAACTTCACTATAATTTCAATGCAAGTTTAATCGCAATTGTGCATAAAAAAATGTCCCCTTTTTTCGTGTTTTTCTTGGTTATCAGTGATTTTGAAGATGAAAATCAATATAGGTATCAATGATGAGAGTATGTAAAACGTTTTCAAGCATGGTTTGATCTGAAACCGTTCTCAGGTGATCCATAATCATGATATTATTTGCTAGCTTTTTTCTACCTTTTTACAATAACATGTTTTACAAAATTAAACTTTTAATCAGGTTCCAAACCCGTCCAACCAACAAAATTTTCAGCGTTGGAAAGATTGGAGTTTCCTTAAAAAGCTCCACAAAACACATTTCACGCATCCTCACGCAATCGTGACTTATTTGTATTTTAATAAAGTGAAGTTTGCTTAAAAGCTAGTCAAAAAGATAAATAATCTTGGATTTGAGCGACAAAGCTCACATAAATTATGTTTTGCTTCCAAAAAAGAGTGAGGCCAAAAATTTTGTAAGTAATGATAATCAAAGAATGAAGAATAAAATAAGAAAGATCATACTCAATGACGGATCCAAAGGTGGGCACCGCTCGTCGCAAGCACGCTGTAGTTTTCAAAGGCAGCGTTCTTGCGCCAAGTGATGCTTTATCAAATAACAATAACTGACGCCACCAGTGGTCATACTGCACTGCTATGAATGCAAAAAGCATAAACACGAAAAAATACACTTTGCTGTGTATATTGAATGCATTTACAGACAATAAAATTATTGACATAGTTTTGGCCACGATTTTACTCTGCGTACTCCTATGTGCGATAGTCCGATTCTTGCGAAAAAAAAAATGCACTCGAGTGCTGCTGATGCTGACGGCGATGACCACTCGACGGTTTCCATAGAATGCTGAATTCTCTGCCGCAAGCTCGCCATCGGTGGGAACGAATTTTCCGCAACAAGAACGCCGACGACCATCACCGATACTGATGACAAACTGCTGGGACCGCTTTCCACGAAATCTCGACCAAATTATGCGCACCTATGCCGATG
This sequence comes from Armigeres subalbatus, assembly GCF_024139115.2. NCBI lineage: Eukaryota > Metazoa > Arthropoda > Insecta > Diptera > Culicidae > Armigeres > Armigeres subalbatus. The sequence goes on along the minus strand of NC_085139.1, from coordinate 37,750,948 downwards.
CTGGGAACTCATCACTCTCGACGACATCTCAAGAAAAAAGGATCGGGCGCGTGGTAAAGCAGCTTTCATGTAATCAAAAAAGTGAATCCTGAAGCCCCGCCCCTTCGAAGCGTGCTATGATTGCAAATAATATTTGCACCCATCTTCTTCTTCTTCTTCTTCTTATTGGCATTACATCCCCACACTGGGACAGAGCCGCCTCGCAGCTTAGTGTTCATTAAGCACTTCCACAGTTATTAACTGCGAGGTTTCTAAGCCAAGTTTACCATTTTTGCATTCGTATATCATGAGGCTAACACGATGATACTTTTATGCCCAGGGAAGTCGAGACAATTTCCAATCCGAAAATTGCCTAGACTGGCACCGGGAATCGAACCCAGCCACCCTCAGCATGGTCTTGCTTTGTAGCCGCGCGTCTTACCGCACCCATACCGATTAACAATGAGGCGGGCCTAATGGGCTTCATTTATCGATTACAAGAAGCGCGCGAGTCATTGTGTTCAAGATGTCGCGGAGAGCAGAGAGTGGTCCCAGCATCGGCATCGGAAAATCCCAATTTTTACCAATGACAGCCGAAGCGATAGCTTACCGATGAAACGCCATCCATCCATCCATCACGCTAAAAATGAACTACTCAAAATTGAATCGAATCCGACTTATTTTCATTAAAAACGGGATAACTAAAAATTTGAGTAAAAGATTCTAAAAAATTCCACTTAAACTAGGAATCTGTTTGCTGTAGAATGCACTCACTCAGATAGATAGACAAACTAGATAGACGACTTAGTCGCATCAAGTACGAGACACTGAAGACGACCTTACTGTTGAGGTCGAAAAACGTATCTGTCAAGGTAATGGGACTGTACAAACTCGTCGTATGACAAGTTAAATTTTGAGATGTCCCGTTTTTTATGAAAATGAGTCGAATTCGACGGTTTTTTTTGCAATACGTCCGTAGAATGTATCAATTCTTTGAAAGAAATTTTGCGGAATGCACCTTTTTTACCAAAAGACATTTCAAGGAATGTAGTTTTTCACCGTAAGCCATTCCTCGGAATACCGCTTAGCGGAATTCAATTAGAATAACCGTCTAAGACGAATTAAGTACTGTCCATTTAATTCCACCAGTTAATTTTCGTTATCTTTGCAGATACGTATTTCGACCTCAACTGTGTGGTCGTCTTCAGTGTCTTGTACTTGACTCGATAAGTACAAGACACTGAAGACGACCACACAGTTGTGGTCGAAATACGTATCTGCAAAGATAACGAAAATTAACCGGTGGAATTAAATGGACAGTACTTAATTCGTCTTAGACGGTTGAATACATTCCACTAAAAGAGCTATATATATTTTTCCAATTAGAATAATTGTCATTGAAATATTTGTAGAATTCTACTGAATTACATGAAAGCAATGAAAGAAGGCAATGCTTTCTTGAAATGACCGTATCTTGCCAGTATAAGGCAAAGCGAGGAGATACGGCCTTCTTAAAATGGACCGAGCAATCGGTATAAGGCCAAACGAAGATACTTCAAATGGATGCGTCTGCCCAGAATAAGATGAAAGTAGTAGATAATGCCTTCTTTAAAAGAAGGCGTCTGCCCGGTATAAGGCGAAGTTAGGGGTAATTCCTTCTTTAAATGGTAACTTTTTCTCGGTACAATGAGAAGGAAGACGAAAATGCCTTCTTTAAAAGAAGGCGTCTGCTCGGTAGAAGGCGAAAGAAGGGGTAATGTCTTCTTTATATGGTAGCGTCTTTTTTTTTTTTTACAAGGGAGAATGCATTTACACACTAACCCAGTACATGTGCATTGTAGTTGCCAAACTACCACACGGAAGTGTACTGGAGTGTCGGACTCGACCTTACCGGTAATACCGACTAAACTCCCTTGGGCTCCACCATCGTTTCCCCCAGGAACTACCTCCCAGTACTACTTCTGGGGGATGGCAGTACTAAACGTACTCGCTCGTTCTCGCTCACACAGGCACCCGTCCCGTGCGAGACTGACTTGGGTGCTCGATCTATCGCACCCTCAAACACACCCTACATACTCTGTTGCACCTCTGTCATGCCGTGCGGGTCTAATGCCATGTGGGTCTAACTTGTATGCCCACCCAAATCCTTGATTCATGCTCATACACTCCATGCTTGCACACACGCTAACGCTCCTATGGGTCTGACTTGTGGGCCCACCCTTCTCATGCCGTGCGGGACTAACTTTTGTGCCCACCCTTCTCATGCCGTGTGGGACTAACTTGTATGCCCACCTTTATCGTACCATGTGAGACTGCTCACCTCTTTCATTCAGTTCGCGCTGACACATACTACTCGAGTCATTCGACCTAACACTCCCTCTGGCATCCCTTGTGGGACTCTTCGCTTAGGTTCCCACTTCTGACATACCATGTGAGTCTGACTCACCTCATTCATGCCATATGAGACTAGCTCAACACGACTCAACTCATTCCTTTCGTACCATGTGAGACTGACTTGGATGCTCCCCCACACTTCTCTGCCACGAGGCGGGGTATCAGTAGTCGTAGGAACCAACATTCCTGCGCTACTCCCAGCGCGGCGTGTGCAGTCCATACATACACCTATTCATTCACCCTTCTGCCATGCTTCGAGGTGACGATCTCGGTTGCCACCCGCTGCGCCATTACCTCTGCATGGGCAGACCATTCACACACTTCTTCGCGTTCGGCACTTTCGCTCTAACTTACCAATCACAAGTTAGTCATGCTTGTCGATTGTTGCTCGGCGCGCCAGATTCTCTGCAAGCTGCAGGCAATCTGAGTGGTTGCAGTCGAGACTGCGTTCCACTTCTCCACCGGTTGACACATCCTTTGGATAAGATTATCCGGAGTTGTGTCCCGGCCGCAAACGTCTAGCATTGCTCTTCTTTCGACGTCGAAACGAGGACATACGAACAGTATGTGCTCTGCAGTTTCGTCAACACCTGGGCAGTCAGGGCAGACGGGGACCTCCGCGTGCCCAAACCTGTGGTGGTACTGTCGGAAACAGCCATGGCCTGACAGGAATTGTGTCAGATGGAAGTGAACCTCCCCATGAGGTCTCCCCACCCAGCTTGATATGTTAGGAATCAGCCGGTGGGTCCACCTACCTTTCGAGGAGTTATCCCACTCGCGCTGCCATCTGGCAACCGAAGTCACCCTGGTACGCTCGCGGGCTCCTCTGGTGCCACGTAGGTCGAAACACTCCTCGTCCTCCCGGATGACCAGCCCGACTGGCATCATACTCGCTATCACGCAGGATGCGTCGCGCGATACCGTGCGGTAGGCCGATATCACCCTGAGACACATCAAGCGGTAGGTGCTCTCCAGTTTCTGCAGGTAACTGGTTAACCCCAGTGCTTTTGCCCAGGACGGGCCGCCGTACCTAAGAATAGATGCGGCAACGCCTGCCAGTAGCCTACGTCTACTGGCGCACACCTTGGAGCTGTTGGACATCATCCTCGATAATGCCGCCACAGCAGTCGAAGCCTTCTTGCACGCATATTCGACATGGCTACCGAAGGTAAGCTTGTCGTCTATGATGACCCCAAGAATCTTCAGACTCCGCTTTGAAGTGATCGCGACGTCTCCCACGTGTACAACTGCATGTTGTGCCGACTTACGGTTGCTGACGATAACCACCTCCGTCTTATGTTGAGCGAGCTCAAGGCCTCTCGCACTCATCCAGTCCGCCACAGTGCTGATCGCGTGTTCTGCGGTTAGCTCTACTTCGGTCTTGACTCCCCGTAGACCTCTAGGGTTACATCGTCAGCAAAGCCGACGATCTTCACACCAGGAGGGAACTTTAGCTTCAGAACCCCGTCATACATCAGGTTCCATAGTACCGGGCCCAGGATTGACCCTTGCGGGACTTCTGCGGTAATAGGAACACTTTTCTGACCGGCATCGGTCTCGTATAGCAGCACACGGTTCTGGAAGTAGCATTCCAAGATCCGGTACAGTCCCACCGGCAGGCTAAGCCGGTGTAACGAGAGCGCGATGGCATCCCAGCTTGCGCTGTTGAATGCGTTCTTCACGTCCAGTGTCACCAACGCACAGTATCGAATTCCTCGCCTTTTCCGTTGGATCGCTACCTCTGCAGTCTTGAGGACTGAATTGATAGCGTCCACCGTGGACTTACCCTTCCGAAAACCAAACTGGTTACTCGACAGGCCATCCGTACCCTCTGCATACGGGGTGAGCCTGTTGAGGATGATCCTCTCGAGCAGTTTACCCGTCGTGTCGATCAGGCAAATTGGTCTGTACGCCGATGGGTCACCCGGAGGCTTCCGGCCTTCGGCAGCAGTACCAACTTCTGCCTTTTCCATCTCTCAGGGAAACAACACTCATCCAGGCATCTCTGCATAGCTAGCCTGAACATGTTCGGGTTCGCTATGATCGCTGCCTTAAGTGCACTGTTTGGAACTCCATCGGGGCCTGGAGCTTTGTTCATCGCAAGGGTGTTAGCCACTGCGAGTAACTCTTCGTTCGTCACCGGAGCCACCATTTCGGCCACCCTCCGAGCGCCTTGCAGCGCAGGAGGAGGCCAGGTACTTGTGGCTCGAGACGGGAAGAGTACTTCGATAATCCTCGCCAACCGGTCCGGTGACCGTTCGGGGGGTGAAGAGCCCCCTTTGGTCTTGGCCATCACGATCCTATAGGCGTCACCCCACGGATTCGCATTGGCACCCTCGCACAGGTTGTCGAAGCACGCTCTCTTGCTGCTCTTGATGGCCTTGTTAAGGGCCAGTCTCGCAGCTTGAAACACTTCCCGGCGGACCGCTCTTTCCTCCTCGGTGCGGGCTCGTTGCGTCCTACGTCTAGCCTTGAGGCAGGCTGATCGTAGGGCTGCAATTTCAGCACTCCACCAGTATACCGGGCGTCTGCCATTTCTTGGCAGGGCTTTCCTCGGCATAGTAGCGTCGCACGCGCGTGATAGGACAGCTATCAGCGCATCCCCGCTTAGACTGTCGGTGTTGGCCTCCAGTCCCAGGGCCGCGGTGAAAACTTCGCTGTCGAAGTGATCGGACTTCCACCCATGGACCTGACAAGGATCACCCGCCCTCGGACGCTGCACACCATAGTTGATCTTGAAGCGAATTGCTAGGTGATCACTATGGGTGTAGCCCTCGTCTATCCTCCAGTCCAGGTCCGAGACCAGACTGGGGCTGACAAACATTACATCTATCCATGACTCGGCCCCATTCCTACGGAATGTGCTACTGGCTCCGTCATTGACAAGCACTGCGTCGAGTTTTGCAAGTGCCTCGAGTAACGCTTGTCCCCTCTGATTGCTGCAGCGGCTGCCCCATTCCACTGCCCAAGCATTAAAGTCTCCCGCTATAACGAACGGGCTCCGACCTACTAGGTCGGCCGATAGCCTGTCGATCATCTGATTGAACTGTTCCATTGGCCACCTTGGTGGGGCGTAGCAGCTACAATAGAACACCCCATTCATCTTGGCTATCGCGACACCCTCCGCGGAGGAGTGTACAACCTCTTGAACGGGGTACCTTCCCGTTGTGCAGATTGCCGCCGACCTAGACCCGTCCGCCATCCAGTTGCCATTGCCGGCAGGGACGTTGTACGGGTCGGACAGGAGGGCGACATCGATCCTCGACTCCGGGACCGCCTGCCACAGCAGTTGCTGGGCAGGTGCACAGTGATTCAGATTCAGCTGTGTTACTTGCACGGCTTTTTCCGATTGGCTTCTCCGAAGGGACACGCAGGCCCGCCCATAGCATGGTTCCGGGCCTGCTTCTTACTGGCGCAGATAAGGCACCTAGGTGCCTTGTCGCATTCCTGTGCCTTGTGTCCCTCCTCGCCGCAGCGACGACACATCTTGCTTCGGTCTGGGCCCTTGCAGTCATAAGACTTGTGCCCGGACTCAAGGCACCGGTAGCACCTGTCCACTGAAGGTGGCTGGAGCACGCTTACTGGGCATACTGACCAGCCGATCTTCAGCTTCCCTTTCTCAATGACATTTTGGCGTCAGCCACCGGTAGTCTGAGATAGTCTACCTGCGTACCAAAGAATCCCCCTCTTAGACGTACAGAGGACCGCTCAACCTCTGTGCCGCACTGCTCTTTGACGGCAGAGACGACGTCTTCCGCGGTCGTGACCTCATCCAGCTGCTTACACTGGAGGGTCACTTCCGCACCCAACGACCTGACCTGAGCGCCGTCACCCAAGACCTCCTGGGCAAGCTTTTTGTAAGCCACCCGCTGGATTGCGCGCCACGCTTCAGTACCAAGATCATTTCACCGTTCTTGGTACGTCTAACGCTGCGCACGTCCTGGCCCAGGGCCGATAGGCTATCGGCCGCTCGCAGCGATTTAAGGACATCGGCGTATTTGTCCTTGTCGGTTTTCACCAACAAGGCCTCGCCTCTGTCTCTCACTTTCTTCGTAGGTCGAGGGTGTTCGACTTCCGCGCCCTACTGACCAGTTGCCAAGGATTCGCATCCCCTTCGGCGGGTACCGATGGCTGGCTGGGGCCAGCTTGTGGCTCCGCAACTTGTGCCTGTCTAGTGCCTTTCGCCTTCTTGGGCACACGCCCTTCAGGCTCCGGTGCACCATCCAGGCGACGCTTCGCCTTAATGGTAGCGCGTTTGGGTCGCTTCGTACTTGGCGTTTTCTTGCCCTCACTGGCCGTAAGGGCGGACGCCTCTTTCACCGCAGTAACACCGCTAGGGGAGGAGAGGGCCTTGGTCTGCGTACCTTTGGCTACCCTCTCTGCTTCCGCTACACGCCTGATATAAGCGACCTGTTCTTGTCTTGCGACACGAACAGCTCGCCGGAGCACCAACAGGCTCTGCTTAAGCTCCTTGTTGGTGTTCTGCCTGCCGCTTACGAACTCGATGATCTCATCGAGTTGCTCGGCCACCACCCGTATCCCTGGTAGTGGCTCGTCAGGCGTGCAGGCAGGGCTACTCCCCACCACCACTGGAGACTCTTCGGTACTGCCAATAGCAGCAGCCGTCACTCCACTCGCCCCTCTTTAATAGGGGGCCTCGCTTGACCCCTTTTGGCAAAGGGGTCCGTCACCTCAACTCCAAAGATTGATTTCGTTCAATACTCATTGCTTATGGGTCCCCCTTGCGGCTGCCGCCGAATCCTACTGGAGTAGTCGCCTTTAGTGATCCCATGGTTATCTATGCCTGCCTTGCGGCAAGCAGGGAGGCCATGCGAGGGTTGACACTTGCGTGTTCAGAGCCAGATCAGCGCAAGTCAGGAAAGGGCATCTGAGCCTACTCCCACCCAGTAGGCAAAACTGGATGGCAGGATTGGGCAGCGTGCTACAAGGCCCGCCACGGTTTTATGGGCCGGAAGACAGCCTAGCCATTAGCCCACTCGCCGTTTCGAGTCGGTGTCACCCGACCCTACTAAGAGAGTAGAATGTCAGACTGCCAGCCCTCACTTCACAATATAACAATATCCAAATACAAAACCAGTACACGCAACCAGTATGCCATAATCAGGGTCTTACTGATATCAACCCTGATGTGCCAGTGGCACTCCCTGGGCTTGTGCTTTTGAAGCGGCACACAGTCGATTTGATAGAGTCTGCTTACGGGCACTTGTGTTTTTTTGGGAGGGATTTTAGCAGAGCCCACTGCTAAATCCCACCACGCCCTAGGCAGTTCTCCCTGACTCACAGACAGCTGGGGAGGGGTCGTCAAGCCCTTGGACATATGGTAGTGTCTGCCCGGTACAATCCGTAGAGAGGAGATAATGCCTTCTTTTAATGAACAGGTAGTGAATAATGCCTTTTTAAACAGAAGGCGTCTGCCCGGTATAAGGTGAAGAGATGGGTTATGCCTTCTTTAAATGGTAGCGAGGAATGAGATAGTGCCTTCTTTTAATGAACACGTTTGTTCAGTATAAGGCAAAACCCGATCAACACCCATGTTGTATAGAAGATTCTGTCACCCATACACAACCAATAATGATCGTATTTGAGTTGATAAAATCAAACCATACTGAATTGTGCTGTTAGGAAAGGAAGATTCTTAAAATGGATGCGTCTGCCCGTTGAAAGACAAGGAGAGGAGATAATCCCTTCATTAAAGAAGCCCGCCTATCAGGAACAATGAAGGGGCAATAAAATATTCAAAAACTTCTTCTATTCTGAGAGGCCTTTCTTAGGCGTGCGGTGAGATGCGTGGTTGCACAGAAAGACTATGCTCAAGATGGCTGGGTTCGACTCCCGGTCCGATCAGGAAATTATTCGAATATTTCTGGGCAAGTTCCGACGTGTTAACCTCATGATATACGAAAAAAAAAGTAATTTGCTTTTGAAACCTTGCAGTTTATATTTGTAGAAGTGCTGTAGAATGCCAGTTGCTGTGGCCACTGTATCGGGCCGGGTTAGGCCGTGTTCTAGAAATGGTCGTAGAAGGGGACTCGGGCTTGACCTGAAATCGATTACCGGCTGATACCGACGGGACGTCTGTGATGGCAGAGGCCAGCAGGGTGGCAGAGGCCGGGTAGGGTTCGGGATCGACCTGATGTCGGTCACTGGTAGGTACCGACGGGACACCAGGGGTGGCAGAAGCTAGCAGATATCTTGAGATGGCCGTCGGACGAGACTCGGGCTCGACCTTATGTCGTTTACGGGCTGGTACCGACGGGACGCCAGCGCCGGCAGAGGCTTGCAGGGTTCTTGAAATGGCCGCCGGACGGGATTCAGAATCGACCTGGTGTTGGTTACGGGCTTGTATCGACGAGATGCTTGCGAAGGCAGAGGCTAGCAGGGTACTCATGCTTGGTTTTGGCCCACGTGCCAGTGCAAAGGAGACGCCAGTAATGGCGGCAAGCGTGCGAGGTCGTCGCAGATGGTCAGACGAAAGGCGGACTTGACTGGGTGCTGATTACCGGCTTGTATCGACGGAGCCACAGCGATGGCGGAAGCACACCGGTTTCTTAAAATATTGGAAATTAGCCACGTGTCCACGCAGAGAAGATCCCAATAATGGTGAAAGGCAACCGGTTTCGTCGTGGAGATCAATCTGCTTGACCCAAGGTTGCGTCATTTCCTGTTGAATGGAGATCCCCTGAGGAGGATAACTTCGTGTGTCTTAGCTGGTCGCAACCTAGGCACAACCTTCTAGGAGCGTGGACTTTGGCCAAACCTGGTGAAAGACGGCGAGTTTCTGCACTTGATTGTCGGTGTTATTAAAGCTTTGCAACACACCTCTGTACACGATAATGGTCTATTACCGACTGACTTTTCACCCTCTCATCCTTCTTCTTTTTTCGGATTGGGGTTATCCGAGACAACTTTACTCGGATTTGGGGTTCCACAGTAGCGTTAGTAATTACACTATTAAAGGAGGAATAGTCATTTTACTAATAAAATAGATGCCAATTCCCCCTTGTTGGCACTACAAGCGGAATTTTACATCTTTTTGGTAGTTTTTGTTGTTGTTATTTTGGGATGAAAGAACGTCAATTCTCGACGAAGGTATTGTAACCGTTTTTGGTAACAAGCTCGACGCCACCGACGGCTGTACCCCGTCAAGCACTGCAGAGCGTTAATTAATAAAGCTTCCAGTGAATGATTAAATTTGTTATGATTAAATCATTCATTTCTATGATTAAAGATTATGATTAATGATTAATTCATTTTCGACAATGATTAATGATTATGATTAACGATTAAATTCATTTTTGATAATGATTAACGATTATGATTGATAAATAAGACGTTTGGAATTTGATTAACGATTACCGGTCTTGATTAAATGTTGACACAATATGTGTCTGATTAATGATTAACGATCGATATGATTAATGAATAATGATTATGAATAATCAAATTAAATGATTTGGAAAGTGATCAATTATCAAGAAACATATCTACCAAATTGTGTCATTGAAAGGTATAAAAATTGTATGATTATGATTAAAGATTAATGAATAAAAGCGATGTATGCAATGATTGAAATTGATGAATAATGAATAAACTGAAAACAATCATGAATATGATTAGTGATTAATGATAAAATGTAAAAATCTATGATTAACGATTGATGATTAACGATTGAATCGTATTTTTTGTATGATTATGATTAATGAATAATGATTAAATAACCCATTATTCATTAATCATGATTAAATCTATGATTAATCACTAATGCTCTGTCAAGCAGTCTACAATTTCGCGCCGGAGGCATCATCGACAACGACGACACAGATGAACGACGCATGAGCAGTGTCGGAGTCCGTGGAAGAAACCGTGCGTAATACGCGTGTCGCCAAAGCAGGCTACTGCTGAACGCCAAAGCATGCTACTGAGAACCCCCGACGCCCCCAAGTTGGTATGCAACGATCAGAGTGAGTAACATGTACGTTCAATGAACAATGAACTGAATTCAATAAATGCATTTTTGTATACTGTAGCTCGTAAGTTTTTGATTGGATGGGAGGATTTGAAGAGGTGAAGGAGGAGTACTTTCACATTTCAGTCGTTTTGCTTTTCTCGTATACTAAGTTTACGTAAAGACTATTATGGGATCACTCCAAAACCGAACTTCTGATCGAAGGCTCGGAGACCATAGTGTATTTACCAATCGACTTTGCGCATTCGTGGTTGACACATTCGTTCGTCAATATGAGAAAACAACTTTCAAATATCAAAGCAAAATTTAATATTTTAAAATTTATGCATCGCATTATTTTCTATATTGAAAATTTATTTCAACATTTTCCGATTATCTTTGATTAATTTCCAACTAACATCTAAAAGTGCGTTTGGGAATTCAAATCGTCATTAGACTCAACAAAATCGCTTTTCACAATCCAATTCCTTTAGAATTCCAACTAACGAATTACATTTCTGACCACCCCCTTCCGGGAATCGGAGTGAAATCCCATTCCAGCAAAGATGGAAATTGAAAGATGTCACGTGCTGTTCCTTTATGTTATTCAGTTCTCTTTCAGGGCGTCCTAATATAATTAAAGCAACCTGATTAAAACTAAATACAATTAAATGTGGCCCTAGTGCCGTAGTCGTTTTCTAATGCTAGAGGACATGTATCTCTTCCATCCTGCCCTGGCCAGACGAATAGCAACAACAGTTTTCGGTCACCGTAGGCTATACAAAGCAAAGAAACCGGGATCAACTTGTCACTGTGTCGCCGAGCAATACACATAGTTGGGTTGAACCAGCTTATGGGCCGACAGGAAGAAGAGGTCGTCATGCCCGGACAATGCTTTTAGTTTACCATCGTCTTCATCGTCGTCGTCGTCGTCATCATCATCAATGGCATGATGCTACAGGAAGTTGAGCATAATTGTTTGTTCAATTTCTATGCTCCAGGTAAACTCCGGGGAACCATCTGGGAACGGACGACAATGGTACCGAGCGAGGACTTCGGCAAACTGCCGTGCCATCCATTGTGGATTGTTTCCTTTTGCGGCAAGAACTTCGTCTAATCGGAAACAAATTGTGGAAGCATGTTTGAACTACAACCCGAGAGAAGATGGATAACAGTGGATGGATATCAGCCGGACAATGACACTGGTTTGTGGAGACAAATGACAATCGTTTTGACCCACCAAGCTGAGGTCAATGAGGTTCAGTTCATTTTAGCGCTTGTAAAAATTTAGTTGCTATGAAGACAAGCCCATGAGTTATAAAAACGCGGTTCAGAAATATACACAACAGTTAATTTTCAGGTGACATGCTAAAATAATAACAATTATTACCTGTTTTGTTGTCACATTATCCCTCATTTTTATAGAGAAAATAAACAGAATGAAATGTAAATGACTTTGTTAAATAGAATCAACCTTTAGAGTTAATAAATATTTTGAACTAGTGTAATTGTCTGGTCTGAGGGAATCCTTAATTATGAATGCTTGGTTGCATGGTACACAACACTGAATGGTATGTTTAAATGAATTGTAAACTTGATACGATGATATGCGAAAGTTCTACATCCATTGCGTAGTACAAACAAAACAATTGCAGTATGAAATCCCTAACTCATTTTTAATCTTCCCAACATATTTTTTGATCTAGAGCCTTGCATCTAAAGAAAGGTAGAGAAAATTTTTTGTAATATGATATTTACAAATGAAGCTGAGCTGCGAATTCTTCATCGAAAAGTGTAATTCATGCTGCGGAATCTCCCGTAACACATATATTTGGCTTAGGCATCTATTTGTAACCGCTCGGAAATTTTAAATCCTTCTGGAATCAAGTTCGAGCGAACCCATGGAGGAAAACAATCCACAACCAGCAACGAAATAAGTTCGAGACACATCGTTAGCATCTGCTGTCAGACCATAATCCTGGCAGTCGGCGTGGTAGCTGCCTCTTTTTGGAATGCTGGAAATTTATAATCAAACCCCTTTTTTCTATCTTCCTCTCTCACAGATCTCCTAGTTCAGCAGAAAAAAGACGAGGTTGAAGAACTCAAATTAAGCCATAAAGTTGGTCTTCATCCTCAGCGACGACGACGACAGTGCGATGGCAGACACCGTCTGTCTCATACCTTTAAATTTACAATCGCATATGTATAGAGATAGTCACACCTGGCGTATTTTTGTCTTTAATGGGGTGTGAATCCCTCAAGAGGAAAATGGTGGAAATAATGGCAAACCAGTGCGACACAACCAAATAAGAGTTTAAGCTCCAAACAGAATGGATTCGGCGTTCCGGCTTTGCTACACGACTAATCGTAATAAATTTTAATCAGATGTTTGATGTTCGTGAACATTTGCACGGTGTTGGATAGGCATTCTGTCGAACGATAAGAGCGGTGGCAGATTGCAGAAACGCCGTTTACATTGTGCTTGGAGCTTCACAATGATTTTTGAACAACCGCAACAGATGTTCTTTTCAGTGGAAATGAAGAGACACTGGAACAGTGCCATCATGTTGTTGCTCAAGTATAGAGACGTTTGGAAAGCTTCCATTAGTATTTAAATGGATATAGTTATGCGTATCACTAGATTTATGAATGCTTAATTATTGCGCTGAGTATTTAATTCAGCGACGTTTATGATAATGATTGAATAAGATGAATTCTTGACAACCCAATAGAATTTCTTACTCTATCCCGGTTTTATAACATAGGTGATCTCAATAACGTTTGGATAGCAGCAATGCATTATTTTTAAAATTTAATAAATCAGACCAACACCATTTGGACTGCCCCGTTCTCTGCCAGCCACCAGGTACTAGGTTTTGACATAGGTTATGATCAGTCCTTTGGCTCTCCTTCCCAATGACTGAACGAAAGAACACTTTCCTTTCGACCTGTGCGTTTGTGTCACCGATGATGAATTTCACATCGTGTTTCGGGCATTCTCCGTAGGTCTTGTTTAACCACACATCGGGTTGGCCGTTGGTTGCGTTGATCACGCTGTAGTTAAAGAACTTGCTCTTAATTCTCTACAAGTAGATACGATTACCTACCGTACTTCATACAATGATTTGACGCGGTTGCTTACCAGGCATTACGAACCCAACTCCATGCCCCGCCTTCTGGCAACCACTGTAGTAGATATGATGAGGTACCCGTAGTTGGGTCAACTGCGTGGAATTTTTGCTCTATTGTTCCTCGCCATCAGAACTCCTGAAGCGTTGCAACCATCTTCACATTTTGCAATTCTCGAATAAGGAGGGCAACTCCTAATGTTTCAAGTGCTGAGTTTCCTATCCGTTTTTCATCAAACAATGACGTCAAACACATTTTTCGGGGTTGATTGTTTGTTAGGAATAGTTGACCTAAAACCGCATTTCTTGATCAGCTGCGCGCTATGGGACAGGCCCTGTATTGGGCTTCCATCATGCAGGTTTGTTTCGTATCCCTCCACTTCAGGACTGGGCTAGTGTGCTTTGAGCGGTCGCTTTAATAGCAGTTTAAGCTTTTTATAGCAGTTTAACGTAGCCCAACCTCACCACACCCTAAGTCGATTGTCATCGACAGACCCGTGAAAGCCAGAGCTGGTAGGAATATTACTAACTACACAAACTTACTTGACATTAGCAAAGAAGATAGGGCTTACACAAAAGCATTTAGCACGACATGGAGGGAGAGTTGTGCAATTAAGAGGTAACAACGGTATAACATTATTTAACCAAAATCTGCAGAATACTTTGCAGCATTCCTTAAAACATTAAAAACAAATTCGAACAACGCGAAAACCGAATTTCAAATCGTCTCGTCAAACTTAAAAACGTACTTCAATCTAGAAAAGTCTTCACAATTAATTTAGGATCGGGAGAGGAAAATTGGTTTGACACACAAGAGACCGAGGAATCCTCTGCATCTCCGCGAGCGCTACGGGAAATGGATAGTTGGCGAGATGAGAAGGTAATCTGTAGGAATTCGTCTTGGTAAACGACTAAATAATTATTTTGTATGAAGCTATTTGTTTATTTGCTCATATATAATTCATCTGACATTCAATAGTCTTAATGAATAACATGCATATTGTCTGATTATCCTAAATTATGTTCTGTCTATACGGTTTACAAAATGAGATGTGAAACTTCCAAAATCAAAAGCTGCTTCAACCAATGTAAACAAACGTATCATGGTGCCAATGGGCTGGTTATAACTAAATCGATTTCTTCGTTCAGCAATTTTGCAATGAATGTAGCCTGATGGATTTTCCGTCACCGATCCAAGGTATCAAGACCAAGCAATTGACATCTAGCAAGATACGCAGAGAGATTCACGAGGTCCCGCCACGGAAGATGTCTCAAGGCGAGCCTGATGAATCATTTTTGAACACGCTCGATTCTCAGATTTCATATTACATCGTATGGTGTCTATACAATGAATGAGTTTTCGAGAATTGGCCTTACAAGGGAACAATGCAGTGCTTTTAGACAAACAATATCGGTCCCAAATTGCTTCCTTGTGGAACATCAGAACAGCAATGGTGAGGCAATACCAGCTGCATATTTAACTCGCGATATTCTACCAGACAGATACGATGAAAACCATGCAACGAGTCTATCCGAGACTCTTAATCGTGACAAATTCCGAAGGAGATTCTTGTGGTCAATTTTGCCAAAGACCGGGAAAGAATCCATGTTGCTCGTTTGAAGTATAGCCCTTCGTTGCGCGTAAAACGTGGTCACAAACTATGACCTCAAATAGCTTCGAAGCGGCACACAGACTAGTGATTCCGCGGTAATTTTTGACATTGCGACTTTTGTGTACCAATATATAAGACTGCTTCCATCACATCGGAAAAACCCTCGTATCGAATGATTTGTTGAAAACAAACGTAAGCGGTTCAGAAACAGCAGTAGCACAACGAAGAAGTATAACAGTAAGGATTTGGTCCGATTCGTGAATCAAAATCGAATTAAACTTAAAAGTGACAGTTCAAAAATTTCCAAATAACCCTGCTCGCAGAGCAAGATTACTTTTGACAGATATTGAATCATTTTTGATAGATGTTTTGTTGGTCTTGCTGGGTAGCACCAGCCATTCTTATGAGCGGGGGATTTCATAATTTCCGAACTGTCACTTTTGAGTTCAATTTTATTTTAATTCGCGAATCGGACCAAAGCCTAAGAATACCATCCAGCCTAGAAGAAAATGAATGTTCAGCATTTTAGCTGCTTAGATGACCATAGCAGGCGATATTACGAACGTATTCAGATCTTCAGCGTCTAAAAGAACGTTTGGCGAAGCAAGCTCTGCCTCAATGTCAGATGATTTTCGAACGGGAAAACAGACGCGAAGTACCACGAGAATAAATCGCACAGACCTATTCTTCCTCTTACTATTTACGAAGCTCCAGAAAGATTTAGGTGCACGACGCAAATTATTCTGCACTCTTAGAACTCTCAAGTAACGGTGCCAACGGCTTTGCAACAGAATGTCGAAAGACAAAAGGTCGAAAAACAAAAGGTAGAAGAACAAAAGGTCGACGGAGAAAAGGCCGAAAAGACAAAAAGTCGTAGGAACAAAAGGTTGAAGGGACAAAAGGTCGAAAGGACAAAAAGTCGACGGGACAAAAGGTCGAATGGACAAAAGGTCGGAAGCCCAAAATTTAAAAATCTATAATTCTGTACACATGAAAAAGACAAAATATACGACAACAAGTTTGAAAACATGTTTATGAAGAAAAATCTAGCTTTTAACATTTCCTAGAGGTTTCTCCTTCTTTATGTCATGAGCAGTTCTTTAATTAATTTACAGGGAATATACAGCAGCCAGGGCGAGCATTGTATGATTTTTATTTGTTCTCGGGATGATGAAGCTGGATAATTAGTACCGTCATCATTAGTACCGGGGGGAAGATGATCATTTTTAAGACAAAACATGCAATAACAATGTGTGTTTACATTTTAAATCGAAACAAATATTTTCAAAACATGTACTGCTATACGTTGCAATAATCAACGACTTTAGTTTTCTGAAATGCGTTCGCATTTATTAAAATAAATTAAATTATCACACATTTTTTGAGTAATCTGGTTTGGGGTGAAGTTGATCAAGACAGCTCTGCTAAAATCATTATGACCTGATGGCTTTTCCGCAAACGTGACCTTTAAGTGGTCTTGTTGTGTAGGGGTTATCACGCCTATCTAGAGAGTAGGAGGTTGAGGGTTCGAGTCCCTCCAAGACACGTGGATTCTTTTTCGCAAATTTCATATCAATTTGTCCATTTCGAAACATATGCTGTGCATATGCACAGCCAAGATATTTAACAAAAAAATGGTTTTCGTACGGCCGAGTTGCCGAATAATATGCAATTAATCATTATGACCTAGCCGTCAAAATACACTAGATTATTTGTATGAATGTTGAATTTACTACGTAAAGAAGTCTACGAATAAGAAAATTATTTTGAGCTTTTTAGTGGAATGTCTTCACTTGTCCTAAGACGAGTTTATACCATCCCATTGAATTCCACCACTTAAGTCGAGTCAAGTACGGTCAAGACGGCCTTACTGTTGAGGTCGAAATACGTATCTGTCAAGATACAATTAAGTGGTGGAATTCAATGGGATGGTATAAACTCGTCTTAGGACAAGTGAAGTCTACGAAGTCAATATTTGAAACGAAATAGCGTCATTTACGAATATCTCTCTCTTTCTTCCATAAAATACATTTTCATGATTATAATCGAAAAATTCGGATTTTCTACCTAGTGGAAGCATTACTTGAGCGGATAATATTGTTGACTATCGTTTCGTAAAAAAATAGGAACTTTTGACTGACACATCAAATGATCATCTTCGCCTCAATGATCATCTTCCCCCATTTGACGGTACTTATTAGTTCGTGCTCTTGTAACAAGTGTCGCTTCGAGTGCATGTTTGAGTGAAACACGTAGGTTTTGGTGTCTTCCTATACATTCCTTTACATTACATTCCGATGTCGATCATGGAGATACAGAAAATTGTCAGTCTCTTGTAGAGTGTGTCTTCTTCCTCCTCTTCTTCTTCTTCTTCTTCTTCTTCTTCTTCTTCTTCTTCTTCTTGGCATTACATTCCCACACTGGGACAGAGCCGCCTCGCAGCTTAGTATTCATAAGCACTTCCACAGTTGCGAGGTTTCTAAGCCAAGATACCATTTTTGCATTCGTATATCTTGAGGCTAACACGATGATACTTTTATCCCCAGGGAAGTCGAGACAATTTCCAATCCGAAAACTGCCTAGACCGGCACCGGGAATCGGATCAAGATTGGACCAACGTTCTCACGAACAATCTGTGGTCGGCTATCTAAATCGCTCAATATGGTATCTTATATTACAATTTCCTTGTACCCAGATACATAAATTCCATTATTAAGACCAGGGACAGAAAAAGTCATTTCAACTACACTCAAACAGCTGACATCCAACACACAATAAAGTTTCTAGTCCTTCTCGAATTTGAATGTGCGAATAAATAGGACGGCATGTGCACGAACAGCAGCAAGTGTCGACTCTCGGTGTCAACGTTGTTTTGTGAAAATGAATCTTAAGCTTGGCACATTGATATTCAATTTGAAATCTCAAAATATGAATATCATTTCATACTGCGGTGCATGGATTCAACATTTTGAAGTCAGATTCCTAGAATATATGCATCTGTTTAGTATATAAAGTAAAATAATCATCATTTATCGGTGCAAATTAACCGCAAGGTATTCATTTTTTACGCTCGATTATATATCGGCTATTGAAGATCGGGCGGTAAATTTGGTATGGAAGTTTGATAGCACGCTGCGAGATGTTCGTGCCTGCATGCATCGCCGAGCGTCTGATCCACGGTATACAGACAACAAGGTAGGCTCGTAAGAAAAATGACACTTCCAGAGTGACGCATATTTTATCGCTACATGTTAGAGTACAAAAGTAAGCATGCTGAGACCGTAGAGCATCGTCTCGGTTCAGCTTGTGCGAAGATAGTAGTGACGACACATGTTTACATTCAAAATGAATGTTTACATAGGTTATGAGCCTGCCTTGTTTTTTTGTATGCCGTGGTCTGATCAAAACAAACACGAATCAATGACGAAGCTGCCTACTGAGAATCGATGCAACTGATAGTAAAACGAAGATTTCCGTCCTTGATTAAGACATTCTAATTTGTTGAAAACACGGCCCAATCTGACCCCTATTTGGCCAATCATAGTTTTGCTTTGTATAGTTCTCAATACTATAGCTTTTCAATTTTAACCAATTTTGTAATTTAGAACTTTTGCCCCTTCGATCTTTTGTCCTTTGGACCTTTTGTCCAGTCGACCTTTTGTCCTTCGACCTTTTGTCTTTCGAACTTTTTTCCTTCGACCTTTTATCATAGATTAGATTCGTGCCAACGTCTTCGACTGCGCTTTAGTTTCTTCAGTTGAGGCGTATTCCAAGGAGGGAGAGCTGGTTTACTTTTCACAGAGACATTTGCATTAAACCAATAAGAGATCGCGTCGACTATGTCGCAATGTCGAAGTAATAAAGTCACCTGTACAAAGCAGGAACAAATATTTCCATGATTGCGTGATCGTTCTGCGTCCGATAGAAAACACGAGAAAACGTGCGCTTAAAATACGATCGATCACGCAGTCTTATCCGAATTAAACGAGTCCTATTCGAACCACGTTTAACCTTCCTAGTGCATTGAGGTCCATTTCGACCCAAGCACACCCAAAACAACGCTGTAACTTTATAACGCAACGAGATTAAAATCCTTAAATTAAATTCCCTTAAATTCCCTGAGAAAATCAGCTCTAGGAGAGGCGCCACAAAAAAGTGACACATTGTGCATTGGGGTCCATTTGGACCCAAGTACCCAAGATTTCATCACGTTCACAAAAGCTCCAATTTCAACCGATTTCCGATCTTTAGGCACCAAACAAAAGCTTTAGGCAAGGATGTTAACGATCATTCAGTAATTTGCGTTCGATCATTTGGTAGTTTGTCAATAACACATTCCAGAAGCTGAATTTCAAATCATGTTGAATGGTGGACTTCTAGTGCGAAGGTTTTTCTACAACTTTGCCTAATGGTTCGTTACTAGAATTCAACTAATAACGGAGTTAGAGCGCTAGTTGCAGTAACCTCAACTAAATGATTGGAATTTTGTTATCATTTAGTCTAAGTTACTGAAACTATAGCTATAACTCCGTTACTAGTGGAATTCAAACAACGAGCCATTGGGCAGAGTTGGAGAAAAACCTTCGCACTAGAAGTCCACCATACAACATATTTTGAAATTCAGCTTCTGGAATGTGTTATTGACAAACTACTAAATGATCGAACGCAAATTACTGAATGATCGTTAACATCCTTGGCTTTAGGTTCCTTAAACAAGCCCATGGGGCGATTCATCCAAATTAACTGCTCTAGCCCAAGACAAAGCTGTACTAAAAAGGTACTTTTTGAGTTTCTAACCTAATTATCGAGTTTCGTGTTATCAAACATAAAACTGCTTGCAAATATGTGCTCTGATGATCCCAACTATATTTGCTATCTTCATTCCACGTCGAGCATCCGAGCGAGACGGTTGTAAGTCCGCGTACAGTCTGCTTCTCTTTTGGTTTTTTTTTCCTGAAGTACAGGTAGAGGTTTTTTTTCCGAAAGTGTTTTGAAGCATAGTGCTTGAGTGGAAGTGGTGCTTAGCTGAAGCAGTTAAGTAGCCATTTCGTTGCTTTTGCAAGACAACGCAAAGTTTTGCAGTTTCTTCGGCGTCCATCGCAGGCGCAGGCATCATCGCCCCACGCCGACAGTCATCATCTATCGTGCGTCTCCACCAACACAGACGCTGCCGTCCTGCCACCATCCATCCACCCAGTTGCAGTGTTGTGTGCGGCAAGAACACCAACAACAGCGTGGTTCGCTTCGACCGCACCACCGCCCCGGCGATTGTCCATCCAGTCAGTGTGTGCTGCCAGAACCGTTAGCCGGCGACACAGCAGTGTGAACGCAAGTATTCACTTGAGCTCCCTCTCGTTGTTCCCCTCTCTTCTCCATCTTATTGGAATAGTTTTTTCCTTTTTCTTTAACTCGTCTTCCCCTCTCATTAATTTGTGTGTATGTGTGTGTGTGTATTTTTTCTGTCCTTGTGATAATTGTTTAGTTTTAAAATAGATTGTGCCTCGCTGCAGCGGCGCATTTCGTGTCCGCAATGCGCGAAGGCGAAGTTGGCGGGGGTACTTCGTATTCCATGTCAGATGTTTCGTTGCATTCGGGTGTTCCAAACCAAAACGAAATGGACACCAGCACCGCTAAAATTTCCTCTACGAGCCCCCGTCCCAAGGTCTACCCTCACGACTCTAGTGGGCCGTATGTTGTTTTCTTTCGACCCAAAGGCAAACGTTTGAATATCAGCCAGATTAGCAAAGATCTGGAAAATCGATTTTCGTCTGTCACGACCATTGACATGGTTGGGTCCAGTTAACTCCGTGTCACGGTCAGTGATCGCAAACAGGCCAACGAGATTGCCACCTATGAGCTTTTCAATCTCGAATATAGGGTGTATTTACCGTCAGCAGTGTGTGAGATCGCGGGGGTGGTGACGGAGGGAAGTATGACATGCGACGATTTGAAACAAGGTTTCGGTCGTTTCAAGAACGTTTCTTTGCCTCCTGTTGCGATACTGGATTGCAAACAAATGTATTCGGTGTCGCAGGAGGGAGAGAAGCGGATTTATTCCCCGTCCGACTCTTTCTGCACAGACAAACATACATAACACTCGTCAAATTTCCATCATTCACTGATTTACTGGTCGATTCAAATAATCATTAGTTGGCCAATCGATCACTCGTGGCGCGCGCAACGTTTTTGCTCTAGTTTGACGTTTCCTCACTACCGCCATCTAGTTCCTGATTTGCCCAACTAACTGAAATCAATAGATGTCGTTAGTGTTTGAATGACAATGAATTTGATGAGTAAATGTTCAATGTGTTATGTCTGTTTGTCTGTGCTTTCTGCGTCACCTTTTCCGGGTCCGCACTGCCTGACTACGTAGTGATTGGCAAACTTCGTCTACCTCTTCGGCTGTATGTACCGAAGGTGATGAACTGTGTTAATTGCAAGCAGCTGGGCCACACCGCTCAGTACTGCTGCAATAAACCTCGCTGTGCATCATGCGGAGAGAAACATGTGGAGGGGGCGTGCAAGACGGCACCGAAATGTGTCTATTGTAACGAAACGGTCTCTTCAGCAGCGTTCTCGGCGAAGTTACGCCGAAATGTTGAGGAAGGCCGCTTCTCCAGTCAGTTCTGACACCATCTACTCGTCTCTTCCTTTGGACGATCAAGGTAGCTCCGACTCCGAGGTTGGAAATGGGGTTCCCTTTGTTGTCAATGGCTCAACGAGAAAGAGAATAAAACAGAGCCAGCGACCCTCGAAAAAGCCTAGAAAACAGCCTCAAAGTGAGCCCCAATCCAACATGGTCAAATTCAAAGCGGGTGGAAATACTCAAAAACGTTCAACTTTTGTGGTTTCACATCGCGATGATCGAGAGTTTCCACCGCTTCCGGGAACATCTAAAATCCCAGATGCCCCAATTTTAGCGATTTCTCAGCCAGAAAAAGAGCATAGAGAGCGAGCAGAAGAGCCCCCGAGCGCTCCTTTGTTCACTCTTTCTGGCATCGTGGAGCTCATCCTCAACTTCTTTGATGCTTCCGACCCCGTGAAGAACATGGTCAAAACTGTTCTTCCCATTCTGACTCCTCTCCTGAAGCAGCTGGCTTCAAAAATGCCCCTCCTCGAGTCATTTGTAT
The DNA here is from genome assembly GCF_024139115.2 of Armigeres subalbatus. Lineage (NCBI taxonomy): Eukaryota > Metazoa > Arthropoda > Insecta > Diptera > Culicidae > Armigeres > Armigeres subalbatus. The sequence goes on along the minus strand of NC_085139.1, from coordinate 37,728,738 downwards.
CCTTCGATGGCTAACTTAGTCAATAAGGGTAACACGATTTCGATTCTACAGTGGAACTTTCGAAGTATTCTTCCAAAATTAGATATTTTTAAATTTTTAATCAACAAATTACAATGCGATGCTTTTGCTTTATGTGAAACATGGCTAACATCAGATGTGAACCTTCAATTTCCTTATTTCAACATAATCCGCCGCGATCGGGCAAATCGATATGGAGGGGTGCTTTTAGGGATCAAAAAACAGCACTCCTTCTATAGAGTCGATCTTACGCCGATGTCTGACACCGAAGCTGTCGCATGTCAGGTGACTATTCGAGGAAAAGACCTCAGTATCGCCTCGATATATCTTCCTCCAAACACCGCGAAATCTCGCACACATCTGCTCGGTTATGCCCGAGCCACGGTTGCTCTTGGGAGATTTTAACTCCCACGGAACAGGCTGGGGGGAACTGTACGACGACAACCGTTCAACAATGATATACGACCTCTGCGACGACTTCAATATGTCAATTTTGAATACAGGAGAAGTAACACGAGTGGCTCCTCCAGCAAGAGATAGCCGTCATGATCTTTTCATTTGTTCGAGCTCATTATCGTTGGACTGTACTTGGAAGGTGGTCCAAGATCCCCATGGTAGTGATCATTTGCCGATCGAAGTTTCGATTTCCAATGGACATAAGCAATCTGCTTCCATCGATCTTTCATATGACCTCACGAAGCACATCGATTGGGGCAAATATGCGGACGCCATCAGCGATGGCATACAGTCGATAGAAGCACTTCCCCCGCGGGAAGAGTACAAGTTTCTATCGCAGTTGATTCTTGAAAGCGCTCTTCAGGCACAACGTCGGCCGGTGCCAGGAGCTTCGGTTCGTAGAAAACCCTACAGTCCGTGGTGGGACATCGAGTGTACGCAACTTTATCGCGAGAAATCCGCCGCGTTCAAAGAATTTCGGAAACACGGGGCGATCGTTCTTCACAAACGATACACCGCGCTCGAAATCCAGTTCAAGAAACTGGTCAAAGTGAAGAAGCGCGGATATTGGCGCACTTTTGTTGAAGGTTTATCGCGCGAGACTTCAATGAAAACTCTGTGGACCGTCGGGAGAAGAATGCGCAACGCGTCGTCCGTAAACGAAGATCGTGAAAGCTCGTCGCGGTGGATACTTGACTTCGCAAAGAAAGTTTGTCCGGATTCGGTACCGGTGAGGCAAGAGCTACGTGATGCTTTTGCAGACAGGGATGATATGGATCGTCCCTTTTCGATGATTGAATTCTCACTTGCTCTCCTTTCATGTAACAATTCCGCTCCAGGGATGGATAGAATCAGGTTCAATTTGCTCAAAAACCTCCCAGACGTCGCGAAGAGGCGCTTGTTGAACTTGTTCAATCAGTTACTGGAGTGCAACATTGTTCCGGATGATTGGAGGGAAGTGAGGGTGATAGCCATCCAGAAGCCCGGAAAACCCGCGTCGGATTGTAATTCGTATGGCCCCATCGCGATGCTGTCATGTCTTCGGAAGCTGTTGGAGAAGATGATTCTCTTCCGGCTAGACAAATGGGTTGAATCGAATAGTTTTTTGTCAGATACACAATTTGGTTTCCGCAGGGGCAAGGGAACGAACGACTGTCTTGCGTTGCTTTCTTCAGAAATTCAGCTTACTTTCGCTAAAAAAGAGCAAATGGGCTCTGTGTTTTTGGACATTAAGGGGCTTTTGATTCAGTTTGCGTCGTTGTCTTATCTGACAAACTCCACGAGTGTGGACTTTCACCAATTTTAAACAATAATTTGTACGATTTGCTGTCAGAGAAGCGTAGGAGTTTTCTCATGGTGACGAATTAGCTACATGGGTCTCCCCCAGGGCTCATGTTTGAGCCCCTTCTTTAATTTTTACGTCAGAGACATTGATGAATGTCTCATGCCAAATTGCTCGTTGAGACAGCTTGCAGATGATTGTGTTGTATCCGTTTCGGGGCCAACATCGGTTGATCTGCAAGGACCATTGCAAGATACTTTGGACAATTTGTCTACTTGGGCTACGAAGCTGGGTATCGAATTCTCTCCGGAGAAAACTGAGATGGTTGTCTTTTCAAAAAACATAAGCCGGCAAAGTTCCCGCTCCAACTGATGGGTAAGACAATCACTCATAGCATATCTTCTAAATACCTCGGGGTCTGGTTCGACTCAAAATGTACCTTCAGGAAGCACATTGTGTATCTGACACAAAACTATCCGAAGCGGATCAACTTCATGCGATCAATAACCGGGATATGGTGGGAAGCGCATCTCGAAGATCTTATAACGTTGTTTCGAACAACCATTTTGTCGGTCCTCGAATACGATAGTTTCTGCTTCCAGTCCGCGGCTAAAACACACATGCTGAAGCTTCAAAGGATTCAGTACCGCTGTCTCCGTATCGCGTTAGGATGTATGAATTCGACACATACAATGAGCTTGGAAGTACTTGGGAGTACTGCCACTAACAGATCGTTTCGCGGAATTATCGCTCCGGTTCCTCATCCGCTGTGAGGTTCTCAATCCATTGGTCATTGATAACTTCGAAGCTGCTCGAACAAAACCCTCAATCTCGATTCATGAGTATTTACCTCTGGTACATAACGCTGGAGGTAAGCCCTTCTTCGGTAGATACCAATCGTGCTAACTTCTTAGACTCTTACAGTTCCTCTGTTACTTTTGATCTGTCCATGAAGCAGGAGGTTCATGGAATACCAGACTTTCTGTGTGCGGAGGTCATACCTCCATTATTTGCAAGCAAATACGGGCACGCCAGTGAGGAGAGAAGCTTTTTACAGACGGGTCAAAATTGATGACTCCACTGGTTTCGGTGTTTTCAACGTTTTTCATAGCGCCTACTTTAAGCTCAAAGAGCCTTGTTCCGTGTATACTGCTGAGCTAGCAGCTATACACTATTCACTCGAGCAAATCGCATCCCTACCTCCTGACCACTTTTTCATCTTCACCGACAGTCTAAGTTCCTTGGAGGCTGTTCGGTCAATGAAACCGGTTAAGCACTCAGCGTATCTTCTAAATGGGATACGGAAAGCTTTGAGTGCCTTATCACAACAGTCTTACACAATCACCATGGCTTGGGTCCCTTCTCATTGCTCGATCCCGGGAAATGAGAAAGCGGACTCTTTGGCTAAGGTGGGCGCTATGGAAGGTGATATTTACGATCGGAAAATCACCTTCGATGAATTTTTCACATTAGTTCGTCAGGAAACCTTGAACAGCTGGCAACAGAAATGGACAAATGGGGAGTTGGGTAGATGGCTGTATTCAATTCGCCCGCAGGTGTCGAAGCGTCCATGGTTCAAAAATTGAATATGGGACGAGACTTCATTCGAACCATGTGTCGTCTAATGTCCAATCACTACACTCTAAATGCACATCTTTTCAGAGTGGGGCTCTCGGAAGGAAATCTCTGTGTTTGCGGCGAGGATTATCAGGACATCGATCATGTCGTGTGGGCGTGCGAGGAGCATCGTGGCCCCAGATCTGCGCTAACTGAACATCTCCGGGTCCGAGGAAAACAACCAAAGCCTATTAGGGAAGTGTTGTCGGGCCTTGATCTCGAGTACATGTCCCTGGTCCACCAATTTTTGAAAGTTGCTGATGTAAAACTGTAATCATTGCCTGCCCATTCCCTTGTCTGTCGTACCCCATATCGAATGTCTTCCTCTTGTTGTACATTTCCATGTCTGTCGTTAATCCCTTCCGTATGTCTTCCTCTCCTCGTTGTCTCCCAAAAAAAGTTTGTTTGTCCCGTTACAGATGTAAAAATGCGAGGAATGTCAACTTTGTGAATATCAGCATCGTAATTACTTAAGCACCCTAAAATCCTTTCCTTTCCTACTGTATTATTGTATTCCCTAACCTCGACTAAACCGCGAGTCTTTCGGTTCCCCAAAACTAACACTATGTATAAGAATCAAGAAATGTATTGTTAAACTTGATTTCGGCTCCGTAACGCTTCACGGCAAATGAGCCTTCCAAATAAACGAAAGTTAAAAAAAAAAAAAAAAACGGCACTGGGAATCGAACCCAGTCACCCTCAGCGTGGTCTTGCTTCGTAGCCGCGCGTCTTACCGCACGGCTAAGGAGGGCCTGTCCACTAACAGTGTTTAAATGAGCATTATCAAATAAATATGCAATACAAATAGGCAAAACACGATACATAAACTAGATTACTTCTACTCGTGAAAGTAAAACAAATTGTTTATTCGATGAAACTTTTCTTAAAATCTATCTCAATACCTTTCAACCTCGTCTCAATCTGCAACAATAACAACGTTCATTTGGCTCACGTTTTGAAAGTTCTCAATGCTCGATTGGCTTACAATGGCCGCTTTCGCATATCTCTCATTATAGGATCCCTACACGATGCAAATTATTCTGCACTCTTAGAACATGACATTGCAGCATATAATCGTCTGTAGTCGTCACTAGCGCGTTTTAAATTCAATCTCGCAATGGTCGAATAATGGACTCTTAAGTAACGGTGCCAACGTCTTCGTCTGCGCTTTAGTTTTCTTCAGTTGAGGCATATTCTCAGGAGGGAGAGCTTCTTTTTCATAGAGACATTTGCATTCAACCAATCACAGATCGCGTCGCCTATGCCGCAATGTCGAAGTAGGGTATCCAACAATGGTTTGAACTAGTGAAAAGCGTATCATGGTTTGAGCCATTTTGAAATCAGTCGAAATTACCATCTTATTGCCAGGAAATGATCCTAAAACAATACGAATACCATATTTAGGTATACTGGAAGTGATAGAGTTCATTTAAACTTTCGTACATATTTTTTAAGTGGAAAAATGGAGCGTTTTAAAAACGTCCTGAATTTGCGCGAAAATCCCCCACCAGTTGCACAATTTCAAAAAGCTCATAAAAGACGCAATTTATGACACAGGAGTGAGATCAATATATCAAAAGAAAGTTAATTTTTTCTGCAATCGATTGACATCATCGTACAATTGAGAAACAGTTTCAAATAGTTAAAATAACAACATTTATACACGATAAACACTGATCATGGTTTGAACTAAAATGTATCGTGGTTTGAACTTGTATATGCAGTCATGTTCTACAGATGTCCGCTAGGAGCGCTGCATGCGCCTTGCTGTAGCATTTTGTTTACATTTCCAATGTGAAAAAATTGTAATTTTCATATCGATAATTTTGACGATTTTCACATGTTTCGAGTTACTAATCTAGTTCGAGAAGATAAATAGTAAAACAAATTTGCTTTTCTATAGGATTCCTAGCGTTTCATTCATGTAATAAGTATTATATTTAGGAGCTGCTGCCAGTAGTTCAAACCATGGTACGAATTTAGTTCAAACCATAAACAGTGTAGTTCAAACCATGGTACGAATCAAAGTTATGTAATTATTAAGTTTTTTCAATAGCATACATATGTGAACCCAGGATGATTTCAGAAAGATAATTAATTAATCTTCCATATAAACGCAGTTGCAACATGTCTCTTTTGGAACTTTTGGAAACTAAGGCTGTGAACCATTCCACCGATTCGTTTAACTTTTAGTTAAAATTTGGCAGTTCGATGGTTATTTTCCCATCGTGGTTAAAATGTTACTCCAAAGCCGACCCATTTGAGTTTTGACAGATGGATTGTTATTGGAAGCGGAATGAATTCGGCGCCAGTTTCTCGCGAACAAAGTTTAACTATCGATCTTCTCCCGTAAGGCTGGTAGATCACTTTTACGTAGTGTTTTACGGGGTAAGATCTACCAAACCGAGCCCTAGCTTAATCCATTTTTCAAGCTAGGGCAATAAGTTGTGTTATTTCAAGGATTTATCGTATTTAGTCTTCTCTACCAATTGCAGTTTTTTGAATTATAACAAAATTAACTTTACCCTGCACATGGTTGAAAGTCTCAAATTCCTGTCGTTTGAGGCTAAATTGTATGCAGCGGAAACAGATTTTCTAGCAATTAGTTTTAAAACCAGGGCCCATCGACCTAGGCTGAACTAACTGCTGGAAAAAGTTCGAGTTAGGGTTCTATGGATGTACTAACTCTTCATGAACTGGTATACAATGGTAGTTCGGGGAACAGAAGAATTCTTGTTACTGAACAGATTGAAATGGTCTTGTAGATAGAGCCAAATCCCGGGTTTGTAGTTATACTGGTGATATTCTAGAAGCAAGACAAGGATGTGGCCAGGGCTCCGATGCATGGCCAATTAACAGTATTACTGTTCTGTTTTCTCAAGGAAAGATTTGATAAGGGGCGCGCCTTCAATGAGATTGCTCTCTGTGAATGGTCTAAATAGCGGGACCGTGTCATGTACTCTTGGGAAAACAAAACAAGAACTGAATCGAAACCGATACTTCATTGCTTCTCAATAAAAATGGAGTAATTCGACATGCACTTAATCACTAAGGATACGGGGAATGCTACAATAGATCTAATGACTGGTCGCAGTGGTACACCCAGAGGAGCGACATCCAATTTTTTTTACTATGGATTTTGACAGGTTTGCCTGTTCGTTCTTTTTTGGGTGATAAATTTATCCCCCAGTGTCAAATTACCCCAATACTGATTTATTTTGCAATAGTATGTGCGCGAATTTTGAATGTTTTCGTTTTTACAGGAGAATACGATGCAAAACGCCCATGCCACTTAATAATGCAACATGATACAATCATGATTTAATAGAGAAAAAAAGGAACAAACTATAAATTAAAACTATTTTACACTCGATTCCTTGCTTTAAACTTAAGAATGTTCAACTTATTGGCTCATTTCTTCAGAATGCTACTTTCACAAGGTACTGTCTATGCCTTTGTTCGTTTTATATCATGTTCACCCTCGTAATTGTTTATGTTGCATTCGCAGTGCACTCGTATTGGTGACTTAGAAAAGATGTGACAAAGATGGCGTAGCTTGTCATCCCCGTGGGTACACCCGAACAGGAAAAAAAACTATCGATCTGTCAAATCTAACCATGCTCCGGAGCAGAGTTATTCTTAACCATGGCGAAATAACCATCGAATTATCAAATTTTAACTAAGAGTTAAAGGAATCGGTGGAATGGTTCACAGCCTAAGATTTCCTGAGAAAATCAGGTTCCAGTGACATCTAGGAGAGGCGCCACAAAAAAGGTGACACATTGTGCATTTGGGGTCCATTTGGACCCAAGATTTCTTCACGTTCACAAAAGCTCAAATTTCAACCGATTTTCGATCTTTAGGCACCAAACAAAAGCTGTAGGTTCATTAAACAAGCCCATGGAATGATTCCATGGATATAATTTGGTACAAAAATTAAGAATCGATATTCGATTTTCTTTCAGGAAACGATGAAGTTAATCATCCTGAACGCGTCAGTTTTTCTTTTGACTCAAAAATCAAAAGGAACATTGTTTAATTTGAAATTTGAAAATAGATGAAAAATGCTTCCTCGACATTTTCGGTCTTGTTTGACGTACGGAATAATATGATTCAAACGCACTAGCAAAACACCGCAAGGCACTTGACTCAACCTTTGACAGTTGATGTATGAACCTGACGTTTTGGGCTAATGATTGATTTGTTCTGAAATGTTGCACAGGCCAAAATTTGCCTCAAAATGTATTAAACACAATGATTTAGACTTTTACCAGAATTTTTATAATATCGGTTCAGATATTCTTGATCGATGCACTGTCGTTTGCAACCGTAAACTAGGTAGGACTTTAGGACCCATTTATCATGATGTTGGGTCAAAGCAAATTAGTACTCAATTTATGTGTACTAAGCTTTCGGGTACTCAGCTACCCGTAACGCTGGGTAGATACCTCTTCGTGGTGTGTTACGGGGTAAGTTCTACCATGGTCACATTGCCAGCTACAGGCACATCCTGACCCAACGAATACCTTCACAATATCCAACGTCGTGGTACTTATTCTTTCTCTCCCTAGTGACGGTACAAATAAGCGTGGCCAGGAATAGTTATTCCAATGCTTTTGTCATTTTTGTCATAGATTGAAATTAAGGACTACACCAACCTTGATTTCTGATAGCAATCTGGACAGAGATTTCAAAGGAAACATGAGTATCACTAGTTTCCAGTCCACGAAATAATTTATAGTAATTTATTTATTTCACATAGGGGAAATGACGGCTTTGGCAGGTTTTGTTCTATTATTGGCAGGGGATTTTCTATAACCAATTATGCTCAAATTTGGCCTAATTATTCTTCGCATATCAAAGAATATTGTGACCATATTTCATAAAATTTGGTCAACAAAAACCTCCCTGTCAATAATAGAATAAAACCTGCCAAATCCGTCATTCCCCTTATTTCATTATACTAATTTTTTTTCACTCTATTTATTTTATAAATTTTTACATTTTAATTTTTCAAGTTTTCATATTTTTATTATTTTTTCTATTTTTACATTATATATTTTTAGTTACGTATTTTATACCTTCATAATCTTACACTTTTATGTATATTATTTTTGTGTATTATGATTTTTATTCTATTATGTTTTTATATAATCATATTTTCATATTTCTTTAAATTTAACATTACACCTTCTTATTTGATATTTAATGTTTTAATATTTTTACACTTTTATATTCTGTATTTTTGTATTTTAATATTTATATAACTTTATGTTCTCACACTTTCATATTATAATATTTTTATGTTTTCCATATTCTTATATTTTTCTTATTTTTAAACTTTTATATGCTCACATTATGATGCTTTTATATTTTTATATTTTCATGCTTCAAATTTTTTATTCCTGTACATGTTCTTATTTTTATACTTTTGTATTTTTAATTTTCAAATCCCATATTTTAATCTTTTGTATTTTCTTTTTTCATGCTATCATATTTTCATATTGTTATAATTTCAAATATTTAATTTTCATATTTTTTTGTCTTTCTTATATCCTTATACTTTCATGTTGTTATAATTTAATTTGCATATTTACATATTTCTATATTTTCATGTTTCCGTTTCATATGTTTTTATACTTTCATATTTCCATGTTATGCTTTTATGTTTTTTTGTACTCATATTTTTGTATCTTCATTTTTTAATTTCATGTTTTCATATTTTATATTTTCATATAGCAATATTTATTCTCTTATTACATTATATTTTTATGTTTCTTATTTTCATATTATAAAATTTTCATATTTTCATGTTTTTATATATTTATATTATTTTATTATGTATCTTCATATTTTCATGATTTATCATTTTCATAGTACACCCAGGAATGAAAGCTTCACAACCTGCCATGTAACCTTTATGCAGACGAAGTACTGGCACATGACCCGCTATCTGATTCTCATAACATTCTAAATAATAATTAAACTCTTTACAATTTCCAGCTTTTTCTACAAGAGATGTACCCGAGTTAACTTTGGCTCCTAGTTGATGTTATATTCTACAAATTTGATATAATTTCTTATTATAATGTTATTCATTTCACTACACGTTTATATACAACTACAAAATGAGAACTTAAAAAGAGCGCGGTGCGTATGGTACGGTATGTCCACGCATCCTTCAACCCCTTTAGATTCATGATATCTCGCTTAACTTTTCAAAAGGACCTAAGTAACATTTTTTCCATGATTTAATTTGAGTACTGCAATAAAAATAAGAATACTTGAATAAAAATAAGAAGTGTATGCCTGCTGCGCGAAATTAAATTTCATTTTTTGAAGACAAATTAAACTTCGGTTCAGCAGTTCAAAAGATGATAGGCTAAGTCAATCCCAATCCTAAGTACCTTTGCTTAGATTTTAGTAATACATTGACAACTGGACTAATTGGGCTCGCGTCGAAAATTCTAATGAATATCATGTTATGGTTAAAAAATCACGTTTGGCTTTGCCGTAACAGCTACTCATAGTGGAAAACAAACTTAATAGATTGAGGGTGAAATGTGTACGTACACGCTCGCTAAAATCCCAGTTGAGAACATTCTTTAACAAACATTCAAAGAGATAACACAGCTTATGATTAACTAAAAGCTTTTCATTTAATATTCATCGTGCATTCTGTCAAGTTTCTCATCAGGTTATAATCCGAGTCATTAAAGCGTGTACTCCAGCTAGCCTCATGGGTGAAGGTGTAGGATTATCAATAAGAAAATGGCGGGTTTGATTTTCGGTTCAATCTAGAATCTTTCGATGTGAAACATTTTTGACTCCCAACGCATATTGGGTTGTCCTTGCCACACAAAAACACTGAATTCATGTAAAGTCCAGCATAGGATGTCTACAATTACCAACTGTGAAAATGATAACTTTTGATAGACAGGTCTAATTCCTGTTCCAATGCGGAGAAGAGTTACATTCAATTTGATTCCTATGTAGGGGATCATGCACTAAGCACTTTAAGGCTTAAATATAGCGACAGCTCAAAAAGTGGTAAATAGTGGTAAGTCATCTGTAAGTTATATATTCTCACAAAGATGATAAAACAAACTCCAACTTACTTCCACATGACGACTACAAGTTGCAACTTATTAACATCATAAGCAAGGTAAACATTGGATTTACGCTTCACCTCCACCCAACGCAAATTTCAGCTGCACATTTTCGCGGAATTCACTCAAGCGATGCAATTCGAGGCATCCCAATTCCCGGACAACTTAAATTGAATTCTGTACAATTCGAAAACTATTTCACTTAGCGAAACCCGTCAAGGTGCGTTCCGATTTAACCTCAGTACCAGCGCATACCGGCAATCACCTGCCACAAGACCCCAAGCCAAATTCTACTTTACATTCATAGCCTGGCTTCGGAAAGGCTCCCGAGCGTACCAATTCACTCATCCCCTCCGGGATGATGTCGTCATTTCGCTTATCCATCGTTACCCCCCACACACCGACTGGTACCACCGTTGCGTTGTTGCGTTATCGCGACCGACCGCCACATTCACGGCACACTTTTGCTCGCTCCCGGTAACTATTTCATTTTCGTCGTCATAGCAAGAAGCATAATACTTACAATTCGAATACCATATACAGCATTCCCTCGGAGCTGTACGTTTCGAGCAGCTCGACGATGTGGGGATGCTTCAGCATGTGACATATTGTAGCTTCTCGTTTCAGATCTGTTTGGAGTAGAAAGAACAGCAAAAGAGAAACATTATAATCCATTGGAAAGCTCCATTAGGGGGGACAGAAAAAATATTGTAAATAAATCGGAGAGGATGGTAGGATGATGGCCCCGTCATCCAGAATATATTTTCTGGGATTAGTTGTGTGGGATACGAAAAGAAATTTATGACATTTGTTGTAAGGATGTTTGGCCAAATTGAATTTAAGTGAGTGACATTTGTTCCAAGAAGTTATTTAACTGACTATAACTTGACAATCGATCTATTGTCAAAGTTTGATCTTACTTTATTGGGAAAGCGGCACGAAAAGATATGAGAAGAGGAAACAATATAAAGAATATAGAATATTAAGGGAACAAATAGTAAGTAAAGTATGAAAATGTGAAAGAAAAAGGCAATTAAAAACATGATTAATTCGATAAAACAATTGGAATATGTATAAATGTGTACAGAGAACATAAAATATACCAAATAACTGGAGGCGTTATGGTTCCACCGATTGATTTTCTTTTTCAGTTCAACAGCCGTAACAAATTTGGCAACCCTCTTTCCAGCTAATGGCTATCCAACAAATACCACACAACCAATGGAGATGTATCATGACCAAACAGACAGCCGGGTGGGTTCAGATAGGCATATTACACCGCACTGACTAGAGGCACAACCCTTGAGCGCTCTATCTTCCCACATAATGTGTTCATATGTCAGTTACGCCATCCATCTTTCCCCCGCAGATTCAACGCTTTCATCGCTGGGGGGAGGGGAGTTTGTTTTGCCTCACCAAACTGAAAGATGGGACAGCGGGTTGAGATCAGCGATGAAATTGAGTCGAAAATGGCATCATCGCCGCCTGTGCCTGATAACGAATTCATTCACTCGTATTATATTACGCGGCGGATGCGATAAGCGAAAAAGTTTTACTGTTGACTGGAAATTTCGAAACGAGGAGAGCATCCACATGCATAACCCATTGCAAGCGCAGGATGCGTTCCATATTTTCGGTGACAAGTGGCATCATGTTGAGCTATGGATAAGTTTTGTAACTAGACAGATTGAGGTCTAAATATAGTATCCAACGGTCACAAATTGTAACATAGCGACATAGCGAGTTTCAATTTTGAGCAATAGGATCAGCAGGATGAAACAGACGGTAGAGAGATAGTAAGATAGGAGGTTAGATAGATAAAAAGGAATAAGCAGATGGACAAAGATATAAACAGGCACATGTAGGTAAGTGGAAAGAACAAATTACTAACAATGAGATGTAGACTAGGGGCCCTCCTTAGCCGTGCGGTAAGACGCGCGGCTACAAAGCAAGACCACGCTGAGGGTGGCTGGGTTCGATTCCCGGTGCCGGTCTAGGCAATTTTCGGATTGGAAATTGTCTCGACTTCCCTGGGCATAAAAGTATCATCGTGCTAGCCTCATGATATACGAATGCAAAAATGGTAACCTGGCTTAGAAACCTCGCAGTTAATAACTATGGAAGTGCTTAATGAACACTAAACTGCGAGGCGGCTATGTCCCAGTGTGGGGATGCAATGCCAATGAGAAGAAGAAGAAGAAGAGATGTAGATTAAGTAAATGAAATAGTACTAACTCGCCTCTTGGTAACTGAAGCTTACAAGAACTGTCGAAGAACTATCCATTTGAAATGGAAAATACTAAACTCGTTTTAGACAGTAATTGAAGACATTCCACTAAAAGAGGTTAAATAACTTTTCTTGCTTGAGAATAAAAATTAGTGAGATTGAAAAATAGAAAGATGGATATTTAATAACAGCGAGAGACGAATGTCTTCCCACGAAGTTCCAAGAATTTCAGTAAACCTCATTCCACAAATTTCAATTTTAGATTAACCCGTCTTGATTCGAACACATTGTACTCAATAAACCGCTCCACTGCAAATTTGATTTTGCATGGCTAATGCAGATGCAAATCGGTTCGGTTCGTACCAACAGTCACGATGATAGCGATTTTTCTTCCTGATTGTTGGCTCATTTTCCCACAGAAAGGGTTCGCAACGGAAAGCGATTCCATTCCAGCTATGTTTACTGAGTAGTACCTCTATCCTAACCAGTGACCATGCGGCTTCCAGTTTACAGTAGACAATCAATCCCACGAAGATGGTTCTAGGCAGAAGGAAAAAGATAATCGAGAAGACAATATGCTGATGGAGTGACTTTGCTAGTCGTGAAATATGGAAATAGCTGCCGGATGGGGTTACTCATCCATATGCATCATTCTCCCTCACAGGCTATCATGTTGGATAGTGTCCCACAGCGAACGAATGTGGAGGAAGAATTGGAAAAACAGTTTTCCGAGCCCTTCCCATTGGCATCACAACTTCATTCTCGAACCAAGAATCAACAAGCATGTTGCTTCATCAGCCAGCACCTAAATAATGAAGAAACTCAAATCGAAATATGAAAAAGTTTGTTCAACCATGCGTGGTGGGGTGGCACAGACAAATAGACCAAGTATTTGAAATGAGAATGAAACCGAATTTTCCTTTCTTTTTCAAATTAGATTATTTGATATGCTCAGGCGTGTATAACACGGGGCCACGCTTCTTTATTAGGCGACTTCTTTATAGGCGACATCATCTGATTTTTAATAGTTATATACCCAACCAACGGATGGCAGATTTTAATACAGTTCTGCATAAGAAACTTACAGAAATTGTATAATATTTTGGCATATACAATTATGCAAGATTTCAATACAATTGTTGAATTGAAATCTTTTAGATTTGTATTATTTTAATGCAATATCTGTATAAAAAGCTTACAGAATTGTATATACAGTCAAACTTCCATGAATCGATGTTCTATGACTCGATATCGACTCATGGAAGCAAATTATGCCATATCAAAAAAATATTTTCTGGGTTACTGTGATGGCCCCTTCAAACAGTTTTCCAAGAAATTTGTATTCTACATCTCGATATTTCCATGAGTCGGTGGTCCCTTCAATATCGACTCATGGAGGTTTGACTGTACAAAGATTTTAAACAATAATTGTCAAATTTGTTTTTTGGTTTAAGAGAAGATCGAATTTTGCCTTTTTTAAATTCGTTCTTTTCTATTTTTGTTTTCACTTAAAATCCACCAGGACATGCATTTTGTAAATATTGGTAACGGCCTAAGTTGAAAAAGTAAAACTCACGAAAAACTGTGTTGCGTGTTCCATCATGGTTATTTCTCAAGTGGATCAGCTATTGCAAAAAATAGCATTTACTTGATGTTCCTTAGATATGATGGGAAGCGATATTCATGATGATGGATGGATAGATGGATAACAGTCCCATCCACATGCATCAGAGTGATCTTATCAGAGACGAGTATATGATATGTTCTTGTCCCAAGTCAGTGAGAAGAGCATGAAGGCTTTGAAGCGATTGAATGAGTAACATGGGGATTCATAACTGTATATGCATATTATTACTAATGATAAATGAAAAGTGTCATAAACATGATGTTTTCGGTTTGACATTTTCTTATCCTTCCATCAGATTTGAAGTGATTTTTGAAACGGCTGATTGACGATCATGAAGTGAGTGCTAGGAGTGTATTTTTCACCAATGAAAATTCTAGTATATATTTGACGATTGATGAATCTCTTCTAAATCAGACTTGAAACTAGCATTGAGATGGAGGTTCCCCCAAATACACGCAACGTGACTGTCGCTGGGCGAAAGTCGCTGCGATTCTAACGCTGCATGCAATGTTCCATTTACGACGGCAACAGTCGCGTCGTATGAATTTGGGGTAACTTTTATTTCGAGAAAACCTTTGTTCAACTGAAAAGCTGAATCGAAAGACAAAACCAAGAAACTTCTCGTCAAAGGCTGTTTAGAATATAAGCTTTATCAGTTGATGAAGACTTCAAAATTCACACAGCTTATTCTTATTTAATATGGTATCAAGAAATGAAACTCTTAACAGGCTATTAGTTCTTATTGATTTTGTCACCATTTGAAATTTTGAGCTTCTTTTGAAGAGATTGAGTTCAATTGAAATTGAGTTTATCGCGGAAGTTAAAGTACGTAATTGGTGTGATTTTAAACGTGATTGCATTTTTTTTCCGTTTGTCTTTTCGATTTTTTTCTGTTGGTGTAAAGTTTTATTTTTAAAGGAGGATATTGTACCGAAAAAGTTTCGCGTTGAACTTCCAGCGCGTGGCGCTTTTCTGGCACGGGCTGAAATTCGGCGATTGTCGACAAAAGTCGACGAAAAGAGCTCTCGCGGCACTTTAAGTCGCATTCATCTTATGTAAGCATTTTTTAAATGTCCGTGTGTTTGTCAAAGTGCGCCCTTTCGGGGTAGCGAAGAAAAGTGCTGTGAAGTTCGTGAATTCAGTGAAGCAAAAAATGAACCATCGATTTCTCATAGGTAGATTAACGGTGGTCTATCTACGTTTCAAAACCCTACGGACCGTTCGCAAAATATTCACGGGAGGAAATAGCCGAAACAAAGTAGGCGAAGCTGTGCGAAGATACGTTGACGCTTGTCCGGAGGGGAAAATCAACTTGGGAGGAGCGACATCCGTCTATGCAGCTCTCCCAGGCAAGTTTAGATCCACAATAGTTATACAGGCTATTAGCTGCAGCTAGACGGTTCTTCAATTCGCCACCATCGCCAAGGACAGCAAGTCAACGAAGTAGAAAATTGGCCCAAGTATGAAGTATGAAGTACTAGTGTAGACATCACCATGATCTAAAGACATTTCTCGCGCTTAGTTTCATAGGGACGTAACTGTATAGATCAATTTCTCTTCGTCGATGTTTTCTTTTTATTATTGTACCGAATTGCGCTAGTTTGTTGATGATTTAATGGTTTGGATGATAGGATGATTGTATCTTGCACCAGAATCAATAATCACGGTTGTAGTATTTGAAACAATTGAGTTATTAACAAAATATAAAATCGATTAAGAGAAATCGATCAATACAGTTACGCCCCTATTAAACTAAATGCGAGATTTCAGTTACCGTACAAACCCAAAAAAGTTTTCAACCCGAAATGACTATTTCAACCGACCCTGTGACAAGCGCGGTGTCATCATCATCAATAGACATAGACCGCTGTCATCATTGAAAAGTAGTATGAAAAAAAATTTGTGCCCGGGACATCCTGGCTACGATTTGGCGATGGGCTAAACAATAGCATGACAGTAGCCTGATTTCAACCGAATGAATTGTGGATGCAAAAATTGAGTAAAGTAAGGACGTTCCGGTACTTCCGAAATATCAAAATATCGATATGTTTGCTTTCAATATATCGGTCATATCGATATTTTTGTTTTTGATATCAATATATTGAATCAGAACAATTTTGAACAAAATTAATTATTGCATTGTAAATATTTTGTGCAAGAAAATACTTCGAAATTTATCTGAAATGTCGTATTCTTGATGGTTTTCAGGATTTTTTCGGTACTGCGGATGGTGTGAGGTGTGCGCTGCTTTCACAATAGTTTGGCAACTCGACACTTTGCAATGACGCCCTAGTGTGCACTATCTGTCATGCCGCTGGTCCTTCCTTATGCAAATTCAATTATATATTTGAGGAAATTAGATAAATTATTTCAAGAAATCAGAAAGAGATTTGTGGAAACGAGAATTCAGAAGAATTGGAGAACATATGGGAGCTTTCTTCAAAATAATGCCCCTTACGAGTTAAAGAGAATTTCCATAAAATATTTCTTCGGGTTTTCTTATGAAAATTAGATTTTTTTCTGATCGAAATTTTTCCGTAAATTTTGAAAAATGCCTGTGAAAATCGAAAAGAATTTCCTGCCATAATTCAAGGCACTTTTATGTGAAACAAAAGGATAATTTCTCGTGGAAGAGAATTTACTTTTTTAGTTAAGATTATTTCTTGTTAAGTTAAGATTATTGTTCTGAATTTTTTTTGAAAATTAATTTCCTTCCCCTCGGATATGTTACCTTGCCGCGGTGGGTCGGCTTACGCCATTAGCACTGATATGGCAACCAAAGACATATCCTGTCGTGGTGGTATCACATGTTGACTATTTTTGTTCGGTGCCGCGTTACATATCTGGCATTGACGCACCAATTTACGGCATAAGCATGTAATTCAACGGACATCGTATCTTGGAGCCTTGAATGGTAGTGCAGTCAGGCAGAGGCCTTTTTCATCAGTGATAATGATGTGAGTTCTCTTCTTTTCGCAATACTTTTCTGATGCGTTCCCTGTGACGATGAGTCGTAGCCACGCTTATACTCAGCCAGCTAGGCATTTATTGATACACAATGTATTCAAGACATTCGTAGGGAAATGACTACTGGATTTACTGAGTAGAAGTTTTTTAAAACTAGGAACGTGGTGCCAGTCTTATTTTGTTATGTCTCACTTCGAAGAGCCATAATAAGAGATACCACACATTATAATTATGGTATATGAACAATATTATGAGGGCTTCATTCTCGATAATTTTTACTAATAGTAGGGAATAGGCGTGATGAAGTTTTACTTTGCCACCGAAAAGTGAATCCTATAGCTGACTCATAGCTGATCATTAGTACGTTATAGATATTGACAGTTTAGAAGCGATTAAGCTACTTCTTAGAACATAATAATAGTCTTAGACTACCTTGACAAAGGAATAACAATAAAATAGACCAAATGCACGAACAGTTTCCACATAACTTACATTGTGTTTGATGGTATTGACACAGAACAAAAACCATGAAGAACCAATAACTTAGGTAAACAAAGTAATTCTAGGAACCCATACCTTCTGACCATAAAGACAAAAATGATATCGTACACATCAATCTATATAATTAAGAATGAGATAATGGGAGAGAATATCTATTAAAGTAAAGTTGTAAATATAATGTCTTTTGAGCCAGTTCAACAGTGTCTTAATGGACGACATGATCCTTGTACGGCTGGAAAACTGCTTCAAAAGTTATTAGCTTGTCATTTTTTATAAATCGGGAATTGAACACTTTCTTATATTTGATAGAAAAAAACTTCCGTCTCAGTTTCTACGATAAAGCATTAAGCAGCATGTTCCATGTGAGTCGGATAAACTGCTTCGGTTGATTTTGAACGCGTACAATGACAATAGACGTCTAAATAGCATAAAAACTGGCTAAATAATGTGACTCTGACAAGAAAATAACAAAAATGACTTCAAACGATTACGATGTTAGTTAGCATTAGACCTCTCTGACTATCTATGAACGTAATTCCCTCTGATTCAGTTGCAACAGCGTCTTCTTGGACGACATGTTCCGTGTACGGCTAGCAAACTGCTTCGAACGGAATTATGCAACGGTATCATCTAGAGATGGGCGCTCCGCTCAGGAGCTGTTCCAAAGATTCGCTTCCTTACATTGAGCTGATGAGCCATGGATCTTTTTTAAAGAAGCCCAGCTCAGCAGCTCACTTTAAATTGATGAAATCATTGTCAAACACGCGCCTAGAGAAACTCCCTCGAGCGTACGCACTCGAGTACGCGCACTGTTGTATTTTGTACAGCACAAACGAAAATACCACGCTCGCGGTATACAACACAAGCGAGCTTGTATGAGCATTCCAGTCCAGTACCGCGCACGTGCTGATCGTTTATTATTTGCACCTCAAGCACCATCAAGCCAAGCGACAGCACCATCTAGCCAAGCAACAGAAATCATTTCTGCTGCAGAGAGGAATAAGAAACACACAAGCAAAAATAATCTAGCTTGCTGAGCTTGCCGCCTATTTCTTAACCCATACCCACATACTCGGCGCTACGAACGGACACACAAAAGATACCTAGTAGTGCGGTAGCGAACGAACCGTACTAAGCAAAAGATCCGAAGATTCGAACAACTCTCAGTTCCGCTCATGTCGTCGTCCCAGCTCGAAATTGCTGTGACATGGAAGCGAGAGCTGCGCCACTAGCTCAGATCCGTGCGACATGGATCTCGATCCGGATCAGTCGCGATCGAACCGAACAGGGAGCTGTGTATTGCACGGAGCGGATCTTTTACTTGCGACGGGTTTTCCCGCCAGCATACTGCTACATGTGCACTCGGTTTGTTTGTACACGCTTAAAATCAATAACACAGAGATGTGTTTGCATCACACAAAACGGACCTAATGCGGAACATCCCCTAGATGAGCGATAGTTACACAGCCACAAAAATAGCTCGTGTGGTTTTATTGAAGCTTGGATTTCAATATTTTCAACAGTATTTGGTTCCTCATGAAACAAGGAATCTGTACAAACGTTTACATATTGAAAAGGACCGTTATCACGACCGTACGAGGCATTTTTGTGCCTGTGTAACTGTCGCTCATCTAGGGGATGTTCCACATTAGGTCCGTTTTGTGTGATGCAAACACATCTCTGTGTTATTGATTTTAAGCGTGTAGCACCGTGCTCTGTATTTTTTTACTCTCTTGTTTTTATTTCTCTCGCATTTCGGGAACCAACACGCTTAAAATCAATAACACAGAGATGTGTTTGCATCACACAAAACGGACCTAATGTGGAACA
The DNA here is from genome assembly GCF_024139115.2 of Armigeres subalbatus. Classification (NCBI taxonomy): domain Eukaryota; kingdom Metazoa; phylum Arthropoda; class Insecta; order Diptera; family Culicidae; genus Armigeres; species Armigeres subalbatus. The sequence continues at coordinate 37,709,104 of NC_085139.1, read as the reverse complement.
TCCCCTAGATGAGCGACAGTTACACAGGCACAAAAATGCCTCGTACGGTCGTGATAACGGTCCTTTTCAATATGTAAACGTTTGTACAGATTCCTTGTTTCATGAGGAACCAAATACTGTTGAAAATATTGAAATCCAAGCTTCAATAAAACCACACGAGCTATTTTTGTGGCTGTGTAACTATCGCTCATCTAGGGGATGTTCCGCATTAGGTCCGTTTTGTGTGATGCAAACACATCTCTGTGTTATTGATTTTAAGCGTGAATATAGATGAATGGGCTCGCTTGTATGAAAATGTCAACTACGCATGGTTAGAACGGTTAGAAGCGCGCGCAAACAAGGCATTGATTGACTGCACCCAGTGTGGAGAGAAAACTTATGACACGTGATATGGTTCATATACATATCAGAGATTAGGGACTGAATTATTCAAATTAACGATTTGAGAAACGTTATCAACAAAATGTAACTTAGAATTATGAATAGAAAATAATGTTGAGTTAGTTTTTGTATAGAAATAAATGTGATGGTTCTAAATGAACTCCTAGACAGAGATTGTCGGTTTTTCAATAGAAATTATTACCTCACTGTAGCTTAACATTTTAAAAATTTCAAAGTGAGGTAAATAGATGAATGAATGAATAAATTAATAAATGACATAAATTTTTCAATAATTAAAATAATAATATTAACAATTATGTTTTAATATATGTAGCATTAAAGAACTGAAGAGCTGATCCAAGGAGCTGACTCTTTTCAATGAGCTGAACGGATCAGATCCGCTCACTGCAATGAGCTGTTTTGCCCATCTCTAGTATCATCAAAGGCCTGGTGCAGAGGTTTCTACTCTATTCAGAGTCCCGCCAGTAAACCTTCACAAAAAAAAAATTCTTTGAAAATTAATTTCAAACTTTAAAAAACTTCCGAGAAAATTCTGAAGAAAGGATTTTCTGTTGTCAAGAATGAGATTAACCCGAGTAAACTAGCTTCGATAGCGGCCAAGTTGCCTTCATTGCCTTTTTCTATTTATTTGTCAATTTTATTTTTATTTGAGGGCCCAGACGCCAGAAGGCATTACGGAACTGCAATTTTTTTGACAAGTTTTAATTTACAATTTCATGTTTTGTTTATTTCTAGTGGCTTAAGATTGGGCGGCTACAAGACGGTAGACTAGCCCAAGAATACGCGCAGCAGCTGGAAGTGGCACTCCCAACGGAAGAGCAGCTAGGCGCAGCGTCTCTTGAAGATGCCTGGAGAGAAATTCGATCCGCCATTGGAAGCACCGCAACTGCTGCGCTTGGCACGGTGCCACCGGATCTGAGAAACGACTGGTATGACGGCGGATGTGAGCAGTTAGTAGAAGAGAAGAATGCAGCATGGGCGAGATTGCTGCAAAACCGCACGAGGGCGAACGAGGCACGATATAAACGGGCGCGGAACAGACAAAACTCGATTTTCCGGAGGAAAAAGCGCCAGCAGGAGAATCGAAACCGTGAAGAGACGGAGGAACTGTACCGCGCTAATACTTAACACATGAAAGTTCTATAAGAAGGGCCACGTAAGGGCCACGTGCCACAGCCTGATATGTGTAAGGACATAAACGGGAACCTTCTTACGAACGAGCGTGACGTGATCCAAAGGTGGCGGCAGCACTACGAAGAACACCTGAATGGCGATGAGGCAGACGAAGATGGCAGTATGGTGATGGACCTGGGAACGCGTGCAGGACATAATTTTACCGGCTCCGGATCTCCAGGAAATCCAGGAGGAGATTGGCCGGCTGAAAAACAAAAAAGCCCCTGGGGTTGACCAACTACCAGGAGAGCTATTTAAACACGGTGGTGTGGCACTGGCTAGAGCACTGCACTAGGTCATTACCAAGATTTGGGAGGAGGAAGTTTTGCCGCAGGAGTGGATGGAAGGTGTCGTGTGTCCCATCTACAAAAAGGGCGATAAGCTGGATTGTAGCAACTACCGCGCAATCACATTGCTGAACGCCGCCTACAAGGTACTCTCCCAAATTTTATGCCGTCGACTAGCACCAATTGCAAGGGAGTTCGTGGGGCAGTACCAGGCGGGTTTTATGGGCGAACGCTCCACCACAGACCAAGTGTTCGCCATTCACCAAGTACTGCAGAAATGCCGCGAATACAACGTGCCCACACATCATCTATTCATCGACTTCAAAGCCGCATATGATACAATCGATCGGGACCAGCTATGGCAGCTAATGTACGAATACGGATTTCCGGATAAACTGACACGGTTGATCAAAGCGACGATGGATCGGGTGATGTGCGTAGTTCTAGTTTCAGGGGCATTCTCGAGTCCCTTCGAAACGCGCGGAGGGTTACGGCAAGGTGATGGTCTTTCGTGTCTGCTATTCAACATCGCTTTGGAAGGGGTAATACGGAGAGCAGGGATTAACACGAGTGGTACAATTTTCAATAAGTCCGTCCAGCTATTTGGCTTCGCCGACGGCATAGATATTATGGCACGTAACTTTGAGAAGATGGAGGAAGCCTACATCAGACTGAAGAGGGAAGCCAAGCGGATCGGACTAGTCATTAACACGTCGAAGACGAAGTACATGATAGGAAGAGGTTCAAGAGAAGACACTGTGAGCCACTTACCGCGAGTTTGCATCGGTGGTGACGAAATCGAGGTGGTAGAAGAATTTGTGTACTTGGGCTCACTGGTGACTGCCGAAAATGATACCAGCAGAGAAATTCGGAGACGCATAGCGGCTGGAAATCGTACGTACTTTGGACTCTGCAAGACGCTCCGATCGGATAGAGTTCGCCGCCGTACCAAACTGACAATCTACAAAACGCTCATTAGACCGGTAGTCCTCTACGGACACGAGACCTGGACGATGCTCGTGGAGGAAAGGAGTTTTCGAAAGGAAAATGCTGCGTACCATCTATGGTGGGGTGCAGATGGCGGACGGTACGTGGAGGAGGCGAACGAGCCACGAGTTGCATCAGCTGCTGGGAGAACCATCCATCGTTCACACCGCGAAAATCGGACGACTGCGGTGGGCCGGGCACGTAGCCAGAATGTCGAACAGTAACCCGGTGAAAATGGTTCTCGACAACGGTCCGACGGGCACAAGAAGCGAAGGTGCGCAAGGTGGATCGATCAGGTGGAAGATGACTTGCGGACCCTCCGTAGACTGCGTGGTTGGCGACGTGTAGCCATGGACCGAGCCGAATGGAGAAGACTCTTATATACCGCACAGGCCACTTCGGCCTTAGTCTGAATAAATAATAATAATTATTTCTAGTGGTTAATTTTCGGGAGCCGAAAAACTCGCGGCTTACTCGAGGTTAAGGAGCACAAAATTAAAAAAAAAAGTATAGGATAGGAACTAGTGATTTTAACATTGTCATTAAGTAGCGTTGTTGCGATGTTTTCCCTGCATCTGGATGTAATGAACACGTAGGATTGACTTCGCTGATAAAAAAAACTGTTGTATAGCAGGCTGAAGAGGGGGGGTTAAGGTGGACATTACCGAAAAGTTGACAGAAGAACTAGATGAAAACATTGATCCGTTTCGAAAAATTATATAAAAGGATCATATATAGTCAAGGTCAAGCTTACCCAGCACATCTCTAATGTCTTCCTTGTCTGGTTTCCCTTGGGCCCAGAGAGATGCACATATATCGAACCTGACCACTTCGTATTCGGGACAGTTCTAGACAACGTGGGTGATGTCTTGATAGCCTGCAGCCGCAGTGATTGCTGTCTGCGAGCCCTATTCGATAGGAATGCGCATTTAATGGTTGGACATCAGTCTAGACATTACCTTAATGAAGTCTCGACTGATGTCCAACCCCTTGAACCATGGTTTCCTCGATACCTGTGGGATAAAGTGTAACCACCTACCCAAATCTTCTTCATCCCATTTTCGTTGGCAACTGAGCCTGCGGACGAGCAAGTGCGAAGGCTATTTGACGCTCATATATATCGCTTTCCATAGCGCTCAACTTGGCGAGTGAGTCTGCTTTCTCATTGCCCGGAATCGAGCAATGTGAAGGGACCCATACCAAGGTGATTGTGAAAAAGCGATTAGATAGAGCACTCAGCATATTTCGTATTTTGCCTAGAAAACATGGTGAGTGCTGTATCGGCCTCATTGAACGAATAACCTCCAGGGAACTGAGGCTTTCCATGAAAATGAAGTATTGATCAGAGGGAAGAGAGGGAATTCGCTCTTATGCGTGGTGTATAGTCGCTAATTCGGCAACATATACGGAACAAAGATTTACGAGTGGCGCTATGAAAATCATTGAAGACACCAAATCCAGTGGATTCATTTGTTCTTGACCCGTAGGTGAAAAAATTTTTGTCGCAACTGACATGGCTGTATATATTCCCGCAAATTTGCGGTATGCACTCCACGAAATTCCAAAGATCTCTTGTCTTATGGTCAGATCAAACACGACAGTAGAACCGAAAAGGTCTAAGTAGCAACCACCCATGTAGCAGTAGTATAGTGTCATAAATTTTGCTTGGAAGTTACGTTCGATTAGCTTCTCAAAATTTGCAATTACCAATGGGTTTGAAACCTCGCATTGAATGAGGAACCTATTCGACAATTTGATGAGATGAAGCTTTAGTTTGGCTGGCTCATGCTTTCTAGAAAATATAATCAGCTCTGTTTTCTCCGGAGCGAACTCGATGCCCAGCTATATAGCCAAAGTAAACAAATTATCTAAATTATATTGCAAAGGTCCTTGCAGATCGCCCTCCCCTATCCCTGTATGAGAAGGTTGATACTCGGATTCTGATGGCTTTTCCGCAAACGTGACCTTTAAGTGGTCTTGTTGTGTAGGGGTTATCACGCCTATCTAGAGAATAGGACGTTGAGGGTTCGAGTCCCTCCAAAACACGTGGATTCTTATTCGCAAATTTCATATCAATTTGTCCATTTCGAAACATGTGCTGTGCATATGCACAGCCAAGATGTTGATGATGTTTCTTACTACGGGTGAGATTTCTAATGGAAGGAAGATGAAATCCACAGACGTAGAAAGAGTCATTTTATCGGAAGCATCAACCTGTGTATGTTGAGATGACTTGGTTGTTGTTTTGTGCTTTCTGGGCGTAATGTGCTTCGAAAATTTCGAAATCGTTTCTTTCTAACAAAAACTGAGGAAGACAGAGAAACCCCAAGTGAAATGGAGGCTAAGTACAAGTCAGTTCTTCTTTCTACATACGAAGAGTACATATCCAAAATTCAGGTTAGTGTTAGACAAAATCCATCACGTTTCTGGGATTTTGTAAGGAAACAAAAATCATCAGTTCGCATTCCTCACAATGTTAGCTATGATGAGATTCAAACTAGTTCAAACTTGGAAGCTCCGAACTTATTTGTGATGTTCTTTGAAAGCGCCGATTCCACGTAGTGTGCACTTCAATCATATTCCTATACACGACATCAATCTCCCACTCATTCAGTTCTCGCCCGAAGAAGTTTCGCAGGCTATTGATGAATTAGACGTCACGAAAGGATCGGGAATGGACAACATACCTCCAATGCTCATAAAAACTGTTCTACGGACCTCGCTAAGCCGATTTCACTTCTATTCAACCGTTCAATCGTTGCGAGAAAAGTCATTCCCGACTGCATGTAAAGCTGCTTTCGTCGTTCCTATTTACACGTCAGGAAACATTAATAGAGTAACGAATTATCGTGGTTTATCCATACTGTGCAGTTTTCGAAAAGCAACTAACAACAACTAACTTGATGTGTAATGTCACCGAGTTGTCACGCGAAAAGGAAATAAGGAGGCAAGTTGACGCGGTCTACATCGATTTCGCCAAGGCGTTCGATACGGTTCCTCGAGCATTAGCAATAAAAAACAAAACTCGCACACATTGGCTTCCCGGGCTGGGTAACGGAGCACAGAACTAACACCACTGCAACGTGTTACGTCGATTTGTGATCTCAGTGTAACAATCGTTTCAAAGTTAAGATTCAATGAACATGTTGGAATAACAACCGCCAAAGCATTCTCTGTCCTAGGATTTATTCGACGACATGCTTCAGGATTCAACGACTTATTCGCCTTGAAGACATTGTACTGTTCGAAGACATTGGACTATATGGTCACCGTTTCACATAACCAATATGCCAACTACTAGACTTGAAACTGCTGTCTTCCAGACGAGAGATGATGCGACGCCTCTTCATCTATGATGTACTGTAAGGAACAATTGGGCAAGGCGCCCTTCTAGAATAAGTTCCCTTGAATATTCCCCCTCGGATTCCTCAGTTATAGCCATTCCATATCATCGGACGAATTACGGCTACAACAATCCGCTGGATGCTTGTCTGAGATCAGTCAACGCTACAAGCAATGAATTTGATTTCAACATATCCAAAGATGTCTACAAAAACCGAATCAGTAAAATGTTGTAAATTAGATATAGAGTTATAAGTTTAATTCAGTCTGTACGATTTATTTCCGACGGTGTGTAATAAATGAATAAATAAAACTGGAACAACTGGGGTTTTAGATGTTCCCGGAAGTGACGGAAAATCGCCAGCAACACACTTGAACCCCGGTGTAGAATTTTTGGGGAGTTTCTGCCACTCGCTGACTTTTCAAGGGAGGGCCGAATATAGTAAAACGGGGACATTTTGAGATAATTTTTGACGCTTGGATCTCATTCGCTTCCGGTTTGTACCTGTTTGAACAACTGTGTATTCTTTGCCTTCCCCAGAGTCAGAGTCTTGATCATCTAACAACAGGAAAGAGAATATGTGCTTGCTGGTGACAGATTGGGTTGATGGAACAGCGGCCGTAGCGATGTTTTCAAACATTTCGGCGTAGAAACGCCTCGTCCGCTGCTTTAAGGAGCGGATTCGAATTTTCCCTCTCTCTATGTACTGAGGACATACAGAAAGATCTTACAAAGTTTCTCCGCAATAGGTACACTTTGGTTCCTTGTTGCAGGGACCCACGGCAAGCTGCTCACTACATCGTGGTTTATTGCAGCAGTAGGTCTCCGTGTGGCCAATCTGCTGGCACTTATTACAGTGCATGACTGCCGGTACATAGAGACGTACAGGTAAACGAAGTAGGTAGAGGTAGAGGTACAGGTAGAGCTGAAGCAGAAAAGGTCACACGATACGAGCCAGGCGATTGTTTTAGTGTGTCTGCTGCTCTGCTACTGGACACTGCTCCAGCGTCGATGGATAATGCCGCCTGTCCTGGTTTCGATGATAACGACAGAAAAGCCGCATGTACTGTCGAGCCGGGTCCGCAACTATACCGCGTTGTACAAGAGCAAAAAACCACTTTCACACTTTCAATCGCGTGGGGGAAAAGTTCGGAGAGACTTAAACGCGACCGTCAGGTTAGGACGCTCGATACCAACTCATCCTTTTCTATTCTTTTATGTAAATATTCTTATATAGTATTGCTCTTCTTTGTTTTTTTTTGTGTAACTTTTTTAATTTACCGTGGAAGACTCATACTTTGAGTAGGACTGACCGATAAATCCGATAAACAAATCATTTATCCCAAGCACGGTCGTAAAATCTGTTTAAATTATGAAATAAAATTAAACTAAAGAAATAAAATCCTGTCATTCAATAATACGTTTTTAAGTTACTGCCAGTCGGAATATACCGAACTCATCTTACAAAAAAATGACGTCGTGCCGTTTAGCCGAATAGTTAAAATATTTTATTCCATGAGTACGAGTAGTGATAAGTAAGAAATGAGAAATGGAATGTGAGAAATGAGAAGTGGGAAATGAGACATGGGAACTGGAAGTTAGAATGAAATGAAAAGTGAAAAGTAAAAAATTAAAAGTGAAAAGTGAAAAGTAAAAAGTTAAAAGTGAAAGGTGAATAGTAAAAAGTGAAAAGAAAGTTCTTCCTTTTTCCTTCTTCCTTCGTCTTTCTTCCTTCTTTCTTCTCCCTTCTTGCTTTTTCTTTTTTCTTTCTATTTCTCCCTTCTTTCTTTTCCTTTCTTCCCTTTCCTTTGATTACTCTACAAGCTCATCTCTCACTTCGTATTCCTCGCTACTAGCTATCTCACTTTTCACTTCTCACCTGTCCTATCTTACTTTTCACCAATAACTGCACAATACTTATTTCTCACTTCTTACTTCCCTCTACACACTTCTTACCTCTCGCTGCTCAGCGAAAAATTGCTTCTAGCTAATTGATGATATTTTCCTTTAAAATCTCAAAGCAGTCTGCCCGCTCGTAAGTGTTCGATGATTGGAATTTTTAAATGATTTTACCAACACTGATTACTGCCATAGCTGCAGGGGATCGTAATAGTCTGTGAGTGCGCGTAGACGTTTTGTAAACTTCTGCTAATTTTTTTCCAATGCTTACGTTTGTTATGGCCGGTGGATTTTTGTTTGCCGTCGTGAAGTGATCGAATAAAGTAAATAATGTGATGGCGGCAATGTAATCAGAGAAGTTATGTTCATTCAGTGTTCAAGAAGATCCCGAAGAATGTTTAGCGTTACTGTGAGAAAGTGTTTCCTATCGATGAAGTCTTTAGAAGTGGACAATTTAATTGCAGTGGCTACGTGGCTTAACCGGGCGATGGTTTCCTTGTTTTCACATTAGGAGTGTTCCTTTCTCTAATGCCAGTTTCTGGAAATGGATTAATTTGACATTTTATAAAACTAAATGCGCGTCAAATTGGAAAATCCAGAAGTTTGTTCATGGATCCATTATTCAATTGATAATGGTGGCATAAACCGTATCGTAAGCGGAAGTGACCTGGGACTGGTCACGAAATCAGATAATCTAAAACAAGTCACTGGAGATGCAGTAGAGATAGCACTTTTAAGTCCCGGATTAAAGCTGACTGTAATGGTCCAAACACAATGGATATGTTTGCGTGCGTTTTGACAGTTTTCCCATGGTCAAAACGCACGCAAACGTATCAATTGTGTTTGGCCCATAATACAGACAGCTTTTGTTCCATATATCACTGCCATCCGGTGGGAATTAGGTTGAACAATGAATACACAAACTCTGATTTGATCTGATTACTGCCATAAATGTAGAATACCCTCATCATCAGCTGATTGACAATGCTCAGTCTTTGCTGGCTAAGATTTTGGAACATTGCCAAACGATTACCATCCTTCCACTGCACGCTGCATGATGATGGCCGTTCATACCATACATGCACAAAATAGGATATTTTCTTCGGCAGAACGAAATTCTTAACGATTCTTTGAGATGAGATAACTTAGATGGTAAAGTTTTAGAAACTACCGCGCTGAAATATGCTTTAAAATCAGTGTGTGGAACATCCTCTGGTGCTTTATTGTTCATGCAATGATACAGTACGATGTGAAATCACGTAAATTATTGTCGACTGAACGTCTTGAGAAATAAAATCGTGTTGATTTTCACTGATGCAAGACTAAATTAATTGAAAAAAATGAGTTGACAGCGTCAAATGGGATTTTTGGCTCAGGTTAGAATTCCTGATACGTCCACTCGCTGAAGGGAAGGATGGAGGTGTGCCACTACTGGGAAGACCATGTTGTCAATTCGCTTCAAATTTGACGGTACAGCCGCTCATCTTTAAGCATACTGATAAGGGTTTGCTTGGCTGAAAATATCGTCGACAAGGGCAACCATGGTACTGACGAATATCCCATCTCTTCCTGGAAACTGCCAAGGCAACTGCTGATAGACATAGTTTTCACATTACCATATCATGGTTTGCATTTTCTAAGGAGATAAAAACAAAGAAAGTGGCAAAACTCGCCAGAAAAAAAGGTATCTATTTGGCAGGCCATCCATGGATGCGGAAAATGAGAAAGTCGTACGTGATGTACCTGTATTATAAAAGGTCATCTGCATGTCATTCAACCAATTTGCCCAACACTTTTTCTGGAAGCTTAATCCACGTCATAATTTTTGAAGAACCCATTAGGATCACTTGTTGAGTGGTTCTTTATCCATGTCCAACAGTACAATCTGAGACTAGAGCGCGAAATCTAGATTACAGACAAAGTTGTAGGACCATTTAAACACTACAGGTTCGTAATACATCATGAATTCATGAATTATTCAAATAAATGCCAATGACATTCGACACATTCCGTGCCGATAGCTTGAACGAGCCAGACGTGTGTGCTGTGTCTCATCGCGGATTGTGTTCGGTAGTGCAAGTATTGTGTGGTGCTATTCCTACCTACGGATCCAAGGCGATCGCTGTCGGCGAGGGAAGTAGCTGCTTCTGGCGACGCCAGTGAAGCAGGCTATTGTTACTGCTGCTACCTACAGCAGCAGGCGCAGATAAGTGGAAGAGATTGCTTTATTGTTCTCCCGTCAAAGAGCGGAACTAATAGACACAAACTGAATTAGTTTTTTTTTCTTGATATTTTTTTTTCTAATAAGCTATTAGTTGTAAGTTAGCATAAGCAATAATTATCCTTCCACCTTGCGAGGTGAGAATGGAGGCAGAGACAGTAGGAGGCAATGGGCCTCCAAAAGATAGTACTCGCACACGATTGTACCATGCGGCTTTGCCTGGGCCTTGGGTTGTTTACTTTCGGCAGAAAGTGAAGAGCCTAGATTTCCTGGGCATAAAACGAGATTTGACGCGTCGTTTTACGAAGCTTGAATTCAGTCAAATCAACAGAAACAAATTACGCATCGCCGCACCTACATACCAGGTGGCGAATGAAATTGCGAAAGACAAGGCGTACAATATTGAATATTTAGTTTATGTCCCATCGCGGGAGGTCGAGATAGAAGGTGTAATCAACGCAGCGAGCCTGACTTGTAAGGATGTGCTTGCAGGGAAAGGTCGCCTAAAGAATGCCCTGCAATCTACCGTGGATATTCTGGACTGCAAGGAATTGCATTCAGCAACCACGGTAGATGGTAAAAAGGTATATTCTAAGTCAGGCTCTCTTCGGGTGACATTCGCCGGTTCGATGCTCCCAAAATATGTCGATATAGAAAATATGTTGTTTCCGGTGCGTCTTTTTGTGCCAAGGGTATTTAATTGTACCAATTGTAAACAACTTGGTAACACTGCCGAGTTTTGTGACAACAAACCACGTTGTGCTAAATGCTTCGAAAGTCATCGGGAGGAGTCCTGTCAGCAACAAGCCACAAAATGTGCTTATTGTGGTATGGCTCCAGCCCATGGTTTGCAAGATTGCCCGGTGTACAAAAAGCGCACCCAAAAAGTGAAGCGCTCGTTGGTACAGCGCTCCAAGCAGACTTATGCGGAGATGGTTAAAGCGCAAGACTCATCCGCCGATACCACTGCAAAGGCTGCTATTTCAGCTACCGTTCAAGTAAGTGATTACTACGATTCCATTTCCATTGACGAATTGGACTCTGATGTAGCCGACATGGATGATTCTGCGGAGGTACACGTGCCCGAAAAGAGGAAGCAACCGTCTTCCCCGGGATCGCGCCGTAAGAAATCAAAAGTCATCCATAAAAGCTTGCCAAAATCTGAAGGCAATGGGGATTATTTAAAATCCCGAAGCAACCTGTCTTCACTGCTCCTTTAGATCCTAGTTGCAGCAAGACATTCCCGCCATTGTTAAAACCGATGTTTCAAAGAAACATCCGATTAGGACTATCAACGAAAAAATAATGTTACTCGCACTTCTAGAAAAAGAATTCCGTCCAAGCGAGGGTTGATCTCCTTTAAGGACCTTGTGGACCGTTTTTGCATTTATTCAATATTCCGATTTCATTGAGGCCAATCATTGACCTCTTTATACCAACAGTGGAAAGTTATCTGAAGCAATTGACTTCTTGCAGGAATTGTATCTTTCGATGGATAATACGGCTATTACACAAGATACAATCACTGTGCTGCAGTGGAACTGTCATAGTCTTAAAAATAAATTAGACGTGTTCAAGTTTTTGATTCGCAATTCCGATTGCGATATATTTGCACTCTGTGAAACATGGCTTTCTTCTGAAGATGAAATCAACTTCCACGATTTTAACATTATTCGCCAAGAGCGGGATGATCACTATGGTGGCGTTCTTTTGGGGATCAAAAATGCTACTCCTTCTACAGAATTCCATTCCGACTGTTCCCGGCTTAGAAATCATCGCATGCCAAGTAAATGTGAAGAATAAAGATCTTTGCATAGCTTCAGTGTACATTCCTCCAAATGCCTCTATTAATCGTCGACATTTTTGGAGCGCAGTCTCCCTCCTATCATCTCCAGTATTGATATTGGGTGATATGAACGCACATGGTATTGGATGGGGCGAAACGTATGACGATTATAGAGCGCCTATTTTCTATGATTTGTGTGACGATTTCAATTTGAATATTTTGAACACTGGTGAAGTAACTCGAATAGGACCAAATGGTCAACAAAGCCGTATTGATCTGTCTTTATGTTCAAATTCACTATCATTAGATTGCACGTGGAAGGTAATTCAAGATCCCCATGGTAGTGACCATATGCCGATAGTCACCACAATTAAGAGTGGCTATCAACAATCTGAGCCAGTCAATGTTCCTTTCGATCTCACGAAGAACATTGACTGGCAAAAATTTGCATCGGCGGTAAAAATTGGTATTGACTCAACTGATACTCTTCCACCTTTGGATGAATATCGATTCCTTATTGAGTTGATTCAAAAAAGCGCACTAGAAGCTCAGAAACGACCCGTTCCAAGTGCATCTGTCATCAGAAGACCAGCCACTCCTGGATGGGATGATGAATGTACTAAGTTGTATTCTGAGAAATCTGATGCCTTCAAGGCCTTCCGTAAACACGGAAGGTCCGAGCTTTTTGAAGAGTATTTGAGGCTCGAAAGAAAACTCAAAAATCTCATCAAGGCAAAAAAACGTAGCTACTGGCGACGTTTTGTTGAGGGACTATCACGAGAAACCTCAATGACAACACTTTGGAAAACGACTCGCAACATGCGGAACCGCATTTCCACCAATGAGAGTGAAGAATACTCCAATCGATGGATATTCAATTTCGCAAAAAAGTCTGCCCAGATTCCGTACCAGCAGAACCGCTATTTCGAGAATCAGTAACTGATCCCGGTTCTTTAGGTGGACCATTCTCAATGCTGGAACTTTCTATGTCTCTTCTTTCATCGAATAACTCTGCTCCGGGATGCGATAACATCAAATTCAATCTTCTGAAAAACCTCCCAGATATCGCAAAAAGACGATTACTTGACCTGTACAACTGTTTCATGGAGTACAACATTGTGCCACCTGAATGGCGACAGGTCAAAGTAATAGCTATTCAAAAGCCTGGGAAACCAGCGTCTAATCACAATTCATACCGACCGATTGCCATGCTATCATGCATGAGAAAGTTATTGGAAAAAATGATCCTTTCAAGAGTCGACCATTGGGTCGAACAAAATGCATTGCTTTCAAATACTCAGTTTGGATCTCTGTTTTAGAGTATGGCTCTTTCTGCTTCCTCTCAGCAGCTGATTGCCACCTGATCAAATTGGAACGTGTTCAGTATCGTTGTTTGCGTATTGCCCTTGGCTGCATGCATTCAACGCATAACATGAGCCTGGAGGTGCTTGCTGGAGTCACTCCTTTAAAGCACCGTTACTGGGAGCTCTCACTAAGAATACTCATCAAATGTGGAACAAGTAACACACTTGTCCTAGATAACTTCGAAAAAATGCTTGAACTGACTTGCCGTTCAAGATTCCTTAGAGTTTATCTCAACTACATATCAACAGATCTTTGTCTTCCGTGTTATAATCCATCTCGAGTTCACTTCACCAACGACAGTTCCTCCATTGAATACGATCTATCCATGAAACATGCCATTCAAGGAATACCAGATCATCTTCGACAAATATCCATTCCTCTCTTTTTCCGAAAAATATGAACATGTCAATTGCAACAACAGATACTTCACTGATGGTTCTCGCATTAACGGATCCACTGGCTTCGGTGTTTTCAATGTGACTTCAACCACCTTCCGAAAACTTCAGGAACCGTGTTCGGTTTATGTTGCTGAGCTGGCAGCAATTAACTTCGCTTTGGGGATAATTTCCAATCAGCCCGTAGACCATTATTTCATCTTCTCGGATAGTCTTAGTTCTATCGAGGCACTCCGGTCGATGAAACCTGTTAAGCACGCGTCTTACTTTCTTACAAACATAAGAGAGCAGATGTGTTTTGGTCGAAAGATCATTCAAGATTACCTTTGTTTGGGTCCCATCTCACTGCGCAATCTACGGCAATGAGAAGGCGGACTCGCTAGCAAAGGTGGGCGCACAGGAAGGTGAGGTTTATAATAGACAACTCTCGAACAACGAGTTTTTCCCATTAGTCCGTCAGAGTACTCTTCAGAGTTGGCAAAGGAATTGGACACACAACGAACTTGGACGGTGGCTATTTTCTATAGTTCCTAAAGTTTCTGCGCGAGCGTGGTTCAGAGGTGCGGACTTAAGTCGAGGCTTCATTCGCACGATGTCGAGACTTATGTCCAATCACTATTCACTAAACGCACATCTGTACAGAATAAACCTTGTCGATAGCAACTTATGTAGGTGCGGAGCCGATTATGATGACATCGATCACGTAGTTTGGTTCTGCTCGGAAAACGACGCCTCCAGAGAGCGACTATTGGATACCCTTGTGGCCCGAGGTAAACAGCCCTTCAGGGAAGTTCGAGGTGTTTTGGGAGATCGTGATGTAGTCTATATGCAGGCCATTTATGGTTTTCTTTGTTCTTCTGACATCAAAATCTAATACTTTGTTTTTTTTTCTTTCTTCTAAGTTTTTTTTTTTTAAGTCTCTGCCTGTCTGTTCCATAGAGCTCCGTAGCTCTGGCCATCCGGAAGATGCTCCCAGTCGAACCATTCTTCGAGCACGACGACACACCACATCGTAACTGACACCAAATAACCGGATGAGCAGCTGACATTCTTTAATTATGATGATTCCCTGATTTCCGAATCCTAATCCCCTTCCATCCCTGAACATTGTAAACCTAACCTCGAGTCACCACGAGTACGTTGGCTTCTTCTCTTCTCTTATTAACTTCATAAAAAAATGATATTGATTGTACATATCCCAAAGAACCATGGCTCCGTAAAGTGTTATACACGCCTGAGCCTACCAAATAAACGAAATTGGAAAAAAAAAATGACATTCGACAACACTGATTCACGGCCGAGCACAAATTTACCGAGACTAATGCTTCTAACATTTTCGACGATCTCACGGGAGCGTACAGTTGTTTTGAACGGATTTGACATCCTGTGTTAGCTAAGTTATAGTGATCATGTTTTTGATATTTTTTTTGTGGTTTATTCGAACCTGACTTCAAGCGTCCGTTTCGAACCTGTGTGAACCTTTTCAATTGATTTATTCTCCAGCTAACTGACTTACGATAAACATGTTATAGAACTTCGAGTTCGTCGTCCCATGGGAACAACAGAATCGCGATTCACTCGCGAAAATTTCATTTAATATGAAAACAACGTTTTCACATATTCGTTTCAAAATATCTCCACCATACCTGCGTAAGTGTGTAAATGTGCGTATCTACGCTCGTGCGTGTTCTGGGTATCCACTGGAGCATCAAAGATATATTCCCTTCCATTACGCGTGTTCCTATGTGCTCCCATATATCACCACCAACGAAAGCACCTCCCTCCCGGGCTACAAAGGCAGTGCCCAGCCATCGAACGTGCACAACCAGGACTGGTTGAAACATAATTTTCTGCCTTTTCATCGCAAAAATTGAAACAAATTAAATTTCATCAACGCTTCGCATCCGCACTCCCTTTTACCTTTACGGATATATTTTTTTTTCCACCGCAGCAGGCAACAGCCCTCGCCCAAAACTGAAGAGTATTGGAAACTGCGGTGGGAATACCTTTTTGTCGGTCTTCATCTGCCGGTTCTGATGATTCCGGTACCCGTGTGTGGGATGAAAATGTGGGTTGATTTGTTGAAGCGTGTAAGGGAGAAAGCACCATAATGCCAAACTGCGAGACAATACGCCTTCTTGAATATTCTCGTCGTGGATGAGATAGAAGTAACGAATCTAGGCCTAACATTTTATAGGATAGGTAAAAAAGAATCAAAATAACAGACAGAAATAAACGAAAAATTGCAAGCAATCATTTCGTCTCCAAGAGAGTTTTCTTAATTTTGAGACGACACCAGCTAGCTACGTTTACCATCATGGAAATCATTACAACTGAAAGATTAGAGCGGCATTTGTTGGGCTATGGCATTTTATCCCCTTTACCCTCTGGTTCAGTCCCACTACTGTGTTTCTCGGAAATTTGATCTTTAGATGATGTGTGATGAAAATATGGCTCAGAAGTTTTTGATTACACCAAAGTTGTATATGCCTTTGTCTCGTTAATACCAATAGCCATAAGATGATTAATTTATGAATCTACTGTCAGGTTCAGCCAATTTCTTTCGTGAATGCTCATCGTTTCAAATGTTATTGTAAATTTATCTTAATTCATAAAGCGTTACCATTGTTCATCTCATGTGTTCTATATTTATTCTAGCACATACAAAGTGATTAAAAGTATTTTGAGTTGTTACTTATCATTTATATTTTATCCAGCAATGACCTTTCATGACAGTAAATGGAACGCATAGAAACAAAAAAATACAACAATTTATTCCAATCAACTCTTTCACATCATCAAGAGTTTTCACAGTCGTGGATACATTTTTACTTTTCAGCAAAAGAGCATAAGATGAAAAATTGAACATTTTCTCTAGCCATATTGAAGTATGGTTTCCTATTTAATTGCTTGCCTAACAGGCGAGCGGTTAACGCTTCCATTGCACGTTTAATTGGAATCGAATGCCCGCCGTCTCATCTTTAATTTGAAACATTCTCGGAAGAGGAATCGAAATGATTTAATTCATTCTGCTCAAACCGATCTAAAGAACTTCCCGCTTCTGAGCGAAGATGAACCGAACATTCAGGTAATGATGCCGCATCTAACATTCTCGGAAGCGGAATCGAAATGATTTAATTCATTCTGCTCAAACCGATCTAAAGAACTTCCCGCTTCTGAGCGAAGATGAACCGAACATTCAGGTAATGATGCCGCATCTTACCTTGCTGCTTAGGATTCGCTTTGTTCTCCCCTTGAGTCGAAAGGATATCATCGTGATAATTGAAGATAGATTGAATTTAATCTACTGATCTCACTAAAATTAATGCTCAATTAGTGCAACCAATTGATCCTTTCGGTGTCTCGATAGGTAGAGCATCGAAGCAAAACCATTCCGGTTCTGCTAATCAAGATGCAGCAACTGTTGAGTTGTAACGATTGCTTTTGATCTAATTCCATCACGTTCTTGCGCCCGGGCGGGAACCCCGAAGCTCATCAATTGCAGTTGGCGTAACAAATCGAATCGCGTTCAATTAATGCTGTATTCGGAGGAAATTGAGTCGCTTCCAGTTGCTTTGCACAGATTGGTGTTCGCGTCAAGTGGTCTTAAGTTCGCATTCTTCAGACGAAAATTCCCTTCTACGGTTACATCCCTTCACGGTAGCATAGCGTGGAGAAAAAAATCCACACTTCAATAAGTATAGGAATTACTTTTCAAGTCACGAATCGATTCCCCTGCTCCCAGGCAGCCGTTGCACGTAGCAAATGTCTTAGAAACGATAAATTTGGTTTCCGGCTGGCGGTGGTGCCTGCGATTGCCCTTTTCTAATGGTTTCGTTGCCGCGGAAGTGAGAGCCGGCTGTATACATATGGAACAGAACGCGTGGTTCTCGGCTTCCGTTGATTCCAAGAAGAGAAATTCCGATTGATCCACTTTTGTTTGGATGAGATCATTTCACTTAAATGCCAGTATCGACATAAAAAGTAGAAAGGTCAAGGAATTTTGTTCAATATTACAAATCAAAATATTGACAACTGATCTGTATGGAACAAAATGTCACTTTTATTTGCGGAATAATTGAGCAGACTATTTTTCCGAAAGTAATATGACAGCTCCAATTAATTTGTTTTTTAGTTCTTCTCGGGTGGATACTATTGAAGAAATTCCATTTCAATTTTTTAATTTTCAGATTCAGTAAACGGAATTTAACATGGGATTGGGGTAGAAAAAGGAATTTCTTTTGAACACGATTCCAGCCTTAAAATAATAACAACACAATTTAAAAAATATGAGAATGTATTTGTTCGTTATAGAAAGTTTAATATAAAATATACTTCGATAACTATAACTATTCATAATAATAATATATATTGTCAATTACTGTGAGGCGTGCACATATTATTTGCACATATGACAAAAGGGAGGAGCTAATTATTTCATTGAACACAAGAAAGTTGCTATCCCGCGTGCGCGAGCCATTTTGTTTCAGATTTCTCAAAGAGCGGTACCAGCAACGGCATCGGTTGTTAAAACGATTGTACGACAATTTCCCGAAAACCAATTCCCCGAATGCAATTTTCTCGAATGCAATTTCTCCGAATGTAACAATTCCCCGAATGCAATTTCCCCGAATGTAACATTTCCCCGAATGTAACAAATCCCCGAAAATAAAGTATTTTTTTGTAAACACATAATTGTCTTCGACCATAAGCGCCCGAACAGAGCAGCGTTCAAAGATTTGTTCTAGAGTGTCTCTTTGGAAATACCGAACATGATCAAATCTTTCGATAGTATTGTATGCCCTTGATCTTCCTTATTGTTAAATTATAAAGATATTAGAATAAAGTGTTTTCCTATTCATTTTTTTTTCTAAAATAGTCGAACAAAGGCTGAATTTCTTTGATGGAGTAGAAACGCGAACAGAAATTCCGATTGAAAGCATCATGGTCAAAATTTGTGAAATCAAACTCCTGTCATATGCAAGGTCCATCCCTTCTTAAGAAGTTAGTGCCCGAGCAGCATAAGTCAGGCAAAAAAGGTTGCAGCAACTTGATTGTAATAAAGTCCGGTTACATGTGAGTTGCAGTTACCTACGTGGAACATGTGTGCTGCTGGGATGTAATCGTGGATATGAATCCTCAAAAAATAATAATGCGTCTGCCCGGAATAAGGCAATAGTGAATGTGATCCCTTCTTTAAAAATAATGCATCTACTCGGAATAACGCAATGGATTAATTTGATCTCTACTCTGGAAGTAGGTGTTTCCCAAAAGTAATGAAGAAGTGAATGTTATTTCTTCTTTTTATATCTACCTGGTCTAAGGAAATGGTAGAGTTCAGTGCATGATCTCTCTTGTTTCGGACAGCAGAACGATCGCGTGGTCGGACGAAATATTGTGTTCTGCATTGCGCGGCCGGTAATAAAAATAATTAGTTCAGTGCGTGATCTCTCATGTTTCGGACAGCAGAACGATCGCGCGGTCGGCCGAATTATTGTGTTCTGCATTGCGCGGCCGGTAATAAAATTAATCAGTTCAGTGCGTGGTCTCTTATGTTTCGAGGCGGGCTTGGTAGCCATATGGCTACTGCTTCTGCCTCATACGCAGGAGGTCGTGAATTCAATCCCAGGTCCGTTCCATTCTCCTACTTTGTATCTTTCTCTTTATTTCTCATGTTCTAGCAATCGCTAGAACTGGAAATGGACTTCCATACCGTTTCCATTACTATTCCTATACCTTCAATTTGAGTATTCTAACAGTAATCTGCTAGAATTGGAAATGAACTTATAGAGCTCGTTTCCTACATCCAATTAGAAATTCCATCAGTTACCTTCTCCTATCTATCACATTGGCAGCTCGTTAACCAAGACGGACCTCTGCCTCTCCAACCTAACCCAGAAATTCCAACAAATTCCGCATGAACTCGTGGCAAGTGCAGAGGTATATTCGGCTTGCAGTGGGCGAGTGATTGCATCATCATTTCCTCCCCCTTCCCTACATTGACTTGCATTCTGACGTGGCAGGCGCCAGTATGACCTAACAAATGAGATCACCAGTTCTTGTACATTGAAGATGTGTGCTAGTCCCAAGCAAACATCTGTTGGTTACCTGTGCAAGAACAGCTGATCTGGTCATAATGGAGTAGCAACTACGAGCAGTCAATCAAGCTCAAGCTCAAGCTCAAGCTACCTGGTCTAAGGAAACGGTAGTTGTGATCTATTCATTAGAGTTAGGCGTTAGCTTGAAATAAGCCAGAATAGAATGAAATTACCTTTTCAGAAGAAGGAATTTGCCTGCAATAAGGTAATGATAAACGTAGTCTCTTCTTTTGATGTAGACGAGTTTGGCCGGAATAGTTATGATATATGAGATCGCATCTGGCAATAAATATCAATTATATAACCGAAAAAAAAATATCGAATTAATCGACGTGTTCATTTAAAGAAGGCAATATCCCCTCCATTGTCCTTATACTGCGTAGACGCGATCATTTAAGAAAGGCATTATCTCCTTTCTTCACTTTACTCCAGGCAAACGTCTTCAATTGAAGAAGGGTCCATCTACCCTCATTGTCCTATATCGGGCAATCGTGTTCATTTTAAGAAGGCATTAAAACTCGTCTTCTTCTAAAACCGGGCGAAGCAATTATCAATAAAAAAAACATTATCCCTTTCCTTCGCCTTATACCGGAAAACGCATTGATTTTCTTCCTTTATCTCTATTCTCCTTCCTCATTTTTCCATTCTCTCTTCCTACATCTCACTTTGAATTTCGCCCTCTCTTGCTCCTCACTCACACTTCTCGCATCATATTTTTCACTTCTCACTTCTTACTATGTACTTCCTTCTCATTCCTTACGTTTCACTTCTCACTTCTCATGTCTCACTTCTCACTTTCCACAACTCACAGCTCACAACTCACTTTTCACTACTCACTTCTCACTTCTTACTTCTCGCTTCTCACTTCTCACATCTCACATTTCTCTTCTCATTTCTCACTGCTCATTACTCACTTTTCATTTCTCACTTTTCATTACGTTCTTCTCACTTCTCACTTTTCACTACTCACTTTTATGTCTCACTTCTTACTTCTCATTCGCCCTAATGACGGTTCGGCATAATGGTCTTCGGCCCAATGACCAACAATTTATTTATTTTTTTACAATTATTAAGAAAATTGTCCCGCGATCCTTACGTTTGTTGCAGCTCAAAATTATGTCAAAAGCCAATTATGCGACTTTATGTAAAACGACGCAGATTTCTTAGTTTTATATGCACTATGGAAACAATTCGGGGAAATGTTGCAATCGGGGAAATGTTACGTTCGGGGAATTGTTATTCGGGGAAATTTCATTCGGGGAAATTGCATTCGGGGAATTGGTTTTCGGGGAATTGTCGTACAATCGTTAAAACGCTATAATAATTCTGATCCTACGTTTTTCCAACGATAAGAATTATTGCAGCGTTTTAGCTGGTAATCAGACAGCATAGCATGTAAATAATATTCTAAGTAAGGGGAGATTAATTTTCAAGCTTTCGTTATTTTGAACTCATTTTTAATTCAGTTGATTCTTTCAAGTTCTGACAAATGCTCAGTTGTTCGGGTATTACATATTTCCAACCACTAATGTCTGTAGGGTCGTGTAAGTAAATTTCACTTGAGTTCTGCTGTCACCGACAATAGTCACATGATGATTTATCGCTGAATTAACAGACGCCATCACTGCGAATATTACACTGAGCCAAAACATCGACCTTAAATCGACTGATTTGACATTTCCCTTGTTCGCCATGTTTTTTTAGTTTTCTGCCACATCACTTGCTATTTCCCATCGCAAGCTAATTTCGAGGGATTTTGGAGTTTATTTTCAGGCGCTATGGATTTGTGGTACGTATGAAAAACATAATCAGTGAAGTAATAAGTGCACACAATAATTTAAATATTGTTTCCATCCTCAGTGATAATTCATCTTGCTGTCATCACGGACTTGGCTTGCGCTCGCGCAGCTTCTAGTAAGTAAAAACATTCGATTAAATACGCACGGTAACATAAAATAAGTATTGCTTCTACAGGATTTTGCAGGATCTCAGGAGGATTGATGTAACGTTGTTCTAATTCCATCATAAGAACATTCCCCGAAGAAACCCGTACGGCACAGAAAGCAGCGCAGTGAAGTCCGAAGCTCGGTCCGAAGAATGGCCATATTTTTGTAGACGAACCAATAATGAAGTACACAATACGCAAATAAAATGTGCATGCTATTTCTGAATATTATTCGTGTTTTACTTGATTATACAAAAAATGGTAATTGAATTTGTCACCCTGTTTCCAAATTGAAAATCATTATTTTCAAATTAAAATAATTTCAAAACCATTCTGGAATCATCTGTTCCCCGAATATTTCTCACCTTCACACCATCTGCATTGGACAATGGAAATGGGATGACTATCATACGTGACGCACGTTAGCGAATGGGAGCTGGCAAATGACGATCATCCTGAAAGTGAATGCTACGTTAATGCTACGTACACACCAGTCAAGCAGTTTGACGAACATTGACTCCGCCCCCAAGAAAACGTTTCGGTTGCTGCTTTGTTTGAACGTGTGTGAAGTTGTTCGAACAACCATTTGACAGTTGGCGGCTCGGTTGGAAAAAATTAAAACGGTTTGATTTTGGTTTGAGTTGTCGGGGGTGGAGTCAAGGTTCGGCGAACATGTTTGAGCATTTGTAGTGAAGTTGCACAAACCCCCATATATTTTTTGATGGTTGGTGCTCAAGTTGGCGCTTCGGTCGTTCGTGTGTGATATTGTTGGTCGAATAAATTGACTGTTCGTGTCGCTGTTGGTGAAACTTGATGCATGTTTGAATAAACGAGAGGTGGAGTCAATGTTGGTCAAACTGCTTGACCGTGTGTACGTTCCATAAGGGGCGGGACCAAATCAAGTATCAGTCGCTATCAGGATGAAGGTTTGGTTCAGTGTAGTTATGCAGCAACCACCCGCTACTGGGATCGATACCAACGCCATCGATTTTTTGACGTTGGACAACGTCTCATCCAAAGGTACTGGGTGTCAAATCCAATCAAATCTAAAATTGGAGACCGTCACGAAATCATAGCGATTTTTATATCAATCATCTCGGAAGCTCTCCAGCAAATTATCAATTTCATTGAAACTTTCTATCGTTTACGGTAAACGATTGAAAATTTTAATTCT
This sequence comes from Armigeres subalbatus, assembly GCF_024139115.2. Taxonomy (NCBI): domain Eukaryota; kingdom Metazoa; phylum Arthropoda; class Insecta; order Diptera; family Culicidae; genus Armigeres; species Armigeres subalbatus. Next base: position 37,686,029 of record NC_085139.1, on the reverse strand, counting down.
TGCCATACCCAGTAAAAAAATCGGAGCCAACCAATTCCGTTCATGCATTCCCAGCACGAACATCAGAATGATGTAGTACGTTACGGGCCTTTTGGCTCACCGCTTCGTTTTCTCTATGCATTTCGTTTCGAGAATCCACGGTCAGTGGACACGAAGAGCGGACAGAACGATAGCATATGTAGGATGTAGCGTTTCAGCAACAAACTATCGATTGACTGTCGTCAGCGTCAGCACCACTATGTCCAATTATTGCCTTAACCTGTTGCCAAGAAAGGTTTCGCTCGAACTTTTTTTTATTTATTTATGTCTACGCTGCCATGAACCTCTGGGCTTGTCTTTGTCCAGCTGGGTTCCAGTTTAATGCTTGTCCATAGATTTCATGCCCGTCCTCACCTAGTTCTCACATGAGGTGTGACCGACAAATGCGTACTGCCATTAATTGCTATCGAACTGAACTGACGGAGCTAAGCTGGAGCACGTGAGCCACTAAATTGAAAATTTATCCTTAAATTTGATTATATACACCAAAATCATTCGGATAAAATTGCTTTGTAAATTCTTTTGAGAATAGGGATGATTTGCATAATTCTCTAAATTAGTCCTGAAGGAGTTTCCAAGATAAGTCCCCGAAAGAATTCCTGGAGGAATTTTAAAGGGAATTTCGAGAGGAATTTCCGTATGAATTCTTTAAGGAATTCCCGAAGGAGAACCTGAAGAGATTTTCAAAAAAAGAAGGAACATGTGAAGGATTTTAGCTAAAGGAATTCCCGTAGGAACTACGAATGGCTTTTCAAGAAGGGAATTCCTTTCGGACGCTTTCTAGGACGAATTTTTAAAATGAATTTCCGAATATTTTTTGAAGAAATTTCCGAAGCTTCAAAGGAATTTCGGAAGAAGTTGCCAGAGGAATTTCCAAAGAAATACCTGGAACAATCTTCTTAAGGAATTCCAGAACCAGAAAAAAACCAAAGAAACTCGTAAATGAATTTTTTGAAGGAATCTCCAAAGGATTTTTTGCTGGAATATCCGGAACAATTCCTAAAGATATTTTCAGAAATTTCCCTGTTGAAATTTCAGAATGAATTCCAAAAAAAAATCCCAAGGAATTTCAGAAGAATGTTTGAACTTCCGGAGACGAGCCAGCCTATGGCTGACTTTCTTTACTATACTGGGTGCCATTTAAATTTTTGGAAATCGAAAGCGTTAAGCTACAACGTTACTGGCGCCTTTATCTTTTGATAGATTTCGAAGATTTATATATCAATCGACTCGGACTCCAGTAATTTTCCAATTTAATTGAAACTTGAGATTATTAACGATAAGCTATTGAAATTTTTTAATATTATCAAAGCCAGTAAAAATTTCAGATGTAACCATTGCTGTACGTGAATTCCTAACACGGACATCGAAGTGATGTAAGTCATGACATCCACCACAAGATTTTCTTTGTGTATAAAAGAAGCAGTGCCTGTCGTCCGCGAGTCATTAGGGATGAATGGCCACCCTTTAAAAACGAACAATGGGTAATGTCTGTGATTGTAAGTCAGTGAGTTCAAATCCCTCTTCAATAGTGTTTTAGACGTTCTGGCTTATACTACACATTAAAAAGGGGCCCGCCATAATAGATCAAAGATCTGGTCGCAGTGGATAATGTATCCAACTAAAAGAGAAAAAATCTCTGTGACATAACTGCGAAGCGGCCGTCTGACTTCAAAGGATACTGGGTCATTAGGTCGACGGTCATTAGGTCGAAGGCCATTGGGCCGATAGGCATTAGGCCGAATGAAAAGTGGGGACTTAGAAGTTAGTAGTGCGAAGCGAGGAAAACGTAAGACGGTAGAATGAAGAAAAAAGAAGGGAGGAAGAAGAAGGAAGAAAGAAGGAGGAAAAAGGAAGAAGGAAGGAGGAAGAAGAGAGAAGGAAGGCGGAAGAAGAAAGAAGGATGAAGAAGGAAGGAAGAAAGAAAACGGAAAAAGGAAGAAGAAAATAGGACGAAGGAAGAAAAAAGAAGGAAAAATATAACAAAGAAGAAGGAAGAAGGAAGAAAGAAGCATGAAGGAAGAAGGAATAAGGAAGAAAGATGAAGGAAGACGGAAGGAAGAAGAAAGAAAAAAGAAGGAAGAAAGAAGGAAGGAGGTATAAAGGAAAAGGAAAAGAAAGTAGAAAGGAGGAAAAAAGAAGAAAGAAGGCGGAAGAAGAAAGAAGGATGAAGAAAGAAGGATGAAGAAGGAAGGATGAGGAAGGAAGAAAGAAGACGGAAGAAGGAAGAAGAGAATAGGACGAAGGAAGAAAAAAGAAGGAAAAAAATAACAAAGAAGAAGGAAGAAGGGAGAAAAAAGCATGAAGGAAGAAGGAATAAGGAAGAAAGATGAAGGAAGAAGGAAGACGGAAAGAAGAAGAAAGAAAAAAGAAGGAAGAAAGAAGGAAGGAGGAAGAATTATAAAGGAAGAAAGAAGAAGAAAGAATGAATAAGGTAGAAAGAAGAAGTTAGAAGATAGAAAAAGAAGGAAGGAACAAGGAAGGAGGAAGAATAAAAAAGGAAGAAGGAAGAGCGAAGAAGAAAGACAAATGGATAAAATGAAGGAAGAACTTCTCATTTCTCACGTTTTGGTTCTTTCTGCTTATTCGGCCTAATCACCATTTGGCCTAATGACCTTCGTCCTAACGGTCTTCGATCTAATGGCATGATACCCTTTAAATATACTTCTTTGTCAGCCAAAGCGTCATCATCATCGACGCGTTCGTGGTGGGCTTCTTCTTTTTTACTCTTGTTGATCGCCGCTGGCGTCTACACACTTCCTAACGGGACTTTTCGGTACAGGCCGACAAGCAAGCGAACTAATAATTGCAGTTCAGGTCCAACATTTGACGATAAATCGATTGATAGCTTTTTTTGAGATTTTTTTTTCTAAATTAGCCACGAAATAATAATGTTTGGGCTGTTATCGTCGACATGTTTTATCCAAAGTCCTTCCTCCACTTCGCGGCACAGACATAACCCACCCACATAACCCACTCAGCGCCGTAGTGTGCGGTTGGCCAGGCTGGCCCCCGCCAAGGGCGCCAGCCTTTAGGGGGCGCCGAAATCAAGAATCACCCTATGAGAAGAAAACAGTTGTATGAATTAAAGGGCAAAAACAAATTAGAAAACGGTTTGGTACACAGATCTATATTTCGATATTTTGAGTAATGTAGAGCAAACAAAAATATTTCATCAATTCCACTTCCACATGTCATATGAAGTGGATTTTAAAGTTTTAACATCTATTCTGTTTTTTCGAGGATTTTCAAAAGCGATTACAAGGATCAGTTCAATAAAAAAATCCGAAAGAATCATCTTGAAATTGTTATTTGAATGTATTGAAGTTTGATACCCATGTGCGTGATCGGATTAGTTACATCACCCGGGAGCTCTGGAACCGTAATATAATGCAGCAGTGAGAAGAATTTATTTTCAATTTGGTTTGAGAGAACTCAGATTTTCTCAGTAGATTTTTAGGGACTACACCCCAATGATCAGCTGGTTAACCAAATTCTAAAGGATCATTTTGCTCTAAACGCTAATACCAGGAAACGTTTATTATAGAGACTACCAGCCCTATAGGCTTGCTCATCTCTGATTCTAGATAATTTTGTTTGTTTAATTCAGAAAATCTTTAAATTGATAATTTCGGGGGTATTTGACTTTTCGACTTTTTGGACCCCAGCAAACCAGAAACTTGTACTAGCACCACCTACGAACTAGCACAGTGGTAAAAAAAACAAAGTAAAGCCGTTGAATATTAGATTAGCAGTGATTATTAGAATTTGACTTCTCCATTGGGACCAATAAGAGTTCAAAAGCTTAAAACGAGAATGCGAATTTGAACTTGTGGTACTCATAAGACAATTTTGCCAAATAGAATCATAAAAAAAAGATCAAAGCGAAGGATTTTGACAACAAAATATTTGTTTTGTAAAATTTTTGGCTGGTATTAGATGATTGGATAATGTGCCCTGCTGCTACCGATAGCAACTCCGACCATCAACCTACTCACTTGAGAGCTGAATTTCATTAACCCAACCTAACCCAACTATTTCCAGAGACCAGTAGTGCCTCCTTAATCCAAATCGACTTTCCAACCATCGATCTTCTTACTCCACCACTGAATTTCATTGAACTAACTAACCCATTCCAGGGACGGGTAACTGGGTTATTGTGGTTCTGTTGCGAGTGGCAACAAACGGAGGGGGGTTTCTTCCGTTATTATAATATCGGGACCACTGACTGGGGATTCATGTAGATATTATGATAATCCTGTAAAACATTATTCATTAAGACTTAGGTTCATATACGTTACAAATTTGTGTTCTGCGTTTTTTCTATAGCTGTAAGTTTGCATGACATTTACTTTATCCGGGTTTGCATGATGGATACGGGGTGAATACAGTTATATTTTGGTTTTGGAACTTCTTAGTACTTACGTTTAGTCCCCTTTTTACATAGTTTAATCTTATATACTCGATAGTGGAAATAATAGCTGCGAAATATATAAATGTTTTGCATTTTGAAGAAATTATACGTTATTTTGATGCTTACCACGTTTATAATATCTAAGGCGTTTATAATATCTGGGATTTAGGTTAGCTTGTAGGATATCTTAGTAGCACTCTAGAACGTAATTATTTAGCTATAATATGCTTTAGAAATTCAGTTTCATTTTATGTACTCACTAAACAAAAAATCACTTAAGTTTAAGGTTTTATAACGATAATAGAAATTATTGGGAGATAGTGAGGAATTGTAATTATTGATATAATAATAGCCTCCACACGTTGTATACTGCTTACGTTTCACCAAAAAGCATTTACCCCAACGATATTCGACCTACAGCAGCAGCAGCGACGTCGATGTCAACGTCAGGCACCCATCACTGTCAGGCACCCGTAGGGCTGTGTCCGCAGAGTTGGTCGAGGGGCCTACTGGGTAGTGAAGATGCGCATCCAACTAGAGATGACCAACACTCCCCCCAGGTAAGTTGAATATCTGGTCGACTTGCTCATCTCCGCATCGAACATCCAGAATCGCCAACTTAGCCACAGGACGATCATAGATGCCATTTGTTGTTCTTACCGTGGCTGCACGTATCCGAACATCCTTGCTTGGATGAGTTGCGATGACTCTGCCCTTTGGCCAGCAATTTCGGGGCAGATTAGGGTCTACGATGACTACAACGTCGTTTAGGGCAATTGGCTTGGAATCAACAATCCATTTTGTCCGCTTCGTGATTTCTGGGAGGTAATCCGCTATCTAACGCTTCCAGAACTGATTTGCTAACGCTTCACGCTATGTTTAAAGGCAACTATTATGCAAAGTGAATGCACCTCGGATGTTAAGCCGTTAGATGATAGTTTTTGACCTCTAGTTTAAGGATCTGAGTTGATTAAAATATTTCATCGGTGAAATTTTGACTTTTTTACTATTTATAGTAATATTTTAAACCTAAAAACCTTTTCTGATTTTTTTAAATTTTTTGAAACAAGTTATATAAAATCCAACCACTTCTTTTTTTTTTCCTGATGCTTTAGGAAACATTTTCATATAAAAACATTTTTCATATGATGAAAATACTAGAAGTTATATTAAAATTACTGCCAGCCTCAAATGTTCTTACGGTTTATTATGAATAGATCTGGAGCCTTCCTTAGCCGTGCGGTAAGATGCGCTGCTACACTGCAAGACCATGCTAAAAGTGGCAGGGTTAGATTCCCGGTCTTGTCTAGGAAATATTCTCGCCTTCCCTGGGCATAAAGTATCATCGTAGCATCATGATATACGAATGCGAAAATGGTAACTGGGACTAGATACCTCGCAGTTAATAACTATTAAAGTACTAAATGAACACTAAGCTTCGAGGCGGCATATGTCAGAGTGGTTGATGTAATGCCAATAAGAAGTATTATTAATAAGAAAATTATTTTGAGCTTTTTAGTGGAATGTCTTCACTTGTCCTAAGACGAGTTTATACCATCCCATTGAATTCCACCACTTAATTGTATCTTGACAGATACGTATTTCGACCTCAACAGTAAGGCCGTCTTCAGTGTCTGGTACTTGACTCGACGAGTCGAGTCAAGTACGAGACACTGAAGACGGCCTTACTGTTGAGGTCGAAATACGTATCTGTCAAGATACAATTAAGTGGTGGAATTCAATGGGATGGTATAAACTCGTCTTGGGACAAGTGAGTATTATTAAATTTAAGAACATAATATCACTCTTTAACATTTGAAATCAACAAACAATTAAAACTACGAACTAGTTCAAAGTAGTATTTATGTTCTGCATTTCAAACTTGATTGAACCTCAATCTACGTCTGCATTATGTGATCACTGTTATAAGCTACCGCCGTTTACTTGCATACTGTTCCGGTTATCTGCAATTTGTAGTTTTGCTAAATAGTATAGAAATTTCTGTGGATGGCTTCCGTGGTTTGTTCCGTATACTTTGTAAGGCCTCCCTGTAATGCGCTCAATTCAAGAACATGGAATTTCAAAATAAGAAATTTTTCGATGATTGGTAGCCCGGCTGCTGTTGATCTGTCACAAAAAGCTCGTATGGCGTCTGAATAGAAGTCCAACAATGTTACACTAAAACAGCAATCAACTACCTGTGGTAGGCTCTCCAATACCTTGTAATAACCATTGCATTATTTTCCTTTCAAAACACCCGTTTAACTAAAAGACTTCGGCAGTAACGCCCAGTGAAATTAAGTTGAGCGTGATGAGTTGCGTTGACCTCTGATGTTCAGACTTCAGATTTGTCTGGATTTTTTTTTTGCTACAGGGCCGAAAATTTGGTAAAGCAATCCCACCAGCAAATTTAGCGCTGGAGGAGGGGTTTTGTCTAAAATTATGTCATAGTCTCCTCCTTCCAGAAGATGATTATGAACACAATTGAAATATAATCGAGCTTCTTCCTTGACCTGTCCAGCGTTAAATTCTGTTTCTATGGTAAAGTTAAATTTTCACCGATGGAATATTTCAATCGACACAGATCCTTAAACTAGAGGTCAAAAACTATGACCTAACGGGATAACATCCGAGGTGCATTCACTTTGCATAATAGTTGCCTTTAAACATAGCGTGCGCTTGCGATGTGCGCCAGTTTTGTTTGAGAAGTGCGTCAGTGAAGGGTTTTGAGCTATCCGATGACCCGAGTAGGAAGTGGTTAGGCGTGAGGGCAGGTGATGATTCATTATCAATGGGCACATGGGTGAGCGGTCGTGAGTTAAGTGTGTTTTCGATCTCGATTAGTAGGTTTCTCAACACTTCTTCGGATGGTTTCCTTGCAGGACATATGGTCATCAAATTTTTCTTTATGCTACGGATCAGCCGTTCCCAGCTCCCCCCATATGGGGAGCCAAAGGTGGGTTGAAGATCCAACTTGTCTCAGCGGTTACGAATTCTTTCATAACCAGTTCGTGGTTAATTGTTTCGTTGAATTTCTTGAGCTCTCGGCTTGCGCCGACGAAATTGGTTCCTCGGTCGCTACGTATTGTTCTTGGCGTTCCTCTGCGGCTCAAGAAGTTTCTGAATGCGATTATGCAGGAATCGGTACTCAGCGAGTTTGCCAACTCGATATGAATCGCTCGTGTCGTAAGGCAGATGACGATCATTCCCCATCTCTTCTCCGTTCTTCTTCCAATCACGACTTCCATAGAGCCGAAGTAATCAACTCCTACATGTGTGAAGGTTCGCTGGCGATTCCGGCCACAGGGTTTTTGATCCGACTAGGTCTAATAACAACTCTTACCATCATGCATCGACAATCTCATTTCAGAGTTGGATTTTATTGGCCCAACTAGGTCCAATAGTGGTTCAAAACTTCCGATAGGCCTAAAGGTCCAGACTTGTTTTTTTTTCTTAGCTGGAATGAGTCGAGTCCATTAACGATTCGATCGATGCATTTCCGAATTGGATTTTATCAACACGAAATCTCTTTCTTTGCGTATGGTTTTTTAATCTTTGAGAAATTTGTAAAAATATTAAGAGTTATTTTTTTAGGAATTTTATCCTATTATCAATTGTTACAATCGATACAAATATAAAATATTGATATTTTTTTGTAATTAAAGAGCGCCCAACAATGGTTCCGCCAAGGGCGCTGAGAGTCCACGCTACGGCTCTGAATCCACTGTTCGTTTTATCTTGTGGAAGAGCATCAAAGTATTATAAATGAGTTGTCTCTGCTTTAATAATGTTATCATTACACTTATAAGATTGGTACATTGGCTACTTGGTGTGAGCAAAATAGATGTTGGTAACGCGAATGGAAGCGACATTTTGCATTTTCTTTATTTCCGAACGATTTTCTAAAGCAATTTTCAAAAGAACACCCGAAGGAATTGCTCAAAACATTTTCAGAGGAAATTGCTGGAGGAATTTCTAAAGTAAAGGAATTTATCAAGGAATTGAAAAAAAGATTTTATGAAGGAAATTTCGTAAGAAGTTCTAAAGGAATTCCCCAAAAAATTCCAAAACAAATGTCCGTAACAATCCCTCAAGAAGTTTTCTGTAGTTTCTCTAAAGAAATTACCGAATTAAAATCCAAAGGAATTAGTAAAGATTTTTTTTAAATTTAGTAGTAGGGGCTGAAAGGAGTTTTCTGAATCAAATCTTGGATGGAGTTCGGAAGGAATTCCTGATGGAAATTGCCGTGCGGTAAGACGCGCGGCTACAAAGCAAGACCATGCTGAGGGTGGCTGGATTCGATTCCCGGTGCCGGTCTAGGCAATTTTCGGATTGGAAATTGTCTCGACTTCCCTGGGCAAAAAAGTATCATCGTGCTAGCCTCATGATATACGAATTCAAAAATGGTAACCTGGCTTAAAAACCTCGCAGTTAATATCTGTGGAAGTGCTTAATAAAAACTAAGCTGCGAGGCGGCTCTGTCCCAGTGTGGGGATGTAAGGACAATAAGAAGAAGAAAAAGAAGAAGATATGTATATCGTTGAATAAATAATTGCTTTCAGTTATGTGATTTATCTTTTTGGCTACGTTTAATAAGGAATACTACAATCATTACGATGAAAAATTTATTTTCCCTCCTAATTTCCTCATGTATTCCTTTGAAACTTGAAACGGCTTCTGCAATGTCAGTTTTCATCCAAATCAGCTAAATTTTTTGGAAGACACTCATAACATCAGACAGAATCGAATGACCGAGGTGGAGCAACATAGATTTTTTGAACCACCCTAATGTGTGGTAAACACAATGGGAGCACTATACCTGGGGAGTCGAGAATATATCCCACCAGAAATATTTTAGACTAGACCGCAAATTGAACTCACAATCTATGTCCGGATTGGTAATCCTACGCACAAAGCCATCCAGAAAAGTTAAAGAATGCACATTCATTTCTTTTACATATATAACATTTCATTTAGCTTTCAAAATCGTCTGTACAATATTTAGCATCCTTCAACAAATTCGTATTTTATGACGAATATGTGTATGTTACACAAGAGAAATATATTTGTAAAAATTCATATTGAACCGTGGATAAGACATTATCATCAAAACTAGATGACCTAATCCATTTTTATTCTTTTCTCCTCAAGGCCGCCGTATGCTAACTTTTTAAGAGAGCAACAATCGCAAGAACACAAACACGGTCGCAAATCATCCTTCCACAGTGTTGTAAATTCAGATTTGAAGCATGAAATTTGCCTTTTTCACAGTCGAAAAAATCTGGGTTGGCGCAAATATGCGATCCGACCCTCCAGCATTGGCAGCACATATGACTTTTCAATTTGGATGTTCCAGTGTCGTTTGCCGATATCGAGCGCAATGATGTTGCAAACGTCGAACGGCAGTTTATTGCCCGCTGTAGGCAGTGAACCGTTTTTTGGTCGTTGAACATTTCTCTTGTTGATTTTGATGTCGCAGTGTTTTTGTCGAAAAATCTTTATTTGTTGAGGTGAATAGAATCGAATCTCAAAAGAAACAAGATCAAAATAAAAACCCGTATCTATTTCATGGTGATAATGAAATTACAGTCTTTCTATAGTGAACTAAATTTATGGTGATCCTGTCCACGTCTGTACGTCTTCTGCCAACTATCTCTTACTTTGTTGGCGTCGCGCCCTACAATTGGGACATAATCAGATTTAGAATCGGCTAGGTTCCAAGCCATTAGCGTATTCTTGTGGTGGCTAACACAAGTACTTTTACTATGCCAAGGAAAGAAAAGTTGAAAAAATTAACACGCGGTTTTTTCCTAGAGCATGATGTGAACCCAGTCGCATTCTTTATAGCACTTTCTTTCAGTGTTTGCTATTCTCATACAAATAAAATTTTCAAAATCTCATGCACAAGCAACACTCATCACACGCGAAGCTCCAATTAAAATTCAATCGATATGAACGAGTATGGACCGGTCTCATTTAATATTTATTCTTGCCACAGCATGGATAAACGACGTACTTACCACATATCATAATTTGACAAGATTTCGCTCGCCGATAACTTGCCAACTTTTCACACCTGAAATTTTCTCAAGTGAAAATGTCCCTAGTCGTATTCTAACTTGAACAGATACCTTTGTCTATGTGGAATGTGGTCCAGTAGAAACATTAATGTTCATTAATAACAATATTCGATTAGCTTCAAATGTTCCTGGTTCAGTCACAACATAGTTCGCCACAAAATTTAATTACTTTACGAATAGGATTCCACACGCATTGTGTACAGACTTCTTTCCACTCTCATCGATGACAAGGCTCATTTCCAAAGTGAGTAAAACCCAACATAATAGTTAAGTTGTAATTAGGTTAGACACTGTATTATATTCTTAGAACCTTTGCCTCTTTGTCGGTCTAAAACAGTAGGTATCTTTTGGTAATGGTGGAACGAAACTGTAAAAAAGCTCGTTAATGGCATTCACCCGACAACGACCCGTACCTAATGCTGTAGGAAATCCCAAATAGAAATGTGCGACTCAGCCAAGGGGATTCGTCTGATTATCCCAATCCAATAGACATTTTTTCTTCAAATTGATTTGTTTATTATAGAAATATTGTATCACTAAAGAAACATCAGTGATAAAAGAATGTTACGAAAAACTCTTTCTTGTTGGTTAATTTGATCACCTTCTTCAAAGACGAACAAAGAATTTTCGCTTACTCTTGCACACACGTGCTGTTGACAGATTCCAAATTGTTGCGGTTTGCACGGTTGTTCATTCCGTCGTAATCGATTTGTCAGTGCAGGTGCTAAATTGTAGGATACCACGCCATTTATAACCTGACTGCTCGAATGAAGTGGTTGACATCCTTAACATGGATGAACGTCTAAGGTTTTGTGGGATTATTATCAAATGTTTTCGGGTGGGCTTACAGATTATAAATTATAATTTCGTTTCTTCAAACGTTGCTAATGATGTAGCTGAGATCAATGAAAAGCATTAACAATTTTAATGAGGATATGTGGCGTACAGAAAATAAAAGAAAAATCTTTTAATGGAAAGCAGCGGTACGAATATACCGACGGGGAAAATCCGGATCAAATACATCAAATGCTGTCTGCAATACTGAAAGTGTATGCATAAATAGAGTAGATGTAGTAGACAAGTATTCTCTGTTTATATACCTACAAATCAATAAGCATTGGTAGTTATCTCTGAAACAAGCAACAAAGGTAGATACCGATTCAATTCTTATTCCAACAAAGGAGTTGTGAGTATTGCACAGGTAGTAATGGATTTGACCGCGGGCTCTAGCAAACATTTACAGAAATCTGCATACATTCGAAAGCGAGTTCTGCCAAAACGACCCTGTACGGTTGAAGCATACTATCCCATATATTGTGTCAGATCGGACTTTAAACAGACTTGACACGGATGGCTTCCTTGGACACTCGGTAACATCATACGCGTCGAGTAATGGATCACGATTTGAAACATTGAACTGCAAATGGCGTATATGCTCTTCGAAAATCCCCGCAACTTTAACGTTTTTGCTAAGCAAAACATATGCTGGATGGAAAACTAAATAATACAAAAATCACGAGTTGTAAACAGGCTCCATAGTGCTGAGACAATCATCGTGTACACTACCAACATGGACGACTAAATGGCCGGGCGCCTTTTTGACTGACCTGTGATATTTTGTTCGTAAAATAAAAACCGAAATACGTTTTAAAAATTTTAAATTAATATAAAACCGAATAAAAAAATCATTGCATTTTAAAAAAATATTTCGGAAATGCATGGGAAAACATATTAAATTCATTCATTGCTACCTCTATTTGGTATCTATAGATAGGACAACAAATTCTAGGCGGGAAAATATGTATTGATTACAAAAAATATAACAATGATTTACTAGAAATCTGCAAAATCCATATTTTGGATAAAATTCTGAGGTTAGGAACAAAAGCTCAAAATGACAAAAGATCGAAAAGGACAAAAGGTCGAAAAAGACAAAAAGTCAGAAGGACAAGACGTCAATCGAGATAGAAGGTCGCGAAAACCAAAAGGTTGAAAGCGACAGAAGGTCGAATTAGATAATAAACTGAAACGTAGAGAATGAGTCTCGCACAATACAAGTTTAATTCATTTCTTAGAACAACATTCTTTTTATCTCTAGCAGATTTATCCTGACGTAATCAGAAAAAGTGATGCGTCGAATTACAATCAACAGGTTTTCCATTTTTCTGTTAAAGAGCTCGATGAGTGATACTCAATAACACCATTTATAGAAGATGGTGTATACGTCACTTTTTCAAATTACGGTAGTATCTAGATATTCATAATATTGGTTTTTAGTAATTAATCCTTCTTTGAATATTGCTTATTCTTCAACTTTGTTTACTTCTGCTTGAAGTTAGATGCATTTCACAAATACCTTTGGGATTCACCCAACTTATTATCAATTTCTTGATCAACCTTTTTTCTCTTTCGACCTTTTGTCCCTTTCGACCTTTATTCCTTTCGATCTTATGTCCCTTTATACGTTTTGTCTTTTCGACCTTTTATCCTCAATCTTTTGTCACTTCGACATTTTGTCTTTCGACCTTTTGTCCTTTCGACCTTTTATCTTTCCACCTGTTATCATAGATTAAAAAAATCGTACTTCTGTATATACAGATTCTTGATAACAATTCGACCCCTGTAAATGTAGCAACCCTACCCAGTGTACCCTGATCGAATCTGTGTCAAAAGGTCGAAGGTCAAAAGGTCGAACGTCAAAAGGTCGAAGGACAAAAGATCGAAAGGACGAAAAGTCTAAAGGACGAAAGGTCGAAAGGACAAAAGGTTGAAAGGACAAAAGGTCGAAAGGACAAAATGTCGAGAGGACAAAAGGTCGAAAGGATAAAACATCGAAAGGACAAAAGGTCGAAAGGACAAATGATCTAAAGAACAAAAGGTCGAAAGGACAAAAGGTCGAAAGAACAAAAGGTCGAAAGTACAAAAGGTAGAAAGGACAAAAGATCAAAACGACATAATGTCGAAAGGACAAAAGGTCGAAGGGATAACAGGTCGAAAGTTCAAAAAATCGAAAGTACAAAAGGTCGAAAGTACAAAAGGTCGAAAGGACAAAAGGTCGAAAGGAAACAATGTCGAAAGGACAATAGATCGAAAGGACGAAAAGCAGAAACGATAAAAGGTCGAAAGGATAAAAGGTCGAAAGGACAAAAGGTTGAAAGAATAAAAAGTCGAAAGGATAAAAAGTCGAAGGAACAAAATGTCGAAAAGACAAAAGGTCGAAGGTCAAAAAATTGAAAGGAAAAAAGGTCGAAAGTCAATAAATTGAAAGGACAAAAGGTCGAAATGACGAAAAGTCGAAGGAAAAGAGGGCCGAAAAAATAACAAGGTTGAATGAAAAACAAGGAAAAAATCAATTTTGAAATCTGAACAATTAAAATTAAAAAAAAACAATAAAGTTTCCCGTCTGAAGGCGGTCTTGGACGTTAGAGGGTTACTAGTTGACTTCAATAAGAAACACAAACGTTCACAAATCACGTAAGAGAACGTCCATAAATTACGTAACGCTTAGAGGGGGAAGGGGTTAAACGAAGTGTGACGAACCATACTTTTTTTTAGATGTTTGTTACAAAAAGAGAGACTAAGGGGGAGGCAGGGATTAAAATTTCTCAATTTTTGCGTTACGTAGCTAATGCATCTTCCCTAACGCAAATTTTGGCAATTCCATACTCCTCTCAACTTTACAGCGTAACGTAACGGTTTCTATTAATAAAAATAAATGTATTATGTATATTCGTTTATAGTTACTTAAAAACAAATTTCGTGAACAAAAACGTATCATCTTTTGAGCACATAAAAATAAAATTACTGTCATTAGAAGATGGTGTATTTTGCTGAAATGATATATTTAGAATTATCATTCTGATGATAATAAATCCTGGCAATACTTTGATAAAAATATTGATTTGACAATACACCCTTAATGAATACCCTTTGTATTAACAAAAGGAAAATTTTAGAATGAAATGTTTTCAAGTGTTTTTGGTATTTCATATGCGATATAAAAATGCGAAACTCGAATGAAAAGGTTATGTAAAAACAAAGAAAAGAATCAACAATGAAAATAAGGTTAAACACAAATAAATAATAAGCCTTTGCCTTCGAATAAAAGAAAGAAAATTCAACAATAAAATATAATCAGGTGAAACACAAATAAATATAAATATGCGAATCTCGAAAGAACGGCCTATGACTAAAAGAAGGAAAAATTCAGCAATGAAATATTATCAGGTAAAACATAAATGTGCAAAATAATGGTTGATTAACTCTCGACGTTTTGCCTATTTTTTTCGATCTTCGACCTTTTGACCTTCGAGTTTTTGATTTTCGACTTTTTGGTCTTCGACCTTTTGTCCTTTGACCTATTGTCCTTCGACGTTTTTATTTTCAACCTTCGACCTTTTGACTTAGATTTTTTGTTTCGATCTTTTGTCGCTTCGACCTTTTTTCCTTTCGACCTTTTGACCTTCGACCTTTTGTCCTTTGACCTTTTGGCTTAGATTTTTTTGGTTCGACCTTTTGATCTTTTGTCCTTTCGACCTTTTGTCCTTTCGACCTTTTGACCTTCGACCTTTTGGCTCAGATTTTTCTTTTCGACCTTTTGACCCTTCGACCTTTCGTCCTTTCGACGTTTTGGCTGTTCGACCTTATGACTCAGATTTTGTGTTTCGACCTTTTGTCCCTTCGACCTTTTGACCCTTCGACCTTTTGACCTTCGACCTTTTGTCCTTCGACCTTTTGACCTTCGACCTTTTGTCCTACAACCACCTTGATCTGTCAGGAGTAGAGCTGGAAGGGAAAAGGGATCAGCTACATCCAGCAGTGCGCGAGCGAAGAACTTGAGCAGTAGAAGGCGCAAAAGGATTTAGCAACGAAGAATGCAGAATTTCGAACGCCGAGAGTATGAGTGGAACATGAAGTTCGAACGACAAAATATGAAGCTGAAGTAGCTCTGTAGCAGCAATTTCTGAACAGAGTTTTTTAAGTGAGGTGTGTGCAGTGGAAGGTGTTTAATTCTGCAATGGAAGCTCCTTTTGAAAAGGCTTCGGAATAGAGATGTCATCCCGAGACAAACTAGGACGAAAAATCTTGCGATTAGGAAAAATATCTTCCGGAAGTTCCTCTGGAAATTCCTCCAGAAGTACCTTTGGAGATTCCTCCAAAAGTTCCACTGGAAATTCCTCCGGAAGTAACACTGGGAATTCCTTCGGAAGTTCCTCCGGGAATTCCTCCGGGAATTCCTCCGAAAGTTCCTCCGAAAGTTCCTCCGGGAATTCCTCCGGGAATTCCTCCGGAAGTTCCTCCGGGAATTCCTCCGGAAGTTCCTCCGGGAATTCCTCCGGAAGTTCCTCCGGGAATTCCTCCGGAAGTTTCTCCGGGAATTCCTCCGGAAGTTCCTCCAGGAATTCCTCCGAAGTTCCTCCGGGAATTCCTCCGGAAGTTCCTCCGGGAATTCCTCCGGAAGTTCCTCCGAATTCCTCCGGAAGTTCCTCTGGAATTCCTCCGAAGTTCCTCCGGGAATTCCTCCGGAAGTTCCTCCGAATTCCTCCGGAAGTTCCTCCGAATTCCTCCGAAGTTCCTCCGGGAATTCCTCCGAAGTTCCTCCGGGAATTCCTCCGGAAGTTCCTCCGAATTCCTCCGGAAGTTCCTCCGGAATTCCTCCGAAGTTCCTCCGGGAATTCCTCCGGAAGTTCCTCCGGAATTCCTCCGAAGTTCCTCCGCGAATTCCTCCGGAAGTTCCTCTGGGAATTCCTCCGGAAGTTCCTCTGAGAATTCCTCCGGAAGTTCCTCCGGGAATTCCTCCGGAAGTTCCTCCGGAAGTTCCTCCGGAAGTTCCTCCGGGAATTCCTCCGGAAGTTCCTCCGGGAATTCCTCCGGAAGTTCCTCCGGGAATTCCTCCGGAAGTTCCTCCGGGAATTCCTCCGGAAGTTCCTCCGGGAATTCCTCCGGAAGTTCCACGGGAAATGCTTCGAAAGTTTGTCCTGGATTTCCTCCAGCAGTCCCTCCAGGAATTCCTCCAGATGTTTCTTCAGAATTCCGTCGGGAATTTTTCAGGAAATTCCGTAAGGAATTCTCCCAGAAGTTTCTCCGGCAGTTCCTACTGAAGTTTCTCCTAGAGTTCCTGCTGGAATTCCTTCAGAAGTTCCGTCAGGAATTCTTCCAGAAGTTTCTCCGGGAGCTCCTCCGAAAATTCCTCCAGAAGTTTCGTTGAACATTCCTCTGGAAATCTGTCTACAAAATCGACTAGGAAACTCTTAAAAATTTATGTATGGCAAACTTCCCCCAAGAACACATAGAACACAGTTTCGAAACTAACACCTTTTCGGGTTTCTTTTATTAGTTTATAATCGTGATTTGGACAGACAAAATTAAATGTAAGATAAGTTGAGTTGAAAAGTATAAATATAACAAACTGTATTGTGTGTAGAACTGGAGCATGCAAGGAAAAATACCTTCGACACTAAAAACGCGTCTACAGACTCAAAATATAAGAAAATCGTTACAATTGAAAGATTGTAGTAGTACCTTTTGATAGGGCATTTCGCCTTTCTATCCCCAAAATTCAAACAAATCGAACAAGCATTCGTTCGCATGCATGTAATTTCTGGTTTTCTTCCGGCTGTTTGTTTTTGAGGGCCGTCGTCTGGGCGTACTGAGAGAGAGATTACCATTCGTTCGTATGTCTAACTGTACAACGCTTGCACATGAAACAAAATTACGCGGCTCGTGGAGGTCATAAAGCACCCATCACTGGGTAATGAGGCTTAACTTGTTGTGCATAAGAGAGGGGGAAATTTCCCGCATTCTTCGGAAGACTGGGTAAGCAAACTGGTTTGGCATGTTTGGAAGAGATGGGAAACGAAATTGCCTTTCGTATTTGTTGACGCTATTTGAAGGAGTGATAGAAAGGTTGGATTGAAACATCAAAGCATCTTAAACCGTTTAAGCCGTTTGTTTACGAAGCTGCTTAAGTGATATGTTAGGAGGAAATTTATTTTTACGGGTTTGTTTTTTTTTTTTGTATCAAAAATGTCTCGTTTTTTTTAAACGCACCTAAAAAGCACTTACTGTGCATAATGCATATCTTCTTCTTCTTCTTCTTCTTCTTCTTCTAATGTTTCTTATGTTTCTTATATTTCTTCTTTTGATTTTTATTTTTCTTCTTCTTGTTTTCTTCTTCTTGTTGTTTTCTTCTTATTTTTTTCTGCTTTTTGTTTTCTTCTTCCTCTTCTTCTCTTCTTCTTATATATATCAATGAATTGGAACGAATATTACCATAACATTAAAAATTAGTTTTTCATTATTAGACTGCAATGGAAAAAATAAGCAATCCCTTAATTTTCACTCAAACTCAACGATTTGAGATTCTTCCACCTCAGGTTGTCGTTCAATCCAATAAAGGGGAAGGGGAAGTGATGAAAACTATTTTTATCATGCTACCCCTTATTATCTTAATAAAAATAAATCTAGTTTCCAAGATATTCCCTCCTAATTGTATTAAGTTGACGAGTAGAACACATGATCATAAATTGCCAAACGAAATCCCATTCCATAAATCAATGAAAAAAAAAATTCCACGAAACTGATGCAAAAACAGCGAACGTAAATTATTTGTTCAAAACTGTTCATCAACGAGGTTGATAGATCATTTTTTCATGCTTTATAATAAACTGTTCAGACTTCCTCGCAAATTAACAAATTCATCAACCATATGTCAGTCAAGCACTTTTAAACAATCAACAACCGTCACCCTATGGAACGGGCTGATTCATGCTGCCACCGTGAGCCATACTCTGCACAGTGTACATGCATACGAACAACACCAATTTCGAAAGTGATGCAAAAACCGGGCCATCCTGGCGTTCATCACTCCCGATTCCCACCAAGAAAACCGCTTGCCCCCAAATGTACGTACATAAATATATGCCGAATAGGGTACATGGCCTGGCCACAACTATAACGCTAGCGAGATACTCACCGGACGTGCTGAGACCGGGACTGGCAGTGAACTTTGCTACGTCAACAATTTTCACTGCAAACTGCTGGTTGGACTCCCGGTGGATGCACCGGCGGACTATCGAGAAGGGTCCCCTGCAAGAAAAACAAAAAGAAACATGCTGCTGAAAACGGAAATACACAGTATGGGGGTAGCATATAATAGCGGGAGGTCAGGGATCTTTTGAATGTGGCAGGACATGATGTCAACAAATCCAAAAACATACCAGAAGCAGATTAAAAGTTACTCGCATTCGCAAATAATCCAGGTTTCGACGTTTGGGATAACTCTGAATATTGAAATGTTTCGAACAAATATGCAAAGTTCCTTTTCATTCATTGTTAACCATCGGAAACTGCTAAAGCCTTTAATTTTGATCGTCATTGAGTCTTTAATTCGCACTTTACCCTGCGAATCACATATGCATAAAGTGCACAATGGCTGAAAGCAACTGCAAAGAACCGTAGCAATTAGCCAAGATCCTGTCTGCAAACCACAAGATGCAGTGCTTCAACTTACTCTGCAGCACCTTGACTTCAGAATGGGAAAATGTTAATCTCGTTAGGAAGGCAGCTATATAAATGTACATTCTGCGGAAAACTACGTGTTGCGTGCGGAGCGAGCAGTGCAAGGAGTAACATCCCGGTGATGGTGGTTCAACAATTACGCCAACAGCGAACTTGCTCGGTGGTGGATAATGAAGCTATGTACTTGTCATGTTTGCTAGGGGAAAAAATTGTTATAAATCTGCTGTTTTCCTATGGACGAAGTGAGAAAAACTCGCTACGTAATCAAAAGTTGGCTTTAGTTCCAACACCAGTCTGTCGTGGTCAGACAAATTAACGTATGTGATGTTTTCCTAATAATAGTGGAGTAGCTGTAATTTGATGCACTTTACAAAAGATTGTAAGGATCGAAAAGAATGATTCAATTGTGAACTCGTATTCCTGGAGATACTAATTAATAGCTTCGAGATAGATATGAAAAGCTTTGAAAAACTTTACCTATTATATCAGGTAACATATTGCTCAACGGATGTCCTGTTAACGTTCCAAGACATCTGTGGACCAACATTTCTATAACCATCGTACATAAAAATGATCGTAACTGACACACTTACCTATCTATAGCGACCGAGTAAAATTGACGGCACTCTTTCATGTTTACGGGCTTCGTGTTCCTAAAGAATGGATCATATTCATAATCGGAATAAAAGGAGTAACATTTCAGTGTGTCATTTGCTATATGATGGCGTTAAATTGTCAAAGCTTTTTGACAGTTAACCCATGTATTCTCTGTCAAAACCAGTCGCTACGCTCAGCATTCTGGATGGGCTGGATACTCTATTTAACGCTTTAGGGCATAGGTTCCCAAGTTGTGGGTCCCGATCCCCAGGGCTGACCACAGTGGGGGGTCGAAAAAAACCAATCTAGACTAAAACCCAACTATTATGTTCGAAAAATCTATACCAGTTCTTTGCTTTGGATTTGTTAAGGTGGTTATACAACAAAGTCACAAATCGGCCAAGAGCACAAATTGAGAAAACAACAACGCCCATGGGGATGAAACATTCGTAGATCGTTTTTTTACTCATGCTAAACAATCGACTTTAATTTCAGCATTGTACGACAATTATTACGCTAGATTTGAAAATTTGATAATAGGAGTAGAAACTCGTGTGGTGAATTTAAAATTCACCACATGGCTTGATTGTATAATCACCTTAATGACGAATAACTAATTTTGTAAATCCAATTGTTAGTTTTGAAGCAACATTTCCAATTCATTTTCAATTCATGTCTATCTTGAAAACAACATACGAAGTTAAGGTAAAGATTCTACAAAAAGTTGTACCAAAATTGTTAAATCAAAAATAGCCAACAAATCGTTAATGTAAACTATGTTAAATGTGTTTGCTGAAATCCAGCAATCTTTTGAATGATTTACTGAAAATCAGTTAAATGTTGAGAAATGTTATTACTGGAAATCCAGCAAACGTGTTTAGCGGTCAAAATAAAACCATCTGTTAGAGATAAAAATACGCGAAAAGATATAGCGGCCATATTTACTCCACCCGCTTGTCTAAAAGCTACTTTTTTTTTCAATTACGGTGAACTCTCGATTTTGAAGGGACAATCGAGTGAGGGAGGTATGAAGATAGGGAACACATTTTTTTTTTAACATGTAGAAATATAATATGCTTTAGGATCATTTGGCGGAATGCCATTTGGACGAAAGGGTCATTTCACCGAACGCCAATTGGCCGTATAATTAAAGCTTGGATTTAAAGAATAAAGAAATGAGTTGTACGAAATCACTACAGAGTAGTGAGAAGTAAGTAATTAGAAATGGAAGTGAGTACTTAGCAGGGAGATGTACGCAGTAAAAGTGAATGGTAAGAAGTAATAAATAAGAAATGACAACTGGGTGGAAAAAAGAAAGATGTGATGGTTGTGAAGTAAAAAGTAGAAAGGTAGTAGTCAGAAAAACAGAATCAAGAAGTGAGAAGGAAAAGATGATAATTGGGAAGTATGAAACGAGATGTTGAGAAATGGGAACGGTGAGCTATAGGACAAAAGAAAAAAGACAGAAGAAAGAAGACAAAAGAAAGAAGAAACAATATGAAAGACAAAAAGGAAGAGGAAGAATGATGAAGAAGGAAGAAAGACAGAGAAAGAATGAAAATGATGAAAAAAGAAGAAGCGAGAAGGAATAAGAGAAGAATAAAGAAGAATGACGACGAATGAAGCGAAAAGAAAGAAGGGGAGAGAAAACAAGAAGAAGGGAAGAGAAAGAATAATGAAAAAAGAAAGAAAAATAAAAAGGATGAAGTAAGAAGTAAAGAGAAAGAATAAGGATGAGGGATGCAAGAAATAGAAAGAAGAAAGAAAAGAGAAAAAAGGGAATATTCACTTCTCAATTTTTCCTTCCTCACTTCTCCCTTCTTATTTTATTTCTTGTAAGATTCATTCATTTATTTAGTTAACATCTAAACAGATAACACTGAATCAACAATTTGACGCCACAATGCACGGTTCGAGGCCGCATCTCTCCATCCTCGGATACGCCCCACGCTCGCCAAGTCGTTCTGCACCTGGTCTGCCCATCTCGCTCGCTGCGCTCCACGCCGTCTCGTACCTGCTGGATCGGAAGCGAACACCATCTTTGCAGGGTTGCTGTCCGGCATTCTTGCAACATGTCCTGCCCATCGTACCCTTCCGGCTTTAGTTACCTTCTGGATGCTGGGTTCGCCGTAGAGTTGGGCGAGCTCATGGTTCATTCTTCGCCGCCAAACACCGTCTTCTTGCACACCGCCTTGTAAGATGTGAGAATTTGATCATTCCATTCTCACTGTACACTTCATGTTATTCTCATTACTCACTTTTTACTATTCGGTCAAATGGATATGCGCCAAATTACCTGTTCGTCCAAATGGCATTCGACCAAACGGTCAAATTTTCTGACAGCATCGAGTTAGCGAGGTAAAAAGCCTTGGAAAATTACTTCGATATAGAGCATGGATCCCCAAACTGTGAGTCGCGACCCCCAGGGGGTGAGCTGACTCAAGGTTGTTCGCGAAAGTCAAATCCTTATTTATACTTCCGTCTATATTTTGTCCCACAAATCTTTACCAGCTTTTAGATATGAATCTAAGTAATGAATGGCTCATTAGAGAACAACATTTTTTACGAAGTTGTTATCCGAGATTCTGACAAATACAATGCAGTACAATATGATCCAAGTATAAACCAAGTCCAATCCTTAATTATTCCTAATCCAAATCATTTATCATATTTATCATTCAAATCCAAATTCAATCAAAAACTAATCTTAATCCAATCCAAATCCAATCAAAATCTAATCCGAATCCAATCCAAATCCAATCCAAATCCAATCCAAATCCAATCCAAATCCAATCCAAATCCAATCCAAATCCAATCCAAATCCAATCCAAATCCAATCCAAATCCAATCCAAATCCAATCCAAATCCAATCCAAACCAAATCCAATCCAAACCAATCCAAACCAAAACCAATCCAAACCAATCCAAACCAATCCAAACCAACCAAACCAACCAAACCAAACCAATCCAAACCAATCCAAACCAATCCAAACCAATCCAAACCAATCCAAACCAACCAAATCCAATCCAACCAAACCAACCAAACCAATCCAAACCAACCAAACCAATCCAAACCAACCAAACCAAACCAAACCAATCCAAACCAATCCAAACCAACCAAACCAATCCAAACCAATCCAAATCCAATCCAAACCAATCCAAACCAATCCAATCCAACCAATCCAAACCAATCCAAACCAACCAAATCCAATCAAACCAATCCAAACCAATCCAAACCAATCCAACCAATCCAAACCAATCCAAACCAATCCAAACCAACCAAACCAATCCAAACCAACCAAACCAATCCAAACCAATCCAATCCAATCCAAACCAAACCAAACCAATCCAAACCAATCCAAACCAATCCAAACCAATCCAAACCAATCCAACCAACCAAACCAATCCAAACCAACCAAACCAATCCAAACCAATCCAAACCAACCCAAACCAATCCAAACCAACCAAACCAACCAACCAACCAATCCAAACCAATCCAACCAACCAAACCAATCCAAACCAACCAAACCAATCCAAACCAACCAAACCAATCCAAACCAACCAACCAATCCAAACCAATCCAAACCAACCAAACCAATCCAAACCAACCAAACCAATCCAAACCAACCAAACCAATCCAAACCAACCAAACCAACCAAACCAATCCAACCAAACCAATCCAAACCAATCCAAACCAATCCAAACCAATCCAAACCAATCCAAACCAATCCAAACCAATCCAAACCAATCCAAACCAATCCAAACCAACCAAACCAACCAAACCAATCCAAACCAATCCAAACCAATCCAAACCAACCAAACCAACCAAACCAATCCAAACCAACCAAACCAATCCAAACCAATCCAAACCAATCCAAACCAATCCAAACCAATCCAAACCAATCCAAACCAATCCAAACCAACCAAACCAATCCAAACCAATCCAAACCAATCCAAACCAATCCAAATCCAAATCCAAACCAACCAAACCAACCAAACCAACCAAACCAATCCAAACCAACCAAACCAACCAAACCAATCCAAACCAATCCAAACCAACCAAACCAATCCAAACCAATCCAAACCAACCCAAACCAATCCAAACCAATCCGCATCCAATCCAAACCAATCCAAACCAACCAAACCAATCCAAACCAACCCAAACCAATCCAAACCAATCCAAACCCAATCCAAACCAATCCAAATCCAATCCAAATCCAATCCAAACCAATCCAAACCAATCCAAACCAATCCAAACCAATCCAAACCAATCCAAACCAATCCAAACCAATCCAAACCAACCAAACCAATCCAACCCAATCCAAACCAATCCAAACCAACCAAACCAATCCAAACCAATCCAAACCAATCCAAACCAACCAAACCAATCCAAACCAACCAAACCAACCAAACCAAACCAACCAAACCAATCCAAACCAATCCAAACCAATCCAAACCAACCAAACCAATCCAAACCAATCCAAACCAATCCAAACCAATCCAAACCAATCCAACCAACCAATCCAACCAAACCAATCCAAACCAATCCAAACCAACCAAACCAATCCAAACCAACCAAACCAATCCAAACCAACCAAACCAATCCAAACCAACCAAACCAATCCAAACCAATCCAAACCAATCCAAACCAATCCAAACCAACCAAACCAACCAAACCAATCCAAACCAAACCAATCCAACCAAACCAATCCAAACCAATCCAAACCAATCCAAACCAATCCAAACCAATCCAAACCAATCCAAACCAACCAAACCAATCCAAACCAATCCAAACCAATCCAAACCAATCCAAACCAACCAATCCAAACCAATCCAAACCAATCCAGAACCAATCCAGATCCAATCCAACCCAATCCAAACCAATCCAAACCAAACCAAACCAATCCAGATCCAATCCAACCAACCAAACCAATCCAAACCAACCAAACCAACCAAACCAACCAACCAACCAATCCAAACCAATCCAAACCAATCCAAACCAATCCAAACCAATCCAAACCAATCCAAACCAATCCAAACCAATCCACATCCAATCCAAACCAATCCAAATCCAATCCAAACCAATCCAAACCAATCCAAACCAACCAAACCAATCCAAACCAACCAAACCAATCCAAACCAATCCAAACCAATCCAAACCAATCCAAACCAATCCAAACCAATCCAAACCAATCCAAACCAATCCAAACCAATCCAAACCAATCCAAACCAAACCAATCACATCCAATCCCAAACCAACCAAACCAATCCAAATCCAACCAAACCAATCCAAACCAATCCAATCCAAACCAACCCAATCCAAACCAAACCAATCCAAACCAACCAGATCCAATCCAAACCAATCCAAACCAAACCAACCAAACCAATCCAAACCAATCCAAACCAATCCAAACCAACCAAACCAATCCAAACCAATCCAAACCAATCCAAACCAACCAAACCAATCCAAATCCAATCCAAACCAACCAAACCAATCCAAACCAACCAAACCAACCAAACCAATCCAAACCAATCCAAACCAATCCAAACCAATCCAAACCAATCCAAACCAATCCAAACCAATCCAAACCAATCCAAACCCATCCAAACCCATCCAAACCAATCCAAACCAACCAAACCAACCAAACCAATCCAAACCAATCCAAACCAACCAAACCAATCCAAATCCAATCCAAACCAATCCAAACCAATCCAAACCAATCCAAACCAATCCAAACCAATCCAAACCAATCCAAACCAATCCAAACCAACCAAACCAATCCAAACCAATCCAAACCAATCCAAACCAATCCAAACCAATCCAAACCAATCCAAACCAACCAATCCAAACCAATCCAAACCAATCCAAACCAACCAAACCAATCCAAACCCATCCAAACCAATCCAAACCAATCCAAACCAATCCAAACCAATCCAAACCAATCCAAACCAATCCAAACCAATCCAAACCAACCAAACCAATCCAAACCAATCCAAACCAATCCAAACCAATCCAAACCAACCAAACCAATCCAAACCAATCCAAACCAATCCAAACCAATCCAAACCAATCCAAACCAATCCAAACCAACCAAACCAATCCAAACCAACCAAACCAACCAAACCAACCAATCCAAACCAATCCAAACCAACCAAACCAATCCAAACCAATCCAAACCAATCCAAACCAACCCAATCCAATCCAAACCAATCCAAACCAATCCAAACCAATCCAAATCCAACCAAACCAATCCAGAACCAACCAAACCAATCCAAACCAACCAAACCAATCCAAACCAAACCAAACCAACCAAACCAATCCAAACCAATCCAAACCAATCCAAACCAATCCAAACCAACCACATCCAATCCATATCCAACCACATCCAATCCAAACCAATCCAAACCAATCCAAACCAATCCAAACCAATCCAAACCAATCCAAACCAATCCAAACCAATCCAAACCAACACAAACCAATCCAAACCAATCCAAACCAATCCCAAACCAATCCAAACCAAATCCAAACCAATCCAAACCAATCCAAACCAATCCAAACCAATCCAAACCAATCCAAACCAATCCAAACCAACCTAATCCAACCAAACCAATCCAAACCAATCCAAACCAATCCAAACCAATCAAACCAACCAGAATCCAACCAAACCAATCCAAACCAATCCAATCCAATCCAAACCAAACCAAACCAATCCAAACCAACCAAACCAATCCAAACCAACCAAGTCCAATCCAAACCAATCCAAACCAATCCAAACCAATCCAAACCAATCCAAATCCAATCCAAACCAATCCAAACCAATCCAAACCAATCCAAACCAACCCAAACCAATCCAAACCAATCCAAACCAATCCAAACCAACCAAACCAATCCAAATCCAATCCAAACCAATCCAAACCAACACAAACCAAACCAATCCAAACCAACCAAACCAATCCAAACCAATCCAAACCAACCAAACCAATCCAAACCAATCCAAGTCCAATCCAAACCAACCAAACCAATCCAAACCAATCCAAACCAATCCAAACCAATCCAAACCAATCCAAACCAATCCAAACCAACCAAATCCAACCCAAATCCAATCCAAACCAATCCAATCCAATCCAAACCAACAAACCAACCAAACCAATCCAAACCAACCCAAACCAATCCAAACCAATCCAAACCCAACACAAACCAATCCAAACCAACCAAACCAATCCAAACCAATCCAAACCAATCCAAACCAACCAAACCAATCCAAACCAACCAAACCAATCCAAACCAACCAAACCAATCCAACCCAATCCAAACCAATCCAAACCAATCCAAACCCATCCAAACCAATCCAAACCAACCAAACCAATCCAAACCAATCCAAACCAATCCAAACCAATCCAAACCAAACCAATCCAAACCAATCCAAACCAATCCAAACCAATCCAAACCAACCAAACCAATCCAAACCAATCCAATCCAAACCAATCCAAACCAATCCAAACCAACCAAACCAAACCAAACCAAACCAAACCAAACCAATCCAAACCAACCAAACCAACCAAACCAACCAAACCAACCAAACCAATCCAAACCAATCCAAACCAATCCAAACCAATCCAAACCAATCCAAACCAATCCAAACCAATCCAAACCAACCAAACCAATCCAAACCAATCCAAACCAAACCAATCCAAACCAAACCAATCCAAACCAATCCAAACCGATCCAACCAATCCAACCAATCCAAACCAACCAAACCAATCCAAACCAATCCAAACCAACCAAATCCAAACCAACCAAACCAACCAAACCAATCCAAATCCAATCCAAACCAACCAAACCAATCCAGATCCAATCCAGATCCAATCCAACCCAACCAAACCAATCCAAACCAATCCAAACCAACCAAACCAATCCAGATCCAATCCAACCCAACCAAACCAACCAAACCAATCCAAACCAATCCAAACCAACCCAATCCAAACCAATCCAAACCAATCCAAACCAATCCAAACCAACCAAACCAATCCAAACCAACCAAACCAATCCAAACCAATCCACATCCAATCCAAACCAATCCAAACCAATCCAAACCAACCAAACCAATCCAAACCAACCAAACCAACCAAACCAATCCAAACCAATCCAAACCAACCAAACCAATCCAAACCAACCAAACCAATCCAAACCAATCCAAACCAACCAAACCAACCAAACCAACCAAACCAACCAAACCAATCCAAACCAACCAAACCAATCCAAACCAACCAAACCAATCCAAACCAAACCAATCCACATCCAATCCAAACCAACCAAACCAAACCAAACCAACCAAACCAATCCAAACCAATCCAACCAAACCAACCCAATCCAAACCAAACCAACCAAACCAATCCAGATCCAATCCAAACCAATCCCTGATCCAATCCTGATCCAACCAACCCAATCCAATTCCAATCAACCAAACCAATCCAAACCAATCCAAACCAATCCAAACCAATCCAACCAACCAACCAAACCAATCCAAACCAATCCAAACCAATCCAAACCAACCAAACCAATCCAAACCAATCCAAACCAACCAAACCAATCCAAACCAACCAAACCAATCCAAACCAATCCAAACCAATCCAAACCAACCAAACCAATCCAAACCAACCAAACCAATCCAAACCAACCAAACCAATCCAAACCAACCAAACCAATCCAAACCAACCAAACCAACCAAACCAATCCAAACCAATCCAAACCAATCCAAACCAATCCAAACCAATCCAAACCAATCCAAACCAACCAAACCAATCCAAACCAATCCAAACCAATCCAAACCAACCAAACCAATCCAAACCAACCAAACCAACCAAACCAACCAAACCAATCCAAACCAACCAAACCAATCCAAACCAACCAAATCCAACCAAACCAATCCAAACCAATCCAAACCAATCCAAACCAATCCAAACCAACTACATCCAATCCAAACCAACCACATCAAACCCAAACCAATCCAAACCAATCCAAACCAAACCAATCCAAACCAATCCAAACCAATCCAAACCAATCCAGATCCAACCAAACCAATCCAAACCAATCCAAACCAACCAACCAATCCAAACCAATCCAAACCAATCCAAACCAACCAAACCAATCCAAACCAACCAAACCAAACCAAACCAACCAAACCAATCCAAACCAACCAAACCAATCCAAACCAATCCAACCAATCCAAACCAATCCAACCAATCCAAACCAACCAACCAATCCAAACCAACCAAACCAATCCAAACCAATCCAACCAATCCAAACCAACCAAACCAACCAACCAATCCAACCAAACCAATCCAAACCAACCAACCAAACCAATCCAAACCAACCAAACCAATCCAAACCAATTTAAACCAATCCAAATCCAACCCAATCCAATCCAGATCCAATCCAACCCAATCCAAACCCAATCCAAACCAACCAAACCAATCCAAACCAATCCAAACCAATCCAAACCAATCCAAACCAATCCAAACCAATCCAAACCAACCAAACCAATCCAAACCAATCCAAACCAACCAAACCAATCCAAACCAACCAAACCAATCCAAACCAACCCAATCCAAACCAATCCAAACCAATCCAAACCAATCCAAACCAACCAAACCAATCCAAACCAACCAAACCAACCAAACCAATCCAACCAACCCAACCAAACCAATCCAAACCAACCAAACCAATCCAAACCAACCAAACCAATCCAAACCAATCCAAACCAATCCAAACCAACCAAACCAACCAAACCAATCCAAACCAATCCAAACCAACCAAACCAATCCAAACCAATCCAAACCAATCCAAACCAACCAAACCAATCCAAACCAACCAAACCAAACCAACCAAACCAACCAAACCAATCCAAACCAATCCAAACCAATCCAAATCCAATCCAAACCAATCCAAACCAACCAATCCAAACCAATCCAAACCAATCCAAACCAATCCAAACCAACCAAACCAATCCAAACCAATCCAAACCAATCCAAACCAACCAAACCAACCAAACCAATCCAAACCAACCAAACCAATCCAAACCAATCCAAACCAATCCAAACCAACCAATCCAAACCAACCAAACCAACCCAATCCAATCCAGATCCAATCCAACCAATCCAAACCAACCAAACCAACCAAAGCCAATCCAAACCAATCCAAACCAACCAAACCAAACCAATCCAAACCAATCCAAACCAATCCAAACCAATCCAAACATATTCCAAACCAAACCAAACCAATCCAAACCAATCCAAACCAATCCAAACCAAACCAAACCAATCCAAACCAATCCAAACCAATCCAAACCAATCCAAACCAATCCAAACCAACCAAACCAATCCAAACCAATCCAAACCAACCAAACCAACCAAACCAACCAAACCAATCCAAACCAACCAAACCAATCCAAACCAATCCAAACCAATCCAAACCAACCAAACCAATCCAAACCAATCCAAACCAACCAAACCAATCCAAACCAACCCAAACCAATCCAAACCAAACCAATCCAAACCAACCAAACCAATCCAAACCAATCCAAACCAATCCAAACCAATCCAAATCCAATCCAAACCAACCAAACCAATCCAAACCAATCCAAACCAACCAAACCAATCCAACCAACCAAACCAATCCAACCAATCCAAATCCAATCCCAAACCAATCCAAACCAATCCAACCAAACCAATCCAAATCTAAACCAACCAAACCAATCCAAACCAATCCAACCAATCCAAACCAATCCAAACCAACCAAACCAATCCAAACCAATCCAAACCAACCCAAACCAACCAAACCAACCAAACCAATCCAACCAACCAAACCAATCCAAATCCAATCCAAACCAATCCAAACCAATCCAAACCAACCAAACCAACCAAACCAATCCAAACCAATCCAACCAAACCAACCAAACCAATCCAAACCAATCCAAACCAACCAAACCAACCAAACCAACCAAACCAATCCAAACCAACCAAACCAACCAAACCAATCAACCAACCAATTTCCAATCCAAACCAACCCAACCAACCAAACCAATCCAAACCAACCAGATCCAATCCAACCCAATCCAACCCAACCAAACCAATCCAAACCAATCCAAACCAATCCAGATCCAATCCAACCCAATCCAAACCAACCAAACCAATCCAAACCAATCCAAACCAATCTAAACCAATCCAAACCAATCCAAACCAACCAAACCAACCCAATCCAATCCAGATCCAATCCAACCCAATCCAAACCAATCCAACCAATCCAAACCAATCCAAACCAACCAAACCAGATCCAATCCAACCCAATCCAACCCAATCCAAACCAATCCAAACCAATCCAAACCAACCAAACCAACCAAACCAATCCAAACCAACCCAATCCAATCCAGATCCAATCCAACCCAATCCAACCCAATCCAAATCCAGTCCAAACCAATCCAAACCAATCCAAACCAACCAAACCAATCCAAACCAACCCAATCCAAACCAATCCAAACCAAACCAAACCAATCCACAACCAATCCAAACCAATCCAAACCAAATCCAAACCAATTCAAACCAATCCAATCCAACCCAATCCAAACCAATCCAAACCAATCCAAACCAACCAAACCAATCCAAACCAATCCAAACCAACCAAACCAATCCAAACCAATCCAAACCAATCCAAACCAACCAAACCAACCAAACCAATCCAAACCAATCCAAACCAACCAAACCAATCCAAACCAATCCAAACCAACCAAACCAATCCAAACCAATCCAAACCAACCAAACCAACCAAACCAATCCAAACCAAACCAAACCAATCCAAACCAATCCAAACCAACCCAAACCAATCCAAACACAAACCAAACCAAACCAACTCAATCCAATCCAAACCAATCCAAACGCAATCCAAACCAATCCAAACCAACCAAACCAATCCAAACCAATCCAAACCAATCCAAACCAATCCAAACCAATCCAAACCAATCCAAACCAATCCAAACCAAACCAAACCAATCCAAACCAATCCAAACCAATCCAAACCAATCCAAACCAACCAAAGCCAATCCAAAGCCAATCCAAACCAATCCAAACCAATCCAAACCAATCCAATCCAAACCAATCCAAACCAATCCAAACCAATCCAAACCAACCAAACCAATCCAAACCAATCCAAACCAATCCAAACCAAACCAATCCAAACCAACCAACCAATCCAAACCAATCCAAACCAATCCAATCCAAACCAACCAAACCAATCCAATCCAAACCAATCCAAACCAATCCAAACCAACCCAACCAATCCAAACCAATCCAAACCAATCCAAACCAACCAAATCCAATCCAAACCAACCAAACCAATCCAACCAAACCAATCCAAACCAATCCAAACCAATCCAACCAAACCAACCAAACCAATCCAAACCAATCCAAACCAACCAATCCAAACCAATCCAAACCAACCAAACCAATCCAAACCAACCAAACCAAACCAATCCAAACCAATCCAAACCAACCAAACCAACCAACCAATCCAAACCAATCCAAACCAACCAAACCAATCCAAACCAACCAAACCAACCAAACCAACCAAACCAATCCAAACCAATCCAAACCAACCAAACCAACCAAACCAACCAAACCAATCCAAACCAACCA
Organism: Armigeres subalbatus; assembly: GCF_024139115.2. Lineage (NCBI taxonomy): Eukaryota > Metazoa > Arthropoda > Insecta > Diptera > Culicidae > Armigeres > Armigeres subalbatus. The sequence continues at coordinate 37,653,693 of NC_085139.1, read as the reverse complement.
AACCAATCAAAATTCCAAAATCAATATCCAATCCAACCAATTTGATTGATTTGATTTTGATTGATTTGATTAGATTTGATTGATTTGATTGACATTGAATCATTGATAATCCAATCCAAATCCAACCATCCAAACCAATCCAAACCAATCCAAACCAATCCAAACCAATCCAAACCAATCCAACCAAACACATTCCAAACCAACCAAACCAATCCAAACACAATCCAAACCAATCCAAATCCAATCCAACCAAACCAATCCACATCCAATCCAAACCAATCCAAATCTAATCCAAACCAAACCAAATCCAAACCAACTTCAATCCAATCCATATCCAATCCAAACCAATCCAAACCAATCCAAACCAATCCAACCAATCCAAATCCAATCCAAATCCAACCAAACCAATCCATATCCAAACCAATTTAATCCAAACCAAAACCAAACCAATCCAAACCAACCCAAGGCCAATCCAAAGCCAATCCAAAGCCAAACCAAAACCATTCCAAAACCAAACCAAAGCCCATCCAAACCAATCCAAACCAATCCAAACCAATCCAAACCAACCAAACCATAATCCAAAACCAATCCAAACCAATCCAAAGCCAATCCAAAGCCAATCCAAAGCCAACCCAAACAAACCAAACCAATCCAAACCAAACCAATCCAAACCAATCCAAACCAATCCAAACCCAATCCAAACCAATCCAAACCCAAACCCAATCCAAACCAATCCAAACCAATCCAAACCAATCCAAACCAATCCAAACCAATCCAAACCAATCCAAACCAACCAAACCAATCCAAACCAATCCACATCCAATCCAAACCAATCCATATCAAACCCAAACCAATTCAAACCAATCCAAACCAACCAAACCAATCCAAACCAATCCAAACCAACCAAACCAATCCAGATCCAATCCAAACCAATCCAAACCAATCCAAACCAATCCAGATCCAATCCAACCCAATCCAACCAACCAATCCAACCAAACCAATCCAAACCAATCCAAACCAATCCAAACCAATCCAAACCAACCAAACCAATCCAAACCAACCAAACCAATCCAATCCAGATCCAATCCAACCCAATCCAAACCCAATCCAAACCAATCCAAACCAATCCAAACCAATCCAAACCAACCAAACCAATCCAAACCAATCCAAACCAATCCAACCCAATCCAAACCAACCAAACCAACCAAACCAATCCAAACCAACCAAACCAATCCAAACCAACCAACCCAATCCAAACCAATCCAAACCAATCCAAACCAACCACATCCAATCCAAACCAATCCAAACCAAACCAAACCAACCAAACCAACCAATCCAATCCAACCCAACCAAACCAATCCAAACCAACTCAACCAACCAAACCAACCAAACCAATCCAAACCAATCCAAACCAACCAAACCAACCAAACCAATCCAAACCAACCAAACCAACCAAACCAATCCAAACCAATCCAAACCAATCCAAACCAATCCAAACCAATCCAAACCAACCAAACCAAACCAACCAAACCAACCAAACCAATCCAAACCAACCAACCAAACCAATCCAAACCAACCAATCCAAACCAACCAATCCAAACCAACCAAACCAATCCAAACCAATCCAAACCAAACCAAACCAATCCAAACCAACCAAACCAATCCAAACCAATCCAAACCAATCCAAACCAATCCAAACCAAACCAATCCAAACCAATCCAAACCAATCCAAACCAATCCAAACCAACCAAACCAAACCAATCCAAACCAATCCAAACCAAACCCAATCCAATCCAGATCCAATCCAACCCAATCCAAACCAACCAAAGCCAATCCAAAGCCAATCCAAACCAATCCAAACCAATCCAAACCAACCAATCCAAACCAATCCAAACCAATCCAAACCAATCCAAACCATTCCAAACCAAACCAAACCAATCCAAACACAATCCAAACCAACCAAACCAAACCAATCCAACCAAACCAATCCAAACCAATCCAAACCAATCCAAACCAATCCAAACCAACCAAACCAATCCAAACCAATCCAAACCAAATCCAAACCAATCCAAACCAACCAAACCAATCCAAACCAATCCAAATCCAATCCAAACCAATCCAAACCAATCCAAACCAATCCAAACCAACCAAACCAATCCAAACCAATCCAAATCCAATCCAAACCAATCCAACCAATCCAAACCAACCCAAACCAATCCAAACCAAACAAATTCCAAACCAATCCATATCCAATCCAAACGCAATCCAAACCAATTCAAACCAATCCAAATCGAATCCAACCAAATCCAACCCAACCAACCAATCCAACCAAACCAATCCAAACCAATCCAAATCCAATTAAAAATCCAATCCAAATCTAATCAATATCCAATCAAAACCAATCCAAACCAACTAGTTCAATTTGATTGACTTGATTGATTTGATTGATTTGATTGATTTGATTGAATTTGATTGATTTTGACTGATATTGAATATTGACAATCCAACCAAATCCAATCCAAACCAATCCAGATCCAATCCAACCCAACCAATCCAACCAAACCAATCCAAACCAATCCAGATCCAATCCAACCCAATCCAACTCCAATCCAAACCAATCCAAACCAATCCAAATCCAATCCAAACCAATCCAAACCAACCTAAACCAATCCAAACCAACCCAATCCAATCCAGATCCAATCCAACCCAATCCAAACCAATCCAAACCAATCCAAACCAATCCAAACCAATCCAGATCCAACCAACCAAACCAACCCAACCAAACCAGTCCAAACCAATCTAAACCAATCCAAACCAACCAAACCAACCAAACCAACCCAATCCAAACCAATCCAAACCAAACCAAACCAACCAATCCAATCCAAACCAATCCAAACCAAATCCAAACCAATTCAAACCAATCCAAACCAACCCAATCCAAACCAATCCAAACCAATCCAAACCAACCAAACCAATCCAAACCAATCCAAACCAATCCAAACCAATCCAAACCAATCCAAACCAATCCAAACCAATCCAAACCAACCAAACCAATCCAAACCAATCCAAACCAACCAAACCAATCCAAACCAATCCAAACCAATCCAAACCAATCCAAACCAACCAAACCAATCCAAACCAATCCAAACCAACCAAACCAATCCAAACCAAACCAAACCAATCCAAACCAATCCAAACCAACCCAAACCAATCCAAACACAAACCAAACCAAACCAACTCAAACCAATCCATATCCAATCCAAACGCAATCCAAACCAATCCAAACCAACCAAACCAATCCAAACCAATCCAAACCAATCCAAACCAATCCAAACCAATCCAAACCAATCCAAACCAACCAAACCAAACCAATTTAATCCAAACCAATCCAACATCCAATCCAAACCAATCCAAAGCCAATCCAAAGCCAATCCAAAGCCAATCCAAACCAATCCAAACCAATCCAAACCAATCCAATCCAAACCAATCCAAACCAATCCAAACCAATCCAAACCAATCCAAACCAATCCAAACCAATCCAAACCAATCCAAACCAAACCAATCCAAACCAATCCAATCCAAACCAATCCAAATCTAATCCAATCCAAACCAACCAAACCAATCCAACCAAACCAACCAATCCAACCAAACCAATCCCAACCAATCCAATCCAACCAAACCAATCCAAACCAATCCAAACCAATCCAAACCAATCCAAACCAATCCAATCCAAATCCAATCCAAATCCAATCCAAATCCAATCCAATCCAAATCCAATCCAAATCCAATCCAAATCCAATCCAATCCAAATCCAATCCAAATCCAATCCAAATCCAATCCAAATCCAATCCAAATCCAATCCAAATCTAATCAAAATCTAATCAATATCCAATCCAAATCCAATTTGGATTGATTTTGGATTGGATTTGGATTGGATTTGGATTAGATTTGGATTGGATTTTGATTGGATATTGAATATTGATAATCCAATCCAAATCCATTCCAAATACAATCCAAATTCAATCCAAATCCAATCCAAATCCAATCCAAATCCAATCCAAATACATTCCAAATCCAAATCCAAATCCAATCCAAATACAATCCAAATCCAATCCAAATCCTAATCCAATTCAAATCCAATCCACATCCAATCCAAATCCAATCCAAATCTAATCCAAATCCAAACCAAATCCAAATCCAATCTCAATCCAATCCATATCCAATCCAAATGCAATCCAAATCCAATCCAAATCCAATCTAAATCCAATCCAAATCCAATCCAAATTCAATCCAAATCCAATCCATATCCAAATCCAATTTAATCCAAATCCAAAACAAATCCAATCCAAATTCAATCCAAAGCCAATCCAAAGCCAATTCAAAGCCAATCCAAAGCCAATTCAAAGCCAATCCAAAGCCAATCCAAATCCAATCCAAATTCAATCCAAATCCAATCCATATCCAAATCCAATATAATCCAAATCCAATCCAAATTCAATTCAAAGCCAATTCAAAGCCAATCCAAAGCCAATCCAAATCCAATCCAAATCCAATCCAAATCCAATCCAAATCCAATCCAATCCAAATCCAATCCAAATCCAATCCAAATCCAATCCAAATCCAATCCATATCCAATCCAAATCCAATCCAAATCCAATCCAAATCCAATCCAAATCCAATCCAAATGCAAACCAAATTCTATCAAAATCCAATCCAAATCTAAATTCAATCCTAACCCAATCAAAATCCATTCCAAATCACATCCAAATGTATGTATAGTATAAAAAAATTGATAAGACTTTAGTCAATACAAGCGTGAGGTATGGAGCAATTTGTTATGATTTGCTTATTCTAACGCGAACTCATGTTTATCCAATTTCTAAAAATCAATTCATCTGGTAACTGGTGGGTCGCAAGCAACATGGGATTCTGCTAGGTGGGTCGCATATTCAAACAGTTTGGTAACCTCTGATCCAGAGAATAGGGCATTGCACGGATTTTCTCTATCTCCTTCTCACCTGAAGAAAATTGGAAAACAACAGGACCACTACTTGTCAAATTTGACAGGAGCTGGTCCTGTTGTTTTCTAATTTCCTTCAGGTGGGAAAGAGATAGGAGAGGTGATAACGTCACCGTGCAATGGAGTATATCGAGTAAGGGAGCTTTTGACTTACGGAGGGATCGCACTATGCTCGATTCAAGGGACTTTGAATTTCATCGAGTAAGAAAACAGTTGATGCAATTTTTTTAACTATGATGCTAAACTCGAAATCTTTCGACAGGAATTTCCGACCTTATTTTTGAGAACACAGTTCCTAAACACTGATGTTAATAATGTACCTGAAATGTTTCAAATGGACATAATTGACCTCGTGCTCAAATCTATATTTCAGAAAGACACATCTTTTGAAAGATATTTTCTCTCTCCAGATTTTCATATCTGTTTGAACAACTCTTATCAACAATGAAAGCAGTAAAAAGTAATTATTGATCTTTATTATTTGCTTGCAAAATTTGATCACCGATTGCGGAATCAATATGCGTCGAGTATTAGAAAGAATCCAACAATGCCATGTCCTGTTAAGTAAAAAGAAAAAAAAGCAGACAAATGTTTAAACGCAATAAAATCGTGTTTAGTTATTCTTTTCAAAAATTTAGCCATTCTGCAAAGCTCAACACCATTCTGATAAAAATTAGTTATTTTTAAAATGAATAAAAAATATGTACCGAATATTTCCTGGCCCGTCAGCAAGTGCTCATTCTGAAAATTATATTGTTTATATGCAAAATTGTGGGGCCCTCCTTAGCCGTGCGGTAAGACGCGCGGCTACAAAGCAAGACAATGCTGAGGGTGGCTGGGTTCGATTTCCAGTGCTGGTGCCGGAGAATGTAGCCTTCTTAGCTGAGACACTAACCTCTGCGAGTGGAATTACTGTTTTCGCTTCAACTTCCAAATGCAGTTACTGATCAACATAAAATCAAAATGACATCAAATTACAGTCACCTATTGCCTATTCTACATAAAGTGAACACTTCCAGAATTGTGGAAATTGATATTAACCCACTATTGTATGTATTTTCTATTAAGTTCCATATCAGCCGTTCACGGTTAATTATCACACTCAGTTGCAGACACGCCAACAAATGACGTATCAACTATTCATATCGTAACGGCATGTTATCAGAATCAACCATGAATAGCTCATATTTCCATCATTAAACACATAATCACCGCATCGAACGCGGCCGACTATCCGGTGACAATGTTGCAATTTAACTTGTTATCATTATTCCAGTCTACGCCAGTCAAACAGCCATTTCAATTTATAATCACCACCCGCATTTAAGCGAGTCAACGGCTATATCTGTCCACACCTCAGAATAAAGTATATTAATTAAAATGTTGGTCAACGCATTATTGTCCCATATTATTTCTCTACGGAGCTCGTTCTGTTGAGCTAATGCTCATCTTGGAAAATCTAGCCTCCACATCTCAATTGAAAATGTCATTATTGGAAAAGCCATGGCCGCTCCAATTATGCGTAGAACAGCAGTGTGAGCAAAAACTAATGTGAAAACACTCTGAATGGATATTATCCAGACATGGGATCGCTGTTGAGCAACAGTTTTAGAACTAGTGAATAAATTATTTCGAATAATACGGAGAAAAACTTGAAGCCATAACTAATTAATTATGAATTCTACTTGTAGCCGCATTGTGCTCTCCTCCGTCCACCGTCATATTCTGGTGCTCTAATTTGCGGTCACCTGGGTTCGGGTGGCTATAGAAACCTGCAAAATTAACTAATTCAAAAAGTTGTGCGGCGATCCGATGTCGTTCCCAAGCCCACAATTTCCGGCATGTATCTGTCAGTATTCCGGTACGCTTTTCTCGTGCAATTGCTTTTGGGTGTGATGTGGCGTCGTAGCCTGTGTTTCGGTTTCAGCTTTTTCAATTTCTGGTGCGATAAAAGCTTAGTATGATGTTCTTATGGAGAGAAGGCATGAAAAAATGTCTTCTATTGTCCTAAAACATTGAAAAATGTTAGCGGAATAATGGGAAGGGATATTAAATGTGGAATATTATACCGTCAAATAGGGTTACTTGCAACACTTTTCACTTTCAAAGTCAATCTTTTAGTTTTAGTCGTAGAAAATAAGTACCCCATCCCATATCCTAATGGGGACGCGTAGAATGCTTGTTGCAAGTTTTACTCTACTTTGACTTCATTTCTTGTCAAATTTATTTGCAAAGTACTTGAAAACTGAATCTCTGACAGTCGTTCATTTTTCAGTGCATTTCGAGCACGCGAAAATAAACCAAAGAAATAAAACAGTTCACAAATTTGGATATGAAAATAGACTTTCAAAAGCGAATCAGCATAAGACCGATTTTGGAATTTACAAGTAAATGCAAATGGAAACAGAAACTCTTACAGCATAGGAACAATTTCTAGCTATCTAGCTAGCTAGCTAGCTATCCCTGAAGATGGAAATTGTACGCAAAATCCTTGGAAATGAAAAAAAAAACTAATCTCATTATTGGCATACCAGATCTGGAACTCTCAGCCAGGTACCAAAAAAGCGAGTGTAATTGTAATTGAATTTATGAACTGCCTTCCTGATCGCATATACGGAGCAAAACAAATGTCATATAAAAACCCTATGGTGCATTGTACTGGTCAATCATTTCCTGGACCAACTCGCTAAGCCCAGTTTCTCGGGAGGAGAGGAGACGTTGCATGTAATGGCCAGTACATTCGGACTTGCATTAAGAATATACACAGAATATTGTAATAGGAAATACGGAGACAGCATGCCAGTACTTGAGCATCGTCCATCACCAAAATACAAGTAGGGAATATAACCACAACGACAATGTAATTCGAATAATTAGTTCACAAGAAGTAATAATAGTTAAATATTCTATCTACAAACATCTCAACAATTCCTACACATTCCAGTCAAACTTGGATTTTTCACCACCTGCACTAAACCCTTTACCCAGCAACTCGAGCAGTACCTTGGCAAAGTGCGTATCACAACAATAGAGCGCCCGAGATCAAATATTTATAGTGAGACAAATATTAGATGAAAGAAGGCGAAAAGGGCGCGTAACCTTTCTGGTATCGCTAGATCTACGTCAAGCTTTTGACTAGATCGATCTTAGCTAGTTCCGGAAACGTTAACGAGATTGGGGGTACCAGTTTTTCTGGCGAATCGCATAGCCGCTACATGCTTAATCACTAGACTGCTTAATTGCATAGGAAAATGCTTGTATTGGAACTGAATGTCAACAAAACGGAGGTCCTTATTCGAGATCCCCCTCAACTAGAGGACAATAACACAGTTTATTCTAGAAAATTTGGTACGTATGAGTTAAAAGTGGTAGCAAAGCTACCCCGACTAGAAGGTCATATCAAAATTATATCAATATATGTTATAATGTTATAGTAAATTTTTATAACAAAATTTGTTAGAAACATGGTGCAGGATGTTGTTGAAACATCTAAATTTATATAAAAAATTACACTACTTGAAACAAAAAAAAACAAATTTTGTTAGAAAGTTATAACAGAAACATTTTGTATGTATTTTTTACTGCGTAGTTGGAAATTTTTATAGGCCGTGATAGATCTCCAGATTGTGATCAACAATCAAAAATGTTTGTTTTTGTTTGAACAAGAATATTTTTCAAGAACATGAAACTATCAACATTACAAACTACCCGTCTAGAAGAGCATAACAAAAACTGAATACAAGTTTTACTTATTTTGATAGAATTTTGTTCTTAGTAGACATTATCTTTCAAATGTTGTAACAGGATTTTATCATAATATGATTTAAAAAATGCTTAACACCGAATTGCCCAACAGTAGGCAATTAAAATAGATATAGCAAAGTCTCCCAGTCATAGATATCACAAGGCTGTTATAATCTGAAAAGGTTGCCTAATTCTCACGTCGTCAAGTGCCAAAAAAAAGCTCTCTTGGGCACTTACAAACATATACACGAGCACAGGCACATTCAGACGTAACCTCAGTTCATGTTTTAGGTTGTCTTATTGTCCTTTGACTCCTACGTGTAGCGTCATTTGCATTCTCATTCTCTTCATTGCTTTCAACGTCCAAAAACTCGTCATTGCTTTGTGAATCTGATTCGGTGTTAGGTCTGTCAATCTCTGTTTCAGTCAGGGGATCAACATTCTGATATACTTCAATTATTGGAAAACCTTTTTCTATTTCCGATCCATTGTTTTGATGAAAATAGAAGTTGAATTCGTCAAATCGCACATCTCGAGAAATTACTACCTTCTCATTACAATAATTCCACAGTCTGTATCCGTTGGGGGCATAGCCAAGCATAACTAAGCTTCGGCTTCTATTGCTTAGTTTCGTTCTATGCTCCGAATTTACATATGCGTAAGCAATACATCCAAATACTTTGAGTTTGCTCATGTCTGGCTTGAATCCAAACCACATTTCATGTGGGGTCTTAGGAACTTTCAATGCACTTTTAGGGCTTCGATTTAGAGTATATGCCGAAGCATACAAAGCTTCTCCCCAGAAATTTAACGGAACTTTACTTTCGTGCAGAATGGATCTAACTTTGTCCATAAAAGTTCGATTTACCCTTTCACTAACTCCGTTCTGTTGTGGAGTGTAAGGAACAGTTGGAATCATTTGAATACCTTTAGTCTTAGAGAAATCGATAAACTCCTTTACTATAATATTCTCCACCAGAGAGAAAAATGTGCAGTTACCATAGCTTCATATTCCTTAAATTTTTCAAACACTTCCCTTTTATGTTTCAATAGATACACAACCAGGAAATGTGTGTGATCGTCCATAAATGGTACAAAATACTTGTACCCATCATGTGTTATTTCTGAAAAATGACCACATCTACGGATGATAGCTTTAAGGACAGCTTCTCACCCATATTGTTCTTCACCATCTTGGACATGTTCTGAAAACCAAAATGGCCAAACCTCGAATGCCACAATCTACATTCATCGAATGTTACCTTATCTTACCTTTTAATGCTGAATCTTTCGACACATACTGATTCTCTAGAAACAAGTCTAGGAGTCCGTTGAATCTTCTTCCCGTGATAACCACACAACCATCTGTATCACGGATCTCTACCTTACCATTTATGAAGTGGACAGTTTTCCCAGAGGATTCGATTCGAGAGACCGAAAGAAGATTGGAACTAAGTTCAGGAATAAAAAGCGCTTCGTAAATTTCAACTCTTGCATTTTTATTTGTTCTCAATATGGCTGTTCCCTTTCTCTTAGCACAGAGTGTGGCACCTTCATGGGCAGTGTCAATTTGCATCTCCGGTGCATCCCAGAGTTGTTGGAAAGCTCGACGGTCGCGGAGCATATGTTGAGTTGCCCCCGAGTCCAACAACAGCGAAAAGCTTGTCGGTACTGCTACTGGCATATCCGATATGTCCATTGTTTGCACTCGTATGTCCTGCCGTTGCTCCTCATTGAAGCGATCGAGTGGAATTCGTACCATAAACGCGCCATTTTCTCGTGTGACAAGCGCCACGTCACGTCGCTTGTTGTCTGGATGCACAAGTACGTCAGTGCGGTCTTAATCTTTGCGATTTCGGAATACACGGCGGTTCCGCTTCTTGTGTCCAGTTTTTCCACACTCGTAGCACCGTATATCAGTCTTCGCATTCTTCTTCGTTTCTGGTTTTGGGTTCCGCTTCGAAACCATCGCAACAGCCTGTGATGATTCTCCTTCGCTTTTCTGTCCGGCTTCCTCTGCATCAAGAAAAATTCTTTGTACTTGTTCAACGCTCATTGCCTCGAGTTCCACTTTATTCACCACCGATAACGCGCCAATGATATGCTCGTACTTTTTGGGAATAGCCAGAAGTAATGTTCTCACTTGGTCTTTCGGCGAAACGGGGTCATTCATGTCATGTAGCTCTCGAATCTTGATGTCGAACGAATAGCTCACTTAGCGATTTATAACTGTTTGATTTTAGGTTATACAGTTTGGCCCGCAAACCTAACATGGCAACTGAGGCCTGTTTTCTGTAAATTTGTTCGAGTTTTAGCATGATCTCCCTCGCATATTGGCAATGCAAAACATGCCCCATTGGTTCATCGTCCAATGCCAACCACAGCTCATTGATCGTAGAGTCATCATCTCTGAGCCGTTTCTCCCATTTCTTCTGTCTTTCTTCTTCTTGTTCAGGCGTTGCGCCTTGCACAGCAATGGCATAGTCCTCTTCTTCGGGAAGCTTCTCAAGGGTGTACAACAACCCTTCTTGTTTGAGGTGCTGCTCAAACCGCTTTTTCCAAAACGGAAAGGCCTTTTCCTCTCCCTTAAAGACAGGGATTACAACTCGACCAAGTCTGTTTTCCATTATAACTGATCTGAATATCTTTTCTAAAGAAATATAGTTTCAAGAGAAAGTAGGTCTATTCGTCAGTGAAGCGTAAATAATTGGGTTCTTTCCAATGGAAAATTATGTCTCCAACTGAAAAGTTTCCAATTATATTCTTCCAACTGGAAAAAATCCTTAAGTCAGTCAGTCAAGTTAGTGCCAATAAGTGAGAATTATCCAATGAAAATAATTGTCTCAAATATTTCACTACTTTGTGCTTATCAAGTCCAAGGTCTGTTAATGGTTACCTGGGCCCATAACCTGTTAGCAGACAGCGCTGATAGAATTAAATCCGAAAGGATTTCCTTCTCCTCAGCCTAGCCATGATTCTATTGAGCGGAAGAAACGTTTGCGTTTAGTGCATCTAGGAGTTGTTGCAATGTCCACCAAGGATGTTTGAGGAGAATTGGCTTTCGTCTCCGTGGGATGTACTCGTTTGTGATGCTAGTTGGTCATAGAAAACGTGTACGGTTTCATCAGTACCCTTGACATTGAAAGAGTCTGTCCAATCGATGGACAGAATAGTGTTGTTATGAACAGCAAAGTTGCAGTATCGGAAGTCAAATCCATTGGGAGTAAAGTACTTATGTCTTCATTTTTCATTTTCATTTTCATTTTATTTCTAATAACTTCATCTGCGTTTGCTTAATGAAGCCTTAAGATGAGGAAAAGCCATTTTGAGTAGACCATCAACACATGTCTTGCTCAAACAGGCGTAAAAACCTCATTTCTTTTCTTAAACATTACAATTTGTGGTACATATAATAAAACTTAAAACTAAGATTTGTAGTTTTATTGTTATAGTCATCAGGGTACGTCAGGATGATGCGGGCTCAGCGACGACAGCAATCAAAAAAACCGTTAAAAAAAACCTTTAAAATCGTTGAACAGAATCTCACCTGTGTCATATCGGTAATATGCCCCTAGCTTGTAAACGACGTTGAAAAGCAGCACCTTAATGATTGAAATAAAAAATGTGGAATACTTTGTTAAATCTGGAGGACATGAAGCGGATTGGATCATGAAGACCATATTCCGCATGGCGTTGTTCAAGCTGCAGAAAACCACGCTGACGGAGACTTCTCTCGGGTGCGTAGATGTTCAAATGTCCCAATATCTCAGCGCAGTCTATATCACTCAGCAGGAATTTTTCAGCGAAGACCGCTTGGCTAATAAAACTTCTTTCTTCTAATGTCTGTAGCCCCAGTAGCCTGCAACGATCTTCGTAGGGCGGTAGATTCTGCAGATTCCGAAGTGCTTGTCTGACAAACTTTCTTTGAATAGCCTCAAATCCAAAAATCCACGACGCCTGATAAGGACACCATATAATGGAGCACGATTCCAGTATAGAGCGCACTAGTGCACAGTGGGCCCTCCTTAGCCGTGCGGTAAGACGCGCGGCTACAAAGCAAGACCATGCTGAGGGTGGCTGGGTTCGATTCCCGGTGCCGGTCTAGGCAATTTTCGGATTGGAAACTGTCTCGACTTCCCTGGGCATAAAAGTATCATCGTGCTAGCCTCATGATATACGAATGCAAAAATGGTAACCTGGCTTAGAAACCTCGCAGTTAATAACTGTGGAAGTGCTTAATGAACACTAAGCTGCGAGGCGGCTCTGTCCCAGTGTGGGGATGTAATGCCAATAAGAAGAAGAAGAAGAAGTAGTGCACAGTATAATGACCGGAGACATAGAGGATCACGAAATTCGCTAGTCAGTTTGAAAATAAATAATATAATGGATATAATACTTCATAGTGGAGTCGGTATGAGGAAGCTGGATCGAGGATGACTCCCAGGTCACGAATATGATCAGTGCGCTCAAGATGCTGATTCAAGATGGTATAGTTATGTAGAATTGGCCGTATTTTCCGGTGAAATGTTTTCGTCTAACAACCACATCAAATCAGGAAGATTGTAATCACGAACGGTGATAATCATGCCGGAATCCAGGGCTCGATTGGACGATGAATAAAGAGCCGGGTTGGAGATAATCTAAGACGAGGGTAGTTTTGTGTGTGTGGCAACTTGTTCAAAATGGTCACTGTCGACTAGCTTAACGGATGTGCATTTGAAGTTTTCTTCACTGCAATTAGTTCGTACTCTGCCAACGCACTGTAGATTACTTGTGGCTGCATTGCGATCACATCGAAAAACAGAGAAATTGGATGCAAATTCGGAGCTGGAAATGTCAGGGCGAAGCCATGTTTCGGTGATGACTAAGATATCATAGTCACAGCTGGACAGCTTCAGATACAATTCGTTGGTTTTAGTACGCAAACCTCTTACATTCTGATAATACAGTGTCAGGGAATTCGGTTGATTGTCGTAGGAAATTAAGGGTCTAATAAGTGTGATCGGCGATGGTTCCAATAAGCTAGTCACAATTTCGTTCCGGCCACTTAGGCACACACATTTTGGCGATCCTGTCAGTCTATTTTTTGGATCCTGTCGCTGATTACATGAAGTGAGTTCAATTCAAGTGGTTAAATTGTGAAAAGTGATATATTTTAGTTTGCAAAATCACAAGACGCGTCTCGAAGACCGTCGGAAAATGGTTTGTGGTTTGCGAAATCACAAGACGCGTCTCGAAGATCGTCGGAAAATTTGTTTGTGGTTCGCAAAATCCCAAGACGCGTCTCGAAGACCGTCAGCAAATGGTTTGTGGTTTGCGAAATCACAAGACGCGTCTCGAAGACCGTCGGAAAATTTGTTTGTGGTTCGCAAAATCACAAGACGCGTCTCGAAGACCGTCGGCAAATGGTTGGTGGTTTGCAAAATCACAAGACGCGTCTCGGAGACCGTCGGAAAATGGTTTGTGGTTTGCGAAATCACAAGACGCGTCTCGAAGAGCGTTGGAAAATGGTTTGTGGTTTGCAAAATCCCAAGACGCGTCTTGAAGACCGTCGGAGAATGGTTTGTGGTTTGCGAAATCACAAGACGCGTGAAGAAAATCGGCAAATGGTTTGTGGTTTGCAAAATCACAAGACGCGTCTCAAAGACCGTCGGAAAATGGTTTGTGGTTTGCAAAATCACAAGACGCGTCTCGCAGACCGTCGAAAAATGGTTTGTGGTTTGCGAAATCACAAGACGCGTGAAGAAAATCGGCAAATGGTTTGTGGTTTGCGAAATCACAAGACGTGTCTCGAAGACCGTCGGAGAATGGTTTGTGGTTCGCAAAATCACAAGACGCGTCTCGAAGACCGTCGGCAAATAGTTTGTGGTTTGCAAAATCACAAGACGCGTCTCGAAGACCGTCGGCAAATGGTTAATGGCTTGCGAAATCACAGAACGCTTCTCGAAGACCGTCGGAAATTGGTCTGTGGTTTGCAAAATCACAAGACGAGTCTCGAAGACCGTCGGAAAATGGTTTGTGGTTTGCAAAATCAGAAGACTCGTCTCGGAGACCGTCGGAAAATGATTTGTGGTTTGCGAAATCACAAGACGCGTCTCGAAGATCGTCGGCAAATGGTTAATGGCTTGCGAAATCACAGAACGCGTCTCGAAGACCGTCGGCAAATGGTTTGTGGTTCGCAAAATCACAAGACGCGTCTCGAGGATCGTTGGAAAATTTGTTTGTGGTTTGCGAAATCACAAGACGCGTCTCGAAGACCGTCGGAAACATGATTGTGGTTTGCAAAATCACAAGACGCGTCGCGAAGATCGTCCGAAAATTTGTTTGTGGTTTGTGAAATCACAAGACGCGTCTCGAAGACTGTCGAAAAATGCTTTGTGGTTTGCGAAATCACAAGACGCGTCTCGAAGACCGTCGGAAAATGGTTTGTGGTTTGCAAAATCACAAGACGCGTCTCGAAGATCGTCGGAAAATTTGTCTGTGGTTTGCGTCCGCTGACCGTCGGAAAATGTTTTCTGGTGGCAGGTCTAAAAGACCGCTGGAAAAATGGTTTGTGGTTTGAAGAACATCAAAGCCTCGTATGGAAGACCGTAAGATATTGGTTTGTGGTTTGCAAAATCATAATGCGCGTCTGGAAGACTGGTGGAAATGGTTTGTGGTTTAGAAAACTATAAGGCGTGTCTGAAAGGTGGCCGAAAAATGTATCGCAGTTTGTGAATCTACAGAGTGCGTATGAAAGACCAACGGTAATTGGTTTACGATCCAGAAAATCTTAAAATCATGTGAGCATTGATTTTGGATAAAACAAATTTAGATTTCAACTATCCACTTTTCGGCGTTAGTATACATGATACTACCAGTTGAGCAATGACATAACGAAATTTGAGAGAAATGGATAATTATTCTATGTTGTACTGTTCGAAACTGTTCGGAAAGCCAAATATATTATCTGGACATTTATCTTGAAATGTGCTGACTTATATGATTTCTTGGAATTTGAAAAATAATAAGGTTGCCGGATTTTACAAAGCTTTTCGGAAGTTCGATTTTATTATACGTTTGATTAGTTTGGAGTTATTAACTAGCAGTACTAGTTTACACGTCTCTCATTTAGCATTAGCATTAGCACTAGCATTGAGCATTTCGCACAAATTCGTAGGTGGTACAAGCCAACACTATTGTATAAGAGTAGCATCACTTTCATCCGTTACCACAGATATTGATTTGGGATTAATCACTACCTCTTAGATGGAATCAATGCACTCTCCAATAGTCGAGATCTTTCCTGGCCACGTCTTTGCGAATGCTGAGGAAGGGGAAGGATGGTTAGTTGGACACCTACTTAAGAAAAATGCAGAGAACTCTACGACCTCTCATAGGGGCCTCGGGAGGTTTTGGGATTGTGTGGGAGGTTATAACAGTAGGAATCGTTTTGGTAGAACGTGAAACACAGAAATAAACTAAAATAGAAATACAAAGTAGGAAAGGGACAAGCCTGGAAATGAACCCATGACCTCCTGCTTATAAGGCAGAAGCGATAGCCATTAGACCACCGAGCACGTCTACTAGTTTACACGTCTCTCATTTAGGTATAAAATCTCAGAATTTGCGGAAGTTAAGATAAATGTCATTTGCGAGACGTTTGCTCATAAGGTCAACGTCACCTTGCTGAAGTTCAGATTGATGGTGTTCTATACGCGAAACTAAAAGTTGGATTAAATGTACGGATTTGGATTGGATTTTAAGTGGATTTGGAATGAATTTGGATTGGCTTTGAATTGGATTTGAATTTGAATTGGATTTGGATTGGATTTTAATTGGATTTTGGTCTCATGTAGGCTTGAAAACAAAGGCGTAGGATTGCCAATCCGGAGATGGCGAGTTCGATTCTCGGTCCGGTCTAGGATGTTTTCCGGTTGGAAACTTTCTCGACACCCTGGGCATAGTGTCCATTGTACTTGCCACACAAGATACATACTCATGCAATGGCGGGCATAGAAAAGCTTTCAATTAATAACTGTGGAAATGCTAATAGAATACTAAGTTCGGCCAAGTTCCAGTTGGAATGTAGAGCCATTAGAGTAGAAGATGTAGAAGAAGAAGATTGGATTTGGATTAGGGTGGTCGGTATTGGCCATTTTTGACAAATACCGGTATTCGGTATTTGGTGGAGTCAATACCGGTAACACCGGTAAGTCGATAAATGTCCTTATCTTTATTAAGTTGTTCTTAAATATTATTAGTAATGAAGTTCAACACCGCTTGTTTTTGGATTGCATTTGGGTAAGATTTGGAATGTTTTTGGAAGGAATTGGAACTTCTTTGAATTTGCTAAAATCTCGGATAACAAAAGAAGGTCATTGGCTTCGTAAATTTGTTGTTCTCTAATCATCAAATAAAAGTATGAATCACGTTTTGTCTTTCGCGATCTACAGTTTGGGAGCCCATGGTCTAAATCTTGTTTTTAATGAGAGAAGAAGGGGAATATGGGATTTGAGTAAACCATCTTCAGCGTGTGTTTATAGATTCACACCTCAGCGTATCAATCGGCGAGCAGCAAGCCATGACTCTGGCTCTTCCAGTCAGATCTCCGTGGAGAGTCGCTGTCACAATTTCGTTCCGGCCATTTAGAGACACACATCAACCATCCTCTTGAAAGGAGGCTTCCGGGCCTCTTGAAAGGAGGCTTCCGGGCCTCTTGAAAGGAGGCTTCCGGGCCTCTTGAATGGAGGCTTCCGGGCCTCTTGAAAGGAGGCTTCCGGGCCTCTTGAAAGGAGGCTTCCGGGCCTCTTGAAAGGAGGCTTCCTGGCCTCTTGAAAGGAGGCTTCCGGGCCTCTTGAAAGGAGGCTTCCGGGCCTCTTGAAAGGAGGCTTCCGGGCCTCTTGAAAGGAGGCTTCCGGGCCTCTTGAAAGGAGGCTTCCGGGCCTCTTGAAAGGAGGCTTCCGGGCCTCTTGAAAGGAGGCTTCCGGGCCTCTTGAAAGGAGGCTTCCTGGCCTCTTGAAAGGAGGCTTCGGGCCTCTTGAAAGGAGGCTTCCTGGCCTCTTGAAAGGAGGCTTCCTGGCCTCTTGAAAGGATGCTTCCTGGCCTCTTGAAAGGAGGCTTCCGGGCCTCTTGAAAGGAGGCTTCCGGGCCTCTTGAAAGGAGGCTTCCGGGCCTCTTGAAAGGAGGCTTCCGGGCCTCTTGAAAGGAGGCTTCCGGGCCTCTTGAAAGGAGGCTTCCGAGCCTCTTGAAAGGAGGCTTCCGGGCCTCTTGGAAGGAGGCTTCCGGGCCTCTTGAAAGGAGGCTTCCGGGCCTCTTGAAAGGAGGCTTCCGGGCCTCTTGAAAGGAGGCTTCCGGGCCTCTTGAAAGGAGGCTTCCGGGCCTTTTGAAAGGAGGCTTCCGGGCCTCTTCAAAGGAGGCTTCCGGGCCTCTTGAAAGGAGGCTTCTGGGCTTCTTGAAATGAGGCTTCCGGGCCTCTGGAAAGGAGGCTTGTGGGCCGCTTGGAAGGAGGCTTCTGGCCTCTTGAAAAGAGGCTTCCGGGCCTCTTGAAAGGAGGCTTCCGGGCCTCTTGAAAGGAGGCTTCCGGGCCTCTTGAAAGGAGGCTTCCGGGCCTCTTGAAGGAGGCTTCCGGGCCTCTTGAAAGGAGGCTTCCGGGCCTCTTGAAAGGAGGCTTCCGGGCCTCTTGAAAGGAGGCTTCCGGGCCTCTTGAAAGGAGGCTTCCGGGCCTCTTGAAAGGAGGCTTCCGGGCCTCTTGAAAGGGGGCCTCCGGGCCTCTTGAAAGGGGGCCTGCGGGCCTCTTGATAGGGGGCCTCCGGGCCCCTTGAAAGGAGGCCTTCGGGCCTCTTGAAAGGAGGCTTCCGGGCCTCTTGAAAGGAGGCTTCCGGGCCTCTTGAAAGGAGGCTTCCGGGCCTCTTGAAAGGAGGCTTCCGGGCCTCTTGTAAGGAGGTTTCAGGCCTCTTGAAAGGAGGCTTCCGGGCCTCTTGAAAGGAGGCTTCCGGGCCTCTTGAAAGGAGGCTTCCGGGCCTCTTGAAAGGAGGCTTCCGGGCCTCTTGAAAGGAGGCTTCCGGGCCTCTTGAAAGGAGGCTTCCGGGCCTCTTGAAAGGAGGCTTCCGGGCCTCTTGAAAGGAGGCTTCCGGGCCTCTTGAAAGGAGGCTTCCGGGCCTCTTGAAAGGAGGCTTCCGGGCCTCTTGAAAGGAGGCTTCCGGGCCTCTTGAAAGGAGGCTTGTTATGGTATTTTCTTATTCCCATAAACAGTGTGGCAAAAGACCCAAAATAAAGCTCAAAATCTTCACTCAAAATAATGAATGGAGTGTGCAACGAGAAGTCTTGTCTTTCTCTCGCGTCGAAACAATAATTAAACACACGTCATAATGGCATATACATTTAGGCAAAACATTCTATAACAACGGTTAATCTTACATCCTAAGCCTACCTTCTTCCAGCTCACAAAGCTTTTCTTCGGCGAACGTGTTCGCCAGTCTTCTTCTAGGGGCCCCTTAATTTCTACGCCACTGCACCTGTGGCGACACATTCACGCATTCGATAGCGCAACTTTTCGATGATTCGTACGATCCAATATGCCATTTGCGCACGGACAAACACACACACACACACACCACTAGGCAACCATCGCTTCACTGCTGCTCTGCTCGTCCTTCACACTTCTTTCTTCTCCTATTCCATATAATTATCTTTCATGCACACCTGATCCTGCTACGGGGAAGCCCGGGAATCACCTTCTCACCACACCCGGCGTGGCTTCTTTCCTCCTTCACTCGACAATTCACTCAACGGTCTCCGCAAGAAGAGCGGCATGATATACCCACAAATCGTGGTTTGTTTACACTCGGCACTATTTTTCCAGCAGGCGATACACACCAAGCCACTATACGACTCCGGCTCGGTGAATGAGACGTACGCACACACAGACACTCACCCGACGGTGGACGGACTTGTCACGCTGAATCGTCGCTAGGCTCTGCGACGCTGCCCTTGTGACATAACGAGTCGATAGTGTTGCGAGAGCGTCGGTTGCACTGTGGGTCGGCTGTACATGAAAGAGCCCTCTTTGGAGGGCCTTTTGCTTGCTAATGCCGTGGTATGCAAATGTACACGTTTCTATTATGGCCGCCGGGTCAAATCTAATGCTTGGACTATATAGATGACATTCTGGGTGAATGCGATCTCTGTCCTTTCGTGCAGGATGTCAAGGGCCTATGTGCGTACACACCCTTCAGGTGTTCTCATTAATCCAGGTGATATTAGCTCTTCCACGTGCCGGAGCTAATCCAGATCCAGAAGCGAGTCGTTCCTCAGGTGCCCTTACGGTGCGATGCGTCATGTCAGGCCTAATAGTTGCACTTTGTATTAGATTTCCTAGGCAGTCACTGAGCACTCTCCACTTCTGTCCTGTAGGATCGGACTAAATTGCGGAAGTGATGCTCCGAAGCAGAAGAATAGAAGGTGCTGGATCGGAATGTGTGTTGCCCTCGTTCAGATCGTGTGTCTACTTACGATCGTTTACAGGGTTGTGCGTTGAAGTCATAACGAGGTGCGTTTAGTGGTGGTGTATTTATTTTTACCCTTGTGAGTCGCGTTCTCTTAATAACTACTCATTATACAAAAGTATGCAATAGGCTTTGGAGCCTCTTGAAAGGAGTCTTCCGAGCCACTTGAAAGAAGGCTTCCAAGCCTCTCGAAAGAAGATATCCGAGGTTTCCGAGCCTCTTGAGAGGAGGCTTCCAAGCATCTTGAAATGAGGCTTTCAAGCCTCTTGAAAGAATGCTTTCAAACCTCTGGAAAGAAGGCTTCCAAGCCTCTCGAAAGAAGGTTTCCGAGGCTCTTGAAAGGAAGCTTCCGAACCTCTTGAAATGAGGCTTCCGAGTCTCTTGAAAGAACGTTTCGGAGTCTTTCGAAAGAGGCTTACGAGCAGCTTGGAAGAAGGCTGTCGAGTCATTTCGTGCCTATTGGAAGGAGGCTTCGGAGTCTTTTGAAAAGAGACTTCCGAGCCACTTAGAAGAAGGTCTCTTTCAATGAAGGTATTGAGCTTCGCGGACAAAGGCCTCCATGTCTCTCAAATTGAGACCTCCAAACCTTTAGATTGTAGATTTTAATTCAGAAGCCTATTCTTGACATTTTATTCAATATTTTGTCTTAATCAGGTCACTCACATCACATTAAAGATTTTTTAAATTTGATCATTCGACGTTTTGTCTTGTTGATCTTTTGTCCCAAAGCTATGTACATACACAGTGCTGGCAGGATTTAAATGTCTTTGATTTACTGATCCCCATTTCTTTTTTCTTAACGTGATTTTTTTAATAATAAGAAGTTCACTTACTGATCCCCATGCACATTATGTACAATAACAAGTTTTAGAAACAAAAATTATCAAAAATTTACCAATGAGATTTTATTGAATTAGTTTTACAGGAGACTAGGCAGCGTCTGGCTGAAAGTCTCCCTAATAAAGACAATAAAGAAATTAATTTTACATCCGCCATTACGCTTTTTTGTGCGAGGTACCCCCGGGGTACACGGTACATGTACCCCGGGTTGAGAACCGCTGCACTAGATGGATGCTTCGGAATACGATGAGTCGGTCGACTTCCTAGTTGCCGAGACGGGTCGTGAAGGATGGGAGGGGGCCTGTCTTCCTTACTCTTCCGATCCTTACCAGAACTTGTCATCGTGCTTGGGGAATTATGTGGACCTTCCGGACGAGGTTTTCGGGTCGTAGAACGGCTGCTTGCCGATCGAGTCACATAGAACGGGTTACCGTTCGGGTCGTAGCAGAATGGAGAGGGTCTGTATTCCGCACTCTTCCGAGCCAGAACTGCTCGTCGTGCGTAGTATATCGTAGAACTTTGGCTGATTCTCTCTGCTGCCGTGTCAGTGACGATCTACTGATTATCAGCCTTGGTCTTCCAAAATGACGCCCTTTATGTCCACATGGCAGACTACTTCGCTATGGCGCCGGAGCTCCTTCAATGAACGAGAAACGAGTGGCTTCAGAGCCCAATTAGGGCTTGATTTCGAGGTTGGGTAGAAACGTAGTTCAGTGCTCGTTGGCGAGAAGGGGACCCAGGTCCGAGCTCGTTGGCCACTGTCCGGGTTTCACTTGTTTCGTCCCATAGACACTTGACAAGCTTTGAAACTGATACACGAAGGGGGGAGGGGTCTATAAGATCACCCTACTTGATGGAAAGACCCTCGCGAAAGTTTCTTGAACACCGTCAGAAACTCCATCGTGCACTCCCGGTAACTAATCGTGACGACGGACCAACGCTGACTACTCTCCAGCATTCGTTTTTCTTCGACTCTTCCCAACTCCGTTCTTTTCCTCCTTCTTTAGTTGCTTCCCTGTTTCTTTTGAAAGTGTGGTGTCGCATGGATGTTTTGATCCCATCGAGATGGGTGGATTTTTTTATAGATACTCTCAGTCGAAGGATGGTTTGATAGTAGATACAATTTTGAATTTATTTTTTTTTACAAATTGTGTGTCAAATTAAGCAATAATTCCAAATTAGATCATAATATTTTCTAAAACTGCTTTAGCCCAGATATTTGAATGCTTTCCACTTTGTGACGGCTTTTGTGCGGTAACAAATTCAACCGCTGCATTTAAGTGTTTGTGGGTTGAAATGTTTTAAATTTGCGATTTTTGTCCTTAAATCATTCGAAATACATGTGAAAGTGCAATAGTTGTTACGTCAAGTATGCAATCATGGGCAGTACAGTCGTTGTTTCCAACTGGACGTTCGGGACTCTCTCCGATTTAGATGGGAGAGGTGGTTTAAAAAAAAACCTTGCGTTTGGCGTTTATTTCTTCGAATTCACGGAAAGAGATTCTAGAAAGCCATGTAGAATGTATCATGGCTTTCTATTTCAATTGTGATGGCATCCCAATTTTGGAAGATACAAAACTCAACGATCAGACATCTTTCCCAAGGGGACCAGTTTTATGACTTTCAAGTCAGCAGCTTCTGGCTGAACTAGTTCCGCAACACATTCGTTATGGGTATCAGAGGAAATGTCGGAAAGGTATAAACAGAATATATTGCTGTCGTCCTAATAATACTAATAATAAAACCTTATAAACTTAAGCAAAAAGCTATTAGGCCATGCCAATCTTTATTAACATCCTTATAGGATGTCTGTGAAAGTTGACAAAAAACTAAATGACAATTTTTCTAACAATGTTTGTATCTTTGCCATCATTTCTGCCGTGACTCATATTCTTGTATGCTAGTTAACACCATATTTTGACCTCATCTGCCAGAAAAAATGCAATTTACTGGAGTGGATTACCAGCGCCTTCGGAATGAGGAGCTCCTCAAAAGAGCTGCTTACATATAGGCATTGTAAAAAAAACGAAATCACAGCAGAGGTAGTAAATTGAAATTTCCAACTAGCAAAGGTGAGACTACCCATTGGGGATTGCGGAACAATAGTCTGACAATAGCACTACTGGGGATGCCTCCCAGAAAGATGTGCTGGGACCGGGACGACAGACGAGCCCTACCACTGATTCCCCGGAAGATTAAATACAGTAAAACAAGGTTAAACAACCATGACAAATCCTGTCAGCAAACAAAAGCCAATGAAGAGACAACCCCACTATTCCACCAGATGAGCATCGCTAGATAAGCCCCCCCTTGTTCTACAAAAGGCAGCAATTTTCGTTCCCATTCAGTTTATATTCATTGCTGGCACCTTTGGGATTTCAGCGGCACAAACGACTACATCGCAAAGTCAACCAACTTATCCGGAAAACAACCGTACTACTTCTCACACTCTTCTACTTGGGTTTCCCGGAAGCCGCTATTCATCGCAACAAATTCACTTTATTAACACGCTTCGAGAGGTATTTACCTTCGGGTCCCAGACTGTAGCTATCAGCCAAGTTTGCTCATTTACAATGTAAATGGTTAGTGTAACAATTTCGCGCTGCAAGCACATAAGCGATCGAGAATGCGAACCAAGCCGCCTAACTGCTTCGGCCTTTGTCATCCCCGGGGGTGTTGCATGCCTGCCAGCTACATACTTGCTGGGTGGTTTCATTTATTTGCACTGAATTATTCAGACGTTGACAACGAAGCGGTGTGTATTCTTCCAGCGAGATAATGATGTCTTCCAGGGTGGTTTGCCAATTAAACGATAGACCTGCGATCGGGTTGAAAATGTCGAAAGGGATCAACGAACCTAAGACATGCAACTCTACTTGTTTGAACAGGTCGATAAGCTTTTCTTTCTTTAAAGTAATATAAGTCAACATTACGAAACGTTGTTAGAGCTTAATCACTTCAATTTTCATAGAGGAAAGCTTAATAATTTTAAGTACGGATATTGATTTACTTTAAGAAGTCGCAAATCAATAAAAAAAAACTACTACTACTGTAGTTTACGTTCAAACCGTGATAAACGGAGACCTGCAATGTTTACTGCCTCAACGATAAATTTGCCATTTCTGACGCTGCATAAAAATCAAACCCCGGTAACATTTGTTTCTAGCGTTCCCGGAAGGGACCTAGCTGTTGAGCTCTAATTTCGAGACTTATTTGACGAGATCCGGTTTCCGGATGAGGCCGGTTTGAGGTAATGAATCGTTCCATCCATCCAGCCCAGGTAGCGTTTAAGTGGTTAATTATGCACCATCATACTTCATGAGTTTTTACTCGCTCGCTAATGGAACCGGTAATGAGCTGCTCATTCTTTTCCAAAGCAAGGACACACAATTGCGGAAGATGATGAATTTGTAGTACCATGACTTGAATGTTCCGGCCCGGTGCGGGGTGAGAAAAACGGAAAACTTTAAGCTGACATTAATTTTGAAGTCTGTCCGGGATAGTTCCCGGCGAAGCGAAGCACACCACCCGTAGTTGCATGAGAACTAAGGTACGCTGCGTGCGTGTTGCTAGCATCACTTTGAATTGATTTAGCAGACGAGATACGAATACTAAATTGGAAAACGGACGGCGAGAGCTGCCAACTTCATCACACACAGTGCACTGGATCGCGAAATGTTGTTCCATAAATTCAGAACAACTCCGAAGCATTACGGTTTGATTCATTGTCAAGTAGAAAGCTCAATATGTATTATATTGAATGAAACAATAACTTGTTTGATTTTATATTTTAAAAAATCAGGTTTGAAATTGCTTTCTGTTTTACTTAAGTACTAAAATGATTCTTATGATTTCCTATGAACATCAAAATACATGTCAATCGAATATTCCATAAAACTATTTTACGGAAACAAAATATTAAGTACAATGACCACCGTATATTAAATCGATGGCACAAATTAGACTTCGACAAAGGTTCTCGAGATATTTAATGTGAAAATTTTGCTATTCCGACCATTGTACCAGAAGCTGAACTGGGAACGACACCGCTCCAGTAACAGTATCATTGCATGCTGACAACTATTGCGACATAAGTATCTTAATTTTAATTGAATTTTATTATCAAAGAGAATACCGACGACCGAATTCTATAAATGAAGAGATGAAGAAGGGGTGATGGTAGCTGCTTGGTCAACATATAAGAGAGCATCTTTTTGTTACTGTCGACATATTTCTAACTCTTTGTCAATTTGAGCTCATTTGAAAACACTTTCTACAAATATGGATCAATAAATGTGCATGACAAAATCCACAAATGATACATTCCTCGTGTGAAATAAAATCTTGTCATTCCCATCTTCCCTGACTAAACTAAAAAGAAAGCAAGCTTCGAAAGCAAATGAAATGAAAGACACGAGCATAGTGAGGCAAAATTTAATTTCGTTAATATTTGCCTTACTCGCCCGGAGCACATTCTAGGTCAGTCAGAAACTTTTCTTTTTGCCTTTTGATCTCTGACTGTTTCGTAGCTTGGTCACCAAATGATTCCTATCAGAACAAAATTAAAGGTCAAAGCTATTAGGAAATAATGCACTGTTTCTTTGTACGGAGATAAAGTAATTCATGGTAGGGTGATGGCAGATATTCCTGACAGGCGTCTTGTTTCCAGCAATGGTTTAAAATGAAATGAGAGCAAATCTTCAAATTCCACCGTTTACCGTTTCGTTCGTTACAAAACTTATTTAAAATTTTTGTACTGGAAAAAACCTTCGATATGTTCTTTACCTAAGATTGGAAAGAACCGATAAAAAAGCGACTTCAAGTAATGTTATTCGATCAGTATATTGGTTCCGAAATTGGCTCAAATTATTCCAACCAATATAATAGCTAACATAAAATTAAAATTCTTCTAAAAAGGAAAAATTGCACTTTTGAATAACCTTTAACTTCTTTGACTCCAAATTCATTCTTGTGGCATAACTCCACTATTAAGAAAGAGAATCCATAAAATTTACGGAGCAGTTGGGTAAAATTTAATTTCATTGGAAATATTTTTATATTGGGATTCTTAATATTCATATTTTCTTCCAATCAAATTATTAGATTGAAAGTTTTTTTTTTTTTGGACCTAAAGCGCTTCGGTTAATTTGACAACTACAATCCCTAGTAACATTTTGGTTTTATGCTGGAAGGGTCGTTTGGCCGAAATCCATTTGGCCGTCTGACCATTAGTCCGAATAGGTCATTTGGCCGCATAGGATATTTGGCCGAATAGGACATTTGGTCGAATTGGACATTTGGCCAAATAGGACATTTGGCCGAATAGGATAATTGGCCGAATAAGACATTTGGCCGAATAGGACATTTGCCCGAATAGGACTTTTGGCCGAAATGGGCTTTCTGCCGAATACGACTTTCGGCCGAATAAGACAATTGACGGACATGTGAGAAAAGAGAAATAAAAAATGAGAAGTGAGTAATGAGACGTCATGTCCCATTCGGCCAAATGCCCTATTTTTTTTTTCTTCCTAAACAATGGAGGGAGAATCTGCTCAACAGACATCCTGGGTTGACCAGGAAGTGCTGGGTTAGGGGCCACCTCCAATGAGGGAGGCAGGACTGCATCCCCGACCAGCTAAACCGTTTCCATTGCCGCCAAGCCCATAGTCCCTTCGGTACAACCATTACTTTCTGGTTGTACAACCATTACTTTCTGGTTGGTTACGTTCTGGCTTCAAAGGGGGGCCAGTGCACAACGCACCCTCGAGGTTAGCTGCGTGTCCTTGCAGCACCGAACATCGTAACTCGCTTTTTTAGAAGAACACCATGGTATCGTGCCAGCGCGTTGCCGGCTTT